>NC_073632.1:10235963-12735963 GCF_029407905.1 Bubalus kerabau | reverse complement strand
TAATTCTCTTTCTGTTTCCTCATTGTTAGTGTTTAGAAGTGCAAAGGATTTCTGTGTATTAATTTTATATCCTTCCACTTTACTATAATTTGTTGATTAGCTCTAGTAATTTTCTGGTCGTGTCTTTAGGGTTTTCTCTGTAGAGAATATGTCACCTGTAAACAGTGAGAGTTTTACTTCTTTTCCAAACTGGATTTCTTTTATTTCTTTTCCATCTCTGATTGCTGTGGCCAGGACTTGCAAAACTATGCTGAACAGTAGTGGTGAGAGTGTGTGCCTTTCTCTTGTTCCTGATTTTAGAGGAAATAATTTCAGTTTTCACAATTGAAGATAATGTTTGCTGTGGATTTGTCATATATGGCTTCTATTATTTTGAGGTATATTATGTTGGAAGTCCAGTAGAACTATTTCAAATTTTAAAAGAAGATGTTGTTAAAGTGCTGCACTCAGTATGCCAGCAAATTTGGAAAGCTCAGTAGTGGCCACAGGAATGGGAAAGGTCAGTTTTCATTCCAATCAAAAAGAAGTGCAATGAAAAAGAATGTTAAAACTATCAGACAATTGCACTCATCTCACATGCTAGCAAAATAATGCTCAAATTTCTCCAAGCCAGGCTTCAACACTACATGAACTGTGAGCTTCCAGATGGTCAAGTTGGATTTAGAAAAGGCAAAGAATAAGAGATCAAATTGTCAACAACCATTGGATCATAAAAAAAAAAAAAAAATAATAAGAGAATTTCATGGGGGAAAAAATCTACTTCTACTTTATTTTGGAGAAAGAAATGGCAACCCACTCTGGTATCCTTGCCAGGAAAATTCCATGGGCAGAGGAGCCTGGCAGGTTACAGTCTATGGGGTTGAAAATAGTTGGACATGAATGAGAGAGTTCACTCACTCTGCTTTATTGATTACACCAAAGCCTGTAAGTTTGTAGGTCACAATAAAGAATGGAAAATTCTTCAAAATATGGGAATACCAGACCCACAATACCTGCCTACTGAGAAATCTGTATGAAGATCAAGTAGCATCAATTAGAACCAGACATGGAGCAAATGGTTTCAACTTGGGAAAGGAGTACATCAAGGTTCTGTATTGTCACTCTGCTCATATATCTTAAAAGCAGAGTACATCATGCAGAATGCTGGGCTGGATGAAGCACAAGCTGGGATCAAAATTGCTGGGAAAAATATCAATAACTTCAGATATGCAGATGATACCACCCTTATGGCAGAAAGTGAAAAATAATTAAAGAGCCTCTTGATTAAGGTGAAAGAAGACAGGGAAGAAAAACTTAAAACTTGGCTTAATATTCAACATTCAAAAAACTAAGATCATGGCATCCTGTCCCATCACTTCATGGCAAACAAACGGGGAAACAATGGGAGACTTTATTTTCTTGGGCTCAAAAATCACTGTATAGGATGACTGCAGCCATGATATTAAAATATGCCTGCTCCTTGGAAGAAAAGCTATGACCAACCTAGACAGTATATTAAAGAGCAGAGACATTACTTTGCCAGCAAAGGTCCATCTAGTCAAAACTATGGTTTTTCCAATAGTCATGTATGGATGTCAGAGTTGGACTATAAAGAAAGCTGAGCACCGAAGAATTGATGCTTTTGAACTGTGATGTTGGAGAAGACTCTTGAAAGTCCCTTGGACTGCTAGGAGATCCAACCAGTCCATCCTAAAGGAAATCAGTCCTGAATATTCATTGGAAGGACTGATGCAAAGACCTTGATGCTGGGCAAGATTGAAGGAAGGAGCAGAAGGGGACGACAGAGGATGAGATGGTTGGATGGCATCACTGAATCAATGGACATGAGTTTGAGCAAGTGTGAGGTGTTGGTCATGCACAGGGAAGCCTGGCGTGCTGCAGTCCATGGACTCGCAAAGAGGTGAACATGACTGAGTGACTGAACTGAAGTGAATTGATGTTGAGGCATGTTCCTTCTATGCCTGCTTTCTGAAGTATTTTTATCATAAATGGGTGTTGAATTTTGTCAAAGAGTGTCTCTGAATCTATTGAAATTACCATATGTTTTTTTTTTTCTGTAGTTGACATCTAGTCTCACTGTACTGTGATCACAAAAGATGCTTGAAATTATGTCATTTATTTTTATTTATTTTAATTACCAAGGCAAAATTTATGTCCTGTTAAGAAAAAGCAGAAATTCATTTTTGGAGGGTGAAATGCCCTATAGATATCAATTAAGTCTAACTGGTCCATTGTATCATTTAAAGCTTGTGTTTTCTTGCTAATTTTCTGTTTTATTGATCTATCCATAGGTGTGAGTGGAGTATCAAATCCCCTAGTATTATTATGCTACTGTTAATTTCACCTTTTATGCTTGTCAGCATTTGCTTTACATATTGAGTTGCTCCTATGTTGTGTGTGTGTATGTATATGTATGTGTATATATATATATGTATATGTATGTGTGTATATATATATATATATATATATATATATACCCATAATTGTTATATCTTCTTGAATTGATCATTATATAGTGTCCTTCTTTTTATTTTATCATGGTCCTTATTTCAGTCTGTTTTATATGATGTAAGTACTGCAACTCCTGTTGTATTTTGGTCCCCATTTGCATGAAATATCTTTTTCCAGCCCTTCACTTTCAGTCCCTAGGACACACATAGTCCCTATGTGTCCCTTGGTTTGAGGTGAGTCTCTTGTAGACAATATATATAGGGGTTTTGTTTTTGTATCCATTCAGCCAGCCTTTGTCTTTTGGTTGGAGCATTGAACCCATTTACATTTAAGGTTATTATTGATAAATATTATCCCATTACCATTTACTTTGTTGTTTTGGGTTTGCTTTTCTAAACCTTTTCTGTGTTTCCTGTCCAGAGAAGATCCTTTAGCATTTGTTGAAGAGCTGGTTTGGTGGTTCTGAATTCTCTTAGCTTTTGTTTGTCTGTAAAGCTTTTGATTTCTCCTTCATATCTGAATGAGATCCTTGATGGATAGAGTAATCTTAGTTGTATAAGTTTCTCTTTGAATCACTTTATTTGGGTTTTTAACCCTGGGTTTATCCTGTTTTGGACTCTCTGGCTTCTTCAACTTGGGTGGCTATTTCCTTCCCCATTTTAGGGAAGATTTAGACTATTATCTCCTTATTTTCTCATGCCCTTTCTTTTCCTCGTCTTCTTCTGAGACACCTATGATTCGAATGTTGGGGTGTTTAATATTGTCCCAGAGGTCTCTGAGATTGTCTTCATTTCTTTTAATTCTTTTTTTCTTTTTTCCTCTCTGCTTCATTTGCTTCCACCATTCTATCTTTCACCTCACTTGTTCTCTCTTTTGCCTCAGTTTTTCTATTGTTGGTTCCCTCCAGAATGCATTTCATCTCCATTATTGTATTGTTCATTATTGATTGACTCTTCTTTATTTCTTCTAAGTCCTTGCTGAGCATTTCTTGCATCTTCTCAATCCTTGTCTCTATTTATCTATAACTCCATTTTGTTTTCATGATTTTGGATAATCTTTACTATCATTATTCTGAATTCTTTCTTAGGTAGACTCCCTATCTCCTCTTCTTTAGTTTGGTTTTGTGGGTTTTTATCATGTTCTTTTATCAGCCGAATATTTACCTGCCTTGTCATTTTATTTAGATTGCTATGTTTAGGATGGCCTTTCTGCAGGCTGGAAGTTCATGGTTCCTCTTAACTGTGGAGTCAGCTCCATGTGGGTGGGGTTGAGCCACTGACTTGTCAAGATTTTCTTGTTGGGTGAGCTTGTGTCTCTGTTCTGGTGGGTGGAACTGGATCTCCTCTCCCTGGAGTTCAAGAAAGTGTCCCATAGTGAGTTTTGGGGTGTCTATGGGTTTGTCATGGCTTTGGGCAGCCTGTCTTCTAATGTTCAGTGTTGTGTTCCTGTTTTGCTGGAGAATTAACATGGTGTGCCTTGCACTGGAACTTGTTCACTCTAGGGTGGAGTTTTGTTTCAGTGTAGGTGTGGAGAGTTGGGGGTTAACTCTTGTCTATTACTGTTCATTGGGGTCAGGGGTTCTCTGATGTTTCAAAGTTTTGGATTTAAGCCTCCTGCCTGTTACTTTCAGTCCTTCTCTTAAGTCAGTCTCAAGATTTTTCTATTCATACAGCACAGGAGATAAAATTCCCAGGTTAATGGTGAAAAAATTCTCCACAGCCAGGAACACCCAGAGAGATTCACAGAGTTATATAGAGCAGAGAAGAGGTAGGAGGGAGATAGAGGAGATAAAGTGGAGAAAAGGGGGAGTCAAAAGTGGAAAAAGAAATCTAGCCAGTAATCAAATCCCTAAGTGCTCTCCACAGACTGGAACACCCAGAGAGGTTCACAGAGTTATGCAGAGAAGAAGTAGGAAGGAGATAGAGGTGAACTGGAGGAGATGAGGGAGAGTCAAAAGGGGAGAGAGCCATCAAGCCAATAATCAAATCACTAAGTGAAAATAGATGCTGAAGCTTTGATTATTAAAGCTACATAATTGATAACAAATATCAAAAAGCAAAGGTTAAAAACTATAATATAGGTTAGACTCTCAGAAATACAACATAAAAAGTACCAAACAAAATCAATTACAAAAATTAATATATATATATATATATATATATATATATATATAATAAATTTATTTTGAAAAATAAGGTATTTGGGGGAAAGGTAATAGTAGGCTATAAAAATGAAAGTTAAAGGAGTAATAAAGAATTAACATTTTTAAAAACATTAAGAAGTAATAATAAAAATATGTCTAGGAATTTCTTTGGAGCTGTTGTGGGCAGTGTGGGGTTAGTTCAGTGTCAGATAGTCCCTTGTTCCTGCTTGTACTAGTTCTCAAGGTCTAAAGGTACCCCTCAAATGTCCAGTCTCAGTATTAGCTGCAGGGTTTTAATCTGTTGCACCTGTCACTTCCAGAGCGGTTCCCCTTTCTTTGTTTAATTTTGGCTTTCTCTGTTTGAAAGTCTCTTTAGTGTCTAATTTCTGCCCTGGCACAAGGGGGTGAAGGTGGCCACTTATTTAGGCTCACTTGTTCAGTTGTGTTGATGAGAGGGAGGGACACTGCTAACAAATACTGCTGGCATATGTGGGAAGTGCTCACAGTGGATGGACCGCACTGAGTATACCACAGCCCAACGTTGTGTGAACTTCCCAGGTCCACACTGCCTATGTTACAGCCATGTGTTCTGAGAAACAAACTCACTCAGAAGGACAATGCAGATAGTGGAGTGCAGTTGATTACACCAGCGGGCCCAAGGCAGAGTCTCCTCTTAGCCAAGGACCCTGAACAGTTTTTGTGAAAACCTTATATACCTTAAGTGTATGTATACAAACCCACCTCCCCAAATTCCCTGATAATCAAAGTTAACCCGTGATTCATATGCCTTAAGTCTAGGTAGTTAACAGTGGACAGTTATCACTAGGCCTGTGGTCATATCCCAATAAGCATAACAGAATGTATGATTCTATTTAGTAACACAGATAATTAGGGTATTCTTTTTGGTGATGGAGAGCCCTGGGGCTCTTCCTTCTGGGGTCCTGGTTTTCCAGTTGGTTTGTCTTTTCCATAGATACTGGGCATATAACTCAAAATCCACAGTATGGCCCAAGATGGAGTTCTGCTTTCAAGATAGAGCCTGTTCTGTTTCCTCCTTCACTTAAGCTCCAGGGTGTTCTATTAGGGCACTGTCCGAAGTGGGCCCTGCATTTCATGCATTTCCTAGGTCTAAGACTCTTAGGTTCTTGGGTGCTCTACAAGGACACAGATCCAGATGGACTGTGAGTTTTGTGCCCTTCTCAGGCCTGAGCATGGAGAAGGCAATGGCACTCCACTCCAGTACCCTTGGCTGGAAAATCCCATGGACGGAGGAACCTGGTGGGCTGCAGTCCATGGGGTCACTAAGAGTCAGACACGACTGAGCGGCTTCACTTTCACTTTTCACTTTCACGCTTTGGAGAAGGAAATGGCAACCCATTTCAGTGTTCTTACCTGTAGAATCCCAGGGATGGCAGAGCCTTGTGGGCTGCCATCTGTGGGGTCGCACAGAGTTGGACACAACTGAAGTGACTTATCAGCAGCAGCCGCAGGCCTGAGCAACTCAGGTGACTGGGTGTTTGGCAAGCACACTGTCCCAGGTGGGTCTTTTTCACCTCTCCGCCCCAACTGCTTGGTTTCCCAGGTGTTCCATGAGAGTACAGTCCCAGGTGTGCTGTGTGTCTCCTCTGGGGAACTCATCTCAGTCTGTGACACACTTGGCAGATGTTAACCATCCTGGATCCCAGGAAGGCATGGTTAGCAACTGGGAGCCTGCTCCCAGTTTGTGGAAGATTAGGTCTCTGAGACTGAGATTGCAGCAGCCCCTTGCCTCCTGACTCTGGCTGTCACACACCTGCCTCTCTGCCTATGGGGAGGGAGGGCCCTTTATGGCAACTGGCTTGCTCTCTTTTGGTATTCCCTCTATCCTTTGTTTTGTGACTGTGCCAGGGATCACTGTGCATCATTAGAACCTTTCATGGGAAAGGTCTTTTATTATTATTTTGTAATGTCTCTGATGATCCCATGGTTTGGGTTGCTATGTCACATTAGCTCTCTAATTGTCCTCAGAGCATTCAGGCCCAGTCCCTACCCTAAGGGCCAGTGATGCAGTCCACACCTCCCTGCCCAGCCCCAACTCGCTGGTGGCAGATGTGAGTATCTGTGCCACTTCTCTGTCTCAGCATGTAGTTGTGGTAAGTGCATATTCTGTTTTATTTTTTCTTTTTCCTTCCAGTTATGTTGCCCTCTGAGATTCCAAAATTCCCCACAGACACGCCTATGAGAGGGTTCCCTACTGTATGGAAGTTTTTCCTCCTTCATGACGCCATCCCCAAGAAGGGCCTCCATCCCTAAATCTTTTGTGTCAGTTTTGGTTTTTAATACTTTCTCCTACCATCTTTCAAAAAGATCAGGCTACCTTTCTAGGTGCCTGGTGTCCTCCGCAAGTGTTCAGAAGTTGTTTTGTGAAAGTTGCTCAACATTCTCGTGATCTTTTGATGAATTTGTGGGGGAGAAAGTGATCTCTCTGTCGTATTCCTCCACCATCTTGGAACCACCTTCTAATGTAATTGATTTCTAATTTTACAATGATGTGGTTAGAAAAGATGCCTGATATTTCAATCTTCTTAAATTTACTGAGACTTATTTTGTGGTCTCTCATGCAGTCTATCCTGGAGAATGGTCCATGTAAACTTGAAAATAAACTATTTGGTGACTCTTTTGGATGGAATGTCCTATAGATGTCTACTAAACTATCTGGTCTGGAGAAGGCAATGGCCTCCCACTCCAGTACTTTTGCCTAGAAAATCCCATGGATGGAGGAGCCTGGCAGGCTGCAGTTCATGGGGTCGCTAGAGTCGGGCACGACTGAGCGACTTCACTTTCACTTTTCACTTTCATGCATTGGAGAAGGAAATGGCAACTCACTCCAGTGTTCTTGCCTGGAGAATCCCAGGGAGTGGAAGCCTGGTTGGCTGCCATCTATGGGGTCGCACAGAGTCGGACACAACTGAAGTGACGCAGCATCAGCAGCAAACTATCTGGTCTAGTATGCCATTTAAGGACAATAGTTCCTTATTGATATCTAACCATTGATTTAAATAAGAGCATTAAAATTCCTTACTATTAATTTATTACTGCCAGTTTATTCCATTAATGTGTGGTAATATATTCTTTATGTATTTAGGAAGTCCTATGTTGAGAGAATATAGGTTTTCAATTGTTATATCTTCTTTCTATATTGATTCATTTATAGTTAAGTAATGTCCATTTTGTCTATTTTGTCTGAAATGAGTCTTCTTCTAAGGCTTGTATAATGTGAATATTGTATAAATTTGATGCTGATTTAAAAGTCCTTTAATCCTCATTATCAAAAAATTCATTTTTATTTTTGCTGTGTTAATTCGATGATTTCCACTATTCTGCATTCCATCTTCCTTGTGTATTTTTCTGTATAACCTAGACTACTCTCTAGTCCCTCTAGTGTCTTTTTCAGGTAAGTTATTGTATTCTTCAGCTCTGATTGGTTATTTTTAAAGTTTCTAATACTTTTCTGAAGTTCTCTGTGTTCCTTATCTCTCTTTCTTTGGTTGAAAAGTGTGTTAACTTACTTTAGTTTTTGATATTTTTGACATTCGTTTTTATGCATAAAATCTGTCAGTCATTGCAATTTCCAGCTTTGATTTTTTTTGTTAAGTATCTTTTTAATTGGAGTAATATTACTTTACAATGTTGTGTTGGTTGCTTCCATATATCAATGCAAATTAGCCATAATTATACATATATCCCCTCCCTCTTGAAGCCCCTCTCAACACCGCATTCCCTCTAGGTCATCACAGATTACCAGACCCGGCTCCCTGTGTTATATAGCAACTTCTCAGCAACTATCTATTTTACACCTCATGGTTTGTATATATGTTAAAACTACTTTCTCAATTCACCACAATGTCTCCTTTCACCACTGTGTGCACAAATCCATTTTTCACATCTGTGTCTCCATTCCTTCCCTGCAAATAGGCTCATCAATGCCATATTTTTAGATTGAATATATGTCTTAATATATGATATTTATTTTTCTCTTTCTGATATATCACTCTGTAAAACAAGTTCTAGTGAAAGTGAAGTGAAGTCGCTCAGTCGTGTCCGACTCTTTGCGACCTGTGGACTGTAGCCCACTAAGCTCCTCCATCCATGGGATTCCCCAGGCAAGAATACTGGAGTGGGTTGCCATTTCCTTCTCCAGGGGATCTTCCCAACCCAGGGATCGAACCTAGGTCTCCCACATTGCAGGCAGACACTTTAACCTCTACACCACCAGGGAAGCCCTTAAATACAAGAATACAGTCTCTCAGAAAACCTCCTATAGAGACACATAACTTCAGATCCAAGTACTAACATCAAAGATTTCAAGGGAAGAAAGGAAGCCAAGTTGAAAGAATAAGGGGGAGGAGGTGGGAGAGGGGGGGTGAAAGTTCTAGTGAGTTGGATGAACCTAGAAAACAAGTTCTAGGTTCATCCAACTCACTAGACCTGACTCCAATTTGTTCTTTTTGTGTGTGTGGCTGAACGCTGGACTGGAAGAAACACAAGCTGGAATCAAGATTGCCGGGAGAAATTTCAATAACCTCAGATATGCAGATGACACCACCCTTATGGCAGAAAGTGAAGAGGAACTAGAAAGCCTCTTGATGAAGGTGAAAGTGGAGAGTGAAAAAGTTGGCTTAAAGCTCAACATTCAGAAAACGAAGATCATGGCATCTGGTCCCATCACTTCATGGGAAATAGATGGGGAAACAGTGGAAACAGTGTCAGATTTTATTTTTCTGGGCTCCAAAATCACAGCAGATAGTGACCGCAGCCATGAAATTAAAAGACACTTACTCCTTGGAAGGAAAGTTATGACCAACCTAGATAGCATATTCAAAAGCAGAGACATTACTTTGCCAACAAAGGTCCATCTAGTCAAGGCTATGGTTTTTCCAGTGGTCATCTATGGATGTGAGAGTTGGACTGTGAAGAAGGCTGAGCGCCGAAGAATTGATGCTTTTGAACTGTGGTGTTGGAGAAAACTCTTGAGAGTCCCTTGGACTGCAAGGAGATCCAACCAGTCCATTCTGAAGGAGATCAGCCCTGGGATTTCTTTAGAAGGAATGATGCTAAAGCTGAAACTCCAGTACTTTGGCCACCTCATGCGAAGAGTTGATTCATTGGAAAAGACTCTGATGCTGGGAGGGATTGGGGGCAGGAAGAGAAGGGGACGACAGAGGATGAGATGGCTGGATGGCATCACTGACTCCATGGACATGAGTCTGAGTGAACTCTGGGAGTTGGTGATGGACAGGGAGGTCTGGCGTGCTGCGATTCATGGGGTCGCAAAGAGTCGGACATGACTGAGCAACTGAACTGAATTGAATACTCTATTGTATGTATGTACCACATCTTATCCATTCATCTGTAGATAGTTAGCTAGGTTGATTCCATGTCCCGACTATTACAAATAGTACTGCAATGAGCATTGCAGTAAAACATGTGACTTTTAGAATAGTAGCTTTCTCCAGATAATATGCCCAGTGGTGAATTATATGGTATATACAGTTCTCCATACAGTTCTTCATAATGACTGTGTCAATTTATATTCCCACCAACAGTGTAGGAGGTACTCTTATCTCCATATCTACTACAAAATTTGTTGTTCATAGATCTTTTGATGATGGCCATTCTGCATGGTTTGAGGTGATACCTAATTGTAGTTTTGATTTACATTTCTCTAACAATTAGTGATATTGGGCATCTTTGCATGTGTCTATTGGCCATCTGTATGCTTTCTTTAGAAAAATCTAATTTTAGATCTTCCACCCATTTATTGATTGGGCTCTTTGTTTTTCCTAATATTGAATTGTATGATGTTCTTATCTATTTTGGAGATGAATCCTTTGTCAATTGTTACATTTGCAATTATTTTCTCCCATTCTTAGTATTATCATTTAATCTTGTTTTGTGTTTCCTTTGCTATGCAAATGGTGTTAAGTTTAATTGGGTCCCCTTTGTTTATTTTTGGTTTGATTTCTTTTACTCTAGGAGGTGGGTCAAAGAAAATCTTTGAATGATTTATGATAAAGTATGTATTGTTTATGTTTTCCTCTATAAGCTTTATATTTTCTTGTTTTATATGTAAGTATCTAATCCATTTTTAGTTAATTTTTGTGTATGGTGTTAGGAAGTCATCTAGTTTCATTGTTTTACATATAACTGTCCAGTTTTCCCAGCACCATTAGTTGAAGAGGCTGTCTTTTCTCCATTATATTTTCTTGCCTCCTTTATCAGAACTAAGATGTCCATATGTATGTGGGTTTATTTTTGGAATTTCTATCTTGTTACACTGGTCTATATTTCTGTTTTTGTGCCAGTAAAGTACTGTCTTGATGACTGTAGCCATGTAGTTAATTATGAAGTCAGGAGGGTTCATTTCTACAGATCTCTTTTTCTGTCTCAAGATTATTCTGATTATTCAGGGTCTTTTGTGCTTCCATACAAATTGTGAATTCTTTTGTTCTAGTTCTGTGAAAAATACCATTGTTTGTATTTAATCTGTAGATTACTTTGGGTAATATAGTTATTTTCACAATATTGATTCTTCCAATCTAAGTACATGGTATATCTCTCCATCTGTCTGTATCACCTTTGATTTCTTTCATCAATTTCATGGTTTTCTGTACACAGGTCTTCGATCTCTTTAGGTAGGTTTATTCCTAGGTATTTTACTCTTTTTGTTCCAATGGTGAATAAGATTGCCTCCTTAATTCTTCTTTCTGATTTTTCCTCACTAGTGTATAGGGATTTAAGGAATTTATGTGCATTAATATTATATCATGAGAGTTTTCTATTTTCATTGATTTGTTCCAGTAATTTTCTAGTGACAGCTTTAGGGTTTTCTATGTATAGTATCATGTCATCTGAAAAAGTGATAGCTTTACATCTCCTTTTACAATCCCAAATTCCTTTTATTTCTTTTTCATTTCTGATTGCCATGGTTAAGACTTTCAAATCTATGTTGAATAACAGTGGTGAAGGTAGCCACCCTTGTCTTGTTCTTGATCTTAGGGAAATTGTTTGCATTTTTTTCAATATTCAGAATAATGTTTGCTGTGGGTTTGTTGTATAAGGAGTTTAATATGTTGAGATAGGTTCCTACAATGCCTACTTTCTGGATACTTTTTATTTTTTTTATCATAAATGGGTGTTGGATTTTGTCAAAAAGTTTCTCTAAAACTATTGAGATGATAGTATGTTTTTTTATCTTTCCATTTGTTAATATGGTGCATCATACTGATTAGTGTATATTATAGAATCCTTTCATTCTTGATATAAGGGCCATCTGATCATGATATCTGATCTTTTAATATATTGTTGGGTTCTGTTGGCTAGACTTTGCTGAAAATTTTGGCTTTGATTTTGTCATTCATATTGGCCTGCAATTTTTTTCTTTTGTAATATCTCTGTCCGGTTTTGATACCAGGATGATGGTAGCCTTATAGAATGAATTTGTGGGTTTTCCTTCCTCTACACTTTTTGGGCAGAGTTTGAGCATGATCAGTGCTAGCTTTTCCCTAAACTTTTTGCGGAATTATCCTTTGATGTCATCTGGTCTTGGACTTCTGTTTGTTGGAAGATTCTTCATTACATTTTCAATTTCTGTGCTTTTGATTTATCTTTTAATGGTTTCTATTTCTTCCTGATTTAGTCCTGGAGGAGTATACATTTTGAAGCCTTCAAAATCTGGAAGCCCTTTCTTCTACGTTTTACTTTTTCAGTTCAGTTGCTCAGACGTGTCCGACTCTTAGAGACCCCATGAACCTCAGCACGCCAGGCATCCCTGTCCATCACCAACTCCCAGAGTCCACCCAAACCCATGTCCATTGAGTCTGCGATGCCATCCAACCTTCTCATCCTCTGTTGTCCCCTTCTCCTCCTGCCCTCAATCTTTCCCAGCATCAGGGTATTTTCAAATGAGTCAGCTCTTCACATAAGGTGGCATATAATTGCTTGTAGTAATCTGTTATGATCTTTTGTACTTCTGCCTTGTCTGCTGTAACTTCTTTCTAATTTTCAATTTTACTGATTTGAACCTTCTCCCTTTTTTCTTGATAAATCTGGCTAACGGTGTGTCAATTTTGTTTATCTCTTCAAAGAAAAACTTTTAGCTTTCTTGATCTTTGCTAGATGTATTCTTCATTAATTTTTCATTTATTTCTGCTCTGATCTTTACAATTTCTTTCCTTCTACTAACTTTGTGTTGTTGTTGTAGTATTTCTTTTTCTAGTTGCTTTCAGTGTAAGTTTAGCTTGTTTATTTGCTTTTTTTTTTCTTGTTTCTTTAAGTAGGCTTGTACTGCTATAAATTTCCATCTGCACTTCTTTTAGTGCACCACATAGGTTTTGAGATGTCATATTTTAATTGTCATTTGTTTTTAGATATTTTTTGACTTCCTTTTTGATATCTGCACTGACCTCCTGGTTTTTCAGGAGCATACTGTTTATCCTCCATATGTTTGTGTTTTTTTCACAGGTTTTTGTTTGCTTGTTTTTTTCCTGTAGTTTATATCTAATTTTAGAGTGTTGTGGTCAGAAAAGAATGCTTGAAATTATTTCATTAAAAAAAAAGTACGAAGTCTTGATTTGTGACTCAAGATGTGATCTATCCTGGAGAATGTTACATGAGAAAAAGTGAAATCTCTTTATGAATGAAATGCTCTATAGATGTCAGTTAAGCCATCTAGTCAAAAGTGTCATTTAAAGCTTCTGTCTGCTTATCAGTTTTCTGTGTGGATGTTCTGTCCATTGATGTGAGTGTAGTGTTACAGTCCCCTGCTATCATTGTGTACAATTTGCTCTTAATACTTTCTAGGATTAGCCTTATGTATGGAGGTTCTCCTATGTTGGGTGTATACATATATTTATAGCTGTTATATAATCTTTAGGTTACTTTCCTGGTGGCTCAGATGGTAAAGTGTCTGTCTACAATGAGGGAGACTCGGGTTCGAGCCCCGGGTTGGGAAGATCCCCTGGAGAAGGAAATGACAATCCACTCCGGTACTATTGCCTGGAAAATCCCATGGACAGAGGAGCCTGGTAGGCTACCATCTATGGGGTTGCAAAGAGTTGGATATGACTGAGTGACTTCACTTCACTGTATGTTCTTTACTGATTTATCCTTTGACTATTGTGTGGTATCCCTCCTTGTCTCTTGTGTTCAGTTGCTCAGTTGTGTCTGACTCTTTGAGACCCCATGAGCTGTAGCCCATTAGGCTCCTCTGTCCATGGGATTTTCCAGGCAAGAATGGGTTGCAATTTCCTTCTCCAGTGATTGCCTCTTTTCAGTTCAGTTCAGTTCAGTTGCTCATTCGTGTCTGACTCTTTGTGACCCCATGAACTGCAGCGCACCAGGCTTCACTGTCCATCACCAACTCCCAGAGACCACACAAACTCATGTCCATCGAGTCAATGATGCCATCCAACCATCTCATCTTCTGTCGTTCCCCTTCTCCTCTGCCCTAAATCTTTCCCAGCATCAGGGTCTTTTCCAATGAGTCAGCTCTTCACATCAGGTAGCCAAAGTATTGGAGTTTCAGCTTCAACATCAGTCTTTCCAATGAACACCCAGGACTGATCTCCTTTAGTATGGACTGGTTGGATCTCCTTGCAGTCCAAGGGATTCTCAAGAGTCTTCTCCAACACCACAGTTCAAAAGAATCATACTTCAGCGCTCAGCTTTCTTTATAGTCCACCTCTCACATCCATACATGACCACTGGAAAAATCACAGCCTTGACTAGACGGACCTTTGTTGGCAAAGTAATGTCTCTCCTTTTTAATATGCTGTCTAGGTTGGTCATAACTTTCCTTCCAAGGAGTAAGCATCTTTTAATTTCATGGCTGCAATCACCATCTGCAGATTTTGGAACCCAGAAAAATAAAGTCAGCCACTGTTTCACCATCTACCTGCCATGAAGTGATGGGACCAGATGCCATGATCTTCAGTTTTCTGAATGTTGAGCTTTAAGCCAACTTTTTCACTCTCCTCTTTGACTTTTCTCAAGAGGCTCTTTAGTTCTTCTTCACTTTCTGCCATAAGGGTAGTGTCATCTGCATGTCTGAGGTTATTGATATTTCTCCCGGCAATCTTGATTCCAGCTTGTGCTTCATCCAGCCCAGTGTTTCTTATGATGTACTCTGCATGTAAGTTAAATAAGTTGGGTGACAATATACCACCTTGACGTACTCCTTTTCCTATTTGGAACCAGTCTGTTTCATGTCCAGTTCTAACTGTTACTTCCTGACCTGCATACAGGTCTCTTTTATTAATTTTTTTAACTTTATCTAATATGAGTATTAGGTACACTTTTTTTTTAATTTTCATTTGCATAGAATACCTTTTCCAGCCCCTTACTGTCAGTCTTTATATACCCCTAGGTCTTATGTGGGTCTCCTGTAGACAACATTGCTTTTGTGCTTTTTGAATCCATTCAACCAATCTGTGTATTTTTGTTAAAGCATTTAATCCATTTCCAGTTAAGGTAATTATTTCTATGTACAATCTTATTACTTTATTTGGGTAGAGTATTGTTTTTGTAGGTCTCTTCTTGTCCTTGTTTTTCTTGTTAGAGAAATTCCTTTATCATTTGCTGTAAAACTGGTTTGGTGATGCTGAATTCTCCTTACTTTTGCTTATCTGTAAATATTTTGATTTTTATTTTGAATGTGAATGAAATCCTTGCTGGTTAAAGTAATCTTGGTTATAGGTTTATTCCTTTCATCACTTTAAGTATATCCTGCCACTTTCTCCTGGTCTGCAGAATTTCTATTGAAAGATCAGCAGTTAACCTTATAGGAATACCCTTATATGTAATTTGCTTCTTTTCCCTTGCTGATTTTAATATTTTTTTTTCTTTGTGAATATTATTTGTTAGTTTCATTAATATGTGTCTTGGTGTTATTTCTCTTTGGGTTTATTCTGTATGGGACTATCTGGTCTTCCAGCATTTCGGTGACTATTTCCTTTCCCATGTGAGGGAAATTTTTCACTAATAGCTCCTCAAATATTTTCTCATACTTTTATTTTTCTCTTCTTCTTCTGGGACCCCTATAAATTGAATGCTTGTGCACTTAATGTTGCCTAAGAGGTCTCTGAGACTGTTGCCATTTATTTGAATTATTATATCTTTATTCTGCTCTGCTTTAGTCATTTTCACCATTCTATCTTCCAGATCACTTATTCATTCTTCTGCCTCAGTTATTCTGCTAATTATTCCCTCTTGAATATTTTTAATCTTAGTATTTTTGTTTGTTCTTTGCTAATTGTCTATTCTTGATTTATTCTAGGTCCTTGCTAAACATTTCTTGTATTTTCTCAATCTGTGCCTCCATTTTATTTATCTGCATCTTCATTTTATTTCCAAGTTTTGGATCATCCTTACTATCATTACTCTGAAGTTTGTTTTCTTTTTTAAGGTAGATTGCCTATTTCCTCTTCTTCTTCTTTTTTTTTTTTTTTTTGGTCTTGTGGTCCTATCATGTCCTTTCATCTGCTGCATCTTTCTCTGTCTTTTCCTTTTATTTAATTTACTGTTTAAATGTATTTAATTTAATTTGACATCTCCTTTCTGCAGCCTGAATGGTTGCAGTTCCTCTTATTTATGGAGTCTGCTCTCCTTGGGTCAGGTTTCACATGTGCTTTGTGAAGGTTCTGGTTGTTGAGACACATGCCTGTGTTCTGGTAAATGGAGCTGGATCTTTTCTTTCTGATGGGCAGTGCTACATCTAGTACTGTGTTTTGGTGTGTATATGGGCTTGGCATGGCTTTAGGCAGCCTGTCCACTAATGGACAGATTTATGTTTGTGTTTTGCTGAGGTTTTCATATAGGAAATCTGGTATTGGAACTTGCTAGCCTTAGTATTGAGATGGAGGCCTTTGGGAGGACTCTTGCCAATTAATGTTCCATGGGGCCAAGAGTTCTCTGGTGGTCTGAAGTCCTGGATGCATGTCTACCACCTCAGAGGTGGTTCAGGCCTGACACCTTAGTGGAGCACAAAGACTCCACTAGCCATACATTGCAGAAGACAACATCCCAAGAAAAATGGTGAAAACAACAGTCAATAACCAAGAATACTTTAATAAATTCACACATTTCAAAGAAAAAGAAGAGAGTCAAAGAGAAAAGAAGATGGGGAGAAAAAGAATAAAAACAAGAATAAAATACAAAAAACAAGAGAGCAACAATGCCAATAAACACATAAGTGAAAATGAATACTAACAACTAGACTAGCAAAAAATGCAAAAACATGGAAAAATGCAATATAACTAAATAGTACTGTAAAAATAGGGGAAATTAAACACATTTATTTAAAACAGCATATTTTTAAAAAGGTAAAAGCAAATAAATATTAAACGAATAATAAAAAACATTAAAGCAATAAAAGAAACAAAAAAGTGTATATATATATATATATACATATATATATATATATATATGAGAGAGATAGAGTAGTAGTAGTAGTAAGAATGTCCTTCTGAATCCTCCATTGTTCCTGCCAGTGAGCACTAGCCAATCTCCTTTTTTTTTTTTTTTTTTTTAATTTTTTAAATTTTATTTATTTTATTTTTTGTGTGCCTTATTTCTTTTCTTTTCTTTTCTTTTTTAACTTTACAGTATTGTATTGGTTTTGCCATATATCAAAATGAATCCGCCACAGGTATACATGTGTTCCCCATCCTGAACCCTCCTCCCTCTTCCCTCCCCATACCATACCTCTGGGTCGTCCCAGTGCACCAGCCCCAAGCATCCAGTATTTCCTTAAATAGGATATCCTCCAACATTTCTAAGTAGGTCTCTGGACCTGATATGGATGCTGTGTGGTCAGGTCAGATTTTTATCTGGCCATTTGCGGCTTGTATTTGCTCCCAGACTCCACAACTGCATCCAAATGCACAGTCTCAGGCTAATTGCAGGTATTTAATCCTCTGTACCTGAAGCTGCTGGAGTGGATTTCCTTATTTTCCTTTAGTCATACAGCCCTGTTGCCTCAGTTTGGTTTGGATCTGTCTCTACTTGTAGGCCACCCTCTGTTGTCTGTTCCCCATCCAGACCAGAGGGAACCAAAATAGCAGCTTAGTAAGGCTCACTTACTCCATCAGGCTGGGGAGAGAGGAGTATGAAATCCACTGCTGGGGTGTCTGGGTTGTGCCCACTTTGTTAGAGTCCTGCAGGAAGTCGCCAGAGTCTGAGGTGGGTTATGTGCTCTCCTAGGGGAACTGGCCCCAGGTCACATGTCCCTTGGCAGAG
This sequence comes from Bubalus kerabau, assembly GCF_029407905.1. Taxonomy (NCBI): domain Eukaryota; kingdom Metazoa; phylum Chordata; class Mammalia; order Artiodactyla; family Bovidae; genus Bubalus; species Bubalus kerabau. Next base: position 12,718,094 of record NC_073632.1, on the reverse strand, counting down.
TTAAGCTGCAGAGGCTCCCAGGAGGGTGTTGGCAGCAACCCATTCCCACTCATGGCTTGGCGGCAGCTGTTACCCCTGGGTTTTGGACCACAGCATCAGCATTTTGTCTTATGCCTCAGGCACTCACCCTGGCTTTGGCAGTAAACATGATGTTTGTGTTCCCAACCCCCAGGATTGTAAATTGCTGTCATGTCTAGTTGTGCATTTGACACTTGTTCCTGCTTTGGAAACAGCTGGAATTATCTAGCTCTGGGGTTGCACAATTCACAACCCTGCCGTTTACCCATCATACTTACAGCAACCATGAATGCAAATTCCTGTGGTCTACAAGTGCGTGGGCCCAGAGGTTCCCCGAGGCAACAAGCTCTTGCCTCTCTGGGAGGCCTAGGGTTTTCCCTGGCCCCCCTCTGTTGTGTCATACTAGCTCCCTCAGGGTATCTTCACAGCAGTCAACCCCTGTCCTCTTCCTGGGTTCCAACCCCTGAAGCCTGAACTCAACACCCACCCCCCCATTCACGGGGGTAAGCATGAAAGCCACTTATCACTTGAGAAGTACTGTTTACTGTTTGCTACAATCTCTGTGGTGAATTCTCTCTGACTTGTCTACCAAGCACATTCCCTTCTGATGCTGTGTTCCCTTCCGAGGCTCTGAAGCTCCCCCAGTGTCTTCAACCATGAATAGGTTTCTGAACGTGTGGAGACATTTCCTCCTTCATGGCTCCTTCCCCAAGATGCAAGTCCCCATTCCAAAATCTTTTGTCTTTTTTTTATCTTTATCTTCAACCCTGCCTCATTCTGAGGATATCAGCTTGCCTTTTGGGAAGTCTGGAGTCTTCTGCCAGTGCTTAGAAGGTGTTGTGTAGATGTTGTTCCACGTGCACATGTATTTTTGATGTATTTGCCAGAAGAAAGGTGATCTTCCTGTTTTATTCCTCCATTGCTACTGCTGCTAAGTCGCTTCAGTCGTGTCTGACTCTCTGCAACCACATAGACAGCAGCCTACCAGGCTCCTCCGTCCCTGGGATTCTCCAGGAAAGAACACTGGAATGGGTTGCCATTTCCTTCTTCGATGCATGAAAGTGAAAAGTGAAAGTGAAGTCCCTCATTCCTGTCCAACTCTGTGGCCCCATGGACTGCAGCCTACCAGGCTCCTCCATTCCTGGGATTTTCCAGGCAAGAACACTGGAGTGGGTTGCCATTTCCTTCTCCAATGCATGAAAGTGAAAGTGAAGTCTGACTCTGCAACCCCATGGACTACAGCCTACCAGGCTCCTCTGTCTATGGGGTTTTCCAGGCAAGAGTACTGGAGTGGGTTGCCATTGCTTTCTCCATTATCTCCTTCCAAATTTTCTTCTTTATTGTTGATGATCATTTTTATGATTTTAAATGATTTTTAAATGATAAAGAGTTTTTTCAAGTCTTTCATCCAGTTAATTACCCATCTCTATCTCTTTAGTGTTTTATTCCCCCACTCCCAGGTTTTTATCTTGATCTTTCATTTAGAACATATTCCTCTGTCTTATAATTTTGCTTGATTTTCTGTAGTTGTCTCTTGAATTAGTTCAAACAGTAGCCTTTCTTGTTTTTGAAGGAATGTTTTTGTGTAAGAGCATTCCTATGCTGACTTCATATGACTGATGGGTTTGGAAGGAGGACTGGTACTGATCTGAGCAAGGGTTGAGTCTTCACTCAGAGTGTATTAAAAGCTGATGATTGTTCAGAGGAAGCCTGAAGCTGGATGGGCTAGAAAAATCTGAAGCTTGATGGGCTAGAAAAGCTGGAAGTAGCTTCTCCCAGGTTCAGCTTCAGGCTCTTTCCTTTCTGGAGATGTTGGAGCTGAAGCCAGGCTGGGGTCATGATGGAGAGGTCATGCGAGACTAGCTAGAATGCCAAGAGCTTTTCAATCTATCCCTGTGCTGGGACTTGGAGTAAGTCTATTCATGGATCCTTACAGGTAAAGTTTTGGTTTTCTACAGATATCCAGATCTCTAGATCATAAGTCCCACTCATTTTCAAATCAGGTTAAGTGGGCTCATTTTTCTGTGTTAGTCTCCAGGGCTTGGATGTCCAATGTGGGGCTTGAACCTCTCAATCTTTAAGGAAGACCTCAGAGTTTTTGATATTTCTTTACTTTTTGGGGGTTGCCTGCCAGGGCATGGGTCCTGGATAGTTTGCTTGACTTTGCCTTTCACCCATCTTGACACATTTTTTCCCCATTATATTCTTAATTGTAGAAGAGCTGTACACTCAGTTGTAGAAGAAACCTGCTAGTTTTCACTCTTTCTCAGAAATTTATTCCATATGTAGTTGTAGTTTTGGTATATTCGTGATTGAGTTGAACACAATGTTTCCTACTCTACCATCTTGACCCTGCCTTTAATAATACCCTATTTTATTGCTAAAATTCATAGCCAATGTTAGGTTGTAACTAGTTCACAAAGGAAATTCAATTTCTGCATGGATTTTTATAAAAAATATATAAGTCATCATATTTTGTAAATATTATTTCCTTCAGGATTATAAGATTTTAAGTGGCAATAAAAAATAAAAATCAAATCCAGTATATGAACTTCTCATGGAGAAAACTTGGCATTAAATTTTTGACTAGTTCAGTGGATATTGAGAAGGCTTGTTTAAAATGCAGTCTCAGGTTTCATCAAGATCCTCAAATGTTTTATAGCCATGGTAAAGTTTGAGAGGCATTGTTAAATCACCTTGCAGAAATAATTATCAACTTTAACTAAGATGATTACTAATGAACCTGTTCGACTAGAAAACAAACATTGAAATGAGCATGTAATAAAAAAAGTTGTTTTAATTTAAAAGGATAATCTTTCTTTAAATAAATTATTTTCTGTAATATATATTCAAATCATTAGCAAATGAAGAGTTCAAAACACATTCTTATGTTTTAAGTACTTCTGTTTAACATGATAAAATACTTGGAGTTTGTATTCACTTAGTTTTAAAAGAGGTTATACTATTCAGAGGACTTTTAATTTAGCTTAAAAATATCATCTAAAAATTGTGTTCATATGAAATGATTGTTCAGTAGTGAATCTGAAAACGATGGTTAGCTATAATTAGGAAGAAAATTTAAAATATTCCATCTTGACCATCACACTATCTTTTCTAGCTTTTCATTATTCACACCAAGTATCATCATGAAAATTAATTCATCAATGTAACAGAGATAAATGAGCCAACACAGAACAGACAGAACTATCTTCCGGTTCTTAGGAGGGAAACTGTCTCATTGCCCTATTATATCAGTGACAAAAATGTCTGGACTTTATGAACATCACTTTCCTTTATATATATAAATGACATAGTGATTTAACTTCAAAAGTAGTTTTAAGAAAGTGCTTATAAAGTACTTCCAAGGTTGAAGACTGAAGATCAAACTAATCAAATAATCTGAAAGATTTGGATAGTTTATGTATTCTAAAGGATATTATTAACATTAACATGAAAAATATAATTTAAATAAAGCAATTTGATAAGTCACAATATTCATATTTTACATATAAAATACCTATTTGGGAAATATCTAGTAGCATAATCAAACATACACTCTTTCATTGTCATTATGCATTTTAGAGGGTATCCTACTTTGAGGTCAGACTCTACAAATCTTTCAGATTTAGGTAGTGAGGGCATAAATGAGAAATGTATATTGAGACATCATAGACTCTACTTTCATAAAGCACTGATATGCTTTCTGGGAGAAAAATTACTTAAAGGAAATTGCAAACACAGTCAAGGGATTTGTTTTATTATCCAAGCCTTGGTTATCAGAAGGGATGGTGATTCTTGGCATCTGTCATTAATACAGGCCACCTGTCTAGTTTGTGGAATTATGTTTAGATCACATAGAACTATTTGAGAAAGCTGTTTAAATAGAAAATTAATAAAACATTAAAGGAAAAGCGGTAATGTAATGCTGATTTTATTTAATCATATTCATACAACTGATAATTATGCTCATATATAATGAGCATAATTCAAAACTGTGCAAACTACAGAAGACCTTTGTAGTTGGTAGTCAGAAGTTTCCACATTAGTGGAACATTTTCAGTGGAGAATAGTGAGAGGCTGTGGTGAAAAGCCAAAGAAAATCATTATTCCTTTCATAATTCATATTATAACAAGTCATAATATTAATAACTACATGCTTGAAAGATGCTCTGTAATAGCTGTCTGGACTTGTACATCAGAGCTAGTAAGAAGGGTCATTGATTGTGTTTGGTTTGAGGAAACGTAATGGAAAGTGAAAAATACACTAATTGTTAATAATAAGATTAAAATGTGCCCACGAATTAATTAGGCCATCAGAAATGTTTTTAATCATACTATTAAAAATAAACTGATTCCCAGGTCATGAATCAAAAAGAGTATTAGACTGTTTCTGAGTGGATCCATTCTGAGTGGATCACTATTATTATTCTGGTGGTAGCTGACTGAAAGGAAACAGAGAGAAACTATCACTTGTGCATGCTTTCTATTTAAAATCATGTCTCTAACACACACCTCTGCACACCCATATACACTCACAGGGACATGAATGCAGAGTGAGTGAATCAACAGTCAGGAACACAATTTTAAGGTAAATGTGAGATATTTCTATCAATCAGTTCAGTTGTTCAGTCATGTCTGACTCTTTGCGACCCCATGGACTGCAGCTCTCTAAGCTTCCCTGTCCATCACTAACTACCAGAGCTTGATCAAACTCATGTTAAACGGATTGGTGATGCCATCCATCCACCTCACCCTCTGTTGTCCCCTTCTTCTCCTGCCTACAACCTTTCCCAATATCAGGATCTTTTCCAATGAATCAGTTCTTCACATCAGGTAGCCAAAGTATTGGAGCTTCAGCATCAGTCCTTCCAAGGATTATTCAGGGCTGATTTTATTTAGGATGGACTGGTTTGATCTCCTTGCAGTCCAAGAGACTCTCAAGAGTCTTCTCCAACACCACAGTTCAAAAGCATCAATTCTTTGGCACTCACCTTTATTTATAGTCCAACTCTCACATCCATACATGACTACTGGAAAAAACAAAGCTTTGACTAGATAGAATTTTGTTGGTAAAGTCAAGTCTCTGCCAAGAAGCAAGTGTCTTTTAATTTCATGGCTTCTGTCACCATCTGCAGTGACAGAAGATTTGGGAGCCTCCCCCCAACACACACACAAATGGTAATGTCTCTCACTGTTTCCATTGTTTCTCCTTTTATTTGCCATGAAGTGATGGAACAGGATGTCGTGATCTTAGTTTTTTGAATGTTGAGTTTTAAGCCAGCTTTTTCATTTTCCTCTTTCAATTTCTTCAAGAGGCTCTTTAGTTCTTCTTCACTTTCTGCCAGAAGGGTGTTGTCATCTGTCTATATGAGGTTAGATAACCAGAGTGACAATATACAGTTTTGATGTTCTCTGTTCCCAATTTTGATCAAGTCCATTGTTCCATGTCCAGTTCTAAGTATTGCTTCCTGACCTGCATATAGAATTCTCAGGAGGCAGGTAAGGTGATCTGGTAATCCCAGTTACTTCTATATTCCATGCCTTACTGAAATTCATCTAGTAAAGTGACAGGACTTGGATATTTTTAATAACAACTGGCACATTTTTGAAAACCCAAGCAAGTATGAGAACAATGACAATTTAGTAGTTTGGTCATGATCACAGAGAAGGTACAAAAAAATGTTCCCCTGAATTTCACCCCCAAAATGTTAGAGGAGAAATGTTTAAGATAGCATCTTATTTATTTGTACCTCTTGGTCTTTCTTCATGAGTAAGCTAGAGATGTTTTATGCCATTCACCTGATATAATCAAGTTGTACTAGTTACTCTGGCATGTCTGATTCTTTGTGCCACATGGACTAACTGGCCAGGCTTCTATATCCATGGGATCCTCCAGGCAAGAACATTGGAGTGGGTTGTCATTCCCTCCTCGAGGGTTGTAATTGAGTAGCAATATGTAAGTAAAAAAAAAAAAAAAAAGTCCTATACTTAATCTCAGAGTACGTCAAGGCTGTATATTGTCACCCTGTTTATTTAACTTATACTCAGAGTACATCATGAGAATCGCCTGACTGGAAGAAACATAAGCTGGAATCAAGATTGCCTGGAGAAATATCAATCACCTCAGATATGCAGATGACACCACCCTTATGGCAGAAAATGAAGAGGAACTAAAAAGCCTCTTGATGAAGGTGAAAGTGGAGAGTGAAAAAGTTGGCTTCAAGCTCAACATTCAAAAACTACGATCATGGCATCCAGTCCCATCACTTCATGGGAAATAGATGGGGAAACAGTGGAAACAGCGTCAGACTTTATTTTTCTGGGCTCCAAAATCACTGCAGATGGTGACTGCAGCCATGAAATTAAAAGATGCTTACTCCTTGGAAGGAAAGTTATGACCAACCTAGATAGCATATTCAAAAGCAGAGACATTACTTTGCCAACAAAGGCCCGTCTAGTCAAGGCTATGGTTTTTCCTGTGGTCATGTATGGATGTGAGAGTTGGACTGTAATGAAGGCTGAGCACCGAAGAATTGATGCTTTTGAACAGTGGTGTTGGAGAAGACTCTTGAGAGTCCCTTGGACTGCAAAGAGATCCAACCAGTCCATTCTGAAGGAGGTCAGCCCTGGGATTTCTTTGGAAGGAATGATGCTAAAGCTGAAACTCCAGTACTTTGGCCACCTCATGCGAAGAGTTGACTCATTGGAAAAGACTCTGATGCTGGGAGGGATTGGGGGCAAGAGGAGAAGGGGACGACAGAGGATGAGATGGCTGGATGGCATCACTGACTCGATGGACATGAGTCTGAGTCAACTCCAGGAGTTGGTGATAGACAGGGAGGCCTGGCATGCTGCGATTCATGGGGTCGCAAAGAGTCGGACATGACGGAGTGACTGATCTGATCTGATCTGATCTGAATCTGATCTGATCTGATACTTAATCTCACAATAAAAACTGCTTTCTCAACACTCTGGGGTAAAATCTGAAAATTAAAGGCACTATATATATATATATATATCTCCAGATTAGCAAATAAAGCTAATGTGTGATAGAAAATCCTTTTCAAAATTGGATTAAAGCTTTTGGCTTCTTTAGCTCAACTCATTTCTCCTACTCTTCAAACCAGGATTTTCAACAGGTGAAGGGCTAGGATCAACCACTCCCATTAAAGAAACATGCCTTACCAGGTACTTTACACATACAGAGTATTCACAAATAAATATACAAAAATATAGGAAGGATATTATACCTCAGAATAAGAAATTCCCTGATTTAAGTAAAGTAATAGAAAAAGATCCAGAAAATTCTTAATTTCAAGTTGAGACACAAGAACAAAAGATTGACAAAATTTAGTCCAGATTAGCTAGAACTAATCATCAGATCAGATCAGATCAGATCAGTCACTCAGTTGTGTCCGACTCTTTGCAACCCCATGAATCGCAGCACCCCAGGTCTCCCTGTCCATCACCAACTCCCGGAGTTTACTCAGACTCGCATCCATCGAGTAGGTGATGCCATCCAGCCATCTCATCCTCTGTCGTCCCCTTCTCCTCTTGCCCCCAATCCCTCCCAGCATCAGAGTCTTTTCCAATGAGTCAACTCTTCGCATGAGGTGGCCAAAGTACTGGAGTTTCAGCTTTAGCATCATTCCTTCCAAAGAAATCCCAGGGCTGATCTCCTTCAGAATGGACTGGTTGGATCTCCTTGCAGTCCAAGGGACTCTCAAGAGTCTTCTCCAACACCACTGTTCAAAAGCATCAATTCTTCGGTGCTCAGCCTTCATTACAGTCCAACTCTCACATCCATACATGACCACAGGAAAAAGCATAGCCTTGACTAGACGGGCCTTTGTTGGCAAAGTAATGTCTCTGCTTTTGAATATGCTATCTAGGTTGGTCATAACTTTCCTTCCAAGGAGTAAGCGTCTTTTAATTTCATGGCTGCAGTCACCATCTGCAGTGATTTTGGAGCCCAGAAAAATAAAGTCTGACGCTGTTTCCACTGTTTCCCCATCTATTTCCCATGAAGTGATGGGACTGGATGCCATGATCGTAGTTTTTGAATGTTAAGCTTGAAGCCAACTTTTTCACTCTCCACTTTCACCTTCATCAAGAGGCTTTTTAGTTCCTCTTCATTTTCTGCCATAAGGGTGGTGTCATCTGCATATCTGAGGTGATTGATATTTCTCCAGGCAATCTTGATTCCAGCTTGTGTTTCTTCCAGTCCAGCGATTCTCATGATGTACTCTGCATATAAGTTAAATAAACAGGGTGACAATATACAGCCTTGACATACTCCTTTTCCTGTTTGGAACCAGTCTGTTGTTCCATGTCCAGTTCTAACTGTTGCTTCCTGACCTGCGTACAAATTTCTCAAGAGGCAGGTCAGGTTTTCTGGTATTCCCATCTCTTTCAGAATTTTCCACAGTTTATTGTGATCCACACAGTCAAAGGCTTTGGCATAGTCAATAAAGCACAAATAGATGTTTTTCTGGAACTCTCTTGCTTTTTCCATGATCCAGTGCATGTTTCCATTTTCTTTCATCTCTCAGAAAATAAATGGGAAATAAGGAAAGCTAGAATTGAAAGCCATGTAGAAGAAATAAAATTTGATTTGTACTGAGAACACAATTTTTTTCACATAAGAAAAAATCAGACTATTAACTAAAGGATAATGATTATAGAGATTAGAAAGAAGAGCATATCATCACATATGCTTTATTTGTGTTGGCTGAGGCTCTTCACTTGGGAAGGAAACCTAAGAAGGAAAGGTCTCAGGAAGTTGACATGTCATCAGGTGCCTCTTTAGCTCACAAGGAATATTCTAATACTGGAGGTTCAGTATTGGCCTTCTTAGATTATATACTGGGCATGCAGAGGTAGGAGCAAAATCACTAGTACTGGCTATTGGACCCATACAGAGCTTCCATCTGACATCATGACTCCTCTGTCTGTTGCATCAGTTATTGGATGATCAATTGATGGATGATTAAGAGACAAAGTCATTTAGCCTATTTCATTGTTCAATGCTTCTTTCATGACAGAAGCTTTCTGGTGAGAATTAGTGAGTGATTTAAAAAAAAGAAAAAGAAAAAACAAAACAACCTTCATTCTCATTTCTTTATGCCATTGACACACCTCTACCCAAACCTTTGTGTTTTCCACCTTCCATATCATTTCCCTCTAAAACCCTGATTAAATGATTAGACCACTGGCATTGCTAGGAATCAGTATGAAATTTGGGGGGGGGGCTTTTCTTGCAAAAAGTGGATGACAAACTGTCCAATTTGTAGGCAGGAAGATTTTCTCTCTTCACTGTATGATGCAACCACTGTACATTTTAATCTTGCATTCATACCCATGTACCAATCTCCACTTTTTTTTCCTCCTTATTCAATTAGTTATATAGGACCTTCTGTAGGGTATCAGATTTGAGTTGGGACAAGGCTGTGTATTAGTTTCCTATGACCGATGCAGCAAACTACCCCAGGCTTGGTTGGTTAAAACAACAGAAGTGCATCTCAGTTTTAGAGACCAGAAGTCCAAAATCAGTTTAACTTGCTGCTAGCAGGGCTATATTCCCAGTAGAGGCTTAAGAGGAGATTTTAGTATCTTCTCCTTCCAGCTTTCGGTGGCCACTGTCACTCCTTGACTCATGGCCACGTCACTCCAACCACTACTTCTATGGTCAAGCCCCCTACTCCTTTTCTTTGTCAAATTTTTCTCTGTGTCTCCCTTATAAGAATATGCTATACACAATATAACAATGTGTTTTCATCTCTTCATTTGCTAACAATTGGGTGCATCCTATGAAAAGGCAGTTTAGTAAGGTAAAGTTTATAAAAGCTAATTATTATTATTACATAGTCACTTCCACATATGCTTACCAATTTGATGAATTCATAGCCCTATTCTTAGTCAAAAGTGAGATAGACAATTTTATATAAAAACAGAAAGTGTAAGATGAAAAACAAGTACAAAAATTAGGCTATTTTCAAGAATCATGTGTGTTCTATCCAATAATTGCTTATTGAGAGACTGTTAGTTAAAAAAAAAAAAGAAAGAAAGAAAAAAAAGAAAAGGGTACAGTTCTAAGTCCAAGGACCCACAAAGGTGAATACCAAATATATATAATTTGCCTTTAAAAAATTTATTAGAATTGATTACATATCAGGGAGTAATGAGTAATAAATAATGGCTCTTGATGCTTTGAATGATCCTGAGCTCTATAATTTTAAAGCAACCAAACCACCACTTAGAATAGAAAGTAAGTATTGAATTGATTTCTAAGCACATGCCATATACTTTGTTTTCTATCAACTATGTTAGAACATTAATCACATATATCCCAACTTTCACATTATCAGAACCTCTGTTTACCTCACAGGACTCTGCCTCTCAATAGGTGTACTGGGCTTAGTGACCAAAATAGTGTGTGTGGGTGTGTGTATGTGTGTGCCTATTGAGAGAAAAATAATAAAAGAAAGTGTCAGGAAGAGAGAACTCAAAATATTTTTAATTTTACTATTTATTTGAAAAACCAAGTTAACTGGGAAACTGTTATTTTGCCCTCTGAATTAAGACAGTAACTTTTAATTCCTGTTTGGTGTTCTTCAGTTGCTCAGTCATGTCTGACTCTTTGTGACTCCATGGACTGCAGCAGCCAGGCTTCCCTGTCCTTCACCATCCCCCAGAGCTTGCTCAAGCTCACGTCCATTGAATCGGTGATGTAATCTAGCCATCTCATCCTCTATCATCCCCTTCTCCTTCTGCCTTCAATCTTTCCCAGCATCAGTTTCTGTTCTAATGAGTTGGCACTTCATATCAGGAGGCTTAATTATTGGAGCTTCAGCTTCAGCATCAGTCCTTCCAATGAATATTCAGAGTTGATTTCATTTAGGATTGACTTGTTTGATCTACTTTTTGAGGGGCTCTCAAAAATCTTCTACAACACAGCAGTAAAAAGCATCAATTCTTCACTGCTCAGCTTTCTTTTTTGTCCAAATCTCACATCCATTCATAACCACTGGAAAAATCATAGCTTTGACTATGTGTCGATTTTTGTTGGCAAAATAGTGACTCTGCTTTATAATATGCTGTCTAGGTTTGTCATAGCTTTTCTTCCAAGGAGCAAGTGTCTTTTAATTTCATGGCTACAGTCACCATCTACAGTGAGTTTGCAGCCCAAGAAAATAAAATGTCACTGTTTTCATTGTTTCTGCATCTATTTAACATGAAGTGATTGAAATGGAAGCCATGATGTTAGTTTTTTGAACGTTGAGGTTTTTTTAATCAGATTATCTTTATTGATTCAAATTTCAAAAATAATTTCATCTGCAATCACTTAAGCTATTTCTATAATTTTAGGGAGAGCAAGTTTTATATCAGAAGAAACAATGTGGGATTTTGGTTTTTTTTTTTACTTCTTTTTTTTTTTTTTTTTTTTTTTAACTTTACAATATTGTATTGGTTTTGCCATACATCAACATGAATCCGCCATGGGTGTACACATGTTCCCAGTTCTGAACACCCCCCACCTCCCTCCCCATACCATCCCTCTGGGTCATCCCAGTGCACCAGCCCCAAGCTTCCTGTATCCTGAATCGAACCTGGACTGGCGATTCGTTTCTTATATGATATTATACATGTTTCAATGCCATTCTCCCAAATCATCCCCATACACACAGAGTCCAAAAGACTGTTCTGTACACCTGTGTCTCTTTTGCTGTCTCGCATACAGCGTTATTGTTACCATTTTTCTAAATTCCATATATATGCATTAATATACTGTATTGGTGTTTGAGTTTTAAGTCAGCTTTTTCACTCTTCTTCCACCTGCATTAAGAGGCTCTTTAGTTCCTTTTTGCTTTCTTCCATAAGTGTGGTGTCATCTGCACATCTGATCTTATTGATATTTCCCCCAGGAATCTTGATTCCAGTTTGTGCTGGAACCAGCCGAGCATTTCACATGGTGTATCCTGAATATAAGTTAAATAACCAGGGTGACAATATACAGTCTTGATGTTCTCTGTTCCCAATTTTGATCAAGTCCATTGTTACATGATTGGTTCTAACTATTCTTCTTGGCCTGCATACAGGTTTCTCCCGAGGCAGGTCAGGTGGACTGGTATTCCCATCTCTTTAAAAATGTTCCATAGTATGTTATGATACACACACTCAAAAGCTTTAACATAGTCAATGAAGCAGAATTAGATTTTTTCTGGAATTCTCTTGCTGTTTCTATGATCCAGTGGATGCTGGCAATTTGATCTCCAGTTCCTCTGCCTTTTCTTAATCTAGCTTGAACATCTGGGAGTTCTTGTTTAATGTACTGTTGAAGCCTAGCTTGGAGAATTTTGAGCTTTACTTTGGTAGCAAGTGAAATGAGTGCAATTGTGCAATAGTTTGAACATGCTTTGGGATTGTTTTTCTTTGGAAATGGAAAGAAAACTGATCTTTTGCAGTCCTGTGGCCACTGCTGAGTTTTCCAATTTTGTTGACACATTGAGTGCAGCACTTTCACAGCATCGTCTTTTAGGATTTGAAATAGCTCAGCTGGAATTCCATCACCTCCACTAGCATTGTTCATAGTGATGCTTTGAGAGGCCCACTTGACTTTGCTCTCCAGGATGTCTGACTGTAGCTGAATGATCACACTGTTGTGGTTATCTGGGTCATGAAGATATCTTTTGTATAGTTCTTCTGTGTATTTTTGCCTCCTCTTCTTAATATCTTCTGCTTCTTTTAGGTCCATACAGTGTATGTCCTTTATTGTACCCATCTTTGTATGAAATATTTCCTTATTATTTCCTATTGCTAATTCTCTTGAAAATGTCTCTAGTCTTTCCCAGTCTATTGTTTTCTTTTATTTCTTTCCCTTGTACACTTAAGAAGGCTTTCTTATCATTTTTGCTCTTTGGAATTTTTCATTCAAATGGGTATATCTTTCCTTTTCTCCTTTGCCTTTCACTTCTTTTCTCAGCTGTCTGTAAGTGCTCCATAGACAACCATTTTGCCTTTTTTTGCATTTCTTTTTCTTGGGGTTGGTCTTGATCATCAACTCCTATACAATGTTACCAACTTCCACCCATAGTTCTTCAGGCACTCTACCAGATCTAATCCCTTGAATCTATTTGTCACTTTCAATGTACAATCATAGGGATTTGATTTAGGTTACATCTGAGTGGCCTAGTGGTTTTCTCTACTTTCTTCAATTTAAGTCTGAATTTTGCAATAAGGAGTTCATGATGTGAGCCACAGTCATCTCCCATCTTGCTTTTGCTGGTTTTATAGAGCTTCTTCATCATTAGCCACAAGATTATAATCAATCTGATTTTGGTGTTGACCATCTGGTAATGTCCGTGTGTAGAGTCATCTCTTGTGTTGTTAGAAGAGGGAGTTTGCTATGACCAGTACGTTATCTTGGTAAACTTTGTTAACCTTTGCCCTGCTTCACTCTGTACTCCAAGGTCAAACTTGCTTGTTATTCCAGGTATCTCTTGACTTCCTACTTTTGCATTCCAGTCCTCTATGATGAAAATAGCATCTCTTTTTTTGGTGTTAGTTATAGAAGGTCTTTTAGGTCTTCATAAAACTGTTCATCTTCAGCTTCTTCAGAATTACTTGGTGGCCATAGGCTTGGATTTCTGTGATATTGAATGGTTTGCCTTGGAAACGAACCAAGATCAATCTGTGGTTTTTGAGAGTACTTGGTCTTTTGTTCACCATGAGGGCTACTCCATTTCTTCTAAGGGATTCTTGCCCACAGTAGTAGATATAATGTTCATCGGAATTAAATTCACCCATTCCAGTCCATTTTAGTTCACTGATTCCCAAAATATCTACATACAATCTTGCCATCTCCTGTTTGACTGTTTCCAAACAATTCTTGTTTATTTGTTCATAATTTAAAATATGTTACATATGAAATTAATTTCAATAATATGTAAGAAATAGTATTAGAAAAATATTATCCAAATTTTATATATCCTTTTTTATAAATAAGAATAATTAATTATTAATAGTTTGGTATTCAACTTGGAAATAACTCAGAAAAAAATAAATTTTAAAACACAACCATGATTTTGTTCTTTTTGACCAGGTTGTGTTTAAAACCAAACACATCAAGTAATTCATAACAATAAATACTGGGCTGTAATTTCAGTGTGTTCTTTATATTGCTAGTCACTTCCCACCAGGGGGAATGAAAAAGAAAAAAAAAAAAAATAGACAATGAATTGTTTTGGTTTTCAGTTGCCAGTGATGCCAGTGATGCGTATTACAGAAGTTAAATACTTAACATTACTTCAGAGTTATTTCACATATATTTCAGGTAGTTCCAAGATCTGTTTACTGCTCTTTGAATTCATTTGTTCATTTACCATTTACTGAATCATCTGATGCCACAGCATTTGGAGAAATCAGTCAAACATAGAATTAAAGAAAATGCTACATTTTTTACCCCTTAATAATAGGTTACAAAGAAACAAACAAATTCTCTAAATTATATTCTATATACCTGGTAAGAACTATAAAATAAATTATTTTCATAATATTCACCAAGGATGGGGTTGCTCTAAAGGATTTTCATTACATGCTTAGTATTTGCATACTTTGAAGCCATATGTATACATGACATTTCCTGTACTATTAAAAAAAAAAAAAAAGCACAATTTTACATATAGTAATGTAAGTTTCCACCCACTCCAGTGTTCTTGCCTGGAGAATCCCAGCGACGGGGGAGCCTGGTGGGCTGCCGTCTATGGGGTCGCACAGAGTCAGACAGGACTGAAGTGAATTAGCAGGAGCAGCAATGTAAGTTTCCATGTTACTCTTTCCATACATCTCACCCTCTTCTCACCTCTCCCCATGTCCATAAGTCTATTCTCAATGTCTGTTTCTCCATTGTTGCCCTGTAAATAAATTATTCAGTACCATTTTTTTCTTGATTCCATATATATGTCTTATAATATGGTGTTTATCTTTCTCTTTCTGAATCACTTCACTCTGTATAATAGGTTCTAGGTTTTCTGCATGGCTTAGGAAACTCAAATAGGAGCTCTGTATCAACCTAGAGGGGTGGGATGGGGAGGGAAATGGGAAGGAGTTTCAAAAGGGAGAGGACACATGTACACCTATGGCTGATTCATCTTGAGGTTTGATAGAAAACAGCAAAATTCTGTAGAGCAATTATCCATCAATAAAAATAAATTAATTTTAAAAAGCACAATTGATGTTTATAATTAGTCTTAATTGAAAAGTATATAATGATGTATGCTTAATATTTAACATTATCATAAATATTTGGATTAACTTTACACAAAGGTATTATCATGCATATTTATACTCTTATTTTTTAATTGAATTTATTTATTATTATTTATTTTTTTACTTTACAATATTGTACTTTTTTAAATAAGGTTCAAAATAAACAAATTTCCATAACATATATATTTTTTCTTTGAAACTTTGTTTTTATATTTGAATTGACAATGTATCTCATTTTAACTGACCTTTTGTTGTTGTGGTTGTTATTTTCTGATATCAGACTATTTGGAAAATAACAGGATTAGCAGGAAGCACAGTTCAGATGACAAAATCCATGCTATGAAAGAAGCACAGTGTTGTTGTTTTAAGCCAACTTTTTCACTCTCCTCTTTCACTTTCATCTAGAGGCTTTTTAGTTTTTCTTCATTTTCTGCCATAAGGAGAGGTGTGGTACCTTTCTCTTTCCCCTTATTAAAACAGTATGGAAGTGATGCCATAAGCAAAGCCATTTCATTTATTTCATAGCTCTGAGAGTAAAGATTGAGCAATTCCATGTATCTTAAAGATTAGTCAAAGTGAATGGAATCGTCATATCATTGTGTAATTTAGCTGTATGTAGAGTCATCTACCGGAGAAGGTGATGGCACCCCACTCCAGTACTCTCGCCTGGAAAATCCCATGGATGGAGGAGTCTGGTGGGCTGCAGTCCATGGGGTCGCTAAGAGTCAGACACAACTGAGCGACTTCACTTTCACTTTTCACTTTCATGCATTGGAGAAGGAAATGGCAACCCACTCCAGTGTTCTTGCCTGGAGAATCCCAGGGACAGGGGAGCCTGGTGGGCTGCTGTCCATGGGGTCGCATGACTAAAGCGACTTAGCAGCAGCAGCAGCAGAGTCATCTACATGTAGAGATCCAACCAGTTCATCCTAAAGGAGATCAGTCCTGGGTGTTCTTTAGAAGGAATGATGCTAAAGCTGAAACTCCAGTACTTTGGCCACCTCATGTGAAGAGTTGACTCATTGGAAAAGACTCTGATGCTGGGACGGATTGGGGGCAGGAGGAAAAGGGGACGACAGAGGATGAGATGGCTGGATGGCATCACAGAATCAATGGACATGAGTTTGAGTGAACTCCGGGAGTTGGTGACAGACGGGGAGGCCTGGTGCAATTCATGTTGTCACAAAGAGTCGGACACGACTGAATGTTTGAACTGAACTGAACTGAGAGTCATCTGTCACTTGCTACTTTGAAAGGTGCATTGGCATTTTACAAATATATGTATGGCTTCGGATTTTCAAGAGCTATGGTATAAATTTGAGTTTAAAAACAGCCTTCTTAATTTAAATATTGGTCATATCTTCTGTTATTACAAGGCTGGAGTCATGCAAAGAAGAATTGCATAAAGAAGAATTTTAAGTTATCCCAAAGAACAAATGCAGTTCCTTTGTTCTTAATGGAGAGCATGACATCAGAATCTGGAAGAAGGCATTTTTTAAAAAGTTACTTTCACCAATTAATATAATACAAGTGCTCTAAAAATTGAAATAAACAAAGTTATTCTACTTGTGTTTGTGTGTGTGTATCTGTGTTTGCTCACCCTGTCCTGTCTGTCTCTTTCAGTCCTCACAACTGTAGCCCACCAGACTCCTCTGTCCATGAGGTTTTTCAGGAGAGAGTACTGGTGTGTGTTGCCATTCCCTCCTCCAGGGGATCCTCCTGACCCATGGATCAAACCCACATCTTCTGTGTCTCCTATATTTCTGGCAGGTTCCTTTGAGGAAGCTCAGTATTCTACTTAGTCTATTGCCATGAATAAAAATATATTGTTAAATGATTATGCCTTCATGAATATAGTTCAGGTCCAGT
Source organism: Bubalus kerabau (assembly GCF_029407905.1). NCBI lineage: Eukaryota > Metazoa > Chordata > Mammalia > Artiodactyla > Bovidae > Bubalus > Bubalus kerabau. The sequence goes on along the minus strand of NC_073632.1, from coordinate 12,700,940 downwards.
ATTTCCCAGAAAAAACTCATTGTTGTATAATGCAGTTTGTATTTCATCACCTCTCCACAGAAGTACTTTCCAGATCAGCTTATATTGTGTACTGATATGTACTTTATTGAGGTTCACAGAAATGAAAGAAATGAAGAAAGGGTGGAAAGATTGCTGTCACCAAATAACTGGTTGGATATGGGGCCTATTTCAGGTCATAAATTATTTGCCTGATAAATTTGAGGAATTTAATTTTGGGAAACAAATCTTAGATTTCAGAAGACAGTTTTCTTAGAGATATAGACACATTGCTTCAACTGCCTTTTTTATTATTATTATTTTTTTTTTTTTTTTACTTTACAGTATCGTATTGGTTTTGTCATACATCAACATGCATCCGCCACGGGTGTACACGTGTTCCCCATCCTGAACCCCCCTCCCATCTCCCTCCCCAAACTGCCTTTTAAAAACTGCCTGATTCATAGTCTATTCTTCCCTGGAAAACCAGGTGAATTGCAAATTTTGCATTAACTTTATTACTGTAAGGTGATCTTAACCTATCAACTTTTGCATGAAGTTTGTGCTATATATAATATCTGAGTAAAAATAGGCATTATTTTATAATGAAGACAGTTCATGCTCAAAATGTTTAAACTGAGTATAGGGGATATATTGGGCACCATACAGATAATATCTAACCAGGAAAAAGGATCACACAATACTTAAAGGGATTTGGGGGAGGTGGCAAGGGGAACAGAAAGGTTTATTGCAAGTTAGTCAAGGAGAATGGTGGCTTGAGCTCAAAAGTCCATTTTTAAAGATGAAATTTGGAGTGAGAGCTGTAAGATGTATGACTTTCTTCTTACTGGGTGGTGATGAGGCAATAGAGTGGTGCTCCAGGAATCTTGTGTTTAAGTTACCATCCTCCACCTGGGTAGGGGCCTTAGTTCCTTCTGAGGCAGCTGAACCTTGATCCTTTTCAAGTGCTTCCAGGGTCTTCTCTCTCCCCATATCCCCACCCACATGGCTCCTGTCAATGGTATTCTATATGGGGCCTTGGGAATCTCCTCTGGGCATTGAATCTCCTTTCAAATTAAATTCCTAAAATTTATCAGATGCAGGTGACACATTCTCTTCCTTAGCAGGTGACAGCCATGCAACTCCCACATGCATTTTGCTCTTACGGGTAACGGAACAATTTATAATCTAGATAGCAAACAGTAAGACAACATGGAAATATGTGACACGTAATCATTTCCACAACTAGGAGAGAAGGTCAAAGGAAAGAGCTATTATAATTAGAGCCCAAAGGCGACATTTCCCAAGATGAAACTGTGAGACTAGGGAGTCTGGTGAGAGCAGTTTTCACGTGAAAGATTCAGCTACGGCCAGAGATGCTGCCTCACATATACAGGGACACATATCGCCCCTTCAGTCTTCCACTGGTTCTTCCTATAGTTAAATGTAGCTGGAAGTCATCCTACAAGGAACCTGGGAAATAGGCCTATTGCAATCAGCCAGTCTGGAATAAAGAGCAAAGAAATACAGGAAAACATTTTAGGACACAACAGACCCAAAAGTGGCACAGTCAACTCTATTTCTGCTTTGTGCAATTTCCTTTTTTTTTTTCTTTATGGGTATTCCATTATCTCAAAAAGTTTTCCTATTTCTGCCTAATATAAGATAGCAATATCTCATGTAAACAAAAGACCTTTCATCTTCTACCGAAAGTCTTATATCCATTTCCAGATCAAAGTTTTCAGGTAAAATAATCATGCCTTGATGGGCTTTCACATGATCGATGATGACCCATGAACTAAATGTCAAGCTAAACCTAGTCAGCACTTTTTATACAAAGTAGCAAAGAAAGGAGAAGAAAAAAAGAAATGTATGCATAGTTGCCACTGTGCTCAAATTTGTAAATGAATACAAAGTTGCATGTGGTGTTTATCATTTCTTTTTTACACTTCCTATATTATTGTAACTCTGTTTTACTTCCTATATTATTGTAACTCTGCTATACTTAGTATCTCAGGTCAATACTGTACTCCATTTTATCAATCTGGTAGTGATTAAAGTATCTGAGTTACTGGTGATTCTTCATTTATTTTATTGTTCTAGTGTACCAAATATCTTTATTACAGAAAATGAACTTACAAAGAGGTATCCCTCAGTTTGTCCGAATCCTGACATTAATTTCCTTTCAAGCATTTTGGAGCAGCAACTACATTTTTTTTCTTTGTAAGCATACTTCCCGACCAGTAGAGGATACTGATTGGAGAAGTCCAAAGTATCCTAGTAACAGTTCAGTTCAGTTCAGTTCAGTTGCTCAGTCGTGTCCGACTCTTTGTGACCCATGAACCACAGCACGCCAGGACCCCTGTCAATCACCAAATCCCAGAGTCCACCCAAACCCATGTCCATTGAGTCGGTGATGCCATCTAACCATCTCATCTTCTGTCATCCCCTTCTCTTCTTTCCTTCAACTTTCCCAATATCAGGGTCTTTTCAAATGAGTCAGCTCTTCTCATCAGGTGGCCAAAATATTGGAGTTTCAGCTTCAACATCAGTCCTTCCAGTGAACACCCAGAACTGATTTCCTTTAGGATGCACTGGGTGGATCTCCTTGCAGTCCAAGGGACTCTCAAGCGTCTTCCCCAACACCACAGTTCAAAAGCATCAATTCTTCAGTGCTCAGCTTTCTTTATAATCCAACTCTCACATCCGTACTTGACTACTGGAAAAACCATAGCCTTGACTAGATGGACTTTTGTTGACAAAGTAATGTCTCTCCTCTTTAAAATGCTGTCTAGTTTGGTCATAACTTTCTTTCCAAGGAGTAAGCATCTTTTAATTTCATGGCTGCAATCACCATCTGCAGTGATTTTTGGAACCCCCCAAAATAAAGTCAGCCACTGTTTCCCCATCTATTTCCCATGAAGTGATGGGACCAGATGCCATCTTAGTTTTCTGAATGTTGAGTTTTAAGTCAACTTTTTCACTCTCCTCTTTCACTTTCATCAAGAGGATTTTTAGTTCCTCTTCACTTTCTGCCATAAGGGTGCTGTCTTCTGCATATCTGAGATTATTGATATTTCTCCCAGCAATCTTGATTCCAGCTTGTGCTTCCTCCAGTCCAGCATTTCTCATGATGTACTCTGCATATAAGTTAAATAAACAGGGTGACAACATACAGCCTTGACATACTCCTTTTCCTATTTGGAACCAGTCTGTTGTTTCATGTCCAGTTCTAACTGTTGCTTCCTGACCTGCATACAGGTTTCTCAAGAGGCAGGTCAGGTGGTCTGGTATTCCCATTTCCTAGTAACAGTATCATTTCTCAATTTCATAAAAATAATCACTATTGTTCCATTCTTATTTGGTAACTAAGAAGTATGAAACATCAGAGCAATGTCACAGAGACAAGAAGTCAAAACTCTCCATGTGGATTTTTAGGTGTAGTAGTAACAGGACTTTCCACAAATATCTTTTGTTTTCTTATGATTCAGGCTTATGATATGAAAAAGTGCCTTGGACTCATAACTTATTTAAAAATTTGGAGAACGACTCACCACCCTCTTGGTTATTGCTTAATATTTGGCCCCGTAACTAACTCTTCAGTTGATCATTCAAATTCTATTAGAGTACGTTCTCCTGTTTCATTATATATGTAGTAGGCTTATCTGAGGAGAAGGCAATGGCACCCCACTCCAGTACTCTTGGAGTGTACGCCTGGAGAATCCCATGGATGAAGGATCCTGGTGGACTACTGTCTATGGGGTCACACAGAGTCGGATTCGACTGAAGCAACTTAGCAGCAGGTAGCAGCAGCAGGCTGATCTGATTATCCACATGCTCAGTTCTCAGCCTGCCAAGGGAAGAAGACAATGGTAAGCTATATACAGAGTACATCATGAGAAATGCTGGACTGGAAGAAACACAAGCTGGAATAAAGATTGCTGGGAGAAATATCAAGAACCTCAGATATGCAGATGGCACCACCCTTATGGCAGAAAGTGAAGAGGAACTAAAAAGCCTCTTGATGAAAGTGAAAGAGCAGAGTGAAAAAGTTGGCTTAAAGCTCAACATTCAGAAAACAAAGATCATGGCATCCAGTCCCATCACCTCATGGGAAATAGATGGGGAAACAGTGGAAACAGTGTCAGACTTTATTTTTTGGGGCTCCAAAATCACTGCAGATGGTGACTGCAGCCATGAAATTAAAAGACCCTTACTCCTTGGAAGGAAAGTTATGACTAACCTAGATAGCATTTTCAAATGCAGAGACATTACTTTGCCAACAAAGGTCCGTCTAGTCAAGGCTACGGTTTTTCCTGTGGTCATGTATGGATGTGAGAGTTGGACTGTGAAGAAGGCTGAGCACCGAAGAATTGATGCTTTTGAACTGTGCTGTTGGAGAAGACTCTTGAGAGTCCCTTGGACTAGAAGGAGATCCAACCAGTCCATTCTGAAGGAGATCAGCCCTGGGATTTATTTGGAAGGAATGATGCTAAAGCTGAAACTCCAGTACTTTGGCCACCTCATGTGAAGAGTTGAGTCATTAGAAAAGGCCCTGATGCTGGGAGGGATTGGGGACAGGAGGAGAAGGGCACAACCGAGGATGAGATGGCTGGATGGCATCACTGACTCGATGGATGTGAGTTTGAGTGAACTCTGGGAGTTGGTGATGGACAGCGAGGCCTGGCATGCTGCGATTCATGGGGTCGCAAAGAGTCGGACACAACTGAGCGACTGAACTGAACTGAAACATTCAACATGGCACCATTGTTCAGAAAAAAATAAAACACAGTAAACAGAAAGGCCAGCTCCATAATGGCTGGCTAATTATAGTACAGGCTTCCATCAGTGGAAAGTACTGATCTGCCATGACAGGAAAAAATGTCACTTGAAGTAGAAAGGTAGGACTTTTATAATTCAGCTTTTAATCACTTGTTAAAACCTCCCACTGGTAAAACTCAGTTGGAAACATTGTGTCTCATGTAAAAGTCATCCTTAATTTGAAATGAAATAACCTTCACAAATATTCTTCAGTTCTTGTTGTGGCCCAGAGAAATACCCTTTCTCTTTTATTTTCACTTTTAAAAAGTAATAGGTATATTGAGATTCAATCCACACATCATAAAATTCACCTTTTGAAAGTCTAAAAATCAGTGTTTTTCAGTATGTTTTTCAAGGTGGATGATTATCATCCCTATGTAATTTTGAACATTTCCATCATCCCTAAAAGAAACTTTGCAACCATTAGAAGTTATCCCTTATTTTCTTTCTCCTAACCTCAGGTAACTACTGATCCTGTGAGTTTTTCTGTTTTAAACATTCCACAAAATAAAGTCAAACAAAATGTAAGAAGAATTTAGTGAAATATTTCATTTTGCATAATGTGTTCATGTTTCACTTTTTTTTTTATTTTTATGTTTCCCTTATGTTGTAGACACGTGGGCTGTTCTATGCTTTTTTATTAATAATGCTATGAAACTTCATATATAAGATTTTGTGAGGACATGCTTTTCCATTTCTATTGGATATATATGCATAAAGGTATAACTGATGGGTCATAATCCTTTTGGATTGCTCTAACAAAATACAACAATTTCAAAAAAAAAAAAATAGAAATTTGTTTCTATTGGTTCTGGAATCTGTGAAGTCAAAGTGTCATGGTGCCAGCAAGCCCAAGTTCTGCCAAGGGCCATATTCTGGGTTGCAAGCTGCTGACATAATTTGGGTCATATGTAGCTGTTAAGAAAATTAAATAATCTTGTTTAGGCTTCAGAGACAAAGAAGAGCAGGCTTCCAAGCTAGCTTCTACCTTCCTGGACACTGTACTGATGATGAGTGACCAGATTGCCTGCTGTGTGTGCAAGCCTTGAGGCACCATAGATTACATGGGGCACAAATCTTGAAGGGTGCCCACCTTTACCATTACAATTCAATATAATTTTGGAATTCCTAGCCACAGCAATCAGAGGGAAAAAAAAAACAATAAAAAGAATCCAGATTGGAAAAGAAGAAACAAAACTCTCACTGTCTGCAGATAATGTGAACCTCTACATAAAAATCCCAAAGAAACCACAAGAAAATACTAGAGCTATTTAATGAGTATACTAAATTTCAGGATATAAAATTAATACACAGAAATCCCTTGTATTCCTATACAATAACAATGAAAAATCATGATGAGAAACCAAGGAAACAATCCCATTAACCACTGAAATGAAAGAATGAAATATTTAAAAATAAATATATCTAAAGAAACCAAAGGCCTATATATAGAAAATCATAAAACACTGATGAAAGAAATGAAAGATGACACAAATAGATGGAGAAATATATCATGTTCTTGGACTGAAAGAATCAATATTGTTAAAATGAGTATACTACCCAAAGCAATCTATAGATTCAATGAAATCTATATCAAGCTACCAATGGTATTTTTCACAGAAGTAGAGAAAAGTTTCAAAATTTTTATGGAAACAAACAAACAAAAAATCTCAAATAGCCAAACAATCTTGAGAAAGAAAAATGGAACTGAAGGAATCAACCTTCCTGACTTCAAACTATACTACAAAACTACTGTCATCAAGACAGTATGATACTGGCACAAAGATAGAAATATAGATCAATGGGACAAAATAGAAAGTCCAGAGATAAATCCATGCACCCTTGGACATCTTATCTTTGACAAAGGAGGCAAAATTATATAGTGGAGGAAAGACAGTCTCTTTAACAAGTGGTGCCAGGAAAACTGATCAACCACCTGTAAAAGAATGAATCTAGAACACTATAACACCCTACACAAAAAATAGACTCAAAATGGATTAAAGACCTAAATGAAAGAACAGAAACTATAAAACTCTTAAAGGAAAACATAAGAGAACACTCTCTGACATAAATCACAGAAAGATCCTCTATGACCCATCTCCCAAAGTGATGGAAATAAAAGTAAATAACGGGGCCTAATTAAACTTAAAAGCTTCTACCCAACGAAGGAAATGATAAGAAAGGTGAAAAGCCTTCAAAATGAGAGAAAACAATAGCAAACAACACAACTGAAAATAATCAATCTCTAAAATATACAAGAAGTTCATGAAGCTCAATACCAGACAAATGAACAACACAATCAAAAAGTGGGCCAAAGAACTAAACAAACATTTATCCAAAGAATACATACAGGTGGCTAATAAACACATGAAAAGATGCACAGCATCACTCATTATTAGAGAAATGCAAATCAAAACCCCAGTGAGGTATCATCCTACACCAGTCAGAATGTGAAGTCACTCAGTTGTGTGCAGCTCTTTATGACCCCATGGACTGTAGCGTACCAGGCTCCTATGTCTATGGGATTTTCCAGGCAAGAGTACTAGAGATGGTTGCCATTTCCTTCTCCAGGAGATCTTCCCGACCCAGGGATTGAACCCGGGTCCCCTGCATTGAGGGCAAACGCTTTACCGTGAGCCACCATGGAAGTACCAGTCAGAATGGCTGCCATCAAAAAGTCTACAAACAATAAATGCTAGAGAGGGTGTAGAGAAAAGGGAACCGTCTTACACTGTTGGCAGGAATGCAAACTGGTATAGCCACTATGGAGAACACTGTGGAGATTTCTTAAAAAAAAAAAAAAACGAAACTACTGGGGATGAAACTGTGATCCAGTAATCCCACTTTTGGGCATACACTCACCCCAAGGAAACCAGAATTGAAAGACATACATGTATCTCAATGTTCTTTGCAGCACTGTTTACAATAGCTAGGGCATGTAAGCAACCTAGATGCCTATTGGCAGATGAATGGATAAAGAAGTAGTGGTACATATACACAATGGAATATTACTCAGCTGTAAAAAGGAATGCATTTGAGTCAGTTCTAACGAGGTGGATGAAACTAAAGAGAAACAAAAAGAAGTGAACTGGGACAACCCAGAGGGACAGGGTGGGGAGGAAGGTGGGAGGGGGGTTCAGAATGCGGGGGACACATGTGTCCCTGTGGCTGATTCATGTTGATGTATGGCAAAAAAAAAAAAAAAAAAAGAAATCACAATATTGATGATAACCAATATCAGTTTATGTCCAGGGATTATAAGCCAGAACTGTGAACTGCAATTTTTGAAGTCTAACCTACAGAGTAGATGCACTCCTTGGGACCTTTTCCCAATTGGGACTCTATAGCACTGTTTGAGTCTTGATGTTGGTCAAAACCAAAACAGGTTTTATATCCTCTGCTGTTTCAATTTTTCTTTTCTTTTAATGTTATTATATTGAAAGTAAGCTAGATAACCCTCTAATAAATATATTATAATATTATTATTATTTTGTATAGAACCAGTGACTTATTTTGTTAAAAAATCCTTTGAACCTGAGATAAAAATGAAAAATTTTGGCAAAACAATAGCAAAATGGGTTTAAGGACTTCTCTGAAGTCACTTTATGAAAGGTATTGATCCATTAATGAGGGCTCTGCCCCCATGACTTAATTGTTTCCCAAAGGTCTCACCTCTTAATACCATCACCTTGGTCATTAGGTTTTCAATCCATGCATTTGGAGGGAATACAAATTCTCTAAAGCAACTGCACCATTCTACAATCTCAGCAGCGATATATGAAGTTGCCAACTTGTCCACCACCTGTCTAGCAGTTCTTAGTTTCTGTTTTCCTTTTTTTTTTTTTTTTGTCTTTGCTGTTTTATTTTTTTCTGCCTCTTTGATTTTGTTTTTATATTTACTAATGTACATTTTATTTTCCTAAACTAATCAGTATATAGTTCTGAATGTGGTTTTGAGTTTCATGTTTCAAATGACTAATGAAGATAAAGATATTTTTATGTGCTTCTGGAACATTTAAGCACACAAACATATCTTTATCTTACAAATGTTTCAGAATCACATAAAAATATCTTTATCTTACAAATGTTCCAGAAGAACATAAAAATATATTTATCTTCAATAGTCATTTGAAACATGAAACTCAAAACCACATTGAGAACTACTTTACACTGATTAGTTTAGAAAAAATAATAAGTAAATATAAGAAAAAAATCAAAATAAACAAACAAAGAAAAAAACAACAGCAAAGAAAAAAAAAAAAAGTTGTGGATATGACTAGTAATAGAAGCAAGGTCTGATGCTGTAAAGAGCAATATTGAATAGGAACCTGGAATGTCAGGTCCATGAATCAAGGCAAATTGGAAGTAGTCAAACAGGAGATGGCAAGAGTGAACGTCGACATTCTAGGAATCAGCAAACTAAAATGGACTGGAACAGATGAATTTAACTCAGATGACCATTATATCTACTACTGCATGCAGGAATCCCTTAAAAGAAATGGAGTAGCCATGATGGTCAACAAAAGAGTCCAAAATGCAGTACTTGGATGAAATCTCAAAAATGACAGAATGATTTCTGTTCTTTCCAAGGCAAACCATTCAATATCAGAATAATTCAAGCCTATACCCCAACCAGTAATGCTGAAGAAGCTGAAGTTGAATGATTCTATTCTACAAGACCTTTGAGAACTAACACACAAAAAAAGATGTCCTTTTCATTATAGGGGACTGGAATGCAAAAGTAGGAAGTCAAAAAATACCTGGAGTAACAGGCAAATTTGACCTTGGAGTACAGAATAAAGCAGGGCAAAATGTAATAGAGTTTTGCCAAGAGAAAGCACTAGTCATAGCAAACACCCTCTTCCACCTACACAAGAGAAGACTCTACACATGGACATCACCAGATGGTCAACACCGAAATCAGATTGATTATATTCTTTGCAGCCAAAGATGGAGAAGCCCTATACAGTAAGCAAAATAAGACTAGGAGCTAACTGTGGATCAGATCATGAACTCCTTTTTGCCAAATTCAGACTTAAATTGAAGAAAGTAGGGAAAAACACTAGACCATTCAGGTATGACCTAAATCAAATCCCTTATGATTATACAGTGGAAGTGAAAAATAGATTTAAGGGACAAGATCTGATAGATAGAGTGCCTGATGAACTATGGACAGAGGTTCGTGACATTGTACATGAGACAGGGATTAAGATCATCCCCACGGAAAAGAGATTCAAAAAACAAAATGGCTGTCAGTGGAGGCCTAACAGGTTGCTGTGAAAAGAAGAGAAGCAAAGAGCAAAGGAGAAAAGGAAAGATATAAACATCTGAATGCAGAGTTCCAGAAAATACCAAGGAGAGATAAGAAAGCCTTCCTCAGCAATCAATGCAAAGAAATAGAGGAAAACAACAGAATGGGAAAGACTAAAGTTCTCTTCAAGAAAAGTAGAGATATCAAGGGAAATTTTATACAAAGATGGGCCAGATAAAGGACAGAAATTGTGTGGAACTAACAAAAGCAGAAGATATTAAGAAGAGGTGGCAAGAATACACAGGAGAATTGTACAAAAAAGATCTTCACGACCAAGATAATCACGATGGTGTGATCACTCATCTAGAGCCAGACATGCTGGAATGTGAAGTCAAGTGGGCCTTAGAAAGCATCACTACGAACAAAGCTAGTGGAGGTGATGGAATTCCAGTTGAGCTATTCCAAATCCTGAAAGATGATGCTGTGAAAGTGCTGCACTCAATATGCCAGCAAATTTGGAAAACTCAGCAGTGGCCACAGGACTGGAAAAGGTCAGTTTTCATTCCAATCCCAAAGAAAGGCAATACCAAAGAATGCTCAAACTACCGTACAATTGCACTCATCTCACACACTAGTAAAGTAATGCTCAAAATTCTCCAAGCTAGGTTTTAGCAATACATGAACCATGAACTTGCAGATGTTCAAGCTGGTTTTAGAAAAGGCAGAGGAACCAGAGATCAAAATGCCAACATCCGATGGATCATGGAAAAAGCAAGAGAGTTCCAGATAAACATCTATTTCTGCTTTATTGACTATGCCAAAGCCTTTGACTGTGTGGATCACAATAAACTGTGGAAATTCTTCAAGAGATAGGAATACCAGACCACCTGACTTGCCTCTAGAGAAATCTATATGCAGGTCAGGAAGCAACAGTTAGAACTAAACATGGAACAACAGACTGGTTCCAAATAGGAAAAAGAGTACGTCAAGCCTCTATATTGTCACCCTGCTTATTTAACTTGTATGCAGAGTACATCATGAGAAACTCTAGGCTAGAGGAAGCACAAACTGGAATCAAGATTGCTGGGAGAAAAATCAATAACTTCAGATATGCAGATTACAATACCCTTTTGGCAGAAAGTGAAGAGCAACTAAAAAGCCTCTTGATGAAAGTGAAAGAGGAGAGTGAAAAAATTGGCTTAAAGCTCAACATTCAGAAAACTAAGATCATGGCATCTGGTGCCATCATTTCATGGGAAATAGATGGGGAAACAGTGGAAACAGTCGGACTTTTTTTTTCTGGGCTCCAAAATCACTCAAGATTGTGATTGCAGCCATGAAAATAAAAGATGCTTACTCCTTGGAAGGAAAGTTTGACAAAACTAGATAGCATATTAAATAGCAGAGATATTACTTTGCCAACAAAGGTCCGTCCAGTCAAGGCTATGGTTTTTCCAGTAGTCATGTATGGATGTGAGAGTTAGACTGTGAAGAAAGCTGAGCACTGAAGAACTGATGCTTTTGAACTGTGGTGTTGGAGAAGACTCTTGAGAGTCCCTTGGACTGCAAGGAAGTCCAATCAGTACATCCTAAGAAAATCAGTCCTGGGTGTTCATTGGAAGGACTGATGTTGAAGCTGAAACTCCAATACTTTGGCCATCTCATGTGAAGAGTTGACTCATTGGAAAAGACCCTGATGCTGGGAGGGATTGGGGGCAGGAAGAGAAGGGGACGACAGAGGATGAGATCGTCGGATGGCATTACCTACTTGATGGACATGAGTTTGAATGAACTCCGGGAGTTGGTAATGGACAGTGAGGCCTGGCGTGCTGCAATTCATAGGGTCGCAAAGAGTCAGACACAACTGAGCGATGAACTGAACTGAACTGAACTGATATTCAAATTCAACTTAGTAAAACTTAAAAATTGAATTGCCAGCATTTGTTAGGTTTCAAGAGATCTTTATGTATGTTGGATTTAAGTCACTTTTAAGATACATAGTTTACAATTTTTCCTACCATAATGTGGATTATTTCATTTTCTCAGTGTATCATGAAACACAATTTTAATTTTTGTTTTGTCCAATTTATTTTTTTCTTTTGTTACTTGTACTTTTGATGTCTTACATAAGAATTCATTGCTTAAAACAAGGTCATAAAGATATATCCCTTAGTTATTTTTTCTTAAGAGTTCTATACTTTTTGCTCGTATAGTTATTTTTTAATGACTCATTCTTTCTTGAGCTGGTTTGTGTCAATACTCTATCAGGTATTTAAATTTTTTTTTTTTTTTTTTTTTTTTTAGTTTTTGCCTGTGGATATCTTATTGCACCATTTCCTGAAACAACTCTCCTTACTAAATTTTCTCTTCCTCTTGTCAAAATTATATGCTAATTAGAGTACGGATTAGTTCTAAACTCTAAGTTATATTCCTTTGATTTCTCTGTCTGTGTCATCACCACACCATGTTAATTATTGTAGTTTTGTGGTTTATTTTAAATTCAGCAAATGTGAGTTCTCCAAATTTATTCCCATCTTTAATAGTTTTGGGTAAGCTGGATTCCTTACATTTACATGATTTTTTTTTTTTTTTTTTTTTTTTTAGGATCAGTATGTCAAATTCTGAAAGTTAGCATTCTGAAAGGTATTACATTGAATCTATAGATCATTTTGATGAGTGTTGTCAATGTCATTGTAACAAAATTTAGTCTTCATTGAAGTGTTTTACCATTTATTTGGGGATTCTACAATGTTCTGTAGCCTTCAGAGTATAAACTATTTACACACTTTTGAAGTATTTTAGTTTTAACGCTATTTTAACGGATTTGTTTTCTCAATTTTATTTTCAGATATCTCATTGCTAGCATACAGAAATGCAATTTATTTTGTATGTTAAATCTTCGATCTTACCATCTTGCTTAGACTATTTATTAGTTTTGTGATATATCTAGTGACATATGTATATTTGTAATATAAATTTCCCTGTGAACACTTTTTCCACATTATATAAATTATACATTATGGTTGCATTTTCATTCATTTATTTCATTTCATTTCATTCATTCTTTCTCAGAGTATTCTCTATTTTCTACTGATTTTTTTTCTTTGACCTGTTGGTTATTGAAGAATATTTTGCTCATTTGTCATAAATACACTTTTTGACTTTTTATTCCATTCCATTGTGGTCAGAGAAACAATTTTTATGTTATCAATACTTTAAATGTACTGTGGCTTTTTTAATTAATTAACTTATTGTCTCCTTTAGAAAATGTCCATGTACATCAGTGAAAAAAAATGTATATTCTGCCGTTACTGGGTAGTAGTGATGCATTTTACAGATATCTGTTAAGTCTAATAGACTTATACTATTATTCACGTCTTATCTTTCTATGATTATCTTCTCTCTAATTGTTTTGTCCATTTTGAAAATGGGATATTTAACTCTGTGACTATCATTGTCAACTTGTCCATTTCTGCCTTTAACTGTATCAATTTCTTCAAGTATTCAGGATTTCTGTTGTTATGTGCATATACTTGTCTGCCTTTCTGAAAGATTTACACTTTAATCAACACCAAGTATCTATCTTGTTTCTATTTTTATCTTAAAGTTTACTTTGACTGGTAATGGGTTTGCCTAGTGGCTCAGAGAGATAAAGAATCTGCCTGAAATTGAGGAGACTTGGTTTTGATACCTTAGTTGGTGAGCTACAGTCCATGAGGTTGAAAAGAGTAAGACATGACTGAATGACTAACATAATTTGGTTTTATTATAGCAACACAAACTCTCTTTTGTTTACTATTTTCCTACTATTTTGTTTTCTATCCTTTAAGTTTTGACTTATGTATGTCTTTCAAGGGAGTAAGTTTGAATTTATCCTACTCTGTTGAATAACAAAAGTTATTGAGCTCCTTGGATTTGTAGATTAATGTTTTCCATAAACTTTGGAAATTTTTCAGCTATTAGTCTCAAATATTATTTTTATCTGTTTATTTTTCTCTGGAAGAAGAAATGGGAAAGTAGATATGGGAATAAATCTAAGCAAAACCAAAAAGGTCTGTGTTCTTACAGAGGTTTGATCATCTTGGCATATTCTTTCTCTCTGCTTAAATAATTTAACTTCATTTTAAGCTGTTTTTCCATACTGTTAAAACTTTGTGCAATAAAAAAATGAGTGACCAGTTTTGCTTTTTTTTTTTTCCCAAAAGAAGATTGGTTAGGAAAAAAAGTATCCAAAGATACTATATAGTTTTACAGAAACAATGCTATTCATCCATCTATATAAAATGTATTTTTTATAAAATCAGAGATTATATTAATTTATAACAAATAAATTTAAATTGCTTATATAAAAATTGCCAGTATGGAAAAATTATGAATTTTATTTTTCTGTTTTTATAACATTGGCTTTTGACAGAAAACAATAATAAACAACAAATAGAAGCAATTGTAAGTATACTCAATTCCTTTCACACAAAGATATCTTCATGTGTACTGTCTTAGTTTTCATATACTGTAATATTTTATAATCAAGCTGTATCAATCATTAATTAAGTTTTTTTTTAATTTTCCATTATGATTTATTCTTTTTCTTTTGCAAAATTTGTATAAAACATTATAAAGAAATTAAGATGATTTTGGTATTTTAAACTAAATGTAAATCAGATTTCTGATTGTACTTTCACATTTATAAACAGAGCAAATTTAAGAGTGCAAGGTGCTCAACTTGGTACTCTGTGATGACCTAGATGGGTTAGATGAGGTTTTAAAAACATGATAAAGACACATATAATTCTCAATTGTACATTTACTATTAGATATTTTGCTTATGTCACATAATTCCTTATTGCAGCATACTGTTATTCTTCTAATTTGTGTAACCCAGGAATTCAATGAAAATCAATTTGAAATTCCAAAACAACCCATAAGCCTACCGAAGTGCCTAAGAAATAGAGAAAAAATGCTTAAAACAAAGTGCTATTTTACAGCCCTACAGAGCAGTATAATTAAAATAACTGTAATATTGTGTTATTAATATTTGGCCCAGATGCTGACTTTAATTGAATAGATGGCTAAATTAGTTTTGAAATATTATTTTCTACCTAAGATTTTCAGGCAAGCTACCTCTGCCTTTATATTATTGTTAACCAAAATATTTTTATTCCTTCCAAATATTTTATATCATCTTTAGTGAATTAAATACTCTCTCACTTCTGTACTTCCTATAGAATTGTGTGTGTTTTTCAAATAATCATGCTAAAATATACACTTACAAGCTGTTGTAGTCAGCTTTCTCCAGATAACCAGAACTAATAATATCTGTATCCCTCTCTGCCTCCTCTTTCCCTCTCATCACTATCCACCTCTTATCTATCATCTATCTATGTAACTATGTATCTATCTAACTACCTAGTGGTTCAGAAGGTAAAGAATCTGCCTGCAATATGGGAGACCTGGGTTCAATCCCTGGGTTAGGAAGATCCTCTGGAAAAGGGAATGGCTACCCATTCCAGTATTCTTGCCTGGAAAATTCCATGGACAGAGGAGCTTGCTAGGCTATAGTCATTAGGGTCACAAAGAGCCATACAGGGCTGAGTGACTAAAACTTTCATTTTTTGCCTCCCCCTGTTCAGTCATCTCTACATACCTCTTATCTATCTATCTATTTATCTATCTCTCGGTCTATCTATCTAATCTATCTAGAGACATTTGTTAGAAGGAACTGGCTCATACAAATATGGAGATTGGTACATTCAAAATCTGCAAGGTAGGCCAACAGGCTGGAGACCCAGAAACAAGCTAGTGGTGCAGTTCAAATCTGAAGACTGTCTGTTGGTGAAATTCTCTCTTCTTTGGAAAAGTTTATTTTTTTTTTTTTAGGCTTTCAACTGAATAGCTGAGGCCTGCCCACATTAAGGAGGGTGATCTCCATGACTCCAAATTTATTTATTTAAATGCTAATATAATTAAGTAAAAATATGTATGCTACCCACATGATGTGTACTCATCTTCTCCTGCAAGAACACCAAAATTGTAACTAGTTTCTAAAAAACATCAACAGGAGAATGCTGGAACCCACTCAAAAAAGATTACCCACTCCCAAGGACAAAGGAAAAGTTGCAATGAGATGGTAAGAGGGCTGCAATTAGGTTAAAATCAAACCCCATATCTGCCAGAGATTCTTGGAGGGCACAAACAAATTATTGTGCTCATTAGGATGCAGGAAAAAGAGCAGTAACCCCCACAAGAGACTGAACCAGACCTGGCTGTAAGGGTCTGCTGTCAAGGTGTGGGTCAGCAGTGGCCTGGTGCAGGGATGGGGGCACTGGCAGCAATAGTCATGGACGTGGGGCATGTGTCATAAGTCCACTTGGAAGAAGTCGCCATTAGTCCTACCATTCAGCCACCGGGATTATGACCCACAAATTGGACAACAATTTTACCAAAGAAGTTCTCACACTGTTGTGAAGGGTCTAGACCCAATTCAGACTTCTAAATCTGGGGATCTGGTATGGGGACAGGGAATCCCCAGGGAATCTGACTTTTAAGGTCAGTAAGATTTGATAACAGAACTTCCACACGACTGGGGAAACAGATTTTGGAGGACACAAACAAACATTTGTGAGCACCAGGACCCAGGGAAAAGGCACAGTGACCCCACAAAATAATGCGCTAAGCTTGCCTATAAGTGTTTGGGAGTCTCTGTGGAACTGTGGGTCGACAGTAGCCTTCACTGGGTCAGGAGCACTAGCAACAGCAATCTTGGGAGGTACAGCATTTTGGCATAAGTGCTCTTGAAAGAGGTTGCCATTAGCCCTATCATGTATCCTATAGACTCCAGGACTGGGCTGTCTCAGGCCAAACAAAGAACTGGGCTGGGGGTGGGGGGGGCGGTGCATGCACAGCTCCTCCCGTCAACAGAAAATTGGACTAAGGATTTACTGAGCATGGCCCTGCCCACCAGAGCAAGACCCAGTTTTCCCCATAGCCAGTCCCTCCCAGCAGGAAGCTTACACAAGCCCCTTATTTTCATCCAACAGAGGGCAAAAAGAAAAAGCAAGAATTGCAAACCTGTGACCTCCAGAATGAAAACCAAAATCACAGAAAATTAAGCAAAATGATCACCTGGATCACAGTCTTGTGTAACTCAGTGAACTATAAGTCATGCCTCGCAGGGCCACCCAAGATGGACAGGTGATGCTGGAGAGTTCTGACAAAATGTAGTCCACATAGAAGGGAATGGCAAACCACTTACATATTCTTGCCTTGAGAACCCATGAAGAGTACAAAAAGTCAAAAAGATATGACACTGAAAGATGACCCTCTCCCATTTCACAGGATAATAGGTGACCAATAGGCTACTGGGGAAGAGCAGAGTCATAGCTCTAAAACCAGTGAAAAGGCTAAATCAAAATACATGCCAAATTGGGGAAATGTACTGTGGTGAAAGTAAAGTCCAATGTTGGAAAGAACAATATTGCATAGGAACATGGGAAGTTAGGTCTATGAATCAAGTTAAGTTGGTGGTCAAACAGGATATGGTAAGAGTGAACACTGACGTTTTAAGAATCAATGAAATAAAATGGAAAGAAATAGGCAACATTAATTCGGATGACCATTATATCCACAATTGTGGGCAAGAACCCCTTAGAAGAAATGGAGTAAATCTCATAGTCAGCAGAGTCTGGAATTCAGTACTTGGGTGCAGTTTCAAAAATCACAGAATGATCTTGGTTTGTTTCTAGGGTAATCCATTCAACGTCACAGTGATTCATATCTATGTCCCAACCACTAATGCCAAAGAAACTGACGTTGAACAGTTCCATGAAGACCTACAAGAACTTATAGAACTAACACCAAAAAAGATGTTCCTTTCATCAGAGGGGGTTGGAATGCAAAAGTAGGAAGTCAAGAGACACCTAAAATAACAGGCAAGTTTGGTCTGCAAAAGGAGGTAGAACAAAGGCTAACAGAGTTTTAGCCAAAGAACACACTGGACATATCAAACACCTTCATCTAGGTGATGAAGGTGATGGAATTCCAGTTGAACAATTTCAAATCCTAAAAGATCATGTTGTGAAAGTGCTGCATTCAATATGTCAGCAAATTTGGAAAACTCATCTGTGGCCACAGGAATGGAAAAGATCAGTTTTCATTCCAATCCCAAAGAAAGGCAATGCCAAAGAATGCTCAAACTACCGCACAATTGCATTCATCTCACAGGCTAGGAAAGTAATGCTCAAAATTCTCCAAGGCAGGCTTCAGCAATTGTGAACCATGAACTTCCAGATGTTCAAGCTGGTTTTAGAAAAGGCAGAGGAACCAGAGACAAAATTGCTAACATACGTTGAATCATCCAAAAAGTAAAAGAGTTCCAGAAAAAAAAACAAACAAACCAAAAAAAAAACATTTATTTCTGCTTTATTGACTATGCCAAAGCCTTTGACTGTGTGGATCCATAAACTGTGGAAAATTCTTCAATAGATAGGAATACCAGACCACCTGACCTGCCTCTTGAGAAACCTATATGCAGGTCAGGAAGCAACAGTTAGAACTGGACTTGGAACAACAAACTGGTTCCAAATAGGAAAAGGAGTACGTCAAGACTGTATATTGTCACCCTACTTATTTAGTTTATAGGTAGAGTTCATCATGAGAAAAGCTGGGCTGGAGGAAGCACAAGCTGGAATCAAGAATGCCAGGAGAAATATCGATAACCTCAGATATGCAGATGACACCACCCTTATGGCAGAAAGTAAAGAAGAACTAATGAGCCTCTTCATGAAAGTGAAAGAGGAGGGTGAAAATGTTGGCTTAAAGCTCAACATTCAGAAAACCAAGATCATGGCATCCAGTCCCATTACTTTATGGCAAATAGATGGGGCAACAGTGGAAACAGTGCAGACTTTATTTTTTGGGGATCTAAAATCACTGCAGATGGTGACTGCAGCCATGAAATTAAAAGACACTTGCTCTTTGGAAGGAAATTTATGACCAACCTAGGAAGCATATTAAAAAGCAAAGACATTACTTTGCCAACAAATGTCCATCTGGTCAAAACTATGGTTTTTCCAGTAGCCACATATGGATGTAAGAGTTGGACTATAAAGAAAGCTGAGTGCAGAAGAATTGATGTTTTTGAACTGTGGTGTTGGAGAAGACTCTTGAGAGTCCCTTGGACTGCAAGGAGATACAGCCAGTTCATCCTACAGGAGATCAGTCTTGGGTGTTCATTGGAGGGACTGATGTTGAAACTGAAACTCCAATACTTTGGCCACCTGATATGAAGGGCTGATTCATTTGAAAAGACCCTGATGCTGGGAAAGATTGAGGACAGGAGGAGAAGGGGATTACAGAGGATGAGATGATTGTATGGCAATACTGACTCGATGGACATGAGTTTGAGTGAACTCCAAGAGTTGGTGATGGACAGGGAGGCCTGGTGTCCTGTGGTTCATGGGGTGGCAAAGAGTCAGACATTACTGAGTGACTGAACTGAACTGAAATGAAAAAAAAAACAAAAAAAAACAAAGGATTACTTTACACATGGACATCACCAGGGAGTGAATACTGAAATCAGAGTTAGTATAAACTCAGCAGCTGAATATACAGAACTACTCTGTAGTCAACAGCTGACTCTGGCTCAGATCATGAGTTCTTATTGCAAAATTCAGACTGAAGTTGTAGAAAGTAGGAAAAATCAGTAGGCCATTCAGGTATGACCTAAATCAATTTTTTCATGATTATGCAGTAAAAGTGACAAAAAGATTCAAGTTATTACATCTGATAGCTAGAGTAACTTAAGAAATAACTATGAATGGAGGTTCATAACATTGAACAAGAGGCAGTGACCAAAACCATCCCCAAGAAAAAGAAATCCAAGAAAGCAAGATGGTTGTCTGAGGAGGCTTTACAAATAGCTGAGAAAAGAAGAACACTAAAGGCAAAGAAGAAAGGAAAATATATACCCAACTGAATGGAAACTTCCAAAGAATAGTAAAGAGTGATAACAAAGATTTCCTACTTGAACAAGACAAATAGATAGAGAAAAACAATAGAATGGGAAAAACTAGAAATCTCTTCAAGAATATTAGACATATGAAGGAAACAATCCATGTAAGAATGAGCACAATAAAGTACAGAAATGGTATGGACTTACCAGAAGCAGAACAGATTAAGAAGTGGTAAGAATATGCAGTAGAATTGTACAGAAAAGGGCTTAAAGGCCTAGATAACCATGATGATGTGGTTATTTACCTAGAGCCAGACATCCTGGAGTGTGAAGTCAAATGGGCCTTAGAAAGCATAACTAGAAGCAAAGCTAGTGTCAGTCAGTTCAGTCTGTCAGTCATGTCTTACTTTTTGTGGCCCCATGGGCTGCAGTACAGTAGGCTTCCCTGTTCATCACCAAACCCAGAGCTTGCTCAACTCATGTGCATCCAGTTGGTGATGTCATTCAACCATCTCATTATCTGTAGTGTCCTTCTCCTCCTTCGTTCAATCTTTCCCAACATCAGGCTCTTTTCCAATGATTCAGTTCTTCAAATTAGGTGGTCAAAGTATTAAAATTTCAGCTTCAGTTTCATTCATTCCTTAAAATGAATACTCAAGAATGATTTCCTTTAGGAATGACTGGTTAGATCTTCTGGAAGTCCAAGGTATTCTCAAGAGACTTCTCCAACACCACAGTTCAAAAGCATCAATTCTTTGTTGCTCAGTTTTCTTTGTAGTCCAAGTCACACATGCATACATGCCTATTGAAAAAACCATAGCTTTGACTTGACAGATTTTGTTAGCAAAATAATGTCTCTGCTTTATAATAAGCTCTCTAGGTCGGTCATAGCTTTTCTTCCAAGGAGCAAGCATCTTTTACTTTCATGGCTGCAGTCAGCATCATCAGTGATTTGGAGCCCCCCAAAATGAAGTCGGTCACTGTTTCCATTGTTTCCCCATCTATTTGCCATGAAGTGATGGGACATAATGCCATATTAGTTTTCTGAATGTTGAGCTTTAAGCCAATATTTTCTCTCTCTTCTTTCACTTTCATCAAGAGGTTTTTTTATTATTCTTCACATTCTGCTATAAAGGTGGAGTCATCTACATATCTGGGGTTATTGATATTTTTCCTGGCAATCTTGATTCCAGGTTGTTCTTCATCTAGCCCAGCATATCTCATGATATACTCTCCATATAAGTTAAATAAGCAGCGTGACAATGTACAGACTTGACATACTCCATTTCCAATTTGGAACGAGTCTTTTTTTCCATGTCCAGTTCTCACTGCTGCTTCTTTACTGGCAAACAGATTTCTATGGAGACAGGGAAGATTATCTAGCATTCCCATCTCTTTCAGAATTTTCCACATTTTATTGTGATCCACACAGTCAAAGACTTTGGTGTAATCAATAAAGCAGTAGTAGATATTTTTCTGGAACTCTTGCTTTATCAGTGATCCAACAGATGTTGGCAATTTCTCTGGTTTCTCTGACTTTTCTAAATTCAACATAAACATCTGGGAATTCACAGTTCACATATTGTTGAAGCCTGGCTTGGAGAACTTTGAGCATTACTTTGCTAGTTTGTAAGATGAGCGCATTTATGTGGTAGTTTGAGCATTCTTTGACATTGCCTTTCTTGGGGATTGAAATGTAAACTGACCTTTTTCGGGCCTGTGGCCACTTCTGAGCTTTACAAATTTGCTGGCATATTGAGTGCAGCACTTTAACAGCATCAACTTTTAGGATTTGAAATAATTCATCTGGAATTCCATCATCTCCACTAACTTTGTTTGTCGAGATGCTTCCCAAGGCCCATTTGAATTTCACATTCTAGTATATCTGGCTCTAGGTTAGTGATCACATCACGTGGGTCATGAAGTTCTTTTTCTAATATTCTTGCCACCTCTTCTTAATATATTCTGCTCTGTTAGGTCTATAAATTTTCTGTCCTTTATTGTGCCAATCTTTTCATGAAATATTCCCTTTGCATCACTTATTTTCTGGAAGAGATCTCTAGTCTTTCCCATTCTTTTGTTTTCCCCTATTTCTTTGCATTGATCATGGCGGAAGGCTATCTTATCTCCATGCCATTGTTTGAAACTATACATTCAAACGGGTATATCTTTCATTTTCTCCTTTGCCTTAAACTTTTCTCAGCTCTTTGTAAGGCCTCCTCAGAGAACCATTTTGCCTTTTTGCATTTCTTTTTCTTGGAGATGGTCTTGATCACTGCCTCCTGTACACTGTCACAAACCTCCATTCATAGTTCTTCAGTCATGTCTGTCTATCAGATCTAATCCCATGAATCTATCTATCACTTTCACTCTATAATCATAAGGGATTTGATTTAGGTCATACCTGAATGGTCTAGTGGTTTTCCCTACATCCTTCAATGTAAGTCTGAATTTGGCAATAAGTTGTTCATGGTCTTAGCCACAGTCAGGTTCCAGTCTTGTTTTTACTGACTGTATAGAGCTTCTCCATCATTGGTAAAGAATATAACCAATCTGATTTTGGTATTAACTATCTGGTGGTGACCATGTGTAGAGTCTTCTCTTGTGTTGTTGAAAGAGTGTGTTTGCTATGACCAGTGTGTTCTCTTGCAAAACTCAGTTAGTCTTTACCTGGCTTCATTTTGTACTCCAAGGCCAAATTTGACTGTTACTCCAGGTATCTCTTAACTTCCTACTTTTGCATTCCAGTCACCTATGATGAAATGGACATCTTTTTTGGGGTGTTAGTTAGATAAGGTCTTGTAGGTCTTCATAGAATCATTCAACTTCAGCTTCTTCAGCATTACTGGTTGGAGCATAGACTTGGATTACTCTGATATTGAATTATTTGCCCTGGAAATGGATAGAGATCATTCTGTCGTTTTTGAGAATACACCCAAGTACTGCATTTCAGCCTCTTTTGTTGACTCTCATGCCTACTCCATTTTTTCAAGGAATTCTTGGCCAGAGTAGTAGATATATTGGTCATCTGAGCCAAATTAACCCATTCCAGTCCATTTAAGTTCACTGATTCCTAAAATGTTAATGTTCACTCTTGTCATCTCCTGTTTGACCACTTCCAATTTACCTTGATTCATGGACCTAACAATCCATGTTCCTATGCAATTGTGTTCTTCACAGCATCAGACTTTACTTCCACCACCAGTTACATCCACAACTGGGCATTGTTTTCACTTTTATTCTATCTGTTCCTTCTTTCTCATGTTTTTTCTCCACTGATCTCCAGTAGTATATTAGGAACCTGTCAACCTGAAGAATCCCAGGGACGGGGGAGCCTGGTGGGCTGCCATCTATGGGGTTGCACAGAGTCAGACACGACTCAAGTGACTTAGCAGTAGCAGCAGCAAACTGGAGAGTTCGTCTTTCAGTATCATATCTTTTTGCCTTTTCATACTGTTCATGGGGTTCTCAAGGCAAAATACTGAAGTGATTTGCCATTCCCTTCTCCAGTGGACCATGGTTGGTCAGAGCTCTCCACCATGACCCATCCTTCTTGAGTGGCTCTACATCACATGGCTCATTGTTTCACTAAGTTAGACAAGGTTATGGTCCATGTGATCAGTTTGATTAGTTTTCTGTGATTGTCGTTTTCATTCTGTGTAGGTAAGGAATTCCTGTTGAGCTATTTCAAATCCTAGAAAATGATGCTATTAATGTGCTACACACAATATGCCAGCAAATTTGGAAAACTTAGTAGTGGCCACAGGACTGGAAAAGCTCAGTTTTCATTCCAATCCCAAAGAAAGGCAATGCCAAGGAAAGCTAAAGCTACTGTGCAATTGCCCTCATTTGACATGCTAGCAATGTAAAGCTCAAAATCCTTTAAAATAGGCTTCAGCACTATGTGAACTGCTATCTTCTAGATGTACAAGTTGGATGTAGAAGTTGCAGAGGAATTAGAAATCAAATTTCCAACATCTGTTGGATCATAGATAAAGCAAGAGTTCCAATAAAACATCTACTTCTGCTTCATTGACTACACTAAACCCTTTGATTGTGTGGATCACACACACACATACACACATACACAAACTGTTATTCACACAGAGATGGGAATATCAGCCCGCCTTACCTGCCTCCTGTGAAACGTGTTTTTGGGGCAAGAAGCAACAATTAGAGATGGATATGGAAAAATTAATTGGTTCCAAATTGGGAAAGGAGCACATCAAAGTTGTATGTTGTCACCCTGATTATTTAAATTCTATGCAGAGTACAAAATGTGAAATACCAGGCTAGATGGAATCAAGATAACCAGGAGAACTATTAATAACCTCAGATATGCAGATAACACCACCCAAATGGCAGAAAGTGAAGAGGAACTAAAGAGCCTCTTGATGAAAGTGAAAGAGGAGAGTGAAAAAGCTAGCTTAAAACTCAACATTCAGAAAACTAAGATCATTGTATCCAGTCACATAATTTCATGGCAAATAGATGGGGAAATAGTGTAAATAGTGGCTGACTTTATTTTTCTGGGCTCCAAGATTGCTGCAGATGGTGATTGCAGCCATGAAATTAAAAGACGTTTGCACGATACTGGATGCTTGGGGCTGGTGCACTGGGACGACCCAGAGGGATGGAATGGGGAGGGAGGAGCGAGGAGGGTTCAGGATGGGGAACACATGTATACCTGTGGCGGATTCATTTTGATATTTGGCAAAACTAATACAATTATGTAAAGTTTAAAAATAAAATAAAATTAAAAAAAAAAAAAAAGGCGTTTGCTCCTTGGAAGAAAAGTTATGACCAACCTAGACAACATATTAAAAAGCAGAGACATTTCTTTGCCGACAAAGGTCCACACAGTCAAAGCTATGGTTTTTCCAGTAGTCCTGTATGGATTTGAGAGCTGCAACATAAAGAGGGCTGAGAGCCAAATAATTCATTCTTTTGAGTTGTGGTGCTAGAGAAGACTCTAAAGAGTCCCTTGAATAGCAAGTAGTTGAAACCAGTCAATCCTAAAGGATATCAACCCTGAATATTCATTGGAAGGAAAGCTGCTGAATCTCTAATACTTTGGCCATGTGATGAAAAGTGCTGACTCATTGGAAAAGATCCTGATGTTGGGAAGAATTAAGAACATTAGGAGAAGGGGATGACAGAGAATGTTATGGTGGATGACATCATAGACACAATGTGCATGAGTTTGAGCAAACTGTGGGAGATAGTGAAAGACAGGGAAGCCTGGTGTGCTGCAGTCTATGGGAGTCACAAGGAGTTAGATAAGACAGTGACTAAACAATAATCATTAAATAAAATACCTTGACAACAATGTCCAGTCATGTTTGTCCAGATATCTGGGTTCTGTTTCTTGGCAAGCTGACACAATAAATTCACTATGACACAGGGCCAGAAAGAAAAAAAAAAAAACAATAGAGAGACTAGTTTTTAATCTATAATTATTTATATTTCTCTGGATCAATTTACAAACCTTTCCTCTAAATCATTTGATCCCTGTGTATATATCTATTTCTCATTTGTAGTCTCCTCTGAGGAGGGGGGCGGGGGGGGGGAGAATGAAAAAAGCATTTCCTTTGAAATCTAGTCTCCCCCTGAAACTCAGTGCTCCATTTCATTATCTATGTTGAGAGTTTTTAAAAAAGAAAAGTGAAAAATATGATCTCCACACAAAATATGGAACAGACAACTTTTCTATATCACAAATTGTTTTGTTCATGTATTTATTGCCTTCTATTAAAACTTATATACAGTGTTGTATATTGTTACTGGGATTTTTCATACATCTTCATCATTCATTCATTAAATGTTTTTACCCATCAAGTGTCAAGCTTTGGGAAAATAAAGATAAATAAGGCAAACTTTATTCCTTCAAAGAGCTGACATTCAAGTGAGGGATAGAGAAAAAGACAAACACTATACTACAACACGCTACTGCAGTGTGACAATATTTGAAGTACAGAGAAAAGGAGCATCTACAGCAGCTTAAGGCATTCTTAAAGGTGTTACTTACACTAGCAGAGGTTACAGAAATGGCTAGAAGTATTCAAAGCGTAAGATATCACGTAGTCCTAGAGATTGAATTTTCAGAGGAACTATAGACCTTCAGTGACAAAAACACAGGGAAGTGATCTATTTAAACAAGGGCATAGGAATTGGCCTTTAGGTTTGGTACATAGAGAGCCATTATTGGATAAATGAAAGTGGTTCATGTCTTAAGCTACTTCACAAAGTAATATCTGAAAGATACACTAAATGCCATTCATTAAAAAAAAAAATATTTTGAACAGACTGGAAGAGAATGTCAATCACAGAAAGCATGTATTGGATTAGGGTAGTTTTTCATTTTAAAAGTGATTTCTGTACCTTTGATGATTTACAGCATT
The DNA here is from genome assembly GCF_029407905.1 of Bubalus kerabau. Taxonomy (NCBI): domain Eukaryota; kingdom Metazoa; phylum Chordata; class Mammalia; order Artiodactyla; family Bovidae; genus Bubalus; species Bubalus kerabau. The sequence goes on along the minus strand of NC_073632.1, from coordinate 12,674,521 downwards.
CAGTCAAGAGAACCAAAGGAACTTTGTCAGGTTTAGAAGAAAATAATGATTAATAAATTTACTGCTATATGATCCCAGAAGTTGTAATATTATATTATTTTTATAACTGCAGATCTCACTGTGATCTTGATAATATTTGACTCTTGGCTATTCACATGACACAAGGATTGCATTCACTGTTGTCCTAGTGTAAATTTAGCTAACATTTAGTTACATGGGTGCAGTTTATTTTGACAAAAGTATTTTCATGAATTTTAAATTAATAAATTAACAACTTTACAATTTTTATGCATTATTATACTGTTATATTATTTTTAATACTGTTATATTCTATTTATTCTTGTAAATACTATTTTGAAGTAATTTTATACTTAGATAGATGCTGCAGAATTAGAACAGAAAATTCGTATATACTCTCCACTCAGTTTCCACCAGTGTTAATGTTTTCCATAATCATGGAACACTTAAAAAAACACAGCATATTAACATGAAGGGTGTCATCCTGTAGATGCTTCCTTAACTTTGCTTTTTTTTTTAAGCTTTGTTTTTATTTATTTTTTAATTTAAATTTATTTCTTTGAGTTGGAGGCTAATTACTTTACAATATTGTATTGGTCTTGCCATACATCAACATGAATCCACCACAGGTGTACACGTGTTCCCCATCCTGAACCCCCTTCCCACGTTCCTCCCCGTACCATCCCTCTTGTTCATCCCAGTGCACCAGCCCCAAGCATCCTGTATCCTCTATCTAACCTGGACTGGCAATTCGTTTCTTATATGATATTTTAAAATTTTAATTGGAGGATAATTCCTTTACAATATTGTGATGGTTTCTGCCATTCATTGACATGAATCAGCCAAGGCTGATTCATACACATGTCCCCTGCCTCTTAAATCTCCCTCCCTCTACCCTCCCTATCCTATCCCTCTAAGTTGTCACAGACCACCAACATTGAGTTCCCTACATTATACAATAAATTCCCACTAGCTATTTTATATATGGTAATGTACATATTTTAATACTACCCTCTCAAGTCATCCCTCCCCCACTGTGACCAAAAGTCTGTTTCTTATGTCTGTGTCTTATTTGCTTCCCTGCAAGTAGGATCATCAGTACCATTTTTATAGACATCATATATATGCATTGATATATGATGTCGATATTTTTCTTTCTGACTTACTTCACTCAATATAATAGGCCGTAGGTTCATCTACCTCATTAGAATTCACTCACACGTGCTCTTTTTTATACCTGAGTAATATTCCATTGTGCATACGTACCACTTCTTTATCCATTCATCTGTCAGTGAACATCTAGATTGCTTCCATGTTTAGCTATTGTAAATAGTGCTGCAATGAACATTGGGGTTCATGTGGTTTTTTCAATTATGGTTTCTTGGTTGTATATGCCCAGTAGTGGGATTGCTGGATGATATGTTAGTTTTACTACTAGTTTATTGAGGAATCTTTATACTGTTCTCCAAAGTGGCTGTATCAATTTGCATTCCACCAGTGAAGCAAGAGGGTTCCCTTTTCTCCACACCCTCCCCAGCATTTATTGTATGCATACTGCTTGATGATGTCCATTATGATTGTTGTGAGATGATACCTCATTGTAGTTTTGATTTGTAGTTTTGATGTAATAATGGGTGGTGTTGAACATCTTTTCCTGTATATATTAGTCATTTGTATGTCTTCTTTGGAGAAACGTCTCTTTAGGTCATCTACCTACTTGTTGATTCGGTTGTTTATTTTTCTGGCATTGAACTGCATGAGCTACTTGTAAATTTTAGAGATAAATCCTTTGTCACTTGTTTCAATTGTTGTTATTTTGTCCCATTCTGAGTGTTATCTTTTCATTTTGATTATAGTCTATTTCGCTGTGTAAAAACTTTAAAGTTTAATTAGATCTCATGTGTTTATTTTTGTTTTTATTTATATTACTCTAGGATGTGGGTCACAGAGAATCTTGCTGTGATTTGTTCTGACTATGTTTTCTTCTAAGATTTATAAAGCTTCTGGTCTTATATTTAGGTCTTTAACCCACTTTGAGTTTATATTTATGTATGGTTTTAGGAAATGTTCTAATTTCATTTTTTTACATGTAGTTGTCCAGTTTTCCCAGTATCACTTACTGAAGAGACTGTTATTTTCCCACAGTATATTTTTTCCTCCTTTGTAAATGATAAGGTGCCCATAGGTGTGTTGATTTACCTTCAAGCTTTCTCTCTTGTTCTATTTGTTTTAATGTCTGTTTTTGTCCCAGTATCGTATTGTCCTAACGACTGTAACTTTCTGGTTTAATCTAAGGTCAAGAAGATTGATTCCTCAAGCTTCCTTCTTCCTTCTCTAGATTGCTTGGCTATTCAGACTTCCCTGGTGGCTCAGACAATATAGCATCTGCCTGCAATGTGGGAGACCCAGGTTCAATCCCTGTATTGGGAAGATCCTCTGGAGAAGGAAATGGCAGCCCACTCTAGTATTCTTGCCTGGAAAATTCCATGGACTGAGGAGCCTGGTAGGCTACAGTCCATGGGGTTGCAAAGAGTTGGACAAGACTGAGAGACTTCACTTTCACTTTCATTCAGGGTTTTGTGTTTCCATACTAACTATGAAATTAATTATTCTACTTGTGTGAAATATATCATTGGTAGATTGATAAGGACTGCATTCAGTCTATGAATGGTTTGGCATCAGTTCAGTTCAGTTGCTAAGTTGTGTCTGACTGTTGGTGAACCCATAGACTGCAGCACGCCAGGCTTCCCTGTCCATCACCAGTCCTGGAACTTACTCATGTCCATTGAGCCGATGACGCCATCCAAACATATCATCCTCAGTTGTCCCCTTCTCCTCCTGCCCTCAATCTTTCCCAGCATCAAGGTCTTTTCCAATGAGTCAGTTCTTCACATCAGGTGGCCAAAGTATTGGAGTTTCAGCTTCAGCATCAGTCCTTCCAATATATATTCATGACTGATTTCCTTTAGGATGGACTAGTTGGATCTCCTTGCAGTCCAAGGGACTCTCAAGAGTCTTCTCCAACATCACAGTTCAAAAGCATCAGTTCTTTGGCACTCATACTTTTTTATAGTCCAACTCTCACATCCATACATGACTACTGGAAGAACCATAGCTTTCATTAGAAGGACATTTGATGGCAAAGTAATGTCTCTGTTTTTTAATATGTTGCCTAGGTTGGTCATAACTTTTCTTACAAGGAGCAAGTGTCTTTTAATTTCATGGCTGCAGTCACCATCTGCTGTGATTATGAAGCCCAGAAAAATAAAGTCTGTTACTGTTTCCAGTGTTTCACCATCTATTTGCCATGTGTAATGGGACTGGATGCCATGATCTTAGTTTTCTGAATGTTGAGCTTTAAGCCAACATTTTCACTATCCTCTTTCACTTTCATTAAGAGGTTCTTCAGTACTTCTTTGCTTTCTACCATAAGGGTGGTGTCATCTGCATATCTGAAGTTGTGCATATTTCTCTTGACAATCTTGATTCCAGCTTGTGCTTCATCCAGCCCAGCATTTCTCCTGAAGATGTACTCTGCATATAAGTTAAATAAGCAGGGTGACAATATATAGCCTTGACATACTCCTTTCCCAATTTGGAACCAGTCTGTTTTTCCATGTCCAGTTCTAACTGTTGCTTCTTGACCTGCATACAAATTTCTCAAGAGGCAGATAAGGTAGTCTGGTATTCCCATTTCTTTAAGAATTTTCCACAGTTTCTTGCAATCCACATAGTCAAAGCCTTTGGTATAGTAAATAAAGCGGTAGATGTTTTCTGAAACTCTTGCTTTTTCGATGATCCAATGGATGTTGGCAATTTGATCTCTAGTTCCTCCGCCTTTTCTAAATGTAGCTTGAACATCTGGAAGTTCATGGTTCACACACTGTTGAAGCCTGTCTTGGAGAATTTTGAGCATTACCTTGGTAGCACGTGAGATGAGTGCATTTGCATGGTACTTTGAACATTTTTTGGCATTGCCTTTCTTTAGGATTGGAATGAAAATGACCTTTTTCAGTCCTGTGGCCACTGCTGAATTTTCCAAATTTGCTGGCATATGGAGTGCAGCACTTTCACAGCATCATCTTTTAGGATTCAAAATAGCTCAACTGGAATTCCATCATCTCCACTAGCTTTGTTCCTAGTCATGCTTCCTTAAGCACACGTGGCTTTGCATTCCAGTATGTGTGTTTCTAGGTGAGTGATCACACCATCGTGATTATCTGGGTCATGAAGATCTTTTTTGTACAGTTCTTCTGTGTATTCTTGCAACCTTTTCTTAGTATCTTCTGCTTCTGTTAGGTCCACACCATTTATGTCCTTTATTGTGCCTCTCTTTGCATGAAATATTCCTTTGGTATCTCTAATTTTCTTGAAGAGATTGCTAGTCTCTCCCATTCTACGTTTTCCTCTATTTCTTTTCATTGATCACTGAGCAAGGCTTTCTTATCTCTTTGTGCTATTCTTTAGAATTCTGAGTTCAAATGGGTGTATCTTTTTCTCCTTTACCTTTCACATCTTTTATTTTCTCAGCTATTTTAAAGGCCTCCTCAGACAACATTTTTGCAGCTCTTTTTCTTGGGGATGGTCTTGGCCACTGCCTTCTGTACAATATCATGAACTTCTATCCATAGTTCTTCAGGAATTCTATCTAGCAGATCTAATCTCTTGAAGCTATCTGTCCCTTCATTGCATAATCATAAGGGATTTGATTTAGGTCATACTTAACTGCTCTAGTGATTTTCCATACTTTCTTCAACTTATGTCTAAATTTGATAATAAAGATTTCATTATCTGAGCCATAGCTTCTGGTCTTGTTTTTGCTGACTGTATAGAGCTTCTTCATCTTTGGCTGCAAATAATACAATCAATCTGATTTTGGTATTGACCATCTGGTGATGTCCATGTGTATAGTCTTCTTGTATTGTTGGAAGAGGGTGTTTGGTATGATCAGTGTGTTCTCTTGGGAAAACTCTGTTAGCCTTTGACCTGATTCATTTTGTACTCCAAGGCTAAATTTGCCTGTTGCTCCAGGTATCTCTTGTCTTCCTACGTTTGCATTCCAGTCCCCTATAATGAAAAGGACATCTTTTGGGGGTGTTAAATCTAGAAGGTCTTGTAGGTGTTCATAGAACCATTCAACTTCAGCTTTTTCATCATTACTGGTGGGGTTATAGACTTGGATTACTGTGATATTGAATGCTTTGCCTTGGAAATGAGCAGAGTTCATTCTGTCATTTTTGAGAATGCATCCAAGTACTGAATTTTGGACTCTTTTGTTGACTATGATGGCTTCCCCATTTCTTCTAAGGGATTCTTGCCCACAGTAGTAGATATAGCGGTCATCTGAATTAAATTCACCCATTCCAGTCCTTAAGTTCATTGATTCCTAAAATGTGAGTGTTCACTCTTGCCATCACATGTTTGACCACTTCCAGAATACCTTGATTCATGGAACTAAAATTCCAGTTTCCTATGCAATATTGCTCTTTACAGCATCAGACTTTACTTCCATCACCAGTCACATCCATAACTGGGTGTTGTTTTTGCTTTGGCTCTGTCTCTTCATTCTTTCTGGATTTATTTATCCAGTCTCCTCCAGTAGCATATCGGGCACCTACCAACCTGGGGAGTTCATCTTTTTGCTTTTTCATAGTGTTCATGGGGTTGATGGGTGGGGCTGTGTTCCCTTTCTATTACTTGACCTCTGCCCAAACTATGGTAGAGATAATGGAAATAATGGTGACTTCCTTCAAAAGGTCCAGTGCAGGCACTGCTGTGCTCAGTGCCTCCAACCCTGCAGCAGGCCACCACCTACCCACGCCTCACCAGAGACTCCTGGACACTCAGGAGAATGTCTGGGTCACTCTCTTGTGGGGACTGGGTCTTGTGGGACTGAATCAGTCTCTTGTGGCACGTCTGGGTCAGTATCTTGCTTTGGATAGTATAATCATTTTCACAATGTTGATTCTTTCAATCCAAGAATATGGTATATCTCACCATCTGTTCATGTCATTTTTAATTTCTTTCATCAGTCTCTTATAGTTTTCTGCATACATGTCTTTTATCTCTTCAGGTAAATTTATTCCTAAGTATTTTATTCTTTTTGTGGCAACGGTGAATGAGGTTGCTATTTTAATTTCTCTTTCTGATTTTTCATTGTTAGTGTATTCAACGGCAAGGGATTTCTGTGTATTAATTTCATATTCTGTGACTTTACTATATTCGTTGATTAACACTAGTAATTTTCTAGTGGTATTTTTAAGGTTTTTTTATATGAAGAATCATATCATCTGCAAACAGTGAGAGCTTTACTTTTTTTCCAACCTGGATTCCTTGTATTTCTTTTCTTCTCTGATTGCTGGGGCTAGGACTTTCAAAACTGTACCAAATTTGATAGGAGTGGATACCTTGTCTTGTTCCTGTCTTTAGAGGAAATGCTTTCAACTTTTCATCATTGAGAATAACATTTGCTGTGATTTTGTCATATAGCCTTTATTATGTGTAGACATGTTTCTTCTATGTCTGCTTTCTGGAGGGTTTTTATTATAAATGGGTGTTGAATTTTGTCAAAAGCTTTCTCTGCAAATATTGAGATGATCATATGGTTTTTATCTTTCAATTTATTACTATGGTGTAACACTTTGATTGATTTGCTTATATTGAAGAATCCTTGCATCCCTGGGATAAAGCCCACTTGATCATGATGTATGATCTTTTTAATGCGTTGTTGGATTCTGTTTGCTAGAATTTTGTTGAAGATTTTTTAATCTGTGTTCATCAGTGACATTGGCCTGTGATTTTCTTTTCTTGTGGCTCTTTTGCCTGATTTTGTTATTAGGGTGATGGTGGCCTTATAGAATGAGTTTGGGAATTTCTGTTCTGAAATTTTCTGAAACTGTACTGTTATATTCCTAATTGACACACTTTATCTTTCATGCATGGGATTCATTGAAAGTATAAAATAATCAAAGTTATGCATATTGCAATGGATATGTCATATACATTTAACAATTTTTAAATATATATAATTATAAAAGTTACTATCTGCTTCTCTTTCTAGTAGTAATAAATCAAAATCTAATAAGTTGATAAAATGAGATTTTACTTCTACTAAAAATTATGCTATTTTGATGATGCATACAAGCAACCAAAATTAAAGAGTATTTTTAAACTCTGGACTTTATTGATTTTATTAGACTGGTGATTATTTTGCATTTATTTCTTACTGCATTGTTAATTTTTAAATTGGGGTCAAATACACATGCAGTGAAATGAGTATGTCTTAGGTGCACTACTTGTTTAACTTTGGTGTTTGTATGCACCCATGTAACCATATGGACATATCAAATATGTGGGCATATAAAATATGGTCATCATCCTAGAGGTTTTCCTTCTAAACCTTCCTCTCCCTCTTTATCTCCAACAGGAAACCAGTGCTCTGGTTTCTAACTCCATAAGTTTATTTCACTTGGTTTGATCCTCCTAAAAACAGAATTCATATAACCCTATTTTTTCTGGCTTTTTTACAAACTGAATATAATGATTTTGAGATTCATCTCCTTTATTGTGAAGCTTAGTACTGAATTCTTTGTATATTATTGACCTGTATTCCACTGATTGTACCAAATTTGTCTGCTAATTATCCTGTTGACAAGTTTGTTCGTTATCCAGTTGGGTTGTTTGGTTTGGTCTGTTATAACTTATGTGGATATTGTTATATCTTAATTTCCAAAGTAATTTCCATGTCTTCTGTGTGAATAGTCAAGAATGGAACTGGATAAAAAGATACATGTGTATTTAATTTTATAAATCTGTATAATACTTTTCCAACATACTTGTATGATTTCACTGCCTCCTGGCAAAGGATAAAAGTTCCAGCAGTTCTGCATTCTCACTAGCAGTCGATTTTGCTAATGATTTTACTATTAGCCATCTAGACAATTGTCAAGTTTAATTTCACAAATAATTTCCCATACAACTAATGCTACTGAACAATATTTATTTTTTAAATGATGCTTATAAAGATGCATGTGCTGTGCCTACTCACTCAGTCCTGTCCAACTCTTTGCAACCCCACAGACTGTAGCTCTCCAGGCTCCTCTGTCCATGGGGATTCTCCAGGCAAAAATACTGGAGTGGGTTACCATGCCATTCTATGGGGGATCTTCCCAACCCAGGGATTGAACCCAGGTCTCCTGCATTGCAGGTGGATTCTTTACCATCTGAGCCACCAGACATATGAGTTTAACTTTGATGAAGCCTAAGTAACATTCTTTTTTCTCTTATGGATAGCACCTTATTTCTTCTCATATAGAGTATATAGAAATATTGCTTACTCTAATGTTGCAGATATATTATTTTATGTTTCTTTATGCTGGGCTAATTTTTGTGCTTTATATGAATGTTTAAGTAATTTTTCCCCATATTCATTCAGTAATTTTCACACCATCTGCTGAAAATACTTTACATTGTCTATTAAATTGTCTTGTGACTTTGTAGAAAGTTAACTTGTGCTTTACATATAAATTTACTTCCAATACTATATTCTGTTTTACTGATTATTATTTTGTTTTTCTACCAGCTCTACACTGTTCTGAATTCCTTTAGTTTCATAGTAAACTGGCCATAGTAGTGTAGTGACTCCAAATTTCTACTTTATTAAGAGATATGTACTTAATGTCGACTACGGTATTACTTTATTGTATTACTGTAGCCAAAGGGGTCACAACCCTGCTTATTTAACTTATATGCAGACAGAATGTGAAATGCTGGGCTGGATGAAGCTCTAGCTAGAGTCAAGATTGCTTGAAAAAAAAATAACCTCAGATATGCAGATGATACCACTATTATGAGAGAAAGTGAAGAGGAACAAAAGAAACCCTTGATGAGGGTGAAAAAGCAGGCTTAAAGCTCAGCATTCAACAAACTAAGATAATGTCATGTGGAAATATCACTTTATGGTGAATAGAAGGGGAAAGCAAGAAGGAGTGACAGAGTTTATTTTGTTGGTCTACAAAAACACTGTGGATGTTGACTGCAAACATGAAATTAAAAGACGTTTGCTCCTTGGAAGGAAACCTATGGTAAAACTAGACAGCGTATTAGAAAGCAGAGCCATCACTTTGCCAGCAAAAGTCCAGAGTTAAAACTATGGATTTTCCCATAGTAATGTACGGATATGAGAGGTGAACAATAAAGAAGGATATTGTTGTTGTTTAGTGGCTCAGTCGTGTCCAAATCTTTGCAACCCCATGGACTGCAGTATGCCAGGCTTTCCTGTCCTTCACTATCTCTCGGAGCTTTATCAAACGAATGTCCATTGAGTTGGTGATGCCATGCAAACATCTCATCCTCTGTCATCCCATTCAATCTTTCCCAGCATCAGAGTCTTTTCTAATGAGTTGGGACTTCATATCAGGTGGCCAAAGCATTGGAGATTGAGCATCAGTCCTTTCTATGAATATTCAGGACTGATTTCCTTTAGGATTAACTGGTTTGATCTCCTTGCAGTCCAAGTGACTCTCATGAGTTTTCTCCAAGACCACTGTTCAAAAGCATCAATTTGTTGGTGCCCACCCTTCTTCATAGTCCAACTCTCACAGCCATGCATGACTACTGGGAAAAAAAAAAAAAAAAAAACATACCTTTGACTACATGGACTTATGTTGGCAAATTAATGTCTCGACTTTTTAATATGGTATCTAGGTTTCTCATAGCTTTTCTTCCAAGGAGCAAGCATCTTTTAATTTCATGGCTTCAGTCACATTCTGCAGTGATTTTGGAGACAAAGTGAAGTCTTTGCCATGAAATGATGGGACAAGATGCCATCATCTTTTTTGAATGTTGAGTTTTAAGCCAGCTTTTTCACTCTCTTCTTTCAATTTCTTCAAGAGGCTCTTTAGCTCTTCACTTTCTGCCATAAAGGTATTGTCCTCTGCATATCTGAGGTGATTTGGCCATAATGTGGGTGTTTTCTGCATATCTGAGGTGATTGATATTTTTCCTGGCAAACTTGATTCCAGCTTGTGCTTCATCAAGCCAGCAATTCACATGATGTACACTGCATGTAAGTTTAAAAAGCAGGGTGACAATACCCAGCCTTGACTTACTCCTTTCCCAGTTTGGAACCAGTCAATTGTCTTGTGTCCAGTTCTACTGTTGCTTCTTGACCTGTTTACAGGTTTCTCAGGAGGTAGGTAAGGGTGTTCTGATATTCCCATCTTTTTAAGGTTTTTCCACAGTTTGTTGTGATTCAACCAGCAAAAGCTTTAGTGCAGTCAATGAAGAAGAAGTATATGCTTTTCTGGAATTCTCTTGCTTTTTCTATGGTCTAATGGGTATTACTAATTTGATCTCTGGTTCCTCTGCCTTTTCTAAATCCAGCTTGAACATCTGGAAGTTTGCAGTTCATGTACTTTTGACACTTACCTTGGAGAATTATGAGCACTATTTTGTTAGTGTGTGAGATGAATGCAGTACAGTAGTTTGAACAATCTTTGGCATTTTTCTTTGGTATCCTTTTCATTGGAATTTTCTAGTCCTATCCATTTCCAGTTCTGTGGCTACTGCTGAGTTTTCCAAATTTGCTGACATATTGAGTGCAGCACTTCCATGGCATCATCTTTTAGGATTTGAAATAGCTCAACTGGAATTCCATCACCTCTACTAGCTTTGTTTGTAGTGATGCATCCTAAGGCCCACTTGACTTTGCACTCCAGAATGTCTGGCTCTAGGTGAGTGATCACACCATCATTGTTGTCTGGATCACCAAGATCTCTTGTGTATAGTTTTTCTATGTATCCTCACTACCTTTTCTTAATACCTTCTACTTCTGTTAGGTCCACAGCATTTTTGTCCTTTGGTGTGCCCATCTTTGTAGGAAATGGTCCCTTGGTATCTCTAACTTTCTTGAAGATATCTCTAGTCTTTCCCATTCTATTGTGTTCATCTATTTCTTTGCACTGATCACTTAGGAAGGCTTTATTATCTCTCATTGCTAGTCTTTGGAACTCTACATTCAGATGGGTATATCTTTCCTTTTCTCCTTTGCCATTCCCCTCTTTTCTCATCTGTTTGTAAGACAATCATTTTGCCTTTCTGGCATTTTTTTTGGGGGGGGAATGGTCTTGATCACTGTCTCCTATACAATGTCATGAACCTCCATCCATAGTTCTTCAGGCACTCTATCAGATCTAATCCCTTGTCACTTTCACTGTGTAATCATATGGGATTTGGTTTAGGTCATGTCTGAGTGGCCTAGTGGCTTTCCCTACTTTCTTCAATTTTATTGTGAGTTTTACTAATTTGAATTCATGATGTGAGCCATAGTCAACTCCCAGTCTTGTTTTTGCTTACTGTGTAGAGCTTCTCCATCTTCAGCTGCAAGAATATAATCAATCTTCTTTCAGTATTGACCTTCTGGTAATGTCAATGTGTAGAGTCGTCCTTTGCATTGTTGGAAGAGGGTGTTTGCTATGACCAGTGTGTTTTCTTGGTGAAACTCTGTTAGCATTTGTCCTTCATCATTTTTTACTCCAAGGCCAAACCTCATACTTGCCAGAGATGCTCAGAGGATGCAAACCAAACCCTGTGGGCACCAGGACCCAGGATAAGAACAGTGACCCCCACAAGAGACTGAGCCAGATCTGTGTTTGAGTGTTTTTGTGTTTCCTGTGGAGGCACAGGTCCGCAGTGTCCCCTATGGGAACAGGGCTCTGGCTGGATCAGACCTGGGAGGTGTGGTCTGTGGCATAAGTCTTCTTGGAGGAAATTTCCATTAACCCCACCATAGAGCCACCAAGCAGACAGTCCACACACTGGAGACAAATTATACCAAAGGAGTTTCTGCACTGTTGCAGAAGTTCTAGAGCCCACAACAGATTTCCCAGCCTGGGGATCCAGCAAAGGGACTGAGAATCCTCAGGAAATTTAACTTTGAAGGCCAGTGGGATTTGATTACAAAACTTCCACAGGACTGGGGAAATAAACTCTTGGTGGGCACAAACAAAACTTTGTGTGCACCAGAACCCAGGAGAAAGGGGCACTGATCCCACAAGGGACCGAGCCAGGCTTGCCTGTGAGTGTCCAGGAGTCTCTGGTGGAGGCATGGGTCAACAGTCAGGGACACTGAATACAACAGTCCTGGGAGCATAAATTCTTTTGAAAGAGATCACCATTACTGCCATTATCCCTACCATAGTTTGAACTCAGGCCAAACTACAGGGAGAGAACAGAGTCCCACCCATTAGCAGAAAATTGGATTAAATATTGGATTAAATATTTACTAAGCATGGCCCAGAGAAAGACCCAGTTTTCTCCATATCCAGCCTGTACCATCAAGAAGCTTCCACAAGGATCTTATCTTCACCCATTGGAGGGCAAACAGAATGAAAACCACAATCACAGAAAACAAACCAAAGAAGACTAAGTACCAAAGAACTGATGCATTTGAATTGTGGTGCTGGAGAAGACTCTTGAGAGTCTCTTGGACTGTCAGGAGATCAAACCACTTAGTTGTACAGAAATCAAACCTGAGTATTCATTGGAAGGACTGATGCTGAAGCTGAAGCGCCAATAACTTGGCCACCTGATGCAAAGAACAGACTCAATGGGAATAAAACCTTGATGCTGGGAAGGACTGAAGGAAAAGATAACATCACCAACTCAATGGACATGAATTTGAGCAAACTCCAGGAAATAGTGAAGGACAGAGAAGTCTGGCATACTGCAGTCCATGGAGTCGCAAGGAGTCAAACACGATTTAGTGACTTAACAACAACAAATACTATTAAGAATGGTATTTCAATATTTCTTGGGAAACTATCATAGATGAGAATTTAACACTTTCTTAACACTTGATGGAGAAGGAAATGGCAACCCACTCCAGTGTTCTTGCTTGGAGAATCCCAGGGACGGGGGAGCCTGGTGGGCTGCCGTCTATGGGTTCACACAGAGTCGGACACGACTGAAGTGACTTAGTAGTAGTAGTAGTAGTAACACTTGATATTTCAGTATGATTTGGGAAGCAAATATTTAAAATGTCATTGGTAAAGTTTTATGTGACCAAAAGTAGGCATTGAATTACCTCTACCAAAACATATTCAATCTCTGACTTTGAGGACAATGATGCATCTCCTAGAGTACTGAACATATTATGTGTGCAATATTAGGGATTTAAAATATTAAGTACTTTGACTCAGCTTTTCAAAAATTATGGTTCAAAATTTGGGAAAAAATTCTATCTCCAAATAACACGCTTTTGATCATATGAAAGCACAAGTATTTTGATTACACATTTATATTTTCAAGAAAACATAAAGTAGAAGGCAAAAGGAAATTTTCATTTTATATATATGGAGAAACTAAAATGTTAATATAATTCAGATTAGGATCAACATTACTTCAAGTTGTATTTATGACATAATTTCATAATCAAAGTGAATTTGGCTATTTATTTGCAAGAAGTTCTCATTTGATTTTCTTGCATTTAATTGTAAAATGTTTAGAGTTTTATTGTTGTCTTTTCAAATTTCTGCTTATTTATATATTTATCATGGACACAAATTTATTACAATTTTTGTAGAAAATTGTGTAACATATGACATTTAAATCATTATAGATGATCATATTAACCTCATTTGGCTTCTTCACTTCTATGTAAATGATTTGATTTTTTAGCCAGACAAAATAAGTGTTTTGTGTTGTAAAGCTCTCCTTTCTTACATGTCTTCTGGGAAGTATCAATGTTGTGACTCAGATTCATTTCCAAGAAGCAAAGTAAGATTTCCTTGACAAGTGAGATGTCTTTTCATAATTTCAGAGTCTATTAATATATCTAAGCCAAATATCTTAAATTGCCTGACAAAACTGGCAGACACTTCCTGACATTTTATATGAATAACTATAAGCTAGGATATTCTAATTTATTATATATAATGAGTAAGCAAAGGAATCTAATAAATGTCACATCAGATGAATGTTTGAAGTCATTCATCAACAATGTAGAAAGAAAACATGGAAAAGGTTGCAAATATCATTAATTTCTTCCATTGAAACTATTAATAGTTCTTTTGATTTTCAACTGCTATATTTTATTTTTACAATTTAAACATTGATAGTATTTTTTTAATTATTTTAATTGGAGGCTAATTACTTTACAATATTGTATTGGTTTTGCTTTAATGAACATGAAATTTGTAGTTTGCTTTTAAGTGAAATCTCTGGTAGAATGAGATTCATAGAAATTTTGAAAAATATGAGGTAAACACATCAAGATGAAATAGACCTAAATGTATTTACAAGTTGAGGGAATTGGTTATTAAAAGGGGGAAGAGGTGAGTGGGACTGAGATAGAGATAAAAAATATAAGTATTGGAGCAATTCCTGAGATGAGAATTCACTACAAATGCAAATGGAATGCCCTTGATTTTTAGAGACTTTCTTGTTGATTCCTATTATTCTATGTCAGTTTGAGTCTGAGCTACTGATAGGTGGCATAACAAAGCAAAACAGAAGAACTGTGTCTATTTGGAAAAGCCATGGGGAGGGCTTGATTTAAAAGCTGTTAAACAAATTAGGAGATATAACTAAGGTCCAGGGAAGTTAGAGATACTGTGAGGTTTTGTCTACCACCTAGCTGGGGCTAAGGGTGAAGGAAAAGAAAAAGCAAAGGGAACCCTGATTCAGGATTTAGAGAATCTGTCAAAAATCCAAAACAAATTGTGAATTATCTTTCAAAACAATTTTGTGTGTTTTCCTTATCATTAGTGATTTTTTTTTTTAATTTAACATTCAGATTTTATTTACTTTTTTTTCTGAGGGGATCCCCATGAACTTTTTTATTTTATTTTTTTAATATAAATTTATTTATTTTAATTGGAGGTTAATTACTTTACAATATTGCATTGGTTTTGTCATACATCAACATGAATCTGCCACAGGTATACATGTGTTCCCCATCCTGAACCCCGCTTCCTCCTCCCTCCTCGTAACACAGATGTATAGAACAGTCTTTTGGACTCTGTGGGAGAGGAAGAGGGTGGGATGATTTGGGAGAATGGCATTAGTGATTTTTAACATAGTACATTTTGAGGCTAGATTAAGCATAAATAATATACCAAATGAATTATCCATATTGATAATTTAACTTTTATTTACATTCTACTAACAGAAAACTAGATATTAAAAGATATTCAGGAATTTCCCTTCTGTCCAGTTGTTAAGACTCCATGTTTTCAATAAGGGGGCACAGGTTCAATCCCCAGTCAGTACATATCCCACAGCATGGCCAAAAAATTTAAAAGCAATTAAAAAAAAATGCATTCACATTATAAGCCTATCAAGCATAGTTTAGTAGGTTTATAAGTAGAAGTCCTCTTTTATAGACAAAAATATATATATAATGTTTGTGTTCTATAAGTGGGTCTAATATTTGAGTTCAATTATGATATACAGCATTAAATTAGCCTAAAATATTTTTTTCTTAGTGTATGTTCAAAAAATTTTCAAGTGGTTAAATTCAGGAGAAGCTGATTTGATATAAGTAATGGATTTTTGTTTATTATATATAAAAATATAATCATACAGTTGTTAATACTTATCTGTATAACAATAATTGGGATTTCCCTAGTGGCTCAGATGGGAAAGAATCCACTTGTCATGCAAGAGACTCAGATGTGATCCCTGGGTCCAGAAGAACCCCTGGAGAAGGGAATGGAAACACACTCCAGTATTCTTGCCTTGAAAATTCCATGGATAGAGGAATCTGGTGGGCTACAGTACATGGGGTAGCAAAGAGTTGGAAATGACTGAGTGATTAACACTTTCATTTCATTAAGATAATTAATAGTATTGAATGATTATGTTTAGCTGAACAGTGTAGAATTTGAGTATAATGAATTTACTTTTTATTTGGAACTACAATATGTAAGTAAGTTGTGGAGCTGTCAGATATATAATTTTATAACTGATTTTGTCATTAAGATTATTAACATTAATAAACTCTTTAAATTACTTTGTATCTATTATTAAACACAGTTTGTATGATTTACCAAAATGCTTATTGAGATTCCAATGTCAAATTGTATGTGTGTATATATATATATATATACACACACACACACTGTTTTTATATTTCATGAATTAAAGGAGTTATACCAGATTATAAACTCCTGGAAAGAAAAAACATGTTCCTATATCTTCATAGCCATTAAAATTATACATTATGTTGCCAAGCACACAGTTCAGTTCAGTTCAGTCACTCAGTCATGTCGGACTCTTCTCGACCCCATGAATCCCAGCACTCCAGGCCTCCCTGTCCGTCACCAACTCCCGGAGTTCACTCAGATTCACGTCCATCGAGTCAGTGATGCCATCCAGCCATCTCATCCTCTGTTGTCCCCTTCTCCTCCTGCCCCCAATCCCTCCCAGCATCAGAGTCTTTTCCAGTGAGTCAACTCTTCGCATGAGGTGGCCAAAGTACTGGAATTTAAGCTTCAGCATCATTCCCTCCAAAGAAATCCCAGGGCTGATCTCTTTCAGAATGGACTGGTTGGATCTCCTTGCAGTCCAAGGGACTCTCAAGAGTCTTCTCCAACACCACAGTTCAAAAACATCAATTCTTCAGTGCTCAGCCTTCTTCACAGTCCAACTCTCACATCCATACATGACCACAGGAAAAATCATAGCCTTGACTAGACGGACATTTGTTGGCAAAGTAATATCTCTGTTTTTCAGTATGCTATCTAGGTTGGTCATAACTTTCCTTCCAAGGAGTAAGCGTCTTTTAATTTCATGGCTGCAGTGATTTTGGAACCTGAAAAAATGAAGTCTGACACTGTTTTCACTGTTTCCCCATCTATTTCCCATGAAGTGATGGGACCGGATGCCATCATCTTCGTTTGCCAAGCACACAGATGCTGCTAAAAAAATGTTGAATGAAAATCCAATTATTGTTCTTGCCTGTCACACTTCATACACATTTTTACCATTAAAATTACTAATCATGATAAAAAACCAAATATCCCCTGAAGTTCCAAGTTAGTTTAGCACACTTGGAATCTCCTCCTATCATTTTATCCCTAAAAGAAGTTATGGGAAAGATCCTAGTGAAATGAATTGTATGTGTATGCACTTTGCTATATCTGTTACCTAATTTAGCATAATTATCTTTTTAAAGTAGCCTTTGACTCTTCCTCAGGCAACCAAACCACCTTCAGTAATTTAATACCAATTAGCATCTCCTAATTTCTACTAAAGAATGATTCACACCTCTAATCAAACCTGTAGAGCTGCTACTTTTGATGTTGGAAACCAAAAAAGGTGGAAATATTGTGGAGGAAATAAATAATATGAATCCTTTCTCTTCAAAATTGAGAATATAGAAAAAGGATTAAGACAAAGATGCATGAGTGGGAGAAAATAGGCAGGAAAATAAGCTATATTCAAAATTCACTGCACTATCATATAAAAATACCCATTTTGACTGTAATTCAGAGAAAACAAGACTAGAAAAGACATTAGAAAATGACAATGTTTTTATAATCTTGACAAATTCTTAGCTTGTTAACTATGATGGTGTTCTGGAGGAATAAAAAAAAAAAAAAAAAAAAAAAAAACACAGAAATCTGATTCTAGTTCCTCCAGTGTCTTATGGTTGAGTTAATTTCACATCTCAGTATACTTAAAGTCTATGACTAATGTCTTGCTGACTTTGTCTGGCATATACTGGCATGTCAGTTAATGGTACTGCAGGGATATATGATTTAATTATGTCAGTACCAGTGTTTAGTGTGAAATGGGAATACAAGTTGTTGTTCAAGGAGTCAAAGAATGAAAACTCATGGTAGCAAGCAAATAGGATTTATTAAAGAGAGGGAAGTACAAACCTCTCATCATAGACCCTGAGAGGAGGTAAAGAATCCACGGAAAAGTGGGAATTGCAGCAGTTTATATCTGTACATTTTTGGTTGGCTCCTGCTCTTATACTATGTAATTTCTAACCAATCAGTTTAAAGGTCAAAATTGTTTAACTTCACCAGCTGTTTTTTTCCCTTATGCTTATGGGACAGAAGTTAGTTACTCCCCTTCCCTGGTTCTGAGTGCTGATAATTTATTAGACCAAGGACACATCCAAGGAATTCAGGACAAATGGTATATGGTTAATGGAGTTAATGGAGTGAGATGTTTAGGTTAATGGAGTGAAATGTTTATTGAAAACAAGACTGAAGTTTCAAAGGCCTATACTGACTGCCTAGCAATTTCTACCTCTAGTGTGTGCTGGCATTATTTTGATGCTAGAGATATAGGTTTATCAATAAGGCAAAACTTCCTTTAAAGAGGACAGAAACTGCATGATTTTCTAAGACTCTGAGTTAATGCACAGATTCACAAGGTGACTAGTATGGATTCCCTAGAATTATAGAAATATCAGACCATCTAACTTGTCTCTACATTTCAATTTTTAATAATTTGAGAACATTTAAATGACTTATTGTGCATTCATTATATTGTGTGTTAGCTACCTGAAACACCTAAATGACTCCTCATAGAAATAATATAACTAGATGTAGTAATTAAAAGTGAGAAAGGCTTCTACCTCTCAACATAAGAAAAAAAACAAAAAGGAACTTCAAATCTGAATTTAACTTCTGTTTCAAAAATATAGCAGATTAGGTAGTCTACAAACATTTAAAAAGCTTAAAGTATTTAACAACATCTGTTTAAATGCAAAACTGAACTTGATTTCAGGTGGCTGAAGAGCTTCTAAGAAGGGGTTTGACCAGTGAAATAAAATGTAAATTATTAGAAAATGTCAAAAGTGAAAAGGCTATTGAAAAGAGGGAATAATGAATAACAGTGAGCGATGTAAAAATCTACCTGCTATTTAAATGTTAAATATACAGAGATATCTGTGCTAACATCTAGCATCATGATGGCATGAATTTCAGCAAACTCCAGGAAATGGTGAAGGACAGGGAAGTCTGGTGTGCTTCAGTCCATAAGGTCGGCAGAGGTAGGACACATATTAGTGCCTGAACAACAACAATATCATGATGGCAAAAAAGAATTTAGTTAAATGCAATTTGATTTGTAAGGTTATATTGTGTGTGCTTATTTGTTCAGTCACAGCCAACTCTTTGCGACCCCATGGACTGTATAACCTGCTAGGTTCCTCTGTCCATGGGGGTTCCCCAGCAAGAATGTTGAAGTGAGTCACCATTCCCTTCTCCAGGGAATCTTCCCAACCTAGGGTTCAAACCTGGGTCTCCTACACTGCAGATAGATTATTTACAGTCTGAGCTATCAGGGAAGTGCTATCAATTCACCCATTTGCAAGTCAAACTCCTGATTTGCTCCTTAAAAATTTCTCCTTGCCAATGTCATTTGCTAAAGAGTAATTAATTCCATCTTAATCATCATTGTACCTCTTTATAGCCCACATCCAAATATTTAGCTAAAAGTTATTTTTCCCTTCTGAGTACATACAAAATAAAATCATTTCTCACCACAACACTTGAGCTAAACATGGCTCAAGCTATGTCTTCAGTTCTCACTTTCGCTTAGTCGTGTCCGACTCTTTGTTACTCCATTAGTTGCAGCACGCCAGGCCTCCCTGTCCATCATCAGTTCCTGGAGTTCACTCAAACTTACATCCATCCAGTCAGTGATGCCATCCAGCCATCTCATCCTCTGTAGTCCCCTTCTTCTCTTGCCCCCAATGCCTCCCAGCATCAGAGTCTTTTCCAATGAGTCAACTCTTTGCATGAGGTGGCCAAAGTACTGGAGTTTCAGCTTTATCATCATTCCTTCCAAAGAACACCCAGGACTGATCTCCTTCAGAATGGACTGGTTGGATCTCCTTGCAGTCCAAGGGACTCTCAAGAGTCTTCTCCAACACCACAGTTCAAAAGCATCAATTCTTTGGCACTCAGCTTTCTTCACAGTCCAACTCTCACATCCATACATGACCACTGGAAAAACCATAGCCTTGACTAGATGGACCTTTGCTGGCAAAGTAATGTCTCTGCTTTTCAATATGTTATCTAGGTTGGTCATAACTTTCCTTCCAAGGAGTAAGTGAGGGAGAGGGTGGGATGATTTGGGAGAATGGCATTGAAACATGTATAATATCATATATGAAATGAGTCGCCAGTCCAGGTTCAATGCATGATACTGTATGCTTGGGGCTGGTTCACTGGGACGACCCAGAGGGATGGTATGGGGAGGGAGGTGGGAGGAAGGTTCAGGATGGGGAACACATGTATACCTGTGGCAGATTCATTTTGATATATGGCAAAACCAATACAATATGGTAAAGTTAAACAAAAACAAAAACAAAAACAAAAACACCCCCCCCCCAAAAAAAAAAAAAATCATGGCTGCAATCGCCATCTGCAGTGATTTTAGAGCCCAAAAAAATAAAGTCTGACACTGTTTCCCCATCTATTTCCCATGAAGTGATGGAACCAGATTCCATGATCTTACTTTTCTGAATGTTGAGTTTTAAGCCAACTTTTTCACTCTCCTATTTCACTTTCATCAAGAAGCTTTTTAGTTCCTCTTCACTTTCTGCCATAAGGGTGGTGTCATCTGCATATCTGAAGTTGTTGATATTTCTCCTGGCAATCTTGATTCCAGCTTGTGCTTCATCCAGGCCAGCATTTCTCATGATGTACTCTGCATATAAGTTAAATAAGCAGGGTAACAATATACAGCCTTGAAGTACTCCTTTTCCTATTTGGAACCAGTCTGTTGTTCCATGTCCAGTTCTAACTGTTTCTTCCTGACCTGCATATAAGTTTCTCAAGAGGCAGGTCAGGTGGTCTGGTATTCCCATCTCTTTCGGAATTTTCCACAGTTTATTGTGATCCACACAGTCAAAGGTTTTGGCATAATCAATAAAGCAGAAATATGTTGATATACGGCAAAACCAACACAATATTGTAAAGTTAAAAAAAATAAAATAATAATAAAAAAAAATAAAAAAAAATAAAGCAGAAATAGATGTTTTTTCTGGAACTCACTTGCTTTTTTGATGATCCAGTGGATGTTGGCAATTTTATCTCTGGTTTCTCTGCTTTTTCTAAAACCAGCTTGAAGATCTGGAAGTTCATGGTTCACGTATTACTGAAGGCTGGCTTGGGGAATTTTGAGCATTACTTTATTGGCATGTGAGATGAGTGCAATTGTGCGGTAGTTTGAGTAGTAAGCAGTTCTTACGTAGTTTATTGAAATAATCTCCTAAATTGTCTCTTTATCTACTTATATTTGCTTTTAGTCTATTCTCACAACAAAAATTATTTTAAAAATGTAGATTGGATCCTGTCATTCTTTGCTCAAAATTCTCCAATGATTTTCCATCTGACTCAGTTTAGATTTCTGACCTCTGTCTAACTTTAAGAAATTTCCCTCATACCCACCCAGTTATATTAGTAGAAGGAACTTTAAATGCAACCTATTTTCTTGCCTACTTTCTCCTAACCATGTGTCTTTCCTTAATCCTTCTCCTTTCTTCTCAGTTTTTAAGAGAAGATAATCACAATTCATTTTTTTCCTTTACAGTATTTCACCATTGTTGGTTCCCAACATCAGAGGCAACAGCTCTAAAGATTTATTTGGAGGAGTAGATCATGCTTCAGTAGAAATGAGAAGACCCTAAGTAGTATTAATTTATCAAATATTGGTTAGATTACCTGAGGAAAAGTGAAAGACTACTTTAAAAAGATAATAAAACTAGGTTAGGTAATAGACATAGGGAAGGGCATAAACATTTTTTCACTGGAATCTTTCTCAAAACTTCTTTTAATTATAAAACAAGCAGGAAGAGATTTCCAGTTTCCTACAGTAACTTAGAATTTTGGGGGATGTTTATTTTTTTATCCTAATTTGATTGTGCAAATGTGTATCAAATATGGCAATTAAGAACAATACTTGAGTTTTCATTTCAGTGTTTTTTAGTAACTTCTATGTGCTGCACAAGTTTGATTTACTCCACCAAAATGTATATTTCTCTCTGACATTGTCTCAGTTTCACTGTTATTTTTAGATATATGACCACTGTGATATTCAGGTAATTTTTTGTTTAACCCAACCCTGAACCTCTCTATATAGTGAGGTTTATCATGTACTTAGGGACTATGGCATGTATAAATTTCAATTAGATGCTGATTTGCTAGGATATTTTAAATGCTTGTATGAACAAATCTCCAGTGATTGGACTTGTCCTTATATATTCCATCTTCTAGAAAATCAGTGTGAATGAAGTAAAAGTCTTCATGTGTTAACCATAATGCAGGGCAAAGATACCACTTTGCTGATAAAGGTCCATATCGTCAAAGCTATGGTTTTTCCAGTAGTCATGTAAGGATATGAAGACCATAAAGAATGTAAGGACTGTAAAGGATATTAAGTGTCAAAGAACTGATGCTTTTGAACTGTGGGGCTGGAGAAAACTCTTGAAAGTCTCTTGGACAGCAAGATCAAACCAGTCAATCGTAAGGAAATCAAACCTAAATATTCTTTGGAAGAACTGATACTGTAACTGAAGTTCCAATACTTTGGCCACCCGATGTGAAAAGCTGACTCATTGGAAAACACTTTGATGGTGGTAAAAAGCAGAAGCTTGTGACAGAAGATGAGATGGTTGGATGGCATCACCAACTCAAAACAAATGAATTTGAGCAAACTCCAGGAGATAGTAAAGTACAGAGGATCCTGGTGTGCTGGAGTCCCCAAAGCCAGAGTCAGACAGACTTAGTGACTGAACAATGACAGCAACAGCATCAATAGCGAAAGGACATGTGAACTAGGCTTTCTGATAAAACATATTGACTTATTCTTAAATACAACTTTCGTGTTTAAAATATATTAAGATATTTCTTAGTGGGCTTTTTTGAGTTAATAATTATAATATGGGCAGTTTTGTCCTTTTTTTAGGGTCAAGGCTCCTCCAAATTTAATCTCAAAAGGCTGGAAAAACACCAATAGTTTTGAGTGTTCTCTGTCAATTCAATTCAGGAGAAAAGAGCCAGTCACATAATTAATAGATATCCATAATTTTAAATGGATGTTTGAAGTCAGGCTGTACAACCTCCTACCCAGAACAAGCACATGTTTTGTGGTACCCCTGAATAGCATGTTCACTTATGTAAAAGTCACTCTTGTCCTGCATTAATCATTAACAAGCATTTGTTGATTTTTCTATCAAGTGCCAGAATTATTCTAAGCTGTGTGGTCACAGTTCTAGATGAGACAAAAAAAAAAAAAAAAAGGAACCATCTTTAGGAGCTCACATGATATTGGGAAAAGAAAACAAAAGCATATAGCAAATAATAGTTAATTTTAGATTGTTGGGCTCATATAGAGAAGCCAGGAATTAACTGTAGAACAGTTGTCTGAACAAGGCTCCTTGAGAAGGGGACTTACGTGTTGATAATTAAGTAAAAAGAAAAAACACATCACGGGAGATATGGGAGAAGAGTGTTCTAGTCAAAGTGTAAAGACAGTATGTTGCGTGATATAGTCATGCAACAACAAAAAAATGTCTAATATGCCCAGAGCAAACTGTAGTGCAAGACAAGTTTACTGAGCTAGATCTTCAGATGGTGATATCAACTGCCATGCTAAGTCCTACTGAAGACCAAGACAAAGTGAAAATCATCAGCAATATTGACCTTGCATTTATTTAAAGTTTTTGCATTTTGTTCATCTTGAATTTTACATTATTTGATTTTTTCAGGTATTGAGTAAATTATTATTTATCTCAATTACAAATTTATTTGGTGAATCCATAAATCTCCACATGAGATGTCCACCTCACAAACCTTATCTTAGTCCTACCAGCCTACATCTTTGTTGGTATTTAAACCTTGTCTAATGTCACTTCTGTAAATCCTATGAAGCCCAGGCATAACCGTCATCCCCTCCACATTCTGAACTGGTTTCAGTTCAGTTCAGTCGTTCAGTCATGTCCGACTCTTCATGACACCATGAATCGCAGCACGCCAGGCCTCCCTGTCCATCACCAACTCCCGGAGTTCACTGAGACTCATGTCCATCGAGTCAGTGATGCCATCCAGCCATCTCATCCTCTGTCATCCCCTTCTCCTCCTGCCCCCAGTCCCTCCCAGTATCAGAGTCTTTTCCAATGAGTCAACTCTCTGCATGAACTAGTTTAGATAGACCTAATACTTAATATTTCATTTTCAATAAACCATTTTATTTAAAAAAATACATAACATTTTTATTTACATTATCTAATTTAAGATAGTGAAGGACAGGTAGGCTGGGATTGCTGTTGTCCATGATATCACAAAGAGTTGGACATGGTTTAGCGACTGAACAACAACATATTATTCTTATTATTGATATTATGGTTTACCATGGAAAGATCAAAAATTATAATCCTAGGACTTCTCTGGCAGTCCTGAGGTTAAGACTCTATGTTTCCAATGCAGGGTCTCAGGTTCAATCCCTGGTAGGGAACTAAGATTCTGCATACTGTGATGGCCAAAAAAAAAAAAAAAAAAATGGTTTTCTCATTGAGTCCAAAGTGACTTCGAAAGTTTTCTTTGATACATTATGGATCAGTAGGGCTATACAACCATCTCATCCTCTGTTGTCCCCTTCTCTTCCTGCCTTCAGTCTTTCCCAGGATCAGGGTCTTTTCCGTTGAGTCAATGTTTCACATCAGTAGGCCAAAGTATTGAAGCTTCAGTTTTAGCATCAGTCCATCCACTGAATAATCAGGGCTAATTTCCTTTCGTAATGAATGGTTTGATATAATTGCAGTCCAAGGGACTCTCAAGAGTCTTTTCCAACACCACAGTTCAAAAGCATCAATTCTTTAGTGTTCAGCTTTCTTTATAGTCCAACTCTCACATCCACACATGAGTACTGGAAAAACCATAGCTTTGACTATATACTGACCTTTGTTGATAAAGTAATGTCTCTGCTTTTTAATATGCTATCTATATTTCTCATAGCTTTTCTTCTAAGGAGCAAGCATCTTTTAATTGTATGACTGAGGTCATCATCTGCAGTGATTTTGCAGCCCAAGAAAATAAAGTCTGTCACTGTTTCCATTGTTTCCCCATCTATTGACTATGAAGTTATGGGACCAGATGCCATGATCTTAGGTTTTTTAATGTTGAGTTTTAAGCCAGCTTTAAAAAAAAAAAAAAAAATTAAGCCACTCTCCTCTTTCACTTTCATCAAGAGGTTCTTCAGTTCCTCTTCACTTTCTGTCATAAGGGTGATGTCATCTGTGTATCTGAGATTATTGGTATTTCTCCAGGAAACCTTGATTGCAGCTTGGGTTCATCCAGCTTGGCATTTCACATGGTGTACACTGCATGCAAGTTAAATAAGCAACATGACTATACACACCCTTGATGTCCTCCTTTCCCAATTTTGAACCAGAGGATTGTTCTGTGTCTTTTAGGAAAAATTAATATAAAATTACAAAAAAAAAAAAAATCTGCCATGAAAGGAGATGATTATTTAAGATGAAAAAATAAATTAAATCCAATTATCTGAGATTTAGAGATACAGGTCTCTTTCTTTTGAAATATTTTCATGTCATTTTTCAGAAATCTCAGAAAGTAATGCTTCCAGGTTACCACTTGATTTGCTTCAACACCCTAACATGTCCAGTAACTGCAGAGCTCCCGGAGGCTTGCACAGGTGTAGGCCCAAAAGCTTAAACATCATTAGTTGGTTTAATGGTCAGTCTGGGTCAGCATCTTACATAGGGTTCAAGCAGAAAGTGGCTGGAGATGACTTAGTGTAGCAAACAAGAGATGGGGATATGGCTAATGGTCTGCAAAGGGCTGAAAAGCACCCAGGAATCAGTAGACAAGGATCCATCATCTTTACCACCCGAAGAGATGAGGGAAGAACAAGTCGCTACAGATACTCTAAAGTGCTAAATCCTGGTGAGACTGAGTGTTGGAGGGGCTGGTTCTCTGATCCCAGGCCATTGCCTCCTTTAGACAAACCTCAAAGAAAGTGGAGGGCAAGGAAGCATGGATGATGAAATGCACAGAGGTCAGCTTTCCTGCCCAAATCAGGGCAGAATGAAGAATAAATATGGAGAATTGAATGGAGAGCAGCCAACCCAAGTGAGGATTGACCAATTTCACATCTGCTGATTTCAATTACCCTTCATATTGTCTGAAACACCATCTCCAGAAGCTTACCTCTTACCCGGGGAAAAACACTCTGACAATAAAAAGTGATGGTAAAAAAATAAATTTTATGAAAGAATCCAACAACGTTGAGTTAAATTTTCTGATTTGAAGAAGAGTTTTTGATTGTGATGGTAGTGGTGGTGGCATGATTCTCTAAAGACTAATCATAGAATAGGTATAATTAGAAAGTAATAAAAATTATAAGAAGAAAAATATTTTATTTATAAACCACATTATTTTCACATATGATAATATTCTATAACATATTTTAACTCTTTCTGTTCTTTCTAAAACTGGCTAGATATGAGTTTTAGATCTTCATTTTCTTATTCTCTCTGTGATTTGGTATGGAAATACTTGAATATATGCAAGTTTATTATTTCTGTGCAATATACTGCTGATTTTATAATGGTTGGTTCTGGCTATCTGAGTCACTCAGAAGTTTGTACTAAGTAGTAACAATCATTTGAATTTACTTATCAAACCCCTAACTTGTTCATTATGTTACAGGCTTTGATTACTTTTGGTGGGAGTTCAAGCCCATAACAGAAAATGATCAGTTTTCCATTAACCTAAAAAATGCCTTCCTGGAAACAGAACATGAAAGCCATAGCTTCTTCAAGTTCAGTTCAGTTCAGTTGCTCAATCATGTCTGAATCTTGGTGACCCCATAAGCTGCAGCTCGCCAGGCTTCCCTGTCCATCACCAATCCCCAGAACTTACTCAAACTCATGTCCATCAAGTCGGTGATGCCATCCAACCACCTAATCCTCTTCTCCATTTCTTCTACTGCCTTCAATCTTTCCCAGCATTTCCAACGACTAAATTCTTCACACCAGGTGGCCACAGTACCAGAGTTTCAGCTTCAGCATCAGCCCTTCCAATGAATATTCAGGACTGATTTCTTTTAGGATTGACTGGTTGGATCTCCTTGCAGTCCAAGGGACTCTCAAGAGTCTTCTCCAACACCACAGTTCAAAAGCATCAATTCTTCGGTGCTCAGCTTTGTTTATAGTCCAACTCTCACATCCATACATGAATACTTGAAAAACCATAGCTTTGACTAGATGAACCTATGACAGCAAAGTCATGTCTCTGCTTTTTAGTATGCTCTCTAGGTTGGTCATAGCTTTTATTCCAAAGTGCAAGTGTCAGTTAATTTCATGGAAGCAGTCACCATCTGCAGAGATTTGGGAGCACCCCAAAATAAAGCCTGTCCCTGTTCCCACTGTTTCCCCATCTATTTGTCATTAACTGATGGGACTGGATGCCATGATATTAATTTTCTGAATGTTGTGTTTTAAGCCAGCTTTTTCACTCTTCTTTTCACCTTCATTAAAAAGCCCTTTAGTTCCTTTTTTCTTTCTGCCAGAAGGGTGGTATCATCTGCATATCTGAGCTTTTTGATATTTCTCCTGGCAAGCTAGATTCTAGCTTGTGCTTCATCCAGTCCAGCATTTTGCATGTTGTACTCTGCATATAAGTTAAATAAGGTGGGTGACAAGGTATAGGCTTGACGTACTCCTTTTCCAATTTGGAACCAGTCTGCTGTTCCATATCTGGTTCTACCTATTGCTTCTTGACCTGCATGCATATTTCTTAGGAGGCAGGTCACATGGTCTGGCATTCTTATCGCTTTAAGAATTGTTCACAGTTTGTTGTGAGCCACACAGTCAGAGGCTTTAGCGTAGTCAATGACACAGAAGTCAATGAATGCAATAGTTTTTCTGCAACTCTCTTGCATTTTTGATGATACAATGAATATTGGTAATTTGATATCTCGTTCCTCTGCCTTCCCTAAATCCAACATGAACATCTGGAAGTTCTTGGTTCATATACTCTTTAAGTCTAGCTTGGAGAATTTTGAGGATTACTTGCTAGAGTATGAGATGAGTGCAATTTTGTGGTAGTTTGAACATTGTTTGGCATTGCCTTTCTTTGGGATTGGAATGAAAACTGACCTTTTCTAGTCCTATGGCCACTGCTGAGTTTGTCAAATTTGCTGGCATATTGAGTACAGCACTTTCATAGCATCATCTTTTAGAATTTGAAATAGCTCAGCTGGAATTCTATCACCTCCACTAGCTTTGTTCATACTGATGCTTCCTAAGGCCCACTTGAGCTCACAATCCAAGGTGTCTGGCTCTAGGTGAGTGATTACACCATCATAGTTGTTTGTGATAAATGAGTGAAAATGCGATATGAAAAAATATATATAATAAAATGTTTCCAGTCTTACTATTAATTTTAGAAATGGTGAATCAATATTGAATGTGAGCTTAATCTAGAAAATTTATCAACATTAAAAAGATGTCATAACTAGGGAATCCTTCTTTAGCTAGCCTACTATGAGAAGGAAACAGTAAATTATAAATATAGTTAATCCAAAATTTCTACTAAACCATTATATTATTTTATTTCTATTAAGCAATTATGGTAGTTGACATTTTATAGTACTAAATAATAAATTCCTGTTAAAAAATCAATTTTTAACAAAATCTGACAGTCAGATGGATTTATTTATACAGAATCTATTAACTGAATTGATTTTTGTGTGTGCTACAAACTTAAACTTGGCATCAAGGTTGGAGTCACTCACTGTAACTGAAATCTGTCTCTGCTTTCACATGCTTGAGGTGATTTTTTTTTCTGATGCACAATAATATAACCAGGGAAAGATATATTAAATATGATTTTATTCAATTAAGTGAAATAAAGAGGTTGCTAGTAAAAACCTACAAATCAGTATGAAGATAGCAACTATCCTAATTTGAGTAACTCTCCAGAGGATTTTTCCCTCCTTATTTCATGCTTAGTGCAGAATCCAAACAAATTATTTCAAGATTGGGGGTGTACAGATGTGCAAGAGAATAACAGGAAATATACATTTTCATTTCAGTCTAATTAAAAGCATCAAATATGACACCACCTTTGTGCTCATTTCTCAATGTTGAACCCAGTGAGACAGAATAAATTTGACAAAGGAAAAAAAAAAAAAACAAAAAACATTCACCGTAGGTGAATAAGGTAATATACTACAATTACAAACTGGGAATTTAACTTTCAGTTTGGCTGAAGTACATGAATATGGTTTAGCAGTAAGACTAGGAATCCGGTTCAGACTAGGAATACATCACATATAATGTAATTTTTTAAAATTTGTTCACATGCCATTTGATCTTCACAGTCATTTTTTTAGTTAAACAAATATTTGCTTTGAAGTTGATCCAGAAGACAGGTTATCAGTTCAGTTCAGTCACTCAGTCGTGTCTGACTCTTTGCAACCCCATGAACTGCAGCACGCCAGGCCTCCCTGTCCATCACCAACTCCCGGAACTCACCCAAACCCTTGTCCATCGAGTTGGTGATGCCATCCAGCCATCTCATCCTCTGTCGTCCCCTTCTCCTCCTGCCCCCAATCCCTCCCAGCATCAGAGTCTTTTCCAGTGAGTCAACTCTTCACATGAGGTGGCCAAAGTACTGGAGTTTTAGCTTTAGCATCATTCCTTCCAAAGAACACCTAGGACTGATCTCCTTTAGAATGGACTGGTTGGATCTCCTTGCAGTCCAAGGGACTCTCAAGAGTCTTCTCCAACACAACAGTTCAAAAGCATCAATTCCTCGGCACTCAGCTTCCTTCGCAGTCCAACTCTCATATCCATACATGACTACTGGGAAAACCATAGCCTTGACTAGACGAACCTTTGCTGGCAAAGTAATGTCTCTGCTTTTGAATATGCTATCTAGGTTGGTCATAACTTTCCTTCCAAGGAGCAAGCATCTTTTAATTTCATGGCTGCAATCACCATCTGCTGTGATTTTGGAGTCCCCCCCAAAATAAAGTCTGACACTGTTTCCACTGTTTCCCCATCTATTTCCCATGAAATGATGGGACCGAATACCATGATCTTCATTTTCTGAATGTTGAGCTTTAAGCCAACTTTTTCACTCTTCTCTTTCACTTTCATCAATAGGCTTTTTAGTTCCTCTTCACTTTCTGCCATAAGGGTGGTGTCATCTGCGTATCTGAAGTTAGGTCAATTAAAGGCATAATAATAACAAAAATACTACATTTCCATCATTCTTATATACCAAGCTCTAATGTATAGTATTAAAAAACCTTGTAGTTATGTATTGGATTAATTGGGTTTATTGACCATCCAATTTCAAATCCAAAAGTAGTCTGAGGTATTTGCAGTGTTCATCAGTAGAACAAAAGCAGTATTTTGTCTTTTTCTTCCCTCTGCCAGTCTAACGAAAGTGTGCATGTACACTTGAGTATGGGCATATGCAAATATTCACACATATAGCCTGCTGAGAATCTTTAAGCAAAATGGAAAAGGGAGATCCCTCTTGGTGGATACAATTTGGCAGGAACATGCCTTAGTGAATAGATCAAGCCTTTTTACAAAGAAGAAAATGTTCCTGTATTCACATAGATATAGTGTCGTGGTGTATGCCAGTCCTCCACCATACCTACACCATACCTTCAACGGGTTACCTTTCCAAAGTGCATAGATTGCACTATCATAAGCAGACTCACAGATATGAAGATCAGTCACTTCCTTGTCTTATGATCAATGATAACATGCCTACTATAAATAAAGGATAGGGCAAGATGGGGAACTGTTAATTTGGGGCAATTTGTTAATCTAACTGACTGGTCCTTGCAGAGGAGAAGTTACTCTTCTTGCAATGTCCCTGTATCCAGTTCCTGTGGTGAACAGGAAGGCCTTGGCTGCATCAGCAGCTCCCCTTCTTATGGCCGCCTGACTTACCAGCTGGGCTTTATCTTTGTTAATTTCCCTTATATTGCTTTTTCCTAATACACCTATTTTCCCACCTTATTTTCTTGCCCATTTTAACTGTTCCCTGTTGGTTAAGGAGATGGAGAGTTTTGATCACACATGCTGGAAAAGAAGAGAGATCAAAGTGATCTCCCATCAAACTGACCCCTTGTTTCTTATTTGAGTGAGGATCACTCTAAGACATAGTGTTAGTTGCTCAGTTGTGTCCAGCTCTTTACGACCCCATGGCTCCTCTGTCTATGGAATTCTCCAGGCAAGAATACTGGAGTGGGTTGACATTCCCTTTTCCAGGGGATCTTCCCAAGCTAGGGATTGAACCCAGGTCTCCTGCATTGCAGGCAGATTCTTTACCATCTGAGCCACAAATAGAGCTATAGCTATTGATATAGTAGTTTATATACTTATATTTTGGTCAGAAAATTTGAGCTGCTGAATATTTAATTTGCCAGTGCCAGCCTTATAAGGGTAAAAGTGTCTTCTTCCTGAACTTGTGTTTCACAATGAAGGGCTCTCTCTTTTTTGCCTTCAGAGGAACTACTCAAAATTTCTCCTTCCCAATTCTTACTAGATTGTGGATTGCTTTTGAGGCAAAACATCCCCTTTACTTTTCTAATGGTTCCCCTGAAAACCTTCAGACAGACACAACTGTCTCAGACAATTCTACTGTGTACTGCATGTACAAACTAACCACTAACTAGTCACAGGGGAGGTAGCTAACTTAAAATACAGGCAAACCTTAAGACAGAAAAGATAATAGGGTTCTATTTTTTTCTACATGGAGCTACTAGGCTTTTCCACTTCGGAAACAACTACCAAGGCTAAGTACCAACCAAGAAAAATAGAGAAAGGATGAAGGTAAAGTCAGAAATTATAGTGGGAATATAACCACCAACTATAGAAATCTAAAAGATTATTAGATGATTCTATGAATAATTTTATGCCAAAATATTGGACAATCTAGATTACATTGATAAATTAGTAGATACATATAGATTACCAAACTGACTCTAGAAGAAACAGAAGATATCAAAAAGACCTAAAATAAGCAAAGAAATTGTATCAGTGATCAAAAGTCTTCCAACAAAAATTAACCCAGGATAAGATGGCTTCACTAGTGAACTCTGCCAAATATTTAAAGAATAAACACTAACTCTAGTGAAATAAAATAGAATAAAATATTTGTATTTCATTCTATGAAGCTAATATTACTCTGATACCAAAGCCAGACAGCACGAGAAAAGACAAATACAAATTAACACTTCTTATTAAAATAAATGCAAACATCTTCAAAGAAACAATAGCAGACTGAATCCAGCAGCATATTAAAAGTATTATACACCATAACTGAGTTGAATATGTCCTAGTGCTGAAATTCATAATCACTTTCCTTCTCCAATGTATGAAAGTGAAAAGTGAAAGTGAAGTCACTCAGTCGTGTCCAACTCTTTGTGAACCCATGGAATGTAGCCTACCAGGCTCCTCCGTCCATGGGATTTTCCAGGCAAGAGTACTGGAGTGGGGTGCCATCGCCTTCTCCAAGTTCTAAGTAAGAGAATCAATCAACATAATACACTTTAGTAATGAAGAAATGAAATCACATGGCCATTAAATTGATGCAGAAAAAGCATTTGACAAATATCACACCTTTTCATGATTAAAAATAAAAAGAAACCTAGGAATAGAGGAACATTTCTCAAACAGATAGAAAGCTTTCATGAAAACCCACAGCTAATATCATGCTCAATGGTGAGAAAGCTTTCCCTCTAATATGAGGAACCAGACAAGGATCTTTTATCAATGCCGTTTAACACTGTATTTGAAGTTTTAGTCAGAGCCATTAGTGACAAAAACAGAAATAAAAAGCATTCAGATAAAATCATTGTGACATAAGACGAAGCAAATTTACTTAGATACAACATAAACATTATGAAGAGTTGACTTCATAAAATAACAACAACAACAAATCTAATATTCCAAACAAACTGTTAAGAGAATGCATAGACAAGGTATAAAGTGAGAAAACATTTTTCACATTTTATACTTGACAACTTTTATTCAAAATATAAGAAATAGCTCTCCAAATTAAGTAATAATAATAAATGCCCCAACATAAAAAAATGAATCAAGTATTTGAACAGAAATATTACCAAAGAAGATATATAAATAGCTAAAATATACACAATAGCTACAGGAAAAGATGCACAGTAAATCATTAGGAAAAGGTTTACTTAATCATAGCAAATGGGAAAATGCAGAGGAAGCACTTCTATACATTTCTGATGAGAATATGAAAAGGTAAACCACCAAATGTGAAACATTCTATCAGCTTTTAAAATAGGTAAAACATACATGTAATTTATGATCTATGCATTCTATCCTAGAGAGAAAAGAAAGAAAATATACATATGAAATGTGTACACAAAAGTTTAGAACCTCCATTTTTAATAGTTTCAAAATGGAGACAATTTATATATACATGAAAACATGAATGATGTCAAGAAATATAAAAACTTTTTGCCCTACTTTCAAGCTAAAGCTAGCCTGATAGTTTCATGGATGCTAGCCAGAGGCACATAGATTCATGGAAGCTAGACAGTGACAAATAGATTTAAGAGATTAGATCTGATAGAGTGCTTGAAGAACTATGGGCAGAGGTTCATAACATTATTCAGAAGGCAATGACCAAGACCATCTCCAAGAGAAAGAAATGTAAAAAGGCAAAATGATTGTCTGAGGAGGCTTTACAAATAGCTGAGAAAAGAAGAGAAATGAAAGGCAAAGGAGAAAAGAAAAGATATACCCATTTGAAGGCAGAGTTCCAAAGAATAGGACAGAAAGATAAGAAAGCCTTCCCCAGGGATCACTGTAAAGTAATAGAGGGAACAACAGAATGGGAAAGACTATAGATCTCTTCCCTGGTGGCTCAGACTGTAAAGCGTCTGTCTACAATGCAGGAGACCTGGGTTCAATCCCTGGGTTGGGAAGATCCCCTGGAGAAGGAAATGGCAATCCACTCCAGTACTCTTGCCTGGAAAATCCCATGGACAGAGGAACCTGGTAGGCTACAGTCTATGGGGTCACAAAGAGTCGGACATGACTGAGTGACTTCACTTTCACTTTCACTATAGATCTCTTCAAGAAAATTAGAGATACCAAGAGAATATATCATGCAAAGATGGGCACAAAAAGGAAAGAAATGGAATGAACCTAATATATGCAGAAGATATTAAAAAGAGGTGGTAAGAATACACAGAAGAACTATACAAAAAAGATCTTCATGACCCAGATAATCATGATGGTGTGTTCACTCACCTAGAGCCAGACATCCTGGAGTGTGAAGTCAACTATGCCTTAGGAAGCATCACTATGAACATAATTAGTGGAGATGATGGAATTCCAGTTGAACTATTTCAGATCCTAAACGATGAAACGATCCTACAGAAGTGCTTCAGTCAATATGTCAGCAAATTTGGAAAACTCAGCAGTGGCCACAGGACTAGAAAAGGTCAGTTTTCATTTCAATCCCAAAGAAAGGCCATGCCAAAGAATACTCAAAGTACCACACAATTGCACTCATCTCACAGGCTAGCAAATAAATGCTCAAAATTCTCCAAACCAGGCTTCAATAATATGTGAACCATGAGCTTCCAGATGTTCATGCTGGATTTAGAAAAGGTAGAGGATCGTCCCAGTCCCAGAGGGATGGTATGAGGAGGGAGAAGGGAGGAGGGTTCAGGATGGGGAACACATGTATGCCTGTGGTGGATTCATTTTGATATATGGCAGAACAAATACAATATTGTAAAGTTTAAAAATAAAATTAAAAAAAAATAGAAAAGGTAGAGGAATGAGAAATCAAGTTGCCAACACCCGTTGGATCATCAAAAAAGCAAGAGTTTCAGAAAAACATCTACTTCTGCTTTATTAACTATGCCAAAGCCTTTGACTGTGTGGATCACACGAAACGGTGGAAAATTCTTAAAAGATGGGAATACCAGACCACCTGACCTGCCTCCTGAGAAATCTGTATGCAGGTCAGGAAGCAGCAGTTACAACTGGACATGAAACAACCGATTGGTTACAAATAGGAAAAGGAGTATGTCGAGGCTATATATTGTCACCCTACATATTTAACTTATGTACAGAGTACATTATGTGAAAAGCCAGGCTGGATGAAGTGCAAGCTGGAATCAAGATTGTTGGGAGAAATATCAAATAACCTCAGATACGCAGATGATGCCACCCTTATGGCAGAAAGTGAAAAAAGAATTAAAGAGCCTCTTGCTGACAGTAGAAAGAGGAAAGTGCAAAATTTGGCTTAAAATCCAACATTCAGAAGACTAATATCATGTTATCTGGCCCCATTACTTCATGGCAAATAGATGGGAAACAATGGAAACAGCAACAGACTTCATTTTTTTGCCTCTCAAATCACTACAGATGGTGATTGCAGCCATGAAATTAAGACACTTGCTTCTTGGAAGAAAAGCTATGACCAACCTAGACAGCATATTAAAAAGTAGAGACATGAATTTGCTGTCACAGGTCCATCTAGTAAAAGCTATAGTTTCTCCAGTAGTCATGTATTGATGTGATTGTTGGACTATAAAGAAAGCTGAGCAC
This sequence comes from Bubalus kerabau, assembly GCF_029407905.1. Lineage (NCBI taxonomy): Eukaryota > Metazoa > Chordata > Mammalia > Artiodactyla > Bovidae > Bubalus > Bubalus kerabau. The sequence continues at coordinate 12,638,883 of NC_073632.1, read as the reverse complement.
CAAAGAATCAATGCTGAACTGTGGTGATGGAAAAGACTCTTAAGAGTCCCTTGGACTGCATGGAGATCCAACAAGAAAATCATAAAGGAAATCAGTCCTGAATATTCATTGGAAGGACTGATGCTGAAGTTCACACTGCAGTACTTTGGCCACCTGATCCGAAGAACTGACTCATTGGAGAAGACCCTGATGCTGGGAAAGATTGAAGGCAGGAGGAGGAAGGTACAACAGAGAATGAGGTGGTTGGATGGCATTACCGACTCCACGGACATGAATTTGATCAAGTCTGCGAGTTGGTGTGGACAGGGAGGCCTAGCCTCCTACAGTCCATGGAATCACAAAGAGTCAGACACAACTTAGCAACTGAACTGAGCTGAGCCAGATACATGAAACTTCTGACTCAGAGAAGTTTCTAAGATACAAATTTAGCCTGTCTCTTTTTTAAGTTTAGCTGGATATGTGTCATTGGCAACAAGTTGTCTAACCAAATAGAGGCTGACCCCAAGAAAGGAATGTTGAAAGTGATATTCTTAATCTAAACTGACTGAGTTGACTAATGGAAATTTTATCATCATGATTAGGAACTTGGTACTCATGGGCTTTGATTTAACTGTACTTTTTTGGGAGGGGGAGCAGTGTATTACTATCATCCTTTAAAATGCTTAAAGTGCAAAGACATTGGTAAAGTTCTGCCATCTTCTTATGCTGTATTTTATAGAACTTCACTGTAATAATTCAGATAAATAGCACAAGAAGTATAGTCATATTGCTAAAAGAAATTTTAGCCACTAGAAATCTTAAACGTAATACCTGAACTGTAACACTTTAAACAAAGGAAGGTCAAGACTTCTAGTCAATTGTAATAATATTATCAAGAACAAAAAAGCAAAACAAAGAAAAAGCCTGTTTTCATTGATCAAGGTGGAACATCAGTTCAGTTAAGTTCATTTCAGTCACTCAGCCGTGTCCAACTCCGCAACAACATGAATCGCAGCACTCTAAGCCTTCCTGTCCATCAACAACTCCAGGAGTTTACTCAAACTCATGTCCATCGACTTGGTGATGCCATCCAGCCATATCATCCTCTGTTGTCCCCTTCTCCTCCTGCCCCCATCCCTCCCAGCATCAGAGTCTTTTCCAATGAGTCAACTCTTCGCATCAGGTGGCCAAAGTATTGGAGTTTCAGTTCTAGCATCAGTCCTTCCAAAGAACACCCAAGACTGATCTCCTTTAGAATGGACTGGTGAGAACCCTTTGCAGTCCAAGGGATTCTCAAGAGTCTTCTCCAACACCACAGTTCAAAAGCATCAATTCTTCGGTGCTCAGCCTTCTTCACAGTCCAACTTTCACATCCATACATGACCACTAGAGAAACCATAGCCTTGACTAGATGGACTTTTGTTAGCAAAGTAATGTCTCTGCTTTTCAATATGCTATCTAGGTTGGTCATAACTTTCCTTCCAAGGAGTAAACGTCTTTTAATTTCATGGCTTCAATCACCATCTGCAGTGATTTTGGAGCCCAAAAAAACAAAGTCAGACACTGCTTCCCCATCCATTTCCCATGAAGTGATGGGACCAGATGCCATGATCTTAGTTTTCTGAATGTTGAGCAGTAACCCAACTTTTTCACTCTCCTCTTTCATTTTCAACAAGAGGCTTTTTAGTTCCTCTTCAATTTTTGCCATAAGACCTGTGCCATCTGCATATTTGAAGTTATTGATATTTCTCCCAGCAATCTCACTTCCAGCTTGTACTTCTTCTAGCCCAGTGTGTCTCATGATGTACTCTGCATGTAAGTTAAATAAGCAGGGTGACAATATACAGCCTTGGCATACTCCTTTTCCTATTTGGAACCAGTATGTTGTTCCATATCCAGTTCTAACTGTTGCTTCCTGACCTGCATATAGGTTTCTCAAGATTCAGGTCAGGTGGTCTGATATTCCCATCTCTTTCAGAATTTTCCACAGTTTATTGTGATCCATACAGTCAAAGGCTTTGGCATAGTCAATAAGGCAGAAATAAATGTTTTTTTCTGGAAGTACAAAAATGAAGTTGTCCAATGAAGATCCAACATTGAGGGGAATAAAAGAATGTCATTGGCCAAGTATCACCTGAAGAACTTGTGAAAAAATATGCAGGGAAAGTGGTTGAGTAGTGAAGAATGGGTCATGTAAGTCGAATGTTAGAATATAACACATGTATAGGGTTCTGACAACTTTTAAAATGTCCACTCAGTCACTAAAAATGAGTTAAAGTATTTAATAGGCTACATTGTTGCTTTAGTGTAGATTTAAATGTTAATGGATTAAGATAATTTCAGACTTTCTCCCATTATGCCAAGCCAACCCCTTCAAGATTCTATCTAGTGCTTTCAATCATAAACATATGAACATTATAAACTTGCTATGTCACTTGGGAAATGAGATTTTTTTTTTTATTTTAAAGATGACATTAAACCTAAAGACTCAAAAAGAAGGATAGTAGTAATGTTCATAAATGATTGAATCTCCAAAGCACTTACAAAGAAATAAGTAACCCACGATATTTAAGTAGAAAGAATCACAGTTATATTATTTAAATGTATTATCTGAAATTCAGAGTATAATTCTTTTACCAAGTAGCTCTTACTCAAGATCATGCTGTAATTAATTTATATTCTCTTAGAACACATAAACTGACAGATGTGCCTCAGAAGCAAAATGAATGAAATCTTAATAATTCTTTCTGAAACTAAATGTTTACTGTGAAATAATGTGTTTACAGTAGTAAAGAATCCACCTGCCAATGCAGGAGATGCAGGAGACACAGGTTCGATCACTGTGTTGGGAAGATCCTCTGGAGAAAGAGATCCACTCCAGTATTCTTGCCTGGGAAATCCCATGAATGGAAAAGCCTAGTGGGTTATGGTCCCTGGGATCACAAAGAGTTGGGCATGACTGAACAACTAAACAACAACAATGTGGTTGCAGATTTTTGGTATATATTGAGGTATAAAACATAGGAAGATGATTTCATGTAACTTTACCCTAGTGCATTTAAAGCAATCTATTTTCATAAGATTTATTCACATGGTCTCCCTGAGGCTGATTTATTTATAGAGAGCTAGCATAGGTAGAAATTGAAAGATGATTAAGTAGGATTATAGTTGATGTGTAGGTAATTCATTTATTGTTTACTTTGAAAATCCACTCTCATAAATACAATTTGTTAACATCACCATCATCCCCTTCTCCTGAGCTCAATACATATGAAGTAACATTGTTTCCTTTCAGTATACTTTGGTTCCCCTGTTTTCTCTTTCTTATCTTGTTTCCCTCCACCCCTCAGCTTGCACTATTTCCATCACACTACTCATGTATCCTGCTTCTCATCCTACATACCCACAGCTGCTACCCGGATCCATGCTCTCATCATTACACAGCCGGGCAAGTATTTCAACTCTAACTGGCTCCATTGTTGCATATACCTTTTCAGATTTATCCCCTACTGATTTTTCCTAAATAAACTTGTAAATTCTAGTGGCATGTAGTTAAAAATACTCATTTTAATGTTGTTTAAAAAAGTAAGATCTAAGTACTTGTAATAAAGAGATAGTGATAATGAAAATAGGAATAGGAGTTCGTCAAGGCTGTATATTGTCACCCTGTTTATTTAACTTATATGCAGAGTACATCATGAGAATCGCTGGACTGGAAGAAACACAAGCTGGAATCAAGATTGCGAGGAGAAATATCAATAACCTGAGATATGCAGATGACACCACCCTTATGGCAGAAAGTGAAGAGGAACTAAAAAGCCTCTTGATGAAAGTGAAAGAGGAGAGTGAAAAAGTTGCCTTAAAGCTCAACATTCAGAAAATGAAGATCATGGCATCTGGTCCCATCACCTCATGGGAAATAGATGGGGAAACAGTGGAAACAGTGTCAGATTTTATTTTTCTGGGCTCCAAAATCACTGCAGATGGTGATTGCAGCCATGAAATTAAAAGATGCTTACTCCTTGGAAGGAAAGTTATGACCAACCTAGATAGCATATTCAAAAGCAGAGACACTACTTTGCCAACAAAGGTTCGTCTAGTCAAGGCTATGGTTTTTCCTGTGGTCATGTATGGATGTGAGAGTTGGACTGTGAAGAAGGCTGAGTGCCTAAGAATTGATGCTTTTGAACTGTGGTGTTGGAGAAGACTCTTGAGAGTCCCTTGGACTGCAAGGAGATTCAACCCATCCATTCTAAAGGAGATCTGCCCTGGGATTTCTTTGGAAGGAATGATGCTAAAGCTGAAACTTCAGTACTTTGGCCACCTCATGTGAAGAGTTGACTCATTGGAAAAGACTCTGATGCTGGGAGGGATTGGGGGCAAGAGGAGAAGGGGACGACAGAGGATAAGATGGCTGGATGGCATCACTGACTCAATGGACGTGAGTCTGAGTGAACTCCGGGAGTTGGTGATGGACAGGGAGTCCTGGCGTGCTGCGATTCATGGGGTCGCAAAGAGTCGGACATGACTGAGCGACTGATCTGATCTGATCTGATAATGAAAAATGTGGGCTAGAAATTTATTGCACAAAATTATATCAAAAATTTTGTAAACTTGTACGTTTTATGCTCATCTTTATACTCTCCTTATATTATCTTCATACAATTAAAAAAAAAAAAACCTCAAATCATTTTATCATCTCTTCACACTTATTTGTGAGAAATATAATTTCAAAACAAATCACCTACCAAAATAATTACCATGGTCTTGCTTCCAACTTGATTGGTTATACTGGGTGAAACTGCCTTCCTTTTTATTGATTTATATCTTTCAGAATCTCTTTCATACTGAGAATTCAGGATTAAAAGACTAACTTGGCTGAGGTTTACATATCACTTCTCCTCAAATTAATTCTCAGGAATAAATTTAAACACAATCTCTATAGAGTATATAACAAAGAATACAGAAATAGATAAACTGCTTTAAAAGTCATAGTTGTTACTTTAATCTATGTAATATGTTCATTTTACTTAGAGATAGTTGAAAGATAAACCACTTGAATTGTGCAATCCTGTACTGATCTAATTGTTAAAATAATTTTTATCCATAAATAAATCTATACTGGGAACGTTTAAAATATGAAACTCACAAAAAGTATTCTCATTGTTCCAATTTTTTACATTATAAAATATGCATAAAATATGAATTCACTTGTATCTAATTTTAACGTGCTGTAGGTTAGAAAAAGCTAAATATCTGACACTCTCAAAGAAGACAAAGATAAAAAATAATAAAAACATGCTCAAGGATGATACCTTAGAAACAGGCTGAAAAGAACATTTGAGGAAAAGATCTATTTTCAGGAGATAAAAGTATACCATACTTTGCTAAATTAGGATGAAGACTTGGAATGTAAGGCAAAAACACTACAATTATTTCATATATTTTGAATTTCTCTTTTTTTTGTTTTCTCTGCATGTCACTGGCAAAATTTGACAAAATATCAACTAAAGTTAGCATTCTGCCAGATGATTTTTCTATCAATCCCATGAATACACGCACCATTTGTGGTGTCAGTTCAGTTCAGTCCATTTCAATTGCTCAGTATGTCTGACTCTTTGTGACCCCATGAACTGCTGCACACCAGGCCTGCCTGTCTTTCACTAACTCCCATGGCTAGCTCAAACTCATGTCCATTGCGTCGGTGATACCATCCAACCATCTCATCCTCTGTCAGCCCTTTCTCCTCCTGTCTTCATTTTTTCCCAGCCTCAGGGTCTTTTCCAATGAGTCAGTTCTTTGCATCAGGTGGCAAAAGTATTGGAGTTTCAGCAGCATCAGTCCTTCCAATGAATATTCAAGACTGATTTCCTTTTGGATGGATTGATTGGATCTGCTTGCAGTCAAAGAGACTCTCAAGAGTCTTTTCCAACACCACAATTCAACAGCATCAAATCTTTGGCTCTCAGCTTTCTTCTGCAAAGAGAAGAACAACAGGCATTTCTGGATATTACACTAAAATATAGTTCAAAGAGATGTACTGTATGAACAAGAAAAGAACCAAAATATATAGAGTGGCAAGGTGATTATAACTCAGAACAGGACAGAAAAAGAATGAAGCATGAATCCTTTCATCATATCTCATATTCCATGTGTTTGAAAATATCTATAGAGAAATTTTGTTCATACCCTTGATTTATTACTCAGATCTAATAAAATAAATCTTCATCAAACTATTCTTAAAAGTGACTAACACTATTAAGAAATGTATTGTTGGGCCAAATCCATTACTAAATGTGTTGTGGATGTTTCCATGGAGTAGGAAATGTAAACAGATAAAAAGTATTTTTCTGTTAATTAATTTAGATGTTTGTAGAAAACAAACAGTTTATAAGCATCAAACTGTTATTTTATACAATATGTCCTATCTTCTTCTGGAAATACAGACATCTTGTTATCAAATTATTTATGGCATAAGTCCAGGGATAGTTTTAGATGACTTTGTAGTTATAACATTCTGGTTTTAGATAACTATCTCTCCTAATTAACTCAACTCTCTTTCTTAGGAATATGTCAGTTCCTGGGTCTGTAAGTAAATAACACTTCTGTAAGTAATAACACTTCAGAAGGAAGCTCCATTATTTCTTTCTCATTTCCAGAAAAGGACTTTTTCTTTGATTATCCCTCAGTTGATTTCAGCACCCACTTTTGAAATCCATCTGGAACAGTCACAAGTCTCTCACTAAGCTCATCATCTCTTATTCTGGACTCACGAATTTCATTGTTCTCTCAAAGAAATTAGATATTCATGTCATCAATTTCTTAATTAGATTTTTTTAATTTAAGAAAACTATATAATATGAATTTGTTCTGTCATATTAACATAAAAATATAAAACTATTTTAATAATTTGAGTTAAGATAGTCTTGTTTTCACCATCATGTGATTTGTTGTGTTGATTTTAATTATCCTATAAAGTGAATTAGTCTTTTATTTTTAACTCTGAATATTTGTACACAAATGTATATAAGTACCTCTAATGGGTTTAATGGTAGCCCTGCAAAAGATATTTCTACATGTAATTCCAATGCTCTGTGACTATTTTCATTTTATAAAGGAGCTTGCATTAATATATATATATATATATATGTATATATATAATTTACTTAGCCACACCATGCAGCATATGATATCTTATTTCCTCAACCAGGGGTTGAAACTCTGCTCCCTGCATTGAGATAGTGGAGTCTTAACCACTGGAATGCCAAGGACTATCAAGTACATGTGACTACTAACTTAGATTCCAAAAGATATAATTAAGAATTGTGATAGGAAGATAGTATCCTAGAACTATGCAGATAAGACCTAAAACATGACCCTCCTTATACTAGTAAAACAGAGGCTGATTTCATAGAGACACAGAGTAGGAAGCCATATGGCTACAAGGAGAGAAATTGGAATGACTTGACTAGGTCAAAGAGTGCCATCACCCACTAAAAGCTGGAAGAGGCAAACAACAAATTCCTTCCTACATCCTTCAAGAGTGGGCTTGAACTTGCCAAAATTTTAGAATTCTAGCCTCCAGGACTGTGAGAGAATGCATTTCTGTTGTTTAAAGCCACTAAACTTGTGATAATTTGCTATAGCCACCTCAGGAGATTAACACAGTAACTTGAAGAAAAAAAAAAAAAAATAAGACTGTGGAATTGTCATACATTTGGTAGTGGTAGTATAAAATTAAAGAGCAAAAGAGTACTAAAATGTTCAACACTTAGTATTTACAACTCACAAACATTTATTAACACATATTATGTACAAAGCTCTGTGACAGCCACCTCAAGGGTAAATAGCATGATCTCTCCTCTTCAGGATCTCAAGTAATAGTGCATGGCCCATCTGTATCTTATGCAAGAAATAGCTAGAAGACCAAACACAAAGCTTGTATAAATTAAGAAGCACACAAAAATATAGGAAAATCCATTGAAAAGGACTTTTGGACAGTCTGGTGTGATGAAAAAAGTATGGTTTTTAAATCCAAGCTCTTCTCCTTATAATTGGCTGACCAAACATAAGTAAAATATTTCTTTTTTTAGCTTGTATATCCTCATTGATAAAACTGGTCAAATGGTAGTTAGGTCTAAAATTGTGATGAGAACAAATGGGTTAATCGATATATCTCAAATATATTTTGTCTCGATATCTCCTATTCATGTAATACCAGACCATTATACCTACCTCCCATCTGCAAACTCTTCATTGGTTGCTTTATTTTTGAATGGATAGTTCATTTCATTTGTCCTAGAAATATCCAAGTTTTAACACTGAAAACATGATGTCCAGGGAACTCCCTTAATCCTAGAAAAAGTAGAACAGGTCTACTATGTGTTTTATCGTCACTAAAGACATGGCCCTCAGTGATGATGATCCTGGCACTCATGCTCTTGTATCATACTCATGAAATTTGATGCAGCTATTGACTCAACTCACCAATAGAAAGCAATCAGAGGAATGTCCTGGGACTTCCAACCCCAAGCATTTAGAGCTTGTTAGTATTTGAATGTGTGGTGCTTTCTGCAAACCCATAGCAGTGAGAAATTTGGCCACTCTTCTGGGGAAAATATAAGGAGACTGTGCATAGAAAGATATATAGTCAAGAATGCCCTGAGGCAGTATGAAGAATGAGGAAATTCCAATCAACTCAGTGTTTCTGTTGAGCCTCTGATGACTCCAAGCTGAGCCACCGTTTGACTACAAGTAGCTAAGCAATCCCAAGTGACATAGGCTGAATCCAGCTAGCACACAATAGGTAAGGGATAATGTAGTGCACATTGCTTTTAGCTACTAAATTATGTGATTATTTGTTTTGGAGCAGTAGATATGTAAAATAGTTACTTAATTTTTTTTTTTTTCCATGTCCACAAAACAATCACCTACGACAATCCTCCTATAACACTGGTTCTTTGTTTCTCCTCTCTGTACTAAGTGAAAAACTGATTTCAAACTGATTGCCCACAGTTGAATTTAGAAAGTCTTTGCTCTTGTTTGTTGATATTTTTGCAGAATATATAACATTGATTCTGAATATCTTGTAAACAACATCTGGCCTTTGCTTAAGGGGCCATAACAGACCTGAATTTTGAGCAGAGCAACAGGAAAGCCTTCTCTCCTATTCTGTGAGGTATAATAATGCCTGAAAACTCAAAGATTTGTGGTTTGACCTGTGCCAAATATTTTAATTAAGTTCCCTTCCCCACAGGAGCTCAGTCTAGTTCACCAGATCAAAGGAGAAATAAATACCATATTCTTTCTCTGTCATCTTTGTCCTCCCAAATCTTCCATCTACATAAAGTCCTCTACATTTCAAAAGTAGCAAAAGGAAAGCTCTTAAACACAATAAGGAGAGGAATTGATAAGTATGTGCAATTGTAGTTTAATAATGGTTCTCAAAATATGTGCACATCCTAGTACTTTGGAAACTAAACATATTACTCCATACAGCAAAAACGACTTTGCTCGCCCACATGGTTAAGTCAAGTATCCTGAGATGAGAGATCTTCCTATGGGCCTGATGTAGTCATAATGGTCCTTGTAAAAGGGATGCAGCATCAGAGTAAGAGAAGAAGATGTGATGATGGATGAGATTTAAAAGCTTTGAAGATGAAAGAAGGGGCCATAAACTGTTGAAGCTTATAAATTCAAGATAGGGGTGGATTATCCACTCCAAAGCCTCCAGAGAGAACTAGCCCTAAAGACACCTGAGTTTAGCCCAGGAAAACTTATTTCAGACTTCTGACATCCAGAATTATAAGGGAATAAATGTGTGTTGTTTTCAGTTTATAGTAATTTGTTACAGCATCAACAGTAAACTAATACAGTAAAGGTATGAATGATTACAGGTTGATGACTGCACCACCAGCAGCAACTCTAAAGGTGTTTGGCTGCATCTGCATAAAAGTACCTGACCCAGCACACAGAGTAAGGAGCCTATAATTTTTCATATTAAATTTCATCTCTTGGCAACTACTAAAAAACTGTAGTTGATCTGTAATGAAGATGGTCTGTAATGAAGATCTTTGAGTCAGCCTATGGTCAGGTCAGTCAGTCAGTCAGTTCAGTCACTCAGTCATGTCTGACTCTTTGTGACCCCATGGACTGCAGCACACCAGGCCTCCCTGTCAAACAACATCTCCCAGAGTTTACTGAAACTCACATCCATTGAATTGGCGATGCCATCCAACCATCTCATTCTCTGTTGTCCCCTTCTCCTCCTGCCTTTAATCTTTCCCAGCATCAGAGTATTTTCAAATGAGTCAGTTCTTTGTATCAGGTGACCAAAGTATTGGAGTTTCAGCTTCAACATCAGTCCTTCCAATTAATATTCAGGACTGATTTCCTTTAGGATGGACTGGTTGGATCCCCTTGCAGTCCAAGGGACTCTCAAGAGTCTTCTCCAACACCACAGTTCAAAAGCATTAATTCTTCTGTGCTCACCTTTCTTTATAGTCCAAATCTCACATCCATATATGACTACTGGAAAAACCATAGCTTTGACTAGATAGACCTTTGCTGGCAAAGTAATGTCTGTGCTTTTTAATATCCTGTCTAGGTTAGTCATAGCTTTTCTTCCAAGGAGTAAGCGGCTTTTCATTTCATGGTTGCAGTCACCATCTGCAGTGATCTATGGTCAGGTAATTGTTCCTTATTTTCAAAGGTAAGCCAAATACTAACAACTTTAGTTTTTGCCTCACTTCCTTTATGTAAGAATCAGCTCTAATACTCAATAAGAAATCAGTCTAAGTAACTCTGGCTCATATAATTAGGAGCTCAGATATATATATTTTCCTCAGACTTTCCCTACCTACCCTGCTTATAGCTCTTGAGAGAGGAAGTGATTAAGTTCTTTATATTCTGTTTTGGCAGCTTATAACAATAGGCAAGTAGCCAGTAACTCAGAAATACACTTGTTCAATGAATTGGCAGGGGATTTCACCTCTTTAAAGAAGCTCAAGAAAGCTGTTGTGTTTTTTATAAATAAGCCTGATTGGAGAAGCACAATATGTTTTGATGCAAAGGCAGCTGTTTCTTGCCAGGAAAACCAGCTTATCTTATGCAAAGAAGAGAATGTAATTTATCCCTCTTAAAATGTTAATTGAAATTAATTTTAAAATTACATTATAAATGATAATCTTATCCATCTACAGTCAACATTACTACACTGTTTATCAAGTTTTCTCTTCTATTAGACCATAAGCTAAGTTTAGATATGTTCTATGTAATGCATGCAGATTTTCACAAGTCAGAAGCTAGTCTAGATAACAAATGTATGCAGATTTTCTAAAGTCCTTTCCAAGTAGAAACAGAGGGTATTGATTACATTCCAGAATCTGGATGCCTAGTGTTAAGTCTTCACTACTATGTATTCACTGTGTGATCTCCAGTAATCTGCTTCACCAGGACCTTATTTCTTCACCTGTAATATCAGGCCAGTAATACTCTTTGTTTCATAGGAATGTTACAATAATTGTATTTGTTCATATTTTTAAATAGCTTAGAACAGTGTGTGGACCTTAAAAATGTACATTAAAAATAAAGACTGAAAAAAATAAGGCAGAAATTGCAAAAACTTAGAATTATCAAGGTTGTTAGTTGTAGACAAAAACAGACATAGGTGTCAAACAGAACCACTTGACTACAGTACATAGAAACCACTAGTTCACTACTTCAGCTCACAAGGAGAAATTCCACAAAATCAAATGGCAAAAAATATAGTCATCAGTGACTGAACAATAATTGTAAGATTAGAATCAGAATTTTTCTTTCTCAATGTTCATGGACTTTTGTCTTTAGTTCTTTTAGAATGCCTTATAATTTTCCCTTAACAGATTGGCTTTGTTTTTTCATATCCTTTACAGAAAATTACTACTCAGTTTTCACTCTGCATGGCATTAAATCACCCAAACAGAGTAAATGAAATAAATGTTTCATAGGGAAAAAACTTTTATAAGTTTACTTTTGGTCAAATTTTCCTTTCTGTTTCATTAAAATCTGTAAACATTGGAAAGATAGGCAGGAAAGGCTTCCCTGGGCTATCCACACAAAGATTACAATTCAGTTTCATAATGGTAAGCTTTTGAATGTAACTTCTGACTGTTAAAAGGAAATGTCTAATTTGATTCTCTAAGCTGGAGGAAAATTTTAAAATATGAAGCTTTCCACAGATTTAATATATTTAATAATCTTAAACTTGTAAAATAGCTTAGGTGTTTTATTTTTACTTTATTTTATTTTTTAACTTTACAATATTGTATTGGTTTTGCCATATATCAGGAGTTTTAAATGACAAGGTAGGAGGAAAGAAATTCAGCCTGTGGTATATTTAAATAAGAATAACTATTTTCATTTTTTAATATAAAAGATCATCATGAAATCAAAATATCAATTATGTGTACTAATAAAAAAGGAACAAATTTTAAAAAAAATGGCTACTATGTAACTATTGAATGTGACCACCAGAGTCTATATACAGAATGCTTGATGTCTCAACCAAGTGAATGTAGTAGTTATATACCTCAACATAATAAAACCTATGTGCAATAAACTTATAACTAACATCATATCCAATGGTGAAAAGCAGAAAGCATTTCATATAATATCAGGAAAAAGACATTCTTTCCAGTTTTACTCAACATAGTATTGGAAGTCCTAACCACAACAATAAAAAAGGAAAGGCATCCATATTAGAAAGGAAGAAGTAAAACTGTCACTCTTTACAGAATGTGTAATGTGATACTTACTATACAAAAACTCTTAAAGACCCACCAAAATACTATTAGAATTAATAAGTAAATTTGGTAATGTTTCAGGAAAAAAATTACTATACATGAATCTACTGTGCTTCTATACACTAATAAAAAGCAATCAGAAAGAAAAATTAAGAAAACAAACCCATTTACAATTGCAATTAAAAAAAAAAAAAAAAACAACTAGCGATTAACCTAACTATGAAGGTAAAAGATCTGTACTCTGAAACCTATAAGATATTCATGAAAGAAACTGAAGCTGATACAAATGAATGTAAAGATATACAATGCTCATTGATTGGAAGAATGACTATTATTAAAATAATCATGCTACCCATGGCCATCTACAGATTCAATACAAACCCTGTCATTTCGTCAATTGAAATTTAAACTGAAATAGAGTAAACAAACCAAAAATTTATACAGAACAAGATCTCAAAACAGCCAAAGCAATTTTGAGGAAAAAAAATGACAAACGTGGAGATACCACACTCTCTGACTTTAGACTATAATACAAAGCAACAATAACCAAGAGTACGGTACAGGTACAAAAACAGACACATGGATACATGAAACAGCATAAAGAGTACAGAAACAAACATATGTACATGTGATCAATTCATCTATGACAAAATAGGAAAGAATATACAATGGGGGAAAGATAGCTTCTTCAATAAATGGCATTAGGAAAACTGCAAAACTACAAGCCAAAGAATAAAACTGGAGAACTTTCTCATACCAAAATAAGCTAAAAATGTGTTAAAGACTTGAATGTAAGATCTGAAACGCTACACTTCTAGATGAAAACATAGGCAGTATGCTCTTTGACATAGATTGTTCAGTTCAGTTCAGTCACTCAGTTTTGTCTGAATCTTTGCGACCCCATGAACAGCAGCATGCCAGGCCCCTCTGTCCATCACCAACTCCCAGAGTTTACCCAAACTCATGTCCACCGAGTCGGTGATGCCATCTAACCATCTCATCTTGTCGTTCCCTTCTCCTCCCGCCTTCAATCTTTCCCAACATCAGGGTCTTTTCAAATGAGTCACCTCTTCACATCAAGTGGTCAAAATATTGGAGTTTCAGCCTCAATATCAGTCCTTCCAATGAAAACCCAGGACCGATTTCCATTAGGATGGACTGGTTGGATCTCCTTGCAGTCCAAGGTACTCTCAAGAGTCTTCTCCAACACCACAGCTCAAAACCATCAAATCTTCAGTGCTCAGGTTTCTTTATAGTCCAACAAACATGTATAGTCCATACATGACTACTGGAAAAACCGTAGCCTTGACTAGACAGACCTTTGTTGACAAAGTAATGTCTCTGCTTTTTAATATGCTGTCTAGGTGGGTCATAACTTTCCTTCCAAAGAATAAGCATCTTTTAATTTCATGGCTGCAATCACCATCTGCAGTGATTTTGGAGCCCGAAAAATAAAGTCAGCCACCGTTTCCACTGTTTCCCTATCTATTTGCCATGAAATGATGGGACGGGATGCCATAGGTTGTAGCAATATTTTTTTTGGATCTGTGTCCTCAGGCAAGGAAAACAAAAGCCAAAAAATAAACAAATGGAACTCATTAAACTAAATAAATCTGCACAGCAAAGGAAACCATCAACAAAACTAAGGCAACACACTGAATGGGAGAAGATATTTGACAATGATACATCAGATAAAAGGAATATGTGTAAAATATACAAAAAAATTCATACAACTCAGAAAGCAAATAATCCAATCAAACACAAAAATGGACAAAGGGCCTGAATAGACATTTGGTGGTTTGGACAGAATGACTCAGACAATTAAGAATCAGCCTGCAATGCAGGATTCCTGGGTTGGATCCCTGTGTCAGGACAATCCCCTAGAGAAGGGAATGGCACCCCACTCCACTATTTTTGCCTGAAAAATTCCATGGACAGAAGAATCTGGTGGTTACAGTTCATGGGGTCACAAAGAGTTGGACACAGCTGAACTACTAACACACAAACACATACACAAGGCAACACTTGTCAACAGATGCATGAAAAGATGCTCCACATCACTAATCATCCAGGAAATGAAAATCAAAACCACAGTGAGGTATCACCTCACACCTGTCAGAATAGCTATTATCAAAAAGATAACTAATAACTCATATGGTGAGGATGTGGTAAAAGGGAATCCTTATGCCCTGTTGATGGGATTGTAAAGCAGTGCTGCCGCTACTGAAAATAGTATGGAGGTTTCTCAGAAAATTAAAACTAGAAGTACCATGCATTCCAGGAATTTCCCTTTTGGGTATTAACCTGAAGAAAAGAAAAACAGTATTTCAAAAAGATATGTGCATCCCATTGTCACAGTAGCATTTTGCAAATGCCAAGTTATGGAAGTAACATAAATGTACATGAATGAATGATGAGATACACACACACACACACACACACACACACACACACGAATGTTACAGCCATAAAAAGAAAGAATATTTCCAATTATGAAAACATAGATGGTTATGGGGGTATTATGCTGAGTGAAGTAAGTTAGTTAGAAAAACACAAATACCAATGATCTCAACTATATTTGGAACCTAAAAAAATAAATCAAACACAGAAACAAACAGAATAAAATCAGACTCATAGATACAGAGAATTAATAGGTAGTTGCCATAGGGAAGGGAAGTGAGGGATGGGTTAAATAAGTGAAGGGGATATAGAGGTACAAACGTCCAACTTAAACCATGGATATATAGCATCCAGCATAAGGCCAATAATACTGTAATATCATTGTATGGGTACAGAAGTTTAGTATACTTATTGTGGTGATCATATCATATGCTGTTGCTGCTGTTCAGTTGATAAGTTCTGTCAGACTCTTTTTGACCCCATGGACTGCAGCTTGCCAGTCTCCTCTGTCCTCCACTGTCTCACAGAGTTAGCTAAAATTCATATCCATTGAGTTGTGATGCTATCTAACCATCTGATCCCCTGATGCCCCATTCTTATCTTGCCTTCAACCTTTCCCAGTATTAGAGTATTTTCCAATGAGTCAGCTGTTTGTATCACATGGTCAAATTATTGGAGGTTCAGCTTCAGCATCATTCCTTCCAATATATATTCAGGGTTGATTTCCTTTAGGATTGATTGGTTTGATCTTCTTGCCATCCAACAGACTCTCAAGAGAGTTCTTCAGTACTACAATTTGAAAGTATCAATTTTTTGGCACTCAACTATCCTCATGGTCCAATCTCTCATCCATACATGACCACTGGAAAAACCATAACCTTGAATATATGGACTTTTTGATTATAAAAAGTGATGTCTCTGATTTTTAAAATGCTACCTAGGTTTGTCATAGCTTTTCTTCCAAGGAGCAAGTGTCCTTTAATTTCATGGCTTCAGTCACCAACCTGAGTGATTTTGGAGCCAAAGGGAATAAAATCTGTCATTGTTTCTACTTTTTCCCATTTATTTGCTAAGAAATGATAGTACCAGATGCCAGGATCTTAGTTTTTTCAATGTTGAGTTTTTTTTTTTTAATTTTATTTTATTTTTAAACTTTACATAACTGTACTAGTTTTGCCAAATATCAAAATCAATGTTGAGTTTTAAGCCAGCTTTTTCACTAGCCTCTTTCACTTTCAATCAAGAGGCTCTTTAGTTCCTCTTCACTTCCTACTATTAGAGTGGTATCATCTACATTATCTGAGGATGTTGAGATTTCTCTAGGCAAGCTTGTAATTCATCAAACATAGCATTTTGCATGACTTATTTTGTTTAAATGTTAAATATGCAGATTGACATTATATAGCCTTGTCATACTTTTTTTTCCAATTTTGAACCAGTCCTTTGTTTCATGTCCAGTTTTAACTGTTGCTTCTTGACCTGCATACTGGTATCTCAGGAGGCAGGTCAGGTGGTCTGGTATTCCCATCACTTAAAAATGTTTCTATAGTTTGTTGTGATCCACACAATCAAAGGATTTAGCATAGTCAATGAACCAGAAGTAGATGTTTTTCTGGAATTTCCTTGCCTTCCCTATAACCTAACAAATATTGGCAATTTGATCTCTGGTTCCTCTGCCTTTTCTAAGCTCAGTTTGCACATCTGGAAGTTCTTGGTTCATATACTCTTGAAAGCTTTAAGGATTTTGAGCATAACTTTGCTAGCATGTGAAATAAGTACAGTTTTACCTTAGTTGGAACATTTCTTGGCATTGTCCTTCTTTGGAATTGGAATGAAAAATGACCTTTTCCAGTCCTGTGGCCACGGCTGAGTTTTCCACTGACATACTGTGTGTAGCATTTTAACTGCATCATCTTTTAGGATTTTAAAAAGCTCAGCTGGAATTCCATCACCACCACTAGCTTTGTTCATTATAATGTTTCTTAAGGCACACTTGAGTTGACACTCCAGGATGTCTAATTCTAGGTGAGTGATCACACCATCATGGTTGGCTGGGTCATTAAAACATTTTTTGTACAGTTTTTCTGTGTATTATTACCACCTCTTCTTAATTTTTTCTGCTTCTGTTAGGTCCATACAATTTCTGTCCTTCAGCATGCCCATCATTGCATGAAATGTTCCCTTGATATATCCAATTTTCTTCCAGAGATGCCTAGTATTTCCCATTCTATTGTTTTCCTCTATTTCTTTGCATTATTCATTTAATGTTGAGATCCTTTAATGGATCAGAACCTTATGATCTGGAGTTGATGATAAGAAAGTAAAAGAGAGAGAGAAAGAGGCTGATATTCCTTGGTTTACGCAGAAAACCAATAAAGCCCTTTGACACAGGACTTGCATAGCTCACAAAGGCACCTGGTGCCCTCTTTAGGGGGTGAAGGCACCGTGCACCTTCACCAGAGGGTCTTAGAACCCTGGGCAGGAGAATGAGCATAACGGGTCTCTGTGCTCCAAAAGAATTAGCCAGAGAGAGAGAGAGAGAGAGAGAGTGAGTGAGTAAGACACGGGCACCAAAGCTCTGATGGAGCAAAGGTGTTTTAATCAACATGGTGTGGGTATATATACTGTAGTTATTCTCAGCAAAGATAAAGAATAAAATTCCAGACTTGCAAAACATAGGCCATCCATATTAAAGAGAGAGAGAGAGTTGTAAACAATCACTTTTACTGTATGGTTCATAAGAAGGAAGAGGGTATTTATCACCCTATTGAAAAACTAATGAAGGAAATGCCTGGATTCACTTAGCCCTGGGAGAGGCTTGCCTCTCCTCTTAATTCCTGAATATTCAATTAATAAGGAACAGAGGATTCCTGAAAGATCCAAAACAGCACACAGGAAGCCTCCTGTTAAATGCTAAGGCCTTCCTGTTATACCTTGCTATTCTCTGGAATTCAGTTGGGGATATCTTTCCCTTTCTCATTTGCCTTTCACTTCTCTTTCCTTAGCTATTTGTAAGGTCTCCTCAGACAGCTAATTTGCCTTCTTGCATTTCTTTTTCTTTGGGATGACTTTGGTCACTGTGTCTTGCACAATATTATCAACCTCTATCCTTAGTTCCTCAGGAACTGTCTACCAGATCCGTTCCCTTGAAACTATTTGTCACCTCCATTGTATAATCATCAGCTCAGTTAAGTTTCTCAGACTTTTCTGTCCTTTTGGGACCCCATGGACAGCAGCATGCCAGCTTCCCTGTCCTTCACCATCTCCTGGAGCTTGCTCAGACTCATGTCCATTGAGCTAGTGATGCCATCCAACCATTTCAACCTCTGTTGTCCCCTTCTCCTCCTACCTTCAATCCTTGAAAGCATCAGGGTCTTTTCCAATGAGTCAGCTCTTTGCATCAGGTGGCCAAAGTATTGAAGCTTCAGCTTCAACATCAATCTTTCCAATGAATATTCGGGGTGGATTTCATTTAGGATTCACTGGCTTAATCCACTTGCTGTTCAAGGAACTCTCAAGAGTCTTCTTCAAAACCACAGTTTGAAAACATCAATTATTCAGTGCTCAGCTTTATTTATGGTCCAACTGTCATATCTGTGCATAACTACTAGAAAAAATATTTGACTATATGGACCATTGTGGGCAAAGTGACGTCTCTGCTTTTTAATATACTGTCTAGGTTTATCTTAGCTTTTAGTCCAGGGAGCAAGTGTCTTTTAATTTCATGGCTGCAGTCTCCATCCACTGCAATTTTGGCTCCCAAGAAAACAAAATCTGTCACTGTTTCCATTGTTTCCCAATCTATTTACCATGAAGTGTTGAGACTGGATATCATGATCTTAGTTTTATCAATTCTGAATTTTAAGCCAGATTTTTCATTTTCCTCTTTCACCTTCATTAAGAGGCTCTTTAGTTCCCCTTTGCTTTCTGCCATAAGGGTGATGTCATCTGAATATCTGAGGTTGTTGATATTTCTCCCAGCCATCTTGATTCCAGCTTGGACTTCATCCAGCCTGGCATTTTGCATGATGTACACTGCAAGCAGGGTGACAATATACAGCCTTGACATACTCCTTTCCCAATTTTGAACCATGTTGTTCCATGATCAGTTGTTCCATGACTGTTGTTCCATGACCAGTTCTAACTATTGCTTCTTTGTCTGCTTAAAGGTTTCACAAGAGGTAGGTAAGGTGGTCTGATATTCCCATCTCTTTAAGAATTTTCCACAGTGTGTTGTGATCCACACAGTCAAAGGATTTAGCATAGTCATTTAAGCAGAAGTCGATACTTTTCTGCTATTCTCTTGCTTTTTCTATAATCCAATGGATGTTGGCAATTTTATCTCTGGTTCCTCTGTCTTTTCTAAATCCAGATTTTTCATCTGGAAGTTCTTGGTTCACACTGTTGAAGCTGAGCTTGGAGGATTTTGAGCATAATCTTGCTAGCATGTGGAATGAGTGCAATTATGCAGTAGTTTGAATATTCTTTGACATTCCCCTTCTTTGGCACTGGAATGAAAGCTGAACCTTTCCAGTCCTGTGGCCACTGCTGAGGACTTTGCCCACTGCTGAGGACTGTGTAATCATAAGGGATTTTATTTATTTACCTGAATGCCCTAGTGGTTTTCCCTACTTTATGCCTGAATTTTGCAATAAGTTGTTCATGATCTGATCTATAGTCAGCTCCAGGTCTTGTGCTTGCTGACATTATAGTGCTTCTCCATCTTCAGCTGGAAATAATATAATCAGTATGATTTCAGTTTTAACCATCTGGTGATGTCCATTTGTAGAATCACCTCTTGTGTTGCTGTAAATGTGTTTGCTATGAGCAGTGTGTTCTCTTGACAAATTTGCCTGTTACTCCAGGTGTCTCCTACTTTTGCATTCTAATTCCCTATGATGAAAAGTACATCTATTTTTTTGATTTTAGTCCTAGAAGGTGTTGTATGTTTTCATATAACTGGTTAACTTCAGCTTCTTCAGCATCAGTGTTGGGGTACAGACTTGAATTACTGTGATGTTGAATGGTTTGACTTGGAAACAAACAGATTCATATTGTCATTTTTGAGATTGCACCCAAATACTGCATTTTGGACTCTTTTGTTGACTATTAGGGCTACTACTTTTCTTCTAAGGGATTCTTTCCCACAATAGTTTATATAACGGACATCTGAATTAAATTCTCCTATTCCTCTCCATTTTAGTTCACTGATTCCTAAGAAGTCAGTGTTCACTTTTGCCATCTCCTCATTGACTATGTACAATTTACCTTTATTTATGAACCTAACATTCCAGGTTCCTATGCAATACTGTTCTTTACAGCATCATACTCTACTTTCACCACCACACACATTCACAACTGAGGATCAATTCCACTTTTGTCTAATCACTTCATTCTTTCTAGAGCTATTAGTAATTGCCTTTTTCCCTTTCCTGGTAGCATATTGGATGCCTTCCAACCTGGGAAGGGGGGAGGCTCATCTTCTGGTGTCATATCTTTTTGTCTTTTCATTCTGTCCATAGGGTTCTCTTTGCAAAAATACTTGAATGATTTGCCATTCCTTCCTTCTGTGGACCACATTTTGTCAGAACTCTTCATTATGACCCCTCCATCTGTGGGGAGAGATCAAATTATCCAAGAAGGCATGTTCAGGTTCTCCCATCCCATGTTTTGTAAATAATGGCTATGTAACAGCTGCACTCATTTATAGCACTGTGCATGCATGTCACGAGGTATCACTTGGTCACTAGTTACTTTGTGCTGTAGGGCGATACAAGCTCCACCTAGAAAGTGGCAGCATTACTCCTCTGTCACAGCTGTGTCTGTTGGGTCAATTATGGTTGCAGTGTCAGCCAGGAGAGAGGTTGTGTGCAGTTATGTCGTGCTATGTTATTTCAGTTGCTACAGCTGCTGTGCCAGCCAAAAGAGGATACATGTGTCTGCAGTTCCTATGGCTCCTCACGTCTTCTTCCAGCCTCTTAGCTCATGCCTTGCCTATCCTGGGTTAAGTCAACAGTGCAGACAGTGTAAACAGCAAGACAATTGGCATCACAAACAGGACGATTGACAATACAGTGACCCTGCATGGCATGGCTCATAGCTGCATTGAGTTATGCAAGCCCTTCCACCACGACAAGGCTGTGATCCATGAAGAAGGATTATATCATAATGCCTGTAAATGTCGAATCACTGTGTAGTTCACCTAAACCTAAAAAAAAAAAAAAAAAAAAAAAAAAAAATCTTAAACATCTACCATATTTAAATTAAAAATAAATGTTTAATGTTCTTGGGGCATTCCCTCTTTGCTAATTTAGAAGGCTTTATCAGTTTGCCAAAGTCTGATTCTTCTATCTTACTAATTTTCTGCTTCTTCTCCAGTGAGAGTTGTTTGAGAAAACTATTTCACTGTCTGCCTTTGGTTTTAGTATAACTCTCACCATGTGATTAATGTTTTACTTGAAATAGGAAAATGAATCTGTTATTGTTATTATATTCAAAAAGTATTTTTGTAAATAATGTGGTAAATATATTATTTCATCATCAAACATCTATGTAGTGGTACTGTGTGCTGAACACTGGTCCCCAAAGTTGAGTATCTGTGATATACGCTATTTAAGACTTCACAACTGACTAAGATAAAAACAATCAGATGCATTTGCACATGGAGGTCAGTAATGGTTGTCTGTGATTCATCATCAAGATGACCACATTCAGATTTGCTAATGGAATGTTTATCTCAATTAGGGGGCATAGAAATAATATAAGTGTTATAAGAGGCAAACAATACAGCTAGAGAGCACACAATGGATAGTGTAGAATGATTAAGATACTGAATAACATGGACAGGAGTTAATGGGATTACATTTAGGGAACAAGCAGGAGTAAGCCAAGAATGGCCTTGGTACAGGAAAGAAAGTAAGGCACAAGAAGATGTTCACAGCCCAGGTCTCAGGAGAGTCTCTGAGACAGCCTCCAAGGGTGAGTTCTTGGCTTCACACAGGAAAGAATTCAAGAGCAAGCCACAGTAAAGTGAAACAAGGTTGATTCAGGAAGATACACACTCTAAAGGCAAAGTCAGGCCATCTCAGAAGGTGAGAGAGGCACCAGAATATGGGGTTGTCAGTTTTTATTGGGGTGTGTAATTTCGTAGGCTAATGGATGGGAGAATTATTCCTGGTATATTGGGAGAAGGGGTGGGGGTTTCCAGGAATTAGACCATTGTCCATTTGTTGACCTTTTATGGTCTGGCCTTGAAACTATCGTGGTGCCTATGGATGTGTCATTTAGTATGCTGATGTGTTACAATGGAGCTTCCCAGGTGGCACTAATGGTAAGGAATCTCTCTGTCATTGCAGTAGACACAAGTGATATGGGTTCTATCCCTAGACTGGGAAGAAACCCTGGAGTAAGAAATGGCAACCCACTCCAGTCTTCTTGCCTGGAAAATTTCATGATACTACTTAGGCTTCAGGTCCACTGGAATTTGACCCATCCACCAATTTGGTTGGTTCTAATTGGTTTATGTTATATCCCCAACAGTCATGTCATTCTTTTAAAGATTACACGATGCCCCTTTCCTATTCCAGTCTTAGTTATTAGGATTTTAGATTTCATGACTCAGACAATAAAGCTCTGGAAGTGTTCCAAACAGAACACTGGCAAAATTATATTCCATTTTTTAAAGTGACCACCTGGAAATGTCTGATTCAGTAACGTTAAATGGTAGTTTTCATGTGGCTAGTGATGATAATTTTAGGGTAACACAGAGGAGTGTGGTGTTAGGAAATGTTTCTGGGGACATATGATGGGATTAAGGATGGATATGATAGGGTCTTCTGCAAGGTGAGTTGCAGAGAATGTGAAGTAGTTTTAAGGAAAGTTTTTTTTTTTTTTTTTTTTTTTTAATTTGGACACATTGAGCTTTGAAATTGTAGTCTATGCTTAGGACAGGCACACTGGAATGCAGGAACTTTTATAGAAGTATGTCTCTTTCTGTCTCCCTCCTGTTAAAATGCAGGGCATATTTTGCATCACAAAACATAGGAGAAGACAGTGTTAACAAATTTATATTTACTTGTCTTCTTTAAAAAATTGCCACTTTTCTTCTTTAAAAAAAAAAAAAATCATTGATAAGAAAATACATTATCTTTCCAAAGACAAAACTTGCTAAAGTTATACCTCTATGTTTCCTAATGAAGTCTTGTAATACCTTTATATGCTGCCCCATTGTTCCTTCCATGTAATCATTTCAGTCACTCAGTAGTGTCCAACTCTTTCCAAACCCATGAACCGCAGTATGCCAGGCCTCCCTGTCCATCACCAACTCCCGGAATTCACCCAAACTCATGTCCATTGACTCGGTGATGCCATCCAACCATCTCATCCTCTGTCATCCCTATCTCTTCCTGCCTTCAATCTTTCCCAGCATCAGGGTCTTTTCAAACGAGTCAGTGCTTTGCATCAGGTGGCCAAAGTACTGGAGTTTCAGCTTCAAAATAAGTCCTTCCAAACAACACCCAGGACTGATCTCCTTTACGATGGACTGGCTGGATCTCCTTGCAGTCTGAGGGACTCTCAACAGTTTTGCCCAACACCACAGTTCAAAAGCATCAAGTCTTCAGTGCTCAGCTTTCTTTTTAGTCCAACAGTCACATCCATACATTACTGGAAAAACCATAGCCTTGACTAGACGGATATTTGTTGACAAAATAATGTCTCTGCTTTTTAATATGCTGTCTAGGTTGGTCATAACTTTCTTTCCAAGGAATCAGCGTCTTTTAATGATTGAAATAACCATCTGCAGTGATTTTGGAGGCCTCCCCCCTCCAAAAAAAAAATAAAGTCAGCCACTCTTTCCACTGTTTCCCCATCTATTTGATATGAAGTAATGAGACTGGATGCCATAATCTTAGTTTTATGAATGTTGAGTTTTAAGCCAATTTTATCACTCTCTTCTTTGTCTTTCATCAAGAGGCTTTTTAGTTCTTCTTCACTTTTTGCCATAGGGTGGTGTCATCTGCATATCTGAGGTTATTGTTATTTCTCCTGATAATCTTGATTCCAGCTTGTGCTTCTTCCAGCCCAGAATTTCTTATGATGTACTCTGCATATAAGTTAAATAAGCAGGGTGACAATATACAGCCTTGACATACTCATTTTCCTATTTGGAACCAGTCTGTTGTTCTATGTCCAGTTCTAACTGTTGCTTCCTGACCTGCATACAGGTTTCCCAAGAGGCAGGTCAGGTGGTCTGGTATTCCCATCTCTTTAGATATTTTCCACAGTTTATTGTGGTCCACAGAGTCAAAGGCTTTGGCATAGACAATAAAGCAAACATAGCTGCTTTTCTGGAACTCTCTTGCTTTTTTGATGATCCTGTGGATGTTGGCAATTTGATCTCTGGTTCCTCTGCCTCTCCTAAAACCAACTTGGACATGTGGAAGTTCAAAGTCCAAGTACTGCTGAAGTCTGGCTTGGGTAATATTGAGCATTACTTTACTAACATGTGAGATGAGTTCAATTGTGTGGTAGTTTGATCATTCTTTGGCATTGACTTTCTTTGGGATTGGAATGAAAACTGACCTTTTCCAGTCCTGTGGCCACTGCTGAGTTTTCTAAATTTGCTGACATATTGAGTGCAGCACCTTCATAGCATCATCTTTTAGAATTTGTAATAGCTCAACTGGAATTCCATCATCTCCACTAGCTTTGTTCATAGTGATGCTTCCTAAGGCCCACTTGGCTTCACATCCCATGATGTCTGACTCTAGGTTTGTGATCATACTACTGTGATTATCTGGGTCATGAAGATCTTTTTTGTACAGTTCTTCTGTGTATTCTTGCCACCTCTTTTTAATGGCTTCTACTTCTGTTGGGTCTATATATTTTCTGCCCTTTATTGAGTCCATCTTTGCATGAAATGTTCCCTTGGTATCTCTAATTTTCTTGAAGAGATCTCTAGTCTTTCCCATTCTGTTGTTTCCCTCTATTTCTTTGCATTGATCGCTGAGGAAGGCTTTCTTTTCTCTCCTTGCTATTCTTTGAAACTCTGCATTCAAATACGTCTATCTTTCCTTTTCTCCTTTGCTTTTCACTTCTGTTCTTTTCACAGCTATTTGTAAGGCCTCCTCAGAAAACTATTTGCTTTTTTTGCATTTCTTGTTCTTGGGTATGATCTTGATCCCTGTCTCCTGTACAACGTCATAAACCTTCATCCATGGTTCATCAGGCACTCTGTCTGTCAGATCTAGTCTCTTAAATCTAGTTCTCACTTCCACTGTATAATCATAAGGGACTTGATTTAGGTCATAACTGAATGCTCTAGTGATTTTCCCCACTTTCTTCAGTTTCTGTTTGAGTTTGGCAATAAGGAGTTCATGATCTGAGCCACAGTCAGATCCCAGTCTTGTTTATGCTGACTGTATAGAGCTTCTCCATCTTTAGCTGCAAAGAATATAATAAATCTGATATCAGTGCTGGCCATCTGGTGATGTCCATGTGTAGAGTCTTCTCTTGTGTTGTTGGAAGAGGATGTTTGCTATGACCATTGCATTCTCTTGGCAAAACTCTATTAGCCTTTGCCCAGCTTCATTCTATACTCTAATGCTAAATTTGCCTGTTACTCCAGGTGTTTCTTGACTTTCTACTTTTGATTCCCAGTCCCCTATAGTTGAAAGGATATCTTCTTTGGGTGTTAGTTCTAAAAGGTTTTATAGGTCTTCATAGAATCATTCAACTTCAGCTTCTTCAGTGTTACTTGTCAGGGCATAGACTTGGATTATCATGATATAGAATGGTTTGCCTTGGATACGAACAGAGATCATTCTGTAATTTTTGACAGTGTATCCAAGACTGCATTTCAGATTATTTTGTTGACTAATCAGGCTATTCCATTTCTTTTTTTTTAATTAATTAATTAATTTTAATATAAATTTATTTATTTTAATTGGATGTTAATTACTTTACAATATTGTATTGATTTTGCCATACATCAGCATGAATCCACAAATCAATCAATGTAATATACCACATTAACAAATTGAAAAATAAAAGCCATATGATTATCTCAATAGATGCAGAGAAAGCCTTTGACAAAATTCAACATCCATTTATGTTAAAAACTCTCCAGAAAGCAGGAATAGAAGGAACATACCCCAACATAATAAAAGCTATATATGACAAGTCCACAGCAAACATTATCCTAAACGGTGAAAAATTGAAAGCATTTTCCCTAAAGTCAGGAACAAGACAAGGGTGCCCACTTTCACCACTACTATTCAACATAGCTTTGGAAGTTTTGACCACAGCAATCAGAGCAGAAAAAGAAATAAAAGGAATCCAAATTGGAAAAGAGGAAGTAATATAGTATTCCATTTCTTCTAAGAGATTCCTGCCCACAGTAGTAGATTTATTGGTCATCTGAGTTAAATTCACCCATTCCAGTCCATTTTAGTTCACTGGTTCCTAGAATGTCGACATTCACTCTTGCCATCTCCTGTTTGACCCTTCCAATTTGCCTTGATTCATGGACCTAACATTCTAGGTTCCTATGCAATTTTGCTCTTTACAGCATCGGACCTTGCTTTTATCACCATATAATGTACATAGGTAAATGTACACTCATTTATCAGTGAAAGTACTTCCCCTGATTTCACATGCACTCTGTATACACCTGAAATGTGGGAACAGGTTCCTATGAATTTCAGTTATAGGCAATGTGTAGAAGGAAATTTTTAAAAACCAGTTCCCCAGAGGGAACAAATTCTGATTTCTAGCATTTGCCACTGTCTGAGGGGTAAACACCACACTATTGTTGATTTCAAACTTCCAATGACATGTCACTGCACGCAGAATAGGGAAGTGATGTGCATAGACCTGCTCCAACATTGCATGTGTTTTAGGCCAGTAATAATCTCTTGTACAGGAAGTCAGTTTATACTTAAGAAAATCATAAAAGGAAGAAGTCTCGTATCTTGCAGATAGTTAATATGAATTCCCAGGACCAAAGAGAAAATAAACAAAATAGATACATAATAAGAGCTAATTAAATTTGTAAAAATGTACATATATCTACAAAGACATCTAACCTTACCTTTAATACATGGATATTACCATGTATTAAAGTTAAATTTAAATGTCTCAGTATATTTATTCTAGTATATATGTGTATATATATATATATATATAATATACATTTATTTTAAAATACTTATAGTTGAGTATAAATCAAGCTTATGTTTTCCTCCCAGTTTCATAGCTTACCAAATAAGTAAGAAATAAATCACTTGATAAAATATAATTGACATTGGTTATAGTAAATAGATGTATATGGTTTGTGGGTGTGTGCATGCTAAATAGCTCTATTCATGTCTGACTCTTTGCAACCCTATGGACTGTATCCTGCCAGGTTCCTTTGTCCATGGGATTCTCCAGTCATGAATACTGCAATGAGGCACCATGTCCTCCTCCAGGGGATCTTCTCAACGCAGAAATTGGGCCTACGTCTTCATTGGCCATCTATATCACTAGTGCCGTCTGGGAAGCTCTATATAGTCTCTGAATTTCCAACTATATTTAGCTTAAAGAAAGAGACAGAACTACTACTGTGATGAAAAAAAAAAAGAAAAAAAACATTGTTTATTATTCTAATACACATATACTTGAATAAAACTTTAGTCTACAAAGCCCCACTTATGTGAGGCTTTGGTCTCACTTTAGTCTTAATTATGATGTTGTGTTATGATGCCACCAAGAGTTCTCAAAGCATTCAGACTATGTAATTAATGTTAAACTGTCTAACACTTATGCCAAAGAGCATTTTCAATGTCCTGAAAATTAAAATTAACAGTTTATAATGAACAGTTTTTTCTAAGCTTTTTACAATGTTTTATACATTTTGAATTATTAATTCTCTCAAAATGTTTTGAGGTTGGAATAAAATTCTACCATCTCTGCATATTGGAATAATAAGCTCAGAGAAGACTTGTGACTAATGTTTGACTGATGTTGTGATACTCAAAACAGAATACTCAGTACTTTTGCAAGAATTTAAGGGTTTTAGTTTGTGCCAGGAACAGATGGAACCAATAAAGGGCAAGAAAAAAAATGAGAGTCCATCCTCTAAAGTGATTGCATGGCATCAATGGGTTGGATGGGTGCTGAGTAAGCACTCATTACTGTAGGAGATGGTAGCTTTTAGGAATCTTAGATAATTTGTTTAGAAAAAAGCTGAAAGTGTTTACATGATACTAAATATTCAATTTATATTTTGATTTTAGCAGTTAAGAATGTTCATTGTGCAAAGATTGGAACACATTTTTTTCCTCCTTTCACATTCTTTACAGATAAAAATACATTCATCTGCTAATTGCAGGATATATATCTACCTGCCTATATACCTGCTTTTACCTATCATCTACTTATCTCTATCACCTGATAGAAAACAACCCTGGAATAGTTTTTCCCTTATTATCTCAAATAGATAAGAAGACAAGCAAGCAGGCAAAGAACAAACAAACAAAAAAAAAAACACCTCATTTTTAAATAATAATCACTCAGCCGACCCTTTACAATCGACCCACTATATCTTTCAAACAGCAGATAACAACTTTTCTATGGGGAGAAAGAAGCATCTACCCAATGCATTCTAACTCAAAAAGTATACCATGTATGTAGCAGGTATTTAATGACAATATCCATTTGAGGGTTCCTTCATTAAATATTGCATTTATATTTTTGAGCCTGAATTATAGAAGTTTTAACTAGAAGATATATGAAAGCACTTATTCCAAATTATAAGTTCTTTTTCAAAAATGAGATATTAAGTGCATCCTGAACAATACTGTTAAACATTTGCTCCTATTTCTTAAAAAGCAAGGTATTTAAATTAAAATGTTCTTTTGAAATGTCATTACTGAAGAATTTTGTTCCTCTTATTTTAACCTTTTCAAAATAAGTCTAAGATTTTGTTCCATACAAATTTGACTTCTCTTTGATTTAATGAAGAGAATGATAGACATTTAAATGTAAAATTGGGTATAGCTATGCTTGTGAATTAGCAGTTTTTGGTGACAATTGCAGTGATAAACACAGTAAATCCTCTAAGGCTGTCATGCTTCACTAGGTAAATAATCTACTTTTGATGCTTCCCCAAATACATATTTACATGAATGATTGTAATGGCTACAAAGAGGAAATTATATAAAGGAAGTCAATAATATACATTTGTAAAGGTCTTAATCTGGTAGAATATATTATGTCAGTTTCTGCATGACAACTCTCAATGATGCTTTCAAATAGAAAAATGTCTAAATTTGAAAAGATAAACTGAAGAGACCGTTAGTAATTTAGTTATGCCAGATGTATTAATAATAATGTTCATTATCTAAGACAAAAAACTGTTGTTTTATTAACATCTCATTGCTATTTTAGATGATCACAGCTGTTATCTATTTTACTTTGCTTTTGCAATTTATAATTTAAGTACTATTTTGATGAAAGCTAATAAAGATGAAGCAATATAAAAACAATGTTTAATCAAGTCATATTTTAAAGCCACAAAGAGACCTCCAAAATTAATATATCAATTGAATGAATGTATTTATAGACCTATTGTTGGGAACATGTATATTTTGAGTCTACTTTTAGAATTCTTAAAAATAACACCCTGGACCCATTGTGCTTCTGTATATATTATGGGCAGCACATCATAAATATGGGCCCTGTGTTTGGAAGGAAAATAAGGCAGATTACACTGATGTTGAAGCTGAAACCCAATACTTTGGCCACCTGATGCAAAGAGTTGACTCATTTGAAAAGACCGTGATGCTGGGGAAGATTGAGGGCAGGAGAAGGGGACGACAGAGGATGAGATGGTTAGATGGCATCACAGACTCGATGGACATGTGATTCATGGGGTCGCAAAAAGTCGTACATGACTGAGCGACTGAACTGAACTGAACACTTCACTTAGCTTTTCTTATTATAAACATATTTGCATATATATATTTGGCAGCTGAATCTAAATCTTAGGAATCTTATAACTATATATATTACAAATTTTTAAATAGTTGTATTATGTTAGCCAAGGATATCTTAAAACGAAACGCATGTATGTGCTTAGTCGCCGTCGGACTCCTTGTGACCTGCTAGGCTCCTCTGTTCATGGGCTTCTCCAAGCAAGAATACTACAGAGATTTGTCATTTCCCCCTCCAGGGTATCTTCCCAACTCAGGGATCAAACCTGGGTCTCTTGCATTGCAGGAGGATTCTTTACCGTCTGAGCCACAAGAAATGAAACATACAGACCACTAAAAAATATATCTTCAAAGTAAAGATATTCGCCTTTACTACTTATTGTTCACAGGAGGCGCTAGTGGTAAAGAACCCACCTGTCAATGCAGGAGACCTAAGAGATGAAGGTTCTATTCCTGGGTTGGAAAGATCCACTGGAAGAGGGTATGACAACCTACTCCAGTATTCTTGTCAGGAGGATCCCATGGACGGAGGAGCCTAGCATAGGGTTGCCAAGAGTCAGATATGACTTAAGTGACTTAGCATGCATGCACTGTTACTACAAATAATGAAGACTAAAAGTAATCCATATGGTACAATCTCAATAAATTTGTGACATGACACCATTATCTCCATGAGCTCGGGGTTGAGGTAAATGATGCACATCAAGTCACCAGGAAGGAGATCATCATTTCAGCCATAGTCTTTTCACTTCCAAATGCTTAAATATGTTCAATCTGACAAACAACCAAGAACTTTTCAACTGAATAATTTATGCTAATATCTAAATTAAATTATGTCATCCAAGTAATGCGATGAGTTTTATCTCTGATGAAGTCATTTTGTCACGATATTGTCCATGGATTCTTTTTTTTTTTTCATCTTTCCAAGATCAACTTTGTAAAATAACAATTGACAGAATAAGTCAAGACTCAGTGCTGAAATATTTTTAGAGTATAATGTTCATGTCTAGGGCATATACCTGTTTTTCTATATTCTATAGCCATAAGTTCTTTCCTAAATGACTTATACTACTTATACATTCTCAAGAATAAAAATATGTTTCTTTATTCATTACCATTTTCTCTTAATTGTTGCCCTGAATCAAGTTTAATAGAAAAGTGATAACCATTTCCAGGTAGTTGACCCCATTATAAGGCTGTCCTGCAAAGCAGCTGAGAACATTTGTAAAACTTGAGTATAGTTTAAAGATGAAGAGATGAACAAATCACACAATAGGTCTCAAAGTTCAGTAAAAAAAAAAATATATATATATATATATATATATATATACTTATCTAAATATAATTATTCCCAAAATAAGTATTTGTCATCTATAAAGGCCTGCCATATACTAATTTCTGTTAAAGTAATATTTTTCAATGAACCTTTGAAAGCAAATATTTGTGTCAGGAATATTCTTTTTGGATTAAATTTTTTTTTCATTCACAAATAAATATTGAAGCAATAACCATCCTTTAGTTTGAAATGCTACTTGATTTTGGTAGCCATGTTATTGTAAAATATAGATCTGAAACTAGGAAATCCTTTCTGGTTAGTGTTTTTCCACATAATCTGCCATTTGTAACTATTTTCACACTTGGCAGTTTTGCATTCTGCCTTGCTGAAGTCTCCATTCAGAATTTTCCTGGCTTTTATCCAAGGAGGAAAAAAAATCTAATTTTTGTTTTACTTTAACTGCTTCCCCTCATATACATGCATGTTTGCAATAGTCAATAGGTGAATTTCACTTCTTAGGCCGATGAGCTGAGCCTTTATCCATCAGATCCATTAGAATTTGGGGAATGCTGATCAACACAGCAGACACACTCATCTGATGTTTTTCCAGCCTGCTATTACTCAGCTTTTAACTGACATCAACGTCATGTGGCAAAATTGCTTCCAACCTCATTTAATCAGCTGCACATTGGAATAGGGCTAAATGATGGGCTTTAGTAATTTAGTGAAGCATAAGTTTAGAGATGTATAAATTAACCTGGACATAAGCCAACTTTCAGAAATGTGATCCCTTTTGGTCTTCCTAAATATATATATTGTTTCCTAGGATGAGAACAATGGGTTAAAAAAGGAGATTCATGAATCATTTGCAAGATACTTTTGTTTGACCATGTGACTTGGACCTATATGGGGTCTCAGCCACTGTGCTGACCTCTGGAGGGCCAGGCACTTGAAAGATCTCTGTGCTACTCTTTTCTTATTTTCTAAGCCATACAGTGACAGAGAACATCCACTGCTGCTTCCTTTCCATTGATGTGCAACTGTCCCTCTTTTTTGTCTTTTTTTTTTCCTTTTCATGAATGCCAACTCATGCAGACTCAATTATTATTGTTAAAAGTTGTCATTTTCTAATGTTAATAGTTCCAGTATTTCTTCATTCTGAAAACCTCACAAATACACAGTCATGTTGGAATGTGTATCAAATCAGAGGAATTAAAGAATGCCACTGAAAAGTCAATTTACAATATCATTGCCATTTTTTTCTTTGATTAAAGTATAATCTTTACCTTGCATATCAATTTGGATAGCCTAAAAATTATTTTTGACAGTAAAATAATCATACATTATTGATATGATTTTGTCAATAAAAGTGAAGGAAAATGTTCTTTCTCACAGTTTTTATATCTTACCCCTTTAAAATCTATTTAAAAAAACAAACCAAAACAAAACAAACCCATTAATTTAACTCAAGAGCTCTCTCTAGTGCTGAATGCTCCATCTAGTGGTATAATTGAGCCCTACCAAAATGTATTACACTTGAAATATAGTAAGTTTGTTTACCTCCTGTACTCAATGATGTTTATTGTTGAGATAAAAGTGCTCAGAAGCAGAGTACGGCTTCAAAATATGTCTACTTTCACTTAAATATTTTACTTAAAATATTCTAACATTTGAACAATATATGTATTCAATGTTTTTAAGAAGAGCAACATATATTTCTACTAGCAGTTAAATAAATTTAAAAAAATAACTCATTATCAAGATAGTGGGTAATATATAACATTTATGTAGGATTAAAAAAAAATCTAAGAATGAATGAATCCAAACATTTTAGTAATGGCAAGTAATTTATAATATTTGCCATATATCTATCTTTTTATAAACTATATTTTCCACAAAATATAAAAATACATATAAATTAATTACTATCTTAATCATGTTCAAGACTCATGTTTAATTATCTAAATCAGGGGTCAGTAAAACTATTTTATGAACAGTAACTTATTTGTGTTCCATTAGCTCTGTTATTTTCCTTTGATTGTTTTATAACACTTTAAAATAGATACACTTTTTTTTTTCTTTTTTAAGTTTTAGCTTTTAGATTATAAAAGACAGACAGTGGACCAGATTTTGTCCCCAAGCTATATTTTGCTAATTATAATTTAAATTAATTACACTTTGAATATAAGCATTTTTATGATTATTTAAACAAATAATGATAAAATGACATAATCTTAGTCTTTAATTTAGTTTTTGTCTGGAAAAATCACTGTTGAGATGAACAGTAGTCAGTGACCTTATGAAAGACAATTTTTAAATTATATTCAACAAAACTTCTTTTTTTTTTTTTTTTTTTTAGAGTACCATGATGTGATGTTGAGTAATAGAGAGCTGTCAAACTTGAAAGAAAACTGAAGCAGCTCTAAATAAAGCTTAAAATGACACCATGATATGAAAACAGAAGTCTTGAGACCAAAAACCAAGTTTAATTTTTTGCTTTAGAAATTATAAAAAGTTTTGTGAAAGTCACAATGAGGATATTTCATCTATTCTTAAATGGAAGATTTGTTCACACATTTTATTGTGAAAGCCATAAAGAAATTAACCATTGGTTCATTGGGAATGGCATCTACCTGACCTTGATGTCTAGCATGACTTCAAGTGGAATTATTAAAACAGGGTGAATATTTGGATCCTAAAAGATGCAACTATCTCAAGGGTTAGGACAAAAATTGTTTGTTTTATAGGGAGGAGTAAATCTTTATAGGAAGACAGTATGGGGAGGTATGTAAGATCAATGACAGGGCCCAGGTGAGATAGCAGCCCAGTGAATGCTTTACCCTGAGGCTAGCTTCCTATCCCTGTGAAGGCCTAACAAATAGCTGTGAAAAGAAGAGAAGCAAAAAGCAAAGGAGAAAAGGAAAGATATAAGCAACTGAATGCAGAGTTCCAAAGAACAGCAAGAAGATATAAGAAAGTCTTCCTCAGCGATCAATGCAAAGAAATAGAGGAAAACAACAGAATGGGAAAGACTAGAGATCTCGTCAAGAAAATTAGAGATACCAAGGGAACATTTCATGCAAAGATGGGCTCGATAAAGGAAAGAAATTGTATGGACCTAACAGAAGCAGAAGATATTAAGAAGAGGTGGCAAGAATACACAGAAGAACTGTACAAAAAAGATCTTCATGACCAGATAATCACGATGGTGTGATCGCTCACCTAGAGCCAGACATCCTGGAATGTGAGGTCAAGTGGGCCTTAGAAAGCATCACTATGAACAAAGCTAGTGAGGTGATGGAATTCCAGTTGAGCTCTTTCAAATCCTGAAAGATGATACTGTGAAAGAGTTGCACTCAATATGCCAGCAAATTTGGAAAACTCAGCAGTGGCCACAGGACTGGAAAAGGTCAGTTTTCATTCCAATCCAAAAGAAAGGCAATGCCAAAGAATGCTCAAACTACCACACAATTGCACTCATCTCACATGCTAGTAAAGTAATGTTCAAAATTCTTCAAGCCAGGCTTCAGCAATATGTGAACCACGAACTTCCTGATGTTCAAGCTGGTTTTAGAAAAGGCAGAGGAACCAGAGATCAAATTGCCAACATCCGCTGGATCATGGAAAAGGCAAGAGAGTTCCAGAAAAAAAAAACGTCTATTTCTGCTTTCTTGACTATGCCAAAGCCTTTGACTGTGCTGATCACAATAAACTATGGAAAATTTTTCAAGAGATGGGAATACCAGACCACCTGATCTGCCTCTTGAGAAACCCGTATGCAGGTCAGGAAGCAACAATTAGAACTGGACATGGAACAACAGACTGGTTCCAAATAGGAAAAGGAGTATGTCAAGGCTGTATATTATCACCTTGCTTATTTAATTTATATGCAGAGTACATCATGAGAAACGCTGGACTGGAAGAAACACAAGCTGGAATCAAGATTGCCAGGAGAAATATTAATAACCTCAGATATGCAGATGATACCACCCTCATGGCAGAAAGTGAAGAGGAACTAAAAAGCCTATTGATGAAGGTGAAAGTGGAGAGTGAAAAAAGTTGGCTTAAAGCTCAACATTCAGAAAATGAAGATCATGGCATAAAGTCCCATCACTTCATGGGAAATAGATGGGGAACCAGTGGAAACAGTGTCAGACTTTATTTTGGGGGGCTCCAAAATCACTGCAGATGGTGACTGCAGCCATGAAATTAAAAGACGCTTACTCCTTGGAAGGAAAGTTATGACCAACCTAGATAGCATATTCAAAAGCAGAGACATTACTTTGCCAACAAAGTTCCGTCTAGTCAAGGCTATGGTTTTTCCTGTGGTCGTGTATGGATGTGAGAATTGGACTGTGAAGAAGGCTGAGCACCGAAGAATTGATGCTTTTAAACTGTGGTGTTGGAGAAGACTCTTGAGAGTCCCTTGGACTGCAAGGAGATCCAACCAGTCCATTCTGAAGGAGATCAGCCCTGGGATTTCTTTGGAGGGAATGATGCTGAAGCTGAACCTCCAGTACTTTGGCCACCTCATGCGAAAGTTGACTCATTGGAAAAGACTCTGATGCTGGGAGCGATTGGGGGCAGGAGGAGAAGGGGACGACAGAGGATGAGATGGCTGGATGGCATCACTGACTCGAT
Source organism: Bubalus kerabau (assembly GCF_029407905.1). Taxonomy (NCBI): domain Eukaryota; kingdom Metazoa; phylum Chordata; class Mammalia; order Artiodactyla; family Bovidae; genus Bubalus; species Bubalus kerabau. The sequence goes on along the minus strand of NC_073632.1, from coordinate 12,602,830 downwards.
GGACATGAGTCTGAGTGAACTCCAGGAGATGGTGACGGACAGGGAGGCCTGGCGTGCTGCGATTCTTGGGGTCCTGAAGAGTCCAACACGACTGAGAGACTAAACTGACTCATTTTTCAAGCTGAGAATGGGTCAAGTTCAGGAGCCTGGAGGAAAGGTAGGATTTTATCTCAAGTTTGGTTGATAAGTATTTCGTTTCAATTGATGAGTAGGGACAAACAGTTCAGCTATTCATTTATGAGGCAAAGAATGGGGACTTGGAGAGTCCACATTATAAACGTGTTTCTTTGCAATAAGCTCTTTTCTGGAAAAAAGTATAAGGGCTTTCCTTGACTGTAGATGTTTTCTATAATAGGCTCCCAGAGCTTGGATGAAACTCACCATTGTTAAAGAGCCCAATTGCCTGTGCCATAATTATTGTTAGAAGAAAAATTTCCACAATTTATAGACCTAGTAGGCTTTTATTCAAGGATTCATGAATTGGATGGCATACAACCTATTAGATAGAAAGGAGTTCCAGAGACTTGTAAAATGTGAGACATTTTCATAGACCAAAGTAAGCAGAAAGTTATACTAGGCACCTGCTGTTGGTTAAAGTAAGGTTACTTTCCTTACATGGATCAAAGGTGAGTCTTAGGACCCTGTTAGGTAACTTGTATTGAGCAGGTGGACCTAAGCTTCCCTTTTCAGGAAGAGCAGATCAAAGAAACTTGGTTAAATTTTGGTTTGCTGAACAAGGGCCTTAGTGTGAGGGTCTCCATCTGGGGGAGTAGTATGGTTACTTTAAGATAATCATGGACTTTCTGACAGGTGTGAGGTGATATCTCACTGAAGATTTGATTTGCATTTCTCTGATAATGAGCGATGTTGAGCATCTTTCCGTGTGTTTGTTAGCCATCTGTATGTCTTCTTTGGAGAAATGTCTGTTTGGGTCTTTTTCCTACTTTTTGATTGGATTATTTGTTTTTCTGGCACTGAGTTGTATGAGCTGTTTGTATATTTTGGAAATGAATCCTTTGTCAGTTGTTTCATTTACTATTATTTTTTCCCATTCTTAGGGCTGTCTTTTCACCTTGCTTACAGTTTCATTTGCTGTGCAAAAAAAAAAAAAAAGCTTGTAAGTATAATCAGGTCCCACTTGCTTACTTTTGTTTTTCTTTCTGTTACTCTAGGAGGTGGGTCACAGTGGATCCTGCTTTGATTTATGTCATCGAGTGTTCTGCCTACATTTTCCTCTAAGAGTTTTATAGTTTCTGGTCTTACATTTAGGTCTTTAATCCATTTCGAGTTTATCTTTGTGTATTTGGGGGGAGAAATTGGAGGTAGTTTCAAAAGGGAGGGGATATATGTATGCCTATGGCAAATTCTGTCCTTTATTGTGCCCATCTTTGCATGAAATGTTCCCTTGATATCTCTAATATTCATGAAGAGATCTCTAGTCTTTCCCATTCTGTTGTTTTCCTCTATTTCTTTGCATTGATCGCTGAAAAAGGCTTTCTTATCTATGCTTGCTATTCTTTGGAACTCTGCATTCAGATACTTATATCTTTCCTTTTCGTCTTTGCTTTTTGCTTCTCTTCTTTTCACAGCTATTTGTAAGGCCTCCCCAGAGAGCCATTTTGCTTTTTGCTTTTCTTTTCCATGGGTATGTTCTTGATCGCTGTCTCCTGTACAATGTCACGAACCTCTGTCCATAGTTGATCAGGCACTCTATCTATCAGGTTTAGTCCCTTAAATCTATTTCTCAGATCATACCTGAATGGTCTAGTGGTTTTCCCTACTTTCTTCAATATAAGTCTGAATTTGGCAATAAGGAGTTCATGATCTGAGCCACAGTCAGCTCCTGGTCTTGTTTTTGCTGACTGTATAGAGTTTTTCCATCTTTGGCTGCAAAGAATATAATCAATCTGATTTCAGTGTTGACCATCTGGTGATGTCCATGTGTAGATTCTTCTCTTGTGTTGTTGGAAGAAGGTGTTTGCTATGACCAGTGTGTTCTCTTGGCAAAACTATATTAGCCTTTGCCCTACTTCATTCCATATTCCAAGGCCAAGTTTGCCTGTTACCATAGGTGTTTCTTGACTTCCTACTTTTGCATTCCAGTCCCCTATAATGAAAAGGACAACTTTTGGGGGTGTTAGGTCTAAAAGGTCTTGTAGGTCTTCATAGAACTGTTCAACTTCAGCTTCTTCAGAGTTATTGGTTGGGGCATAGGCTTGGGTTACTATGATATTGAATGGTTTGCCTTGGAAATGAACAGAGATCATTCTGTCGTTTTTGAGACTGCATCCAAGTACTGCATTACAGACTCTTTTGTTGACCATGATGGAGACTCCATTTCTTCTAAGGGATTCCTGCCCACAGTAATAGATTTAATGGTCATCTGAGTTAAATTCGCACATTCCAGTCCACTTTAGTTCACTGATTCCTAGAATGTCGACATTCACTCTTGCTATCTCCTGTTTGACCCCTTCCAATTTGCCTTGATTCATGGATCTGACATTCCAGGTTCCTATGCAATATTGCTCTTTACAGCATCGGACCTTGCTTCTGTCACCAGTCACGTCCAAAACCGGGTATTGTTTTTGCTTTGGCTCCATCCCTTCATTCTTTCTGGAGTTATTTCTCCACTGATCTCCAGTAGCATATTGGGCACTTACAGATCTGGGGAGTTCTTCTTTCAGTATCCTATCATTTTGCCTTTTCATATTGTTCATGGAATTCTCAAGGCAAGAATACTGAAGTGGTTTGCCATTCCCTTCTCCAGTGGACCACATTCTGTCAGACCTCTCCATCATGACCATCTTGGGTAGCCCCATCTTGGGTAGCTACCGTCTTGGGTAGCCCCACACGGCATGGCTTAGTTTCACTGAGTTAGACAAAGCTGTGGTATATGCAAAGATGGGCACAATAAAGGGCAAAAATGTCATGGACCTAACTGAAGCAGACAATAATAAAAATAGGTGGCAAGAATACATAGAAGAACTGTAAAAAAAAAAAAAAAAAAAAAAGGTCTTCATGACCAAGATAATCAAGATGGTGTGATCACTCACCTAGAGCCAGACATCCTGGAATGGGAAGTCAGGTGGGCTTTAGAAAGCATCACTATGGACAAAGCTAGTGGAGGTAATGGAATTCCAGTAGAGCTATTTCAAATCCTGAAAGATGATGCTGTGTAAGTGTTGCACTCATTATGACAGCAAATTTGGAAAACTCGGCAATGGCCACAGGACTGGAAAAGGTCAGTTTTCATTCCAATCCAAAAGAAAGGCAATGCTCAAACTACCACACAATCACACACATCTCACACGCTAGTAAAGTAATGTTCAAAATTCTCCAATCCAGGCTTCAGCAATACGTGAACTGTGAACTTCCCAATATTCAAATTGGTTTTAGAAAAGGCAGAGGAACCAGAGATCAAATTGCCAACATCCGCTGGATCATGGAAAAAGCAAGAGAGTTCCAGAAAAAACGTCTATTTCTGCTTTCTTGACTATGCCAAAGCCTTTGACTATGTGGATCACAATATACTGTGGAAAATTTTTCAGGAAATAGGAATACCAGACCACCTGACCCTCCTCTTGAGAAACCTGTATGCAGGTCAGGAAGCAACAGTTAGAACTGGACATGGAACAACAGACTGGTTCCAAATAGGAAAAGGAGTACGTCGAGGTTGTACATTGTTACCCTGCTTATTTAACTTATATGCAGAGTACATCATGAGAAACGTGGCTGGAAGGAGCAGAAGCTGGAATCAAGATTGTGGGAGAAATAAAAATAACTTCAGATATGCAGATGACACCACCCTTATGGCAGAAAGTGAAGAAGAACTAAAAAGCCTATTCATGAAAATGAAAGAGGAGAGTGAAAAAGTTGGCTTAAAGCTCAACATTCAGAAAATGAAGATCATGGCATCTGGTGCCATCACTTCATGGAAAATATATAGGAAAACAGTGGAAACAGTGTCAGACTTTATTCTTTGGGCTCCCAAATCACTGCATATGGTGATTGCAGCCATGAAATTAAAAGACACTCCTTGGAAGGAAAGGTTTGACCAACGTAGATAACATACTGAAAAGCAGAGACATTACTTTGCAGCCAAGGTCCGTCTAGTCAAGGCTATGTTTTTTCCAGCAGTCATGTATGGATGTGAGAGTTGGACAGTGAAGAAAGCTGAGCACTGAAGAATTGATGCTTTTGAACTGTGGTGTTGGAGAAGACTCTTGAGAGTCCCTTAGACTGCAAGGAGATCCAAGCAGTCCATAGTGAAGGAGATCGGTCCTGGGTGTTCATTGGAAGGACTGATGGTAAAGCTGAAACTCCAGTACTTTGGCCATCTCCTGCGAGGAGTTGGCTCTTGCACAAAGAACCTGATGCTGGGAGGGATTGGGGGCAGGAGGAGAAGGGGATCACAGAGGATGAGATGGCTGGATCGCATCACTGACTTGATGGACCTGAGTTTGAGTGAACTCCGGGAGATGGTGATGGACAGAGAGGCTGGGTGTGCTGCTATTCATGGGGTCGCAAAGAGTCGGACACGACTAAGTGACTGAACTGGACTTAACTAATGGCTGATTCACGTTGAGGTTTGACAGAAAACAGCAAAATTGTGCAGAGAAATTGTCCTTCAATAAATAAATAAATAAAAAGATAATCATGGAAGCTCTTTTGTTACAATGGCTCTTGAAGATTGTGAAGTCTGACATGCCAAGGCCACACATGAAGAAATAATTCTGAGTTAGCTTTCCAAGGTAGAAATAGGCTCTATGAGTGCAGTATACCACTACCATCCCAAGCCTTAGAAATTTGGATCTTTCTTCTTATCCTTAGATTTACCTATGCTTATGTAATTTAATATAATATAATTAATACACTCTGTTCCAATTTTTAGCAGTCAATTAGAGGACAATCAAAGGGCTACTTGGTGTTATTCTACTACTATTATTATTTTATGTTTTCTAGTTAATTGGCCATTCTACCCAAATTTCTCATTCTTGGATTGGACAGAATTTGCTTATAAATTGATTAAAGGAAGTACTTATATCTTAGAGTATACTAGATAGGCTGGAGAATAGAACTGAAAAAAAATAAAAGGTGGTCATCTATTTTTTGTTTCTTTCTTTCTTTTTGGAGGTGAAAGTATAGAACACCTTCCCTTCCAAAAGGGACAAGTATAATGTTTTTGACAGAAGTTGTGATTATCAGAGAAAGCATAGCACAAAATTTAATAGTGATTTACTGGGATAGCATGTGGAGATTATAGTTTACATACAATTTGAAAAATAAAAAGAGTTGAAGTTTCCATTCTATTTTGCTTCATTAAGCATAGTCTAATAATCTATTTAATGTAACACTTACAAATAAGATTATGTATAATATTTAATACTAACAAAAAACTTACAATAATTTTAACAATAAGAAATGTAAGCACTCTGATCTTCAAATAGAGGATTTGGGGGCCAGGACACACATCCATATCTTTTCATGGGAGGATATAAATGTAAAATTCCATATTTATTGTTCTTAGAACATTTGAAATTTGGGAAAGTATATTTTACATAAGAAGGTTCAAGAAAGAATATCATTTAGGGATAATTTAATATTTAGTTTTTTTGCATGATGCTTCTTGACTCAAAAGTTATACACAATGGATCTGTGTTTTGAAGATGAAAGCAACTGACTATGTGTGAGAGTAAAGATGCCTGAGCATATGACAAATCTTTCACTGTGTCTATATAGATAATCCAAGAACCCTCACACATATTTACCTAAGAATTTAGTAAACTGTTAATGTTTTAAATTAGAAAATATATTTTAAATATAAAGTGAATTATAAATAATGTACTAAGATGTTATAATAAATGTGCCACATAGGTACATATGTTTAATATTCTTTAAGATAAACTGGAAAATCAATACAATAAAAATAATAAAATTATTTTTAGAAAATTCTTGATAAATACACCTTCAAAGTTATGTAAATAACCTGGCCTAGATAGGAAACTGGATTGCTTTTTTTTTTTTAATGAGTGAGGACAGTTTGAAATTTTTTTAGTTTCCATTATGATCCACAGCAGATATTTGCGATATAGCTGCTCAGGATTATGGCTAAATGCAGCTTATCATGTTAGAACACTGTGTGAAGCTTACTGGACTCCTGTAGAAATTGAAATAAAAACTTTGACTTCATTAACTCTACACACAAATCAATAAAATTAACCAGTTTAAGTATGCAAACAACATTAGCTATCATATTATTTAAAGTTAAAAAATAAAATTAAATTTAAAAAATTTAAAAAAGTATGGTATTTGGAAAATAAATCTATACACAGCACAGTTAATATTTTGACTGATTGTGATGTACCTCCTACAACATTTTAAGTACATAGAAACATAGATCATCAAAACTAAGATAATAGATAATCTCTCTAAGGTCACCTGCTTGGAACAGAGTTAGCAGAATGTTGGTCTTGGTAGTTTTCCTTGATCGCTTACACTTTCCAGCAACAAATTTTACCATAAATTAATTTGCTAAAATTCATTTCTATATTCTGTGTGTCTAACAGAGCTATTAAACAGTACTATAAAATAATTTCTTTTAGGATTTAGTAGGAAGAATGCACTGTGATTTATTGCTCATGAGTGATGTCTGTTTTCTCCCATGTGCTCTGGCTTGCTTTGGTTAGGCAGAAATTTCATTCACCTTGTGCCAGGACATAGCTTTATCTTCTGGAGTGTGAATTGTCACAAAAGAATAATGATCTGTAATTCCATGTAGATGTGAATTAGTTCCCAGATACATAACATGAGTCAACACACTGAAATCACTAGAAGCTTCTTGCTTTGAGGTTGAAGTTCTGCAAATGATTGCTCAGAAAGAAGTATGATTTTAAAAGATTTTATCTTCAATTGGTATTTTAAACAGTTTAAACATATTATAAGGCAGATGTAAAGCTGTCCTACAGATGTACTAAAGAATCCAAAACTCTCCCAGTTGTGGAATCCAATATCCTTTGCAATAAAAGAATTTAAGATGGTCGATGGAGGAACTACTTGCCTGTCTTCGGGATTTATTTAACATTAAAAAATGACTAGATTCTGAGAAAAAAAGAGTTGGCTGATCATAATCTTTGAAGAATACAACAGATGACTTTAATAGCATGTTAGATGTAAGGCCTTACTTTCAAATGTTGTTTTAAGAGAATTAAAGAAACAATATAGATCTTTACCAGAAAACAGCATAGATCATTATCAGCAATGTGATTAAAACTTATTAGTGGATTATTAAGCTAGATAAACCTAAATTCTTGAGTAAGTCATTCAAGGTTCAAAAGAAAGAAAAATGTCTTTTTTGAAAGACAAAGGGAGATGGCTTTAGAAAAGTGTTCTAATTTTCAGACTGTATTTACTGAGGGAATTGTGAATTCAGTCATTAGAGATACTTAACATTAGCTGTACAGCAGCAGTCACAGAATCCATAGACACGACTCAAGCATCTGTTGATGGTTAAAGTGACATTTTAAAATATATTATTGAACCCTGATATTATAGGTTGTTTTTCATGATTTTCTCACCTGTTTTGTGATCTAAAGGAATATCATAAAGATGACAGGTTGTTTTGTTGAAGTGTAATAATCCTGTGGTCCCTTCAAAGATTTCTGATGGAAGATGTCTCCCAGAATATCATATCCTTTATTCAAGTGCATCTGGTTCAACACTTAATAGTCTACACATTATAGAAAATATGAGGGTTGTCATGACAACTGAATAGGAAATTTAGTCAATATAATTTGTTTCATATAATGTAGTATTCTCTCCCTTCTTGTTTGTTAAAAAAGTAATAATTCCATGCAAAATCTATGTTCTGCACTGAAAGAGCCTAAAATATGTCTGGCAATATACATTGCAGACATTTATAGTATAAATAAGGCCTTGTAGAAAGGCCTGATATTTTGTGCTATCAGATTCTGCCACTACTGTCCTGGTCTTATATTTCTCTCACCAAGTCAAATCAGTGCTTGGACATTGAATGGACAGTACTCAGGATCAAACTGAATTCAGGAAAATGTCTCTCTTTATATAGGGAGCTTGATGAAAATAAAGAATAGGTTAATCCTAAAGAAGAAAGTTCAGAAGCAAGTTTGATATATCAAAGTGAAACACATAATTCAATTTACAATGCACAGAGAGGGCAGACCAAAGCAGTCATGAGATGAAAGCCTGGAATGTGAGACCACAGCAAGAAGGATTACAAAGGGTGTCTGCTTGTGAAAGTATTTAATGAAATAATTTTAAGTCAGTTTCAGATCATCTGATTCAAGTTGTTTCATAAGAAAATAATGCACCAAATATCATTCATATAATACCAACTTGCATAATTGTAGGTGACAATGTTATTGGTGTCAACACTATTTTGTAAATTTTTCAGGAACTATCATATTTCCAATAATGGGAACATGCATCTACCTAGGTAAAGACTACATACAATTTCTGCTTTGTAGTTGTTCATTTTAGCTCCTCTTCCAGTGACTAAAATATAAAGGTTCAATGGACTGAGAATGTACATGTGCTGACATACGCTTCAGTCTTTCCTTAGAAAAAGTAAAATTTAATAAATAGAAACCATAGTTAAAATAATATAAGGAGGGTGTGGCTGAGATTGCTAGCCTCTTACCAAAAAGAAACCAAAACTGCAACTATTCTAAAAGAGGATACTGTGAAAATGCTACACTCAATGTGCCAGCAAATTTGGAAAACTCAACAGTGGCCACAAGACTGGAAAAGGTCAGTTTTCATTCCAATCCCAAGGAAAGGCAATACTAAAGATTGTTCAAACTACCTCACAATTGTACTCATCTCACACTCTAGCAAAGTAATGCTCAAAATTCTCCAAGCTAGGCTTCAATAGTCCATGAACCAAGAACTTCCAGAGGTTCAGTCTGGATTTAGAAAGGGCAAGGGAACCAGAGATCAATTGCCAACATCTATTGGATCATAAAAGAAGCAAGAAAATTCCAGAAAAAGCATCTGCTTCATTGACTATCCCAAAGCCTTTGATTGTGTGGATCAGAACAAACTGTAGAAAATTCTCAGAGATGTGAAAACCAGACCACCTTACCTACCTTCTAAGAAATCTGCATGCAGGTCAAGAAGCAACAGTTAGAACCAAACATGGACCAATGGACTGGTTCCAGATTGGGGAAGGAGTATGTCAAGGCTGTATATTGTCACCGTGCTTATTTAACTTATATGCAGAGTACATCATGTGAAATGCCAGGCTGCATGAAGCACACACTAAAATAAATGGGAGAAATATCAGTATCCTCAGATATGCAGATTACACCACCCTTATGGCAGAGAGTGAAGAAGAACTAAAGAGCCTTTTGATGAAGGTGAAAAGGAGAGTGAAAAATCTGGCTTAAAACTCAACATTCAAAAAACTAAGATCATGGCATCTGGTCCCATCACTTCATGACAAATGGATGGGGAAACAATGGAAACAGTGACAGACTTTATTTTCTTAGGCTCCAAAATCACTGCAGATGGTGACTGCAGTCATGAAATTAAAAGATGCTTGCTCCTTGGAGGAAAAGCTATGACCAACATATACAGCATATTAAAAAGCAGAAATATTACTTTGCCAACAAAGTTCTGTCTAGACAAAAGTATGGTTTTTCCAGTAGTCATGTATGGATGTGAGAGTTGGACCACAAAAAAAGCTGAGGACTAAAGAATTTGAAATGTTGTTGCTGAGCCATGAAAGACGCCAGGATTCTTGACCTCCAGAGGAGAGAAATTCAATCTGGGGCCAGTGACGAGGCTTGATTGCTCAGAACTTTTGTGTAAGAAAGTTTTATTAGAGTATAAAAGAGATAGAGAAAGCTTCTGACACATAGATCAGAAGGGGGCAGAAAGATTGCCCCCCTGCTCTCCTTTAGCAGTCTACCTATCAACAAGCTGTCAACTAGAGAAAAGAAATCTCTCAAAACTCAGTGGCACCAGTCCCCTCACCCACAGCATGCATTTTGAGATAACTTTGGCATCAGGTGAGTCATCCCAGGCCATAAAACGATTGACATGAATCTTGTAGAAAGGCAGGTTTCCAAGTAAATATATAGTTTCATTAACATAGATTAAGAGAACAATGTATGAGTAAAATATAAAGATTTGTCGAGTCCTTACCACTTCTGAGTCTTAAGCAGAACTGAACTTGAAGACAGAGTCTAGGGTAAATACATGGTTCATTAACATAGCCTAAGAAAAACATTTCCGTAAGAAAAATGCATTGGTTAGCTCAAAGTTCAAGAAAAGTTGAGTTTAGGTGCAGCCAGGTGTCATCACGTTAATGCAGTATTTTAAGAGAAACTGCCTTTTAAATTTGTATAGAGAAAGGGGAGAAAAATCTTAACATTGTTTGTTTCCTTCTGCCACTTAAGAGAGAGATTAAAAACAAACAAACAAACAAAAAACATGTCTGACACTTGCAGCCTATTTCCTCTGTTTGGAAAGCCCTGGCCTTCCTGTCTGTTACCCTCTCAAATTGATGCTTTTGAACTCTGGTGTTGGAAAAGACTCTTTAGAGTCCCTTGGACTGCAAAGAGATTGACCCAGTTAAACCTAAAGGAGATCAGTCCTGAGTGTTCATTGGAAGGACTGATGCTGAAGCCAAAGCTCCAATACTTTGGCCACATGATGCAAAGAGCTGACTCATTAGAAAAGACCATGATGCTGGGAAAGATTGAAGGCAGGAGGAGAAGTGGACAACAGAGGACAAGATGGTTGGATGGCATCACTGACTCAATGGACATGGGTTTAAACAAGTTCCAGGAGTTGGAAATGGACAGGGAAGCCTGGTGTGTTCTAGTCCATAGGGTTGCAAAGAGTCAAATATGACTGAGACAGAACAAAGAAACAATTGATGAGAAATATTGGAAGACTAGGAGAAAAGATAATCCACAACTCAAAATATAAGGAATAAACCACAAGGAGACAGGTAGAAGGGGCAGAGATGCAGTACAGACAAGTTCCATACCACTGGGTAAGTGACCCACAAATAGGAGGGTAGTTACAATTGCAGTGAGTCTCCCAATGAGTGAGAGGTCCTAGCCCTACATCAGGCTCCAAAGACCAGGGATCTTGTATTGAGAAGATGAGCTCTTAAGACACTTTGTTTGAAGGCCAGTGGAGCTTGCTTTTGGGAGATCAAGGGGTTGTGGTACATAAAGATTCCTTTCTTAAGGTGTATATACCAATATCTCACATGTTCCAGGATCTAGGGCAAAAAATAGGAATTCAAGAGGATTCTGGGTCAGACCTATGTGCTGATCTCAGGGAACATTCTGAGGAAGTAGGAGGAAACTGGGGCTTACCCTGGACATGGGCACTGGTGGCAGCCATGTTTGGAAGCTTCATCTGTCATGAAGACAGTGCTTTCAAGGAAAAATTGGGAATCCTCACTCTCGCTTATTAGCACAGGGACCCAGCCCAATCCCACCTACCAGCCTATAGGCTGAGAGGCCCCAGGCCAAACAACTAGCAGGCTGGATTAAGACACAACTTTTCCTACCAGCAAGTCTGTTCCCTTAAGATCTGTTGAGCCTACCATTGCCCCTCAGAGCCCTGTCTACCAGAAGGCCCAAGGCATGACCTTTCACACCAGTGCTCTGGCAGTAGCCCCAGAAACCCCAGGGCCCTGCAGCCAGAGACAAGAAACTGAGAACCAAACAAAGAAAAAAAAAAAAAAAAGGTAAAACTTTGAAAAAAGAACTAAGTGAGGTGGAGAACTAAGTGAAGTGAACTAACTGAGATAGGAAAACCACCCAAAAAAGAGTTCTAAGTAATGACTATGAAATGTTCAAAAAACTTGGGAGAAGGTTGGATGAGGATAGTGATAAGTTAAATGTTCTTAACAGAGTTAGAAAGTATAAAGATGATCCAAAATAGATGAAAAAAATAATAAGTGAAATGCAAAAATCCATTAAGAGTAATAAGCAAATTAAATGATACAGATAAATGGATGAGGAAGCTGGAGGACTGAGTACTGGGAATCAATGAAGTTGAACAGGGGGAAAAGAGGAAAAAAAAATAAGAACAGTTTTGGAGACCTCTGAGATGACATTAAGAGAACTAACATTCTCATTATAGGAGTCACAGTAGGAAAAAAAAAAGAAAAAGAAAAATGAGCAGAGAACATAGTTAAAGACATAATAGCTGAGAAAGAAATACTTCTGAACTAATTCTAGTAGGTAAGACCTACTCTGATATCTAAACTAGGCAAAGATATCACATACACAGAAGAGAAAATTATAGGCAGAATCATTGAACATACATGCAAAAATCCTCAGCAAAATATTAATGAACCAAATACAATATACTCAAGACATCATACAGCATAATGGAGTGGGATATATCCCAAGGATGCAACCATGATTCAATATCCACACATCAATCAATATGACATATCACATTAAAAAAGTTAAAGGCTAAAAACTATATGATTTTTTCAATAGATACAGGAAAAAAAATCTTTTGAAAAAAAATTTGCATCCATTTATGATTAAAACTCCCAACAAAGTGGAGCATACATACCTCAACATAACACAGAACCATACAAAGCAAGCCCATAGCTAATGTCATATTCAACTGTGAAAAGTTGAAATCATTTCCTCTAAGATCAGAAACAGGACAAGGATGTCCACTCTCACCACTTTTATTCAACATAATGTTGGAAGTCCTAGCTACAGCAGTCAAACATAAAAAAGAAGTAAAATAACCCAAATTGAAAAGGAAGATGTGAAACTGTCACTATTTGCAGATGACATGATACTAAACCCAGAAAATTCTCAAGATACCACTGAAAAACTGCTAAAACTCATCAGTGAGTTTTGTAATGCTGTAGGATACAAAATTAATATACAGACATCTGTTATATTTTTGTACACTAGAAAACAACTATCAGAAAGCTAAACTGAGAAAATGATCAAAGTCATATCAAAATATACAAAATATCTAGGAGTAAATCTAACTTAGGAGGTAAAAGACTTGTATTTGCAAAACTATAAAACACCAGTGAAAGCAACTGAAGACCATACAAATGGAAGGAATTTAAATAATAGGAAGAATTAGTATTATTATAGTGATCGTACTACCCAAGGCAATTTACATATTCATTGAAAGTCCTGTCAGTGTGCCAATGGCATTTTCCACTGAACTGCAAAAAAAATAATTCTAAAATTTCTATGGTAACACAAAAGATCAAAACATTCTTGAAAAAGAACAAATTTGAAAGTATCCTGCTCCCTGATTTCAAACTATACTACAAAGCTACAGTAATCAAAACATTATAAAACTGGCACAAAAGCAGACACATAGATCAACAAAACAGAATAAAGATTCCAGAAGTAAACCTATACTTATATGGGTAATTAATATGAAAAAGGAGGCAAAAATATGAAATGAAGAAAAAATGGTCTCAAATAAAAGGTATTGGAAAAGTTGAACAGCTGCATTCAAAAGAATCAAACTGGACTATTAACTCACACTATCCACAAAGTAAATTCAAAATGGTTTAAATAACTAAATGTAAGGCCTGAAACCATAAAATTTCTAGAAATTCAACTATGCAGTAAGGTCTTTACTATTTGTCTTATTATTATTATTTTTTTTATATATCTCCTTAGGCAAGAGCAAAAATAAATGAGGCCTAGTGGAAACAGTGTCAGAATTTATTTTTTAAGGCTCCAAAATCACTGCAGATGGTGATTGCAGCCATAAAATTAAAAGACGCTTACTCCTTGGAAGAAAAGTTATGACTATCCTAGATAGCATATTAAAAAACAGAGGTATAACTTTGCCAACAAAGGTCCATCTAGTCAAGGCTATGGTTTTTCCAGTGGTCATGTATGGCTGTGAGAGTTGGCCTGTGAAGAAAGCTGAGTGCCGAAGAATTGATGTTTTTGAACTGTGGTGCTGGAGAAGACTCTTGTGAGTCCCTTGGACTGCAAGGAGATCCAGTCAGTCCATCCTAAAGGAGACCACTCCTGGATGTTCATTGGAAGGACTGATGCTGAGGCTAAAACTCCAATACTTTGGCCACCTCATGTGAAGAGTTTACTCACTGGAAAAGACCCTGATGCTGGGAGGGATTGGGGCCAGGAGGAGAAGGGGAAGACAGAGGATAAGATGAACTGCAGCACAGCCAGGCCTCCCTGTCCATCACCAACTCCTGGGATTTACTCAAACTCATGTCCATTGAGTCAGTGATGCTATCCAACCATCTCATCCTCTGTTGTCCCCTTCTCCTCTCGCCTTCAATCTTTCCCAGTATCAGGGTCTTTTCAAATGAGTCAGTTCTTCACATCAGGTGGCCAAAGTATTGGAGTATTATATTGTATTGGTATGTATTATATTGGTGTCATCACTATGGAAAACAGTATGGGGTTTCCTCAGAAAAATTAAAAACTGAACTACCATATGATCCAACAATTCCATCCCTGGGTGTATATCTAAAGAAAACATAATCGCTAATTAAAAATATAGATGTCCTGATACTCATTGCAACATTATTTATTAATACAATAGTCAAGATATGGAAGCAACCTTAGGGCCAATGAAAGGATGAGTGGATAAAAAGATGTGGCGTATATTTGTTGTTTATTCCCTTGTTGTTTATTCCCTAAGTTGTGTCCAACTATTTTGCAACCCTATGGACTATAACCCAACTCTCTCCTCGGGCTTTCCTAGGCCCGGTTGCCATTTCTTTCTCCAATGGATCGTCCCAGTCCAAGGATCAAACCCACATCTCCTACATTGGCAGGTAGATTCTTTGCAATTGAGCCATTTGGGAAGTCTATTGCATATATTTACAGACAAATATTAACCACCCATAAAAAAGAATGAAATTCTGCCTTTTAGAACAATGTGTTTGGACCTAGTTGGATCTAGATTATGTTGTGCTTAGTGAAATAAGTAAGACAGAGAAATAAAAATATTGAGGGATTTCACATATATGTGGACTCTAAAAACGAATGAACAAATTTGGAAAACAAGAAATAGAGTTATAAATTCAGAGAAGAATCAGATGGTTGCCAGACAGGAGGGTGATGGGCAGATGAATGAAATTGATGAGAGAGATTCAGAGATACAAAGTCCCAGCTACAAAATGAATGAGTCATGAGTATGAAATGTTCAGTCTGAGAAATATAGTCAGTACTTATGTAATATTTTTATATTATGACATACTGTATCCAGAACCATAATAATCATCAGTTCAGTTCAGTCTCTCAGTCATCTCCGACTCTTTGCAACCCCAGGAATGCAGCTTGCAAGGCCTCCCTGTCCATCACCAACTCCCAGAGTTCACTCAAACTCACATCCATTGAGTCAGTGATGCCATCCAGCCATCTCATCCTCTGTTGTCCCCTTCTCCTCCTGTCCCCAATCCCTCCCAGCATCAGGGCCTTTTCCAGTGACTCAACTCTTCGCATGAGGTGGCCAAATTACTGGAGTTTCAGCTTTAACATCATTCCTTCCAAAGAACACCTAGGGCCGATCTGCTTTAGAATGGACTGCTTGGATCTCCGTGCAGTCCAAGGGACTCTCAAGAGTCTCCTCCAACACCACTGTTCAAAAGCATCAATTCTTCAGCACTCAGCCTTCTTCACAGGCCAACTCTCACATTCATACATGACCACTGGAAAAACCATAGCCTTGAATAGATGGACCTTTGTTGGCAAAGTAATGTCTCTGCTTTTCAATATGCTATCTAGGTTGGTCATAACTTTCCTTCCAAGGAGTAAGCGTCTTTTAATTTTATGGCTGCAATCACCATCTACAGTGATTTTGGAGCCCCAAAAAATAAAGTCTGACATTGTTTCCACTGTTTCCCCATCTATTTTCCATGAAGTGATGGGACCAGATGCCATGATCTTCATTTTCTGAATGTTGAATTTTAAGCCAACTTTTTTGCTCTCCTCTTTCACTTTCATCAAGAGGCTTTTTAGTTCCTCTTCACTTTCTGCCATAAGGGTGGTGTCATCTGCATATCTGAGGTTATTGATATTTCTCCCGGCAATCTTGATTCCAGCTTGTGCTTCTTTCAGCCCAGCGTTTTTCATGACGTACTCTGCATAGAAGTTAAATAAGCAGGGTGACAATATACAGCCTGGACGTACTCCTTTTCCTATTTGGAACCAGTCTGTTGTAATAGTTATAGTTATGTTATTATTTTGAACTGTATAAAAATACCAAATCACCATGTTATAAAACAGGAATTTACATAGTGTTGTAGGCCAATTTTACTTCAAAAACAACAAAGTATCTCACAGATAAAGAGATAAAATTTGAAGTTATCAAAGGCAGCGGGAGGAATGATAGTAATTGAATGATGATTGTCAAAATGTTCAAGCTTCCAGTCATATGACAATAAGTACTAGAATGTACTGTTCTATATCCTAACTGTAATACTGCTCTATGTTACATATGCAAGTTGTTAAGAGAGTAAATCCTTAAGAATTTTCATCACAAGCCAAAAATTTCTGTTTCTTTAATTTCATATCTATATAAGATGATGGATGTTCAATAAACATTTTGTGATAAGCATTCCATGAAGTATATAAGCCAGGCCATTATTACACTTTAAACTTGTACAGTGCTGGGTACCAATTATATCTGAATAAAACTTGTAGGAAAAAAAATATACAATCAGGAGGTCAGAAGAGGGAGTTATGCTCTACAGTGATAGCAGAGTCCAACAGGAAGAAAAGAGACTCCCTCTTGTTTCCCAGCAAGGGCTCAACCAATAAATGATGGTCATAATTTAGCCAGTGAAAAGCCATGGACTCTGTTTGCTGTAGTGCTCCCACTTCCTTTCCTGCTTTATAAAGGAGTTCTCTACATTTTTGAAAGAGATTTGCACTTAACTCACCATGGCTGTGAACCTGAATTACAATTCTTTGTTGACATAGAATAATCCAATTTTTGCTGGAGAAATAACTGATAATATATTTTAGATCAACATTTTGGTGGCCTATATGGGGACCAGAGAAGACTCCCCCTGCCCAAGACAACTGAGGATGTTATCATGTCTGACTCTTTGTGACCCTATGGTCTATAGCCCACCAGGCTCCTCTGTCCACAGAATTCTCCAGGCAAGAATACTGCAGTGGGTTTCCATTCCCTTCTCCAGGGATCAAACCCAGGTCTTCTGCATTGGAGGCAAATTCTTTACCCCTTGAGCCGCCAGGAAAGCCAGCCAAGAAATCCGAGAGTAATGAGCAAACAGGTACAGTACCTATACTGAGTTCACTGTGCTCACTTCTTTTCTCACTGATATTGGGACTTGAGGGTTAGTTTTCCCCCTGAATCTGACCTTCTCTCATTTTTTTTCGTATTGAAGTTCTCCCTGTTTTATTTGAATCTTTTTTAAGGTTTTGTTCTTTCTGGTTAAGACCTTGTTCTGTGTACAAGAATTTGTTTGGCATTTTAGCATGATTTTTGAAATAAGGCTGTTGCCTCTGGATCTAGCTTGGCTTTGGCCCATTCCTTTAGAAACTAAGGGCTACTTAATTGGAAATTTGACAGTTCAGCATTCACCCCGCTCCTTTGGAACAGTGGCTGTTTTACCGGAACTCTGATGAGAAGCCTTTCGCCTGGCAGTTTTGGGGTCAGATTGTCATCTTACAACTGGCTGCTATTAGGCCTGCAGGCTATTTGAGCTGTTTCAGCTATTTAAACTGAAAAGTATTCTTACACATTAGAGAAAATCCTGAGAAGGATCTCAGTAAATTAAATGTTTTGAAGGCATGTCCTTTACAGAGACCCCAACCGATTTTGTTTGAAAATTATGGTGCATTTCTAACCTAATAGACTGATCTGAACAAAGACAATTTGGAGAATATAAATAGTTCTTGAGAGGAACTTAATCTTATTACAACCGAATTGGACAATCATAGCTCTAAAATATCCAAAACTGAATAGGATGCCTATTTCAATTGGTGTTTTAGGCTTCCAAATATTATCAGAAGTCTAATACTATGTCTCTAAACAATAAGATCTTTAAGATTAACTGAGGCAAATAGTTAATGATCAAAGAATGAAAATGTCTCTGAAGCCTGAGGCTCATTCTCTTTCACTTCTGTGACTCAATCCCCACCTCTGTGCCACCTCCTCCCTCCCTCTATGCTATCTACACCTCCTCTGGACCCTCAGTTCTCAAATAATAATTCTTGCACCGAACTTCAGTCTTTCTCTGAAATTCTCCCCACACGCTTTTCCTCTGAACCTATCAGAACCTGAGGATCCAGAGGCTACACCCTTAACTTCTTATGTTCCCTGAACCAAAGCTGAACTGGGAGCCATAGCCAAAGATTTTCCCAAAGTATCTGAAGATTCTCACAGGTTTGCTTGGGGATGTAATACAGTTATTCACACATAGCAGCCTGGTTTCTCTGACTTATGTCAGCAAGTTCATATACTTGTCAGTGAAAGCCATACCCAGGATTGGATGAAAATTGCTAAGTGGGGGAAATCTTGAAAGTTCTCTAGAATGACAACTGGAAGGCAATAATATAAGGACTTCACTGAGAATTTCTAGGGCTTTTTCAAAGCCTGTTGATTAGAACAAGTAAGGCTTGGACACAAAAATCTTATAAACCTGTTCATGACCATTACAATGGACACACTTCTCTGGTGGCTCAGACGGTAAAGTGTCTGCCTACAATGCAGGAGATCTGGGTTCTATCCCTGGGTTGGGAAGATCCCCTGGAGAAGGAAATGACAACCCACTCCAGTACTCTTGCCCAGAAAAATCCCATGGATGGAGGAGCCTGGTAGGCTACAGTCCATGGAGTCGCAAAGAGTCTGACATGACTGAGCAACTTCACTTCACTTTCAAATTGTTTTCAAAGAAAATTCTAGTCTTCCTTTCAATGTTAATTTCACTTAGGTAGCTTTTAAGTCTATGTTTACTAATGGGTTGAACAGGAACCTTTCTCTTCTAGTAAAATAGAATCAGAAAAAAAAAAAAAAATGCCCACTCCAAATTTAGCTAATCTGGCAAACCAGACTCTAGATGAGCCACCACAAAGGGAGACCGCCAAAATTCTTAATCTCCAACTCCAGTAAATGAAGGCTACTAAATGAAACCAAAACACTTCCTTTTCTGCTATTATTGCAAAGAGCCAGGGCATTGGAAGTGAGAGTTTTACAAATTCAAGTCCTTTAGGCACTGTTATTCCTCTAACCAGGCTTTCTAAAAACAAACAAACACAGTCACTCAGTCATGCCTGACTCTGTGACCCCATGGACTGTAGCCCACCAGGCTTCTTCTGTCCATGGAATTTTCCAGGCAAGAATACTGGAGTGGGTTGCCGTTTCCTACTCAAGGGTTACCCTCCAAATCCAGGGATTGAACCCATATCTCCAATGTCTCCTGCATTTGATGGCAGATTCTTTACCTGCTGAGCCATTGGGGAAGCTTTTCCAATGTCCTCCCAATTCTGTGATAGGGCTTAAAGGAATTGCAGTGA
Source organism: Bubalus kerabau (assembly GCF_029407905.1). Classification (NCBI taxonomy): domain Eukaryota; kingdom Metazoa; phylum Chordata; class Mammalia; order Artiodactyla; family Bovidae; genus Bubalus; species Bubalus kerabau. The sequence continues at coordinate 12,583,304 of NC_073632.1, read as the reverse complement.
CTCTTCCCAATTCTCCTTCATAAATGGCTCCGAGAAACATTTCTCCAGACTGAGGATGAATTTCTTCTAGTCTTAATTGACACCAGAGCCATAAACTGGGTACTTAACTCCACTGTAATTAAAAGCCCTTGTCTCAGAGTTAAAATAGTGGGGATCTGTCAACCTATTCCATTCTGTTTAAGTCCTTTAATAAATACACATTCTTTTCACCTAACAACCTATACATCTAGGCCAAGAGTTCTTAAGGAAGTATCATGTAGAAATGTCCTTCTACAAAAAGAGGGAGATAATTATAGAACTTGACAGTAATAAAGTAATCAACTAGGTGAATTAAAAGACTCTTTGATGTTTATTATGTACCCCCCCTCCCCAACATCTCTGATGATACTAGATCTGATCTGGGAACAATGATTACTTGTTTCCATTGGATCAGCTACTACCTTATGGGCAAAACTTCCACAAGATATTAACAAAATTCACAACACATCTCCCAACAAGATTCAAATAGATCCCTCAAAACCTCTTCTAAAAATTGATCAATATTCTATAAGTAAAGAAGTCCTTTGAGGCACAAAGACCATAATAGAAACTTGCAGGGATCAAGCTGTCATTATCTCCTATACTACTCCATGTAATATTCCCATTTTACCAATGAGGAAATCTAAGGGCTTAGGGAGGACACTTGTCCAGGACCCTGAGCAATAACCAACATTGTTATCCCTCAACACGATGTTTTGCTAAGCCTTGTGGGGGCAACTAACATCATCCCACCAGAAGCAAATTCTCTATTGCAATTGATTTATGCAGTGTGTTATTTAGTATTCTAGTTGAAGATAGTCAATACATTTTTTGACTTTATATCAGAATAAAACAATTTACCTGGATAATAATGCCCCAGGGTTTTACTGAGAGTCCTTATTTCTTACAAATCCTGATAGCTTATCTGGATAATACAAAATCCCCTAGGGGTTCTACTTTTTTTGCTGTATATGAATGACTTTTTTGCCCTTCTTCTCAATCCTCCTCACTTGCTAAACTTTTAGCCATAAAGGGACGTGAAGTTGGCAAAGAATAATTGCTGTTTGCCCAAACCTACTTTTAATATTTAGAGTATCAGGTATGAGAATAAAGTCTACCCCTAGATCTGGATAGACTTCATGACGTCCTAAGTTACACCAAACCCAAAACTAAGCCCCAACTGCAAGGTCCTCTCTGGCTGTTAATTATTGCTGAAACAGAACCCCAAATTGCAATCTTACAATCAAACCTCTGTATATTTTGCTAAAGAAAAGCAATCTGACCCAATTTTATGTGAAGGACCTGATGACATATATTTTAAGGATTTAAAGTAGAATTTGTGAGCCCAGTTGCTCTTGGGCATCTCAATGATTGATTTATTTTTCCTTTTTGTATATGAAAAGGAAGGGAATGCCCTTGGGGTTACTCACCCAAAACCATGGAGATCGCCATCAACTTGGACCCTACTGAATCCTCATCATGCTCACTATTTCTTAGACAGCGATCTTCCTTCCTAAGAAGTCCTTTTGTTAACTGCTCTTCACATAACCCTTTAATTTCACTGATTTTTTTTTTTTTTAAGTTGACAGTGACAAATATTGTGCTGGTTATGTTACTGCAATTCCTTTCAATGTTAATCATGTGGCATCTTTAACTATGATTGTTACTTTGACCCTACAGGCTGAATTTACTCTGTTACACAGGCTTGTACTTTAGCCAGGGTCAAATCTGCCACTATTTATATTGAGTGTATATACATTTTTGAAGTAGCTCATGATTTTGGAATGTTGTAGAACAACGAAGCTTTCTTGCTTCCAGCATAAATAAAATGTAAACTGGTCCCTATGTTCAGGAACTATTCAGACCAGTTCAGCCATTCAGTCATGTCTGACTCTTTGTGACCCTATGGACTGCAGCACACCAGGCTTCCCTGTCCATCACCAATTCCTGGAGATTGCTCAAACATATCCATCAAGTTGATGATGCCATGCAACTGCCTCATCTTTGTCAGGAACTACTGGATGCAATCATTTTGCTTTTCAGAGCCCACATCCCTCAACTGTTGTTTAGTTACTCAATAATGTCCAACTCTTTGTGACCCCATGGACTGTAGACCATCAGCTCTTTCATCCATGGGATTTTCCAGGCAAGAATATTGGAGTGGGTTACCATTCCCCTCTTCAGGGGATCTTTCTGACTGAGGGATAGATCCCATATCTCCTGCACTGGTAGGTGGATTTTTCACCACTGAGCTACCAGGGAAGCCCAAGTCTTTCAATACATGGTGACAAAAAGGCATCAGAACACATACACATATCCACAAAGAAAGTAGCACCACAAAAATACAGACGTCTTTCAGCCACTCTTTATTAATAGGAAAGAAAATCTACCTAGAAACTGGGGCTTCCCAGGTGGCTCAGGGTAGAGAATCTGCCTGCCAATGCAAGAGACACAGCTTCAACCTCTGGGTCGGGAAGATTCCCTGGAGGAGGAAACAGTGTGGTACTCCAGTATTCTTGCCTGAGGAACCCCATGGTTAGGGGAACCTGATGAGCTACAGTCCATGAGGTCACAAAGAGTCAGAAACCACTGAGCATGCACACATGAAAGTAATTTAACATTCTTAAGATCAAGAGATTCTGAACTATTCCTCAAACAAAGTCATACCATTTTTCTAGCAGGAAAGAAGAGGAAATGTTCACTGGGTAACAAGTAGCATCTACCACATCAGTAGGCAGACTTGCCTTCACTACTGCATTTAGTATGGACCCATCTTTTTTTTTTTTTAATTTTGGTTGCTCTGGGTCTTCATTGTGGCACATGGGCTTCTCTAGTTGCTGCAGGCAGGCTTAGTTGCCCTGCAGCATGTGGGATCTCAGTTCCCCGAACAGAGATCAAACCCACATACTCTGCTTTGGAAGGCAGATTCCTAACTAATCAACCACCAGGGAAGCCCTGGGCTCATCATTCTTTTAAGCTCACATATAATTAAAAACTTCTTTTTACTGTGGCAACACTGGAAGGAATAATTTTAACAGGATAATATTTTAGTGTAAAAATTATGCCCATTATTTTAAATTGTGATGGGTTTCCTGAATTTGATATGAAAGCAATGCCTCACAGAAGCATAGTCGGGAAAAACAACAGAAAAAAAAAAAAAAATAGAATGAAAGATACAGTAAATGGGTTAAAGACTGACACTCATTTTACCTGCTTTTCTTAATTAATTATACAGAGTGTTAGTTTTTTTTTTAGATATGCAGGTCAAGTTAAATATTTAAGAAATAGCCTCAACCATAAATATTATAATTGTATAAAAATAATGAAGTACTCTGGGGCCAAGTAGGTGGCAGGAAGTTAGTACACAGCAGTAGCTCTCAACATGTATCCTACAAATCCCTGGGGATTCTGCCAGAGGCAGTATCTGTGTGTACAGTTTATTTTTGTTTCAACTGAATACATATATACATATGGCACTATCAGTCAAATGATATGTTTAAAGGTATAGTTTTGAGATGCAATTTGCTGCATGCAAACACTTCATGCCACAATATCATGATGTATGCACTGCGTGCATGTGTGTGTTTGTTGTTTTTTGGTTGCGGAAAGAAAAAAAGAGATATATCTGGCTCATTCAAGAGCTGGTCACAAGTCTATATCTATATCTCAGACTCTAAGATATAGAATCTGTAGCTAGGAAGTCACTTTCCAAAACAACTTTACATTAAAGGAAAAGAATTATGAGTTTTCTTAGTACAATAGCTGTGTGTGTGTGTGTGTGTGTGTGTGTGTGTGTTAGCCTCTCAGTTGTTTCTGACACTTTGCAACCTCATGGACTGTGGCCCACCAGACTCCTCTGTCCATGGAATTTCCCAGGCAAGAATCTGGAATGGGTTGCTATTTCCTTCTCCAGGGGATCTTCCAGACCCAGGGATCAAACCCAAGTCTCCTGCATTGCAGACAGATTCTTTACCATCTGTTGATGTTGTTCAGTCACTAAGTCATGTCCGATCTTTGTGATCCCATGAACTGCAGCACACCAGGCTTCTCTGTCCTTCACTGTTTCTCTGAGTTTGCTCAAACTCATGCCCAAGTCGGTGATGCCATCCAACCATCTCATCCTCTGTCTTCCCCTTCTCTTCTTGCCCTCAATCTTTCCCAGCATCAGGATCATTTCCAATGAGTCAGCTTTTTGCATCACGTGGCCAAAGTACTGGAGTTTCAGTTTCAGCAGTCTTTCCAATGAATATTCAGGGTTGATTGCCTTTAGGATTAACTGGTTTGATCTTTTGGTGCCCAAGGGACTCTCAAGAGTCTTCTCCAGCACCACAGTTCAAAATTGTCAATTAGGCACTCAGTCTTCTGAGCCACCAACAAAACTCATACAACAGCTATATTGCTACACAATCCATGTTGAAGACTCTTCCTCCAATGTTTACCACTATACCATTAGGTCCAGATGTGAAGTGCCTTCCCATACTAGTTATCATAAGGTAAGTTTTCATAAATTCAACAAACCCATTGAATATTCATTATGTGTCATGTATGCATTGCAGACAGATTCTTTACTGTCTGTTTTCATTGTTCAATTGCTAAGTTGTTTTAGACTCTTTGTGACCCCCATGGACTGTAGCCTACTGGGCTCCTCTGTACATGGCATTTCCAGGCAAGAATACTGGAATGGGGGGTGCCATTTCCTTTTCCAGTGGATCTTCCTAACCCTATCCCTGGGTTAGGAAGATCCACTTGCATCTCCTGCATGGATAGTGGATTTTTTACCACTGAACAATCTGGGAAGCCCATATATGTATATTAAACATGTATTAGGCTAAGTATATCATGGTATATATATGATGCCCAGGAACTTATAGTATATATTTACGTATATATTTAGGAAGCCCAGGAATTTATAGTCCAGTCCAAGGAATTACAAACTTGCTTGAATGACTAGGTGATAAATATTTTAGGCTCTGTAGGCCGCATGTGAACTTTGTTGCATCTTTTTTTTGTTTTATAATATTATTATTTTGTTGTTTATTTTTTGCAACCTTTAAAAATGTAAAATGTATTCTCAGCTTGAAATTCATACCAATAATGTGTGATAAGGCTTTGGCTTTGTTTTTCTAGTTTATTGACCCCTGGTCTAGTTAGTGAACCTAGAGGAAGGTGAGATTGGACAAAATGCACAGAAATGTAGAGACAAACAATGATTGACCAAATGCTCCTCACTACTTAAAACAAACACAGGTTTATTGTTGGTGGTGTTTAGTCTCTCGGTTGTGCTGAACTCTTTTGTGATACCATGGACTGTAGCCTGCCAGACTCCTCTTTCCATGGGTTTGCCCGGGCAAGAATACTGGAGTGGGTTGCCATTTCCTTCTTGACCCAGGGATCAAATCAGTGTCTTCTGCATTGACAGGTGGATTCTTAATGACTGATCTACCAGGGAAGTCCCTTTTTGCTTATATTTGATGCTTTTTAGACTAGTTCATAATGTAGGTCAAAGCTTTATCTTATTAATAAAATGTTACACTATCTATAAGAACAATATCTTAAAGCAAGAAGAGATAAGAAAGCCTTCCTCAGCGATCAATGCAAAGAAATAGAGGAAAACAACAAAATGGGAAAGACTAGATATCTCTTCAAGAAAATAAGAGATACCAAGGGAACATTTCATGCAAAGATGGGCTCAATAAAGGACAGAAATGGTATGGACCTAACAGAAGCAGAAGATATTAAGAAGAGGTGACAAGAATACACAGAAGAACTGTACAAAAAAGATCTTCATGACCCAGGTAATCACGATGGTGTGATCACTTACCTAGAGCCAGGTGTCCTGGAATGTGAAGTCAAGTGGGCCTTAGAAAACATCACTACGAACAAAGCTAGTGGAGGTGATGGAATTCCAGTTGAGCTATTTCAAATCCTGAAAGATGATGCTGTAAAAGTGCTGCACTCAATATGCCAGCAAATTTGGAATACTCAACAGTGGCCACAGGGCTGGAAAATGTCAGTTTTCATTCCAATCCCAAAGAAAGGCAATTCCAAAAAATGCTCAAACTACTGCACAATTGCACTCATCTCACATGCTAGTAATGTAATGCTCAAAATTCTCCAAGGCAGGCATCAGCAATATGTGAACCGTGAAATTCCAGAGGTTCAAGCTGGTTTTAGAAAAGGCAGAGGAACCAGAGACCAAATTGCCAACATCCACTGGATCATGGAAAAAGCAAGAGAATTCCATAAAAACATTTATTTCTTCTTTATTGACTATGCCAAAGCCTTTGACTTTGTGGATCACAAAAAACTGGAAAATTCTGAAAGAGATGGGAATACCAGACGACCTGACCTGCCTCTTGAGAAATTTGTATGCAGGTTAGGAAGCAGCAGTTAAAACTGGACCTGGAACAGCAGACTGGTTCCAAATAGGAAAAGGAGTACTTCAAGGCTGTATATTGTCACCCTGCTTATTTAAATTATATGCATAGTACATCGTGAGAAATGCTGGGCTGGAAGAAGGACAAGCTGGAATAAAGATTCCTGGGAGAAATATCAGTAACCTGATATATGAAGATGACACCACCCTTATGGCAGAAAGTGAAGAGGAACTAAAAAGCCTCTTGATGAAAGTGAAAGAGGAGAGTGAAAAAGTTGGCTTAAAGCTCAACATTCAGAAAATGAAGATCATGGCATCCGGTCCCACCACTTCATGGGAAATAGATGGGGAAACAGTGGAAACAGTGTCAAACTTTATTTTTGAGGGCTCCAAAATCACTGCAGATGGTGACTGCAGTCATAAAATTAAAAAATGTTTACTCCTTTGAAGAAAAGTTATGACCAACCTAGATAGCATATGCAAAAGCAGAGACATTACTTTGCCAACAAAGGTCTGTCTAGTCAAGGATATGGTTTTTCCAGTGGTCATGTATGGATGTGAGAGTTGGACTGTGAAGAAAGCTGAGTGCCAAAGAATTGATGCTTTTGAACTGTGGTGTTGGAGAAGACTCTTGAGAGTCCCTTGGACTGCAAGGAGATCCAACCAGTACATTCTGAAGGAGATCAGCCCTGGGATTTCTTTGGAAGGAATGATGCTAAAGCTGAAACTCCAGTACTTTGGCCACCTCATGTGAAGAGTTGACTCACTGGAAAAGACTCTGATGCTGGGAGGGAGTGCGGGCAGGAGGAGAAGGGGACGACAGAGGATGAGATGGCTGGATGGCATCACTGACTCGATGGACGTGAGTCTGAGTGAACTCTGGGAGTTGGTGATGGACAGGGAGGCCTGGCCTGCTGCGATTCATGGGGCTGCAGAGTCAGACAGGACTGATCGACTGAACTGAAGTGAACTGAATTTTGGCTTTTTTTTTTTTTTTTTTTTTTTTTACTATTCCAGTACTATCATGCTTTGTGAAATTATCTAGCATTGTAATATTTCAAGAAAGAAAATATACAACTTTTACTCCAATTTTGTTTCAGTGTTAATGATACTGAAAATCTGAATAATACATTATCATTATATTAGTTTGAAAAGCACCGTAGAATTTTATTGCTGAATAAATTTAACTTTATCTTTCATGATCCTTAATAGGCATTAAATAGGTATGAAAAAATGTAAGATAAGCTTTGGATTCTGTTTCTTGCACTTGAGTTTTGAAAAGTATTCTCACACCACATTATGTGTGTAATTTTGATTAAAGTTTGAACCATTGTTTTCTGTCGTAGAGCAAAGTTATTTTCCTTTGGACAAATATGTACTTTATGATCCACCTACACAGTTCATGATTACTTGTACTAAAAATATTTTAACAATGTTATGGGGTTTACATTTCTTTACTCAGATTATCCCGTAAATATATGAAGGGCTTATCAAGAAATCAAAGCCAGATATTGACAGAAAATCAAAGTGGACACAAAGTACTCAGATGCTAATATAGTAATAGTTCAGAAATGTATTCAATATCATGTTTTTCTTTCCCTGAATATAATCTGCTAAAGTAATATGGTTTTTAAGTAATACAATACCTCACATTAATAGACTGATATAGTTAGTCCTCAGGATTTGATATTTCATGGATCTTTTTGAAGCAAATATAGACTTTTATAATAACTTGTGCTTAAAATTCCATTGAGCAGCATATATTCCTTATTCATTGTAGACATACCTGCATTGAGTTAGCTGAGCAGAACTGGAGCCAGGTTTTCAGCTCCGCTTTTCTAGGTCTCATGGGCCACAATGTACATTTTGTATGGGGTCTGGAAGACAAAAGGGAAGCAGCAGTCAGGTTGTTTTCAGGCTCAGAGGGCAGTGAAGGACCAAGTGGTGTTGTAGTTCACATATATCATTGCAGATTTGCTGCTGGCTGATGCTGTTAGCCTGGGACACAGCCAGGCCTAACCATAGCTTCTTCAGCTCCCACCAGACTTTAAATTTCTGCAACTCCTGGGCACCAGTTTCTCTAGCGTGTCACCTGATCATCAAAACTGAGACCAGTGCAGATCTAGCTGATCTCCATGGGCTCCAATTTTCTCTTTTTGTTCTCCCTGTCACATCCAACTTTCCTTCCTGAAAATCTGCCCTGTTCTCCAGACCCAAAGCCAAAAGCAAAAGCAATAATGATACATAAACTGTTACTAGCATCTTACAGTTATATAAATTTAATTCTTTTGTATAAATTTTATACCTGTCATTTCTAATAGTTGCAGTTTTTGATGAAATCTTCCATGAAAAACTCACTATCTTGAATATTAATTGGTGTTCTTATCAATTATTATGCAGTAGCATTTAAATTTGCCTCATAATGTCACAAAACATAATTTTGCTTTACAGTGTTTTTCTTTAGCTTTACATGTTAACACTGAAGAGCAAATTCATGTATAGTTCATAAGTCAATTGGCAAATGTTTTGCAGCATAAGCTTTTTAAAAAAAATGCAATACATTTTGCATTTCAAATGTAAAAGGTGTAATGGAAAGCCTAAGAATCAATTTTTATTATTTTTTAATATATTAAGTGTGCAGTGAGAGGGTTAGAAAAGTATATTTTAAAAAGTAATGTGAGTATGGTGGATTCTGGGAACACGCAGGCTGAACATAATTTCCAAATTCTCCTCATACTGTATCCTCCTCTTTGGAATAACATGGCAAAGAAATAAGCATGCTTGTTTAGCTTAGATTATACTCTGAATGCCTCTTTTATATTGGTAAACTCTAGGGATGAACCTTATATTTAGAGTACAAAGAGAACTGGAAAACAACAAAAGGAAAGGTTCCCCCCCCACTAAATAATGAAGAAAAAATTATAAATTTCATGACTAAATCAGGGGGTCCATCTGTATAAGTGGACACACTTGTATGGACCAGGGAGTCAATTCTCAATCCTGCTGTAATTGGGATCCAGAGGAACCCAGACATTAATAAATGGAATTATTCAGTCCATGAGTAGTGAAGCAGGTAGACTCTTACATCCAGAGAGGGCTGTTAACAAGGGGTTCTTCCTATGTATCTCAGCTCAGAGACAAATAATTCGCAGTCTCTGCAATGTTGCACTCCCCAACACTGAAAGAGTACCAAATAGAGAGACATAGGGACATTAATAATAAAACTGACAATCATCAAGGAGTTGTTATTGAAGGATTTTTAGAATATTTCCCAGAACTAAACACCAGACTACAAATTGAAAAAAGTAATAATAACTCATGATAGTTAATAGGTTACTAATGATGAAAAATAAGATAAAGTAAAGTATTTGGCAAAACAGAGCAGATATACAAAGATGAATAATAATCTCAGACAAAGAAACATGAGATATTGAAGAACACCTAATCCAGTAACAGAAAACAGGGGAGTTAGAGTCATCATGCTGCATGGCTCTGCCATTCATAGCTCTGTCAACCTGGTTATGTCTCATTACACAAAATCACTCTAGATGGTGACTGCAGCCATGAAATTAAAAGACACTTGCTCCTTGGAAGAAAAGCTATGACCAACCTAGACAGCATACTAAAAAGCAGAAACATTATAAAACTTAGTTTAGTCAAAGCTATGGTTTTTCCAGTAGTCATGCATGGATGTGAGAGTTGGACCATAAAGAAGGCTGAGTGCCAAAGGATTGATGCTTTTGAACTGTGGTGTTGGAGAACACTCTTGAGAGTCCCTTGGATTCCATGGAGATCCAACTAGTACTTCCTAAAGGAAATCAGTCCTGAATATTCATTGGAAGGACTGATGCTGAAGCTGAAACTCCAATACTTTGGCAACCTGATGCGAACAACTGACTCATTGGAAAAGACTCTGATGCTGGGAAAGATTGAAGGCAGGAGGAGAAGGGGATGACAGAGGATGAGATGGCTGGATTGCATCACTGACTAGATGGACATGAGTCTGAGTGAACTCCAGGGGTTGGTGATGGACAGGGAGGCCTGGCGTGCTGCAGTTTATGGGGTTGCAAGAATCAGACACGACTGAGTGGATTTAATCCCTGGGCTGAAAAGATCCCCTGGAGGAGGGCATGGCAACCTACTTCAGTATTCTTGCTTGGAGAATCCCATGAAAAAAGGAACCTGTCAGGCTACAGCTCATAGGGTCACAAAGAGTCAGAGATGACTGAAGCAATTTAGCATGCATGCACGAAAGAGTATTAATCTGAAAATAAATTTGGCTTCCAAATCTTGTAATTACCATAGAAATCTTTATAGTTAAATAAGTATTTATATTAAGTAAGCCTATGAGAGAAGAATAACAAAATTATTTCAATGAAATCTTCAGAAGCATTCAAAAATGCTACAAATTTTGGAATGGAAAAAACAAATGATACAATTTGGGGAAAAGATGAAGAATTTTGTAAACAGTGGAATATTTGGACAGGTATTATTTTTGCATGCTATTAGATTATCTCCTTGCTCTAAAAAAATAAATAAATAAATAAAATAATAATACAAAAAAAGAAAAAAAATAAAGTAAAGACATGCATATGACTGTCACTTGTTATAGTTTTCTTCTTTAAAGTTTAGTTAAGTAAACAAATTTGTGGATTAATGAATGATATCAAATAGGAGACATGAAAATACTTTTAAAATGTTTTAATTTTATGCTATTGTAATAGAAGTGAGAATGTGATTAGAATTTTGTAGTTATTGTGAATGTTGAAAATTGGAGAAAATTGTTGAGGTATACCACTTTTTAAAAGTCTACTAGGACTATGTATGTCAAATTTTCTAAAAGATAGCTACACAACCCACTCCATCACCCACTTCTAGCTCACAAAATACCAGAACTGTTAAGAGGGACTTAAAGAGTCCAAATATTTTAGAATATATTCTTGAAATACAATATGTTATTAGGGAATTATATATACCAAGTCTATCCTCATGGAGCTGACACTGTAGAGGGGAAATGGATGTTAAACTTAAGAATATAGTACAGATCATTTGTTATTCCGAAAATTTAGTAGTGCAGTCACTCACATTCACACCAACAGCTTTAAAGAAATTCAAACTCAAAGTAGTAGCAATATAGGAGTCAGATTTATTGCAATAAAAATGACTTTGAGAATATGGCTCAGGCATATATTCTGCTACTTTGCCAAAGGCTATAGTTTAGGGACTTCCTTGGTGGTCCAGTTTTTGAGTTTGCCTTCCAATGCAGGGGATGAAGGTTTGATCCCTGATTAGTGAGTTAAGATTCCACATGCCTCAGGACCACAAAAACAAAAAGAAAGAAAGAAAAGATTAAAAAAAAATGATTATAATAACAGAAGCATTGTAGCAAATTAAATGAAGACTTTAAAAATGTCCCACATCCCAAAAGATCTTTAAAGACAAATCTAAATTTTGCAAACTGTCTAAAGACAGAGAAGGATTTGAAGTGAAATTGATCAAACAATGTGGATGTCTTTCAGATCTAAGTTTGCTAGCACTAAAAAGGCCCTAGAAAATTTTGCCATTTTCATGTAATACAAGCAGAATATTAATATAGTCAATTGTGGATATCTAAGAGTTCAGAAGATAGCTCATTTGATCAGAAGCCAAGTCAGTTTCTTTTTCTTTGAACTTCTTTCAAGCTATTTTACAATTATCTCTTCGAAGTTAATTGCTGCAATGCACAGATTGAGTTTGGATGATATCCATGCTCACTTTTAAATTGCTCAATCCTAAGGGAGTTCACTGGAAATGTGCTGAAGCCTTACTCTAACCGAATTACCAAAATCTTGAGCAGTAATACCTAGTGGCTTAAGCCAATTCTTTCCAAAAAGAAAATTTGGTGTCATGCTTCTGCAGTGATTAACTACACTTCTTCATGAAATGGCATTCTCTATAATCATAACAAATCTTCCCAAACTGTCTATTGTCTGATCACTGACAGGTTATAAAATAATAAAAATTAGCATGCAGTGGATTCAAACATGCTAATAAGTGACAACATGGGAATGTACTATGCAAACTGTAACTGGCTGCATGGGTTATTTAGAATATTGTTGCATCTCAACACACTGATATAGAAGTATATAAACGAACTAAAAATTCTAAATGCTTATGAGATGAATGCTTTTGAGAAATTTAAATTTTATTTATGCCATTTCCATCTGTTCAGTGCAGAAATTGTAAGGATTGCATTTTAGTCATTAATCTGCTACAGATATGTCTTACAAATTTGGTCTATTCAAACTTATTATTTGTAAATGGTTTCAATTTACTAAAGCATGTGTTTCACACTGCCTTCTCAACCATTTTAGGGATCACTAGGTAGATAGAGGACGGAAATCATGGGAGTCAAGAATATAGGATTGTTCCTGGTGTGAATCACAGGAAGCTTCATTTACCTGCTGTATATATAGGTCTTGGATGTAAGGTTACTTTGAAAGATAATTTTGACTATGAACTACAACTGAAAATCCTTGGATTACCAGTTAACTAAAGTAGTTTCTTATTCTAAATAAGACTACAGACTGAAATGCATGAGATTAATCTTATGACATCTCTTCTTATTCACTTTTAGTTGTGTTATGCTTAGCCGCTCAGTCATGTCCGACTTTTTGTTTGCAACTCCATGGAATGCAGCCTGCCAGGCTTCTCTGTCCATGAGGATTCTCCAGGCAAGAATACTGGAGTGGGCTGCCACACGAGGGGATCTTCCCCATCCAGGGATCTAGCCCAGGTCTCTCGCATTGCAGGCAGATTCTTTACCATCTGAGCCATGAGAGAAGCCTATTTTATTTTAGTTGAAGTACATTAAACAGTGGATTTTGTAGATCAAAGGTGATTGAATCATGTGATTCAACTTAACACACTGCATTATATTTGTAGTCATGCTTTCCCTATCTTGAAAGATATTAGTCCTTACTCTACTTTTATATAAACGATTTGAATAAAATAAATATTTGAAAAATTTAGCAGCTAAGGCTTATTTTTATCACATCCGCACTGACTTTAGTAAATAATAGGAAAGAAATGGGAAAAGGAGGCATGCAAACTTTACAAGAATATCATATTGAAGTTAAAGATTATACGCACATTAAAAACAAACAAAAAAAAAAGACAATGTAGTTGTAATTTTAAACTTCATTTACCCATAAGGCAGTTATTACAATTTGGTTTCATGATTAAAATATTAGCTCAGGAACTGTGCATAACTTTGGATGAACAACTTATTAAAGATATTTATCATAATATCAGCCACAGTATTCTCTATTTACAAACTCACATTGGTTAAGTTTCTCAGATTGTACTTGGACCAATTGAACCTAGTTGTAGAAGAGAACTTGAGGGCATAAACAGTCTTAATTCATATTTGAAAACTACCAAAATACCATTGCTAAATTTAATGTACTTTCCTGGATGAAAACTGACACATTCATGAGAGAAATAGGAGGTCATGCCAGAAATGCCTAACAGCAGGAATTATACACAAGCAGAATTGCAATTAAAATCACAACTAAGTAGAAGGACACCATAAAATCATAATTCTAAGGTGATGAGAGGCACCTAATCACAGAAACAGCATTCTCTGCAAATAGACGTGGTAATAAGGACCTTATCAGCAGTCAGAGGGCCCTGTGCTTTTGACATTGCAGGCAGGGTCTGTATTCCGCTTTTCTCTCCATGTCTTAGGACTTGGAATCCTACAGCTTTATTTCTTGTATGGCTACCTTGCCTTTGTTTCCTGTCCATAGCTGACATTAGTTTTCATATTAAGGCTAGCTATCCATGAAAAATTACCACTAGACATTAAATGATGTCTTTCTCCAAGCTCCAATAAATAGAAAAGCAAAGTTGAATGACATTTACAATGGTGATAAAATTAATGAGTCCCTGCTGCTTTCTATAGCACTGCTTGTAAAGAGACAGCCTAAGACAGAAAAAGTGCTCTGCTGCCCCCAGATCCTCAGTGATGCTTGCCACTAGGTGCTGATGCTGCCAACACTGCCGCTGCTTCTGCCAGGGGTCTGGCCTGTGTGTTAGTATAAAGCATGTCATATTCCACCAAATAAGGGGCAGTTCTCACATCAAGGATTATAGGTATTTAATATCATTCCCCAAAGGGGGGCCTGGATTTTTACCTGCAGTCTTCTTTTGTTGCTGATTTGGACTTGAAATAAAAGCCCCAGTTACTGACACTGAGTGTCATCCACTGTCGTTTCTATCACCTCTGATCCACAGCCTTACCATGGAGTATAAGGCACAAGGCAAAAACCCCACCTTATTCTCGATTCTGTTTCCCAAGTTTCAGTTACCATGGTCAGCTTCAGTCTAAGAATATTAAATGGAGAATTCCAGAAATAATAAATCTTAAATTGCAAGCTGTTCTGAGTGGTGTTTTGAACCTTCCCACCATCCTGCTCTGTCAACCCCAGAATGTGACTCATTCTTCTTTTTTTTTTTAATTTATTTTATTTTATTTTTTAACTTTACAATATTGTATTTGTTTTGCCATATATCAACATGAATCTGCCACAGGTATACACATGTTCCCCATCCTGAACCCTCCTCCCTCCCTCCCCGTACCATCCCTCTGGGCATACACACTGACTCATTCTTTTGTCCAACACGTTCACTCTGTATATACTACCTGCCTGTTAGTCATTCTGCAGCCTTCTCCTTGATCAGATTGCCTGTCATGGTATGTGCTTGTGTTCAAGTGACCCTTCTTTTACTTAAAAAGGGCCCCTCAGAGCAAAGATGGAGATGTTGGTAATTCAGATATTATCCAATTGTGCCTAATATAAGTTAAATTTTACATACAATTCTCTAGGCAAGAATACTGGAGTGGGTAGTCGTTCACTTCTTTACAGGATTTTCCCCACCCAGGGATCGAACGTGGATCTCTCACATTGCAGGCAGATTCCTTACTGTCTGAGCTACCAGGGAAGCCCCAAACTTTTTCACATGTATACCTATATAAGAAAAAGCATGGTATATATAGACTTTGTAGTATGCATGGTTTTGGGCATCCACTGGGAGCCTTGGAACATATTCCCTTAGATAAAGGGTGTAGACTCTGTTATCTATTTCACTGATCTCATCCACAACCACATTTTTCCATGTCCCCCCTGAAGTTATGAGAGGGTAACAGGTAGGAAGGCTAGAGGGCCCCAAGCGGCAGGAGGAAATAAAGTACAAGTGGCAGACACTTCTTCTTCTTCTTTTTTTTTTTTTTTTTTTCCCTTCTCTACACAAATTAAAAGAGGCTTCTTTTAATTCTGTGTTGACTACACTTGGTTCTGCCTTGAGAAAACCAATGAGATTTTATTAGGGTAATGTTTTTCTTAAGCAGTGTTAATGAAACTATGTATTTGCTTTGGAATCTGCCTTTCTTCAAGAGACTAACTTTTCTTCTTTTCTCAAACCTTGGACTGATAATGGCTCAACAAGCCAGTATTCATGTCAATTGTTTTATGGCCAGGGATTTTACACCTTGTGACATCCTATCTCAAAAATTCATATCCTGGGAGAGAAGCCTGGTGAAACTCCCTCAGCCTGGATGTGTTTCTTTTATCTGATTAGAAGCTCACTAATAGACATAAAACACCTTGCTAAAAACTAGTAAGGGAGCATTATTTCCGCCCCCTTCTGATGTCTATGTCAGAAGTTTTCTCTATCTCTCTTATACTTGAAAAAAATTATTTTACATGAAAAGCTCCAAGTGGTCAAGCCTGGTCTTTGGTCCCAGATCGAAATCTTCTCCTCCGCAGGTCACAAACCCTGGTGTAGCTCACTGCAACAACCTTTCAGCTACATCTGGCTTTCTTAGGACCTCTTAAACATATACAACACCACACCCCCGCCCATGTTTTGGCTTATTTAGAGTTCCTTTGTCTTGTGTGTGTTCTAGCCAGATATCCACAAGACTCCCCCTGCAGTTGAACCCTTATTTTAAACTCACTAAATGTTGTCTTATCAGTACTTCCTTCTCTGATCACCCTATATAGATTATACTCTAATCTGGCACTTTAGGCTGTACTAGCCTATCTTGTTTTACTCCATAGCATTTATCACTAATCACATAATATATGTTTTCTGTATTGCTTACTTATCTATCCCTCCAACAGAATGCAAGCTAGAAGAGGGTATAAACACCATTTTCCCAACTACATGGCCTCTGTACTCAGTTCACTGTGGTGACAGGCAAATTGTTGGAACTCAATAAACAAGGCAAAATAAGTAGATGGCCATCATGAGACATGTCTATAAACATATTTTTCTGCATTTTATGTTTCTATATAGAATTGAAAATTGCCTCTGAGTTTACATTAAGCTTTTCTAGTCTTATTAATAGAAACAACATTTGTAATCCAAAACATTTTCTAAACTTAGACAATAAACAATGGTTAGTCAAAGTATTTTTTTAAAGTTTTTGTTTGGAAGCTAATTTATTTCTCACAAGATATTTCAGCAAAAACACTTTTCCAACCATATTTCAGAATATTATTGTGAAAGAAATTCAATTAAAAAATGGAACTGGAAGAGATAAAATGGAAAATCTCATATTTGTGCCCTCAGAAAAACAAAACCTAAGGACTAAGACACTGTTTTCCTGTAAATGCCTGATTTACAGAAAACTGAAAATACTGACATTTTCTTAAATGATAGTGTGTTGGCCATGGGTTGCCCAGTATCAACTTTGGAAGCTTTAATTATGGTTTGCACATACATGAACAAAATATGAATGAACCAGGTTTATTGATCTCACATAAGGAGCTGAATTGAGTTTTGTGTGTATAAATGCCTTTAGTATACTCAGGGAATTTTAAAAGCTAGTCTCCTTTTGTTTTACTTTTAAGGCTCTCACTGAACTCCCCAACTCCACCATCCCATCCCCCCTTCCACCCTTTACATTTCTTTCCCATAAATAGAGCCTACCCCAAACTGTGAAGGGATTTGCCAGTTTGAATATCCCGAGTAGCAGTTCCTCTGCTATTACCAAATAAAATATTTTTGATAATGTTGAGCTTGCCTTAGTTTATCTATTTGGCTAAGTCTACATTCAGTTCAGTTCAGTCGCTCAGTCATGTCCAAAACTTTGCAACCCCATGAACCGAAGCACGCCAGGCCTCCCTGTCCATTACCAACTCACGGAGTTTACACAAACCCATGTCCATTGAATAGGTGATGCCATCCAAACATCTCATCCTCTGTTGTCCCCTTCTCTTCCTGCCCTCAATCTTTCCCAGCATCGGGGTCTTTCCAAATGAGTCAGCTCTTCACATCAGGTGGCCAAAGTATTGGAGTTTCATGATCAACATCAGTTCTTCCAAAGAACACTCAGGACTGATCTCCTTTAGAATGGACTGGTTGGATCTCTGTGCAGTCCAAAGGACTCTCAAGAGTCTTCTCCAACAACACAGTTCAAAAAAATCAATTCTTCGGTGCTCAGCTTTGTTTATTGTTCAGCTCTCATGTCCATACATGACCAATGGAAAACCATAGCCTTGACTAGAGGGACCTTTGTTGACAAAGTAATGTCTCTGCTTTTTAATATGCTGTCCATGTTCGTCATAACTTTCCTTCCAAGGAGTAAGCGTCTCTTAATTTCGTGGCTGCAATCACCATCTGCAGTGATTTTGGAGCCCCCAAAATAAAGTCAGCCACTGTTTCCACTGTTTCTCCGTCTATTTTCCATGAAGGGATGGGACCAGAAGCCATGATCTTAGTTTTCTGAATGTTGAGCTTTAAGCCAAATTTTTCACTCTTCTCTTTCACTTTCATCAAGAAGCTCTTTAGTTCCTCTTCACTTTCTTCCATAAGGGTGGTGCCATCTGCATATCTGAGGTTATTGATATTTCTCTTGGAAATCTTGATTCCAGTTTGTGCTTCCTCCAGCCCAGCGTTTTTCATGATGTACTCTGCATATAAGTTAAATAAGCAGGGTGACAATATACAGCCTTGATGTACTCCTTTTCCTATTTGGAACCAGTCTGTTGTTCCATGTCCAGTTCTAACTGTTGCTTCCTGACCTGCATACAGGTTTCTCAAGAGGCAGGTCAGGTAGTCTGGTATTCCCATCTCTTTCAGAATTTTCCACAGTTTATTGTGATCAACACAGTCAAAGGCTTTGGCATAGTCAATAAAGCAGAAATAGATGTTTTTCTGGAACTCTCTTGCTTTATCTATGATCCAGCAGATGTTGGCAATTTGATCTCTGGTTCCTCTGCCTTTTCTAAAACCAATTTGAACATCTGGAAGATCATGGTTCAAGTATTGCTGAAGTCTGGCTTGGAGAATTTTGAGCATCACTTTATTAGCCTGTGAGATGAGTGCAATTGTGCAGTAGTTTGAGCATTCTTTGGCATTCTCTTTCTTTTTATTTATTTATTTTTTCTTTAATCCATTATGAGTTTATATTTTTCAATTTTTTTATTAATATTATTATTTTTTATTTTACAATATTGGTTTTGCCATACATCAACATGCATCTGCCATGGGTGTACACATGTTCCCCATCCTGAACCCTCCTCCCACCTCCCTCCTCATACTATCCCTCTGGGTCATCCCAATGCACCAGCCCCAAGCTTCCTGTATCCTGCATCGAACCTGGACTGGCTATTCGTTTCTTATATGATATTGTACATATTTCTTTGAGATTGGAATGAAATCTGACCTTTTCCAGTCCTGTGGCCACTGCTGCGTTTTCCA
The DNA here is from genome assembly GCF_029407905.1 of Bubalus kerabau. NCBI lineage: Eukaryota > Metazoa > Chordata > Mammalia > Artiodactyla > Bovidae > Bubalus > Bubalus kerabau. The sequence continues at coordinate 12,564,160 of NC_073632.1, read as the reverse complement.
AATTTGCTGGCATATTGAGTGCAGCACTTTCACAGCATCATCTTTCAGGATTTGGAATAGCTCAACTGGAATTCCATCACCTCCACTAGTTTTTTTCATAATGATGCTTTCTAAGGCCCACTTGACTTCACATTCCAGGATGTCTGGCTCTAGGTGAGTGATCACACCATCGTGATTCTCTGGGTCATGAAGATCCTTTTTTTTTTTTTTTTTGGACTTTATTTTATTTATTTATTTATTTAAATTTTATTTTATTTTTAAACTTTACATAATTGTATTAATTTTGCCAAATATCAAAATGAATCCGCCACAGGTATACATGTGTTCCCCATCCTGAACCTTCCTCCCTCCTCCCTCCCCATTCCATCCCTCTGGGTCGTCCCAGTGCACCAGCCCCAAGCATCCAGAATCATGCATCGAACCTGGACTGGCAACTCGTTTCATGCATGATATTTTACATGTTTCAATGCCAGTCTCCCAAATCTTCCCACCCTCTCCCTCTCCCACAGAGTCCATAAGACTGTTCTATACATCAGTGTCTCTTTTGCTGTCTCGTACACAGGGTTATTGTTACCATCTTTCTAAATTCCATATATATGCATTAGTATACTGTATTGGTGTTTTTCTTTCTGGCTTACTTCACTCTGTATCATAGGCTCCAGTTTCATCCACCTCATTAGAACAGATTCAAATGTATCCTTTTTAATGGCTGAGTAATACTCCATTGTGTATATGTACCACTGCTTGCTTATCCATTCATCTGCTGATGGGCATCTAGGTTGCTTCCATGTCCTGGCTATTATAAACAGTGCTGCGATGAACATTGGGGTACACATGTCTCTTTCCCTTCTGGTTTCCTCAGTGTGTATGCCCAGCAGTGGGATTGCTGGATCATAAGGCAGGTCTATTTCCAGTTTTTTAAGGAATCTCCACACTGTTCTCCATAGTGGCTGTACTAGTTTGCATTCCCACCAACAGTGTAAGAGGGTTTCCTTTTCTCCACACCCTCTCCAGCATTTATTACTTGTAGATTTTTGGATCGCAGCCATTCTGACTGGCGTGAAATGGTACCTCATTGTGGTTTTGATTTGCATTTCTCTGATCATGAGTGATGTTGAGCATCTTTTCATGTGTTTGTTAGCCATCTGGATGTCTTCTTTGGAGAAATGTCTATTTAGTTATTTGGCCCATTTTTTGATTGGGCCATTTATTTTTCTGGAGTTGAGCTGTAGGAGTTGCTTGTATATTTTTGAGATTAGTTGTTTTTCAGTTGCTTCATTTGCTATTATCTTCTCCCATTCTGAAGGCTGTCTTTTCACCTTGCTAGTAGTTTCCTTTGATGTGCAGAAGCTTTTAAGGTTAATTAGGAACAAAATAGAAAGCCCAGAGATAAATACATGCACATATGGACACCTTATCTTTGACAAAGGAGGCAAGAATATAAAATGGATTAAAGACAATCTCTTTAACAAGTGGTGCTGGGAAATCTGGTCAACCACTTGTAAAAGAATGAAACTAGAACACTTTCTAACACCATACACAAAAATAAACTCAAAATGGATTAAAGGTCTAAACGTAAGACCAGAAACTATAAAACTCCTAGAGGAGAACATAGGCAAAACACTCTGACATACATCACAGCAGGATCCTCTATGACCCACCTCCCAGTATGTTGGAAATGAAGATCCTTTTTGTACAGTTCTTCTGTGTATTCTTGCCACCTCTTATTAATATCTTCTGCATCTGTTAGGTCCCTACCATTTCTGTCCTTTATTGAGCCCATATTTGCATGAAATGTTCCCTTGGTTTCTCTAATTTTCTTGAAGAGATCTCTAGTCTTTCCCATTTTGTTGTTTTCTTCTATTTCTTTGCATTGATCACTGAGGAAGGCTTTCTTATCTCTCCTTGCTATTCTTTGGAACTCTGAATTCAAATGGGTATATCTTTCCTTTTCTCCTTTGTTTTTTTCTTCCCTTCTTTTCACAGCTATTTGTAAGGCCTTCTCAGACAGCCATTTTGCTTTTTTGCATTTCTTGTTCTTGGGGATGGTCTTGTTTCCTGTCTCCTGTACAGTGTCATGAACCTCCATCCATAGTTCATCAGGCACTCTGTCTATCAGATGTAGTCCCTTAAATCTGTTTCTCACTTCCACTTTTTAGTCATAAGCGATTTGAGTTAGGTCATCCCTGAGTGATCTAGTGGTTTTACCCACTTTCTTCAATTTCAGTCTGAATTTGGCAATAAGGAGTTCATGATCTGAGCCACAGTCAGCTCCCAGTCTTGTTTTTGCTTACTGTATAGAGCTTTTCCATCTTTGTCTGCAAAGAACATAATTAATCTGATTTCAGTTTGACCATCTGCTGATGTCCATGTGTAAAGTCTTCTTTTTTGTTGCTGGAAGTGGGTGTTTGCTATGACCAGTGCATTCTCTTGGCAGAACTCTATTAGCCTTTGCCCACATTATGTAGCCCCAAATATTTGTGCTTTCTGTGGAAAATTAACATGAATTAGGAACTTAGTGGCAAATCTGTTTACTTCTAATATTATTTTTAGTGATATAAATAAATATATAAAATAAAGTCTTAGTGATATAAGGGGAGTGCCCACTTTCCAAATTTTCTCCTCCCAAGATTAAGATGTTCTGGAACAATTTTATCTGCTAATATAACTTCCACCATAGAGACTCTTTAGCTGAGTTACAGGAAGCTTGAAATTTGAATGGTCAGGCAAATCTGGCTTTGCCTCAGGGCACTCGGGATTTTCAGACTGAAAATCTTACTTGGAGACATTTGATCATCCGATTTAAACTAACATCCTGCCAGATGGCTCAAGTGGTAAATAATCTGCCTGCCACTGTTGAAAATGTGAGTTGGATCTGTGGCAGGGAAGATCCCCTGGAGAAGGAAATAGCAACCCACTGTAGTGTTCTTGCCTGGGAAATGGACCAGAGGAGCCTGGTTGGCTACATTCCATAGGTTCACAGAGAGTCCAATTCCACTGAGCAGGTTTGCACCTCCATTTAAACTAACTCTACCTCCAAAAAAGAAAAAAAAAAAAAAATAGAATAAAGATTCTTCATCATTCATTTGTATCATTTAAACCCATTGTTTTATGTTATCAAAATCAACATAACAAGAGAGAAACACCACACATTGTGGTCAGAGGATGCAGCTCAGATAAATATGTCCTCAGTGGAAATATTCTACATATAATTTCCACCTTTCCTCACTTAGATATGACCTATCATCTGTGTCAGGTGTCAGCATACCAATGTAATCACTTAGAGATTGAGTAAACATTTAAGGTTCTACAGTAAAAAGGAAAACATTTGCTAAAGGTAACAGAGAGCCCGGATGGTATTTTGGAATCTTGACCTGTCACTTGAGTTTAAGAAATGATGCTGTCATATTTCTGTAGAAGACAACATCTGGTATGTAAGTTAAAATGTCGTTTCTCTGAAATGTTCCAACCCCAAAGAACCAGCTGATTAGAAGCCAGGATGACAAGTTTAGGTATTTGCTTGCCTCTGTGAAAATTAAATTGTCATTCTGCCAAGGGTATACAGAAAATATCCATTAGTGATTGATGCTACTATGTTTGTAGAATTTGAATAGGCTCTTTATACAGATCAAAACTGGTTTTGAGGAAAGAAATAGAGATCAATTATACATTTGAAACCTACATTTAAAAAATAAATATCAAGGAAAAAGAGGATAAATTTTAGTTCATATCTTGTTCCTCCCCTCAAGCTCTGATAAGGGTCACTTGTCTTTTCTTATAAGAAGAATGATTCTATTTTCTGCAGAGAGACTGTAAAAAGAAATAAAAAAGCCTGAGATTTTTATGTATGAAAAAGCTCTGAATTATTGAATTGATGGGAATGTTAGTCTAAATCTATAACACAGTAAGTTTTGAAGAAATGATCACAACATGAGGTAGAATTCAATGCATTCTATACAAGATTTCTTATTAGCACATGTCTTTAGAAATGCACATGTGTAACTGGACCATGATATTTGTTAATTATCACTTCCAGTTTCCTATGTTCACAATCATGACAAGCTGCTTTCACTTATTTCCTCTTTTGAGTTGGTTTACTGGAAGTAATAACTTCCCTGCTTTTGCATTATGGGGATAGTAAAGACTGAAAACAGGCAGAATTTTTGTTAATATAACCAAAAGCTGGATGGTGAAAAATAATGTGCCATAGATTGGAAAAGGTTTGTATAAATTTAAAAAGAAATCTTCAGGAAGCTGATATTTTCTACTTGTATCTTTCATGTTAGTTGGAAGATTGACATACTGTATTTTTGATTATTAGAGGAATAGAGAAACAATAAGGGTTTTGAAACGAACATATTCCAGATAATAATTTGGCATATTTTTATGACTAGATAAAAGTATTTTATTTAAATACTATGTGAATCAAAATGGAAAAGTTGAACACAATATAGGAAAGAACTTGAGGAAATTACACAGATGAATCTAAATGTTTTATCAAATTTATAGATTTCATTAAATAAAACATTTGAGTAACACCTTATTAATGAAGTTGCAATATTCAAATGATGTTAGACCTAGCATTTACTTCATTTCTTTTTTTGAAAATATGACCATAAATTAAAAATACTTATTTATTTCTGTATAAGCAAAAATAATGTATGTCTTTATTCTCTAATTCTTCTTATTGTTTATCATCATATTTCTCCGGTCTTAATTTTTGATTCTGTATTGCTGATCCTGTTCACAGTGTCAATTGTCTTGCTGTATCACATTGTTCACACTGTTTGCTGAACCCATGGTAAGCAAGGCACGAGCTAAGAAGCTGGAAGAAAATTCAAAGAGCTGTAGGAACATTTATCAGACACATTTATTCTCTCCTGGGGAGCCCCAGCAGTCATAGCAGCAGACATAACTTAACACAAAATAACCACACACAACCCTTCAGGGCTTTTACAGGTGAAACTTATATATACTTTCAGAACAAAAGCAGCCCATGGTCAAGAGAGTACCTCCTGATGAGCATGCACAGTGCCATAAGCAATCTCAGCTGTTACACAAAAGTGAAAAGTCATTGTTTACAGAATATGGGCCAAGATGGCATGAGAGCCTGGGGTGAGAGCCTGACTGGCACCCTCTTGTTAATTTCCCCACAGGTGCTATCCCACAGTGTTTACTGTATTATTTTATACTTTCAGATTTTCATTTAATGTTCAATCTATTTATATCTTTATCAAATATATTGGGAGAAAAGCTTTAACAAATAAAGTACAAACTTGCAGAAGTGCTTGACAACCATAATGAGCCAAAGGAAATATCTATGCTGATCCATTTTTGTATCTAAAGTTAATAGTGGATGAGCAAAACTTATGACCCAAATAGATTAAAATTTAATCACATAGTGTATATTATGAACTAAATGTAAATATGAGATTACTAAAAATACTCAAAAATTAAATTATATAACATGGCTGCATATTGGTTTAGTTATTACCAAAATAATATGAAATCATTCCATCATATTTGTGTTTCTCTCATGTCCTAATTGACTAGTATTCTTAACAAGTATTCTATTATAACTAACAGATATAGTTACTATAAGTCACTATGTAGAACAGCTGTCAATCTTCTATTGGAGGATATCATTTAATAAGCCATTTATAAAAATACAAAATGTTTAAGAATAAAAATATTTAATGGTATAATTTTTTATTTAAACAATAATTATTTTATTGGAAAGAAATCTGTAGCTATGAAAAAGAAAAAGAAAATGCATTTTACAGTTCTTTGTTTCAAGCATTTACACTTTTTTTGATTTTATCTTTAAGCCCAAATTTCTCAATCTTACACTCAGCTTCAAGGTAAAATATTTGGAAAGGTTAGTAAAATTCCATTAAGTCATTTTGAATTATTTAAGGGTGAACTTTAATAAATTGTTCAGACAGTTTTAAAACACTGGAAGCTAAAAAGTAGTTTTGTTTTTAAAGTTCACACTTGGCACATATTTAGTGTGAAGAATTGTTGCCAGAATTTCTCAGGGCAAGTGGAGACACTTTAAGAGAAAGATTGAAAATCTCTGTACCTTCTGTCTAGATCCTAAGTTAAAGGAGACTGACTGTAGCCATGTGGGATTGAGAGAAAAGCATGTTTTATTTCTGGTCTTCTAATGTCTTTAAATCTTTCTCTCTTTTCATATATTTACTCTTATATTTATTGAATCTCCCTGGGTTGTTCTGATGACAGCCAGAAATTTGATAATGGAGGCAAAATCTTTCAAATGAAAGGAAGCTATTTTTTAAAGACAAACTTATTTATTTCTTGATATGCTTTAAATTCCCAGGGTTTCCTTTATTTTTAGTTCCTATTTACTCATATCATAATCTATGCAGCAGGGAGCCTTATCAAAAATAATTTGAGTGAAAGAATTGACTTAACTAAGAAGACAAGAGACTGGACTCCCCTGGTGGTCCAGTGGTTAAGATAGCTCTTAGGAAATATCTATGCTGATCCATTTTTGTATCTAAAGTTAATAATGGATGAGCAAAAACTATGACCCAAATAGAATAAAATTTAACTACGTAGTGTATATTATCAAGTAAATGTAAATATGGGATTACTAAAAATTGTATCATGATTTTTTGAGTATTTAAAATAAATTTATAACATGGCTGCATATTGGTTTAGTTATTACCAAAATTATATGAAATCATTCCATCATATTTGTGTTGCTCTCATGTCCTAATTGACTAGTATTCTTAACAAGTATTCTATTATAACTAACAGATATAGTTACTATAAGTCGCTATATAGAACAGCTGTCAATCTTTTATTGGGGGGCAAAAATATCTCTTGGAAAGTGATAAATTGATCAAAGTCACAGCATATAGGATCAACAAAATATTTATGAAAATTATATATACTAAGAACAAACACATCAAAACTAAAATCAAAACCATTATTATCTACAGTTTTTTCAAAGAAAATGAAATATTTTAGTATAATTTTAACAAAATATGTACAGCATCTGTATCCTGAAAATTATAAAATGCTGTGAAAAAAAATCAATAAAGACCTAGGTTTAGTAACATTATTTTCATGGATTGAAAAATATGCTAAAGATTTTAATTTTCCCAAATGGATCTATATATTTAATGCAATGCTTACGAACATTCTATCTTTTCTTTCTTTTTTCTTTTCTTTTCTTTTTTTTTTTTTTTTGGTAGAACTAGATAAGCTCATTTGAAAATGTATACTGAAAAGCAAAAAAATTAAAATAGTTAAGACTACCTGGCAAGGGGTGGGGGGAAGATAAAAGTGGGATGAATTGTTCCACTCAATATTAGAGCTTAAAATTGAGCTGTGTGGTAATGAGAGAGGGATAGGTAATTAGACCTGTGGAAAAGAATAAAAGAAACAGATATAAACCCCAAAAAATATACCCAAATGTCTCTTTACTAATGTGCAAAAACAATTAAATCGAGAAATGATTGGCTTTTCAACGACTGATGTTAGAGGAATTGAATATAGGTAAAAAACTGAACTTCAGTCTAAATCCCACAAATCTTAACAAGCATGGATTAAAAATGAATCAGGTGTAAATATCAAAAGCAAAACAATATTTCTTTCTGAAAAACACATAGGATAAAATATTCAGGGGCTGAGGCTAGGCAAAGTATCTTTAAACTTGACAACAAAAGCACAATCAATAAAACAAACTGATAAATTAGACTTCATCAAAATTAAAACTTTGTTCTGTGATAAGCGCTTATATAAAGATGAAAAGACAAGCTGAAGACTGAGAGAAAATGTTTGCAAGCTACACAACTGAAAAAGAACTAGTATCTATATAAAGTTTTCTCAAAAAGCAAGCAATTCAATTATAAAATGGTCAAAAATCATAAATAGATAATTCATGGAAAAGACTATACAAAATGATCAATAAGCACATGAAAAGAAGTTCAACATCATTAACCACAGGAATAAAATAAAAACCACAATAAGGTACCAGTGCACATCTATAAAAATGAGTACACACTTTTAAAATACAGAAAACTAAATACAAAGATGCAGAGTCAGGAAGATCCCCTGGAGAAGAGATAGGCTACCCACTCCAGCATTCTTGGGCTTCCCTTGTGGCTCAGCTGGTAAAGAATCTGCCTGCAATGCAGGAGACCTGGGTTTGGTCCCTGGGTTGGGAAGGTTCCCTGGAGAAAGGAAAGGCTACCCACTTCAATATTCTGGGTTGGAGAATCCCATAGACTCCATGGGGCCGCGGAGTTGGGTACGACTGAATGACTTTCACTTCACAACATTAGAGAAAACAGAGTTAAAGGGTATATGCAATCTCTATATACAGTGTCTTACCAAAAAATGTTAAGTCTAAAATGTTCTCAGATTAAAATCTTAAATGAAAAATAGAGTGTAGCACCTACTAACTACCTTTAAAAACTGTTAGACTTTGCCCTACTTTATATTTTATACCAAGACCAAACTTGCCTGTTACTCCAAGTATCTCCTTACTTCAGACTTTTGCATTCCAGTTCCCTATGAGGAAAAGGACATTTTTTTTTTTTTTTTTTTTGGTATTAGTCCAGAAGGTCTTGTAAGTGATCATAGAACCATTCAACTTCAGCTTCTTAAGCATTACTGGCCGGGACATAGACTTGGATTACTGTGACATTGAACGGTTTGCCTTGGAAAGGAACAGAGATCATTCTGTCATTTTTTGACATTGTATCCAAGTACTGCACTTTGGACCCTTTTTTTTGTCTAATAGGGTTACTCCATTTCTTCTCAGGGATTCTTGCCCTAAGTAGTAGATACAATGGTAATCTGAATTAAATTCAAACATTCCAGTCCATTTTAGTTCACAGATTCCTAAAATGTCAATGTTCACTCTTGCCATCTCCTGTTTGACCACTTCCAATTTACATCTGAATGCAGAGTTCCAAAGAATAGCAAGAAGAGATAAGAAAGCTTTCTTCAGTGATCAATGCAAAGAAATAGAGGAAAACAACAGAACGGGAAAGACTAGAGATCTCTTCAAGAAAATTAGAGGTACCAAGGGAACATTTCATGCAAGGATGGGCTCAATAAAAAACAGAAATGGTATGGACCTAACAGAAGCAGAAGATATTAAGAAAAGGTGGCAAGAATACACAGAAGAATGGTACAAAAAAGATCTTCACGACCCAGATAATCACGATGGTGTGATCACTCACCTAGAGCCAAACATCCTGGAATGTGAAGTCAAATGGGCCTTAGATAGCATCACAATGAACAAAGCTGATGGAAGTGATGGAAACCCAGTTGAGCTATTTCAAATCCTGAAAGATGATGCTGTGAAAGTGCTGCACTCAATATGCCAGCAAATTTGGAATACTCAACAGTGGCCACAGGGCTGGAAAAGGTCAGTTTTCATTCCAATCGCAAAGAAAGGCAATGCCAAAGAATGGTCAAACTACTGCACAATTGCACTCATCTCACATGCTAGGCTATGTGAACCATGAACTTCCAGATGTTCAAACTGGTTTTAAAAAGGCAGAGGAACCAGAGATCAAATTGCCAACATCTGCTGGATCATGGAAGAAGCAAGAGATTTCCAGAAAAACATCTATTTCTGTTTATTGACTATGACAAAGGCTTTGACTCTGTGGATCACAATAAACTGTGGAAAATTCTGAAAGAAATGGGAATACCAGACCACCTGACCTGCCTCTTGAGAAACCTATATGCAGGTCAGGAAGCAACAGTTAGAACAGGATATGGAACAACAGATGGGTTCCAAATAGGAAAAGGAGTACCTCAAGGCTGTATATTGTCACCCTGCTTATTTAACTTATATGCAGAGAACATCATGAGAAACGCTGGGCTGGAAGAAGCAGAAGCTGGAATCAAGATTGCCAGGAGAAATATCAATAATCTCAGATACGCAGATGACACCACCCTTACGGCAGAAAGTGAAGAGAAACTAAAAAGTGTCTTGATGGAAGTGAAAGACGAGAGTGAAGAAATTGGCTTAAAGCTCAACATTGAGAAAACTAAGATCATGACATCTGGTCCTATCACTTCATGACAAATAAATGGGGAAACAGTGGAAACAGTGTCAGACTTTATTGTTCTTGTCTCCAATATCACTGCAGATGGTGATTGCAGCCATGAAATTAAAAGACGCTTACTCCTTGGAAGGAAAGTTATGACCAACATAGATAGCATATTCAAAGACAGAGACATTACTTTGCCAACAAAGGTCTATCTAGTCAAAGCTATGGATTTTTCAGTAATCATGTATGGATGTGACAGTTGGACTGTGAAGAAAGCTGAGCACCAAAAAATTGATGCTTTTGAACTGTGGTGTTGGAGAAGACTCTGGAGAGTCCCTTAGACTGCAAGGAGATCCAACCAGTCCATTCTGAAGGAGATCAGCCCTGGGATTTCTTTGGAGGGAATGATGCTAAAGCTGAAACTCCAGTACTTTAGCCACCTTATGAGAAAAGTTGACTCATTGGAAAAGACTCTGATGCTGGGAGGGATTGGGGGCAGGAAGAGAAGGGGACGACCCAGGATGAGATGGCTGGATGACATCACCAACGTGAGTTTGAGTGAACTCCGGCAGTTGGAGATGGACTGAGAGGCCTGGTGTTCTGTGATTCATGGGGTTGCAAAGACACGACTGAGCCAGTGAACTGAACTGAACTGATGCAATATTTTTATTTATAGCATCAGACTTTACTTCCATCACCAGTCACATCCACAGCTGGGAATTGTTTTTGCTTTGCCTCCATCACTTTATTCTTTCTGCAGTTATTTCTCCACTTTTCTCCAGTAGCATATTGGGCACCTACTGACATGGGGAGTTCATCTTTCAGTGTCATTTTTTTTTTTTTTTTATCTTTTCATACTATTCATGTGGTTCTCAATGCAAGAATACCGAAGTGGTTTTTCATTGCCTTCTCCATCAGTTTGGTTAGTTTTTTGTGATTGTGGTTTTCATTCTGTCTGCCCTCTGATAAACAATGATAAGAAATTTATGAAACATTCCTGAGGGGAGAAACTGACTGAGGGGGAACCTGGGTCTTGTTTTGATGGTCAGTAAACCTTTAATCCAATTATCTGTTGACAGATGGGGCTGTGTTTCCCTCCCTGTTGTTTGGCCAAACAGTCAACCCATTGGAGACTCCTGAACACTCACAGGCAAGTCTGGCTCAGTATCCCACTGGCCTTCAAAGTCAAATAACCTGGGGGTTCTTAGTCCCTTTATAAGATCATCAGGTTGGGAAATCTGTTGTGGGTCCTAGAGCTCTCTTAACAGTGCAAGAATTTCTTTGGTATACTTGTCCTCCCATTTGTGGTCATCTGCTCAGTGCTCTGTGGTGGGGCTAATGGCAAACTCCTCAAAGAGTGCTTATGTCACATGCTGCATGGCCCAGGTCTGTTGTAGACAGAGCCCCTGCCCCCATGACAGGCCACTGCTGACCTGTGCCTCTGTAGGTGACACTAAAACACCCAAAGGCAGGTCTTTCTCTCTCTCTGTGGGACCTCTAGGTCTCGGTACACACAAGGTTTTTTTGAGCCCTCCAAGCATCTCTGGCAAGCGTGGGGTTTGCCCCTGCTACCAACTTGTTGAGGCTTCTCCTTTGCCCTTGAAGGTGGGATATTCTTTTTGATGAGATCCAACATTCTCCTGTCAAATTGACAGGAATGAGGAACGAGTTTGTTCAGCAATGAGTTGCACTTTTGGAGTTCTCGCAGGAGAAGATGAGTGCACATCCCTATACTCCACCATCATGTTTTCAGATTATATTATTTTCAGCTGAAGATTTAGAAGCTCTATACAGTCAGCAAAAACAAGACTGGGTGCTGCCTTTGGCTCAGATCATGAAGTACTTATTGCAAAATTCAGACTTAAATTGAAGAAAGTAGGGAAACTACTAGACCACTCAGGTACGACCTAAATCAAATCCCTTACAGTTATACAGTGGAAGTGACAAATAGATTCAAGGCATTAGATCTGATAGAGTGCCAGAAAAAAACTATAGAAAGAGGTTCATGATGTTGTATAGGAAGCAGTGATAAAGACCATCCCCAAGCAAAAGAAATGCATAAAAATAAAAATTGTTGTCAGAGGAGACCTTACAAATAGCTGAGAAAAGAAGAGATGCTAAAGGCAAAGGAGAAAAGGAAAGATATATCCACTTGAATGCAGAGTTTCAAAGAATAGTAAGGAGAGATAAGAAAGCTTTCTTCCATGATCAATGCAAAGAAATAGAGGAAAACAATAGAATGGGAAAGACTAGAGATCTCTTCAAGAAAATTAAACATACCAATGGAATATTTCATTTAAAGATGACCACAATAAAGGACAGAAACAGAATGGAACTAACAAAATTAGAAGATATTAAGAACAGATAGCTAGAACACAGAGAAGAACTATACAACAAAAATCTGTATGACCAAGATAGCCACAATGGTGTAATCACTCACCTAGAGCCTGATATCCTGGAATGTGAAGTCAAGTGGGCCTTAGGAAACATCACTATAAACAAAGCTAGTGGAAGTGATAGAATTCCAGCTGAACTATTTCAAATCCTAAAAGATGATGCTGTTAAAGTGCCACACTCAATAAGGCAGCAAATTTGAAAAAACTCAGCAGAGGCCACAGGAGTGAAAAAGGTCAGTTTTCATTCCAATCCCAAAGAAAGGCATTGATAAAGAATGTTCAAACCACTACACAGTTGAACTCATCTTACATGCTAGCAAATTAATGCTCAAAATTCCTCAAGCCATGCTTCAACAGTACATAAACCAAGAACTTCCAGATGTTCCAGCTGGACTTAGAAAAGGCAGCGGAACTAGAGATAAAATTGTCAACTTATGCTGACTCACAGAAAAAGCAAGTGAGCTCCAAAAACACATCTTATTTTGCTTTATTGACTATGCCAAAACCTTTGACTGTGTAAATCACAGAAAGCTGTGTAAAGTTCTTCAAGAGGTGGGAACACCAGACTACCTTACCTGCCTCCTGAGAAATCTGTATTCAGCTCAAGGAGCAACAGTTAGAATTGGACATGGAACAATAGACTGGTTCCAAATTGGGAAAGGAGTACATGTAGGCTGTATATTGTCACCTTGCTTATTTAAATTATACGCAGAGTAAATATACAGAGTAAATCAAGCAAAATGGTGGGCTGGATGAAGCACAAGCTGGAATCAAGATTGCCGAGAGAAATATCAGTAACCTGAGATATGCAGATGACACCACCATGATGGCAGAAAGCAAAGACTAACTAAAAGCCTCTTGATCAAGGTTAAAGAGGAGAGTGAAAAAGCTGGTTTAAAGCTCAACTTTAATAAAACAAAGCTCATGGCATCTGTCCCCGTCACTTCATGGCAAATAGAAGGGGAAACAATGGTAACAGTGACAGTCTTTATTTTCTTCATCTCCAACATCACTGTAGATGGTGACTGTAGCCACGAAATTTAAAGATGCTTGCTCTTTGAAAGAAGAAGTTATGAAAAACCTAGACAAATATTTAAAAAAGAAAACATTACTTTGCCGACAAAGGTCCATATAGTCAAAGTTATTGTTTTTCCAGTAGTCATGTATGGATGTGAGAGTTGGACCATAAAGAAAGCTGAGCACTGAAGAATTCATGCATTTGAACTGTGGTGCTAGAGAAGACTTTTGAGAGTCCCTTGGGCTGCAAGGAGATGAAAGCTAAAGGAAATCAGTTTGAAATATTCATTGAAACGACTGATACTGAAGCTGAAATTCCAATAGTTTGGCCACCTGATGGAAAGAACTGACTCTTTGGAAAAGACCCTGAAGCTGAGAAAGATTGAAGGCAGGAGGAGAAGGGGATGACAGAGAGTGAGATGGTTAGATGGCCTCACCGACTATATGGACATGAGTTTGAGTAAGCTCCAGGTGTTGGTGATGGACAGGGAAGCCTGGCATGCTGCAGTCCATGGAGTTGCAAAGAGTTGGATACAACTAAGAGAGTGAACTGAACTGAATTGAGCTACCTATGTTTAATGGTGTAAGAAATGTGAATTCTCTTTGGTTTCAGTGTTTAGAAATACAGAAGCAAAAAAAAAAAAAAAAATCATTAGTGACTAGTCTAAGAGAAAAAGATTTTCATTGTCTCATTTCCAGTGGTCTTAAGATATGAAGATATCTGGGTAGTAGAAAGAGTAAATATGCAAAGATATCACATAGATATTTATGAAACAAATATCTAGAATGTTAAAGACATGACTTCTGTTTCTGGGTGCTTTACAATATAACCTAGATTTGTATTAGATACTTGGAATACATTCTGTATGCCTCTTCTTGTGCATATCATAGAAGGCTGGCATCATGTGACAGAGAAGAGAAAGCTAGGGTTTGCATTTCAGTTGTTAAAGATTGGAATTTTCAAAATGCTCATCCTGGAAGTAAATATTTAAACAAGTTAAATTATAGGATCCAGAGATGAGGTCAAATGGAATCATTGAAATTCTGGTACAGATGCAAAATATGCTAGTATAGGCTTGGATTCTATATCCTAGCATATGATTTACCTGCTTTGTCCAAAACACATGATGCAACCTTCCAGTACAATATTGTTCTCTACTCTTGGAAAAATGTACTGGATTCATGTCATGAATAAAACTATTGTAAGTTTCTACTGAAGATCTTCTTCGATTTATATTAGTCTAGGTCCACATTTAGTGATTTTTCATAGAAGGAAAATTCTAGTAGACAGCCATCATCAAAGACTGGAAATATATCTTCTTGTTTTCTTTTATAATCTGAAAAAAATATACTCCAGTATTTATCATCAAATAAATGTCTCATGAGATATATTAATTTTATTATACTATTTTACAAGTGTAAACTGAGCAAAATTAAAAAAAAATATTATTTAGTTGTATGGAAATTTCTGTATGTGAATTTGAAGGTTGCAGTAAACACTGGGGTGCTTTAAGTCAAACTCTTTCAGTCACGCTATTTACTTATTGAACAAATATAGATTGAGTTCATTTTAGGTTAACCTCAGGAAATGTCTGATAGTTTTTCATATTTTTTAACAGATAGAAATTGCAGTTTCTTCATGTACAAACTAATAAAATGTGCCAGGAACTCTGCTAAGTTATGGGGATACTCAGCTGGAAAAGCATGATTTCTTGAAATTCATAATTTAGAGGTGCAATACAAATGTAAATCAATCTCAGTTACTACTTCAAACTGCTCTATTACTCTTAGAAGAGGGAAGACTAAAGAGGACTTGGAGATAATGAACTTTTCATTCAAATGCCAGATTTCAAAATCCACTTTACCCAAATTTTTTCTCCATATTCTTATACAGAGAAATATGCCAACTAATGCTCCCTCCTTCAGGACCAGGTTGTATTACTTTTGGGGGTAATTCAAAGAGATGTTTCTCTCACTGATATTTGCCATCTCATAAATGGAATCATCTTCCTTCTGCATTGCTTATGGCTATACATGGACTCATTTTTGGTCTTTTTTTTTTTTTTTTTTTTTTGCCAGACCCCAAATCATTCAATCCTGTTAAATCTACCATCAAAACATTCTGGATACAATATCTCACTCAATCCATTAGCATCACAAGGTAACAAAACTTTTTATTAGATTATTTCAATACCTTCCTAATTCATCCCTGTGTCCCCACTTTTCCAATTCTGCAATCTAGTCTTCATATAATAACCAGTGATAATACTACATAGCAGGGTAGTGATACCCACTTCCTTGGTCCTCAATAATCTAGTAATTTCTTCTAAAACATAGAACACATGCTCAGGAGTTACTGGACTTTACTTAATGCCACCCTCCCTATCCTTTCCTGCATTTCCTTGTTGGCTTCCTTGTTTTTTCTTAAATACAGCAGTGTCTGTCCTTCTCAGGGAATTTACACATGCTAGCAAATAAATGCTCAAAATTCTCCAAATGAGGCTTCACCAGTATGAGAACCAAAAACTTCCAGATATTCAAGCTGCATTTAGAAAAGGCAGAGGAACCAGAGATCAAATTGCCAATATCTGTTGGATCATAGAAAAAGCAAGAGAATTTCAGAAAAACAGCTACTTCTGCTTCCTTGACTACACTAAAATCTTTGTGTGGATTACTACAAACTGTGGAAAATTCTTAAAGGATGGGAATACCAGACCACTTTACCTACCTCCTGAGAAATCTGTATGCAAGTTAAGAAGCAACAGTTAGAACCATATATGGAACAACAGAGTGGTTCCAAATTGGGAAAAGAGGACGTCAAAAGCTATATTTCTCTCACCCTGCTTATTTAACTTTTATGCAGAGTACATCATGCAAAAAGCCAGGCTGGATCAAGCACAATCAGGAATCAAAATTGCTGGGAGAAATATTAATAATCTCAGATATGCATATGACACCAACTTTATGGCAAGAGTCTCTCTTCTTTTTTTTTTTTTTTTTTGGTGCTACTTCTTTTTTTTTTCTAATTGAAGGATAATTATTTTACAGAATTTTGTTTTCTGTCAAACATCAACAAGAATCAGCCATAGGTACACCCATACCCCCTCCCTCCAAAAACTCCCTCCCATCTGCCTCCCCATCCCGACGTTTTAGATTGTCACAGAGCCCCTGTTTGAGTTCCCTGTGTCATACAGCAAATTCACATTGACTATCTATTTTCCATGTTACTCTCTCCATACACCTCACCCTCTTCCTCCTTCCCTCCCTCCATGTCCATAGGTCTGCTCTCTATGTCTGTTTCTCCATTGCTGCCCTGTAAATAAATTCATCAATACCATCTTTCTAGATTTCATATACATACACCAGTATATAATATTTATATTTCTCTTTCTGATTTACTTCACTCTGTAAAATGGGCTCTAGGTTCATCCATCTCCTTAGAACTGACTTGAGTAAAATGTGTTCCTTTTTATGGCTAAGTAGTATTCCTTGTATATATGTACCAAAGCTTCTTTATCCATTTAATTGTTGATGGACATCTAGGTTGCTTCCATGTTCTAGCTATTATAAATAGTGCTGAAGTGAATATTGGAGTACATGTGTCTTTTTCAATTTTGTTTCCCTCAATGTATATGCCTAATAGTGGGATTGCTGGGTCATATGGCCATTTTATTCTTAGTTTCTTTAAGGAATCTCCATACTGTCTTACATGTGGCTGTATCAATTTACATTCCCACCAGCAATGTAAGAGGGTTTCCTTTTCTCCACACACTCTCCAGCATTTATTGTTTCTATACTTTTTGATAATAGCCATTCTGACTGGTGTGAGGTGATATCTCATTGTAGTTTTGATTTGTGTTTTTCTAATACTGAGCAATGTTGAATATCTTTTCATGTGCTTGTTAGCTAACTGTATGTCTTCTTTGGAGGACTGTCTATTTAGGACTTTTCCCCAGGTTTTGATTGGGCTCTTTGGTATTCTAATATTTAGTTGTATGAGTTGCTTGTAGGTAGGTAGATAAGTAAGCTTAGTCACTCAGTTATGTCCCACTCTTTGTGAACGCATGGACTGTAGCCCACCATGCTCCTTTGTCCATGGGATTTCCCAGGCAAGAATACTGGATTGGGTTGTCATTTTCTTATCCAGAGGCTCTTCCTGATCCAGGGATTGAACCTGGGTCTCCTGCAGATTCAGTTGTATGTGTTGCTTGTATATTTTGTAAAGTAACACTTTATCAGTTGCCTTGTTTGTAGTTTCCTTTGCTGTGCAAAAGATTTTAAGCTTAATTGTCCCTACTTGTTAATTTTTATTTCCATTACCGTAGGAGGTGGGTCATAGAAGATTTTGCTTTGATTTATATTATCAAGTGTTCTGTCTATGAGATCCTCAAGAGTTTTACAGTTTCTTATCTTACATTTAGGTCTTTAATCCACTTGGAGTTTATATTTGTGTAGAGCATTAGGACGTGTTCTAATTTTATTCTTTTCATGTGGCTTTCCAGGTTTCCCAGCACCACTTATTGAAGCAGTTATCTTTTTTCATTGTATATGAAAGAGCTTCTTAATGAATGTGAAAGAGGAGAGTGAAAAACCAGCTTAAAACTCAACATTCAATAAATGAGGATCATGGCATCTGGTCCCATCACTTCATGATGCATGGATGAAAAAACATTGGAAACAGTGACAGACTATTTTCTTGGGCTCAAAAATCACTGCAGATGGTGACTGCAGCCATGAAATTAAAAGACGTTTGCTCCTTGGAAGAAAAGCTATGAGCAACCTAGACAGCATATTAAAAAGCAGAGACATTACTTTGCCAACAGGTCCATTTAGTCAAAGTTACAGTTTTTCCATCATGTACAAATGCAAGTGTTGGAACATAAAGAAAGCTGAGCATCAAATAATTGATTCTTTTGAACAGTGGTGTTGGAGAAGACTCTTGAGAATCCCTTGGACTGCAGGGAGATCAAACCAGTTGATCCTAAAGAAGTTAATCCTGAATATACGTTGGAAGGATTGATGCTGAAGCTGAAATGTCAATAATTTGGTCGCCTGATTTGAAGAGCTGACTCATTAGAAAAGACCCTGATGCTGGGAAAGACTGAAGGCAGGAGGAAAGGGGGACGACAGAGAATGAAATGGTTGGATGGCATCACCAATTCAATGGACATGAGTTTGAGGAAGTTCAGGGAGATGGTGAAGGACAGGGAGGCCTGGCATGCTGCAGTCCATTAGGTCACAAAGGGTCAAACATGACTAAGCAACTGAAAAACAACAACACATATTGTTCCTTCTGCTTGGCTTATTCTTCTAGAAATATTTGCATATAGTCCCTCACTTCATTTAAGAAGTCCACCACTTCATTTCTGTTCAGATGAAACATCTCCTCAAAGAGTCTGCTGAGATCCTAATTAAATAGAAACTTCTGGTTCTAAGACCTCAGTAAGACTGACAGATAAAAGAAGATGCCTAGTTTAATTTGAAATGCAATAAATAACGAATTTTTGTGAAAGTATGCCTAAAATGTTTTATAATGGCTTTGTATGGCATGGGTTCTGTTTATAGTAAAAGAGTCATGGCTTCTTCTGAAATTCAAATTTAACTGAATGTTCTGTATCATTATTGACTAAATCTATCATCTATATCAAGCTTTTTTTCCTCATAAAATTTCACTCTACAGGACATTGTGTGATACAGTTGTTTGTTTGCTACATATCTGCTTCTCTCACTAGATTGTAAGAGCCATGAGAGGAGGCAATGAGTTTTCTGTGTTAAAAACTAAATGATTAGAGCCTAGAGCAGAAGCTTTGCATAGGAGATGCTCAGACAATGTTTGCTCAGTTAAGAGAGAAATAATTATGTTCTATTTGTTATATATATATATATATATAATGGCATGAAAACCCACTTCAGTATTCTTGCCTGGAGAATACCCATGAACAGAGGAGCCTGACGGGCTACAGTCAATGGGTTCCCAAAGAGTCAGACACAACTGAGCAACTAAGCACAGCACAGAACAGCACATATATAAAAATAACTAAATACCTGTGAATGTTCCATATTCTCAATAAAGGAACATCTAGAAAATCAAAACAGAAAGTACAGACTGTGGGTGTTCAGTCATATCCAACTCTTTGTGACCCCTTTAACTGTAGCCCAAGAGGCTCCTCTGTTCATGGAGGTTTCCAAGTAAGAACATGGAAGCAATTCATCATTTCTTACTCCAGGTGATCTTCCCAAACCGGGGATTGAAATAGAACCAAAGTCTCTTGTGACTCCTGCATTGGCAGGTGGATTATTTACCACTGCACCACCTGGGAAGGCATTTTCAAAAGTAATTTACAGAGTCTCTGGTGATTGAAACATGAGAATATTTAATTATAAAATACATTAAAAAATCATGCCTGTTAGGGCAAGTTAGAAAACAATTTTAAGTTTTATTCTACATGTAATGATCTGCTCTAGCAGATGACGATATTTAAGCAGTGTCAGCCATGACTAAAGATGATTAAGAAAGCTAACAAATCTGGATTCACTAAGAAGTAACCCTTTCATAGCAATACGACTTTCCTCAAGAAACAAGAGAAAAATAAAATAACTTAACTTTATACCTAAAGCAACTAGAAAAAGAAGAAATGAAGAACTTCAGGGCTAGTAGAAGGAAAGAAATCATAAAAATTCAGGGAGAAATAAATGAAAAAGAAACCAAGGAGACTATAGCAAAAATGAACAAAATTAAAAGCTGGTTCTTTGAGAAGATACATAAAATAGACAAACCATAAGTCAGACTCATGTAGAAAAAAAGGGCCAAGAATCAATTCATCAAAATTAGAAATGAAAATGGAGAAATCACAACAGACAATACAGAAATACAAAGGATCATAAGAGACTACCATCAGTAACTCAATGTCAATAAAATGAACTTGGAAGAAATGGACGAATTCTTAGAAAAATGTAACCTTCCAAAACTGAACCGGGAAGAAACAGAAAATCTTAACAGATCCATCACAAGCACGGAAATGGAAACTGTAAAAAAAAAAAAAAATCTTCCAAGAAACAAAACGCCAGGACCAGATGACTTCACAGCTGAATTCTACCAAAAATTTAGAAAAGAGCTACCACCTATCCTACTCAAACTCTTCCAGAAAATTACAGAGGAAGGTAAACTGCCAAATTCATTCTATGAGGCCACCATCATCCTTACACCAAAACCAGACAAAGATTCCACAAAGAAAAAAAGAAAATTACAGGCCAATATAACTAATGAACATAGACGCAAAAGTCCTTAACAAAATTCTAGCAAACAGAATCCAATAATGTATTAAAAACATCATACATCATGACCAAGTGGGTTTTATCCCAGGTATGTAAGAATACTTCAATATTTTCAAACCAATCAATGTTATACACCACATTAACAAATTGAAAGATAAAAACCATACGATTATCTCAATAGATGAAGAGAGAGCCTTTGACAAAACTCAACATCCATTTAAGATAAAAACCCTCCAGAAAGAAGGCATAGAAGGAACATGCTGCTGCTGCGTTGCTTTAGTCGTGTCTGACTCTGTGTGACCCCATAGATGGCAGCCAACCAGTCTTCCTGTCCCTGCGATTCTCAAAGCAAGAACACTGGAGTGGGTTGCCATGTCCTTCTCTAACGCATGAAAGTGAAAAGTGAAATTGAAGTCATTCAGTCGTGTCCAACTCTAGCGACCCCATGGACTGCAGCCTACCAGGCTCCTACGTCCATGGGGTTTTCTAGGCAAAAGTACTGGAGTGGGGTGCCATTGCCTTCTCTGAGAAGGAACATACCTCAACATAATAAAAGCCATATATGATAAATCCACTGCAAACATTTTACTCAATGGTGAAAAATTGAAAGCATTTCCCCTAAAGTAAGGAACAAGACAAGGGTGTCCACTCTTACCACTACTATTCAACATAGTTATGGAAGTTTTAGCCACAGCAATCAGAGAAGAAAAATAAACAAAAGGAATCCAGATTGGAAAAGAAGAAGTAAAACTCTCACTGTTTGCAGATGACGTGATCCTCTACATAGAAAACCCTAAAGACTCCACCAGAAAATTACTAGAGCTAATCAATGGATATAGTAAAGTTGCAGGATATAAAATTAACACACAGAAATCCCTTGCATTCCTATATACTGACAATGAGAAAACAGAAAGAGAAATTGAGGAAACAATTCCATTCACCTTTGCGATGAAAATAATAAAATTTTCAGGAATAAATCTACCTAAAGAAACAAAAGTCCTACATATAGAAACCTATAAAACACCTATGAAAGAAATCAAAGATGACACGAATAGATGGAGAAATAGACCATGTTCATGGATCCGAAGAACTAATAGAGTGAAAGTGAGTATACTACCCAAAGCAATCTATAGATTTAATGCAATCCCTATCAAGCTAACAACGGCGTTTTTCAGAGAATTAGAACAAATAATTTCACAATTTGTATGGAAATATGAAAAACCTCTAATAGCCAAAGAAATCTTGAGAAAGAAGATTGGAATTGGAGAAATCAACCTACCTCACTTCAGACTATACTACAAGGCTACAGTCATTAAGACAGTATGGTACTGACACAAAAACAAAAATATAGATCAGTGGATCAAAATAGAAAGCCCAGAAATAAATCCACACACCTATGGACACTTAATCTTTGACAAAGGAGGCAAGAATATACAATGGAGAAAAGGCAAACTCTTTAACAAGTGGTGCTGGGAAAAGTGGTCAACCACTTGTAAAAGAATGAAACTAGAACACTTTCTAACACCATACACAAAAATAAACTCAAAATGAATTAAAGATCTAAATGTAAGACCATAAACTATAAAACTCCTCCTAGAATAATGGAAATAAAAACAAAAATAAGCAAATGGGACCTAATTAAATTTAAAAGCTTTTGCACAATGAAGGAAACTATAAGGAAGTGAAAAGACACCCTTCAGAATGGGAGAAAATAATAGCAAATGAAGCAACTGACAAAGAATTAATCTCAAAAATATACAAGCAACTCCTGCAGCTCAATTCCAGAAAAATAAATGACCCAATCAAAAATGAGCCAAAGAACTAAACAGACATTTCTCCAAAGAAAACATACAGATGGTTAACAAAAACATGAAAAGATGCTCAACAACATTCATTATCAGAGAAATGCAAATTAAAACCACAATGAGGTGTCATCTAACACTGGTCAGAATGGTTGCTATTAAAAAGTCTACAAACAATAAATGCTGCAGAGGGTGTGGAGAAAAGGCAACTCTCTTACACTGTTGATGGGAATGCAAACTAGTACAGCCACTATGGAGAACAGTGTGGAGATTCCTTAAAAAACTGGAAATAGAACTGCCATATGACCCAGAAATCCCACTGCTGGGCATACACACCGAGGAAACATAATTGAAAGAGACACGTGTACCCCAATGTTCACAGCAGCAGTGTTTACAATAGCCAGGACTTGGAAGCAACCAAGATGTCCATCAGCAGATGAATGGTAAGAAAGCTGTGGTACATATACACAATAGAATATTACTCGGCTATTAAAATAATTCATTTGAATAAGTTCTAATGAGGTGGATGAAACTGGAGCCTATTATACAGAGTGAAGTAAGTCAGAAAGAAAAACACCAATACAGTATAATACATATATATGGAATTTAGAAAAATGGTAATGATGACCCTATATACGAGACAGCAAAAGAGACACATATGTAAAGAATAGACTTTTCGACTCTGTGGGAGAAGGTAAGAGTGGGATGATTTGAGAGAATAGCATTGAACCATGTATATTAGCATATGTGAAATAAATTGCCAGTCCAGGCTGGATGCATGAGACAAAGCACTCAGGGCTGGTGCACTGCGATGACCCTAAGGGTTGGGATGCGGAGGGATGTGGGAGAGGGATTCAGGATGGGGAACACATGTACACCCATGTCTGATTCATGTGCTTGTATGGCAAAAACTACTACAATGCTGCTGCTGCTGCTGCTAAGTCGCTTCAGTCGTGTCCGACTCTGTGCGACCCCATAGATGGCAGCCAACCAGGCTTCTCTGTCCCTGGGATTCTCCAGGCAAGAATACTGGAGTGGGTTGCCATTTCCTTCTTCAATGCATGAAAGTTAAAAGTGAAAGTGAAGTCGCTCAGTCATGTCTGACTCTTAGCGACCCCATGGACTGCAGTATATCAGGCTCCTCCGTCCATGGGATTTTCCAGGCAAGAGTACTGGAGTGGGGTGCCATCACCTTCTCCGACAATACTGTAAAGTAATTAGCCTCCAGTTAAAGTAAATAAATTAATTTTAACAAATTTTAAAAATTAAAAAAGGAACCCTTTCTACAAGATTACAAAGCATTTACCATTTTGATTGTTTTTTGCTGAAGTTCCCTCCATATTTCTATGAAGACATAATCTCAACAGTCTAGTTATTGTAATCATTATATTTTCAAAGGACAAGCCCTTGCCTAGGTAACTCTCTTGGTAAAGATAAATTGCATATGGAGGAATGCAGGCTGGGCTTCCAGGTGGCACTAGAGGTGAAGAGCCTGCCTACCTAGGCAGGAGAGGTAAGAGATACAGGTCTGATCCCTGGGTCAGGAAGATCTGCTGGAGGAGAGCTTGGTAACCCACTCCAGTATTATTGCCTGGAGAATCCCATGGACAGAGGAGCCTGAACACAACTGCACACATGCTAATACAGACTAATTCAGGGCCTCACAGGTGTTGGCCACATTCAAGTAAAGTGACCAGTGGAAATGAGCTAGTTCTGGGTCTGAAGGATGGGAGAAATTAGAAAACACGAGAAGCACTTTGAGTTGAATCTATAATTATTTTAATATTTGAAACTACAAGCCTAAAGTATAACTTTACACCAATACCATTAGTAAACCAGATGCAAAGAGATCTCAAAAAGTTTGTTTACAATCCCTCAGGTTTTCATATCATTTTAATGTAAAAATAAAGGCCTAAGGAATTAACTTTGAAATGGACTTCAAATAATGTTTGAATTTCAAGGTGATTTAAAAATAATAATCCTCATGATAATAATCATATGGTATGATTTCCCCCCTCTTTCTTTCCTTAATATGCCTGATATAACTTCATGTACAGATATTCTAACATGATTGTGGGGAAGGAGTGTTGCAAGTAAAACATTATAGACATTGAAAATAAATAAATTAGGGAACAAGGGCAAAGCTTTAAAGGGCATCCTCAGTCAATGACTATTTTTTTTAAAGAGGGTTCCAAACTATGACAACAGACATTTGAACATATTTTTTTCTGAAAGGTTTGTGGCTTCTAAGACATTTGTTCTGAAGACTCAAAGCTTCAAAATAATTGCTAATTATAAAATAAAAACATGACCACTGCACTTACTGAATGGTAGACTATTTGTATTTATTCTCTTAGGAGGTTTAATATTTAATTTC
The DNA here is from genome assembly GCF_029407905.1 of Bubalus kerabau. Lineage (NCBI taxonomy): Eukaryota > Metazoa > Chordata > Mammalia > Artiodactyla > Bovidae > Bubalus > Bubalus kerabau. The sequence continues at coordinate 12,539,250 of NC_073632.1, read as the reverse complement.
TAAACCTTTGTGAAAGTTGAATTGAACAAATACATTGAAGTGCTAACTTGTTCTTACAGTCATGGTATTGAATAGGTTATCATGCAGGTCACTACTCTCATTGCTTCCTGATGTTTTAGTAAATAAAATAATTCAAATCATTGATTTTCTTTCTAACTCCTGGCATTTTTGCAGACACTATTTACAAGTTATTTGATGATACAGTAAATTCTTTTAAACATATTTTTATTATATTCATCAAAGTAATTTTTCAATGAACAAAGCTTGATTTTCACAAGTTAAATGGAAAAAAAAATAAACTCAGAGATTAAAATTGAAAATACATTAGAGAAATGATATAAAGTATAAGTAGTACAATAAGATAGGGATGAGTGATACAAGAACAAACATAAAATATATACTTAAATTATTCATGTAAATTGTATTATCACAAGACATGGTTTTGTAAATCTTTCATTAGAAAACAGTGACATTCAGTTAAAACCAATACCAAGTTAATACAAGGTTTAATAATTTGAAATATTATTATTATAACTGTGTACATAAATGAACACTTGCTTACTAAAACACTAATCTCATAAATCTAGGACAGTTGAATACTTTCAACATTTGATGATTGGCAAATTCTATATTCAGCTTACTTTGTGAATTGATTTGCAGTTTTCAATGTTAGCAGAATTAGTGTAAAAAACAGATTACAAAATATTGTATTTCCTCATCAAGTATATTGGAAGTATAAAACATTATTTGTGTTTCGCTACCAGTTTTTTAAGAAAGCTTTTTTTTTTTTTTTTAATTTGGCCCCATTTCCTGTTGACTTATGATTAACACAGCAATAGAAAAACATATTTAAATGATTTGTATTTTAGTCAATCTATAGTAATTTTATTCATAAAGTCATTTACAGAATCAGAGGTCACTAACAATGTTATAATGCTTCATAACTGACATTATTTCATATACATTATTCTCCAATACCATATCTTAAAGATTAATAGCCTACTTTATTCTACAGTATTTAGATGCTGATTTCATTAAAACACCAAATCACCAGAGGTGTGTGAGTTTTATCTGAATTTTCCTTTTCTTTCATACTAGTCTATCTATCTATTCATAAACTAAGAGTTTTAGTTATTGAAGCTTTATATTCTTTTTAAATATCAGATACAGCTTATGGTTACACCCAGTTCATATTATTAAGAATTTTGTCATTTTGTTTTCTTTTTGCCTGTTTTTCATATGAACATGAGAATGTATCTGTTTAGAAAGATATTTCAACATTTTTCTGGGAATATACTGTATTTGTAAATTAACTCAGGGAAAAGTAACATTTTTAAGCTATTGAATCTCTGATAGAATAATGGTTTGAATTTTCATTTGTGTGCTTCTATTTCTGTGTCCTTCAGGAAGTTTCTAGTTGGAGTTAGTTGGTAAGATTTCCATTTTTTACCATAATGTCTGTTTCTATTGTAGACTTTTTTATACCTATATATTTCAGAGACTTTATTAGTCTATTTTATTATCTAAACCTTACAGTATGTTTAACCTTCAAATTATACTCATATAAATAATTCCTATTATATATTTAATGTTAAGCTGAATCTGATTTGCAAGTGTGTTATTCCTGAAAATCCTATATAACTTTGTTTGAGTGCTTTTTCATCTATGATGAGTTTTCTTTCTTTTCTACATAGAATTATCACTTCTATAAGGATAATTTTAAATTATAGTTTCTATGTCATGGGAGTATGGTATATTCATTATTTCTTTATTTACAAATTGTCAGATGATTTGTTTTTTCATTTAGATCTCAGGGAGAGATATAAAAATTTCCTCCTCTTCTACTATATGTATGAGGATAATTGTTTCTCTGAAGTTAACTAACGTTGCAACATTTCAAGGCATTTAGTTATTGCAAAGGTCAAATTTTCAGTGCTAAACTGTTATATAAATCATTGGCCCTGTTTGTATATCAAAACATAGAATATTTGACATTAATTAGTAAAGCAAGTGGATAATAGTTATTACACAATTATATATATAATTATATAAACAATTATATAACTAATTCAATCACTTCATTAATCAGAAGGAATTCATATTGATACACCATTACCAACCTCTCATCAGCTCATACTCTCACAGTTACAGCTACAATTTTCATACTTTTTTTTTTCTCTATTATCTATTGTGTAAACTCTAAGTCTTAGAATTATTTTCAGGAGTCCATAGATTTTTCTACACAAGAAAGTATTCCCAACTACAATATGCTTTCTTTCCATCCAATTTTGCTCTCATTACTTTAGTGTATATCTGCCTTTAGTACCTTTTCCAGCCAATGAAGGCACAGGAGACACTTGGCACAACAAGCCTGTACAACAAGCCCATATATGGCGACCATGACTGGAAACCCTAGACCTGACCTCTCACTGACACCAGCAGAATGGTGTCACTATTATTGCTGGAAGCATATGGCCACGGACCATTTAAGGCAAAACTTCATCATGTTGCCCTTGTGTATGTATCTGCACATATGTGTGACTCTTCTTTGTGCAAATTATTTGTGTCTGTTTTCCACAATGTAGATGAAAACTCAACATCCCCGTGCTATGCAATTATTCTACTCTCACAGACATGTATAGTGTTATACTGTAGCTCCCCTAGTGCCCTTAAACTTGGGTTTAGAAGAGTCCATACAAGGGCTATGCTCCTCCACAGTTATTAGATTTTACCTGTAGTTTTTCATCTCTGTAACAATTTAGACATTATTATACTGAATGGGACACTTTCTGTATAATGGAAAGTGTCTCTTTGTTCTAGGTGTATTGGTTGGGGCAGTTCACTGGACCATGTCTGACTATCAATACTGAGCCTCTCTTAAGCTAGATCTGGTACACACACTGCTTCAGAGCACATGTATTCATTTTGTAGTATAATATTAGTCTAGATATTTATATTTTCATTTTAAATTAAAAATATATTTACTTTATCTGTTTGGTTACACTTTATCATAAACTGGAGTTTAGTTATTTACTGGAGGAAAGTAAATTATATTTTAAAAATTATTTCAATAAAAGTTAATTCTCAGGATATGCAGAAAGAACTTTTGTTTATCTATGCATATTGCATTGTAAAAATGGCATATCTTTGAATTATATATTTGATCAAATTCATTTGGGATAAAAATGCCTATATGATACATTCATTTTTATATTATATTAGCATCAATTATTAAATCTCTAGTTTAATATTATATTAACATAAATCAATTGTTAAATTTCTTCTAATCTATTTAAACACATAGTATAAAAATAGCATTTTAATGATTTGCATGTTATATTTATAAAAGCCAAGACATGGAGACAGCCTAAATGTCCATTGACAGATGAATGGATAAAGAAAATGTAGTACATATATACAATGGAATATTTTTCAGTCACAAAAATATGTGAGATAATAATATTTACAGGAACATAGATTGACCTAGAGATTATCATACTAAGTGAAACAAGTCAGAAAGAGAAAGACAAATGCCATATGATACGTACTCAGTACAGTTCAGTAACTCAGTCGTTTCCGACTCTTTGCGACCCCATGAACCGCAGCATGCCAGGCCTCCCTGTCCATCACCAACTCCTGGAGTCCACCCAAACCCATGGCCATTGAGTCGGTGACCCCATCCAACCATCTCATCTTCTATCGTCCACTTCTCTTCCTGCCTTCAATCTTTCCCTGTATCAGGGTCTTTTCACATAAGTCAGCCCTTTGCATCAGGTGGCCAAAGTATTGGAGTTTCAGTTTTAGCTTCAATATCAGTCCTTCCAATGAACAACCAAGAGAGATCTCCTTTAGGATGGACTGGTTCGATCTATTGGCAGTCCAAGGGACTCTCAAGAGTCTTCTCCAACACCACAGTTCAAAAGCATCAATTTTTCGATGCTCAGCTTTCTTTATAGTCCAAATCTCACATCCATACATGACCAATAAAAAAAACATAGCCTTGATTAGATGGACCTTTGCTGACAAAGAAATGTCTCTGCTTTTTAACATGCTGTCTAGTTTGGTCATAACTTTCCTTCCAAGGAGTAAGCATCTTTTAATTTTGTGGCTGCAGTCACCATCTGCAGTGATTTTGGAGCTCAGAAAAACAAAGTCTGACACTGTTTCCACATCTATTTACCATGAAGTGATGGGACCGGATGCCATGATCTTAGTTTTCTGAATTTTCAGCTTTAAGCCAACTTTTTCACTCCCCTCTTTCACCTTCATCAAGAGGCTCTTTAGTTCTTCTTCAATTTCTTCCATAAGGGTGGTGTCATCTGCATATCTGAGGTTATTGATATTTCTCCCAGCAATCTTGATTCCAGCCTGTGCTTCTTCCAGCCTAGCGTTTCTCATGATGTTCTCTGCATATAAGTTAAATAATAAAGATAATAATAAATAATAAATAAAGTGAAGCCACCCAGTCATGTCCAACTCTTTGTGACCCCATGGACTGTAGCCTACCAGGCCCCTCAGTCCATGTAATTTTCCAGGCAAGAGTACTGGAGTGGGTTGTCATTTCCTTCTCCAGGGGATCTTCCCATCCCAGATATCAAACCCATGTCTCCCGCACTACAGGCAGATGCTTTACCATCTAAGCCACCAGGGAAGCCCACCAGGGAAGTTAAATAAGTAAGGTGACGATATACAGCCTTGATATACTCCTTTTCCTATTTGGAACCAGCCTGTTGTTCCATATCCAGTTCTAACTGTTGCTTCCTGACCTGCATACAGGTTTCTCAAGAGGCAGGTCAGGTGGTCTGGTATTCCCATCTCCTTCAGAATTTTCCACAGTTTACTGTGATCCACACACTCAAAGGCTTTGGCATAGTCAATGAAGCAGAAATAGATGTTTTTCTGAAACTCTTTTGCTTCTTTGATCATCCAGCAGTGTTGGCAATTTGATCTCTGGTTCCTCTGCCTTTTCTAAAACCAGCCTGAACATCTGGAAGTTCACGGTTCATGTACTGCTGAAGCATGGCAGCTGTGACAGATGGCTCAGAAGGGTGGCTGAGAGGAGCTATCCCATGTGCAAGGTCAAGGGGCAGCGGCCAAGAGAAGCTATCCCACGTATAAGTTAAGGAGTTGCAGCTGCACTTTGCTGGAGCAGCCATGAAGGGATATCCCACGTCCAAGGTAAGAGAAACCCAAGTAAGATGGTAGGCACTGAGAGAGGACAGCAGAGGGTGGACAGACTGAAACCACAATCACAGACAACTAGCCAATCTGATCACATGGACCACAGCCTTGTCTAACTCAATGAAACTAAGCCATGCCATGTGGGGCCACCCAAGACGGATGGGTCATGGTGGAGAGGTCTGACAGAATGTTGTCCACTGGAGAAGGAAATGGCAAACCACTTCAGTATTCTTGCCTTGAGAATCTCATGAACAACATGAAATGGCAAAAAGGAAGGACACTGAAAGATGAACCTCCCAGGTTGGTAGGTGCCCATTATGCTACTGGTGATCAGTGGAAAGAATGAATGAAAGAATGAAGGGATGCAGCCAAAGCAAAAACAACACCTAGTTGTGAATGGGACTGGTGATAGAAGCAAGGTCCGATGCTGTAAAGAGAAATATTTCATAGGAACCTGGAATGTTAGGTCCATGAATCAAAGCAAATTGGAAGTAGTCAAATAGGAGATGGCAAGAGTGAATATCGACATTCTAGGAATCAGGGAACTAAGATGGACTGGAATCGGTGAATTTAACTCAGATGATACATATAAGTGGAATCTAAAATATGGCACAAATAAATGTATCTATGAAACAGAAACAGACAGACATAGAGAACAGACCTGTGGTTGCTGAAGGGGAAGGTGGTGGGGTAAACCAGTATTGGTAGTTTTGGATTAGCAGATGCAAGCTAGTATTTATAGGATCAATAAACAAGGTATTATAAACAAGGAACTATATTTACAATCCTGAGATAAACTATAATGAAAAAGAATATGAAGAATATATGTGTATAACTGAGTCATTTTGCTGTACAGTTAAATTAACACAGCATTATAAATTAAATACATTTCAATATTTTTAAAGAAGCAGATAATAATGTGTATGTTAGAAATATAAATTAATTAAATGTAAAATGATATCAGTGTCTAACTGGTTATATATTTCCTACTGCGTATGACATATATTTTTATATAGGATTTGATCTAAAAATAGAATTTAGCTGATTTTGAGCATATATATTAAAATAGTTCAAGTAGGAATGTATTAAGAATACAATCAATTGTTTATTTAATATATGAAATAACTGACTACACAAAACCTAACTATTCAAATTGTAATAACTTATACAACAAAATTTCTGTAATTTAATATTAAGTTCAAATAACTCAGAAAAATTAATACCACTTCAGCTTTATGATCCAAAATTTTTAATATTTCCATTACCATGTTGCTAAGGGAAAATTAAAATGGAAATATTAAATTGCTGAATATTAAAGCAAAATGTAAATGGAGAATAATAGAATGAATTAATAATATTAGTTTTTCTGAATAAGTACATATTATAGTGGAAAAGACAGAAATGGAATCTAGATAATTTTAATTTATAAGTAGTTTGTATCAACTTGAATTATTTTCCTCTGTCATTTCATAAGATAAAGGTGATTATTTCAATGGAATAAAGCTAAACTCCAAGATATGGTTGGATGATGTGCATAAAATATGTTTTGAGGAGAAGCTACATCATTGTACTTTTGGTCAGATTTGAAATTTCTATGAAACTGATGCATGTGATCAGTTCAGTTCAGTCATTAAGCATCACAAGTCAGTGTTCTTATTTTAGGGTATTCAGTTCAGTCACTCAGTTATGTCTGACTCTGCGACCCCATGGACTGCAGCATGCCAGAATTCTCTGTCCATCACCAACTCCAGGAGCTTGCTCAGACTCATGTCCATTGAATCACTGATGCTGTCCAACCATCTCATCCTCTGTCGTCCCTTTCTCCTCCCGCTTTCAGTCTTTCCCAGCATCACAGTATTTTTCAATGAGTCAATTCTTTGCATCAGGTAGCCAAAGTATAGGAGCTTCAGCTTCAGCATCAGTCTTTCCAGTGAATATTCAGGACTGATTTTCTTTAGTATCACATTTCAAAAGCATCAGTTCTTTGGGTCACATGTGTTCCAACTCTCACATCCATAGGTAACTATTGGAAAAACCATAGCTTTAACTATATGGACCTTTGTTGGCAATGCAACGTCTCAGCTTTTTACTGTGCTGTCTAGGTTCCCCAGAGCTTTTTTTCCATAGAGCAATCAACTTTTATTTTCATTGCTGCAGTCACTGTTCACAGTGATTTTGAAGCCTAAGGAAATAAAATCCGTCACTGTTTTATTGTTTCCCCATCTATTTACCATGAAGTGATGAGTCAAATCCTGAAAGACGATGCTGTGAAAGTGCTGTAATCAATATGGCAGCAAATATGGAAAACTCAGCAGTGGCCACAGGACTGGAAAAGGTCAGTTTTCATTCCAATCCCAAAGAAAGACAATGTCAAAGAATGCTCAAACTACCGCACAATTGCATTCATCTCACACTCTAGTAAAGTAATGCTCAAAATTCTCCAAGCCAGGCTTCAGCAATACATGAACCGTGAGTTTCCAGATGCTCAAGGTGGTTTAAAAAAGGCAGAGGAACCAGAGATCAAATTGCCAACATCTGCTGGATCATCAAAAAAGCAAGAGAGTTCCAGAAAAACATATATTTCTGCTTTATTGACTATGCCAAAGCCTTTGACTGTGTGGATCACAATAAACTGTGGAAAATTCTGAAAGAGATGGGAATACCAGGCCACCTGACCAGCCTCTTGAGAAATCTATGTGCAGGTCAGGAAGCAACAGTTAGAACTGGATATGGAATAACAGACTGGTTCCAAATAGGAAAAGGAGTACATCAAGGCTGTATAGTGTCACCCCACTTATTTAACTTATATGCAGAGTACATCATGAGAAACCCCGGACTGGAAGAAGCACAAGCTGGAATCAAGTTTGACAGGAGAAATATCAATAATCTCAGATATGCATATGATACCACCCTTATGGCAAAAAGTGAAGAGGAACTAAAAGCACTCGATGTAAGTGAAAGAGGAGCGTGAAAAAGTTGGCTTAAAGCTCAACATTCAGAAAACTAAGATCATGGCGTCTGATCCCATCACTTCATGGGAAATAGATGGGGAAACCGTGTCAGACTTTATTTTGGGGGGTCCAAAATCACGGCAGATGGTGACTGCAGCCATGAAATTAAAAGACGCTTACTCCTTGGAAGAAAAGTTATGACCAACCTAGATAGCATATTCAAAAGCAGAGACATTACTTTGCCAGCAAAGGTCCGTCTAGTCAAGGCTATGGTTTTTCCAGTGGTCATGTATGGATGAGAGAGTTGGACTGTGAAGAAAGCTGAGCACTGGGTAATTGACGCTTCTGAACTGTGGTGTTGGAGAAGACTTGAGAGTCCCTTGGACTGCAAGGAGATCCAACCAGTCCATTCTGAAGGAGATCAGCCCTGGGTGTTCTTTGGGAGGAATGATGCTAAAGCTGAAACTCCAATACTTTGGCCACCTCACGCGAAGAGTTGACTCATTGGAAAAGACTCTGATGCTGGGAGGGATTGGGGGCAGGAGGAAAAGGGGAGGACAGATAATGAGATGGCTGGATGGCATCACTGACTCAATGGTGGTGAGTCTGAGTGAACTCCGGGAGTTGGTGATGGACAGGGAGACCTGGAGTGCTGGGATTCATGGGGTCGCAGAGTTGGACACTACTGAGTGATTGAACTGAACTGAACTGATGAGTCTGAATGCCATGATCTTAATGTTTTGAATGTTGAGTTTTAAGCCATATTTTTCACTCTCCTCTTTCACCTTAATCAAGAGGCTCTTTAGTTGCCAGCTTGTGTTTCATTCAGTCTGACATTTTGTGTGATGTACTCTGCATATAAGTTAAATAAGCAGGGTGACTGTAGAATCCTTGATGTACTCTTTTCCCAGTTTTGAACTAGTCCCTTTTTCCATGTCCAGTTCAAATTTTTACTTCTTTACCAACATGCAGGTTTCTCAGGAAGCAGGTATTCCCTCTCTTTAAGAGTTTTCCACAGTTTGTTGTGATACACATAGTCAATAGCTTTAAGGTAATCAATGAAGCAAAAGTTTATGTTATTCTGGAATTATCTTGCTTTTTCTATGATCCAGCAGATGTTGGCAATTTGATCTCTGATTCCTCTGCCTTTTATAAACCCGTCTTATATATCTGGATGTTCTTTATTTTTGTACTGCTGAAGCCTAGCTTGAAGGAGTTTCAGCATTACATTTCTAGCATGTAAGATGAGTGCAATTGTGCAGTAGTTTGCACATTCTTTGGCATTGCCCTTCTTTGGGATTGCAATGAAAACTAATTTTTTTTCCAGTTCTGGGGCCATTGTTGAGTTTTCCAAATTTGCTGGCATATTGAGTGCTGTACTTTCACAGCATCATCTTTCAAGACTTGAAAGAACTCAGCTGGAATTTCATCAATTTCACTAGGTTTGCTCATAGTAATGATTCCTAAGGCCCACTTGACTGCATACTCCAGGATGTCTTGCTCTAGGTGAGTGACCACTCCATACTGGTTGTCCAGGTCATTAAGACCTTTTTTAGTACAGTTATTGTGTGTATTCTTGTCACCTCTTTTTAATATTGTTTCCCATTAAGAGTCCTTTATTTTATGTCCCTTATTGTGCCCATCTTTGCATGACATGTTCCCTTAGTATCTCTAATTTCCTTGAAGAGAACTCGAGTCCTTCCCATTCTATTGTTTTTCTCTATTTCTTTGCATTGTTCACTTAAGAAGACTTTCTTATGTCTCCTTGCTAGTCTTTGGATCTTTGAATTCAGATAGGTATATCTTTTCTTTTCTCCTTACCTCTTTGCCTCTCTTTTCTCATCTATTTGTAAGGTCTCTTCAGACAATCATTTTGCCTTGTTGCATTAATTTTTCTTGGGGACTGTTTTGATCATCACCTCCGGTATAATGTTAGGAACTTCCATCCATAGTTCTTCAGGCACTCTACCAGATCTAATCCCTTGAATTTATTTGTCACTTCCACAATATAATCATAAATGATTTGGTTTAGGTCATACCTGAACAGCCTAGTGTTTTTCCCTATTTTCAATTTAAGTCTGAATTTTGCAATAAGGAGTTCATGATCTGAGCTACAGTCAGCTCCAAGTCTTGTGTTTGCTGACTTTATATTGCATCTCCATCTTTGGCTACAAATAATATAATCAATCTGGTGATGTCCATGTGTAGAGTCATCTGTTATGTTGTTTGAAGTTTGTTGTAACAACTAGGGGGTTCTCATGGCAAAACTCTGTTAGCCATTGCCCTGGTTCATTTTGTACTCAAAGATCAAACTTGCCTTTTACTCTAGATATCTCTTGACTATCAGTTTTCTCATTCCAGTCCCCTATGATGAAAAGGACATCTTTTTTTTTTTTTTTTTTTTTTTGTGTGTGTGTGTGTTCATTTTAAAAGGTCTTGTAGGTCTTCATAGCACTGTTCAAATTCTTCTTCTCTAGCATTAGTGTTTGGGGCATAGATTGGATTACTGTGATGCTGAATGTTTTGCCTTGGAAACTAACCAAAATTATTCTGTTGTTTTTGAGATTGTACTCAAGTACTGCATTTCCGAGCTTTTTGTTGACTCTGAGGACTACTTCATTTCGTCTAAGGGTCTAAGAGGCTCACAGTAATAGATATAATGGTCATCTGAATTAAATTCGGCCATACCCATCCATTTTAGTTCGCTGATTCCTGAAATGTCAATGCTCACACTTGCCATCTACTGTTTGACTACTTCCAATTTACCTTGATTCATGGACCTACATTCCAGGTTACTATGCAATATTGTTCTTTACAGTATCAAAATTTACTCTCACCACCAGACACATCTAGTGGTGTTACTTAAATGCATAATATTTCATTTTATATTTACTATATATATATATATATATATATTTGCTTTTAGTAACAGTTTGGGGCCATCTCTTACGTTTTACAGGTGATGTTTTTACAACTATTTTTCTATATAATAATCCATCAAAACTTGGTTTATTTCATCATAAGAATTGTTTAATAACTTTACTTATTCTAAAATAGCTTGAGTCCTAAAAGTCAATTTATTTAATTTTTATGTAGTAGAAATACAATAATGGCCCTTTCACACTTTTATCTCTAGGCTGAGTTGAACCATGCACTTGGGGGAAATCCACCTTTTATTGGTGAGGGCCTTCAATGATAAACAACCTGCATGGCCTCAATAAAATTTAAGCTTTATGTACTTTGAAAAAGAACTGGAAAGTTCCAAAATACTTCTTTTGATTACTCTTGGGAGCACTGATGGGTATTAAGTTTACAACAAACAGAAAATAAAAACGAAAATCTAAGTTTAAAGGAATGGTCCTTACAATGAAGGCTTTGAACATATGGTTCTAAAGAATTTTGGAGAAAGAAAAAGCATTTTTGGAAAACAAATTTGGCTTATAGAAAGTAATAAACTGTAGCTGATATAAGAGAAAAACGGAGAAAAGATGCTAAGGACAGATCTAAGGATGTGTATACTTTGGTAAGACAAAGAACTTGAAATATTGAGTCAGAAATTCTAACTAAAATCAAAGTGTTTTTTTTTTTTGTTTGTTTTGTTATAATTGCATTATTTTGCATTTAAGATTTCTAAACTTTAAATGATCACTTTGTCATTACTTTGGTGTGTTTGTTTTTACATACAAGCCAATAGTTTTTTTTTTTTTTTTTTTTTAAGAAAATAAATGAAAATTTACTATCATTTTTTCCTATATATACATGTATATTTGTAAATCCAACTCTTAGTGCACTTTGACATTACCTTCTAACAGACTTTTTTCACTTATATATGAAATCTAAAAAAAGAAAAAAAATGATACAAATGAACTTATTTACAAAACAGAAATAGACTCACTGACATAGAAAACAAGCTATGGTTAACAAAGGAGTGATAATTTAGGAATTTGGGATTAAAATATACAAAGAGTTAAAAAAAAAAAAAAAAAACTGCAAGGAAAATGTCCTCCTTGATTCATTTTGAAAATCATCAAAACTGATAGTAGATAATCTCATGTTCCTATAGTCACTGGAATTAGTATTTTAAGAGCTGAGAGTGTTTAAAGGATATTTTTAAGATCCAACACTGATATGTTTGCAAAAAACTATCTCCAAAAAAGTTATCAATAAAATGACACTTAAAACTTCACCAATTGTGTGTTATGTGTTGGTTGCTCAGTCATATCCAACTCTTTGCGATCCCATGGGTTGTAGCCTGCCAGGCTTCTCTGTCCATGGGAGTCTCTAGGAAAGAACACTGGAGTGGGTTGTCATTCCTTTCTCCAGAGGATCTTCCTGACTCAGGAATCAAACCCAAGTCTCCCATATTGCAGGAAGATACTTTACTTTCTGAGCCACCTCGGAAGCCAATTAATTTATGCTGTTTGTTTTTAACCATCTGCCTTTCAAATTTATCACAATTCCTATATATATAATATATAAAATATGAAAATGTGTATTAGTTTAGCAAATGCTTCTTTTTGAATATTTGCTTTGCTGATATATAAATAACTTTATATATGTAATATGGCCTAACGATTAAATTAACAATTAAATGATTTAGTGTTAATTCTGCTTACAAGGGTAAATTGGGAACTCAGAACAGTTATTTATTAAAAAAAAGAGTACACTTGGTAGTGAAATAAAAAGGTTAGAAGCTGGTTTATCACTCAAAGTACATTTGTCTCAATGATGAAAAAAAAAAAAAAAAAAGACTGATATATTTCTCCTTTTAGCAAAGGTTATTATTCTTGTGCTGTCAGATAAAACACAGAATGCCCAGTTAAAATTTAATTAATTTATTATTTTTATTTTTTCATTAGAAAAGCCATACTTTTATTACTTTATTTTTTTTTATTTTTTTAAAGTATTGAAATATAGCTGATTTACAATTTTATGTTAGTTTCAGGTGTACTCAAAGTGAATCAGTTACACATATACATATAGACACATTTTTAGATTATTTTCCCATTTAGGTCATTACAGAATAATGAGTAGAGTTCCTTGTGCTATATAGTAGGTCCTTATTAGTTATCTCTTATACATATATTAATACTAGTGTGTATATATCAATCCCAGTCTCCCAATTTACCCTCTCCTTCTTCCCCCATAACCATTAATTTGTTTTCTACATCTGTGAGTCTGTTTCAGTTTTGTAAATAAGTTCACTTATACCATTATTTTCAATTCCACATATAAGTAGCATCATGTGATATTTGTCTCTCTCCCTCTGACTTACTTCACTCAGTATGACAACCTGTAGGTCCATCCGTGTTGCTGCGAATGGCATCATTTCATTCTTTTTGTGACTGAGTGATAGTTTGTTGTATATATTTACCACATTTCCTTTATTTATTTGTTGATGGATATTTATATTGCTTCCATGCCCTGGATATTGTGAATAGTGCTGCAATGAACATTAGATACATGTATCTTTTCCAACTATGACTTTCTTCAGATATATATGCAAGTGGGATTGAAGGGTCACAGGGTAGCTCTATTTTTAATATTTTAAGGAACCTCTATACTCTTTTCCGTAGTGGCTATACCAATTTACATTCCCACCAACAGTGTAGGTTTCTCTTTTCTCGATGTCTCTCCAGCACTTATTGTTTGTGGATTTTTGATGATACTCATTCTGGTTGGCATGAGGTGATATCTCATTGCAGTTTTGATTTGCATTTCTTTACTAATTAGTGACATTGCTTTTCATGTTCATGTTCTTTTTGTCCACCATGTGTATATCTTCTTCAGAGAAATATTTATTTAGATCTTCCACCATTTTTATTTATTTTTTTTTTAATATTGAGCTGTGTGAGCTTTATTTTATATTTTGGAGATTAATCCCTTGTCAGTTGTTTCATTTCCAAATGTTTTCACCCTTTCTGAAGGATTGTCTTTTCTTATTGTTCATGGTTTCATTTCCCATGTAAAGCTTTTAAATTACCAGAAAACTACTAGAGCTTATCAATGAATTTGGTAAAGTTGCAGGATACAAAATTAATACATAGAAATCTTTTGCATTCCTATACACAAAAAATGAAGGATCAGAAAGAGAAATTATGGAAACAATCCCACTTACTGTGGCATAAAAAAAATAATAAAATACTTATGAATAAACCTAAATAAAGAGGCAAAAATACTGTACTCAAAATACTATAAGACACTGAAGAATGAAATCAAAGATGACACAACAGGTGAAGAGATGATAGACCATGTTCTTGGACTGAAAGAATCAATATAGTCAAAATAATTTTACTACCCAAACAATCTACACATTCAGTGCACAATCCCTATCAAATTAACAATGATGTGTTTCACAGGCTTATAATAAAAAAAACTTTGCAATTTGTGTGGAAACATAACAGACACCAAATAACCAAAACAATCTTGAGATACAAAAATGGAACTAGAGGAAGCAGGATCTGCTGAAGTCAGGGGCTTCAGACTATATTGCAAAGCTGCAATAATCAAAATGACATTTTACTGGCACAAAAACAGAAATTTAGATCAAGGGAACAGAATAGAAAGCCCAGATATAAACCCAAGCATCTATGGCCACTCAATCTATGGCAAAGGAGGCAAAAATACACAATGGAGAAAAGATAGTCTCTCCTATAAGTAGTGCTGGGAAAACTGGGTAGCTACATGTAAAACAGTAAAATTTGAACACTCTCTAACACTATACACAAAAATAAACTCAAAATGGGTTAAAGATCTAAATGTAAAGCCAGATACTATAAAACTCTTGGAGGAAAACATAGGCAGACATTCTTTGGCATAAATAGCAGCGAGATCTTTTTTGATCCACCTCCTGTTCAGTAGTTAAATTGTTCAGTAGTTAAATCATGTCTGACTCTTTGTGACCCCATGGACTGCAGCACAACAGGTTTCCCTGTCCTTCAATATCTCCCAGAGTTTGCTCAAACTCTATTAGGATGCACATCTTACAGTAATGAAAATAAAAACAAAAACTAAAAAGATGGGTCCTAAGTTTTAATTTTAAAAACAATAAGTACTTTTTGTTTTAGTGTATATATGCCCCAAATAGTATGTGATCATATTTATACTGTATTTTATTTTCTAAATCTGACAACCCTGTATTAATCAATCCCATCTTTGTCATGGAAGTGAAAGGGTTAGTCACTCAATCATGTCTGAGTCTTTGTATCCCTATGGACTGTAGCCCACCAGGCTCCTCTGTCCATGGAATTATTCCAGCAAGAATGCTGTAATGGCTTCCCATTTCCTCCTCCAGGGGATCTACCTGATGCAGCGATCAAACCAGCGTCTCCTGGGGTTCCAGTATTGGCAGATGGATTCTTTACCACTGAGCCACCAGGGAAACCAGACATAAACACACACATTTAATAATATTACTTATTTCTTCAACATTCATTACTGTGGTCGACAGATATTTCACATTGATATTCTATTGAATGTGTAAGCCATACAGGGTATAACAAGGACTTTTCTATTGCACTGCTACATTGAAATGGAACAGCTGGATGGTTAAACTCTGATCTAAATAGGTCCACTGGTGCTGTTACCCATTTTAGAATCAAAATACATGTTATGCAGTGGTAACTGTTATATGTCAAGTTATTTCTTAAAGCAAAAAAAATGATCAACCTTCAAGGCTTTTATATAGAGAATATCCTACATAATATATCCTCATATGTTGAAAACTGTTTCACTTCTTGATGAGGAGAAGGGATGGGGCCCCCAGCCTCACCCTTCTGGGCCAATCATATCTCCTCCTCTTGTTCTCATAGAGGTATTGGCAGCTTTTCTAGAAGTTTTCATAAAGATCTATATAGGATATCTTGTTTTCATACCAGAAAAGGCTGAGCATTACCTGACAGGGTTCCTTATGTATTAGCCCTTTTCCCAAGTATATGTGTTGCACATACATAAAAGTATCTCTCTTGCTAACTTTGTGCATGCTCCTGAGAAAATCCTTATCCAAACTGACTTATCTTTTTCCATCCCAACCTCAACTAAATCAAAATTTCTTCCTCAAAGCCTAAATTTCCAAGGTGTCACTTTTCTGCCTTTTCTAAGCATACTTTTTTCATAGCATTTGCTTTACTATAATCTATTGATTTGTCATTTTGCTGACTCCCCAAATTAATGAACGCTATGATGGCAAGAATATCAACATTATTTGAAACAATATTTGACACACAGTAGGTTTTCAATAAATAGTTGATAATTAATGATAATTTCATGTTTACAGCAGGATAGATGCATCCCAAAGAACTTTTAAAATTGCTAACAAAATTTTCTAGTGAAAGTTTCACTTAAGAAAAAAAAATGTAAATCAGTATCCTACAGAGCAATGTAGTGATTTAAAGAATGTAAAAAATCATATTTGGAACAGTCCTTAGGTTTATTAATTTATACTATTTCTTAATTATAAGTAATAAGTTCATCATCCTTTCCAAAAGCATAGAAGGTTTTTTTCTCTCTCTCTTTGTGATATATCAAGACTTTTACACTGGTAATCTTCATTAACTTCTAAATTAATTTAGCAATTTAATGGAAATTTAAATAATTATGTGAACTAAATTTTGGTTCAACAGGGGAAAAGCAGAGTACAGTAACCCAAAATACCCAAGAGGTTCATATTATGAAAGTGTTTATTAACAAAGAATCCATAGTTGTGAGATCAGAGTGAAATCAAAGTCACCACAACACAAAATATTCACTAATAATCTGAAAATTTATAAATATGTCCCTACTAAAAATCCCTCTTCTCTTAACCCTCACCTCCATAATTGAGTAATCTCATCTCAGTGGGGAAAGTAACCTAAAACTGATGTTATTCTCCAGAAATTATTGGTTTTAACTGTGGTGCATTAAATTACCCTTGTCATCCCTGCTCAACAAGTTATTGAGTTTGCATAGCTTCTTGGTCAATTAAATTAGGAAGAATCTAGTCCTGCACAGTTGGGATGAAATCTCTTATCGTGTGTTTCCATGCCTCCCCCTGGCATCAGCTGTTTGGAGACTTCTCTGGGGAAATGGGAGAAAGATGAGATTTATCTTGAGTCTCTTGCTAACTGCAGTAGTGATAGAATCTCATACCCGATTTCACTCTATTTTTCTTGGATCCATTTATGAATAATGTCATCTACCAAAATGTGTCCCTACTTAGAAAGTCTAGCACTGTTTTCTAGGGGTCTGGTGTTCAGTTCTTCTGTAGCCCCTATTTAGAGCCTTCTCAGAAAAACTCAGTTGCATCCCTTTAATCCCAGACATGGCTCATTACCTCACCCCTTCTTCTAGAAGGAGTAATTCCACATGTGGAAAATATGTGGGCCTTTCTCTTGCTCCTGTCTTATTAGACAATCACTGTGGTCCTTTATATGGGCAAAGGGAAATATTCAGGTAGTCTTCTGAATGTTTCAAGTGTTTGGGGGCACAGGGATGCCTAGCCTTCTTTCCAGGCACACTACTACAGTGCCTTCTTTTTTCATTGGTTGTTAATCACTCTTAAAAGCCTTCTCGCTTCAAGAAACTCTATTCAAGAGGCCAATACACCTCTTCATGTTTAGGTTCTCAACTTCAAAGAACTTGTCAACTTCTTCAACAACTTTGTTATGCTGATTTGCTTCATTTGAATGGCAGCACCAAGGCAGACTGGCAGAATATATACTTAATGACAATCTAAGAGGGTAACTAAACATCCTTTATTCCAATAGGTATTCTACCTGTGAGTTTCTTGAATCTCTCCACCCCAGCTTTGATAAAAGGCTTTCTTTCATCTCAAACTTCACAGTTCCAAAACCACTGTTTCATCCATTTTGTTGAATCCTAGCCTTTTCTTATAGCTAAGGCAGAAAGCTAAAAACTGAATATATTAGAATATGCAGTTCTATTGAGTGGTAATCTTGAAAAATCCATTTAGTCTTCACATTGTCTGCTTCCTATAAACGATAGGATGATATTACTTCTTTTTATCCTGTGAGCATGACCTCACTTTCATATCCACAGTATTCCCTCACAACAATCAGTCATGTATCTATTTCTGTCTATCTTCTCAAATTTTGAATCTCTAGTTTATTTACAGAAATAATTATCTAGCATGCAATACATATCAGTGTCAAAGTCAAATAAAGTTACAAAGTTTTAGAAGTGGTGCCAGAAAATTGATCAAAATCCTGTGTAAATCAGTTAACATATTTGAAAAGGAAAACTATAAAAAATAGTGTTAATTTTATACTTGTTTATAAAAAGTATACACAAATTAATAATAGTTAAACATTCTATTCTGTATTCTAAGATTTTTTTGCATAAATGGTATAATTAATCTCCTTTTTAACTCATTTGCAAGGTAATACAAATACTTCATTTCTTAAAATATCCTAACCATGCAAGATCACTTAAGCACTTGGTTTCAATGAATCAGGCAGTAGATTACAAGGTTATTTATATTGTTCTATTTATTATAATTAAGTATAATCATTAGATATCTTCTTAAAATATAACTGGGAAATAGAGTTTTTTTCCATAAAAACATAGTTGAACATTTCGAAAAGCTTGCTTATAGTAAAGAAAATA
The DNA here is from genome assembly GCF_029407905.1 of Bubalus kerabau. Lineage (NCBI taxonomy): Eukaryota > Metazoa > Chordata > Mammalia > Artiodactyla > Bovidae > Bubalus > Bubalus kerabau. The sequence continues at coordinate 12,520,516 of NC_073632.1, read as the reverse complement.
AAATTTATGACTGGTTAACCAAAGTGCTGATTAGAAAGCTATGAGTGATAAGAGAAAAACACAGAAGGGAATATTTCATGCAAGGATGGGCATAATAAAAGAGAGAAATGGTAAGGACCTAACAGAAGCATAAGAGATTAAGAAGAGGTGGCAAGAATACACAGAAGACCCATACAAAAAAGATCTTAATGACCCAGATAAACACGATGGTGTAATCACTCACATCAAGTCAGACATCCTGGAGTATGAAGGCAAATGGACCTTTGGAATCATTACTACAAACAAAGCTAGCGGAAGTGATTCTAAAAGATGATGCTGTTAAAATGCTGCACTCAGTATATCAGCAAGTTTGGAAAATTCAGCAGTGGCTGCAGGAGTGGAAAAAGACAGTTTTCATTCCAATTCCAAAGAAGGGCAATGCTGAAGAATGTTCAAGCTACCACACAATTGTCCTCATTTAACAGGCTAGTAAGATTTTGGTCAAAATCCTCCAAGCTAGGCTTCAGCAGTACGTGAACCAAAAATTTTCCAGACTTTAAAACTTGATTTAGAAAAGGCAGAAGAACCAGAGATCAAATTGCCAACATTCGCTGGATCATAGAGAAAGCAAGGGAATTCCAGAAAAACATCTGTTTCATTGACTATGCAAAAGCCTTTGATTGTGTGTATGACAAAAAAACTGTGGAGAATTCTGAAAGGGATAGAAAACCAGACCACCTTACCTGTCTCCTGAGAAACCTGTATGTGGGTCAAGAAGCAACAATTACAGCCAGACATGAAACAACAGACTTGTTTCAAATTAGGAAAGGAGTAAGTCAAAGCTGTATATTGTCACCTCGCTCATTTAACGGACTTGTAGAGTACATCATGTGAAATGCCAGGCTGAATGAATGACAGGCTGGAGTTAAGATTACCAGAAGAACTATTAGCAACCCCAAGGGGCAGATGATACCACTCTAATGGCAGAAGAGTAAGTAAAGAGCCTCTTGTTGAAGGTGAAATAAGAGAGTAAAAAAGCTGGCTTAAAACTCAACATTCAAAAACTAAGATTGTGGAATCCAGTCCCATCACTTCATGGCTATTAGAAGGGGAAAAAGTGGAAGCAGTGACAGGTTTTATATCATGGGCTCCAGAGTCAGTACTGATGATGATGGTAGCCATAAAATTCAAAGACACTTCCTCCTTGAAAGGAAAAGTAGACAAACTGAGATAGTGTATTAAAAACTAGAGACATCACTTTGCCAACAAAACTCAGTTTAGTTAAAGCTGTGGTTTTTCTGGTAGTCATGTATGGATGTGAGAACTGCACCATTAAAGAGGGCTGAGCCCTAAGAATTGATGATTTCAAATTGTGGTGCTGGTGAAGACTCTTGAGAGTCCCTTGGACAGCAAAGAGATCAAACCAGTCAATCCCCAAAGAAACCAACCCTGAATATCCACTGAAAGGGCTGAGGCTGAATCTGAAATGCCAATACTTTGCCCACCTGATGTGAGAGCTGACTTGTTGGAAAAGATCCTGATGCTGGGAAAATTTGAAGGAAACAGGAAAAAAAGATTCAAAGATTTGTGGATTTAATATTATCCCTTCCCTATCTCTGGTATGAGTCATTCTGCTAGCACACAATTGACTACACATCATTTCCCTGACATAAAAACTGTGTTATAATTTAAATCACAAGAAAAAAAAAAAAAGATACCTTTGCCTGACTTATGTTTTTCTGGGCATGCTGAATCAAAATTTAGATTTATATGACTGTTTGGCAGTCTATATTCCTATAAAAATTCTAATTTATAGTTTCTCCTATTTTGCTGAGAAGAATTTTGTCATGGGAGTAATATTTTGATAGTGTGTTTGTAATAATATCTGATTACATTAAATAAAATTTTAAATGTCTGCATTTCCACATATAGTGAATCCCAAAGAAAAAAGTGAGGATGATGTAAATTTATAAAGATGTAAAACATTAAGATGAAGACATGTCTTATTACACAACTTATCAAATTCAGTAGTTCTTAACACTGGCAGCATATTAGAACCACCTGGGAGACTTAACAAGTACTGAGATCCAGATCTTTCTGTGAACTAATTAGGTCAGAGTCTCTGAAGATCTGGTTTGAGTATCTCTATCTTTTCAAGGCTTCCTATTGATTCTCATGGCAGTAAGTTTTAGGCACTAATTATCCTCATTCTTACAGTTGGTCGAGGAATCCCCTGCATCTTGCATTGTTACATAGGTCAAAACTAACTTTATGCTAATATTGATATTTTATTTTACATTTTTACTTTTATTCATTTTCATTATAGGGTGAATTTTTTCAGAAATTAAATCATATACCATATCACAAGAAATTGACACAGAAGCAGGTTAAAAACAACAACAATAACAACTACTACCAAGACCATCACTAGATTTATAAAAATTAAAAATAATTACTCTCCTCTCACTAATTTTTAGCTTTAAAAATGTTATTTTTAATAAATATATATCATTTATATAATATATAAAGAACTTATTGCTTCTATTTGTAAATGAATTCATTTGTCAATATGTAAGTTTTCTTAGTTTTAATTTCCATTTTGATAACTGTTGATGGGTATCAGTTCAGTTCAGTCGCTCAGTCGTGTCTGACTCTTTGTGACCCCTGAATTGCAGCATGCCAGGCCTCCCTGTTGATCACCAACTCCCGGACTTCACTCAAACTCACGTCCATCTAGTCAGTGATCCCACCCAACCATCTCATCCTCTGTCGTCCCCTTCTCCTCCTGCCCCCAATCCCACCTAGCATCAGAGTCTTTTCAATGAGTCAACTCTTCCCATGAGGTGGCCAAATTACTGGAATTTCAGCTTTAGCATCATTCTTTCCAAAGAATATCCAGGACTGATCTCCTTCAGAATGGACTGGTTGGATCTCTTTGCAGTCCAAGGGACTCTCAAGAGTCTTCTCCAACACCACAGTTCAAAAGCATCAATTCTTCGGCACTCAGCTTTCTTCACAGTCCAACTCTCACGTCCGTACATGATCCCTGGAAAAACCATAGCCTTGACTAGACGGACCTTTGTTGGCAAAGTAATGTCTCTGCTTTTCAATATGCTATCTAGGTTGGTCATAACTTTCCTTCCAAGGAGTAAGCATCTTTTAATTTCGTGGCTGCAATCACCATCTGCAGTGATTTTGGAGCCCAAAAACATAAAGTCTGACACTGTTTCCACTGTTTCCCCATCTATTTCCCATGAAGTGATGGGACCGGATGCCATGATCTTCGTTTTCTGAATGTTGAGCTTTAAGCCAACTTTTTCACTCTCCTCTTTCACTTTCATCAAAAAGCTTTTTAGTTCCTCTTCACTTTCTGCCATAAGGGTGGTGTCATCTGCATATCTGAGGTTATTGATATTTCTCCTGGCAATCTTGTTTCCAGCTTGTGCTTCTTAAATTACACTAAATAAAAGCTGTTTGGGGTCCTCAATAACTAAAGGTAGAAGAATAAAAGGGAATAAAATACTTGGAAACCATAAGCTAGGGCAGTATGTCTAAGCCTAATCAAAGTGTCACAGACTGTGGACTATTATTTACCTCACATTTCCTCTTAATCTCTGTGATTTCTGAGCACTTACTTTACACATAGAACTAATATATCTCCTTTCACTCTGATGATTGGTGAAATTCCTTCCTTTGACGCTATTGTTCATCAAATGGTGATTATCCTTCCTATGTAAAAATAACAGCCTTTTAAGAAAGTGACCTGCTGTAGCATATGGAAATTTGGTAAAATAGTATAGTTCTTTATAGTTTTATCTAAATAGACCATGGATAAATGTAATAAACTTATGTTTCTGCGTGTTCAGTCAGAGTCATCTCTGACTCTTTGAGACCCCAAGCCTGCCAAGCTTCTCTGTCCATGAGAATTTTCAAGAAAGGTTTTACTGGAGCAGGTTGCCATTTCCTCCTTCAGGGGATCTTCCCAACCCAGGGACTTTACCCACATCTCCTGCATTTCCTGCTTTGGTAAGCAGATTCTTTATCACTGAGCCAATTAGGAAGTCCATAATAAACCTGTTTTTTTGTGTGTGTAATTTATATATACTATAACATAAATATTAAAAATTCCTAAAATTGATAAAAATGAGGTGAAATTTTGCACAATTTATGTGGCATAGCTATGGAACCCAAGTATAAGAATGAAAACAGGAACTTAGTCTTTTATCTTAGAATTTATAATTTGAGTTTATAGTTTATCAATTTAATGCTACACATTTTGAACACTAGCCCTCTCATTTGATATAACCAGTATGATATTTTTCTTGAGTATTATTGTGCTGAATATTAATTGAAATAATATCATAATTGAAACAATGTTATAGAACACAGAAAATATTTTTATGAAAGCAAACTCAGTGTGAAAGTAATTATAGCTATCTACTTGAATTATACATTTTATTCAATCATATCACTTCATTTCTGAGTTTATATTTAATTGAATTTAATTGAGTATATTCATTATGAAGTATTAATCGTTCTTTTATTTGTTCTATTCAGTTTTTCTTTTTAGCCATCTACTTAACTGCTTTTGGTTCACTTTATAAATAATGCTGTTTTAACTATGAATGTTACTGAAACATATTATTTGCCATAATCTGCAATTTCAAGAACATGTTTGCTGCTCCTTTCTAGAATTGTATGTCTTCTTTGAGCCTTAGGATATATTTTTAATTTTTAAATGTGATTGTTCTATGCTGCTTTATAATATTGTGTAGTATAAATTGAATTCAAAGAAGACTGGATTCTGAGTTTTAAACTTCTAATATAATAACTGCACAGCTAGGAGCAAACCAAATTTTGAGGCACCGACATAATAGGAAAATCAATTGGGTATCATTGTTAATAAACTCAGCCCCACTGGAACAAATAGTGAAGAAATCCCATTCACATCACAAGGTCTTGGAACAATACAAATAAGGCATAATGAGATCGGTGCCTAATATTGAAATAAAAAACATTCAATAAATTTATATTGAACAATCTATTTGTTTTCTGTTGTACACTAAACATTGCTGCTGCTGCTAAGTTACTTCAAAGGATTCTTAGACAAATAAAATGCTCTTTTTACTCTTAACTTACTTTCTGTGTGATGACATATTATCTAATCTTAGAAATATAATTATAGTTCTTCCTAGTTTTCAAAGAATTTTAAAATCTTGAATAAGGAAGTGACTTTAATGTTTTATCTGATGTAGATATAGTAGCTCATACTAAAGGAGAATCAATGTATTTGCTTCTCTCTTGATCCTTCCTTTTTCTGAGAAAAATAATCATCATCAATTGATATTTGTCAAAAAATGGTATGTCCAAACTTTTTTGCTTATTTTTAACAATTTTTAAAGGAGGTTAAAAAGCCAAGAAACTGCACAACTGTTAGATTACTTCTAAACTTATACTAGTTATTTTAATTAAACAGCTTGTAGAATAATGGGAAAGGGGGAAACTACTATTTATTTACCTTGCAGCTTTGCACAGGCAGCAAGAGAAAGAACTGAGGAGGACACAGTTTTGCATAATTTGAGTTTTCTGGGCAGGAGTATAACCCTACAATAAACAGCCTTAGTACATAGAAAGGAGGAAAATTCTAAAAGATCGGCACTGATATGAGAAAAAAGGGATAAATGTAGGACAGACAGAAATTTCAGAGAAACAACAGAGAAATTTCTGTTGCCCTTTATAAAGTAACAGAATTCCTCATAATTTATCCATTGTTTCCTATTCCCTTTCATTGATATTAATACATCACACACTTCCATGTTCTATTTATTTAAATTAAAATGAAGTCTACCTGTCTTATTCTCCTTTCTATCTCTCATCTCCTTTCTCTGTTCTCTTTTCTCTTCCCAAATCCTTCATACCCATAACTCAGAACTGTACCTTATATGTCAAAGTTCATTTTGAGTCACTATTTCCTCTATGAAACCTCCCCCAAATGTTCAACTGAGTTGTCCATCCTCCCTAGTTTCCTAATTTTAGACATAATTGATCCTCTTCCCACTTATTGTTTTTTAATGGGTCTGTTTCTCCCACTATACCTCCTCCATTTTATATAAGTTAGGAATTGTGATTTTTCATTTCATCTCAAATGTCTTTCAGAGTCTGGGATGGTAGTGAACAAATGTATGAGCCATAGCAATCAGTTCAGTTCAGTCCCTCAGTCGTGTCTGACTCTTTGTGACCCCATGAATTGCAGCACACCAGGCCTCCCTGTCCATCGCCAACTCCCAGAGTTCACTCAAACTCATGTCCATCGAGTCCCTGATGCCATCCAGACATCTCATCCTCTGCCATCCTCTTCTTCTCCTGCCTCCAATCCCGCCCAGCATCAAAGTCTTTTCCAGTGAGTCAACTCTTCACATGAGGTAGCCAAAGTACTGGAATTTCAGCTTTAGCATCATTCCTTCCAAAGAAATCCCAGGGCTGATCTCCTTCAGAATGGACTGGTTGGATCTCCTTGTGGTCCAAGGGACTCTCAAGAGTCTTCTCCAACACCAGAGTTCCAAGGCATCAATTCTTTGGCACTCAGCTTTCTTCACAGTCCAACTCTCACATCCATATATGACTACTGGAAAAACCATAGCCTTGACTAGATGGACCTTTGTTGGAAAAGTAATGTCTCTGCTTTTCAATATGTTATCTAGGTTGGTCATAATTTTCCTTCCAAGGAGTAAGCGTTTTTTAATTTCATGACTACAATCACTGTCTGCAGTGATTTTGGAGCCCCCCAAAATAAAGTCTGACACTGTTTCCACATCTATTTTCCATAGAGTGATTTGGCCAGATGCCATGATCTTCATTTTCTGAATGTTGAGCTTTAAGTCAACTTTTTCACTCTCCTTTTTCACTTTCATCAATAATAAGGTGAAAACCCCTAAATAGAAACATCTTATGGCTCTCCATGGTTGGCAGGGATCACTGGTGAAACCAAACAGGAATCTGTGGGGCTCCTAGGCATGAGGGCCTTTCTGTGTCCCCTGTTTCTTGATTCCCCATTAGTTCTAAAGGGTAGGGTTAAACAAGTGGTAGTCAGGGAAGAGAGGGGATGAGATAAGGGAGGATCAGTCAAGAGATAACTTGACTTGCAGACTTTGAGTAGGGTCCTGGTTCCACCTAAGCAGTACACAAAACAGTATCTTTGAGGTCTTTTGAAGAACTAAAGCCCCCAACACATGGAAGATGCTAACTACTTGATGAAACATTCTTCAGAGAGAAGGTTACAGTTTGATAACCTTGAGGCCCACAGAAGCTCATTAAGAAATTACCTACTGCTGCTAAGTCGCGTCAGTCGTGTCAGACTCTGTGCAACCCCATAGATGGCAGCCCACCAGGCTCCCCCGTCCCTGGGATTCTCCAGGCAAGAACACCAGAGTGGGCTTCCATTTCCTTCTCCAATGCATGAAAGTGAAAAATGAAAGTGAAGTCACTCAGTTGTATCCAACCCTCAGCGACCCCATGGACTGCAGCCTTCCAGGCTCCTCCGTCCATGGGATTTTCCAGGCAAGAGTACTGGAGTGGGGTGCCATTGCCTTCTCCAAAGAAATTATCTAGGGCCAGATTAAAGGAATGCAGACCCTGCACACACCCTGATCTTTATCATCAACTCTGTCCTTGAACCATTGCTATAAAACTCCTCACCAAATATACTCCCCTGCCCCAGGTTGGGACACACAGTTTTGATGGTATTGGCCCTCTGTATTCCCCTTTGCCAGATGGAGCAATAAAGCTATTATCTTCTACTTCACCCAAAACTCTGTCTCTGAGATTCAATTTAGCATTGGTGCACAGAGGTCAAGTTTTGACATCACTGGGAAAAAAGATGGCAGGGGTTAAATGGAGATAAGCAGCAGTCATGCATGCATGATCCGGTGGCTTGTGGATCTAAAACAGTGGATGGTTGGATCACAACTCAGGAAATAGAATATAGATAGATTGTTTATTGTGATGGATTTGACCAACATTCTGTTTAAGGAGTGGGGAGGTGGAGGAAACCCTTTTCCTTCTGGAGGCTTGCACAGGCAGAATTTCCAAAACTGATTCTTACCAATGTGACTGAATATTATGTAAAAAGATGCATCTGGTCAACAAAGTTGGGAAACTTATGTGTAAACAAAATTAAGAAAGCCTTTTACTGTGGATATTGTCCCAGCTATGCTATGCATTGTGAATCTCTAAAACGGTGTGATGACAGGCACAATTTTTCAGGCATTTTGTGTACAGAATCTCCCCCAAACCTACTTCAGCTGCTGCTAAGTCGCTTCAGTCATGTCCAACTTTGTGCGACCCCATAGACGGCAGCCATTCCACCTTCCTTGGGATTCTCCAGGCAAGAACACTGGAGTGGGTTGCAATTTCCTTCTCCAATGCATGAAAGTGAAAAGTGAAAGTGAAGTCACTCAGTCGTTTCCGACTCTTAGCGACCCCATGGATGGCAGCCTATCAGGCTCCTCTGTCCATGGGATTTTCCAGGCAAGAGTACTGGAGTGCAGTGCCATTGCCTTCTCCCCCCAAACCTACTAACATCACACAATTGAGATTATTTGAGTTTTGCGTGTGCATGCTAAGTCACTTCTGTTACATCCAACTCTTTGTGACCCTATGGATTTTAGACCACTAGGCTCCTCTATTCATAGGATTCTCCAGCCAAGAATACTCAAGTGGATTGCCATTCACTTCTCCAGGGGATCTTATTGACACAGGGGTTGAACCTGCATCTCTTGTGTTTCCTTCATTGGCAGGTGTGTTGTTTACTACTAGTGCAACTTGGGAAGCCCCCTTGAGTACTACTGTGGTTGAATGACAACAGATTAGAGTCAAATGAATCTGCAATCAGAACTTAGAACTGTTATTTCAAAACAATGTATCAAGTGAGTGCATCCTTTCCCTCCTTTTGCTCTCCTCACAACAAATATTGGAAACAATGAACCAGAGCTACAGCTCAGTTCAGTTTAGTTCAGTCACTCAGCTGTGTCCGACACTTTGCAACCCCATGAATCGCAGCACGCCAGGCCTCCCTGTCCATCACCAAATCCCGGAGTTCACTCAGACTCATGTCCATCGAGTCAGTGATGCCATCTGGCCATCTCATCCTCTGTCGTCCCCTTCTCCTCCTGCCCCCAATCTCTCCCAACATCAGAGTCTTTTCCAATGAGTCAACTCTTCGCATGAAGTGGCAAAAGTACTGGAGTTTCAGCTTTAGCATCATTCCTTCCAAAGAAATCCCAGGGCTGATCTCCTTCAGAATGGACTGGTTGGATCTCCTTGCAGCCCAAGGGACTCTCAAGAGTCTTCTCCAACACCACAGTTCAAAAGCATCAATTCTTCGGCGTTCAGCCTGCTTCACAGTCCAGCTCTCACATCCATACATAACTACAGGAAAAACCATAGCCTTGACTAGACGGACCTTTGTTGGCAAAGTAATGTCTCTGTTTTTCAATATGCTACCTAGGTTGGTCCTAACTTTCCTTCCAAGGAGTAAGCATCTTTTAATTTCATGGCTGTAGTCACCATCTGCAGTGATTTTGGAGCCAAAAAAAAAAAAAAAAAGTCTGCCACTGTTTCCCCATCTATTTCCCATGAAGTGATGGGACCGGATGCCATGATCTTCGTTTTCTGAATGTTGAGCTTTAAGCCAACTTTTTCACTCTCCACTTTCACTTTCATCAAGAGGCTTTTTAGGCCCTCTTCACTTTCTGCCATAAGGGTTGTGTCATCTGCATAGCTGAGGTTATTGATGTTTCTCCTGACAATCTTGATTCCAGCTTGTGCTTCTTCCAGCCCAGCGTTTCTCATGATGTACTCTGCATATAAGTTAAATAAGCAGGGTGACAATATACAGCCTTGATTTGCTTCTTTTCCTATTTGGAACCAGTCTGTTGTTCCGTGTCCAGTTCTAACTGTTGCTTCCTAACCTGCATACAGATTTCTCAAGAGGCAGGTCAGGTGGTCTGGTATTCCCATCTCTTTAGCTCAAAATTTTATTAAGCAGACAGCAGGAGATGAGGGCAGGGCAACCTTGGAAGAGTCCTGCCAACTCATCTTGGCTTCCCTTTTTCATAATTTTTCTCTCCTCCCCTGAAGCCTGCATTATGCAAATTAGGGCTTATACTCACCATCAGCCAAAAAGGGGGCATGTACATTTTTTTATCCTACTGGAGGTTCCCATTCTGGTCCTTAAATTTTAACTTTGTTCTCTTGCATAGGTTTTATCCTCTGTCTTCCTTTTAGCTGCTGCATTTTTAACGACCTTTGGGGACTCTTTTCTCTCTTCTACCTACCTAAAAAATGGTGGTAAGATTTGGGACAATGGCATTGAAACATGTAAAATATCATATATGAAACGAGTTGCCAGTCCAGGTTTGATGTACGATAATGGATGCTTGGGGCTAGTGCACTGGGATGACCCAGAGGGATGGAATGGGGAGGGAGGAGGGAGGAGGGTTCAGGATGGGGAACACATGTATACCTGTGGCAGATTCATTTTGATATTTGGCAAAACTAATACAGTTATGTAAAGTTTAAAAATAAAATAAAAATTTTAAAAAAATGTAACCTTAAATTCACTGTATTCATCCAAAATATGGGCAAAAATATATGTATATTTCAGAATGCAGTGATATTTAAAGAGGAAGAATAATTTAGCCTTGGAAACACATAGTTAAAGGACTATATGCTACAAGAAATGAACTTTCTACCAGACACAGAGTAGGGGATCGACTAATACAAGCTGTGGGCAAGAAATAGGACTATCTTTCAAGAGAAGGTTACAACTTATAGATCACTACTCTCTAGTATCTATTATGAATTCTCAGTACCTTTCAGTATAACCATATCTTTCCAATAACAAGCCTTTAATAGTCCTTTCCCCACATCACCTAAGTCTATTGGTCCCTTATTACATGCCTCACACTCACTCCCCATAATTTAATATTAATAACTTCATTATTTCCCCCAGAAATAGCTTTTCTTATTATTGTCTTTCTCTTCATATACTTAAGCTATCAAAACTGCAGCCTAAAATATTGGTAAGCATGTAGATAAAAATAGCAAATAACTTTAAAAAAAAATCACTTTTATTAGAGACAAAAGAGGAATTGACCTTCAAATCCTTCTAAAACAAAGATAATGTATATAGATGATTTTGTCGGGTGAATGTTTAATGTCCTTGTTTCTGTCTTGCTGCAGCAAAGATTTGAAATGATGGACCAGGTATAGCTCGGTTACAATTCAAAGTTTTATGAGGCAACCAAAAATTAGTACACCCTTGAGGTGTGAGGGCAGGCCGGCCCCAAAGGAGAGAAGCTCAAGCTTGGTTCATTTTTTGGTTTTATCTCCTCCCCAAGAAGAAAATTTGCCCTATGTAAATTTGGCTAGCCAGTAGGACAGTTTTTTTCACCTGATGTTCTTATTCCAATCCTCAGATTTTCTTTTCTTCCATTTTCACGGGTTTTTTCCTTTCTTTGTCTTTTAGCCACTGTCATTTTGGACTCCTTTTTCCTTTTCTAGCTATCTAACAGTCCTTACTAAAAAGATGGGAGGCTGATTCTTTGGGAATAGGGGCATCGAGGTCTCTCTGGCTACTTCCTGCTGAGCTGAGATGGAGAGGGCTATTGGGCTTCCACCTCTTGCTAGTCTCAAGCCTCAGAGTCCTTATAGTGGTATCCATCTAAGGGTGAGTGATAATTTCCATGGTTGGGTGTAGTTTAATATATTCCTGTTGAACTAGTACTTCATGTTGTATCTTGTTGACGTGGGCAGAGACAAAGTGGGTTAGACAATTGAAAATATATTGAGCAATCATAAGCAGCATCAATATGGTGATAACAGGGATTAGTAGGGGCATTAGGCAACTCCAAATGCCCCCTCATCAGGAGAAGGATCCCCCAAAGATAGCCTGCAGCCAGTCCAAGAACTCTCCAGTTCATTCTTTGAGATCCTGTAGCATTTGAATGTTTTTCTTGAGGACTGTGAGACTTTCTTTAACTTAGTTGGAGGTATTTACCCAGAAACAGCATGTCTCATTCAAGATGGTTCAAGTGCCTCCTTGTTCATGGATCAAGAGATCTATCTCCTGTCTATTTTGGAGTACAACACCTGACAAGTTGTGTTCACTCTTTTTAGAGCTATCCTGAGAAATCCTATCTCTAGAATCTTAATTTTGGGGGTATTCACTAGAATGGCACTAATTTGCAGTCATGAATAGGTATTTGAAATCTCCCAGGGGCTTAAAGGTGTATTGAGTGTCCTCTTTTGTTTTCTTCCACGACTTGACTCGTGAGTAGTGAATCCAGGAGAGGTGCCCTGGTACCTTAACTGCCAAGGGGATGGAAAATATTGGAGGGTAGGGGCCCTTCCATGTGGACTGGAGTTGAGCCTTTGGGGAGCCGTCTTTCCAGATGTTAATTAGGACTTGAGTCCATCAAGAATATAGTGGTGGCTTTTTAGAATCTTTTGGGTCCTTTCTGGTTCACACCCGACAAATGTATATCTTGTTGGGATTGCCCAATGTCCATAGTATAAGACCAGAAAATCTGAGCCTCTGTGTCTAGGAAAAGATCCTTGACATAAACAAATGGTTTCCCATATAATGTCTCATAAGGACTAAGACCAGCCTGTTCCATAGGGCCAATACAGATGTGGAGGAGAGCTATTGTTAAAGCCTCATTCCATCCAAGGGAGGTTTCCTGGGTTATCTTTTTATCACTGATTTTAAAAATTGGCTGGTTATTTCTACTTTTCCTGAAGACTGAGGACTCCAGGCATAATGGAGGTAATAAGTAATGACCAATGCTTTAGAGACCCCTTGGGTAACCTTAGAAGTAAATGGTGTCCCATTGTCACTTTGTAATGACCTGGGCAGACCAAATTATGGAATGATTTCATGGAACAGGTTTTTTTTTTTTTTTTTTTTTACACCTCCTCAGCCTTCTCAGTCTGGGTGGGAAAACTTTCAATCCATCCTGTGACTGCATCTATCATGACTTGTAGGTATTTATACCTTTGAGAAACTGGCATCTGTGTGAAGTCCATCTGCTAATCCTCTCCTGGGTAGGTCCCACATTGTTGGATGGGCTGGGCCAGCTGGGATCTTTGAGCTCTTTGGAGATTGTTTAATTTGCAAATGGGACAAGAGAGATCATTTTGCCTTATAGTTGTTTAGAGGCCTGTCCCTCTGAAGGACCTTTCTAGTAATTTTTGGAAGGCCTTCTTCCCTAAATAAGTTGTGGCATGAAAATATTTAACCAACTTTCACTGGAGGTTCCCAGGCAGAAAAATGAGTCCCTCCTTTTGGAATCACCCTATATGATCTTCTTGAAAGCTCTTACCCTTATTTTTAAAGTCTCACCTTCAGTATATGAAGTAGTTTCTGGCAAATTAGCCTGTGGAACTTAGGTGGCAACCCCAGTTAACCACGATAGTGTGACCACTCATGTAGAGCCAGACATCTTGGAGTACAAAGTCAAGTTGGCCTTAGGAAGCAACACTATGAGCAAAGAGATTGGAGGTGAAGGAATTGCAGCTGAGCTATTTCAAATCCTAAAAAGATGATGCTTTGAAAGTGCTGCATTGAATATGCCAGCACGTTTGGAAAACTCAACAATGGTTAGAGTACTGAAAAAGATCAGTTTTTATTCCAATCCCAAAGCCATGCAATGCCAAAGAATGTTCAAACTACTGCACAATTGCACTCATCTCACACAAGAGCAAAGAAAATCTCAAAGTTCTCCAAGCTAGGCTTCAACAGTATGTGAACCAGGAACTTACAGATGTTCGAGCTGGATTTAGAAAAGGCAGAGGAAACAGAGATCAAATAGCCACCATCCCTTGGATCATAGAAAAAGCAAGAAAATTCCAGAACAACATCTACTTCTGCTTCATTGACTATGCTAAAGCCTTTGACTGTGTATATCACAACAAACTGGAAAATTCTTAGAGATGGGAATACCAGATGGCCTTACCTCCCTCCTGAGACATCTGTATGCAGGTCAAGAAGCAACAGCTAGAACTTGACATGGAACAATGGGCTCATTCATAATTGGGAAAGGAGTATGTCAAGACTGTATATTGTCACCTTACTTATTTAACTTATATGGAGAGTACATCATATGAAATGCCAGGCTGGATGAAGCACAAGCTGGAATCAAGATTGCCAGGAGAAATATCAATAACCTCAGATATGGCAGAAACTGAAGAGGGACTAAAGATCCTCCTGATGAAAGTGAAAGAGGAGAGTGAAAAAGCTGCCTTAAAATTTAGCGTTCAAAAAATGAAGATCATAGCATTCAGTCCCATCATTTCATGGCAACTAGATGGGGGAACAACGGAAACAGTGACACACTTTACTTTCTTGGGCTCCAAAATCACTGCACATGGTAACTGCAGCCATGAAATTAAAAGATGATTGCTCCTTGGAAGGAAAGCTATGACCAACCTAGACAGCATATTAAAAAGCAGAGGTATTACTTTGCCATCAAATGCCCATCTAGTAAAAGCTGTGGTTTTTCTAATAGTCATGTATGGATGTGACTGTTATACCACAAAGAAAGTTGAGCACTGAAGAACTGATGCTTTTGAACTGTGGTGATGGAGGAGACTCTTGAGAGTCCCTTGAACTGAAAGGAGATAAAATCAGTCAATCCTAAAGGAAATCAACCCTGAATATTCATTGGAAGGACTGATGCTGAAGCTGAAGCTCCAAAACTTTGGCCACCTGTTGCAAAGAGCTGACTCATTAGAAAAGACCCTGATGGAAAGATTAAAGGCAAGAGGAGAAGGGGATGACAGAGGATGAGATTTTCAGATGGTATCACTGAGTTGATGGACATGAGTTTGAATGAGCTCCAGGTATTGGTGATGGACAGGAAAGCCTGGCATACACAGATCATGGGGTCACAAAGAGCCTGAAATGTCTGAGCGACTGAACTGAACTGAGCCTTACAGATTGGGTTATTATAGTGTAAACTAGATCTACTACCGTACATCCCACTTCTGAAAAAAAAAAAAAAAAGTCTAAAGTCGTAGAAATACTTTCAATCTATCAAGTTCACAGAAAACTCATATATCAGTGTGGCTGCGTGTATGACATTTTCTCAGTGTCTACTTGAATACACATACAACTCTAACAGAGTAAATCTAGGTTTTTCTTACGAACATATAGCATAAATAAAATGTACTTCAGTGAATAAACTATTTCTGCAACAGTTCTATGACAGACATAATTCTTCTTTAGTTTAATATAATTGAAAGATACCTGTGTGCTGGCAATAAAATAGGTTAACATTTGACTATAGGCTCATGCTTCTGCAACAGATAATTTTATTCTAAGACAATCTCTAGCCATGAGGTGGAGAAATCCCAGAGTGCTGAGAACTCTGCTGATGTTAATTCTATGAAGAAAAAAAGAAAAAAGAAAAAAACTCTAAGAAGAAGCTTGCTAAAAGTAAATTTATCTGTATCTGTTTGAAAATGTTTTGTGAATTAAATGCATAAAATATTTTATATCATAAAATTAATTTAGTGTGGTTTACCATAAAAATCAAAGACATAGTGGGGAGAGAGATAAAGAGTGACTTATTTCTGGTCATGTTTACTGTTGAATAGTGAGCACGAAATTGGAAAGTTACAGAAACTGTACTGTGTTCAATTGTACTTAACTGATCCACTTTGTTTAACTGATAGTCTTGCAGACCCAAAATGATGTTTTTTTGTTTGTTTGTTTGTTTGTTTGTTTGTTTTATGAATGGGAAAGGGTCCTTAACTGAAAGCATGTTGAAATTAAAGAGGACTTATGGAAGACTAACTCCCTTTTGAGAGTGTTAATAATGTCAGTAGACAGGCCAGAAATCCCCAAGTATGGCAGGAGGAAATAAACTGAAAGTGGTTGACACTTCTTCTTTTTTTTTTTTTTTTTCCCCTCTTCTAATCATGGCAACACCTGGTTCCACCTGAACTTAACTTTATCTCAAACCTGGAGCTAAACAATATTTTTCTTTTTCAAGGAAATATTTTCTTGAGTTATGTCAATGAACTATGCATTTGCTTGGAAATATGCCTTTCTTCAAGATTCATGTCAATTGTTTTATGACCCAGGATGACTCACTTCTGCCTTTGCTATCGCAAATACATGTTGTGGGTGAAGGGCCTGGTGCAACTCTCTCTCAGTTTTGAGGTGCTTCCTTTCTCTAATTAGCAGCTTGTTAATAGGTATATAACTCCTTGCTAAAAACTAGCACTGGGGCACTTTCTCTTTCACCTTCTGATGTCTATGTCTGAAGCTTTCACTATCTCTTTTAGACTTTAATAAAACTTTGCTACATAAAAAGCTCTAAATGATCAAGCCTGTCACTGGCCCTGGATCGGACTCCTCTCCTCCACAGGTCATGAATCCTAGCATTGTTCACAGCTCTTAGCAGCAAGCTTTCAGCTTCTGGTCTCATCCAGGATTCTTTAGGACAAGGTAAAGATGCTCAGAGCTCTACTTCTTTTGTTGTCCTAGTTAACAAGTTTTCTGCTTTACTTTATTAACTCTGTCTTCTCTTCCCTGGTGGCTCAGATGGTAAAGTGTCTGCCTACTATGTGGGAGGCCCAGGTTCAATCTCTGGGTAGGGAAGATCTCCTGGAGAAGGAAATGGTAACCCACTCCAGTATTTTTGCCTATAAAATCCCATGGGCAGAGGAACCTGGTAAGGTACAGTCCATGGGGTTGCAAACAGTTAGACACAACTGAGCAGCTTCAATTTCTGTCTTTATTTTTTTCTTTTTTTAACTCTACAGTGTGCCTGTGTGAGTGATAGATCAAAAGTTTGAAAAGTGCAAAGCAAGTGTTGTGTCCTTTTCTGTGGTTCCATGGTGATCTCATACAGCCTATAGCAGAAACCCTGCCAAGGGATTATGCTGCTGCTTCTGCTGCTAAGTTGCTTCAGTCCTGTCCGACTCTGTGCGACCCCAGAGACGGAAGCCCACCAGGCTCCCCCATCCTTGGGATTCTCCAGGCAAGAACACTGGAGTAGGTTGCCATTTCCTTCTCCAATGAATGAAAGTGAAAAGTGAAAGGAAAGTCACTCAGTCGTGTCCGACTCTTAGCGACCCCATGGACTACAGCCTACCAGGCTCCTCCATCCATGGGATTTTCCAGGCAAGAATATTGGAGTGGGGTGCCATTGCTTTCTCCAGTCAAGGGATTATACCGACCTGCTAATGTCAAAAGGCACCCAATGTTTGCTCCAGGGGAGCGACAAGAGATCAACAAAGCTTTTGGACCAAACTCTCCTTTCTTGGTCAAACTTTCCACTCTCTTTGACCATTTCATAACTGCCTGGGGAATTAGAATCACTAACCCAATCTGTTGAATCATTAACTTTCCAGGTACTTAGAATCCATGCTGTTAGTATGTACTTTTACTGAGACCCCAAGTTTGGAAGTGCCTAGCCTTTCTAGGAGCCAAAAGTTACAAAAGCACATTCAGGAGTGAGTGGAGCTCCAGCTCTAGGAACATCTCTCAGGCTAGAGGTTGCTCTCTTGCCTGCCTTCCTCAAGGATCAGCTACCTGAAAGTGATTATTTGTCATGGCTGTGCCTCCAATCTATGTGAATAAAAGCACTGCTGGTGACCAGGAGGTTTTTGAGGACGTAGATTGATAATTCCAGGATCTAGTCAGATTGGAAGTTCAACAGGCTTCTTCCCCTGGTAACCCTAGCTCTTAGCGAGCCAGAGGAGTCTCTCTGGTGTTTTTTTTTCTTTTTTTTTTTTTGTGTCTCAACTCCTTGGATATTTTTTTCTGTGGAATCTATGGGAATGAACTTGAAGGATTGGCCCTAATAGGTCAATGCAAAAATCACTTTTTCCTTGCTTTCCTCCTTCCTTCTTTATTATAAGGACATGTTTCTTCTTTTAGACTAAATAGTAAATTATTGCCAAAATAATGGGGCCTGTGACTTGAATGGATAGAAATGAATAAGGTGGTTTTGATTTTTTATAATGGAAGTAATTTAGATTTTTGTTTTCTCATAAACAAATTTTAATTCATTCTTAACCAGTGAGAACTGTTTGTTTTATGGGGGGGGTGGGGTGGAGGAAGGTAGTTTCCTATTTGGTTTTATATATGTTAAATAAATGTGTAAAGTAACAACTAGATGTTATTAGAATTATTCTTTAGCATTTATAATTTTCAACTCCTATTATATTTCTTTGTGTGAAATTGTAATCAAAAGTGGTTGAGAGGTTAACAATATACTTTGAAAGAATATCTAAAAGGTTTTTTAAATGTTTGAATTATCACATCACACAAAGGCTGATTTCTAAACAAAAATTAATAAAGTATTTATTTTGCCTAAAAAAAAAGGGGGGGGTTAGGTGGAAACAGATTTTCTGGAAACAGAAAGCAATGGCACCCCACTCCAGTATTCTTGCCTGGAAAATCCCATGGATGGAGGAGCCTGGTAGGCTGTAGTCCATGGGGTCGCTAAGAGTCGGACACGACTGAGCGACTTCCCTTTCACTTTTCACTTTCATTCATTGGAGAAGGAAATGGCAACCTACTCCAGGGCAAGTGTCGAAAATGACACCTTTGTTGCTGTTCATCCCTTTATGACTTACCATTTTTACAGTAGTCAGGCCTGTGTTCAGAATGTACACAGGCATGTGGAAGACAGATGCTTCCCCAGTAGTCTTAGTGTGGGAGGCACTCAGAAGGCTACTCTCCTTCACTGCAGGTGATATCAGAGAAGGAGCAAAAATCAAGCCAAGGTTGTAATGGTGAGGAATTAGACGTCACTCTGGGATACCATCAGGTCTGCCCCTGATGCATCTCCACCCCATCTCAGTAGGTGGTAGAACAGGGAGGGATGAGTAGGGTGCTTTTGTTGGTAAGGGACAGACTAAGACTGACCAGGAAGAAAAGGGTCAGTTGAAAATCTGTTTCCACCCCCATTTAGAGCAGGGAGGGCCACTTCTGGTAGAAAAGGGCCACTTTTTTTGGCCCACTTTTTTGTTTCTTAAAGTTGAGAGTTAGCAGTTCCAGAACCACTTCTTGGCGGATTCATTTTGATATATGGCAAAACCAATACAATATTGTAAAGTTAAAATAAAATAAAATTTAAATTAGATTAAAAAAATAATTCAATCCCCAGAGCTTAACCTTATTTAGAGAGATATATAATGTATCCTGTGACAGCCACTAACTCCTGACTCAAAAACTCAAGTTTTGAGGAAAAAATTTTCCCTATGGATATGAATGGCTTGGTAATTAAACAGTAGAAAAGGGGGAGGGCAAGAAAGCCTCCTTCCCTACTGGGAATCAGACAGTCCCCACAGCAGAGTCAGGCTGGGACTATAACATGGCTAAAGGAAGACAGGATCAGTGTCATTTTGTCAGGATTCAAGTGGGTGCATGACAAGACTTTAAAATATGCCAAGTTGACAAACATAAAATAGGGAAAGAAGGACGCTCCTGGTAAATTCCTAAATAGACTGTGAGAAGCCCTTCACAGATTCACTGAGATTGATCCTGAAAGTGCAGAGGGCGGGATGATACTAAAATATAGATTTCTCACTCAGTCACTTTCAGATATCTGCCATAAGCTACTAAAACAGGTGTTTGGACAAAATCAGTCTAGAAAACCTGTTGTAGTGTAAATGGCTCAGCCAGTTTATTATGGCAGAGGGAGGAGAAGAGGCAGAAAAATGCCAGGAAACACTGTAGCTCCAGTCATAGCTTTCAGATCCACTCTGAAATAGCTGGAGAAAAGATGCCCAGAGTGACCCAGGTGAAAATGGGCAGACTTGCTATTACCATGGAAAGTGGGGACACCTGAAGCAGGATTGTTCTCAGGCATCTAAGCTGCCCCTGGCTCCATGTCCAGTCTGCAAAGGACCACACTGGAGAAGAGGCCGCCCTCAGTGGTGCAAGCCCTAGGGGTCAGACTCTCAAGACAAATCAGGACTAAAAATGCCTGGGGATCTGCACAAAAGCTCTGTCCTAATCACACCTGAGGAATTCCAGGTATTGACAACTCTGGGGGCCAATCAGTTGATTTGCTTTTAGACACCAGGGAAACTTACTCGATGCTTACTGAAGCTCCTGGCCAACTTTCACCAGGATCCACTTCCAAGATGGAACTGCCTGGATGAAACAAACACTGTTATTTCAGTTGTCCTCTAAGTTGCAACTGGGACTCTACTGTTTTCACATGAGTTTCTGATTTTGCCAGAGTCTCCCTCACCCCTTTTGGGAGGGATATACTGAACAAGGTCCATGTTTGTTTTCATGAATATGGAACCCTCTCTTTGTCTCCATTAAATGAACAAAATGTAAATCCTAGAATGTGGACTGATGGAAAAACTGTGGGTCAAGCACAAAATGCTATTCCTGTCGTTATCAGGCTCAAAGACCCCATCTATTTCCACATCAAAATCAGTATCCACTGAAACCCAAGGTTAAGAAAGGGTTAAAACCCACCACTGATAATTTAAAGGAGCATAGGCTATTAATTCCCTATAACAGTCCATACAACACTCCTACTTTGGGTGTGAAAAAGTCAAATAATAAATAGAGATTAGTTCAAGGTTTATGAATAATAAATGAGACTGTGGTTCCTTTACACCCCATGGTGCCTAATCCTTATGCTTTATTGTCTGAAATTCCTGAATGAGCCAAATATGTTTCAGTCATTGATTTGAAAGATGCTTTCTTTTCTAGAGGGGATAAAGGCCATAGGCCGCAAGAGAATTAAGCCTATACTAAATCATCACCTACCTATGACTTTAAGACAATGAGAGGATTTTTGGCATCACAGGCTACTGTCACATTTGGATTCAGGATTATGGGGAACCTGCCCAGGCTTTATATAAACTTATAACTAATACTTAGCAAGCCCAAACCGTCAAGCTGGTTTGGCCTTCAGAGAATCAAAGACTTTTAACGTTCTTCAAACTGTTCCCCTGCAAGCTCCCACTATGAGCTTTTCCACAGGATCAGAATTTAATCTATTTACTACTAAAAAAAAAAAAAAAAAAAAAAAAGGCATGGCCTTGGGAGTTATGACATATAGTGACTCAAGTTGGGCCACATTGCTTAAGGGTAATTGCTACTATTATTTTGCTAGTGCCTGCAGCTCTTAAGTTTACTAAAGGGCAAAATCTTACTGTACTGACTTCTCATGATGTGAGTGGAATCATAGACTGTAAGGTTAATATTTGGATGACAGACAGTCAGCTTCTTAAATATCAGTCATCAATGTTAGAAGGATCAATAACAAAACTTAAAGCTCGTGGAAATTTAAATCTTGCCACTTTCCTTCCTGAGAAAAAAAGTGAAACACCATATCACGCTCATTCCCAATTTCTAACCTTAAACGTAAACTTTATAGTGCAAAAAGATTTAATGGATATTCCATTAGACAATTATGACATGTAAATATTTATAGATGGTGGTTCTTTTGTTCGGGATGGGAAGTGGAAAGCAAGTTATGCTGTGGTGATGGTTGGACAGGTTTCAAAAACAAAGTCTCTCCACCCTGGGAACCAATGTTCAGCTAACAAAGCTCCTAGCTCTGACCTGAGCTCTACAGTTAAGTAAAGGCCAATGAGTAAATATCCACACTGATTCTAAATATGCTTATTTGCCTTCATAGGCTCATGCTGCAATATGGAAAGACAGTTTAAAACTGCAACAGGAAAGCCTAGTAAACATTTCAAAGAGAGTGAAAGACTTGATGGCTATGTATTTCCCTAAAAAAGAGTAGCTGTTTTACATTGGAAAAATAAGGATGGGAGTAAACCAGCCCAGGGTAATCAGCTGGCTCGCTGCCAAACCAGAAAAGAGACACTTTATGAACCCCTTCACTACAGATGCCTTTGATCTGAACATGTCCTGTTGAACAGTAAAAAATGCAATATACCGAGGAAGAATTAGAAATATATGAAAAAGGGGAGCAAAGATTATTGATAAAGGATGGTTAGAGTTTGAGGACAGGTGATTAATAATTCCTGAAAATGCTCAATGAAAAATGCCTAAAGGCTTACACGAGAGTTTCCCTAAGGCTTTGGAATTAACTATGTAAGTCAACTTTCAGCTTTTCAACAGACATTACAGGAACTCTGGGAAGTGACTTCTGACCCATCCTCTGAGTCAAACAAGACTCTGTTCAAGCTAGGGACTGAGGCCCTGATAAGGAAATTGGGATCTGGGGGGTAATCTCTTGATCCCCTCTGGGAAGGCCCTTACCAGGTTATTCTTTCTTCTTCCACAGCTCTCAAGGTGATGGGAATAGACTTGTGGGTGCATCCTGACCTTGGGATTCCCTGCTGGCTCAGCTGGTATATAATCCTCCTGCAATACTGGAGACCTGGGTTCGATCTCTGGGTTGGGAAGATCCCTGGAAAAGGGAAAGGCTACCCACTCCAGTTTTCTGGCCTGGAGAATTCCATAGACTGTATAGTGGATGGGGATGCAAAGAGTCAGACACAGCTGAGCAGCTTTCACTTTCACTTCCTGACCCAGACTAAGAGATGTCAGTTTTATGTCTTTTTTCTATGCTTTTAGTTTTCACTTTCTAGATGGGACTAGTAATCTATTTGAGCCTGCTTTTGCTGATTCCAAAAATCCTGAATCTGCTGTTTGACCCTTAAGAAAGTGCTGTACTGTCCTGGGCTCATTCCTACTCCACATTCCACAAAAGGTCAAAATGTTCGGTCTGTGGAGTGCCTCCCCCTCCCCCACCCCCACCCCCACTCATCAGTGGAAGGCTTTTCGTGGTGGGTGTCTCCACTTCAGGGAAAGGGCTTCTCCAAGTCTGCGACTACTATTGCCAACAACAATGACGTCTTAGCCTGATAACATTTAACAATCCTAAAATTGATTGGTATAACACTTTATACCTTAACTATGGACATAATGTGATGTTTAACTTTGTCGATTGTTCTGTTTTACTGTTTGCTCCCCACTTCTGTAACTGTGTAGATGAATTTGTTTTTAGTTTCTTGAAGCCTTTTAAGTTACAGATCATTGTTCAAACTCCAGCCAGTGCCACAGTCTCCTCCAACTATGACTTGTGGCCCATAGATCACAGACCCTCAATTTTAGGGTTAGGAGAATAGGTCCATCTGCCATTCCTCTCCTGGAAGTCCTCAAGTGGCCTCAACAATTTAAGGACAGTACCCCATACCAGCTCAGAAGCAGTTATGGAATGAAAATGCAACCCCTTTTGCTTGACAACATAACTCTCCTAAAAGAAAAGGGGGGAATGAGGTTTTTAATAGCTTCCGTAGGAAGGCCAGAAGTCTCCAAGTAGAAGGAGGAAATAAACTGCAAGTGGCAGACTTCTTCTTCTTTTTTGTTTTCTTTTCTTTTCCAATACTATGTTGTCATGGCAACACCCAGTTCCACATGAGATTAACTTTATCTCAAACCTGGAGCTAACCAACATGTTTTTCTTATGGAAATATTTCCTTAAGGTATGTTAATAAGCTATATATTTGCTTGGAAATCTACCTTTCTTTAAGATTCATGTCAATTATTGTATAGTCCAGGATGTCACACCTTGTGACAATTTTATTACAAAATGCATTTTGTGGGTGAGGGGCCTGGTGCAACTCTCTCAGTTTTGAGGTGTTTATATTCTATAATTAGTAAATTACTAATAAGTATATAATTCCTTTTGCATTCCAGTCCCCTATAATGAAAAGGACATCTTTTTGGGGTGTTAGTTCTAAAAGGTCTTGGAGATCTTCATAGAACCCTTCAACTTCAGCTTCTCCAGCGTTACTGGTTGGGGCATAGACTTGGATTACTGTGATACTGAAGGGTTTGCCTTGGAAACGAACAGAGATCATTCTGTCGTTTTTAAGATTGCATCCAAGTACTGCATTTCGGACTCTTTTGTTGACTATGATGGCTACTCCATTTCTAAGGGATTCCTGCATGCAGTAGTAGATATAATGGTCCTCTGAGTTAAATTGACCCATTCCAGTTCATTTTAGTTCGCTGATTCCTAGAATATTGACATTCACCCTTGCCACCTCCTGTTTGAACCACTTCCAATTTGCCTTGATTCATGGACCTGACATTCCAGGTTCCTATGAAATATTGCTCTTTACAGCATCGGACCTTGCTTCTATCACCAGTCACATCCACAGCTGGGTATTGTTTTTGCTTTGGCTCCATCCCTTCATTCTTTCTGGAGTTATTTCTCCACTGATCTCCAGTAGCATATTGGGCACCTACTGACCTGGGAAGTTCCCCTTTCAGTATCCTATCATTTTGCCTTTTCATATTGTTCATGGGGTTTTCTAGGCAAGAATACTGAAATGGTTTGTCATTCCCTTCTCCAGTGGACCACATTCTATCAGACCTCTCCACCATGACCCGCCCGTCTTGGGTTGCCCCACAGGCATGACTTAATTTCATTGAGTTAGACAAGGCCGTGGTTGTAGTGTGATCAGATTGGCTAGTTTTCTATGATTATGGTTTCAGTGTGTCTGCCCTCTGATGCCCTCTTGCAATACCTACCATCTTACTTGGGTTTTGCTTACCTTGGACATGGGGTATCTCTTCACGGCTGCTCCAGCAAAGCGCAGCCGCTGCGCCTTACCTTGGACGAGAGGTATCTCCTCACCACCGCTCCTCCTGACCTTGAACATGGAATAGCTTCTCTAGGTCCTTCTGTGCCCATGCAGCCACCGCTCTTTGGGTGTGGGGTTGCTCCTCCCGGCCGCCATCCCTGGACTCGGGAAGGGGTTAGCTCCTCTCGGCTGCTTCTGCACTATCCCAACCTGGCACTCTCAGCCACCACCCCTGACCTCAGATGCGAGGTAGCTCCTATCAGCTGCTGCCCATGACCTCGTATGTGGGGTATATCCTCCCAGCCGCTACCCCTGACCTTGGACGTGGGGTAGCTCCAATCAGCCATTCCTGCACCGTTGCAGGCTGGCACTCTTGGCCGCTGTCCCTGACCTTGGACGTGGGATAACTCCTCTTGGCCACCACCCCTCGGGTATGGGGTCCAGCCGGCTTCTGCCCCTGACTTCAGAAGTGGGATAATTCCTCTTGGCTGTGCTATGTGCACCATCGCATCTGCCCATACAAAAGTGGAAGTCAATAAACACCTGGAGTAACAGGCAAATTTGACCTTGGAATATGTAATGAAGCAGGGCAAAGACTAATAGAGTTTTGCTAAGAAAATGCACTGGTCATAGCAAACACCCTCTTCCAACAACACAAGAGAAGACTCTACACATGGACATCACCAGATGGTCAACACCAAAATCACATTGATTATATTATTTGCAGCCAAAGATGGAGAAGCTCTATTCAGTCAACAAAAACAAGACCAGTCACTGACTGTGGCTCAGATCATGAACTCCTTATTGCCAAATTCAGACTTAAATTGAAGAAAGTAGGGAAAATCACTAGACTATTCAGGTATGACCTAAAACAAATCCCTTATGATCATACAGTGGAAGTGAGAAATAGATTTAAGGGACCAGATCTGATAGATAGAGTGCCTGCCTGATGAACTGTGGATTGAGGTTAGTGACATTGTACAGGAGACAGGGATCAAGACCATTCCCATGGAAAAGAATTGTAAAAAAGCAAAATGGCTGTCTGAGGAGGCCTTACAAAGGTGTGTGAAAAGAAGAGAAGCGAAAAGCAAAGGAGAAAAGGAAAGATATAAGCATCTGAATGCAGAGTTCCAAAGAATAGCAAGAAGAGATAAGAAAGCCTTTCTCAGTGATCAATGCAAAGAAATAGAGGAAAACAACAGAATGGAAAGACTAGAGATCTCTTCAAGAAAATTAAAGATACCAAGGTAATATTTCATGCAAAGATGGGCTTGATAAAGGACAGAAATAGCATGGACCTAACAGAAGCAGAAGATATTAAGAAGAGGTGGCAGGAATACACAGAAGAACCATACAAAAAAGATCTTCATGACTAAGATAATCACGATGGTGTAATCACTCACCTAGATCCAGACATCCTGGAACATGAAGTCAAGTGGGCCTTAGAAATCATCACTATGAACAAAGCTAGTGGAGATGGAATTCCAGTTGAGCTATTTCAAAACCTGAAAGATGATACTGTGAAAGTGCTGCACTCAATATGCCAGTAAATTTGGAAAACTCAGCAGTGGCCACAGGAATGGAAAAGGTCAGTTTTCATTCCAATCCCAAAGAAAGGCAATGCCAAAGAATGCTCAAACTACCACACAATCGGACTCATCTCACACACTAGTAAAGTAATGCTCAAAATCTCCAAACAAGGCTTCAGCAATACGTGAACCATGAGCTTCTAGATGTTCAAGCTGGTTTTAGAAAAGGCAGAGGAACCAGAGATCAAATTGCCAACATCCACTGGATCATCGAAAAAAAAAGAAAGTTCCAGAAAAACATCTATTTCTGTTTTATTGACTATGCCAAAGCCTTTGACTGTGTGGATCACAATAAACTGTGGAAAATTCTGAAAGATATGGGAATACCAGGCCACCTGACCAGCCTCTTGAGAAACCTATATGCAGGTCAGGAAGCAACAGTTAGAACTGGACATGGAACAACAGACTGGTTCAAGATAGGAAAAGGAATATGTCAAGGCTGTATATAGTCACCCTGCTTATTTAACTTGTATACAGAGTACATCATGAGAAATGCTGGGCTGGAAGAAGCACAAGCTGGAATCAAGATTGCCGGGAGAAATATCAATAACCTCAGATATGCAGATGACACCACCCTTATGGCAGAAAGTGAAGAGAAACTAAAAAGCCTCTTAATGAACGTGAAAGTGGAGAGTGAAAAAGTTGTCTTAATAAAGCTCAACATTCAGAAAACGAAAATCATGGCATCTGGTCCCATCACTTCATGGGAAATGGATGGGGAAACAGTGGAAACAGTGTCAGACTTTATTTTGGGCGGCTCCAAAATCACTGCAGATGGTAACTGCAGCCATGAAATTGAAAGACACTTACTCCTTGGAAGGAAAGTTATGACCAACCTTGATAACATATTGAAAAGCAGAGACATTACTTTGCCAACAAAGGTCCATCTAGTCAAGGCTATAGTTTTTCTAGTGGTAATGTATGGATGTGAGAGTTGGACTGTGAAGAAAGCTGAACACTGAAGAATTGATGCTTTTGAACTGTGGTGTTGGAAAAGACTCTTGAGAGTCCCTTGGGCTGCAAGGAGATCCAACCTGTCCATTCTGAAGGAGATCAGCCCTGGGATTTCTTTGGAAGGAATGATGCTAAAGCTGAAACTCCAGTATTTTGTCCACCTCATGTGAAGTGTTGACTCATTGGAAAAGACTCTGATGCTGGGAGGGATTTGGGGCAGGAGAAGAAGGGGATGACAGAGGCTGAGATGGCTGGATGGCATCACTGACTCGATAGACATGAGTCTGTGTGAACTCTGGGAGTTGATGATGGACAGAGAGGCCTGGTGTGCTGCAATTCATGGGGTCACAAAGAGTCGGACACGACTGAGTGTCTGAACTGAACTGAAGTGATATAACTCCTTACTAAAACATAGCAAGGGGGAACTCTTTCTGTCCCCTTCTGATGTTTGTATCTGAAGCTTAAACCGTCTCTTTTACACTTTAATAAAATTTTGCTACACAAAAACCTCTAAGTGATTAAGCCTTGTCACTGGCCCCATATTGAATTCCTCTGCTTTGGAGGCCAGGAATTCAGGTGTCATTGTGGTTCAGCTGTTAAAAGCCACCATTTACTTCCAAATTAGGAAATTATTCTCTGGCATCCAAGAGTGACATGAGCACTTTCATTGGGTTAAGTGAGTAAAGCAAACATAGGTAGAAAGATAAATGGTGGAAAGGTAGATGAATAGATAGATATGATTGGCAAGTAAGTACTTGGGCAGAAAGATATATGAGAAGAGTATGTAATTTCCACAGTTCTGTCTGTAACCAGTGTTATAGCACAATTACAGGTCAGAGTTTTAATCAGTAAACAAAGGATGGTATACCTTCGGGGCATGAGGGTGGGTCAAACTCAAGAAGAGGCCATAACCCATCTAGGCTCCATGTTTTTATAAACTTTATCTAATCCCTGCAAGCCTACTCTGTGCAAGTTACGGCACTCCAGAAAGAGGGAGTGATTGTTTCACCTGAGGTTCTCACTCTGGCCCATAGATTTTTCCTATGTTCTGTTACTGTGGGCTTTTCCCTTTCTTTGTCTTTTAGCCACCACCATTTTGGACTCTTTCTCCTATTCTAACTACCTAAAAATCCCTGCTCAATAGATGGGAGGTCTGATTCTTTGGGAAAAGGGAAACTGTGGTCTCTCTAGTTACTTCCTGCTGAGCTTGGATGGTGAGGGGCATTGGGCCTCCCCTTCTTCCTAGTCTCAAGCCTCAGAGCGCTTATACCAGTGTCCATCTAAGGGTGAATGATAGATATTTTCCGTGGTTGAGAGTAGTTTTATATATCCTTGCTGAACTAGTACTGCATATTGTAGCTTGTTGATTTGGGCAGAGACAAACTGAGTTAAACAATGGATAATATATGGAGACATCATAATCAGTATCAGTATGATGATAACAGGGGTTACTAGGGGTATTCATTTCAGTTCAGTTCAGTTGCTCAGTCGTATCCAACTCTTTGCTTCCCCATGAATCGCAGCACGGCAGGGCTCCCTGTCCATCACCAACTCCTGGAGTTCACTCAAACTCATGTCCACGGAGTCGGTGATGCCATCTAGCCATCTCATCCTCTGTCGTCCCCTTCTCCTCCTGCCCCCAATCCCTCCCAGCATCAGGGTCTTTTCCAATGAGACAACTCTTTGCATGAGGTGGCCAAAGTATTAGAGTTTCCACTTTAGCATCAGTCCTTCCAGTGAACAGCCAAGACAGATCTCCTTTAGGATGGACAGGTTGGATCTCCTTGAAGTCTAAAGGACTCTCAAGAGACTTCTCCAACACCACAGTTCAAAATCATCAATTCTTCGGCGCTCAGCTTTCTTCACAGTGCAACTCTCACATCCATACATGACCACTGGAAAAACCATAGCCTTGACTAGATGGACCTTTGTTGGCAAAGTAATGTCTCTGCTTTTCAATATGCTATCTAGGTTGGTCATAACTTTTCTTCCATTGAATGTCTTTTAATTTCATGGCTGCAGTTACCATCTGCAGTGATTTTGGAGCCCCTAAAAAGTAAAGTCTGATACTGTTTCAATTGTTTCCCCATCTATTTCCCACGGAGTGATGGGACCAGATGCCATGATCTTCGTTTTCTGAATGTTGAGCTTTAAGCCAACATTTTCACGCTCCTCTTTCACTTTCATCAAGAGGCTTTTTAGTTCCTCTTCACTTTCTGCCATAAGGGTAGTTTCATCTGCATATCTTAGGTTATTGATATTTCTCCCGGCAATCTTGATTCCAGCTTGTGTTTCTTCCAGTCCAGCGCTTCTCATGATGTACTCTGCATATAAGTTAAATAAACAGGGTGACAATATACAGCCTTGACGAACTCCTTTTCCTATTTGGAACCAGTCTGTTGTTCCATGTCCAATTCTAACTGTTGCTTCCTGACCTGCATACAAATTTCTCAAGAGGCAGATCAGGTGGTCTGGTATTCCCATAGAGAGGAACCAAAACCTATGGGAGGACAAAGTTAACCCCCAGGTGTGAAACCAGGGAATTCCTGGACGAGCCCACCAAGCTGAACTGGTCATCATTGTCCTCCGAGATCCCACTCGGTTTCCTAACCAGAAACAATATCCCCTCAAAGGAGAGGCTCAGGAGGGACTATAGCCTTTAATAAATAAATTCCTTGCTTGTGGGCTACTGGTCCCCACCAATTCGTCATGTAACACCCCAATCCTCTTAGTAAAGAAAAAGGACAGAACCTGGCAAATGGTCCAAGATCTCCAGATCATAAATGAAGCTGTAGTCCCCCTCCATCCCACAGTACCCAATCCCTATGTAATCTTGGGAGAAATCCCACCCAGTGCCATGTGGTTTACAGTCTTGGATTTCAAAGACACATTTTTTTGCATACCACTGTCTAAAGAATCCAAATATCTTTTTACCTTTGAGTGGGAGGCCCCAGGAGAAAAACACCAACAGATGACTTGGGCAATATTACCTCAGGGGTTCAGAGATAGCCCAAACTTGTTTGGACAAGCTCTTAGCTGGGATCTCCTAGATCTGGACCTGGGACCTAATGGGAAAATATTACAATGCATAGATGACCTACTAATCTGCTCTAAAGATGAACAAAATACCCAACAACATGCAATTCAGGTTCTAAACTTTTTGGGAGAAAGGGGATATAAAGTATCCCGAGATAAGGCACAGATGGTCGAGACAAAAGTCACTTACCTGGGAGTTCAAATTACACACGGGTCTAGGAGGCTGTCCTCTGATTGGGTACAAGAAATCCTCCAGTTGCCCTCCCCCACGACTTGAAAACAATTGCAAGCTTTCATGTGGCTAACTGGGTATTGTAGAATCTGGACACCCAATAATGATCTAATTGCCCAGCCATTATATGAAAGCTTAAAGAGATGGGATGATTCAATCCCACTGATGTAGGTGAACTCCTCAAAAGAAGGCAGAGGCTATACTAAAACAGGCCTTAACTCAGGCACCTGCCTTGAGGTTGCCAGACCCAGAAAAAGCATTCCAACTTTATGTCCATGAAAGAGAGGGAATAGTCTTGGGAGTGTTAACTCAAAGATTGGGATCTGAGCCCCAGCCTGTAACTCATTTATCCAAGAGGCTTAACCCAACTGCCTGTGGCTGGCCTTTGAAATCTTGCAGCTATTGCAATCATGATAGAAGATGGTTTAAAACTCTCCTTTGGGGGCAAATTAACTATTTTACCAGCCACCAAGTAAAACGACTCCTAAGTGGCAAAGGCCATTTATGGATGTCTGATCAAAGAATCCTCAGATATCAAGTAATGCTGATGGAAAATCCAGGCCTTACTATATCCCCTTGTGAGGTTCTTAACACAACCACCATCCTGCCTACCCCCGAAGGCTCTCTCCCCTTTCACCCTTGTCTAGAAACCTTGGACCACTGGACAAAACCCTGAGAGGGATTATCAGAAGATCCTCTGACCAATCCTGAGGAAATCTGATACACTGATGGAAGCAGCTTTGTCTTAGATGGAAAAAGAAGAGCCGGGCATGCAGTAGTCTCCAATTTTGAGACCATAGAGGCTAAGCCTCTGCCACCAGGTGAAAGTGAAAGTGGCTCAGTCGTGTCTGACTCTTTGCGACCCCATGGACTATCCATGGAATTCTCTAGGCAAGAACACTGGAGTGGGTAGCCTTTCCCTTCTCCAGGGGATCTTCTGGACCCAGGAATCAAACCGGGGTCTCCTGCATTGCAGGCGGATTTTTTACCAACAGAGCTATCAGCCAAATTAACTGAGCTCATAGCCCTGACTCGAGCTTTAGAGATGGGAAAAGGGAAAATAATAGCCATTTACACTGACTCCAAGTATGCCTTTCTTGTGCTACATGCACATGCGGCTATTTGAAAAGAAAGGGGCCACTTGACCACCTGAGGGTCCCCAATCAAATATGATGATCAAATCCTCAGGCTCTTGGAGGCAGTCCATCTGCCCACTGAGGTTTCAGTCTCCCACTGTAAAGGACACCAAAAAAGAAGCATGGAAGTGGCACGAGAGAACCAAGCAGCTGATCAGGCAGCTAAGAGAACAGCATTACAGAACAGCGACTTAATAGGGGTTGTCACCTTAGTTCCAGACTAATTTGCCAGAAACTCCTTCATACACTGAAGGAGAGACTCTTAAAACTAAGAGTGAGGGCTTTCAAGAAGATCATATGGGGTGGTTGCAAAAGGAGGGACTCCTTTTTCTGACTGGGAACCTCCAATAGAAGTTAGTTAACTCCTTACATGCCATCACTCATTTACGGGAAAAGGCCCTCCAAAAATTACTAGAGAGGTCCTTCAGAGGAACAGGCCTCCAAACAACTATAATGAGGCAGTCTCCTCTTGTTGCACTTGCCAATTAAACAACCCCCATGGAGCTCGAAGACTTCAGCTGCCCAAGCCCATCCAATGATGTGGGGTCCACCCAGGAGAGGACTGGCAGAGGGACTTCACCCAAATGCCAGTTTCTCAAGGGTATAAGTACCTGTTACTCATGATAGATACATTCACAGGATGGACCGAAGGCTTTCCCACCAGGACTGAGAAGGCTGAAGAGGTAGTTAAAGCAAAACAAAACAAGCAAACAAACAAACAAACAAACTGCTCCATGAAATCATTCCAAGATTTGGTCTGCCCCTGTCATTACAAAGTGACAATGGGACATCATTTACTTCTAAGGTCACCCAAGGGGTCTCTAAGGCATTGGGCATTACTGATTATCTCCGTTGTGCCTGGAATCTTGTCTTCAGGAAAAGTAGAAATAGCCAACCAATTCTTAAAATCAGCGATAAAAATGATAACCCAGGAGAACTCCCTGGGATGGAAGGAGGCTTTACCAATAGCCCTCCTCCACACCCGTATTGCCCTTAAGGAACAGGTTGGTCTTAGTCCTCATGAGATGCTATATGGGTGACCTTTTGTTTATGTCAATGATCTCTTCCTAGATCCAGAGGTTTAGACCCTCCAGTCTTATACCATGGCCGTTGGGAAATCCAACAGGATATACGCTTGTGGGGTATGAACCAGGACCCAAAAGATTATAAAGAGTCACCACTACATGCTCCAGGAACTCAAGTCCTGGGTCCCCAAAGACTCAGCTCCAGCCCACATGAAAGGGCCCCTACCCTGTAATACTTTCTACCCCCACAGCAGCCAAGGTACCAGGACATGACTCCTGGGTTCACTACTTACGAGTCAAGCCATGGAAGAAAACAGAAGAAAACACTCAATACACCTGTGAGCCCCGAGGAGCTCTCAGATACCTATTCAGAACTACAAATGAGTGTCATTCTAATGAACACCCCCAAAATCTAGTTTCTCAGAATAAGATTTCTCAGGACAACTCTAAAGAGCAACACAGCTTGGTAGGGACTGTACTCCAAAACAGGCAAGAGATAAATCTTCTGATCCCTGAACAAGGATGGACTTGAGCCATCCTGGCAATGGGAATTTAGAATTGGCTAATGCCCCTACTAGTCTGTGTTACACCAGATTCTGCTTATGACTGTTTCATGCATTATCAATTGTCTAACCTGTTTTGTCTCTGCCCAGGTCAACAAGCTACAACATACAGTGCCAGTTCAACAAAGATATAAAACTATGGCCGGCCATGGAAAATATCACTCATCCTTAGATGGACACTGCTATGAGGACTCTGAGGCCTGAGACTAGCAAGAGGAGGAGGCCCAATACTCCTTGCTGTCCCAATTCAGCAGGAAGTAGCCAGAAAGACCTCGAAGCCCCTATTCTCAAATAATTGGGCCTCCCATCTCTTGAGGGGGGAATATTAGGTAGTTAGACTAGGAAACAGGTGTGCAAAATGGCGATGGCTAAAAGACAAGGAAGGGATAAGCCCGCGAAAATAGAACAAAGGAAGGTCAAAGGAAGGTCTGAGGACCAGAGTGAGGACTTCAGGTAAAACAAACAGCACTCCTTGCTAGGCCAGTTTGCATAGGGTAGGCCCAGGGGGAGGAAAAACATATAAAAAGAAGAGCCAAACGGCTCTCGCTCTCTCTCGCTCTCTCTCCCTCTCTCTCTCGCTCTCTCTCCCTCTCTCACTCTCCTGCCTGCTGGCATGCTCCTCCACTCTTCTTTTCATGTCTTTGGGTTGGCATGCCCTCACTATTAGAGGATGGATTATCCTGCTATCTTCTAAATCAAATGGAGCTGTAACACTGATTTGTCTAAGAGCTATACCATGGTTTGTCCAGGACCCGAGAGCTGTGATGCACTGAGGGCTTTAATGTCTGTTATTCCAAATCTTTGTTGTGATGAGCCAGAACTGAGGAGCATACACTCGCCTGACAAGCATATGAAGTTACCTAGCCCATGAAAACCCTCCATGTCACAGCTCGTGGCCACACTTGCCCTCTGCGATGGCCCACATTGTCTGTGGAATGTGCTTCTCTTTGAATTTGAATAAATAAATCCATTTCTTACCCATCTCTTTGTTTCTCACTGAATTCTCTCTATGATGAGACATCAAAAATCTGAGCTTCACTAGGTCCTGAGGGTTTGAGTCACTGCCGGACATGACTGAGTGACTAAACACAGCACAACACAGAGTCCTGGTCATGTGGCTTCTAGTCCCAGTCTTAGGTAAACAGTTTCAAACACAGCTTTCAGAAGTGGAAGGATTATGACCTCACCAGTACTTTTAAACAGTGCCACAGATAGAGGGAGGAGCTGAAGGATGGGACAAAAAGCAGTGGGAAGAATGTGCCAAGGAACCCCCTTCATAA
The DNA here is from genome assembly GCF_029407905.1 of Bubalus kerabau. Classification (NCBI taxonomy): domain Eukaryota; kingdom Metazoa; phylum Chordata; class Mammalia; order Artiodactyla; family Bovidae; genus Bubalus; species Bubalus kerabau. The sequence continues at coordinate 12,486,107 of NC_073632.1, read as the reverse complement.
CCTTCCAGAAAAACTGCTAAATGCCCACACAGTTTTCTTTGGCCTGATCCTTGGCACAAAGGAGATTAAGGACAAAAGAACTCTCACATGCTTGGCCAATAGCTACTAGGGCACACTGGATAGTGGAGCGTTCAGCATACATTGGGAAGTAGTCCCTGCCAGAGGCCCTCAGTTGCACTCACTGTCACTTACCTGTTTACAGGTGGTTTGAGGAGACAAGAAATGAGAGGTTGTATAGGAATTAAGATTTTTTTAGTCATATGTCCTTCCAGCCACAGGACTGAGGACTTACCTTCACCCGAGGTCTTCTGAAATCTGAGACTGAGTTGCATGAGCTTTCTCCCGAGTTCATTTTTGCTGTCTTGGTTTTCAGCATGCTGGGCTTCTCCTCACTTCTACTGCTCTGGGTTTCCTTTGTGTTCAGCTTCCACAGGGTGAGCTTTTTGCCGAGTTGGGCTTCTTCTGTGCTTGGCTTACACCTCTCTGGGGCCGAGCCAAGGTTGCTTCAGCCATTTTACATCCAAGTCACAGCCCCAGGTATTTTTGGTAGAGTGTACAATTTCCTCAGTTCTGTCTTGCTGCAGCAAATGTTTGAAATGGCGGAGTGGTGTTACACTTCAGAGTTTTATTCGGCAAACAAAGGATAGCACACTTTTGAGGCATAAAGATGTGCCATCCCCAAAACAGGAACCTCAACCCGTCTTGGCTCCCTCTTTTTGTATGTTTTGTCTCCTCCCCCTGAACCTGCCCTATGCAAATTAGGGCTAGGCAGGAAGAGGGCCTATTTGTTTCACCTGAGGTTCTCACTCTGGTCAACAACTTTTCACAAGCTCATGTAGTGATGCTCTATGATATAAAACATCATAGGTTTGTAGAGGTAGTTTGTAATTTCCCTGGTTTTCTCTCGCCACAGCCAAAATTTGAAACAATGGACAGACCAGTGTTACAGCTTTGTTTTACAGCTCAGTTTTATTTGTCAAGCAAAGGAGAATACATTCTCAAGCCATGAGGTGGGCCGATCCAAAAGAGGGGAAGAGAAGACATGCCCCAGCTCAATTTTGGCTCCTCTTTTTATGATTTTTCTCCTCCCCCGAGCCTGTCCTGTGTAAATTGCACTAGCCAGGAGGGCTGTTTCTTTTACCTGAGGCCCTAATTCTGGTCCTTGGACATTCCTCTCTTCTATTTTTATGGGCTTTTCCCTTCTTTGTCTTTTAGCCACCGAAGTTTTGGACTCCTTTTTCCTATCTTATCTACACAACAGGTTGCCTCCTCACACTTCAAGGCTATAAAATTTGCACTTATTTCTCAAAAATAGTTCTCCATTTTTTTTCTATTTTGTAATATCGTCTTTAATACTGCCATGGTTAATAGCAACTGGATCTGCTAGTATTATTTGGTTGCTAAATCTTCTTTTCTCTTTATTACATTGATTTCTTCCAGTTTTCTTTTTATTTATTTCTTTTCTTTTTCTTTCTTTCTTTTTTTTTTTTTTTGATTCTTTCATGCCCATCCTGCTTCTCTTGTATTTTAATTTTCCACCACAAAAGGCTAATTATTTTACATTAAAAAAAAATTACTCCTATTTGTGTAAGATTTTCATTCTTTTAAAAGTTATCACATCTGATATTTTCAGTTGTCACATATTAGCTATTTTTGAGCGTTTAATTCTGTTTGCTCAAAAAATATGTGTTCAGTATAAAAATATCCTTTACTTTGGGTTTGATTTTTTATTTTAAATTCTAAATCTGGCACTAATCTGTAAATCTAAGTTTTCCAATATTAGTCTCTGAATTAGAGACAATCTATAAAGAGAATCAAGTATAAGAAAAATAGATTAATTTTCATCATATTATAATCCATATTCATTTTCTGATTTGAATATTCTTTTTTCTTTAACTTGAAACAGGTGGTACCTTTAATCATGACTCATTATCTTATATTCATCACCTAGGATATTACTGAAATTCTTATAAAGTATGATTAGAACTATTTCAAAAAAAAAAAAAACTATTTCAGTTTTTGTTGTTCTTGTTGTTGTTGTTCATCTTTCAATGAATGTTATCCATTATTGCTCAAGGAAACATTTAAGCTAAGAGGAACATTACACAATGAATAGATGAATGAATCACAATTTTTTTCATTATAATTCATTTGCACTTACTTAGAAGTAGAAAAGCACATATATGCAGGTCAAAGAGTCATTTTGACATTGAATTATACAATTTAAGCATGAAAATTAAAATTGTCAGAAAATAAGTAAAGACAAAAATTACTGTGCAAATTGTCTATTATTTTGTTCAGCATTTGAGTGGTTATATAAAGTATGGACATTGGAGAACACCACTTATAGAAATAAAATTTAAAAAAAATAAATAAAATCTCCCTGTATATATTTCCAAGAATTATTTCAAGAAAAAAAAAAAAAAAACTTAACATCACATAAATATGGGTTTTCTAGTTCCAAAGAATAGCAGGGAGAGAAAAGAAAACCTTTCTAAGTGAACAATGCAAAGAAATAGAGAAAAACAATAGAATGGGAAAGATTAGGATCTCTTCAAGAAAATTAGAGATACCAAGGGGACATTTCATGCAAAGATGTACACAATAAAGGATGAAAATGGTATAGACCTAACAGAAGCAGAAGATGTTAAGAAGAGGTGGCAAGAATGCACATAAGAACTATACAGGAAAAGATCTTTATGACCCAGGTAACCATGATGGGAACACTCACCTAGAGCCAGACATCCTGGAATGTGAAGTCAAGTGGACCTTAGGAATCATCACTCTGAACAAAGATAGTGGAAGTGATGGAATTCCAACTGAGCTATTTCAAATCCTAAAAGATGATGTTGTGAAAGTGCTGCACCCAATATGGCAGCAAATTTGGAAAACTCAGCAGTGGCCACAGGACTGGAACAAATCAGTTTTCATTCCAATCTAAATAAGAGTAAAGTCAAAATTTTTTCAAAGTACCACACAATCACACTCATTTCACACGCTAGCCAATTAATGCTCAAAATTCTCCCAGCTAGGCTTCAACAGTTTGTAAACTGAGAACTCCCAGGTGTTCAAACTGGATTTTGAAAAGGCAGGGAAACCGAAATCAAATTGCCAACATCTGCTGCATCAGAGAAAAATAAAGACAATTTCAGAAAAACATTTAATTCTGCTTACCGATTATGTTAAAGCCTTTGGTATCACAACTAACTGTGGAAAATTCTTAAAAAGAGGACATACCAGACCACCTTACCTACCTCATGTGAAACCTGTATGCATGTCAAGAAGTAGCAGTTATAACTGGACATAGATCAATGGATGTGTTCAAAATTGGGAAAGGAGTACATTAAGGCTGTGTATTTTCACCCTGATTATTTAACATATACACAGTGTACATCAAGAGAAATGACAAACTGGATGAAGCAGAATCCAGAATGAAGATTCCTGGGAGAAATATCAGTAACCTCAGATATGCAGATAACACCACCCTTATGGCAGAAAGTGAAAAGGAACTAAAGAGCTTTGATGAAAATGAAAGAGAAGAGTGAAAAAGCTGGCTTAAAATCCAAAATCCACAAAACTAAGATCATGACACCCGGTCTCATCACTTCATGGGAAAAAGATGGGGAAACAATGGAAACAGAGCCAGACTACATTTCCTTGTGCTCCAAAATCACTGCAGATGGTGACTGTAGTCACGAAATTAAAAGATGCTTGCTCCTTGGAAGAAAAGTTATGGCCAACATAGACAGCATATTAAAAAACAGAGACATTATTTTGCCAAAAACTTCTGTCTACTCAAAGCTATAGTTTTTCCAGTAGTCATGTATGCATGTGAGAGTTAGACCATAAAGAAAACTGAGCACCAACACATTAATGCTTTTGAGCTGTGGTGTTAGAGAACATTCTTGAGAGTCCCTTGGACAGCAAGGAGATCAAACCAGTCTATCCTAAAGGAGATCAGTCCTGAATATACATTGAAAGGACTAATGCTGAACCTGAACCACCAGTACTTTGGCCACCTGATGTGAAGAGCTAAGTCATTAGAAAAAAATCCGAAGCTGGGAAAGATTAAAGGCAGGAGGAGAAGGGCATGACAGAGGATGAGATTGTTGGGTGGCATCACTGACTTAATGAACATGAGTTTGAGGAAGCCCTGGATGTTGGTGAAGTACGGGGAAGTCTTTTGTGCTGTAGTCCATGAGTTGTAAAGAGTTGGGCATGACTGAGGGTCTGCACAACAAGAACAAGTAAGTTTTCTAAACACAATAGCATCATATTAGGAATTAACCTTGAAGTTAACATTTAAATATACATAATGCAATAAAGTGACTGGAAGTGCTTGGAAAATGATAATCATTTATGATGTGAAATTAAAATAGCAAGGCATAAAAAATTTTATTGGAAAATAATTGCTTTACAACATTATATTGGTTCCTGCCATAAATTAACACCAATCAGCCACAGGTATATGTGTCGCCTCCCTCTTGAACTCCAATTCCACCTCCTTCCCCATCTAACCCCTCTAGTTTGTCACAGTCTTTGGTTGAGCTCCCTGTGTCACACAAAAAATTCTCACATGCTATTTTACATATGGTAATGTATGAAAGTGAAAGAGGAGAGTGAAAAGGTTGACTTAAAGCTCAACATTCAGAAAACTAAGATCATGGCATCTGGTCCCATCACTTCATGGGAAATAGATAGGGAAACAGTGGAAACAGTGTCAGACTTTATTTTTTGGGGCTCCAAAATCACTGCAGATGGTGACTGCAGCCATGAAATTAAAGGACGCTTACTCTGTGGAAGGAAAGTTATGACCAACCTAGATAGCATATACAAAAGCAGAGACATTACTTTGCCAACAAGCGTCCAACTAGTCAAGGCTATGGTTTTTCCAGTGGTCATGTATGGATGTGAGAGTTGGACTGTGTAGAAAGCTGAGCGCCGAAGAATTGATGCTTTTGAACTGTGGTGTTGGAGAAGACTCTTGAGAGTCCCTTGGACTGCAAGGAGATCTAACCAGTCCATTCTAAAGGACATCAGCCCTGGGTGTTCTTTGGAAGGAATTATGCTAAAGCTGAAAGTCCAGTACTTTGGACACCTCATGCGAAGAGCTGACTCATTGGAAAAGACTCTGATGCTGGGAGGGATTGGGGGCAGGAGGAGAAGGGGACAAGAGAGGATAAGAAGGCTGGATGGTATCACTGACTCGATGTATGTGAGTTTGAGTGAACACCAGGAGTTGGTGATGGACAGGGAGTACTGCCATGCTGCAATTCATGGGGTCACAAAGAGTCGGACACGACTGACCAACTGAACTGAACTGAACTTAATGTATATGTTTCCATGCTGTTCTCTCAATTTATCCCACATTCTTCTTCCCCCACTGTCTGTTCTTTATGTCATTGTACCCATTGTTGCCTTGCAAATAGCTTCATTAGTACCATCTTTCTAAATTCCATATGCATGCATTAATATACAATATTTGTCATTCTGTTTCTGACTTAAGCAACTCTGTATAATATGCTCTAGGTTCATCCATCTCATTAGGACTGACTCAAATGTGCTCTTTCTCATAGCTGAGTAATATTCCATTTTACATATGTACCACAATTTTTATATTCATTCATCTGCTGATGGACAATATAGGTTGCTTCCATGTCCTAGCTAATGCAAAAAACTGTTACAATAAGCACTGGGGTACTTGCTTCTCTTTCAATTATGGTTTTCTTAGTGTTTCACAGCATAGAAAACAATAAAAAGATTAAAAGACAATCCTCAGAATGGGAGAAAATAATAACAAATTAAATACTGACAAAGGATTATTCTCCAAAATATAAAGCAGCTGAAGCAACTCAATACCAGAAAAACAAACAGCTCAGTCAAAAAATGTGTGGAAGACCTAAATAGACATTTCTTCAAAGAAGACATACAGATGGCCAACAAACACATAAAAAGATGCTCAACATTGCTCATTCTTCAAGAAATGCAAATTAAAACTGCAAAGAGATATCAACTCATACTGGTCAGAATCAGATCAGATCAGTCGCTCAGTCGTGTCCGACTCTTTGCAACCCCATGAATCGCAGCATGCCAGGCCTCCCTGTCCATCACCAACTCCCGGAGTTCATTGACACTCACGTACATTGAGTCAGTGATGCCATCCAGCCATCTCATCCTCTGTTGTCCCCTTCTCTTCTTGCCCCCAATCCCTCCCAGCATCAGAGTCTTTTCCAATGAGTCAACTTTTCGCATGATGTGGCCAAAGTACTGGAGTTTCAGCTTTAGCATCATTCGTTCCAAAGAAATCCCAGGGCTGATCTTCAGAATGGACTGGCTGGATCTCCTTGCAGTCCAAGAGACTCTCAAGAGTCTTCTCCAACACCACAGTTCAAACACATCAATTCTTCAGCACTCAGCCTTCTTCACAGTCCAACTCTCACATCCATACATGACCACAGGAAAAACCATAGCCCATAACTAAACAGAAAATTAACAAGGAAACACAAACTTTAAACGATACAATAGACCAGTTTGACCTAATGGATATCTATAGGACATTTCATCCCAAAACAATGAATTTCACCTTCTTCTCAAGCGCACATGGAACCTTCTCCAGGATAGATCACATCCTGGGCCATAAAGCTAGCCTTGGTAAATTCAAAAAAATAGAAATCATTCCAAGCATCTTTTCTGACCACAATGCAGTAAGATTAGATCTCAATTACAGGAGAAAAACTATTAAAAATTCCAACATATGGAGGCTGAACAACACGCTGCTGAATAACCAACAAATCACAGAAGAAATCAAAAAAGAAATAAAAATTTGCATAGAAACGAATGAAAATGAAAACACAACAACCCAAAACCTGTGGGACACTGTAAAAGCAGTCCTAAGGAGAAAGTTCATAGCAATACAGGCACACCTCAAGAAACAAGAAAAAAGTCAAATAAATAACCTAACTCTACACCTAAAGCAACTAGAAAAGGAAGAAATGAAGAACCCCAGGGTTAGTAGCAGGAAAGAAATCTTAAAAATTAGAGCAGAAATAAATGCAAAAGAAACAAAAGAGACCATAGCAAAAATCAACAAAGCCAAAAGCTGGTTCTTTGAAAGGATAAATAAAATTGACAAGCCATTAGCCAGACTCATCAAGAAACAAAGGGAGAAAAATCAAATCAATAAAATTAGAAACGAAAATGGAGAGATCACAACAGACAACACAGAAATACAAAGGATCATAAGAGACTACTATCAACAATTATATGCCAATAAAATGGACAACGAGGAAGAAATGGACAAATTCTTAGAAAAGTACAACTTTCCAAACCTCGACCAGGAAGAAATAGAAAATCCTAACAGACCCATCACAAGCACGGAAATTGAAACTGTAATAAAAAATCTTCCGGCAAACAAAAGCCCAGGTCCAGACAGCTTCACAGCTGAATTCTACCAAAAATTTAGAGAAGAGCTAACACCTATCCTGCTCAAACTCTTCCAGAAAATTGCAGAGGAAGGTAAACTTCCAAACTCATTCTATGAGGCCACCATCACCCTGATACCAAAACCTGACAAAGATCCCACAAAAAAAGAAAACTACAGGCCAATATCACTGATGAATATAGATGCAAAAATCCTTAACAAAATTCTAGCAATCAGAATCCAACAACACATTAAAAAGATCATACACCATGACCAAGTGGGCTTTATCCCAGGGACACAAGGATTCTTCAATATCCACAAATCAATCAATGTAATACACCACATTAACAAATTGAAAAATAAAAACCATATTATTATCTCAATAGATGCAGAGAAAGCTTTTGACAAAATTCAACATCCATTTATGATCAAAATTCTCCAGAAAGCAGGAATAGAAGGAACATACCTCAACATAATAAAAGCTGTATATGACAAACCCACAGCAAACATTATCCTCAATGGTGAAAAATTGAAAGCATTTCCTCTGAAGTCAGGAACAAGACAAGGGTGCCCACTTTCACCATTACTATTCAACATAGTTTTGGAAGTTTTGGCCACAGCAATCAGAACAGAAAAAGAAATAAAATGAATCCAAATTGGAAAAGAAGAAGTAAAGCTCTCACTGTTTGCAGACGACATGATCCTCTACATAGAAAACCCTAAAGACTCCACCAGAAAATTACTAGAACTAATCAATGACTATAGTAAAGTTGCAGGATATAAAATCAACACACAGAAATCCCTTGCATTCCTATACACTAATAATGAGAAAACAGAAAGAGAAATTAAGGAAACAATTCCATTCACCATTGCAAAGGAAAGAATAAAATACTTAGGAATATATCTACCTAAAGAAACTAAAGACCTATATATAGAAAACTATAAAACACTGGTGAAAGAATTCAAAGCGGACACTAACAGATGGAGAAATATACCATGTTCATGGATTGGAAGAATCAATATAGTGAAAATGAGTATACTACCCAAAGCAATCTATAGATTCAATGCAATCCCTATCAAGCTACCAACAGTATTCTTCACAGAGCTAGAACAAATAATTTCACAATTTGCATGGAAATACAAAAAACCTCGAATAGCCAAAGTGATCTTGAGAAAGAAGAATGGAACTGGAAGAATCAACCTACATGACTTCAGGCTCTACTACAAAGCCACAGTTATCAAGACAGTATGGTACTGGCACAAAGACAGAAATATAGATCAATGGAACAAAATAGAAAGCCCAGAGATAAATCCACACACATATGGACACCTTATCTTTGACAAAGGAGGCAAGAATATACAATGGATTAAAGACAATCTCTTTAACAAGTGGTGCTGGGAAATCTGGTCAACCACTTGTAAAAGAATGAAACTAGAATACTTTCTAACACCATACACAAAAATAAACTCAAAATGGATTAAAGATCTAAACGTAAGACCAGAAACTATAAAACTCCTAGAGGAGAACATAGGCAAAACACTCTCTGACATACATCACAGCAGGATCCTCTATGGCCCACCTCCCAGAATATTGGAAATAAAAGCAAAAATAAACAAATGGGACCTAATTAACCTTAAAAGCTTCTGCACATCAAAGGAAACTATTAGCAAGGTGAAAAGACAGCCTTCAGAATGGGAGAAGATAATAGCAAATGAAGCAACTGACAAACAACTAATCTCGAGAATATACAAGCAACTCCTACAGCTCAACTCCAGAAAAATAAATGACCCAATCAAAAAATGGGCCAAAGAACTAAATAGACATTTCTCCAAAGAAGACATACAGATGGCTAACAAACACATGAAAAGATGCTCAACATCACTCATTATCAGAGAAATGCAAATCAAAACCACTATGAGGTACCATTTCACACCAGTCAGAATGGCTGCGATCCAAAAGTCTACAAGTAATAAATGCTGGAGAGGGTGTGGAGAAAAGGAAACCCTCTTACACTGTTGGTGGGAATGCAAACTAGTACAGCCACTATGGAGAACAGTGTGGAGATTCCTTAAAAAACTGGAAATAGACCTGCCTTATGATCCAGCAATCCCACTGCTGGGCATACACACTGAGGAAACCAGAAGGGAAAGAGACACATGTACCCCAATGTTCATCGCAGCACTGTTTATAATAGCCAGGACATGGAAACAACCTAGATGTCCATCAGCAGATGAATGGATAAGAAAGCGGTGGTACATATACACAATGGAGTATTACTCAGCCATTAAAAAGAATACATTTGAATCAATTCTAATAAGGTGGATGAAACTGGAGCCTATTATACAGAGTGAAGTAAGCCAGAAAGAAAAACACCAATACAATATACTAACGCATATATATGGAATTTAGAAAGATGGTAACAATAACCCTGTGTACGAGACAGCAGAAGAGACACTGATGTATAGAACAGTCTTATGGACTCTGTGAGAGAGGGAGAGGGTTGGAAGATTTGGGAGAATGGCATTGAAACATGTAAAATATCATGTATGAAACGAGTTGCCAGTCCAGGTTCGATGCACGATAGTGGATGCTTGGGGCTGGTGCACTGGGACGACCCAGAGGGATGGAATGGGGAGGGAGGAGGGAGGGGGGTTCGGGATGGGGAACACATGTATACCTGTGGCGGATTCATTTTGATATTTGGCAAAACTAATACAGTTATGTAAAGTTTAAAAATAAAATAAAATTAAACAAACAAACAAGCAAACAAACTTCAAACAATAAATTCTAAAGAGAATGTGGAGAAAAGGAAACCCTCTTTCACTGTTGGTGAGAATGTGAATTGATACAGCCACTATTGAGTACAGTGTGGAGATACATTAAAAACCTAGGAATAGAACTACCATATGACCCAACAATCCCACTATTGGGCGTACACACCAAAAAGGCATTTTTATCATGTGATACTTGAGCAGATTGTTTTCAAATATATATATATATATATATATATATATATATATATATCCATTTCACTTCTCTTCTCCCCTTTGTTTGTGAAACAGGTTAAAATAACCCTGCATTAGTGCTGTAGACAAGGACATCGGAGGAGTGACCCTTAAAGGAATAGAAGAAGTGGCCTTTTGGGATCTGAGAATGCCATTGAGTCCAATGTGGTTCCTATTTCTAAAAGAAGGTTTAGGAAAAATAATAGGAAAATAAGTATTTCTTTTTTTTTAATCTTTTATTTATTTTTAATATAAATTCATTTATTTTAATTGGAGGCTAATTATTTTACAATACTGTATTGGTTTTGCCATACATCAACATGAATCCACCATGGGTGTACTCGTGTTCCCCATCCTGAACCCCCTTCCCACCTTCCTCCTAGTACTTTGTTATGTATATTTTGCCCACTAAAAAATGCTGGAAGTTTTCATTTAATAAAGGCATTTAGAGATACAGTGAAGTTTTCATGTTTTACCAGGAAATGACAGCTTTTTATTGATCACTTTGCATAGTAAGGTATTTTCTTAAGTAAATTTTAGTAAAATACCATAAATAAATCAAGTGGATTAAAAACACACCTGATATGCTAATTTGAAACTATGTCATCAAGTAAGAAATATGAGAGAAAAAGGTTTTTCCAGAATGGCATCTTACATGTTTGTTAATTAGAAAATATCAGAGTAGAGGGATGCAATTTCTTCAAGCAAGTGACTTTAGTAATGAATGACAGACTCCATTATTTAGACTAGAAATCAGGAAAGGAAACCAGGGAGAAAACAAATGAAGCAACAAATACTTAAATTTGCAGCAGTGTAGGATATCTATGGAGTAGTTGCTACAGGACACATTATATAATAAATATATTTTCATATAAATAATGAAATGACAAAGTGAACAGTTGAATTGGACACATATGGGTAATAACCTCAAAATACCAAAGAGCATTTTGTTGTAATGAGTAATACTTGCTCAGCCTTTGGGCAGGCATAAGAGAATTATGAAGCTAGATGATGATCCTGCTGCACTGCCCTAAAGAACAAATACATCTAGCAGTCACAATCCCCTGACACAATGCTCAAGCTGCTAAGGACTTGGTGATATGGTAATTCATGAAGGGATGGAGGTTTGATTGGAATGTTAATCTGTGTATTTTAATATTTAATCTAAATTGATAGCCAAATGCCACCAACTAAGTGTAGCCTGTGTGGCAAGGATTGAAGAAAATGTGGTTGTTTTAAACTGCAGAAGCAATATGTATTATGCAATCTCTCGTAGAGGAAGAAACAGCCAAATTATTTGCTTCTCAGGGCAAACTAAATGCCAAATAATGTTTATTTCACAAAACATCTTGGTGATGTGTAAAATAGAGTTGAAGTCACTAATTACTGTTTTATTAGTGATATCCAGTTATCTTGCTATGGGGTAGACAACAGGATACAGAAGTTTACAAAACAATATTTTTCTAGCACTAATCAACAAACTCGTAATACATAATACACTTAATATACTATGATTCACACAAATTGGTTTTGTTTCTGGCAGACTTATCTTGGCATCTCATGGAAACAAATATTGGACTATTTGTATTCTTATTAAGCAAACCTCTTCTTAGAATTTGTTCTGTACCAGTACCATATGAAGAAAGTGTTTTCACATTTCTTTCATTTATTATATATTACATGAGAAGATTTGCACAATTTCTGAGAAAGAAAGCAGGATGAAATGAAACCACTTGCAACATATTTATTTTCTTGGTGATAATGTGCAATATGAATGCACTATTCATTTTATCATTTACACAGTTATTGTTTACAAAGGAGCATGTACTCTTTATATTCAGAAAAGATCACAAAGTATAACTTTAAAAATATGCAACTACTCATAACTACTAACACTGATGTATCATCTACTATGGGGCAGGAAATCATCCAACTACTTTAAATGTAGTAATTCATGTAGCCAAGACCTGGCGTAAGTACCACCATTTCCTTAATTGTAAAGATGTGGGAAACTTGAGTCATGATGAAGTTGAAGAAAGTTAGTGTTAGTCACTCAATTGTGCCTGACTCTTTGCGACTCTATGGACTGTAGCCTGCCAGGTTCCTCTGTCCTTGGAATTATCCAGGCAAGAATACTGGAGTGGGTTGCTATTCCCTTCTCCAGGGGATCTTCCCAACCCAGGAATTGAACCCTGGTCTCCTGCATTGAAGTCAGACTCCTTACCATCTGAGCAAGAGGCAGAAACAGTCAGCTGAGTCTACATTCTTAACCACTGTGTATTTGTTTCTGAAAAGGAATAAGTGAGTGATAGAATGGAATTCACATTTTGAATGAAAAGGAATTGAAATACCTTATTAAGTCTACACATATACGTTTGTGCTCAAAATGGTATCTTTTAATAATAACCATAATATCCAATACTTTGTTACACATTGTATTTCAATTACTTGATCAAATCCAGATGTATTTTAAAATAGAAAGAGACACATCGAGAATTAAAATTGAGAAGGACTCTGTGGAGCTTTTTAACACCAGTCATTCCTTGTTCAGTTCCCTGAGTTCAAAAGGGCAGGCTTAAGCAAGTGCTAATTGGAGAAGGGAGGGGATACAAAGACAAGAGAGGAACAGTCAAAAAACAATAGTGAAGCCTTATGGCAGAGTCCTTGTTCCTCCTCAAGGGCTATATATAATAATATATTTGAGCTCATCTGCAGAACTAAAATTCCCACCATATAGAAGATGTTCCAGAGAGAGGATAAGAGTGTAATAATTTTGAGAACAAGAAATCACCTGTTGCCAGAAGACTAAAGGAATACAGGCTCTGTGGTCTCCCTAATTCTTATCAGCAACTCTGTTCCCTGACTATAAAACCCCTCACAAATTCCTTGGGGTTGGGACACAGTTTTGAGTGCATTTGCCTGCTGTGGTCTTCTTTGCCTAGCAAAGCAATGAAGCTATTATTTTCTACTTTACCCTTCCAAAAATAGATGCTTAACTATATATTTGTAAATATTTATTGATAGATTTGATTAAAGAACTTCTTGTGCTAACTTAAGCAGAACTTTCATAGTTTAGTATTTGCACTTAATTTGACATATTTCAAATAAAGTTCATATTTAGTCATTCAGTTCAGTTCAGTTGCTCACTCGTGTCCCACTGTTTGCGACCCAATGAACCTCAGCACTCCAGGCCTCCCTGTCCATCACCAACTCCCGGAGTCCACCCAAACCCATGTCCATTGAAACGGTGATGCCATCCAACCATCTCACTCTCTGTGGTCCCCTTCTCCTCCTGCCCTCAAAATTTCCCAGAATCAGGGTCTTTTCCGATATGAGTCAGCTCTTCGAATCAGGTGGTCAAAGTATTGGAGTTTCAGCTTCAACATCAGTCCTTCCAATGATCGGCCAGGACTGATGTACTTTAGGATGGACTGGTTGGATTTCCTTGCAGTCCGAGAGACTCTCAAGAGTCTTCTCCAACACCACAGTTCAAAAGTATCAATTCTTCGGCACTCAGCTTTCTTTATAGTCCAACTCTCACATTCATACATGACCACCGGAAAAACCATAGCCTTGACTAGACGGACCCTTGTTGGCAAAGTAATGTCTCTGCTTTTTAATATGCTGTCTAGGTTTCTCATAACTTTCCTTCCAAGGAGTAATTAAGTTGTTCCAGTTCTTTGTGACCACATGGACTGTAGTCTGCCAGACTCCTGTGTCATGGGATTTCCCAGGCAAGGATACTGGAGCAGGCTGCCATTTTCTTCTTCAAGGGATCTTCCCCATCAAGGGATGAAATTCATATCTCTTGTGTGGCAGGTGGATTCTTTACCGCTGAGCCACCAGGTAAGCCCTAACAATAAAATGAAGTAGGATAAGGCAGTTTAAGATTGAGGAATATGAGAACCCTGGACTCATTTTCTCCCAGGGACATACCAAAATTACAACTACTTACAGAGCCACTGTACATGAGAGTGGCCTGAGGACAATCAGTAAAATATTTCCCACAACTTCATATTTAAACAAAGAACTACAACAAGATGACTAGGAGAGGCAGAGCCATGGTCTAGTCAGGATCCACTTCCCTGGGTGGATGACTCACAAGTGACAGGGAATCACAAATGCAGTGTTCCTCCCTTGCAGGAGGATCTTCAAGATCAGCAAATGAGTCTGATCCACCTGTCTGTTAATCTTCCGTATCTATACCAGGGACTAGGTATCTGTCAGTATTCTGCTTCTGCACTGTAACTCAGAGTGTGTAAGATTTTGCATGTTTCCTTTAGGAGCAGTCTCTGTTTCTTATAGTTCTCATGCTCTTCTGAATATAAGCCCTTCTGTTTTTTAAAATCTTAATTTCTGAGGGTTTATCTTTGTGCAGGGCCCCTGGCTGTGGAACCTAAATTGGGCTCAGGCAGGAGGCAGTTGCAATTATCCTGGGGTCTGAAATGCTTACAGGAATCATTTTGAGGATACTGCTCTATTGTGCTAGCAAGTGCTGTTTTGCAATTTATTTCACTGGGGCCTGACCATTCATCAGTGGGTTGCACCAGACAGGTACCACTGAGTTTCAGAGTCAGCCAAGCTGGGGCCATCCCTGCCAACCAGTATGGCCACAGTAGTCAGCCCTGCAACACAGAAAGGCACACAGCGACCACATAGATGGTACTCCTGGAGCATCAAGCTGTGCTAGCCAGAGGAAACCCATTGCTGGGATCCATAGGTTGTGTTCTATAAAGAGCTACTTCTCCAATATTGAGAAATGAAACAGATCTACTTAATATTAATACATAGATATAAACACAGACAATTAAGCAAAATGAGATGACAGAAAAAAATATAACAATGTAAAAGATAAAAACCTTTTTAGTTGTTTTGAAAATAACTAAAAAAAAAAAAAAATTGGTGACAAGCAATTTGTCTGTTAAAATTAAGGTAATGATTATAAAAATACTGACCTTAGAAGAAAGATGGATGAACACAGTGAGAACATGATCAAGTAAGAAAATATAAAATGAATGAATCAAAGCTGAAGAATAAATAACTGAAATGTAAAAGCACACTAGAGAGAATCAAGAGTTGATTAGGCAATACCAAAGAACATAATAGAAATCTGCAAGGCAGAGAAGTGGAAATTAAATAAGCTGAACAAAAAAGGAAAATAAAACAAAATAGCTTAAGTGCCCTCTGAGACAACATCAAGTACTCTGACATTCACATTCAGTTCAGTTCAGTCACTCAGTTGTGTCCGACTCTTTGTGACCTGATAAATCACAGCATGCCAGGCCTCCCTGTCCATCACCAACTCCCGGAGTTCACCCAAACTCATGTCCATTGAGTCGGTGATGCCATCCAGCCATCTCATCCTCTGTTGTCCCCTTCTCCTCCTGCCCCCAATTCCTATCAGCATCAGTCTTTTCCAATGAGTCAACTCTTCTCATGAGGTGGCCAAAGTATTGGAGTTTCAGCTTCAGCATCAGTCCTTCCAATGAACACCCAGGACTGATCTCCTTTAGGATGGACTGATTGGATATCCTTGCAGTCCAAGGGACTCTCAAGAGTCTTCTCCAACACCACAGTTCAAAAGCATCAATTCTTCAGTGTTCAGCTTTCTTCACAGTCCAACTCGCACATCCATACATGACTACTGGAAAAATTATAGCCTTGACTAGATGGACCTTTGTTGGCAAAGTAATATCTCTGCTTTTGAATATGCTATCTAGGTTGGTCATAACTTTCCTTCCAAGGAATAAGCATCTTTTAATTTCGTGGCTGCAATCACCATCTTCAATGATTTTGGAGCCCCCCAAAAATAAAGTCTGACACTGTTTCCACTGTTTCCCCATCTATTTCCCATGAAGTGATGGGACCAGATGCCATGATCTTAGTTTTCTGAATGCTGAGCTTTAAGCCAACTTTTTCACTCTCCTCTTTCACTTTCATCAAGAGGCTTTTTAGTTCCTCTTCACTTTCTGCCATAAGGGTGGTTTCATCTGCATATCATTACAGTGATACAATGAGAAGAGAGAAAAAGAGGCAGATAGATTATTTGAAGATATAATAACTGAAAAATTCCCTAAAATGGGGGGAAGAAATATATCCAGGTTCAGAAAGTCCAGAGAAGTCCAAAAATGATAAACCCAAATTGAGCTACATCAAGACTTAGTACAACTAAAATGTAAAACATTAGTGATAAAGAGAAAATCTTAAAAGCAGAAAGAGGAAATAGACCAGTTATACAAAAGGGAACTCCAGTAAAACAAACAAACAACAACAACAAAAAAAAAAAACTGACTCTTCAGCCAAAACTTTGAAGCCAGAGGAAGTGGCATGGTGTCTTCAAATTGCTGAAAGGAAAAATAACCAAAAAAAAAAAAAAAAAAAAACACAAAACGGCAGCCAAAATTACTCTATACAGCCAAGCTATCATTCAGGACTGATGCTGAAGCTGAAGCTTCAATATTTTGGCCACCTGATGTGAAGAGATGACTCACTGGAAAAGACTCTGATTCTGGGAAAGGTTGTGAGCAGGAGGAGAAAGGGGCTACAGAGGATTACATGGTTGGATGGCATCATCAATGCAATGGACAAGAGATTGAACAAACTCTGGGAGATGGTTAAGGACAGGGAAGACTCTCCCATGGCTACTGTGCTACAGTCTATGGGGTCATAAAGCCTCAGACACAACTGAGTGACTGAAAAACAACAAAAATACATGAATATATAATTATACGTCTATGTCTATATATATAGGTCTTCCCTGGTGTCTCAGTCAGTAAAGAATTCACCTGCAATGTGGGAGACTTGGGCTCCATCCCTGGACTGGGGAGATCCCCTGGAGGAGGGCATGGCAATTCAGTTCAGTATTCTTGCTTAGAAAATTCCCAAGGACAGAGGAGTCTGGAGGACTGCAGTCCATGTTGTTGCAAAGAGTCAGACACAACTAAGCACCTGTCTATATATAGTTATGGGGCTTCCCTGGTAGCTCAGAGGTTAAAGCATCTGCCTCCAATATGGGAGACCCAGGTTCAATCCCTGGGTCGGGAAGATCCCCTGGAGAAGGAAATGATAACTCACTCCATATATAGTTATATGTGAACTTTATGGAACCAAAAACCTATCATAGACATACATACAAAAAGAGGGAAGAATTCAAACATAATACTAGAAACAGTTATAACATCATAAGGCAAAAGAGAAAGAGTAGCAGAAAGACACAAAGAAGTACTACAGACAACTATAAAACAATTAGCAAAATGACAAGTATCCAGCTACCAGTACATATTTTAAATATAGATGGACTAAATGTTCCATGCAGATGACAATGAGTGGTTGAACAGATATACAAATAAGATCTCATCTGTATGCTGCTTACAAGAAATGCATTTCATATCTAAAAGCATACACAACTTGAAAGGGGTGGAGTGGGAAAATATATTCCATGCAAATAGAAATGAAACAAAAGCACAGGAGCAATACTTATATCATACAAAATAGATTTTAATAAAAAGAATGTAACAAGAGACAAAGAAGGACATTGCATAATTATAAAGGGATCAATCCAATAGAAGATGTAACTCTTGTAAATATATATGCCTCCAATTAAAACCACCTAAATACATAAAGAAAATATTAACAGATATAAAGGGAGAAATTGACAGTAAAACCATAATAGTAGGTATTGCATCATAATGATATAGAAGATATTACCATGGGGATTCCCTGGTAGCTCAGCTGGTAAATAATTTGCCTGCAATACAGGAGACCCTGGTTCAAGAAGAACCCCTGGAGAAGAGATAGGCTACCCATTCCAGTATTAATGGGCTTCCCTGGTTGGAGAAGACTCTTGAGAGTCCCCTGGACTGCAAGGAGATCCAACCAATCCATTCTAAAGGAGATCAGCCCTGGGTGTTCTTTGGAAGGAATGATGCTAAAGCTGAAACTCCAGTACTTTGGCCAACACATGCGAAGAGTTGATTCATTGGAAAAGACTGTGAAGCTGGGAGGGTTTGGGGGCAGGAGGAGAAGGGGACGACAGAGGATGAGATGGCTGGATGGCATCACCGACTCGATGGACGTGAGTTTGAGTGAACTCCAGGAGATGGTGATGGACAGGGAGGCCTGGCATGCTGCAGTTCATGGGGTCGCAAAGAGTTGAATATGACTGGGTGACTGAACTGAACTGAACTGGTGGCTCAGCTGGTAAATTCCCTGGAGGAAAACATGGCAACCCACTCCAGTATTCTTGCCTTGAGGATCGCCATGGAGAGAAGAGCCTAGCAAGATACAGTCCATGGGGGTCACAAAGAGTTGGACACAGCTAAGTGACCAAGCACAACACAACATAGGTATTACAACATCATGTAAATAATGTTTAAACAGGAAATTAAAAAAAAAATAGCCAAGTATATTAGTTCAGATTAACTTATACAGAAAATATTCCATAATAAAATAGCAGATTATAAACCATTTTCAAGTGCACCTGGACCTTTCCACAGGGTAGATCACATGTTTTGCAACAAGATAAGTCATGCTAAATTTAAGAAAACTGAAATTATATCAAGAATATTTTCCAATGAGAATGATATGAGATTAAAAATTAACATAGGCAGTCCCAATATGGTGGAAGGATAGGATGGGGAGACTTCTTTCTCCCCAACAAATTCAACAAAAGATAATTTGAATGTTGAGCAACTTCCTCAAAACAACTTCTGAACACTGGCAGAGGACACCAGGCACCCAGAAAGGCAGCCCAATCTCTTTGAAGGAAAGTGAAATTGAAGTCGCTCGGTCATGTCCAACTCTTTGTGACCCCGTGGACTATAGCCTACCAGGCTTCTCTGTCCATGGAATTCTTCAGGCAAGAATACTGGAGTGCGTTACCATTTTCTTCTCCAGGGGATCTTCCCAATCCAGGGATTGAACCCGGGTCTCCCGCATTGGAGGCAGATTCTTTAACCTCTAAGCCACCAGGGAAACCCTTTGAAAAGGAGGTAGGAAAAATATAAAAGACAAAGAGAGACAGAAAATTTAGGGAAGGAGACCCATCCTGGGGAAGAAGTCATGAAGGAGACATTTCCACACAATAGGAAACACTCTCACAGGCATGTCTATGGGAGCTTTGGAATTTCAGAGGGTAAAATAAACAAGAACACACACACACACACACACACACACACACTGAATACTCGCCTAACAACAACTACCAGTGGATAAGTGGCTCAGATGTTCATGTCGGCCATCTGCAAGTGGGGTCTGGGCAAGGAGGTCCTTACGGTAAGGACTGGGCTTGAATGCCATGAGGACAATCTGAGAGAGCTAATGTGACATAGCAACCAAAACTGTGGGATCACCAGAAACCAAAAAAAAAAAAAAAAAAAAAAGAACCTTTCCTGAGAAAGACTCTAACACCACATAGTGACCCCTGGTGCATCCACAGAATGAAGTAGTGTGCCCTAATGAATAGTAAAGGCAAGCAAGCCAGCTGCCATTCAGTACCCTCATTTCCTGGAGGCAGAGAGGCAGGAAAGGGACAGCCAGAGCCAGAAGGCAAGGGGCTGCTGCAATCTCTGCCCCAGTGTCTGCATCTTCACCAAACTTTGAGCAGACCGCCAGTTTCTAAACACATCTTCCTGTGATCGTGGATAGTTCACACCTTCCAGGAGTGTCACAGCCTGAGGTCAGCTCCCCTGAGATCAGACACATGGCACACCAGGGACTGTGCTTCATGGTGCACCTGGGAAACTGAGTGTCCAGGACAAGGGAGATGTATAAGATGAACGGCCCATTTGGGACACTGCACTCACCAAGAACCCAGACATCTGAGTGGCTTGGACCTGGAAAAGGCACAAAATGCCCAGCCTATCTGAGTCTTTGCCCTTGTGGAACACCCAAGAACCTGAGTGGCTTAAACCTGAGAAGTGCAAAAAATGCAGGAGCCACTTGGGACAGTGCCCTTGCAGAGCATGCTGGAGCCTGAACCGTATGGATTCCACCTTGGACTATGGCAACCGCAATGTGGTCCAGCCACTCGGAGCACTTCCCACACATACCAGCAGTCTTTGCTAGCAATGACCCTCTCTTTTCACAGAACAATTGAACAAGTCAGCTTATCTAAGTGGCCACCTTCACCCCCTTGCATCAGGGTGGAAATTAGACAATGAAGAGACTTGCAAACAGAGGATGCCAAAATAAACAAAGAAGGGGAATCCACTCTGGAGGTGACAGGTGCAACAGATTAAAACCCTGTAGTTAATGCTTAGACTGTTCATTTGAGGGGCAAATATAGACCTTAAGAACAAGTACAAGCCAAAAAAGGGACTATCTGACAATTAACTGACCCCACTCTGCCCACAACAGCTCCAGAGAAATTCCTAGATATATTTTTGCTGTTATCAGTTTTTAGTTTTTAATTATTTCATTACTCTTTTAGCGTTCAATTTTATAGCTTACTATTACTTTTTAAAAAAAATTTAAAATTCCATATATATATAATTTGGGGGATTTATTTTGTTTTATACTTTTTATATTACATTTTTGAGAGTCTAACCTCAATCCCAGGTTTTTAACATTTGGTTTTTGAAATTTGTATCAATTTTGTATCTTTAAGAATCTAATCTTCAGTATTCATTTTTCACTTAGGGATGTGATTACTGCTTTGATTGATCTTTTTTTTGACTCTCCACTTTCTCCTCTGATCACCTCTATCTCCTTCTTCTCTCATTTTTTCTCTATATAACTGTGAATCTCTCTGGGTGTTCCTGGCTGTGAAAAGTTGTTTCACCATTAACCTACGGATTTTAACTTTGGTGCTGCATGGATGGAGAGGTCTTGAAGCTAGTGTAAGAGAAGGGCCAAAACACAGAGGCAGATGATTTAACTCCAGAACTTTAGAACATGAGAGGACTCCTGACTATAGGGAATATTAATAGACAGAGCTCACCCAAATGTTTCCATACCTACACTAAATCATCTCCACCCAAGAGTCAGAAAATTCCACTGCAAGACACTCCATGATAACTCTTTAAGCAAAAATGGAACACAATCTTTAACATTAAAAAATGGGCTTCCAAAGCCATCCTAAATCCATACAACCCAAAACTCACTACTGGACACTTCATTGCACTCCAAAGAGAAAAGATCCAGCTTCTCCCACCAGAACACAGGCACAAGTTCCCCCAATCAGGGAAACTTGATAAGCCACTGGTCCAAACCCACTTACAGGGAGCAGACTCCACAATTCAGAGAAAACACGAACTTCCAGCCTGCAGAAATTTCACCCCAGACACAGTAATCTAAACAAAATCAAAAGGCACAAAGACATGCAGCCGGTGAAGGAATATGATTTAAAAAAAAAAAAAAAAAAGCTACCAAAATAAAAAAAAAAAAAAAAAAGAAAGAAAGAAAAAAGAGGAGGAGATAGGGTGTCTACCAGACAAATAGTTTATATAATAATGATAGTAATGGTAATAAAATCCTGAGAACAAACTGGAGTTACAGATAAATAGACTAAATACAAGGATTGAGAAGATGCAAGAAATGTTTAACAAGGACCTAGGTGAAATGAAGAATCAAACAATAATGAATAATGCAATAACTGAGATGAAAAGCACTCTGGAGGGAACCAACAGTAGAATAATCGAGGCAGAAGAGAGGATAAGTGAGGTGGAAGATAGAAAGGTGGAAATAAATGAAGCAGAAGGGAAAAAGAAAAAAAAATATTGGAAGAAATTATGACAGCCTAAGAAACCTCTGGGACAATGTTAAATGTCCCAACATTCGAATCATAGGTGTCCGAGGAGAAGAAGACAAAAAGAAAGGGCATGAGAAAATACTTGAGAAGATAATAGTAGATAACTTCCCTAAAATGGGGTAGGAAACAGTTACCCATGTCCAAGAAACCCAGAGAGTCCCAAACAGGATAAACCCAAGATGAAACACACAAAGACACATTAATCAAACTGCTGCTAAGTTGCTGCTAAGTCGCTCCAGTCGTGTCCGACTCCGTGCGACCCCAGAGACGACAGCCCACCAGGCTCCCCCAACCCTGGGATTCTCCAGGCAAGAACATTGGAGTGGGTTGCCATTTCCTTCTCCAATGCATGAAAGTGAAAAGTGAAAGTGAAGTCGCTCAGTTGTGTCCGACTCTTAGCGACCCATGGACTGCAGCCTACCAGGGTCCTCCATCCATGAGATTTTCCAGGCAAGAGTACTGGAATGGGGTGCCATTGCCTTCTCTGATTAATCAAACTAACAAATATTAAACACAAAGAACAAATAATAAAAGCAGCAAGGGAAAAGCAACAAATAACACACAAAGGGATCTCCATAAAGGTAACAGCTAATCTTTAATAGAAACTCTTCAGGCCAGAAGGGAATGGCAGGATATACTTAAAGTGATGAAAGAGATAAACCTACAACCAAGATTACTTTATCCAGCAAGGATTATATTCAAATATGAAGGATAAATCAAAAGCTTTACAGACAAGCAAAAACTGAGACAATTCAGAACCACCAAACCAGCTCTTCAACAAGTGCTAAAGGATATTCTCCAGACATGAAAAACAAAAAGGTTTATAAAAATGAACCTAAACAACAAAGTAAATGGTAATGGAATCACACTTATCAATAATTACCTTAAATATAAATAAGTTAAGTGTGTCAACCAAAAGGCAAAGGCTAGCCAAATGGATACAAAAACAAGACCCCTATATATGTTGTCTACAAGAGACCCACCTCAAATCTAGGGACACATACAGACTGAAAGTGGGGGGCTGGTAAAAAATATTTCATGCAAATAGAGACCAAAAGAAAGCAGGAGTAGCAATACTCATATCAGATAAAATAAACTTTGAAATAATGACCATGATAAGAGACAAATAAGAGCACTACATAATGATCAAGAGATCAATCAAAGAAGATATAATAATTATAAATATATATGCATTCAACCTAGGAGCACTCAATACATAAGGCAAATGCTAACAAGTATAAAAGTGGAAACTAACAATAGTGGTGGACATTAATACCCCAATCACACCTATGGATATTTCAACCAAACAGAAAATTAGCAAGGAAACACAGGCTTTAAATTAAACAATGGCTAGCTAGACCTAACTGATATCTATAGAGCATTTCACCCTAAAATAATGGATTTCACCATTTTTGCAAGTACACATGGAACATTCCCCAGGATAGATCATATTCTGGGTCATAAATCTAGCCTTGGAAAATTCAAAAAACTGAAATCATTTCATGCATCTTTTCTGATTATAGTGCAGTAAGATTAGATATCAACTACAGAAGAAAAAATAAACAACTATAAAAAAACACAAACAAATGGGAGCTAAATAACAAGCTTCTGAATAACTAACAAATCACAGACAAAATTGAAAAAGAAATTTGAAAATGCATACTAACAAATGAAAATGAAAATATGGCAATGCCAAACCTATCAAATTCAGTGAAAGCTATGGTATGAGTGAGGTTCATACCAATATAAGCTTAGCACTGAAGAACTGATTCTTTTGTACCGTGGTGTTGGAGAAGACTCTTGAGAGTCCCTTGGACTGCAAGGAGATCCAACCAGTCCATTCTAAATGAGATCAGCCCTGGGATTTCTTTGGAAGGAATGATGCTAAAGCTGAAACTCCAGTATTTTGGCCACCTCATGCGAAGAGTTGACTCAGTGGAAAAGACTCTGATGCTGGGAGGGATTGGGGGGCAAGAGGAGAAGGGGACAACAGAGGATGAGATGGCTGGATGGCATCAGTGACTCGATGGACGTGAGTCTGAGTGAACTCTGGGAGTTGGTGATGGACAGGGTGTCCTGGCGTGCTGCGATTCATGGGGTTGCAAAGAGTCGGACACGACTGAGCGACTGATCTGAAAAATATGAGAGAAACGTCAAATAAACAGCCTAAATTTACACCTAAAGCAACCAAAAATAAATAAATAAATAAATAAAAGAAGAAGAAGAAAAGAAGAACCCCAAAGTTAGTACAAGGAAGTAAATAAAAAAAAAAAAAAAACAGAGCAGAAATAAATATAAAAGAAACAAAGGAGATGATAGCAAAGATCAGAAAAAACTAAAAGCTGGTTCTTGGAGAAGTTAAATAAAATAGAAAAACTGTTAGCCAGACCCATCAAGGAAAAAAAGGGAGAAGAATCAAATCAATAACAATAGAAATGAAAATGGAAAAATCACAACAGACAACACAGAAATTCAAAAGATCATGAGACTACTATGAGCAATGATATGCCAATAAAATGTACAACTTGGAAGAAATTGACAAATTCCAAGAAAATTATAACCTTCCAAATAGAACGAGGAAGAACTAGAAAGTCTTTACAGACCCATCACAAGCACATAAATTGAAACTGTAATCAAACCTTCCAAAAAAAAAAAAAAAAAGGAACAAATCCAGGATCAGATGGCTTCACAGATGAATTAGACCAAAAATTTAGAGAAGAACTAACACCTATCCTACTCAAACTCTTCCAGAAAATTGCAGAGGAAGTTGAACTCCTAAACTCATTCTATGAGGCCAGCACCAACCTAATACCAAAACTAAACAATGATGCCACATGAAAAAAGAAACAAAAATGAACATAAATACAAAAATCCTCAACAAAATTCTAGCAAACAGCATCCAATAATGTATTAAAACATCATACATTATGATCAAGTGGGCTTTTTTCCAGCGATTCAAGGATTCTTCAATATTTGCAAGTCAATCAATGTGACCATATCAACACATTGAAAGATAAAAATCATTTGATAGATGCAGAGAAAGCCTTTGACAAACCTCAACACCCATTTCTGATAAGAACTCTCCAGAAATCAGGCAGAGAAGGAACATACCTCAACATAATAAAAGCAGTATATGACAAACTCACAGCAAACATTATCCTAAATAGTGTAAAATTGAAAGCATTTCCTCTAGAAAAAAACAGGAACAAGACAAGGGTGCCCATTCTCACCACTACTAGTCAAAATATTTTTAAAGTTCTAGACACAGCAATCAGAGAATAAAAAGAAATAACAGAAATCAAGGTTGGAAAAGAAGAATAAAACTCTTACTGTTTGAAGATGACATAATCCTCTACATAGAAAACTCTAAAGATAACACCAGAAAATTACAAGGGATAATCAATGAATGTAGTAAAGTTGCAGGATATAAAATTAATACACATAAATCTTCTGAGAAAGGCTCTTCTGATAGCATTTCTATTCTGAGCTCTTTCCAAGCTAGAGAGGCTATCTCTAAATTATGTAAGACCATGCCTTAATAAAGATTTTCAGAGATGTCCAAATTATTTGGAAATCAATGTTTCTCATAACTCAGTGAAAACAATTTGGCAAGCATAAAAATGTGTTTTAAAAATACACATTACTAGGCTTTACCATAGCCCTTGAAGCCACAGAACCAATGAATATGCACATAAAACAAGCAGGCAAGTGATTCTGATATGAGTGGTCCATGGTCCAAACTTTGAGAACAGTACCATCAACCTTTTATTTCTCAGTCTATTTAACTTCCTACTTCTCGTTTTAATGATGTTTATAGATACTGCAAATGCCACAGTAAATATTGGATATTTCTGGATGCTTGATATTAAGCCTATGAGTGATTTTACCACTCCCACACTCTTGATGCATGTCAGTAGAATATTATAGCATATTCTTTGTATGACTGATGAGAAGTGGCAAAGAGTCTTGAAATTCTAGAAAATCTATGAGCCAACACCAATCAAGTCTATTGTTATCCCAAAATTCAGAGATCACAATCCTTTATGTCCCTTTCTTAAAGCTCAACATTCAGAAAAACGAAGATCATGGCATCTGGTCCCATTACTTCATGGGAAATAGATGGGGAAACAGTGGAAATACTGTCAGACTTTATTTTTTGGGGGCCCCAAAATCACTGCAGATGGTGACTGCAGCCATGAAATTTAAAGACGCTTACTCCTTGGAAGAAAAGTTATGACCAACCTAGATAGCATATTAAAAGGCAGAGACATTGCCAACAAAGGTCTGTCTAGTCAAAGCTATGGTTTTTCCTGTGGTCATGTATGGATGTGAGAGTTCGACTGTGAAGAAGGCTGAGTGCCGAAGAATTGATGCTTTTGAACTGTGGTGTTGGAAAAGACTCTTGATACTCCCTTGGACTGCAAGGAGATCCAACCAGTCCATTCTGAAGGATATCAGCCCTGGGATTTCTTTGGAGGGTATGATGCTGAAGCTGAAACTCCAGTACTTTGGCCACCTCATGTGAAGAGTTGACTCATTGGAAAAGACTCTGATGCTGAGCATGATTGGGGGCAGGAGGAGAAGGGGATGACAGAAGATGAGATGACATCACTGACTCGATGGATGTGAGTCTGAGTGAGCTCCAGGAGTTGGTGATGGACAGGGAGGCCTGGCATGCTGCGATTCATGGGGTCGCAAAGAGTCGGACACGACTGAGCAACTGAACTGAACTGAACTGAGTATGTATGAAATAACTGATTTCTGATATCCTTCTCTGGACTCTGCTCTGGTGGCCAGTGGTGGGGTAACTGATGAAAACTCAGAAATTCACTGAAAACACACACTAAACTCTTATGGAGCAGTGGATAGAGCAGTTTGGTATTCTCACTGTGATGAATAGCTATTTCAAGTAAAGTAAGTTAACAGTCTCCTAAATTGTATGTGTTTGAGATTTTATTATTGTTCTTATTTTGTCTTTAAGAGACTTAAAAAAATAGAAACTCACCTTGTGTTCTGAAGAAGAAGAAATAAATAAAATTTTGATATCTACTGAACAACTTTCCATTGTGAGGTTTCTGAAAAAATCACCAAACTGCTATCATATTATACATTTGTGAGGAATATAGTACATGTTTTTGGAAATTAATTAAGCAATCAAAAAAATGTAAAAAGAGAGGACAAAAATCATGTACAGTATTTTTAATTTTTTAATTAAAACATTATTTTTAATTTTTTTAACACATTTTGTAATTGACTTGTATTTTATTCTCAAACAAGTATAACAGTTGGGCATATATACTGAGAGAGAAACCTCACATTCATGAAATATAAAAACTTACAGTTAGAAACACTGAAATGCAGCAAAATAAATTCCTCCAATATTCTCAGCCTCTTCCTCATCAAAGTTATGCATGAAATATGGTAGAGATGTTGTTTACTAGCTAAGTTGTGTCTAACTGGTTTGTGACACCATGAACTTTATCTCTGCAGGCTCCTGTCCATGGAATTCTCCAGTCAAGAATACTGGATAGGTTGCCATTTCCTTCACCAGGGGATCTTCCTGACACAGGGATTGAACCCTTGTCTCCTGCTTTGAAGGTTGATACTCAACCAGTGGGTCACCTGGGGAGCCCCTGCCTAAATTACACTTATTACTAAATTTCAGAAACTCATATTAAGTATTTATATATGTGTATTTTATCTGTTAGGCAGTAAGAATAGGAAAAAGGAGTCCAGAATGCCACTAGCAAAATACAAAGAAACAGAAAAGCCCACAAAAAGGAAGCAAAGGACAAATCCAAGGACCAGAGAGAGAACCTCAGGCAAAACAAACACGCCCCCTTCCTGGCTAGCCCTAATCTGCATACGGCAGGTTCAGGGGGAGGAGACAAAACATATAAACAGAGGGAGCCAAGATGGGTTGAGGTCTCTGCTTTGGGGTTGGCATATACTCATGTCTCAAGGCTGTACTATGCTTTGTTTGCCAAATAAAACTCTAAGCTGTAACACCTCTCTGCCAATTCAAATCTTCACTGCAGAAAGAACTGAGGAAATTAACACTATCCCAACATATCTGGGGCTGTGACTTGAATGTAATGTGGCTGACACAGCCTCAGCAGGGCCCCAGCAAGGTGGAAGCCAAGCAGAGGAGACCCCAACTTGGCAAAAGCTCACCCTGTGGAAGCTGAACACAAAGGAAACCCAGAGCAGTAGAAGTCAGGAGAAGCCCAGCATGCTAGAAACCAAGACAGCAAAAATGAACTCATGCAACTCAGTGTCAGATTTCAGAAGACCTCCGGTGAAGGTAAGAAGTCCTCACCCCTGTGGCTGGAAGGACATATGACTAAAAAAATATGCAATTCCTATAAACCTCTCATTTCTTGTCTCCTCAAACCCCTGTGAACAGGTGAATGACAGTGGATGCAATTGAGGGTCTCCGTCTGGGACTACTTCCCAATGTATCCCGAAAGCTCCACTATCCACTGCACCCTAGTAGCTATTGGCCAAGCAGGTGAGGGTTCTTTTGTTCTTAATCTCCTTTGTGCCAAGGATCCAGTCAAAGAATACTGTGGGCACAGGTCAGGCATTTAGCAGTTTTTCTGGAAGGTTATGAAGGGGGTTCCTTGGCACATCCTTCCCACTGTTTTTTCTTGCTGTCCTTCAGCTCCTTCCTCCATCTGTGCCACTGTTTACAAAGTATTTGTCAGGTCATCATCTTTCCACTTCTGAAAGCTGTGTTTCAAACTGTTTACCTAAGATTGGGACTTGAACCCACATTACCAGGCCTCTGTGTTGTGCTGTGCTTAGTCACTCAGTCATGTCCTGCAGCGATTCAAACACTCAGGACCTAGTGAAGCTCAGATTCTTGATGTCTTATCACAGAGAGAATTCAGTGAGAGACAAAGAGATGGATAAGAAATTGATTTATTTATTCAAATTCAGAGAGAAGCACACTCCACAGACAGTGTGGGCCATCGCAGAGAGCAAGTGTGGCCACAAGCTGTGACATGGTTAGTTTTCATGGGCTGGGTAACTTCATATGCTAATGAGAGGAAAGATTATTCCAAATACTTGGGGCCGGGGTAGAATTTTCCAGGAATTGGAAAAGATCACTTCTTGGTCTTTTGACAGTGGCTTGGAACTGTGTTGGTGCCTCTAGGTGTGTCATTTAACTTGCAGATTGAGGACTAAGGTTTAGTTGAAATCAGCTTGCCTGCAATTTTGGACCCATTTGATTTTAATCAGTTTATACTATGTCCTTGGGCTATCTCATTCTTTCAAAAGTTATGCCCTGCCCCCCTTCCCTCCTGTTTCATGCCCTTTTCCTGATCCCCGTCCAGGCCCACAATGTTTCCTCTACAATCTTCTGGTGGGACAACCAGAAAATAGATAGCCCTTGGGAGGGAAATACTACATAATACCCAATCTTTCTAGAGATTCAGGTCTTCAATTTCCTACAACATGTGCAACAACAGCACCTCTCAGTGGACCTGCTAGGGTGGGTGACACACAATGCCTGCAAGAAGTCCATCTGTTGGTGGCATCCCTTCAAGGACAATTGGTCTTGCTACTTTGGGAGTTAGCCCCACAGACCATTTGGGCCCAAAGTCTTACCACCTAAAGCTGCAAACATATCCCCAGATCAAATCCCCACTCCACTTTTATCAAACATCTGGCCTGTTGCTTCTTATCATTTTGTCCTTAAGTTACTTTGCCTCAACTCTGACAACCACAATCCCACATCCTGTGTAGGTAGCATCACTCTACCCAGCCAATTATATATAATCTACTTGTTTATCATTACTTTTATTATTACCTAGTGTGGGTCTATAACAATGAAATGTTTCTCTTAAGGAAGACTAGGGGAGGAATAAGTGACTTACATTCCCTCAGAGCAATAAGAGCATTAGGTTTGCAGCTATTCTGACAGGTTCCCAGTCTCAGGGCACAGACTTGGATTGCTTTATATCATAGTACTTATTCCCATCCAAGGTGGACAAACCAACAATGAGTTAAGATTACAACCCCTTAAACTTACTGAGCACTAGTCATGCTGGAGAGCCTGGGGACGCCCAAATCCAACCCAGGTGCCCAGGAGGTCGACCTGCCTCGACCTGCATAGAGATCTGATCCCCAGGAGGTTATCATGCCTCAGCCTGCTTACTTGGGGATCCATCAGTTCGGGGGACCCAGGAGGTTAACATTGCTTCAGCCTGCCTAGAGATCTGGTCCCTGGGAGCTATCATGCCTCAGCTTTCTTGGGAATCTGCCAGTCCAGGGTTGCCAGGATGTCGACCTGCCTCGACCTCCCCAGGGACCCATTTCTTGGGAGACACACATTCCTCGACCTGTCTGGGGATTCAGTCTCCAGGTGGTTGATGCTCCTTAACCTGATGGGAATCTGCACCCTGAGCTGGGGACTCCCAGATTTCAGGTTCAACAGTCCGGGGTAGTCTAAGCTTCAGGAAGACTCACCTCTAAGGAAGTTAACCTATGGAAATAGTAGGAAGCCTATTAGTTGTGGTGCTGTGCTCCATCTTAATAGTAGCTCAGGGGCCTAACGAGAACCCGCCCCCATTGCCTTTTTGGAAAGGATGAAAGAGACCCTCCCAAAGTTTACCAACCTGGACTTACACTTTTATGAGAAAGAGGTGATTTTAAAGGACAAACTCCTGTTCCAGTGTACATCAGACATAAGGATAAAGTTAAAACTGTTAGAGCAGCAGAAATCTGCTGCCTCTTTAAATGAGACAGAAACCAATATGTTATATAACAGAGAACAAGATAGGGAGGTCAAGGCACAGTGAAGGGAGAGAAGGAGAGACAAGGCATGTCCAGATGCTGGCTGCCCTCCAGAGAAACCCTATGACAACCCCCAAGACCTTAAAGGAAAAGGCATGAGAAGAGTGCGTAATCTGTGGACAGGCAGGACATTGGGCCAAAGAGTGTCCAAATCCTGGTTCAGTTCAGTTTAGTTCAGTTCAGTTCAGTCGCTCTGTCTTGTCCGA
Source organism: Bubalus kerabau (assembly GCF_029407905.1). Classification (NCBI taxonomy): domain Eukaryota; kingdom Metazoa; phylum Chordata; class Mammalia; order Artiodactyla; family Bovidae; genus Bubalus; species Bubalus kerabau. The sequence goes on along the minus strand of NC_073632.1, from coordinate 12,454,924 downwards.
CTCTTTGCGGTACCATGAATCACAGCACACCAGGCCTCCCTGTCCATCACCAATTCCCAGAGTTCACTCAAACTCATGTCCATCGAGTCGGTGATGCCATCCAGCCATCTCATCCTCTGTCGTCCCCTTCTCCTCCTGCTCCTAATCCCTCCCAGCATCAGGGTCTTTTCCAATGAGGCAATTCTTTGCATGAGGTGGCCAAAATATTGGAGTTTCAGCTTCAGCATCAGTCCTTCCAATGAACACCCAGGACTGATCTCCTTTAGGATAGACTGATTGGATATCCTTGCAGTCCAAGGGACTCTCAAGAGTCTTCTCCAACGCCACAGTTCAAAACCATCAATTCTTTAGCACTCAGTTTTCTTCACAGTCCAACTCTCACATCCATATGTAGCCTTGACTAGACGGAACTGTTTTGGCAAAGTAATATCTCTGTTTTTTAATATGCTATCTAGGTTGGTCATAACTTTCCTTCCAAGGAGTAAGCGTCTTTTAATTTCATGGCTGCAATCACCATATGCAGTGATTTTGGAGCCCCCCCCAAAAATAATAATAATAATAATAATAATAATAAAGTCTGAAAATGTTTCCACTGTTTCCCCATCTATTTCCCAGGAAGTGATGGGACCAGATATCATGATCTTTGTTTTCTGAATGTTGAGCTTTTAGCCAACTTTTTCACTCTCCCCTTTCACTTTCATCAAGAAGCTTTTTAGTTCCTCTTCACTTTCTGCCATAAGGGTGGTGTCATCTGCATATCTGAGGTTATTGATATTTCTCCCAGCAATCTTGATTCCAGCTTCTGCTTCCCCCAGCGCAGCATTTCTCATGATGTACTCTGCATATAAGTTAAATAAGCAGGGTGACAATATACAGGCTTGACCTACTCCTTTTCCTATTTGGAACCAGTCTGTTGTTCCATGTCCAGTTCTAACTGTTGCTTCCTGACCTGCATATAGGTTTCTCAAGAGACAGGTCAGGTGGCCTGGTATTACCATCTCTTTCAGAATTTTCCACAGTTTATTGTGATCCACACAGTTCAAGACTTGGCGTAGTCAATAAAGCAGAAATAGATGTTTTTTTGGAACTCTCTTGCTTTTTCCATGATCCAGTGGATGTTGGCAACTTGATCTCTCGTTCCTCTGCCTCCTAAAACGGCTTGATACAAATGCCATCAATTGGGACACTGAGCTGCACTCTGCCCTCAGGACCCTAAAGCCTCAAGGTCAACTGCCAAGCCTTCCCTTTAACAGGGCTGAAGTGGACCACTTCAGCCAGTCCATCTGTCAAGATAACCATCACTGGGCTGGAGTCAAGGGTGCAACTGGATGTGGCAGGCCAGTCCAAGAATTTCTTGGTTGACACAAAGGCTACCTACTCTGTCGTGACCTCCTATTCTGGAGCCTTCTCCCCTCAAACCTGTACCATTTTGGACACTGCAGGAGGAACAATTATAAAAAAAAATCATCAAAACACTTTTTTTGTTGTTGGGTTGGACAGATATTTATCCACCAATTTCTAGTGGTCCCTGAGTGCCCTATCCACTTACTTGGCAAAGATATGCTCACTAAGCTGGGGAACACCCTTGTGATGAGAACCTTTTCAGCCCCTAGAGACTACAGTCTCTGCTTACATCTGAGGAACCAATTATGCCCTCTCCAATAGGGAGGGACCAAAAACTATGGGAGTCTCCAGGAGAAAAGCAACAAATGACCTGGAAAGTATTACCTCAGGGCTTCAGAAATAGCCCCCACTTGTCTGGACAGGCTCTTAGCTGGGCTCTCCTAGATCTGGAACTGGGACCTAATGGGTAAATACTGAAATATACATATCTGACCTTCTAATTTGTTCCCCAGATGAGGAAAATCCCCAACAATATGTGACTCAGGTTCTAAACATTTTGGCAGAGAACAGATATAAAGTCTTCCTTGTTAAGGGACAGGTGGTCCAGTCTAAGTTCATTTACCTGGGAGCTGAGATTACACTCGGGTCCAGGAGGCTGTCCTCTGAATGAGTACAACGATTCCTCCAGTTGCCTTCTCCCATGACTCGTAAACAGTTGCTAGCTTTCCTGGGGTTAACCAGGTATTGTTGAATCTGGATACCCGACTATGGCCTAATTGCCCAGACCTTATATGAAACCTTAAAGCGATGGGGTGATTAAATCCCACTGATTTGGGGATCTCCTCAAAAGGAAGCAGAGTCTACACTAAACAAAATTTAACTCAAGCACTCACCTTCACATTGCCAAACCCCGGTAAAGCTTTCTATCTATATGTCCATGAAAAGGAAGGAATAGCCTTGGGAGTGTTAACTTAAAACTTGGGACCTGAGTCCCAGCTGTTGCTGCTGCTGCTAAGTCACTTCAGTTGTGTCCAACTCTGTGTGACCCCATAGACGGCAGCTTAATTATCTTGGAGGTTCAAGACAGCTGATCGAAGCTGTCCTCCCTGCCTTCAAAAGCTTGCAGGTATTTCACTTCTGATAGAAGATGTTTTAAAACTCTCTCTTGAAAGAAAACTAACTATTTTTACCAGCCATCAAGTGAAACAACTCCTGAATGGGAGAGGACATTTATGGATGTCCCAATCAAAGGATATCAAGTTGTGTTGATGGAAAATCCAGGCCTGACTATATCTCTTTGTGAGATTCTTAACCCAGCTACCCTCCTGCCTACCCCAAGGGCTCTCTCACCTTTCACTCTTGCCTAGAAACTTTGGAGCATTAGACAAAACCCTGAGTGGATTGCCAGAAGATCCTCTGACCAATTCAAGGAAATCAGGCATAATGGTGGAAGCAGCTTCATTTTAGATGGAAAAAGAAGGGGTAGATATACTGAGGTTTCCAATTTCGAGACCATAGAGGCTGAATCTTAACCACCAGGTACTAAACCCAATTGGCTGAGCTTAAAGCTTTGACTAGAACTTTAGAGACAGGAAAAGGAAAAAGAAGAGCCATTTTCACTGACTCCAAGTATGCTTTTATGATGCTACATGCACATGCTGCTATTTGGAAAGAAAGAGGCCACTTTACCACTTGAGGTTCCTCAGTCAAGTACGGTAATCAAATCCTTAGTTTCCTGGAGGCATTCTGTGTGCCTGCTGAGTTTTAAGTCCCATATTGTAAAGGACACCATAAAGGGAATATGGAAATGGCAAAAGGGAACCAGTCAGTTGATCTGGCAGCTAAGAGAGCAGCAATACAGAACAATGACCTAATAGGAGTTGGCGACTTAGTTCCACAGAATAATGTGCCACAAATTCCTTCATATACTGAAAGTGAGACTCTTCAAGCTAAGAGTGATGGCTTTCAAGAAGAAAATATGGGATACTTCCAAAATGAGAGACTCCTTTTTTTCTGCCTAGGAAACTCCAGTGGAAGTTGGTTAACATGCCACCACTCATTTAGGTTACAAGTTCCTCCAAAGATTATTGCAAAGGTTCTTTAGAGGAACAGGTGTCTAAGTGACTATAAGGCAAGTGGTCTCTCTTGTTGCCCTTGCCAATTAAAGAACACCAAAGAGATTGAAGACCCCAGCTGGCCCAACACATCCAATGGCATGGGATCTACCCAGGAGTGAACTGGTAGATGGACTTCACCCAGATGACAGTTTCTCAAAGATATAAATAGCTACTAGTCATGATAGATACCTTGACAGGATGGGTGGCTTTCCCACCTGGACTAAGAAAGGCAAGGAGATTGTTAAAAAAAAAATAATAATAATAAATAAATCTGCTCCAGGTAATCATTCTGAGATTTGGCCTTCCCAGGTCATTACAAAGTGCTAAGGGGATATTATTTACTTCTAAAGTCACCCAAGGGGTCTGTAAAGAATTAGACATTGCTTGTTACCTCCATGGTGCCTGGAGGCCTCAGTCTTCAGGAAAAATAGAAATAGACAACACAGTTTGGCATGGCTTCTACTACAAAATAGACAGGACACAGGTCTCCTGACCACTGAACAAGAAGTGACTTGAAGCATCTTGAATGTGACATGTTGTTTCTGAGTAAATATTGCCAATCAAGTTGAAGAAAGTCTTACAGTCCTCAATAAAAACATTCAGGTCCTACCGCATCTCAAAGAACGAGCTGCAGAGTCCTCAGGGTGGCCACAATCTCTCTTTGGGAGATTGGGGGTGGGGGATTTGGAGTTGGCTAATGCCCCTATTAACTGGAGAAGGAAATGGCAACCCACTCCAGTGTTCTTGCCTGGAGAATCCCAGGGACGGGGGAGCCTTGTGGGCTGCCATCTATGGGATTGCACAGAGTCGGACATGACTGAAGTGACTTAGCAGCAGCAATGCCCCTATTAACCCCTGTTATCATCATACTGTTACTTATTATGACTTCTCCATGTATTTTCAATTTTTTAATACATTTTATCTCTGCCCAGGTCAACAAGCTACAATATGCAGTACTAGTTCAGCAAGGATATATAAAACTCCACTCAACCATGGAAAAAAATCTATCATTCACCCTTAGATGGACACTGGTATAAGGGCTCTGAGGCTTGAGACCAGCAAGAAGGGGAGGCCTGATGCCCCTCACCATCCAAGCTCAGCAAGAAGTAACCAGAGATACCACAATTTTCCTCTTCCCAAAGGATCAGACTCCCAATCTATTGAGCAGGGATTGTTAGGTAGTTAGAATAGGAGAAAGAGTCCAAAATGGTGGTGGCTAAAAGACAAAGAAAGGGAAAAGACTGTACAAAGGGAACATAGGAAAAATCTACACACCAGAGTGAGAACCTCAGGAGAAACAATCACTCCCTCTTCCTGGCTTGCCCTAACTTACACAAAGCAGGCTTTGGGGGAATAGACAAAGTGTATAAAAGCAGGGTGCCAAGATGGGTTCAGGCCTCTCCTTTGTGGTCAGCCAGACTTCATGCCTTGAGAGTGTACTATCAGTGTTTGCTGAATAAAAATCTGATCTGTAACCCACAGACAGAACCGTGGAAATTACACACTCTTCTGACATATCTATCGACCTACTTGCTACCTACTACCTATCATATTATCTATTTATGTACCTTTCCATCATTTACTTTCTACCTATGTTTGCTTTTGAGCATTACTTTGAGCCTTAATTTGTGTGAGAGGTGACTACAATTTTGAGGTAGTTTGAGCATTCTTTGGCATTGCCTTTCTTTAGGATTGGAATGAAAAATGATGGCTTCCTGTACTGTTGTCATTGATGAGTTTTCCAAATTTGCTGACATATTGAGTGCACCACTTTCACAGCATCATCTTTTAAGAATTGAAATAACTCAACTGTAATTCCATCACTTCTACTAGGTTTGTACATAGTGATGCTTCCTAAGGTCCACTTGACTTCACATTCCAGGATGTCTGGCTCTAGGTGAGTGATCACACCATCGTGATTATCTGGATCCTGAGGATCTTTTTTGTACAGTTCTGTTTTTCTTGTCACCTCTTCTTAATATCTTCTGCTTCTATTAGGTCCATACCATTTCTGTCCTTTATTGTGCCCAACTTTGCATGAAATTTTCCCTTCGTATCTCTAATTTTCTTGAAGAAATCGCTAGTCTTTCCCATTCTATTGTTTCCCTCTATGTCTTTGTATTGATCACTGAAGAAGGCTTTATTATCTCTCCTTGCTGTTATTTGGAACTCTGCATTCAAATGGATATATCTTTCCGTTTCTCCTTTGCCTTTCACTTCTCTTCTTTTCACAGGTATTTGTAAGGCCTCCTCATACATCTTTTTTTGCCTTTTTGCTTTTCTTTCTCTCGGGGATGATTTGATCCCTGACCCTTGTACAATGTCACAAACTTCCATCCACAGTTCTTCTGTTACTCTATCAGATCTAATCCCTTGAATCTATTTGTTACTCCCAATGCCTAATATTAAGGGATTTAATTGAGGCCATACTTGAATGGTGTAGTGATTTTCCCTACTTTCTTCAATTTAAGTCTGAATTTAGCAATAAGGAGTTCATGATCTGAGCCACAGTCAGCCCCTGGTCTTGTTTTTGCTGACTGTATAGAGCTTCTCCATCTCAATGTTCAAAATTCTCCAAGCCAAGTTTCAAAAGTATGTGAACCATGAACTTTCAGATGTTCAAGGTGGATTTAGAAAAGGCAGAGGAACTAGAGATCAAACTGCCAACATCTACTGGATCATCAAAAAAGCCAGAAAGTTCTAGAAATACATCTATTTCTGCTTTATTGACTATGCCAAAGCCTCTGACTGTGTGGATCACAAAGAACTATGGAAGATTCTTAAAGAGATGGGAGTATGAGACCACCTGACCTGCTTCCTAAGAAATCTGTATGTAGGTCAAGAAGCACAGCTAGAGCTGGACATGGAACAAAAGGCCGGTTCCAAATTGGGAAAAGGAGTACATCAAGGCTGTATATTGACACTTTGCTTATTTAACTTATATGCAGTGTACCTCATGATAAATGCTGGACTGGATGAAATACAAGCTGGAATCAAGACTGCTGGGAGAAATATCAATAACCTGAGATATGCAGATCATGGCACACTTATAGCTGAAAGTGAGGAAGAACTAAAGAGCCTCTTGATGAAAGTTAAAGAGGGGAGTGAAAAAGTTGGCTTAAAACTCAACATACAGAAAGGTAAGATTATGGCATCTGGTCCTATCACTTCATGGCAAATAGATGGGGATACAATGGAAACAGTCAGAGATTTTTTTTTTTTTTTTTGCAGGGGGGGGGGTGGTCCCCAAAATCACTGCAGATGGTGACTGCATCCATGAAATTGAGAGACGTTTGCTCCTTGGAAGAAAACTTATGACAAACCTAGTCATCTTATTAAAAAGTGGAAACATTACTTTGCCAGCAATGGTCTGTCTAGACAAAGCTGTAGTGCTTCCAGTAGTGATGTATGGATGTGAGATTTGGACTATAATTAAGCTGAGATCTGAAGAATTGCTGCTTTTGATCTGTGGTCTTAGAGAAGATTCTTGAGAGTCCCTTGGACAGAAAGCAGATCAAACCAGTCCATCATAAAGAAAATCCTGAATGTACATTGGGAGGGATGATGCTGAAGCTGAAACTCCAATACTTTTGCCACCTGATGTGAAATACTGACTCATTTCAAAAGATCCTATTGCTGGGAAAAATTGAAGGAAGGAGAAGGGGATGGCAGAGTATGAGATAGTTGGATGGCATCACCAGCTCGATGGACATGAGTGTGAGTTGGGAGTTGGAAGTTGGTGATAGACAGGTAGGCCTGGCATGCTTCTGTCCATGGGGTCAAAAAGGGCTGGACTGAGTAACTGAACTGAACTGAACCGAACTGATGTTTGTTTTTCTCACTTAACCTCATGAAAGTGCTCATGTCCCTCCTGGATGCCAAAGAATAATTTCCTAATTTGAAAGTAAAAATGGCTGCTACTAGTTGAACCATAAATGACACCGGTATTCTTGGCCTCCGGTGGTGAGGGATTCAATATGGAGCCAGTGACAAGATTCGTTCACTCAGTTTTTTGTGTAGCAAAGTTTTATTAAAGTATAAAAGAGATGGTTTAAGCTTCAGACATAGACATCAGAAGAGGACAGAAACAGTTCCCCCTTGCTAGGTTTTAGCAAGAAGTTATATACCTATTAGCAATTTTCTAACTATAGAATTGAAACACCTCAAAACTGAGAGAGTTGCCAAATGCCCCTCACTTACAACATGCATTTTGAGATAGCAGTGACACAAGGTGAGTCATCCTGGGCCATAAGTCAATCGACAAGAATCTTGAAGAAAGGCAAATTTCCAAGCAAATACATAGCTCATTAATATAGCTTAAGAGAACATTTACATGATTAAAGCATAATCGTGTATTTATTATGTAAAACATGGTTTGTCAAGTAGATTTTGAGTTTTAGGCAGAACTGTCTTGTACAAAGATAGAGTCTAGGGTAAATATATAGTTCATTAACATAGCTTAAGAAAAACATTTCCAGAAGAAAAATGCACTGCTTAGCTCAAAGTTTGAGAAAACTTAAGTTCACCTGGAACCAGGTATCATCATGGCAACACAGAATTTTAAAGGAAATTTCCTTTTAATTTTATATAGATAAGAGAGAAAAAAAAAAAAATCTGATCCTTGTAGTTTGTTTTGTCCTGCCCCTGAAGAGAGAGATTTAAAAAAAAAAGAAAAGAAAAAGAAAAAATGTCCAACACTTGCAGTCTACTTGCTGTTTGGAGACCCCTAGCCTACCTACCTATTACCCTCTCATTTGGAAGACAAGTGGATACAAAGAACAGGTTAAGGACACACTGCTGGAGGAATATATGTCTCCTCTGCACATAGAGATTGGAAGAGTCAGTGCTCACTTGTAGGTCAGCATGTGCTTCACAATCCTAAAGACAATCATGTGACTTATTAAGGAAATATTTACCCTAAGCTATAATATGATATTTATGGTGCTAGTCATACAAAGCTACAAACAGTGTGACAAGTCTGAGTTTATTATAAACACCACCAAATACCAATCTTTTAAGAAAGGAAATGAGTGAATCCTTAGATCAGCATGGAATGTATTTGCTTCATTTCAAAAAATGTATTTCAACCATAACAGACTTTTCAAAAAACATACCTTGAGGAGTCATTTTTCTGGTTCACATCCACAACTAGGGACTGCATGATATGATATTCTTTGGTCTAATCTCTCTCTCTCTCTCTCTTTTTTTTTTCATAGTTGCTCTCTTCTTGGACATTGGACATTAAATATCAGTGTCCAAAGCAGTTCAGAAAACATATTAGTCCTTTAGCCTTCAAATTGCATGAGGAGAGATTTCTGGATCCAAATGCTGATAAAATAAATGTCTGTCCATCAGATTTTCCTGTACCTAAGCAATCTATACAGTTTATAGAACTAGGAAACACATAAGAAAATCTGTATGGAAAAGAGTGTTTCTTAAGTTTTTCTTAAAAAAATTTTTGGAAATCAGAAGTTAGTTTACAACTTCAGCTATTTAAAATAATAAAAAAAACTCCAGATCCCAAAACAGAGGGAATGCTGGGAAGACAGTGGTACCACAAAGCAGTTTTGCTTGAAGCAACTGATCATATACACTATGGTGCTCATCTTTGCCAATGGCCTTCAAAATCCCAAGCATGACGCATTCTGCAGAGAAGACTGCCAGAAATATTCAGACCTGTGGATGGAGCTATGCAGAAAGTCAGAACACAAATATCAGAAGAATTCCCAGGACTGGAATTGGTCTCCTGAAATCAATGAAAGAGGGCAAGGGTTCTGCATAACTGGAAAAATGTGAATAAATTAGCTTCATCTTTTTATCAATCATGCTCTGTCTTCCCAGCCTAGCTCTTTATTAGTAAATGGAAACTATTTTATGGGTCTGTATCTTCATCTGAAGGAACTGGTTGATATGACAGAGTGAAGCATTTATGAGCCAATCAAGTCCCATAGCAATTATGAACAATTTGCTCCTAGCAGTCTGGCTTCATCTTTTATCTTTTCAAGGGATTTCTTCATTTTCTCAGAGCAATTGACCGAAACTGCTATTTTCATGGTTGAGTCTATATCTACATGATCCAAAACAATTGCTCATTCTAAATTGTACACTAGACAGGCACAAGTGATCACTGCTTCTCGTGTTGGCTTTAAAAAAGATTGTTTGAATTTCTATGGTCTTTACTCAATAGTTTTTAGAGGTTTTAGGTCTAAATTGTATTGAACTCCAGATTGCTGGGAGGAATATTATTAAGAATAAACAAATGCTGGATAAAATTTGCTAGAAAAAAAAGTTACAGCTGTGTATAATTACATGTTTAGATTAACATTGAAGAAATCACTGCAATGTATTTCATTCTCAAGTTCATTACTACTATCAGCCTCAGCTGCCAGTCTGTATTTGTATAGCCAATAACTGTAGTCTTATTTTATTTTTTTTTTAATATAGCCTATGCTGTTGTAAATGAAGAGTTAACAGTAGCCTAGTTATTGGCCAGAAGAAAAGGGCACATTTTAAACTGCTGGTTCTTTATATTCCTGGATGGTGATGAACTGGAAGAATAACAAGTAAATAATTGTTATTTTTCTAGCTATATGCCCCAAAGAAGGCAGAATATGATCCCAGAAAGTAATTTCAAGACCTTAATTATTATCTTCTTTTTCAGGCTTTGCTCTAGTATCCTAGGAGGTAAACATTGCAGACGTGGGGATTTAAGTGCTCAGTTTACATGCACAAGATCATGTGGAACATTTCATAGATATATGACTGTGACCAAGAACATGAATTGGTTTGTAGATAATAAGATGATTTCCTTCCTGGGGACTAGATGGAGAAGCAATATTTAAAATAATCACCTATTTTAAATCTGAGCTATCTGTTATGATATTAAAAGAAAAGGCATTATATTTCTCAGAAATTAATTCAATTAAAACAAAGTAAAAATACAAAATATCTTCACTTATTAACAATCAAAGGTAAAAACTGCACAGTGCCAATGCACTTGCATTAACTATTTCAAGTTAATCAGTATTTTTTTTATTTTAATTGGAGGATAATTACTTTACAATATTATATTGGTTTTGTCATACATCAACATGAATCCGCTACAGGTGTACAAGTGTTCCCACTCCTGAATACCCCTCCCAACTCTCTCCCCATTCTATCCCTCTGGGTTATCCCAGTGCACCAGCCCCAAGCATCCTGTATCCTGCATCAAACCTGGACTGGCAATTTGTTTCTTATATGATATTATACATGTTTCAATTCCCTTCTCCCAAATCACTCGCCTCCACCCCTCTCCCACAGAGTCCAAAAGACTGTTCTATACATCTGTGTCTCCTTTGCTGTCTCACATACAGGGTTATCATTACCATCTTTCTAAATTTCATGTATATGCGTTAGTATACTGTATTGGTGTTTTTCTTTCTGGCTTAACTCACTCTGTATAATCGGCTCCAGTTTCATCTACCTCATTAGAACTGATTCAAATGTATTCTTTGTAATGGCTGAGTAATACTCCATTGTGTATATGTACCACTGCTTCCTTATCCATTCATCTGCTGATGGACATCTGGGTTGCTTCCATGTCCTGGCTATTATAAACAGTGCTGCTATGAACACTGGGGTACATGTGTCTCTTTCAATTCTGGTTTCCTTGGTATGTATGCCCAGCAGTGGGATTGCTGGGTCATATGGCAGTTCTATTTCCAGTTTTTTTTTAAGGAATCTCCACACTGTTCTCCATAGTGGCTGTACTGGTTTGCATTCCCACCAACAGTGTAAGAGGGTTGCCTTTTCTCCACACCCTCTCCAGCATTTATTGCTTGTAGACTTTTGGATCACAGCCATTCTGACTGGTGTGAAATGGTACCTCATTGTGGTTTTGATTTGCATTTCTCTAATAATGAGTGATGTTGAGCATCTTTTCATGTGTTTGTTAGCCATCTGTATGTCTTCTTTGGAGAAATGTCTATTTAGTTCTTTGACCCATTTTTTGATTGGGTCATTTATTTTTCTGGAATTGAGCTGCAGGAGTTGATTGCATATTTTTGAGATTAATTCTTTATCAGTTGCTTCATTTGCTATTATTTTCTCCCATTCTGAAGGCTGTCTTTTCACCTTGCTTATAATTTCTTTTGTTGTGCAGAAGCTTTTAATTTTAATTAGGTCCCATTTGTTTATTTTTGCTTTTATTTCCAATATTCTGGGAGGTGGGTCATAGAGGATCCTGCTGTGATTTATGTCAGAGAGTGTTTTGCCTATGTTCTCCTCTAGGAATTTTATAATTTCTGGTCTTACGTTTAGATCTTTAATCCATTTTGAGTTTATTTTTGTGTATGGTGTTAGAAAGTGTTCTAGGTTCATTCTTTTACAAGTGCTTGACCAGTTTTCCCAGCACCACTTGTTAAAGAGATTGTCTTTTCTCCATTGTATATTCTTGTCTCCTTTGTCAAAGACAAGGTGTCCATAGGTGCGTGGGTTTATCTCTGGGCTTTCTATTTTGTTTCATTGGTCTATATTTCTGTCTTTGTGCCATTACCATACTGTCTTGATGACTGTGGCTTTGTAGCAGAGCCTGAAGTCAGGCAGGTTGATTCCAGTTCCATTCTTCTTTTTCAAGATTGCTTTGGCTATTCAAGGTTTTTTTTTGTTGTTTTTTTTTTGTTTGTTTTTTTTTTTATGTCACTGAGCTTGGACCAATTTAAGCAGAAGTCCCTGCAAATTTTTATCTTTGGAAAAATATTTTTAGTTTAGAAAATGTGTACCATACAGAAATCTACATATTTAGATGTGAGAAATGTCCATTATTCTTTCTTTTGCTGTGGAGAGGAAAAATAACATACGATTACTAATACTAAATTGTTAATATTGAGCCTTCGCCTCAATTTGTATTCTGTCCAGGATCATTTATATTGTTTTGCTGAAATTCTCTCTCTCATAAAGTGGTGAGGCAGAATGTGTGTGTCCCTTACTTATCAGATCCACATTATGCAACACACACCTGTAAGGCATTTCCAACAGACATGCTTCTTTGTGAGAATCCAACATCAGAGAAATCTGTGACCAAAGGATACAGCAGGCAGATTCTAAGGTTCATTTCTGCCATAACACTTGTGTGTGTGTGTGTGTGTGTGTGTGTGTGTGTGTGTGTGTGTGTGTTCAGTTGTGTTGTTCTCCAGGGAAATGGCAACCCACTCCAGTATCCTTGCCTGGAAAATTCCATGGGCAGAGGAGCCTGGCAGGCTACAGTACAGGGCATCTCAAGAATCTCTAAATTGGTACTTGAATGTTATTACCAAAGTCTCTTGCAATAAGAGAGGAGGAAACAGGAAAAATGCATCCCAGAGGCTTGCTAGCAGCACGTGGATTGAAATACACCAACAATTACATTACTTCTTATCTCTGTAGGCCTATGTGTAATGCTGTTATGCTATGTATCCTTACCTTGAATTGTGATTTTTTTGAAAACATATAATTTTCTCAACAAAATTGAAATGCCTCAAATAATATTTGACTCAATTGGGTTTTATATGTAATTCAACATCTTAGGCATACTAAAGCTCAGTAGTATTTTTTTTTTCTCCTTTAATTAAGAAATGAATCTGAAAGCTAGTAACTTAATTAACATATGAGACTCTCATGCTTAAAGCATGAGCATGCTTGAAGCTAGTGGTTACAACGTCTCTCCTACACAGAAACAAAAGTTTGTCCCTTTCCTTATACGTATCTCTGTAGTCATTCATCAACAGGTTTTTGATACACTAGCTCAATTTTCCATAGAGAGTTGAACCAGTTTTCCTCACTTTTTTGTTAAATAATCTAAATTTCCAAGTCTCTCCAAAGAATTCCCATGGCTAGGATGCCATTGTGTCTCATTCCTAAGGAACTAAATTTATTCACAGAAGATTGAGATAAATACAGGACCCTATTTCTTCATTCCTCTTGTCCTCATCTAATAATGCTGACAAAATTAGTTCTCCCATGTATTTATAGACACTTCAATAACTACAAATTATTTCTAAATCCTAATTAGGTTTCTAAACATCAATAAATATCTCCTTTAAAGCCCAGTCTGAAGTCAATATAGCCAAATGATTCTAGGATATTTTAAAAGACCCTTTCATTGAACTTAATCTTCATGAAGCACATGAAAGCTCTATGACCTGGATTTTAAAAACTGAAAACTGTAATCACAAAGACCAGCCATTCATTAATTCAGTCATTCACTTAGCAAGTATTTATTGAAAGTTGGTTGTATACATACTGTGAAAGAAATATTTATGTGTTCTATAAACATTTCGGGCTTCCCCAGGGGCTTAGTGGTAAAGAATCCACCAGTGATGAAGAAGATGCAGGAGACTCTGGTTCAATCCTTAGGTCGGGAAATCCCCTGGTGGAAGACATGGCAACCCACCCCAGGATTATTGTCTGGAGAATCCCATGGACAGAGGAGCCTGATGGGCTTCAGTCCATAGTGTTGCAGAGTTGAACACAACTGAAATGACTGAGGATGCATAGACTCTATAAACATTTCACTAGCAGTTTGTCAGAGAATACATCTGTTAAAGCATTTTTTAAGTGTAGTGAATTCTTTGAAAAAGAAAATCAAGGTGCTGATGAAAAAACCTAACATGGCTTGTAGATTTCTTTCTTTCTCTCTCTCTCTCTCTCTCTCTCTCTCTCTCTCTCTCTATATATATATATATATATATATATATATATATATATATATATATAGTAATCCAGTTTGGTCAACATTAAACTAATTTAAATACTGTGAGTTTTGGCTAGATCACAGTAGGTCTGAAAACATAACTATTTCCATAAACAGTTTTTCCTTATCTTCTACATTTCCCCCAAAACAAATAAATAAGAAAAATAACTTCTGGCAAAATCAAGGAAGGAATATGTGAACTAGAGCATTTCAATGAAATATTCTGAATTTTATATTACTATTTACTAACAAGTACAGCACACTTGTTTATAACTAATTTAATTTAAGATCATTTAGTTATTGAGTGTATTGAGTCTAACCTCTCTACAGTATGATATCAGAACTCAGCAATCTCATTTTTCATGTCAATATTTTTTTTTTTCCTAGTGGTTTGGTGTCTATAGGCAAACGTGGGTGGATGCCATGATATTGATTTTTTTCTCCACATCTATTTAATCTTGCTTAGTGCTTCTCTTTAATCTCTACTTCTCCATTACTCTCAATATTTTTTTAAAAATTCAAAAACATAGTTTTAAGGGTTGGTTCTATGCTGAGCATTATGGTAGAAATTAGGGGAAAATTGATACAAAATAGACAAGATCCTCATCTTGTACAGGTAGTGTTTTCCTGATGAAGGGGAGCAAACTACATCATAATCAACTAGACATATTTTATTATTTATTTATTTTTTAATTTAAATTTATTTATTTTAATTAGAGGCTAATTACTTTACAATATTGTATTGGTTTAGACATATTTTAAAAATTACTGGGCCCTCTCTTGGATCTATTCACTCAAGAGTCATAAGTAGTGGAGTCTTGGAATCTGCTTTGAAAAAGTAATCGTAAGCAATCATGCCAGTAATGGAACCATTGTTTTAGTGGAATATTTCTATTCTTTAAGGATTATAGTTTCTATAACGTGGTCTTCAATAAAATTTAATTCAATCTAACATTTATTCATTATGATAAAAATAATGATACTGATAATAATTATTCTATTTAACCATGAAATTAAAAGATGCTTACTCCTTGGAAGGAAAGTTATGACCAACCTAGATAGCATATTAAAAAGCAGAGACATTATTTTGCCAACAAAGTACCATCTAGTTAAGGCTCTGGTTTTTCCAGTGGCCATGTATGGATGTGAGAGTTGGACTGTGAAGAAAGCTGAGTGCCCAAGAATTGATTCTTTTGAACTGTGGTGTTGGAGAAGACTCTTGAGAGTCCCTTGGACTGCAAGGAGATCGAATTAGTCCTTTCTAAAGGAAATCAGTCCTGGGTGTTCATTGGAAGAACTGATGCTAAAGCTGAAACTCCAATACTTTGGCCACTTCACGTGAAGAGTTGACTCATTGGCAAAGACTCTGATGCTGAGAGGGATTGGAGACAGAGGATGAGATGGCTGAATTGCGTCATCGACTAGATGGACATGAGTTTCTGTGAACTCCAGGAGTTGGTGATGGACAGGGAGGTCTGGTGTGCTTCGATTCATGCAGTCGCAAAGAGTCGGACATGACTGAGCAACTGAACTGAACTGAACTGAACTGAACTGATGCATCAGAGGGTACTCTAAGATATTTATATTTGTTAGCTCATTTTATCCTGATAGCAATCCTATGATGTCAGGTACTATTTTTAATTCCATTTTAGACACAGAAATGAAGCTTGGAAAGTAAAATAATTTGTCCAAAAATTTTCAACTTATAAGCAGAATAGTATATTTTCAATTCAGAAGAGTCATGCCTTTTACTTTTACATAAGTTGCAAATCCTCAGATGTATGTTCACTATATATTTTCTTTGCAATATCAAGTATTTTTAGGGTAATTAAAATAGGGAGAAAAACTTAATGATTATTTTATTAAAAAAAAAAGCACTGTCCATTCTGTGTGTAATCCAAGTTTGTTGGATGCCAATCATTTTCTGTTGGTGGAATTCACTTTGATATTTCTCTTAGTTCACATCTTCATACAGTGAATTCTCTAAGAGCTTGTTTGTCTGAAAAATCATTTAGAATGATTTTTGAGATAGTCTTTTTTGAGTACAGAATTCTAATTTGACTGTTTTAACTTTTTTTTTTTTTCCTTTAGTACTCTTTAGATGTCACTTCATTTTTCTTGAGCTTATTCACTTTTTTTAGGAAATCTGGTGTGATTCTTTTCTTTTTCAAGCCACTAAATAATAGATGATCAAAAATCTGCTTGCCATGCAGGGGACCCAGGTTTGGCCCCTGGGTTGGGAACATCCTCTGGAGAAGGAAATGGTAACCCATTTCAGCATTCTTGCCTGGAGAAATGCATGGACAGAGGAGCCTGGTGGGCTATAGTCCACAAGTTGCAAAGAGCTGTACACCTCCGTGTGACTAACACATCCACTGCCCCATCTATCTGGGTACCTCAAAGTATTTTTATATACTAGTCTATCAAATGACAAAACTTTCCATTTTTTTTAAATCAATTGTACACATTAAAGATATAAATAACAGAAAAGTCATTCTGTATATGAAAAGTGAAAGTGAAAGTTACTCAGTCATGTCCAACTTTTTGCTACCCCATGGACTGTAGCCAGCCACACTCCTCTATCCATGGAATTTTCCAGGCAAGAAAACTGAAGTGGGTACATTCACTTCTCCAGGGGATTGAACCCTGGTCTCCTGCATTGCAGTAAGGTTCCTTACTACACTATTGTAAACTTTCTAAAAGATACTAGCAGTTCAAAAGGATATTTTAGAGCATTTTTATCAATTTGAGGTCAGGCAAACTCCAATACATCCCCCTAGAGTACTTGGTGCAATGCAGGTTCCTGGACACATTCTTGACTTCAAATCCTAATATTTTAAAGGCGGATTCCTATTTACTGCATGATGAAAAGCTTTCCATGTAATTGTTATACACACAAAATGTGATGATCAATGCTACATACTTATATAGATTCTTAAAATTCTAAATGTAATATTTATTCTTTGTTTTATGGTTCGTTTTATTCTTTGTTTTGTTTTATGGAATCATCTTTCTATAGTTTAAAATTTGGATATATCATGAAGTCATATAAAAAAAGTTGTTTTTGTTTGTTTGTTTGTTTATAAAAGCAAATGTGTTTTTACCTAAATATGTTACTGAAGTTAGTACAGTTTGTAGAAACAATGACTGATATATACGCAAAATAATATTATTGGCAACAATAGATAATTGAATCCATAAACATGTCACAGAAAAAGCTAAATAACAAATTGAAAAAAGCAAATTGCCAGTGTAGCATTTGCTTCAGCAATTCAAATGGGGTCAAACACAATTTTGTTGCTTTAGGAGATATAATAAAAAGATACTTTTAGGATGTCTCCAGCTCAGTAGGCAGCAAGAAAACAATGAAATGCTCTTACAATTGATATAGGAGAACATTTTGGAAGTGTATTAAAGGTTTCCAAATAAATGCAACACTGATTTTAAAAACATTCTAAGCCATAGACTAGAGAAATCTGTGCTACTTGTTTACAATATAAATAGTTGAATGTGATATGTAATTATTTACAAAAATCAAAAGTATCCCATAAAATTAGAATTGCATTAATTATAAAGATATTTTAATATAGTATACATGCTAAATATATATATATACCATTTAATATATATATATATGCTATTTTACATATAACAGCAGTGATTGCTGCTATAATACAAACTATAATATAGCCCCCAAATAGACCCTTGTGTGTAGTAAATAACTGCATAATATCATGTAGAATAAAATAAATGACAGATGGGTAAAGGTAACATCATAGTCTAAGGGATGGAAAAATCAAATCCTGTAAAGGGAAAATTTTATGACATTGTTTTACACATTTTGTAGGTGTCTTAGCAACTGCCCTCATGGCCAATTATAATGAAATTAGGACAGAGGTATGCTTAGATACCAGAAGATTATCTAAGAAGATAACAGAAGAAACCAAAAGATTTAATTTGGATTGATATTTTTTTTTACTTCAGTGATATTAAGAAAAGTTATCTCACGCTTGGAAATGAAAAGAGAACACAGGATATTCTTTCAATGGCACACTGAAAAATGTTTAAGGTGCATCTGAGGGACTATTTAATGATACAGGAGAAGGGATGGTGTTTCATGTTGCAATTTGTTATTTGGTGAGGTGGTATGATGTTAAATGTTAACTTGTAGACAAATTAGACAAGATAACCACAAAGGTTACACTTCTGTCATCTCATAAGGCAGGAACCAGTTTTGTATGTCACCTGGAGTCATATTCTTTTGCTCTTTTCTTTTGTAAGTGATTTTATGAAGTATGATTTCAGGGTCAACAAGCATTTCTTGTGCATGTTCAGAAAATAAATATTTTCTGTTTGTAGGTCATGTCTCTCTCTCAGATATTCTATTGTTGTAGTTATTGTAGGCAGATGGAACCAGTACACCATCAAAGTATCTGTGCTCTAATAATCTTAACTTAAAAGAAACTAGTGAGTGGCTGGGTTTGATTTATGGATTATAATTTGCCAGCATTTGAATTGTGTAGCCTCTTTTTCTGAAACGCTTTTGATGTTCCTTGTTATTGGCTTGTCCATTCTGACACATGTTCATTCAGAATTTATATGCTATATTTTGAATTTTGGAAAACAATATTTTGACAGTAGTATAAAGTAAAACAATAAGGTCGAAGGAAGCCAGAAGAAACTTAACTTTTCCTTTTATATTAAGCAAGGTAATCTGACTATAGTATCACAGTATATGAACAAAAAATAAATTTGGGACATTTCAAGAAGGACCATTTTTGCCCAACAATCAAGACAGTATTGGTGTGACAATGTTAATTAAAATAAAGTACTGTATCAATAACCTCAGATATGCAGATGACACCACCCTTATGGCAGAAAGTGAAGAGGAACTCAAAAGACTCTTGATGAAAGTGAAAGAGGAGAGTGAAAAAGTTGGCTTAAAGCTCAACATTCAGAAAACGAAGATCATGGCACCTGGCCCCATCACTTCATGGCAAGTAGATGGGGAAACAGTGGAAACAGTGTCAGACTTTATTTTGGGGGGCTCCAAAATCACTGCAGATGGTAACTGCAGCCATGAAATTAAAAGACGCTTACCCCTTGGAAGGAAAGTTATGACCAACCTAGACATCATATTCAAAAGCAGAGACATTACTTTGCCAACAAAGGTCTGTCTAGTCAAGGCTATGTTTTTTCCCGTGGTCATGTATGGATTTGAGAGTTGGACTGTGAAGAAGGCTGAGCACCGAAGAATTGATGCTTTTGAACTGTGGTGTTGGAGAAGACTTTAGAGTCCCTTTGACTGCAAGGAGATCCAACCAGTCCATTCTGAAGGAGATCAGCCCTGGGATTTCTTTGGAGGGAATGATGCTAAAGCTGAAACTCCAGTACTTTGGCCACCTGATGCAAAGATTTGACTCACTGGAAAAGACTCTGATGCTGGGAGGGATTGGGGGCAGGAGGAGAAGGGACGACAGAGGATGAGATGGCTGGATGGCATCACTGACTCAATGGACGTGGGTCTGAGTTAACTCCGGGAGTTGGTGATGGACAGGGAAGCCTGGCGTGCTGCGATTCATGGGGTAGCAAAGAGTCGGACATGACTGAGCAACTGAACTGAACTGAACTGCAATACAACTAATTGATGTATATTTTCTTTTCTTTTCACACAAATGTTACATAAAAATTTACATTTCTGTAAAATTTAAGATAATTTAGTGCTTGACAATTTATTCAAATAATTTAATCAAATATTAACAAAAACTTCATAGTCTTTGAATATTATAAAATGTATTCAGACCTTTTCACAATGTTATAGAAAACCATTGTATATCTCTTAGAAAGAATAGCAAGCTTCTCATTCATGTTCCAGTAGAATATTTAAAAATATTTTGATTAAGGTTATTAAGATTAAGAAAAAAATTAATCTACTAGGAAGTACATTTTGATGGGTGGTTACAGAATGCAGGGCCAGCCAACTAGTATGTGGGAGATGAGGAGAAATATTAGGGTAAGAAGTAACAGGTTGTCAATATGCAGGTACAGGAAATAGGGGCCAACGGTTCTTAACAGCTTCTGCTTAGAAAAGTTAAGAGTTGTTAGTGGGTCAGGAAATACATAAAGTATAAATTCAGGGTCACTAGCAGCCAGGGTGTGAAAAAATGTATTCAAATCAAGAGTCTCAGAGTAATCATCTGTACAGTGTTGCATTTAATGCCTACTCCAGTAAAAATAAGTGAGATAATTTGTATATGGAGAAACATTACAGGCTTCAAATACACTGTGTTAGATTTTCATAAAATGTTAGTTTGAATCACAAGCTTTTTAGTGAAATATTGAGTATAAGAAAATATTTGATTGTAACCTTAACATTTAAATTCAAATCATGTTTATTATATATTTTTTCACTTTGAAATTATATAATGGTGCTTATTTGTTTACTAAAGAGGGAAATACATTAGTTTTGAGAGTTGTCAACTAAAAAATGGTTGAGTTTGAAATTATATAAATGCTAAAGTTTCCATGATGGAAGAATGAGTATATTCTGTTAAAGTTATACACGATGTTTGTCCAAAGACTGTGACTGATAACTGCTGACTGTGAATACATAATCTTGTTATAACTAACACTTCAGAAGTTTAAAAGCAAAAACTATAGATTTTCTAGACTTTAGAATAACAAATAAGAAGCTTCCCATCCATAAGGTTTACAAAAGTAAAAATAATTAAGATATATACAAAGATTGATTTTAATTAATTAATATCAGCTATTTTTTAACATAAATAAATAAGATCTGACATAGATATATGTTCATGGCTATGGTTATCCTCCTATCTTTTTAAAGTCTTTCACTTGCCTGATTTTTATGATCTCAAGAGTTGAAGCACATTTGCACTAGATATTTAAAGAAAAAAAAATTGGAACAATTCAAGATAATAAATTTCTCTTTACAGCATCGGACCTTGCTTTTATCACCAGTCACATCCACAACTGGGTATTGTTTTTTGCTTTGGCTCCATCCCTTCATTATTTCTGGAGTTATTTCTCCACTGATCTCCTGTAGCATATTGGGCACCTACCAACCTGGGGAGTTCTTCTTTTAGTATCCTATCATTTTGCCTTTTCATACTGTTCATGGTGTTCTCAAGGAAAGAATACTGAAGTGGTTTGCCATTCCCTTCTCCAGTGGACTACATTCTGTCAGACCTCTCCACTATGACCCATCCATCTTGGGTGGCCCCACATGGCATGGCTTAGTTTCATTGAGTTAGACAAGGCTGTGGTCCATGTGATCAGATTGGCTAGTTGTCTGTGACTATGGTTTCAGTGTCTCTGCCCTCTGATGCCCTCTCACAACACCTACCATCGCACTTGGGTTTCTCTTACTTTGGACGTGGGGTATCTCTTCCCGGCTGGTCCTTACCTTGGACGAGGTTGCCCCTCCTGACCTTGACTGTGGAGCAGCTGCTCTTTGCCCTCCTGTGCCCACACAGCCACTGCTCCTTGGACATGGTGTTACTCCTCTCATCTGCCGCCCCTGACCTCGGGCATGGGGTAGCTCATCTTGGCCACCACCCAGACCTCGGGTATGGGGTAGCTCCCCTCAGCCATGCTTCTACACAGTCCATCATAGCTGGCACAGTCAAACAGGAGATGGCAAGAATGAACATCGAGATTCTAGGAATCAGTGAACTAAAATGGACTGGAATGGGTGAATTTAACTCAGATGACCATTATATCTACTACTGTGGGCAGGAATCTCTTAGAAGAAATGGACTAGCCGTCACAGTCAACAAACGAATCTGAAATGCAGTACTTGGATGCAATCTTAAAAACTACAGAATGATCTTTGTTCGTTTCCAAGGCAAACCATTCAATATAATGGTGATCCAAGTTTATGCCCCAGCCAGAGGATCACGGTGATCCAAGTATGCCCCAACCAGTAACACTGAAAATGCTGAAGTGGAACGGTTCTATGAAGACCTCCAAGACCTTTTAGAAGTAACATACAAAAAATGATGTCCTTTTCATTATAGGAGACTGGAATGCAAAAGTAGGAAGTCAAGGAACACCTGGAGTAACAGGCAAATTTGGCCTTGGAGTATGGAATAAAGCAGGGCAAATGATAATAACGTTTTGCCAAGAGAACATACTGGTCATAGAAAACAACCTCTTCCAACAACACAAGAGAAGACTCTACACATGGACATTGGCAGATGGTCAACAACGAAATCAGATTGATTATATTCTTTGCAGCCAAAGATGGAGAAGCTCTATACAGTCAGAAAAAAAAAAAAAAAAAAAAAGACCAGGAGCTGACTGTGGCTTAGATCATGAACTCCTTATTGCCAAATTCAGAATTAAATTGAAGAAAGTAGGGAAAACTACTAGACCATTCAGGTATGATCTAAATCAAATCCCTTATGATCATGCAGTGGAAGTGAGAAATAGATTTAAGGGACTAGATCTAATAAACAGAGTGCCTGATGACCTATGAACAGAGGATTCTGACATTGTACAGGAGACAAGGATCAAGATCACCCCCATGGAAAAGAAATGCAAAAAAAAGCAAAATGGCTGTCTGAGGAGGCCTTACAGATAGCTGTGAAAACAAGAGAAGTGAAAAGCAAAGGAGAAAAGGAAATATATATCCATTTTAATGGAGATTTACAAAGAATAGCAAGGAGAGATAAGAAAGCCTTCCTCAGTGATCAATGCAAAGAAATAGAGGAAAACAACAGAATGGGAATGACTAGAGGTCTCTTCAAGAAAATTAGAGATACCAAGGCAACATTTCATGCAAAGATGGGCTTAATAAAGGACAGAAATGGTATGAACCTATTTGGAAGAAAAGTTATGACCAACCTAGATACCATATTGAAAATCAGAGACATTACTTTGCCAACAAAGGTCCGTGTAGTCAAGGTTATGGTTTTTCCAGTGGTCATGTATGGATGTGAGAGTTGGACT
Source organism: Bubalus kerabau (assembly GCF_029407905.1). NCBI lineage: Eukaryota > Metazoa > Chordata > Mammalia > Artiodactyla > Bovidae > Bubalus > Bubalus kerabau. Next base: position 12,431,779 of record NC_073632.1, on the reverse strand, counting down.
GTGAAGAAAGCTGAGTGCTGAAGAATTGATGCTTTTGAACTGTGGTGTTGGAGAAGACTCTTGAGAGTCCCTTGGACAGCAAGGAGATCCAATCAGGCCATTATGAAGGAGATCAGCCCTGGGATTTCTTTGGAAGGAATGATACTAAAGCTGCAACTCCAGTACTTTGGCCACCTCATGTGAAGATTTGACTAATTGGAAAAGTCTCTGATGCTGGGAGGGATTGGGGGCAGGACTAGAAGGGGACGACAGAGGATGAGATGGCTGGATGGTATCACTGACTCTATGGATGTGAGTCTGAGTGAACTCTGGAAGTTGGTGATGGACAGGGAGGGCTGGTGTGCTGCAATTCATGGAGTCACAAAGAGTCAGACATGACTGAACGACTGAACTGAACTGAACTGAACAGAAACAGAAGATATTAAGTAGAGGTGGCAAGCATAAGCAGAAGAACTGGACAAAAATGACTTCACTACCCAGATAATCATGATGGTGTGATCACTCACCTGGAGCCAGACATTCTGGAATGTGAAGTCAAGTGGGCCTTTGGAAGTATCACTAGGAACAAAGTGAGTGGAGGTGATGCAATTCCAGTTGAGTTATTTCAAATCCTGAAAGATGATGCTGTGAAAGTGCTGCACTGAATATGCTAGCAAATTTGGACAACTCACCAGTGGCCACGGGACTGAAAAAGGCCAGTTTTGATTCCAATCCCAAAGAAAGGCAATGTCAAAGAATACTCAAACTACCATACAGTTGACATCATCTAACACGCTAGTAAAGTAATGCTCAAAATTCTCCAAGCCAGTCTTCAGCAATACGTGAACTTCCAGATGTTAAAGCTGGTTTTAGACAAGGCAGAGGAACCAGAGATCAAATTGCCAACATCTGATGGATTTTAGAAAAAGCAAGAGAGTTCTAGAAAAACATCTATTTCTGCTTTATTGACTATGCCAAAGCCTATGACTGGGTGGAACAAAATAAACTGCGGAAAATTCTGAAAGAGATGGGAATACCAGACCACCTGACCTGTCTCTTGAGAAACCTATATGCAGGTCAGGAAGCAACAGTTAGAACCAGTCATGGAACAACACACTGGTTCCAAATAAGAAAAGGAGTACTTCAAGGCTGTATATTGTCACCCTGCTTATTTAACTTCTATGCAGGGTATATCATGAGAAATGCTTGGCTGGAAGAAGCACAAGCTGGAATCAAGATTGTCAGGAGAAATATCAATAACCTCAGATATGCAGATGACACCATCCTTATGTCAGAAAGTAAAGAGGACCTAAAAACCTCTTGATGAAAGTGAAAGAGGAGAGTGAAAAAGTTGGCTTAAAGCTCAACATTCAGAAAACGAAGATCATGGCATCTGGTCCCATCATTTCATGGGAAATAGATGGGGAAACAGTAGAACAGTGTCAGACTTAATTTTTCTGGGCTCCAAAATCAATGCAAATGGTGACTGCAGCCATGAAATTAAAAGACACTTACTCCTTGGAAGGAAAGTTATGACCAACCTGGACAACATATAAAAAGCAGAGATATTGCTTTGCCAAAAAATTTCCATCTAGTCAAGTCTATGGTTTTTCCAGTGGTCATGTATGGATGTGAAACTTGGACTGTGAAGAAAGCTAAAGAATTGATGAGCACTAAAGAATTGATGCTTTTGAACTGTGGTGCTGGAGAAGACTCTTGAGAGTCCCTTGGACTGCAAGTAGATCCAACCAGTCCATCCTAAAGGATACCAGCCCTTGGTATTCATTGGAAGGACTGATGCTGAGGCTGAAACTCCAATAATTTGGCCACCTCATGCGATGAGTTGAGTCATTGCAAAAGATCCTGTTGCTGGGAGGGATTGGGGGGAGGAAGAGAAGTTGACAGCAGAGGATGAGATGGCTGGATGGCATCACTGACTCGATGAATATGAGTTTGGGTGAACTCCAGGAGTTAGCGATGGACAGGGAGGCCTAGCGTGCTGCAATTCGTGGGGTAGCAAATAATCAGACATGACTGAGTGACTGAACTGAAGACAATAAATATTCCTCAGTTCACAAAGAAGCATCAATTCAGTTCAGTTCAGTCTCTCAGTCGTGTCCGACTCTTTTCGACCCCATGAACTGTAGCACACCAGGCCTCCCTGTCCATCACCAAATTGCAGGGTTTACCCAAACTCAGTCCATTGAGTTGGTGATTCCATCAAACCATTTCAGCTTCTGTCATCCCCTTCTCCTGCTGGCCTCAATCTTTCCTAGCATCAGGGTCTTTTCAAATGAGTCAGCTTTTCACATAACTTGACCAAAGTATTGGAGTTTCAGCTCCAGCATCAGTCCTTCTAATGAATACTAAAGGCTGATTTCCTTTAGGATGGACTGGTTGAATCTCCTGGCAGTCCAAGGGACTCTCAAGAGTCTTCTCCAACATCACAGTTCAAAAGCATCAATTCTTCAGTGCTCAGCTTTCTATATAGTACAACTCTCACATCCATACATGACTATTAAAACAACAACAACAAAAACATAGCCTTGACTAGATATGGACCTTTGTTGACAAAGTGATGTCTCTGCTTTTCAATATGCTATTTAGGTTGGTCATAACTTTTCTTCCAAGGAGTAAGTATCTTTTAATTTCATGGCTGCAGTCACCATCTAAAGTGATTTTGGAGCCCAAAAAGGTAAAATCTGCCACTCTTTCCCTATCTATTTGCTATGAAGTGATTGGACTGAATGTCATGAACTTAGTTTTCTGAATGTTGAGTTTTAAGCCAACTTTTTCACTCTCCTCTTTCACTTTCTTCAAGAGGCTCTTTAGCTCCTCTTTGCTTTCTGCCATAAGGTTGGTGTCATGTGCATATCTGAGGTTATTGATATTTCTGCTGGCAATCTTGATTCCAGCTTGTGCTTCCTCCATCCCAGTGTTTCTCAAAATGTACTCTGCATGTAAGTTAAATAATCAGGGTGAGAATGTACAGCCTTGATGTACTCCTTTTCCTATTTGGAACCAGTCTGTTGTTTCATGTCCAGTTCTAACTATTGCTCCCTTACCAGTATTCAGTTTTCTCAAGAGGCAGGTCAGGTGGTCTGCTATTCCTGTCTCTTTCAGAATTTTCCACAGTTTATTGTGATCTACACAGTGAAAGGCTTTGGCATAGTCAATAAAGCAGAAATAGATGTTTTTCTGGAACTCTCATGCTTTTTTGATGATCTAGCAGATGTTGGCAATCTGATCTCTGGTTCCTCTGCCTTTTCTAAAACCAGCTTGAACATCTAGAAGTTCATGGTTAATGTATTGCTGAAGTCTGGCTTAGGGAATTTTAAGCCTTACCTTATTAGTGTGTGAGATATGTGCAATTGAGCGGTAGTTTGAGCATATTTTGGCATTGTCTTTCTTTGGGATTGGAATGAAAACTGACCTTTTCCAGTCCTGTGGGCTCTGCTGAGTTTTCCAAATTTGCTGATATATCGAGTGCAGCACATTCACAGCATCATCTTTTAGGATTTGCAATAGCTCAACTAGAATTCTATCACCTCCACTCACTTTGTTCGTAGTGATGCTTCCTAAGGCCCCCTTAACTTCACATTCCAGGATGTCTGGCTCTAGGTGCATGATTATACCATCATGATTATCTGGGTCATGAAGATCTTTTTTGTACAGTTCTTCTGTGTATTCTTCCCACCTTTTCTTAATATCTTCTGCTTTTGTCAGTTCTATACCATTTGTGCCCTTTATTGAGCCCATCTTTGGATGAAATATTCTCTTGGTATTTCTAATTTTATTGAAGAGATCTCTAGTCTTTCCCATTCTATTGTTTTCCTCTATTTCTTTGCATTGATCACTGAGGAAGGCTTTCTTATCTCTCCTTGCTATTTTTTGGAACTCTTCACTTAAATGGGTATATCTTTCCTGTTTTCCTTTGCTTTTCATTTCTTTTCTTTTCACAGGCCTTTTCTTTTCTTTTATTTGTAAGGCCTCCTTGGACAGCCATTTTGCTTTTTTGCATTTCTTTTCTTGGGGATGTTCTTGATCCCTGTCTCCTGTAAAATGTCATGAAGCGCCGTCCATTGTTCATCAGGCACTCTGTTTATCAGATCTAGTCCCTTAAATCTATTTCTCACGTCCACTGTATAATCATAAGGGATTTGATTTAGGTCATATCTGAATGGTCTAATGGTTTCCCCTACTTTCTTCAATTTAAGCCTGCATTTGGCCTTAAGGAGTTCATGATCTGAGCCACAGTCAGCTCCCTGTCTTGTTTGTTTTTTTTTTTTTTTTTTTTTTTTTTTTTTTTTTTTTTTTTCTGATTGTATAAGGCTTCTCCATCTTTGGCTGCAAAGAAAATAATCAACCTGGTTTCATTGTTGGCCATCTGCCAATGTCCATGTGGAGAGTCTTCTCTTGTGTTGTTGGAAGAGGGTGTTTGATATGACCATTGCATTCTCTTGCCAAAACTCTAGTCTAATAGACTTTTCCCTGCTTCATTCTGTACTGCAAGGCCAAATTTGCCTGTACTCCAGGTTTCTTGACTTCCTACTTTTGCATTCTGATCCCATATAATGAAAAGGACATCTTTTCTCAGTGATAGTTCTCAAAGGTCTTGTAGATCTTCATAGAACCATTCAACTTCAGCTTCTTCAGCATTACTTGTCAGGACATAGCCTTGGATTACTGTGATATTGAATGGCTTGCCTTGGACACGAACAGAGATAATTCTGTCGTTTTTGTGACTGCATCCAAGTACTGCGTTTCAGACTCTTTTGTTGAATATGACAGGTACTCCATTTCTTCTAAGTGATTCTTGCCCACAGTTGTAGATATAATGGTTGTCTGAGTTAAATTCACCCATTTCAGTCCATCTTAGTTCGCTGATTCCTAAAATGTCAAGGTTCACTCTTGTCATCTCCTTTTGACCACTTCCAATTTGCCTTGATTCATGGACCTAAGATTCCAGGTTCCTATGCAATATTGCTCTTTACAGCATTGGACCTTGCTTCTATCACAATTCACATTCACAACTGGGTGTTGTTTTTGCTTTAGCTCTATCCCTTCATTCTTTCTGGACTTATTTCTCCACTGATATTCAGTAGCATATTGGGCACCTACTAACCTGGGGAGTTCATCTTTCAGTGTCCTATGTTTTGGCCTTTTCATACTGTTCATGGGGATCTCAAGGCAAGAATAATGAAGTGGTTTGTCATTCCCTTCTCCAGTGGACCACATTCTGTCAGACCTCTCCACCATGACCCGTCCATCTTAAGTGCTACTGCACAGCATGGCTTAGTTTCATTGAGTTAGACAAGGCTGTGGTCCATGTGATCAGATTGGCTAGTTGTCTGTGATTGTGGTTTCAGTCTGTCCACCCTCTGCTGTCCTCTCTCAGTGCCTACCATCTTACTTGGGTTTCTCTTACCTTGGACGTGTGGTATCTCCTCTCAGCCGCTTCTGTGCTGTTCAACTGATGCTTCAAAGAAGCATACATTAAGCAAAAAACCCTTGAAAACTATTGTTATATTTCATCTTTCAATTTCATGTCTAAAGTCATATTGCTAAGATTGAAGCTAGAACTTAGCCAAGCCATAAATCACCCCAAAAGATAGGAAGTCTAGCTTTTTCCTAGAATTTTCCATCTAGGTTGCTTCCATGTCCTGGCTATTATAAACAGTGCTGCGATGAACATTGGGGTACATGTGTCTCTTTCAATTCTGGTTTCCTCTGTGTGTATGCCCAGCAATGAGACTACTGGGTCATATGGCAGTTCTATCTCCAGTTCTTTAAGGAATCTCCACACTGTTCTCCATAGTGGCTTTAATAGCTTACATTCCCACAAACAGTGTAAGAGGGTTCCATTTTCTTCACACCCTCTCCAGCATTTATTGCTTGTAGACTTTTGGATCACAGCCATTCTGACTGGCATGAAATGGTACCTCATTGTGATTTTGATTTTCATTTCTCTGATAATGAGTGATGTTGAGGATCTTTTCATGTGTTTGTTAGCTATCTATATGTGCTCTTTGGAGAAGTGTCTGTTTAGTTCTTTGGCCAATTTTTTGATTGGGTCGTTTATTTTTCTGGAACTGAGCTACAGGAGTTGCTTGCATATTTTTGAGATTAATTCTTTGTCAGTTGCTTCTTTTGCTATTATTTTCTCCCATTCTGAAGGCTGTCTTTTCACCTTGCTTATAGTTTTTTTTGTTGTTGTTGTTGTGCAGAGGCTTTTAATTTTAATTAGGACCCATTTGTTTATTTTTGCTTTTATTTCCAATATTCTGGGATGTGCGTCATAGAGGATCCTGCTGTGTGTCGGAGAGTGTTTTGCCTATGTTCTTCTCTAGGAATTTTATAATTTCTGATCTTACATTTAGATCTTTAATCCATTTTGAGTTTATTTGTGTGTATGGTGTTAGAAAGTGTTCTAGGTTCATTCTTTTACAAGTGCTTGATCAGTTTTCCAAGCACCACTTTTAAAGAGATTGTCTTTTCTCCATTTTATATTCTTGCCCCCTTTCTCAAAGATAAGGTGTCCATAGGTGCCTGGGTTTATCTCTGGGCTTTCTATTTTGTTCCATTGATCTACATTTCTGTCTTTGTGCCAGTACCATACTGTGGCTTTGTAGTAGAGCCTGAAGTCAGGCAGGTTGATTCGTCCAGGTCTATTCTTCTTTCTCAAGACTGCTTTGGCTATTCAAGGTTTTTTGTGTTTCCATACAAATTGTGAAATTATTTGTTCTAGCTCTGTGAAAAATGCCATTGGTAGCTTGATAGGTATTGCATTGAATCTATAGATTGCTTTGGATAGTATACTCACTTTTACTATATTGATTCTTCTGATTTATGAACATGGTATATTTCTCCATCTATTAGTGTCCTCTTTGATGTCTTTCACCAGTGTTTTATAGTTTTCTATACATAGGTCTTTTGTTTCTTTAGGTAGCTATATTCCTAAGCATTTTATTATTTTCATTGCAATAGTGAATGGAATTGTTTCCTTAATTTCTCTTTCTGTTTTCTCATTATTAGTGTATATGAATGCAAGGGATTTCTGTATGTTGATTTTATATCCTGCAACTTTACTATATTCATTGATTAGCTCTAGTAATTTTCTGGTGGTTTCTTTGGGGTTTTCTATGTAGAGGATCATGTCATCTGCAAACAGAGTTTTACTTCTTCTTTTCCAATTTGGATTCCTTTTATTTATTTTCCTACTCTAATTGCTGTGGCCAAAACTTCCAAAACTATGTTGAGTAGTAGTGGTGAGAGTGGGCACCCTTGTCTTCTTCCTGGCTTTAGGGGAAATGCTTTCAATTTTTCACCATTTAGGATAATGTTTGCTGTGGGTTTGTCATATATAGCTTTTATATGTTGAGGTATGTTCCTTCTATTCCTGCTTTCTGGAGGGTTTTTGTCTTAAATGAATGTTGAATTTCATCAAAGGCTTTCTCTGCATCTATTGAGATAATCATATGTCTTTTATGTTTAAATTTGTTAATGTGTTGTATTATATTTATTGATTTGCGGATATTGAAGAATCCTTGCATCCCAGGGATAAAGCCCACTTGGTAATGATGTATGATCTTTTTAATGTGTTGTTGGATTGTGTTTGCTAGAATTTTGTTAAGGAATTTTGAATCTATGTTCATCAATGATATTGGCCTGTAGTTTTCTTTTTTTTTTGTGGCGTCTTTGTCAGGTTTTGGTATTAGGGTGATGGTGGCCACATAGAATGAGTTTGGTAGTTTATTTCCTTTGCAATTTTCTGGAAGAGTTTGAGTAGGATAGGTGTTAGCTCTTCTCTAAATTTCTGGTAGAATTCAGCTCTAAAGCTGTCTGGTCCTGTGCTTTTGTTTGCTGGAAGATTTCTGATTACAGTTTCAATTACTGTGCTTGTGATGGGTCTGTTAAGATTTTCTATTTCTTCCTGGTTCAGTTTTGAAAAGTTGTACTTTTCTAAGAATTTGTCCATTTCTTCCAAGTTGTCCATTTTATTGGCAGATAGTTGCTGATAGTAGTCTCTTATGATCCTTTGTATTTCTGTGTTGTCTGTTGTGATGTCTCCATTTTCATTTCTCATTTTATTGATTTGATTTTTCTCTCTTTGTTTCTTGATGAGTCTGGCTAATGGTTTGTCAATTCTATTTATCTTCTCAAAGAAACACCTTTTTGGCTTTCTTCATATTTGCTATGATCTGTTTTGTTTCTTTTGCATTTATTTCTGCTTTAATTTTTAAGATTTCTTTCCTTCCACCAACCCTGGGTTTCTTCATTTCTTCCTTTTCTAGTTGCTTTAGGTGTAGAGTTAGGTTATTTATTTGACTTTTTTCTTATGTCTTAAGGTATGCCTGTATTGCTATGAATCTTCCCCTTAGCATGCTTTTCCAGTGTCCCACAGGTTTTGGGTTGCTGTGTTTTCATTTTCATTCATTTCTGTGCATATTTTGATTTCTTTTTTTATTTCTTCTGTGATTGGTTGGTTATTCAGCACTGTGTTGTTCAGCCTCCATATGTTGGAATTTTTATTAGTTTTTCTCCTGTAATTGAGATCTAATCTTACTGCAAAGCTCAACATTCAGAAAACGAAGATCATGGCATCCAGTCCCATCATTTCATGGGAAATAGATGGGGAAACAGTGGAAACAGTGTCAGACTTTATTTTTGGGGACTCCAAAATCACTGCAGATGGTGACTGCAGCCATGAAGTTAAAAGATGCTTACTCCTTGGAAGGAAAGTTATGACCAACTTAGATAGCATATTCAAAAGCAGAGACATTTCTTTGCCAACAAAGGTCCGTCTAGTCAAGGCTATGGTTTTTCCTGTGGTCATGTATGGATGTGAGAGTTGGACTGTGAAGAAGGCTGAGCACCGAAGAATTGATGCTTTTGAACTGTGGTGTTTGAGAAGACTCTTTAAAGTCCCTTGGACTTCAAGGAGATCCAACCAGTCCATTCGGAAGGAGATCAGCCCTGGGATTTCTCCAGAAGGAATGATGCTAAAGCTGAAACTCCAGTACTTTTTCCCACCTCATGCGAAGAGTTGACTCATTGGAAAAGACTCTGATGTTGGGAGGGATTGGGGGCAGGAGGAGAAAGGGACGACAGAGGATGAGATGGCTGGATGGCATCACTGACTCAATGGACATAAGTCTGAGTGAACTCCGGGAGTTGGTGATGGACGGGTAAGCCTGGTGTGCTGTGATTCATGGGGTCACAGAGAGTCGGACACGACTGAGAGACTGAATTTAACTGAACTGAATTTTACTGCTCTGATGTCAGAAAAGATGTTTGGAATGATTTCAATTTTTTTTTTTTTTTTTTTTTTTAATTTACCAAGGCTAGGTTTATGGCCCAGGATGTGATTTATCCTGGAGAAGGTTTTGTGTGTGCTTAAGAAAAAGGTGAAATTCATTGTTTTGGGGTGAAATGTCCTGTAAATATCAATTAGGTCTAACTGGTCTATTGTATCATTTAAAGTTTGTGTTTCCTTTTTAATTTTGTTTAGTTGATCTATCCATAGTTGTGAGTGGGGTATTAAAGTCTCCCACTATTATTGTTTTTGTTAATTTCCCCTTTCATACTTGTTAGCATTTGTCTTACATATTGCGGTGCTCCTGTTTTGGATGCATATATATTTATAATTGTTGTATTTTATTCATAATGATCCTTCATAATGATCATTGAATAGTGATTCAGTGTCCTTTGTCTCTTTTCACAGCCTTTGTTTTAAAGTCTATTTTATCTGCTATATGTATTGCTACTCCTGCTTTCTTTTGGTCTCTATTTGTGTGGAATATCTTTACCAGCCCTTCACTTTCAGTCTGTATTTGTCCTTTGTTTTGAGGCAGGTCTCTTGTAGACAACATATATAGGGGTCTTGTTTCTGTATCCATTCAGTCAATCTTTATTTTTTGGTTGGGCCATTCAACCTATTTACATTTGAGGTAATTATTGATAAGTATGATCCTGTTGCCATTTGCTTTATTGTTTGGGGTTTGAGTTTATACACCCTTTTTGTGTTTCCTGTCTAGAGAAGATCCTTTAGCATTTGTTGGAGAGCTAGCTTATTGGTGCTGAATTCTCTCAGCTTTTGCTTGTCTGTAAAGCTTTTGATTTCTCCTTCATATTTCAATGAAATCCTTGCTGGGTACAGTAATCTGGGCTGTAAGTTATTTTCTTTCATCACTTTAAGTATGTCCTGCCATTCCCTCCTGGCCTGAAGACTTTCTATTGAAAGATCAGCTGTTATCCTTCTGGGAATCCCCATGTGTATTATTTGTTGTTTTTCCCTTGCTGCTTTTAATATTTGTTCTTTGTGTTTGATCTTTGTTAATTTTATTAATATGTGTCTTGGGGTGTTTCACGTTGGGTTTATCCTATTTGGGACTCTCTGGGTTTCTTGGACTTGGGTGATTATTTCCTTCCCCATTTTAGAAAAGTTTGTGACTATTATCTCCTCAAGTATTTTTTCATGGTCTTTCTTTTTGTCTTCTTCTTCTGGGACTCCTATAATTTGAATGTAGGGGCGTTTAACATTGTCCCAGAGGTCTCTGAGATAGTCTTCAATTCTTTTAATTCAGTTTTCCTTTTTTGTCTCTGTTTCATTTATTTCTACCATTCTATCTTCCACCTCATTTATCCTAGCTTCTGTCTCTGTTATTCTACTGTTGGTCCCCTCCAAAGTGTTTCATCTTTTGCAAATTATATTGTGCTTTTAAAAATATAATTGGAGTATTAAAATTCTTATAAGTAGAAAGAAGCTTAGGCATGTATGATTCGAAGTGAATAAAAGAAATTTGGATCACACCATGTAAAAGTGACATGAGGCTAACCACAGTTGACATGTTCTCTCCCAATTTGCTTTTAAAATATTTATATAATTTTCCACAAATGTATGCGGAATATGTGTGTGTGTGTGTGTGTGTATTTGTGTGTGTGTGTGTGCATATGTGCAAGCAGAGAGAAACTAGTTCAATGTATTGATAAAACCTTCCAGATATAGATACATGTTGGGAGGCCCTGAATGGGTTCCCTCTATAAAAGTTTTTAGAATCTGTTAAACATTTATTTTTCATTTCCTCTGGTTGGAAAAGAGAAAGATTTGAAATTAGATATGATTTGATTTAAATTTTTTTTCAGCCATGTAACTTGAAATTTGATCTTAAGTAAAATAGTAAGTCTCCTATTTTTCACAGAATTGATGCATATTTAGCATTATTGAGATTTGTAGATAGAATACTAGGAAATATTACTGAACAAAATATTATTATATAGAATATGCTGCATGCAATTTCTTAACTGCTTAGTGAAACATGTATAAAATTACATGTATGACAGTATAGAAACAGAATAGTTCTACATACTTGATGTCATGGTAATAATTTTCAGTTTTCATTCAACTCAAGGATAACTCTATACTTGAAGGTAGGCAGAAGTCTTTAATATCAAGAGCCCTGGAATCAAATGATTTTATTTTGTTTTGAGTGGTTTTATATTTGTTAGTAGGGACTTCCCTGCTGAGTCAGATGGTAAAGTGTCTGCCTACAATGTGGTAGGCCCTGGTTCAATCCCTGGGTTGGGAAGATTTCCTGGAGAAGACAATGGCAGCCCAGTCCAGTATTCTTGCCTGCAAAATCCAATGGACAGAGGAGCCTGGTAGGCTACAGTCCTTAGGGTTGCAAAGAGTCAGACACTACTGAGCAACATCACTTTCACTTTTCTTTCATATTTCTTACTCTGCACAATTACTTTATTTTCCAAACTATCATTAATATTTGGTATTACTCCACTGATTTTAAGCTATTGTTTCTTAGATTTCTCTCCCCCTTCCTCCTCTTGCTCTCTCTTTTTTTTTTTTGGAGAAAGAGCGCAAGGGCCCCATGAGGACCTAAGCCGGGCAGTAGAGGAGGGTGCGGCACCCTGAGGCCTGGAGGCACCGCCAGGGGCGCCCCCTGTGTGGGGCCGAGGCGACCTCTCATGGACCGGTAGAGCCCGCAGAGCCAAGATGGGTGGAACCGACGCCTGGCCACCAGTGCGAGCGAGGAACCCTTGTGTCCCGGACCGCCTTGCAGTAGGTCAGAGTAAGGGAGCTGCTCTGTTACCCAACCCAGAAGCAGGTCATCTGTGAATGGTTAGCACCAGGTTCCCCATGAACATGTGGCACATGAGGGGCGAGGGACATGGTTAATAAGATCTACATCCTTCACGGTTTTAGGAAATAACACAAACGGATGGTAAAGCACAAAATAAAATGAGCCAAGTCAGGAGGTTTGATCCATTCCAATGACAGATTTGGCATCTGTTTTTCTATAACAGGCATGTTGGCCATGAACACGTGTGAACTTCAGTCGTTTCCACGCTTTGCTGTATCCTGTCAAGCTCCTCTGTCCATGGGATTCTCTTGGCAAGAATACTAGAGTGGGTTGCCATGTCCTCCTCCAGGGGATCTGCAAGACCTAGGGATTGAATCTGCCTCTTTTACATCTCCTGCATTGACGTGTTTTTTTGTTTGTTTGTTTTGTTTTGTTTTTGTTTTTACCACTGGCACCATCTGGGAAGCCATAGTACAAATATATGTGTAGGTAGGGACTGTCAGAAACAGCCTCCTTGTATGCCAATTCTGGTCGACACTACCAATAATTTGTTTATGCTTAGGAGCATCATTGAACATTATTAATACAATTCAGCTTAGTACAATCAAAAGCAGACCAAAAGAGTGAAACTGTTAGCTACTCAGTTGTGTCCAACTCTCTGCAGTCCTATGCACTGCAGCCAGCCAGGCTCTTCTGTTCATAGGATTCTCCAGGCAAGAATACTGGAGTGGGATGCCTTCCCTTCTCTAGGGGATCTTCCCAACACAGGTCTCCTGCATTGCAGGCAGATTCTTTATGGTCTGATCCTCCAGGGAAGCTCCCATAGAGCATGTACTATTTTTTAAAACACTTAACATGAAGTCTGTATATTATTGGGGGAGTTTTTCTCACTATAAATTTTAAATCAATTCAAACCAGGATGGAAATATTGGAAATGTCTATATATGTGTTTTTATATTTCAACAGATAATATTTGGCAGCTTTATTTCTGAATTTTTCATAAAAAATTGTGATGGAAATGAATAGAATTTGGTATATGTGTGTGTGTTTCTACTTATGACTTTTAGATAACAATTTACACTTTGCTGAAATGAAGATGAAAATGTACCTCATAGTCATGGCTGAAATTATTAAAATAAATCCAAGTTTTCATTTACTTAATTATGTATCCTTTACACTTGTTTTTACACTGATACATAATAAATTATTAAATAGTATTATTAGACAAGAAGAGAAAATATATTCCATCAGAGACCACAGAACAATTCAAATACTAAAATAAAAAAGTTATAAATGAAAATTACAGGTCAACATCTGGAAAAATTACTCATGTTACTTCTTAAACTTTCCAAGGGATTGAGAGACACATGCTACTCTCAAACATGTGGAATGATCCTTTATTACTCATCTGGACTTTGAAAATATAAACTTAGTAGGAAGTACATTAAGGTTTTTATAAACATGTGCAAACAAAATTTCAACTTCAACAAAGAATGCAGAAAGTGTTTACTGATATCTACATGATTAAATCTTGTAAATGTAAATAATGAATAGTGGAGGAGGCTTCTGTTATCTTGGGTAATTGGTTCACTGCTTCACCTGCCAGGAACATGGTAATTGAACAAAATCCTTAATTTTAAATGCTCTAAGGTATAAATACTCCTTTGTATTTAGAGAAAGTATTTTATTTAAAAGCTATTCATGTTTTATTCTTTGCTCTATTAATTGGTTCAATATGATTTTTAGGTCAGAAATTTAATACTCCTTGGGAAGAATTACCACAATGTTGTAAATAATGCATATTTGAAATTTTACTGTTGCCAGTAAATTCAACCAAATAGAACATAAATATACTAAGGATAAAACATACTCACATTTTGTGTACTTGGATCTAGATTATTCTGAGGCATCAATGTGTGTTTGTTGAAAATGGACATTGCTTATGTTGTCAGATAAATGAATGTCTGATAAAGAATCTGCCTGCAGTGCAGAAAACCTGGGTTCAATCCCTAGGTTGGGAAGATCCCCTGGAGAGGGTCTTGGCAACCCACTGCAATATTCTTGCCTGGAGAATTCCATGGACAAAGAAGCCTGTGGAATACAGTCCATGGGGTCGCCAAGAGTCAGACATGACTGAGTGACTAAAACTTATGTTGTCCAGAAGCAAAGATGACTCTAGTCACACAGTTTCTGATATAGACTTTTGTCTTGCCTTCAGTATGAGGTAGTCATTTCTTTGGGATTTCTTTTCCAGAATAATAAAGCTTGGATAAAATCAGAGGCATTGTCTTTCTGAAGCAGAAATAATCTCTGAATATTGTTTATTACAACTAGATACACAAAGGTGTTGATGTAGGAGACATGATGGGAAAGATGTTTGCATATTTCAATTTTGGTTGAGAGTTAGGAAATCTTTGGGCTTCCCTGGTGGCTCAGCTGATAAAGAATCTTCCTGCATGCTGGACACCTAGGTTTAATCCCTGGATTGGGAAGATCCCCTGGAGAAGGGGATGGTAATGCACTCCAGAGTTTTTGCCTGGGGAATTACATGGATGGAGTAGGCTGGCAGGCTACAGTCCAGGGGTCACACAGAGCTGAACATGACTGAGAGGCTTTCATTTCACTAGAAAATCTAATCTCTCTACTCCTGTAATATGAAATCCATTTTTGATATCAGAATAGCTATCCAGAGAATGAATACATTCATGTCAAACCTCCAATGCTTTCACTCCTCTTCTTTTGATTATTCCTGTTTAACTCAGTCCTTTTCCTTTGTATTGCTTTAAAAATGCTTCCAAATATTATAATTTATCAGGTTGTCCATAAGTTTTGTTAATTTTTTTTTTCTTAAGATGGCTCTAGTAGCACTTAGTTGTATTTAACTTCATTCTAAATAATTTCGTTGTATTGTGACAATGGTCATATCAGCATGCATTAAAAAAGAGACACTGATGTATAGAACAGTCTTATGGACTCTGTGGGAGAGGGAGAGGGTGGGAAGATTTGGGAGAATGGCATTGAAACATGTAAAATATCATGTATGAAATGAGTTGCCAGTCCAGGTTCGATGCACGATACTGGATGCTTGGGGCTGGTGCACTGGGACGACCCAGAGGGATGGAATGGGGAGGGAGGAGGGAGGAGGGTTCAGGATGGGGAACACATGTATACCTGTGGCGGATTCATTTTGATATTTGGCAAAACTAATACAGTTATGTAAAGTTTAAAAATAAAATAAAATTAAAAAAAATAAAAAAGTATCAAAATTGATGAATTTTTAATGTAACCATTTTAATATTGAAGTTGGAAGGAAAAAGCAACATTTTTGGCATATTATGCTTTATTATTTCAGGAAAGGTAAAAACACAACTGAATGAAAAATAAAAAAAATCTGTGCAGTGTAGAGAAGGTGCTGTGACTGATAAAAGATGTCAAAAGCAGTTTGTGGAATTTCATGCTGAAAATTTCTCTCTGGACAATGCTCCATGGTCAGGTATATCAGTTGAAGTTGATAGTGATCAAAGTGAGAAATGATTTGAGAACAATCAACACTATACCATGAGGGAGATAGCTAACACACCTAAAATATCCAAATCAAACACTGAAAATCATTTGCACCAGTTTGGCTATGTTAATCACTATTATGTTTGGATTAAACTTAAGTGAAAAAAAACCTTCTTGATGACATTTCCACACATGATTGTCTACTTAAATGTAATTAAACATTTAATTTTTAAAATAAACTTTGACAGGCAATGAAAAGTGGATACTGTACAATAATGCAGATGAAAGAGACTGTGGGGCAAGTGAAATGAACCAACACCAACCATAAGAAAGGCTAGTCTTCATCCTAAGAATGTGATGGTGTGTATATGGTGGGACTGGAAAAGAGGCCTCTTTTATGAACCTTTTCTAGGAAACCAAAGATTAATTCCAGGAAGGGCTACTCCTAATTAGACCAGCTGAAAGCTGGGAAGTTTTAGGAATTAGTCTAAAGAAAACACATAATTTTCCAACAGGATAATCCAAGACCACATGTTTCTTTGAAGACCAGGCAAAAATTGTTACAGCATGACTGGAAACTTCTGATTCATTCACCATATTCACCAGATATTGCACCTTTGGATATCCATTTATTTTGGTCTTTACAAAATTCTCTTCATGGAAAAAAATTTCTTTTCCCTGGAAGACTGTAAAAAACACAGGGAAGAGTTCTCTGCTCAAAAATATAAAAAGTTTTGGGAAGATAGAATTATGAAATTGCCTGAAAATGGCAGAAGGTAATGGAACTAAATGATGAATAATGTCATTCAGTGAAGTTCTTGATGAAAATGCAAAATGTGTCTTTTAGTTTTACTTAAAAAAACTGAAGAAACTCTTTAGTCAGCCAGATAGTAGTATCATTTACTATCTCTAGCTCCCCTAGGTTTTATCTATCTGAAGGAAATACCTGTATCTCTTGGTTTGCCTGGTATCTTGTGTACCAGCTGATGAGTTCAGTATTTGTTGACTGGATGGATAAAAGTAGATTTGAGGACATACCTATTCTGCTAAGTTATAGCAACCAAAGATACAAATGTGACAGCTAAAGATTTATGTTGAAATCATGATTATATAGTTTTGATTAATACAATCAGTGGATGACTGAGTTTGGTAAGCCTCTTCCAAAATATGAATTATTTTCAAACTTAGGTACGAATACACACACACACACACATACACACACACACACACATGACCTTGAGAGTCCTATTATTCCAACTCTGGTAAGTAATGATGCTTGGAATTTGGCTAGTTAAAATAATACTAAAAATAAAATAATGAATGACAAATTGGAATACTATGCATACTGCAATGTACAAAAACTCCCTTAAAACATCTAGAGAATGCATAATGTCTTTGAGATCAGAAGGCTCAAAAAGAACATATAAAAGTCAAAACAATTGAGTACAAACTCAAAATGCAAGTTCCCAGAGTTTCAAAGTTGTAGAAACTGCTTCATCTTCAAAGGAAAGCTAAAATCCTAAAGAAACCTATTTGATAGGAAATGAACATGGCAGTGTATCTTATCCATTGTTTATATAAGCTTTCCTCTTTGGGAGGAAGTATGCCAAGGAAGCTGATCCCATCAAAAAATTTTAAATCCTGTTCAGGTGTTAAGAAATACCCAGTTTAATCTAAAGGAAACTTTTATCTCACATCCACATCTCAAATTTTAATATTCACACCTCTGCTTTGTCCTAACCCAGGCTCCTTATCTTGTGCTAATAATGACTATCATAAGACCTGTCCTTTTGTCTTGTTCTTTCAATTCTAGCTCTCTGCCATTTAAGCTGCTTCTGGTTCCCCCAGGGACATGATGGAGAGAGATAAAAGGAAAAGAATAAGATCTCATTTGACAGATGATGCTGTAGGCTGGAGGGGTTCTCACTGCGTAACACACACCAATGCTGCCTTTTCCTCTTACAGGGAGATCATGAGTGTCTCAGAGACTTTCCAGGTGGGATGATTAATTACACTATTCCCTCAAGTGGACAAACTAGTGTGATTTCCCTTAGGTCCTTCAATGATACAGATCCGCAAAACCTTCTCTTCTGGGGATGCCTCGCTGCATCAGGCAGCCCTTCTGCTGTGTCCTTTTAAGATGGTTTGGTGTGGCTTCCCTCTGTGGTGTCCACTGAGGTCACGCTAAAACCAACGGAATTCTAGAAGAAAGGTTCAGCCCTTCTCTAACTTCTCTTTTAACCATTATCCCTGTGAGCTCCAGCCAGCTTCCTATCTTTAACCTTTCCTACTGAGAATCACTCACAAATAGCTCCCCAGCTCCATAAGGCAGAGGGCATTCTGAAACCTCTCTCAGTGACTTGGGCAAATAGCAGCTTATGATGATCTATGGAGCTCCCAGCTCTGGCAGCATCCAGGCAGACCCAAGAAACCAGTCCTCTGGACAGACAAATCCAAGCTTTTTGATTTATTCTCTTGAAGTCTTCCCCCACTTAAGATTGAAGAGAAACATTATGACTTACCTTTTAGGGAAAGGAAGTTATTTGTTAGGGAATTGACAATGCTGGAGAATGTTTAAACTCTCATTTCTTAACTTCCTATGCCATTTTTCCCCCTTATAACCAAAAGGTGGGTAATGGGCTAAGAATTAGAAAATTATTCTCTGGATGCTATGGATCACTAATAATTTTCATAAAAATGAATGGGCCCTTATCAATTCACTGCCTTCAACTTTGTGAAGTGGAAGTCGCTCAGTCATGTCTGATTCTTTGTGATGCCATGGACTATACAGTTCATGGAATTCTCCATGCCAGAACTCTGGAGTGAGTAGCCTTTCCCATCTCCAGGGGCTCATCCCAACCCAGGGATTGAACCAGGTCTCCTGCATTGCAGGTGGATTCTTTACCAGCTGAGTCACAAAGGAAGTGAAGAATACAGGAGTGGACAGCTGATGCCTTCTCCAGGGAATTGTCCCAACCCAGGAATTGAACTGGAGTCTCCTGCATAGAATGAAGGCAGATTCTTTACTAACTGAGCTATCAGGGAACCTTCAGCTTTGGGACCTCAGAAATCCATCTGCAACAACAGAAGTCCTATATATCATCTAGTTTCAATTTAATAATATAGAAGCAGTCACAATTCAAACCCACCCCTCTGCATTCTAATTTTACTTGCTATAAAATTATTTTAAAATGTTTTCATTTTTAATTATTGTGAATTCTTCTGTAGCTTAAATATTATGTTTATGTTTCTCTTAACCAAATTGAATGACATCAATTTCCCCTCACTATGAAAAAAAGCTAAGACTTTTAAACACATCCTGTGTCATTTCTATTCATTTTTCAAATTAGTTTTTAATTGGTTATTTTTGCAGCTAATTTACACCTTTATTTTTTGCTCCATTAAATTTAAGCAGTATTTCTTGATTCTCTGATGTATAAGATACAGACAATGATTTTTTCTATGTACTTTACCTTTCTCCCACTAATTTCCATATTGACAACTATGGTTTTATTTTATATCATAAAATCACTTTTATATCAATTTTTCTTTTGAAATTATAGATAAGCCATTTTTATATTTTCTACAGGTGTAAAAATAAGAAACATTCAATTTTTATGGGTGCAATAGTACTAGCTATGCAAAATCCAATAAATATGCTGACATTAATTTTATTCTCTACAGACCCAAAGCCAGATTCTCTGTGACACCTGGATAAGAAATTTTCTAGTGTCAAAGTAAAATGGATTCTAATGTTTCACACTCTGTGATGTAGGCATTTACAGTTTACTGAAGGTCCCTTCACTTTTCAGATCATTTACAGTCAGGGATATGGAACAACATCCTACCTGTGAACAGAAGTGGTGTCTTCCATGGGCCACCACTGCTGTCTGATCTTCTATCACATTTTTCTCCTGTTGAAGTGATCTGCACCCCATGTGTTCCAGATGATGTAATAATGAGATATCAGCAACCTGAATTCCTGAGTCACCAAATGAAAGGCTGCCACTTTCTGGACCTGGAGCCCAGGACAGACTCTGACAGTGAAAGTGAAATTTGCTCAGTCATATTTGACTCTTTGCAACCCCATGGACTGTAACCTGCTAGGCTCCTCTGTCCATGGAATTCTCCACGTCAGAACACTGGAGTGAGTAGCTGTTCCCTTCTCCAGGGAATCTTCCTGACCCAGGAATCGAACTGGGGTCTCCTGCATTGCAGGTGGATTCTTTACCAGCTGAGCTACCAGGGAAGCCCAGGACAGACTCTGATGCTATGCAAACCTTTGAGACATCAGGTGTGTGTCAGGACTGCAGCAGAGGTTAGCCAACCCTGAAGAGTTAGATAACTACAACATTTGTTAAAAAACACAAAACATTTTAATTTGCTTTCTATTCAGATTATTGTGTTCTTTTACAACTCCTGACTTTTGAGATGAATAAGCTGTAATATAAGCTTTCAATATACCCTCAAAATGATAGTGTTTCTATCTTTTTTGTTTTGTTTTTAGTATTTAAAATTGCTTTCTTTCTAATGGTATTCTCCCAAGAGACTTCCAATCTTATGTTACAATCTGTATGGTTTTTCTCAGCCTACTACAGGTCTGTCACATTTTTCTGATCAATTAGAAAAAGAATAGCATAATAGCTCAGGTGGTGTTGGAGAAGGCAATGGCACCCCACTCCAGTACTCTTGCCTGGAAAATCTTATGAATGGAGGTGCCTGGTAGGCTGCAGTCCATTGAGTCTCTAAGACTCGGCCACGACTGAGCGACTTCACTTTCACTCTTTACTTTCATGCATTGGAGAAGGAAATGGCAACCCACTCCAGTATTCTTGCCTGGAGAATCCCAGGGACGGGGGAGCCTGGTGGGCTGCCATCTAAAGGGTGGCATAGAGTCGAACACAACTGAAGTGACTTGGCAGCAGCAGCAGCAGGTGGTGTTAGTAGTAAAGAACCCTCCTGCAATACAGGAGATGTAAGAGATGTGGGTTCAATCCCTGGGTTGGGATAATCCCCTGGAGGAGGGCTTGGCAACTCACTCCAGTATTCAGCCTGGAGAATCCCATGGACAGAGGAGCCTGGTGAGGTACAGTCCATAGGATTGCAAAGTTGGACATGACTAAAGTGACTTAGCCCAGCCCAGCCCATCATAGCAGCTATAATTTCTTCTCTCATATTCTTAATTTTCTTGTAATGCATGTTACCTCTATATTAAAAATCTGCATTTTTATTGGTAATGAACAAGACTATCTATTTGTATTGATAGCTTAGAACAATACATAATGCTATGATAAACATTTTCCCAAACTTGAAGTCATTTTCTGATGTCCTCTGGCATACATTTATTCTAATAAAATAAATGCATATTACTATGATTTCTTTCTATATGGTCTGCTTTTTTTTTTTTAATTTCTAGCGAATAAGGGATCTTTTCTATCTTCTTGAAGTATCATTGAAGCATCCAAATAAAGCTGCTAGATTTTTTTTTTTTTCCCATACTCAGTAGGACTTCAAGAGTACTTTTATGGTGAAGATCCTTGCTTCTTTATCTATACTTTTTTTTATTATTATTATTATTTTGCAAAGTGGCTCTATCATTTGATTAACTTTTTTTCTTGCATTAATATTTTAAATTTCTAAGAATGTTTGCATCCTTCTGATTAAGCCATATTTTTATTTTTATAACATTTATTTATTGATTTATTTTCAGCTACATTGGGTCTAGATTACTATACTCAGGAGCTTTATTATGGCACAAGGTGTCTCTACTTGAGGTTCACAGAGCTTAGCTGCCCCACAGCATGTGTGATCTTCATTCCCTGACCAGTATTTGAACCTGAGATCCCTACATTGGAAGCCAGATTCTCAACCACGGAACAATGAGAGATTATTTTTTTTCTTACTGATATTTTCCTGACCTTTTGGAGGTAATATCTTTTTTGAATCTAATTGGATTCTAAAATATTGTCAATAAATAATCTTTGTTTTTAATCTTAAACAGTACTTTGTAAATGGCAAATGAGAGACTACATTGATTACTATAGCTAATTATTGGATTTTTTTTTGCTGCTACATATTTATATATATATATATTTTCCCCCTCAATGAATCTCTGACTAAGGAGAAGGCTGACATGGACATTAGTGAGATTGGTGAACCCTTGGCCCTTCTTTTGGGTGTGTTGATAGGGAGATGGCATTTGGGATGTTAATGGGGATATGACATTCCTATAGGATGTATTCGTGTTGGAGGGATCAGTTTTTTAGAAAACCCAGTTGTCTCTTTGGCAGCTCTTTTAAATTACCCACAGGTTTTTAACAGGATTACATGCAAATATTCAACTGCCACTCACTCTATACTCAGATGCTGAGGAGAATGGGCAGAGAAAGGGACAGATTATTCTGAGGCATAGCTTTCATTTCAATCATGTGGCTTTTTTATAGCTGACAGATATCTCCATTTTATATCCCTATTTACAACTGCATTTTAGTTTTTTCAATTTATGTACCTGAAAGCAGAGTAAAGCCTGAGGTCTCAGAGAGCTTGGCCCCACTTCCATTGAGGAAATAGTGATACTGGATCTGCTTCCATTGCAACACCTTCTATTACAAACCTTCTCACTTTCTCTTCTGTCAATTGAGAAGCTCTCATAGGTCTCTGTATTTCATGCATTTATGAATTTCGCTCACCTGATGTAATGTCTCATTCATGTCTGTGCTAGGATGAAAGTATTCTCTCTTAATTCTATGCTGTCCAGTAAGTGGATTCTTGGGATGGAAAAGAAGAAGGCATGCGTGCTTTGCTGGCTCTTATGGTGCCCATTTTCCATGCCCCACATATCCTAGAGATGGCAGAAAGGATCAGCTTCCACTTGCTCAAAGCCCCCTTTTAGACCCATACACTTACACTTCTGAGTAACATTCCAGAGAAATTCCTTATCTGAAGGCATACTAATTTATTTTCCAATCACAACTTTTCATTGTTTCATTTTCTTGTTATATGGAATATATGATTTACCTTTTATAGAATTTATTGCTTTCATTTGTGATTCCTTGTGGGTTCCTGCATATCTCTCCATTCATCCTCATCTAATTTCAATTTTAGGGTTATTTCAGTTTAACCACTTTCTTGCCATTTTTGAAATCTCTCCTTCCCTCTGTCTCTGACTTCATTTTGTTTCCTCATGTTGACCTGGGAAAACAGCAATACTCAATCAAATCAGTGTTTGCTCTCACAGGGTCTACTGAATGATACTCAACACACTCACATGCTCACATTAAGATAAAGGTATTTTCATGAACCTTTAGCCCCAGTGATAGCCCCAGTCACTCAGTAGTAAAGACTATTGAAACAGAAATGATGGTTCGATTATTTCTACTTAACTGTCTCTTCTTTTACACAGTAATAATGTCCATATCTTATCTTCTACTTTCTTCCAATATTCCAAGATAAAACTTTGGTCTTCACTTTCAGCAGGTGATTTCCTCACTTAAGTGGTGAAAAAATAGTATTTCCTCATTTTCTTACAACTAAACATCATAAACTGTCTCCATGTCTTCTTTTATTCTTTCTAGTTGTTAGAATAAAAGTGTGTACATGGATAGGTTAAATTTCACTAAGAAATATTCCTTGAATCTTAGTTGCTTAAAACAAAAAAGAGTCTAAGATTCCATTTCCTTTGCATCCTTTTTCTGAGCTAGGACTATTTATTGCTACTTCCAACCCATAGTCCTTTCACTCAGCTTAGGAAGTAAATAGAATTTACTATTTTGACTAATTAAAAATTCTTTGGGCTTTTTTTGTTTGTTTGTTTGTTTTGTTTTGTTTGAGATATTTACCATTGCATTTCTTGCTAGTTGGTTTTAAGAAGTTCATTTCTCAAAATAAATTTTTTCTATTCCACCTTAGCCCATCTATTCCTGTAATCAGTGGGAAACAGTAAAAGACCCCGTGGAGAAGGAAATGGCAATCCACTCCATATTCTTGCTTGGGAAATCCCATGGACAGAGGAACCTCGTGGGCTACAGTCTTTGTGGTCACAAAGATTCAGACACAACTGAACACACACACACATACACACACACACACACACACAATTAAGACATAAGGTTGTCTTCCAACCATTCCCCTACAGCTACACAAAGCAGGGTTGCTCTCTCATGCTATTGTCAGCATTAGTTTTACTGGGTATTTTGTATGGCACAAAAGTGCTCTTTCAGGCTTCCATACTACTAGTTAGAACTTTTTTCTTCAATGACTACCACCAACTTCCAAGCCAAGGCCGCAAATATTAATGCTTTATTATGAACAGAGCGCACCTCCAGATCATCTATTAGTTATGTGAATACATGCTGCAGTATTAAGCTCCCAAGCTTCAGTTTATCAATAACATAGAAATACCTTGCTGACTCAACCAGTTGTCATCGGACTACCAGAGTGATGGTCTGTTTGGAAGACTTTGCTCACAGTTTGTGGTTTGGAAGTCTGCAGACTTCCAGGGTACTCTCCTCTATTCCAGCAGTATTCTTTAATCCAGGCTTTCCTGGGAAAATATATGAGTAAATTTTTAATGTATGGACTATACAACTTGCCCACACAGATGAGACTAGCATTTTATTATTTATGTTGATATATATATTGATATATAAACATATATATATATATATATATATTTGTGTGTGTATATATATATATATATATATCAGTCATATGACCACAAGTAACTTATAGGCAACTAGGAAGTATTATCCGTGTCTGGGTATCTGTTTCCTAGGAATCTTTTTCCAACATGAGCACACATTACACAAGACAGCTAACCTTTACACTAAAACAAAATACTAATGTTTTGATATGTAAGAGACTTCAGTCATATTAATTTTTGTGGTTAAATATTTGGCAAAATAGTAATACTAATGGAGGGAGCCTCCAAATTAACAAATATTTCAAGTTTCTAGCACTAAGGCTGCATTTGATGAAAATCCTTGCCAAGCCTACAAAAGCAGCTAATAGAGCTGCAGAACCTGGAAGTAATGTGTCCACAAGCCAGTGCTGGGGCTGGGTTGCTGGACTGCCTGAGAGCCCAGTGAATGCCTGCAGGAATCCAGAAAGTAGAACAGAATCCTGCATGACTGTTCTCAGGCCAGCCCCCCTTAACTGCAGCTGGGCCATCTGACAAAAGTGCCCTCACCCAAAGGTTCTGGTTCTTTTCTCCCTCATTATTACTACACAAAACTCCTACACTAAACTGGGAGGATAAGTGAATATCAAAGCTAATACTTTCCAGACTAAAGAAAAAATAAAAAAGAGAGAGATTTCTTACATATTTTGTAAGCTGTAATGAAGAAAATGATAAGTAAAAAAATTAAATGTGTACCATTCTTTGAAATATTTTTACAGATGAAAGAAGTCTTATTATAATTTTTGCTACAGTGAATATTCTTCAAGAGATGGGAAAACCAGACCACCTGACCTGCCTCTTGAGAAACCTGTATGCAAATTAGGAAGCAAGAGTTAGAACTGGACATGGAACAACAGACTAGTTTCAAATAGGAAAAGGAGTACGTCAAGGCTGTATATTGTCACCCTGCTTATTTAACTTAAATGCAGAGTACATCATGAGAAACACTGGGATGGAGGAAGCAAAAGCTGGAATCAAGATTGCCAGGAGAAATATCAATAACCTCATATATGCAGATGGCACCACTCTTATGGCAGAAAGTGAAGAGGAACTAAACGGCCTCTTGATGAAAGTGGAAGAGGAGAGTGATAAAGTTGGCTTATAACTCAACATTCAGAAAACTAAGATCATGGCATCCAGTCCAATCACTTCGTGGTAAATAGACGGGGAAACCGTGGAAAAAGTGTCAGACTTTATTTTACTGGTCTCCAAAGTCACTGCAGATGGTGACTGCAGCCATGAAATTAAAAGACACTCCTTGGAAGGAAAGTTATGACCAACCTAGACAGCATATTAAAAAACAGAGACATCACTTTGTCAACAAAGGTCCATCTAGTCAAGTCTATGGTTTTTCCAGTGGTCATGTATGGATGTGAGAGTTGGACTATAAAGAAAGCTGAGTGCTGAAGAATTGATGCTTTTGAACTGTGGTGTTGGAAAAGATGCTTGAGAGTCCCTTGGACTGCAGGGAGATCTAACCAGTCCATCCTAAAGGAGATCAGTCCTGGGTGTTCTTTGGAAGGACTGATGTTGAAGCTGAAACTCCAATAATACTTTGGCCACCTGATGCAAAGAGCTGACTCATTTCAAAAGACCCTGATTCTGGGAAAGATTGAGGGCAGGAGGAGAAGGGCATGACAGAGGATGAGATGCTTGCATGGCATCACATGGGGTCGCAAAGAGTTGGACACAACTGAGAGACTGAAATGAACTGAACAGTGAATATTCCAATTCTTCCTTGTTAAGTTAGGCAGCTGGGCTGCATTTAAAAATTAAAGGTTATTTTCTCTTTGATATAATAAGACTTTCACACAGAGGAATATATAGAAAAAGAAAAATAGAGATAAGAAATATAAAGTCTTCTATGTGAAGTGAAGTCACTCATTCGTGTCCAACTGCTTGTGACCCTGTTTACTGTAGCCCATCAGGCTCCTCCATCCATAGGATTATCCAGGCAAGAATACTGGAGTGGGTTGCCATTTCCTTCTCCAGGGGATCTTCCTAACTCAGGGGTGAAACCCAGGTTTCCCACATCGCAGGCAGTTGCTTTAACCTCTGAGCCACCAGCTCAAATTCAGAAAAAGTCTTCTGTAGTCCTTCTATTAAAAGGCAACCAATGTTAATGTTTTGATCTATTTTTTTGGCATTGTTTTATATATCACATTTTTTTTTCCTTCTGAATCTGGTAAAAATCACATGGTGTGTGTATGTTAGTTACTCAGTCATATCGGACTCTTTGCGACTCCGTGGACTTTAGCCTTCCAGGCTCCTCTGTCCATGTAATTCTCCAGGCAAGAACACATGAGTGGGTTACCATACCCTTCTCCAAGGGATTTTCCTGACCTAAATATTAAATGAAAGTATCATGGATTGCAGGAGGATTCTGCACCATCTGAGCCACCAGGGAAAATCTAAAAGCACATAACATATGATAAATCGAAATATTGAAAAACATTTTTTTTTCTAAATTGTCACCATGATAATCAATGCAGTTCAGTCTCTTATTAGTGCCCCACCCTTTGCAACCCCATGGACTGCAGCACACCAGGCTTTCCTGTCCATCACCAACTCCCAGAGCTTGCTCAAACTCATGTCCATTAGTCATTGATGCCATCCAATCACATCTAAGAGGATGAGATTTCATCCCCTGTCATCCCCTTCTCCTCCTGCCTTCAATCTTTCCCAGCATCAAGGTCTTTTCCAATGAGTCAGTTCTTCTCGTCAGATGGCCAAAATATTGGAGCCTCAGCTTCAGCACCAGTACTTCCAATAAATATTCAGGACTGATTTCCATTAGGGTTGATGGACTTCATCTCCTTGCAGTCCAAGAAACTATCAAGAGTCCTATCTACCACCACAGTTCTAAAGCATCAATACTTCAGCACTCTGCTTTCTTTATGGCTCATCTCTCACATCCATACATGACTATTGGGAAAACCATACATTTTACTAGATAGACCTTTGTCAGCAAAGTAACATCTCTGCTTTTAAATATACTGTCTAGACTGATCATAGCTTTTCTTCCAAGGATCAAGCGTCTTTTAATTCCATGGCTGCTGTCACCATCTGGAATGATTTTGGAGCCCAAGAAAATAGAGACTGTCACTGTTTCCATTGTTTCCCCATTTGTTTGCCATGAAGTGATGGGACCGGATGCCATGATCTTAGTTTTTTGAATGTTGAGTTTTAAGCCAGCTTTTTCATTCTCCTCTTTCACCTTCATCAAGAGGCTCTTTAGCTCCTCTTTTCTTTCTGCCATAAGGGTGTGGTGCCGGGGTCCAACCCCAGCTGATCCAGGGTATTCGAAGCGGGGACGGCCTTGGCGAGGATCAGGATACAATAGCTTCAATTAGATATTAATTAAAGATATAAAGAGTAATAGAATAAGGATAGCTCAGTAGGAAAATTCAGTGGAGAAAAGAGGCTGAGTAGCTTGGTTTACACGGGGGACCAATAAAACTTCAAGACAAGAAGCTTGCACCACTTACGTAGGCCACAGGCATCCTTCCGTTCTCCCGAAGGAGAGGAGACACTGAGGCCTCCCCAGTCGGATCTTAGAAGCCCAGCCATAATTAGTAAGCATGGTGGGTTCCGAGCTCCAAATGGAGACTCAGCCAGAGTGAGAGAGAGAGCAACATGGGGAGACCAGTCTTTCAAGGAACTGATCCCAATTCTTTATTTCCCTTGGTCTGTTTTTATACACTGAGATGTTATACAAAAGTCACGTGGGGACAGCAGTCCTGACTTTTACTAAAGTCAGGTGCTTCACACAAATGTATACAGAGGTCTTAGGGGTGTTACATCATCTTCTGGCCAGGGGGGCCTGCTGAGAATTTATGACCCTCTCCTTGTGACAGTGGTCAGTCAACCAGAACACTTTTTTCTCCAAGGGTGATTATTCTTAAAACAGACGTCACTCAAATAAACTTACATTCCTATAGGGTGAGGGTGTAGTGGGTTTTAGTTAAGGAAAGAATTTACTTAGCCTAAGGTCTAACATGATTAATATCAAAGGTTAATACTTATTTCTTCTATATATTCATTAACGTGTATAAAGGCAGGGGATGTGGAGACTTAGCAGTAAACATTGGCTCAACAAATGAAAAACCCTTCACCAATACAATTTCTAATCAGCCCAGTATACTTATACTAATGGTTTTCTAAACTTTTCTAAGGAACCTGTTTTTAGAAGGTTTAAAGCATCTCGTGCCTTTCACGGTTGGGAGGCTGTGAGCAATCACATGTGGCCGAACAAGCCTGTCAGGCAGGCTAGAGAACCTTCAGAGGAGTTTGTAGGTTGAAACACTCCTATCACGCCCAGGAATTATTATTAACTGGAGCTCTAAGTTAACTCCTTCTCCGAAAGAGGTGGTGGGGTATAGCTCCCCATAAAGTCAGAGGTGTAGGGTAGAGCACAAAGTAGTAAAGTAGGCAGGCTCTGGTTATGAGGGTAGATGCTCGAGGATTTCTAGGGGGACTCCTGAGGCTCAATCCCGCCTTTGCGTATGCTGAGCCTCCTTCCTCATGACCTTTGCCAAGGGCAGAGTGCCTCACTCTGGCCCCCAACAGTGTGGTGTCATCTGCATATCTGAGGTTATTGATATTTCTCCTGGCAACCTTGATTCCAACCTGTGCATCATCCAGCCTGGCATTTTGCATGATATACTCTGCATATAATTTAAATAAGCAGGGCAACAATATACAGGCTTGACATATTCCTTTCCCAATTTGGAACCAGTCCATTGTTCCATGTCTGGTTCTAACTGTTGCTTCTTGACCTGCATACAGATTTCTCAGGTGTCACATAAGGTGGTTTGGTATTCTGATCACTTTAAGAATTTTCCACAGTTTATTGTGATCCACACAGTCAAAGGCTTTGGCATAGTCAATAAAGTAGATTTTTTTTTTTCTCCTGGAATTATCTTACTTTTTCCATGATCCAAAGGATGTTGGCAATTTGATCTCTGATTCCTCTGCCTTTTCTTAAAACCATCTTGAACATCTGGAAGTTCTCAGTTTCAGGTACTAGCTTGGAGAATTTTGAGCATTTTTATGTTAGCACGTGAGGTGAGTGCAACTGCGCAGCAGTTTGAACATTCTTTGGCATTGCCTTTCTTTTGAATTGGAATGAAAACTGACCTCTTCCAGTCCTGTGGCCACTGTTGCGTTTTCCAAATTTGCTGGCATATTTAGTACAGCACTTTAACAGTATTGTCTTTTAAGATTTTAAATAAAGCATCTGCAATTCCATCACCTCCACTAGCTTTGTTTGTAGTGATACTTCCTAAGGCCCATTTGACATTACATTCCAGGATGTCTGGCTCTAGGTTCGTGATCATACCATTTTGCTTACCTGGCTCATTAAGATCTTTTTATAGTTCTTCTGTGTATTCTTGTCACGTCTTCTTAATATCTTCTGCTTCTGTTAGGTTCACACCATTTCTGTCTTTTATTGTGACCATCTTTGCATGACATATTCCCTTGGTATCTCCAATTTTCTTGAGGAGATTTTTACTCTTTCTCATCCTATTGTTTTCTTATATTTCTTTGCATTGATCACTTAGGAAGACTTTCTTATGTCCTTGCTCTTTTTTGGAACTGAGTATTTAGATGGGTATATCTTTCCTTTCCTCCTTACCTTTTGATTCTCTTCTTTTCTCAGCTATTTGAAAGGCCTCCTCAGACAACCATTTTGCTTTTTTGTGTTTCTTTTCTTTTTTTTTTTTTTTTTTGGGGGGGGTGGTTCTGATCACAGCCTTCTGTACAATGTTATGAACAATTTTTCATAGTTCTTCAGATACTCTATGACATTTAATCTCTTAAATCTATTTTTCACTTCCACTGTATAATCATAAGGGATTTGATTTAGTTCATAATTGAATGATCTAGTGGTTTTCCCTACTTTCTTCAATTTAAGTCTGAATTTTTCAATAAGGAGTTCATGATCTGAACCACAGTCTGCTCCCAGTTTTGTTTTTGCTGACTGTATAGAGCTTCTCCATCTTCAACTGCAAAAAATATAAGCAATCTGATTTTGATACTGACCATCTGGTGAAGCTCATGTATAGAGTTGTCTCTTGTGTTGTTAGAAGAGGTTGCTTGCCATGGCCAGTGCATTCTCTTGACAAAACTCTGTTAGCCTTTGCCTTGTTTCATTTTGTACTCCAAGGCCAAACGTGTCTTTTCTCCAGGTATCTCTTGATTTCTTACTTTTGCATTCCAATCCACTATGATGAAAATTATTATTTTTTATTTTTTTATTTTTTTTGGTGCTAATTCTAGATGGTCATGTAGGTCTTCGTAGAATCTTTCAACTTCAGCTTCTTCAGCATTGGCAGTTGGAGCATAGACTTGGATTACTGTGATATTGAATTGTTTGCCTTGGAAATGAACATAAATAATTCTGTCAATTTTGAGATTGCACCCAAGTACTGCATTTGGACTATTTTGTTGACTATAAAGGCTACTTCATTACTCTAAGGGATCCTTGCCCACAGTAGTAGATGTAATGGTCATCTGAGTTGTATCACCATAATAATAAGTATATCTTAACATGACAGTCTTGGGGAGGTGGGTAGATGCTAGTCAAATAGTGAATAATTTTGAGAATAAATGATTTCATTTGGAAGTAGCATTTTACAGGGAATATTGATGTATTATAGTATTGGATAAATTTGGCTGAGCTTTGAGGGAAAAAATAATAAATTTAGGGCTAAACTTTTGCTACAGAAATTCATGACCTAAGGCTTGTAGGCCAGATCTAGCAACTGTCTTCATCTGCTTTATCTGAACACATCCATTCAATTACATATTGTCATGACTGCTTTCACACTGCAATTGCAGAGCTGAGTATTTATTACAGGGACACTATATTCCACAAAGATGAAAATATTTACTATGTGCCCTTTTATGGCAAAAGTTTGTGTAACCTGCTCCAGGAGGCTACAGGATAAAATCTAGTAATTCAATGAGAGTAAACAGTAATTGTAATACTTGTTCTTTGAGTGTTTGATGAGGAAAGTTAATCTTCCCATGACTAATTAAGTAGAATTAACATACAACCCAGGCAAATGACTTTAGTTCCTTCAAGATTAACTGTGTTCTATCTAACATTTGATTCCAAAATGGTTTAACTTTGCTAATTTCCTTTAGTTGTCTATTTGAAGGACTCATGTGCTCTTCTTCCTTTTTTTGTTAGCTTCATTTCAATTCCTAGTACCGTGGATGTAACCTTATTATTATTAGTTATTATTTTGATATAGAATAGCTTGTTCTAAGTGTTTACTTTAATAATCAACTGTTTCTAAATTTACACACAAAAAGGTTTTGGTATCATTCTTATATATGAAAATAATAAGCCTTTATATTAGCTACTTTTCCTCAGTGGATATATCTTGATTTGTCTGAGTTTATTTTATATAAATTATTTATTTCCACCCTAGTGATGGAGAGTCTACACTGTCCAATAACTTTAACTATGCTACCATGTCATAATTATTTTATGTATATTGGAATAGTTATTTCTGACATATGAACATGCTGTGTAGATGTTTTCTGTTAAGGTTTTTAAATGATAAAACTGAAAATTAAGCTTTATGAACTTTTATTTTCAGTCCATATAATTTAAATCATGAATTATTTATTGTATTTTAAAATGAAGGGATTTGCAAATGCTCAGATTTCAGCTCATACTTCAATAAATCAGAGTATTAGAATGCAAGTTCAGAAGGAAAACAAAGGTGACAAAAGGAAATCTTTTATTTTTCTTTGCAATTTTCAGCCCTTTATAAAGACATATTTTATTAAAATATAGCTGATTCACAATGTTGTGTTAATTTCTGCTTACATCAAAGTGCTTCAGTTGTACATATATATGTACATACACTTTTTTCATATTCTTTTCATTATGGTTTATCAGAGGATGCTGAATATAGCTGCTTGTGCTATATAATATTGTTTATCCATTCTCTATATGATAGTCAAGGCTGTTGTTTTTTTTTCTTTTAACTATTTTAATCTCAAATATCTGTGCCTAAGACTGACACTTTGCAGTTTGTTTATACTCATCCTGCAAATCTAGAATTTTTATGTCATAGCTTGTTTTATGGTTTCTGACTCTTCACATGTGGTTATAATTTAATTATGTATCTATACCCTTTGCTCTGTGAGTTTTGCAGTGATTCCCACCAGAATATCCAAAGTACACTTTTGCTTTCAATGTGCATTAGTGATTAGTCTTGACTTTTCAGGGCTCCTGGTCTTTGCCTGGGATAAAAATGTGTCACTGGTGTCCATTCTCTCTGGATCACAGATTGAAAACACAAGGAAAGATCTAAATTAGTGCTTCCTAGCTTTTACTATGTTATTGATTCTCTAATGAAGCTTTTTAGATATATTTTTCCTAATTAACTTCTCCCACCCATGAAATTTTAACATCATAGGTATATCGATTTTGGTTCTATAATGTGGTCCTTTGCTGCTGCTTCTGTTTAGTTGCTAAGTCATTTCAAAGTGTTTGTGACCTTATGGGCAGTAACCCACCAGGTTCCTCTGTCCATGGGATTTCCCAGGAAAGAATATTGGAGTGAGTTGCCATTTCCTTCTCCAGGGGATCTTCCTGACCCAGGGTTCAAACCCATGTCTACTACTTGACAGGCAGATTATTTACCACTGAGTCACCTGAGAATGCCCTGTGGTCCTTTGGAAGAACAACAATAATTGCAAAGTCTAAATTCCATACATACATCAAGAACCAGTTTTTACCCCATTGGGACCAGTATTGCTTGCCTTGATGGTGCATAATTTAAACCCAACTTTAAGCTAGAAGCTCAGACTTATTTATCCAAGACTCATACGAGCAGTCAAACCATAGCTGACAGACAGCCCCAGGATAGTGAAGTAACTTTTTATTTGTAGGTCACTGAAATTTGTTCGTTATGTGGCAATTTTTCAGATAACACAAATATATTACTCTTCATTACACCAATATTCACTTATTCAACAAATATTTAGTGTCTGTAGAGCATCAGACACTATGTGTAACAATGGATATGAAAGTAAAATTTATTATGGCTTAGAAGGCACATAATAAGCAAGTAACTACAATGGTGGCCAATTTGTTGCTCAGAAAGGAAAATGATAGCAGAACAAAAATACGTCTCAGGGAGACTTTTAAGCAGATGCTTTGTTAATGTACTGAATACTTCTGATGTTGTTAGGAATTATACAATTTGGGGAAATTGTGCATAAATCCTCTGAAGTTAGAGAAAATTTCATTCAAATGAAGAGAAAAGTAATGAGAGTGAGTCAGGACAGAAGTGGGGGCTTCTGAAGGCAAACTCTGGAGGTCTGCTCTAACTTATAGCTGTTGAAGTGACTTTTGATATGGAGTTTATGTGCCCCTCAAAAGATGTCAGTATATGAGCCTCAGCTCCATACATTTCCTAAATTATGGCTTATAAGTGTCTTTATTTTTTAAGAAGAAAGTCCAAACCTTAAATATATATATATATATAGGAGTTCTGTGACCCAGCTAAGATTAAGACACATTTAATCAAGGATTATATATAAAGGGGGTGTCCTTTTTAATTTTATGTTTTAGAAAGATTGCTTTGGAAAAACAAACTTAAAGAACCAAGGTTTAGACAGAAGGGAGTGGACATTGAGGGAAGAGTGCAGATGGCAGAAATCATGAAGATTCCATTATGTGAGTGGACAGTTTAAAGAGATACTTATTAAACAGGATTGCTAAGACTTATTAACAGTGTTTTGGAATAAATTGGGAAGGATTGGAGAAGACAGATAGACAATTTCATGTTTCAGTTTTTGAAAAGTGGAAGGGATGGCCATATCATTGCTAAGTGAAGGCAGAATTTGAGGCTGGGGTAATAGTGACATAGCTAGAGTAAAAGTTCATAGGTAGGTAACTTGGGGAGACATTATCCAGTCCCATTTCTATTCATATGGACAGCACAACTTCATCAATCACAGGAAAATCATCCCGAAGAATAGAGGTGTTAGGAGAATTATAAGTGCTTTACCATTAAGTGGAGAATTTTCCTGAAAAAGCTATTGTCACCCTGCTTGTTTAATTTATATGCAGAGTACATCAAGATAAATGCCAGGCTGGATGTAACATGTGCTGGAATCAAGATTGCTGGGAGAAATATCAATAACCTCAGATATGCAGATGACACCACCCTTATGGAAGAAAGCAAAGAGGAGCTAAAGGGCCTCTTGATGAAAGTGAAAGAGGAGGGTAAAAAAGCTTGTTTAAAACTCAACATTCAAAAAACTAAGATCATGGCATCTAGTCTCATCACTTCATGGCAAATAGATGGGGAAACAATGGAAACAGTGACATACTTTATTTTCTTGGGCTCCAAAATCACAGCAGATGGTGACTGCAACCATGGAATTAAAAGATGCTTGTTCCTTGGAAGAAAAACTATGACCAACCTAGACAGCATATTAAAAAGCAGAGACATTACTTTGCTGACAAAAGTCCATATAATGAAAGCTATGGTTTTTCCAGTAGTCAAGTATTGATATGAGAGTTTGACCATAAAAAAGGCTCAATGCTAAAGAATTAATGCTTTTAAAGTGTGGTGTTGGAAAAGAATTTTGAGAATCCCTTGGACTGGAAGAAAATCAAACCAGTCAATACCAAAGGAAATATATCCTACATATTATTTCGAAGGACTGATACTGAAGCTCCAATACTTCAGCCACCTGATGAGAAGAACTGACTCACTGGAAAAAAAAAAAAAAAAAAAAAAACAAAACAAAACAAAAAAAAAAAAACCCTGATGCTGGGAAAGATTGAAGGCAGGAATAGAAGGGGACAGCAGAGGATGAGATGGTTGGATGGGATCACCGACTCAAGAGACATGAGTTTGAGCAAGCTCAGGGTGATGATAAAGGATAAGGAAGGATGGCATGCTGCAGTCCATGGGGACACAAAGAGTTGGACACAACTGAGTGACAGAATAACAATAATCCCTTCTCAAATTCAGGGAGTGCTTGTAACCTATGCATTTCATGCTGCTGAGCAGAAAGCTGTGGAATGGTTTCCACATGCCTTCCTTTCCTATATTGTTCTCAAAGCCATGTGACCCGTGATCACTGCTCCATGAATATCTTAGCCTTCTTATATAGTTTACTGTCTACCATGCTATTTCTGAATTGTTTTTACTTTACACTTCCCTTTGCCTGGTTTGTGACTAAATTTACTTAACTTTTATAACTCCTACTAATTCTTTAGAAATATGTCAACCATGAACTTCCAGATGTTCAAGCTGGTTTTAGAAAAGGCAGAGGAATTGGAGATCAAATTGCCAACATCTGCTGGATCATCAAAAAAGCAAGAGATTTACACAAAATCATATATTTCTGCTTTATTGATTATCCCAAAGCCTTTGACTGTGTGGATCACAATAAACTGTGGAAAATTCTGAAGGAGATGGGAATACCAGATCACCTGACCTGACTCTTGAGAAACTGGTATGCAGATCAGGAAGCAACCATTGGAACTGGACATAGAACAACAGACTGGGTTTCAAATAAGAAATGGAGTACATCAAGGCTGTATATTGTCACCCTGCTTATTTGACTTATATGCAGAGTACATCATGAGAAATGCTGGGCTGGAAGAAGCACAAGCTGGAATCAAGATTGCTGGGAGAAATATCAATAACCTCAGATATGTAGATGACACCACCCTTATGGCAGAAAGTGAAGAAGAACTAAACAGCCTCTTGATGAAAGTGAAAGAGGAGAGTGAAAAAATTGGCTTAAAACTCAACATTCAGAAAACTAAGATCATGGCATCCGGTCCCATCACTTCATGGCAAATAGATGGGGAAACAGTGGAAACAGTGGCTGACTTTATTTTTCTGGGCTGCAAAATCACTACAGATGGTGACTGCAGCCATGAAATTAAAAGATGTTTACTCCTTTGAAAGAAAGTGTGCCCAACCTAGATAGCATATTAAAAAGCAGAGACATTACTTCATCAACAAAGGTCCATCTAGTCAAGGCTATGGCTTTTCCAGTGGTCATGTATGGATGTGAGAGTTGGACTGTGAAAAAAGCTGAGCCTCGAAAAACCAATGCTTTTGAACTGTGGTGTTGGTGAAGACTCTTGAGAGTCCCTTGGACTGCAAGGAGATCCAACCATTCCATCCTAACAGAAATCAGTCCTGGATGTTCATTGGTAGGTGTTATTTTGAAGCAGAAACTCCAATACTTTGGGCACCTGATGTAAACAGCTGACTCATTTGAAAAGGCCCTGATTCTGGGAAAGATTGAGGGCAGGAGAAGAAAGGGACGATAGAGGAGGAGAAGGTTGGAAGGCATCACCAACTCAATGGACATGGGTTTGGGTGGACTCCAGGAGTTGGTGATGGACAAGGAGGCCTGGCGTGCTGCAGTTTATGGGATCACAAAGAGTTGGACACAACTAAGCAACTGAATTGAACTGAACTGAACTAATGCTCTGAAAATCTAATTAAATAACTTAAATCTTGGCTTTGAGTTTCACCCTTATCCATTAATAATAAAGTGTTTGTACTTTTATGGTTGAAGTGAAAATTTTGCTAATTTTCAACATGTATGCAATTCTCTTTCTAAACTGTGATCATCTGTGGTTCAGATACTTACTTACTTTACTTGTTTTTTTATCTCTAGTTCACACTGTACTGCCTGGGAAATAGTTATTTCCTGCTTGTCTTGTTAAAGAGATGACTTGCTGTTAACAAAATGACCTAATATATTTTCCCTAACAAATTCATCTTCTGAATTGCACCCCAAGTGCTGCCCTCTATGCAGCTTTCCAGGTCCTCCTTGCCTCAGTCTGTTGAAGCTTCTAAAATACAATATGACAGAGTGGGTGACTTATAAACACAAGAATTCATTGCTCACAGTTCTGGAGGCTGGAAGTCTGAGATCAGGGTGCCATCATGGTTAGGTGAGAGCTTTCTTCCAATCAAAGATTTCTCACTGGGTGCTCACAGGGAATAGGAAGTCAGCAAGCTCTCTAGGACCCCTTTTATAAGAGCACTAATCCCTTGCATGGGCTTTCCTGGTGGCACTAGTGGTAAAGAATGCTCCTGAGAGTGCAGAAGACATAAAAAGATGTGGATTCAATCCTTGAGTCAGGAAGATCCCCTAGAGGAGAGCATGGCAACCCACTCTTGCCTGGAGCATTCTGTGGACAGAGGAGACTAATGGGCTTCAGTCCAAAGTGATGTAAAGAGCTGAACATGACTGAAGCAAATTAGCACAGCACACATAGCACACCCTTGCATGAGGGCTCTACCCTCATGACCCAACAATTTCCTAGAGGTCACATCCCATCTCCTACCATCGTGTTTCAGGGAGAAGATATCAACATATGAGTTTTGAAGGGACACAAGTATTTAGACAATTTATATTCTTTGTTAGAATCAATCTTTCCTTAACTACAATCTTATAACAAGTTTGGGCTCGATTCTGGAAATTATAACATCTGACTCTATCTAAATCTTATCACAGTCTTTGTTAAAATACTTGTTAAGTAAATATATATATATATATATATATATATATATATACACACACACACATATACTTTTTAAAACTTATCTTTATTGCAAATTAAAACCATTTTTTTACATATGCACAATGCTTGATATAGAATTTTATGGATAATACATAATTATAAAAATTCAACATACATGAATAATTTTCATGTAAGAGTCAGTAATATATTGCATTTATATTTTGAATTCTTTAGAAAAATATTTTGGCTAACTTTATTAGATTTAGGAAGGCTTTACTATAACTTTGAAGAAATTCTTATTTACCACTAATCATTTAATTTCTGATTTTTCAGTGATAACACCTCCATTGTTATATTATATTGAAGTTGTACAATGTATATTTATAGTGGAAATGGGCAATCAAGCCAATCCCTTTGTTATTTCAAATGTGCTGTTTATCACAATCATCTCCAATATTTTTAACTGCAATAGATTTGTCACAGGATTTTTAGTTCACATACCTTAATAATAAATTTTTAATTGAAGTCAAGGGACAGATGAAACTTTATTTTAGCAATAATCTAAAATCATCCTAAATTTGATTTTTTAAAAAAGGCACTGTGACTGGTGAATTCTTTTTGAAAACTATCTTTTTCGGTTCTTTGAGTAGAATATTTTCTTCTTTCTTTGGTATATGAGTCTATGTTCTCATGCATTACCTAAATTTGCTACTCTTGAAACAAGTGAATGTCTCACAGTAGGAAGGTGAGTTTTCCTGGAATAAAGGATCTATTCAACAAAATAAGCTTAGTGAAAACACTTAAAGTTCTACAAGCTTGAATCATTTAATGAATAAAACATGAAGCTGGTAAAGAAAAGTGCATTATCCTTTAGCAAGGGACTTCAAAACTGTTGTCTAGAATATACTTTCATTTTTTTTCTAACCTTTTAAAAAAAGTTGGTTCTGCAAATTTCTCTCCTCCATATTCCCTTCCATGTTTCAGCCACTGGTTTATTTAATTTCATTTCATCATCATTCAATAAATCACAAATGTGGTCAGTGCTGTATTTTCAAGCTATAAAGAAAGTAAGATCTTGATTATAGCTAGTAAACCTCATAGTGGTTATAGTAAAGTACACTTTCTTAGGGACTACCTGAGCATAGTTTTATGACCTATACAATATATACAGTGACAAGCCTTGGCTATCTTCCTTGTTACTATTCACACTTATGTTTTCAAAAGATTAAAATAAAATAAAATAAAATAAAATTTTTGGCATATCATGATTACAAAAGTCTATAATTCCATGATACTGATTAAACTCTAAGAGGATATAAATGACTCTGACTTTAATGTGTGTTTCTGCACATAATCTCAGTGGGCTCATCAACTGATGGTTTTGCTCGGCTCCATTAACCATTAGTTAAATTAGTCATAACTTTCTTAACATTATTGACTAATTGCATTGTGATTCTGAGGTAACTCTAGAGTGTACTAAAACTCCAAACTTATGCAATACACTTTTCCTTCATAGTGTGACATCATGCTATTTAAATCATGATTGATGACTTTCCTTCAAGATAACATAGAAATTCCTGACAGAAACATCGAACAAGAACTAGAGAATTCAGTGGAACATGCAAATGCATGTTTCCTTTATACATTAAAATAATTGTTTTAAAGGTTACTAACGTTCTCAAAGGCATTCTTTTGAAAGCATCCTATGATAACCTAAGTAAAACATCGATTAATGAGGAATAATTTTTCTTGTATTACTATTGAATTTAATTATGTCCTTTTGAAATGTGCCTGTCATTTGGAAATCTATGGGGGATGAATAACAACCAGAAATTAAACTCTTGTTGGATGAGAAGAGATATTCTACCTATTCATCTCATTCATGTGTCATTTACTCATCTGTTCTACAAATAACTTTTAAAGGCAGGTAATGTTATAGATATCATTTGGTTCCTTTGGATGTACTTATCTTAAAGAATATGGCACAAATATAACTATATATCTTAACTATTTGGGAAAATGTTTATTTCCTAGTATTTGCTAGATAAACTAGAATGTTAAATAGAAATGGAAATGGAAAACAACTAAATCTAATATATAAATAAAGCTTCCCAAAGTTAGTTTTAAATCTATTCTGTTTCTTAATGATTTTTCAGCCATATCAATTTATTTGTTCTTTTACTTGTACATAATGATTTGATACATGTATATAATGCAAAATTATTGCCATAATAAGGCTAGTTAACATATCCATCATCTCACATAGTTTCTTCTTCGTCTTCTTTTTTTTTTTTTTTTCTTTTGTGGTGAGACTTTTTAGGATCTACTCTCTTAGTATCATTCAGATACAAAATGCAGTATTGTAAACTATAGTCACCATGTTATACATTAGATCCCCAGAATTTATTCATTTCATAATTGTAAGTTTGAACTTTTTGACCATTTCCCCACTTTCCCCACGCCTCAGCAGCTGGGAACAACCAACTTACTGTTTGTATGAGTTTGACTTAATAAAATTCTACATACAAGTGAGATCATACAGTAACAAAAGATAATTAGTTTTTGTTACACAGAAGAAAAAATGAGGTCTCACAGAATAGTGGGGACATTGACACATAAGTCAATTCACACATAAGTCAATTCCTATTTAGATATTTACTGATAGTTTCAAGAAAAATAGGACTTCCCTGGTGGCTGAAGTGGTAAAGAATTTTCCTGCAATGCAGAAGACCCAGGTTTGACCCCTGGGCCAGGAAGATCTCCTGGAGAAGGGAATGGCAACCCATTGCAATACTCTTGCTTGGAGAATTCCATGGACAGAGGAGCTAACATGGTGCAGTCCATAGTGTTGCAAAGAGTCAGACATGACTAAGACAATAACACTTTGAAGAAAAATAGAGGGTAAATATAAGAGTGACTACAGTGGGGTTTTGGAATATGGGTCTTTTTTGAAAGTTCGTCAGGGAAGGCCTCACTCTTAAGATTACATTTAAACAAAAAGCTGTTTAAATGCTATGAGGAAGAAAATTTTGTGGGAATGACCTGTGACATGGGCTTCCTGGTGTTTTGTTTTTGTTGTTTAGTCCCTAAGTCATGTCTGACTGTTTGTCACCTCATGGACTGTAGGCTTACAATTTCCTCTGTCCATGGGATTTTCCAGGCATTAATACTGGAGTGAGTTGCCATTTCCTCCTCCAGGGGATCTTCATGACCTAGGGATTGAACCTGAGTCTTGTGCATTGTTAAGTGGATTCTTTAGTGCTGAGCCACAAAGGAAACCTTGTTTGTTATTTGGATACTATTTGAACAGACTGATCAAATGAGTGAGGAGACATGAGTAAAAGATGTGGTAAGAGGGGCTGCTGAAAGCCAAATGGGGAGAAGCAGAGAGTATAGCTGCACTGAAACAACATTTTGCTTTGAGTTCTTCTTCCTCTTCTTTTTTTTTTTTTTTAAATTTATTATTTGACTGAAGGATAATTGCTTTACAGAATTTTGTTGTCTTCTGTCAAGCCTCAACATGAATCAGCCATGCTGCTGCTGCTGCTGCTAAGTCGCTTCAGTTGTGTCCGACTCTGTGCGACCCCAGAGACGGCAGCCCACCAGGCTCCCCTGTCCCTGGGATTCTCCAGGCAAGAACACTGGAGTGGGTTGCCATTTCCTTCTCCAGTGCATGAAAGTGAAAAGTGAAAGTGAAGTCGCTCAGTCGTGTCCAACTCCTAGAGACCCCATGGACTGCAGCCTACCAGGCTCCTCTGTCCATGGGAATTTCCAGGCAAGAGTACTGGAGTGGGGTGCCATTGCCTTCTCCGGAATCAGCCATAGGTGTACTTATATCCTCTCCCTTTTGAACGTCCCTACCATCACCCTTCCAATCCCAACCCATTTAGCTTGATACAGAGCCCCTGTTTGCATTTCCTGAGCCATACAGCAAATTTGTGTGGCTATCTGTTTTACATATGGTAATGTAAGTCTCCATGTTCCTCTTTCCATACATCTCACCCTCTCCTCCCTTCTCCCATTGTCCATAAGTCTATTCTCTATGTCTGTTCATTGCTGGCCTGTAAATAGGTTCTTTGGTACCATTCTTCTAGATTCCATATATGTGTTAGAATACGATATTTATTTTTCTCTTTCTGACTCACTTCACTCTGAATAATAGGTTCTAGGCTCATCCACCTCATCAGAACTGATACAAATGTGTTCCTATTTGTGGCTGAATAATATTCCATTGTGTATATGTACCACAAATTCTTTATCCATTCATCTGTCAAAGGACATATAGGTTGCTTCCATGTTCTAGCTATTGTTAATAGTGCTGCAGTAAACAATGGGATACATGTGTCTTTTTCAATTTTGCTTTCCTCAGGGTATATGCCTAGAAGTAGGATTGCTAGGTCATATGATGGTTTTATTTCTAGTTCTTTAAGGAATCGCCATACCATCTTCCAGAGTGACTGTATCAATTTATATTCCCACTGACAGTGCAAGAGTGTCCCCTTTTCTTCACATCCTCTCCAGCATTTATTGTTTGTAGACTTTTTGATGATGGCCATTCTGACTGGTGTGAGGTGATATATCATGTGGTTTTGATTTGCATTTCTCTAATAATGAGCAATGTTGAGCATCTTTTCATGTGTTTGTTTGCCATCTGTGTGTCTTCTTTGGAAAAATATCTGTTTAGGTCTTTTTTCCCCACTTTTTGATTGGCTTGTTTGTTTTTCTGGCATTGAGTTGTATGAGCTGCTTATCTATTTTAGAAATTAATCCTTTGTCAGTTGCTTCATCTGCTATTATTTTCTCCCATTTTGAAGGTTATCTTTTCACCTTGCTTATAGTTTCTTTTGCTGTGCAAAAGCTTTTAAATTTAATTAGGTCCCACTTGTTTACCTTTCCTTCTCTTTTTCTTTAATTTCTGTTACTCTAGGAGGTGGGTCACAGAATATATTGCTTTGATTTATATTATTGAGTGTTCTGCCTATGTTTTCCTCTAAGAATTTTATAGTTTCTGGTCTGACATTTAGATCTTTAATCCATTTTGTGTTTATCTTGTGTATGGTGTTAGGAAGTGTTCTAATTTCATTTTTTTTTTTTTTAACATGTAGTTGTCCAATTTTCTCAGCAACATTTATTGAAGAGGGTTTCTTTGCCCCATTCTTGCCTCCTTTGTCAAAACTAAGGTACCCATAGGTTCATGGGTTTATCTCTGGGGTTTCTATCTTGTTTCAATTGTCTGCATTTCTGTTTTTGTGCCAGTACCATACTGTCTCGATGACTGTAGCTTTGTAATATAATCTGAAGTCAGGAAAGTTGATTCCTCCAGTTCCATTCTTCTTTCACAAGACTGCTTTGGCTATTCAGAATCTTTTGTGTTTCCATATGAATTGTGAATTTTTTTTGTTCTAGTTCCGTGAAAACTGTGATTAGTAATTTGATAGGGATCACATTGAAACTGTAGATTGCATTTGGTAGTATAGTCATTTTCACAATATTGATTCTTCCTACCCAGGAACACAGAATATCTCTCCATCTGTTTAAGTCATCTTTGACTTCTTTCATTAGTGTCTTATAATTTTCTGTGTATGGGTCTTTTGCCTCCTTAGGTAATTTTATTCCTAGATATTTAATTATTTTTCTTGCAATGGTGATTGGGATTGATTCCTTAATTTCTTTTTCTGATTTTTCATTGTTAGTACATATATAAATGCAAGTGATTTCTGTGTATTGATTTTGTATCCTGCAAGTTTGTTAAATTCACTGATCAGCTTCAGTTATTTTCTGATACTATCTTAAGGGTTTTCTATGTACAATATCATGTCATCTTTCAGACAGTGAGAGCTTTACTTCTTTTCTTATCTGGATTCCTTTTCTTTCTTTTTCTTCTCTGATTGTTGTACTAGGACTTCCAAAACTATGTTGAGTAATAGTGGTGAAAGTTGATACCCTTGTCTTGTTCCTGATCTTAGCGGGAATGCTTTCAGTTTTTCAGCATTGAGAATAATGTTTGCTGTAGGCTTATCATACATGGACTTTACTACATTGAGATAGGTTCCTTCTAGGCTGATTTTTTGAAGAGTTTTAATCATAAATGGGTATTGAATTTTGTCAAAGGCTTTTTCTGCCTCTATTGCAATTATCATATGATTTTTATCTTTCAATTTGTTAATATGGTGTATCACATTAATTGATTTTCATATGTTGAAGAATCCTTGATCCCTGGAATAAACCCAACCTGATCATGCTGTGTGAGCTTTTTGGTGGGTTGCTGAATTATGTTTGTTAAATTTTTTTTTGAGGATTTTTGCATCTATGTTCATCAGTGATATTGGCCTCTAGTGTTCCTTTTTTGTGTTGTCTTTGTCTGGTTTTGGTATCAGGGTGATGATCACCTAATGGAGTAAATTTGGAAGTCTTCCTTCCTCTGCAATTTTTTGAAAGAGTTTTAGAAGGCAAGGCATTAGCTCTTCTCTGAATGTTTGATAGAATTCTCCTGTGAAGCCATATGGTCCTTTGCTTTTGTTTTTTTGGAAGGTTTTGGATCACAGCTTCAATTTCAGTGCTTGTAATTTGGGTTGTTCATAATTTCTATTTCTGGGTCAGTCTTAGAAGATTAAACTTTTCTGAGAATCTGTCCACTGCTTCCAGGTTATCCATTTCATTGCCATATAGTTATTCAAAATAGTCTCTTATAATCCTTTGTATTTCTGCATTTTTTGTTGTAACCATTCCATTTTCATTTCTAATTTTGTTGGTTTGATTCTTCTCTCTCTCTGTTTT
This sequence comes from Bubalus kerabau, assembly GCF_029407905.1. Taxonomy (NCBI): domain Eukaryota; kingdom Metazoa; phylum Chordata; class Mammalia; order Artiodactyla; family Bovidae; genus Bubalus; species Bubalus kerabau. Next base: position 12,387,204 of record NC_073632.1, on the reverse strand, counting down.
TTTTTTTTTTTTCTTGATGAATCTGATGAACGGTTTGTCAGTTTTGTTTATCATTTCAAAGAACCAGCTTTATTATTTTTACTATTGTTTCTTTTGTTTATTTTTCACTTATTTCTACTTGGATCTTTATGGTTTATTTCTTTCTGCTATTTTTTCCCCTTCTTTTTCCAGTTGTGTTAGGTGTAAAGTTAGGTTGTCTACTTGATGTTTTTCTTGTTTCCTGAGGTAGGATTGCATTGCTATAAACTTCCCTCTTAGAACTGCTTTTGCTGCAACCCATAGGTTTTGAGTTGTCATGTTTTCATTGTCATTTGTTTCTAGAATTTTTGATTTCCTTTTAATTTCTTTAGCAACCTGTTGGTTATTTAGAAATGTGTCGTTTAATCTCTATGTGTTTGTGTATCTTAACAATATTTTTTTTCTTGTAATTTATATCATGTCTCATAATGTTCTGGTCAGAGAAGATGCTTGATACAATTTCAATTTTCTTTAATTTACTGAGGTTTGATTTGTGATCCAAGATGTGGTCTATCCTGGAGAATACTTCATGTGCACTTGGGAAGATGTATTCTTCTGCATTTAGATGAGATGTCTTGAAGATATCAATGAGATCCATCTCATCTAATGTAGCATTTAAAACTTGTGTTTCTTTGTTAACTTTCTGTTTTGATGATCTGTCCACTGGTGTGAGTGGGGTGTTAATATCTCCCACTATTACTGTGTTACTGTCAATTTCTCCTTTTATGTTTGTTAGTGTTTATTTTATATATTGAGGTGCTCCTATGCTGGGTGCCTAGATATTTACAATTGTTGTAGCTTCCTCTTGGATTGACCCCTTGATCATTATGTAGCATCTTTCCATATCTCTTGCAATTTTCTTTAAGACCTATTTTATCTGATATGAGGATTTCTACTCCAGATTTCTTTTGCTTGTCATTTGCATGGAATATAATTTTCCACCTTCTCACTTTCTGTCTATATGTGTCTTGAGGGCTGAAGTGGGTTACTTGTAGACTGTATGTATGTATGTGTATATATATATATATATATATATATATATATATATATATATATATATCTTATTTTTGTATCCATTCAGCCAGTCCGTGTCTTTATTGGAGCATTTAAACCATTTACATTTAAAGTAATTATTGATATATATGTTCCTATTGTTATTTTCTTAATTGTTTGAGGTTGATTTTGTACATCTTTTTACTTCTTTTGTGTTTCTTGACAGTATAAGTCCCTTTAACGTTTTTTGTAAAGCTGGTTTGGTGGTACTGAATTCTGTTAAATTTTGCTTGTCTGAAAGGCTTTTTTTTCTTCATCAATTTTGAATGACATCCTTGCCGGGTACAGTGATCTTGTTTGTAGATTTTTCCCTTTCAGTACTTTAAATATATCTTACCATTCCCTTCTGGCCTCTAGAGTTTCTCCTGAAAGGTCAGCTGTTAAGTGTTCGGGGTTTTCCTTTTATGTTACTTGTTGCTTCTTCCTTGCTGCCTTCCGCTGTCCGCCAGCCATTATGCTCCCCTCCGCGTTGCCCCGCTGTCCGGGTTTGGGCCGCCTCCTACACCAGGTCCGTGCCTACGCGGAGGCTGCTGCTGCTCAGGCCCCTGCTGCGGGTCCGGGACAGATGTCCTTCACCTTCGCCTCACCCATGCAGGTGTTCTTCAATGGCGCCAACATCTGCCAGGTGGATCTGCCCACGCAGACCGGAGCCTTTGGCATCCTTGCAGCCCATGTGCCCACTTTGCAGGTCCTGCGGCCAGGCCTGGTTGTGGTCCATGCTGAGGATGGCACCACCTCCAAATACTTCGTGAGTAGTGGCTCAGTCACAGTGAATGCTGACTCCTCCATGCAGTTACTGGCTGAGGAAGCTGTCACCTTGGACATGCTGGATCTGGGGGCAGCCAAAGCGAACCTGGAGAACGCACAGTCGGAGCTGTTGGGGGCAGCAGACGAGGCCACTTGGGCTGAGATCCAAATCCGCATCGGGGCCAACGAGGCCTTGGTGAAGGCTCTGGAGTAGGCGGTGCCTGCCTCACACTGGTCCAGCTGGGAGACCTGGTCGGAGCTGGGCAAGGGTGGCCTGGCATGAAGACCCAGCTCCCCATGGGTGCAGGCTGACAGGGAGTAGGCCTGCGTGAAGCTGTCCTGTTAATAAGCCACTAGGGGGCAGCACAGTGCCAGTTTCTGCCCAGAGCGCCCCTTGGGGTCCTGCCCCTTTACGCTAAATAAACCCAGGGAAACCAGCCTGTTCTGGCAGGTTGGGTGGCTGGGAGCAAGCTGGGACACTTGCCCTGCTGGCGAGGAATGCTGTCCCCCTGGGGGGTTCTCCTGCCATCTGCACCACTGCTCTGCTCCTGCAGTGTCTGCTGCAGAGACCGCTGCTCCTAACCACCAGCAGACAGCCTGCCCCCTGCCCAGCCCGTATTAAAGACCTAGGATCCAGAAAAAAAAAAAAAAAAAGTGTTTAGTCTTTGTTACTTTTATTAGTATGTATCTTGGTGTGTTTCTCCTAAAGTTTATACTGTATGGAACACTTTGGGTCTCTTGGGCATGATTGACTATCTCTTCAAATATTTCTTCATACTCTTCCTTTGTCTCTTCTTCTTTCTCTTCCCTATAATTTGAGTGTTGGTGTGTTTAATATTGTCCCAGAGGTCTCTGAGACTATCCTCAGTTCTTTTGATTGTTTTTACTTTATTCTGCTCTTCAGAAATTATTTCCACCATTTTATCTTCCAGCTCATTGATTTGTTCTTCTCTTCATATATTCAGCTATTGATTCTTTCTAGAGTATTTTTAACGTAAGTAATTGTATAGTTTGCCTCTGTATGTTTATTCTTTAATTCTTCTAGATCTTTGCTAATTGATCCTTGCATTTTCTCCATGCTGTTTCCAAGGTCTTTAATCATCTTTGCTATAATTATTCTGAATTCTTTTTCAGGCAGTTTACCTATTTCCTCTTCATTTATTTGGACTTCTGTGTTTCTAGTTTGCTCCTTCATTTGTGTAGTATTTCTCTGACTTTTCATTATTATTTTTTTAACTTATTGTGTTTGAGGTATCCTTTTCCCAGGCTTCAAGGTTGACTTCTTTCTCCTTTGTTTTCTGCCCTCCTAAGATTGGTTTGTGTAAGCTTCATATAGGGTGAGATTTGTGCTAAGTTTTTGTTTGTTTGTTTTTCCTCTGATAGGCAAGGCTGAGTGATGTAGTAATCCTATCTGCTGATGAGTTAGTATTTTTGTTTTGTTTGTTGTTTAGATGAGGTGACCTGCACAGGGTGATACTGGTGGTTGGGTGATGCCAGGTCTTGTATTCAGGTGGTTTCCTTTCTGTGATTTCTCACTATTTGATACTCCCTAGGGTTAGTTCTCTGGTAGTCTAGGGTCCTGGAGTCAGTGCTCTCACTCCAAAGACTCAGGGCTTTATCTCTGGTAGGGAATGAAAATTCCACAAGTTCTTTTTTTTTTTTATGGCATCAAGTGAAATTAAAACAAATATCCATTATCAATAAAGGAGAAACCAAAGATGAACCCCAGAGTAATAGCAATTACAAAATCAGGTAAATAAAAATAAAATAATGGAATATACACATATACATATACACCCATGAGCAACATCAAAACAGTGCAACAAAAATAAAGTACAGTAGATTGATCTGGTGAACAAAGGGAATGAAAACTTATATTTACCAGTTAAGAACAAAAACAACTAATGCACAAACTAGAAAACAAAACTAAATCAAAGTGCCAATTGGGGAATAAACCAATGAAAACAAAACTAACAAATATGTTGAGATGAAAGGAAAAACAGAAAAGAAAGAAATAATAACTATGCAAATTAAATAGAGGTAGATAACTGTAAAGGGAAAAGAACAGTAGGAAAGGCAAACAAAGGAATAAATGCAGAAAAATTATAATAGGTTAAAAAAAACTTAAAATTATAAAACAGAGAAAAAAAGGAAGAAAAAAAAGGAAAAAGAAAGAAAGAAAACTCCACAGAACTACAAAAGCCCAATGTATAGACAGAAGTTTATAACAAAAATAAAATAATTTGATTGAATATACATATGACATATACATATACACCCATAAGCAAAATCGAAGCAGTCTAATAAAAATAAAGTACAATAGATTGACCCGGTGAACAAAGGAAACCAAAAATTATATCTACCAGAATGAAACTAACTAAAGCACAAACTGGAAAACAAAACTAAAGCAAGGTACCAAGTGGGGAATAAAGCAATAAAAAATAAAGTTAACAAATATTTTAAGAAGAAAGGAAAGAAAGAAAAGAAAGAATATATATAGAAAGTTAAACAAAGATATATGAACAAGGTTTATATACATTAAATATTAAGTGTGAGGGGAAAAGAACAGTAGGAAGAGTAAACAAAATAATAAATGTAGAAAAAATAATGATAGGTTTAAAAAATTGAAAATTTAAAAAGAGAGAAACAAAAATGGAAAGCACCACAGAACTGCAAAAGTCCAACATAAAGGCAGAGGTTTATAGTAACTAAAAAATATGACTGAGAGAAAAAAAAAGCTCAAAAGCTTAATTAGATTTCATAGTGCCAATAAAATCGACAACTACAATGGGGTGAGGGGAGGGAAAAAAAAAATCCAAAAGAATCTACAGAACAAGTCAAAACATAAAAATGACATGCTTTTCTTGAGTCACTGCTGTCAGAGTCCTTTGCTTCGCTGGGAGTCACAGTCTATCTCACCTCCCTAGGATGCCCTCCAACACTTTGCTGATCTCTGGTCCTGCTGTGGTGGCAGCTCAAAGTCTAATTTTGTCCTACTCCTGTGTGTTCTTGCCTCCAATGTCCACAGCTATCAGAACTAGTGCGTTTTCTTTTGTGGGAGCTCTCAATGATCTTTGATACATTCCGTAGACATAGAATCTGCCTAATAGATCATATGGATTTGATCTGCAGCTTGTACAGCTGTGGGAAGGTTTTGGGTCTTCTTCCTTAGCCACACTGCACCTGGATTTCAATTGCTGCTTTATTTCCACCTCTGCATGTGGGTCATCCACTGGGGTTTGCTCCAGAGGCTGCCCTAGAGGAATTGGGTCTGCCCTGTGTGGTCCAGGTGTGGAGGTGGTGCAACTGCTTGAGTTCCAGGGGTTCTGGCAGACCAGGTATTCAGGGGAGTTGGTGGCTAGGGTAGCAGGGAATATAGTGCTCTAGTAGGGTATGGCAACCAATAGTGGCCCATATGCTCCAAGATTCTTTCCTGGAGAACCCCTCTCTGACAGAGAAGCCTGGCAGGCCGCAGTCTACAGGGGCACAAAGACACTACCGAAGTGACCCTGTGCTCACAGATGCAAGACTTTTTGCCTGTGGCAGCTCTACCCCAGTGAGAGTTGAGTATGAAGGTCATGCAGCTGCTTGGCTTGCAGGGACTCTGGTGGCCCCAAACATTCAGGGACATGGACTGCTACAGCACAGGAGTTATGGCCCTATCAGAGTCTTGTAGCTGGCTATCAGAAGGCCTCTTTGGCCAGTCTTTCTCCATAGCTCCGCCTGTTCAGGCACCTAAAGGGCTCCTTTGTCTGGGATTCTTCTCTGTTGTTCAGCACGTCAGGCACATAGAGGGGCCCCTCTGGCTAGGGTCCTACTCTGTAGACCTGCACATCAGGCACTTAAAGGGGCACCCTGGGCATGGGTCTTTCTCTGTAGTTCAGTGCGTCAGTCATTTGATGGGCCAGCCTCTCTATTGTTCAGCTGCCAATGCTGGCGTGTGGGGAGAGAGAGGCTATGGTGATGGCTCCACCCACTATGCATGACTCAGCAGTATTGCCTTGCTTCCATGGCTGCCCTGCTTTCCTCCACAGGCATTTCCCACCACAATCTCCTCCCTCACATTCCCTCAATCTATCTCTCCAGAGTAACAGCAGCCCTCTCCCTGGGATTGCTCCACAATCCCTAAACTCCAGCTCCCAGCTCCTGTGCCTTCCAGGGGACCTGCACTCCTGTCTAGGGTATGTATGGCTGCAACAAGGACTGTCTGATTTTCATTCCATTTAGGCTGCCACAGATCAGCTGTTTCACTCTTAGCCTTAAGTATTTCTCCTCTGACTCAGACAATTGCCCCGATGTGGGGATCGGACCCCCTACTAGCCAAGGGCAGGTCCAGTCCTACTAACACTTGCATTTTTCCCCCTAGTTCCTTCATCCTACCGAATTTTGCATGGTTATATATATTCTATTCCACTGGTCAGGTACTCCTGTCCACTCTCAGCTGGTGTTGTGCATGCAATTCTGTGTCTGAAGGTGTATTCCTGATATATCTGTGGAGAGAGATGCACCCCACATCCACGTACTCCTTCACCATCTTGTTCTCTCTTGGGTCTTTTTAAAATAAGTGTCATGAGAGATTCCCAAAAGATTTTTAAAACTTTTAATTTTAAAATAAATTTAGATATACAGCAAAGTTTTAAAGGTAGAATTGAGTGTTTCCATACCTCTTTTTTCCACTTTCCTAAAATGTTAAAATCTTAAATAACCATGGTACTTGTGTCAAAGTTTTTTTTTAAAAAAGAAATATTGTTGGTACAATGCCATCAGTTAAACTACAGACTTTATTCAGAGTTCTCCAGGGCACCATGCTGCATTTGTTCGTTAAATCTTCTGTGATAATTTGTCCATTTTTCACTTTGTTTCATGACCTTGATATGTTTGAAAAATACTAGTCTGGTGATTTGTAAAATGTCACTCAGTTAAGATTTTTCTGATGTTTCTTCATGATCAAACTGAAGCTGTGACTTTGGGGAGGCTCACTGAGAGGTGGCATGACCTTCTTATAGCATATTTTCCATCAACATGAGTTATTGCTGGTAAATGTTCATCTTGATTTCTATTTGAAAAGTGATGTGACCTGACGTGTTTAAAAGTGCTATGCTGGCTGCTGGTTTGAGAACAGACTGTAGAGAAACAAGGGTATAGCAGGGAGATCAGTTAGGAGGCTTTATTAGATTGTTTTGATTTATTAAAAATAGCCCAAGTGAAATATGTAATTTCCACAGGAATGTTAGTAATGAACGTGTTAAGAAGTGGTGCTGTAGATTCCAGAAGGAAATCTTCATGAATCCTGGAAGGAATACAGGAAAGATTTTCTGACGTAAACAAGGAACAGGAACATCTGCGATTTTATGCGGAGCAATAGAAATAATGAAGTCATTTATTAGAAATATTCGTGAAAGGAACAGATGGGGGTACAATTAGGAATTTGCTTTTAGTCATGCAAATTTTGAGGCACCTACTCAGTGCCCAGATGGACTTATTTTATAGAGTATGTTATATGTCACTGAAGTTTGTATTTGGACTGGAAATAAGCATTTAGGAGTCATTTGTGTATAAATCGTATAGAAAGTCATGAAACTACATGAGTTCATCTAGATAGTGAGTGAAGGTATGAAGCCTAAAAACATAGACTTAAAACCATTTCCTACGTTTAGTCCTATTTCTTATCCTTTATTAGCAAGTACCAATAGTAGTCAGTTTATTTACTGAACAACTATTTGTTGACTGCCCAGGACACAATTGTGAACCAATTAAGGAAGGTTTTCTATTCCCATCACACTTGTACTCTACACGCAGAGAACACAGAAGACAGTCAGCCAACAATGACAAGTGTATTTAGAGGTTAAATCACTTGGTGTACTGGCAAGGATGAAAATAAAATAATGAGAGGAAAGAAACTTACTCTTTTGTCCATGAAGGCCTGAGGGGATGGTATCAAGCTGAGACTTCAGTGTCAAGGAAGCAACTGAGAGGAAATATAAGTGGGATAGGTGAGTATAAAGATCTTTACAAGTGCAAAATGAAGGGCCTCAGAAAATTAACGTCTAGGAGTTTATTCTGTGGAAATGTTCAATGCCAGGAACTTCAAAGAAGAAATTGCATCCTACTGAGGGAGAAAAATCTAGAAACACTTTAATGTTGTTAATATGAAACTAGGTAAACAATTAAGAATCACTGTAGTGGTAGGTATGATATAATATGTTATTTAATTACTAAGTTGTGTCTGACTATTTGGGACCCCATGTACTTGTAGCCTACCAGGCTCCTCTATCCACGATAGTTCCCAGGCAAGAATAGTGGGTTGCTATTTCCTTCTACAGGGGATTTTCCCAACCCAGGGATTGAACCCAGGTCTCCTGCATTGTTGCCAGACTCTTTACCATCTGATCTAATAGGTAAGTTCCAGTGGAAGGTATGGTAACCATTGAACAAGACAAAATATATCTATACTCTTGCCTGGAAAATCCCATGGACAGAGGAACCTAAATAGGCTGCAGTCCATGGGGTTGCAAAAAGTCGGGCACCCCGAGCGACTTCAATTTCACTTTTCACTTTCATACATTGAAGAAGGAAATGGCAACCCACTCCAGTATTCTTTCCTGGAGAATCCCGGAGACAGAGAAGCCTAGTGAGCTGCCATCTATGGGGTCACATAGAGTTGGACACGACTGAAGCGACTTAGCAGCAGCAGCAGCTCATATATTAGCATATATTTTTATGTTTTTAAATATTATTTGGGTGTGAAAAATGTTATTTGATAATATGTGGTCATAATCTCATTGCTTTTGCTTTAAGAATAGAGATTCTATCCATATAATATTTCTCAAGGAAACTAAAGAAACCATTAGTGATGGTTATCCATGACTAAAAGAGCTTGAGTTTTACTCTTCCTTAGAAAGCCTTCTGGGTAATTTCCAATATGTACCTAGTTTGTTTTTAAGGTAATTCCAGAAAGATTACTTCAAATGAGAAATATCATTAAAACCATGCAATGTGGACAGATCAAACTTGCACTGATATTTCCCTCTATATGCTGTTTATTTTAATCCATTTGTTTTCCTATTTTTCACACAGCTCCATCTCAGGAGTAGCTTTATGGCCTATCCTCATGTCTTTCTTAAATGGAGTTTGCACTATGTCAATAATGCTCATGGCAAGCTGTTTGCAGCTGGTTAGCAATTGCTGGACTGGGCTTGGAGAACAACCTAAATGTCCAAGACAGCAATGTTGATCTTGGTACATATATTGAAAATAGGAACAGGAAGGATAAGCAACAGAGGAGTAATCTTAAAAAGCTTAGAGGGTTTAAATTGGAAATAAGTATAAAGAAGAGATTCAAAATGAATGAGGACATGGTATACAGAAAATATATTCTCATTGGTTATTGCAAGAAAATGACATCTTAAATTCAAAGTTTTTAGATGGAAAATATCATGGAATATTGCTGAAAATTCAAGGTGTTCAGAAGTGTTTGCCAAAGTGGAATGGGAGTGATTTTCTTCACAAAGCCCTAGACAGAATTCCCAATATATATATTTCTTTAAAAATAAATTATTTAATTTTTAATATTTTTATTCTAGTATAAATGATTTAAAATATGTGTTACTTTCAGGTGTACAGCAAACTGATTCTGTTATACATACATACACCTATTTTTCAGATTATTTTCCCATATAGGTTATAAAATATTGAGTAGAGTTCCCTGTGCTGTACAGTATGTTCTTGTTGGTTACCTATAACATGTATAGTACTGCATATCTATTAATCCCAAATTCCTAATTTATCTCTTCCCTCATTCCCCTTTGGTAACCATGAGTTTGTTTTCTATCTGTGAGTCATTTCTGTTTTGAAAATAAGTTCATTTGTATAATTATTTTTAGATTCCATATATATCAATTTTCCTGTGATATCTGTATTTTTCCGTCTGGTTTACTTCACTTAGTATGAAAATATCTAAGCATATATTTTTGTGTTACAGGTAGTTTCCATCTTTCAGGAAACAAAGAGTATCCTGTGATTGGAAACTCCTTAGAGTAGGGGAAGTAAGCCCTCGACAAGCCCCTCTGCTGGTCATAAGCCAGTCCAGAAAGCTCTGCCAACTGCAGGCACCTAAGTGAGTTTTCAGTTTCCTCAAGATGCTCTGCTGACTGACACACACTTCAGTCCCTCAGCCTGCGTGGTGGGCCACGGTCAGGAGTGCACCTGAGAAAGTGAGCTGATGCTCTGAACAAGATGTGCTTCTGTGCCTGAGACTCACCCTTTTATTTTCAGTGCAGTGGAGCTGAATATCCGAGATCTCTGTTTCAATTTTTTCATAGCTTCAGCCGTTTTAAATGCTAAAGAGATTGTGAGGATTGACATGTAGATAATGAATATTTTAAATAGTTGATTTTTATAGGGTGACTAAGTTTCTGATCTTAATTATACTTTCTTATATCCTTGTAGTTTGCTTAAATTGTATTTCTTTTTGCCTATGAAGAATATTAAATGACTGGCAGTGAACCCTAAGAATAAATGAGTATTTAATGGCAATATTCCAAACGAAGAGGGATTCAAACTTGCATTATGAACTAGGAATTATTGTTAAAATACAACCATATAGCAATCCTAATACATATTAATATGGTATATATTACAGTTAATACTATATTATTGATGTTTATTAAACATTCTTGAATGATTGAACAAGTGTCTATATTAAATTTCTTCTGGCAAAGACAAAAAACTAATGCCTTCCATCAAACCAAGTGAACATCACATAGTCAGAACTTTGGCTGAAGACTGAAATGTCACAGAGACAGATAAATTATATATATATATATATATATATATATATATATATATATATATATAAACACTGCTCTCAAACACATTCTTAAATGAGAAGTATAGAATTCTAATACTTAAACCAAGCCCCAATAAGAATCCTATATTCATGGAAGGCAATATATAAGACTTAGCTCAATGGCAACTTTGTTACATAGGTATGTATGGATAATTTCACCACATTTAGCTTTCATTTGAAAGAAACTAGAATTTTTCATATTCTGTGTAAGGAAATTTGAGTCTCATCTTTGAAGCCTATGATATGTGAAGCAGAAAATTATTTTTAGGCATTTTGATTTATGGATATGTTTTTCTAATACACACAGTAGTTTACTGAGTTAATTTATTTTTGACCTGAAATGAAACTTTACATGATATTTCAAGTGAAAATAACATGCTACATTAATCCACTAATCTTCCCAATTTAAGAATTTACAGAAAATGTATTATCTACTAAAGCAATCAAAGATTCATCTTCTATAGAGGTGCTACAATATCACTGAGGAATATATTTTAAGTGGTTTAGCTTTCATCTTTTGGTTATATTCTCTGACTGAATTTCTATTGTGTTGTATGTGTACAATTTAACCAATTATAACTCATATCAGTAGCTTTGTTCCATAGGACATATGAATTATTTCAATACACATTTAGCTACTGCATTTGCAATTGCTTATGTTTATTAAATACTGACAGTATTTGTGAAACAAAGCTATGTAATCATTTCTATTAATAGGGTGCATTACAAAATTCCAAGCATAAAATAAATTCCAAGCATTAAAACAAATGAGAAGTTTTCAAATATGATAAGACATAAACTTCATAATTACTGAAATCCCTACACAAAGCAAGCACATCCATAGCTTTACAAATACATATTAATATTTTGGTAATTCATAACAGAAGAACAATAATTCCCCAGATTAGCAATATAGGCATCATCTGAAATTTTGTTATAAATACAAATTCTAGTCCCATTCCATGCAGAAAGCTCTTGAGAGTCCCTTGGACTGCAAGCAGATTAAACCAGTTAAACCTAAAGGATATCAACCCTGCCTATTTATTGGAAGAACTGATGCTGACACTGAAGCTCCAGTACTTTGGCCACCTCATGAGAAAAGCTGACTCATAGAAAAGACCCTGATGCTGGAAAGATTGAAGGGAGGAGGAGAAGGGGGCGACAGAGGATAAGATGGTTGGATGGTATCACTGACTCAATGGACATGAGTTTGAGCAAGCTCCTGGAACATGGTGAAAGACAGGGAAGCTTGGCGTGCTGCAGTCCACAGCATCACAAAGCATTGGACATGACTGAGCTACTGAACAACGAAAAACAAAGCCCCAGTCAAGACTCACTGAATCAGAAACTCCAGGAATAAACAGAGTAATCTGACATACTCTAAATGTGGAAGAAAAATGTGCCACTACAGTGGACCGAAGGAAATTCAGATAACAAAACCAAATGCACCTATAGATCACTATCATTAGTAGTCTTTCTTCTGAAATAATCTTTGTTGTTAGCAGTAGGTACTTCAAGATCTGACTCAGCATCAGTGTTACCTTACACCATTTACCACATCTGGCTGACAGGGCGTGTGTACTTCCATCAGCCAGCACTAGATCTTTGTCTGAAGGTAGGCTTCAGGCTGCCAGAATTTCTCTGTTTCACCTTAGCTGGGCATTTATGGAAAGTGAGAGCATCCATGTTACCTTGAGCAGGTTTAATGAATAACTAGGATGTGTAAATGCTCCTGCTCTCTTGCTTTTCCTAAAGACATTCTGAAAGATGATTCATACTGTCTCCAGATCTCCCTGGTGAGATCCAGCCAGTGATTCTTCCCCAGACTTTTCTTGGGAGCACCCTCCCCACTTCCTGCCTTATTCATTCTCTCTCTCCTAGTCCTACTTCTCACATCTCCACCAATTCTCCTAGGAATAATTCCTATTCTCTATCACATGAACCATTATCTCTGTATCAACTTCAGGGGAACCCAACCTAAAGTAGACAGAATTCCTATTTCTCTAAATAAAAAACAAAACAAAACAAAAAAACAGCTTTATATAAAAGATCATCTTATCTTTTGTCATGATACCCTGTTTGCATGAGTGTTTTATGTTTTTATGACACTTTGTTTTAATTAGACTTTATTTTTTTAAACAATGTAAGATACACAGAAATATTGACAGAAATGATAGAATTCCCATATGCCCTGTACCTTGTTTCCCCTATTGTTAATATTATGTTGGTATCATGCACTGGTGACGTTTAACAAAACAATATTTATAGATTATTACTATTAACTAATAAAGACTATGTTTTTGGCTAAATTTTACTCATCCTCCAAGTCTTAGCTCATGCTTAATATGGGTTCTTATTTGTATTCAATTCATTCACTTAAATTTCACCCACTTAACATTCACCCATCACCCTCCTTCTTTTCTTTTACTAAACACTTATTATATATACCAAAAATTGTTCTAATAGGTACAAGGCAGTGAATCAAGCATACTGGGTCTAAACTATCTTTTTCTAAGCTATCCATTCTAAAAAATTGAATAAATGTATACAAATATAACTTCATATAGTAATAAGTGCTACAAAGAAAGTAATAGTAAAGTACAGCAGTTTTAGAGAAAAATGGCGCTTCCCTGGTAGCTTAGCTGGTAAAAAATCTGCCTGCAATGCAGGAGACCCCAGCTTGATTCCTGGGTTATGAAGATCCCCTGGAGAAAGGAAAGATTATCCACTCCAGTATCTTTGCCTGGAGAACTCCATGGAAAGAGGAGCATGGTATGCTACAGCCCATGGGAGTCACAAAGAGTCAGACATGACTGAGCAATTTTCACTCTACTTTAGAGAAAAAGATCCTTTGGGAGAGGAAGATCTGTACAAATTCTTCTGTGCATTGCCATTGGAGTTGACACCTGAATGCTTAGTGTGAGGCAGCCATGGGAAAATCTGCATAATAGAGGTTCCGACAGAGGGAATGGAAATTCCAAGGGGTCTAAAGCATATCCAATGTATCTGGAAACAGTCAAAAACAAAAGCAAACAACAACAACAATAACAACAAAACCAGTGTGTCTAGAAGGCAAGGGGGAAGAGGAGTACTAGGTAAGGAGGGAGACTTAAGTGAGGGCTAATCTATTGAGGTTGTCAGAAAGAGAAAGAACTATTGAATTGATTCCAAGCCAATGAGACATCAATGAAAAGTGAAAGTGTTGCTTGCTTAGTCATGTCTGACTCTTTGCTATTCCATGGACTGTAGCTGTCAGGCTTCTCTGTCCATGGAATTCTTCAGGCAAGAACACTGGAATGGGCATCCATTCCTTTCTCCAGGGGATCATCCCAACACAGGTATTGAACCTGGGTCTCCTGCATTGCAGGTGAATTCTTTACGGTCTGAGACACCAGAGAGATATTAATAATTAGAGAATGAATTGCACAGGGTATCATATGAGGTGTGCTCCTGCTTAGTTGCTCAGTTGCGTCCTCCTCTTGGTGACTTTTTGGACTGTAGGGGATTTTACAGGCAAGAATACTGGAGTAAGCTGCCATTTTCTCCTCCAGGCGATATTCTCAACCCAGGAATGGACCATGTGTCTCCATTGCAGGCAGATTTTTTGCCCACTGAGCCATTAGGGAAGTTCAATGATCATATGAGGTGATCAACTTTTAAAAATATCATTCTGAAGAATAGATTGGGGCATATAGGAGTAGAATGAGAGGAAGGAGGCTAGATGGAGGTCTCATGCTTATCTTTTCAAATACGTGTAGTTCTTGGTTCTCATTTGTGGCACAATTCTGTACTTCTTCTTAGAATAAGAATCATTTATATATAGGGGCCAATTCTAATGATTTTTGTCCTCAACATATCTAATATATTTGATACTAATTTTTGAAAGAAGAAGTTAAGTATTTCTAAAACCTAAGAGCTAGTTAACACCAGTGACAACTGTTTTTATTTTTAGCGGGAGACAGCTCAGCAAATCAAAATCTTTTTCTAACTCATATTCACCAAATCTACTGTATCAATAAATTTTATATTTAATTTCCTCTCAGTCATTTTTCCTCAATGAGTTAGAACAGAATTACTTAAGCATGTTCTACTTGGTTTTATTTCTCAGCTGTTCGAAAACCTTGATACATTTTTAGTGCTATCTTTGCTAATTCATCACAAGATTTTAATAGGAAAATTTCAGAACCACATGAATATACTATATATATTTGATAGGGGATAAGGGCAATTGTCTTACATGGGGATCTGCATTTATACTCTACATGTTATCTGAGAATCTTGATTGTGTTCTTTCTTTTCATAATAACTCTACATTGTTGATGTTAAATTAAATGATTAATAATTTATCACCTTGAGTTTTGTACCTTTATTATATATTTATATGTGTATCCACTTATATTTAATTTATATTTATAATCTTACCTTTTCACTTCACTTAAAACTTAGAAAACAAGCTCATATTAACTTTTTTAATTTATTTATTTTAATTAGAGGCTAATTACTTTACAATATTATATTGGTTTTGCCATACATCAACATGAATCCACCACGGGTGTACACATGTTCTCAATCCTGAAACCCCCCATCCCACCTCCCTCCCCATACCATCCCTCTGGGTCATCCCAGTGCACCAGCCCCAAGCATCCTGAATCCTGCATCAAACCTGGACTGTAGATTCGTTTCTTAAACTTGACTTTTTTTTTTTTTTTTTAAGTGGCAAGCTAATAAATAGTATAAAATGTTATTGTACTATGTACTAAAGCATTTTTTTAAAATTCTGGTTGTTTTTGAAAACCCAAAATTATTTTTAAAAACAAATAAATATTATTAATTCTTTCTAATTTTTTCACTTGGATTTTCATACAAATTTATGTAACTGACTTCAGATATATTTAAAATAATGGAATAATGAGACTCAATAATCTGCTCATGATCTTTATCCCTTCTGAGTAGCTTACTTCCATTATTCATGAGCCAGGGGAGTGATCTTTGAATAAAGTATACACTCCTGTGGTCAGAAGAACATGTAAGTAAGAAGATAACCATTCCTTGTCCCTTTCCTCAAATGATATTCCCAAAAAGGCATTTCATATTACTTGCTGCAATATGACTTTGAGTATTGACTCCTTTTGAATTTTAAAAGTATTTGGTTGAAATGTCTTATATATTCATCAACATTGATTATGAACAGTCATCATAATAGGAATATTTCCCCTGGGATGATATCAGAGCAGAAATTTTCTATTGTTTCTCAATGATTCCTATACAGGAACAAAATTATAAATGAAAATGTTTACTAAATTTGACAGTGTCAAATTGTCTTTCTAGATAATCTGGCTCTTGTTTTTTTTTTTTTTTTTTTAATGAAACAAAAAAATTATGAGTCAGTCGTTTTCCTGTGGTTACCTAAATGAAATAGGCAAAAGTTTAATTTAAATTAAGTTTAGCATACTTTGGCCCTTATAAAATTATTAATTTATTTCTAAACTAGATCCATGTTTTATTTTGCTATAAATTTCTATTTTATACTTTATTAGATATTTCAATACAGTAAGTTGCTTAAAATCCTTTCTCATTAATGGCATCCCATATACTATAAATGTATGTATTAATTAAAACATAAATCCATTGATTAAAACAAATAGGCTAAATTTTTTGTTTCTGACTATATGTCAAATATTTTTAAGGGTTGAATGGCTTTGCATATCATTTTCCTAAGTTAAAAGTATTTGTTATAAAGCAACTGTACTCTCAGGAAAAAACAAACTAGAGATACTTAAGGGAGATAGTTTATCTAATGGAAATTACATATGTTTATGTGGTTGAATTAGCTGATTCAAAGTAAGATCAAATGTGTGTGATTTATCTAATTTTTAAGTTACTTTCAACCTGCTGACAAGCTGTGACCAAACATTGCTTAAGAACTGTTCAAGAAACTTAATCAGTGGCTCAGATGGCAAAGAACCTTCCTGCAATGTGGAAGAGCTGGGTTCAATCCCTGTGCTAGCAAACCACTCCAGTATTCTTTCCTGGAGAATCACCATGGACAGAGGAGCCTGGTAGACTATGGTCCTGCCAATGGGGTTGTAAAGATTCAAACACAGCTGAGCAACTATGCACTCACACACAGTCTCAAAACTATATAAATATATATAAGCTGGAAAATAAAAATGGCCTGAAAATTCATTCTCAAAAAACATTTAGTAAAGTATTAAATATACAAAATAGAAAATAAAATTATAAATAAGTATTTCATCATAATGTATTTGTTTATATGTTGATGTAGAACATTATTTATGAAATAATTTAAATACAAGTTAAAGTGTTAGTCGCTCAGACATGTCCTACTATTTGCGACCCCATGGACTGCAGTCCATCAGTCGCCTCTGCCCATGGGATTCTCCAGGCAAGAGTACTGGAGTGGGTTGCCATTTCCTTCTCCAGGGGATCTTCCTGACCCAGGAATTGAAACTGGATCTCCTACATTGCAGGCAGATTCTTTACCATCTTAACCAACAGGGAAGTTCCCATTTAAATAACAAACTGTCATAAAATTGTATGTAGAGCTATATGTTTTAGAAATGATGCAAAGTCAAGAAGTCTCCAGGGCTTGTCATGAATAGCAAAGAAGAAAAGTGTGGGATGGAAAATGAAAGAGAAAAGAATAAAGTCTTATTTTGACAGTTTGACAGATAAATATTGAATTGACTTTCTTTTATATATTTGACTATCTTTCATGATATAATCTAGAGGAAAGTAAGAGTTGAGAGGTGACTATTTTGAAATAAACTGATTTTAAGCCTTATTGGACTAATGATTGTTACTGAACCATTCACCAACAAAGAACAACTTGAAAGTGATTTAATGACACAAAAAAATCTGCTTCCAACACATGAAATGAGGCAATGGCAATGTCTCTGATTTGCAGATTATATTTATCCACACAGTGATTCAAGGAACCCAACTCTTTTTATCTTGTGTTTTTACATTGCTGTCACATTTCTGTAGGTCCTTGCCATCTTTTTCCCTAGTCAGGAGAAGGAAAGAGAGAATTATAAGAAAGTCCAACTTCTAAAAATCAGGTCCCACAAATGCAAATTGCAAAGGTGCCTCTGCCCAACATAACAGGATGCCATGAAATTCCACATATCTCTATATCTGAAAGTGTGTAGAAAAGACATAGAAGATGAAAACAAAGAAGCAGCAGAGTCAGTACCTGAGACCCCAGCGGGAAGCAGAGCCTCAGCCTCAGAGAACCTGATAGCAGCAGCTGGCACCTCTAAGTGGCCTCATGACGCTGGCCTCCCAGCCTCAGAATTGCCCAAAGGCAAAGGTAGCGAGCATGGGTTTTGTTCCTCCAGACATGTGGACACAACTCCAGCCCCCATCTGCAGTGGCAGAGAACCTGCAAACCTGATGACAGATACAGCAGGGGTATTCACGTGACCTCAGCTAACCCCACAAACTCTCCACCTTTCCTCATGGTGGCAAAGCGTGCATCTCAGGAGATCCCATGTGTGGCAGAAGAGCCCACCATCTCAGTGCCTCAGGCAGTGAATCAACAAGAGTGGCAGCAGTGAAGCATCAATGACCCTGGAGGCATAGGGTACACCTCTGACAGATGTGGTAGAAGCTGTAAAGTGCTACCTCTCATATACAATCAGAGGAAGCTCAGATAAGATAAAGCAAGAACTATCTCAACTCCTACTGGAAAACAGATTTCTAATCTAATCTGTCGAATCCTTAGAATCCTGTAGAAAGATGTTTGAGATTTCTAATGTGCCAACAGAGTAACAACTTATTACCATGAAGAACCACAGCAACACAGCATCACAAAAGGAAAATGACTGTTCTCTAGAAACCAAACTTAAAAGCTATGAAACACTGTAATACAACTGATAGAGAACTCAAAAGAACTGTCATAAAAAAAACTAAACAAAGTCACAGGAAAACAACAAGCAAACAAAAAACAGTTCAATGAGCTAAGAAACAAATTTAACAAACAGGAGTATTTTACCAAAGAGATTGAGTTTGATCTCAATCTCAAAGAATTTCAATCTCTGCAAAAGGACACAACAAATTCTGGAGGTGAAAAATTAAATAAACAAGATGAAGAGTACATTTGAAAGCATTAGAAACACAGAAGACCATATGGAAAAGAGAATCACTGAGCAGGAAGACAAAAGTCTAGACTTGCCACAAATAGAAGAGGAAAGAGGATCAAAATATTTTTATTTTTTATTTATTTATTTTACTTTACAATATTGTATTGGTTTTGCCATACATCAACATGCATCCACCACAGGTGTACACGTGTTCCCCATCCTGAACCCCCCTCCCATCTCCCTCCCCATACATACAATACAGTATACTAACGCATATATATGGAATTTAGAAAGATGGTAACAACAACCCTGTATGTGAGACAGCAAAAGAAACACACATGTATAGAACAGTCTTTTGGACTCTGTGGGGGGGGGGGGTGGTGATTTGGGAGAATGGCATTAAAACATGTATGATATCATATAAGAAACAAATCGCCAGTCCATGTTCAATGCAGGATACAGGAAGCTTGGGGCTGGTGCACTGGGATGACCCAAAATATTTAAAAAAATGAGGAAATTATACAAGAACTATCTCTTTTAAGAACAACTTTAGGGCAATGGTGTTCCAGGAGGAGGGGAGTAGGAGAAGGAAGCAGAAAGTGTATGTCAAAAACTTAGTAGCTGAGAAGTTCCCAACCATGAGAAGGAACTGGATATAAAACTCCATGAAGCTAAGAGAACACCTAGTTATCTCAATGTAAAAAGAACATTTCTAGGACATATTATATTAAAACTGTCAAAAGTTAATGACAAAGGAAGAATTTTAAAGGCAGCCAGGTGAAAATGGATACCAACCTACAAATTAATGCCTATTTAGACAATCAACATATTTCTCAGCAGAAATTCTACAGGCCTTTAGGGAATTGAATGTCATTCCCCAAATACTGACAAATAAAAGCTGTCACCCAAGAATATTCTACTCAGCAAAGTTATCCCTTATGTATAAAGGAGAAATAAAGGCTTTTACAGACAAACAAAAGTTGAGGGTGTTCATCACCACTAGATCTGCCTCACACAAATTGAATGGATCTCTAGATCCTTGAAATGAAATGAAAACTTGAAATGAAAACACAAAATTACAGGACATTTTGAGTCAAGTGATGAACAGACAGAAATAGAAAATTGTAAATCTATATCAGAATACGTTTTTTCAACATTTTATTACAGCATAACAGTTAAAAGAGAAAAGAAAAAAAAAAAAAGCCAAAAAAATGCCCACTTCAATTTGGTTACAAACTCACAACATAAAAAGGGATAATTTGAGACAACAAAAGCAAAAATGGGCAAGGGAAAAAGAATGAAACATTTAAAGGTAATGAAGATAAGATGCTATCAGCAGGAAAAAACACTGATATTGAAACATCTTTTGAAGCTACAGTATAACCATAAAACATAAATCTAAATTACAGAGATGAAAGCGCACACACACACACACACACAGACTGAGAACAACATCACAGAAAACCACCAAATAAAAATGTCAGCAAGAAGCATGAGTTAAAAAGAAGAAATGGAAGTATGGAGCACCAGAAAATAAAAGATAAAAGGGCACCAGTAAATCTTCATCTATCCATATTCACCCTAAATATAAATGGATTGATCATGAATCAAAAGACACAGAGTGGTTAAACTGATCTGAAAACAATACCCAAGTATATACTGACTCCAGGAGTCTCATCTGAGCTCTCAGGGCAAACATAGCCTCAATGTGAAATGACTGAAGGTGATACTCTGAGAAAATGACAGCCAAGCAAAACCGCAGCAAGCACACTCAGGTCAAACAAAATAGACTTCAAGTCAAAAAACATGAATGGTGTATAACTATGAAGAGAAAAATTCATTAAAAGATGTAACAGTCATTAATATGTAGGTACCTAATATAGAAGGTTATTATGAAACTAATAACCAAAGGAGAATTTAGTAGTAAACTAAGAATAGAGTGCTTAGTTGAATTAGGCCATGAAGTATTTACACACCGCCCATCACCCTCCTCAAATAAACACGATGCACTTAAACCTATTCACATGTATCAATTATATGAGAGGAGACAAGTCATAACAAGGTAAGCATACTGGCAAGTGTGCTTGAACAAACCAAGATAAAGCTTAAACAAAGCACCTCGTTTAAACCTAGAAGATTTCACGTATTATGAATATCTTGAAGTAAACCTAGCCCATAACTCTATTACCAATTAAATAACCAAAATAAGATAAAATAAAACATTCACCCTCTACTCTAAATTACAGGAGATAGAAAGTTTAAACATGGTGCTATAGAGAAGGTACCACAAGGGAACAGTGAAAGAAAAAGTAAAGTACAAAAAAGCAATGATTACCCCTTGTACCTTTTGCATAATGAATTAACTAGCAAAGGCTTAACAAAACGAATTTTAGCTAAGTAAGCCGAACAGTTTACCAAGAACCAACTCATCTATGTGGCAAAGTAGTGAGAAGATTTGTAAGTAGAGGTGACATACCCAATGAGCCTGGTGATAGCTGATTGTTCAGCTTTAAAAATACCAAAAAATCCAAATAAATAAATAAATCCCACTGTATGTTTAAAAGTTAGTCTAAAAGGTACAGCCTTTTAGAAACGCATGCAACCTTAACTAGAAAGTGAGATCCAACAACACCATAGTAGGCCTAAAAGCAGCCACCAATTAAGAAAGCGTTAAAGCTCAACAATAAAATAACATTAATCCCAATAATAGGAGAAGACAGTGACACCCCACTCCAGTACTCTTGCCTGGAAAATCCCATGGATGGAGGAGCCTGGTAGGCTGCAGTCCATGGGGTTGCAAAGTGTCGGATACGACTGAGTGACTTCACTTTCACTTTCATGTATTGGAGAAGGAAATGGCAACCCACTCCAGTGTTCTTGCCTGGAGAATCCCAGGGATGGGGGAGCCTGGTGGGCTGTGGTCCATTGGGTCGCACAGAGTCGGACATGACTGAAGTGACTTAGCAGCAGCAGCAGCAATCCCAATAATAAATAACCAATTCCTCGTCCTAATACTGGACTAATCTATTGAAAAATAGAAGTAATAATGTTAATAGGAGTAACAAGAAGTACCTTCTCCTTGCATAAGTTTAAGTCAGTATCTGATAATACGCTGACTATTAACAGTGAATAAAGATAACCCAATGATAAACAATTTATTAGCTATACTGTTAATCCAACGCAGGAATGCACTCAAAGAAAGATTAAAATAAGTAAAAGGAACTCGGCAAACATAAACCCCACCTGTTTACCAAAAACATCACCTCCAGCATCCCCAGTATTGGAGGCACTGCCAGCCCAGTGACAATGGTTAAAGGGCTGTGGTATCCTGACCATGCAAAGATAGCATAATCATTTGTTCTCTAAATAAGAACTTGTATGAATGGCCACATGAGGGTTTTACTGTCTCTTACTTCCAACCAGTGAAATTGACCTTCCCGTGAAGAGGCAGGAATAGACTATTAAGACGAGAAGACCCTATGGAGCTTTAACTAACTAGTCCAAAGAAAATAAACTCAACCACCAGGGGATAATAACACTCTTTATGGACTAACAGTTTCAGTTGGGGTGACCTCGGAGAACAAAAAATCCTCTGAGCGATTTTAAAGACTAGACCCGCAAGTCAAATCACATTATCGCTTATTGATCCAAAAATTTGATCAACAGAACAAGTTACCCTAGGGATAACAGCGCAATCCTATTCAAGAGTCCATATTGACAATAGGGTTTATGACCTCTATGTTGGATCAGGACATCCCAATGGTGCAACCGCTATCAAAGTTTCGTTTGTTCAACAATTAAAGTCCTACGTGATCTGAGTTCAGACCGGAGCAATCCAGGTCGGTTTCTATCTATTATGCATTTCTCCCAGTACAAAAGGACAAGAAAAATAAGGCCAACTTCAAATAAGCACTTTAAATCAATTAATGATTTCATCTCAATTAATTCCACAAACAGACCCTGACCTAGAAAAAGGCTCAGTTAAGGTGGCAGAGCCTGGTAATTGCATAAAACTTAAACCTGTATAATCAGAGATTCAAATCCTCTCCTTAACAAAATGTTTATAATTGATATTCTGATGCTAATCATTCCCATTCTCCTAGCTGTGGCATTTCTTACACTGGTAGAGTAAAAAGTTCTAGGGTATATGCAATTCTGAAAAGGCCCAAATGTTGTAGGCCCATATGGCCTACTTCAACCCATTGCTGATGTAATTAAACTTTTCAGCAAAGAACCACTATGGCCTGCCACATCCTCAATCTCAGTATTTATCCTAGCACCCATCCTGGCCCTAAGCCTAGCCCTAACCATATGAATTCCTCTACCCATACCCTACCCCTTCATCAGAATAAACCTAGGAGTCCTATTTATACTAGCCATATCAGGCTTAGCTGTATATTCCATCCTGTGATCAGGCTGAGCCTCCAATTCAAAATACACAGTAATTGGAGCCTTACAAGCAGTACCGCAAACAATCTCATATGGAGTCACATTAGCAATTATTCTGCTATCAGTCCTCCTAATAAGTGGATCCTTTACCCTCTCAACCCTAATCATCACACAAGAGCAAGTATAACTAATCTTTCCAGCATGACCCTTAGCAATAATATGATTTATCTCAATACTAGCAGAAACAAACTGAGCTCCATTTGACCTTACCGAAGGAGAAGCAGAACTAGTCTCAGGCTTTAATGTAGAATATGCAGCAGGAGCATTCACCCTATTTTTCCTAGCAGAATATGCAAACATCACTATAATAAATATTTTTACAATAATCCTATTCCTAGAGGCATTTCATAATCCATGCATACCAGAACTATACACAATCAACTTCACCATCAAGTCACTGCTACTCACAATTTCTTTCCTATGAATTTGAGCATCCTATTCCTTTATGATCAACTAATACACCTACTATGAAATAATGTTTCTACCCCTAACACTAGCCCTATGTATGTAACATACATCACTACCCATTCTCCTATCAAGCATCCCCCCACAAACATGAGAAATATGTCTGATAAAAGAGTTACTTTGATAGAGTAAATAATAGAGGTTTAAAGCCTCTTATTTCTAGAACTATAGGAATTGAACCTACTCCTAACAACCCAAAACTCTTTGTCCTCCCAATTAGACCAAATTCTGATAGTAAAGTCAGCTAATTAAGCTATTGGGCCCATACCTGGAAAATGTTGGTTTATATCCTTCCTGTACTAATAAACCCAATTATCTTTATCATTATCCTATCAACTATCATACTAGGAACTATCATTTTCATAATCGGCTCCCATTGACTACTCATCTGAATTGGATTTTAAATAAATATGCTTGCTATTATCCCCATTATAATAAAACAATACAACCCATGAGCCAAAGAAGCATCAACCAAATACTTTCTAACCCAATCAACAGCTTCAATATTACTAATAATAGCCATTATCATTAACTTAATATTCTCAGGCCAATGAACTGTAATAAAATTACTTAACCCAACAGCATCCATACTCATAACAATAGCTCTCACCATAAAACTAAGAATAGCCCCATTCCACTTCTGAGTCCCAAAAGTAGCACAGGGCATCTCCTTATCATCTGGCCTAATCTTGCTTACCTGACAAAAACTAGCACCCATATCCGTACTTTGTCAAATTTCCCCAACCATCTACCTAAACCTAGTCCTAACCTTATCCATTCTATCAATTATAATTGGAGGTTGAGGGGGACTAAATCAAACCCAACTACAAAAAATTATGGCCTACTCATCAATTGCCCATATAGGCTGAATAACAGCAGTCCTACTATATAACCCCACTATAATACTACTAAACTTGGGCATCTACATTATCATAACCTCTACCATATTCACACTATTTATAGCCAACTCAACCACCACCACCCTATCACTATCAACACATGGAATAAAGCACCTGTTATGACCGTCCTAGTTCTTGTCACCCTCCTATCAATAGGAGGACTTCTCCTACTCTCAGGATTTATACCAAAATGAATAATTATTCAATAAATGACAAAAAATAATAGTATCATCTTACCCATCCTTATAGCAATTACAGCACTACTAAACTTATACTTTTATATATGACTCCAAACAACATAAAAATAAATGACAATTCTCCACCACAAAACAAATAACCCTCCTACCAACAATAGTTGTACTATCTACCGTACTACTACCACTCACACCAATCCTATCAGTACTAGAATAGGAATTTAGGTTATACAGACCAAGAGCTTTCAAAGCCCTAAGCAAGTACAGTTTACTTAATACCTGACAAGGATTGCAAGACTACATCTTACATCAATCGAATGCAAATCAACTACTTTAATTAAGCTAAATCCTCACTAGATTGGTGGGCTCTACCCTCAAGAAATTTTAGTTAACAGCTAAGTACCCTAATCAACTGGCTTCAATTCTCTTCTCAAGAAAAAAAAAAGGCAGGAGAATCCCCAGCAGAATTGAAGCTGCTTCTTTGAATTTGAAATTCAACATGTAAATTCACCACAGGACTTGGTAAAAAGAGGAATTAAACCTCTGTCTTTAGATTTACAGTCTAATGCTTTACTCAGCCATTCTACCCATGTTCAGTAACCACCGATTATTCTCAACTAATCGTAAAGATATTGGTACCCTATACCTATTATTTGGTGCCTGAGCCGACATAGTAGAAACAGCCCTAAGCCTGCTGATTTGTGCTGAACTAGGTCAACCTGGAACCTTGCTCAGAGATGACCAGATTTATAACATAATTGTAACTGCACACGTGTTTGTAATAATCTTCTTTATAGAGATGCCAATCATAATTGGAGTGTTTGATAACTGATTAGTTAATCTAATAATTGGCTCCCCCGACATAGCATTTCCCTGAATAAATAACATGAGCTTCTGACTTCTCCCCACTTCTTTCCTACTACTTCTAGCATCATCTATAGTCGAAGCTGGGGCAGGAATAGGCTGAACTGTGTACCCTCCTCTAGCCAGCAACCTAGCCCATGAAGGAGCCTCAGTAGACCTAACCATTTTTTCTTTGCACCTGGTGGGTGTCTCCTCAATTTCAGGGGCTATTAACCTCATCACAACAATTATTAATATAACCCCCTCTGCAGTATCACAATATCAAACTCCCCTGTTCGTGTGATCCATGCTAATTACTGCTGTATTATTACTCCTCTCACTCCCTGTATTAGCAGCTGGTATTACAATATTATTAACATACTAGAATCTAAATACAACATTCTTTGACCCAGCAGGAGAAGGGGAGCGCATCCTGTACCAACACTTATTCTGATTCTTCGGACACCCTGAGGTATATATTCTTATTTTACCCAGATTTGGAATAATTTCCCATATTGTAACTTTTTATCAGGAAACAAAGAGCCATTTGGATATATGGGAATGGTCTGAGGTATGATATCAATTGGGTTCTTAGGATTTATCGTATGAGCTCACCATATGTTCACAGTTGGAACAGACGTTGACCCATGGGCCTACTTCACATCAGCTACTATAATTATTGCTATCTCAACTGGAGTAAAAGTCTTTAGTTGATTGGCAACACTTCACGGGGGTAACATTAAATGATCTCCCACTATAATATGAGCCCTAGGCTTCATTTTCCTTTTTACAGTAGGAGGCTTAACTGGAATTGTTCTAGCCAACTCTTCCCTTGACATTGTTCTCCACGACACATATTATGTAGTCACACATTTCCATTATGTATTATCAATAGTGGCTGTGTTTGCTATTAGAGGAGTATTTTTGCATTGATTCCCATCCACTATTCCCAGGCTACACCCTTAACACTACATGAGCCAAATCCATTTTGTGATTATATTTGTAGGTGTAAATATAATCTTCTTCCCACAACACTTCTTAGGGCTATCTGGTATACCATGACACTATTCTGATTACCCAGATGCACATACAATACGAATCACCATTTCATCCATAGGTTCATTTATCTCTTTAACAGCAGTTATACTAATAATCTTCATTATCTGAGAGGTATTCACATCTAAGTGAGAAGTCTTGACTGTAGATTTAACTACAACAAATTTAGAGTGATTAAATGAATGCCCTCCACCATACCATACATTTGAAGAACCTACATATGTCAACTTAAAATAAGAAAGGAAGGAATCAAACCCTCTATTACTGGTTTCAAGCCAACATCATAGCCACTATGTCTTTCTCAATTAATGAGATGTTAGTAAAATATTACATAACTTTGTCAAAGTTAAGTTATAGGTAAAAACCCTATACATCTCATATGGCATACCCCATACAACTAGGCTTCCAAGATGCAACATCACCCATTTATAGAAAAATTATTGCATTTTCATGAACACATACTAATAAATGTCTTTTTAATTGGCTTGCTAGAACTTTACATTATTTCACTAATATTAACAACAAAACTAACTCATGCTAGCACAATAGATGCACAGGAGGTGGAAACAATTTGAACTATTCTGCCAGCCATTATCTTAATTTTAATTGCCTTTCCATCTTTACAAAATTTTTTATATAATAGATGAGATTAACAATCTTCCCCTTACAGTAAAAACTATAGGACATCAATGATATTGAAGTTATGAATATACAGATTATGAAGACTTAAGCTTTGACTCCTATGTAATTCCAACATCAGAATTAAAAGCAGGAGAACTAAGGTTACTAGAAGTAGACAGCTGGGTTGTACTACCGATAGAAATAACAATTCAAATATTAATTTATTCTGAAGATGTACTACACTCACAAGCTGTGACTTCTTTAGGATTAAAAACAGATGCAATCCTGGGTTGTCTATATCAAACAACCCTCATGTCAACCCGACCAGGCTTATATTACGGACAATGTTCAGAGATCTGCAGATCAAATCATAGTTTCATGCCCATTGTTCTTGAACTAGTCCCACTAAAATACTTTGAAAAATGATCTGCATCGATACTATAAAATCGTCAAGAAGTTAAATTAGCACTAACCTTTTAAGTTAGAGATTGAAAGTATAATGCTCTCCTTGACAACATGCCACAACTAGACACATCAACATGATTTACAATAAACCTATCAATATTTCTAGTTCTTTTTATTATTTTTCAACTAAAAATCTCAAAATAGTTTTTATTATAACCCAGAACCAACATTAACCAAAACACAAAAACAAAGCACTCTTTGAGAAACAAAATGAACGAAAATCTATTTGCCTCTTTCATTACCCCTGTAATTCTAGGCCTCCTCCTTGTTACTCTTATCATCATATTCTCTAGCTTATTATTCCCAACATCAAATTGATTAGTAAATAACTGCCTCATTTCTCTCCAACAATGAATGCTCCAACTTGTATAAAAACAAATAATGGGAATTCACAACATCAAAGGGCACACATGGACATTAATACTAATGTCCTTAATCCTATTTATTGGATCAACAAATCTACTAGGCCTTCTACCTCACTCATTTATACCAATCACACAACTATCAATGAACCTGGGCATAGCCCTCCCCCTATGAACAAGGGCTGTAATTAAAGGCTTCTGCAACAAAACTAAAGCATCACTTGCTCACTTTTTACCACAAGGAACACCAACCCCATTAATTCCAATACTAGTTATCATCAAAACTATCAGTCTTTTCATTTAACCAATAGCCCTAGCCACACGACTAACAGCCAATATTACTGCAGGACATTTACTAATTCACCTAATTGGAAGCACCATAACAGCTCTTATTACATTTATTATTCTAGTCTTACTAACAATTCTTGAATTTGTAGTAGCTATAATTCAAGCCTACGTATTTACTCCCTTAGTTAGTTTTATAATACATAATGACACACCAAACCCACGCCTATCATATAGTAAACCCAAGTCCTTGACCCCTTATTGGAGCCCTATCAGCCCTCTTAATAACATCCAGCCTAATTATATGATTTCACTTCAACTCGATTGCTCTATTAATACTTGGCTTAACAACAAATATACTCACAATATGTCAATGGTGACGAGATATTGTCCGAGAGATCACCTTTCAGGGACATCACACTCCAACCGTCCGAAAAGGCCTCCATTATGGAATGATCCTTTTCATTATCTCTGAAGTCTTATTCTTTACTGGGTTTTTCTGAGCATTCTAACACTCCAGTCTCGCCCCTACACCTGAGCTGGGCATCTGCTGACCCCCAAAAGGCATTCATCCACTTAAACTCCCAGAAGTCCCACTACTTAACACTTTGCCCTACTAGCCTCAGGAGTCTCTATTGCCTGGGCCCATCACAGACTTATAGAAGGAAACCACAATCACATATTACAAGCTCTATTTATTACTATTTCACAAGGTATGTATTTCACATTATTACAAGCCTCAGAATACTATGAAGCACCTTTTACCATCTCAAATGGGGTTTATTGTTCAACCTTTTTCATAGTCACGGTTTCCACGGCCTCCACGTTGTTATTGGATCTACTTTCCTAATTGTCTGCTTCCGCCAACTGAAATTCCACTTCACTTCCAACCACTACTTAGGCTTTGAAGCTGTCGCCTGATATTGACACTTTGTAGACATAGTATGCGGAGAAGGCAATGGAACCCCACTCCAGTACTCTTGCCTGGAAAATCCCATGGACGGAGGAGCCTGGTAGGCTGCAGTCCATGGGGTTGCTAAGAGTCTAACGCGACTGAGCGACTTCACTTTCACTTTTCACTTTCATGCAGGGGAGAAGGAAATGGCAACCCACTCCAGTGTTCTTGCCTGGAGAATCCCAGGGACGGGGGAGCCTAGTGGGCTGCCATCTATGGGGTCGCACAGAGTCGGACACGACTGAAGCGACTTAGCAGCAGCAGCAGACATAGTATGACTCTTCCTCTGTGTATCTATCTATTGATGAAGTTCATTTTCTTTTAGTATTAACTAGTACAACTGACTTCCAATCAGTTAGTTTTGGTCTTGTCTGAAAAAGAATAATAAACCTAATACTAGCCCTCCTAACTAACCTCATGCTAGCTACGCTACTTGTCATTATTGCATTCTGACTTTCCCAACTAAATGTTTTCAGAAAAAACAAGTCCATGTGACTGTGGATTCGACCCCATGGGATCAGCTTGCCTACCTTTCTCCATAAAATTTTTCCTAGTAGCCATCACAATTCTCCTCTTTGATCTGGAAATTGCACTCCTTTTACCACTACCCTGGGCCTCACAAACAAAGAACCTAAACACAATGCTCACCATAGCCCTCTTCCTAATCCTACTATTAGCCATAAGCCTAGCCTACGAATGAACTCAAAAAGGACTAGAATGAACTTAGTATGATATTTAGTTTAAAACAAAATAAATGATTTTGACTCATTAGATTATGATTGAATTCATAATTACCAAATGTCTCTAGCATACATAAACATTATAATAGCATTCACTGTATCCCTTGCAGGACTATTATTATACCGATCCCACCTAATATCATCTCTTCTATGCCTAGAAGAAATAATATTATCTCTATTTGTTATGGCCACCCTAATAATCTTAAACTCACATTTTACCTTAGCTAATATATTACCTATCATCTTGCTGGTCTACGCAGCCTGTGAAGCAGTACTAGGCTTATCCCTACTAGTAATAGTATCAAACACATATGGTACTGATTATGCACAAAACCTTAATCTACTCCAAAGCTAAAATATATTATCCCCACAGTAATACTTATACCCCTAACCTGACTATCAAAAGGTAATATAATCTGGATTAATTCTACAACCCATAGCCTGCTAATCACCCTCACAAGCCTACTCCTCATACATCAATTTAGTGACAACAGCCTCAACATTTTGCTAGTTTTCTTCTCCAAATCTCTATCAACACCACTATTAATCCTAACCATGTGGCTCCTTCCCCTAATATTAATAGCTAGCCAACATGGGAGAAGGCAATGGCACCCCACTCCAGTACTCTTGCTTGGAAAATCCCATGGACGGAGAAGCCTGGTAGGCTGCAATCCATGGGGTCGCTAAGAGTCAGACACGACTGAGCGACTTCACTTTCACCTTTCACTTTCATGCATTGGAGAAGGAAATGGCAACCCACTCCGGTGTTCTTGCCTGGAGAATCCCAGGGATGGATGAGCCTGGTGGGCTGCCATCTATGGGGTCGCACAGAGTTGGACACGACTGAAGTGCCTTAGCAGCAGCAGCAGCAGCCAACATCACCTATCAAAAGAAAATCTAACCCGACAAAACCTATACATCACCATACTAATCTTACTAAAGCTATTCCTAATCATAACCTTCACTGCCATAGAGCTAATCCTCTTTTGTATTCTATTTGAATCAACACTAGTCCCACCACTTATTATTATCACCCCATGGGGGAACCAAACAGAGCACCTAAATGCTGGCCTCTACTTCCTATTTTATACAGTAGCAGGTCCCTCCTGCTGCTGGTTTACACTAGTCTACATCCAAAACACCATAGGATCCCTGAATTTCCTAATACTTCAATACTGAGTACAACCAATACTTAGCTCCTGGTCAAATATCTTTTTGTGATTAGCATGCATAATAGCCTTCATAGTAAAAATACCACTATATGGCCTCCACTTTGACTACCCAAAGCCCATGTAGAAGCCCCCATTGCAGGCTCCATAATTCTTGCAGCAGTCCTACTGAAACTAGGAGGATATGGCAAACTATGAATTACAATACTCCTAAACCCAATAACCGACTTCATAGCATATCCATTTATTATGCTGTCCTTATGAAGTATAATCATGACTAGCTCAATTTGCCTTCCTCAAACAGACTTAAAATCACTCATTGCATACTCCTCTGTCAGCCACATGGCACTTGTATCATAGCCATTCTTATCCAAACACCTTGAAGGTACATAGGCCCTACAGCCTTAATAAGCGCCCACTGTCTTACATCCACCATACTTTTCTGCGTAGCAAACTCTTAACTACAAACGAATCCACAGCTGAACAATAATTCTAGCCTGAGGCCTATAAACATTCTTCCCACTAAGGCCACCTGATGACTCTTAGCAAGCTTGACTAATCTAGCTCTGCCCCCAACAATTAACCTAATCAGGGAACTATTTGTAGTAATATTGACTTTTTCATGATCCAACATCACAATTATTCTAATAGGAGCACATATAGTAATTACTGCCCTATACTCCCTGTATATGTTAATTACAACACAACGAGGTAAATACACCCACCACATCAGTAATATCACACCCTCCTTTACATGAGAGAATGTCATTATGTCATTACACATTTTACTCTTATTACTACTATAATAAGTAATTATAGTTATTAATAACTACATATATATATATATACCAAATATGAATAGATCTAAAGGGAAAATTGTCCCAATTCACTAATCCTAGGGAACTTTAGCATCCTAGTTATATCAGCAGAATAATTATACTGAGAGAAAATCAATAAGAAAATCATGACCTTAAATGAAATATTAGACCAGTGGATTTGGATGGGTTTATATAGAACATTCCATCCAAATGCATCATAGTGCATATTTTTTCTCAAATACTCATGGAAGGTTCTCAAGGATAGACTATATGGTAGGTTATGTAACAAGTCTCAGTAAATTTAAGAGGATTGAAATAATTTTAAACATAGTTTCTGATGACAATGGCACGAAACTAAAAATCAATTAAAAGAAGGCCAAAAATATCAAAAGTATATGGAGACTGAACAATATGTTAATGAACAACAATTGTGTCAAGGAAGAAATGAAAGGAGAAATAAAAAATACAAAAACTACCTGAAGACAAATCAAAGTATGACACACCAAACTCTTTAGGATGTAAAAAAAAAAAAAAAATATATATATATATATATATATATATATATATATATATGGAATGTTCATAGCAATACTGCCCTATCTCAATAAACAATAAAAAAAAATCAAGTAAGTCTAAACTTACTCTTAAATGAACTAGAAAAACAACAAAATAGAACAATGAGAAGCAGTCCCAAGATGGTGGAGGAATAGGATGTGGAGACCACTTTTTCCTTCTCAAATTCATCAAAAGATTATTTGAATGTGTACAACTTCTAGAAAACAACTTCTGAATGCTGGAGGACACCAGACAGCCAGATAGGCAGCCCAAATTCTTCAAAGGAAGTAGGATAGACTATAATAGATGAAAACAGTGACAAAGGATTTGGGACAGATACCCATTCTGGGAAGGAGTCATGAAGGAGGAGAAGTTTCCACACAATAGGGGACCCTTTCACAGGCAGTGCTGGTGGGGAGATTTGGAATCTCAGAGGCAACATAATTGGAAACAAACAAACAAAAAACACAAAATATGCACTTAAACTCAACTACCAGGTGATGGACAGGGAGGCCTGGTGTGCTGAGGTTCATGGTGTCGCAAAGAGTCGGACATGACTGAGCAACTGAACTGAACCAGTGGAGAAGTGGCTCAGAGATTCATGTCCACAAGCAGTGAGCGGGGGCTTGGTGTGGAGGCATAAGATGCATAATCCATCCTTAGGGTAAGTACTGGGCTTAAATGCCCTGAGGATAATCTGAAGGGCTTAATGTGAGATAGCTACACAAACCGTGGGATTGCCAGCGATAGATAAAAAGGACCATTCCCATGAAAAATCTCTAAGGAGGCATGGTGACCCTTGGAGCACTCACAGAACAAAGTATTGTACCCTGGCAAATACCAAAGGAGAGCAAACGGTTTGTCATCTACCACCTTCCCTCCCAGAGGCAGAAGGGCAGGTGTGCAGCAGCCAGAGGCAGAAGGCAAGGGGCTGCTGCAATCTCAGCCCCAGAGGCTGAATTTTCTGCCAAACTGTGAACAGGCTGCCTGTTGTAAACCAAGACTTCCTGGGATCCTGGGAGGTTCAAATCAACCAGGACCAGGAATGTCAGAGCCTGAGATCAGCACCCTAAAGGAGATATACAGCATAGCAGGGGCTGTGCCCTCGTGACACACCTAGGAAACTGAGCGGTCAGGACCAGGGAGGTTCATAACGTGTATGGCCCAACTGGGACGGTGCACTCACCAAGAACTTGCTCAAGGGCACAAAACGCACAACCCTTCTGTGACCTTATGGAGCACCCAAGCATCTGAGTGTCTTAGAACTGGGAAGTGCATTAAAGACAGGGCCCACTTCAGACAGTCCCCTTACAGAGCATGCAGGAGCTTGAATAGTGTGGACCCAGGAAGTACAAGATGACTCGGGCTGTGGTAAACCCAGTGAGTTCCATCCAAGGGGAGCACTCCTCGCACATGCCAGCAGAATTTGTTTGCAGTGTCCCTCTTTCTCCACAGCACAACTGAGCAAGTGAAGCCTGAGTAATTGGCTACCTTTGCTCCCTAGTGTCTGGAGGATATTATACACTGAAGAGATTTGTAAACAGAGGAAGCCAAAATAAGCAAAGAAGGGGAAACCACCTAGGAAGTAACAGGGGCAACACATTAAAATCCTGAAGTTAATGATGAGACTATGCATTTGAGGGGCAAATACATAAATTAAAGACAAGTACAAGCCAGAACAAGGGACTATCTGAAACTGAACTGACCCAACACTGCTCACAGCAGCCCCAGAGAAATTCCTAGATATATTTTTACTATTATCACTTTTTCTTTACTTTTTAAAATTTTAGATCTTTATTTCTCCTCTAGGTTTCATTTTATAGCCTATTATTACTGTTCTAAAGAAAAAAACCATGAATTTTAAAAACAAATTTTATATATATATATATATATATATTAATTTTTAGGATTGATTTTGTTTCATTTTTTACATTGCATTTTTGAGAGTCTAATCGTTAATCTGGGTCTTTAATTTACCCCATTTGATATTTGTTATCAATTTTTTACCTTTAAAAACCTGATTTTTAGTATCCATTTTCACTTAGTGATTTGTCTACTGGATTGACTTCTCTTTCCCTTTGGCTCTCTTATTTCTCCTCCTAGTCATCTGTATCTCCCTCCTCCCTCTTTCTTCTCTATATAACTCTGTGAACCACTCTGTGTGTTCTTGGCTGTGGAGAGTTGCTTCAGCATTAACCTAGGTGCTTTGGTTTCTGTGCTGTGTGGATGGAGAAGTCTTGAGGTTAATGTAAGGGGGCGACTGAAACCCTGAGGCAGGAAGCTCAACTCCAGAACATTAGACCATCATAGAACACCTGACCATGGGGAACAAAAATAGGCAAAAGCCAACCCAAAAGTCTCTATACCTACACTGAATCCAAACTCGATGGCCCAAGATGCAGCAAGTTCCAGTGGAATACCCCCACATTGATTCTCCAGCAAACAGGAACACAACACTGAACATTAAAAGATGGACTGACCAAAGCCATACCAAACTCAAAGACACCTCAAAACTCTTTATTGGACACTTCATTGCACTCCAGAGAAAAGAGATCCAGATCCACTCATCAGAAAGACACAAATTCCCCCAATCAGGTAAACTTGACAAGCCACTGGTCCAATCACAACCACAGGGAGGAGACTTCACAATAAAGAGGAACCATGCCCCCAAGCCTGTAGAAAAAGGACCTCAAACACAGCAATCTAAACAAAATGAAAGCACAGAGAAATATACAACAGGCGAAGAAATATGATAAAAACCCATCAGTCCAAAACAAACAAACAAACAAAAAAGGAAGTGGAGGAGATAGGGAGTCTACCTGAAAAATAATTCAGAATACTGATAGTAAAGATGAGTCAAAATCTTGAAAAAGAATGGATTTACAGATAAGCAGACTGGTAACACAGACTGAGAAGATGCAAGATATGCTTAACAAGGACCTAGAAGAAATAAAGAGGAGTCAATCAATAACATACAATGCAATAACTAAGATCAAAAGCACTCTTGAGGGAACCAACAGCAGAATAAATGAGGCAAAAGAAAGGATAAGTGAGGTGGAAAGTAAAATGGTGGAAATAAATGAAGCATGATGTGGGGGGGGAGAGTTAAAAGCAATGAGAAAAACTAGAGAGACCTCTGGGACAATGTCAAACCCCATCATTAGAATTGTAGGTGTCCCAGAAGAAGAAGCCAAAAGAAAGCACATGAGATAAAACTTGAGGAGATAATAGTTGAACATTTCCCTAAAAGGCAGAAGGGAATAAACCCAAGATGAAACACATCAAGATTCATAATAATTAAACTAACAAAAATTAGACACAGAGAGCAAATAATAAAAGCAGCAAGGGAAAAGAAACAAATAGCATACAAGATAATCTTCATACGGATAATGGCTGATCTTTCAATAGAAACTCTTCAGGCCAGAGAGAATGGAAGGACATATTTCAATTGATGAAAGAGAAAAAGCTACAGCTAAGATTACTCTATCAGGAAAGGACTTTATTCAGATTGGAAAGAGAAACAAAAAGCTTTACAGATAAGCAAAAGCTGAGAGAATTCAGCACCACCACACCAGTTCTTCAACAAATTAAAAAGGATTTTCTCTAGATAGGAAACACACAAAACAAAAGTTTATAAAAACAAACCCAAAACAAAAAGCAAATGGTAACAGGATCATACTTATCAATAATTACATTAAATGTAAATGGGCTAAATACTCCAAACAAAAGACAAAAACTGGACAAGTGGATGAAAAACAAACCCGTATACATGCTGTCTACAAGAGACTCTCAAACTTAGGGACATATACAGACTGAAAGTGAAGGGGTGGAAAAGGATATTTCATGCAAAAAGAGATCAAAAGATAGTAGGAGTAGCAATACTTATATCAGTCAAAATATACTTTGAAATAAAGACTGTGATAAGAGACAGAGAAATACACTAAATTATGATCAAGGGATCAACCCAAGAAGAAGATATTACAATTATAAATACATATGTGCCCAACATAGGAGCACCTCAATACATAAAGCAAATGCTAACAAGTATAAAAGGGGAAATTAACAGTAACACAATAATAGTGGTGAACTTTAATACCCCACTCACACCTATGGATGGATCATTCAAACAGAATTAAGTAGGAAAAACAAACTTTAAGTGACACACTAGACCAGTTAGACCTAATTGATATCTAGAAGGCATTTCATCCAAAAACAAAGGATTTCACCTTTTTCTCAAGTGCACACAGAGCTTTCTTCAGGATAGATCACATCCTGGGCCACAAATCTAGCTTTGATAAATTTTAAAAACTGAAATCATGTCAAGCATCTTTTCTGTTAACAATGAAGCATGATTAAATATCAACTACGGGGTGGGGGGGGACACAAACTACATAAAACACAAACAAATGGTGGCTAAACAACATGCTTCTGAATAACTGATATCATGTAAGAAATCATGCAAGGAATTAAAAAGGAAATCTAAATATACATGGAAACAAATGACAATGGAAAAATGACAACCCAAAACCTATGGGATTCAGAAAATCAGTGCTAAGAGGGAATTGTTCACAACAATACAAGTCTACTCCAGGAAACAAGAGAAACATCAAACATACAACCTAGCTTTCCATCTAAAATAACTAGAGAAAGAAGAAGAATGATAACAACAAAAGCAAAGTTAGTAGAAGGAAAGAAATCATAAAACAGCATAAATAAATGGAAAACAACAACAACAAAAACAAAGGAGAATACAGCAAAGATCAACAACACTAAAAGCTGGTTCTTTGAGAAGATAAACAAAATAGATAAGCCATAGCCAGACTCATAAAGAAAAAAAAAAATGATGAAATCAATAAAATTAGAATTGAAAATGGAGAAATCAGAACAGATAACATAGAAATAAAAAAGGTCACAAGAGAGGGCTATGAGCAACTGTATTCCAATAAGAAGGACAAATTGGAAGATATGGACATATTCTTAGAAAAGTATAACCTTTGAAAACTGAACCAGGAAAAAATTAAAAAATATGAACAGAGCAACCACAAGCTTGGAAATAGAAACTGTAATAAAAAATCTTACAACAAACAAAAGTCCAAGACCAGATGGCTTCACAGGCAAATTCTACCAAAAATGTAGAGAGAGATGATACCTATCCTACTCAAACTCTTCCATAAAATTGCAGAGGAGGTTAAACTTCCAAATTCATTCTACGAGGCCACCAACACTCGGATTTAAAAACCAGACACAGAAGCCACAAAAGAAGAAAACTACAGGTCAACATCACAGATGAGCATAGATGATAAAATCCTCAACAAAATTCTACCAAATAGAATCCAAGAGCATGTTAAAAAGATCATACATCATGACCGAGTGGGCTTTATTTCAGGAATGCAAGGATTCTTCAACAGGGTACACAGGCTGGTCCACTGGGATGACCCAGAGGGATGGGATGGGGAGGGAGGTAGGAGGGGGGTTCAGGATGGCTGATTCATGTCAATGTATAAAAAAAACCACTACAATATTGTAAAGTAATTAGCTGCCAATTAAATTAAATAAATTAAAAAAATTTCCAAATCAATGTTATACAACATATTAACAAATTAAATGATAAAAATCATAAAATTATCTCCATAAATACATAGTAAAATTTGACATAATTAAAAGCCAATTTGTGATTTAAAAACAAACAAACAAACAACCAAAAAACACTCTACAGAAGGTAAGCATAGAAGGAACATCAGTTCAGTGGCTTAGCCATGTTTGACTCTTTGCAACCTCAAGGAATGCAGCACGCCAGACTTTCCTGTTCATCACTAACTCCCAGAGCTTACTCAAACTCATGTCCATCAAGTTGGTAATGCCATCCAGCCGTCTCATCCTCTGTCCTCCCCTTCTCCTCCCAGCTTTAATCTTAACTAGAATCAGGGTCTTTTCCAATGAGCCAGTTCTTCACATCAGGTGGCCAAAGTTTTGGAATTTCAGCTTCAGCATCAGTCCTTCCAATAAATATTCAGGACTGATTTCCTTTAGGATGGACTGGTTGAGTCTCCTTCCAGTCTAAGGGACTCTAAAGAGTCTTCTCCAAAATCAGAGTTCAAAACCATCAACTCTTCAGCACTCAGCTTTATTTATAGTCCAACTCTCACATTCACACATGACTACTGGTAAAACCATCGCTTTGTCTAGACGGACCTTTTTGGCAAAGTAATGTCCTTGATTTTTATCATTCTGTCTAGATTGGGCATAACTCTTCTTCCAAGGAGCAAGTGTCTTAATTTCATGACTGCCATCACCATCTACAGTGATTTTGGAGCCACACCAAAAATAAAATCCCTCACTGTTTCCATTGTTCCTCCATCTGTTTATCACGAAGTGATGAAACTCCAGTACTTTGGCCACCTCGTGCGAAGAGTTGACTCATTGGAAAAGACTCTGATGCTGGGAGGGATTGGGGACAGGAGGAGAAGGGGACGACAGAGCATGAGATGGCTGGATGGCATCACTGACTCGATGGACATGAGTCTGAGTGAACTCCAGGAGTTGGTGATGGACAGGGAGGCCTGGCATGTTACGATTCATGGGGTCACAAAGAGGCAGACATGACTGAGCGACTGAACTGAACTGAACTGAACTGATGGGACTGGATGCCATGATCTTAATTTTCTTAATGGTGAGTTTTAAGCCAACTTTTTAATTCTCCTGTTTCACTTTCATCAAGAGGCTCCTTAGTTCTTCTTCATTTTCTGTCATAAGGGTGGTGTCATCTGCACATTTGAGGTTATTAATATTTCTCCCAGCAAGCTCACTTCCAGTTTGTTCTTCATCCAGACTGTCATTTTGCATGATGTACTCTGCATATAAATTAAATTAGCAGGGTGACAACATACAGCCTTGATATACTGCTTTACTGATTTGGAACCAATCTCTTATTCCATGTCTAGTTCTAACAGTTGCTTCTTGAACTGGATGCAAGTTTCTCAAGAGGCAGGTCAGGTGGTCTGGTTTTTCCATCTCTTGAAGAATTTTTCAGTTTTTGGTGATCCACACAGTCAAAAGCTTTGCTGTAGTCAATAAAGCAGAAGTAGATGCTTTTCTGGAACTCTCTTGCTTTTTCAATGATCCAGTGGATGTTGGCAACTTGATCTCTGGTTCCTCTGCCTTTTATAAATCTAGGTTGAACTTCTGGAAGTTCATCATTTATCTACTATTGAAGCCTGACTTGGAGAATTGTTGAGCGTTATTTTGCTAACGTGTGAAATAAGTGCAATTCTGCTGTAGTTTGAACATTCTTTGGCATTGCTTTTCTTTGAGATTGGAATGAAGACTGATCTTTTCCAGTACTGTCGCCACTGTTGAGTTTTCCAAGTTTCTTGGTATATTGAATGAAGCACTTTAACAGCATCATCTTTTCGGATTTGAAATAGCTCAACTGGAATTAAATCATATATCCTTTCTATGTAGAGTATTATATCATCTGCAAATAGTGAGAGTTTTACTTCTTCTATTCCAATCTGGATTCCTTTTAATTCTTTTTCTTCTCTAATTCTTATGGCTTTTATTATATTGAAGTATGTTTCTTCTTTGCCTACTTTCTGGCGAGTTTTTATCATAAATCTTTGCTGAATTTTACCAGAGGCTTTCTTTGCATCCATTGAAATAATCATATGGTTTTATCTTTTAATTTGTTAACATAGTGTATTACATTGATTGATTTTCAAGTCCTTAAAAATCCTTGCATCCCTGGAATAAAGAAACAAAAGAGCTGCATGTATAAAACTATAAAACACTGATAAAATAAAAATCAAATATGACACAAAGAAATGAAGAAATATACCATGTCTGTGGATTAGAAGAATCAATATAGTGAAAATGTTTATACTACCCTAAGCAATCTATGAATTTGATGCAATCCCTATCAAGCTACCAATGGTACTTTTCATAGAGCTATAACAAATAATTTCACATTTTGTAGGGAAAGAAAAAATCCTTAAATAGCCAAAACAATCTTGAGAAAGAAGAATGAAATTGATCAACCTTCCTGACTTTAGATTATACTACAAAGCAACAGTCACCAAGGCAGTATGGTACTGGCACAAAGACAGAAATATAGATCAGTAGAACAAAATAGAAAGTCCAGAGATAAATCCACATGCCTTACAGACACCTTATTTTTGATAAAGGATGAAAAAATATACAATGAAGAAAAGACAGTCTCTTTAAAAACTGGTGCTGGGAGAACTGGTCAGTCATGTGTAGAAGAGTGACACTGGAACACTTTGTGGTGCCATAGAGAAAAAAATAAATTCAAATGGATTAAAAATCTAAATGTAAGACCAGAAACTATAAAACTCTTGGATGAAAACATAGAACACTCTGTGACATAAATCACAGCAAGATTCTCTATGACCCACCTCCAAGAGTAATGAAAATAAAAGCAAAAATAAACAAATTGGACCTATTTAAGCTTAAAATATTTTGTACATCAAAGGAAACTATATGTGAGGTGAAAAAAATAGTTTTCAGAGTGGGAGAAAATAACAAACGTAACAACTGACAAAGATTTAATCTCCAAAATATACAAGCAGCTCATGTAGTTCAATACCAAAAAATGAACAACCCAATCAAAAAGTGGCCAAAAGAACTAAATAGACTTTTCTCGAAAGAAGACATACAGATAATTAATACACATGAAAAGATGCTCCATGCCATTCATTATTAGAGAAATGCAAATCAAAACCACAATTTAAAGAGACACATGTACCTCAATATTCATCTCTGCACTCTTTTCAGTAGCTAGGACATGGAAGCAATCTAGATATCCATCAGCAGATGAATAGAAAAGGGAGTTTTGGTATGTATACAGAGTGGAATATTAGCTATAAAAAAGAACATATTTGAATCAGTTCTAATGAGGGGGATGAAACTGAAGCATATTATATAGAGTGAAGTAATTCAGAAAGAGAAACATAAATATTGTATATTAATGCATATGTAAGGAATTTAGAAAGATGGTAATGATGATCCTATATGCAAGGTAGCAAAAGAGACATAGATGTAAAGAACAGACTTTTTTCACTCTGTGGGAGAAGGGAAGGGAGAATGGGTTGAAAGAATAGCATTGAAACATGTATATTGGTCTTCCCTGGTGACTCAGATGGTAAAAAATCTGCCTGTAATGTGGGAGACCTGAGTTCAATTCCTGGTTTGGGAAGATCCCCTGGAGAAGGGAATGACTACCCAGTTCAGTATTATTGCCTGGAGAATTCTACAGACCTACTACCATATGTAAGACAGATAACAAGTTCACGTTTTGATTCATGAATCAGGGCCAGTGCTCTGGGACAACCCAGAGGGATGGGATGAGGAGTGAGGTGGCTGGGGGGATTCAGAATGGGGGGACACATGTGTATCCATGGATGGTTCATGCCAATCTATGGCAAAAATCATCACAATATTGTAAACTAATTATCCTCCAATTAAAATAAATCAATAAAAGAAAAAAACAAGAAAAGCCTAAAGTCAATAGAAAGAAGAAAATATTTAAGATCAGAGTGTAAATAAATGAAACAGGCACTAAAAAGAAATATATATTTATAAAACTATGTTCTATTTGAAAATAAGAAGAAAAATGACAAATATTCAGCTAGGCCTACAAAGACAACATGGGAGAAGGCTCTGATAAATAAAATAAAAAAGCAAAGAGGGGAAGTAGCAATGGATACTGCAGAGATGCAAAAGAATGTAAGATAATATTATAAACAGATGGATGCCATTTAAGTAGACACTTTAAGAGAAATGGATTAATTCTTAGAGTCATAAAGCTTTCCAAGACTGAATCATGAAGTGGAAAATCTGAATAAGCTGGACATCCATAAAAATATTAAAGAAGAATAATAAAAAACTTCCACAAAACCAAAAGCTCAAGAACCTTCACAGGAGAATTATATCAACCATTCAAAGATTTATCTATACTTCTCAAACTCTTCCAAAAAAATAAGAAGAGGAAATGCTTCCTAACTTATTTTATAAGGCCAACATTACCCTGATAACAAAATCAAAGACAACACACAAAGAGAATATTACAGGACAATATAATGAA
The DNA here is from genome assembly GCF_029407905.1 of Bubalus kerabau. Lineage (NCBI taxonomy): Eukaryota > Metazoa > Chordata > Mammalia > Artiodactyla > Bovidae > Bubalus > Bubalus kerabau. The sequence continues at coordinate 12,344,458 of NC_073632.1, read as the reverse complement.
TATAATTTTTATATATATTAGCAAAATGCATGTATTAAAAGGATCAAAATGAGAATATATTAGCAAACTGCATATATTAAATATTAGCAAACTGTATACATTTAAAGGATCAAACAGAGAACATTGAAAAGATTGTATGTCATGATCAACTGGGGTTTATTTCAGAGATGTCAAGATAGTTTAACATTCATAAATCAACCAATGTGGTTCAATATATCAACAAAATAAAAATCACATGATCTTCTCAATAGATTCAGAAGAAAAAAATAAAAAGATGACAACATTCAAAACCCATTTATGTTTTAAAAAAATCAACTCTCAGCAAAACAGGCACAGAAAAATGTATCTCAAGTAACATGGGCTACTTATGACAAAATCACAGCTAAAATCAGATTCAGTGGTGGAAAATTGAAAACTTATCTTTAAAACCAGGATCAAGACAAGGAGGCCCATTCTCATCTCTCAGCATAGTATTAGAAGTCCTAGTCAGAGCATTTAAGCAAAAAGGAAAAAAAAAAAAAGTCCAAGTGAAAATGAAAGTAGTAAATCAGATAACTTTTCAGAAACTTAAGGATCAATTGAATTTTTTTAACAGCACGGAGGAATATCTATTGGATTGACATTTTGAAAAAAAAAAAAAACTTTCTGAAATTTGAATAGATTAAAGAAAGATGTGAGGAGCACCATCAGGGTCAAGATAGGAGGACATTATAGTAATCTTGTTACAGTAACAAAATGAGTGAAACTGAAGATGGATGTGTACAGAATCAGAAACTGTTCAGGGGGTCAGATTAAAATGCAGAGAAAAAAAATCTAATTAATTAGTTCTTGTCACCTGTAACAATCCAAGAAAAGAACTATTTTGTTGTTTCCACTTTTCATCTGTCTTTTTAAGAACTGAAGAAAAGGAAAGGCCATTGAACAATTACACATAAATTAATTCTAAGTGCATCCCTGTTTAACATCAGCATATGTTCTTAGGTTAGAACCTCAGTGAATTTCAATGCACCTTAAAAATGCCCCAAATGCTCTCTGAGCTTCTTGCCTCACAACACTGTGGAGATGCACAATGAACGATGTCTGTGGACTATATACATATGCTAAGCTGAAAGTTATACATGGTCACTTTTCTCATGACAGTAGTGAAATTTTTTAATAACAAAATTAAATGTAAATTATATTTGAAAAAAATCAAGGAGGACAGATTCCACAAGCTATTAATCCAATTACAATCTTCATAAATAGAATATTCTTCATTGCGTACACTCTGATGGCTTTTTTATTTTTTCTTCTAACATAGGTTTATTTTCTCCAGTACTTCACTAAAAAGTGATTGTAGCTGATTAGCTTTTTTGGCATAAAAGAATGTTATAAAAATTGTTGATGACAAAAAGAAGATAAATTTGGATGCAAAGTTTTAACATCCATCTTTAGAACACATATGACTAAGTATATTAAATATCACTCTAGCAGAAATGGGGATAAATCAAGCTTAAAAGTAGGTGTGTCTGTTTATATAGATGTCTGTTTCACATGCATATAAAATTGGGTTTAAAAAGAATAAAATTAAGTTGATTGTGATTGGATCAATTTATGTAATGAACTGGACTTGGAACAACAGACTGGTTCCAAATAGGATAAGGAGTATGTCAAGGTTGTATATTGTTACCCTGCTTATTTAACTTCTATGCAGAGGACATCATGAGAAACGCTGGGATAGAGGAAGAACAAGCTGAAATCAAGATTGCTGGGAGAAATACCAATAACCTCAGATATGCAGATAACATCACCTTTATGACAGAAAGTGAAGAAGAACTAAAGAGCCTCTTGATGAAAGTGGAAGAGGAGAGTTAAAAACTTGGCTTAAAGCTGAACATTCAGAAAACTAAGATCATGGCATCCGGTCCCATCAGTTCATGGCAAACAGATGGGGAAACAGTGGCTGACTTTATTTTTCTGGGCTCCAAAATCATTGCAGATGGTTATTGCGCCATGAAATTAAAAGATACTTACTCCTTGGAAGGAAAGTTATGGCCAACTTAAATGGCATATTAAAAAGCAGAGACTTTACTTTGCCAACAAAGGTCCGTCTAGTCAAGGCTATGGTTTTTCCAGCGGTCAAGTATGGATGTGAGAGTTAGACTATAGAGAAAGCTGAGCACAGAAGAACTGACGCTTTTGAACTGCGGTGTTGGAGAAGACTCTTGAGAGTCCCTTGGACTGCAAGGAGATTCAACCAGTCCATCCTAAAGGAGATCAGTCCTGGGTGTTCATTTGAAGGACTGATGTTGAAGCTGAAACTCCAATACTTTGGCCACCTGAACTGAAGAACTGACTCATTGGAAAATACCCTGATGCTGTGAAAGAGTGAGGGCAGGAAAGGAAGGGGACAACAGAGGCTGAAATGTTTAGATGGCATCACCAACTCAATGGACATAGGTTTGGGTGGACTCTGGGTGTTATTGATGAACAGGGAGGCCTGGCATGCTGCGGTTCATTGCATTGCAAAGAGTCTGAGTGACTCTTTGAGTCACTCACGACTGAACGGCTGAACTGAACTGTTTATTTTAAAATATTGCCTGATTCTGTGTATTCAACATATATATTTGTGACAAAAATGTAAAAAAATGTATTACATTTGGCTAGTATTAGTAATTTTAATAATATAAATATTAAAGGTATTATAGAAACCTTAAATCTAATGAAAGGGTTTCATTATGGCAGATACTATAACAGAAGGCTTGATTTACAGCTAGACAGAGTTCACCAAAATCTTGAAGTTAGCACAGCTTGTGAATGCTTCTATGATAATCATATATTTATGTTTCAACAAAAGTCATAGAGTTAGAATAGAAAGATTTTGATATCCACAAATCAATCATTGTGATACAACATATTAACAAATTGAAAGATAAAAACCATATGATTATCTCAATAGATGAAGAGAAGCCCTATGAAAAAATTCAACATCCATTTATGAATAAAAACAAAACAAAACAAAACAAAAAAACCCTCCAGAAAGCAGGACTAGAAGGAACATACATCAACATAATAAAAGCTACATATGACAAACCTCCAGAAAACAGTATCCTCAATGTTGAAAAATTGAAAGCATTTCATCTAAAGTCAGGAACAAGACAAGGGTGCCCACTCTCACCACTACTATTCAACAAAGTTTTGGCCACAGCAATAAAAGAAGAAAAAGAAATAAAAGGAATCCAGATAGGAAAAGAAGTAAAACTCTCACTGTTTGCAGATGACATGATCCTCTACATAGAAAACTCTAAAGATTCCACCAGAAAATTACTAGAGCTAATCAACGAATATAGTAAAGTTGCAGGATACAAAATCAACACACAGAAATCCCTTGAATTCCTATACACTAACAATGAGAAAACAAAAAGAGAAATTTAGGAAGCAATTCCATTCACAATTGCAATGAAAAGAAGAAAATACTTAGGAATATATCTACCTAAAGAAACAAAGACCTATATATAGAAGAATAAATATAGTGAAAATGAGTATACTACTCAAAGCAGTCTATAGATTCAATGCAATCCCTATCAAGCTACCATTGGTATTTTTCATAGAACTAGAACAAAAAATTTCATGATTTGTATGGAAATTAAAAAAAAAAAAAAACTAGAATAGCCAAAGCAATCTTGAGAAAGAAGAATGGAACTAGAGGAATCAACCTGCCTGATGACAGGTTCTACTACAAAGCTACAGTCATCAAGACAGTGTGGTATTGACACAAGACAGAAATATAGATCAATGGAACAAAATAGAAAGCCCAGAGATAAACCCACACACTTGTGGACACCTTATTTTTGACAAAGGAGGCAAGAATATACAATGGAGAAAAGAAAATCTCTTTAACAGTGATGCTGGGAAAACTGGTCAACCACTTGTAAAAGAATGAACCTAGAACACTTTCTAACACCATACACACAAATAAACTCAAAATGGATTAAAGATCTAAACGTAAGACCAGAAACTATAAAACTCCTAGAGGAGAACATAGGCAAAACACTCTCCGACATAAATCACAGCAGGATCCTCTATGACCCACCTCCCAGAATATTGGAAATAAAAGCAAAAATGAACAAATGGGACCTAATTAAAATTAAAAGCTTCTGCACAAGAAAGGAAACTATAAACAAGGTGAAAACACAGCCTTCAGAATGGAAGAAAATAATAGCAAATGAAGCAACTGACAAAGAATTAATCTCAAAAATATACAAGCAACTCCTGCAGCTCAATTCTGGTAAAATAAACGACCCAATCAAAAAATGGGCCAAAGAACTAAACAGACATTTCTCCAAAGAAGACATACAGATGGCCAACAAACACATGAAAAGATGCTCAACATCAGTCATTATCAGAGAAATGCAAATCCAAACCACAATGAGGTACCATTTCACGCCAGTCAGAATGGCTGCAATCCAAAAGTCTACAAGCAATAAATGCTGGAGAGGGTATGGAGAAAAGGGAACCCTCTTACACTGTTGGTGGGAATGCAAACTAGTACAGCCACTATGGAGAACAGTGTGGAGATTCCTTAACAAACTGAAAATGGAACTGCCTTATGACCCAACAATTCCACTGCTGGGCATACACACTGAGGAAACCAGAATTGAAAGAAACACATGTACCCCAATGTTCATTGCAGCACTGTTTATAATAGCCAGGACATGAAAGCAACCTAGATGTCCATCAACAGATGAATGGATAAGAAAGCTGTGGTACATATACACAATGGAGTATTACTCAGCCACTAAAAAGAATACATTTGAATCAGTTCTAATGAGGTGGATGAAACTGGAGCCTATTATACAGAGTGAAATAAGCCAGAAAGAAAAACACCAATACAGTATACTAATGCATATATATGGAGTTTAGAAAGATGGTAACGATAACCCTGTATACGAGACACAAAAGAGAAACAGATGTATAGAACAGTTTTTTGGACTCTGTGGGAGAGGGAGGGGGGTGGGATGATTTGGGAGAATGGCAATGAAACATGTGTAATATCATATAAGAAACAAATCGCCAGTCCAGGTTCAATGAAGGATACAGGATGCTTGGGGCTGGTGCATTGGGATGACCCAGAGGGATGGTATGGGGAGGAAGGTGGGAGTGGGGTTCAGGATTGGGAACACATGTACACCTGTGGCAGATTCATGTTGATGTATTTTAAAACCAATACAATATTGTAAAGTAATTAGCCTCCAATAAAAATAAATACATTTAAATTAAAAAAAATGAAAAAGTTTGAGTAAGATTTCAAACTATTTTTGAACTCTCTACAGAATTATTAGAGTAATACCTAGGGAGATACATTTGCTGGAAAAGTTTATAAGATAATACCGTTTAACCGTGACTAACAAAGCCTTTGAATGTGTGGATCACAATAAACTGTGGAAAATTCTGAAAGAGATGTGAATACCAGACCGCCTGATCTGACTCTTGAGAAATTTGTATGCATATCAGGAAGCAACAGCTAGAACTGGACATGGAACAACAGACTGGTTCCAAATAGGAAAAGGAGTACGTCAAGGCTGTATATTGTCACCCTGCTTATTTAACTTATATGCAGAGTACATCAGAGAAACGCTGGGCTGGAAGAAACACAAGCTGGAATCAAGATTGCCGGGAGAAATATCAATAACCTCAGATATGCAGATGACACCACCCTTATGGCAGAAAGTGAAGAGGAACTCAAAAGCCTCCTGATGAAAGTGAAAGAGGAGAGTGAAAAAGTTGGCTTAAAGCTCAACATTCAGAAAACGAAGATCATGGCATCTGGTCCCATCACTTCATGGGAAATAGATGGGAAAATAGTGGAAACAGTGGTAGACTTTATTTTTTGAGGCTCCAAAATCACTTTAGATGGTGACTGCAGCCATGAAATTAAAAGACACGTACTCCTTGGAAGGAAAGTTATGACCAACCTAGATAGCATATTCAAAAACAGAGATATTACTTTGCCAACAAAGGTCTGTCTAGTCAAGGCTATGGTTTTTCTGTCGTCATGTATGGATGTGAGAGTTGGAGTGTAAGAAAGGCTGAGGACCGAAGACTTGATGCTTTTGAACTGCGGTGTTGGAGAAGACTCTTGCGAGTCCCTTGCACTGCAAGGAGATCCAACCAGTCCATTCTGAAGGAGATCAGCCCTGGGATTTATTTGGAAGGAATGATGCTAAAACTGAAATTCCAGTACATTGGCCACCTCATGTGAAGATTTGACTCGTTGGAAAGCACTCTGATGCTGGGAGGGTTTGGGGGCAGGAGCAGAAAGGGATGACAGGATGAGGTGGCTGGATGGCATCACTGACTCGTTGGATGTGAGTCTGGGTGAACTCCGGGAGTTGGTGATGGACAGGGAGGCCTGGCGTGCTGCGATTCATGGGGTCGCAAAGAGTCGGACATGACTGAGCGACTGAACTGAACTGAACTGAAAAAGAAAAAAACGTAGGAAACTAGTTGCCTAGTGTCTGAGACAGGAGCCCAGAAAACTAGGAATTAAGAGGGCAAAAGCCTCTGTCTTAAACATGGCAAAGCGAAAATACATGCATATCAGTTCAGTTCAGTCATTTAGTCGTATCTGACTCTTTGCAACCCCATAAACTGCAGCAGGCCAGGCCTCCCTGTCCATCATCAACTCCTGGAGTTCACACAAACTCATATCCATTGAGCTGATGATGCCATCCAGCCATCTCATCCTCTGTTGTCCCCTTCTTCTCCTGCCCCAAATCCCTCCCAGCATCAGAGTCTTTTCCAATGAGTCAACTTTTTGCATGATGTGGCCAAAGTATTGGAGTTTCAGCTTCAGCATCAGTCCTTCCAATGAACACACAGGACTGATGTCCTTTAGGATGGACTGGTGGGATCTCCTTATATTCCAAGGGAATCTCAAGCATCTTCTCCAATACCACAGTTCAAAAGCATCAGTTCCTCGGTGCTCAGGTTTCTTCATAGTCCAACTTTCACATCCATACATGACCGCTGGAAAAACCATAGTCTTGACTAGATGGACCTTTGTTGGCAAAGTAATATCTCTGCTTTTCAACATACTATCTACATTGATCATAATTTTCCTTGCAAGGGTAAGTGTCTTTTAATTCCATGGCTGAAATCACCATCTGCAGTGATTTTGGAGCCAAAAAAAAAATAAAGTCTGACACTATTTCCACTGTTTCCCCATCTATTTCCCATGAAGTGGTGGGACCAGATACCATGATCTTAGTTCTCTGAATGTTGAGCTTTTAGCCAACTTTTCACTCTCCACTTTCACTTTCATCAAGAGGCTTTTTAGTTCCTCTTCACTTTCTGCCATAAGAGTGGTGTCATCTGCATATCTGCAGTTATTCATATTTCTTCCAGAAATCTTGATTCCAGCTTGTTCTTTTTCCAGCCCAGCATTTTTCATGATGTGCTCTGCATATAAGTTAAATAAGCAGGGTGACAATATACAGCCTTGATGTTCTCCTTTTCCTAATTTGGAACCAGTCTGTTGTTCCATGTCCAGTTCTAACTGTTGCTTCTTGACCTTCATATAGGTTGCTCAAGAGGCAGGTCAAGTGGTCTGATATTCCCATCTCTTTAAGAATTTTCCACAGCTTTTTGTGATCCACACAGTCAAAGGCTTTGTCATAGTCAATAAAGCAGAAAGAGATGTTTTTCTGGAACTCTCTTGCTTTTTCCATGATCCAGAGGATGTTGGCAATTTGATCTCTTATTTCTCTGCCTTTTCTAAAACCATGAACAACTGGGAGTTCATGGCTCACGCATTGCTGAAGTCTGGTTTGGAGAATTTTGAGCATTACTTTACTATCATGTGAGATGAGTGCAATTGTGTGGTAGTTTGAACATTCTTTGGCATTGCCATTCTTTGGGATTGGAATGAAAACTGACCTTTTCCAGTCCTGTGGCCACTGCTGAGTTTTCCAAATATGCTGGCATATTGAGTGCAACACTTTCATAGCATCATCTTTCAGGATTTGAAATAGCTCAACTGGAATTCCATCACCTCCACTAGCTTTGTTCGTACTGATGCTTTCTAAGCCCCACTTGACTTCACATTCCAGGATGTCTGGCTCTAGATGAGTGATCACACCATCGTGATTATCTAAGTTGAGAAGCTCTTTTTTTGTACAGTTCTTCTGTGTTTTCTTGCCACATCTTCTTAATATCTTCTATTTCTCTTAGGTCCATACCATTTCTGTCCTTTATCGAGCCCATCTTTGCATGAAATGTTCCCATGCCATCTCTAATTTTCTTGAAGTGATCTGTAGTCTTTCCCATTTTGTTGTTTTCCTCTATTTCTTTGCATTGATCACTGAGGAAGGCTTTCTTATCTCTCCTTGCTATTCTTTGGAACTCTGTATTCAGATGCTTATATCTTTCCTTTTCTCCTATGCTTTTCGCTTCACTTCTTTTCACAGCTATTTGTAAGGCCTCCTCAGACAGCCATTTTGTTTTTTTGTGAACTTTTTAACAAAATTCATAAACGACTTGAATATCAATGTAAAAATCCCCAAATGCATGTAATGAATATAATATAGTTAATATTTCATAAAGTTTTAGAAAAATAGTAATAAACTAAATGGAAAAAGAAAATATGTTTCCTTCAAAGAAAGACAATGTTTATTAACTCAAATTTTATTTTATTTCTTTTTATCTGTTTCAATTGATTCTTTTGTAATACACAACTATTATTTTCAGAGTGGAGACTAATCACTGTGGAAATGAATAAATAGGAAAATTTAGACCAGAGGAAGAAATTTACAATGAAAGCTATAAGAATCTGATTACCTTGATACACATTTTATTCAGTATGAACATCTACTGTAAAATAAGGCCTATCAAAACACAAAACTTAACTGGAGATGCTTTTATCTTCTAAAGTTTCCAGTAAAATTTCAGAAGAAAATATGAAAACCTCTTTTGACATCAAAGTTTGAACAAATAATCCAATTATTTCAGTAGATAGCATATTGAAAAGCAGAGACATTATTTTGTCAACAAAACTCCGTCTAGTCAAGGCTATGGTTTTTTCCAGTGGTCATGTATGGGTGTGAGAGTTGGACTGAGAAGAAAGCTGAGTACCGAGGAATTGATGCTTTTGAAATGTGGTATTGGAGAGGACTCTTGAGAGTCCCTTGGACTGCAAGGAGATCCAACGAGTCCATTCTGAAGGAGATCAGGTCTGGGTGTTCTTTGGAAGGAATGCTGCTAAAGGTGAAACTCCAGTACTTTGGCCACCTCATGAGAAGAGTTGACTCATTGGAAAAGACTCTGATGTTGGGAGGGATTGAGGGCAGGAGGAGAAGGGGACGACAGAGGATGAGATGGCTGGATGGCATCACTGACTCGATGGACATGAGTTCGTGTGAACTCCGGGAGTTGGTGATGGACAGGGAGACCTGGCGTGCTGTGATTCATGGGGTCACAAAGAGTCGGACAAGACTGAGTGACTGAACTGAACTGAACTGAATATATATTAACATGTACACAAGAAATACATATTATATATATATATATATATATATATATATATATATATATATATATATATATATATAGTGTGTGCAGAAAAAACAAATAAAAAATACTATGAGCAATTGTTTCCTTGGAAATAAAAGATCATTTTTAAAATTTAACTTACTCACATTTTGCTTCACTTTATGTTACTCCTAACTTATAATGCTTTATGGTCTTGGGCTGGAGAGCCATTGTCTCAATACTATGTTCCATCAGTTCACAGGTGCACTCTGCTCCTTTTTTCAATTTACTTTACCATTTAAACAGTCTATCCTAGTCTTTGTCTCTGTATCTCTCAAACTAGAGTCTAAAAACTCAATCCCACCTTTCTACTATATGATGGCACAAAAATTCTTGCAACCAAATGTCCTCTCTTTTTTTCTCACTATATTTCCCATGTAAATTAGAATATTTTGCATGAGAGATAATAAATACATACTTAATAAATTGTCTCTCTACTCCCTTATAAAAATCACTGTAGATGGTGATTGCAGCCATGAAATTAAAAGACGCTTACTCCTTGGAAGGAAAGTTATGACCAACCTAGATAGCATAATCAAAAGCAGAGATATTACTTTGCCAACAAAGGTCCGTCTAGTCAAGGCTGTTGTTTTTCCAGTGGTCATATATGGATGTGAAATTTGGACTGTGAAGAAAGCTGAGCACCAAAGAATTGATGCTTTTGAACTATGGTGTTGGAGAAGACTCTTGGGAGTCCCTTGGACTATAAGGAGATCCAACCAGTCCATTCTAAAGGAGATCAGTCCTGGGTGTTCTTTGCAAGGACTAATGCTAAAGCTGAAACTCCAATACTTTGGCTATCTGATGAGAGAAGTGACTTTTTGAAAAGACCCTGATGCTGGGAAAGATTAAGGCAGAAGGAGAAGGGGATGACAGAGGATGATATGATTTTATGGTATCACCGATTCAATGGGCATGAGTTTGAGTAAACTCCAAGATTTGGTGATAGACAGGGAGGCCTGGTGTGCTGCAGTCAATGTGTTTGCAAAGATTTGGACATGACTGACTGATTGAACTTAGCTGCTGTCGGGTTATAACTTCGTGTATCTTGTTGCTACTAACTAAGTGGTCACCTCAGCATCCATAAGCACTAGAGGGCATAAGAGACAGGTGAGGGCATGATAATCCAGAATGATGCAAAAGAGCAAGATGAAGCACAAAGCATGCAGAAATGTTGGACAACCACCTTTGTCTTGAATATCTTTCAATTAGGGAAGAAATGGACATTATTTATGGAAGGTATGATATGAATCACAGCAGATGGTGACTGCAGCCATGTAATTAAATGATGCTTGATCCTTGAATGAAAAATTATGACCAACCTAGATAGCATATTAAAAAGCAGAGACATTACTTTGTCAACCAAGGTCCGTCTAGTCAAAGCTATGTTTTTTTCCCAGTAGTCATGTATGGATGTGGGAGTTGGAGTATAAAGAAAGCTGAGCACTAAAAAATTGATGCTTTTGAATTGTGGTGTTTGAGAAGATTCTTGAGAGTCCCTTGGAAAGCAAAGAGATCCAACTAGCTCATCCTAGAGGAAATCAGTCCTGAAAATTCATTGGAAGGACTGATGCTGAAGCTGAAACTCCAATACTTTGGCCACCTTTTTCCAATGGCCACATTGAAAAAGACCCACATGCTGGGAAAGTTTGAAGGCAGGGAGAGAAGGGGATGACAGAGCATGAGATCGTTGGATGCCATCACCAACTCAATGGGCATAAGTTTGAGTAAGCTCTGGGCGTTGGTGATGGACAGGGAAGCCTGGTGTGCTGCAGTCCATGGAGTTGTAAAGAGTTGGATGCGACTGAATGACTGAACTGAACTGAACTGAATTTATGATATAAATATCATGTCTCCAATGCAGTGAATCCACACACCTTATCTGGAGGTGACACTGAATAAGAGAGAGCTTGATTTTAACTGTGCAAGGGGTAGTTTGATTATATTAAATTCAAATTATCTCTAACTGTCAAAAAATGTTGACTGTGAAATCAGTGATTCAACTATACTGGATAATTGTGCAAGCTACTGAAACTGGAGTCTTTCCTCATAAGACCCACCATCTCATAAATCTGCATAGATGGCAGCAAACACATACCATCTACATTAGTGAGCCATTATTGCTATAGTAGTTGAGATGAGGACCCATGAGCTATTTTTTATGCTTTCCCTCAATTATTTAAACTATAGACATGTAAACTTGGGAGTTGTGGGGACAGCAATCTAATATTTTGTGTGTATAGAAGCAAGAAAAGCAAGGTGCTTAGTATTTCTTTAGTACATTTTTGAATATTTGAATTAAGCCTCCTCTCTTATTAACACTGATCATTTTCTGTCTTTTGAAATCAACTGATATAATAAATTTGGAACATGGCCATCTGATGTGAAGAACTGACTCATTTGAAAAGACCTTGATACTGGGAAAGATGGAAGGCATGAAGAGAAGCAGATGACAGAGAATGAGATGGTTGGATAGCATCACCAACTCAATGGACATGAGTTTGAGTAAACTCTGGGAGTTGGTGATGGACAGGGAGGCCTGGTGTGCTGTGGCCCATGGGGTCACAAAGTGTCGGACATGACTGAGTGACTGAACTGAATTGATGTTAAAAGTATCAGTTATGTTCTAGGTATTATCCTGTTTCTACAGAATTTCCTTTCTTTCCAGTGCAGTGTTATGGGAGAAAACACAAGCAGGAAGAATTATGCTGAAACATTTATACACGCCTCCAAGAATTCTTTAAGGAATGTCACCACTTGCGGACCTGATGCCTAAGTCAGACCAAGTCTTTCCCTGTCCCTTAAGCACATACCCAGTCAATCAGAGAGCCCTTTAAGATGTCCCTACATTTGGTGACTTCCCTCTACTCTACCTGGAAGTAATTTTGATCAATTTATTCTTAGTTTTCACTTGGATTAATGAAACACTTCATAAAAAATTGTGTTTTAGTTAATTAATTGGTTGCATTGGTCTTAGTTGTGGCACCTGGGATCTTCAATATTCATTGTGGCATGAGGGATCTTTTAATTATGGCATGTGAAGTCTTAGTTGTGGCATGTGGGATTTGGTTTCCTGACCAGGGATCAAACCTGGGCCCTCTACACTGAGAATGTGGAGTCTTAGCCACTAAACCACCAAGGAGGTGGCTGTAAAAATTTCTGTGTCTCAATCTTCGCCTGATATAAACCATTCATCACATCAGTCAAAGTAATCTTTTAGAAATATAATTCTCACTACCAACTTCTTTACACCATTTTTTTCAATAATTTTTCATTGCCTTCAGCCATATTTAATATTGTTGTCCTTTTAACTTTCAACATTTTAGATGGACAAACTTGGAAGGACAACCTTGGGAGTATTGATGTTTGTATCAGATAATGACCATTGTGAAGAACTGTCTTGCTGCTGCTGCTGCTAAGTCACTTCAGTCGTGTCCGACTCTGTGCGACCCCATAGATGTCAGCCCACCAGGCTCCCCCGTCCCTGGGATTCTCCAGGCAAGAACACTGGAGTGGGTTGCCATTTCCTTCTCCAATGCATGAAAGTGAAAAGTGAAAAGTGAAAGTGAAGTCGCGCAGTCTGTCTGACTCTTTGCGACCCCATGGACTGCAGCCTACCAGGCAAGAGTACTGGATTGTGGTGCCACCGCCTTCTCTGGAGGAACTGTCTTAGCATCATATTTAGTAGCATCTCTGTCCTCTATTTGTTAGGTACCAGTAACATCAGCCTAGCTACAATAAAATATACCCAAATATTACCAAATGCCCCCTGAGCTCACAATCATCCTGGCTGAGAACTGTTCTACATACATAGCTGTTGATTTATATAACAATGCTTTTTCAACCTCAATTTTTTTTTAAATTATTGTCTTCTTCCTGAAATGTTTGTTCTGTACTGCTACTGGTTTTCCTATTGAGTTAATGTCATTTCCTCCCAATGCAGTACACTTGTTTAGTTTTACTCTCTGACATGGTTTTTATTTCATTTATTTGAAATTCTCTATCTTTAATTCCCAAGTCATTTTATCAATTTATTCTGTGTATTCTCTCTCTGCTCATCACCTGGCCTGTGCCCCTGCTCTTTCCAGTTCTCTGATAATTGTCCATCCTGTGTCTCAATGTATCTTCACCACCTGTGTCACTTCCTTCAGAAAAACTTCCTAAGCGCCACAAATAGCATTGGTCTGATTTTTTTTAATTTAAATTTATTTATTTTAATTAGAGGCTAATTACCCTACAATATTGTATTGGTTTTGCCAAACATCAACATGAATCCGCCATGGGTGTACACGTGTTCCCAATCCTGAACCCCCCTCCCACCTCCCTCCCCATAGAAGAAATGAATAGCCAGTCCAGGTTTGATGCAGGACACAGGAAGCCTGGGGCTGGTGCACTGGTCTGATTTTTGTTGTCACTAATATGGATATCAAAAATTGTATTCCTTTTACTGAGAACACTTGTCTGTATTTTTCTTTTTGTATATACTTGTATGATGATCTAGCTTGGTCCCATCACTTCATGGGAAATAGATGGGGAAACAGTGGAAACAGTGTCAGACTTTATTTTTTGGGGCTCCAAAATCACTGCAGATGGTGATTGCAGCCATGAAATAAAAAGATGCTTACTCCTTGGAAGGAAAGTTATGACCAACCTAGATAGCATATTCAAAATCAGAGACATTACTTTGCCAACAAAGATCCATCTAGTCAAGGCTATGGTTCCAGGGGTCATGTATGGATGTGAGAGCTGGACTGTGAAGAAAGTTGAGGGCCGAAAAATTGATGCTTTTGAACTGTGGTGTTGGAGAAGACTCTTGAGAGTCCCTTGGACTGCAAGGAGATCCAACCTGTCCATCTTAAAGGAGATCAATCCTGGGTATTCACTGGAAGGACTGATGCTGAAGCTGAAACTCCAATACTTTGGCCAACTCATGCAAAAAGTTGACTCATTGGAAAAGGCTCTGATGCTGGGAGGGATTGGGGGCAGGAAGAGAAAGGCACGACAGAGGATGAGATGGCTGGATGGCATCACTGACTCGATGGACGTGAGTTTGAGTGAATTCTGGGAGTTGGTGATGGCCAGGGAGGACTGGCGTGCTGCTATTCATGGGGTCGCAAAGAGTCGGTCATGACTGAGTGACTGAACTGAACTGAACTGAATGTATTCCTCACCCAGTAATTATTTTACTTAGTAAGAACATGAACCATGATGTGTGTGTGTGTGTGTGTGTGTGTGTTTGGTACCACTGTATTTCCAGCACTTACCACAGAGTCTGGCACATAACAGACTATACGTTTGGTGAATGAGAATAAATGTGGAACACTGCTCACACTTATGATCAGATGATGACCTGTATCATGATGTTTCTACTATGGGTTATAAGCTACCTGAGAGCTGGGACCTTGCCCTTGTTTAGAACTACTATACATACAGTATGGACTTCCCTGTTGCTCAATTGGTACATAATCTGCCTGCAATGCACGAGACCAGGATTCAATCCCTGAGTCAGGGAGAACCTCTGGAGAAGGGACTGGCAATCCAGTTCAGTTTTCTTCCCTGGAAATTCCCATGGACAGAGAAACCTGGTGGGCTACAGTCTGTGGGGTTGCAAAGAGTCAGACATGACTCAGCAACTCACACACACATACATACAGTACAGAATGCACATTCACAAAAATATTACCAAAAAATGAGTGTTTTCTAAAAATAACTTCACATATAAATTGTAACATTTATAAAGTTTCAGTTTAAAAAAATGAATCTAAGACATCTGCTGGCCCATTTTTCTGTATTTTTCATCTTGTAGATGAGGAATATAAATTAATGGTAGGCTAATACTTAAAGCTGAAACTCCAGTACTTTGGCCAACTCATGCGAAGAGTTGACTCACTGGAAAAGACTCTGATGATGGGAGGGATTGGGGGCAGGATGAGAAGGGGACGATAGAGGACGAGATGGCTGGATGGCATCACTGACTCGATGGACATGAGTTAGTGTGAACTCCGGGAGTTGGTGATGGACAGAGAGGCCTGGCGTGCTGCGATTCATGGGGTTGCAAAGAGTCGGACACGACTGAGCAACTGAATTGAACTGAACCGAATACTTAAATCTGGTCTCCTGACACTTAGTTAAATATTTCTTTCTTAGTTGCTTAATATCATTGTCATATATCATTGAAAACTACAGAATACTCTGTGACATTTGTGTCAGTAACTCTAATACACCTACAAATACTCTTAATTGATAGTGTGCAATACTTGTCATTCTACCTATATACCACTATTTTGCTTTCTTATTCGGTCCTTGTGTAGCTTTTTAAAGAATTTTTTCAATAACACCTTTCGCAATAAGTTGATATCACAGAAGTATTATAGAATAAACATACAGTTTAATAAAAATAAAACTTTTGGTTGCTGTCATATTTAATAAATTTCTTTACACAATATAAATATAGACTCAGATCTATAAACAGCAAAGAAAATTAGACTTTAATTTAAAAAATAATATATATATATTTAATATAAATTTATTTATTTTAATTGGAGGCTAATTAATTTACAATGTTGTATTGGTTTTGCCATACACTGATGCTGGATCATTTATTAACCCAATACCATTTAAACTTATGAAATATGAAACAGAATTATCAATCTCAGTATTTTGGACAATCATACTACTAACTGATTTCCTAAAAATGTAGGAAGCTCTTTATCAGCTTTAACTTAGCCAGTCTTAACCACTCCGGGTAACCAAAGTCCTGTCTATCAGGAGAAAGGCTCATTAATGAACGAAAAGCATTAGCATGACTCAGAGCCTGAAGAAAACATGCATAACAGGAAAAGTTAATTAGTCTAGCCCCGCTGTATCGAGCATTGAATGGCAGAACTTACAAAGCATGCTCACAATTACTTGACAAACTGACATCAGAATGCCTTTTCTAGAAAATAACTCTAGGCTGGCAGGGTGAATCATTCTTTACATTATTAACCATTAAAATGGTGTCACGTAGGTCTGGTGAGGTGAAATATATCTAAGAAGGGACTCTTTTCTAGCCCTCACAGGACTAGGAAATAAAAATTATCTTATGTTAACATTTTGTTTTTAGGGGGTTGATGGTTGCTTCACCAAAAGCTTTT
This sequence comes from Bubalus kerabau, assembly GCF_029407905.1. Classification (NCBI taxonomy): domain Eukaryota; kingdom Metazoa; phylum Chordata; class Mammalia; order Artiodactyla; family Bovidae; genus Bubalus; species Bubalus kerabau. Next base: position 12,327,755 of record NC_073632.1, on the reverse strand, counting down.
TATCCATCACATCCTGGGGGCCTTTGATAATATACACATCTTTTTGCAAACTATAGATGGATATTAATCTGGAAGAAAGAATAGCAGTCTGTCAAGAAAAAATATTTCTCAAAATAGAGATCAGCAATGCACTCCCTTAATTGATTGATTTCACTACTTACACTTCAAAAAATGTGACTTGAAAAATACATGCTTCATTCTAAAATAACAGTATATATAACAAGGAACTTTTTAAAATAAGTCCTATTAAGTACATTTACAGTAACATAAAAGTAGTAAGTGACTAATTTCCTCAAGTACTATTCTTTAAAGTTAAGTATTTACATTTAATCAAAAAGGATGTCATTTCCCATGGTTTATTGGAATGTTTATTGGAATGTTATATAAACCATATATATGTGTGTATATATATATATATATATATATAACTTCTTCTTTCCTCACCATAGACATTCAAAATCACTGTGCCTCCTACTTCTAAAATAGGTTTAAGCATGACACCTTTTACTGCCTCCATTTCTATTCCATGTTCACTCTATCTTCTCTTGCCTAGATACAGTAATTTAGGTGTTTTTTTTTTTTTTCCTCTTCTAATAGATTTCCATTATACTTGAAATCCAAATTTGTGTTTTACATATAAATATATATAAAATATATATTATATGTATATGCATATATACACATTAACACATGTATGTAAGCTGATTCTTGCTTATTGCTCTTGACACATTCTTTGTCCCTCTCAACCATTTGAGTTTTTGTGTGTTTTCTGTTTGCATGTTTTGTTTTTTTTTTCTTAGTACATTTACTTTTACTGATCTTTCTGTCAGGGATTCCCTGTTCCTAACTTTGTTTGACTGTTTTTTTTTTTTTTTTTTAACCATACAGTGGTCAGACCACATGTGACCTCTTCTAGGATGGCTGACTTTACTGCTCAAACTGCCAACCACAATCCATATCCTCAATCCAATTAAGCTCAACTATTTATTTCCTAAATATTTTTATAAGAATATAACTCACATTTTTCACATGCTTTTTTTTTTTTCTTTTTCTTTTGCTTTTTTATGTGCTTTCTCCTCACAACAAAATAACATATTCTAATTCTGTTTTGGCCACCTGATGCAAAAAGCCAACTGTTTGGAAAATACCCTGATACTGGGAAAGATTGAAGGCAAGAGAAGAAGAGGACAACAGAGAATCTGATAGCTGAATGACATCACGGACTCAATGGATATGAGTTTGAGCAAACTCTGGGAGATAGGGAAGGACAGGGAAGCCTTGTATGCTGCAGTTCATAGGGTAACAAAGAGTCAGACACAACTTAGTGACTTAACAAAAAATAAAGAGGAAACTAAACTATGAAATTTATCTTGGCTTAGATTTGAAGATTAATAAATGCTTACTGAATGCATGATTGAGTTAAAGGAAATCCATGTTTCAAATGACAACTATTTTATAAACTAAATCACCAAAAGACTTATAGCTAGAACATATCTTGGAGTTATCTAATCTGGTTCATTTTATAAATGAAAAAACTGAGGCCAGCGTATATTATCTAACTTCCTAAAACTCACACAGACAACCACTAGTAGAATTAAGACTAGAATGTGTACTTCCCATAATATGCAGAAAGGCTGAGGCAAAGGAAGAGATGATTGATATTTTTCATATAATGTTCTCTCTGTCATGCAATCTGATAACACTATAGAGGAAAAGCCACATCGTCTGTTTCTCCATTATGCACATTTATTTGTTCCCTCAAATTTATTCTTACAAAGTACATCATAACACATCCAGTATTCCAAAGGGATGAAAAGTTATATCAAGTCTTCATGTTTTAGCTTAGTAAAGAACTTGGAGGTTGTCACTACCCTTCATACAACCAAAGCTAACAAACTGACATCACTGACTTGGATGCATAGAGAACTGATATTGCATAGTGGGTCATCACTACAAAATTTGGAAAGACAGGTGAGTACAGAGTCATAATCAACATTTCTGAATATGGACCAGAAATCACTGAAGTCATTAACTGCTAGGAACTTAAGTGATAATCTTGATAACATGCAGGAGACAGTATATACTAACAAGAAAGTATAGAATGTGTGGAGCCTGTAATCTTAGGGGTCCCTGAAGATTCAAGGATTTGGGGGGTTTACTTTCAGGGACACCACAGGTACTAATAAGCCTTTAGGAGAGAAGGTGCAGCAAGGGATGGTCATTGTGAAATATCTTTGGAGAATTTTGCAATAGCAGAGGCATACTCTAGGAAAGTCTTTACCAAAACCTTAACCTCTTAGGTGAAAGCCACTTACAAGATTCTAATCTCTTCCAACTTTCCTGTTTCACCTAAGAAGGAACAAGTTGAGAGACATTTCTGAAGGACACAACTCAGGAACACAAATCTACTTAAAAAAAAATGAGATATAATCATAAAATGATGGATAACTTTCCATCCTCATATCATACCACCACATCAGTAAATCTCTTTATATTAACAGTGGGCTACAGCTGAAAGATCTGTGAGACAGATTCATTCTAAGGAGGAGTTCCCAGGGAATCACAAAGGAAATTTTGAGGCACAGATAAGAAGACTAAAATGATTTGAACCCTCTAGCTCCTGTGAGGGCTTCCCTGAGAGCTCAGCTTGTAAAGAATCGATCTGCACTACAATAAATATTAAGTGAAGTTGCTCAGTTGTGTCCGACTCTTTGGGACCCCATGGACTGTAGCCCACTAGGCTCCTCCATGTGTCCATGGGATTTTCCGGAGAAGAGTATTAGAATGGGTTGCCATTTCCTTCTCCAGGGGATATTCCTGACCCAAGGATTGAGCCTGGGTCTCTGGCATTGTAGGCAGACTCTTTATCCTCTGAGTCAACAGGGAAGCCCAGAAGTGAAGTCACTCAGCCAGCAAATATTAAACACAGTTCAAATCCTGGCCAAATTAACATAAAGACTCATAATAAAGATCTATTTACCTTAACTCCTATCTGTTACATCATGTCTGACTTTCAAAAACAAAACAGAAAAACATAAGGCATGCTGAAAGACAGGTAAAAGCACAGGCTGAAGAAACAAAGTAAGCATCAAAACCAGACTCCAATATGACACAGATTTGGGCAACATCTTAGAGAAAATTTAAACTGATAATGATTAATATGATGAGAGCTCTAATAGAAAAAATGAAATGATATGCAATACATATCATATCAATACAGATGGATACAAGTAAGCACAGAGGAAACTCTCAAAACAATCAGAAGATTAGAAATCAGAGAACTGTTAACACATATGAGGAATGACTTTGACGGGTTCATCTATAGATGTGATACAGAAAAGGAAATAATCAGTGAGCTTGAACATGTGTCAGTAAAAACTTTACAAACCAAAAGGCAAAGTGAAACAATGGTGAAAAGGAAAAAGAACAGAATATCTGAGAAGTTTGGGATGATTTCAAAAGGCTTAGTATACACAGAATTGAAATATTAGAGAGAGAGAGAGAGAGAGGAAAAGAAAAGGATATAGAAGATGCATTTGAATTATTAATGACCAAATTTTTTTTTCCAAAATTAATGACACCAAAATTAAAGACACCAAATCTTAGAGTGATGAGCTTCAGAGAACATCTTGTAAGATAAAAATTAAAAATCTATACCTAGGTATATAATATGTAAACTATAGAAAATAAAAGGCCAAAACAAATCTTGAAAGAAACCAAAAGTGTGGAAAAAAACAATAAGAATTGCAAAGGACTCTCATCTGAAATCATACCAATAAGAACAGAATGGGGAGAAAAAAATTGAAGCATTCAAATAAGATTAAGAAAAAAACACCAACCTATAATTCTATATCCAGTGAAATTATAATAGTAATTAAATGAAGGAAAAAATGACATTGTATTTTCCTAATTTCTCAAAAATATTTTAAAATAATTGTAAAATATACAAAACAAAATTTCTTATCTAAACAGTTTAAGTGTACAGTCCAGCAGTAAGTATATTCACATTTTTGTACAACGAATTTTCACTCTTTTTATCTTGCAAAACTAAAACTCTATCCCCAATAAGCAATGATTTCCCAATCTGATTGCCCTTACAACCAGGCATCCACAACTTTATTTTCTGTCTCTATGAATTTGAAATAATCTAGGTAGTTCCCCAAATAAATGAAATCATACAGTATTTGTCTTTTTGTTAGTGGCTTACTTCATTTAGTATGCTATTGTTAAGACTGTAGAATATGTATGAATTAATTTCATTTTTAAGGTTGAATTATATTGCATCATATGCTCATACCACATTCTATTCATCCATTTATCTGTCAGTGAACACCAGGTTCTGATGTTTTGCTTCTGAATTTTGGCTATTGCAAATAATGCTGTCATAGAAATAGGTGTGCAGTTTATTTAAAATAATAATAGTAACAAGATATTGGGAAATTATATGGATAAGTAAAATGAATGAAAACAACTTCACACCACATTGGACACAGGAGTTGAGAATATCTTGTTATAAGGTAACTTTGGTATGTGAGAAGTAGTATAGTATTATCTGAAAGAGGACTTAGATTGGCTGTAATTATATACTGAAAACTCTAGGAAAACCTTATTTAAAAAAACAACAGGAGATGAAAAGTGAATGAATATATATGAATATTCATTCATATCTATTCAGTGAATGAATAGATATAAATAGATGAATACAATGAATAGATGTGAATGAATAGATATGAATATTCTATTAAAATGAGAATGCAGAAAGAAAGAAAGAAAAAAAAAATAACAAGAACAAATGCAGCTAACAGAAAAAGGCACGCATGCTCAGTTGTGTGCAGCCCTCTGTGATGCTATGGAGCCTGCCAAGCTCCCCTGTCCATGGGATTCTCCAGGCAAGTATATTGGAGTGGGTTGTCATTGCTTCCCTCAGGAAAACTTTCAAACCCAAGGATAAAACCCACCTCTCCTGTAGCTCCTGCATTGACAGGGGGATTCTGATTCTCTACAAGCCACCTGGAAAAACTGCAACTAATAGAAGACATTTCTGCAAAAGCATGATAGATAATGATCCAGCCTATTATAATAATTATAATATTAGAATATAAATATGATATTATAATAATCACTTTAGATAAGAATGATCTAAATACACCAATTAAAAGAGAAATTGTCAGAGTAGATTATATAGAAACAAAAAATATAAACAAAATCCAACTATGTATTGTCTAAAAGAAATTCACTTTAAATATAAAGCTGAGTAAGTTTAAAATAAATAGACTTGGAAAGATATAACATGTAAGCCTTAATGAAAAGTAAGCTGGAATAGCTTTTATAACTTCTGAAAAAACAGATCTCAAGACAAGGAACTGATCAGGGATTAAGAAGAACATTGCTGAAAAAAAGAAAGAAAAAGAGTATAATGTATAATGTCAAAGGTAACAAAGCTTACAGGAGATAACCGTCCTTTGTGAGTGTGTACCTACATCAAAATACATTATGCAAAAACTGGTATAACTACAAGCAGAAAATAAAAATTCACTACTTTAAATGGTGACTTCAGCCACCCTCCTTTAGTAAGTGGTCACAAAACAAGTGAGAACGTAATTGCCCTGAAAAGCTCTATTGGTCAACTTGACATAAATGGCATTTATAAAATAGCACATCCATAACAACAGAATATACATTCTTCCTATGCTCATATGGAACATTCACCAAGCTAGATCATATTCTGGGATGTATAACATATCTCAACAAATTTATAATAATAGAAATTACCAAAGTGCATTATCAGATGACAAACGAAATAGAAATAAAAAACATAAAGGTATTTGATAAATTCCCAATGCTGCTGCTGCTGCTAAGTCGCTTCAGTCATGTCCGACTCTGTGCAACCCCATAGACGGCAGCCCACGAAGCTCCCCCATCCCTGGGATTCTCCAGGCAAGAACACTGGAGTCGGTTGCCATTTCCTTCTCCAATACTTGGAAATTAAACACCACAACTTAAAAATAATGTATCAGTCAAATAAAAAGTCACCAGATACATTTTTAAAAAATATTTTGAACTAAATGATAATGAAAATTCAACTTATCAAAATTTATGGAATCTAGTGAAAGCCATGCTTAGACAAAGAGTTATAGCATTAAATCCATATATTGTAAAGAAAAAAAAAGAGTAAGGTCTGGAATTAAGATAAGATCTTATCTAATCAAGATAAGATAAGATCAATAATATAAGATCTTATCATCTAAGATTTCACCTTAAAAAAGAAATTAAGGCAAAAATGATCCAAGTAAAAGACATAGTAAATATTGTCAGAAATAAATGAAATTTAAAACAAACAAACAAACAAAAATCAGTAGAAAAAAATAACAAATGCAAAAGCTGGTTTTTGTAAAAATAAGTAAAATTGATTAACTTTCAGTAAGCTTAAAGTGAAAGAACAAAATACAAACTATCACTGTCAGAAAAGAAAAAAAAATTAAAAAGTGCCATCTCTAGTGATTTCAGTGGCAATAAAATGATAATAAAGGAATACTGAAAACAACAGTAGGCTCACAACTTTGATAAGTGAAACAAACCAATGGCTAGTAAGAGAGAAAAATTACCAAAACTCACATAAGGAAAAATAGATAATCCAAATAGGTCTATATCTATTAAGGAAATTAAACCAATAATTGGTAGCTATCTTTTTTTTTAGTTTATTATAAAAAAGCCTATCTGATTTTCCTGGTGAGTTCTACCACATATTTAAGAAAGGAGTGATACCAATTAATTCTATATGATCACTTCCAGAAAATTAATTCAGAGCGAGCACTTTCACATTGAATCCATAAGGTCAGACTCATGCATTTATACAGCCACTAGATAAAGACATCACAAAGAAAGGAAAAGTAAATCTCCCATGTTCATAAATGCAAAAATCTTCAAAAATATCAAATAAATATTTTACAAATGCATTAAGAAGTATACTATCTGACAAAAACAGATTTATTCCAGATCGATTGTTTCAACATTTCAAAGCCAATCAGTGCAATCAACAACATCAACAGACCAACATAGAAAAGTCTTCTAAGATCCAACATGCATGCAAAATAAAAACCCTCAGCAAACTAGGAGTAGAGGGAAGTCTCCTCAACTTGATAAAGGGCTTCTAAGAAAAGCCTATAGCTAACACCATATTTAATAGTGAGAAACTAGATGTCTTCCTCTAACATCAGGAACAAGGCAAAAATGTACCTTCTCACCACTGTTCTTCATACAGGAAGTCTAGTGTAATAAGAAAGGGAAATAAAGGTATAAAAATTGAGAAGTAGAAACAGCTGTCTTTGTGCACAGATGACATGATTATATATGCTGCTGCTAAGTCACTTCAGCCGTGTCTGAATCTGTGTGACTCCATAGACGGCAGCCCACCAGGCTCCCCCATCCCTGGGATTCTCCAGGTGAGAACACTGGAGTGGGTTGCCATTTCCTTCTCCAATGCATGAAAGTGAAGGGTGAAAGTGAAGTCACTCAGTCGTGTCCAACTTAGCGACCCCATGGACTGCAGCCTTCCAGTCTCCTCCATCCATGGGATTTTCCAGGCAAGAGTACTAGAGTGGGTTGCCATTGCCTTCTCCGATGCTGCTGCTACTAAGTCACTTCAGTCGTGTCTGACTCTCTGCGACCCCATAGATGGCAGCCCACCAGGCCCGGCTGTCCCTGGGATTCTCCAGGCAATAACACTGGAGTGGGTTGCCATTTCCTTCTCCAATGAATGAAAGTGAAACTTGAAAGTGAAGTTGCTCAGTCATGTCTGACTCTCAGCGACCCCATGGACTGCAGCCTTCCAGTCTCCCCCATCCATGGGATTTCCCAAGCAAGAGTACTGGAGTGGGTTGCCATTGCCTTCTCCATATATACACACACACACATACATACATATATAATATAATATATGTATATAAATCACAAAGACTTAAAAAAAACATGATGAGAGTAAAATTTTAGGATTTAGGTTACTACAGTTGACTCCTTGAACAACTAAAGGATTAGTATCACTGATCCACTGTGCAATAAAATATTTTGTGCATAATTTACAGTTGGTCCCCTGTATCCGCAAACTTGATATCTTTCATTCCTCCATATCTGTAGTTTCTCCATATCAGAGAATTCAGCCAACTTCAGACTGGGTAGTAGTATGGTATTTGCGCCTGAAAAACAAAAACAAAACACACATATAAGCAAGTGCACACAGTTCAAACCCTTGTTGTTCCAATGCTCAACAGTATACAAAAGTTAAGGTCTTTTTTATATGTTAACAATGGGCAACTGGGACTGAAATATAAAAAAAGTCAAGTTTGATAATAGCATCAAGAGTTCGACACGACATAGCAACTGAAAAACAATAACACCAAGAAAATGAAAAATTGGATATAAATCTACTCAACATGTATAGGATCTATATGCAGAAAACTATAGAATTCTGATAAAAAGCAAATAAACAAACAGAAAACTTGAAGAAGATCTAAACAAATGGAACATTTATGGATCCTACATCTGACATAGATAAATCCTACATTCATAGATTGGAAGATTCAGTGTTGACAGGATGTCAGTTCTTCCCAACTTGATCAGATTCTATGCAATTTCCATCAAAATTCCAGCATGACATTTTGTAAATATTGACAAAATGATTCTAATGTTTATATGAAAAAATATTCTTAAAATTTTATTTTTAATTAGAAGATAATTGCTTTACAATGCTGTGTTTGTTTCTACCATACAGCAGGGTGAATCAGCTGTGTGTGTGTTAGTCACTCAGTAGTGTCCAAATCTTTGCAACCCGTGGACTGTAGCCCACCAGGCTCCTCTGTCCATGGAATTCTCCAGGCAAGAGTACTCGAGTGGGTTGCCATTCTCTTCTCCTAGGGGATCTTCCACACCCAGGGATTGAACCCAAGTCTCCTGCACTGTGGGCCCATTCTTTACCATCTGAGCCACCTGGGAAGCCTGAATCAGCCATAAGTATACATATTTCCCTTACTCTTGAACATCCCTCCCACCCATTCTTTCCACCCTTCAGGTTTTCACAGAGCACTGGGTTGAGTTCCCTGTGTTGTACTGTAACTTCATACTAACTCTTTATAATCAAAGATAACCTTGAATAACCAAATGAATAGTAAAGAAAAATAGCAAAGTAGAAGAATTCACATTAGTTGATTAAAAAGCTTTTAAGAAAGCTATACCAATTATGATCATGTGGCATTTGTGAAAAAAATAAAGGCAGATCAAAGAAAAAGTTACTATACAAATTTACTATACAAATGCAGCAGACCCAATTCCTCTATTGACACATTTAAATATGTCTGGTTTTATCTATTTAATCATTATGCCTACAATTCTATGTAATACATTTATGCTTCTCTTTCTTCATTTTTCAACAATAGTTATATGCTGCTACTGCTGTTAAGTCACTTCAGTTGTATCCGACTCTGTGCGACCCCATAGATGGCAGCCCACCAGGCTCCTCTGTCCATGGGATTTTCCAGGCAAGAGTACTGGAGTGGGTTGCCATTGCCTTCTCCACTATAGTTATATAATTATGTATGTATATATACATATATGTGTATATATATATATATATATATATATATATATATATATCTGTTGGTTGCTTGGCTTTCCACACAAAGAACTCAAAACTGCAAAATAATATAACTATGGAAATATAAAATCTTGTCTGTATTACCTTCCCTTTAAAGAAAGAACTTGTCATCTGTTTCTCAGGTTATATATAGATCTATCTCATTTTTTAATTTCTTCTTATACATTATTTTACAAGAGTCAAATGATTTCTGTCTTCTGTCCCTCCCTACATGAAGCAATGCATAGACCTTGCAGGTGTATCTTGAATGTAATGAATAATATGAAGCCATCACATCAAATAAGCTTGGATCAAACCACTAACTTAAGAGCCACATAATCAAACAAAGGCAGATGACAGGAAAGTGCAGGTCACTTTTTGTATGGAAAGCAAAATAAATAAAAGTGAAATTTCCGCCCTTCCCTCTCTTGTTTCTGAAAAAAATAATCTTCACAGTGGACCAGAATGAAGAGGGTTTTCTGGAAGCCCCAGAGATTTAAATTAAACAGTCTGCTGCAGCAAACTCCAGCTTTTTCTTGCTTGGTTTGTTTCTTGCCATGGATTGCAGTCTTTCAATCACAGTTCAGCTCTACCAGCCTAGCAGTCCTTGCTAATTAGTGAACTAAAAGAAGAATTTTTAGTAAATACATCAGAAATTAAAGACCTTAACTAAGCCAAGAAGGAAGTGTGATTTGAATCTTAATTACTGCAGTCTATGATCGTCACTTTCTCAAGGAAAGATTAGACGTCTTGACACTACTTTGGATTAAAAAGGACCCCAAATAAAAAAGACAAAAATCTAGTAAAAATATTGAGTTTCTAACAATTAACAAAATTGATATAAATTCTAAATATTCCATCTCTGACATCATCCCCTAAATAAATTACAAGTGCTAAATCTGAAAAGAATGATTTATTCTGCAGTTTCAACATCAGGGAGCTTTTGACAAGCACTACTAAAAGGGCTCTGAAAAGGTGTTTTAACAAAGAGAATTGTTGATTCAGTGTAGCTGTGTTTTTAATCTGTAACATCTGGCTTGCCTCTCAGTACAGTCTTTCTAAACATCAAAAAGACTTTCTTTTTCTTGTCTTGATTATTACATCAACTCTTAATTAGCAATACATTTTTCTTCCTTTCAGTCAGTACTAAAAGATGTGGGAAGATCAAGGGAATGCAGCAGACCCCTTGTCTATTGTATCAATGGCCTTCTAGTTCCCCTGAGAGCTCTGTTTGCCTGTCCTCACAGGCACAATGGGACCACAGGCACATCAGAGACAACTTTCATCTAATTCAGTGTGCCTTTTCTATCCTGCCTTATTCTGTTAAGTATTCTGAGTGTTTGTAGTAAAAGCAGCTAAAATTTATTGAAATGCTTTACTTCCATAGATACACTGAAATAAAATCAGTAGAGTGTTACTTACATCCTGTAATTTTTAATCGCACTAATTTGTATGGCACATAATTGGCCTAATTATCTTAATGCTTTGCAACAGAAAGAAAAATACATCTAATACTTCCTCCTGCAAAGATGAATCAGCTTTGCTGTGTCTAAATAATTCAAAGTAAAGCAAAGACTTGACAGGCATCTGGTTAGAAGGATCATCAAGAAAATGGCTTATTTAATACATAAATTCCTCAAATGCCAGTCTACTTTGTTGAAGCACAGTAATAGATTATTTTAGCTTTACCAAATTAAAAATTGTATAACTTAAAATATTTAAAAAAATATTACTTTGGGAAATTAAAATTCACCACATATCAAAGAAGAATTGAGGTTTGAAAATGCAAATTTTCTACATATATTTGGAATCTGAATGATTTATTTTATTTTATATAGACATCAAGTTTGAATTCAATTACACAATTTCCAAGACATAAGTTAAAGCAAATAAATTGATAACTAATGAAAAGCCCAAGTGAAGAATTGCACAAAACAAAGTAAATGTCACAGAAAGACATATTTAAACATTTTTCTAAGGAGAATAATGTAGGAAAAAAAAATGAGTATTAGTTATTCCCATATTTTACTCCTGTTTTACATTTTTATGTAAAGTTTATTCAATAAAGATGAATAAAATTGAAATAAACTTTAAATTAAAATGCAGGATCTATAATATGTATTTGTCAATTTAAATTCAGCATTAAATAAAATTATTTGTTAATGAGAATAAAAATCAAGTAAAAAATTAAAATGTATATATCTGTCTTGAAGGAAATCCATCTCCCCACTTAGGTGATTTTTCCACTGCACTTGCTCTTTCATTTTAGTTTCTATTAGTAAATTAAAAATAATAATAATAATAGATTTTAAAATCTAATCTGTATAATAATATTAAAATAAAATGTATACAAATATATTCCCCTTTGTGTTACTAATTTACTGACATTCTTTGTACCTTTTAAAAACATAGCAGTCTTGATTTTTTTTCTATTCACAATGAATTGTGCCATTTAATTTCACAGCAACATCAGTTAATATGCTTGTAAATAAATGATACATATTTTACCAATACCTCAAGTCCCCTACTTTACTCTTCTTTCCACATTGAAGACAATGAGGAGAGCTCTCCTTTTGCAAATTATTAACTTTAAATAATTTGTAATACAATTTTTTTATGGTTGATCCCAAAAGGTTTCAAAGAAGAAACAACACAGTAACACTGTGTTTGTTTCTAGTAGATTAAGTTACAGTATTGGCATGAGAAGTAAAGTGGTTTCAATTCCCTGTGCTATGCTCCAACTGCATAACCTTATATAAATAATTTATTCTTCTCGAGCAGGGAATCCAACCAGGATCTTCTGCATTGCAGGTGGATTCTTTACCGAGTTATCAGGGAAGCCCCTGTCTGAGAGTTGGCTCCATTTACACACCGTCCTTCAATGGTCAACTTCCTTTACGGGTTCAGTAAAATACGTACTTTCAGACATCCACAAGAGATACTGTGATGGATCCCAGGATTGGGTTGGGGTGTTGGTTGTGTGTGCAACATATTTGTAAGCTAAAACTCAGACTGCCAGTTACATGACCCTGCAACTGCTGGGTCAGAGATGACTTCATTACTTGTGTCACTGCAAGCAGCTTAGATTCCTGTTTGTCAGTTCTTGCAAATATTAATGTCTTAGTGCATTTCTATTTATACCTTTTATACTTGGTGCATAATTATAACTAATATACATGGTGATCTTGTGTATCTGTCAAGTCCTTTGTTCTATATGCTGCATATTAAATACCTTATCACATTATATAAAATAACTTTTCATATTGAGGGAAGTAGTTCTGAAATTATTTGGCTTCAAGATATTTTTACATCCTTAAAAAATTAGAATGTCAAAGAGCATTTGTATTATATATATTGATATTTAATGTATTAAAATTATAAAGAAAATTATCCATCTTACAACTTGAATGCATCTTTTACTGATTTACATTATAACATCATGCACTGTCATTTGGAAATTATATGTCCATTTAGTTATGCAAATAGTCTGAATATAGCATTTGAAGTAGGCAAATTAAGTGCTTTGATTATTAACTGAATTTTGGGAAATTATTAGTATGCTGAGAAATTATATCTTAGGGTTATATTAGGTTTATTTTAATGAAAAAAGGGCTTTCCTAGTGGCTCAGAGGGTAAAGAATCTGCTAGTAATACAGGAAACCTGGGTTCCATTCCTCGGATGGGCAGATTCCCTTGAGACAAAAATGGCAACCCACTTCAGTATTCTTACCTAGAAAATTCTGTCAACAAAGGAACCTGGCAGTCTACGGTCCAAGGTATCACAAAATGTCGGATGCAACTGAGTGACTAACTTTTTCACTTTCAGAGAAAACTGTAGAGTATCTGTGATTTGTCTTTAAGTACTTCCCACTGGTACTTAAGTATTATCGATCTTAGTTTTATTCTTTATGTTTGTAAATACAAGAGAAAATTATTCCTTAAAATAATGTAAGATACAAGAAATTATTTATGTGACTTTATGTCACAATAGCAGCACCAAAGATCAAAGAAAAAAAAAGTCTTTTAGACTAAGACAAAAAAAAAAAATTATGCATAGTTGAAACTTCTGCAATGATCCTGGTTATATCATAGACATGGTTGATGTTTCTGGAGAAATAGCCTTACTGTATTCACAGCAGTGTCCTTTGTGCATGGTTCAGTTCAGTTCAGTCACTCAGTCATGTATAACTCTTTGCAACCCCATGAATCACAGCACGCTAGGCCTCCCTGTCCATCACCATCTCCCAGAGTTCACTCATACTCACATCCATCGAGTCGGTGATGCCATCCAGCCATGACATCCTGTGTCGTCCCCTTTTCCTCCTGCCCCCAATCCCTGCCAGCATCAGAGTCTTTTACAATGAGTCAACTCTTCACATGAAGTGGCCAAAGTATTGGAGTTTCAGCTTTAGCATCAGTCCTTTCAAAGAACACCCAGGGCTGATCTCCTTCAGAATGGACTGGTTGAATCTCCTTGCCGTCCAAGGGACTCTCAAGAGTCTTCTCCAACACCACAGTTCAAAAGCATCAATTCTTTGTTGCTCAGCTTCCTTCACAGTCCAACTCTCACATCCATACATGACAACAGGAAAAACCATAGCCTTGACTAGACGGACCTTTGTTGGTAATGTCTCTGCTTTTCAATATGCTATCTAGGTTGGTCATAACTTTTCTTCCAAAGAGTAAGCATCTTTTAATTTCATGGCTGCAATCACCATATGCAGTGATTTTGAAGCCCGAAAAAATAAAGTCTGACACTATTTCCACTGTTTCCCCATCTATTTCCCAGGAAGTGATGGGACCAGATATCATGATCTTTGTTTTCTGAATGTTGAGCTTTTAGCCAACTTTTTCACTCTCCTCTTTCACGTTCATCAAGAGGCTTTTTAGTTCCTCTTCACTTTCTGCCATAAGGGTGGTGTCATCTGCATATCTGAGGTTATTGATATTTCTCCCGGCAATCTTGATTCCAGCTTATGCTTCTTCCAGCCCAGCGTTTCTCATGATGTACTCTGCATAGAAGTTAAATAAGCAGGGTGACAATATGCAGCCTTGACATACTCCTTTTCCTATTTGGAACCTGTCTGTTGTTCCATGTCCAGTTCTAACTGTTGCTTCCTACCTGCATATAGGTTTCTGAAGAAGTAGGTCAGGTGGTCTGGTATTCCCATTTCTTTAAGAATTTTTCAACAGTTTATTGTGATCCACACAGTCCAAGGCTTTGACATAGTCAATAAAGCAGAAATAGATGCTTTTCTGGAACTCTCTTGCTTTTTCCATGATCCAGCGGATGTTGGCAATTTGATCTCTGGTTCCTCTGCCTTTTTATAAAACAAGTTTGAACATCTGGAAGTTCCCAGTTCACGTATTGCTGAAGCCTGGCTTGGAGAATTTTGAGCATTAGTGTGTGAGATGAGTGCAATTGTGCGGTAGTTTGAACATTCTTTGGCATTGCCTTTCTTTGGGATTGGAATGAAAACTGACCTTTTCCAATCCTGTGGCCACTGCTGAGTTTTCCAAATTTGCTGGCATATTGAGCACAGCACTTTCACAGCATCATCTTCCAGGATTTGGAATAGCTCAACTGGAATTCCATCACCTCCACTAGCTGTGTTCATAGTGATGCTTTCTAAGGCCCACTTGACTTTACATTCCAGGATGTCTGGCTCTAGATGAGTGATCATACCATCGTGATTATCTTGGTCATGAAAATCTTTTTTGTACAGTTCTTCTGTGTATTCTAGCCACCTCTTCTTAATATCTTCTGCTTCTATTAGGTCCATACAATTTCTGTCCTTTATCGTGCCCTTCTTTGCATGAAATTTTCCCAAGCTATCTCTAATTTTCTTGAAGAGATCTCTTGTTTTTCCCATTCTGTTGTTTTCCTCTATTTCTTTGCACTGATCACTGAGTAGGGCTTTCTTATCTCCTCTTGCTATTCTTTAGAACTCTTCATTCAGATGCTTATATCTTTCCTTTTCTCCTTTGCTTTTCACTTCTCTTCTTTTCACAGCTATTTGTAAGGCCTCCCCAGACAGCCATTTTGCTTTTTTGCATTTCTCTTCCATGGGGATGGTCTTGATCCCTGTCTCCTGTACAATGTCTCGAACCTCCATCCATAGTTCATCAGGCAGTCTATCAGATCTAGGCCCTAAATCTATTTCTCACTTCCACTGTATAATCATAAGGGATTTGATTTAGGTCATACCTGAATGGTCTAGTGGTTTTCCCTACTTTCTTCAATTTAAGTCTGAATTTGGCAATAAGGAGCTTTGTGCACAGATGATGCCATTACACAGAGGATGTTTGAATAAAGATCATCATTGAAACCTAGACCTGAATACAACCTCAGAGACTATTGAGGCCTAAGATATTTTATTGTTCATGAGGAACCTAAGAACTGAAAAATATTTTGACTTACTTAAGGTAATAGCTGCTTAGTGATATAGCTGAGACCAGAATATCGACAAAGGTTTCTCTTCAAGTGCTACATTATTTTCCCCTCAAATAAGAGTTATGGTTAATTTCAGTTAATCCTGAAAATATGATGAAAAATGTGTGGTCATATATTTTATAAATTAATCAGCTTAAAAATAGAGTCATATAAAGATTAGAAAAATAAATGTCTATATATACTTGTAACTATAGTTATGGTTCTGTTAGTCCAGGAGAATAAAATCTGTTTTTATTTACAAATAATATATGATGGTATAAAATATCAAACACATAAGTGAAGTTATCCAAATACCTGCCTGTAAATGTTAATATAAGTATGAAACTGAATTTTCTTTGGTAATCTAATTTCATTTGTTTTTACTGTTCAGTCCTTCAGTCACATCTGACAAAGAGACCTTATGGACTGTAGCATGCCAGACTTCTGGGTCCTTCACTATTTCCCGGACTTTGCTCAGATTCATGTCCATTGAGTCAGTGATGATATCTAACCATCTCATCCTCTGCTGCCTGCTTTTCCTTTTGTGTTCAATCTTTTCCCACATCAGGGTCTTCTCTAATGAGTCAACTTTCCACATAAGGGAGCCAAAGTATTGGAACTTCAGCCTTGACATTTTTTTTCCAATTAGTATTTGGCTTTGATTTCCTTTAGTATTGACTGGTTTGATCTCCTGGCAGTCTAAGAGACTATCAAGAGTCTTCTCCAGCACTACAGTTCAAAAGTATTGATTCTTTGGCACTGAGCCTTCTTTATTGTCCAACCTTCACATCCATACATGGCTCCTGGAAAAAAAACATAGTTTTGACTATAAAGACTTTTGTTGGCAAAGAGTAGTATCCACTTTTTAATACACTGTCTAGGTTTGTCATAACTTTCTTTCCCAGGAGCAAGTGTGTTTTATTTTCATGGCTCTAGTCACTGCTCATGGTGATTTTGAAGGGCAAAAAAATAAAATGTCACTGCTTCCCCTTTTTTCCTCTTGTATTTGCCATGAAGTGATGGGACTTGATGCCATAATCTTGTTTTATTAGTGTTAAGTTTGAAGCCAATTTCATTTACCATGACTTACAAGACAAATTCCTAACCTCAGAGCTTGGATTTTGATTAGCTGGATGTGACTGTTCTCATTCACTATTATATAGAAATATGGAAAAATGAAGAAAAATAATACAAATGTGGAGTCATAATTAAATGTTCACTATTTTCTTGTAGAAATTAACTCAATATAATTAATAAAAGCCAGATATGAAAAAAAAAACTATTTATGAATAAACCAGCAATAGACCTATGAAAGGGCTTCCCTGGTGGCTCAGATAGTAACCAATCTGCCTGGAATGTGGGAGACCCAGGTTCATTCCCTGGATTGGGAAGATCCCCTGGAGAAGGGCATGGCAACACACTCCAGTATTCCTGCTTGGAGAATCCCCATTGACAGAGGAGCCTGACAGGCTACAGTCCATGGGGTTGCAAAGAGTCAGACATGACTGAGTGACTAAGTACACACACAGAATTATGAAAGAGAACAATTTATTGTTTCCACTGAATTCTAACCCATAAGAGGACTGGGACTGAGCCCTTGTGTGGAGTGGCCAATCTATTACTCCTTCTTGCTCCAGCTCCAAAATTATATCTGTTTTGCATTCATTTAGAATAAATGAGAATGAATAATGACCATGAAATCCTAAAAGATATGGCCAACTACAAGTAAGGGCAGAGAGAGTAAGATAACTGTTAGCAGTGTATTCTATATACTTTATTTTCAATATTTCAATTCAAATACATAAACTGCATGCCACTTCATATCCTACACAGAAATACGATCTCCATTTCCTCATAGATGACAAACAAAGCAGACTGAGTAAGGGAAGTTTAGCAACAGACCTGAAGAATTGATACTTTTCTGTGAGTAAGAGGAGGAATATTAAAGGATAACACATCAATATTTCTCACTTTCTCCATGTAATAAGAAGCAAGTTGTTTGCTATGAATGATAGAGTGGAGATTGGGTATGGCTCCTATGAAGATTCATTAAAGTTTAAAATAATCATCATTGGGAAACCGCTTTGTAGATTAATACTGAAGGTTTTACAGGTGTTTGAGACCTTGCTTTACGTTTAGGAAAGAATCAATCTATCCATTTAATTTCATTTCTACATCACATAGGAACAAGGGAGACCAATGGCAGCATTTAGTATGATTTGAGAGTAAGAATTTTGCTGTGCTTCTTAAATGAGGAGTGGTAGACAATGTGATTTCAAGCTACTGGTGTAGGGCAGATTCATATCAGAAGTTAGAGTAGAAAGAAGGCTGAGTAAAAAGGGAGGAAAATATAATGGAAGAATATAGCATAAAATAAATGTTAAAAATTATAATAAGTCTAGAAAGGTGACTTAAAAGAAAATTGTTTGGAGATGGAAGTGTAAAAATTATTTTGTAGATCTAGATTTGAATCCAAGTTTCAAAAATGTGTAAAATGTGGCTATAGGGAATTAGATGTGGGATAATAAGGAAAAGATTTCAGATAGGTCATCTTCATGATGATAAAATAACTCCAGCCCCAGGAGGTGAGCTGAATAATGAAGAAGCACAAGGGCAAAGCCCAATTTCTACAGAGGATGTTGATGTATAAGCAGGTTAGTATTAAATTACAGATTCAAGAAAAGTGAGAAAACATATATTTCGAAGAAACCTGCACATGGAAAATGAGCAGTGGAGTGATAATGAGAAAGGGACAACAGGATATCATAATGTTGCTGGCCCTAATTCCACTCTGAGGCTGATCTGGGGTCCACATGTGTTTGGTGCCCAGTGCAGAAGGCTTCAGGAAATGACAGTTCAAAGGCTTCCTTTTTCAGTTTGTTTTATTCAAAGCAGAGACCTTCTTTCCTAATTCCTTTCTCTAAATTTTATAGTTATTTCAATTTTTTTGTCTCTCAAAATGTCCAAGAATTCTGGTTACTTTCTTTGTTTTAATAAATAAAAACCCTGGGCAGTTTAGAAAGCTTAAAGTTGACTAGTTAATATTTGAAGACTGATGCTACAGAAATAAGACACTATATCAAATATAAATTATGTGGATAAATATTAGTTTGTAACGTTATTTGTGCTAATGAAAATTTGGCCATAATTTAAATAATTAAATAGTAATACAAGACTATATATTGTTTAATACCTATTTTGTATGAGCTAAAATATAAAGCATGACTTTATGATTTCATACAGTTTCAAAGTGTTTCAGCATAATGAAAAATACTTAAATGTTGTGTGAAAACTAGAATTATACTAACAACATTCTAAAAGTAAAATATATCATTTCTGTATATGATATATTCAAGGAACAAAATGATTGCACCAAAGCTACAAAAGTAGTTTTCACTGGATGGTGTAATTATGAAAGTTATTCTTTTTTTTTTCCCCCCTCTCTGTGGGCTTTCACACTTTACAAAGCACAGACGGGTCAAATTGAAAACAGCATGATAATAAAATCAACCTAACTTAATAATCACATTAAATGCAATTGGTCTTCAGTTCAGTTCAGTTCAGTCACTCAGTCGTGTCTGACTCTTTGCGACCCCATGAACCACAGCACGCCAGGCCTCCCTGTCCATCACCAACTCCCTCAATCCACCCAAACCCATGTCCATTGAGTCAATGATACCATCCAACCATCTCATCCTCTGTAGTCCCCTGTACAATGGATACTAGCACAATATTTTAAATTAACTATACTTCAATTAAAAAAAAATAGAAGAGTACATAATATAACCTTGAGAAAAGAAATACAAGGATGGAACGCAAGTGGCTATGACAACAGAGATTGATGGGGGTGGTTGGAAAGGGGACATTATTTATATATAAAATATACTGCATATACTTTCCAAAGTTAAAAAATACTAATTTAAGTTTTTAAGTAATGCATATTTATTTATATAAAAAGTAACTTCCACAGTTATATATTTATGGTATATAAATATCTGCAGAAATATTGTACCTTCTTCAAAAATATTCATTACTTAAAATAAGATTTGTAATCATATAGGCAAATATGATCATGATTCTTCATGACTATAAATGCAATACATCATTTTTCAAAGGGAAAAATAAAACAATTTTTCAAAATAAAATAAGTATGATATTCAACTCATATTTTTTGTTTAGTTTTTAGAAAATAGCAATTTTTGGGATCTTTGAGAAACTCACAATTCATTCAGTTTTTTGGTGAGATGTAACTAATATTAAATTTGCTTTTTTGGTAATTCTTGATGATAAAATGTGACTAGGATTTCATTGCTGTAAATTTTATTCAGAAACATCTTTCATTTACTTAAATAAGAAACCTGTCTTGTAAAAGAAGACCAAATTACCCCAAACATTCCACATACTCATTTGGTCCAGTGGGGATTTTTAAAAGGATGCTCACATGATAGTTATCAGGTGCTTCCTGTTGGTAGATACCTTATTTCAGAAACACAGACTTTGTGATGTCTCCTGTGATATATTCTGTAGTTCTATTGTCAATGAAAAATAAAATAAAAGACTCTACATTTAAATTAAATTTACAGAAATAATGATTCAAAGTTTAAGTACCTATATGGCAAGTTTTAGGAAAAGCAAATAAACACAGCCAAGTTATAAATCATTCAGCGAGATGATTTATTATGAAAAAATAAGCTGACTTTAACTATAGTTTCTCTGCTGGGTGCTGCTCTATAGGACAGTTATAGTAAGTCAAGCAATGAATGAATAGAAAATATAATTCTTTTAACTTCCTAAGGATAAGCCCCTGAGACTTCTCTTTCACTTATGCATGCAAGTCTCTTTTATCAGAAAAGTATTTTATGCTGTACTGACTGCACCATATTTACTTATTCCTGAAAACAAATCTGAGATCAGATGGGTATTTGTGGTCTATTTTTATTTTAAGTTTGCATATTATGGATTTGTAGATGCATTGTTAGGTTTTCAGCACATTCTGCTAAAAGAAAACCCTACTACCTAACTATCTTAAAAGAGCCCATGGAGAGTGTGTTTTGTGTCCTTAGGAACACCATTTGTAATTTTATCAGCAACTGGTATATCATTTAAAATATTTTATTTTCAAAATTCTAGTGTTCATTTTTGACTTTTTGAAATTGTTTTCCTTTTGAATCATTGTTGCTAAATCCATCTTATGAAATAAATTTGCTTAAGAGGCATTCATGGATAGAGCTGTACAATTTTTTCACAACCAATATAGCTTTTGTCACCTCCACTTACATTAATCAAAAGTTTGAAAGTTTTAGGAAAAAAAGTTGCTAGAACTAAGCAAGTAAATGAAATGGTAGAGTAGAGAGAAAATAGGAAATAAGGTGAAAGAAGAGTGGGGGCGGGGAGAAGGGTATGCAGTGACAAATGAAGACAATAATCTGAAAGAAGTATAAGGAAAAGCAGCACCATATCTTCAAAATACAGTTATCTTAGGCTTCCAAGGTAGCACTAGTAGTAAAAAATCTACCAGCCAATGCAGGAGATGCAAGAGACGTGGATTTGATGCCTGGGTCTGGAAGATCCCCTGGAGGAGGTCATGGCAACCCACTCCAGTGTTCTTGCCTGGAGAATCACATGGACAGGGAAGCCTGGCAGGCTACAGTCCACGGGGCTGCAAAGACTCAGACACGACTGAAACAACTTAGCATACATGCACAGTCGTCTTGGTATTAAATCTTCCAGTTAGCTTTGTGGGCATTTACCACCTAATAAACTGGAATGAACATCAAAATGTTCAGAAAAGCAAAAACAAACAAACAACAACAACAAAAAAAAAAAACAGAGAATAACTAAAAGGAAACAAAAATTTAAAAGGTCATGTTTCTGAATTTTCCCCATAGATTTAACAGCTACCTATTAGCTCTATTTTTATGTTAAAAATGCCATGAAATACCTTTTTATGCAGTGTCTTGGATTCATAAAGTTGTTATAACAACTTTGTTCCTTACATATAGATTTTTTCTTTTTTTTTTTTTCCTTTTTTAAAAATTTTATTTTATTTAACTTTAGAATATTGTATTGGTTTTGCCATATATCAAAATGAATCTGCCACAGGTATACATGTGTTCCCCATTCTGACCCCTCCTCCCTCATCCCTCTGGGTCATCCCAGTGCACCAACCCCTAGCATTCAGTATCATGCATTGAACCTGGACTGGTGACTCGTTTCATATATGATATTATACATATTTCAATGCCATTGTCCCAAATCATCCCACCCTCTCCCTCTCCCACAGAGTCCAAAAGACTGTTCTATACATCAGTGTCTCTTTTGCTGTCTCGTATACAGGGTTATTGTTACCATCTTTCTAAATTCCATATATAAGAGTTAGTATACTGTATTGGTGTTTTTCTTTCTGGCTTACTTCACTCTGTATAATAGGCTCCAGTTTCATCCACCTCATTAGAACTGATTCAAATGTATTCTTTTTAATGGCTGAGTAATACTCTATTGTGTATATGTACCACAGCTTTCTTATCCATTCATCTGCTGATGGACATCTAGGTTGCTTCCATGTCCTGGCTATTATAAACAGTGCTGCGATGAACATTGGGGTACACGTGTCTCTTTCCCTTCTGGTTTCCTCAGTGTGTATGCCCAGCAGTGGGATTGCTGAATCATAAGGCAGTTCTATTCCCAGTTTTTTAAGGAATCTCCACACATATAGATTTTTTAATAGGTAAACAAGAGTGATTATTTCCTAAGGAAAACCATTTTCAAATAATATGTTTCAAATTTTCAATCAAAAAAATGATTTTGTGCTAACTAAAGTGAATAATATTACAGACTTCAAGCATGAGGTCTTTCTGTCCCCCCACCCCACCCCCATGTGGTGAACAAAGGATCTATCAGGCCAAAGTACTTTCTAAGAACAGTGCTTCCTCAGAAGGAAGAGATCAGGAAAGGATACCTAACTCAACCTATGTGTATGTCAAAATTTTCAGTACAGTCAATAGAAAGAGCTTTGGGAAGCTCACTGTCTGTGAGTCTCTTCCAATGATTGCCCTTGAATATGAGGCTAGGAACTGGGAAGAAAGCTTAATACTAGGGGGGCAGGTTCAGGAGACAAGACAACGTGACAAGAGTGGAAACACCATATTATTCTTG
Organism: Bubalus kerabau; assembly: GCF_029407905.1. Classification (NCBI taxonomy): domain Eukaryota; kingdom Metazoa; phylum Chordata; class Mammalia; order Artiodactyla; family Bovidae; genus Bubalus; species Bubalus kerabau. Next base: position 12,304,542 of record NC_073632.1, on the reverse strand, counting down.
ATTTCAATGTGACTCAGTTTCAGCAAGAGCAGAATGCAGCAGGAGGGGGAAGAGGTGTGTCCTGGGCTAAGCTATAGTGTCAGCTTCACTGAAACACATTTGACTAGATGCATAGGCAATTATATGTTCATTATTGACAACTAGCAGCCTACATAATTAGAAAAAAACTTCCTCAATATTTCCATGAAACTGTTTGTAAGAAACATCAAAGCTTTGTGTTTTTAAAGGTGTTTATAAGAAATACAATAAAATGAAAAGAAATGCTCATAAAGTAAAGTGCTATTTCACACAGCAAGACTTAAATTTTGACCCACTGTCAGAATGTGCAGCAGATGAAGTGAAAAATGCAATAGACTAAGAATCAGGAGACCAGGGTTTCCATCTTGTGTTGCCACTAGCTATCTGAAGTAGAGTATCTCAGTGTCTTTGTTTTTTTGTTTTGTTTTGTTTTGCTTTCTCTCTCTCTCTCTTTTTTTTTTTTTTTTTAACTTTTTCCTCTGTAAAATGAGATACTGGTTGATCTCTAAAATCTTGTCCAGTGCTGAAAATCTATATACTTTGAATTCTCTTTTCTAACAGCATAGATAGATTTATGTTGATCTATCCATGTGTGCATTTCCAATCTTTTGTGAGTAGTTTTATGCTCCATTATTTTGACTGACAATGTTTTTAGGTATACACTCTGTGACAGAAGGACTCAAAGTGATTCATTCAAAAATCAAAATCCCCACCACTGCCAATTAGCAAAGTCCCTAATCAATGAAGTGCCCTGTAGAAACTGTGATGCCACTATTTCCTCAGGATATGTTTCCAAGGATGTCTATCTGACCAAGAAAGAATGCATATACAGAGAAACAATCACTTAGAATTTCAATAACCTGTGGACTAAATATGTTCTTTTGAGAGCAAAATTACAGCTTACATTGCTTCCTTGTATACTTATGATACACATAGAAAAGATGAAAAAAGATTAGTGACAGAGATTACAAAAAAGCATTCATGAAATTAAGTGTACTCCTGTGAGCTAAAGTAATATGCATAAATATACCTAGGTTGTAATGACTCAGTTGAGAGAGAATAGACATGAAATATAAAATAGTGTATATATACATATATGCAATTGTTTACATATAATTATATTTCATCATATGTAACACAAATGTATATGATGGAGAACCGAAACACTATAATTGTCTATTGAACTGACTATATGATTCCAAGTTTTGGTTTCAGTTTTATCTCAAAATCACTGGTATGCCTGTGTCATGGTATCTTTTAGAAAGATTGGCATGTTTAAGTTAAATTTTAATAAATGTATCCAATTTGTGCTGTATTTAACAACTTGAAAATAAAATGATAAGTGACAAATGATATTTCAATAATGCCTTTGAAATATGTTACAAATAGTGTAGTTTTGCCCTCATTAACCCATTTATCTAAAGCACATTGTTTAGGAGAATTTGAAACCAATGCCAACTTTACTCTGCTGTGTAGTTACAAGCTTCATTACTGGTTTCTTCAAAAGCTCTTTTCCAAAAGGCTTTCTTTTATCTAGAAAGAACGTGGATAAACTAGCAACAAATATTCATGTATGCATCAAGAATGGTATACTAACAATGGTCAGTACTGCCATAGAATTTGTTTACATATACAAGACTGTATTCAACATATGATCCAATGCATTGTCTATGGACCAAATAAAGAAAATTGTACTTCCGTTTTATCCATTTATTTTTTCACTTCACTCCAAGGTACTCTATTATATAATTTAAGAGTTTTACCACTCTGAAATAAAAATTGACTTGAAAAATACAATGCGTGAATACTTAGTCACATACTCACATCTGACTCTGCAACCTTTTAGACTGTAGTTTGCCAGGCCCCTCTGTTTATTGGATTTGTCAGGAAAGAATATTGGAGTGGGTTGCCATTTCATTCTCCAGGGAATCTTCCTGAACCAGGGATCCAACCTGCATCTCCTAGGTCTCCTGTGTTGCAGGCAGATTCTTCGCCTGCTGAAGCCATTTGAAAAATACTTATCAAACCTATTCTATTACAGATGAATATCCTGACTTTTAAAGAGTTTAAGTGACTTTCTAGAATCACACAATTTACTAGTATCACAGTTGAAACTTTGGTCTTATGATTTCAAATGTAGCAATTATCTTTTAGTATTTTATTTAATTGGCTAAAATAAAGAACAATTATTCTAATATAATCGTCTTGTTGTAAAAATTGTGAGTTTATTCAGTAAGTTAGAGCTATAATTTTTATGGAAAGTAGGTTCTTGCTCAGAAGTTGAAATTAATCAAGTGAGAAAGGAGAAGTTAGGGGTTTTAACAATTGGAAATAGACCCAATAATCTAAAAACTTGCCTGCGCAAATGTCCTAGAGACTATCCTCAGGACTTTTCAAGAAGAGAGTAACACAGTCACCAATCAACCTTACAAAAACAAGTGGCAATTAGCAGAGGCTTTTCCCTTCACAGACCAATGTGTATTTACAACCGATGAACAGAAACATAAAGGGTGATCCTATTAAGGACATAGGTAAATGTGCAGTAGGGCTTTTTAATGCCCAGAAAGGTAGGTTTATGCAAAGTTCACAATTTGAAATGACAGAAGGAAGGTTTTAAATGGCATAGTTATATGAGCAGAACAACTGCATGATATTTGACAAAGGAGCACTGATTAAGAACTCTTTTGTGTTGGCCATTGGCCAGTTTTGCACAATTTGGAGTCTGCCCCAAATGCCTCTCAGGGTTTGTAACTAGATACTTAGACATATACAGAATGAACCCACTTAAAATGTATTTAATTAGAACACATACTAAAATCCCCACCTTTTTTGGTAGGTCAATATAAAACCAAATATAATTTAAAACTTGTTTTATAAGTATATAGTCAGGACTAAATATGTGATGACATAGACTTTACATTTTTAGCACTTTATTTTGAAATAATCTTGTACAAAATTCATGAGAGATAAAGTGAGTGTTTTATAGAATCAAGATAAATGAGCCTGATGAATTTATCTTCACACTGAGAACAATATTATCCATATGACTGGTATATCCAAAGTATGATTGCTTGACTGTGCCAGTTTTTGCCTCTGTGATGCTTATTTTGCTTTTTAGCCCAATCCATTTATAAAAAGCCAACTATCATGACATGCTGTATGCTATTTGGATTGTCTCCATGTTCAGCCTCTGAGTTGATTCATGTTTTCATCCTAATGAGACAGAAGACTGTAAATAAAAATTGAAAGAGAAGACCTATTTCCCTAAACCCTCTTTGCAAGATACTGGAACATGTACCTAGTTAAGTTGATGCTTAACTAAGAGAATATATTAATAGGAATGAAAAATCTCCCCCGACTTTCCCCCAAAGCCAACTGCATTGGGAGGTGGCAGCTTTCAGAATTGTCAGGAGTGGGTAATGGGGTGCTGTTATCTGGTGGGAGATTGTGGTGCAGCCATGGAAGATGCTGTACCCAGACTACATGACACTTGAGACAGACCAGAATCCTTCATGAGGAATTCCTTGGCATCCCTGGAACTACTTTGAGAGTGTTACATTGAGAATGTAGATGAGCAAATTAGGGCAACAACCTATAAAATGTAGATTATTATTGATAATATGACACTATTTCATCATTTGGCTATTAAAGACTATGGAAAGTTATTTGTTAATACTTTAACTTTCAAAGGAACACTTTACATCTTCCTATATCAAGCACTTGAGTCATGTAACACTTCATTATTCTTAATCTTGTGTGACAGTATGTCCTGCAATGCCACCCTTTACCCTATAATCCTGGAGAACTCCTCTATTGTTGGACAACTCAGGGGAGCACAGCAATGCAAAGACTCATGTGGGATCCAGGGTAACAGTCTGAAATGTAGCTCCATGGTTACTTGGGCTTTTTAGGATTAGGAAGCTAATCTCCCAGAATTTGGGTCCCACTAGATCAAACATGCATTCTTCCAGCAGCTCACCAGAGGAACAAGTTATCCAGTCAAAGTCAATTGCTGAGAGGAAAATGGAGACTTCTAATTTGTGAGCAAAGTGCAGCATTTTTGAATGACATTCCTGGGACTGATGAATGGTGGACATATTTATTAATTCAATCATTAAACTTTTAAATTATTTGAAGGGGGAATGCTAATTCCTTTAAACACTAAAGATTGGGAGAAAATTACCATTCATAAGACTATTAATGCATTCTTTTAATTTGAGCATTATACTCAAATAATTTTCACTAATTTCCATCAAACTATCCCCTCAAATTATCATATATTTAAATATCCCACCCATTGGGAAAATGCCTACAGGAATCTGTATGCTTTTAGCTAGTAGAATTCTACAGTTTTTCTATGTAGTTATACAGCCTTAAGACATAAAGTTAAGATTACTAAGATTTAATTATATTTATGCCCCAGTGTGTTTTTGCCAGGTGAATTTGTTAAAAAAAAATTAAATGAATCATTATAACTAATGAATTACAAGGAGGAAAAAAATGAGTTTTATGTAAAAATGTTCCAAATGTGATGAAAGTGAGTTGCTAAAAAAAAATAGTGAATGAGTATATAAATGTATTTTTTTAATGAAAGAAAGTAAAGGAATTCCACATTGAATGTGTTTTATAAGTATTAGTTCATTTTTAGATATTGCAGTCCAAGTCATAGATTTCATTTATTGAAGTTACATCTGTTTGTAAGAAAGATAATGACAAAAGTCCCCTTAAGCAAATAAATCATGCTCTTATTTATAACTATAACCTACAACTGCTGCTGATAGGGTAAGTTAATAAATATAAACATATATATTTTAATTATAAAAAAAATATAATATGTTCTTATGTTTTCCTGTTCAGTAGCAAGTTAAATATTTGAAACAGTTGTAAAAGTTAGGTAAACTTTTAAATAATTATTACGCTAAGACTTCTGCAATCCTATTGTTGTTTTGCATCCAACATTATAGATATAAAGTAGGAAGACATGTCCATCTATATATGCCAATCTATATTAAGCAATATCTCTTTACATTAAGAATATTAATTTTCTCAGTTTTTCCAATTAAAAGTCCTGAATATCAACTGTACTGTACTTAGAATGTTTAGACTCATTGTTTAAATATTAAAATTATTAATTTCACAGATGATAAATTCCCATTGTGATACCATATTTGCTTATCTTTTCAGAAAGTTAAGATGATTTTGAAGAGACAACATTATGTACGAACAGATACAAGCATAGAGAAATAATGTTAACTAAAAGTCACTGAGAAACATGGTCAGCAATGGAGGAAGTGAAAAACAACAAAATAATAGAACACATGCTGTTTTAAGATTCAGTATTCTATTTTGAGATTCAGTAGTAAATGAATAATTGTTATAATAATGAGTTGGAAACAGTTTTAACTTCGTATAATGAAGCTGAAACCAAATTTGGATGTATGTAGTTTTTAATATAGACTCGATGCAAAAATGTTTCTGGTTATGGTTGTGACATCCTTGTCCACCTCCTGCTTTACTGGAAAGCCTGCACATAGAGTTGTTCTATAATAAAGAAGAAACAGGGTATGCTCTTTTTATTTTTTCTTTTATGTACCAAAGCATGGTAGAAATCCCATCTTGAAAGCTCTGGAATAAAAACCCTATAAACTATACTACAACATTGTGGATAGTGAAATAACAAAGTAGTTTAAGATTGCTAAGCAGCACTTGGAGGGCAAATCTTTTCAACATTCTCGTTACAGATTTTTAACTCCTTGGAACATTTGGTTTGGATTCTAAAGCAAAAATCACACAACAGGATATCGTATCTCTTTTGTCTAAAGCCAGAGAATCCACACTGCCATGTTTTGGTTGACCAATTCAAAAGTTGTAAATCAGTTTGAGCATGACTTTTGCAGGGAATCTGGGACAGAGAAGACAATGATGATGATGAGGCTCCTAGAAAGGTTAAAGGCCGGCACAACACTGAGGATGAAACAGGGTTTGCAAATAGCTTCTCACCTGAGAAGTAAAACAGTATCTCTAGAAGCATTCTACATTAAATATTCTCCTTCCAGGCAGATAAATAACTTGAGTTTGTTCTCAAAGAACACTTAAAAATACTGTTTTCCAATTATTATATGCATGTCAGAGAACAGATAAAATTAAGAAATTATATTCTATAAATTTAATATTTGACTTCTTTTTCTTCTATTTTACAAAGAATTTTATTTTCTAAACAATATAATATTACAAATACTAGAACAGAGTCACAAAACTGCTTATACATATTATGAGATATATATATATATATATATATATATATATATATATATATATAGTTCCTGACAAAGAACTCCTAAAACACTTGAAAAATGAAATGGTTAGGAGAATCTTCCTCTCTAACATTTAGTCCTTGACCTTAGTCTTGACACAGAGCTCTTGAAACCTTTGTAATTTTCTGAGTAATAGAAGCTTCTGTCATCAAACTCCTAAATCCCTTGGAATGTCCTGGGTGATAGGAATATCTTTTTTTGTATAGAGTAGCTCTTGGTGGGTTCTTACATTGGGGGCTGGTCACCAGAAAGGCCAGCCATTAATAGAAACTTGAGACTTTCATCTACTTCCCCCATTCCGCAGAGAGAGGGGCTGAAAATGGAGTTAATAATTGATCATACCTCTGTGACAAGCCTCCATTAAAACCCCAATAGTATCGGGTTTGAGGAGTTTCAGGTTGGTGAACACACCTACATACCGGGAGGGTCGTGCACTCCAACTCCACAGAAACAGAAGCTCTTTCATTCAAGACCTTTACAAACCCTGTCCTATGCATCTCTTCATGGAGCTCTTCATCAGTATCCTTTTTCATATCATTTACAGCATTCAGTTAAATCTCTCAATGGTGTCTGACCCTGTGACCCCATGGACTACAGCATGCCAGGCTTCCCTGTCCATCGCCAGCTCCCAGTGCTTTCTCAAACTCATGTCCATCAAGTTGGCAATGCCATCCAACCATCTCATCCTCTGTCGTCCCCTTCTCCTCCTGCCTTCAATCTTTTCCATCTTCAGGGACTTTTCTAATGAATCAATTCTTCTCATTATATGGCCAAAGTATTGGAGCTTCAGGTTCAGCATCAGTCCTTTCAATGAATATTCAAGATTGATTTCCTTTAGGATTGACTGGTTCTCCTTTTAGTCCAAGGAACTCTCAAGAGTCTCTAACACCAGAGTTTAAAAGTATCAGTTCTTTGGTGCTCAGCTTTTTTTATGGTCCCACTCTTACATCCATACATGACTACTGGAAAAACCATAGCTTTGACTAGATGGACTTTTGTTGGCAAAATTATGTCTCTGCTTTTTATTATGCTGTCTAAGTTTGCCATAGCTTTTCTTCCTAGGGACAAGCATCTTTTCATTTCATGGCTGCAGTCTCTACCCACAGCGATTTTGAAGCCCAAGAAAATAAAGTCTGTCACTGTTTCCATTGTTTCCCCATCTATTTGTCATGAGGTGATAGGCCTGGACACCATGATCTTAGTTTTCTGATTGTTGAGTTTTAAGTCAGCTTGTTCACTCTCTTTCACTTTCATCAAGAGGCTCTTTATTAACCAATAAAAATAGATGAATGCTTTCCTGAATTCTATGAGTTATTGTGACAAATTATTGAACCCTGGGAAGGGACTGTGAGAATTCTGATTCATAGTCAATAGGTCAGAAATACAGGTGACAACCTGAAACTTCCAATTACTAAGAAGTAATATTTCTTATTATTTAAAAATATATAAGAGCGATTTTTGTGAAATTGCCCTTATATTTATAAAATTATATTGTTTGGCCAAAGGGGGAAAAAAAAAAAAGCCTTTGTAAAATAGAAGAGAAATAGATCAAATGCTAAGTGGATTAAATGGAGGGTAGTCTTGTGGGACTGAGCCCTTAACTCATGGATATGAGTTTATGAAGTTGAGTCAAAATCAAATTGAATTATAGGACACTTGGGCTTCCCTGGTAGCTCAGCTAGTAAAGAATCTGTCTTCGATGCAAGAGATCCCAGTTTGATTCCTGGGTAGGGGGATTCCCCTCAAGAAGAGAGGTAACATATTCCTGTATTCTTGGGCTTTTCTGGTGGCTCAGGTGGTAAAGAATTACCTGCAATGCAGGAAACATGGGTTTTATCTGTAGTTTGGGAAGATCCCCTGGAGGAGGGCATTGCAACCCACTCCAGTATTCTTGCCTGGAGAAACCCGATGGACAGAGGAGCCAGAGCCAGACATGACTGAGTGACTAAGCACAGGACACAGAACACCCATCTCATATCCCAGAGAACTGCTTTGTGTGGGACAAACCTCCAAACACTTGATTACCAGTGACAGAGATTCTTCATTTGGCCAAACCTTAGGCACACTCCCAAACCTTCACCTTGGCCTATCTGTGCACTTACTTCCTTGTGAAATCTGGTTTTAACAAGATCCCTGCCAAGTCAGTTGAAATAGAACCCTCAACTCTCAATATCTGGTCAGCTTTATATCTGATAAAGTTCATTCTCCATCATACTCTAGGCCTCAGCAAGAATTGTTAGGTCAGTGTAGACAGCCTTCCTCTTACTCCTGATGTTTCCTCTTAATAATTTTCCACTCACTGCTTCCCATACTGCTCCTTGGTTGTAAATTCCCAGTTGTTTGTGCTATTTTTTGGAACTGAGCCTAACTTTCTCCCACTTTAATATCCCTCTGCAGTGGTCCCTATCTACCCTAATGGGCCTAAATAAAGTTTGCCTTATGATCTTTAACAAGTGTCATTGAATTACTTTTTATTTAACATAGAAATGCTAGTTAAAAAAATTATTTGGTGTTTAAACATGTATAATATCCTATAAGAAACTAATCACCAGTCCAGGTTTGATTCAGGATGCTTGGGGCTGGTACACTGGGATGACCCAGTGGGATGGTATAGGAAGGGAGGTGGGAGGGGGGTTCAGGATGGGGAACATGTGTACACCCATGATGGATTCATGTTGATGTATGGCAAAACCAATAAAATATTGTAAGTAATTAACCTCCAATTAAAATAAATAAATTTAAATTTTTTAAAAAAGCATTATTTGCTAGTAGTAAAAGGGGACCACACAGGAGTCTTTACTTTTTCTCTTGCACAATTATATAGAGGACTAAAGTTTCAAAATTAAAATGATTTAAATGTTTTTAACTCATTTTTATTATGTGAGTTTAAAGACTATATCAACATGACAAATAGTTCAAAGAATTCTCTATTAAATGCATTATTTTATCTACTTCTGTAAAACTCAAGCATTCACAAAATAATTTAAAATATTTAGAAAATAACATTGAAGAAAAAGTTTGTGTAGTCCATTATAGTGGACATGAAAAAACAGCAAAATTCAAGGCTATTACAGGTGGCTTTTTGGTAGGGGGCATACCTTATAATGTCATGAAGTAACTGACATAGAATCAATTTCTTCTGCTCAGTAGGGAAGACTTCTTTTCAGTTAACCTCTAAGCTATTTTCATCCCACAACTCTTAAATTCAGATCCCTCCTACCACTGCCCAACAGCTGGGTAAAGAGAAGATTCAGAGCAAAGAGTCAAGACACAAAGGACAGTACATTCCTGCACATCCAGAAGTCAGTGAAATTTTGTTGAAAGCCCCTGAAGAAGAGCAAGCCTAACACCTCTGCATTGCATAGATCTCTGAAGAATGATATCAAGAAAAGCAGTAGCTAGAGATTTGACATGTGCTTAAGGAAGACTCCATTTTAATATTTGTTAAAAGTAGCTATCTCATCTGAGTTGGAGAGAATTAATAACCACGATATAAAAAGAACTGCAACAAATGACCAGAAACAAATCAACCCATAGACAAATATCAAATTATGTGAACTAAATAGAGACAAAAAACAAACATATTAAAAGAAATCAATCTTATTTTTAGATAATCAAACATTAGCAGCAGAGAGGTGACAGAGGCAGGAAAAAGAAAGAAAGAAACAACAACAAAACAAACAAGCAAGAACAACAAAAGAGGGAAATAATCAAGTGATATTCAATCTGCAGTCAGGTGATAGACAACTTATCCTGAAGAAAGGGAGCACAGTGACAAGACAGAACTTCCCTGGTTGTGCATGCCCAGATTAGTCAGGCATATGAACACTATTAAACCCAAACTCATTAAGCTAATGTTATAACAAAATGTGCATGTGGTTTTGTGCTCCCCAGGGTGGGCTTTTCTTAGAAAACCAAGGGTAAGGGCATGTGTAATAATGAACTTGCTACAGAACTAGAGACAATCAATCCAATAGCGATTCCTTGTCACTCAGTTATGATTGCACCTATCCTGAATGACATTGAAACATGTATAATATCATATGAGAAACTAATCACCAGCCCAGGTTCGATGCAGGATACAGGATACTTGGGGCTGGTGCACTGGGATGACCCAGAGGGATGATATAGGGAGGAGGTTGGGGGAGGGGGGAGGGTTCAGGATGGGGAACACATGTACACCCTTGGCGGATTCATGTTGATGTATGGCAAAACCAATACGATATAGTAAAGTAAAAAATAAATAAATAAATAAAAAAGACCAACTCTATTAAGTCTGCACAGAAGAGCTGGTTTTACCACGCAGAAACAACCCACTCTACCTCTGAGAGTGTATTTTTGCTTTAATAAACGTTGCTTTGCACTTTAGCCTGAAATGGAAGTTTGCAAATTTTTACTTGCTATGCTAATAACCAAGATTGCTGGGCCCAGTCTCCAATGACCTCCTCAATTGGAGCTGTCTGACCCAATCCACATCAACCTAGTAACATTATTAATCAGAAAATCAAGGAATTGAGAGAAACACATTGAGATACAAATTTATATTCCATAAATATAAAATTAATTTAAAAGGTGATCCGTGTATTGGAAAGGTTTTGGAGAAATGCATGATGCCTTATCCTGTTGGGAAAGAGTAAATTGGTACATACACTGTATGGTATGTCAGAGAATTTCTAAGATAATTCAAAATGTTTTAAACATGAATAAACTTGTAGTTCTAGATATACCACCTACATAAATGTTTATAAAAATGCATAGAAAATCCTTATAAGGATACTTATTGAATCATGCTTTCTAAAGAAAAAAACTGGAAAAAAAGTTCATCTGATGAAATGTAGATATACTGAGAGGTATACTAATAAAATAAATTATAATCCAGTAATTAAAATAAATAAAGTTTCTTTGTATCAATATGTTTATAAAGATAGATGAGACAACTAAACTATGTAATAATAACAAATTATTCCATATAATTATAGATTTATTAAGCATATATTTGGAAAGAGAGCACTGAAAATGGACCAAGGAGAGCAATAGAGGACATTTCTATTTTTTTCCTATTTATTAAAAAGTTATGAAGCTAATATAAGATGTATTTATATTTACTATTTGTGGCTATTTACAGATTTAATGAATTATATCTTTATATTGGAGAATTTAAGTATTAAAACCTTTATATTTATTTTATACACTACAATTTATTAAAGAATGATAAAATATGAAAAAAGTGAAAGGTAAGACATTTTCAGTTATGCAGATTCACAAAAGATATTTGTGGAAGAAGGGAAATTTAGTGGACACAGGAAAAACAGATACTATATTGTACAAAAATGACACCACCACCCAAAACTATTAAACAAGCAATATATATTTTGAATTAGAAGCCTAATGTCCTAGAACATTTCATAGCCACTTATGAACAGAAGTGCTTTAGTATGTTATAGCTGTCAAATACTAAAAATATCATTCCTTTAACCTTAGCTACACATTTACTTTGGATATAGTTATAGTATTACAAGTCATTCTTATCAAATTTTGCTTTGGTTTTAAACATTAATGTTAAAAATGACTGTAATAATAATGTATACACATGTATAATGTATAATGAAATAAGAAGTATGTATATTGATATTTAAGGTCTTCCCAGGTGGCTCAGTCATAAAGAATCTGCCTGCTAATGCAAGAGATGTAGGAGATCCAGGTTTGATCCCTGGGTTGGGAAGATCCCCTGGAGAAGGAAATGGCAACCTGCTCCAGTATTCTTGCTTGGAAAATCCCATGGACAGAGGAGCCTGGGGGCTACAGTCCATGGAGTCACAAAAGAGTCAGACAAAACTGAATAACTGAGCATGCATGCATGATAATATTAAATCAATCAGTCTATTTGTGTTACTGAGTTTCTCTAGTAGAATTTTGTTTGTTTGTTTTAAATTTCAATCCAAAGAAGAATTTAAAACTGTCTAAAAAGCAGTGTATATGCTATTGGGTTATTTAATGACACAATTTGGTGTATAATGTCAGTTTCATGATGTTATGTCTGTTCTTCAGTTGCTAAGTTGGATCCAACTGTGTGAGACCCCATGGACTGATGTCAGGTTTTCCTGTCCTCCTCTACCTCCCAGAGTTTGCTCAAATTCATGTCCATTGAATTGGTGATTCTATATAACCATCTCATCTCCTGTCACCCTCTTGTTTTGCCTTCAATCTTTCCCAGCATCAGGGCCTTTTCCAATGAGTAGCTCTTCACATCAGAGGGCCAAAGTATTGGAGTTTCAGCTTCAGCTTCAGCCTGAGTTCTTTCAATGAGTATTCAGGGTTTATTTCCTTTAGGGTTGACTGATTTGATACACATGATACAATATGTTTGCCCACAATTTCTAAGGTTCAGTATTGTAAAATAAGACAATTGATGAGTTATATAATTTTTGTCTTTTTTTTAATTTAAATTTATTTATTTTAATTGGAGGCTACCTACTTTACAATATTGTATTGGTTTTGCCATACACCAACATGAATCTGCTACAGGTGTACATGTGTTCCCCATCTTGAACACTCCCTCCCACTTCCTTCCCCATTCCATCCCTCTGGGTCATCCCAGTGCACCAGCCCCAAACATTCTGTATCACGCAGTGAACCTGGACTGGTGATTGGTTTCACGTATGATACTATACATGTTTCAATGCCATGCTCCCAAATCATTCCACCCTTGCCTTCTCCCACAGAGTCCATAAGACTGTTCTATACATCCATGTCTTTTTTGGTGTCTTGCATACAGGGTTATCATTATCATCTTTCCAAATTCCATATATATGCATTAGTATACTGTATTGGTGTTTTTATTTCTGGCTTACTTTACTCTATATAATAGGCTACATTTTCATTCACCTCATTAGAACTGATTCAAATGTATTCTTTTTAATGATTGAATAGTACTCCATTGTGTATATGTACCAAAGCTTTCTTATCCATTCATCTGCTGATGGACATCTAGGCTGCTTCCATGTCCTGGCTATTATAAACAGTGATCCAATGAACATTGGGGTACACGTGTCTCTTTCAATTCTGGTTTCCTCAGTGTGTATGCCCAGCAGTGGGATTGTTGGGTCATAAGGCAGTTCCATTTCCAGTTTGTTAAGGAATCTCCACACTGTTCTCCATAGTGGCTGTACTAGTTTGCATTCCCACCAACAGTGTAAGAGGGTTCCCTTTTCTCCATACCCTCTCCAGCATTTATTGCTTGTAGACTTTTGGATCGCAGCCATTCTGACTGGTGTGAAATGATACCTCATTGTGGTTTTGATTTGCTCTGATAATGAGTGATGTTGAGCATCTTTTCATGTGTTTGTTAGCCATCTGTATGTCTTCTTTGGAGAAATGTCTATTTAGTTCTTTGGCCCATTTTTTGATTGGGTCATTTATTTTTCTGGAATTGAGCTGCAGGAGTTGCTTGTATATTTTTGAGATTAGTTGTTTGTCAGTTGCTTCATTTGCTATTATTTTCTCTCTTTCTGAAGGCTGTCTTTTCACCTTGCTTATAGTTTCCTTTGTTGTGCAGAAGCTTTTAATTTTAATTAGGTCCCATTTGTTTATTTTTGCTTTTATTTCCAATATTCTGGGAGGTGGGTCATAGAGGACTCTGCTGTGATATATGTCAGAGAGTGTTTTGCCTATGTTCTCCTCTAGGAGTTTTATAGTTTCTGGTGTTACATTTACATCTTTGATCCATTTTGAGTTTATTTTTGTGTATGGTGTTAGAAAGTGTTCTAGTTTCCTTCTTTTACAAGTGGTTGACCAGTTTTCCCAGCACCACTTGTTAAAGAGATTGTCTTTTCTCCATTGTATATTTTTGCTTCCTTTGTCAAAGTTAAGGTGGCCATAGGTGTATGGTTTACCTCGGGCCTTTCTATTTTGTTCCATTGATCTATATTTCTATGTCTGTGAGAGTACCATACTCTCTTGATGACTGTGGCTTTGTAGTAGAGCCTGAAGTCAGGCAGGTTGATTCCTCCAGTTCCATTCTTTCTGAAGATTGCTTTGGCTATTCGAGGTTTTTCGTATTTCCATACAAATTGTGAAATTATTTGTTCTAGCTCTGTGAAAAATACCATTGGTAGCTTGAAAGGGATTGCATTGAATCTATAGATTGCTTTGGGTAGTATACTCATTTTTACTATATTGATTCTTCTGATCCATGAACACGGTATATTTCTCCATCTGTTAGTGTCCTCTTTGATTTCTTTCACCAGTGTTTTATACTTTTCTATATATAGATCTTTTGTTTCTTTAGGTAGCTATATTCCTAAGTATTTTATTATTTTTGTTGCAGTGGTGAATGGAATCGTTTCTTTAATTTCTCTATTTTCTCATTATTAGTGTATAGGAATGCAAGGGATTTCTGTGTGTTGATTTCATTTCCTGCAACTTTGCTATATTCATTGATTAGCTCTAGTAATTTTCTGGTGGAGTCTTTAGGGTTTTATATGTAGAGGATCATGCCATCTGCAAACAATGAGAGTTTTACTTCTTTTGCAATCTGTATTCCTTTTATTTATCTTTCAGCTCTGATTCCTGTGGCCAAAACTTCCAAAATTATGTTGAATAATAGTGGTGAAAGTGGGCACCCTTGTCTTGTTCCTGACTTTAGGGGAAATGCTTTCCATTTTTCACCATTGAGGATAATGCTTACCCTGGGTTTGTCATGTATAGCTTTTATTATGTTGATGTATATTCCTTCTATTCCTGCTTTCTGTAGAGTTTTTATCATAAATGGATGTTGAATTTTGTCAAACGCTTTCTCTGCATCTATTGAAATAATCATATTACTTTTATTTTTCAATTTGTTAATGTGGTGTATTACATCGATTGATTTGTGGATATTGAAGAATCCTTGCATCCCTGGGATAAAGCCCACTTGGTAATGATGCATGATCTTTTTAATGTATTGTTTGATTCTGATTGTTAGAATTTTGTTAAGGATTTTTGCATCTATGTTCATCAGTGATATTGGTCTGTAGTTTTCTTTATTCTTTTTCTTTTTTCTTTTTTGTGGTATCTTTGTCAGGTTTTGGTATTAGGGTGATGGTGGCCTCATAGAATGAGTTTGAAAGTTTACCTTCCTCTGCAATTTTCTGGAAGAGTTTGAGTACGATAGGTGTTAGCTCTTCTCTAAATTTTTGGTAGAATTCAGCTGTGAAGCTGTCTGGACCTGGGCTTTTGTTTGCTGGAAGATTTCTGATTACAGTTTCAATTTCTGTGCTTGAATTTCTGTACAGTTTCAATTTCTGTGATGGGTCTGTTAAAGTTTTCTATTCCTTCCTGGTTCAGTTTTGGAAAGTTGTACTTTTCTAAGAATTTGTCCATTTCTTCCACATTGTCCATTTTATTGGCATATAATTGCTGATAGTAGTCTCTTATTATCCTTCTGTATTTCTGTTGTGATCTCTGCATTTTCATTTCTAATTTTATTGATTTGATTTTTCTCCCTTTGTTTCTTGATGAGTTTGGCTAATGGTTTGTCACTTTTATTTATCCTCTCAAAGAACCAGCTTTTGGCTTTGTTGATTTTTGCTATGGTCTCTTTTGTTTCTTTTGCATTCATTTCTGCCATAATTTTTAAAGATTTCTTTCCTTCTACTAATCCTGGCGTTCTTCATTTTTTCCTTTTCTAGTTGCTTTAGATGTAGAGTTAGGTTATTTATTTGACTTTTTTCTTGTGGCAAGCCTCTATTGCTATGAACCTTCCCCTTAGCATTGCTTTTACAGTGTCTCCCAAGTTTGGGGTTGCTGTGTTTTCATTTTCATTCGTTTCTATGCATATTATTATTATTTTTTTTTAATTTCTTCTGTGATTTGTTGGTTATTCAGCAGCATGTTGTTCAGACTCCATATGTTGGAATTTTTTAGTTTTTCTCCTGTAATTGAGATCTAATCTTACTGCATTGTGGTCAGAAAAGATGCTTGGAATTATTTCAATTTTTTTTTTTATTTACCAAGGCTAGATTTATGGCCCAGGATGTGATCTGTCCTGGAGAAGGTTTTGTGGGCACTTGAGAAAAAGTTGGAATTCATTGTTTTGGGGTGAAATGTTCTATAGATATCAATTAGGTCTAATTGGTCTATTGTATCATTTAAAGTTTGTGTTTCCTTGATAATTGTATGTTTAGTTTATTTATCCATAGGTGTGAGTGGTCTTTTAAAGTCTCCCACTATTATTGTGTTATTGTTAATTTTCCCTTTCATACTTGTTAGCATTTGTCTTACATATTGCGGTGCTCCTATGTTGGGTGCAGATATATTTATAATTGTTATATCTTCTTCTTGGATTGATCCTTTGATCTTTATGTAGTGTCCTTCTTTGTCTCTTTTCACAGCCTTTGTTTTACAGTCTAGTTTATCTGAAATGAGTATTGCTACTCTGGTTTTCTTTTGGTCTCTCTTTGCGTGGACTATCTTTTTCCAGTCCTTCACTCTCACTCTGTATGTGTCCCTTGTTTTGAGGTGGGTCTCTTGTAGACAACATATATAGGGGTCTTGTTTTTGTATCCATTCAGCCAGTCATTGACTTTTGATTGGGGCATTCAGCCCATTTACATTTAAGATAATTATTGATAATTATGATCCCGTTGCCATTTACTTTATTGTTTTGGGTTCGAGTTTATACATCCTTTTTGTGTTTCCTGTCTAGAGAAGATCCTTTAGCTTTGTTGGAGAGCTGGTTTGGTAGAGTTGAATTCTCTCAGCTTTTGCTTTTCTGTAAAGCTTTTGATTTATCCTTCATATTTGAATGAAATCCTTGCTGGGTACAGTGATCTGCCTGTAGGTTATTTTCTTTCATCACTTTAAATATGTCCTGTCATTCACTCTTTGCCTGAAGAGTTTCTATTGAAAGATCAGCTGTTATCCTTATGGGATTCCCCTTGTGTGTTATTTGTTGTTTTTCCCTTGCTGCTTTTAATATTTGTTCTTTATGTTTGATCTTTGTTAATTTGATTAATATGTGTCTTGGGGTGTTTCGCCTTGGGCTTATCCTATTTGGGACTCTCTGGGTTTCTTGGACTTGGGTGATAATTTCCTTCCCCATTTTAGGGAAGTTTTCAACTATTATCTCCTCAAGTATTTTTTCATGGTATTTATTTTTGTCTTCTTCTTCTGGGACTCCTATGATTCGAATGTTAGGGCCTTTAACATTGTCCCAGATGTCTCTGAGATTATCCTCATTTCTTTTAATTTGTTTTTCTTTTTTTCTCTCTGATTCATTTATTTCTACCATTGTATCTTTTACCTCACTAATCCTATCTTCTGCCTCAGTTATTGTACTATTTGTTCCCGCCAGAGTGTTTTTTATCTCATTTATTGC
Organism: Bubalus kerabau; assembly: GCF_029407905.1. Classification (NCBI taxonomy): domain Eukaryota; kingdom Metazoa; phylum Chordata; class Mammalia; order Artiodactyla; family Bovidae; genus Bubalus; species Bubalus kerabau. The sequence continues at coordinate 12,286,854 of NC_073632.1, read as the reverse complement.
ATTATTCATTATATACTTACTCTTTTTTTTTTTTTTTATTTCTTCTAGGTCCTTGTTAAACATTTCTTGCATCTTCTCAATCCTTGTCTCCAGGCTATTTATCTGTGATTCCATTTTGTTTTCAAGATTTTGGATCATTTTCACTATCATTATTCAGAATTCTTTATCAGGTAGATTCCCTTATCTCTTCCTCTTTTGTTTGGTTTGGTGGGCATTTATCCTGTTCCTTTACCTGCTGAGTATTCCTGTCTCTTCATCTTGTTTATATTGCTGTGTTTGTGGTGGCCTTTCTGTATTCTGGCAGTTTGTGGAGTTCTCTTTATTGTGGAGCTCCTCACTGTGGGTGGGGTTGTATGGGTGGCTTATCAAGGTTTCCTGGTTAGGGAAGCTTATGTCGGTGTTCTGGTAAGTGGGGCTGGATTTCTTCTCTCTGGAGTGCAATGAAATGTCCAGTAATGAGTTCTGAGATGTCAGTGGATTTGGAGTGACTTTGGGCAGCCTGTATATTGAAGCTCAGGGCTATGTTCCTGTCTTGCTGGAGAATTTGCATGGTATGTCTTGCTCTCGAACTTGTTGGCTCTTGGGTTGTGCTTGGTTTCAGTGTAGGTATGGAGGCGTTTGATGAGCTCTTGTCAATTAATATACCCTAGAATCAGGAGTTCTCTGCTCTTCTCAGGATTTGGACTTAAGCCTCCAGCTTCTAGTTTTCAGTCTTATTTGTACAGTAGCCTGATGACTTCTCCATCTATACAGCACCGCTGATAAAACATCTCCTTTTAAAGACAATGGGCTGCCTTTCTGGGTGCCTGATGTCCTCTGCTGGCATTCATGTTGTTTTGTGGATTTTCTCACTGTTCAAATGTTCTTTTGAAAAATTTGTGGGGGAGAAAGTGGTCTCCCCATCCTATTCCTCTGCCATCTTAGGACTGCTTTCCAGGAAAAGTTTTTATATTTCCCTTCTTGTCAACAGATACTGCCAGTTAGTTAATGAAATTAATTTATTTATGATACATAACTTTGAAGAGTCAAAAAATCATTGACTAGTCTCATTCTTTCCATTTTTTTAAGTCACCTATTATCTTTATAAAGTGTCAAAAGGAAAAGTATCATAGCAGTAAAATGGCTTACTTTATTACCCTGATGTTCAGCTCACAACACTGTAATTCTATAGATGAGGATATGCAGAAAGAGAATTATAGAAAATCAAAGCTGTAGTTAAGGACACATAAAAAAAAAGATATTTCAAGAAATGTATTAGATAAGGAAGGCTTCAAAATATGGTGAGATGCCATCAATATCAAGGATGATTTATAGAACACGTGTGAAGTCACATTTTAAACCCTTTTTATTTATGTCAGTTCCTCTTTTTCCACATCAAGTTCCTTTGAACATATTTCCTAAGGTGGTTTTATGATTTTTATGATTTGGTAAGGATCAACTTAAGTATTCCAGGAAATTGGAAAATGGCCTTTTATATTTGTTCATAAGATATAAGAATGAATTTCAATACCTATATTTTGTCTGGAAAGAAACTAATACAAAGTCACTTTTATAGATTTTGCAGTTGAGAAGTTTTTATTGAATTGAAACTAAAAAATCTATATTTCATTCAACATATACTCAATCACTACAAATGGAATAGTTGCATTCACCTTTCTCTTTTCATCTCATTTTCTTTCTTTGACCATTTTGAAATTTAGTATCACTTATTCATTAACACAACTGAGTGACTGACACACACTATCATTTTAGGATTTTAAGTCTTTTTTTGATGGCTCTGATGATAAAGAATCTTCCTACAATGAAGAAGTTCTGGGTTCAATCCCTAGGTCGGGAGGATCCCTGGAGAATGGAATGGCTACCCACTCCTGTATTCTGGCCTGAAGAATTCCACAGACAGAGGAATCTGGTGGTCTTCAGTCTATGGGTTCACAAAGAGCTAGACACTTAGCGACTAACACACACACACACACACACACACACATACACACACACACTCATTAACAAAATAGATGCTATAAAAACACATTAAATTTTTTATAAATTTTTGGTAACTTATTTGCACAGGACTGATATTATTATTACTGAGATTCCCTGGTGGCTTAGCTGGTAAAGAATCCAGCTGCAATGCAGGAGACCTAGGTTCAATCCCTGGGTTGGGACGATCCCCTGGAGAAGGAAACAGCTACCCACTCCAGTATTCTGGCCTGCAGAATTCCGTATATAGTCCAAAGAGTCAGACATGACTGAACGACTTTTATTTTCACATTGTTATTAGTAAATTAGGAGTTGAGATAAGTTGCAGAGATCCATGAATATGCATACTCCATGACTGCCACACACATCTTTGAAAAAGCAAAAAAACAAACATACCAAAAACCAAGCTATAGGGGTTAATTCCTCCAGAATAATTGTTCATGCCATTTACATTTTAATGAAACTGATCATATTATTTTACCTATAACTGCAAACTGGAAATTAATTTGCTAGGAACAATGGTCACCATATAAAAGATCAGAGATCTTAGATTTAATCCATTTAGTAAGAGCTGCTGCTGCTGCTGCTAAGTTGTGTCTGACTCTGTGTGACCCCACAGACGGCCTCCCACAAGGCTCCCCCGTCCCTGGGATTCTCCAGGCAAGAATACTCAATTTCCTTCTCCAATGCATGAAACTGAAAAGTGAAAGTGAAGTCATTCAGTCATGTCCGACTCTTAGCGACTTCAGGGACTTCAGCCTACCAGGCTTCTCCATCCATGGGATTTTCCAGGCAAGAGTACTGGATTGGGGTTAGTAAGAGTACTACAGATTAAATGGATGCAAAAGTGCTCAGCTAAATCCTCTTATCTGGAAAGTGTAAATGGTGTGAAAAAATCTAGGTCTCTTCTGCTCTCTTTGCTGCCTCAATGATACTAATAAATTCATCTGACTTCTATAAAACCAAGGGTGTTCACAAATTTTCAGTATACAGTCCACAGCATCTGGGATAAAAAAGTGTTGTGTCATATTCTTTTATACATTTGTATGGAACACATTCATCAAAGGGGATCTATGATTATTTTTCCTTGCAAACTTTAAGAGCCCTATTAAAAGCTATGTCTCACTAGATAATAAGAACCCCTTCTCACTAGTCAGTTTTATAATTATATACCTGCTATTTTGTGTTTTATAGAATAGATATCTCCTTTCTTTATAATGAGTTGAAAATACTTTAGTCACTTAAGGTAGAATAAAATAATCCTGAAAAGGTTTTCCTTTGTAAGTCTATTTTGCTTGCATGGTACATCATATGTTATTACTATAAACACAATAATGTGGCTAAGAGTTGTGATTTAAACTCAAAAGATTTTAGTTTGAATCTCAGTTCTTCCATTTACTAGTGGTAAGATTCAGAACAATTTATAAAATGCCTGAGAATCTGTTTCTTCTCAGAAAAAAAAAAAAAAAAAAGAGAGAGAGATAATAATACCAAGGCCTAGAGGTAATGTATTCAAGTCATTTAATAGCTCAGGAAATACAACAACCACTTCCCTAATGGTTACAGTTATTACTGTTATTAAAAGAAAGTCTGAAAATAACTAGAACATGAACATTATCAATATGGAAATTGAAAATGTGAATCAGTACACAAGAAGAAAGACAAATAGGATAAAGGAATTAGCATTCAGAGAAAAAATTACATTGCCGAGATCTAAATATTATCACAATCACTTGCTTTTGAAAATAATTATTCCCTCCAACTATCAAGGCCTCTCTGTTTAAAAAAAAAAAAAAAAAAAAAAAATCCACTCCTACTTAAGGTTGCATGTCATTTATACATACTTACACCAGTGCTCTTCACAGTGCTTGATGACTAGAAATACCACAATGAAATAATTACTGTCTCACATTAAAAAGTCATGATAAGAAATAGACTATGTCACACATGTTTTGTTGAAATAATTTGGATGGATCCACAGAGCTGCCTATGATACACACTTGCCATTTTTCCCTGAGGTTATAAACACATTCAGGAGAGGCAAACCTACTTACTACAGCCAGCCATCTTCAAAACACTGTCATCCATTTTCCCCCTCTTAATAATATCTTAAGGGGATTCTTTAGCGTTTTTTTTTTTTTTGTTGTTGTTGTTGTTTTTACATCAGTTCAGTTCAGTCACTCAGTCATGTCCAACTCCATGGATGCAGCACCCAAGCTTCCCAGTACATCACTAACACCTGGAGCTTGCTCCAATTCATGTCCATTGAGTCAGTGATGTTATCCAACCAATTCATCCTCGGTTTTCCCCTTCTCCTCCTGCCTTCAATTTTTCTCAGCATCAGGGTCTTTTCCAATGAGTCAGTTCTTCACATCAGGTGGCCAAATTATTGGAGCTTCAAAGTATTGGAACATGTCTTATCTCTCAATTTAATTAATTATCTTGTAATATATTTCAGTAATATTTTATAATATTTGATATAAAGATGATAAATGTCTTAGTTCTGATTTATAGCTAAGTATTTCACATTTTAGATACTATCTTAAAATGACAATTCTTTATTAATACAATTTCCAGCTGCCTGTTGTAAGTAGAAAAAATACAAGTGATTTTTTTTATATAGATGTTTTATTCTGCAAACTTTATAAATACAGCAATTAGTTCTAGTCACATTTTAATAGATTACAGAATCTTTTCTACTATAGATTACCAAGTTGTCTGTTAAGACAGCTTTTGTTCTTTTTAGTTTCTTTTAATTATTTATTTAGTTAATGTAGAGTTGATTTATAATAATGTTTAAGTATATGGTGCATAGTTAGTTATTCATTTATATATTTTTGGATTATTTTCCATTGTAGGTTATTATAAAATACTGAACATATTCTCTTGTTCTTTACAGTTAATCCTTGTTTTTTATCTGCCTTATGTAAAATAAAGTAGTTTCTTTCTGTTACTCTTATGCTTTTATTTTATCCTTTTTCCTTCCATTTCCCCTTCAGTAATGGCAAATTTGCCTTCTATGTCTGTGTCTATATGAAAAAATACCTGTTTGATAAGTGGTGCTAGAAAAACTGAACAGAGTCTTTAATCCATTTTGAGATTATTTTTGTATATTTTGTGAGAAAGTTGTCCAGTTTCCAAGACTTAAACGGAAGACGTGAAACCATACAACGTTAGAAGAAAACTGGAATTGGCATTGATTTTAGCAATTTTTTTTTAAATCACTCCATTCAGGCAAAATAATCAAAAGCAAAAATAAACAAATGTAACCTAATCAAAAGCCTTACTACAGGTAAGTAAATCATCAACAAAAGAAAAAAAAAAACAAACAAACAAACACAATTTCCCTATTATTTGTATAGATTTTTGCAAATAATACATCAGACAAAGTGTTAATATCCAAAATATATGAAGAATTCATAGAACTCAACATCAAAAATAAAAAACAGCAACAATGACAACAACAAAACAAATAACCTGACTAAAAATGGGCAAAAAACCTGAATAGACCTTTCCCAAATAAGACACACAAATGGGAAATAAGCACATTAAAAGATGATCAATATCCTTAAAGGTCAGAGAAATGCAAATCAAATCCATAAGACATCACCTTACACTCATCAGAATAGCCATTATCAAAGAGGAAATAAATAACATGCTGATAAAGTTGGCTTAAAACAACATTCAGAAAACGAAGATCATAGCATCAGGTCCTATCACTTCATGGGAAATAGATGGGGAAACAGTGGAAACAGCGTCAGACTTTATTTTTCTGGGCTCCAAAATCACTGCAGATGGTGACTGCAGCCATGAAATTAAAAGACACATACTCCTTGGAAGAAAAGTTATGACCAACCTAGATAGCATATTGAGAAGCAGAGACATTACTTTGCCAACAAAGGTCCATCTAGTCAAGGCTATGGTTTTTCCAGTGGTCATGTATGGATGTGAGAGTTGGACTGTGAAGAAAGCTGAGCACCAAAGAATTGATGCTTTTGAACTGTGGTGTTGGAGAAGACTCTTGAGAGTCCCTTGGACTGCAAGGAGATCCAACCAGTCCATTCTGAAGGAGATCAGCCCTGGGATTTCTTTGGAAGGAATGATGCTGAAGCTGAAACTCCAGTACTTTGGCCACCTCATGCGAAGAGTTGACTCGTTGTAAAAGACTCTGATGCTGGGAAGGATTGGGGGCAGAAGGAGAAGGGGATGACAGAGGATGAGATGGCTGGATGGCATCGCTGACTCGATGGATGTGAGTCTCAGTGAACTCCGGGAGTTGGTGATGGACAGGGAGGCCTGGTGTGCTGCAATTCATGGGGTTGCAAAGAGTCGGACACGACTGAAGGAAACTGAATTGAACTGAAGGATGTAAAGAAGACTATCCCTCACACACTCTTGAAAACTGAAACTGAATTAGCTCTGTCCTATCCGACTATTTGACACCGCATGGACTGTAGCCTACCAGGCTCCTCGGTTCATGGGATTTCCCACTCAAGACTACTGGAATGGGTTGCCATTTCCTTCTCCAGGGGATCTTCCTGACCCAGGGATCGAACCCAGTTCTCCCATATTGCAGGTAGATGGTTTACTCTCTGAACCACCAGGGAAGCCCCATACACTCTTCGTGAGAATTTAAATTGGCACAATCACTATGGAAAAAAGTATGGAGGTTTCTCAAAAATTAAACATGCACCCACCATATGGTCTAGCAATTCCACTCCTGAATATTTTTCCTAAGAAAAAGAAAGTACTAATTCAAAAAGACATATCCACCTCTATGTTCATTGCAGTATTATTTGTAGTAACCAAGATATGGAAACCACATAAGTTCTCACTGATAGAAATTGGATACAGAAAAAGTACAGAGAGCAGTGGAGAGGATATACCCCACTTCTAGGGTCATAAGCAGCAGCTCTGTGGATATACCCCATGACCAAGGTCAGAAAAAACCCAGTAAGTACGTAGGCACTGAAGTGACTGTGAGGTGATGCCCCACGTCCAAGGGCAAAGGAGAAGCCCCAGTAAGATGGTAGGAGGGGTGAAATCACCTTTAGAAGCAAACCCCATTCATGCCAGAGATGCTCAGAGGGCTCAAACAAACCATGTGCACACCAGGACCCAGGAACCCCACAGAGACTGAGACAGAACTGTGCTGGAGTGTCTCTTGTGGAGGTACAGGTTGACAGTGATCTGTCACAAGGACAGGAACTCTGGGTGCAGCAGACCTGGGTATGGTATAAGCCTCTTGGAGAAGGTCGCATTTACCCCACTATAGAGCTAACAGAACTTCACAACAGAACATTGTACACCATAACCAAGGGGAAAAGAACAGTGACCCCCACAGGAGACTTGCCTGTGGGTGTCTGGGAGTCTCTGGCAAAGGAATGGGTCAGTGGTGACCTGCTATAGGGTTGGGGGCATGGACTGTAGCAGTACATACCTGGGATCTTTTGATGGAGGTCACCATTATCTTCATTGCCTCCACCATAGTTTGGCCCCAGGTAAATAGCAGGATGAAAAGGCAAAAATGATAGGATATTGAAAGAGGAACTCCCCAGGTCAGTAGATGCTCAATATGCTACTGGAGATCAGTGGATAAATTACTCCAGAAAGAATAAAGGGATGGAGCCAAAGCAAAAAGAGTACCCAGTTGTGGATGTGACTGGTGATAGAAGCAAGGTCCAATGCTATAAAGAGCAATATTGCATAGGAAAGTGGATTATTCGGTCCATAAATTAGGGCAAATTGGAAGTAGTCAAACAGGAGATGGCAAGAGTGAATATCGACAATCTAGGAATCAGTGAACTAAAATGGACTGGAATGGCTGAATTTAACTCAGATGACCATTATATCTACTACTGTGGGCAGGAACCCCTTAGAAGAAATGGAGTAGCCATCATGCTCAGCAAAAGAGTCTGAAATGCAGTACTTGGATGGAATCTCAAAAACGACAGAATGAACTCTGTTCATTTCCAAGGCAAACCATTCAATATCACAGTAATCCAAGTCTAAGCCCCAACCAGCAATGTTGAATAAGCTGAAGTTGAATGGTTCTTTGAAGACCTACAAAACCTTTGAGAACTAACACCCAAAAAAGATGTCTTTTTCATTACAGAGGACTGGAATGCAAAAGTAGGAAGACAAGAAACACCTGGGGTAACAGGCAAATTTGGTCTTGTAATGCAGAATGAAGCAGGGCAAAGCCTAATAGAGTTTTGCCAAGAGAACACACTGGTCATAGCAAACACCCTCTTCCAACAACACAAGATAAGACTCTACACATGGAAATCACCAGATAGTCAACACCAAAATCAGATTGATTACATCCTTTGCAGCCAAAGATGGAGAAGCTCTATACAGTCAGCAAAAACAAGACCAGGAGCTGACTGTGGCTCAGATCATGAACTCCTTATTGGCAAATTCAGACTTATATTGAAGAAAGTAGGGAAAACCACTAGACCATTCAGGTATGACCTAAATCAAATGCCTTATGAGTATACAGTGGAAATGAGAAATAGATTTAAGCGACTAGATCTGATAGAGTGCCTGATGAACTATGGATGGAGGTCCGTGACATTGTACAGGAGACAGGGATCAAGACCATCCCCATGGAAAAGAAATGCAAAAAAGCAAAATGGCTGTCTGGGGAGGCCTTACAAATAGCTGTGAAAAGAAGAGAAGTGAAAAGGAAAGGATAAAAGGAAATATATAAGCATCTGAATGCAGAGATCCAAAGAATAGCAAGGAGAGATAAGAAGCCTTCCTCAGTGATCAATGCAAAGAAAGAGAAAAACAACAGAATGGGAAAGACTAGCGATCTCTTCAAGAAAATCAGAGATACCAAGGGAACATTTCATGCAAAGATGGGCTCGATAAAGGACAGAAATGGTATGTACCTAACAGAAGCAGAAGATATTAAGAAGAGGTGGCAAGAAAACACAGAAGAACTGTACAAAAAAAAGAGCTTCTCAACTAAGATAATCACGATGGTGTGACCACTGACCTAGAGCCAGACATCCTGGAATGTGAAGTCAAGTGGGCCTTAGAAAGCATCAGTACGAACAAAGCTAGAGGAGGTGATAGAATTCCAGTTGAGCTATTTCAAATCTTGAAAGATGATGCTGTGAAAGTGCTGCACTCAATATGCCAGCAAATTTGGAAAACTCAGCAGTGGCCACAGGACTGGAAAAAGTCAGTTTTCATTCCAATCCCAAAGAATGGCAATGCCAAAGAATGCTCAAACTACCACATAATTGCACTCATCTCACGTGCTAGTAAAGTAATGCTCAAAATTCTCCAAGCCAGGCTTCAGCAATGCATGAACCGTGAACTCCCAGTTGTTCAAACTGGTTTTAGAAAAGGCAGAGGAATCAGAGATCAAATTGCCAGCATCCGCTGGATCATCAAAAAAAGCAAGAGAGTTCCAGAAAAAAACATCTATTTCTTCTTTATTGACTATGCCAAAGCCTTTGATTGTGTGGATCACAATAAACTGTGGAAAATTCTGAAAGAGATGGGCATACCAGACCACCTGACCTGCCTTTTGAGAAACCTATATGCAGGTCAGGATGCAACAGTTAGAACTGGACATGGAACAACAGACTGGTTCCAAATAGGAAAAGGAGTACATCAAGCCTGTATATTGTCACCCTGCTTATTTAACTTATATGCAGAATACATCATGAGAAACGCTGGGCTGGAAGAAGCACAAGCTGGAATCAAGATTGCCAGGAGAAATATCAATAACCTCAGATGTGCAGATGACACCACCCTTATAGCAGAAAGTGAAGAGGAACTAAAAAGCCTCTTGATGAAAGTGAAAGAGGAGAGTGAAAAAGTTGGCCTAAAGCTCAACATTCACAAAACTAAGATCACGGCATCCAGTCTTATCATTTCATTGCAAATAGATGGAGAAACAGTGGAAAGAGTGGTAGGCTTTTTTTTTTTTTTTTTTTTTTTTTTGGGGGGGGGGGTTGCTCCAAAATCACTGCAGATGGTGACTGCAATCATGAAAAAAAAAAAAAATGCTAACTCCTTAGAAGAAGTTTTGGCCAACCTAGACAGTATGTTAAGAAGCAGAGAGATTACTTTGCCAACAAAGGTCCGTCTAGTCAAGGCTACAGTTTTCCCAGTAGTCATATATGGATGTTAGAGTTGGACTATAAAGAAAGCTGAGCACCGAAGAGTTGATGCTTTTAACTGTGGTGTTGGAGGAGACTCTTGAGAGTCCTTTGGACTGCAAGGAGATCCAACCTTTCCATCGTAAAAGAAATCAGTCCTGAATGTTCATTGGAAGGACTGATGTTGAAGGTGAAATTATCATACTTTTGCCACCTCATGCAAAGAGCTGACTCATTTGAAAAAGCCCTGATGCTGGGAACGATTGGGCATGGGCGGAGAAAGGAATGACAGAGGATGAGATGGTTGGATGGCATCACCGACTTAGTGGACGTGAGTTTTGGTAAACTCAGGGAGTTGCTGATGGACAGGGAGTTCTGGTTTGCTGCAATCCATGTGGTCACAGAGTCAGACACAACTGAGCAACTGAAATGAACTGAACTGAAAGTACATATATATCTATATCTATATCTATATAATATTTATATGTGAAAAAGTGAAAGTGTTTGTGGCTTAGTGGTGTCGGACTATTTGCAACCCCATTAAGTCTAGCCCTCTTAGCTCCTCTTTTCGTGGAATTCTCCAGGCAAGAATACTTTGTATAGATAATTGGACACAAAATCTATAGACACACACACACACACACACAAACACACGTGTGTGTATGTCTATATATATAGACATACACACACAAAGAGTGGAAGATAACTGAGCCCTTGTTATTATTCAGTCATTCAGTTGTATCTGACCCTTTGAGACCCCATGAACTGTAACATGTCAGGATTCCCTGTGCTTCACTGTCTCCTGGAGTCTGCTCAAACTTATATCCATTGAGTGAGTGATGTTATCCAACCATCTCATCCTCTGTTGCCCACTTCTCCTCCTGCCTTCAATCTTTCCCAGCATCAGGGTCTTTTCCAATAGGTCCGCTCTTCACTTCAGGTAGCCAAAATATTGGAACTTCAGCTTCAGGATAAATTCTTCCAATGATTATTCAGGATTGATTTTCTTTATAATTGACTGGTTTGATCTCCTTGCTGTGCAAGGGGCTCTCAAGAGTCCTCAAGCAACACAGATTGAAAACATCAATTCTTCAGCACTCAGCCTTCTTCATGTTCCAATTCTTACCTTAAAGCAAATAAAATCTTGCCACTTTTGACAACATGAATGGATCTAAAGTATTATGTTACACTAAATGCATCAGACAGGGAAGAAAAACACTGCATAATTTCACTTATATGTGATATAAAAAAATGTGCAAATACAACAAAACAGAAGCAGACTCATAGATGCAGAGAACAGACACGTGACTGCCTGAGGAGAGGGAGAGGAAGATGAGAAAAATAGGTTGAGAGAAATTAATAGGTATAGACCTCCAGTTGCAAAATAAATGAGTCATGGATATGAAATAACAGTGTGGAGAATACAGTCAATAATTATGCTGTGCACCAGGAATTAACTATGTTTTATAAGCCAGTTAAACTTCAAAAACAAGCAAACAGACAACAAACTCTGCCGGGAGCCAGTGTGAGGAACTCCGCCCGTGGCAAAGGTCATGAGGAAGCAAGCTTGGCATACGCAAAGGCAGGATTGAGCCTCAGGAGTCCCCCTGGAAATTCTTGAGCATCTACGCCCAAAACCAGAGTCTGCCTACTTAACTGCTTTGTGTTCTCACCTACACCTCTGACTTTATGGGGGGCTGTCCACTACCATCTCTCTCTCTGAAAAAGAGTTAACTTACAGTTCCAGTTAATAAAGTTCCTGGGCATGACAAGAGTGTTTTAGTTCACAACCGTGAGAGGCATGAGATGGTCTAAATTGTCTGAATACAGATTCCTTTGAGCAGTTAAAAGATTGATTAGAAATTGTATTGGTGAAGGGTTTTTCACTTGTTGAGCCAATGTTTGCTGCTAAGTTTCCATATCCCTTACCTACTGTATCCCTGGCAGTGTATTGATTAATATAATTGGTATATAGGAATGTAAGTAGTAGCTTTAATGTTTGTAACCTTGGACCCTTGAGTTAATTCTTTTCTTGTTATAGCCCACCACACCTTTGCCCTATAGGAATGCAACTTTATCTAATGCTTTTGGAGGGTGGTGCCTGACTTTAGAATAATCACTTTTAGAGAAAAATAAGTTTTCTGAAAAAAGGATCTTAAAATGTTGACAGGCCTCCAGGCCAGAAGATGATGTAATTCACCCAAACTTTTGCATATGATAAGTTTGCAGGAAGAAAGCCTGGCTTACTGCTGACTTTACCCCTTCCCCCATTATCCTCTATGCACAACTTAAGGTATAAAAACTACTTTGGAAAATAAAGTGCGGGCCTTGTTCACCGAAACTTGGTCTCCCCATGTCATTCTTTCTCTCACCTTCTGTCTGAATTCCAATCTGGAACGTGGAGGCTCATCAAGCCTACTAACTATGCCTGGGCTTCTAAGATCTGACTGGGAAGGCCTTAGTGTCTCCTCTCTTTCGGGAGAACGGGAGGACGCCTGCAGCCTACGTAGGTGACGCAAATTCCTTATTTTGGAATTTTATTAGCTTTCCACGTAAACAAAGTTATTCAGCCTCTTTTCTCCACTGAATTTTCTCACTGAGCTATCCTTGTTTAACCACTCTTTCTATCTTTAATTCTATCATATCCTGATCACCGAAGCTGTCTCCCCTTCGAATTCCCTGGATCCACCACGGCTGGACCCCAGTAAAACTCATAGAAAAGGAGATTAGATTTGTAGTTACAAGAGTAGGATATGGGGTGAGAGGAAATGTCAAATTTCTAGCTATAAAATAAAGTCCTACGAATATAATGTGTAACATGATTAATATAATTAATAGTTCTTCATGTTAAATATGAAAGTTGTAAAGAGTGAGTTTTAAAAGTTCCCCTTACAAGTGAATTATTTTTCTGTTTATTTTGTATCTTTATGAGATGACAGATGCTAATTAAAATTATTTTAGTAATCATTTCATGACAAATGCAAAACAAATAATTGTGCTGTAAACCTTAAACTAACATCCCAATAAAATTCAAAGAAAAAAGTGATAATGCAGAATATATGCTATTTTTCATTAAGTATTTGTTAGAGTTCACCAGTTAAGCTGAGCTATAAAAATAATGAGTTACACACACACACACACATATTTTATAGGATAAATAACCTGGACAGCCAAAACAATCTTGAAAGAAGAAAGGTCAATGGCCACAATTTATAACTTAAAAAACTAAAATACAAAAGCAAAGGAAACCGGTGGCAAGGAAAAGAAAGAAAACAGTAAGGGTTAGAGCAGGAATTAATAAAACAAAACCAAAAACAATTGAGAAATATTTATTAAATCTGGTTCCCTAAAAATAAAAAAAAGAAAAAAATTAAAGATCATTGTTTTCCACATAGATATCTAGCTTTCCCAACACTGTTGAAAAGACCATCTTATCCCTACATTGTCACCCTTGTCAAAAATCATTTGACCATGTATGTGACGACTTGATTCTAGGCTTTGCAGTAAGTTCGAAAATCAGGAAGTGAGTGTTCCAACTTTGATCTTCTTTTTCAAAATTGTTTTGGTTATCCAGGATCCCTTAATATACTAAAGTAATTTTAGGATGACATTTTTTATCTTTGCAAAATAATCATTAACTACTCAGGAATACACCATAAACAAAAACATTTCTTGAATGTACTTTTTGACATTGAAACAGAAACCACACTTCAAAGAAATCATAATTACACAAAAAATAAAGATGTTTAAACTTGTTAGATTTATAACACAACAGATGGCTGATTGAAGAGTAGAAGTCATTTTAGTTGATAAGTAAGGAAGCTCAGAAAAAAATATCTTTTCCTCTTGTCTTGACACACTCTGTGGATATGCCAATTTGAAGGTCTGTTACAAAAATAAATAAGGATGACTTCATAAAATTTCTTATGTTGACTTAAACCACTTTAAAATGCATGCCCTTTGTTTTTGATAGTTTGATCATATTTTATTTGGTGCATTTGAGGAAATAAATATACAGAACTCAGCATACCATGGGATTACCATCCTTCCTAGTATCATACATTTTCCACTGCTCCTGAATTTCTCTGTCATTGAGTAATATAATTACTATACTGGGTGTTCTTTATTTTCTGCAAGTTATTCTTCATCTCCTGTTTTGCATTGCAGTTGAAAATATGCTGATATATTAAAAAAAATTCTCAGTGTAAAATGTATATATCCCAGTTTGCTTATTTTTAAGAGTGAATAATAATATTTCCTTAATAATAGTATGATTTCAACCTGTGTAGTCAATTATACTGATTATATAAGAGGGCTTTTACTATCAAAATCAAGAGAATGATTAAACAAACTAAAGATTAGAAACAGAAAAATGTAAAGTTCAACATGAATATGAGGTTTAATTCTGTTCCTGCAGTTATTGCTTACATGTGTGTGTGCATTAGTCACTCATGGGTGTCCAGTTATTTGTAACACCATGGACTGCCGCTCATCAGGCTCCTCTGTCCATGGAATTCTCCAGGCGAGTGTACTGGAGTGGATGGTCAATTCCTCCTCCATACTAGTCATATACATGCTTGTAATTTTAATAGTAATCATTTAAATAATTTTCCTGAAAAAATTTAGATTCTGTAACTTGAAAACTTAACACATTTGCATTGTTCTATAATGCATAATGTTGAAGATATATAAAAGAGTAATTTTGCTAAATGCAAAATTTAACCAGATATGCCCTCAAACCACTTTAAGACAAATGAATTATCATAATTATTTAATAGTTTTATTTTCTCAGTAAAAAAAAAAAAAATTTAGTATACACCAGAATAAAATATGAGGTTGTTGGACTGTTATATTCAATGCCCTCTTCTTGTTGCCTTTGTATTCTTCTGAGACACTGACTTTTTATATATTTTATGGGGCAAATATACTCTAACAAGCACAAGTTTTACCTTATTATAGGGGAGGCCAATTAGATAAAGTTATAACATTTTGCTACTTTTATTTATTTATTTATTATTATTATTATTTATTTATTTACTTTACAATATTGTATTGGTTTTGCCATACATCAACATCCATCTGCCACAGATGTACACGTGTTCCCAATCAAATTAATATGTTCTATTTCAATACAAAATGGACTAACTAGTTGCCATGAAAATGTGCATAAGCAATGATTTTTTTTTTTTTTTAATTTCAAGTTCAGTTTTCAGGATGCAACCGTTTCCAAATATCTGTTTTTGAGGTTAATACAAACAACCAGAAGATAAGTTAATGAATGTAATTACGGAAGAAAGTATCAGTTCTTAAGGGAATGTAAGGCTTTTCTCAGCTCTACGTAGGAAAGGACAGAATCAAAAAAAAAGAAATATTTCATTTCAGCATGACTAGAATGACTAGAAGACAAAAGAGATCTTTTTTAAGATCAAACTAAATCTAAGCCAATACACACATTCACAAATACAGTTAGACAGGACTGTCTCTTATTGGCTTAAAGATGGAAGATTTAAGTTTAATCAAACAATTTGTTTTTCCCTAACCATCTCTCCCACACATTCCTCATCAAACTCACTAACCCAGCAAAACATAAATGTAAATCAATAGATAGATGAAACATAGATAATAGACTAAATGTGTATGTCCATAATTAGCACATATACAGTAGAAACAGATATACATAGTAGTTTATATATATATATATATATATATATATATACACACACACACACACATACACACACATAAGTTGCACATATAAAATGTGAGTTATTTGGTTAGAATCAACAACACAGGAACCTGGGAAGAAGGTTTAAAGTAACAAATAGCATTCCCACTTTAAGCCGCTTGATCAGTTTGGAGCTGAGTGTGTGTGTCCGAGGGTGAGGCATGTGTGTGTAATCGAGAATTTTTTTTTTTTTTTTTTTAGGAGGGGGGATACACTGGGAGATCTTTTTTAATCTATTTTCTTAATGAAAATGTTCAACTCAGGCCTCCAGGAATTGCAGGAGTGAGACCAAGCAGGTTCTGACTAATTCTACCCTAGAAAAAAATTCTACATTTTGAAACAAACTAAAGTTGACAGGAAAAGGTCAGTTTTCATTCCAATCCCAAAGAAAGGCAACTCCAAAAAATGCTCAAATTACCGTAAAATTGCACTCATCTCGCATGCTAGTAAATTAATGCTCAAAATCCTTCAAGCCAGGCTTCAGCAATACGTGAACCGTGAACTTCCTGATGTTCAAGCTGGTTTTAGAAAAGGCAGAGGAACCAGAGATTAAATTGCCAACATCTGCTGGATCATCAAAAAAGGAAGAGAGTTCCAGAAAAACATCTATTTCTGCTTTATTGAGTATGCCAAAGCCTTTGACTGTGAGGATCACAATAAACTGGAAAATTCTGAAAGAGATGGGAATACCAGATCACCTGACCTGCCTCTTGAGAAATCTGTATGCGGGTCAGGAAGCAACAGTTAGAACTGGACATGGAACAACAGACTGGTTCCAAATAGGAAAAGGAGTACATCAAGGCTGTATATTGTCACTCTGCTTATTTCACTTATATGCAGAGTGCATCATGAGAAACGCTGGACTGGAAGAAACACAAGCTGGAATCAAGATTGCAGGGAGAAATATCAATAACCTCAGATATGCAGATGACACCACCCTTATGGCAGAAAGTGAACAGCAACTCAAAAGCCTCTTGATGAAAGTGAAAGTGGAGAGTGAAAAAGTTGGCTTAAAGCTCAACATTCAGAAAATGAAGATCATGTCATCTGGTCCCATCAATTCATGGGAAATAGATGGTAAAACAGTGGAAACAGTGTCAGACTTTATTTTGGGGGGCTCCAAAATCACTGCAGATGGTGACTGCAGCCATATATTAAAAGACGCTTACTCTTTGGAAGGAAAGTCATGACCATCCTAGATAGCATATTCAAAAGCAGAGACATTACTTTGCCAACAAAGGTCCATCTAGTCAAGGCTATGGTTTTTCCTGTGGTCATGTATGGATGTGAGAGTTGGACTGTGAAGAAGGCTGAGCACAGAAGAACTGATGCTTTTGAACTGTGGTGTTGAAGACTCTTGAGAGTCCCTTGGACTGCAAGGAGATCCAACCAGTCCATTCTGAAGGGAATCAGCCCTGGGTTTTCTTTGGAAGAAATGATGCTAAAGCTGAAACTGCAATACTTTGGCCACCTCATGAGAAGAGTTGACTCATTGGAAAAGACTCTGATGCTGGATGGGATTGGGAGCAGGAGGAGAAGGGGACGACAGAGGATGAGATGGCTGGATGTCATCACTGACTCGATGGAGGTGAGTCTGAGTGAACTCTGGGAGTTGGTGATGGATAGGGAGGCCTGGCGTGCTGCAATTCATGGGGTCGCAAAGAGTCAGACATGACTGAATGACTCAACTGAACTGAAAAGTTGTCTTAGTGGAGAATCCAAACTTCTTGCATTCCAGGCCTTCATAGCATCTTCCCAGAGAGGAAACCAGAGAATAAGTTAAACAGCACAATGTGAGAAAAAATTTTATCAAATGAACATTGATTGAAATTTATAGAGATTCTTCTTGTATACCCAAAACTCTCATCTATAAAGTTGTGCTAAACTCTGTGACAGTAATAAGCAATGAGTATATTGGTATTATGTGTTTTAAACTAAGATAACTGCTAAAGAAAACCTACCTATTCTCGAACTGGCCCATTCTTCCATTACCCTGCCCATGGTTTGATTCATTTATGTGGACTGGATCATACAGACTCCAGCAGGGTCCTAGCAAAAGCCAACACTGCTGCCCTTTCTCCTGTGCTGGGATCCCTGAATTTCCACATTAGAAAAATGTTTCAAGAGTGAAATTTGCAGCTCAAAGTAGGGGACAATTTACTTTAGGACGGACATGCATTTTTCTTGTAGCAAACCTAACTTTACAGTATATTATGTGCAACTCTGGCCTTATCTGTTAGCATCACTGGTATCAGATGTTAGCATAATGTCAGTATTCCATCCAATTTAATCAAATTTCTCCTGATGATATGCTTAAGAATATAGAAAGAAAGAATGTGAAGTTGTTCAGTCATGTCTGACTCTTTGTGACTCCATGGACAGTAGCCTACACCATGCTTCTCCATCCATGGGATTTTCCAGGCAAGAGTACGGGAGTGGATTGCCATTTCTTTCTCCAGGGGATCCTTCCGACCCAGGGATCGAACTCAGGCTTAGGCCTCCCACGTTTCAGGCAGACACTTTACCCTCTGAGCTGAATATAGAGTCAATATATATTATGTTAAACTTTCACTTAGCTTATTGTAAAAGTTAATGTACAAATTATTTTTAAGGAAAACAAACAAAAACACCTCGTATTTTGAAGAGGTTAAGTGTGTGTGTGTATGTAAGTGCATGTGAGTGTGTGCATAGTGGCAAGACACTTCATTTTCCAACTTATTTTTTAACTCTTCTAAGGAAAGAAAGAAAATGAAATATTTTATAGTCTTTCAAACTTTTATTTTCATATCCTTATATAAACGGCATGCCTGAATTCAAGTGTATTCTCAGGTAATCTTAAAAACTTGGCCAAAAAATGGAGATGTAATTTTGAAGTTGCTCCTCAAGATTGTTCAATATTTGTAAATTGAAATCCTCCATTTTTCAGGATATACATATATTTAATTTGAAGAAAACAATAAATAATACTATATATATATATTTTTTTCATATCTATGTTTTAAAGAGAGGAATCCAATTCATTACTCTGAGATTATGAAGGGGATGCTTTCAATCTCCAAGGATTTTAGTAATATTATAGAGCTCTTAAATAAAGAGTTTTGTCTATGTTTATTTTTGTGTGTTTCCATTAATTGTATGTATTGCATCTCCAAATATAATGTAAATGACTATGTCCCTTTCTCTCTGTTTTTAAAATTCCATGGTTCTAAGCTAGTCTTTAAATATAAATTCTGAATATTCTTATCAATTGAATCTTGAAATATTGCAGAAGTAATGAATAAGTCACTTTGTATTAAGATTGAGGAACCATCTCTTCAGATCAATCAATTTGCTACTAAAATGAGTTCTGTGATAAAAGTAAATCATTCTTAAAATAATAATTATGATTAAGAAGCATACTTGAGAAAATAAAGAAGTATTCCATTTTTTGCTTTTGAAGTTTGAATCAAAGCTAAACAATTTCTGAAAGGCTAGGCATTCCACCAGAACTGCAGGAAGTGTCTTCTGCAGTTAGTATCACCCTCAAATGACCACTTTTTTGTACAGAACTTTAAACTTTCATCCTAAAAAATAAGGATATTAGCTCAATGTATTTCTGCTAGTTCCTTTAATCATCCTGACTTCTCTGTAAAAAACTTGCACATAGTTTTCAAGAATTTAATATATGTGTTTGTAGTACAGTTTCATATTAATTGATTCAGACAATTACTATGACTTGTATGTAGAAAAATGCATATGAAGAAGAAATTCAGTTTCTAATTAAGCAGTCCACATTGAGGAGGTCTGCCAGATATGAATTAGTCCTAAGGGCATTTACAAAAAGATATTGGTTTTGGAATATTTGTGTCCATATTCTCATAGGGAATTATTTAACAGAATTCTGGCACAATTCTTCTGCTGTGAGCAAGCGAGTTGCTTGCTCTCCTTGCTTGTTTTTGGACATTATTAACAGCGAAGTGGGTGTATGTATCCATACTTTAGCCCTGAGGAGTAATTCTAATCAAATAATTTTAGAATAGATAATCAAAGGCAGTTATGCATAGCGAGTCTAAAAGGAAATTTCTAGCAGGTAGAAACTTTCTAAACATTTCTAAGCATTTCATCATGAGGATTAGGCTACCTAAAAGGGGATTATATATATATTCTTTTCCATTTTCCTCCAGATCCTAAAAAAGACTTATAAGTCCTAGAAGATTTAGTGGTATTCTGCATCCAATAATTGAAAAGAAATTAGAAAGTAATATATATATATATCATATATTTCCTATATATTTCCTATATATATGCTATGTCTCCTATATATATATCCTATATATCATATCTATATGCCTGTATATTCTATATTCTATGCATACATGGATATAGACATAGGATGCATATATCCAAAAGTCTTTTCAATACTCTGACATTGATATTTTCAATTTAATCATTTAGAAGCCTTTTCTTCTTACCTCCTGAATTATTCCAGGCCACCCCACTGCTGGGCAGGTTTTAAAGGAGAATTGATCTTTAGAAAAATAGAATATATAACAATCCAATATGGAATGAATTGGTATGACAGGAAGCATTAACAGTAACATTGGTGAACTGGGCAAAAGAGGCAAGGCCAGTAAGTTACAAAATGATATATTTGAAAATTGAATTGAATTTTTGCCTTTTTAAAAACTTTGCTCCAAGTTCTCTTTACAAATGAATAATAACAGCCATTATCGAGTGATTGTTTGAAACACAGATTGAAAAGCATTTTAATACTAACAAGTTAATCAAATATAATTTACCTTTCATTAATGAAATTTAAAATGTTCAGTCTTTATTGAATGCTGATAGACTGATTGAAAGTATTAAAAGCACTGTATTACTCCTCCTTTAATTCAAAAACAAATAATTTTACCTGATATACAATTTTATAATTACAGAAATTAAGAGAATATGATGAAAGATATGTGTTAAGATTTAATATTTACATGAAGTTGAACTATTTTAAGTATAATAGACCAAATTTAGATAAAACATACTTTTGTAAAATATAGTGACTACCAATTGAAAGGCAATTTAAATTGTGAATTGTTCTAAGATATACATTTTTAAATTTTGAAAATTATTTATT
Source organism: Bubalus kerabau (assembly GCF_029407905.1). Taxonomy (NCBI): domain Eukaryota; kingdom Metazoa; phylum Chordata; class Mammalia; order Artiodactyla; family Bovidae; genus Bubalus; species Bubalus kerabau. The sequence continues at coordinate 12,265,925 of NC_073632.1, read as the reverse complement.
ATATAATATTGAGAAGCAAATAATATGTTAGAAACAACCATATTTACTATTATTTGTATTAGTGAGTACAACATTATAAGATAAAAGTGACCTAATTAAAAGTATTGATAACTGGATGTTGATTTTTATAATTAATTAATTAATTTTAATTGGAGGCTGATTACTTTACAATATTGTGGTGGTTTTTGCCATGCATTGGCATGAATAAGTCACAGGTATACATGTGTCCCCCCATCCTGAATCCCCCTCCCAACTCCCTATCCACCCAATCCCTCTAGGTTGTCCCAAAGCACCAGGTTTGAGTGCCCTGTTTCATGCACTGAACTTGCACTGGTCATCTATTTTACATATGTTAATATACATGTTTCAATACCATTCTCTCAAGTCATCCCACCCTCGCCTTCTACAACATAGTCCCAAACGTCTATTCTTTACATTTGTGTCTCTTTTGCTGTTTTGCATATAGGGTCATCATTAACATCTATCTAATTGCTATATGTGTGTGTGTGTTAATTTAATGTATTGGTGTTACTCTTTTCAGCTTACTTCACTGTATAATATGCTCCAGTTTCACCCATCATATTAGAACTGATTAAAATGTGTTATTTTTAATAAATAATACTCCATTGTGTATATGTACCACAACTCCCTTATCCATTCACCTGCTGATGGGAATTTAGCTTGCTTCTATGTCCTAACTATTTAAACAGTAATTAACAGCTACAACGAACATTGGGATGCATGTGTATCTTTCAGTTTTGGTTTCCTCAGTATGTGTGACAAGTAGGGGGATTGTCCGGTCATATGGCAGTTCTATTTTCAGTTTTTTAAGCAATCTCCTCACTGTTCTCCATAGTGGCTGTACTAGTCTGCATTCCCACCAACAGTGTAAAAGGATACCCTTTTCTCCACACCCTCTCCAGCATTTATTGTTTGTAGGCTTTTTGATCGCAGCCATTCTGAATGGCATGAGATGGTACCTCATTGTGGTTTTGATTTGCATTTCTCTAATAATGAGTGATGTTGAGCATCTTTTCATGTATTTCAGTTCAGTTCAGTTCAGTTCAGTTCAGTCACTTAGTCGTGTCCAGCTCTTTGTGACACCATGAATCCCAGCACGCCAGGCCTCCCTGTCCATCACCAACTCCAGGAGTTCACTCAGACTCATGTCCATTGAGTCAGTGATGACATCCAGCCATCTCATCCTCTGTCGTCCCCTTCTCCTCCTGCCCCAATCCCTCCCAGCATCAGAGTCTTTTCCAATGAGTCAACTCTTCTCATGAGGTGGCCAAGGTACTGGAGTTTCAGCTTCAGCATCATTCCTTCCAAAGAAATCCCAGGGCTGATTTCCTTCAGAATGGACTGGTTGGATCTCCTTGCAGTCCAAGGGACTCTCAAGAGTCTTCTCCAACACCACAGTTCAAAAGCATCAATTCTTTGGCATTCAGCCTTCTTCACAGTCCAACTCTCACATCCATACATGACCACAGGAAAAACCATAGCCTTGACTAGACGGACTTTGTTGACAAAGTAATGTCTCTGCTTTTGAATATGCTATCTAGGATGGTCATGACTTTCCTTCCAAGGAGTAAGTGTCTTTTAATTTAATGGCTGCAGTCACCATCTGCAGTGATTTTGGAGCCCCCCAAAATAAAGTCTGACACTGTTTCCACTGTTTTCCCATCTATTTTCCATGAAGTGATGGGACCAGATGCCACGATCTTCATTTTCTGAATGTTGAGCTTACAGCCAACCTTTTCACTCTCCTCTTTCACTTTCATCCAGAGGCTTTTTAGTTCCTCTTCACTTTCTGCCATAAGGGTGGTGTCATCTGCATATCTGAGGTTATTGATATTTCTCCTGGCAATCTTGATTCCAGCTTGTGCTTCTTCCAGCCCAGCGTTTCTCATGATGCACTCTGCATAGAAGTTAAATAAGCAGGGTGACAATATACAGCCTTGACGTACTCCTTTTCCTATTTGGAACCAGTCTGTTGTTCCATGTCCAGTTCTAACTTGCTTCCTGACCTGCATACAGGTTTCTCAAAAGGCAGGTCAGGTGATCTGGTATTCCCATCTCTTTCAGAATTTTCCACAGTTTATTGTGATCCACACAGTCAAAGGTTTTGGCATAGTCAATAAAGCAGAAATAGATGTTTTTTCTGGAACTCTCTTGCTTTTTCGATGATCCAGTGGATGTTGGCAATTTGATCTCTGGTTCCTCTGCCTTTTCTAAAACCAACTTGAACATCAGGAAGTTCACGGTTCATGTATTGCTGAAGCCATCTGTATGTCTTCTTTAGAGAAATGTCTGTTTGGTTCTTTGGCCCATTTTTTTTTAATTGGGTCATTTATTCTTGTGGAATTGAGATGCATTAGCTGCTTGTGTATTTTGTATAACAATTCTTTGTCAGCTGTTTCATTTGCTATTATTTTCTCCAATTCTGAAGGCTGCCTTTTCACCTTCTTTATAGTTTCCTTCATTGTGCAAAAACTTTTTAGTTTAATTAGGTCCCATTTGTTTATTTTTATTTTTTTATTTCCATTACAATGGGAGGTGAGTCATACAGGATCTAGCTGTGATTTATATCAGAGGGTTCAGCCTATGTTTTCTTCTAGGAGTTTTATAGTTTCTGGTCTTACATTTAGATCTTTAATCTATTTTGAGTTTATTTTTGTGCATGGTGTTTGAAACTGTTCTAGTTTCATTCTTTTACAGGTTGATGACCAGTTTTTCCAGCACAGCTTGCTAAAGAGATTGTCTTTTCTCTATTGCATATCTGTGACTCCTTTGTTAATGATAAGCCGTCCATAGGTGTGTCTATTTATCTCTGGGCTTTCTATTTTGTTCCATTGATCTATATTTTTGTATTTGTGCCAGTACCATACTGTCTTGATGACTGTAGCTTTGTAGTGTAGTCTGAAATCAGGCAAATTGGTTCTTCCAGTCCCATTCTTCTTTCTCAAGATTACTTTGGCTATTCAAGTTTCTTTGTGTGTGTTTCAATACAAATTGTGAAATTATTTGTTCTAGTTCTGTGAAAAATACCGTTGATACCTTTATAGGGATTGCATTAACTCTATAGATTGCTTTGGGTTTTACACTCATTTTCAGTATACTGATTCTTCCAATTCACGAACATGGTATATTTCTCCTTCTATTTGTGTCCTCTTTGATTTCTTTCATCAGTGTTTTATAGTTTCCTATAGTCTTTTGTTTCTTTAGGTAACTGTATTCCTAAGTATTTCATTGTTTTCATTGCAATGGTGAATGGGATTGTTCCAAAACAATGTTTAGTAAAAGCAGTGAGAGTGGATATGATTTTCTTGTTCCTGATCTTGGAATGCTTTCAACTTTTTACCATTGACTATGATGCTAGCTGTAGTTTTGTCATAAGTGGCTTTTATTATGTTGAAGTAAGGTTATTGTATGCCCACTTTCTGGAGAGTTTGTTTAAAAAAAACTGGTGCTAAATTTTTTCAAAAGCTGTTTCTGCATCTATTAAGAAATGGAAGGAATTTCTGTGTATTAAGTTTATATCCTACAACTTTATTATATTCATTGAATGGCTCTTGTAATTTTCTGGTGGTGTCTTTACGGTTTTCTATGTAGAGGATCATGTCATCTGCAAACAGTGAGAGTTTTATTCTTCTTTTCCAACCTTGATAACTGTTATTTATTTTATTCTCTGATTGCTGTGGCTAGGACTTTCAAAATTATGTTAAATAGTAGTGGTGAGAGTGGGTACCCTGTTCTTGTTCCTGGTTTTAGGGAAAATGCTTTCAATTTTTTGCCATTGCTGATAATATTTGCTGTGGGTTTGTCATATATGGCTTTTATTATGTTGAGGTATGTTTCTTCTCTGCTTGCTTTCTAGAGAGTTTTTTTTTTTTTTAATCATAAATAGGTGTTGAATTTTGTCAAAGACTTTCTCTCCATCCATTAAGATAATCATATGTTTTTAATCTTTTAATTTGTTAGTATGGTGTATCACATTGATTGATTTGCAAATGTTTGGAGAATCCTTGCATCCCTGGGATAAAGCCCATTTGGTCTTCATGTCTGATCTTTTTAATGTATTGTTGAATTATATTTGCTAGAATTTCTTTCAGGATACCTACATCTCTTTTCATCAGGGATATTGGTCTATAGTTTTATTATTTTTTTGTGTGTGACATTTTTGTCTGGTTTTGGTATTAGGGTGATGGTGTTCTCATAGAATAAGTTTTGGAGTTTAGCTTCCTCTGCAATTGTCTGGAAGAGTTTGAGTAGGATAGGTGTCAGCTCTTCTCTGAATTTTTTGTATAATTCACCTGTGAAGACTTCTGGTCCTGGGCTTTTGTTTCTTCGAAGATTTCTGATTACAACTTTGATTTCCATGGCTTTGATGGGTCTGTTAAGATTTTCTGTTACTTCCTGGTTCACATTTGGAAGGTTATACTTTTCTAATAATTTTTTCGTTTCTTCTAAGTTGTCCATTTTATTGGTTTCTGGTAATCTCTTATGATCCTTTGTATTTCTGTGCTGTCTGTTGTGATTTCTTCATTTTCGTTTCTAAGTTTATTCATTTTATTTTTCTCCCTTTTTTCCTTGACAAGTCTAGCTAATGGTTTGTCTATTTAACTTATGTTCGCAAAGAACCAGATTTTAGTTTTGTTGATTTTTGCTAAAGTCTTTTTTTGTTTATTTTTCATTTATTTCTGCTCTGATTTTTGCCGGGAGCTGGCGAGAGACATTCCACTCGTGACAAAGGTCATGAGGAAGGGGGCTCGGCATACGCAAAGGCGGGATCGAGCCTCGGGAGTGCCCCCGGATATTCTCGAGCATCTACCCCCCAAAAAACCAGAGTCTGCCTACTTTATTGCTTTGTGCTCTCACCTCTGACTTTACTGGGGGCTGTCCCCCACCACCATCTCGCTCTCTCTGTCAAAGAGTTAACTTACAGCTCCAATTAATAAAGTTCCTGGGCAATTAGGAGTGTTTAAATCCAAACCCCTCAGATGGCTCTCTAACTCGCCTGACAAGTTTACCCGGACACCTACAGCTATGCATGCGATTGTTTACAGTCTCCCAGCCTCCAGAGGCACGGGAAGCTTAAGATATTCAAATAGCTTAGAGCCTCTCAGAGAATTAGAAACTGTCAGAATAAAACTAGTAAAAGATTTCATTGATGAGCCAATGTTTGTTGCCAAGTTTTCACATCCCCTGAATTGTATCCTTGAATGTGCATTAATTAATATAGTTGGTATGTAGAAAAAATAAGTAGTGGCCTGGTGTTAGTAACTTTAGACCCTTAAGGTAGTAAATTCTTTCCTTTGTAAACCCATTACACATCCACCCTATAGGAACGTAATCTTATCTTCGGAAGATGGCGCCAAACCTTAAAATAATTACTCTTAGAGAAAATAAGTCTTTGTTGATAAGTGCTTGTCAAGAGTCATAAAATGTTAATAGGCCTCTGGCCAGAAGATGATGTAAATCACCTAAACCATTTGTATACGATAAATCTGCAGGAAAGAAACCCTGGTTTTTGATAAGCGTCAAAGACTGCTGATTTTGCATCCCCTATTATCCTCTATGTGTAACTTAGGGTATAAAAGCCCCTGTTGAAAATAAAGCTATGGGCCTTGCTCACCAACGCTTGGTCTCCCCATGTCATTCTTCCCTTTAACTTCCAGCTGAGTGTCCATCTGGAGCGTGGATGTCCTCTGCGACCATTTATTTGCCTGGGCTTCTAAGACCCACTCGAGAAGGTGTCTAAGGTGGGGCACCTTCCGCTATTCGAGAGGGCGCCTGCGGCCTCCGTGGTCAGAGCTAACCTGGTGTCACGGGTTATATTGATTTTCTGCGTAAACCAAGCCACTCAGCTTCTTTTCTCCACTGAATTTTCCTACTGAGCTATCCTCATTCTATTCCTCTTTATTATCTCTAATTAACATTTGAATAGGTCGCCTAGCCGTCTCTCCTTCGAATACCCTGGATCAGCTGGGGCTGGACCCCGGCAGATTTTTGTTTATTTCCTTCTACTAACTTTGGGGTTCTTCTTTCCTTCTTTATCTAGTTGCTTTAGATGTTAAGTTAGGTTGTTTATTTTATGTTTCTCTTGTTATTTGAGGTAGACTTGTATTGTTTTAACCTCCCTCTTAGCACGGCTTTTTTGAATCCCATAGGTTTTGGGTTTCCATGTTTTCATTTTCATTTGTTTCTGTGCATATTTTGATTTCTTCCATGATCTATTGGTTATTCAGAAGCGAGTTATTTAGCCTCTATTTTTAATAGTTTTTTTTTTTTTTTTCCCCCTGTTCAGCTCAGTCACTCAGCCATATCTGACTCTTTGCAACCCTATGGACTGCAGCACACCAGGCTTCCTTGCCCATCACCAACTCCAGAAACTTACTCAAACTCATTTCCATCGAGTCAGTGATGCCATCCAACCATTTCATCCTCTGTCATCCCCTTCTTCTCCCACCTTAACCTTTCACAGCATCAGGGTCTTTACTAGTGAGTCAGGTATTCACATCAGGTGGTAAAAGCATTGGAGTTTCAGCATCAGTCCTTCCAATGAGTATTCAGAACTGATTTCCTTTAGGATACACTGTTGTTTTTGTTGTTGTTGTTTTTCCCTGTAATTGATATATAATCTTACTGCATTGTGATCAGAAAAGATGCTTGGAATTATTTCATTTTAAATAAAAATTTACCAAGGCTATATTTATAGCTCAGGATGTGCTCTCTCCTGGAGAATGTCCAATGTTAATGTGAGAAAGGTGAATTCCACTGTTTGGGGTGAAATGCTCTATAAATATCAATTAGGTATAACTGGTCCATTGTATCATTTGGAGCTTGTGTTTTCCAGCTAATTTTCTGTTTGGTTGATGTATCCATAGGTGTTAGTGGCGTATTAAAGTTACCTGGTATAATTGTGTACTGTTAATTTCCCTTTTCATATTTGCTAGCATTTGCCTTATGCGTTGAGGTACTCCTATGTTGGGTGCATATATATTTATAATTGCTATATCTTCTTCTTTTATTGATCCTTTGATCATTATGTAATGTCTTTCTTTGTCTCTTATCACAATTTTTATTACAAAGTATGTTTTATCTGGTATGAGTATTGCTACTCCTGCTTTCTTTTTGTCCCTGTTTCCATGAAATGTATTTTCCAGCCTTTCACTTTCATTCTGTACGTGTCCCTAGATTTGAGGTGAGTTTCTTGTAGACAGCATATATAGGGATCTTGTTTTTGTATCCATTAGCTTATCTTTGTCCTTTGGTTGGAACATTTAACCAATTTACATTTAAGGTAACTATTGATAAATATGAACCTGTTATCATTTACTTTGCTGTTTTGGGTTCATTTTTATAAACATTTACTGTGTTTCCTGTCTAGAGGAGATCCTTTATCATTTGTTGAAGAGTTGGTTTTGTGGTGCTGCATTCTCTCAGCTTTTGCTTGCCTGTAAAGCTTTTGATTTATCTTTCATATCTGAATGAGATCCTTGCTGGGTAGAGTAATCTTGGTTGTAGGTTTTTTTTTTTTTTTTTTTTTCTCTTTCATCACTTTAAGTATGTCCTGCCATTCTCTTTTGGCCTGAAGAGTTTCTATTGAAAGATCAGCTGTTACCTTTATGGGGATCCCCTTATGTGTTTGTTGCTTTTCCCATGCTGCTTTCAATATTTGCTCTTTATTAGTTTACTTGATATGTGTTTTGGCATGTTTAGCCCTGGATTTATTCTATTTGGGACTCCTGAGTTTCTTAGATTTGGTTGGTTATTTCCTGCCACATACTGGGGAAGTTTTTGACTGTTATCTCCTCAAGTATTTTCCTATGCACTTTCTTTTCATTTTCTTCTTCTGGACACCTAGGATTTAAATGTTGGGGTGTTTAACATTGTCCCAGAGGTCTCTGAGATTGTCTAAATTTCTTTAATTCTTTTTTTTCCCTCTCTGCTTCAAATATTTCCATCATTCTATTTTCCACCTCACTTTTCCTCTCTTCTGCCTTGGTTATTCTACTGTTGGTTCCCCCCAGAGTGCTTTTGATCTCAATTCTTGGATTATTTATTATTGATTGATTCTTCTTTATTTCTTCTAAGTCCTTATTAAACATTTCTTGCATCTTCTCAATACTTAACTCTAGTCTATTTATCTGTAATTCCAGTTTCTTTTCAGGTTTTTAGATCTTTTTTTTTTTTTTACTATAATTATTCTGAAACATTTTTCAGGTAGACTCCCTATCTCCCCCTCTTTGGTTTCGTTTGATGGGTTTTTAGCATGTTCCTTAACCTGCTGAATATGTCTACGCCTTTCATTTTGTTTAGGTTACTATTTTGTGGGTGCCCTTTCTGACTGCTGGAAGTTCGTAGTTCCTCTTAATTGTGGAGTCTGCTCTCTGTGGGTGGGGTGGAACTAGTGGCTTGTTAAGGTTTCCTGTTTGGGGGAGCTTGTGTCTGTATTCTGGTGTGTGGAGCTGAATCTATTCTCTCTGGAGTGCAATGAAGTATCCAGTAGTGTGTTTTGGGGTGTTAACGAGTTTGGCATAGCTTTGGACAGCCTGTCTTTGAATGTCCAGGGCTTTGTTACTGTTTTGCTGTATAATTAGCATGATGTGGCTTGCACTGAATCTAGCTGGCTCTTGAGTGGAATTTGACTTCATTGTAGGTGTGGAGACATTTGGGTGAACTCTTATCTGTACTGAAATACTGATTTTGGTCAACACCAAAATCAGATTAATTATATTCTTTGCAGCCAAAAATGGAGAAGCTCTATACAGTCAGCAAAAACAAGACGGGATCCTGACTGTGGCTCAGATCATAAACTCCTTATTGTCAAGTTCATACTTAAATTGAAAAAAGTAGAGAAAACCACTAGACCATTCAGGAATGACTTAAATCAAATACCATATGACTACACAGTGGAAGTGACAAATAAGTTCAAGGGATTAAATCTGGTAGGCAGAGTGGCTGAAAAAAACTATGGATGGAGGTTCATGACATTGTGCAGGAGGCAGTGATCAAGACTATCCCCAAGAAAAACAAATGAAAAAGGCAAACTGGATGTCTGAGGAGGCTTTACAAAGGGATATGAAAGGAAGAGAAGGGAAAGACAAAGGAGAAAAAGAAAGATATACCCACTTGAATGTAGAGTTCCAAAGAATAGTAAGGAGAGATAAGAAAGACTTCTTCAGTGATCAATGCAAATAAATAGAGGAAAACAATAGATTGGGAAAGACTAGCGATCTCTTAAAGAAAATTAGACATACCAAGGTTACATTTCATGCAAATATGAACACAAAAAAGGTCATAAATGGTAGGGACCTAACAGAAGCAAAAGATATTAAGAAGAGGTGGTAAGAATACATAGAACTACACAAAACAAAGAAAAGAAAAGGAGTATGTCAAGGCTGTATATTGTCACCCTGCTTATTTAACTTATATGCAGAATACATCATTAAAAACGCAGGTCTGGAAGAAGCACAAACCAGAATAAAGATTGCTGGGAGAAATATCAATAACCTCAGATATACAGATGACACCACGCTTATGGCAGAAAGTGAAGAGGAACTAAAAACCTTCTTGATGAAAGTGAAAGTGGAGAGTGAAAAAGTTGGCTTAAAGCTCAACATTCAGAAAACGAAGATCATCTTGTCCCACCACTTCATGGCAAATAGTTGGGGAAACATTGGAAACAGTGTCAGACTTTATTTTGGGGGTCTCCAAGTTCACTGCAGATGGTGACTGCAGCCATTAAATTAAAAGACACTTACTCCTTGCAAGGAAAGTCATGACCATCCTAGATAACATATTCAAAAGCAGAGACATTGCTTTGCCAACAAAAGTCCGTCTAGTCAAGGCTATGGTTTTTCCTGTGGTCATGTATGGATGTTAAAGTTGGACTGTGAAGAAAGTTGAGCACCAAAGAATTGATGCTTTTGAACTGTGGTGTTGGAGAAGACTCTTGAGAGTCCCTTGGACTGCAAGGAGATCCAACCAGTCCATTCTAAAGGAGATCAGTCCTGGGTGTTCATTGGAAGGACTGATGCTAAAGCTGAAACTCCAATACTTTGGCCACCTCATGTGAAGAGTTGACTCATTGGAAAATACCCTGACGTTGAGAGGGATTGAGGGCAGGAGGAGAAGGGGACAACAGAGGATGAGATGGCTGAATGACATCACCAACTCAGTGGACATGAGTTTGGGTGAACTACTGGAGTTGGTGATGGACAGGGAGGCCTGGTATGCTGCAATTCATGGGGTTGCAAAGACTCTGACATGACTGAGTGACAGAACTGAACTGATACCAAAAAAAAAAATAAATAAAAACTCATGACCCAGATAATCACGATGGTGTGACCACTCACCTAGAGCCAGACATCCTGAAATGTGAATTCAAGTGGGTCTTATGAAGCATCACTATGAAGAAAGTTAGTGGAGGTGATGGACTTCCAGTTGAACTCTTTCAAATCCTAAAAGATGATGGTATGAAAGTGCTGTAAGCAATATGCCAGCAAATTGGAGAACTCAGAAATGGCCATAAGACAGGAAAAGGTCAGTTTCATTCCAATTCCAAAGAAAGTCAATGCCAAAGAATGTTCAAACTACCACAAAACTTCACTCATTTCACACACTAGGAAAGTAATGCTCAACATTCTCCAAGACAGAAGTCAGGAGTATGTGAACCATGAACATCCAGATGTTCAAGCTGGTTTTAGAAAAGACAGAGGAACCAGAAATCTAATTGCCAACATCTGTTGGATCATTGGAAAAGCAAGAGTATTCCAGAAAAACATCTATTTCTGCTTTATTAAATATGCCAAAGCCTTTGACTGTGTGGATCACAACAAACTGGAAAATTCTGAAAGAGATGGGGATACCAGGCCATCTGACCTGCCTCCTGAGAAATCTGTATGTAAGTCAAGAAGCTACAGTTAGAACTGAAAATGGAAAAACTGACTAGTTCCAAATTGAGAAAGGAGTACGTCAGGGCTGTTATTGTCACCCTGCTTATTTAACTTACTTATAGATCATATTATGCAAAATGCTGGACTGGATGAAGTACAAGCTGGAATCAATGTTGTCAGGAGAAATATCAGTAGCCTCAGATATGCAGATGACACCACCCTTATGGGAGAAAATGAACTAAAGAGTCTCTTGATGAAAGTGAAAGAAGAGAGTAATAATGTTGGTTTAAAACTCAGAATTCAGAAAACCAAGATCATGTCATCTGGTCCCATCACTTCTTGGCGAATAGATGGAAAAACAATGGAAACAGTGAGAGCCTTTATTTTTTGGGCTCCAAAATCACTGCAGATGGTGACAGCAGCCATGGAATTAAAAGATGTTTCCTCCTTGGAAGAAAAGTTATGACCAACCTAGAGAGCTTAATAAAAATCAAAGACATTACTTTGCCAACAAAGGTCCATCTAGTGAAAGCTATGGTTTTTCCAGTAGTCATTTATGGATATAGGAGTCGATCTATAAAGAATCTGAGTACCGAAGAATTGATGCTTTTTAACTGTGATGTTGGAGAAGACTCTTGAGAGTCTCTTGAACAGCAAGGATATCCAACAAGTCCATCCCAAAGGAAATCAGTCCTAGTATTCATTGGAAGGACTGATGTTGACAGTGAAACTCCAATACTTTGGCCACCTGATGTGAAGAGCTGATTCATTGGAACAGACCCTGATTCTGGGAAAGATTGAAGGCAGAAGGAGAAGGGGACGAGAGAGGATGAGATGGTTGCATGGTATACCTTACTCAATGGCATGAATTTAAATAAACTTCAGGAGTTGGTGATGGACATGAAACCCTGGCGTGCTGCAGTTGATGGGGTCACACAGAATCCGACATGACTGAGTGGCTGAACTGAACTGAACTGAACTGAACTTGTCTTAATTTTCATTGCAGTCAGTTCTCTGATGTTTTAAAGTTTTCGAGTTAGGCCTCCTGCCTGTGCCAATCAGTCTTTCTCTTACAGAAGCCTCACGTCTTCTCCATCCACACAGCATAGAAGTTGAAACCCCTAGGTTATTAGTGAAACACTTCTACACAGGCAGGAACAGCCAGAGAGCGAGGGAGAGAAGATAAGAGGGAGTAGGTAGCTAGAGGTGACCAAGAGGAGAAAAGGGGAAGTCAAAAGTGGAGAGAACAATATAGCCAGTAATCAAATCCCAAGTGCTCTCCATAGCCCGCAGCAAAGAGATTCATAGTTATGTAGAGAAGAGGGAGGAAGGAGATAAAGGTTACCTGGAGGAGCAAAGGGAGAGTCCAAAAGGTAGAGAGAAATCAAACTGATAATCAAATTCCTAAGTAAAATGGATCCTGAAGATTAGATTCTTAGCAGTACAAAATTGATAACAAATATCAAAAAGCAAAGATTAAAAACATAGAATGGAAGTTAGACAATCAAAAATACAATATAAAAATGCAAAGCATAATTAGTCACAAAAGTTAAATAATATATACATATGCAATTTGTTTTAAAAATAGTTTTTTGTTTTTTTGTTTTTTTTTGGAAAGTTAATAGTAGGCTATAAAAATGAAAGTTAAAGGAGTAATAAAGGATTAACTAAAAACATTAAAAAGTTATAATAGCAAAAATATGTCTATGAATTTCTCTGGAGCTGTTGTGAGCAGTGTGGGCTCAGCTCGTGTCATATAGTCCCTTGTTCAGGCTTGTACTTGTTCTCAAGTTTTATAGGTACCCCTCAAATGCACAGTCTCCAGTATTAAATGCAGGGTTTTAAGCTGTTGGATCTGCCACTTTCAGAGAAGTTCTCCCTCTTTGTTTATTTTGGCTTCCTCTGTTTGCAAGTCTTTTTGGTGTCTTATTTCTGCCCTGACACAAGGGGGCAAAGGTGGCCACTTATTTAGGCTCACTTGTTCAGTTTTGTTGTGGGGAAGGAGGGACACTGCAAACAGACTCTGCTGGCATGTGTGGGGAGTGCTCAGAGTGGGTGGACCACACTGGTCTTGCCACAGTCCAAGGCAGTGTGTACTTCCCGCGTCTACACTGCTCAGTCTCTAGGATGCTCTGCAGGGGCATGATTCCAAGTGGGCCCTGCATTTCATGCAGTTCCCAGGACTAAGCCGTGCATGTTCTCAGGTGCTCTACAGAGGCAGAGACTCAGATGGGCTGTGTGTTCTGTGTCCTTCCCAGGTCCAAGCAGCTGAGACCAGGTGTTTTATGAGTGCACTGTCCCAGGTGGGCCATGAGTCTTTTCCCCTGACTGGGCCCAGCTGTTGTTTCCTGGGTGTGCCATGAGGGCACCTCTGTGTGTGTCTCCTCTGGGGACCTGATCTCAGGCTGCAACTCTCCTGGCAGATGTCAACTGTCCAGGATCCCAGGAAGATGTGGTGAGCAGCTAGGATTCTGCTTGCAGTTTGGCGGAAGATGTGGACTCAGGGGGCGAGATTGCAGGAGCCCCTTGCCTTCCGGCTCTGGTTGTCACACTCCTGTCTGTCTGCCTCTGGGGAGGGAAGGTCCTATAGGCAGCCCACTTGCTCTCCTCTTTCATTTTCCCAATCCTTTTTTCTGTGAGTGCATGCATTAGGGACTTTCAGGTGTAAGGTCCTTTTTTTTTTTTTTTTTTTTTTAGTCTCTCTGGAGATCCCACGGTTTGGGTGCTATCTCACATTAGCTCCCTCAGATTGTCCTCAGGGCATTCAGGCCTGCTCCTTACCCTAAGGACTAACGATGTACACCACACCTCCCTGCCCAGCCCTCACTGTCTTGTGAATGACACAAACATCTGGGCCACTTGTCCACTGGCAGTTGCAGTTAGGTGTGCATTCTGTGTGTTTGTTATTGTTTTTCTCTTTTTCCTCGTCATGTTGCCCTCTGAGATTCCAAAACTCCCCACAGACATGCCCATGAGAGGATTTCCTACTGTGTGGAAACTTGTCCTCCTTCACGACTCCCTCCCCAGGGCGGGTCTCTATCTCTAAATCTTTGTCTCTGTGTCTGTCTTTTATATTTGTCCTATCTCGTCTTGAAGAGATTGGACTACCTTCCTGGTGCCCCGTGTTTTCCACCAGCATTTAGAAGTTGTTTTGTGAGCATTACTCAACATTCAAATGATCTTTTGATGAATTTGTGAGGGAGAAAGTGGTCTCTCCATCCTACTCCTCCACTGTCTTGGCCACCCTCCCCCACTCCGCCATCTCTGGTTTAAAATTTGTTACTCTCTTATCTGCAGTTTTTGTATTGTTTGGTGACCTACTTTCCATTTCATTTGTTTTAGTAGTCACCGTTATGTAACTTAGAACTTAGAGAGCTTTACAATTAGAGATTTTTGTCATGGTAACCAGCCTAATACTAATGACTTGCCTGCTCTTTGAATTGATTCATCCACATTACATATTCTCCCTATTTGTGTAACATAAGATATACAAAGACGCTAAGTACTCAGAATAAGATGTCTCTTATTTGGTCTAATGTGTGTGTGTGTGTGTGTGTGTGTGTGTGTGTGTGTGCATGTAATCAATAAAGCTTTCTATATATATATATATATCACTAGCCAATGAGATAATTTACTTATTCTTTTATGTTTGTGTGTCTTTTATTTATTTTTCTTGCATAATATCTCTAGCTAGAACTCCATCTATGTTGACTAGGTAGCAAGATTGGGCATTCTTGTCTAGTTCCTAATCTTAGAAATATATTTATCATATTTTTACCACTTAGTATAAAATCAGTTGTGTGCTCTTCATTTATAGACTTTATAATATTGAAATAATTTTATCTTATACATAGAAAATGTTATAAAGGTTCAGCATAAAAAGTAAACACATAAAATTCAATGGCATTCCTGTACACTAACAACAAACTATCTGAAAAGGAAATTAACAAAAAATAATTTCAGTGACATACTGTAAAAAAGAATAAAACACTGGGGCTAAACCAAAGACATAAAAGACTTGTACATTTAAAAGAACTTGACATTGATGGCATAAAGTAGACACACATAAATGAAAAGACATCTCATATTCTTGGATTAGGTGGTAAAACAGTGTCAAAATATTAAAAGAAAGAATTCTATAGATTCAATACAATCCCTATCAAAATCCTAGTGATATTTTTATGTATTAATGCATATAAGAAAATCTTAAAAGACATATGAAACCACAAAATTCCCTGGATAATCAAAGCAAATTTGAAAAAGAAGTGATATCTTACTTCTTGATTTCAAAATACAATGCAAAGTTATTGATTAAAACAGTATAATATTGCCATAAAATAGACATATAAACCATTAGAAAAGAACTGAGAGCCCAGAAATAAGGCAATGTATAGAACTGTACAAAAAATATCTTCACAACCCAGATAATCACGATGGTGTGACCACTGACCTAGAGCCAGACATCCTGGAATGTGAAGCCAAGTGGGCCTTAGAAAGCATCACTGCGAACAAAGCTAGTGGAGGTGATAGAATTCCAGTTGAGCTATTCCAAATCCTGAAAGATGATGCTGTGAAAGTGCTTCACTCAATATGCCAGCAAATTTGGAAAACTCAGCAGCGGCCACAGGACTGGAAAAGGTCAGTTTTCATTCCAATCACAAAGAAAGGCAATGCCAAAGAATGCTCAAACTACCGCACAATTGCACTCATCTCACACGCTAATAAAGTAATGCTCAAAATTCTCCAAGCCAGGCATCAGCAATATGTGAACCATGAACTTCCTGATGTTCAAGCTGGTTTTACAAAAGGCAGAGGAACCAGAGATCAAATTGCCAAGAACCGCTGGATCATGGAAAAAGCAAGAGAGTTCCAGAAAAGCATCTATTTCTGCTTTATTGACTATGCCAAAGCCTTTGACTGTGTGGATCACAATAAACTGTGGAAAATTCTGAAAGAGACGGGAATACCAGACCACCTGACCTGCCTCTTGAGAAATTTGTATGCAGGTCAGGAAGCAACAGTTACTGGACATGGAAGCAACAGAAGCAACAGAACTGGACACGGAACAACAGACTGGTTCCAAATAGGAAAAGGAGTACGTCAAGGCTGTATATTGTCACCCTGTTTACTTGACTTATATGGAGAGTACATTATGAGAAATGCTGGACTGGAAGAAACACAAGCCGGAGTCAAGATTGCAGGGAGAAATATCAATAACCTCAGATATGCAGATGAGGTGTCATGGCAGAAAGTGAAGAGGAACTCAAAAGCCTCTTGATGAAAGTGAAAGTGGAGAGTGAAAAAGTTGGCTTAAAGCTCAACATTCAGAAAACGAAGATCATGGTATCTGATCCCATCGCTTCATGTTAAATAAATGGGGAAACAGTGGAAACAGTGTCAGACTTTATTTTTCTGGGCTCCAAAATCACTGCAGATGGTGACTGCAGCCATGAAATTAAAAGACGCTTACTCCTTGGAAGGAAAGTTATGACCAACCTAGATAGCATATTCAAAAGCAGAGACATTACTTTGCCAACAAAGGTTTGTCTAGTCAAGGCTATGGTTTTTCCTGTGGTCATTTATGGATGTGAGAGTTGCACTGTGAAGAAGGCTGAGTGCCGAAGAATTGATGCTTTTGAACTGTGGTGTTGGAGAAGACTCTTGAGAGTCCCTTGGACTGCAAGGAGTTCCAGCCTGTCCATTCTAAAGGAGATCAGCCCTGGGATTTCTTTGGAAGGAATGGTGCTAAAGCTGAAACTCCAGTACTTTGGCCACCTCATGCGAAGAGTTGACTCATTGGAAAAGACTCTGATGCTGGGAGGGATTGGGGGCAGGAGGAGAAGGGGGCGACAGAGGATGAGATGGCTGGATGGCATCAGTGACTCGATGGATGTGAGTCTGGGTGAACTCTGGGAGTTGGTGATGGACAGGGAGGTCTGGCGTGCTGTGATTCATTGGGTCGCAAAGAGTCGGACACGACTGAGCGACTGATGTGATCTGAACTGATACACACAATAGGGCTTCCCTGGGTGCTCAACTGATAAAGAATCCTCAAGCGATGCATAAGACTCTGGTTTGATTCCTCACATTACTTGGCTTCCCTGGTGGCTCAGGCACTAAAAGCGTCTGCCTACAATGTGGGAGACCCAGGTTTGATCCCTGGGTCGGGAATATCCCTGGGGCAGGAAATAGCAACCCACTCCTGTACTCTTGCCTGGAAAATCCCATGGACGGAGGAGCCTGATAGGCTACAGTACATGGGGTCGCAAAGAGTCAGACACGACTGAGCCACTTAACTTGATTACTTCATCAGGAATATAGCTTTGAGAAGGGATAGGCTGCCCTCTACAGTGATTTAGGCTTCCCTGGTGGCTCAGATGGTAAAGAATCCACCTGCAGAACAGGAGTCCTGGATTTGATCTCTGGGATGGGAAGATCCCCTGGAGGAGGGCATGCCAATCCACTCCAATATTCTTGCCTGGAGAATCCCCATGGACAGAGAAACTTGGCAAGCTACAGTTCATGGAGTTGGAAAGAGTTAGACAAGACTGAATGACTAAGCACATCTCATACACATAATCATCTGGTCTTTGACAAGGTGGCAAGAATACACAAAGGGGAAATGATAGTCTTGTTAACAAATGGTATTTATTCCACATACAGAACAATAAATCACACACAAGTATCAACTCAAAATACAGACTTGAAGAATTATGATTCAGATCAGATCAGTCGTGTCTGACTCCTGGCAACCCCATGAATCGCAGCACGCCAGGCCTCCCTGTCCATCACCAACTCCCGGAGTTCACCCAGACTCACGTCCATTGAGTCACTGATGCCATCCAGCCATCTCATCCTCTGTCATCCCCTTCTCCTTCTGCCCCCAATCCTCCCAGCATCAGAGTCTTTTCCAATGAATCAACTCTTCGCATGAGGTGGCCAAAGTACTGGAGCTTCAGCTTTAGGATCATTCCTTTCAAAGAAATCCCAGGGCTGATCTCTTTCAGAATGGACTGGTTGGAACTCCTTGCAGTCCAAGGGACTCTCAAGAGTCTTCTCCAACACCACAGTTCAAAAGCATCAATTCTTTGGTGCTCAGCCTTCTTCACAGTCCAACTCTCACATCCATAAATGACCACAGGAAAAACCATAGCCTTGACTAGACAAACCTTTGTTGGCAAAGTAATGTCTCTGCTTTTGAATATGCTATCTAGGTTGGTCATAACTTTCCTTCCAAGGAGTAAGCGTCTTTTAATTTCATGGTTGCAGTTACCATCTGCAGTGGTTTTGGAGCCCAGAAAAATAAAGTCTGACACTGTTTCCACTCTTTCCCCATCTATTTCCCATGAAGTGGTGGGACCGGATGCCATGATCTTCGTTTTCTGAATGTTGAGCTTTAAGCCAACTTTTTCACTCTCCACTTTCACTTTCATCAAGAGTCTTTTGAGTTCCTCTTCACTTTCTGCCAAAAGGGTGGTGTCATCTGCACATCTGAGGTTATTGATATTTCTCCCTGGAATCTTTATTCCAGCTTGTGTTTCTTCCAGTCCAGCGTTTCTCATAATGTACTCTTCATATAGTTTGAATAAATAGCGTGACAATATATAACCTTGACGTACTCCTTTTCCTATTTGGAACCAGTCTGTTGTTCCATGTCCAGTTCTAACTGTTGCTTCCTGACCTGCATACAAATTTCTCAAGAGGCAGATCAGGTGGTCTGGTATTTCCATCTCTTTCAGAATTTTCCACAGTTTATTGTGATCCACACAGTCAAAGGCTTTGGCATAGTCAATAAAGCAGAAATAGATGCTTTTCTGGAACTCTCTTGCTTTTTCCATGATCTAGTGGATGTTGGCAATTTGATCTCTGGTTCCTCTGCCTTTTGTAAAACCAGCTTGAACATCAGGAAGTTCATGGTTCACATATTGCTGATGCCTGGCTTAGAGAATTTTGAACATTACTTTTCTAGCGTGTGAGATGAGTGCAATTGTGGGGTGGTTTGAGCATTCTTTGGCATTGCCTTTCTTTATGATTATACAGTGGAAGTGAAAAATAGATTTAAGGGCCTCGATCTGATAGATAGAGTGTCTGATGAACTATGGAATAAGGTTCATGACATTGTACAGGAGACAGGGATCAAGACCATCCCCATGGAAAAGAAATGCAAAAAAGCAAAATGGCTGTCTGGGGAGGCCTTACAAATAGCTGTGAAAAGAAGAGAAGCAAAAAGCAAAGGAGAAAAGGAAAGATATAAACATCTGAATGCAGAGTTCCAAAGAATAGCAAGGAGAGAAAAGAAAGCCTTACTCAGCGATCAATGCAAAGAAATAGAGAAAAACAACAATGGGAAAGACTAGAGATCTCTTCAAGTAAATCAGAGATACCAAAGGGATATTTCATGCAAAGATGGGCTCAATAAAGGACAGAAATGATATGGACCTAACAGAAGCAGAAGATATTAAGAAGGGATGGCAAGAATACACAGAAGAACTATACAAAAAAGATCGTCACAACCCAGATAATCATGAGGGTGTGATTACTGACCTAGAGCCAGACATCCTGGAATGTGAAGTCAAGTGGGCCTTAGAAAGCATCACTATGAACAAAGCTAGTGGAGGTGATAGAATTCCAGTTGAACTATTCCAAATCCTGAAAGATGATGCTGTGAAAGTGCTGCACTCAATATGCCAGCAAATTTGGAAAACTCAGCAGTGGCCACAGGACTGGAAAAGGTCAGTTTTCATTCCAATCTCAAAGAAAGAATTATGATTAAGAATGCCTAAAAAACTTGGGTAAAAGTGAAAATTACACTATGATTAAAAAATTGATATCATGCTTAACATGAATTTGTTAATAAAACATATTATATGTGAATGTTATCTAAGCCTATCACATAATTTCTCTATTTAAGTGACTTATGGAATCGCTATCAGCAGAGCTGGTTTACATGGAATTTCATTATTTTTTCTTTTACATTCATCAGCATATACCTTATTTTTATTGCTCTTCACAGCATTCTTTGATTTCCCTCTTCTTATTTTTTGTTATAATATGCAATATATTATAATAACTACTCTGTACATAAACATGAACACTATTTACTGCATTCTTTCCACAATGGCAAGAGTGTTATGTCTGCCTGCAATTCGCTTTTACATTCTATGTGTTGTCATCATACCTATTCCTATTTTCAAACTTTCTAAACTTTCCCTGTAAAGGCCTGTCTTCCTTCATTTAATCTAGCAAGATTAACTTTTCACAAAAATGTATTTCAAAGGAAGTTGTCTCTATACATATATTTATAAATATATAAATATAAAATTTAACAAGTATTTATTGTTATTATTATTACAAAGGTATTAAGATGTTAGTACACATAGTAAAAACTGAAATAGAAAGAAGGGAATAAAACAAGTAGTTCTCAAAATAATTTGGTGATGAAAATACTGCAACTCTCTATCCCAAGGCACACAATTTGAGAATTGCTCATTTAAATGCATGAAGACTGAATTTGTATTCTTTTAGCAATTATTTGGTCACTTTGCAATATTTGGATTTAAAATTTGTCCTAAATCTATCTTTATGTGACTTTATATGTGCATGTGTACATATTCTTGTGCATGAGTGTGTATGCTAGGAGATAAAACAATTCTGCCAAAAGAAGACTCTTCTTCACCAATAAGGGAGAAAACATCAACAAACTCACATGCATAAAAATTAGCATGAAAATGACCATGAAGTTAACACAAAATATCATACATTCTAAAACATTCTAAAAAGAAGGGAAAGTGGATGGCAATTTATTTGTCTTTATATATTCAATATTTCCTACCACTCCACAGCTTTTAAACTCAGCAAAGTAAACTATTTCTTGATTTTTTTCATATTTCCGCCTGATTATTCCAACTCATTTCTGAATATTCTACTTTATTGAGCACTATTCTTCACTCATTTCAGTTCAGTTCAGTCACTCAGTCGTGTCCAATTCTGCGACCCCATGAATCGCAGCACGCCGGGCCTTCTTCATTCAGTACACTGCTATATAGAGTTGACCCTTCATAAATATTGTTCAGTAACTCACTTACCCAATTAAATCCCATTGTGATTAAAATAACAGACTAAATGGTTTACTATTATTGATAGCAATAATATTAATTAATAGTAATATGTTATAGTTATATAATACAATTAATTATTTGATTAATATATTATTAATAGTAAAATATAGCTATAATTTACTGTAGATAGCTCTCTAGTAAAAATTACTCTAAAATCTTTAAGCATAATGTAGATGAAAAGTAAACCATTCCATATTAATAGTGAGATAGTATAATTCTCATTATATTAGATTATTATATAATGTGTCAATAAATTAACAACAGAGATTAAATTAAAATTGAAGCTTTTATACCATATATTCTAGATGGCAATCACTTGTAAGTCTCATTGAGTGAATGAAATTATCCAACAAAATATATTTAAAGTGAACACATTAGATATTATGTTGGACAAAAGAAACATTAAATATTGTAAAGTTTAAAAGTAAAATAAAATTTAAAATTGCAAAAAAAAAAGAGAAACACTAAATAATAGTCATGTTTTGTATGCTAAATTATCTGCTTTTCATAATTTAATTATTATAAGAATGTACCAATTGTCAATACATTTAGTTTGCAGATAATACAAATTTAGGAAGCATTGGACCAGGAAACAAGCAGGGAGTGAAATTAAAAAGAACTGTGTCCTTATCTGCTGCTGCTGCTACTAAGTCACTTCAGTCGTGTCCGACTCTGTACAGCCCCATAGACGGCAGCCCACCAGGCTCCGCCCTCCCTGGGATTCTCCAGGCAAGAACACTGGAGTGGGTTGCCATTTCCTTCTCCAATGTAAATAGTGAAAGTGAAGTCGCTCAGTCGTGTCCGACCCTCAGCAACCCCATGGACTGCAACCTTCCAGGCTCCTCCATCCATGGGATTTTCTAGGCAAGAGTACTGGAGTGGCTGCTAAAACAAGATACTACAAATGGTGGAGAATTGTCAGGTTGGTTTATTTCTCTCCCCTTGTTATTGTCTTGTTATAAGAAAAATTTGAAACAACAGACTAAAGTTACAGCTCCGACAGATCTTGTATTAAACAGCTATTCTCAAGACAAGAGAGCAGGCCAAACCCAAAGGAGTTGTCATAACCATCCCTTCTGGCTTTCCCGTTTTCGTACTTGCCTCTCCTTCTTTTGGCTGTGCCCTGTGCAAAATTGGGTCTGTACCCAGACAAGTCATGAAAGGGAAGACAGATAGCCATACATTCAAGGCTGAAAGACATTACTAGTTACATTTAACAGGTTTTTTGTGATGTCTTCCCATAATTCAGTTTATTATTTGTTGCTGTTGTTCAGTCCCTCAGTTGTGTCCAACTATTTCTGACTTCAGGCAGCATGCTGGGCTTCCCTGTCCTTCACCATCACCTGAAGCTTGCTTAAACTCTGTCCATAAAGTTGGTGATGCCATCCAACCATCTCATCCTCTGTTGTCCCCTTCTCCTCCTGCCTTCAATCTTTCCCAGCATCAGGGTATTTTCTAATGAGTCAGTTCTCATCAGGTGGCCAAAGTATTGGAGCTTCAGCTTCAGCATCAGTCCTTAGAAGTAATATTCAGGATTGAAATCCTTTATGATTGACCGGTTCAATCTCTTTGCAGTCCAAGCGACTCACAAAAGTCTTCTCCAACACCACCATTCAAAAGCATCAAATCTTTTGTGTTCAGCTTTCTTTATGGTCCAACTCACATCTATGCATGACTACTGGAAAAACCATAGCTCTGACTATATGAACTTTTGTTGCCAATATCTCTGCTTTTTAATAGGCTATCTAGGTTTGTCATAGCTTTTCTCCCAAGAAACAAGTGTCTTTTAATTTCATGGTGGCAGTCACCATCTGCAGTGATTTTGGAGCAAAAAAAAAGTAGAGTCTGTCACTGTTTCCATCTCTTTGCCATGAAGTGATGGGACCGGATCACAAATTTTCCAGTTTGTTGTGATCCACACAGTTGAAAGCTTTAGCGTAGTCAATGAGGCACAAGTGGATTTTTTTTTGGAATTCTCCTGTTCTTTCCATGATCTAACAGATGTCAACTTGATCTCTGGTTCCTCTGCCTTTTCTAAATCCAGCTTGGACATCTGGAAGTTCTCTGTACATGTACTGTTGAAGCCTCACTTGGATAATTTTGAGCATTATTTTGCTAGCTTGTGAAATGAGTGCAACTGTGTGGTAGTTTGAACATTCTTTGGGATTTCCCATCTTTGGGATTTCCCATCTTTGGGATAGGAATGAAAACTGACCTTCTCCAGTCCTATGGCTATTTGCTGAGTTTTCCAAATTCACTGGCATATTGAGTGCAGCACTTTTACAACATCATCTTTTAACTCGAAATAGCTCAACTGGAATTCCATCAACACCACTATCTTTGTTCATAGTGATGCTTCCTAAGGCCTACTTGACTTCACACTCCAAGATGTCTGGCTTTAGGTGAGCGATCACACCATCGTGGTTATCTGGGTCATTAAGATCTTTTTTGTATACCTCTTCTTTGTATTCTTGTCACTTTTTAATACCTTCTGCTTCTGTTAGGTCCACACAATTTCTTTTCTTTATTGTGCCCATCTTTGCATGAAATGTTCCCTTGGTATCTATAATTTTCTTAAAAAGATCTCTAGTGTTTCCCAATCTATCATTTTCCTCTATCTCTTTGCTTGTTCACTTTGACAGGTTTTCTTATCCCTCCTTGCTATTCTTTGGAACTCTGCATTTAGATGAGTATATACTTCCTTTTCCCTTTGTTTCTCTTCTTTTCTCAGCTTATTGTAAGACATCCTCAGACAATCTTTTTGCCTTGTTGAATTTCCTTTTATTGGGGATGGTTTAATCACTGCTTCCTGTACATTTTACAAACCTCTGTCCCTAGTTCTTCAGGCACTTTGTGTATCAGATCTAGTCCTTTGATTCTCTTTGTCACTTCCACTGTATAATCCTAAGGCATTTGGTTTAGGTCATTCTTTAATGGCATAGGGGTTTTCCCTACTTTCTTCAATTTAAGTCTATTATGTCAATAGAGTTCATGATGAGAGCCACAGCCAGTTTCTGGTCATGTTTTTGTGGACTGTGTAAATATTCTCTATCTTTGCCTGCAAATAATATAATGAATCTGCTTTTGATATTGACCATCTGCTGTTGTCTATGTGTAGAGTTATTTTCTGTATTGTTAGAGGATGGTGTTTTCTATAAGCAGTGTGTTTTCTTGGCAAAACTCTATTAGTCTTTGCCTTGCATCATTTTGTTCCAAGGCCAAACTTGTCTGTTACTCCAGGTATCTCTTGACTTTCTACTTTTGCATTCCAGTCCCCTATGATGAAAAGGGCTTTTTTTTTTTTTTTTTTCGGTATTAGTTCTAGAAGGTCTTGTAGGTATTCATAGAACCATTCAACTTCAGTTTCTTTTGCATTAGTGGTTGGAGCATAGTCTTGGATTACTGTGACATTGAATGGTTTGCCTTGGAAACAAACAGAGATCATTTTGTCATTTTTGAGATTGGGCCCAAGTACTACATGTTTGACTATTTTATTGACAATGAGGACTACCCCATTTCTTCTAAGGGATTCTTGCCCACAATAGTAGGTATAATGGTCATCTGAATTAAATTCTCCTGTTTTTGTCCACTTTAGTTTACTGTTTCCTAAAATGTCAATGTTGACTCTTGTCATTGTCCGTTTGACCACTTCCAATTTACCTTGATTCATGGATCTAACATTTCAGGTTCCTTTGCAATATTGTTCTTTACAATATCAGACTTCACTTTCACTACCAGACACATCCACAACTGTATATTTTTTCCGCTTTGGCTCAACCTCTTCATTTCTTCTGGAGCTATTTCTCCTCTCTTCTCCAGTAGAATATTGGAGTGAGGTGTTCATCTTTCAGTGTCAAATCTTTTAGTCATTTCATACTGCTCCTGGGGTTCTCAAAACAAGAATGATAAAGGGTGGGAGGGGCTGGCTTTGGAAAAAAACTGTGTCTTGGTCTGGTGGGCAAGGCTATGCTCAGTAAATCTTGAGTCCAATTTTCTGCTGATGTGTAGGGATGTGTTCACTCCCTATAGTTTGGTCTGAGGTCAAACCATGATATGGTAACGTTATGCGTGTCCTTGTGTATTTAGTAACTCAGTCATGTCCAATTCTTTGCTATCCCATGGCCTGTAGCCCACCAGGCTCCTCTGTCCATAGGATTTTTCAGGCAAAAATGCTGGAATGGGTTGCCATGTGCTCCTCCAGGGGATCTTCCCAACCCAGGGGTCAAACTCAGGTCTCCCACATTGCAGGCAGATTCTTTACCATCTGAGCCATCAAAGAAGCCTAGATGTATATACATACAGAATATGTATGGACACTTACTTGACTCAGCTGCCTAAGTTTACTTGAGAAAACCCCTGTGGTTAGTTAGGGTTTGCTTAGGGCACATGTGCTGGAGTTGGATAAGCCCCTGTGATTAGTTTGTATCCACTGTGTGCCTAGGGTGCATGCAGAATAGCCAGAAAAGTTTCTGTGGTTATTTCTGTAACATATCTGTAAGCTCTCCTGGGTGTGTCTGGATGGGGTTTAGAGATCAGCTTGGCGTGCTGTGATTCATGGGGTCGCAAAGAGTTGGACACAACTGAGCGACTGATCTGATCTGATCTGTGTCCTTTTCAGGCAGTCCATCCCTCGTTACTGTTGCCTAACTTCCGACCTAACAATTGTGATTATAAATAAACTAGAACATTAATAAAATTCAGGGTGCTTTTACATTTTGAGAAAAAAAATGAATTTGAGATCACTCACTTTACAGGGAGTGAAGAAAAGGGGAATAAATTGAGGGGGCTTTTGCATACACCAATTACAGAAACTTAACTTTTCTTTTGATTAGAGTCACAAAGGTGACTGAAGTGATTGAAATTTTTCATGCATTTTAAAGGAACACAAATGCTATTCATCTAGATGTATAAGAACAACAAAATAAATAAAGAAATTAGAAACTCCAGGACCTAAAATTGACCCCAAACTGTACAGCTTTTATGAGATTTTTGTATTCTACATACACATTAACATTGTAAGGATTGATATGCAGGTTGAAGCTCTTTAGGAATGCCATAAATGACATATTTCTGTATGAGATTATAGATGGTAATGAGATATTAGCAATAGCCAAGTCTGATGCTGTGCATTTTCATAAGTGTATAAAGCATTTTTATAAAGTGTGTAAAGGTGCCTGGGTATAAAGGACCCTAAGAAGAAAGGCACTGCAACTACTCAGAGTACGAGGTTTTGTTTTTTTTTTCCCCCTGAAATTTTCATTAATTAACAATAAAAAAAAATATTCCCTGAAGGTATTCATATTTATAAATTAATCTGATTATGTCCATTCTCTTTACACTATTTGACAATTATGATGTATATTTGCTTATCATTTTATGCTACCTCTTTTCCTTTGGGTTGTTTATTAGTTACAACCTCATTAAGATTTCTTTTTTGTTTTTTTTTTGTATTATTAACTCTCAGAAATTGAAGAGTTTGATTTCTGATGCTGTTGGGAGGAAGACTCAATTTACCTTGCAATTGACTTTTTCTGCACGTCTTCAATGAAAAATTGTGGAGAAGGTCATCAAACTGATTTAAAAAATATATATCTTTGATGGAGTCAACATAAAATAGAAATAGTACAAACTGAATATCAGAGAATCTGTGCATATTTGAACTTCTTCTGCAGTAAGTAGAGTTCAAGTACTAATTGTGCAATAGGCTTTGTGCTAAATGGTATGAATATGAAAATTAAAAAAAAAGTATAAAGTACAATCTATATTTTCAATGCAAACAAAATAAGTGGGAAAGAGAACTATAAAACAGATCAATACTATTCAACATGCTAAGTACAATGTTTATTAAAAAATGCCAATAAAAATACTGACAGAAACTAAATACACATAAGGATTATGGGAAAGGACCTACAGGGAAGTTATGTCAGATGAGCCGTGAAGATAAGTAAGAATTTTCCAATGAGAGAAAGAATATTGAGGAAAAGTAATTCCATGAAGAGAATTTCACACACAAATCCTCACACAGTAGAGAAATATGAATTGGTTTTTTGAAAGATCCACAGTAGTAGTTGAACATGTAGCCCTCTTAGAGGACTCATATCTTAATCTCTGAAAGATTTCTAAATGTACAGAGAATTTGAACCAAGGTATTCATAACGACAGCTCCTAAAATGGATTTTTTAAGGCACTTCTATTTCACAGAATCAAACTTTGCATTTCCATTCATTACTTCAGAACCACGGAGATTTCCTACTGAATTACAGTGTTTTGTAAACTTTTTAAGTATTTTTTATTTATTCATCCATTACTTATTGAGAGAGTGCCAATTGTTGAGGGAAAATGGTGATCCAACTTTCTTTTATTTGTTTTTGCTTGAGTCAGATATTCAGCATAGTTAAGAGTATATTGAATAATTTAAAAATACAGATTTAAAAAGTCACAGACAATGAGAACTTTTATTAAAGTTTTAACTCACAAAATTAGTAAAATCTTTCAATTCCCAAACATGTAAGTACCAAAAGAAATGTTGAGTCTGATATTTATTTATTTATTTTAATTTTGAGAAATATTTTATTGAGCAAAATATGATCAACACTGCCAGGTATTTGTAAGAGTAAGCATATTTGTAGATCCATAGACTTAACAATATATTTATATACAGTTTACATATATTTATGGTATAAACGATCCTTTCCAGGTTGATGTGTGTGTAAGCTTAACCCAAATTGAATACCAAAGATTATAACTGAATTATTTAAGATATTTCTCACTGAGAGATTTCATGGCTTCAAAATATAAAAACTGGTATCCTTGATTGTTTCTGATCAGGAGAATGTGCATGTTCTACTAAATACAGATCTGAAATAACTAAGATTACTTCTTGAATTTTGGACAAGTACATAAAAATTGAATATTCCTGATATTTCTTTTCCATTGAAGGACTCAGATGTGAATGATTCAGTGATAACATTTGTAACATGATTCAAAATGCAGTTATTAAAATACCAACATTTTAGAAAACAATTTGCTTTAAAAGTTAGTTGCATCGAGTTATCTAATAAGGGAAGAACACAAGTGAAAAATTGATGATTCATACATCATCATACTACAATGTATTCTTGTCTCTATAGAAAATCATAAATACATTTAAAATAAAGCATGACATCCATCTTAAGAAAATCGGTTTTCAACATAATCCTCCTTAAGAGAAAAAACAAAACCCAAAACTACACTTCTCCTTGACTAATGCTGCTGCTGCTGCTGCGAAATCGCTTCAGTCATGTCCGACTCTGTGCAACCCCATAGACGGAAGCCCACCAGGCTCCTCTGTCCCTAGTGTGTTGCCATCTCCTTCTCCAATGCATGAAAGTGAAAAGTGAAAGTAAAGTCGCTCAGTCGTGTCCCCACCCTTAGTGACCCGATGGACTGCAGCCTACCAGGCTCCTCCGTCCATGGGAGTAATACATTGAATAAATGAGAATAAAAGTATTATACAACTTACATAATTCAAAATTAGGAATGTTTCTTATTAAATTTTCACTTTAAAAACTTTAAATACAGTCAAAGAATCCAAGCACCAAGAAGTTTGCTACAATCAGCCACACTCCCTCCTCTTTTGATACCATAATCTTTACTGCATTTCATTAGCTAGAAACAAAATGTTTCTTCCCATATGCACTCAAATAGGAGGTACCATACAAAAATCACAAACACTAGGAATTGAGATTTACAGGGGCCACTTTAAAGCTTGTATGCCGCAGTTACTAATTTGTGTAAGATTCTGAGAAATTTTTATAGTGAAAATAATTTTATAAGAACATGTATGTTCAATTTATTATACTGAAATCTACTAAACTAGAATTTTCCTAAATGTTACGGTTTATGAAACTCACTCACATAACATCTTATGAAGTAGAAAAGCTGATGATTATATTTTATTCTCATTTCAGGACGAAAAATAAATTTAGGTTTAGAAAATGCAAATGACTATCATGAAAGGATGTAGCTTGTTACTGAAGAGGTCTTCTCTCTGTCAATAAAATGATACAGTTCAGCCTTGGATACCCTGCATCATTGATCCTGCATTTGGGAAAATTTTAAGCAAACACTTTTTTCATGTTTTTCTTTTAAAGGTGACACATTTATTTTACTTAGAATTGCTTAATGAACTGCAAATTTCTTGCAATGCCTTTCTGAAATTATAACTGTTTAGTATTGTTTATAACATGTTGTTAAGTAAAATAATATAAATAGTAAGAATGTTTTCATTAGAAAAGATTTTTCACTTTAAAAGGTTTAGAATATATTATATGACAATTGGATTACATAATATTTTGACAAGGGCAAGTTCTGCTTCATTTTCCAAAATAATGAGAAAAGATAGGGATAGAAACAAAGACATTTCTAGTTCCCCATGCTAATTCCCAGATAGTTAATTATGTGATAACTCTCTGAATGAATCAACCTTATCTGGGGGCTATTTGCATAGCCAGGGTGTTTGTATAATCTGACTCTTTGGGGTGCATTAAATTAGATCTGTATTACGGAAAAAGTCAGTTAAGCATTCAAGGCTAAAAATTAGCAAGAAACATAATTTTACAAGATAAGTTCCTTTTGTATTCAAATTTGTTATACATCTAAGCATTGTTATAGCCATCTCTGGTAAAACTTTTTCTTCCCATATATTTCATTAATCTTGGGTTTTGGGGTCAGTTAAAAAGCAATTGAATATAATAATTCAGGTTGATTTTTCTATTTAAATTGTTAAACTGGAATTCATTTGGTGCCTCAGTTTCAGTGTTTGTGAGGAAACTATCAAAATATTGAAATCAGGCCAACTTTCTGAAAAGCTTCTAAACAAAGATGCTACGCATGGCTCCAACAGGAAGATTTCAAGCTTATGTGGTGTGTTCCATTCACATCTCTCTTCAAATTTCCCTCACAAGCTGCTTCTTTCAGGGTAAGTTGTGGTATCTAGATACAAAGAGAAATAGCACATTTTTACTGAAGAATGACATAAAACAAAAGGAAAATATGCAGCATTCACATAGCCAGAGCTCAAATAGACAAATACAACCTGAAACACCCTTGAAAACTTTCTGTGTCTTCCTTATTTTGTTCAAACTTATGCTAGTTCTATTCATGTTCTTGCATATAATTCTAGAGTGTGTATCCTCATTGGTATATCAGTTCAGTTGAATTCAGTCACTAAGTCTTGTCCAACTCTTTGTGACGCCATGGATTGCAGGATGCCAGGCTTTCCTGTCCATCACCATCTCCCAGAGCTTGCTCAAACTTGTGTCCATCAAGTTGGTGATAAAGGAGAAAAGCATGAAGGGAAAGCAATAGAAATTTAAATAATGAAATATTTTTCTTTTATCCATGGAAAAGGCTGAATCTCGTTGCCACAAGAATAAAATCAAAAAAGCACTTTACCTATGGGACTCTAAGTTTACAAAATTAGCACAATCAGATCAGATCAGTCGCTCAGCCGTGTCCGACTCTTTGCGACCCCATGAATCGCAGCAGGCCAGGACTCCCTGTCCATCAACAACTCCTGGAGTTCACTGAGACTCACGTCCATCGAGTCACTGATGCCATCCAGCCATCTCATCCTCTGTCGTTCCCTTCTCCTCCTGCCCCCAATCCCTCCCAGCATCAGAGTCTTTTCCAATAAGTCAACTCTTCACATGAGGTGGCCAAAGTACTGGAGTTTCAGCTTTAGCATCATTCCATCCAAAGAAATCCCAGGGCTGATCCCCTTCAGAATGGACTGGTTGGATCTCCTTGCAGTCCAAGGGACTCTCAAGAGTCTTCTCCAATACCACAGTTCAAAAGCATCAATTCTTCAGTGCTCAGCCTTCTTCACAGTCCAACTCTCACATCCATACATGACTGCTGGAAAAACAATAGCCTTGACTAGACGGACCTTTGTTGGCAAAGTAATGTTTCTGCTTTTGAATATGCTATTTAGGTTGGTCATAACTTTCCTTTCAAGGAGTAAGCGTCTTTTAATTTCATGGCTGCAGTCACCATCTATAGTGATTTTGGATACCAGAAAAATTAAGTCTGACACTGTTTCCACTGTTTCCCCATCTATTTCCCATGAAGTGATGGGACCAGATGCCATGATCTTCGTTTTCTGAATGTTGAACTTTAAACCAACTTTTTCAGTTTCCACTTTCACTTTCATCAGAGGCCTTTGAGTTGCTGTTCACTTTCTGCCATAAGGGTGGTGTCATCTGCATATCTGAGGTTATTGATATTTCTCCTGGCAATCTTGATTCCAGCTTGTGTTTCTTCCAGTCCAGCATTTCTCATGATGTACTCTGCATATAAGTTAAATAAACAGGGTGACAATATACAGCCTTGACGTACTCCTTTCCCTATTTGGAACCAGTCTGTTGTTCCATGTCCAGTTCTAGCTGTTGCTTCCTGACCTGCATACAAATTTCTCAAGAGGCAGATCAGGTGGTCTGGTATTCCCATCTCTTTCAGAATTTTCCGCAGTTGATTGTGATCCACACAGTCAAAGGCTTTGGCATAGTCAATAAAGCAGAAATAGATGCTTTTCTGGAACTCTCTTGCTTTTTCCATGATCCAGCAGATGTTGGCAATTTGATCTCTGGTTCCTCTGCCTTTTCTAAAACCAGCTTGAACATCCGGAAGTTCACGGTTCACATGCCATATATTGTTTTAAGTAAAGTTCATGAAAAATATCTATCTGTTTTCAAAAGCATGCAGTTGTAATAAACAACAATATCTTCACGAGCTTTTTACACATTCTTGGATATTCCCCTTTGTTCATACTCATGCTCAGTTCATGCTTATGCTCATTCACTCATTTGTGTCCTACTCTTAGTGACCCTATGCATTATACTCTGCCAGGCTCCTCTGCCCATGGTATTTTCCTATAAGGATATTAGAATATGTTGCCAGTTTTTCCTCTAGGGGATCTTCTCAACCAAGAGACTGAACCTGAGAATCTCTGTTCTCCCTTGTTACTATACCACAATGCAAACTGTGGTAGTTTTTTAACGCTCAGTTGCAATATGAAATGTGACATTTTATTAATATGTTTCATTCTCTGTTGCAATAAAAATTACTTGACCTTTCTCACATTTTAAACACCCCTTTCCCATGTGTTGATTGCTTGGGAAATAAGATTCAGTGAGTTATTCGATGAAGTTTTCCAGATGTTCAGACATGCTTTATCAGTATCAAAAATTCACATTCATTAATATCACCATCAAACTTATCAGAAAGTCTTTGAAGTGTTGAGAAGCTGTCAAGCTCATAGTTTTAGCTACAGACTTGAAAAATTTTAATTTATGTTTGAAATCTTGAGAGTTACCATTGGTAATAAATAATGTCAAAGTATTCTTTCAAGTTTGAGAAGTGCCCCCATGATAAAAGTGTGTAGTTCAAATAAAAAGTTATTACACTAAACTAAGCAAGTTATGAAATAGTTGCAGTATAAGCAACTATAAAACTTTTAATATTATCATGGCATAATACAATTTGTAAAGATCTTCTATGTGCTTCCAAGATGGTACTAGTGGTAAAGAAACCACCTGCTAATGCAGGAGACTCTAGTTCAATCCCTGATTGGGAAGATCCCCTAGTGGAGGGCATGGCAACCCTTTCTAGTATTCTTGCTTGGGAAAACCAATGGAGATAGGAGCCTGGGAGGATAGAGTCCTTACGGTGGGGAAAAGTCAGACATGACTGAAGCAACTTAGCACAGCAGCACAAAAGTCATCAATATCAACATTTTTGAAGTATGAGTGAAAATGAATGAAAATAAAATGCCCAGTAAATATATATAATGCTCAACCCACTATTATACTAAAAACGTTTAATTATTTCCCAATTACATACATATATAAGGTTTTCTTTTTTTTTTAACTGTCCAAGTTGAGGTATGTGTATATATATATACATATATATATATATATATACATGCATATATATATATACATACATGTATCTATCTATCTATCTATCTATATATATATATTTATATATGCATACCACTGTGTGTATCACAATAAACTGTGGAAAATTGTGAAAGAGATGGGAATATCAGACCTCCTGACCTGCCTCTTGAGAAACCTGTATTCAGGTCAGGAAGCAACAGGTAGAACTGGACATGGAACAAAAGACTAGTTACAAATAGGAGTACGTCAAGGCTGTATCTTGTCACTCTGCTTATTTAACTTCTATGCAGAGTACATCATGGAAACGCTGGGCTGGAAGAAGCACAAGCTGGAATCAAGATTGCCAGGAAAAATATCAATAACCTCAGATATACAGTTGACACAACCCTTATGGCGGAAAGTAAAGAAGAACTAAAGAGCCTCTTGATGAAAGTGAAAAAGGAGAGTAAAAAAGTTGGCTTAAAGCTCAACATTCAGAAAACTAAGATCGTGGCATCCAGTCCCATCACTTAATGCAAATAGATGGGGAAACAGTGGAAACAGTGGCTGACTTTATTTTTGGGGGCTCCAAAATCACTGTAGATGGTGATTTCACCAATGAAATTAAAGGACACTTACTCCTTGGAAGGAAAATATGACCAAACTAGACAGCATATTAAAAAACAGAGACATTACTTTGCCAACAAAGGTCAGTCTAGTCAGGGCTATTGTTTTTCCAGTGGTCATGTATGGATGTGAGAGTTGGACTATAAAGAAAGCTGAGCGCAGAAGAATTGATGCTTTTGAACTGTGGTGTTGTAGAAGACTCTTGAGAGTCCCTTGGACTGCAAGGAGATTCAGCCAGTCCATCCTAAAGGAGATCAGTCCTGGGTGTTCATTGGAGGGACTGATGTTGAAGCTGAAACTCCAATACTTTGGCCACTTGATGCAGAGAGCTGACTCATTTGAAAAGACCCTGAGGCTGTGAAAGACTGAGGGCAGGAGGAGAAGGGGACGACAGAGAATAAGATGGTTGGATGGCATCACTGCATCAATTGATGTGTGTTTTGGTGATCCCCAGGAGTTGGTGATGAACAAGGAGGCCTGGGGTGCTGTGATTCATGGGGTCGAAAAGAGTCGGACACGACTAAGCGACTGAACTGAACTGAACTGATACATACATATATGCTATTGACATAGCTCATACATATATAGGTATCTCAAGGAAAACACACATGTTGAGAATTTTGTGAAAATTCGGCTTTCAAATTTGTATAGGATTAAAAATGAGAAAACCTTCATAGGAAGTTCAAATTTTGTAAAAATAAAATAAAATAAAAAAGAAGAAGAAGACTGTTTTATTCAACCCATTAATTATATGAAATAAACTGTGTATTAAAACATGTGTCCCCAACTTCAGGCCCAGACTGGTACCTTTACCTGTTAGGAACTGGACCACAGAGCAGGAGGTGAGTGGCAGGTGAGCTAGTGAAGCTTAATCTGCAGTTTCCCATTGCTCTTCACCTCTCACATTTCTACCTGAAACTTCCACCCCCAGTTGGTGGAAAAATCATCACCCATTACTCCATTCCCTAGTGCCAAAATGATTGGGGACCACTGTATTAAAATATGACATTGCTAGATATGTTTAATATTAACATGACCAAAATATTATGTGGTCTTTAGAAATCTTATTTTTGTTTGACACACTTTTATTAAATATGTACAATAGTAAAGAAAATAAACCAGTGTGTCAAATATCATTTTCTCAAAGAAACCCTCTGATGTGTAAAATAGTCACTGATAATCAGCTTTGTCATCTATTTATCTTGACAAAAAAGTGTTTCTTTGCTTATTTTAAATATTTTTCTAGGGTAAATATAAGTTTAATGAAGAAACGTATTTTTACTGTTTATTCCTTTATTCCTTGCAGATACACAGAAGCTGATATCTGGTAGAAAGAATTGGAAGAATTGTTATGTTAATGATTAGATGAAAATTAACATGATACAAATTTGGGAGTGAGAAACTTCTATTTTTTATAGCTTTCTGAGTCTATTTAATTTATTTTTTTAACAAATTATATTTCAGGACAGTTTTGCATGTTGCAATTACTAAAACTGAATGTTTGATAAAGCACAATCTTTTGAACAGTCATTCCATATCTTTGGGTTTTTTTTTTTTTTTTTTTTTTCAAATTGGAAATTCTTTTATTACTCAGTTTAAGGGATGTTTGATTTCTAATGGAGCTCTTCTATGTTCAAAGTAAGTACTTTAATTCTCTCTGTATTTACTCAATTCTTACCATGCTTGTGTTTTGGCTTTTGTTTGTTTGTTTTGCTACTCACAGGAGACAGTTCTGTTTTTGTGATGGGATAAGATTTTCTATATCTCTGGAATTGCTCTTCTGAGTATACTTTCTGGAATGTCAGGTTATTATTGATTTCTGAACCTTTGCTAGGGCATTTTGAAGACATAAAGCAATTATTGTGAATTTTCACTGTAATTACCCTGTGGTGTCTTTATTTTGCTTAGAAGAAAACCTCAGGTGGCACAACTGTCCATTGTAAACTCTCTGAAACACTGCTACATAACAAATGAAATTTCACACAAATTGACAAAGAATTCTTACTCTAATTATAAGGCCAACAGGAACATTTTCAGCTTTATTTATTGCCTTGCCATTATCATTTCTTATTAATTACAAGATAATTTTGTAACTCATATAGATACAATGCTGTCCTTAATTATCTCTTTGATATTCAGGGCATACATAGATTTAAAGGGATGTTTATTTTTATGTATTTATTTATTAAAAAATAAATAAAGGAATATTTAAGGTTTATGTCATGTGTTAACTGACATTTTGTACTCAGATTTTACTATGTTATCTTCTTTAGAACACTGTTTCACACAACCCTTCCTCATTCTAGAAATTCTAGTTGTCTGTATACTAAGCTGAATGTATTGAGGATGGAGCAATCAAAATACCATAGAGTAGTCTGCCTCTTTCCTTATAGAATTTCCAGAGTTATATGCATGATCATTCTCTTAAAAAAAAAAAAAAAAAGGAAAGCAAGCAAGTAAAAGGCTCTTGAGCTCTGGAATGAGTGGATGAAAAAGCACCATAAAATTGTCATAAGTTCCAGGCATGTGACTTAGGGCAGGTTTTTTGTTTCTATCATATTAACATTTTTGTCAAAATGATTGCTTTTTGTAGGACCTGGATTATATACTACAGGCTATAAAGACTCACCCCTACCCACAAGATAGAGCAGTATTTTTTAGAGCCCTGAATGGCAACCAAAATAGACTCTCAGTTCAGTTCAGTGCCTCAGTCGTGCCCAACTCTTTGCGATCCCATTAATTGCTGCATGCCAGGTCTCTGTCCATCACCATCTCCCGAAGTTCACTCAAACACACGTCCATCTAGTCGGTGATGCTATGAGCCATCTCATCCTCTATCATCCCGTCTTCCTCCTGCCCACAATCCCTCCCAGCATCAGAGTTTTTTCCAAGGAGTCAACTCTTCATATGAGGTGGCCAAAGTACTGGAGTTTCAGCTTTAGCATCATTCCTTCCAAAGAAGTCCCAGGGCTGATCTCCTTCAGAATGGACTGGTTGGATTTCCTTGCAGTCCAAGGGACTCTCAAGAGTCTTCTCCAACACCACAGTTCAAAAGCATCAATTCTTCGGCGCTCAGCCTCCTTCACAGTCCAACTCTCACATCCATACATGACCACAGGAAAAACCATAGCCTTGACTAGACGGACCTTTGATGGCAAAGTAATGTCTCTGCTTTTGAATATGCTATCTAGGTTGGTCATAACTTTCCTTCCAAGGAGTAAGTGTCTTTTAATTTCATGGCTACAGTCATCATCTTCAGTGATTTTGGAGCCCCCAAAATAAAGTCTGACACTGTTTCCACTGTTTCCCCATCTATTTCCCATGAAGTGGTGGGACTGGATGCCATGATCTTTGTTTTCTGAATGTTGAGCTTTAAGCCAACTTTTTCACTCTCCACTTTCACTTTCATCAAGAGGCTTTTTAGTTCCTCTTCTCTTTCTGCCATAAGGGTGGTGTTATCTGCATATCTGAGGTTATTGATACTTTTCCTGGCAATCTTGATTCCAGCTTGTGCTTCTTCCAGCCCAATGTTTCTCATGATGTTCTCTGCATAAAAGTTAAATAAGCAGGGTGACAATATACAGCCTTGATGTACTCCTTTTCCTATTTGGAACCAGTCTGTTGTTCCATGTCCAGTTCTAACTGTTGCTTCCTGACCTGCATATAGGGTTCTCAAGAGGCAGGTCAGGTGGTCTGGTATTTCCATCTCTTGAAGAATTTTCCACCGTTTATTTTGATCCACACAGTCAAAGGCTTTGGCATAGTCAATAAAGCAGAAATAGATGTTTTTCTGGAACTCTCTTGCTTTTTCCATGATTCAACAGATGTTGGCAATTTGATCTCTGGTTCCTCTGACTTTTCTAAAACCAGCTTGAACATCAGGAAGTTCACGGTTCACTTATTGCTGAAGTCTGGCTTGGAGAATTTTGTGCATTACTTTATTAGCATGTGAGACAAGTGCAATTGTGTGGTAGTTTGAGCATTCTTTGGCATTGCCTTTCTTTGGGATTGGAATGAAAACTGATCTTTTCCAGTCCTGTAGCCACTGCTGAGTTTTCCAAATGTGCTGGCATATTGAGTGCAGCACTTTCACAGTATCATCTTTCAGGATTTGAAATAATTCAAGTGGAATTCCATCAAATGGAATTCCAATACCTCCACTAGCTTTGTTCATAGTGATGCTTTCTAAGGCCCACTTGACTTCACATTCCAGGCTCTAAGTAAGTGATCATACCATCGTGATTATCTTGGTCGTGAAGATCTTTTTTGTACTAAATATTGACAAAAGTTCCCTGACAGAATCTTATATAGCATTCCAGGTGAGAATCACAACTTTAGGCTTTAAAACACACAACAACAGTGAAATAAACAAACAAACAACAACAACAAAACCTTTCATAATCACAACGGTTGTCAAGCTGAGGACAACATCAATTAAAGGCAAAATCACCATGATTTCTTGGCCAACAGTATTTTTCAAAAGTTGGATCCAATATAGGGTTGAAGGTCCAGGTTTTGAAACTTTAATGTGCATACAAATTATCTAGGTTTTCATTTAAAATAAAGGTGCTTGGACTCCCATTTGTAAGAAATTTTAATTCAATAGCTTTTCAGTAGAGTCTGTCAAATAGAGTATTTATTTTTAAATAATGGGATCTATAGAATCACAGTATATTTGAGTTACTTCATAGAAAGTTTAAGAAATTAAATAAGAGTTGTTAAAACCAAAGATAAAAATTAATGCAGGCAATAAAGTGTGGGATTGGGTGGAGGTTCAGAGAAATGCCCTGCTTTAGTGGGTAGAAAGTTTTTTTTTTTTTTTTTTTTTTTATAATCTGTGCATGAAGAAGCCTCAACAACTATGTTTTACTTCTATTCCTCTGGAGTAAATGAGGTGACTTAGAAATACAAGTCATGCACAAACAATGAACAATGTTTTCGTGGGGGAAATTACAGCTGTTTTCTTGAAAGGTAAAAGATTTTCTTGACTACGTTTAAAGTAACAAACGGTGAATTGTCTTTTACACAAAGATTTAGTTAAAAGCTGTATCTTGTCATTGCAAAAGATTTTGAAGTTGAAAAGATATAACTGAATGTAGCACTTGCCAAGTTAGTTACATTTCAGTGGGACATAAAAATAAACCAGTGAAGGCTTTACACTGATTTTGTCTGACCAGTCTCAGGAAGGAGCTCACTGACTAAATTTGGAGTATTCAGTGTTCCTTCCCAAACCTCTGCTGACACAACCCCATCAGTTCTTTGAAAACAGTGATTACTACACACAATAATCTCTGTCAGCTGAATACAGAGTTCTTTTAAAAGAAACATTACCCAAGATATTTCCTTCATGCTTCTTTTTTCAGCAAGTAGTTACCCTGAAATTTCAACAAAGACAAGTAGGACTACACTAAAGTGACTTTCTTTGGAGATATTGGACTAATAGTATAGCTTTTTCTTATTCTTCAATTTGTTTTTCAAATTCAATAGCTTTGTTAAAATGCAAACACCATGAAGGTAGCACTGCTTCTAACCTGTTTCCTTTGCTGCTGAGTTCCCAGCTGTTAAAAAGAGTTCCTAAGGCATAGAAGCTGCTAAAGAAAAAAAAAAAAAAAAAAAAGAAGAAGAAGAAAAAAAAAATGCTAGATGAACAAATAAACAAACTCATTGTGTTGAATTCAAAAGGAGATAAGTTATTTAGTTGTCTCCCAAGCATTTCTGAGCAGAGGTAACTACAGATAAATACATTATCTGGTCATTTAAATCGCATCCCCCACTGTTGCCTGTCTCTATGTCTGGAAGAAGGCAATGTCCTTATCTTATTGTAAAAAGAATTCAGAGACAATACAGGGAGATCAAGAAAGTAAAGTGAGAATTTATTTTTGCAAGAATACACTCAGAGGAAGAGTGAGTAGACAGGTGAGGAAAGGCTGTCCTACATTTGTTTGTTTGTTTGTTTGTTTTTGACAAGCCAGTTATGAGGGGTGTATAAATGAAGGGGGACTTCTTGTAGTTCAGTTGGTAAAGAATCCGCCTGCAATGAAAGAGTTCCCAGTTTGATTTCTGTGTTGGGAAGATCCCCTGGAGGAGGGCATGGCAACCCACTCCAATATTTTTGTCTGGAGACTCCCCATGGACAGAGGAATCTGGCGTACTACTGTCCATAGGGTCACAAAGAGTCAAACAGGACTGAGTGCCTAATCACAGCACATAAATGAAAGGACTGGATATTCACTGGAAAAGGAGGGGTTTGGGGGTTGTATTCCTTGATTTTCACCCCATCTCCACCTTCCCAAGGGGAGGAGAGATTTTATCCTTATTTAGCTTTTACAGGAAGTGTCACGGTGTTGGTACATGTTGGAAATTTCTTATCTGTAAGGCTAAACTTATTGTAATGAGAGCATAATGAGCAATGGATTACTCTTTTTTTTTCTAATTTTTGTTGGAGTGCAGCTACTTTACAATGATGTGTAATTTTCTATTGTACAGCAAAGTGAATCAGCTACGCATATACAGGATTTTCTTTCCATTTAAGTAACCACAGAGCATTGAGTAAAGTTCCACTACTGGGTATATACACAAAGAAAACCATAATTCAACAAGACATATGCACCCAAATCTTCATTGCAACACTATTTACAATAGCCAGGACAGAAACTATCTAATTGTCCACCAACAGAGGAGTGGATAAAGATGTGGTACACACACACACACACACACACACACACACACACACTGGACTATTACTCTGCCATAAAAGGAATGAAATTGGATCATTGAGAGAGATGTGGATGGACTTAGAGACTGTCATACAAGGCAACATGTTACATTCTGATGCGGGAGATTCCCCCCTTCTCCCATGTTTCTTTATCTGCCACTAAGACCTTATCATCCAAAATATGTGGTTTCCTATCAGTCTGGAGGTTCCTGCTTTTCTTTGTCTGCTCATGGAAGCCTGTTGTTAACAAGATGAGTGATTTCCTGACACCTGGTTCCTGCCTCCATTTCTCTGCTTTTTCTAGCTACCTGCTTTCTGTAACATCCTCATCTACACAAAGCCATTGATTTCTGCTCCCTGATACATCATTATCCTTTCCTTTTCTAGGGGGCCATCCAGATAATATACATGTGGGCTGTTTTACATCCTTGTGGGAAAATAAAATAAAATAAAAGCTCATATAAGAGAAAGGAAAGACAAACCTTTCTCTTGTCTTCCCCTTATTCTCCAACTATATTCTCACTTCTCTTTCTATTTACAAAAAGGATTGTTTGAGCTTTTAGTTTTAATTCTTCCCTGCCTAGTTTTTCTTGAACTTTCTCTAGTCAGGAATTCACCCTTATGAATTCACTGAAGGTGCCAGTATAGGTCAGCAGATGTCCGTATGATGCTAAATCCAATATGCAATTCCAATTCTCACCTTACTTGACGAAGTAGCAGAAACATTTGTCAAAATTAATTTTTAATTAACCCTCTTCTCCTTGAAACATTCCTCACCTGGTCTCTAGTTTGCAGAATTGTTAACTCTTATCAGGTTCTTCTCAACATTTTTTCTTGCTTCTACTTATCTCACCCATCCAGTTAAATTTGGAATGTTCGAGCCCTCACTCCCTGGACACCGTTTCTTTCTCTACTTGCCTTCTGTACTTTGAAATCTTCATCTCTTTTTCTGGTTTCCAGCTTCACCTATACGCTGATGCCATCACATCTTTATCTACATGAAAGGGCTCCCCAGTGAAGTCTCGGCTGTCTGGTTGTGATGTCCACCAAGAACTGTGCCTGCTTCAGATAAACTTTCAGATTCACAAGAATGTTTTGTGCCTTAGCTGGCATCTACCCACACAGAAAGATGTGGGTCAGCTACCTCAGTTGTCCATCAGGGGTGTCAAGCTTCCTCATCTTCAGGTGTCTAAATAGCCTCCTTTGTAGCAGTTCGCACAGTCCAGTTACAAGGGCATAACATTCTTTCCAGGAGGAATCATGATCCCTCCATTGTCGCAATAAAGGGCATATGAGGGTTAGTAGGGTATCTCAAAAAGGGGGAGGTATTGAAGAACACGTAAGATTTTGAGGTCTGGAGTTAATCACAAGATGATCCTCCTAGTTATGTGTGAGGTTTTGCAAACTAGGATAGTATCAGAACAGTCAGTGATCTCTATTTTTAGAATATACACATTCACCTAGAGGTAGTTTAATTTCAGTTTGTTGATGGCTTTATCTTGAAGTATATGGTTCTCAATGAGCTTGTGTTAAAAGAATTTGAGAATAGAGCATCCGTTTTGAACATCATGGCTTTGGTTTGGTGCCTTTATGGATTTTGTGTGCCATAATGCAGACTGCTTTGAAATAATTTAGCTTTCACTTCAATTTTCAGTTTCACCTACTATCTATCAGGATAGTAAGATTTTATTATTAATAATACCATTAGTATATTATCTTTATGAGCTTCCCAGCAAAACAAAAGAACAGAACCAAAATCAAATTTTATTATCATGCAGGGAAAGTTTTAACTCTTTCTCACAACATCTAATTACCTACTTTACACTTCTCATGGAGGTAGATCACAAGAGATATTCACAGTAAATTTAAAATTTCCTTATTTAACATTTCATCCTTCACCAGAAAACAAATAAGCTAACAAAGAGCCAAACCAAAGAAAAAACACACAGCCCAGTCCTTCTTCTTCTACAGGTTGCTATCTCATTAATAGAAAGTCCAAGCTTTCAGTTTTACAAGTTAAACACGTTGTGTCTCCCTTTCTTTCACTACTCAATCTAGTCTCATATTCTATTAGGTTTATCTTCAAAACAAATCCAGAATTTAGTCAATTTGTAATTTTTATCTTGCCTGGATGTTTGCAGTATCCCCTTCAGCCTCTTGTGACTATTGCAGCTATGATGATTTTTTTTTTTTTTTTAAGTATCATCAGATTTTCCTGCTCCTTCTCAGAAGTTTTCTGTGGCTCCCATGTCACTCAGAGTAATAGTCAGAGCTATTAAAACGACTTTTAGGTCCATAGGGAAATTTACCAGCAAAACTTCTTTAACCTTTGCTTTTAACTGGGGATGGTTCCCCCAACACCTCTTTGTGTTCATTTAGAATGATCTAATAATTTTTAATGAATAAAGAGGAGGCTCAAGAGGGAGAGGATATGCGCATAATTATGGCTGATTCATGTTGTATGGCAGAAACCATCATAACACTGTAAAAAGTAAAACAAGCAAACAAAAGATAAATAAAAGAGTAAAGGGGCAAAGATTTCCTTAAATCTGGGGAAACAAAACATTTTAAAAAATCAACAGTATTTCAAGTTTAAAAATTCATAAAACAAATATCATTTTCTTCTGTTTACCAAGTTTCATGTAATTAACTGATGTTTCACTTGATCTCTTGCTAGAAGTTTGATGAAACAATCAGTTTTTTATTAGGATTCTCTATTTTTTTACTCAGTTTAACAGTATGATTTGGTATTCACCAGAAACTTGTATTGTAGAGTGCTTATGGAACTTCTTCCCATGAATTTCTCTGAAGGTGAATCACTTGCAGGTAGACTTTGTAAAAGCGTCTGAATAAAGCAATGTCTTTAAATTGTAAAAGACACACATGCACATTATTAAAGGTTATAATGGGATTAACAAGGAAATTTGGTTATTTCAGTGTCACACCTTTTACAATAATAACTAGAATTGTGAACAGAGAAGGAAATGACAACCCTGGCGAATCCTATTGATAGGGTAACAGGCAGGAAGGCC
This sequence comes from Bubalus kerabau, assembly GCF_029407905.1. Classification (NCBI taxonomy): domain Eukaryota; kingdom Metazoa; phylum Chordata; class Mammalia; order Artiodactyla; family Bovidae; genus Bubalus; species Bubalus kerabau. The sequence goes on along the minus strand of NC_073632.1, from coordinate 12,222,614 downwards.
AGGGGTCTCCAAGTGGAGGAAATAGCCTGCCAGTGTCAGACATTTTTATCTCTCTCAAGCAGCAGGAGGAAACAAACTAGTGATATTTTTTCCTTCTCTATATAAATTTAAAAGGAGGTTTCTCTTAAAATACTGTGTTGCCATAATGACACCTGTCTTCGCCTGAAGTTAACTATTCTCAAACCTAGACATAACCAATGCCTTTTTCTTATGGAAATGCTTGTCTTAAGCTATGGTAATGTACTATGCATGTACCCCTAAACTCTGTCTTCAAGTCTGTTCTGCCTCTTGGCTCAGAACCTACTTGACAAACCAGTATGTTATACTCAGATATTCTTCCCCTAATCTACATAAATGAAACTATTTGTGTGGTGGTCTGCCCTTCTTCAAGATTCAAGTTAATCATTTTATGGCCCAGGATAAATCATTTGGTGCCAAGATTATCCCAAAATACATCTTATGGGTGAGGGGCCTGGTGCCATTCTGAGTTTTAAGACATTCCTTTCTTTCATTAACAGACTGCTAGTGATTATATAACACCCAGCTGAAGACTAGCAGGGGGGTACTGTTTCTGCCCCCTTCTGATGCCTATGTCAGAAGCTTTCTCTATCTCCTTTATACTTTAATAAAACTTTATTACACAAAAGCTCTGAGCGAGCAAGCCTCGTCTCTGGCCCCGGATTGAATTCTTCTCCTCCGGGGGTCAAGAATCCCAGTGTCTTTGTGTGATTCAATAACAACCTTTCACTATGGACAGAGAAGACTGGCAGAGTACAGTCCATGGGGTCACAAGAGTCAGACACAACTTAGTGACTAAACCACCACCATGAATGATAACATTATATTAGGACATATCCACATTTTAGGAATTTCATATACATTTCTAGAACATTTATGTTACTTTGATAATGTTTTACATGTAATTTAACATACCAAATTAACCTAATTAGTTTAATATTTCACTTTTTTAAAGAAAGGAAAAAAAAATCTTTTGAGGTGTTCCAGAAAGCCTTCTGGAAAATTCCAAAGTTATTTCTAGATCAATCAAGATTCATTTAGTACTTAATTTTGGAGAACTTTGTAGAAAAAATATATATATTTTTAAATGATTCATCCAATATGATTATAAATCACTGTGAAACAAGACAGTCATCTATTTAATCAAAGTTACAGAGACTTTGCAGGCAAATACAGAAAGTTAAATATCAGTTGGTCCTTGAACAACATGAAGTATGGGGGTGAAGACCCTATACACAGTAAAAAACCCATATGTAATTGTTGGACCTCTATGGATGCAGTTTCTCTGTATCTGCAGTTTTTCATGTCCACAGATTCAACCAAATGCAGATTGTGTAGTACTGTCATATTTACTATTAAAAATATCTGCATATAAGTGGAATCATGCAGCTTTTTCTTTTTCCTGTATACAGAAATGTTTTGCTTATATTTAGTACATTTAATTGTATATTCTAGAATTCTTAACCAAAAACATGTAAAATATCATGTATGAAACGAGTTGCCAGTCCAGGTTCGATGCACGATACTGGATGCTTGGGGCTGGTGCACTGGGACGACCCAGAGGGATGGAATGGGGAGGGAGGAGGGAGGAGGGTTCAGGATGGGGAACACATGTATACCTGTGGCGGATTCATTTTGATATTTGGCAAAACTAATACAGTTATGTAAAGTTTAAAAATAAAATAAAATTAAAAAAAAAAAAAAAAAGAAGTGCTTCCCTGGTGACTCAGTGATAAAGAATCTGACTGCTAATGCAGGAGATGCTACAAGATGATGGAATAGAAGGACAGGCTGTGTGCTCATTTTCTCCTGTGAGAACTTCAAAATTGCAACTTGCTGCTGACCAACCATTGACAGGAGAATGTTGGATCCCACCCAAAATAGACACCCCATGTCCAAGGACAAACAAAAAGTCCCAACAAGATATTAGGAGGGGCAAAATTGCATTTAGAATCATGCCCCATACTTGAGAGAGATGCTTGGAGGGTTCAAACAAAACCTTGTGTGCACCAGGACCCAGAGGCCCCCACAGAGACTGAGCCAGACCTGCCTTTGAGTGTTTGAGTGTCTCAAACTTTTTATTCAACTTGTATGAATAGTATATCATGTTTCTTTAACTTATAGGCAGAGCACATCATGTGAAATACCAGGCTGGATGAAGCACAAGCTGGAATCAAGATTGCTGGGAGAAATATCAATAACTCCAGATGTGCAGATGGCACCAACATTATGGAAGAAAGTTAAGAGGAACTAAAGAGCCTCTTGAAGAAATTGAAAGAGGAGAGTGAAAAAGCTGGCTTAAAATTCAACATTCAAAAAACTAAGATCATGACATCCAGTCCCATCACTTCATGGCAAATAGATGGGGAAGCAATAGAAACAGTGAGAGATTTTATTTCCTTGGACTCCAAGATTGCTACAGATGGTGACTACAGCCGTGAAATTAAGACTCTTGCTGCTTGCAAGAAAAGCTATGACCAACCTAGACAGCATACTAAAAAGCAGAGACATTACTTTACCAACAAAGGTCCATCTAGTCAAAGTTATGTTTTTCTAGTAGTCAAGTATGGATGTGAAAGTTGGAATATAAAGAAAGCTGAGCAGTGAAGAATTGATTGTTTTGAACTGTGATGTTGGAAAAGACTCTTGAGAGTCCCTTGGACAGCAAGGAGATCAAACCAGTCAGTCCTAAAGGAAATCAATCCTGAATATTCATTGGAAGGATTGATACTGAAGCTGAAGCTCCAATACTTTGGCCACCTGATGTGAAGAACTGACTCATTTGAAAAGACCCTCATTCTTGGAAAGATTGAAGACAGGAGGAGAAGGGGCCGACAGAGGATGAGATGATTGGATGGTGTCACCAACTCAATGGACATGAGTTTGAGTAAATTCCAGGAGTTGGTGATGGACAGGGAGGCCTGGAGTGCTACAGTCCATGGGGGTCACAAAAAGTCAGACATGACTGAGAGACTGAACTGAACTGAATGTAGGAGATGTGGGTTCAATCCTTGGGTTGGAAGATCAACTAGATGAGAAAATGGCAACCCATTCCAGTATTCTTGCCTGGAAAATTCCATAGACAGAGGAATTAGGTAAGCTACAGTCAATGGGTTCACAAAAGCATTGGACATGATTTAGTGACTAAGCAACAACAGCAAGCCATTGAAAGTCTCAATTTCTAATAAAAACTAAGAAGCAAGCCAATGTGAACTGTTCATTACATAAAGATTCTTTAGATTGGCATGTTTCATAATTTATAGTAGCATAAATTTTCTCATAGATTTTTAGTGTGGTATGAGAGATATTAATTAATAAACCAATATATAATTTATTCCTCTTTAGTAAGATGTCAAAAGTAGATACAATTAAGTTTACTTAGTAATCAATGTTTCAGTATATTATATCACTTGGAAATGGTCTAAACATTCAATAAAGTTTCATCATTTAACTTAATTCTGTTAGGTAGAAAGGAATCCAAAATGGCCGTGGCTAAAAGACAAAGAAAGGAAAAGCCCCTGAAAATGGAAGAAAAGAAAATCCAAGAACCGGAGTGAGAACTTCAGGTGCAAAAAAACACAATCCTTCCTGGCTAGCCCAATTTACATAGGGCAGGCTCAGAGGGAGAAGACAAATGGTATAAAAAGAGGAAGCCAAGATGGATTGAGGCCACTCCCTTTTGGGTCAGCCCACCCTCACACCTCCAGGGTGTATGAACCTTTGCTTGCTGAATAAAACTGAGCTGTAACCGACATGTAACACTAGTCAGCTACTTCAATTTTTTTGCTGTGGTGAGACAAAACCAATGAAATTATACACCCCCCCCCCCAAATGTTATAAGGGGTCTAAGGGGATAAGCTACCAAAGAGATTTGGGAAACTACTAGTAAACATTCCATGAAACAATCATTGCTAAAAAAATTCACACAAAAGTGATCTCAGTTGCATCTATTTAATTCATTTCTTAACCATCATACTCAGATTACTCGTGAAATTTGCATGAGACATTCAAGCAATTAGTCATTCTCTTAAGGATTTTTTTTTTTTTTCTTTTTGACAGGCATTGCAGCAGAGACGAATATGAGTCTATTTAACTAGCAAATTCAAGTAGAACAAAGGTTGTTTAACTGAATTATATTTACTACTGATGCTCTGAAGACACAGCCATATTAATTAAACCAAAAAACTTAAAGTTAGCTTTTATTTATCAAAGATTATCATAGATGGCATTAACTTAAAAAAATTGGATCGACTTTTATCTCTGACAGAAATAATTTATAACTATGATTTTTATTCTCATTAAATAAAGCTCTTTTACAAGTTAATTTGGCAATGCTATCTGAAAGTAGAAAAATACCTTATCTATAATGTATATACATAGACATACTTAAACACAGTTAGAGACAGATATCTCACATGTTTATTTTAAAACTTTAGTCATGAATCATATACAATGTACAACTCATGACAAATCTGGGGAATCATATAGCTGAGGCTTGAAGTTAGGGGTAGGCAATGAGGAAGGAAGGTTTAAGGATCTCATATTCTTCCTCTTGCATTGTTTCAAAATCAATCATAGGCTGGCATCAGGTAGTCCAATAATCGGGTCTGGCAGTCCAGTAACCTGGTAGTTGAGTCCATTTTCTTTTGTGTATTGTATTGGAGCCTTCTTTCCACAGAAAGAGAAAAACTACAAGAGGTAATTTGCAATGAGAGTGCTGTAAAGGTGAGCACCAGATACAGGATGTAATTAGCATAGAATTAAAGAATAATAGCTGCAGAATGTAGCTCACACAGAGTTAGGGGACAGAAAAGCAAACTTAGTTACAGACTACAGACTGAGCAACTGAACTGAACTGAACAGATTAGGAACAATTAAACTAAAAAAAAAAAAAAAAAAAAAAGTTATCAGGACAGTTTACTGTTCTTGTTATCTTCTTTGTTCTCAGGAAATAAAATAATAAAATATTCCTCTTTTTTCCTTTCCACTGAAATCATTTTGCTTGAATATGCCTATCTTTCATATCTATAAGCACTTTGAGGGAAATAGGTGAGGTCTTTGAATTGATAAAGATAAGTGGGTTTTGACTTATTTCTGGAGTTGCATTTCTGATTTTGTAAAGGGTTACAAGACAAAGACAGTTGCTTCTAGTAGCTGTTGAATACTGACTTCTGCTGATACATTTCCTGATTTTTTGGTAGGCGAGCAGGAGGGCCTGGAGAATTATGAGGAGGTGGAACATTTTTATATATTTTTTTTAAAGGAATTTATATTGGATCTTTAAGTCATTTCTAAAAATTTCTTTCTTTCTTTCTTTCTTTTCTTTTTTTCTCCAGCTTAATAAATGTTTAAGCACTAAGGCTAGCCATTATATACTGTGTGCATGTGTGTGTGTGTTCTACTTTCAATCTATCCTCCTATAAGTACCAGTAAAACAACTATTTAGGATAAGAGCTCTCAGGTGTTTTTTTTTTGTTTGTTTTTTTGTTTTTTTTTTCTCTTCAAATATAGTCAATTTAAATAATCTATCATCTGTCCATTGATGAGTAGAAACTGATATCAATTTCAAATAGCAACTTAAACTGATATGCTTTCTTTACAGCTTAACCAAACACACAAGAGGCATCTTACAGGAGTCTAATGCTAACTTTTCCAGCACAAACAAGCAATGAAGATTGAAATGATAAAGGCCCTTCTTTATGGACTATGATGTCTTATGACAAATACCCAGAGAGCTGGCACAACTGGACACAGTTCTGATTATGACTTTGTGTCTTGGAATCTCAGTCTATTTGACTGAAGAGACCCTGGTAAGTACACCTTCTGAATGGTGGAGACTGCAGAAAATATTCTCATTGGTCGCCAAGCCAAGCTCTTGAGACACAGAACAAGATGTAAAAATCACCTAATTCAGTTCCACATAGCAGGCCCAAAGCACTGGTTTTCTATACAGACACTAGTCTGTGAGGCTGGCTTGAATAGCAGGCTCATAATAAAAGACCTCTGCCCTTTGTTCTTCCCAATGGAAATCATCCCCTTCCTTATGACAAAGAACGGAAGAGAGAAGAAGAAAATCAATGACCATCTCTGGGAGAAAAGGATCAATCAAAAGTACTAGTTTACCAAAGAACAGAGTTCTACATCCAAAGGAACCAATTCCAGAAATATTTTCTCCTACTAATCTAAGAAGGAGCGATTAGAAGGAGAAAAAGGACTCTCACTGTTATAGAAGGCAAGTAGCTAGGTATAAGCAGAGACAGGCATCTCTGGATTGTTTACAGTGGTGGAGGTGGAGAGTGGGGAGTGGAAGAAGTCAGCAACTTATTCCAGTGAGTGTTGATGGTCTCCTTCTTTAGGTAGGGAGTGTTGAAATCTCTGGTACAACTTCATTTGAAGAGAGAGTTGTATTCTAGAGGATGGATATCTAGCTAGGCAGTTAAAAATACAAGGACCAAAGAGAAGGATGTGAATTATAGTGGCTATGGAACATAGAAATTGGAGAAGCCCAGTACATCCTGGGAACCACTCCTTAACATCTTCAGTACATTCTTGTTTCTCTTGATAATACCTGAGTAGCAAGGAAGCCTGTTTGTACAGTTCTTTCACATTTACTTCTACTTATCCTATGACATTAATATATGTGCAACACATTTAATTTATGACAGTACAAATCCCTCCTTGAATTGCTAGGAGATAGTCTAGGGCTTGATGGTTGTCAAAGGCCACCCCTGTCAAGAAATCTAGGTATTTCTGAGCAATTTTGAGGGTATCTCCAGTTTTCTTTAATGCTCTATCTAGGGAGGAAATTAGTTTTCCTCATAGTAGGCAAAATTTTTCCCGGGGGGCAGCTATAGCTTCCATAATCCCTGCCAGCAACAGACCAAATCCCCATCTCTTTTTACCTTACATGGGGTAACATTGGGCTGGAGCCACAGATCCCAAGGTGTAATTCCCATAGTAAAATGTGTTGTCTAAAAGATTTAAGAGAGTAATGGCTTTGGTCATTATGAGATGGTTGCCTGAGGTCCCATATAGCCATAATAATCCAGGCACTGCTGGTAGGACAGTGTGATTGGTTTGGTTATACAGCTGCAGAAAAATTCTGGGAGATAGGAGACAGCTGGGGAGGTATCTCAACCATATTTTGGCTTTGGCCCCTGGTTTATAGTGTCTGAGGTGGGGGGAATATATATTCAGAAAGAGTTGTGGTCAGAGGGTGTTATATAATAGCTGGCATAAGATGTTTGGTTGGCATTAGTTTTAGATCTATCATAACATACATGGTTGTTGTTAAGGGTACAAGGTGAAGTGTAAATAGCAACTCACTATGTCACTCTAATCTATAGGCTTAAAGATATCTAGGGGCAGGCTTATGTTTCTGTTAGAGAGAGCCTCGGGGTCTAAAGAGGAGTCTGTACTACACCTTTGGGTATTTTTGTATCAAGGTGTACATTTTAGAGTTTAATTGAACATTAGGGATATTTTGGTGATATTTATGGTCCTTAGATTAGGAAGCAGGTTGTGGTAACAGGGTGGAGGTGGCCTATCCCACATAACAATTAAAAAAAAATATTTTCTAGAGTAATTAAAAGAGGATTGTTTAAAAGATGAGAAGAGATATGGTTTTTGACTGGGTAAGCTTTGAGGGTGGTACTTATGTCTCCCAGGATGGTGAGTTGGGAATGGCAAATCCAACAGAGAGAGAGATTTTCCAGTTTGGCAGTAATCTGGGAGATTTTGATTATTATGTTGTCATTCCATGTTAAATCTTGGAACCAAATAGATTGGTAGAGAAGATGAGAACAAGTAAGAGCAGAGGTAGGGTCCCTGGCACCTTTCAGAACAGAGGCTGTGGGTCATCTTTTTACGTTATAGCTTTTCTTGGACACTGATGACTGAGCAGGTTTCAGAGGCAAAGGGCCCAGTGTAAGAAGTCAGGACACAGTAAGTGGCTCCCATGGCCACGAGATATTGGACAAGGTTACTTGCCATGTTAACGATCACCAGCAGAACCTCCTATGTGATGGTGACTGTCTTCTCAGAAGCCTTTGAAGGTCCCAAGTCGGGTCAATCAATCACTGCCATGACTGGCATAGGGAGATTTCCTCACTTCTTTTGTAACTGGGGGAATTTTCTCTTCCACCTTTTTGGATAGTGGGCATGGCATTTTGGGTAAAGACTGGGAGCTGTTTTCTGAGCATTTCTTGCTCCAGTTTTAGGGGTTCCCATAGTTAAAACAGTCCCCATTCCCTGTGGGAAGTCTTCCAGGTGTACTTTTGGGGTGACGAGGACGTGAGTCAGATCTTGTCAAGACAACTGCCAAAAGCTAAGCCTGCCATATTCCTCCCTTAGGTCATGTTCCCTCTTTTTCTCCTCAGACTGGTCTGGTGCTAGCAGGAATGATGGGAACCACAGCTGCAGCTTCCCCCAGAGTAGGATTTGCCTACCATGAGGCAACCTTGAGGGATCTAATCTCCTTCCTAGACAGCACACTAAAGAAAACCAGACACTCTCAAAATTGTTCAAAAATACATAGATTCCTTGGCAGGGTTAATCTTTGACGACCAAGCCCCAGATTATCTCTTAGCAAGCCAAGGAGGGGTTTGTGCTGCCATAAGTAAAATATACTGCATGTGTATTAATGTCATAGGAGAAGTAGAAGTAAATGCTACAGAACTCTACAAATGGGCTTCTTTGCTACCCACATTTAATCAACTGAAACAGGAATGGAATGGAGATGTTGAGAGGTGGTTCCCAGGATATACCTGGCTTATCCCATTTCTAGGTTCCATAACCACTGTAATTCTCAACCTTCTCTTTGGTCCTTATATTTTTAACTGCCTAGCTAGATATCTAGCCTCCAGAATACAACTCTAGCTTCAAATGATGCCATGCCAGGGATTTTAATCCATCCCATCTGAAGCAGAAGTCCAGCACCCACTGGACAAAGTTGCTGACTTCCTCCACTCCCACTCTCCACTTCCACCACTGTAAACAACCAGAGACTCCTTTCTGCTCATACCTAGCTGCCTGCATGCTATAATATCACCACTTTTCCTCCCATCAGAACTTGCAAGCAGAAATCTTGGAGGCCAATGTTGTGAGAACTCCCACCCTCAACTGGCCTTGGTCAAAGGTCCCAGGTTTTTGGCTGCAGAGCTTTAGGTCAGGGAGGAGTGGATCCATCAAGTACCCTTCTGATTAAACCAACTGTTGAGAAGTGAACAATACCCCACCACAACCCCTCTTGAGTTCTTTTGATGGTCTAAAGATAATTAAATTATTCACTTTAAAATCAGATTGACAGAAGAAAAAAAAATAATAATGTTCATGTTTCTCCCATAGAAATGGGACAACTGATAGGGCCAAAACAAGTCTGTTTTTTATATATGTACACACACACACACACTTAGATAAAGAAACAATTACTTGTGAATGTTTAGCAAAACAGGGCTTGAGCTTAGGGTAGTAGACTAATGAAGAAGTGATGCGAGTTTGCCTACTTTGCCTTGAATTCCCTAAGTCTGGTGATCAGGAGGCTTTCAAGCCTCCTACTGTGAAAAGGGTATCTTTATGTGGGAGATTTATTCCACACTTGCGGGGGAAATAGATGATCAGAATGTTTTATGAAATATTTTTTTTTTTCCACTGCTGTTTCTCAGGTAAGTTTAATTCAAAATAATTAAATATGACATTGAGGCATATTTAGGGAGAAACTGACTTGAACGCCAACCCTCCTCTGCCCTCTCACACTGCCTTTCGGCCACACTGGCTTCTTTGTTTATCTGGAATACATATGGGAAGTTCTTCCAGATTTATGCATGGCTGGCTACTGTACTTCTCAAATCACAGTTCATTGTTTTCCCCACTCTACTAGCTGGTCTCTCCTTATCTCTCACTGCTTTATGCTCCTCCTTAGCCTTTATATATTTTTCTTGTTCCACATTTATTTATTTTGTTTTTCTGCATCATATTGCATGCACATGAGGAAAGACATTTTCCTTCTGTTGCAGGATTCTATGTTTGCCTGGGATCTATTAAGTATCTGTTGAGTGGAGTTTTTGAAATTAAAAGTATATTATAGTTTTTAGCATACTTATATAATACTCATAGCATGAATGAATAATATTGCCTGCCATACCAGTAAACCCAGGATATTGTGGACATCAAGCCATCATATTGCAGTTGTTCTGATGGTGAGCCCTATGGCAACTCAGGATAGAGACAAATGGTCTGCCCAGCTGCCAAACACTCAGCCGCTGCAGACACACTCAACTGTGCATCCTGAGGGAATAGAGGATGTAGAAAAGCAGGATTCTGGGCCAGACAGCTGAGGTGCATATGAAAGGAATGATTCCAGTGAACCCAGACTCTTGAATCTTTCCATACATAGAAAAGTACTAAAGTACTTAATTTGAGATATCTGGTTTCCATTCAGTTCAGTTCAGTGGCTCAATTGTGTTCAATTCTTTGCGATCCCATGAATCACAGCACGCCAGGCCTCCCTGTCCATCACCAATCCCAGGAATTCACTCAGACACATGTCCATCAAGTCAGTGATGCCATCCAGCCATCTCATCCTCTGTTGTCCCCTTCTCCTCCTGCCCCCAATCCCTCCCAGCGTCAAAGACTTTTCCAACGAGTCAACACTTCACATGAGGTGGCCAAAGTATTGGAGTTTCAGCTTTAGCATCATTCCTTCCAAAGAACACCCAGGGCTGATCTCCTTCAGAATGGACTGGTTGGATTTCCTTGCAGTCCAAGGGACTCTCAGGAGTCTTCTCCAGCACCACAGTTCAAAAGCCTCAATTTTTTGTCTCTCAGCTTTCTTCACAGTCCAACTCTTACATCCATACATGACCACTGGAAAAACCATAGCCTTGACTAGACTTTGTTGGCAAAAGTAATGTCTCTGCTTTTGAATATGCTATCTAGGTTGGTCATAACTTTTCTTCCAAAGAGTAAACGTCTTTTAATTTCATGGCTGAAATCATCATCTGCAGTGATTTTGGAGCACAAAAAATAAAGTCTGACAGTTTCCACTGTTTCCCCATCTATTTCCCATGAAGCGATGGGACCAAATGCCATGATCTTTGTTTTCTGAATGTTGAGCGTTAAGCCAACTTTTTCACTCTCCTCTTTCACTTTCATCAAGAGGCTTCTTAGTTCCTCTTCACTTTCTGCCATAAGGGTGGTGTCATCTGCATATCTGAGGCATTGATATTTCTCCTGGCAATCTTGATTCCAGCTTGTGCTTCTTCCAGCCCAGCGTTTCTCATGATGTACTCTGCATAAAAGTTAAATAAGCAGGGTGACAATATACAGCCTTGACATACTCCTTTCCCTATTTGGAACCAGTCTGTTGTTCCATGTCCAGTTCTAACTGTTGCTTCCTGACCTGCATATAGGTTTCTCAAGAGGCAGGTCAGGTGGTCTGTTATTCACATCTCTTGAAGAATTTTCCACAGTTTATTGTGATCCACACTGTCAAAGGCTTTGGCTTGGTCAATAAAGCAGAAATAGATGATTTTCTGTAACTCGCTTGCTTTTTTAATGATCCAGCAGATGTTGACAATTTGATCTCTGGTTCCTCTGCCTTTTTTTTAAACCAGCTTCAACATCTGTATTATCATTATAATTAGGTGTTGCCTAACATTGGAACCACAGTTTTCTCTCACTGTCATAGGTAATATGTCAGGGTGAAAAGACAAACTTTGATACAAAGGAAGATAATTTCTTAATGAAAGTGAAAGTGTTAGTTTCTCAGTCATCTCAGACTCTGAAATTGTATTCCGTTACAATTCGATTCCATGAATTGTAGCCCACCAGGCTCCTATGTCCATGGAATTCTCCAGGCAAGAATACTGGAGTGGGCTATCATTATCTTCTCCAGGGGAACCCAACCCAGGGATCAAACGCAGGTCTCCTGCATTGCAGGCAGATTCTTTACTACCTGAGCCACCTCATTAAAGTTATGATTTTCCCTCACTCCAACAAAGATAGCAGATTCATATTATGATCAAGCATGTATGTTTGCATGTATGTCTGTATATGTGTTTTATGTGTGTGCTTATCTAGTGGTAAGTGCTTATTACAAATATGTAAACCAATTATTAATGTAAGCATTAGAATGGCAAAGGTAAAAGAAGAAAGAGCCTTAACAAGGAAAGCAAATTCTAAATTTGGGAACATGAAAACTGATAATAAGTTTGCATACAGTTGTCAAAAATAGAACAGAAACAAAGCATCCCTTGACTTCTGATGTTTGATAGCTTTGTAACGAATTTAAGTTTTTCTCTTCAGGTGGACTTGGAATGTGTCTAAGTATACAAAGTATGCCTCTTGGAAGGCAGATTTTTATCAAATGTCAGCCGTGAAGTTTACATAGCCATATGAACTATACAGTTAAATTTCCTGGGCAGGCAGAGTTTTTTGGCTTCCAGTTTCAAACTAGATTTCCTTCTCATGCTAGATTGATGGAAGTGTATCTATGGACATCCATAGAAACCATGACTTGTTGCATACTGGGCTCCATTATTCTCTGGATATAGATCTTAATGAACTATTGCTGCTAGAGAACATGATATATCTGACAATCCAACTAAGACCTAGACACACTGCATGTACTATATCCTGAGCATTTTTCTTATGATACATAAACCTGGCCTTAGGCCATGTCTGTACAATAGAATTCTGCCTCACTGAACAATTCATTTGGTGTGATATGTTTTGATCTGTCTGCACAGCTCTTGAGTAGAGGATGTCTTAATGAGCCACAGCAAATTGGAAGGGCCAATTTCTAGCTTCTGTCGCATACTATAGCCATGACCTCAATTAAAGTTATAGACTGTTTCTAAGCATTATTCATTGTTAGCGACTCAAGCCATAGCTTGGCAAACTCTCATTAGCACCTTGATCGAATGGAGAACATACATATCAGACAGCTCTGTGCTGAAGGTACTACTCTACCTACTGGGATATTATATAATTTGATTGACAGTAATTGCTGCCTTATGCTTCCAATTATCTAATTAGTGATTGCCACTGCATATGCTACCAATTATATATAGCTAGCATTGCTTTAGAGCTCCCATTCAGAACTGTCACTGAATCTCTGAATGTTGCACTGAGTCTGCCTTGAAAAATGCTTCTTGAATTGATGCATATGTGGACTATGAAGAATTTTATTTGAGACAATAATAGTAATATTTTAAGCAAGCATGACTTTTTAGTTAGCATAAAATTATTGAAAATAAAATTTGAAAAGTAAAAGAGGTGATACACATATAAAAGATAAATTCTAAAGCAATCTCAATATCTGATTAACAATCCATAACAATAAGATTTCTGCCTCAGTTCTTTTAATTATGGAAGAAAATTAAGGAGTTATTAGAACATCATGTTTTTCTTTTTAATTTATTCATTTCATGTACACATATTAATTAAGGATCATTGCACACAATGTATTGGATATAAAAACAATAGCACATATAAAGATTAAAGACAACTTTGTAACATAGTGGACACCAATGCATAAATATTATAAATCATGATGCAATAGTTTAAAAGATACAAGTACTAAACTTTATACTCATTCAGTTCAGTTCACTTCAGTTCATTCGCTCAAGATGTGTCCGACTCTTTGTGACCCCATGAATCGCAGCACGCCAGGCCTCCCTGTCCGTCACCAACTCCTGAAGTTCACTGAGACTCACGTCCATCGAGTCACTGATGCCATCCAGCCATCTCATCCTCTGTTGTCCCCTTCTCCTCCTGCCCCCAATCCCTCCCAGCATCAGAGTCTTTTCCAATGAGTCAACTCTTCGCATGAGGTGGCCAAAGTACTGGAGTTTCAGCTTTAGCATCATTCCTTCCAAAGAAAACCTAGGGCTGATCTCCTTCAGAATGGACTGGTTGGATCTCCTTGCAGTCCAAGGGACTCTCAAGAGTCTTCTCCAACACCACAGTTCAAAGGCATCAATTCTTTGGTGCTCAGCTTTCTTCACAGTCCAACTCTCACATCCATATATAACCACTGGAAAAACCATAGCCCTGACTAGACGGACTTTATTGGCAAAATAATGTCTCTGCTTTTCAATATGCTATCTAGGTTGGTCATAACTTTCCTTCCAAGGAGTAAGCGTCTTTTATTTTCATAGCTGAAATCACCATCTGCAGTGATTTTGGAGCCCAGAAAAATAAAGTCTGACACTGTTTCCACTGTTTCCCCATCTATTTCCCATGAAGTGATGGGACCAGATGCCATGATCTTCGTTTTCTGAATGTTGAGTTTTAAGCCAACTTTTTCACTCTCCTCTTTCACTTTCATCAAGAGGCTTCTTAGTTCCTCTTCACTTTCTGCCATAAGGGTGGTGTCAGCTGCATATCTGAGGTTATTGATATCTCTCCACACAATCTTGATTCCAGCTTGTGCTTCTTCCAGCTGAGCATTTCTCATGATGTACTCTGCATAAAAGTTAAATAAGCAGGGTAACAATATACAGCCTTGATGAACTCCTTTTCCTATTTGGAACCAGTCTGTTGTTCCATGTCCAGTTCTAACTGTTGCTTCCTGACCTGCATACAAATTTCTCAAGAGGCAGGTCATGTGGTCTGGTATTCCCATCTCTTTCAGAATTTCCCACAGTTTTATTGTGATCCACACAGTCAAAGACTTTGGCATAGTCAATAAAGCAAAAATAGATGTTTTTCTGGAACGCTCTTGCTTTTTCAATGATCCAGAGGATGCTGGCAATTTGGTCTTTGGTTCCTCTGCCTTTTTAAAACCAGCTTGAACATCTTATTAGAGATTAGATTTAGCTCAATAGAGAAAAATATGTTTAAACTGATAGTGTAAAATTTCAATTCATGCTTGAAAAATAAAATTCCAATTGCCTAAAATAGGAGAAGATGAAGGTTGCTTCACAAAAAGGGAATAAGAGGGCAAAGATGATTCATTTACAAACAATAAAATGACACTAAATCACATGTCTTGTCTAGCATACCAACCTATCCAAATAGCAGAATTTTAGTAATCTGCAAATATGATGCTAGTCTTTTGAAAGTTTTCTCCTTTTTGTTTCTACTGTGTCTTGGGGAAATACCAGAAATACATAGTTGACATTTCAAAGTAAAAGCCAGTAAAAGTTGCAATATAAATAATAAAAATTCTCAGAAATCCTTGGGAATAGTGACATATATTTATTTTTATAGCTGTTTGTTCATCTTTTCCTTTTTTTATTGGCATCCACTTATGTAATTCCAGTGTATCATAGCTATTCACTAAAATTCCATCATTTTCCTATTTCAATTCATATTTTATGCCACTTCCTGATTAATCTTTTTAAAAAAATTTGTTTTCATTTATAAAACACTTATGTACTGGTTGTCTATTGTGCAGCAGCTTTTTCCTAAAACTTGGAGGATTATGGCCCTTATGGACTAAAATTCCACAACTTGAACTTGCCATTCTCTTACAACAAAGGCTAAAATGGACTATCCTTGCCTAGAGCAGTATTTGTTCATTATCGATTTCATTCTGAGTCATACTCCTGAAAATGTGTATTTTTAACAAGGTTATTGTGTATTTTATTATATCCACAACTGACAAATGCACAACCTAGAAGTTGAGAGTTATGTTTTATTTAGTGGAAATTCTTAGGACTTCAAGCCCTGGAGATAACATCTCAAATAACCCTGAGAAATCTGCGCTGAGGAGGCAAGTGTGGGAGCCAGGATATATAGGATTTTTTGCAACAAATGGCAGGTAGTTGGAACATCAAAAATTATTGTAAATTAAAGGAAACCAGATATCTCAAGTTCAGGAATGCAGTACTTTTCTATATGTGGGAAAATTCAAAATCTGGGCTCACTGACATCATTCTTTTGATGTGCACCTCAGCTGTCTGGGACCAGTATCCTATGCTTTCTCATCCTGAGTTTCCTCAAGATGCTGTTTGATGACTGCTAGATGGAAGACATTGTTGGTTTCCTTTCCTCCTGTGTTCCTTTAGGACTCACATCAGGGAAGCCATAATGTAATGGCTCGATGGGCATAGCATTCTCTGATTACTGATATGATATGCAATATTTTACTTTTCATAATAAGGTTAGAGTCTTAATCTAATTAATAAGCTCAAAGTAGGACCATGCAACTTTAAGACTTTCATACACAATAGGGCCTTCCATTTTATTTATGTATGAAATAAATTAATTCAAGGTCAATTTTGATAGATAGGTTTAAAGATTTCAGGGTATAAATTCCAGCTGAAGGGAAAGCTAATAATGCTAAAAGTTTTGATTAGATAAGAAGGACAGTATTGAAAAATAACCATTTGGACCTGTTACAAGTGAGGGTCTTATGACTGGTAGCAGATACTAAGTTGCAGTCTATATTCCCACACCAGGACCAACTTCTTCACACTCTGCGAGCTCAAAAGTCAATTCTGAAAGAACTATTTTTATAGCACAATTATATTAAATACAACACAGGAGAAAAGTTAAAAGAAATAATTGTTTGATTTCACTGAAGCACAATTTCAAGAAATCTGAAAAAACATTAATTGTATTAGGGGAACTGCTGGCTGAAACTTCCCTCCTGGCCAGACACAACAGTAACCATACGCATGAGTTTTCTTACAATAAGCTTCTGCTAAGAAACTTGAAAATAACAAGGTGCCACCAATGAGAAGAATTTGAGAAACGTCTAAAGGAGAGAGGAGAGCCAGTCTATATGTCTTACCAACTTGCCATTATCCTTCTCACTGGAATTCATCTTGGCTGAGTGATGCATGCATCACTGAAAAGGACACTGAGTCAGAATGAATGACCAGAAACAACCAGGAAACTAATCCTATGACCATAAAGCCCAAGACTGTGAGCCATATGGCAGAGTATTTCTCCTGAATTTCCTTATCCTGCTGCTCTCTGCCTGGGCACCCCTTCCTAACAGTCTCTTGCTTTCTCAGCATGTGAGTCTCCTTGGAAAATTCATTTCTGAGTGTTAGATAAGAGTCCACTCTTGGGCCCTGCAAAGGGTCCTCCTTCCTCTAACAGTGGCATGAAGCTGAAGGTATTGCTATGGACTGAATTGTGTGTCCTTATAATCTCAGTTATGCAGATGACACCACCCTAAAGGCAGAAAATGAAAAGGAATTATAGAGCCTCTTGATGAAGGTGAAAGAGGAGAGTGAAAAAGATGGCTTAAAACTCAGCATTCAAACACTAAAATCATGGAATCCAGTCCCATTTTTTCATGGCAAATACTTGGGGGAAAAATGGAAACAGTGAAAGTCTTTATTTTCTTGGTCTTCAAAATCACTGCAGATGGTGACTGCAGCCATGAAATAAAAAGACACTTGCTCCTCGGAAGAAAAGTTATGACGAACCTAGACAGGCAGAAATCTGTATAGTCAAAACTATGGCTTTTCCAGTAGTCATGGACAATGTGAAAGTTGGACCGTAAAGAAGACTCAGTGCTGAAAATGTATGCTTTCAAACTGTGGTGCTAGAGAAGATTCTTGAGAGTCCTTTGAATATCAAGGAGATCAAACCAGTCAATCCTAAAAGAAATCACCCCTATATTTTCATTGGAAGCACTGAGCTTCAGTGTTAGCCCCTTGGCCACCTGTTGCATACAGCTGACTCTTTGGAAAAGACCCATTTGTTGGGAAACATTGCGGGCAGGAGGAGAAGGGGGTGATAGAGGATAAGATGATTGGATGGCATCACTGACTCAATGGACATGAGTTTGAGCAAACTCCGAGAGTTGGTAATAGACAGAGAAGCCTGGTGTGCTGCAGTCCATGAGGTCGCAAAGAGCCAGACGTGACTGTGTGACTGAACAGCAAAAACAAAATTCATATGTTGAAGCCCTAGCCATTTCTACCCACTTGTAGAGGTGATTCCCTGATCATTCAGATGATAGAGAACTCGCTTGCCAATGTAGAAGACATAAGAGACACAGGTTTGATCCATGAGTCAGGAAGATCCCCTGGAGAAAGAAATGGCAACTCACTCCAGTATTCTTGCCTGGAAAATTCCATGGACAGAGGAGACTGATGGGCTCACAAAAATTCAGGTATTACTGAGTGACTAACACACACTTAAAGGTAATTAGATTTAGGTGACTTCCCAGGTGGGTCAGTGGTAAAGAATCTGCTTGCCTATGCAGGAGACATGGGTTTCATCCTTGGGTCAGGAAGATCCCTAGAGAAGAAAGCAGCAACTCACTCTAGTATTCTTGCCTGGGAAAAGGACAGGAGGGCCTGGCAGGTTATAGTCCATAAGGCCACAGAGGAGTTGGATACTACTGAGTGACTAAACAACAGCAAAAACAGATTTAGATGATGTCTGGCTTCTGGGACCTTCAACAGGGTATCAGGCCCTTATAGGAAGAGACACTAGATAGCGTGTGCGCGCTCTCTCTCTGTCTCTCTCTCTCTCTCTCTCTGACAGGTGAGGACACAAGACGTTAGCTATGTGCTGACCAGGGAGAAAATTCTCAAAAGCACCTGACCATGCTGGTACCCTGACCTCAGTTTTCTGGCCTCTAGAACTGTAGGAAAATGAATTTCTGTTTTTGAAGTCATCCAGTCAATGACACGTTCATGGCATCCTAATTAGACTAATACAGCTAAGTATAATCTGGAATATGGCAAAGCCCTGGAGCAAATATGTCACATTCTGTTTAAGATAAAATATTTAAACTTGAAAATAGATAAAATAATAAATAGAACTATTTTTGCAATGGCAAGAAAAAAATCAATCCATGGTTATATGCAATGAGGAGAGAAGGATGTGACTAGTCATTAACAGAAGCATACTTTTAATTAAAAGAAAGGAACCACACAAAATTATGCTGTAAAGATGCTACATCTTTAAGAATAAATTTAAAAGGAAAACCAAAATTAGTTTATACAATGATAACAGCAAATAATATTTACCAACTTAAGTTCATGAATATATGACAGGACATTTTTATAGTATATATGTTTGGATTTCCAGTGTACCAATCTATTTCAAGGTACCAATCATGTATTATACATTTTGATCAAATTGTAATGCATTAAAATTATAATTTTTATTTTGTTAGTGAAGTGTATTTTAAAAAAGACACCAGGTGCTATTTAACTTTTTTCTTCAACATTCAATTCAGTTCAGCCACTCAGTCATGTCTGACTCTTTGCAACCCCATGAATCGCAGCACGCCCCCAATCCCTCCCAGCATCAGAGTCTTTTCCAATGAGTCAACTCTTCGCATGAGGTGGCCAAAGTATTGGCTTTTCAGCTTTAGCATCAGTCCTTCCAAAGAACACCCAGGACTGATCTCCTTTAGAATGGACTGGTTGGATCTCCTTGCAGTCCAAGGGACTTTAGATTAGTAATTTATTTTTAACAATTTTAGTAATACTGAAGCAAAACAGATGTTTATAAAATGTATTCAAACTTAAAATCTCAAACATTGTAAGGGATTACTGTTTTAATTACTACAAAACTGCTTTTGAAATTTACATTGTCATTGGGGGTAAACATTCTACATAATGACATCTAAGTTAGTCTATTATTTTTTAAAATGAAGAGCAGGCAATGCTGAAAAATGTGTGGAAACAACCTGAAAGTAAAGCACACTAAAAATAAATTTGGCATAAATGTGCTATATGCTGATTATAATTTCATCTGATATTTCCTCCAGAAATTGAAAGAATCTAAAATATGCACAAACTTGTAGTCAGAATTATTCCTTGGAGAAGAGATATGTCATCCCCACTTGGCAAGGTGGTGCAAATAAGTACAATAGTTATCAATCTTTTGTTCTGCTCAAAGAAAAGTCTCTTGGAGATATGCTATATTTGTAGGAACATAAATTAAGTACATAAGAAAACTGATAATGTGTCTAATGTATTTGATGTGTTTCTTTTTCATGTGAAAATGCAAAGAAAGTGGTGTTCCTCATGTTCTATTTTTATGTAGAGTATCTTCCATTCATTGTGAGCACGCGTATTACAGCCTATCCCCTTTATGCATGGTCTCATGTATTGAATCAGTAGTTTTAAAATGAAAGGAGAATTATGTTCAGGAATTAGAATAAATTGAATCAAGACAAATTGTACTTGTTAAAAAAATGCTCACTTCTAAAGTAAATGACTGCAACCAAACAAACAAGAGATGGGGGTATGTATTGTATTGCAATAGGTTCCACATTCTTAAAGATGGTCGAGTTCAATTCTGAGCTTGTTGAATCTGAAAACAAGGTTGGAAGAAATTTTAGCTAGTAACATGGAAACATGGAAAGTCCATGAGTCCTGTAGACCAAAGATACATAAAGCTAATTATCACATTTTGGTCTAACTCTGTGCATTTTCTTTTGTTTTAACACTATATTATAACTATTAATTTGAATAATTCAAGAGCCTTGTAAATAAAGAAGTTTGAATTTTTTTTTCACATTTTGTCAATAGAGTTAGCTTTCCAAAAATTATCTTGATCAAATCTAATTTAAGGTTGAAACGGATTTTTTTAATCAAATTGATGAGGCTTTATTAATGACATGACTCATTATGAATAATAAATATAACAAATTATTTATTAAATGAAAGTTGTCAATATTTATGTTATTTTTCATTACTTATTTCCATAAGCTCAAAAAGTATTAGGTAAATATTTGTGTAAAATTATAAAACTTAATCTCATTAGATACACTATGATTGCCACTGAGTTTGAGAGAGCAGTGTGTGTGTGTGTGTGTGTGTGTGTGTGTGCGTGTTTTAAAGAAGAGTGGGAGGAAAGAGGAGAAAGACTTGTATAATCATACACTGTAAGATACAATTTTGAAATTAAAATTTTAACTCAGGATATGTTGTACATAGGCAAAAAACTCAGTCTAAATGACTTAATATAAAAAAGGCAGTTTGCAAGTGATTGTAGTCAGTTAATTTATAGAAATGATTTGCAGCAATTACTACAAATTTGTCAAAGCAAATCATAGAAAATCTCTCATTGAAATTCTTGTCTTGAATAAAAGACTCTTAGCTAATGTCCTCTCTCCCTGGTGTAAGCAGGATATTGAACCATAGAGTCCATTTGTTAAGCACACCAAGATTCAAGGACAGGGAATGGAAGAGTTGTGGTTGGGTTTTGCTTGTCTTTATAATAAAGAACTCTCTCCATGTAGGCCTTAATATACAATAGCTTTATTTAAAATAACTAAACCATAAGACACTCCAAAAGTCACAGAAAGATACCACAAAAAATGCAGGAAAATTATATGATACAGAGGAACAGTAGCAGTGTTTATAAAATAGCCCCACTCTAGGCTTTTCCCCTTTTTTCTTTGCAAGGTTTTTTTGCTAGTTTTTATTCAATCAGAGTGAAGTTTTTAGTTTTGTTATAGTAAGTTATCACAAGTTGCTTAGAAAATTCCAGGCTAAAAGTAATCATATGGGGTACTAGCTAATAATGCTTTAATGCATGTTTTACTCTTTACTTGCATAGACACATTTCCTCTCCTACCCTACTGCTTTATTTATTATTATTTTCTTTTCAGTTATGTTTATCAGTAGTTATGCATTTACATACATTAAAATTTGATTTTTGTGCCATTCATTTCTATGAGCTTGACATATAGTTACGGGTTCATCACCACAGGCATGATACAGAATAGTTTCATTACATCAAAAATTTCCTTGTGCATCTCATTTTAACCAACCCCTGGAAGACATTAATCTTTTTGTGTCCCGTAGTTTTGACATTTTTGAAATGCTAGACAAATAGAAGTAGGCAATCTGGAGTCTTTTGGCATTGGCTCCTTGCATTTAGTAAAATGTACATTGTTGCATGCATCAGCAGTTTTTCTTTTTATTGCTAAAAACTATTATGCTTTTGAACTGTGGTGTTGGAGAAGACTCTTGAGAGTCCCTTGGACTGCAAGGAGATCCAACCAGTCCATTCTGAAGGAGATCAGCCCTGGGATTTCTTTGGAAGGAATGATGCTAAAGCTGAAACTCCAGTACTTTGGCCACCTCATGCGAAGAGTTGACTCATTGGAAAAGACTCTGATGGTGGGAGGGATTGGGGGCAGGAGGAGAAGGGGACGACAGAGGATGAGATGGCTAGATGGCATCACTGACTCGATGAGTTAGTCTGAGTGAACTCCGGGAAGTTGGTGATGGACAGGGAGGCCTGGCATGTTGCAATTCACAGGGTCGCAAGGAGTCGGACACGACTGAGGGACTGAACTGAACTGAACTGAACTGATTTACTATGTATAGATGGATCATAGTTTTATTAGGGGAAGCACACTGACTGAAACTGCCCACTCTGGCCAGGCACCCAGTAACCATTTGCATACGTTGTTTTAGGACAGGAAGTCCTGGTAAGGAACATGGAACTAATAAACCTCCCCCAACCAGAAGAGTTTGGGAAAGGTCAAAAGGAGACGCCACATGTCTGACCACCTCCTCAGAATCCTCTCTACCATCCATCTTGGCTGAACAAGGCATGCACTACCAGGAAGGACTCTGAGTCAGAATGATTGGCTAAAGACAACCCAGAAACTAATCCCATCACCATAAAACCGGAGACTGCAAGCCAGAGCAGAGCAGTTCTCTTGGGTTCCCTTACCCTCCTGCTCTCTACCTGGGCACCCTTTCCCAATAAAATCTCTTGCTTTTTCAGCACATGTGTCTCCTGGGACAATTCATTTCTGAGTGTTAGAGAAGAGCCCAGTTTTGGGCCCTGGAAGGGTTCCCCTTCCTGCAACAGCTTGTCCATTTAGTGATTAAAGGGCATCAGTCTTGTTTCCAGATTTTGTTGACTATGAACAGAGTTGCTATAAACATTTAAGCACAGGTTTGGTTGTTTGTTTTCTATAAATCTGTTCATATTTTTGTCAAATGAATTTCTGGAATGAGATTATAGAGTCATGCATTAGGTATTTTTTTAATTTTGTAAGAAAGTACAAAATCATTTTCCCAAGTTGCTGTACAATTTTGCCTTCTCACTCCCAAGGTAGGAGAATTCCAGCTACTTCATGTCTTTTTAATTACTTGGTATGATTAGTTTCACTCATTTTAATTGGCATCTATTTGTGCTTATTTGGATTATTTCCCTAAAAATATATGATGTTCAACACTCTTATAATAGGGGAATTGGCACCCTGTCCAGCTCTTCGTGTTCTGAATACATGAGAGGAATTTCAACTCATTGCTTTATTTTTTACCAAAAATTAAAAAAATAAATAATAACAATACATTTTCAAGAGAATTCAGTGTCTTAAAAATTACTAGATCCTTAATGTTGATAATTATTTAAAGAGATAATATAGTCAATAGGCAGTTATATTTTTGTAATTGATTTTTTTATTGTGCTAGAGTTGATTAACAATGTTGTGTTAATTTCTGCTGTACAACAAAGTGATTCAGTTATACATGTATGTAAATTCGTTTCAAATATTCTTTTCCATTATGATTTATCATAGGTTATTGTATATAGTTCTTTGTGCTATGGAGTAGGATCTTGCAATCGCTAAGACAATGTCATATTATGACAATGTCATTGTTATGTTATACTTTTGACATGCTGACTCTTAAGTTACAATGGTTTAAAGAATTAATTTCCTGACTAAGGTAAAAGCATGCATAGAAGTTTGATTTTGCTAGGGAATTTGAAAGCCAAAAGAGAGAAAATTATTTCCACCTTAACAAAGAGAGCAAGTCAAACAAAATATAAAATGAGAGGTTTCAAACTGTGGTGCTGGGGAAGACTCTTGAGAGTTCCTTGGACAGGAAGGAGATCAAACCTGTCATTCCTAAAGGAAATCTACCCTGAATTTTCATTGGAAGGACTGATGCGATGAAGTGATGGGACCAGATGCCATGATCTTAATTTTTTGAATGCTAAATTTTAATCCATTTTTAACCTCTTCTTTTCCACTCTCATCAAGAGACTCTTTAGTCCCTCTTCACTTTCTTCCATTAGGTGGCATAATCTGCATGTCTGAGGTTGTTGATATTTCTCTGGAAATCTTGATTCCAGCTTGTGAGTCATCCAGCCTAGCATTTCCCATGTTGTACCCTACATATAAATTAAATAAGCAGGGTGACAATATACAGCCTTCATGTACTCCTTTCCCTATTTGGAACCAGTTCATTGTTCCATGTAGTTCTAACTATTGCTTCTGGTCCACTACACAGGTTTCTCAGCAGCCAGGTAATGTGGTCTGGTATTCCCATCTCTTTAAGAATTTTCCACAGTTTGTTGTCATCCACACAGTCAAAGCCTTTAACATAGTCAGTGAAGAAGTAGATGTTTTACTGGAATTCCTTTGCTTTTTCTATGATCCAAAAGATGTTGGCACTTTGATCTCTGATTCCTACGTCTTCGATAAATCCAGCTTATACATATGAAAGTTCTAGGTTCATATAGCCAGCATGTGAAAAAAGCACAACTGTACAGTAGTCTGAACATTCTTTGATATTGCCTTTCTTTAGGATTGGAATGAAAATGGACATTTTCTAGTCTCGTGGCCACTTTTCAGTTTTCCTAATTTGCTGGCATATTGAGTGAAACACTTTCACAGTATCATCTTTTAGGATTTGAAATAGCTTAACTGGAATTCTATCAACTTCACCAGCTTTGTTCATACTAATGCTTGACTTGACTTCACAATCCAGGATTTATCTGGTTTCAGGTGAGTGATCACACCATCTTGATTATTAGAGTCATTAACACCTTTTTTGTGTAGTTCGTCTTTGTATTCTTGACACCTCTTCTTAATCTTTTCTACTTTTGTTAGTTGCTTACCATTTCTGTCCTTTATTGTGCCCAGTTCAGTTCAGTTCAGTCACTCAGTCATGTCTAACTCTTTGTGACCCCATGAAGTGCAGCACACCAGGCCTCCCTGTCCATCACCAACTCCTGGAGTTTACTCAAACTCATGTCCATCGAGTCGGTGATGCTATCAAGCCACATCATCCTCTGTCGCCCCCTTCTCCTCCTGCCCTCAATCCCTCCCAGCATCAGAGTCTTTTCCAATGAGTCAACACTTCATGTGAGGTGGCCAAAGTATTGGAGTTTCAGCTTTAGCACCAGTCCTTCTAAAGAACACCCAGGACTGATCTTTAGAATGGACTGGTTGGATCTCCTAGCAGTCCAAGGGACTTGCAAGAGTCTTCTCCAACACCACAGTTCAAAAGCATCAATTCTTCGATGCTCAACTTTCTTCACAGTCCAGCTCTCACATCCATACATGACCACTGGAAAACCCATAGCCTTGACTAGACCGACCCTTTGTTGGCAAAGTAATGTCTCAGCTTTTGAATATGCTATCTATGTTGGTCATAACTTTCCTTCCAAGGAGTAAGTGTCTTTTAATTTCATGGCTGCAATCACCATCTGCAGTGATTTTGGAGCCCAGAAAAATAAAGTCTGACACTGTTTCCACTGTTTCCCCATCTATTTCCCATGAAGTGATGGGACCAGATGCCATGATCTTAGTTTTCTTAATGTTGAGCTTTAAGCCAACTTTTTCACTCTCCACTTTCACTTTCATCAAGAGGCTTTTTAGTTCCTCTTCACTTTCTGCCATAAGGGTGGTGTCATCTGAATATCTGAGGTTATTGATGTTTGTCCCGGCAATCATGATTCCAGCTTGTGTTTCTTTCAGCCCAGCGTTTCTCATGAAGTACTCTGCATAAAAGGTAAATAAGCAGGGTGACAATATACAGCCTTGACGAACTCCTTTTCCTATTTGGAACCAGTCTGTTGTTCCATGTCCAGCTCTAACTGTTGCTTCCTGACCTGCATATAGGTTTCTCAAGAGGCAGGTCAGGTGGTCTGTTATTCACATCTCTTGAAGAATTTTCCACAGCTTATTGTGATCCACACAGTCAAAGGCTTTGGCATACTCAATAAAGCAGAAATATATATATATATATATATTATTTTTTTTTTCCTGGACCTCTCCTGTTTTTTTGATGATTGAGTGGATGTTGGCAATTTGATCTCTGGTTCCTCTGCTTTTTCTAAAACCATCTTGACCATCTGGAAGTTCATGGGTCATGTATTGCTGAAGCCTAGCTTGGAGAATTTTGAGCATTACTTTACTAGGGTGTGAGATGACTGCAATTGTGTGGTAGTCTGAGCAATCTTTGGCATTTCCTTTCTTTGGGATTGTGCCAATCTTTGCTTAAAATATTCCTTGTATAATTCCAATTTTCTTGATGATATTTTTAGTCTTTCCCATTTTATTTTTCCCT
The DNA here is from genome assembly GCF_029407905.1 of Bubalus kerabau. Lineage (NCBI taxonomy): Eukaryota > Metazoa > Chordata > Mammalia > Artiodactyla > Bovidae > Bubalus > Bubalus kerabau. Next base: position 12,196,341 of record NC_073632.1, on the reverse strand, counting down.
CTATTTTTTTGCACTGTTCACTTAAGAAGGCTACCTTATCTCTCCTTGCTATTCTCTGGAAACCTGTATTCAGATATGTAAATTTTTCCCTTTCTCCTTTGCCTTTTGCTTGTCTTCTTTCTCAGCTACTTGTTAGGCTTACTCAGACAACCACTTTGCTTTCCTGCATTTCTTTCTCTTGGGGATGGTTTTCATCACCAGCTCCTGTACATTATTATAAACCTATGTCGATATTTGTTCAGGCACTCTGTCTACCAGATCTAATCCCTTGAATCTATTTATCAACTCCACTGTGTAATCATGAGGGATTTGATTTAGGTCATACCTGGATGGTCTAGTGGTTTTGCATACTTTCCTGAAAAAAAAAAAAAAATAGAGATACAACTCAGAGGCTATTGGCTAATGTATGCTTTTAGTATTCTAGGAGTTAGATAGAATACGTATTACAAAAAATAACAACATTATTCTATCTTCAGATTTTTTAAATATTCCAATATTATCTTTCCATTCAAGTTTCTGAGAAAGATAGTTCATGAATTTCTATTTTTTGATCATTTTGGCTTAGACCATCTAGAATAATGATTGGGGTTCGGGAACTCTATGCTGCTTGACTTTTAAAAACAGTTTCCCTTTAAGTCATTACATCTTTATTTAGCATGGATGTGTGTGTGTGTGTGTGTGTGTGTGTGTGTGTGGTTTATGGTGATTTGTGGGAAGACACCTTTGTCTCCTATGATTTTATGACAAGAGATACGATTGTCTGTAGTTTTGTAGTTTTGTTTTGTAGTTCTTCATCTAAAGTAAAACAAACAAACAGAAAGCAATTTCATACAGTAGTATCTCAGGAATAAGTTATGATTTTCCCTGACCATATCATGTGCCATTATCAGAATTCTAGGAAAAGGTTGCCATGATTGATCCTCCTAGGGTACCCACATAGCTTTGGCAAAAATCAATTCTCAAAATGAAAGACGTATGAACAGAAGTGATAGCAAAAATGTAGAGGGATTGATGGACAGATTAACAGTGGGTATACACTATCAGTGATGTGTTCTTTTTAGAAAGCCATGTATCCCATGCTCTTCAGTCTTGGTTAAATTCCTTTTCCTTATATGCTCCAACCCCTCCCCTGTGTTGTGTTACTTGGCACCAGAAGAAGCTCTCTCCTTCAGGCTTCTTTATCAGCTGTCTCTGGGATGAGTTTAGTCAAGGCACTCACAGGGACTAGGAAAGCAGAAGAAATAAAGAAGACTAAGGATTCCTCTCCTTCTCTCTTTGCTGTACTCAAAAGTTCCTGTCTCACCCCTGAGGTGACCTTGGATATCCTGGACTTTGATACCACTGCCTGGTTCCTTAGGTTTTTCAACCTGATGGTGACAGTGGCCTCTTGTTGCTACTAATCTCAAAGTTGCTTCACTATCTGGATTGAATTAGCAACTCTTTTTAAAGGATAATCATTTCAATAATTAAATTTCCATTTTCTCATTAGATTGTGACTAATATTATATATATATATATATAATCCCATAAGAATATTATATATTCTCCAAAGTCCAACTTAAATAATTTTCTTGTTTAAAAAAAATAGTCTCTCTTAGCACTTTGTTCATCTATGTGTTAAGATGAATACATATGTTCATCTTAACACAATCCTATATTCATGGTAGTTTTGTATAAGCCTATTTTAATGACTCTTTGAAGAGAACTACACTTTTCTTTTTTTCTCTCAATACACAAAATTTATGTTGAAATTGTACTGTCTTTCCAAGACTACATTCTTATATATAGTATAGAGTTAACAAATGTGTACTATAGCAGTGTATGGCAGATATCCATTATATGCTGATGTCATAAATGAAAAAAAAAATGATGCTAAATTTGGAATTTTTTGAAAACAGAGACAATCATCAATTAGATTATGGCAATGTCTAATAATATATTACTATATAACTCAGACTATAATTTTGCTTTGAATACTGCTGGTTTATACTTATTTTTGCTGCCTAACTGGTAACACATTTCATTCTCAAAAGTCTCCCATTTGGGCAGTAAAAGTATATATTATTCCAGTTATAATCCAGAGCATTAAATCTAATAGAATGTAATTTTATGTACAATATTTATATACCACAAAATGTATTTTAGTATCATAAGGCCTTGGATCAAGTTCAAGAATGGACAATGACACAGAAAGAGAAGAATAATTATTCCTATTTGTTAATTATTTTTCAAAACTTCTGAAGCTATTAAAAAATCCCTGAGTAAATTGAACTGAGAGAGAGAAAAAATTAATGTTGTAAATAGTTCTGATAAAGAGTATCTTCCATTCATAGTAGATGGTAGTTGTGCATTTGACTGACCTGCATATGTAGATGCCTTGGACAGGACTTGCAGAAAATAATAAATTAGAGAAAATTGAGAGCTAGAGCACAGACCATAATAGTGTCCCCTTACTGGATGAGGCAATATTTATGAGTATCCCATGGATATTTAGGCAGAGGTGAGGAAAAAATTAGAAAGTATAAGTGATCAATTATGAGAATAGCTATCACTCAGGTAATCTTCCTAAGATGTTCAATAATATCTAATATTCTGATAAATTCAATGATATGTCTATCATTCAATGAAGAGTGTATGCCTACACAGAAGATTAATATGATGCCAGATGCTTGGTGTAGAGTATTGAATAAAGGAAAAGTGATGCCTGTCCTAGAAATTACCATCTCATGCAGAAAATGTCACTGAAGCAATAAACAAATCAAAAAGTGTGATTATAATATATGAAATGTACCTTCATATTTCATTTTAGTTGTTAAATTTCATTGATTAATCTTTGATTTGCCATTTGCACTTGGGGGTTAAAAATAGTTGAATGAGATTCATTTCTCATACTGGTAATGCTCATGTATAGACCACGTTTATTATAAAGTTTTTTATTATAACATTGAATTTATTGAAATAAGAAATGGAGAAAATATCATTTAAAAATATCTGGCGGAAGTGAAAATTCATATAAGGAATTCAAATCGATGAAAGTTTTTGGACAAACAATGTAGTAGTATGATTTCCCAGGTTTTTGCATAAAATAAGGGCAAACAACAATAGGAAGCATCTGCTCCAGGCACTCCCAGGATATATGAGGTCATGAAGAAGTAGAAGCCTATTTTAAGATAAAATTTGTTGAAAATAAGAAGTTCTGTGCCAAGAGTAAAACTATAGATAGATGAATAGATAGATAGAGATTTAAACAATGACCAAGAGATGCTTGTTTTCTGAAGAAAAGCTGAGGACAGAAAATAATGATTTTCAATACTAGCTACTAAGAAAATAAATTTACCTTTCTCTGACTTCATTTTTTCTCCTGTCCAATTGAAACATTGATCTTACAACTTTTAGCTTTACCATTAAATTTCAGAATATCTGTAGGGCAAATCTTCTGAATTTGATTTACTCAAGGTTATTCAAAGACAAAGTCAGGGAGTTGGATCTCAAATTGCCCTTCTATTACATTCGAATGATGAGGTTTATTCAGAACTTCAAAAACAAAATACCACGGAATTAGATCCTGTTCTCTGGAACTCTGAAGTTCTTATTGCCAGGTTAAAATTGGAAAGTATTAGTATTTGAGTACCAGATAAAAGTGAATTTCCATGGATCTTAACAAAATTTGTCAATTTCTCCACTCTGACTGCTCCGTCCTATAAATCTATTGTTGTTGTTTAGTCATTAGTTCAGTTCAGTTGCTGAGTTGGGTCCGACTCTGCAACTCCATGGACTGCATCACACCAGGCTTCCCTGTCCATCACCAACTCCCGGAGTTTACTCAAACTCATGTTCATTGAGTCGGTCATTTCATCCAACCATCTCATCCTTTGTCATTCCCTTCTCCTCCTGCCTTCAATCTTTCCCAGCATGAGGGTCTTTTCAAATGAGTCAGTTCCTCACATTAGGTGGCCAATGTATTGGAGTTTCAGCTTCAGCATCAGTCCTTCCAGTGAATATTCAGGACTTATTTCCTTTAGGGTGGACTGGTTGTATCTCTTTCCTGTCCAAGGGACTCTTAAGAGTCTTCTCCAATACCACAATTCAAAAGCATCAATTCTTCAGTGCTCAGCTTTCTTTATAGTCCAACTCTCACATCAATACATGACTATTAGAAAAACCATAGCTTTGACTAGATGGACCTTTGTTGGCAAAATAATGTCTCTGATTTTCAATATGCTGTCTAAATTGGTCATAACTTTTAGTTTAGTCACTAAGTAATGTCCAAGTCTTCGGTAACCACATGGGCTACAGTCTGCCAGGCTCCTCTCTCCATGGAATTTCCCAGGCAAGAATAGTGAAGTGGATTCCCATGTCTTCCTTCAGGGAATCTTCCCAATGCAGGGATCAAACCCACGTCTCCTGCATTGGCAGGCAGATTCTTTACCACTGAGCCATCAAGAAAGGCCCCCATACATCTATTCACCCCCTAATATTATTTCTAACCATTCCATCCCACAGGGCCCTTGCTGTATTGAAACATATATAGCATTTACCATTTACATAATATGTAGAATATGCTCTTATTCTACATATTTTTACATAGCATGTCGAATATACTCTTAATAATGCCTCTACCATTTTTACTCACTGCTGTTCCATATATAACAAATTAATTTCGAGTAGGGCAGAATCCATCATCAATATTTTGCGGATTTATTTTTATCTATTAAGCCAGTACATTAATTTTGACCCAATTTTTAAAATATAAGTAGGAGTCAATTTATTGTTAGAAGCTAATCAGCTTCATTTCTTAAGTTTAACTTAAATCTCTTTAAAATTGTATTCATTTTCACTTTTCTATTCATCTGCTTTATGAATTTAAATATATTTGCATTCAGATCTGTTTTAATGCAATATAAACATGGTATAAATATAAACTCATCACAACCGTTGACAATTTTGTAATAATAAACAAATAAAGACAAGTCTTCTCCAGTGGTACAATGAATTAGAATTCACTTGTCAATGCAGTGAACATGGGTTCAATCCCTGGTTTGGGAAGATTTCTCATTCCACATGCCATGGAGCAACTAAGACTGTGATCTGCAACTATTGAAGTCTAGGAACTCTAGAACCCAAAAGCCATTACTACTGAGCCCACTTGCTGAAACTACCGAAGCCCATGGACACCTAGAGCCTGTTCTCTGAGGCAAGAGAAGATTAGCCACAACAAAGATTAGCCCCTGATCTTCGCAACTAGAGAAAAGCCACACACAGCAACAAACACCCAGTGTACCCAAAATTAAGTAAATGATTAGTTTTTAAAAATTAAAGACAAATTTATGTTTTAATGATAGCTTTTAAGTATTTAAATACCTTTTCTTACCACTTATCCCTCACATCTAACATGATGATATTTTTCCATTTTTTTCTTATGCAGAATAAGTATATATTTTTTCCTTTTATTTTCTTTTTCTCAAATGATAAATTGATTAGAATGTATGCAAGGACAGTTGTATAAAAGCATTAGAGGCAAACATAAATATAATTTCCTTAACTTATGCAGACATTTATGAATTCTGAGTGGTTATTTCTGTTAAGTAGGGAAAGTAGAAAAAAGAAAACCATCTATAAATTATATTAGTCTTAGTTAGCAACTAACATAGTGAACACTGTTTATCTCAGATAATCATTCATAATTGATTTATGGTAGCAATCAGGCAAAAAGAGTCAGTAGTTCTTTTGGTTTGAATCTCTTTTTCCAATAAGTTTCTAGTTTTAACTGTGGGTGTAAAAAGGTATTGCCTTGGTTATAAACAATCACAAAATCACAAAGTATATTTAATCTGTATTTCATTTTATTACTTTGCATCAGTTACCATTTCTATAAAGAATTCTTCATCATAGAGAAAAGATTCTGCTGAAGCTAGGTTTGCAATGTGATGTTTGATTTATTTATAAACCTGTGTCATATTATGGAGCATATTTCAATGTGATTATGACTGTGTATTTAAAGTATATTTTGTGCATTTTGAGCTATCTGCAGCCTTAAAACCTTAATAAAAAATAAAAATCAATAAAATTGTTTTCAATTTTTTTAGAAAGAATGGCTTATGTGGAGATATGACAACCAAACACAGAGAAGGCAATGGCACCCCACTCCAGTACTCTTGCCTGGAAAATCCCATGGATGGAGGAGCCTGGTAGGCTGCAGTCCATGGGGTCGCTAAAAGTCGGACATGACTGAGTGACTTCACTTTCACTTTTCACTTTCATGCATTGGAGAAGGAAATGGCAACCCACTCCAGTGTTCTTGCCTGGAGAATCCCAGGGACGGGGGAGCCTTGTTGGGCTGCCGTCTGTGGGGTCGCACAGAGTCAGACACAACTGAAGAGACTTAGCAGCAGCAGCAGCGGCAACCAAAGAGACCTGTGAAATTTTGCTTAATGGAGAGATAACTCAAGTGTCTTCGTTCTTTTTAGTGGGGTACTTTCCATCATCCCATTATGGAACATTTTTTATGTTATTGAGCAAACTTCGGTCTTCAAACTTGTCCAAACTGGTTTTTAATCTCTTCCATCCAGCTCTGGATATTTTAAAGAGAAAAGTCAGCCAGTGATACATGGTGCCAACTCCCTTAGTATGGTCCACTCAGGAAGGAGCAGAAATGCACTGCATTGGAGGGCCACCATACCCAGAATATAGTTGAAAGCTGTACGATCCTATAGTTTCACTGAGTTAGACAAGGCTGGGATTCATGTGATCAGTTTGGTTAGTTTTCTGTGATTGTGCTTTTCATTCTGTCTGCTCTCTGATGGATGAGAATAAGAGGCCTGAGGAAGCCTCCTGATGGACGGGACTGGCTGTGGGGAAAACAGTCTTGCTCTGGTGGGCAAGGCCATGCTCAGTAAATCTTTAATTCAAATTTCTGCTGATGAGTGGGGCTGTGGTTCCTCCTCATAGTTTGGACTGAGGCCAAATATGGTAGGGATAATGACAGTAAAGATGATAAAGTTCTTCAAAAGGACTTATGCCAGCACACCTCAGCTCCCACGACTGTTGTAGTCAGGGTCCTGACCTCACGGCAGGCCACTGTTGACCTATGCCTCCATGGGAGATTTCTGGACATTCAAAAGGCAAGTCTGAGGCAGTCTCTTGTGGGGTCACTGCTCCTGTTTCCTAGGTACTGTTGCACACAGGTGTTTTGTTTGTTTGTTTGTTTGTTTTGTCCCTCCAAGAGCCTGTTTCCCCAATCCTGTGGGAGTTCTGTAATCAAATCCCACTGGCCTTCAAATCCCACTGGGTGTTCAGAGTTCCTTGCTGGGTTTCCAGGCTGGGGAATATGTTGTGGGCCCTAGAACTTTTGCAACATTGTGGAAACTTCTTTGGTGTAATTGTTCTCCAGTCTGTGGGTTGTCTGCTTGGTGGCTCTATGATGGAATTAATGGTGACCTCCTCAAAGAGAACTTTCACCACATGCCAAACCTCCTAGGTCTGCAGCAACAAGAGCTGCTTTTCTTGTGGCAGGTTCACTGCTGATCTGTGCCTCCAGAAGAGACACTCAAACACTCAAAAGCAAGTCTTTCTCAGTCTCTTGTGGAGATCACTGCTCCTTTCTCCAGGTCCTGGTGCACACAAGGCTTTGTTTGCACCCTCTGAGTGTCTCTGGTGGGTCTGAGATTTGATTTTAAATGTGATTGCACCCTCCTACAATTTTGTTGTGTTTCTCATTTGCCCTTGGACATGGGGTATCATTTTTTGGTGGGATCTGACATTCTCTTGTCATAGTTGTTCAGTAACTAGTTGTAATTTTGGTGTTCTCACAGGAGAAGATGAGCACACATCCTTCTACTCTGCCATCTGAGATTAGACATTTTCTAATGGAAACAGTGACCAACTTTATTTTCTTGGGCTCCAAAATCATTTCAGATGGTTATTAAAGCCATGAAAGTCAAAGATACTTGCTTCTTGAAAGAAAAGCTATGACCAACCTAGACAGCATATTAAAAAGCAAAGATATTACTTTGCCGACAAAGGTTCATCTAGTCAAAGCTATGGCTTTTCCTGTAGTCATGCATGGATGTGAGAGTTGGACCATAAAGAAGGCTGAGTGCCAAGAATTGATGTTTTTGAACTCTGGTGTTGGAGAAGACTCTTGAGAGTCCCTTGGACAGCAAGGAGATCAAATCAGTCAATCCTAAAGGAAATCAGTCCTGAATATTCATTGGAAGGGCTGATACTGAAGCCACAATACTTTGGACTCCTGATGCATAGAGCTGACTCTTTAGAAAAAACCCTGATGCTGGGAAAGATTGAAGACAGGAGAAGGGGATGACAAAGGATGAGATGGTTGGATGGCATCACCAACTCAATGGACATGAGTTTGAGCAAGCTCTGGGAGATGGTGAAACAAGGAAGCCTGGCGTGCAGTAGCCCATGGGGTCGTAAAGAGTCAGACATGACTGTATGACTGAACAACAGCAACAATATTTGATTCCAGGCTATCCTAGAACACATTGCAAAATAAATCCCTTATTAGAGCATTGATGATGTTTAAGCAACCTGTTTAGATATCTTTACTTACGTTCAAAGTTCATTAGAATGACCAAAGTAATTCTTCTATTAAGATTGATCATCATCTTTGACAATGATGGATAAACAAAAGTTTTATTTGATGTTTGGCTGTACTATATTTTTATGGGAAAAAATATCAGACATTTGTTAGTAAATTTATGAAAGGGGGGACATATGGATGACTCTGAAATGAAATGTGGTTACCAGTTTACTGAATGCTTATAAAATTCTGTTTGTCTGTTTGTTTGTATTTACTTTAACTCAGCAACAAAACAGTGTAGGATTGTGTGAGGGAGGCTCAAGATGGAGGGGATATATGGATATGTATAGCTGATTCATGCTGTTGTACAGCAGAAACCAACACAACAGTATAAAGCAATTATCCTCTAATTAAAAAAAAAGAAAGAAAACAATGTACATTAAGTAAGAAATATTCCATTTATTCACACTTTTATAATAGATAACACCACAGAAACAAAACAAATGTAAAATAAATTTGCAAGTGAAATTAGTTATTGAAGACTCTTTCTGCCAAAATTTTAGTTTGATTCCGTTGCTCAGTCCTGTTCGACTCTTTGCGACTCCATGAATCGCAGCACGCCACCCTTGCCTGTCCATCACCAACTCCCGGAGATTACCCAAACTCATGTCCATCGACTCGGTGATGCCATCTAACCATCTCATCCTCTGTCGTCCTCTTCTCCTCCTGCCCCCAATCCCTCCCAGCATCAGGGTCTTCTCCAATGAGTCAACTCTTCACATGAGGTGGCCAAAATATTGGAGTTTCAGCTGAAGCATCAGTCTTTCCAATGAACACCCAGGACTGATTTCCTTTAGGATGGACTGGTTGGATCTTCTTGCAGTCCAGGGGACTCTCAAGAGTCTTCTCCAACACCACAGTTCAAAAACATCAATTTTTGGCACTCAGCTTTCTTCACATTCCAACTCTCACATCCATACATGAACACTGGAAAAACCATAGCCTTGACTAGATGGACAATTGTTGGCAAAGTAATGTCTCTGTTTTCAGCCATGGACAGGGGAGCCTGGTGGGCTGCTCTCTATGGGGTCTCACAGAGTCGGACACGACTGAAGTGACTTAGTGGCAGCAGCAGCATGTTGGTCATAACTTTCCTTCCAAGGAGTAAGTGTCTTTTAATTTCATGGCTGCAACCACCATCTGCAGTGATTTTGGAGCCCCAAAAATAAAGTCTGACATTGTTTCCCCATCTATTTCCCATGAACTGATGGGATCAGATGCCATGATCTTCGTTTTCTGAATGTTGAGCTTACAGCCAACCTTTTCACTCTCCTCTTTCACTTTCATCCAGAGGCTCTTTAGTTCCTCTTCTCTTTCTGCCATAAGGGTGGTGTCATCTGCATATCTGAGGTTATTGATATTTCTCCTGGCAATCTTGATTCCAGTTTGTGCTTCCTCCAGCCCAGCATTTCTCATGATGTACTCTGCATAGAAGTTAAATAAGCAGGGTGACAATATACAGCCTTGACATACCCCTTTTCCTATTTGGAACCAGTCTGTTGTTCCATCTCCAGTTCTAACTGTTGCTTCCTGACCACATATAGGTTTCTCAAGAGGCAGGTCAGGTGGTCTGGTATTCCCATCTCTTTCAGAATTTTCCAGTTTATTGTGATCCACACAGTCAAAGGCTTTGGCATAGTCAATAAAGCAAAAATACATGTTTTTCGGAAACTCTCTTGCTTTTTCCATGATCCAACGGATGTTGGCAACTTGATCTCTGGTTCCTCTGTCTTTTCTAAAACCAGCTCAAACGTCTGGAAGTTCACAGTTCACATATTGCTCAAGCCTGGCTGAAGAATTTTGCACAGTACTTTACTAGCGTGTGAGGTGAGTGCAATTGTGTGGTTTAACAATTTCACAGCTTTCTTATCCCACTATGATAAATCAGAGCGCTGGGTTTTTCCTCTCAGAAGACACATTAGAAATGCCAACATAATAATATTCTAAGTATTTACATAAAATGTAGTAGTTCATTCTGAATTATAGACCATAATAATGTGATTCAACTTTGATCCTAAATTCCAGACTTAAAAGAGTTCTTTACCAAATACAGAACTGCACTGATGTAGACATCTGTGACGGATGGAAATATCATTCCCAGAGTAATAGTTTATTTCAATGAGTCATGTTACTGTGGTTAATTATATGTGTACCAGTGTGGTACTGTGAAAATTTCCATGAATCTTGTTGATAATCAGAGATTACTTCTATAATGGGCTCTGTCAGTTTTAAAATGATTGCCCCTGTTCAAATTTTCTTCCTCACTGGTGAGTTTCCCTGTGGTGAAGTTGAAATAACCTTTCCTTAACCATATCTATGCAAGTTAAGTTTTATAATGTATTTAAAATGTCAGGCTCAAAAATAGGCTCTTAGGAAGTAACACCGTATTCTCGTTTTACTTTATGAATACATGCATATATTTAATAATTAAATTTGTCATTCACTGGCTTTCAAGGTCCTGTTAATGGCTGTAATTTCCTATGAGTTTCTTTCAAAAAAATTAATTAGGAAGTAAGGTATTTGTACTAGATAATAAAAAGTTCCCAAAGCCGTTGGAATTAGTTGTTGAAACTAAGAGCTGCTGAGAAGATGATATAAACCTGTACCAAGATGAAGAGTGACAACTGTTGTGTGTATATGATGAGTATCTTCATTGTAATACAGGCATCATTTTCTCAAGTTAGTAATATGAAATCTAAGCAAATCAGTAATAAAGACTATTATGAAAGGATTTTATTTTTGCATCATACTTCTATGTCTGAATTAAAAGTAATTCCCCTTGTGAACAAAATACTCAGTGGAGAATCAAATGGTTGCTATTTTCAGAAAGGAATCAACATTACTAAGAAAAAATGCATCTTTTGGCAAATAGGAATTTTCCATTAGGGTGTAAAGTGATCAATAATCACAGATAAACTAAAATTGAGCGAGATAGCTAGATTTTTTTTTCAACATTCACTTTTATTTCCTTTCTGTAGCCCTTTCTTATCCTGACTGCATAGATGTTGTGGGTGAAAGCATGCAAATGTGCCCCTCTGAGACTTGTAATTCAGTGTAGTAACTAATTGCAATGTCCATCTGGCACAGTATCAGAAAAGCACATTTAGTGGTTTAGTTATAAAAATATTCAGGTGACAGGATGCCAGATGTTTTGCATCATTGTTATCTTTGTTTCCTCTTATTTTATCACTTAAGAGAAGCTTAATATAATGCTATTCATGTTCATATGCTTTCTACATTTTCTTTTGACTTCCACAAAATCAGAAAAAAATAGCACTATAAAGAAAATATTTAAAGTACAAACCTCCAGGCACACATGATTCTCTTGTAGCTCAGTCAGTAAAGAACCTGCCTCCAATGCAGGAGACCAGGGTTCAATCCCTGGGTCAGGAAGATCCCCTGGAGAAGGAAATGGCAACCCACTCCTATTCTTGCCTGGAAAATCCCATGAATGGAGGAGCCTGGCAGGCTGCAATCCATGAGGTTGCAAAGAGTTGGACACGACTGAGCAACTTCACTTTCCTTTCCAGTATTCTTGCCTAGAGAATTCAATGCACAAAGGAAGGCTACAATCCATGGAATAGCAAGAGTCGACCAAAACTTAGTGACTAAACCACCACACCAGGCAGAAATCCTTACAAGTAGAGAAATAATATAGCTTATATTATTATATAGCTTCTTACGTATTTTTGTATGTATTTAATCATCGTCATTAAGAAATATGTTATTCCTTAAATGGAAATGCAAGATGAATTAAATGTGGTAAACACTCTCTGTTGTATCCACATACCCCTGTGAATTCACCTGAGTCTGGATAATCCTGGTGGTGATGCACAGAGAAAGTTTTGAATTTGGATCCTATGTAATTTTTCTCCAAACCTTTTTCTTTATTTTTCACTTCGTTATCTTTGATCAGTATCAATAAATTTTATATAGCCATTATCAAGTCTATGAATAAGACGTATTCAAATCTAGAGTCTTAAGTAGTTGGAGTCATGATGTTTCTTTGCACAAAGTACCATCTACATGGGGTTCACTAGAACAGAATTAGCTGCTTCAAAGAAAAGGACTAACAAATGTTATAGTCATCATAATTTATGGTTCCTTTTATTTAGATCACTAGGAATATATCTAGGAAACACCTTACTTATGAGTTTTCCAATTTAATAGTAATGAAATATTTTTGAATAAATTGTGTCATTTTGCCATTTTTGCTTCCAAAGTTCACTCTTCATTTTGATACAAAAGCCCATCTTTGGGTTATATAAGATTCCTGAATGCCTTTAGGCCTGCTATTTTCTATACTGAAAATGGTGGCTGCAGAACTCACTGAAATTTTGAACTTAAAAATGGTCCAGCTGTCAAAGAAAGTGACACCAATAAATTTACTCTGTTTCTCAAGAGTCTTATCTTGAGAAAGACGCTGGGTATCTGATACTGGTCCACTGAAGGACAGGCAACCCTATCAATCTAGGCAGAAAAAAATACTACTTCCATACCCATCCTTTAAAGGCTAGAAGTGGGTAGTGATTTTGCTCATACAGATAAATATTATAAATGATGAGTTTGGTCTTTCTTTTATCTAATTCCATTATTCATATACCTTAGGTACAGAACCACTCTTCTCCTGGCAAATGTCTGTTCTGTTCACATTAAGTTAAAATAGAGAAGAATAGCTTTAGGGCCTTGGAGCAATCAATATGTCTGCTTATTGTGCTTTTCTGTTTGATTGTTTATGATAGCCATAAAAATTTGGAGAAAATACTAAGCTTTACTAAGCATAATTTTTTCATCACAGAGAATATTTAATCAAAATAATACATTTATTTTTACATAAATTATGTGTCTAAATATTTGTTAGTTGTACAAAAATATTGCAACAGTGCCCCTGTGATATAAATATGTCCTTTATACTTTAATTAGATTGCAAGAAATAATGAATTAGGGAAACATCAACCTGGAGCAAATTGTCACCTTTCTAGAGAAATTTCAACTTGGGTTACAAGAGTAACCACTGTGAACTGAAATGGTTTATACACCTATAGAATATACTAGGCTAACATACATTTGATTATTGTTAAACTGAAGATTAATGACTTTTTCTAATCATTAAATTTGACCTAACAATAGAGGTTAACTAACCATAAATACCTATATAGTATAGTGCTTTTAAAACTTATCTTGGGAACAAAACAATTTCTTCAATGAGAATGGAGCAAAGCAGGCTCCAGAAATTTGTAGCATAAGACAAAAATTAAACCCAAAGCCACGGAAAACAAAGGCTTATCAGTTGATATTAGGGTCTGAAAAGAGAGTCTTAACATGTTAAAAATCAAGAAAAAACGTCTCAAGACACAGGATCCTCCATTAATACTCTATTTGGAGCTAAAATACAAGTTCCAAGACTGAAAATGTAATTTTAGAACATTACAAATTTTACCATATAATAAGTACTACTCTAGAATAAATGTGGTGGCTTGTTTCAAATCATACAGTTATTAATGACAGGATTGAAAGTAAAGCTTAGATCAACCAATTCAGATTCTAGTATATACTTTATCACAGCGTATATCATTCCAAGAAAGAAATGACATTCAGAATGGGTTCACCCCAAGTCTGCTACATGTAAGGGAGCCTAAGTGGTGATCAGTTTGAAGGAAAGTAGACTTTTGAAGGAAAGTCTAGGGTCGACAGCATGGAAAGAAAAAATAAGAACTTGACACGATAGTTACTAAAGGAACTCTTAAAATATTTTTACTAATTTTTACTAAGACAGTCCTGAAGTATATCACTTACCATTTGTCAGAGAATCAAATATATTGATGTACTATTCTACATTCCTTCCTCTTTTGTTCAGAGGTACTCTGTAATCCCCAGTATTCACAGCATCAACACAAACACCAAAACCCATATACTCATTTCCCACACATTATTTTGCCGTTTATGAAGCAATATTTTCCTGTGCCTAATAGTACATTTATAAATTAAGTTTCACTTTTTACCAGTTTTATATCTTGTGGCACTGTTGGGGAAAGGAGGATATATTTTCTTATCAATATATGTAATATAGTGGCAAGTATTCTGTTTGTGTGTATATAGGTGTGTGTATATGTGTGTATACTAGAATGTACTTCTTCCAGTTATCTTTTGTATAGCATGCTTTTTGATAAAAATAGTTTTAAATATTGGTATGACAGCTTGTATTGTGTTATATTTAAATTATAGTAGAGGGTAGTCTTATTTAAGAACATAATTACAATTAAATAAATAAATAACTGATTTTTAAAAAAGTGACTAACAATTTCACTTTCAAAAAAAGCTTTACTCCAACCAAAATACACTTTTATGTAGAAAAAAAAAATGAGGACTATAAATCATGCTGAAATTTGTTTGAAGATACCAAAAATATATATCTCAAAATTAAATTTTGCATTTTTAAAACCAGACATGATCTTAAAGTATAAGTAAAAATTATTCTATATAATAAAGGAAGACCTGACATAAAGAAATTGTGAGTTGTACTGAAAGTCAGCTTTACCTGGGGAAAAAAAAATCTTAATTCTTCATCTTCAGAAGTAGAGTATGGACACTAGGGAAATAGATGACTATGTATTTTTTTCATGTGTTATCTAAATCCTTGATTCAATGGGAAAACATAGAAAGATGGAACACTTCCTGAATTTGTAAAACTTTCTGTGGAGTTTCAGTTTCATAAAGCAAAAATATATTGTTCAGGCCTCATATAAAAGCATAATACTCCTGTTTATAATTGTGCATCATTTTAAATACAATTTTGTTTGTAAACTTTAACAAATCAGGGCAATTAATTTTACAGAACTAAAGATTTTGAAGAATGACACAAGTATTATTGAATTACAGCATTTTCTGAAGAAATCTAATGCTTTAATTCAACTTTTTTTATGATTCTGAATTTAAATGAATAGTAAAGGAAAGGAAAGAGAAAACTAAAAGGGATGGATATTTAGAAGAAAATGTTGAAGTTAATAATTCTCTAGAGTCAAAGGAAATAACTCAGAAAAAGATATGTTTCAGGATAAGAAAGATAAAAATAAGAAAACATAGGAAGATATAAGCTTCCAGTTTGATTAAAATTTACATCCACCCATGCACAGTAATTCTTAATTCAAGAAGAAGTTAAATTTTAAAATATCAACTTCTATTATTATCAAAGTACAGAAAATGTAACTAAAATGAAAGAGCAAAATTTTAAACAAAGTGTAGAAGAGAAGAGTGCAGATAAAGAGTTTAACCCTCATCAAATTACCAAGATGATAGTCAACAACAGTCTTTTTTTTTTTTAAGATATGTGCCTCCTTTCCATTACCACCACTTTGAAAAAAGGGCTTCCCTGGTGACTCAGTTGTAAAGAATCTACTGAGCAAGCAATGCGAGTTTGATCTCTGGGTCAGAAAGATCTCCTGGAAAAGGAAAGGACAACCTATTCCAGTATTCTTGTCTGGGAAATTCCAGGGACAGAGAAGCCTGGTGGACTATAGTCATGGTGTCGGAAAAGATTCAGACACGACTTAGTGACAAATAACAACAATAACTTTGATTAAAATATATTCTGAGAGATCTTCACAGCATTAGGCTGTAATACTGTTTTTTGTTTTCCAAAAGATGTGGATAAATTCCCCATGAAGAGCTCTGAATTAGGAGTTCTCTGGAATCTATAAATATTTTAAATTTATCAGACATAAAACTGAGTAATTGGAATCATTCCAGAACTTGATTTCTCATCTGAATTTGGAGTGTGGGGAAAAGTACTTATTATTAGGTGACTGGTTAGAATGGCAATAACAACAACATAAAGCCAAACAGAAAAAAAGGGAAGTAATTTTAGAGTGAGAATATTTTAGATGCTTAAAAAACTGTGGTCTATTCCTAGTACTGTGAAAGAATCTGCCTACACATCTTAGCTTATCAGGTATAGAAATGAAAATATTTGTTAAAATTTGTCAGCAATCAAAACAGAACAGAGAGACAAACACACACTTAAGGGGAACACAACTTTGTTTTCTAGGTGTATTATTTTCAATATGCTAAAATGTTTTAATCTATATTTCCCAAAAGTATATAGCATAGAATTTTATGGTCTGCATATTTTCTTATTGTAGAATATCCAGTATAAATATTTACTTATTCTTCCAGATATGTACAGAGATACATCCATACCCCTCCACACACAATGCATATATATCTTACATACTCATATATCAATCCACAAATATATGTGATAACAGGAATTCCACTCTATGTGTTGGACAGAGGAGCTGATTTGATACTAAATTTGGATGTGAAGCTCAATTTTCAGTTGTGAAGTGGCAAAAATAAACATCATTTGGGGGAAACTATTTTTTTTTTAATTATTAATTTCTGGAGTTATTTTCTTTATTTTTATTCCAGTTTTGTTGAGGTCTAATTGACCTCAATTATAGCATCAAGTAAGATTGAGATGTGTAGTGTAGTGATTTAACTTAATACATCATAAAACAATTATCACAGTAAGCTTGGTGAGCATCCATCATCTCATATAGATACACTGACCTGTATCTGTTTAGTTATGTTTGTTCATGTATTTTGTTGTTTAGACCCACATGTGAGTAAAATCATACAATATTGATATTTCTCTGACTTATTTCATTCAGCATAATCTTTTAGCTCTAGCCATGTTGTCATACATGACAATAATTTACTTTTTTTATAGATGAGTAATATGAACTTCCAGATATTCAAGCTGGCTTTAAAAAGGCAGAGGAACCAGAGATCAAATTGCCAACGTCCACTGGATCATGGAAAAAGCAAGAGAGTTCCATAAAAACATCTATTTCTGTTTTATTGACTATGCCAAAGCCTTTGATGTGTGGATGACAATAAACTGTGGAAAATTCTGAAAGAGATGGGAATACCAGACCACCTGACCTGCCTCTTGAGAAACTTATATGCAGGTCAGGAAGCAGCAGTTAGAACTGGACATGGAACAACAGACTGGATCCAAATAGGAAAAGGAGTACATCAAGGCTGTATATTGTCACCCTGCTTATTTAACTTCTATGCAGAGTATATCATGAGAGACACTGGGATGGAGGAAGCACAACTGGAATCAAGATTCATGTTGATGTATGGCAAAACCAATACAATATTGTAAAATAAAAAGAATAATAATAATAATAAATGATAAATGCTTAAAAAAATATTGCTGGGAGAAATATCAATAACCTCAGATATGCAGATGACACCACCCTTATGGCAGAAAGGGAAGATGAACTAAAAAGCCTCTTGATGAAAGTGAAAGAGGAGAGTGAAAAAGTTGGCTTAAAGCTCAACATTCAGAAAACGAAGATCATGGCATCTGGTCCCATCACTTCATGGCAAATAGATGGGAAAACAGTGTCAGGCTTTATTTTTCTGGGCTCTGAAATCACTGCAGATGGTGATCACAGCCATGAAATTAGAAGATGCTTACTCCTTGGAAGGAAAGTTATGACCATCCTAGATAGCATATTGAAAAGCAGAGACATTACTTTGCCAACAAAGGACCATCTAATCAAGGCTATGGTTTTTCCAGTAGTCACGTATGGATGTGAGGGTTGGACTGTGAATAAAGCTGAGCTGCGAAGAATTGATGCTTTTGAACTGTGGTGTTGGAGAAGACTCTTGATGGTCCCTTCGACTGCAAGGAGATCCAACCAGTCCATTCTAAAGAAGATCAGTCCTGAGATATCTGTGGAAGGAATGATGCTAAAGCTGAAACTCCAGTACTTTGGCCACCTCATGCGAAGAGTTAACTCATTGGAAAAGACTCTGATGCCGGGAGGGATTGGGTGCAGGAGGAGAAGGGGACGACAGAGGATGAGATGGCTGGATGGCATCACTGACTCGATGGACGTGAGTCTGAGTGAATCCTGGGAGTTGGTGATGGACAGGGAGGCCTGGCGTGCTGTGATTCATGGGGTCGCAAAGAGTCAAACACGACTGAGCGACTGAACTGAACTGAATAATCCATTGTATAGATATTTTTTCAAGTTGGGTGATTTAGGGTTTTTTTTGTTTGTTTGTTTGTTTGTTTTTTTTAGATAAATACCGAGGAGTGTAATTACAGTACCTGGTGGTAGTTATATTTTTAATTTTTGGAGGAATTTCCATACTGTTTTCCATAGTGTCTGTCTCAGTTTACATTCCCATCAAAAGTAAACGTGTTGACTTTTTTCCTACATCTTTACCAGCACTTGTTATTTGTTGCCTTTTTCATAATAGACATTTTGATCAGTAGGAGGTGATGCCTAATTGTGGTTTTGACCTGCATTTCACTGTTGATTATATATATTTAGCATCTTTTTCATGTACCTATTGAACATCTGTGTGTATTCTTTTGAAAAATATCAATTCATGTCCTCGCTCATTTTTAATTGGTTTATTTTCTGATGTTGAGTTGTATGAATTCTTTGTATAATTAAGATATTAACCCCTTTCAAGTATAACATTTGGAAGTATCTCCTGACATTTATTAGTTAGCCTTTAAAAATAATAATTTCCTTTGCTCTGCAAATATTTTTACTTAATGTAGTTGTATCTGTTTATTTTTGCTTGTGTTTCTCTTCCCAGAGTAGATGCATCAAAACAAATATTGTTAAGACTGATATTAAGACTGATTACTAAGTGTTTAATGCCTATTATTTTTTCCTAGAAGTTTTATGATTTAATGCCTTACATGTAAGTCTTTAATCCATTTG
This sequence comes from Bubalus kerabau, assembly GCF_029407905.1. Taxonomy (NCBI): domain Eukaryota; kingdom Metazoa; phylum Chordata; class Mammalia; order Artiodactyla; family Bovidae; genus Bubalus; species Bubalus kerabau. The sequence continues at coordinate 12,176,988 of NC_073632.1, read as the reverse complement.
AGTTTATTTTTCCATATGAGGCAAGAAAATAGTTCAATTTCTTTCTTTTTCATGTAGCTGTCCAGTTTTCCCAGTGTCATTTTTTGGAGAAGTTATTTATTTCTCATTATATATTCCTGGCTCCTTTATCACAGATTGATTACACAGATAAGTTTGGGTTCATTTCTGTGCTTTCTATTTTGTTTCATTGAACTGTGTAGCTGTTTTTGTGCCAATATTATATACAATACAATAAAAAGTAATACTTTTTATTACTGCAGATGGTTACTGCATCCATGAAATTAAAAGATCCTTGGTCCTTGGAAGAAAAGCTATGACAAACCTAGATAACATATTAAAAAGCAGAGACATTACTTGGCCAGTAAAGGTCTGTATAGTCAAAGCTATGGTCTTTCCAGAGGTCATGTATGAATGTGAGAGTTGGACCATAAAGAAGGCTCAGTGCCAAGAATTGATGCTTTTGAACTATCGTGTTAGGGAAGACTCTTGAGAGTTCCTTGGACTGCAAGGAGATCAAATCAGTCCATCTTAAAGGAAATCAGTCCTGAATATACATGGGAAAGACTGAGGCTGAAGCTGAAGCCCCAGTACTTTGGCCAACTGATGTATAAAGCTGACTCTTCAGATAATACCCTAATGTTGGGAACGATTGAAGGCAGGAGGAAAAGGGGATGACAGAGGATGAGATGGTTGGCTGGCATTCCCGACTCAATGGATATGAGTTTGAGCAAGCTCTGGGAGATGGTGAAGGACAGGGAAGCATGGTGTGCTGCAGTCCATGGGGTTGCAAAGAGTCAGATATGACTGAGTGACTAAACAACAACCAAAAGTCTAGATTCATTTTTGTGCTCTCTATTTTGTTCCACTAATCTTTATAACTGTTTTTTGCCAATACCATACTCTTTTGGTTACAATAACTTTGAAGTACAGTTTGAAATAATTACATGTGGTACCTACAGTTATGTTCTTATTTCTGAAGAATATTTTTGGTCATTAAGAGTCTACTGTATTTCTATACAAATTCTAGAATCATTTGTTCTAATTCTGTTGAAAATGCCATGGGTATTTTGATGAGCATTGAATTGGATTTGTAAATTGCCTTAGGTTGTATGTATATTTTAACAACCTTAGTGATTATAAACCATGAGAATAGTATATCTTTCCACTTGTTCATGTCATCTTTAATTTCATTCAACAATATCTATTAGTTGTCTAATTACAGGTCTTTTACTTCCTTAGTTCAATTTATTCATAAATATTTTATTAATTTTGATGCAATGCAAATGAGATTAAACATACATTTTTCTGGTTGTGTATTTTTAGTGTATAGAAACACAGGCTTCCCTGGTAGGTAAACTGGTGAAGAATATGCCTCCAATGCAGGAGACCCCAGTTTGATTTCTGGGTTGGGAAGATCTGCTGGAGAAGGCTATTGACTCCTGTATTCTTGAGTTTCCCTGGTGGCTCAGACGATAATGAATCTGCCTGCAATGTGGGAGATCTGGGTTTGATCCCTGAGTTGGGAAGATCCCCTGGAGAAGGGAATGGCTACACCAATTCCAATATTCTGGCCTGGAGAATTCCATGGACAGAGGAGCCTGGCAGGCTACAGTCAATGGAGTCACAAAGGACTGGACACAACTAAGTGACTTTTGCTTTCATAAAAACACAACAAACTTCTGTATATTAATTTTGTATCTCACAACCTTATTAAATTCACTGATGAGTCCTAGTGACTTTTTGCTGATATTTTTAGGCCTTTTTTTTTTTTAATGAGTCCTATTAATATTATGCCATTTGTAGAGTAATATTTTACTTCTTCTATTCTAATGTGGATTAAATTTATTTATTCTTCTTTCCTGATTGGTGTTTCCAGACTTTTCAATATTATGTTGATTAATATAGTATTGTTAACTGGTAATATTTTGTTAAGGATTTATATTTGTGTTCATGAGTGATATTGGTCTGACATTTTCTTCTACAGGATGTATTTCTCTGGTTTTAGTATCAGGTTGATCCTGGACTCTTAGAATGGGTTTGAAATTGTTCCTATCACTGCAATTCAGGGAGATATTTTGAAAAGGATAGGTGTTAATTATTATCCAAATATCTGGTAGAATTCTACTGTGAAGATGTTGAGTCCTGGACTTTTGTTTGATGGTAGTTTTATTGATTCTATTTTATTATTGGTGGTTGGTCTGTTCATATTTTCTACTTCTTCCTAATTCAATTTTAGGAGATTGTATTTAATGTCCATTATTTCTAGGTTGTTATTTTTATTGGGATACAGTTGTTTGTAGTAATAGCTTATGATTCTTTGCATTTCTATGGTGTCAATTGTAACCACTCTTCTCTTATTTCTGGTTTTATTCATTTGGATTTTATCTCTTTTCTTCTTGATACAAAAGTCCTAATGTTTATCAATTTTGTTTATCTTTTCAAAGAATTAGCTCTTAGCTTCAATGATGATTTTGTTGCTTCTTTACTCTATTTTTCATTTACTCATATGATCTTTATAACTTCCTTGACTATGCTTGGATTTTTCTTTTTCTTTTTTTTCTAGTTCCTTTTCCAGCAAGATTAAGTTGTTTACTTTAGATTTTACTTGTTCCCTTGTTTGCATTTGTATCACTACAAACTTTCATCTTATAATTAATTTCACTTTGTTATATAGATTTTGGACTACTGTGTTTTATTTTCATTTGTATCCCCATATTTTTGATTCCCTCTGTGATTTCTTCAGGGCTCATTTGCAATTTAGAAGCATATTCTGTAGCCACAACATATTTGTATTTTTTGCACTTTAAATTTTAATTTATTTCCAGTTTTATAGTGCTGTAATCAGAAAATATTCTTGATATCATTTTCAAAAAATTTTTTTAAATTTGTTGAGTCTTGTTTTGGGGTCTAGCATGAAATCTGTATAGTAGAATATATACCATAGTATATATATGGCATAATATATGTGTGTGTATATATATATATAGCTATTAATTTATCACATCTAATGTTTCATTTAAGGCCAATTTTCATTATTGATTTTCTGTATGCATGGTCCATGCATTAACATAAGTTTGATTTTAAAGTCCCCTACTATTACTATGTTGCTGTCTACTCGCCTCCCCCCATGCCCCCGCCAATGTCTGTGTTTAATTGAATTATGTACTTAGGTGCTCTTATGTTAGTTGCAAATATATATATATATATATATATATACACACATATATATATATATACACACACACACACACACACACACACACATACATGGGCTTCCCTTGTGGCTCAGCTGGTAAAGAGTCTGTCAGCAATGTGGGAGACCTAGATTTGATCCCTGGGTTGGGAAGATCCCCTGGAGAAGGGAAAGGCTACCCACTCCAATACACACACACACACACACATATATACACATATAGCTGTTATAGCTTCATATTTGATTTATCTTTTAACTGTTATGTAATGCTCTTCTTTTTGTCTTGATATAATCTTTGTTTTCAAGGATATCTTTTTCTGATATAATTATTGCTCCCCCAGAATTTTTGTGCTTCTCTTTTCATGGAATACATTTTTATATCCCTTCATTTTCAGTGCTTGTGGCTATTTCAATCTGAAGTGATTATCTTATAAGCAGCATATTTAGGGGTCTTCTTGCAAAGATTCAGCTAATTTATGTATTTTGATTATATTTATAGGGCATCCCTGGTAGCTCAGGTGGAAAAGAATCTGTCTCCAATGCAGGAGATGCAGGTTCATTTCTGTTTTGAGAAGGTCCCCTACAAGAGGACATGGCAACCCACTCCAGTATTTTTGCCTGGAGAATCCTCATGGACAGAGGATATTGGTGGGCTACAATCCATGGGATTCCAATGAGTCAGACATGACTGAGCAACTAAGAACACATATAGTAATTATATTTCAAATAATTTTATTTATAGTCAATTATATTTAAAGAAATCTCGACAGTTCAGTTCAGTTCAGTCGCTCAGTCGTGTCCAAATCTTTGCAACCCCATGAACTGCAACATGCCAGGCTTCCCTGTCCATCAACAACACCCGGAGTTCACTCAGACTCACGTCCATTGAGTCAGTGATGTCATCCAGGCATCTCATCCTCTGTCGTTCCCTTCTCCTCCTGCTCCCAATCCCTCCCAGCATCAGAGTCTTTTCCAATGAGTCAACTCTTTGCATGAGGTGGCCAAAGAACTGGAGATTCAGTTTTAACATCATTCCCTCCAAAAAAACCCCAGGCTGGTCTCCTTCAGAATGGACTTTTTGGATCTCCTTGCAGTCGAAGGGACCATCAAGAGTCTTGTCCAGCACCACAGTTCAAAAGCATCGATTCTTCGGTGCTCAGCTTTCTTCACAGTCCAACTCTTGCATCCATACATGACCACAGGAAAAACCATAGCCTTGACTAGACTGACCTTTGTTGGCAAAGTAATGTCTCTGCTTTTCAATATGCTATCTGGGACAGTCATAACTTTCCTTCCAAGGAGTAAGCATCTTTTAATTTCATGGCTGTCGTCACCATCTGCAGTGATTGTGGAGCCCAAAAAAATAAAGTCTGACACTGTTTCCAGTGTTTTCCCATCTATTTCCCATGAAATGATGGAACCAGATGCCATGATCTTAGTTCTCTGAATGTTGAGCTTTAAGCCAACTTTTTTCACTCTCCACTTTCACTTTCATCACGAAGCTTTTTAGTTCCTTTTCACATTCTGCGATAAGGGTCGTGTCATCTGCATACCTGAGGTTATTGATATTTCTCCCAGCAATCTTGATTCCAGCTTGTGCTTTTTCCCGCTCAGCATTTCTCCTGATGTACTCTGCATATAAGTTACATAAGCAGGGTGACAATATACAGCCTTGACGTTCTCCTTTTACCTGTTTGGAACCAGTCTGTTTCACGTCCAGTTCTAACTGTTGCTTCCTGATCTGCATACAGGTTTCTCAAGAGGCATGTCAGATGATCTGGTACTCCCATCTCTTTCAGAATTTTCCACAGTTTATTGTGATCCACACAGTCAAAGGCCTTGGCATAGTCAATAAAGCAGAAATAGATGTTTTTTCTGGAACTCTCTTGCTTTTTTCATGATCCAGCCAATGTTGGCAATTTGATCTCTGGTTCCTCTGCCTTTTCTAAAACCAGCTTGAACATCAGAAGTTCACGGTTCACATATTGCTGAAGCCTGGCTTGGAGAATTTTGAACATTACTTTACTAGTATGTGAGATGAGTGCAATTGTGTTGTAGTTTGAGCATTCTTTGCCATTGCCATTGTTTGGGATTGGAATGAAAACTGACCTTTTCCAGTCCTGTGGCCATTGCTGAGTTTTCCAAATTTGCTGGCCTATTAAGTGTAGCGCTTTCACAGCATCATCTTTCAGGATTTGAAATAACTCAACTGGAATTCTATCACCTCCACTAGCTTTGTTTGTACGGTTGCTTTCTAAGACCCACTTGACTTCACATTCCAGGATATCTGTTGCTAGGTCAGTGATCACACCATCGTGATTATCTGTGTCGTGAAGATCTTTTTTGCACAGTTCTTCTGTGTATTCTTGCCACCTCTTCTTGATATCTTCTGCTTCTGTTATGTCCATATCATTTTTGTCCTTTATCGAGCCCATCTTTGCATGAAATGTTCTCTCAGTATCTCTTATTTTCTTGAAGGGATCTCTAGTTTTTCCCATTCTGTTGTTTTCCTCTATTTTTTTGCATAGATAGCTGAGTAAGGCTTTCTTATCTCTCCTTGCTATTCTTAGAACTCAGCATCGAGATGCTTATATCTTTCCTTTTCTCCTTTGCTTTTCACTTCTCTTCTTTCACAGCTATTTATAAGGCCTCCACAGACAACCATTTTGATATTTTGCATTTCTTTTCCATGGGGATGGTCTTGATTCCTGTCTCCTGTATAATGTCATGAACCTCATTCCGTAGTTCATCAGGCACTTAATCTATCAGATCTACACCTTTAAATCTATTTCTCACTTCCACTGTATAATCATAAGGGATTTGATTTAGGTTATACCTGAATTGGCTAGTGGTTTTCCCTACTTTATTCAATTCAAGTCTGAATTTGGTAATAGGGAGTTCATGATCTGAGCCACAGTCAGCTCCCGGTCTTGTTTTTGTTGACTGTATAGAGTTTCTCCATCTTTGGCTGCAAAGAATATAATCAGTCTGATTTCGGTGCTGACCATCTGGTGATGTCCATATGTGGATTCTTCTCTTGTGTTGTTGGAAGAGGGTGTTTGCTATGACCAGTGCATTTTCTTTGCAAAACTCTATTAGTCTTTGCCCTGCTTCATTCTGTATTCCAAGACCAAATTTGCCTGTTACTCCAGGTGTTTCTTGACTTCCTACTTTTGCATTCCAGTCCCCTATAATGAAAAGGACATCTTTTTGGGGGTGTTAGTTGTAAAAAGTCTTGTAGGTCTTCATAGAACCATTGAACTTCAGCTTCTCCAGTGATACTGGTTGGGGCATAGACTTGGATTACTGTGATATTGAGTGGTTTGCCTTGGAAATGAACAGGGATCATTCTGTCATTTTTGAGATTGCATCCAAGTACTGCATTTCAGACCCTTTTGTTGACCATGATGGCTGCTCCATTTCTTCTGAGGGATTCCTGCCCGCAGTAGTAGATATAATGGCCATCTGAGTTACATTCACCCCCATTCCAGTCCATTTGAGTTCGCTGATTCCTAGAATGTCGACATTCACTCTTGCCATCTCTTGTTTGACCACTTCCAGTTTGCCTTGATTCATGGACCTGACATTCCAGGTTTCTATTAAATATTGCTCTTTACAGCATTGGACCTTGCTTCTATGACCAGTCACATCCACCACTGGGTATTGTTTTTTATTTGGCTCCGTCCCTTCATTCTTTCTGGAGTTATTTCTCCACTGATCTCCAGTAGTATATTCGGCACCTACTGACCTGGGGGGTTCCTCTTTCAGTATCCTATCCTTTTGCTTTTTCATACTGTTCATGGGGTTCTCAAGGCAAGAATACTGAAGTTGTTTGCCATTCCCTTCTCCACTGGACCACATTCTGTCAGATCTCTCACCATGACCCGCCTGTCTTGGGTTGCCCCACAGGCATGGCTTAGTTTCATTGAGTTATACAAGGCTGTGGTCCTAGCGTAATTAGATTGACTAGTTTTCTGTGAGTATGGTTGCAGTATGTCTGCCCTCTGATGCCCTCTTTCAACACCTACCGTCTTACTTGGGTTTCTCTTACCTTGGGCTTGGGGTATCACTTCACGTCTGCTCCAGCAAAGCGCAGCCATTGCTCCTTACTTTGGACAAGGGGTGTCTCCTCACTGCTGCCCTTCCTGACCTTCAACGTGGGATAGCTCCTCTATGCCCACCTGTGCCCTTGCAGCCACCGCTCCTTGGACATGGGATTGGTCCTCCCAGCCACCACCCCTGGCCCCGGGTTTGGGGTAGCTACTCCCAGCCACCACACCTGACCTCAGACTTGGGTAGCTCCTCTCAGCCATTCCTACGGCATCACAGCCTGGCACTCTCAGCCGCTGCCCCTGATCTTACACGTGGGGTAACTCCTCTTGGCCGCCATTCTTCGGGCATGAGGGTCCTCCTGACTTCTGCCCCTGAACTCGGATGTGGGGAGCTCCTCTCTACCATGCTTTAGTGTGCCTGTCGTAGCGCCCTGCACTTTTAGGAATCGGGAATGTCAGGTCCATGAATCAAGGCAAACTGGATGCCTTAGAAAGCATCAGTACGAACAAAGCTAGTGGAGGTGATAGAATTCCAGTTGAGTTATTTCAAATCCTGAAAGATGATGCTGTGAAAGTGCTACACTTAATAGGCCAGCAAATTTGGAAAACTCAGCAGTGGCCACAGGACTGGAAAAGGTCCGTTTTCACTCTGATCCCAAAGAAAGGCAATGCCAAAGAATGCTCAAACTACCGCACAATTGAACTCATCTCACATGCTAGTAAAGTAATGCTCAAAATTCTCCAAGCCAGGCTTCAGCAATATGTGAACCGTGAACTTCTGATGTCCAAGCTGGTTTTAAAAAAGGCAGAGGAACCAAAGATCAAATTGCCAACATCTTCTAGATCATGAAAAAAGCAGGAGAGTTCCAGAAAAACATCTATTTCTGCTTTATTGACTATGCCAAAGCCTTTGACTGTGTGGATCACAATAAACTGTGGAAAATTCTGAAAGAGCTGGGAATACCAGACCACCTGACCTGCCTCTTGAGAAACCTAAATGCAGATCAGGAAGCAACAGAACTGGACATGGAACAACAGACTGGTTCCAAATAGGAAAAGGAGTACGTCAAGGCTGTGTATTGTCACCCTGCTTATTTAACTTCTATGTAGAGTACATCATGAGAAATGCTGAACTGGAAGAAACACAATCTGGAATTAAGATTGCCGGGAGTAATATCAATAACCTCAGATATGCAGATGACATGGCCCTTATGGTAGAAAGTGAAGAGGAACTAAAAAGCCTCTTGATGAAAGTAAAAGTGGAGAGTGAAAAAGTTGGCTTAAAGCTCAACATTCAGAAAACGAAGATCATGGCATCTGGCCCCATCACTTCATTGGAAATAGATAGGGAAACGGTGTCAGACTTTATTTTTTTGGGCTCCAAAATCACTGCAGATGGTGGTTGCAGCCATGAAATTAAAAGACACTTACTCCTTGGAAGGAAAGTTATGACCGTCCTAGATAGCATATTCAAAATCAGGGACATTACTTTGCCAACAAAGGTCCATCTAGTCAAAGTTATGTTTTTTCCTGTGATCATGTTTGGATGTGAGAGTTGGACTGTGAAGAAGGCTGAGCGCCGAAGAATTAATGCTTTTGAACTCTAGTGTTGGATAAGACTCTTGAGAGTCCCTTGGACTGCAAGGAGATCCAACCAGTCCATTCTGAAGGAGATCAACCCTGGGATTTCTTTGGAAGAAATGTTTCTAAAGCTGAAACTCCAGTACTTGGCCACCTCATGCGAAGAGTTGACTCATTGGAAAAGACTCTGATGCTGGGAGGGATTGGGAGCAGGAGGAGAAGGGGACGACAGAGGATGAGACGGCTGGATGGCATCACTGACTAGATGGACGTGAGTCTGAGTGAACTCCGGGAGTTGGTGATGGACAGGAAGGCCTGGTGTGCTAGATTCATGGGATCGCAATGAATCGGACATGACTGATCGACTGAACTGAACTGATAGTGCTTCTCCATCTTTGGCTGCAAAGAATATAATCAGTCTGATTTCAGTGTTGACCATCTCGTGATATCCATGTGTAGAGTCTTCTCTTTTGTTGTTGGAAGATGGTGTTTGCTATGACCATTGCATTTTCTTGACAAAACTCTCTTAGTCTTTCCCTTGCTTCATTCCATATTCCTAGGCCAAATTTGCCTGTTACCCCAGGTGTTTCTTGATTTCCTACTTTTGCATTCCAGTCCCCTATAATGAAAAGGACATCTTTTTTGGGTGTTAGTTCTACAAGGTCTTGTAGGTCTTCATAGAACCGTTCATCTTCAGCTTCTTCAGCGTTACTGGTTGGGGCATAGACTTGGATTACTATGAAATTGAATGATTTGCCCTGGAAACGAACAGAGATCATTCTGTCATTTTTGAGATTGCATTCAAGTACTGCATTTTGGACTCTTTTCTTGACCATGATGGCTACTCTATTTCTTCTAAAGGAGAAGTAGTTATAATGCCTGAAGTAGTAGATATAATGGTCATCCAAGTTAAATTCATCCATTCCAGTCCATTTTAGTTCACTGATTTCTAAAATGTCAACGTTCACTCTTGCCATCTCCTGTTTGACCACTTCTAGTTTGCCTTGATTCATCGACCTGACATTCCATGTTCCTATGCAACATTGCTCTTTAAAGAAATGGACCTTGCTTCTATCACCAGTCACATCCACAACTGGGTATTGTTTTTTTTGTTTTTTTGTTTTTTGTTTGGATCCATCCCTTCATTTTTTTTGGAGTTATTTCTCCACTGATCTCCAGTAACATATTGGGCACCTACTGACCTGGGGAGTTCCTCTTTCATTATCCTATCATTTTGCCTTTTCATACTGTTAATGGGGTTCTCAAGACAAGAATACTGAAGTGTGTACTTATTGTCATTTTGTAGTTTGGGGATTATTTTTGCAGTTGTTTTTGACACGTTCTTCTTTTCCAGTCTTCCTTTTTGACTTGATATCTATGTTCAGTGTAATTTGGAACCCTTTCTTATTTTCTTGTATGTGTACCTGAAATAGAGTTTTACTTTGTGGCTACTGTGGAGTTCATATATAGCAATCTATATACAGATGTAATTCTTTATGTTTCTAATCCCTTAAATTCAAATATACTTTAACATTCCTACATTTTACTCTCACCCTGTATTCACTGTTTTCCACATTATATTTCATGTTTTATACATCTTTTAGCTACTTATTATGGATATAGATTATTTAACAGCTTTTGTCTTTTAGGCATCCTACAAACTTTATAAGAGGTTGATCTAGTACCTTTAATGTGTATTTGCCTTTACTGTGTATTTGCTTCTATCAATGATATATTCTTCTTTTATAACTTTTATATTTTTGGTCGTAGCCTTTACTATTTTGAGAAGTCTTTTCAACATTTCTTGTTAAGTCGGTTCATGGTGCTAAACTCTTTTAGCTTTTGCTTGTCTATAAAACTTTTTGCTCTTTTAAAAATCTTGATAAAAACCTTGTCACAGGAGTATTCTTGATTGCATTTTTCCCCATTGTCACTTTAATTATATCATGCCATTCATTTTTGGAATTCATAGTTTCTTCAGAATGTTTTTGGACAAAGGCATTGTCATATTAATTTCTAAGAAGTATTTTTCTAACAAACAACATAACAGGTACAAGTATTTGCAAGTTGGCAATGGTCCAAAGAAAAATGATGAAAACATTTATTCCTTAAAATTTATTCATTTTCTTAGAAAACTCACATCTACCTATAACTTTCACATATGAACGAAGTTAGAATATAGATTTTAGCCTTTCACATTACAACTGTGAAATTTGCCTTTGCATTCCACACATAGCTGACTTTTACACTGCATCCTCTGACAGAAATTTCTGACATAAATTTTTGACAAATGGATACTCTATGGAATCATCACTGTAATCACATATATACAATAGTTCCATTAGTGCACAAATTCCCTTTTGTAAATTTGCAGCCACTCTTCCCAAACACAAAGCCTATGGCAACATTTGATATGTTTTCTGCCCTCATAATTTTGATAAATACAAAATGTTTATAAACAGAATATGCATATTATATTTATGAAAATAATAATAAAAAATACATGTGTGTTAATCACTCAGTTGTGTCCAAATCTTTGCTGGAGTAAGAATACTGGAGTGCATTGACATTCTCTTCTCCAAGGGATCTTCCCAACCCTGGGATCAAGTCCAGGTCTCCCACATTGCAGGCAGAGTCTTTACTGTCTGAGCCAACAGGCAGTTAATATGTACATATGTTTTTATAAATATGGGCTTTCCAGGTGGCTCAGTGGGTAAAGAATCAACCTGATATACAAGTGATACAGGAAACATCGGTTTGATCTCTGGGTCTACAAGATTCCCTGGAGGGCATGGCAACCCATTACAGTGTTCTTGCCTGAAAAATCCACAGCAGAGACTGGCAGGCTGCTGTCCATGGGATCGCAAAGAGTAAGACAAAACTGAAGCAACTGAGCATGAATGAACATATATATATATAACTTTTTCTCTGCCTGCTTTTTCACTTGTAAAACTATTTTATTTTCATCCATTTAAGTTATTTTTTGGTGCCAATAATTTGTCACTTTCAATTGTTGAATGATAGTCCATTATATGGATGTATCCATTTGTTTAACCACTTACTAGATTAAGATTAAGGACCTTTAGGATGTTTACCAGTTTTTCATGGCTATAAATAGCATCACTGTAAATATTTGTGTTAATGGACATATTTTCTGGTTTCTAATTTAAAAACATTCCATCATTCATCATAAATGTTTATATTAGCCATAATAGTCATTATTCATGTCTCCTATAATGTTAAAGAAATTATTTTTTTTTCTACTTTCCTCAATGTTTTTATTATGATTGGATGTTTGGTTTTCTCAGCTATTTTATATTCCTCCACTGAGATGTTCATGTAATTACTGTATTTAGTCTACTGGTACTATGTTAGATTTTTAAATGTTGAATTATCTTTGCATTCTCAGAATAATCCTCATTTTTTTCTTGATGTACTATCTATTCATAAATTTTGGAATTTTATTTGCTAGTCTTAGTTGATTTTTGCACTTAAATTCATGAGGGATATTAATCTTATAGATCTACCTTTTTTAGAACATATTTTGTTTTAATTTTGATATCAATATATAGTGGGATCAAAAATAAATTTGTATAGAATTGATATAATCTTTCAAATATTTCATAGAATTCTCAGATGAAGTGATTTGGGCCACAAAATTTCTTTTTGGAAAACTCCATCTATGAATTAAATTACTTTAATAGGAAAAACTATTTAAGCTTTATATTTAGCTCTCACTTTTCAGTTCAGTTCAGTTGCTCAGTTATATCCAACTCTTTCTGACCCCATGGACTTCAGAATGCCAGGCTTCCCTGCCCATCACCAACACCTGGAGCTTGCTCAAACTCATGTCCATCAAGTCGGTATTGCCATCCAACCATCTCATCCTGTTCTTCTCCCCTTCTCCTCCTGCCTTCAATCTTTCCCAGCATCATGGTCTTTTCCAGTGACTCAGTTCTTCACATCAGGTGGCTGAACCATTGGAGTTTTCAGCTTCAGCATCAGTTCTTCCAAGGAATATTCAAGACTGATTTCCTTTACGGAGGACTGGTTGGATCTCCTTGCCGTTTAAGGGACTTTCAAGAGTCTTCTCCAATAACAGTTGAAAAGCATCAATTCTTTCGTGCTCAGGTTACCATACGGTCCAACTCTCACACCTATACATGACTACTGGGAAAAACATAGCTTTGACCAGATGGACCTTTATTGGCAAAGTCATGTCTCTGCTTTTTAATATGCTGCCTAGGTTGGTCACAACTTTTCTTCCAAGAGCCAAGCGTCTTTTAATTTCATGGCATCAGTCACTATCTGCAGTGATTTTGGAGCCCAAGAAAATAAAGTTTTTCACTGTTTCCATTGTTTCCTCATCTATTTGCCATGAAGTGATAGGACTGGATGCCATGATCTTAGCTTTATGAATCTTGAGTTTTAGACCAAGTTTTTCACTCTCCTCTTTCACTTTCATCAAGAGGCTCTTTAATTCCTCTTCACTTTCTATCTTAAGGGTGGTGTCATCTGCATATCTGAGGTTACTGATATTTCTCCCATCAATCTTGATTCCAGCTTATGTTCCATCCAGCCCAGCATTTCACATAATGTACACTATACATAACTTAAATAAGGAAGGTGGCGATATACAGCCTTGACATACTCCTTTCCCAGGTTGGAACCAGTCTTTTGTTCCATATCCAGTTCTAACTCTTGCTTCTTGACCCCTGTATAGATTTCTCAGGAGGCAGGTAAGGTGGTGTGGTATTCACATATCTTGAAGAGTTTTCCACAGTTTGTTGTGATGTACACATTCAAAAGATTTGGAGTAATCAGTAAAGCAGAAGTAGATGTTTTTTTCTGGAATTTTCTTGCTTTTTCTATGATCCAATGAATGATGGCAATTTGATCTTTGGTTCATCTTCCTTTCTAAATCCAGCTTGAACATCAAGATGTTCAAGGTTAATGTACTGTTGAAACCTGGCTTGGAGAATTTTGAACATCACTTTGCTTGCATGTGAGACGAGTGGAATTGTGAAGTAGTTTGAACATTCTTTGGGATTGCCCTTCTTTGGGATAGGAATGAAAACTGACCCTTTCCAGTCCTGTGGCCACTGCTGAGTTTTCCAAATTTGCTGGCATGTTGAGTGCAGCACTTTCATAACATCATCATTAGGATTTGAAATAGCTCAACTGGAATTCCATCAACTCCACTAGCTTTGTTCATAATGCTGCTTCCTAAGGCCCACTTGACTTTGCACTCCAGGCTGTCTGGCTCTAGGTGAGTGATCACACCGTCGTGGTTTTCTGAGTCATGAAGATCTTTTTTGTACAGTTCTTCTGTGTATTCTTGCCACCTCTTCTTAATATCTTCTGGTTCTGTTAAGTCCGTACATTTTCTTTCCTTTATTATGCCCATTTTGCATGAAATGTTCCCTTGTTATTTCTAATTTTCTTGAAGAGATCTCTAATCTCTTCCATTCTATTGTTTTCCTGTATCTCTTTGCATTGATCACTGAGTAAGGCTTTCTTATCTCTCCTTGCTATTCTTGGAACTGTGCATTCGATTGGGTATATCTTTCCTTTTCTCCTTTGCCTTTAGGTTCTCTTCTATTCTCAGCTATTTGTAAGGCCTCCTCAGAGAACCATGTTGCCTTGAGCATTTCTTTTTCTTGGGGATTGTCTTGATCACTGCCTCCTGTACAGTGTCATGAACCATGGTCCATAGTTCTTTGTGCACTCTGTCTATCAGATCTAATCCCTTCAATCTATTTGTCACTTCCACTGTATCATCGTAAGGGATTTGGTTTAGGTCATACCTGAATGGTCTAGTGATTTTCTCTACTTTCTACAATATAAGTCTGAACTTTGCAATAAAGTATCACTCATGCTCTCTTTTCTTTTGTCTTTCTTTTTGAATGGATACTCTGCTTTTCAGCGAAAAAAACATACTACACAATTTATTGGCATAAACATAGTTCACATTGTTCTCTGATGATCATTTTGCATTCTATAGTGTTTGTAGTGATTTGGGGGACAGTTTGGCTAAAAGTTTATTAAATGCATTAATTTTATTTTTATTGATATTTTTATTGTTTTCTGTTCTTATTTTTATTATTTAATTCTTCTGCTGATTTGGGTTCAATTTTCTTTCTTATTCTGATATGTCAAAACAGAAATTTAAATAGATGACCTGAAGATCCTAGGATAAGTCTCTGTTTCTTTTTCTTTGTCTATTACATGCTTCAATTAGATTAATGATTGGAAAGAGTTAACAGTCATACTAAAATATTTTTGACTTCCCCAGGTATCATAATTCTATAAGTCCACATGGCAATTACATAAATACAAGCTGTCAGTATATGATTGCTTCTACCTGTAATATTTGGTAATTACATAATGTGGCATGATTGCAATTATAAAAAGAGTACATAGTAATTGACTAATTTTTTTTAATTTTTTCTGAAAAATAAAAGTTGTCTATATTAAGAAAGGTAACAAAACATACAATTAGATGAAAATTCAGAGGGATACTCTATTATTCTTCAAAATTAAGAAACTTATTTTTTGTCTTTTTATAATATTTGATAAAATGTTTAACTGTGTGCTACATCTATCTAAAATTATGCGTAATCTAATAAAATGTACATAATTGTTCAAAACTTTGTTTTACGGAAGGAAATTTTAAACTTCTTTGATTATTTTTTTGCTAATGTATAATTATTTTGGCATTTCAGAGAAACAAATAATCCAAAGGAAAAACAATGATAAAGTTGACATTGTCACTGATAGCTGCATGTTTTATACTCCTCTCATGAAACTCAAGGCTACCTAGTAATAGACATTAAACTTGTCTATATAAATCCTATTTGACCTTTAATATTAAGTATTTGATAACTGGGATGGCATGATTTTTAAATAATAGAAATTAATTTAAAAATATATGTGATAAGCAAAGGCAGCTTCATGATTCTGACTTACAGCTTCAACAAATAACTATGGAAACATTGGAAACAAACCAACAAAAATTGCTGGCAATGAATTGAAATATCTCTAAAAGGAGCTAGAATATAGAAAGCAGAATTTGATGAAAACTTTAAACATGTGAGATATTTGAAGTAGGTTCAACAGCATAATATAAGCAATAGAGGAAAATAAATGAATTGGCAGAAAGTTAGACATCATCTACTCTGAAAGACAAAATAAAGTAGACTAGAAACAAAATATACAGATCCTCTAAACCTATGGAACTATAACAAATGATATGAAATTATTTTTAAGTCCACAAACAGAAGAGAGAGGAAAAAAAAAAAAAGTAAAATTTAAAAGCAGTCAAAGATAACCCTGTGTACGAGACAGCAAAAGAGACACTGATGTATAGAACAGTCTTATGGACTCTGTGGGAGAGGGAGAGGGTGGGAAGATTTGGGAGAATGGCATTGAAACATGTAAAATATCATGTATGAAACGAGTTGCCAGTCCAGGTTCAATGCACGATACTGGATGCTTGGGGCTGGTGCACTGGGACGACCCAGAGGGATGGAATGGGGAGGGAGGAGGGAGGAGGGTTCAGGATGGGGAACACATGTATACCTGTGGCGGATTCATTTTGATATTTGGCAAATCTAATACAGTTATGTAAAGTTTAAAAATAAAATAAAATTAAAAAAAAATAAAATAAAAGCAGTCAAAGAAATAGTGAATGAACACTTCTTATGTTTAGTAAGAGACATAAACCAACTTATTCAAAAAAATAGTTGAATACCAAATCAAAAGAAAATATATATCAAGACACCTCATAACTACTTATCTACGTACATTACCTGAAAAACTGAAAACAAATAAAATACATGGGGAAAGAGAAAATGACACCTTACCTACAGGGGAAAGCAATTTGAATGATAGCAAACTTTGTGGCAGAAAACAAGCCAGAAGAAAGTGAGAGAATATTTTTCAAGTATTTAATTAAAAAAAAATGTCAATCCATAAACCAATACCAAGTAGAAGTATTCTTCTGAAATAAAGAGAAAAAAAAAAAACAAATATTTTCAGAAAGATAATTTGTCACCAATAGAAGACACAGGTTCAGTCGGTGGATCAGGAAGATCCCCTGAAGAAGGAAATAACAACCAAGTCCAGTATTCTTCCCTGGGAAATTCTATGGACAGAAAAGCTTGGCGGGCTACAGTCTATGGGGTCACAAAAACATTGGACACAATTTAATGACTAAACAACACCATCAATCAAATTAATCTAATCAGCATTCATAAGGAAATCTCCAAATCCTTGGAAACTTAGCAAATTCTGAGAAACACTGAGTCTAACAAGAGTTTTCAGAGGTTATGAAACTAATATCATACTGTAAATTCACTGTACTTCAAATTTAAAAACAGTGTATGGGGAACACATGTATACCTGTGGAGGATTCATTTTGATATTTGGCAAAACTAATACAATTATGTAAAGTTTAAAAATAAAATAAAATTAAAAAAAATAAAAAAATAAAAACAGTGTGTGTGTGTATATATATATATATATATGTGGAGATATATATATATATATATATATATATATATATATATATGGATAGATAGATGTATTTGAAAGGAAAAATATATCCAATTTGTGAAAATAGCTAGAGTTGAAAGGATCATTTATGGTTTAAAATTCATATATTGAAAATAAATGAAAAGTGTCAAATCAATAATCTGAACATTCAACCTCAAAAACCTAGAAAAAGAAGAACTAATACACCTCAAGCAAATCAAGGAAATAATAAAAATAAAAGCAGAAATAAAAAAATTATAAACAGGAAAATAATAGTGAACAAATAACTAATATTTAAAAAAAAAAAAAAAAACCTTCTTGCTAGACTGATAACGTTAAAAAGAGAGAATATGAAATTATAGCATCTGCTGGAATGCAGGAGACCCGGGTTCTATCCCTGGGTTGGGAAGATCCCCTGGAGAAGGAAATGGCAACCCACTCCAGTACTCTTGCCTGGAGAATCCCATAGACAGAGGAGCCTGGTAGGCTACAGTCCATGGGGTCGTAAAAAGTCGGACATGACTGAGCGACTTCACTCACTCACTCACTCACTCATGAAATTACAAAATATGAGGAGCAATACAAGATATATCATGACAAGCTTTACAGATGCTAAAATAATAACTAGGGAATACTAAAAAGAGCTCTGTAAACATTGACAGTCATAATGAAATAGACAAATCACCAGAAAAAATAAAACCTATCACACCCCACTTAATAAGAACTAGGTAATCAGCATATCTCTGTAACTATTAAGAAAATTAGATTCCTGATTGTGGTATTATAAAAGTATAGCTTACTTTTATATGTCAGTGGAAAAGAATCAAGAGCATGAAAGTATATCCATGCATATTGTGCACTGATTTATTTTTACAAAAATTCAAATGCAGTTTAATGAAGCAAAAATATCCTTTTCCACAAATGATGCTAAAACAAGTGGACATCCATTAGCAAACAAATAGGTAAAATGAAACAAACAATATTTGACATAAGTCTTGGATCTTTAACCTAAATATATCACACCATATCTCTGGGATCTACAGTTAGATGACTGGAAAATTAGATATCAACATTAGAATGAGCCAACATAGAAAAAAAAATGAAATGTTGAACTTCATTAAAGTTAAAAACATTTGATCTTTAAAAGATTCTGAAAAAAAAAAAAAAAAAACACGACAATGTACAGACAGTGAAAAGGATATTTATAAACCATACAGACAAAAAAAAATGACTTGCTATTGAATATATAAAGAACTCTTGAAACTAAAGAAACCTAAACTCTGTAAACTGAAATAAATCCAATTAGAAAATGGGAAATAACATGAAGAGACATTTCAGTGAAAAGAAAATGCAGATAACAAATAAGAGCATGAACAAAATTAAATATCACTAGACATCTGCAAAATGGAAATTCAAACTGCAATGGAAATATCAATACACATGACTGATATGAGAATGGAAGGCTAAAAAAAGGTGACAAAACCAAATACTGACAATAGAGTAAGGGACCAGGATCACTTACATATTGCTGGTAGGAAGTTAATGTGTTACATTCACTCGGTAAAATTATTTGGTGATTATTATTATTATTTTTTTTGTTATCTGGTTTTGATTTATAAAATTATATATGCATGCAAATACACTACTCGGCACTTATTCCAGAAAAAATGTAGAATTATAATCTCATAAAATCTCAAACTGAAAGCATTTCTTTCTTAATTTATATAAACATATATGAATTAATATTTATCATTACATAACTATAAAATTAAAAAAAAATTGTTTGGCATTTTAATAAGCAATGTACTTCCAAAATTGATTTTTATCCTAGGCAAGATTATAGATTCACTTATTAAGAATCTGGTTAGGGAACTTAGGAGGAAAAATATGATGAAAGAAGCCAACAGAATATTAATGGGACCACATCATATTCATTGAAATTAATGTTTTTTCCTGCAAAATTTAGATATATATGCATCAGAAGACAGAATTTGAATATGTGTAAAGATATTAGTATCTGTCAATAAATTATAGATGATAAGATAGAAAAATCTAAGAATTATTTTATAGTGATATGTATAATGTTCTGATCTACTTTCATGGCAAGCTATTTCTAGAGAGATCATTCCAGCACACAAATATATCACATGATTTTCTTCACTTTTTCTGGTAAAATGTTTTCAAGTATTTTGATAAAAATATTTAGCATACTTGTATTTGATTAAAAGAATGGGAGAAATAATTAATGCATTGGACATAATGTCATGGTCCCAAAGGACCTTAAGACATTTAAATGATGAGTTAAAAACAAGATACAATTAATAATAATAAAACACATAAAGCACCATACTATATTAAAAATAGAAAATAAATGATTAGATATCAACAAATGTGAAGAAAATTAAGATATTTTAGTCTTCTAAAAACATAAATAAATCACTATATATATTATGTTGCCCTTAAAAAATTAGGCAATTTTCTGCAATCTTAATCCAGAACAAGAGAAATACTGACCCCACTCTCGTCTTCAAGCTTATACTATTACACAGAGCAATACAGTCATTTTTGGAACTTAGACTTATTGAAATCTTGGATTACTTGGAGAAGGGAACAGCCACCCACTCCAGTATTTTGGCCTGGAGAATTCTATGGACTATATAGTCCATGGGGTTACAAAGAGTCGGACACGATTGAGCAACTTTTACTTTCACTTTCTGTCAAACCATTTCCAGTTTATTTTTGTGTATTGTGTTAGGAAGTGTTCTAATTTCATTCTTTTACATGTAGCTGTCTTTGTTCCCACCAACACTTATGGAAGAGACTGTTTATTCTCCATTGTATATTCTTTCCTCCTTTGCCCATAGGTGCCTGAAAAAACACCTGGAAGAGATGCATCCATTTTGACTTAAACTCTTCCTGGTTATATCTTCCTCAACTGACCTTTCAGCTAACTTTAGTAACAAGGAATAGAATATATTTCTGAATAGTTCATGTCAAAAATTTTGGAAATATCCGTTTGTTAGTGTTGTCCTTCCTTATTTTAGATTGAAAAGCCTGTTTGCTGTACGTCATCTCCATTGATTCCAACCTACTTTCCTGGGAATATGAAGAACAAGTGTAAAATTCATTAATGTGGTGGTTCTCCAAGTCCTGTTCCCTTGAATCGTTTTGCATTTCTCTTCTATTCATTATTCCCCTTTCCATAGGACTTCAAGGTGTATTTCTTTGGTTGGTCAGTTGATTGATTGCTGCCCCTTGTCTTCCAATAAGTCTGAGTTTATCTCTGGGATTCCTATCTTGTTTAACTGATCTATGTTTCTGTTTTTGTTCCAGTACTATATTGTTTTGATTATTGTAGTTTGTAGTATAATCTGAAGTCTGTTAGGTTGATTCCTCCAGCTCTGTTTTTCTTTCTCAAGATTGATTTGGCTATTTGGAGTCTTCTGTGTTTCCATACAAATTGATAATTTTTTGTTCTAGTTCTTCGAAAAATGCAATTGGTCATTTAGTAGGGATTGCATTGACTCTGTAGATTGCTTTGCCCTGTTAAGTTGCTTCAGTCATGTCCGATTTTTTGTGACCCTCTTGACTGTAGCCTGCCAGGGTCCTCTGTCCATAGGATTCTCCAGGCAAAAATACTGAAATGGGTTGCCATGTCCTCCTCCAGGAGATCTTCCTGACTCAGAGATTGAACTTGTATTTCTATGTCTCCTGCATTGGCAGGTGGGTTCTTTACCACTAGCACCACCATCCAAGAACATGATATATCTCTCCATCTGTTTAGGTCATCTTTGATTTCTTTCATTAGTGTCTTACAGTTTTCTGCATACAGGTTTTTGTGTACTTATGTAGCTTTATTCCTATATTATTTTTATGTATGGTTAAGATTATTCTAAAATTTATATAAAAATCAAACTAAGACAATTTTTAAAAGATAAACTGTAAATTAGAAGAAAATGGTCTCTACCTAGTTTCAAGGTTTATGCTAAATATGTAGTAATTGAGATTGTTTACCTTTTTTTCTGTTACTTGACAGAATGCAGTTATTCTGAATACATATGAAATATCTTAGGTAATTTTTACTTTCCTCCCTATTTAATGACTGATTTGCATTTGCCAATTTCTTTAATTATTTAGATGGAAAATTCCATCAACACCTACAAACTTTTTGCATATACTTACATATAGCACAGTTGTAAAGCTAAATATGTTGATCTACTTTACCACAATACCTATATATACACACAATAATTATTAAAAAGCTTTCTTCCTATATTTATTTTGTAACTGGTAAAGTTGAAACCAGCAAAGGCATATAATCTACATGTGAATAATATTCTATTTATTTTCAAAAAATTTCTATAAAATTTTAACATAATACAATTTTAATTCTTCAAAGTATATTGTTTTTACTATATGAACAACATACTTCTACTGCATAAATATATAGTGGTAGATCAAACATAGTCCTTATTTAACATTTGAGATACTGAGCCATTCCACATGTAGAAGTTTTAATCTATGTACACTGACAGGACAGGTTGAAGAGGTGATATAGAAGGAAAGAGAAAAAACAACTTAAAATGTGAGCATATACACAGATACAAGTAAAACATTTGAGATGAAAGTAGTTATAACTTACATAACTTAGAGGAGAGTTACAATTAAGGAAGAAAACAATGCATTTTGACTATTGCAGGAATCCTTCATAAAGTGAATATGCATAAGTAGTTCATATTCATTCTCTGCCCAGTCCATAGCCCATAGTAAGCTACTTTCATCATTCTGCTACCTGAACTATGAAATTTCTTTGCAATTACTCCTGCTGTGGAAACTATTAACAATACATGGGGCTTATTTTAGTCAAGTAGTAGAGAAAAGCAGAGTGTGGTTTATTGAGTGACTGGGCCTACCTACTTGCTTGAGCTGGTTATGTGGGTCCATATGAGTTTGTTGTGTCTGGCTCTGGTACAGGAAACTTAAATCTTAAAAGGAAGTGATCAGGAAGAGAAGATGCAGATGAAACAAAGCAAGTGACCATAACCTGGGTCTTATAAGATGAGCTATAGTTTGTGAGAGTGGATAGGTCTCCCTATGCCTCCAGGCCTCCAACTTTGATGATGGGGATGTCTGGCAGAAGAAGTTGGTGATACTCATAAAGGTACAGCTGGTTCAAGAGTAGAAGATGCTGAAGTAGGATTTGGCAGGATCTATGGAAGTCGTAGGGCTTCCCTGGTGACTCAGATGGTAAAGCGTCTGCCTGCAATGCAGGAGACCTGGGTTCGATTCCTGGGTCAGGAAGATCCCCTGGAGAAGGAAATGGCAATCCACTCCAGCACTCTTGCCTGGAAAATCCCATGGACGGAGGAGCCTGATAGGCTACAGTGCATGGGGTCGCAAAGAGTCGGACACGACTGAGCAACTTCACTTTCACTATGGAAGTTGTGGGCCTGGATACTACCTTTTTAAGTGGTTATGTATGTAGACAGCAATAGGACCTCGTGGCTTGCACAGACCTTCAGAGCTTTACGTGTATAATTAGTTCATTCGCTCAGTCATGTCCGACTCTTTGTGACCTCATGGACTGCAGCACACCAGACTTCCCTGTTGGTGATGGTGGACAGGGAAGCCTGGCATGCTGAGGTCCAGGGGGGTCACAAAGAGTCTGACATGACTGAGCGACTGAACTAACTATATATAATTTATGTATATAATTATATCTATCTGTAAATATATTTGTTGTTTCATTGCTTCATTTTCATTCATTCTTTCAAATCTTGAGCAAAATATCTCTTGTTCATACTAACATGAAATTATTCAGGGTAAGAAATTTTGGGGAAAGTAGTGTCTATGTAGCTAACCTGAAAATATGCAAATTTTCATATATTCTTTATTCTATTTTGTGCCCTGATATCACAGTAGATATTTACTTCAGGGGGGAAACAAAGAATTAGAGATGTATCAGTTCTATCTGGTATGCATGGTTTTTAAACTTAACTAGGTCCTCATCACCTTCTTTATTATCACTGGTCTCATTTCTCCCTCTACAGACCTTTATGACTCATCAAATTCTACCTACATTTTTCTCAACGCCCCTGCCCAGCCAAGAACAGATGACTTTGTTATTTTGTGATGGGCAAATGGAAATCAGGAAGGACTTCAAATTCCTGCACATCAGTGAAAATTTTTGTCAGTATTTGTACATTTCACTACATAAGATTAAGAAAATACTCTTCTCCATTTCATAGTTAATTCCTTAAGTTTTCCTCTGTACAAATTCCATTTTTTCCTGCTTTTTGATGTCCACAATCTGCAATTAAATACTATCAATCCTGAATTGTATCAACAGGTAATATTATAGTTGTCTGAATATAAGTTGCATTAAAATATTAAAAAAAATCAATCAAAAATCAATGCTTTTTGATGTCCACCATCTGCAATTAAATACTATCAATACTGAATTATATCAACAGGTAATATTATAGTTGTCTGAATATATGTTGCATTAAAATATTAAAAAAAAAATGCCTGTGGTCTTAAGCTAACACTATCTTTGGTTGGGATTTAAGAATGCCACCTTTCAGGTAAAATATCTCTGAAGACTGTCTGCTTTGACCAGGTTAGGTATAAATTACTCTACCTGGCACTCAGAGCTGTTTACAATATTGTTACATCCTAGATTCATGGACTTATTTTCAAGTGTGTATTTCATAATCATCAGTCAAAATCAACTTACTGCTCATCAGATATGGCCCATGCATTTTTATCATAACTTTGGGTAGTTTTAATGTGTCAATGTTCATTCTTTAGCCAACAGACATTTATCAAATGCAAAGTGGCAAGTACTGTAGGATGTAAAATGAACAGGACAGAAATCTTGCCATAACAGAGGTAACTATACAGTAACAAGGTATCTCTAAATAGAATTGTCATTTAAAGCCCTAACTTCCATCATGTAGAAACATACGGGGCAATGAAAACAAAAGAAAAAATCTTTCTGGAGGAAAAGGAAGGGTGCAGAAAGCTTCTCAGACTAGTTAACTCTTGAGCTGAATATTGAATAATAATTCTGTTTTGGTAAGCAAGGAAATTGGTAACAGAGCCTCAGTGTTTTCATCTGTGGGAAGTCTGTTTGGCTTATAATTTCTGTTTTCAGTATTACCTACTTTAGACACTTTTTCCTCTGTCATGAATTCAGCAAGCATTCTCCCTATGTTGATTCCTTGTGACCTGATTTCATATAACCCTCTGACATATGTTAGCACTTGGCTACACTCACCTGCTGATGGGTTGGAAACACACTGAAGCTCTTGTATCAATTACTGCCTCAAATATTTAATAACTGAGTTCCTTTGTAAGTGTTCCTACTTATTCTTTTCACATATCACTTTCTAATTTTTCTAGAAAATTATGCAATATGTGAATGTAATCTGTATAGTATTATGCGCCATACAGGTGATTTGAATCAGTACATAATTTTTTCAAAGTCAGTGTTTAAGCCTGAGGAAGAAGATTCTGAATAAGAAAATATAAAAATTATTTTGGAAAGTTAAGCAGGGGGTATCCTGTAGCCTTGAGACACATTATATTAAGAACAGACTTGTGTGCCTTTGTTACTGTTCCAATGTATATAGGAAAGTAGTGCTTCCATTGCATTGCTTTGGTATAAAACTCAGCATTTGAGAGTCATTAGAAACTGCTGCATGTGTTTTCTTTATCAGAGTTGGATTTACAAGAGTTATTGAGGAGAAGGCTCAGGACGCTCCTTTGCTTGGAGTTCTTCCCAAGACATTGGGGTGCTCTTGATGGGCTCGCTGTGGCTAAAAACTCCAGGTGGTTAGGATTATTGTCTCTTTCTACCCCCAATGTATTCACTGTACCATTTGCCCTCAGAATTGAAATGTATAAAGACTTTTTCTGTGTGTGTGATATGGAAAAGGGGTATTTAGTGTGGTTTCAGTGAAAAGTCATTAGCGGTTCCCGCTTTGCAAGTAGTTACTGCTAACCCTCTAGGTCCAGGTAGGGGATGGCTCCCAGGAAACCTTGGCATTCACTGGGATGACTCATTCAGCAACCTAATAGGAAAATAGAGGATGCAAGATTGTGCAGGGATGAGAACAGGCCATAGCCTACACTGTACATAATTGTGAATTGGAGAAATAAGGTCTGAAAAGTATGGAGTCAGTAAATATCCCACAGAAATTTTTCCAGTCCTCAGACATAAAATTGCAAGCAGAAGATTAGGTTCCTAGGAATATTTTGTTGACTTGAATGTTCTCTCATCAGAAAGATACTCAGCAATGTGGAATAAACAATCATAAACACACCACATATTTTTCTGTTTTTTAATAGAAATTTTCTAAAATAAAATTGTTAGATTTTCTATGATACCAGGATACATTTGAAACCATCCTATATACAGTAAATATGTTGGTGTGCAAACACATATATTTTATACAACCCTAAGTATCAAAATTATTTTATAGAATGCCCAACATCTCTTGTTGTTGTTTTTCAGTTGCTAAGTCTTATCCAATTTTTTTGCCACCCCATGAACTACAGCCCGTCAGACAAGAATACTAGACTGGGTGCCATTTCCTTCTCCATCAGATGTTTCCAACTTAAGGATCAAACACATGTATCCTGCATTGGCAGGGAGGTTCTTTATCTCTGAGCCACCAGGGGGCTCCAAAATCACTGCAGATGGTGATTGCAGCCATGAAATTAAAATACACTTACTCCTTGGAAGGAAAGTTATGACCAACCTAGATAGCATATTGAAAAGCAGAGACATTACTTTGCCAACAAAGGTCCGTCTAGTCAAGGCTATGGTTTTTCCAGTGTCATGTATGTGTGTGAGAGTTGGACTGTGAAGAAAGCTGAGAGTCGAATAATTGATGCTTTTGAACTGTGGTGTTGGAGAAGACTCTTGAGATTTCCTTGGACTGCAAGGAGATCCAAAGAGTCCATCCTAAAGGAGATCAGGAGACACTGATGTATAGAACAGTCTTTTGGACTCTGTGGGAGAGGGAGAGGGTGGGATGATTTGGGAGAATGGCATTGAAACATGTATAATATCATATATGAAATGAGTCACCAGTCCAGGATTGATGCATAATACTGGATGCTTGGGGCTGGTGCACTGGGACGACTCAGAGGGATGGTACGGGGAGGGAGGAGGGAGGAGGATTCAGGATGGGGGACACGTGTATACATGTGGCGGATTCATGTTGATATATGACAAAACCAATACAATATTGTAAAGTTAAAAAATAAAAGAAAATAAAAAATAAAGGAGATCAGTCCTGGGTGTTCACTGAAAGGAGTGATGCTGAAGCTGAAACTCCAATACTTTTCCCACCTCATGTGAAGCGTTGAATCTTTGGAAAAGACCCTGATGCTGGGAGGGATTGGGGGCAGGAGGAGGAGGGGACAACAGAGGATGAGATGGCTGGATGGCATCACCGACTCAATGGACATGAGTTTGGGTAAACTCTGGTAGTTGGTGATGGAGGGGGAGGCCTGGCGTGCTGCGATTCATGGGGTCACAAAGATTTGGAGATGACTGAGTGACAGAACTGAACTGCGCTGCACTGTACTACTTAAGACACAAAGTTGAAGGAAGAGCTGTACAAATTCAGCTACCTAGCTAAGGAGAAGCACTACATTTAAAAGTACTATTAAGTTGAAGAAGGTTGTATGCAAAGAATCATAAAGAGTACTTTGAAATGTGAAATAGGTCAAGAATAGGATATTTAAAAAACTTTTTTTCTGTCATTTCATTGACAGGTTTCAAACTGTGATACACTAATCAACCTGAAGTCTCTTCCAGAAATCAATCACATTGACCACGCATTCTTTTGATATTTGCCTTATACTTAAAAAATAATCCAGACACCCAACAGCACTGCATCTACCTATCCTCTTGACATATTTTCATTTATTTATTTATTATTCCTTTCCCACTTCTCTGTGTAATTTTCTTTCTTAATTATTCTGAGAATTTGTATATTTTATTGGCTAAAATGTCTAAATTTTCAAAGTTTTCATTTTACAGCAGTCAGCCACTTTTGTGATTACAGATGTTATTGTATACAGTGATTTTTTTGGAGTTCAGAAATCTTGGGTCTCTGATTTTATGTTAACTTGGCATGATATCAAAGATGTCACCAACTGTTTACATGTTTCAGACCTTTGAGGCTTATATTTCCTTTTTTAATTTTTGAATTTGCTTAAATTGTTTTAGCCAGTAGATGATCATTGTAGATATATCCTATTATTGTTAATATTGTTATCATGTTTAATTTCACTTGAATTCATTTCTTTGCTTGATTAAAAATAATTTGAAGTATATTTTTAAACATTAATTTTCAGTAAGAGATAAAGCTGTGTGTATGTGAACAGATCTGTATTTCAGTTAACTAAAATATGATATTAACGACTGTGTCAAAATTTAAATTCGATGTGATGGATGCATTCCATGAAATATTGAAAGCAGATAAAAAGATTAGAGGAGCATGTAGATCAGGGGCAGATCTTACAAACTTGGCTTTCAGTAAAATATATATATATATATATATATATATATATATATATACACACACAGACACAAATATAGCACAACACTTTACATAAATTGAGGCACATGAAACAAGATCTATTTTATAAGACAGTATTTAAAAAGTTCATTAGAACATTAGAATCATTGCTTATAGGAGGTGGTGATGGGGAGGAAGATAAAATGGAATCAATCCATCAGTTATTAGCAGCTACATGCACAGGCCAGGGATGAAAAGTAACTGAGGTGTTTAATTAACTTTTGTGTAAAGCTCAGCTGAACAAAGGTAACTTGGATCAGTTAACTATACTTGAAGTAAAGGGGCAATAAGAAAATATGTGATGAGAAGAAGGACTAAGGATAAAATACTTGGAACTATGTATTTCTTCAGTATGATTGTTATGAACTGAATTGTGTCCACCAAATTCCTTATGGTGAAACTCTAATTCCTAATGTGACTATATTTGGAAACAGGATCTTATGATATGTAATTAATCTTAAAGGAAGTCATGAGAGTGAGACTCTGATTTAGTGGGATTACTATCCTCATAAATAGAAGATGAAGAAGAGAACCAGGGGCACACAAACAGAGAGGGACAACCATGTGAAGACACAGCAGGAACAGAGTGGCCACCTACAAACCAAAGTGAGCTCTTGGTGAAAACCAGTTCTGCCTGTACCTTGCTGGATTCCCAAGCCCTAGAACTGTGAGAAATAAATTTCTGCTTCTGTCACTCAGTCTTTAATACATTGATGAATTTCAAATGAATGCCACATCTTTCCTGAACTCTCAAAGTTTCTAATTCATTAGAATGAAAGAGGGATAATACTTTCTGAATCTTGCTACCTGGCTTTTCTCTTTTGCATTTTCTCATATGACACATTCTTCCTCATCAGCCAAGACATCTATCTCTTTTAAGGCTTGGTGAGGAGGGAATGTTAGTGATAAATGTGAATTGAGAGTGTGGTTGATTAATTCTGATATAACTGGAATGCTTAGAGCAAAAAAGAATCAGCATTTAGCATTTGTTTACTAAAAGAAGATATTAGTGTAGAAAGAATAAGATCTTTGAAAGTGAAGCCAAGCTGACATAAAGGATTTTCTAAATTACTGCAGTTTCAATTTAGCCCATGCTAAACCAGATCTGCTAGTTAGAGATTATTAGATAGGGGTGAATTAGAATATTATTTAGGAGAAGTACCTTCCCCCCACCCAGGGCTCTGGGGCATAGTGGAAAAATGAAAATCAGAAATGAGATAGTGAGCCTAGGGGATGGACACACCTGCACACCCAGGGAAGATATCCCGAGAAGGAAGCTAGAAAATCAGGGAAAACAGATGAGTTTTCATCTGGATTTTCATTTGATTATCTGATAGGAAATTTTATTGAAGGCTGTCCTTTTCTTGCTACAATTTGGGCCAAGTAGATCCAAGTACAATATGATGTGGTGTGTGTGAGAGAGAGGGATACTACTCAAAGGAGAGGAGATCTGGGAGAGCTTGAGATTTAAATGAAAAATGTTCACATTTTCTACATGTTCAGAGAAATCATGTTGAGAAAATTTCAGTATAAAACCTAATTGTGGTGTGAGCTTTAGTGATCCTGCAGCCTGAGCCTCATGAATTCACCACTCAAGACAAAACAAATGAATAAATAAAAAACAAATAAAAGATATAATCCATATTATGTCAGAGTCAGTAAGAGCTGAAGAAGGTCCAACATGAGTGAGACAATCATCAGTGGATCACAGAAGGACTGAAAAAGACAAAACAAGTATTAGAACTCACATTGTACAGAATTCAGCATCAGGCACAGAAGGATCCATTGATACAATTTAGTGTCAGACACCAGCATAAAATTCACATGTTTAATCCAAGCAAATCACAGAAGGGTCAACCACTCCAATATCCAAAACACTAAAAACCACGGATCCACTGACTAGTCCATCTATTGGGCTACATGGTCACACACAATAAAAAGTCACATACGATGAAAGTGTGTACTTACTGGTGAGAGGGAGATATTTTTTTAGGTGAGTGCAAACTAAGCTCTAAGAATTAGACATAACATCAGCTTTTTAGAACTAACAAAGCTTTGGGGCTGGTGCACTGGGGCGACCCTGAGGTATGGTACGGGGAGGGAGGAGGGAGGAGGATTCAGGATGGGGAACACGTGTATACCTGTGGCGGATTCATGTTGATATATGGCAAAACCAATACAATATTGTAAAGTTAAAAAATAAAATAAATAAATAAAAAATAAATAAAAATAAAATCCATTTTATCTAAAGAAAACAAAGCAAAAAAAAATATTGGAGTTAACATGAAGATAATTTTAGCTTTTTTTCAAGTCATCTTCCAAATGTTCATCAAATAAAGGCAGATACATATTTACTTCATCATTTCCAAGAAAATGGTAATTTTTAAAGATTCTTAATTCAATAATGGAAGCACATAATGTACTACAAAGGATGCCACTTAAGTGAGTGTCTTTTTTTCCTTCCCTCATTGTTTTCTTTACTTTTAATTTTCTTTGCATTTTCCATTTTGTTTCCATTTAAATTAACAAAATGGGAAGAGCTACTAATTTAAAAAATATCTAATTTATTTTTATAAACAAGATTGTAATTTTCATAATATTTGTTGTTGGAAACTTTTGCTTCTCATTTTTTTTTTTTCTTGTGGGAAAACTGAGAACAAGTATGATGATACCATCTCAAATATTTACTGGCTTTATCATATATCCTCTGTATTAATTTGCTATTTGGCCAGGGATGCCATAACAAAATCAAAGACTGTTGCTTAAAAAAGAGAAAGTTATCTTCTCATAGCTATTTTTCCCCTTAGTTTGGGTGTAATTGTTTTACAATGTTGTGTTAATTTCTGTTCTACAACAAAATGAATTAGCTATATGTATACATGTAGATACTTTCTGTCTTAGATCTCCCTCCACAGCCCCATCCCACTTACCTAGGTCACCATAGAGCACTGAACTGAGTTCCCTGTCCTATAGAGCAGGTTCCCACTAGCTATCTGCTTTACACACACTACTGTATATATGTCAATCCTAATTTCCTAATTTGTCCCACCCTTCTTCTCCTCCAAAGCCAAACAAAAGTACAACCCTCAGAGTGGGAGAAAATATTTGGAAATGGAGCAAGTGAAAAGGGTCTAATCTCTAAAATACAGCCCATTAAACTCAGTATCAAGAAAACAAACAACCTAAAAAAAAAAGATTGGCAGAAGACCTTAATAGATATTTCACCAAAGAAGACATACAGATGACCAAGAGGCACATGAAAAGATGCTCAACATCACTAATAGAGAAATTCAGATCAAAACTACGGTGAGGTATCACCTCACAATGATCAGAATGGCCATGATGAAAAAATTTACAAACAGTAAATGCTGGAGAGGGTTTAGAGAAAAGAGAAACCTCTTGCACTGTTAGTAGGAATATAAATTGATACAGCCACCATGGAGGACAGTAGGGCTTCCCAGGTGGCACTAGTGGTAAAGAACACATCTGCCAATGCAGGAGACAAAAGAGATACAGGTTTGATTCCTGGGTGGGGAAGATTCCGTGGAGGAGTAAATGGTAATCCACTCCAATATTCTTGCCTGGAAAAATCCCATGGACAGAGAAGCCTGGTAGGCCATGGTTCATAAGGTCCCAAATAATTGAATACTATTGAATCAATTTAGCACCCATAGAGAACAGTTGGAAATTTCTTAGGGAAAAAAAAAATCTAAACATAGAGCTACTATATGACTCAACAATCCCACTCATAGCTAAATATCCTGAGAACAACATAATTCAGATACATGCATCCCAATATTCATTGCAGCACTATTTACAATAATCAGGACATGAAAACAACCTAGATATCCATTGACAGATGAATGGATAGAGAACATGTGGTAATATGTGCAATGGAATATATACAGTGGCAATAAAAAAAAAAAATGTGTTATTTGTAGAGATGTGGATGGACCTACAGAGTGTCAGAGTGAAATAGTCAGAAAGAAAAAAAAAATCTTATATTAACATATATAATTGGAATTTCTCATAATTCTTGATAGAATTCATAAATCAAGGTGACAACAGAGTTGGTTTCCTCTGAGGCCTCTCTCCTTTGTGTGCAGACAGCTGGTCTCTTACTGCTTGGTCCTCACATGGCCAATGTTCATGCAGGACAGTTCCCTGGTATCTCTTTCTGTATCTGACTTTCTCTTCTTATAAGGTTACATGTCATATTGAATTAGGGCTCCAATCTAAGGTCCTCATATTAATTTACTTACCTCTTTAAATACCTTATTTCCAAATACAGTTGTTTCTGATGAACTGAGGATTAGAATTTCATTAAAATGACACAGTTTGATCCCAGACATCCATTCTTAATTTTATCTCCTGCAGGCTATATCTCTTTCACCTATTCATGGTAAAGTTTTAAGGCCTTTTTCTCCCAAGGTGAATCCACTTTTTCTACTACTACTACTACTACTACATCACTTCAGTCGTGTCCGACTCTGTGTGACCCCATAGATGGCAGCCCATCAGGCTCCCCCGTCCCTGGGATTCTCCAGGCAAGAACACTGGAGTGGGTTGCCATTTCCTTCTCCAATGCATGAAAGTGAAAAGTCAAAGTGAAGTCATTCAGTCGTGTCCGACCCTCAGCAACCCCATGGACTGCAGCCTTCCAGGCTCCTCCATCAATGGGACCTTCCACTTTTTCTAGACAAATGATAATTCCTAGGGTCTCTCATATAGATAAAATTATACACAGGGATCTAAACAATACTAATGATTGATGAAGTAACAGGGAGACAGTGACTTTTTTATGAGTGTCAATGATTGTATGTTTCATGGAGATAAGCACATTGATGTGATTTTAGTCAAACTTATTGTGAATACTTTCTTAGTAATGAAAGAGATAAAGGATCAGAAAGTCATTTGGATTCCTTTAGAAAACAGAAATTGCACCAACCAACTTTGCATGGAGGATTGTAACATAATACCTGTTTTTGTGCTTGACATGTCGTGAATATACCAAAATTAGTGACTTCTTTCATTTCTTTCTCCTTGCTTATTGTTACTGCACTCCTATCATGTTTCTCTTGATAATTGTAACCAACTCCTCCGATCTCCCATCTTATTTATATATTTTTAGTGAAGTGATGCCTTCTCAATCATAAACTTATTATATTACTTTATTAAATTAAAGGCAATTTTTTTCTCCTATGTCTTTAGTAGTATCTAACACTATCATTTATTTTATGTATCTATACTACTGCATTGAGTTTTTCATACCTATGTATTGATATAATCCATGTATACAAATATAACTGTATATTCTTAAGCATGATATTGTACTTGAAGATTTTGTTTTGTTTTCTTTGCTCAAATTGAGCAAATCCCCTTGAATTTCCAGTTTTCTGTGAGTTTCTAGGACATACTAGAATTTTCTGTGAGTTTCTAGGGTGTTGTATTTTGTCAAATGTTTTTCATATGTTGAGCCAGTCATGCATACCTGGAGTAAAACCCACTTTGTCATGATACATGTCCTTATACTTTCTTCAGTATGATTTTCTAATAACTTGGTAGAAAATTTAAGATTAAAATCATTCAAAGAATCTTTTTCAACCACACTAGAATGAAAAAAAAATGCTTACAAATAGAAAACAACAACAGCAGCAGCAATACATGGATATTAATCAACACACTCTTAAATAACCATTGGATCAAAGAAGAAATCAAAAGTAAATGTAAAAAAAAATCTCAACACAAACAAAAATAAAGACACAACATACCAACATTTATAGGACAGCAGAAGCAATATTAAGAGGGAAGTTTACAGCTGTAAACACCTACATAAAAAAAAAAAAGAAAGAAACTTAAATGAACAATCTCAAGAAAGTATCAAAAGATTGAGCTAAGCCCAAAGTATTCAGAAGAAAGGAAATTATTTAATTAGAGCAGAAATAAATCAAAGGAGGCTTTATAGATAATAGATAAGAACAAAAAACTGAGTTATGTTTTTGAAAAGATGAGCAAATCAACAAAACCTTAGCAAGACTAACCAAGAACAAAGGAAAAGAGACTCAAATTAATGAAATTAAAAGTGAAGCAGATACATTAAAATTGATACCACAAAAAATTTTAAAAATATATAAGTGCTATTATGAATAATTATACACCAGCAACTTAGACAATCAAAATAAAACAGATAAATTTATAGAAACATACAATCTATCAAGACTGAATCAAGAATAAATAGAAAGCCTGGACAGATCAAGAATGAAAAAGGAGATCAAATCATTAAGCAAAATCTCCCAACAATGAAAAGGCCAGGACCAGATGACTTAACACATGAATTTTACCAAACATTTAAGGAAGAATTGATGCCAGCCCTTTTTAAACTCTACCCAAAAATAGTTGAAGAAGAACACTTCAAGACTTATTTTATAAAGCCTGTGTCACCTGGAAACCAAAGCTTAATGATAACATCACAAAAGAGAACTACTATACAATATCCTTGATATACCTGAGTGAAAACCCCCACAACAGATTTTAGAAAACTAAATTCAATAAGACATTAAAAGGATCATATAATAGACCAGTTGGGATTTATCCCTGGGACACAAGGATGTGCAGGATGGGTCAAAATCCCTAAATTAATCAGTGTGATACACCACACAATAGAATGAAGGATAAAAGCCACATGATTGTGTTGATACAGAAGAAGTATTTGACGAAAATTCAACACCCTTTCACAATAAAAGCTCTCAACAAATTAGGTATAGAAGGAACTTATTTACAACACTCAAATGGCTGTATATGAAAACCTACGGTTAGCATTATACTTAATGGTGAAAAACAAAATCTTTTCTCTAAGGTTTATAGCAGGACAAAGATAGCCTCACTCACCTCTTCTATTCAATATAGTATAAGGTACAAATCAATTTAACAAAACCAGTTGCTTTTCCATACAATGGCAATGAACAATCAGCAAATAAAATTAAGGAAACAAATCCAGTTACTATAGAATCAAAATTAATAAAACATTTAGGAATCAACTAAAGATATAATGTATTTTACACTGAAAACTATAAAATATTGATGAAAGAAATTAAAGTAGACACAAATAAATGGAAAGACATCACATGCTCATAATTATAATAATTAAAATTTAAAAGTTAAGTATTAGTTATTAATGACTATTAATATTTTTAAAATGTTCACACTACCCAAAGAAATCTACAGATTCAATTCCTTCCATATCAAAGTGTCAATGGTATTTTTTTTAGATAAATAGAAGAACCACTTCCAAGTTTCATATGTAATTACAAAAAAAAAAAAAAAAAACAAACAAACAGAATAAACAAAACAATTTTAAGCAAGAAGAACAAACCTGGTGGTATCACCCTTCTGGTTCCAAAGTGCATTACAAAGTTATAGTAATAAAAACAATAACAGTACTACCATAAAAACATATATATAGACTAATGAAATAGAATAAATAGACTTGAAAAGATCTCATATATATACAGTTAAATGATACACAATGAGAGTGCCAAGGACATAATGAGCAAAATGATAGTTTCTTGAATAAATGGTAGAGGAAAAACTAGATATGCACATTTAAAATAATAAAATTGGATCCTTGGGATATGGCAACCCACTCCAGTATTCTTGCCTGGAGAATCCCATGGATGGAGGAGCCTGGGGGGCTACAGTCCACGGGGTCGCAAAGAGTCGGACACGACTGAGCAACTTCACTCACTCACTCATACTACAGACATGGTTAACTCAAAATGAACTAAAGGTTTAAACATAAGTCTTAAAATTGTAAAACTCCTAGAACCAGACATGGGGAAAAACCTTCTTGATATTGGCTTTGGCAATTATTTATTGGATATGACAAAAAAGCAAAAATACAAAAGTAGGATTATATTGATCTGAGAAGTTTATGCTTGACAAAGAAAACAATCAACAAAGTGAAATGACAACTTATGGAATGGGAGAAGATAACTGCAACCATATTTATGATAAACAGTCAATATCAAAAATATATAAGGTTTTCCCACAAATAAATACTAAACAAAATAAACAAACAAATAACCCAGTTAGAATAGGAAAAGTGACTGAATAGATATTACTCCAAAGAAAGCATACTTATGGGCAACAAGCACATGAGAAGGTTCTAAACATCACTAATAGTCAAGATTCAGTTCAGTTCAGTTTTCAGTCACTCAGTCATATCCGACTCTTTGCAACCCCATGAATTACAGAACACCAGGCCTCCCCGACAGTCACCAACTCCCAGAGTTCACCCAAACTCATGTCCATCGAGTCAGTGATGCCATCCAGCCATCTCATCCTCTGTCATCTCCTTCTCCTCTGCCCCCAATTCCTCCCAGCACTTTTCCAATGAGTCAACTCTTCGCATGAGGTGGCCAAAGTATTGGAGTTTCAGCTTTAGCATCAGTCCTTCCAGCGAACACCCAGGACCGATCTCTTTAGGATGGACTGGTTGGATCTCTTTGCAGTCCAAAGGACTCGCAAGAGTCTTCTCCAACACCACAGTTCAAAAGCATCAATTCTTCAGAGCTCAGCTTTCAATTTTTTTAAAATTTAATTTAATTTTATTATTATTATTATTTTGCTTTACAATATTGTATTGGTTTTGCCATACATCAACATGCATCTGCTACGGGTGTACACGTGTTCCCCATCCTGAACCCCCCTCCCATCTCCCTCCCCATACCATCCCTCTGTCCAACTCTCACATCCATGCATAACCACTGGAAAAAACCATACCTTGGCAAAGTAATGTCTCTGCTTTTTAATATGCTATCTAGGTTGGTCATAACTCTCCTTCCAAGGAGTAAGCGTCTTTTAATTTCAAGGCTGCACTCACCATCTGCAGTGATTTTGGTGCCCCACAAAAATAAAGTCTGACACTGTTTCCCCATCGATTTCACATGAAGTGATGGGACCAGATGCCATGATCTTCGTTTTCTGAATGTTGAGCTTTAAGCCAACTTTTTCACTCTCCTCTTTCACTTTCATCAAGAGGCTTTTTAGTTCCTCTTCACTTTCTGCCATAAGGGTGGTATCATCTGCATCTCTGAGGTTATTGATATTTCTCCTGGCAATCCTGATTCCAGCTTGTGCTTCTTCCAGCTCAGCGTTTCTCGTGATGTACACTGCATAGAAGTTAAATAAGCAGCGTGACAATATACAGCCTTGACATACTCCTTTTCCTATTTGGAACCAGTCTATTGTTCCATGTCCAGTTCTAACTGTTGCTTCTTGACCTGCATATAGGTTTCTTAAGAGGCAGGTCAGGTGGTCTGGTATTCCCATCTCTTTCAGAATTTTCCACACTTTATTGTGATCCACACAGTCAAAGGCTTTGGCACAGTCAATAAAGCAGCAATAGATGTTTCTCGGGAACTCTCTTGCTTTTTCAATGATCCACCAGATGTTGGCAATTTGATCTGTGTTCCCTCTGCCTTTTCTAAAACCAGCTTGAACAACTGGGAGTTCACAGTTCATGTATTGCTGAAGCCTGGCTTGGAGAATTTTGAGCATTATTTTACTAGCATGTGAGATGAGTGAAAGTGTGCAATAGTTAGATCATTCTATAGTCAAGGTAATGAAAATCAAAATACTTATGCTTCAATAAAAATTAATTTTAAAAAACACACAGAATTTATCTCACATCTCTCTTTGTGGCTAGTATCAAAATCAGAACAAAACACAAAGTTAGCATTGTATTGATGAAGATATGAAGAAACTGGAACCCTTATACACTGTTGAGATGTATGTTTATTGGTACAGCCAATATGGAAAATCATACAGTGGTTCTTCAAAAAATTTCTTATAAGTCCACATCTGCATATGTATACAAAGGAATTGAAATCAAGATTTGAAGTGGTGTCTGTACTCCCATATTCACTGCAACATTATTCACAATAGGCAGGATAAGGAAACGACCTAAATGTCTGTCAAAAAATGAATGGATAAAGAAAAGGTGTTATATACATTCAATGGAATATTATTCAGTCGTAAAAATAAAAATCCTGCCATATGTTACAATATAAACTATGATGACATTTTGCTAGCTGAAATAAGCCAGATACAAAAAGACAAATACAGCATAATATGTATCCTATGTGTGTTTTCATCATGAGTAATGATAATTATAGTAAAAATTAAAATGATGAATGGAAATTTTTAGAGGTGATAAATATGATTTAAGACATTATGCTGATTGTTTCACAGATGTATACTTTAAACTAACTCAATTATATATATTAAATATGCCTAACTGTGTATCAATCTTCCCTCAATAAATTTATAAAATAAAAAAGGAGGGTAAACTTTAGAAACTGTCACAGACAAGAGACTCACTGTAACATGGCATCTTGTATGAGATCCTGGAACACAAAATCAGTATTAGATAAAAACTAAGTAAATTTTAATGAAGTATCAGTTAGTCAGTCGGTTCAGTCACTCAGTCATGTCTGACTCTTTGAGACCCCATGGACTACCCCACTCCAGGCCTCTCTGCCCATCACCAATTCCCAGAGTTTACTCAACCTCATGTCCATTGAGTAGGTGATGCCATCCAGCCATCTCATCCTCTGTCATCCCTTTCTCCTCCTGTCCTCAATCTTTCCGAGCATCAGGGCCATTTCAAATGAATCAGCTCTTTCCATCAGGTGGCCAAAGTATTGGAGTTTCAGCTTCAACATCAGTCCTTCCAATGAATATTCAGAACTGATTTCCTTTAGGAAGGACTGGTTGGATCTCCTTGCAGTCCAAGGGACTCTCAGTAATCTTTCCAATACCACAGTTCAAAAGCATCAATTCTTCAGCATTGAGCTGTCTTTATAGTGCAACTCTCATATCCATATGTGACCATTGGAAGAAGCCATAGCCTTGACTAGACGGACCTTTATTGGCAAAGTAATGTCTCTGCTTTTTGATATGCTGTCTAGGTTGGATAACTTTCCTTCCAAGGAGTAAGTGTCTTTTAATTTCATGGCTGCAATCACTATCTGCAGTGATTTTGGAGTAAAAACAATAAAGTATGCCACTGTTTCCATTGTTTCTCAGTCTATTTGCCATGAAGTGATGGGACTGGATGCCATGATCTTTGCTTTCTGAATGTTGAGCTTTAATCCAAATATTTCACTCTCCTCTTTCACTTTCATTAAGGGGCTCTTTAGTTCTTCTTCACCTTCTGCCATAAGGGTGGTGTCATCTGCATATTTGAGGGAATTGATATTTCTCCTGGCAATCTTGATTCCAGCTTGCTCTTCATCAAGACCAGCATTTCTCATGATGTACTCTGCATATAAGTTAAATAAGCAGGGTGACAATATACAATCTTCAGATCAGATCAGATCAGTCGCTCGGTCGTGTCCAACTCTTTGCAACCCCATGAATCGCAGCACACCAGGCCTCCCTGTCCATCACCAACTCCCGGAGTTCACTGAGACTCACGTCCATCGAGTCAGTGATGCCATCCAGCCATCTCATCTTCTGTCATCCCCTTCTCCTCCTGCCCCCAATCCCTCCCAGCATCAGAGGCTTTTTCAAGTAGTCAACTCTTCGCATGAGGTGGCCAAAGTACTGGAGTTTCAGCTTTAGCATCATTCCTTCCAAAGAAATCCCAGGGCTGATCTCCTTCAGAATGGACTGGTTGGATCTCCTTGCAGTCCAAGGGACTCTCAAGAGTCTTCTCCAACACCACAGTTAAAAAGCATTAATTCTTTGGCACTCAGCCTTCTTCACAGTCCAACTCTCAAATCCATACATGACCACAGGAAAAACCATAGCCTTGACTAGACGGACCTTTGTTGGCAAAGTAATGTTTCTGCTTTTGAATATGCTATCTAGGTTGGTCATAACTTTCCTTCCAAGGAGTAAGCGCCTTTTAATTTCATGGCTGCAGTCACCATCTGTAGTGATTTTGGAGCCCAGAAAAATAAAGTCTGACACTGTTTCCACTGTTTCCCCATCTATTTCCCATGAAGTGGTGGGACTGGATGCCATGATCATTTTCTGAATGTTGAGCTTTAAGCCAACTTTTTCACTCTCCACTTTCACTTTCATCAAGAGGCTTTTGGGTTCCTGTTCACTTTCTGCCATAAGGGTGGTGTCATCTGCAAATCTGAGGTTATTGCTATTTCTCCTGGCAATCTTGATTCCAGTTTGTGTTTCTTCCAGTCCAGTGTTTCTTATGAAGTACTCTGCAAGTAAGTAAAATAAACAGGGTGAAAATATACAGCCATTTGGAACAAGTCTGTTGTTCCTTGTCCAGTTCTAACTGTGGTTTCCTGACCTGCATACAAATTTCTCAAGAGGCAGATCAGGTGGTCTGGTATTCCCATCTCTTTCAGTATTTTCCACAGTTTATTGTGATCCACACAGTCAAAGGCTTTGGCATAGTCAATAAAGCAGAAATAGATGTTTTTCTGGAACTCTCTTGCTTTTTTCATGATCCAGCAGATGTTGGCGATTTGATCTTTGGTTTCTCTGCCTTTCCTAAAACCAGCTTGAAGATCAGGAAGTTCACGGTTCACATATTGCTGAAGCCTGGCTTGGAGAATTTTGAGCATTAC
The DNA here is from genome assembly GCF_029407905.1 of Bubalus kerabau. Classification (NCBI taxonomy): domain Eukaryota; kingdom Metazoa; phylum Chordata; class Mammalia; order Artiodactyla; family Bovidae; genus Bubalus; species Bubalus kerabau. The sequence continues at coordinate 12,136,430 of NC_073632.1, read as the reverse complement.
TTTACTAGCATGTGAGATGAGTGCAACTGTGCAGTAGTTTGAGCATTCTTTGGCATTGCCTTTCTTTGGGATTGGAATGAAAACGGACCTTTTCCAGTCCTGTGGCCACTGCTGAGTTTTCCAAATTTGCTGGCATATTGAGTGCAGCACTTTCACAGCATCATCTTTCAGGATTTGGAATAGCTCAACTGGAATTCCATCACCTCCACTAGCTTTGTTCGTAGTGATACTTTCCAAGGCCCACTTGACTTCACATTCCAGCATGTCTGTTTCTAGGTCAGTGATCACACCATCGTGATTATCTGGGTTGTGAAGATCTTTTTTGTACAGTTCCTCTGTGTATTCTTGCCACCTCTTCTTAATATCTTCTGCTTCTCGTATGTCCATACTGTTTCTGTCCTTTATCGAGCTCATCTTTGCATGAAGTGTTTCTTTGGTATCTCTGATTTTCTTGAAGAGATCCCTAGTCTTTCCCATTCTGTTGTTTTCCTCTATTTCTTTTCATTGATCACTGAAGAAGGCTTTTTTTAATCTCTTCTTGCTATTCTTTGGAACTCTGCATTCAGATGTTTATATATTTCCTTTTCTCCTTTGCTTTTTGCTTCTCTTCTTTTCACAGCTATTTGTAAGGCCTCCCCAGACAGCCATTTTGCTTTTTTGCATTTCTTTTCCATGGGGATGGTCTTGATCCCTGTCTGCTGTACAATGTGACGAACCTCATTCCATAATTCATCAGGCACTCTATCTATCAGATCTAGGCCTTTAAATCTATTTCTCACTTCCACTGTATAATCATAAGGGATTTGATTTAGGTCATACCTGAATGGTCTAGTGATTTGGCATACTCCTTTTCCTATTTGGAACAAGTCTGTTGTTCCATGTCCAGTTCTAACTGTTGCTTCCTGACCTGCATACAGGTTTCTCAAGAGGCAGGTCAGGTGTTCTGGTCTGCCCATTTCTTTCAGAATTTTCAGCAACTTATTGTTTTCCAGACAGTTAAAGGCATTGGTGTAGTCAATAAAGCAGAAATAAATGTTTTTTTTTTTTTTTTTTTTTTTTTCCTGGAACTCTCTTGCTTTTTCCATGATCCAGCAGATGTTGTCAATTTGATCTGTGTTTCCTCTGCCTTTTCTAAAACCAGCTAGAACATCTGGAAGTTGACAGTTCATGTATTGCTGAAGCTGGCTTGGAGATTTTTTTTTTTTCTTTTTTTTTTTTTGGCTTGGAGAATTTTAAGCCTCACTTTACTAGCGTGTGAGATGAGCACAATTGTGCAGTAGTTTCAGCATTCTTTGACATTGACTTTGTTTGTGACTGGAATGAAAACTGACCTTTTCCAGTCCTGTGGCTACTGCTGCATTTGCCAAATTTGCTGGCATATTGAGTGCAGCACTTTCACAGCATCATCTTTCAGGATTTGAAAAAGTGCAACAGGAATTCCATCACCTCCACTAACTTTGTTTGTAGTGATGCTTCCTAACGCCCACTTGACTTCACATTCCAGGATGTCTGACTCTAGGTGCGTGATCACACCATCGTGATTATCTGGGTGTGGATTTTTTTTTTTTTTTTTTGGTAGTTTTTCTGTGTATTCTTGACACTTCTTCTTAATATCTTCTGCTTCTGTTAGGTCCATCCATTTCTGTCCTTTACTGAGACAATCTGTTCATGAAACGTTCCTGTGGTATCTCTAATTTTCTTGAAGAGGTCTTTAGTCTTGCCCATTCTATTGTCTTCCTCTTTTTCTTTGCATTGATCACTGAGGAAGGCTTTCTTATCTCCTTGCTATTCTTTGGAACTCTGCATTCAAACGAATATATCTTTCATTTTCTCGTTTGCTTTTTGCTTCTCTTCTTTTCATAGCTATTTGTAAGGCCTCCTCAGACAGCTATTTTGCCTTCTTGCATTTCTTTTCCTTGGGGATGGTATTGTTCCTTGTCTCCTGTACAATGTCATGAAACTCTGTCCATAGTTCTTGTGTCACTCTGTCTATCAGGTCTAGTCCAATACATCTATTTCTCAATTCTACTGTATAATCATTAGGGATTTGATTTAGGTCATACCTGATTAGTCAAGTGGTTTTCCCTACTTTCTTCAATTTAAGTCTGATTTTGGCAATAAGAAGTTCATGATCTGAGCCACAGTCAGATCCTAGTCTTGTTTGTGCTGACTGTATAAGACTTCTCCATCTTTGGCTTCAAAGAATATAATCAATCTGATTTCGGTGTTGACCATCTGGTAATGTCCATGTGTAGAGTCTTCTCTTGTGTTGTTGGAAGAAGGTGTTTGTTATGACCAGTGTGTTCTCTTGGCAAAATTGTATTAGCCTTTGCCCTGCTTCACTCTGTACTCCAAGGCCAAATTTGCCTGTTACTGCAGGTGTTTCTTGACTTCCTACTTGCATTCCAGTCCACTATAATGAAAAGGACACTGTTTGGGGGTGTTAGTTCTAGCAAGTCTTACAGGTCTTCATAGAACCGTTCAACTTCAGCTCCTTCAGCATTACTGGCTGGGCATAGACTTGGATTACCATGATATTGAATGGTTTGCCTCGGAAACAAACAGAGATCATTCTGTCATTTTTGATATTCCATCCAAGTACTGTATTTTGGACTCTATTGTTGACTATGATGGCTACTCTATTTCATAAGGTTTTCTGGCCCACAGTAGTAGATATAATGGTCATCTCAATTAAATTCACCCATTCCAGTCCATTTTAATTCACTGATTCCTAAAATGTCGACATGAAAGAGGAGAGAGAAAAAGTTGGCTTAAAGCTGAATATTCATAAAACTAAGATCATGGCATCCAGTCCAATCACTACATGGAAAATAGATGAGGAAACAGTGGCAGACTTGATGTTTTGGGGCTTCAAAATAACTGCAGGTCATGACTGCAACCATGAAATTAAAAGATGCTTACTCCTTGGAAGAAAAACTATAACCAACCTAGACAGCACATTAAAAAGTAGAGACATTACTTTTCCAACAAAGGTCTGTCTAGTCATGGCTATGGTTTTTCCAGTAGTCATCTATGAATGTGGAGTTGGACTATAAAGAAAGCTGAGCACCAAAGAATTGATGCTTTTGAACTGTGGTGTTGGAGAAGACTCTTCAGTGTCCGTTGGACTGCAAGGAGATCGAACTAGTCCATCCTAAAGGAGATCAGTCCTGAGTGTTCATTGAAAGGACTGATGTTGAAGCTGAAACTCCAATACTTTGGTCACCTGATGCAAAGAACTGACTCATTGGAAAAGATCCTGATGCTGGGAAAGACTGAAGGCTGGAGGAGAAGGGGACGAGAGAGGATGAGATAGTTGGATGGCATCGCCGACTCAATAGACATGAGTTTGGGTAAACTCCGGGAGTCGGTGATGTACAGGGAACTCCCCTGGTATGTTCCAGTCCATGGGTTCACAGAGTCGGAAACGACTGAGTGACTGTACTGATGGACTGACTCTTGCCATCTCCTGTTTGACCTCTTCCAATCTGCCTTGATTCATTGACCTAACATTCCAGGTTCCTTTGAAATATTGCTCTTAACATCATCAGACTTTGCTTCTATCACCTGTCACATCCACAACTGGGGGTTGTTTTGCTTTGGCTCCATTTCTTCATTCATTTGGAGTTCTTTTCCACTGATCTCCAGTAGAATATTGGGCACCTACCTACCTAGTGTTCTCATCTTTCAGTGTCCTATATTTTTGCCTTTTCATACTGTTCATGGGGTTCTCAAGGCAAAAATACTGAAGTAGTTTGCCATTCCCTTCTCCACTGGAACACATTTTGAATAAAATATAGACTTTGGTCAATAATAATGTGTCAACATTGACTCATTAACTGTAATAAATGTATTATACTAATGTAAAATAAAATAATATTAGAAATTAATTGTGAATATATGGGAACACTATGCAATAAAAATCCATGCAAATTTTCAATAAATATAAATTAAGATATGTGCATACACATATATGCTGGAAATATCTGCACACTCTGCAAATATACACTAACATATCTATCTATCCATCTGTCTATCATCTATCTATCTACACTAGAAAGAGTGAAAGTACAATTTGCAGGCTTCATTGTGGAATTTTCTGTTAACTCCCTTCAATGATATGCAAAACATTTTTCTGAGTAGTTACAAGTAAGAGATATTCTAATCCATTGTGTGTGTGTGTGCGAGGTTGCTTCAGTTGTGTCTGACTCTTTGAGACCCTATGGACTGTAGCCTATCAGACTCCTCTGTCTGTGGTATTCTTCAGGCAAGAATACTTTGGTAATCTTGGGGCTGAATACTTGAGGTTGTCATGCCCTCCTCCAGGAGATCTTCCTGACCCAGGGATCAAACCCACGTCTCTTATATTTCCTGTATTGGCAGCCAGTTTCTTTAACACTAGTGACACATGGGAAGCCCATTCTAACCCAATAAATAAGCCTGAATCTAAAGACAAAATTAATAAAAATACAATTTCAGAAGCTACTTTTCTGAAAATATACAGAACCTCTGACAAATGCTGCTGCTGCTGCTAACTCACTTCAGTCGTGTCCAACTCTGTGCGACCCCATAGACAGCAGCCCATCAGGCTCCCCCGTCCCTGGGATTCTCCAGGCAAGAATACTGGGGTGGGTTCCCATTTCCTTCTTCACTGTATGAAAGTGAAAGTGAAAGTGAAGTCGCTCTGTCGTGTCCCACTCTTAACGACCCCATGGACTGCAGCCTACTAGGCTCCTCCGTCCATGGGATTTTCCAGGCAAGAGTACTGGAGTGGGGTGCCATTGCCTTCTCCACCTCTGACAAATATATCCATCTAAAATCTGCATTTATGCATTTTTAAATTTACAACTATTTTAAAATATATACTTCCAAATTTGTTAAGGACACTTTTTTCTTGCTGATTTATGTTAACTGCAAAAGTATCAGATGTAAAGCATACCATAGCATATATTTTGAGAGCATGTGACCTCGATAGAATGATTTATATTTCACTTTCACGTGGCTGATAATATACAAAGTGAGATTTGTCACTAAAGTGTGTAAATTTTGAGTGTATTCAGGGAATCCTCATGAATATTATCCTTAAAATATTAGGGAGTCCAACTCCTTAACAATGCCAAGAATGGGGCAGCTGTCATGGTGGTGAGGAAATGAACTAAGGTAACATATTTTCACATCTTCCAGTGCCTGATGAAATATACAAAGAATAATAAAAGCCCTTAATGTTCACATACTTTCTACTTTCACCATGTCTTTTACATGAATGCTATGTAATTGAACTATCATCTTGGCCCTTATCTCTACTTTAAATTTTAATGCTGTTAAATTTTATTTGGAGTTTGTTAGATTTTGGGAATCTAAGTGGGAATAACTTGTAATCATAGCAGCTGTCACAGATGCATCTGTGTTAAAACATGCCTTTCCAGCAAGATCTATTATTTTTATATGTATAGATTAAGGGTATACTTATATGTAGAGTACATCATGAGAAACGCTGGGCTGGAAGAAGCACAAGCTGGAATCAAGATTACCGGGAGAAATATCAATAACTTTAGATAAGCAAATGGCACCACCCTTATGGCAGAAAGTGAAGAGGAACTAAAAAGCCTCTTGATGAAAGTGAAAGTGGAGAGTGAAAAAGTTGGCTTAAAGCTCAACATTCAGAAAATGAAGATCATGGCATCTGGTCCCATCACTTCATGGGAAATAGATGGGGAAACAGTAGAAACAGTGTCAGACTTTATTTGTTTGGGCTCCAAAATCACTGCAGATGGTGACTGCAGCCGTGAAATTAAAAGGCACTTACTCCTTGGAAGAAAAGTTATGACCAACCTAGATAGCATATTGAAAAGCAGAGACATTACTTTGCCAACAAAGGTCTGTCTAGTCAAGGCTATGGTTTCTCCAGTGGTCATGTATGGATATGAGATTTGGACTGTGAAGAAAGCTAAGCACTGAAGAATTGATGCTTTTGAACTGTGGTGTTGGAGAAGACTCTTGAGAGTCCCTTGGACTGCAAGAAGATCCAACCAGTCCATTCGAAATGAGATCAGCCCTGGGTGTTCTTTAGAAGGAATGATGCTAAAGCTGAAACTCCAGTACTTTGGTCACCTCATGAGAAGAATTGACTCATTGGAAAAGACTCTGATGCTGGGAGGGATTGGGGGCAGGAGGAAAAGGGGACAACAGAGGCTGGGTGGCATCACCGACTTGATGGATGAGAATTTGAGTGAACTCCGGGAGATGGTGATGGAGAGGGAGGCCTGGTGTGCTGCGATTCATGAGGTCGCAAAGAATTGGACACGACTGAGTGACTGAACTGAACTGAAGTGAAGGGTATACATGCTGGCATCTTCACCAAGGTATTATAAGGTCAAGGTAAGTTTCAATGGATGGTGAATGCTCAATTTATTATTTTTTTTTTTTTCTTTTTTTTTTTTTTTTTAATTTTATTTTATTTTTAAACTTTACATAACTGTATTAGATTTGCCAAATATCAAAATGAATCCGCCACAGGTATACATGTGTTCCCCATCCTGAACCCTCCTCCCTCCTCCCTCCCCATTCCATCCCTCTGGGTCGTCCCAGTGCACCAGCCCCAAGCATCCAGTATCGTGCATCGAACCTGGACTGGCATCTCATTTCATACATGATATTTTACATGTTTCAATGCCATTCTCCCAAATCTTCCCACCCTCTCCCTCTCCCACAGAGTCCATAAGACTGTTCTATACATCAGTGTCTCTTTTGCTGTCTCGTACACAGGGTTATTGTTACCATCTTTCTAAATTCCATATATATGCGTTAGTATACTGTATTGGTGTTTTTCTTTCTGGCTTACTTCACTCTGTATAATAGGCTCCAGTTTCATCCACCTCATTAGAACTGATTCAAATGTATTCTTTTTAATGGCTGAATAATACTCCATTGTGTATATGTACCACAGCTTGCTTATCCATTCATCTGCTGATGGACATCTAGGTTGCTTCCATGTCCTGGCTATTATAAACAGTGCTGCGATGAACATTGGGGTACTCGCTGGGCATACACACTGAATGCTCAATTTAATAGAAGAGTTTGTGAAATATCAAAATTTCTTTGGGGCAAGTAGATAATTTTGAATAGACAAACTCTCAAGCACAATCTAGGAAATCTGTATTACACAGGAGACTTAGAAGGAAAGTAGCTTTTAATTTTCTTAATAGTGCAAAATTAAAACATGCAGCAAATACATGCATTCAGATCATATACTTCCATCTTTTTTCTGTCCTGGTTCATAGACATAAATAGGAAAATAGCTCAGTTTAGTAAAACAGTATGCTTTCTGCATGAAAAGCTGATAGACACCACTCAAGATTGAGAAATAGTGTATGCTCACATTCCTAGTGGTTCTTGTTCCTGTGGAGGGAGTAATTATGTTCTAGGCTGAAGTTGGAGCCTCAGAGCTGCCCCCAGACACTGGCTGAGGAACCCAGGTCTTTCCTTGCTGTAAAATCTCTTTACAACTTCTGGGCTTCAAATCCAGATGCTGTACCACCCTGTAGATCTAATTAGGCAACCTTTATATACATATTCAATTTAATTACAATTTTAGCTAATTGGTGCCTGCTATCTAAGAGATGCATGAAGCTAGGCACTTCCCAAAAGGGACCCATTATTTCAGTTAGTTATCAACTCTATGAACTCTCTTCTTTACAGAACTCATAATTTTAAGCTCTTGATGTGAACAAAGGGGTAAAAGTTAAGCCTCTGAGGGTATTGGTTAGATTGTCCTTTATAAGCACTTGGATGAATAATGCAAATTACCTGTAATGAAACAGCTACCTAGTATTTCCTGGCTCAAATGATATTGAACTATGTTACTTGCTTGACAATAGGTTGTTGGTTTAACAAAGTCAAATCATACATCAAAAGCAGTATTTGATTAACTCTGACATGAATCTCCTGAGGAATTATCTAGAAAATTAAGCACACAATGCTTTCTATCTCCAAGACCCAAAATAATCACAATGTAAGATATAATTTATCCAGATACCAGTGGGCTTCTAGCCTCAGTGTTATTTCTATTCCTGTAAGTTCCCTACACATGAATGAATTTTGTTCCAAGAGCACATTCATAAGTCCAATTTGTTTGTAAGTCCAACAAAATTATCTTACGTAACCAACTAACACAATCAGCTATATAATACTATACTGTAATAGGTTTATAATACTTTTCACACAAAAAATACATAAAAAACAAACACTAACCATTTTTAATGTTATAGTAGGCTGCAGTCCATGGGGTCGCAAAGAGTCAGACATGACTGAGCGACTTCACTTCTCATTTTCATGCATTGGAGAAGGAAATGGCAACCCACTCCAGTGTTCTTGCCTGGAGAATCCCAGGGATGGGGGGGCCTGGTGGGCTACCATCTATAGGGTCGTAAAGAGTCAGACACAACTGAAGCGACTTAGCAGCAGAAGCACAGTGCCTTGAAAAGTACATTAGTATGGTATGACAGCTGGCATACAGGTGCCGGCCTGGCATCATGTAAATAGACAAGAATAGGTACTAAATAGAAGGCATGGGAAATGGTAGAGCTGAAGGATCCTCAGCAATAGGAGATGGAGGACAAGCTGCAGTTCATGCATGTCTGACATTGATGGCCCAGGTTCTGGTTCCTTGCTAGATTCAATTCTAGATGTTTGGGAAGTACAATACCAGCTACACTACCACTGCTTTTATGTTTGCTTCTGGAATCCTGGGTTTGAAATAAAGATACCACACTACTGTACTCTATACAGTACTTTACAGTAGAGTACAACCATTTATAGAGGATGAACTCTTGTCACAATAAATAAACTTACATGACTGGGTATGCAAACACATGCATCTTTGAAAGTTCACAACTTGAATGTTCATACGTAGTGTACTTATACTTTTCATTGTTTCAAGGCACCAACGACTTAAAAGTATATACCAAAATGAATGCCCACTTTGCCATAAACATCGATAATACAATTATTTGGACTTATATATCAGTAAATTGATTTTATGAATATTTATGTTATATCCCTGGTGGCTCAGAGGTAAAGGATTTACCTGCCAATGAAGGAGATGTGAGTTTTATCCCTAAGTCAGTAAGATCCCCTGGAGAAGGAAATGGCAACCCACTCCAACATTCTGTCCTGGGAAGTCCCATGGACAGAGGAGCCTGATGGGCTACAGTCTATGGAGCCACAAGAGTCAGACACAATTTGGTGGCTGTGTGTGTGTTTAGGTACTCAGTCATGTCCAACTCTGTGCAACCCCAGGAACTATATTTCTTCAGGGTAAACAAAAAAGTTGATTATGTGAATATTTATAGTACATAGTATATAGCATATAATTACATATATTTATTTATGCAATATTTGTTATGGAGTGAGACTCAGGGTATAATTCATCTTAAAGCAAAAATTTTAACCACTTGTGAACCTAACATACCATGAAACAAGTTATCTACTTCCAAATTAGAGTAGTGGGACAGGCACAAATCAGACATGCCCATTCCAAAATGAAAAATTGGAAGAATAAAAGGGATCATAGATCCCAGGGAAGTCAAAAAGCCAGCAGGGCATATTTATTAGATTTTAATGCTTGAAAATATTCCTCTGTGGCTTGAAGGTCTTTTCTCTGGCTCACTGGGGAACTGGCCTACACTCCCAGCTCAGAAAGGTACCCTCAGTTCAGCCCTCTGAATCTGTTGCTCTGCCTCTACAGTTTTCCTTTATTTCATCCTATCTCTGTCCCTTTCTGTCCAAGTTACCAGTGTTTATCCCTGTCCATCTTTCATGCCATTCCTAAGATTTCATGATATTAGACAAGAAGGTCCTTTCAGACTTTTCCTGGATTGCTGCTTTTTTCCTTGACTTATTCTCAGACACTTTATCATATACATGAGTCATTCATCTAAAGACTTTAACAAAAGATTTTCCAGCCATACACTTGACCCTAATTCCAGACCATGTTGTCTGGATAGGCCAATGATTTTCCAAATCATCAGGTGCTGTTTCCCTCTTCTTTAACAATTAATTCCTCAATTTATCATTAATTTTGCTTTTTACTCCAAGCAGCAAAGAGTAAAGGTTGAACCTTCTATATTTTGCTTGGAAATTTCCTCATTCAGACATTCTGTTCATAATAACATATGTATTCTCCAAAACAATAAGAACATTGACTACTGCTCTTCCCTGTTCTTTCTGAGTCCTCACCAGAATTGCTTTTAACATCTATATGTCTGCCAGTACTCTCTTAAATAAATATTGCATTATTTTGGCAATTGATAGATTCTGATAATAGCTGACATGAAAAAATGACCCTATATAGAGGGAAGGCAGAATTCTTTATTATTTACAATTCCAAGGAGAAGGCTATCACATACATGAATGGACATAGGGTGCTGAACCTGGGAATGGGTACAGCAAGCTGCAACCGTTGGCTATTTAGTGTGGCAAGTGTGGTTGGTTAGCTAGGTTTTGCAGGCTTCTTGTGGACTCAGTATTCTAAATGATTCCACAGGCCCAAGGAGGAAAATGTCACTTTGAGATGTTTGGCATCAAGGCCTCTGGCCCTTGAGCTGTATTTTTGCAAACCAAGACTGCTAGAATCTGATAAGGCAAACAGCTGAGGCATGAATTCATGAATTCAGAAAACTACCCATTAAGGGAACTGAGAATTGTTTACCTATGTTCTTAAAACAGGGTCAAGATGGCATTCATGAAATATTGCAAAGGAATCTAGATTTTTTTTTTTTTTTTAGCAAGTGCCTCAAAATTATTCTGGCCTCTATCCACAATTCACAAAGGTCTGGATAGTGAAGCTATGGTTTTTCTAGTAGTCATGGATGGATGTGAGAGTTGGACCATAGGGAAGGCTGAGCATTGAAAAATTGATGCTTTTGAACTGTGGTGTTGGAGAAGACTCTTGAGAGTCCCTTGGACTGCAAGGAGATCAAACCAGTCAATCCTAAAGGAAATCAACACTCAATATTCATTAGAAGTACTGATTCTGAAGGTGAAGCTCCAATACTTTGGCCACTTGATGTGAGGAGCTGACTCATCAGAAAAGACCATGATGCTGGGAAAGATTGAAGGCAGGAGGAGACGAGGATGACAGAGGACGAGATGGTTAGATGGCATCACTTACTCAATGGACATGAGTTTCAACAAGCTCTGGGAGATGGTGAAAGACAGGGAAGCCTGGCGTGTTTCAGTCCATGGGGTTGCAAAGAGTTGGACACGGCTGACTGAACAACAACAAAAAGCCCATCACCCAATTTCAAAGTCACTTTCACATATTCAGTATTCAATACAATAGCTCTCCATTTCCCAGTATCAAAGTCTTTCCTAGTTCTTGAGGGGTGCTGTTACTTGTCACAAACTCAGTAGCTTAAAACCAACATTTCTCTTAGTTTTAGGGATTTGATGTTCAAATCAACTTTCTACAGGGCCATGTTCTCTCTGAAGAAGAAACTGCCCCATGCAATCTCTTAGCATGGGCAAGAATCCTTGGTTTGTATCTGTATTATGTCAATCTCTGCCTACATCTTCATGTAGCATTCTTTATGTGTCTATGTGTCTGTGTCCATTTATATCAACAACAGTCTTTTACTTAAGACCCACTGTAATGACCTCATCTTAATTTGATTGATATCGAGATATATTTCCAAACAAGGTCATATTCTGAAGTTTTGGGAAGGGCATGATTTGGGGGGAACATCATCCATTCAGTGTGTCTATAAATATATATTTCTCCATGAAAATATTTTTTCAGTAGGAATAAAACAGTCAGGCAAATTTAAAGAATGCATTATAATTTCAAGGTTAAATATTCAAGCTGGAAACTCTAGGACTTGTTTTAAGTCCTATTTCTTTCAGCTACTAATGATATGACCTTGGGTAGCTTAACTAAATCATAGTTCCAATCCATGTTCATTATTGTTGAAAGAAAAAATGATGTGTTTTTTGATAAATGCATGTTTAACTTCTAATCCTGAGGATTCACTCATGTTTTAGCTGTTACTTGTCACTCATTGAAGAATTTTAGATATTGTTTAGGAAAAAATATTTACAATTACTCAATTAATTTGAAATTTTATTATTTATTGTTTCTTACATATGTGCCTATCTTAAACATGTATGTGCTCCTTTACTGCAGCAGAATAATGGGTTAATCTTAATATTCTTAAAAATTCTAAGGAATTATCAATTTCTTTAATTTATAAAGACATATACTGAAGTTTGAGAATATATAAAAACATAAAATTAACTATTAGAAAGCTTATGTTTCTGAATAGCATGTGTATAGACACACTGAAGAAAGTAGGGAGAAGGATAGATACACCAGCATACCTCATCCCAACACTGGGAAGTCCAACACAGAGAGACAGTGTCCCAGGAGAGGAGACTGAAGTAAGTGACCCACTTCAAAACAAATGCCAGGCTGTTCAGTCCCAACACCTGGCTGACTCTTATGGATTTACATGGCTTTCAACAGACTCATTTAACCCAGACCCCTGGTTCAAATCATACCCAGCTCTCTACCCTGGCTTTGGAGTGCTCCCAATCAGCATTTCTATATACTAACAATAAACTATCAGAAATAGAAATAAACAAAACAATGGCATTTATAACAACATCAAAAATAACAAAATACTTAGGGATAAATTTAACTAAGGAGGTGAAAGTTCTGTACATTGAAAATTACAACATATTGAAAAGCAGAGACATTACGTTGCCAACAAAGGTTGGTCTAGTCAAGGCTATGGTTTTTCCTGTGGTCGTGTATGGATGTGAGAGTTGGACTGTGAAGAAGGCTGAGCACTGAAGAATTGATGCTTTTGAACTGTAGTGTTGGAGAAGACTCTTGAGAGTCCCTTGGACTGCAAGGAGATTCAATCAGTCCATTCTGAAGGAGATCAGCCCTGGGATTTCTTTGGAAGGAACGATGCTAAAGCTGAAACTCCAGTACTTTGGCCACCTCATGCGAAGAGGTGACTCATTGGCAAAGACTGATGCTGGGAGGGATTGGGGGCAGGAGGAGAAGGGGACAACAGAGGATGAGATGGCTGGATGGTATCACTGACTTGATGGACGTGAGTCTGAGTGAACTCGGGGAATTAGTGATGGACAGGGAGGCCTGGTGTGCTGCAATTCATGGGGTCGCAAAGAGTCGGACATGACTGAGCGACTGATCTGATCTGATCTGAGCGGAATGAAAGTAGTTGAAGACACAAATAAAAAAGACATCCCATGTTTATGGATTAGAAGAATGCATATTGTTAAAATGTCCATACTACCAAAAGAAATCTATAAATTTCAGAGAAATCCCTGGATTGGATTGATTTTCAAAGATAATCAATGTAATTTTTCAAAGAAATAGACACACACAAACACAATCCTACAATTCATATATTTTGAGGTTACAAAGTACCTCCAATAGACAACACAGTCCTGAGAAAGAAGAGCAAAACTGGAAGCATCATACTTCCTGATTTCAAACTTTATCACAAAGCTATAACAATCAAATAATACAGTCATGTCATAAAATCATTTACATCAATAAATGGAATAGAATCAAGAGCCCAGGAATAAACCCATGCTTATACAGACAACTAATATCTGAGAAGGGAAACAAGAATACTCCTCCAATGTCTTTGGGAGAGGACATTCTCAATAGTGTTGGGAAAATGGGATAATCATAAATAGAAGACTGAAATTGGAGCCCTGTCTTATACAACTCTCTTTCTGTCTCACACACACATCAGCTCAGAATGGATTAAAGACTTAAATGTAATACCTGAAACTGTAAAACTACTAGAAGAAATCAAGGGGAAATTCGTTCTTGATGTTGATTTGGCAACACATTTTGGATATGAAATCAAAAGCAAAAATAAACATTTTGACTACATTAAATATAAAACTTATGCACATCCAAAGAGACATTTAATTAAATAAAAGGCAACCTATGAAATGGAACAAAAGTTTTGCACACCATTTTTCTGATGTGCTAACAAACAAAATGTAAAAAGAACTGATACTATTAAATATAATAAACGAACAAACAAAAGACAATCCAATTTAAAAAATGGTTAAATGATTTGAATAGACATTTTTCCAAATGGCCAGCATATACATGAATAGATACTTAGCATAACTAGTCATCAGGAAAATGCAATTAAAACCAAAATGAGATACCACTTTGTACCTATGAGAATGGCTATCATCAAATAAAACAGGAGACAAGTGTTGATGAGAATGTGGAAAAAAATTGGAACTCTGAGGTACACTGGAAGGAATGCAAGTTTGTGCAGCCACTATGGAAAACAGTTTGAATATTTCTCAAAAATTAAAACTAGAACTACCGTATGATCAAGCAACTTCACTTCTGGGTATATATTTAAAAGGAATGAAATCACTCTCAGAAAGGGATGTCTGCACATCCCTATATTTACTGTGGCATTATTCCAAATAATCAAGACATGAAAACTACCTAAGGGCTTATGGATGAATGAAAGAATAAATAAATGTTATATGTGTATGTGCGGGTGTGTGAGAGTCTGGGTGTGTGTACTCAGTTATGTTCAACTCTGTGACCCCATGGACTGTAGCCTGCCAGGCTCCTCTGTCCATGAAATTTTTCAGGCAAGGATATTTGATTGGGTTGCCCTTTTCTACTCCAGGGAATATTTCCAACCTATTGAACCTGCATCTCTTGTGCCTCCTGCATTGGCAGGAGGGTTCATTACCACTTTTGTGCTTATTCTTTAAGCATAAAACATGTTAACATAAAATTATTTCTATATTAAGTAGAAAATAGTGAAGAATATAGCTGCATTTGAAAAATATATCAATAAGTTTTTCTTCTGCTGTACTATATTATGGGTAATCTTTTGTTACACAATTCTTTTTAATAAAATTTTAAATAGCTCACTGAGGGCAAGTGCTACTTGATAAAAAATGCAAATAAAATAAAATTTATTACAATTGCAATTGCAATCTGATATATCACAAAGATTATATAATTTATATTTTGAGTAAGACAAGCATTCTTAATTGTGAATTTGCTATAGATAAACCTATACAATTGAAAGTGAATAGCTACTGGGATTACATATGCTATGAATCTATCAAGCCAGTACCAACATTCATGTGTCAAGAATTATTAATAACCTAAAAATTTAATTTAATTTTGTTTGTTAGGAAAAAGATGTCAGAAAATGAGATAGACTCATTTATGATTGTGATTCTTATTAGGTATTTCAAAATGAGATCAGAAGTATACTGGTAATAAATAAAAATACGAAGATATATTTTATTCCAAATAATGTCAAAATTTTGGATACAGTAAATGGTTATCAACCTAAATCATTTTTCTGTTTAGTTTTGTATTTTTGGAGTTGAGTGCTATACTTATTACCTTGATTGTGGTGACAGTTTGTTTCATGAGTGTTTTCATATGTACAAACTCATCAAATTGCATATATATGGAATATCTTCAGATTTGTGCACATCAATAAAGTTGTGAAAAATCAATATAGAATAAAAAGGATTAGGTTATTTGATTTCTAAGACTAATTCCATTTCCAAAATTCATTTAATATGTGACTCTGTAATTCTATTTCTGTGTCAATATCTATAGGTTAGATTTTCCCCATATATCACAAAACCTATTTACCTCTCTGCCATGATGTCCAAGTTGTCCAGTCTTTTCAGAACTGGTTAATCTACCAGAACGTGTATAGATACACTTGAATACTTCCCAGTCCTCCTACCACTTTTATGAAACATTTCCAGAGTTCAGTTTGAGCCACGTAGGCAGATAGATGTTTATTCATTTATGTGTGCATTTATTTGTTTATGCATACATTTGTTTATCTTTAAGTTTTAACTACTATATAGCAGGTAAACTGCTATATAACTGTATATCAGTATATAACTGCTATACAGTACTATATATGTATAATGTGTGCAGCATAATAATTTGACTTACATATATCATGAAATCATTATCACAATAAGATTAGTGCATATCCATCATCTCATATAGATACAGAATTAAAGAAACAGAAAAAAGAATTTCTTTGTAATGAGAACTCAGGATTTACTCGCTTAGCTCTCACATATAACATACATCAGTATTAATTATATTTATTGTGTTGTATATTCCATCCATACTACTATTTATGTTGTAACTTGAAGTTCATACTTTTTGACTGTCTCCATCCAATCCTGCCTTTGGCCAATCCCTGCTTCTGGTAACCACAAATCTTATCTCTTTTCCTATGAAATTATTTGTTTTTGCTTGTTATTGAAGCATAGTTGAGTTACAACATTGTGTTAATTCCTTGTACATGACACTGTGATTGGATATTTCTGTACATTTCTAAATGATGTTAAGTCTAGTTAACATGTCACCATACAGAGATATTGCATATTTATTTACCAAATTCCCCACATTATACACTTCATATTTGTGACTCATTTGTTAAGTCTGTACCTCTTAATCTCCTTCACGGGTTTCTCTTCTTTCCTACTTCCCCTCCTCTCTGACAACCAGCTATTTGTTCTTGGAATCTATAGCTATGTTTCTATTTTGTTACATTGAACCCCCTTTTATATAATGTATTGCAGCATAAAGGAAATAGGAATGCACTTTTATGATCAATATTTCTTATATTTCTTCTTTTGGTACCAATCTATACACTAAATAATTCAGTTTGTTAGTCTGATCAACATGGTTTTGAAAAATGCTGGCTCAAACCATGTGTGTAATGTGTGCATATAAAAGTTTTGCTTGAATGACTATGTGATGGACAAATCAACTCTCTAGGCTTTACTGTTTAAATTACCATTCCGATAGAAAAGTAGAGAATGCATGTTGAAACATAAGTATATAGTCAAATAATGTTTTTCTTCCTTAAACTAAAAACCTTGTTTTGTTTTGTTTTTTTAACAAGATTGCTTCTTACAGATAAACAACTATATTATATCACACTAATTTTCCTGAGAATAATTTTGAGTATAGAATAAAAAGTTGTATTTATTGAAAGAGTGAAAAGATAATCCTTTATAAGTCTTAAAATAGATACTGAAATTTCAGGATGGCAAACATAGTAGCTGGTCCAGTGGGCATGTCTTTGAGTCCCTGTTTTTCACTGGGGAATGAGCATGTGAAATGAGGAGACCAGACATTTTTGTAGAAAGTCTGAAGAAGTATACAGAAGATTGGGATTTTGTGGAGGATGTGTCTTCAATTCCAGTCTCTGCTCACCAAAGAAAAAAGTCATTCTTTTGTTTTGCTTCTGACTCTTCTGCTTTATTTTGTCAAACTGGCCTACCAGGAATGGAAAAGGAGACTCTGGATGGTACTTCGTCAACTGGCTATATTTGTTTCCACATAAAATTGTTTTCTGATTTACAAAAGACCAGATGATTCTAGAGTGAGGAATCTCAAGATTTCAAAAATGTTGAGATAAATATTGAATGGACTATATCTAAACTAGACTAATTGCATGTCTATATTTTATATTAGAAGTTTTCTACTAAATTTTGCTATTCATTCTATTATACTGTTCATAGCTCTCATCCTGGAATTATCATAAAAAGCATGATCATGGAAACAAATGGGAAAAAACACAGAAAATATAAAATTTCTGTTTAATGCTTACCAGTGAATACTGTTTGAGAATTCCAGGGAGGGACCTATTAATAGTATTTGTTTTATATGCAGTTTCCTCCCTGGACACCTTGGGAGCTTTGAGATGTGTAGTTGTGTCTTTTTCTGTACATGTATGTGTGTATGTATCCAACTGACAGTAGTCTGGATCGGACATAAAAATAATTTTTTTTCTAATTAATGTTATCTAATCATTTTCTAATCAATGCTATCATAAAAAGCAAAGATAGCATGCCTAGATTGAGAAGTTCACATAACAAAATGTTTGCCTTAGTCAGATGAAAATTTTGTTAATACTTTTATATTTTCTTCATTTTTCAAGAAAAAAGAAACCTGTGCTAGTGACTTTACTATGATATGTTTGCAAATCAATTATGCACAATTGAACAATACAGCCATATGATGTAGGGTAAAAATGTAAATATGTCTTCTTATGTATTTATATGCATATGCATATAACTATAATATACATATTTGTTAATATACATACACAGATTTGTTTGCTATATTGATTTAAACTATGGGGGACACATCATAATCGCGTTATAAAATTCTAATTCTGCTCAACTGTGGGTGTCTTGATTGAGTCTTTAGGGACTAATGTCGATCTTTATTTTTTCCTGCTGCATTACGAGGGAAATATAATAAAGTGCTTAAATTTTGTGGGATACGCCTTGATATCCCCCAATGGTAAAGATTATCATAAAACATTATAATTTTTCAAGAACTTTGAAATCCAAGCAGGATTCACTTTTGTAACATATTGTGTAAGTACTTGCCATATTGATATTTCATACTTTCATGATTATCCAATTATCTCAAAAGGTCTTTCTTTGATTTCAACTTTTATAGTGAATTATACATTTTTATTATTTAATAATACCTTGTCTAGCAGCAAGTTGCTTTAAATCATTTTAAAATTAATTAATTGATTAATTTAAAATACATTTTTAGAGTAGTTGTAGGCTCATAGCAAAACTTAGACAGGGAGAGGTCCCATCTACTCCCTACCCTATTCTTGAGAAGCCTCTCTATTACTGACATACCCCACCAGAGTGATACAGGTGTTGGAAATGATAAGCCTAAAGGGACAAATCATTATCACCCCAATGCCATAGTTTAAATTAGGCCTCTATGTTGCTGTTGTATTTCCTTAATTGGTTTAGACAAATTTACACTTACATAAATCCACCAATAATATATTATATTGTCACTGTACTATAATCCTATGTGCTCACCCTATTCAGCCCCACCTCCAACCTAAGCCTTGGCAACCCCTGATATTTTTATTGCATTCACACTTTTGTCTTTTCCAGAATTTCATATAGTTGGGATCCTATCACTTCAGTTCAGTTGCTCAGTCGTTTTCAACTGTTTGCAACCCGATGGTCTGCAGAGACTAGGTTTGCCAGTCCATCACCGACTCCTTGAGCTTACTCAAAGCTTCTACATTGAGTCAGTGATGCCATCCAACCATCTCATCCTCTGTCATCCCCTTCTCCTCCTACCTTCGATCTTTCCCAGCATCAGAGTCTTTTCCAATGACTCACTTCTTCGCATGAGGTGGCCAAAGTGTTGGAGTTTCAGCTTCAGCATCAGTCCTTTCAATGATTATTCAGGACTGATTTCCTTTAGGATGGACTGGTTGGATCTCCTTGCAGTCCAAGGGACTCTCTTCTCCAACACCATTGTTCAGCACTCAGATTTCTACATGATCCAGCTCTCACATCCATACATGACTACTGGAAAACCATAGCTTTGTCTAGGTGAATCTTTGTTGGCAAAGTAATGTCTCTATTTTTTAATATGCTGTCTAGATTGGTCATAACTTTTCTTCCAAAGAGTAAGCATCTTTTAATTTCATGGCTGCAATCACCATCTGCAGTGATTTTGGAGTCCCCAAAAATGAAGTCAGCCACTGTTTCCATTATTTCCCCATATATTTAACATGAAGTGATGGGACCTTGCCCAGAAACTGAGATGAGCTCTGGGACAGGACTCTCCACTTGCCTCACTGGACTGACATCCACACACCGGCCCACATTTCATCCATTAGTTACAAGGGTGAGTGAAATCCCATTCTCTTGGATCCTCTCTCTCTTGCCTCCTTTCCATGTCTTAGCACTAGGCGGGAGGATCCCCATGGCCCTCGGGCTCTTGGTCTTGTTCCCCATCTGACTTTGAAATAGGGGACACCCATGTCAAAGCAGGCAATTATTACTCTCTGAGAAAGTCCTGAGAACGGGGATGCCTTCTCTCCTGGCTTTCTCTTGTCCTTGTGTAACCTCCCTATTCAGCTGCAATAGGACATTCTCAATCCCAGCCCTCAAAATCTTCTTTAGGATGCCTTCTTCAAGATCTATAAGCCTTGGGCTTCCAAGGGGAGATAAGACCAAAAAGACTTATTTACTATTCTAACACTGTCTGACCACAATTCAGACTTTATAATAGGTTCCAATGGCCAAAACGGAACTCTCTTTATTATAATACTCTACAGGACCTTGATAACTTCTGCTGCCCCAATGACAAGTGGTTAGAAATCCCTCATGTTCAGGCTTTCTTTGCTCTTCACTCTCAACCTTATCTCTGTGAATCCTGTTCTACTGCTCTGGGACACATCCTCCTAATACAAAGTCTCCTGATCTCTATTCAGAATTTTCTTCTTCCTTCAAACCTTCAGACCACAGTCCAACCCCTATCACTACTAATCCCATTGTAGCCACTCCAGATCCAGTTCCACAACCTCCACCTTACACCCTGTCTTCCCTCCCTCCTTCTCAGGCACAGACCACTGCTGCAGCTCCCACCCCACCCCTCACCGCCAACTCCTGCCTGTGCTGGAGGCAGGCTCTGAGACTTCAGCCCCACCCTTTACCCCAAGGGTCCTAAGGCTTTACCCTGACCTCCCTAGATCACCTCCCCGTACCTGGTCCCATACAACTTTAAAACAGGAAACTTTACAGTGGGACCCCGCTCCTTTCCCTGCTCCTTTCCTCCCTTTATGGATAACAGCTAGAGCAGAAGGGCTCATGTCCCATTCTCCCACACCAATTTAGTTCAAATTGAAAAGTGTCTTGGCTCCTTCTCCTCATACTCTTATAATTATTTAGAATTCAACTATCTTAAATAATTAAAAAGAATTCAAGTATCTTACCCAGTCTTATGACTTAACCTGGCATGATATTTACATCATACATTCCTCCACTCTTCACACAGAAGAGAAGGGACAAGTACGGCAAGCCTCTCAGGCTCATGCTGATGAGATACACAGGACTTACAACACTAAGCCCATAGTGCTGTCCTCCGAGAAGATCCCAGCTGGGATTATCAGGCAGGTGCACCTGGATGAGCAGCCCATAATCAATGGTTGCTTGCCTCATCATGGGCCTTCAAAAGGCAGGACATAAAGCTGTCAACTTTGATAAGCTCCAGCTAATAACTCAAGGACTAGATGGAAACCTGGCACAATTTCTAACCAGGTTAATGGAAGCCCTACAAAAATATACAAAATTAGACCCCACTTCAGCTAGTGCAGGACCTGAGACTTATCAATGCAGCTGGTATCCCCATCTACCCAGTAGTTCCAAATCCCTATACTCTTCTCTCTCTCAGTCCCTCTTCCACTACCCACTTCACTGTTCTAGACCTCAAGGATGCCTTCTTTTCTATCCCTTTACACCCAGAATCTAAAGATCTTTTTGCCTTTACCTGGACTAGTCCAGACAATCATTGCTCCCAACAGCTGACATGAACAGTCCTTCCACAAGGCTTTTGTGATAGCCCTCATTTCTTTCGCCAAGCTCTAGCATCAGACATAACCTCTCTTGACCTTACTCCAAGTACTGTCCTCCAATATGTGGATGAACTCCTCCTTTGTAGTCCTTCGGTTAGACACTCTCAGCAACACACTATACAACTCCTTAATTTTCTATCTGATCAAGGCTATCAAGTCTCCCCCACCAAGTTTCATCTCTCTGTTCCTTGAGTTACCTATCTCAGAGTCCTTTTAACACCAACAAATGATATATTACTCCTGATAGAAAGTCACTTATATTCACCCTACCACTCCCTACATCAAAAACAGAGATCCTGTCCTTCTAGGGTTTAGCTGGATATCTACATCTCTGGATTCCTAATTCGCCCTCTTGGTACAACCCCTATATCATGCAACCCGAGGAGGTCTTTCAGAACCCCTAGAGAGAAAATCAAATATCCGTTCAGACTTTAACACCCTTAAGCAAGCCATTCTCTCAGCCCCAGCTCTGACACTTCCTGACCTTTTTCACCCCTTTATACTCTGTACTACTGGGAGCCACAAAATTGCCCTAGGAGTTTTGGGACAAAATCAGGGCCCCTCCTTCACCCCTGACACTAATCTATTTATCAAAGCAATTAGATCCCACACTCTGAGGACGGCCAGTCTGCCATAGTGCTCTGGCAGCAACTGCCCTCCTCTCTAAGGAAAGTAAAAAAACTGACTTTTGGAGCACCACTATCATTCATTCACCACATGACTTTAAGGGCTTACATTCTCACAAATCCATGACCCTTCTATCTCCTTCATGCATCCAACTAATTCATGTCACACTTCTCAAATCTCCTGAGTTCTCTTTTGAATACTGTCCTACTCTCAACCCCACAACCCTTATCCCTAATTTTTCCGAGCCCCCAATCCATACTTTCAAAGAGGCATTAGAAGACCTGATGCCCCATTTCTACCACATTTCCTCAACCCCTTTATTAAACCCTGACTTTACTCGGTATATTGATAGCAGCTCCTTTATGACATCAGAAAGAAAAAAAGGTACCTGGATATGCAATTTTCTCTGACACCAAGATTATTGAATCCCAACCTCTCCCATTGGAAACCTCTTCCCAAAAGGCAGAAATTATTGCACTAACTAGAGCAGTTACCCTAACAGCTAACAAAAGAGCAAACATATACACAGATTCTAAATATACTTTCCATGTCATACCCTCATATGCTGCCATCTGGAAGGAACGAGGGCTCTTATCTACTAAAGTCTCTCACTTAACTAATGACTTGCTTATACTCCAACTTTGAAAAATAGCTAACATGCCAACTAAAGTAGGTGTCATACATTTCTGAGATCGCCAGGTGGCCTCAGACCCCATTTCACGAGGCAACCATGCCACAGACAGAGAAGCAAAACAAGCCTCACTCCAATCATCAGCTCAATAACTTATAGTAAGTAATCCCCAACATAAAGCCCCTTTACTTCCAGAAAGAAAAAAACATGATTATTACAAGAGAAAGCACAACCATAAGGAGATTATTTACAAAAACAAGGCCACTTTGTCCTTCTTCAATCTTAGGCCACACAGATTCTTACAGACACTTATCAGGCCCTGTACCTAGGCACTAAACCTCTTTATCATCTCTTAAGACCTCTTATCACCTATTCTAACCTTCTTTCACTCCTACAACAAATCACTCACTCTTGCATTATCTGCTCCACAGTCTCATCACAGGGATCCCTAAAGCCTACTCCCTCATTCCCAACACATTAGGCTACAGGACATATCCCAGGAGAGGACTGGCAAATTGACTTCACTTACATGCCTCCAGGAGATCAGCCCTGGGATTTCTTTGGAAGGAATGATGCTAAAGCTGAAACTCCAGTTCTTTTGCCACCTCATGCGAAGAGTTGACTCATTGGAAAAGACTCTGATGCTGGGAGGGATTGGGGGCAGGAGGAGAAGGGGACGACAGAGCATGAGATGGCTGGATGGCATCACTGACCCGATGGATGTGAGTCTGAGTGAACTCCGGGAGTTGGTGATGGACAGGGAGGCCTGGCGTGCTGTGATTCATGGGGTCGCAAAGAGTCAGACATGACTGAGCAACTGAACTGAACTGAACTGAACTGAACATGCCTCTAACATAAGAAATAAAACTCATGGTCACTTTTTCAGGGTGGATTGAGGCTTTACCTATGATATCAGAAACTGCCTCAGAACTAACACAGTTTCTCATACAAGAAATCATCCCTCACTTTGGCCTTCCTCTCTCTCTCCAATCCGATAATGGGCCAGCTTTTATCTCCCAAATCACTCAACAGGTAGCCCAGCTGCTTGGCATAATCCAGAAACTACATATCTTTTATGGACTCAATCCTCAGGAAAAGTAGAAAAGGCAAATTCTATTCTCAAAATGCAGCTAACCAAACTCTAGAACTACAAAGGCCATGGACTGAACCTCTTCCCATGACTTTGGGTCACATTAGGGCTACTCCATGGGCCCCCTCTTTCCTCAGTCCTTTTGAGCTCATGTAGGGACACCATTTTCTCTTAGGTCAGTTCCCTACTGTAAGCCCCTTGCTGGGAGATTATCTTCCCTCATGAGAGAACATGTAGATCGCTCTCTCCCAAAGCCTCATCAAAGGAATTCAACCGACTTAACACTCATAACTGGGGATCAAGTCCTGCTTTAAGCAGGTTTTAAGGTGTAAGGTTTTAAACCTTAAACCCTAAGTATCTCTAGCCTCAATGGACTGGCCCATTTGAGGTTGTTCTAACCACACCAACAGCTGCTAAACGGGCAGGTCATTCCTCTTGGTTTCATCTCTCTAGATTAAAGTGGATTTTAATTTAAGTCCACTCTCCTGGGGTCTTCCTAAGAGACTCTCCATCTCTGTCAAGAAACATTCCCCACTAGGTGGCTCCTTGCTACACCAGTACTGTTCTGGGACCCCCCAGACTTTGACTGGATCGAATTCCGGAAGAAACAGAATGCTGCTGCTAAGTCACTTCAGTCGTGTCCGACTCTGTGCGACCCCATAGACGGCAGCCCACCAGGCTCCCCCGTCCCTAGCATTCTCTAGGCAAGAACACTGGGGTGTGTTGCTATTTCCTTCTCCAATGCATGAAAGTGAAAAGTCAAAGTGAAGTCGCTCAATCGTGTCTGACTCTTAGCAACCCCATGGACTGCAGCCCACCAGGCTCCTCCGTCCATGCAGTTTTCCAGACAAGAGTACTGGAGTGGGGTGCCATTGCCTTCTCCGAAGAAACAGAATAGCCAAACACAAATATCGATAAGTAAAACAAAAACAGATGGTATTGGTTACTAATTGAATTGGGATTCCCCCTACTTACTCTATTCACAATAGTTTACTCTATTTCTCACCCTCAGTGGACTATCTTCAAAAGCTTTCCCTCTGTTTTACCTATTTCTCCATAGTTCTTATTTTGGGGGGTGTGGTCCTCCTCTTACTGTGATCAGCCTAGATGAATTCATTATCCACTTTCCTTCACATAGTAACACAAGACCTTACCTTCCTGGAAACACCACTGTTACTGATCTCCCTTTACTCCTGACTTTATAACTGATTTTTGGCTCCAGGGAGATTTCATAGAGTTCACACCAACCCAAATTTACTTCTACACATGGATTCTTATTTTTATCATTCTCTCCCCTTAGACATGAGATGCCACATCATGATTTTACTCTTATTTCCTCTTCTTTTACAGTTATTTTACTCTTATTCCCTCTTCTTTCACATTAATACCATACCTATAAGTCAGCCTGTCCCAAAGCATGCCTACCTATTCAAAACTGTAAATCTGACCCATCAATTACTCAATTCATGAAACCCAACCCTGGCCAGTGATTGTTGGATTTGCTTATCCATTTCCTCGCCCAGAGAATCAGCACTCCCCATCTCCACAGGTAAATCAACTCACATAAACACTTCTCTTTATCACACATATAGAGGAGAATCTCTCTTTTTATTATACATGAATTATTTATATTCAATTGATCAAATTCACAATCCTGACAAGATACTGACCTCCCTCCTTCTGGATCTCACTTCTACTCACAAAGGACCAACTATAGGAGGACCACCGCCTCTGAAAATCATCTACAACAGTCTCCTTTCTGTCTGTCCAGACAAAACTCTATAAGCAATTCTTACCCCCAACTGGGAACTATACAGCCACACCTCTGTAGTCACACTTCATATCTCTCTTTCCCTTCCAGCCAATCCATCTACCACGCCTCTTGAACTGTGAGACATTCTCTTGCTTTCTCAGGAAGACTCTCTTCTGCATATGGTATAAATGATTCTCTTGTAGGGTCTACACTGGTAAGTTCACTGTCAGTTTTAGAGATTACTAACAAGTTCCCAGAAAGACTCCTATTTGCTATCAATTTCAGCTGATGTCTTCTTATTCCTGGAATGTTTTTCTTATGTGGAACCACCACTTATTTATGTTCTCCCATTAACTGGATGGGAACATGTACCCTGGTATATCTGGTCCCAGATATTTCTATTCTTCCTAACAATCAAACCTTCCCTATCCCACTAACTCATAACCAACCCAAACGGGCAATTCAATTCATTCCTGTATTAATCAGTTTAGGAACAGTGGCTGGGATCGGGACAGGGACTGCAGGACTCAGAGTTTCTTTAAATTACTATCAAAGCCTTTCTAATGACCTCACTGATAGCCTAGAAGAAAGAGCTACCAGCCATATCACTATCCAAAACTAGATTCCCTGGCAGCTGTGATCCTCCAAAACAGAAGAGAATTAGACCTCCTTACAGCAGAAAAAGGAGGCCTATGCCTAATTTTGGAGGAAGCCTATTGCTTCTACACCAATAAATCAGGCATTGTAAAAGAAGCAGCAAGAAATCTGACAAACAGGGCCTCAAAAATATGTCAACAACTCAGTAATTCATGGCAAATCTGGTTAAGCAATTGGAATTGGATACCCTGGGTCCTACCTTTTCTAGGCCCTCTCCTTCTACTTACCCTTATTCTAACTTTAAGTCTATGTTTAATGTGTCTTTTTTCAAATTTTCTTCCGGATCACTTACAAGCCTTCACCAACCGAATTATCCACAAGCTACTTCTAACTTGCTCAAATTATCAAAAACTTCTACCTCACACAACTCCCTTTGACCCACATTCTAGCCTTTTTTGATCTCACCCCTGACACCCCTGTCCCACAAGAAGTAGGTACTGAAGATTGACCTTTGGACCTTTTCCTAAATCTAGAAGCATGGAATGATACAGCCCATATGGGGACTCATTGCTAAGATGGCTTATTATGTTGACCTCGTAAACAAAGAAAATAATTCAAGTGATCCTTGAAACTGACCAAAATTGTCCAATGGACATTCTGTTTGCTCACTGAAGCCTACACTCTTAAAGCTATGAGACCAACACATTCCAGACCTCCAGCTAAGTGACCACAGGACTCAACTACAGGCTAAAAATTAACCATCCCTTCAGAGACTTTTTCATTTGCAGGGTATAAGAAAGACCCCATCAGAAAGGGAAGACACTGGTTCTCCTTAATAGCTAATCATCCTCTTGTTTCCCTCTAATAAATCCCCCTTTTCTTGCCTGACTGCCCAGCTAACTATATTTTTCTCTGCATTCGCCAAATAGACCTGCATACAGATTTCTCAGGAGGCAGGTAAGGTTGTCTGGTATTCCCATCATTTTAAGAATTTTCCACAGTTTCTTATGATCCACACAATCAAAGGCTTTGACAGTCAATATAGCAGAAGTAGATGTTTTTTCTGGAACTCTCTTGCTTTATTGATGATCCAACAGATGTTGGCAATTTGATTTCTGGTTCCTCTGCCTTTCCTAAATCCAGCTTGAACATTTGGAAGTTCATGTACTGTTAAAGTCTGACTTGGAAAATATTGAGTATTACTTTACTAGTGTGTGAGATGAGTGCAATTGTGCAGTAGTTTGAACATTATTTGGCATTAACTTTCTTTGGGATTGGAATGAAAATTGACCTTTTCCAGTGCTGTGGCCACTGCTGAGTTTTCCAAAGTTGCTGGAATAATGAGTGCAGCCCTTTAACAGGATCATCTTTTTGGATTTGAAATAGCTCAACTGGAATTCCATCACCTCCAGTAGCATTGTTCGTAGTGATGTTTCCTAAGGCCCACTTGACATTTCATTCCAAGATGTCTGGCTCTAGGTGAGTGATCACATCATCATGGTTATCTGGGTCATGAAGATCTTTTTTGTGTAGTTCTTTTGTGTGTTTTTGTCACCTTTTTTTTTAATATCTTCTGCTTCTGTTAGATCCATACCATTTCTGTCCTTTATTTTGCCCATATTTGTATGAAATGTTCCCTTGATATCTTTAATTTTCTCAAAAATATCTCTAGTCTTTCCCATTTTATTTTTTTCCTTTGCATAGATCACTGAGGAATGCTTTCTTATCTCTCATTGCCATTCTTTGGAACTCGGCATTCAGATGGATATATCTTTCCTTTCCTATATGGAATTATATAGGAAGTAGCATTTCAGATTGACTATGTCACTTAGTAAGAAGTGCTTTGGTTTTCTTTGTGCCTTTTCTTTTCTTTTTAGTACTGAATAATATTCTATTGTATAGATATACCAGAGTTTATTATATATTCCCTTACTAAACATGATTGCTTCTGTTTTGGCAATTTTGAGTTAAGCTGTTATAAATGTCCTGTACAAGTTTTCAAGCAGACTCGAATTTTCAACTACTTTTGGTAAATATTATGAAAATTAATAAACAGCATTCTCCATTAGAAAGAGTTAGGGGACTGAAAGTGAGACCTCTCACACTCTATGTCTATAGTAAAGATCAATGCAATGAAGAAAAACTTTCTCTTCTTTCCCTGCAAGAATTCAACCAATGAGAAGCTTTCATAATTCAGCTAATGAAGAGTCATGAACCCTTTGTTAACTGTAGACCTCCCACTTCCTTTTTCCATTTATAAAAGTGTTTTCCTCTGCTGGGGATTTACAATGGCTCACTGTGATGGCAGACCTCAAATGGAAATTCTTTGCTGATCACAAATGAATCCATTATTGCTGGGGAATAACTAGCAGTCTGTTTGTTTTCGGTCAGCCAGTATAGGAATCCAGAGATGACACCCAATGACTCTGAGGCTGGTGAGCAAATAAGTTTAATACCCATATCAAGCCCATTGTTGTTCACTGTTTTTCTCACTAAACTTGGAATTTGAGCCTTTTTTTTTTTTTTTTCTTGAAATATATTGCCACTCTCTTTGCATTAGGAAGCTTTCCAAGATTTATTTGTATTTGGGATCTGTTTTAAAGTTTTGTTATTTCTAAATTCCATATAATGGCAAAACCAATACAATATTGTAAACTTAAAAAATAAAAAAAATAAAAATAAAGTTTTGTTCTTTTTAGTTCAGGCTTGTTCTGTATGTGAGTACCTATTTGGAACTTTGGTCCGATTTTGAAGTCAGACTTTTCCATTTGGAGATGACTACACTTTGGGCAAATCCCCTTGAAAGAGAGGCCATTTTGTAAGATATGTGCTTAGCATAGACTTCCACCTGGCTACTCTGAGTCCAGATTATTCCTTCAGACTGGTCGGTATACCAGACCTGTAGGTTGTTTGAACTTTGTAAATGTATGAACTGCTTGAGCTATTTAGCCTGTTTGAAAAAATTTTCTCTTAATCTGGATTTAAACAAAAGAAAAAGGGAAATTAGAGAAATTATTTTCTCTAAGAATTATGGATCCCAATTATCTAAATATTTTGATGGTGCTCCCTTTATAGGAATCTCCGCTGATTTCAGGATTGAAAATCATGGTCCTTCCTTATGGATACTTCTAACTAAGTGCATTGAACTAACCAAATGCAATTTAGAAAGTCAATGACCATTTCGAGAAAATTTCAAAACCCTCACACTTACTTGTGTTAAAATCTAATTGGATAATCAAATAGCTCTAAAGTTTCCCAAAGTGAAAAGAATGCTTATTTCAGTTGGTATTTTCAGGCTTCCAGGTATTATCAGGAGTCAAAATTGACCCTCTGCAAAATAAGAGTTTAAGGTTAAGCGAGGCAAACAAAGAAAGGAAGGTAAAATTCTTTCTGAAGCCCCAAGCTCTTTTCCCTTCTTTATCTCAGGTTCTGCCTCTGGGGCCACCTTCCTTCTTCCTTGTAAATCATCTACACCTCCTCTAGTTCCTCAGCTCCAACATACTAATTATTTCATGGAACTTCCCATTTCCTCTGAACTTTTTAGAACATGTCCTTTAAAATTAAATCTTCTAAGGGTCTAGAAGCTAAACCCTTAAATCTTCATATTCCCTGGACTAAAACTAAACTGTGAGCCATAGCCAAAGATTTTCCCAAAGAATCAAATATCCTCACTGATTTTTTTTTTTTTTTCTGGACTATAGTTGGTTGCCAAAATTGAATTCCAAATTTCTCTCTTATTGGCAAACTTCCATATATTTACTAAACAATGACAAACGATGCAATTTTAGGTCAAAACCAGGGGACACAGATTTTAAGGACTTATAGGAGAGTTTGAGAAACCTGTGTGCTCTTGGACTTCCCAACTCTCAAATTTCCCTTTTTGTTGTACACAAAAAGGAGGGGAATGTCTTTGGGATGCTCACCCCAAAACACAGGGGTCATCATAGACACAAAAGTTAGTATAGTTAAAAACTGGACCCTGTGACCCAGTGATATCCCACTTGCCTTAGAGTCACTATACCACTGTCCTTTTGGCTAGGGCTACCAGGAAAACCCTCATGGGATTCCCTGTAACTTATTATGTACCCCATGCAGTAAAATCTCTCCTTTATTTTAAATCATACTTAACATTTATCAACCAACACTCTCATCTTATATGAAATCTTTTTGCTGGCTTCTACTCACATAACTCTTTTGTTTTATAATGGCCTCAACCCACCTAGTATCCCTCATAACTGCATATTCCTGATGGATAACATCCTGACCTTTTGTCAAGATCTTCAGGAAATCTCTTTGAGTAATGCTGAATTTTCATGATTCACTAATCATTCTTATTTAAAAGGTGACAATGTCAAATACTGTGCTGGGTAGACTGTTACAACTCTTTTTGGTGTTGTTAAGGCAGCATCTTTACCTATGGCTATCACAGCCCATCAGGCTGAACTACATACTCTTATACAGGCTTGTACTTTGACCAATGGCAAAACTGCCCATATTTATATTTATAGTGCATATGCTTTCAAAGTAACTCATAATTTTGGAATGTCGTGGAAGCAACATGGCTCTCTTTCTTATTTCCAGTAAAATGAAAGCAAAATTGGTTAGAATTGTTGTATGTAATATTTTTGGCTGCTGCATTTGCTATTATTACAATTCTGTGGAATATTAAAGTTGACTCTCCATTATCTAGGGGAAATCAAATTGCTGGTAGTTCCACAAGAAATACTTCTTTTAAAGAAATCAAACACAACCAAAATTTATCATGGTTCAAAGAGATATTTCTATAAGTTGTAAAGAATTTTAACATTTGATCTCAGAAAAGGAAAAATAAGAATGAAAATTTAACAATGATTTGTTTGATTAAAAAAAAAGAAAAAGGAGTAGTAGAAGAAAAAGGACCAGATTAAGATGACAGAGTAGAAGAACATGTACTTATCTTCTCCAGCCAGAGCACCAAAGCTTCTATAGGAATACACTGGAACCAACCAAAAAAAAAAAAAAAAAAAAAGGATAGCCTATATCCAAGGACAATGGAAAAGCCACAACAAAATGGTACGAGGGAAACAATTATGATAAAAGCAAATCCTATGCATGCTGGGTAGGTGACTCACAAGCTGGAGAACAATAATGCCATCTTCTCACACTGTTTTAAAGGTTCTAGGCCCCACATCAGGCTCCCCAGCTTGGGAATTCAGCCAAGGGACTGGAAATCCCCAGGGAATCTGATTTCGAAGGTCAGTTGGATTTGATTACAGAGCCTCCATAAGACTGGGGGATAAAGAAACTTTTGGAGGGCACAAACATAATCTTGTGTGCTCCAGGGCCCATAAGAAAGGAGCAGCAGCTCCCACGGAGACTGGGCCAGAACTAGCTGTGAGTCTTTGAGGGTGTACTTCAGAGGCATGGATTGGCAGTGTCCTGCCTAGCAGATGGAGGCATTGACAGTGTCAGTCCTTGGACCTGTATCCCAGCATAGGCCCTCTTGGAGGTCACCAATAGCCATAATATAGAAGCCCATAGACTCCAAGACTGGGTTGCCTAAGGCCAAACAACTAACAGGAAGGGAGCACAGCCCCATCCATCAGTAGTTCAGTTCAGTTGCTTAGTTTTGTCCTACTCTGCAACCCCATGGACTTCAGCATGCCAGGCTTCCTTGTTCATCACCAACTACCAGAGCTTGTTCAAACTCATGTTCATTGAGTTGGTGATGCCATCCAACCCATATCATCCTTTGTCGTCCCCTTCTTCTCCTGCCTTAAATCTTTCCCAGCATCAGGTTCTTTTTCAATGAGTCAGTTCTTCCCATCAGATGGCCAAAGCAGACAACTGGATTAAAGTTTTTGAAGCATGGCCTTACCAACCAGAGCAAGGCCCAATTTCCCCCCTAGCAAGTCTCTCCCATCAGGAAGCTTGCACAAATCTCTTATGCTCATCTGCCAGAGAACAGACAGAAGAAATAAGAGCTACAATCCCATTAGCCTCCAGAATTAACACCACAATCACAGAAACTACTGAAAATGAAAAGAAATGAGATTATGTCCCAGAGGAAGGAATAAGATAAAACCCAAAAAAAGCAACTAAATTAAATGGAGATAGCCAACCCCTCAGGAAAAAAGAGAAAATTCAGAATAATGATAATAAAGATGATTCTGGGTCTTAGGACAAGAATGGAGGCAAAGTTTGAGAAGATGCAAGAAATGTTTATCAAGGAACTAGAAGAATTAAAGAACACCAAACAGAGATGAACGACATATTAAAAGAAATCAATAGCAGAATAACTGAGGAAGAACAATGGATTCGTGACCTGGAAGACAGAATGGTTGAAATCAATGCTGCAAAATAGAATTAAAAAAAAAAAAAAAAGGAAAAGAAATGAAGACAGCCTAACAGACCTCTGGGACAACATTAAATGCATCGATATTTGCATTATAGGGGGTCACAAGAGAAGAGGGAGAGAATGGATCTGAGAAAATATTTGAAGAGATAATAGCTGAAAACCAGCTCAGAAAATGGGTAGAAGACCTGAAGAGACAATTCTCTAAACACAACACAATTGGGAAAGGAGAACGTCAAAGCTGTATATTGTGAATATGCTTATTTAACTTATATGCAGTGTATATTATTAGAAATGCCAGGCTGGGTGAAGCACAAGCTGGAATCAAGATTGCAGGGGGAAATATCAATAACCTCAGATACACAGATCACACCACTCTTATGGCAGAAAGAAAAGAGGAACTAAAGAACTTCTTGATGAAGGGGAAAGGGAAGAGAGAAAGGTCCTATCACTTCATGGCAAATAGACGGGAAAACAATGGAAACAGTGACAGACTTAATTTTCCTGGATTCCAAAATCACTGCAGATGGTAATTGCAGCCATGAAATTAAAAGACACTTTCATCTTGGAAGAAAAGCTATGACAAACCTAAACCATTTAAAAAATGGAGATATCACTTTGCCAGCAAATGTCCATATAGTCAAAGCTCTAGTTTTTCCAGTAGTCATGTAGGGATGTGAGAGTTGGACCATAAAGAAGACTCAGTGCCAAAGAATTGATGCTTTTCAACTGTGATGTTACAGAAAGACTCTTGAGAGTCCCTTGGACTGCAAAGAGATCAAACCAGTCAATTCTAAAGGAAATCAATCCTGAATATTCATTGGAATAAATGATGCTGAAGCCGAAGTTCCAAAAATTTGGCCACCTGTTGTGAACAGCTGAATCATCAGAAAAGTCCCTGATGCTGGGAAAGATTAAAGGCAGGAGGAGAAGGGGACGACAGAGGATGAGATGGTTGGATGGCATCACCAACTCAATGGACATGAGTTTGAGCAATTTCCAGGAGATGGTGAAGGACAGGGAACTGTGGCATGCTGGAGTCCATGGGGTTGCAAAGAGTCAGACACGACTGAGCCATGGAAAAAGAACAACTAAAACAGGCATACAGATGGCCAATGAGCACATGAAAAGATGTTTAAAATTGCTATTTATTAGAGAAATGCAAATCAAAACTACAATAAGATATCACCTCAACCTGTCAGAATGGCTATCATAAAATGGAGTGCAAAAACCAAATATTGGAGAGG
Source organism: Bubalus kerabau (assembly GCF_029407905.1). Taxonomy (NCBI): domain Eukaryota; kingdom Metazoa; phylum Chordata; class Mammalia; order Artiodactyla; family Bovidae; genus Bubalus; species Bubalus kerabau. The sequence continues at coordinate 12,102,657 of NC_073632.1, read as the reverse complement.
GTGTGGAGAGAAGAGAACCCTATTACACTATTACTGGGAATGTTAATGGTTCAGGCACTATAGAGAACCATATGGAAGTTCCTCAAAAAAACTAAAAATACAGCTACCATATGACCCTGCAATCCCATTCCTGGGCATATATGCAGAGAAAAACATGGCCCCCCAAAAAACATGCACCCCAACGTTCATTGCAGCACTGTTTACAATGGCCAAGACATGGAAACAACCTAAATATCCATCGTCAAAGGAATCCACAAAGAAAATGTGGAGATACATATATATATATATATATATATATATATATATACACACACACACACACACACACAATAGAATATTACTCAGTCATTAACAATAATGAAATATTGTCATTTGAACAACATGGATGGACCTTGAGAGTGTCATACTGGGTGAAGTAAGTCAGACAGAAAGGAAAAATATCATATGACATTCTTTATATGTGAAATCTAAAAATAAATGATACAAATTAACTTACAAAACAGAAAGAGAATCAGAGACTTAGAAAGAAACTCATGTTTGCTTTGGGGAAGGAATATTTAAGGACTTTGGGAAGGTCATGTACACACTCCTATATTTCAAATGGATAAACAACAAAAACCTGTTGTATATCACATGGAACTCTGCTCAATAGTATGTGTCAGCCTGGATAGGACAGGGGTTTGGGGAAGAATGGATACATGTATTTGTATGGCTGAGTCCCTTCACTGTCCATCTGAAACTATCACATTGTTAATTGGCTAAACCCCAATATAAAACGTTTTGGGGGGTTAAAAACAATTTAACATTAAATTAAACAACAAAAAACAGAAAGCTCTAATTTGAATTAAATAACAACCTAGTTCTACTGGAGAATCTAAAATTCTCATTCCTCACTATTGTACATACATTAAACCACTGGTCTACTGACAAAATAATAGCTTTCATGAATCAGTATTGATGGGATAATCTTATTGAGGCCATACAAACTGTCCTGCTTCATTTTTCATGCTTGTCTGAAGTACAACCAAGGAAAGCATGTTCGTACAGGCCTCAGCCACTTTAAATTATGAAGCCTAGTGGAGAATTTGAGCTCTAAAAAATTGATTTCATATATATTCCTCTGTCCCATAGAAATAAATATGTTTTAGTCATGGCCTATATATTTTCAAAATGGACCGACGCCTTCCCTTGAAGACAAAATACTGCCTCTTTGTGGCTAAAAGTCCATTTGAACGAGTTCATCCCTATCTGGTGAACTCATTCTCCAACTTCATAGTGATTCAGGAACCCATTTTACTGGTGAGGTACTTCAACAAGTCTGTGCTGTTTCTCAGCACTTTAATTATGCTTACCATCCTCAGTCCTCTAGTTTAGTTGAACATACCAATAAAATTATTACGACTTGGATCAAAGAATTTGTAGAGGCCCTCTAAACATCTTGACCAAAATTATTGTCATTGGTCCTATATCTCAGATCTCAGTTCAGTTCAGTCGCTCAGTCATGTGCGATGCTTTGCAACCCCATGGATTGCAGCACACCCAGCTTCCATGTCCATCACCAACTCCCTGATCTTGATCAAACTCATGTGCATTGAGGCAGTGATGCCATCCAACCATCTCATCCTCTGTCGTCCCCTTCTCCTCCTGCCTTCAATCTTGCCCAGCATCAGGGTCTTTTCCAATGAGTCAGTTCATCCCATCAGGTGGCCAAAGTATTGGAGTTTCAACTTCAACATCAGTTCTTCCAATGAATATTCAGGACTGATTTCCTTTAGGATTGACTGGTTGGATATCCTTTCAGTCCAAGGGACTCTCAAGAGTCTTCTCCAACTACTTAGTTCAAAAGCATCAGTTCTTTGGTGCTCAGCTTTCTTTATAGTCCAACTCTCAAATCCATACATTACTATTGGAAAAACCTTAGATTTGACTAAATGGACCTTTGTTGGCAAAGTAATGTCTCTGCTTCTTAATATGCTGTCTAGGTTGGTCATAACTTTCCTTCAAGGAGCAAGCTTCTTTTAATTTAATGGCTGCAGTCAACATCTGCAGTGATTTTGGAGCCCAAAAAATAAAGTCTTCCACTGTTTCCCCAGTTTCCTCATCCATTTGCCATGAAATGATGGGACTGAATGCTATGATCTTAGTTTTCTGAATGTTGAGTTTTTAAGTCAGCTTTTTCATTCTCCTCTTTCACTCTTATCAAGAGACTCTTCAGTTCTTCTTCACTTTCTTCCTTAAGGGTGGTGTCATCCGCATATGTGAGGTTATTGATATTTCTCCTGTATTTCTTGATTCCAGCTTATGCTTCATCCAGCCCAGCATTTCACATGATGTATTCTGCATATAAGTTAAATAAACAGGGTGGCGATATACAACCTTGATGCACTCCTTTCCTGATTTGCAACCCGTCTGTTGTTCTATGTCCAGTTGCCCCACAGTCAGTCTCTCCCATCCTGAGATGCTTTTTGAGGTAGTCACAGGATGCCCAATGTACTTTTCCATCTGCCTCGTTTGACCTATGATTGATAAAAGGAGAGATATTCCAATATTGCAAAAGCCCAGTTGCTCTTTAGAAAAGACTGTTATGCTAGGAAAGATTGAAGGCAAGAAGAGAAGGGGACGACCGTGGATGAAATGGTTGGATGGCATCACGGACACAATGGACAGGAGTTTGGGAAAGCTCCGGGAGATGGTGAAGGACAGGGAAGCCTGACATACTTCGGTTTATGGGGTCACAAAGCCACACAACTGAATGACTGAACAACAACAAATTGCTCTGTAAAATATAACCATGTATTGATACAGCTATGTTTTCACAGCTTTCTTTCTGGAAACAAAGATACTAATTTTAAGAATCATACTTGCAATCTGGAGATTTGATCTATTGAAAAATATACCTACAGAAATACTTTTTAACCTTCATGGAAAGGTATCTATCAAGTACTTCTAAACAGACCCTGTGCTGTCAGATTGTAAGGAATGTACTCTTATTCACATGCCACACTTAAGTGTGAAAGTCCCTCAGTTATGTCTGACTCTTTGTGACCACATGGACTATAAAGTCCATGGAATTCTCCAGGTCAGAATACTGGAATGGCTAGTCTTTCCATTATCCAGGTGATCTTCCCAACCCAAGGATTGATTCCAGGTCTCCACACTGCTGGCAGATTCTTTACCAGCTAAGCCACCAGGGAAGCCCATGGCACACTTAAAGCAGTTACTAAACTGACTGAACCTGTACATCAACCAGTGACCTGAAGGTAAAAATTTCCCAGAATTGAAGCAGATTTTATCTGAAGAGAGATCTTTCCCAATATTTACTTTAGATGATCTGCAGTGTCCAAGATCTTGATAACATAGGAAATTTACATAAAAACTTCCTGAGTGTTATCTCTACTCCTCCTCCTTGTTACTCAGTTCATGCAAAAGTAATTGCTGTTTTACATTGTTGAAAATTGACATTTGATATTGATATCCTTAAATGTGGCCATTTATGCATCATTTTAATGTGTATTTTATTGGTTTATATTTATTTTGTTAAAGACTTATCATTTGTTGCTTATTTCAATTTTTTTTTAGACTATAGAAATGATGTAAGACCAAAAACATATTCAGGCGATTTTCTTATCTAAGTACAAAATGGGTCATAAAGCAGTGGAGACAGCTCGCATTATCAGCAATGCCCTTGGCCTAGTAACTAATAAGGAACATACAGTGCAGTGGTGGTTCAAGAAGTTTAGCAAAGGAGTCGAGAGCCTTGAAGACAAGGAGCATAGTGGCTAGCCATTGAGTTTGACAATGACCAATTGAGAGCAATCATCAAATCTGATCTTCTTACAACCTCACAAGAAGTTGACAAAAAACTCATTGCCGACCATTCTATGGTTGTTTGTTGACTTTTGAAGCAAATCGTTGTTCACTTTCGGCAGGGTGATAATGATCAATAAGTGGACAAATGAAAATTAAAAAAAAAAAAAAAGAAAAAAAAAGAGAGGGAGAAACATTATTTTGTAGTGTCATCTTCTCTTACTCTACAAAATAATGAACCATTTCTCCATTGGATTGTGACACGTGACAAAAAGTGGATGGTATACAACAACCAGTGATGACCAGCTCAGTGTTTGAGCTGAGAGTAAGCTTCAAAGCACTTCCCAAAGCCAAACTTGCACCAAAAAAGTCATAGTCACTGTTTGGTGTCCTACTGCCAGTCTAATCCACTACAGCTTACTGAATCCCAGTGAAACTGCTACATTTGAGAAGTATGCTATCAAGACTGTCACAGCTCTGGCAATAAAAGTCAATAGACTCTTTTCTTTTTTTTTTGCTTGGGGACTTCCTCATGGCTGGTCTTGTAGGCAGACCCAAAATTGCAGACTTCTGGATCTGTGGTTTCATCTTTGATATTAATTTAACGATATTCTTAGTGCCTTAAATATTTTTTCTTCCTCTCTTCTTTTATTGTTCTCATTATATGTTTGGTACATTATTTTCAGTTGTGCTACAAACCCTGAAAGTTCTGTTTTTTTGTTTGTTTGTTTGTTTTTTTTAATCTTTTTTGTTTTTATTTTCTTTGCTTTTTTTGGCTTTTGGGAATTCTATTAAGATATTCTCAAATTCAGATAATTTTTCTATCATGTTCAGGTTACTAATAAGCCTAAAATGACAATCTTCACTTTTGTTAACAGTATTTTTATTTTAAGTATCTCTTTGATTCTTTGTTAAGGTTTCACTCTCTTGTTTGCACTGCCCAGCTGCCTTTTCATGTTGTCTACTTTAACCATTAAAGTCGTTAGTATATTAATCATGTTTGTTTAAATTTCCAGTTTGCTAATACCAATATCTTGGCATGTCTGGTTCTGATGCTTGTTCTGTTTTTTCTATGTGTGTTTTGTTTTTGCCCTTTTATATGCCTTATAACTTTTTTTTTTATCATTAAACATGATGTAAATGAAACTTATGTAAATAAACCTTTAGAAATATGGTGATGAACTGTGAAAGTGAAAGTCACTCAGTCCTGCCGGACTTTTGCGACTCCATGGACCATACAATGGGAAAGGGAAATATCCTTGTTTTGCTTTTGCCTTTTTATATGTCTTATAACTTTTTTTCTTGATCATTCGACATGATATAAATGAAACTTCTGTAAATAAACCTTTAGACATATGGTGATGAACTGTGAACGTGAAAGTCACTCAGTCGTGTCGGACTTTGCGATTGCATGGACTATACGGTGGGAAAGGGAAATATTCTAGAGTCTTATAATTAGATCTCAGAATTGTTTTTCTACCCTCAAGTCAGTTAAGCTCTGAAAATATTGTTGTAAATTAGGCTCTTTGGTTAAGTGCTCTCCCCTGAGGGTAGGCTTAATTAGGAACAGGGTGTTCTGGCACATTTCAAAATAGTTGTTTTTCCTTTCCCCTTGCGTGAGTGTCACAAAGAGTCGGACACGACTGAGCAACTGAACTGAACTGAACTGCGTGAGTGCATTTTACATTGATATTTATACTTGGAATCTTGTGGAGCCCCTGAAGGCGAATTTTACAATATTATGGGGGCCCCTAATGATGGAGTTATTCTGGAATCTTTAACTCTCAGGCTTGTTGACATCTAGCCTCCAGCCATCTGTCAATTCCAATTCAGGTTTTCCTACTCCACTGCTAGTATCCATGGAGTTATTTACTCTAGCACTTTGTTTTCTTATATAGCCTGTCCATCTCTCCAGTTTGGGAATCAGTGGTTTGCCCTATGATCTCGCTTCTTTTATCAGTCTAAAATGAGTTGTTGATTTTTCAGTTCAGGATTTTACTTTTTAGTATAGAAAGATAACTTACAATTTCTTTACAGTGGAAGTAAATACCACATTTAAATCATTTTTTGTTACAATTTAACCCTCATAATATCGTTGAAAAATAGTGAACACATATTTTTAAAATAATTTTAATATTGTATCTACTTATTTATTTTTACTATCTGAATAAAATAGTTCACTGGAAAATTATAGAATATAATTCTATGTTCACCAGTACTCTATGTATAGAACTACAAATCTTATCAAATAGGATAATTCATTAGTTTTTACTTCTTCCATAAAAATTACCATACATTTATCAGCTTAAAACATTTTTTTTTCTTTTAATTTCACAGTCGTATAAATCAAAACCCCAGGTTTTGGCTTAATTGGGGCTCTGCTCTATTTTTCACAAAAATCAGCCATCAGGAGGGTTCTGCTTCTCTCTGGAGGTGCTGGTAATGAATCTACTCCCAGGTTCATTCAGGACATTAGCAGTATTTAGTTCTATTACAGGTCTTGGATTGAAATTTTCCTTTGTCTATTCATCACTGGTTAGGGTCATTCACAGCTTCCAGGGGCACACTGTATTTCATAACTCGTGGCCCTTTTAGTCAAGCTTTAATGACAGTAATGCCTAGTCAATTTCCTATGCTTTGACTGTCTCTGATCTCCTCTTCTACCTATGCCTTTTCTGTCTTCCTCCTTATTTTTGTTCTCTGATGGTTTTTCATATCTCTTCATTTTTAGTGCTCCTGTGCCTACACTGACCTCACCTGGATCAGTCAGTTCAGTCCAGTTCAGTTCAGTCACTCAGTCACGTCTGACTCTACGAGACCCCATGAATCACAGCACACCAGGCCTCCCTGTCCATCATCAACCCTCGGAGTTCACCAAGACTCACGTCCATCAAGTCAGTGATGCCATCCAGCTATCTCATCCTCTCTTGTCCCCTTCTTCTCCTGCTCTCAATCCCTTCCCGAATCAGAGACTTTTCAATGAGTCAACACTTCATATGAGGTGGCCAAAGTACTGGAGTTTCAGCTTCAGCATCATTCCCTCCAAAGAAATCCCAGGGCTGATCTTCAGAATGGACTGGTTGGATCTCCTTGCAGTCCAAGGGACTTTCAAGAGTCTTCTCCAACACCACAGTTCAAAAGCATGAATTCTTCAGTGCTCAGCTTTCTTCACAGTCCAACTGTCACATCCATACATGACCACAGGAAGCACCATAGTCTTGACTAGAAGGACCTTTGTTGGCAAAGTAACGTCTCTGCTTTTCAATATGCTATCTAGATTGGTCATAACTTTTCTTCAAAGGAGTAAGTGTCTTTTAATTTCATGGCTGCAGTCATCATCTGCAGTGATTTTGAAACCCCAAAAATAAAGTCTGACACTGTTTCCACTGTTTCTTCATCTATTTCCCATGAAGTGATGGGACTGCATGCCATAATCTTCGTTTTCTGAATGTTGAGCTTTAAGCCAATATATTTACTCTCCATTTTCACTTTCCTCAAGAGGCTTTTTAGTTCCTCTTCACTTTCTCAATAAGGGTGGTGTCATCTGCATATCTGAGGTTATTGATATTTCTCCTGGCAAATTGGATTACAGCTTGTGCTTCTTCCAGCCCAGCGTTTTTCATGATGTACTCTGCATAGAAGTTAAATAAGCAGGGTGACAATATACAGCCTTGACGTACTCCTTTTCCTATTTGGAACCAGTCCGTTGTTCCATGTCCAGTTCTAACTGTTGTCTCCTGACCTGCATATAGGTTTCTCAAGAGGCAGGTCAGGTGGTCTGGTATTCCCATCTCTTTCAGAATTTTCCAGAGTTTATTGTGATCCACACAGTCAAAGGCTTTGCATTGTTAATAAAGCAGAAATAGATGTTTTTCAGGAACTCTCTTACTTTTTCCATGATCCAGCCAATGTTGGCAATTTGATCTCTGTTTCCTCTGCCTTTTCTAAAACCAGCTTGAACATCTGAAAGTTCATGGTTCACGTATTGCTGAAGTCTGCCTTGGAGAACTTTGAGCATTATTTTACTAGCGTGTGAGATGAGTACAATTGTGCATTAGTTTGAGCATTCTTTGGCATTGCCTTTCTTTGGGATTGGAATGAAAACTGCCCTTTTCCAGTCCTGTGGCCACTGCTGAGTTTTCCAAATTTGCTGGTATATTGAGTGCAGCACTTTCACAGAATCATCTTTCAGCATTTGAAATAGCTCAACTGGAATTCCATCACCTCCACTAGCTTTGTTCGTAGTGATGCTTTCTAAGGCCCACTTGACTTCACATTCCAGGATGCCTGGCTCTAGGTGAGTGATCACACCATCATGATTATCTTGGTCTTGAAGACCTTTTTTCTACAATTCTTCTATGTATTCCTGCCACCTCTTCTTAATATCTTCTGCTTCTGTTAGGTCCATACCATTTCTGTCCTTTATCGAGCCCATCTTTGCATGAAATATTCCCTTGGTATCGCTAATTTTCTTGAAGAGATATCTAGTCTTTCCCATTCTGTAGTTTTCCTCTATTTCTTTGCATTGATCACTGAGGAAGTCTTTCTTATCTCTTCTGGCTATTCTTTGGAACTCTGCATTGAGATGCTTATATTTTTCCTTTGCTCCTTTGTTTTTCACGTCTCTTCTTTTCACAGCTATTTGTAAGGCTCCTCCTCAGACAACCATTTTCCTTTTTGCATTTCTTTTCCATGTGGATGGTCTTGATCCCTGTCTCCTCTACAATGTCATGAACATCTGTCCATAGTTCACCAGGCACTCTTTCTATCAGATCTAGTCCCTTAAATCTATTTCTCACTTCCACTGTATAATCATAAGGGATTTGATTTAGGTCATACCTGAACGGTCTAGTGGTTTTCCCTACTTTCTTCAATTTAAGTCTGAATTTGCCTATAAGAAGTTCATGATCCAAGCCAGAGTCAGCTCCTGGTCTTGTTTTTGTTGTTTTGTTGCAGCCATCTTTGACTGCAAAGAATGTAACCAATCTGATTTCGTTGTTGACCATCTGGTGATGTCCACGTGTAGAGTCTTCTCTTGTGTTGTTGGAAGAGGGTGTTTGCTATGACCAGTGCATCTTCTTGGCAAAACTCTATTAGACTTTGCCCTGCTTCATTCCGTATTCCAGGGCCAAATTTGCCTGTTACTCCAGGTGTTTCTTGACTTCCTACTTTTGCATTCCATTCCCCTATAACGAAAAGGACATCTTTTCTGGGTGTTAGTTCTAAAAGGTCTTGTAGGTATTCATAGAACCGTTCAACTTCAGCTTCTTTAGAGTTATCGGTTGGGACATAGACTTGGATTACTGTGATATTGAATGGTTTGCCCTGGAAATGAACAGAGATCATTCTGTCATTTTTGAGATTGCATCCAAGTACTGCATTTCAGACTCTTTTGTTGACCATGACGGCTACTCAATTTCTTCTAAGGGAGAAGTAGATATAATTCCTGCAGTAGTAGATATAATGGTCATCTGAGTTAAATTCACCCATTCCAGTCCATTATTAGTTCGCAGAGTCCTAGAATGTTGATGTTCACTCTTGCCATCTCCTTTTTGACCACTTTCAATTTGCCTTGATTCATGGACCTGACATTCCAGGTTCCTATGCAATATTGCTCTTTATAGCATTAGACATTGCTTCTATCACCAGTCACATCCACAACTGGGTATTGTTTTTTCTTTGGCTCCATCCTTTCATTCTTTCTGGAGTTCTTTCTCCACTGATCTCCAGTAGCATATTGAGCACCTACCAACCTGGAGAGTTCCTCTTTCAGTATCCTATAATTTTGCCTTTTCATACTGCTCATGGGGTTCTCAGGCAAGAATACTGAAGTGGTTTGCCATTCCCTTCTCCAGTGGACCACATTCTGTCAACCCTCTCCACCATGACCCACCCATCTTGGGTGGCCCCACAGGCATGACTTAGTTTCATTGAGTTAGACAAGGCTGTGGTCCTAGTGTGAATAGATTGACTAGTTTTTTTTTGTGATTATGGTTTCAGTGTGTCTGCCCTCTGATGCCCTCTTGCAACATGTACCGTCTTACATGGGTTTCTCTTACCTTGGACATGGAGTATCTCTTCATGGCTGCTCCAGCAAAGCACAGCCGCTGCTCCTTACCTTGGACGAGGGGTATCTCCTCATGGCCACCTCTCCTGACCTTGAATGTGGAATAGCTCCTCTAGGCCCTTCTGCGCCCACACAGCCACCACTCCTTGTGTGTGGGGTAGCTCCTCCCAGCTGCCACCCCTGGCCTCAGGCGGGGGGTGGCTTCTCCTGGCCGCTGCCCCTGACCTCGGTTGTGGGGTAGCTCCTCTCTGCTGCTCTTGTACTGTTGCAGCCTGGCACTCTTGGCCACCGCCCCTGACCTCGGATGTGGGGTAACTCCTCTTGGCCGCCGCCCCTAGGGCATGGGGTCCTCTCGGCTTCTGCCCCTGTCCTCGGACGTGGGGTAGCTCCTCTCGGCCACACTATGTGTGCCATTGCAGCCGCCCGCAGCTACCTCACCTTCATAATCCAGCATAATCTCTCTTTTTTAAGAACAGCTGACTTAATAAATATATCTGCCCTTCACAGAAGAACCTATTAATAGACAATTGTTTAACTGAATAATCTTAGGGATAGAAACTTTGTGAAAAGACAAAGTAATTTAAGAATCATTACTACTACAAGTTATAAGTCTTTTAATTTTATTATTTCCTTAAAATATCAGTTAACAAGGTAGTAAGCCATTCTGACTATGACACAAAGATAATTGATAGGCTGATTATGTCAAGTTTCATGAGATTTGTGCAAATGATCTCAATAAATAGTGGTGGTTGAAACTAAGTATATTTTGAATTGTAATTACAACATGGGGCCTTAATGAATAATTGCACTTTTGAGAGTTCATCTGTATTTGCTTTCTTGAAGTGACTGGGGAATTTGAGTAGAATCAAAATTTGCATTTTTTATTTTACAAGTGTAATTTATCATATTGACTATATTTCATAAGTAAAATATTATTGTGATTTAATCTTATAAAATATAAAAGATACAAGGAAATTTTGGAGAGCTATTATTTAACTTTTTCAAATGCCCTTAATATTTAATTAGTACTATTAACTTAATGGGTTTCCCTGGTGGCTCAGACAATAAAGAATCTTCCTGTAATACAAGATACCTGGGTTTGATTCCTGGGTCAGGAAGATCCCCTGTAGAAGGGAATGGCTATCAACTCCAGTATTCTTGCCTGGAGAATTCCATGGACAGAGGAGCCTGGTGGGCTACAGTCCACAGGGTCACAGAGTAGACATGGCTAAGTGGCAGTGCTCCCATACACTTCACTAACTTAATACAAAATCCATTCTCCATCTTGTATTTCAAAATAAATCTGATTATATGATGAATCATTTGACTTCTCCAAATCATACTGTTCATTCAACAAAAGGAGAAGATGTTTATTTTTATTGATGTCCCCTTCTAATTATTCCATCTTATAGTCTACATTAAAACAGTTACATTTTTACATGCAATCATTAACTGAGCCCTTGAGTACTATGATAATACTTTTACTATCAAACCTTTATGATAGAAGAGATACTTTTCAAAAATATAATATAAATAAATAAAAATTTTACTCTTTTCCATTCTCCTTTTCCTGGAAGAGGAAGTTCTGATCTCCAAATGACTGTAAAATCTTCACAGGCCTTAACATGTATTCAGTTCAGTTCAGTTGCTCAGTCATGTCTGTCTCTTTCTGACCCCACAGACTGCAGCAAACCAGCCCTCCTTGTCCAACACCAACTCCTGGAGTTTACTCAAACTCATGTCCATTGGGTTGGTGATGCCATCCAACCATCTCATCTTCTGTCATCCCCTTCTCCTCCTGCCTTCAATCTTTCCCAGCATCAGGATCTTTTGAAATGAGTCAGGTGGCCAAAGTATTGTGATTTCACATTCAACATCAGTCCTTTCAGTGAATATTTAGGACTGATTTCCTTTAAGATGAGAAGGCAATGGCACCCCACTCCAGTACTCTTGCCTGGAAAATCCCATGGACGGAGGAGCCTGGAAGGCTGCAGTCCATGGGGTCGCTGAGGGTCGGACAAGACTGAGCGACTTCACTTCACTTTCACTTTCCTTTAAGATGGACTGGTTGGATCTCCTTGATGTCCAAGGGACTCTCAAGAGTCTTCTCTAACAACACAGTTAAAAAGCATCAATTCTTTGGTGCTCAGCTTTCTTTATGGTACACCTCTCACATTCGTACATGACTACTGGAAAAAACCATAGCCTTGACTAGACAGACTTTTCTTGGCAAAGTAATGTCTATGTTTTTAATATTCTGTCTAGTTTGGTCATAACTTTTCTTCCAAGGAGTAAGCGTCTTTTAATTTCATGGCTGCAGTCACCATCTGCAGTGATTTTGGAGCCCAAAAATTTAAAGTCTGACACTGTTTCCACTGTTTCCCCATCTATTTCCCATGAAGTGATGGGACCAGATGCCATGATCTAAGTTTTATGAATGTTGAGCTTTAAGCCAACATTTTCACTCTCTTCTTTCACTTTCAAAAATGGTTCTTTAGTTCCTCTTCACTTTCTGCCATAAGGGTTATGTCTTCTGCATATCTGAGGTTATTGATATTTTTCCTGGCAATTTTGATTCCAGCTTGTGCTTCATCCAGCCCAGCATTTCACATGATGTACTCTGCATATAAGTTAAATAAGCAGGGTGACAATATACAACCTTGACGTTCTCCTTTGGCAATTTGGAACCAGTCTTTTGTTCCACGTCCAGTTCTAACCGTTGCTTCCTGACCTGCATTCAGATTTCTCAAGAGGAAGGTCAGCTGTCTTTAAGAATTTTCCACAGTTTGTGGTGATCCACGAAGTCTTCCCCTGTGGCTCAGCTGGTAAAGAAACCACTCATAGTGAGGGATACTTGGGTTTGATCCCTGGGTTGGGAACATCCCCTAGAGAATGGAAAGGCTACCCACTCCAATATTCTGGCCTAGAGAATATACAGTCCATGGAATCACAAAGAGTCAGACATGACTGAACGACTTTCACTTCACTTTTACACAGTCACACAGATTAGGACATTTTATACATCAAAGAGTTGTTAAAAACATCATGAAACATAAAAACATATAAAGCCGAAAATAATAAAAAAAATTATCATAAAAGTCTCATTGATTTTAGAAATGAATGAAATATTCTAGAATACATTCTTAAATAGTCATTTAAAAATAATTCAACTTACTAATAAGCTACAAAGTACTGGAGGATTTCTATTTTGCCTACAAAATATTTTAAAATAATCCAATAATCACCACAAAAGATTAAAATCACTTTTCCTACTTCTCTAGTTATGGATAGTACTCTCTGTAGCCCTAATGATCAGTGATATTTACAGTGTTGGCCTTGAAATTACAACATTGAACATTTTGGTAGGAACACACATATGAAAAGTTTTTTGTTTGTTTGTTTTAATTTGTTAAAGCACCTTAAGGCCAAAAGAGTGTGAACGATGGCCATTCAGAAGTGAGAGTGTTTGCAACATTTGGTTTACAGTGATGGTTCTCAAAGAGTGGTCTCCAGTATTTACAACAGTATTTCATGGAAAGCTGATACACATGTAAATTATCATGTCTTATTCTACTTATTTGTATGTACTGAAAACAAACTTCTAGAAGGAATCACAATCACTTGTGTTTACAAGCTCTCTAGATAATTCTCAAATAGCTGAAGTTTGAAAGAACCACTGGTCTGATGAATAGGGAGAAAATAAAAATTTTAGAAATCTGTGACTGTAATTGGGAAAAAAAAATGAATTTGACTATTAAGGTGCAGATAATTTTAACTTACAGGATTTGAAATGAAGATTTTGAAGATGAGTTTGTAAAATGAATTTTTTGGGGGAAAATGTTGAAACAAATAAAGCACACAAATACTTAAGTTGGTCTCCTTTTCAGTTCTAAAAAGAAATATGTAATTCCATCTGTACAAAGGACAGACTTCATTTTGAGAATATTCTATTTGAGAATATAGAATTTATTGCATTTATGTAATAGTGACTGAAATGCAGATACTGGCTAACAGAGTTGTGATAAAATAATGAACACAATGTTAGCTGTGATTTAGACTTTAATATGCATGAGCTTATTATTCAAATATCCTTCTGCTATTGCATGCCACAGTATTTAAGAAAAGATAATTGTGAATTTATATAAAATTACTCCACTATGTAGCAAGTATACAGTGAATCTGTCTTTCCTTCAGTTCTCTCTCTCTCTTTTTTTTTTTTTTTTAATTTTTATTGGAGTAGAATTGTTTTACAGTGTTGTGTTAGTTTCTGCTGTACAGGATAGTGAAACAGCTGTATATAGATATATATACATCTCCCCTCTTTTTGGATTTCCTTTCCACTTACATCACCACAGAGCATTGAGTAGAGGTTCCACGTGCTACACAGTAGGTTTTCATTAGTTATCTTTTTTTTTTTTTTTTTTACATAATTGTGTATCTATGTCAACCTCAATCTCCCAATTTATCCCACTTCCCCTTTCTCTACTTGGTGTCCATACATTTGTTCTCTATGTCTGTGTCTCTATTTTTGCTTTGTAAATTCATAAGAACATTTTTTTCTAGATTCCACATATATGCATTAATATACAATATTTATTTTTGTCTCTTACTCCACCCTGTATGACAGTCTTTAGGTCCATCCACATCTCTGCAAATGACACAATTTTGTTCCTTTTTGTGGCTGATCAATATTCCATTGCCCCACAGTTCTAAAAGCGTTATTATAAGAAAAAAATCCCTGGAGAAAGAAATGGCAGTCCATTCCAATATTCTTACCTGGAGAATCCCATGGACAGAGCAGCCTGGCAGGCTATAGTCTATAGGATTGCAAAGAGTCAGAAATGACTAAAGTGACTTAGCATGCACCTAGGAAAAGATGTCCCTCCTTGCTTTCTATAGAAGAGTGGCAACCATGTATACAGAGATTTACAGAAGAAATCTCATTTTTTTTTTTAATGTGGGTTATTTTACTTCACTAAGTAATGTTATATATATGTAAGAAATGTATAAATGATTATTTTTATTTTTCACTTTATGTTCTTGTAAATCATTTTCTCTTTTACTATTGTTATATTTTTTAGACATTTTAGTCCTGGGCTATATATGAATCAAAATTGAACTTTATAAATAACTTCAATAATTATGAAAAATGTTATATAATGTAAGTGTATAACCAAATAATCACAATTATTAATTTAGTATCAAAAATACTAAATATTTTGAGTTGTTGGTTACAAACTGTTATATCAGCTGTATGTTGATAATTTGATTTTTGATGAAGTGCATTACACAGGTTAACTGGTTTTATCATAATCTGAACAGGTTAGTATTCAAACAAAATCAAACAGACTTAAGTGATTGTATAAAAAATTCAAACCAGAAGCACCTCCAGGAATATTTTTAAGAGTGCATTTTCTGGAACATTTTAAGAATAATGAGATAATATTCAATTATGTTTTACTTTAATATTTTACTTGGTGACAAATTTAAAAGATATACATATAAATTCTATGGCTAGCAATTACTTAGCATGTTATTGTCACAAGGTTTTAGTTCTAGCATTTGCTTTTTTAATTATAATAAACCTGCCATAAACAAGCTGGTAAAAAAATAAATAAATTGTGGTGGAATGAATATGTAAATGGTAACAGTTGTGCCAAGTAAAGCAGAATGAATTCAAAGGACA
The DNA here is from genome assembly GCF_029407905.1 of Bubalus kerabau. NCBI lineage: Eukaryota > Metazoa > Chordata > Mammalia > Artiodactyla > Bovidae > Bubalus > Bubalus kerabau. The sequence continues at coordinate 12,087,097 of NC_073632.1, read as the reverse complement.
CTGCTCAAAAAGTGGCTTCCAATTTTTTCAAATATAAGCATCATTAAATTATGGAATATAAAACATGCAAAAAGGCACTAATATAAATCATCAAATGTTAATTAGTAATTTAGGTAGAGCATAAATAAATGGTCTTTTCCATAAGGGCAAAATAACAGCTAATATCTGTTGAGTGGTTTCTGCATAAGTCCCAGAAATTGTTTTAAATATTTCCTATTGGTTAGTTCATTTAACTTTTACAATAATCTTATGAGGCAAGCCAAATTAATATCCCAGTTTTACTGATAAAGAACCAAGGATGCAGACAAGTTAGGCAATGTGCCTGAAGTCACACAGCTAAGGAGTGGGGAAAGAATTTGAAACTGAGAAGTATTTTCCAGCCTTAATAATCCTAATCATTATGTTATGCATGCAAATATATATTGGACTGTATCTTATTTTTAAGTAAATATTATCATAATCACTAATACTCAAGGATGATATACACAAAAGCTCTATCAACTATGCTGCTGCTGCTAAGTCACTTCAGTCGTGTCCGACTCTGTGCAACCCCATTGACGGCAGCTCACCAGGCTCCCCCGTCCCTGGGATTCTCCAGGCAACAACACTGGAGTGGGTTGCCCTTTTCTTCTCCAATGCATGAAAGTGAAAAGTGAAAGTGAAGTCACTCAGTCGTGTCCGACCCTCAGCAACCCCATGGACTGCAGCCTTCCAGGCTCCTCCGTCCATGGGATTTTCCAGGCAAGAGTACTGGAGTGGGGTGCCAATGCCTTCTCCACTATCAACTATAGGAACAGCTAAAATTAAAATTTTCTGACTTATTTTCAAAAGCAAAGACTGTAGGGAGATCCACCAAGATTGATCAAGTAGAGATGTGGAAATCACTTCCCCTCACAAATACATAAAAAATATGTCTATATGTAAAACAATGTTCACTGAAAACTAATTGGAAACTGGCCAAAAGACTCTTATACAACCGACTGCAAGAAAAATCCACATGGAATCAAGTAGGAAAGGAAGGGAGGTGATCGTGTTGTGAATTGTACTCCTGGATGGTGACCCAGGGAAATAGGGATATTACACATACGGAAACCTTCTCTGGGGAGTGAATATTTTGAACCGCATATGGGGTACTTGAGCCTTGGGGTCCCACACAGGGAATACAAATCCCCTTGACTAGTTGGAGGTTGCTGGACCCAGCAGGAGGGTTCTGGGAAGCCTGGATTCCACTCATGAGGAACACATGGATACTGGCTTGTTCTCAAGGCAGGGTCAAGAGAGCAGATTGACGACTGCTTGTGTGGCTACCTGGTTTTCCACGACCATTCTAGTGCATACTCCAGCTTGAGTCAAGTGAGAACTCCAGCCCCTTTTACTTCGCACTGATGTTCCACACTGGAGCAAGGGCTACCACCACTAGAAAGGAGTTCAGCTATGGGATGTAGAGGCAACATGAGTCCAGGATGGTGTCTATGGAAGGCAGGGACAACCATTGCTGGAGCTTACCCAAACAGCTCATCAAAAGAAGTTTTAATATCTCATTGAGACTAGACTGCAATAGCCCATGTGCCCCCATGCACACTGAAAGTCCATGTGAAGCCCATGTGCCATGTGGATCCTCTACACAATCGGCTGAGAGGTGTAAACAACTATGAGGAACAAAGGAGACTCAGACAGAAAACGGCTTTTGAGCAGGGCAGGCGAAGCCCAAATCTCTATCTGAAGAAAACCCACCACAGCATGCACCCCAACAGAAGCCAAAGTCCCACATAAACACCTCTTGCTCCAGTATTGCTCCCCTCTGGGGCAAGAGTGCAGGTAGTGAGACAGAGGAGAGTTCACACTTAAAAGAAGAGAGACTGCTCAGACTGTCTCTCAGGGCTCTTGCTCCAGAAACTTTGGACCTAATACCACTCCCCAAAGGGCAGTGATAACTAGTGAGCAAAGAGAAAACTCTACCTCACATCTGGCCCCATTCCTTGCCCCTCCGTATATGACTCCAACACTTTTCAAGATACTAGTTGCCAGCAAACCCTGAATAAATGACTTGCATTCACATTAAATCCAGTTCTACCATCAAAGTCACTGGGCACATTCAGACTGTAATGGAAGCTCCTCCATAAGGATACCCCTTCAAGACTGCCATATATAAGTATTTTACCTCAATTCATAGAGACAGAGAAAATTAAGCAAAGTGAGAAGGCAGAGAAATTATTTTCAATTGAAAGATTGAGAATAAAGGATAAACCCAGAGGGATGGTACAGGGAGGGAGGAGGGAGGGAGGTTTGGAATGGGGAACACGTGTATACCTGTGGTGGATTCATGTTGATGTATGGCAAAACCAATACAATACTGTAAAGTAATTTACCTCCAATTAACATAAATGAAGTTATATTTTTTAATATAATGTTTATATGTTTCATTTTTTAATGAAACATATATTAATGACTTACCAAATAATTAAAAGCATTAGTAATTAGAATCTTAACTGAAATAAAGAATAGATGAACACAGTCAGAATTTTAATAAGAAACTATAAAATATTTTTAAAAGATAAAAGTCAGAACAGAAGAATACAATAACAAACATTAAAACAACACTAGAAGTAATTAACAGAAGACTGAGTGATATAGAGCACATAAGTAATCTAGAAGATGGGGTAATGGAAATATCCCAATCAGAACAGCAAAAAGAAAACCAATTAAATGTTAGAATAGTTTAAGAGAGCTCTGGGTAACATCAGTTATATAAGCATTCGTATTTTAGGAGTCCCAGAAAGAGGAGAGAGAGAGAGAGAGAGAGGAGAATTGAAAATGTATTTGATAATATTTTTTAAATATAGATTTATTTATTTTAATTGGATGCTAATTATGTTACAATACTGTATTGGTTTTGCCATACATCAATGAAAACTTTCCAAACTTGAAGAAGAAAACAGACATTCAGGTACAGGAAACACAGAGGCATTCAAACAAGGTGAACTAAAACAGATCCACACTAAGAAACATTATAATTAAAAAGGCAAAGTTTAAATACAGAGAATTCTAAAGATAGCAAATGAAAAATAGTATTATATCCAAGGGAGATCCCATAAGGCTATTGGCTGATTTTGCAAAGATCTTTGAAAAGCCATAAGAAACTTTGCAGGTCAGAAAAAATGGTGTGATATATTCAAAGTGCTGAAAGGGAAAAACATGCAACATAGAACATGCCACCAGGTGAATTATTATTTAAAGTTGAAGGAGAGAAGAGATGAAGAACTTCTAAGAGAATAAAAAACTAAAAGAGTTCACCAATAGTAAACCAATCTTATAATAAATAAGGAGTTTTATCTAAGAGGTAGAGAAAGGTTATAAGAAGAATTAAGAATCTATAGAAAAGAAAAAAAAATCAATAATTAAGATTGCCTATTTAAATAAACTGGTATGAATACTAAAAGACAACAAAATTGTACAAACAACTTGAACTACAATAAACAGTGAACAGATACATATAAAATGTAAAGCAAGAAATTAAAACACAAAATGAGAGAGAGGGCAGTAAAAAAAAGTCTATTTTTCAGAACATGTTTGAATGTAAACAACTACCATTTTAAAACAAGTAAAAGTAGTAATAAGTCAATATATGCAAATTCCATGGTATCCACAAACCAAAATTCTACCTTAGATACACAAAAACTAGAGAGAAAGAAACACAAATATACTACAAAAAAAATCATCAAACCACACAGGAAATAACAAAAGAAGAAGAAGAAGAAAGGAAAAAAAAAAGAACAGAGATGAAGTACCAAAAAAAAACAAAACAAAACAGGAAAACAAGTAATAAAATGGTAACAAGTGCATAACTGTCAAATTTTTAGAAACATGTAACCTGTCAAAATCTGAATCAGAAAGAAACAGATAAGCTGGGCAGAACACTAGTAGTAAAACTGAATTTGTAATTAAAAATTCTCATCAAACACTTGTCCTTGATTTGACAGATTCACATGGAAACTCTATCAAAGAAGTGAAGAAGATTTAATAAAAAATGAAAACAATGGAACATATTCGTTTTGTGAGGGAAACCTGAAACAAACAAACAAACAAAAACAAACAGGCAAACAAACAACAACAGCAACAAAAACAAAGACAATACAGAAAACCCATATAAATATATGAGTACTCTGCATATAAGTTCAATAAGCAGGGTGACAATATACAGGCTTGACGTACTCCTTTTCCTATTTGGAAACAGTCTGTTGTTCCATGTCCAGTTCTAACTGTTGCTTCCTGACCTGCATATAGGGTTCTCAAGAGGCAGGTCAGGTGGTCTGGTATTCCCATCTTTTTCAGAATTTTCCACAGTTTATTGTGATCCACACAGTCAAAGACTTTGGCATAGTCAATAAAGCAGAAATAGATGTTTTTCTGGAACTCTCTTGCTTTTTACATGATCCAGCAGATGTTGGTAATTTGACCTCTGGATCTTCTGCCTTTTCTAAAACCAGCTTGAACATCTGGAAGTTCACGGTTCATGTATTGCTGAAGCCTGGTTTGGAGAATTTTGAGCATTACTAGCGTGTGAGATGAGTGCAATTGTGTGGTAGTTTGAGCATTCTTTGGCATTGCCTTTCTTTGGGATTGGAATGAAAACTGACCTTTTCCAGTCCTGTGGTCATTGCTGAGTTTTCCAAATTTGCTGGCATATTGAGTGCAGGACTTTCACAGCATCATCTTTCAGGATTTGAAATAGCTCAACTGGATCTCCATCACCTCCACTAGCTTTGTTCATAGTGATGCTTTCTAAGGTCCACTTGACTTCACATTCCAGGATGTCTGGCTCTAGGTGAGTGATCATCGTACCCCAAAGCAATATACTGATTTAGTATAATTCCTATCAAAATAGCCATGACATTTTTTTTACAGAACAAATAATACTAACATTAATATAAACAACAAAAGACCCATAATTACCAAAACAATCATGAAGAGGAAAAAAAAAGAAAGCTGGAGGTATCACATTCCCTTGACTTCAGACCATGCTACAGAGCTATAGTAACCAAAATAGTATAGCATTGGCCCCAAGAAACAGACACATAGGTCAATGAAAAGGAATAGAGACCTCATATATAATCCCATCACCTATAGTCAATCTCCAATGAGCAGCAAAAATATATGATGGAAAAAGACAGACTCTTCTATCAATGCTTCCCCCTCTCACACCGCATGCACCTATAGTCAATATCCAACAAAGGAAGCAAGCATACACAATGCAGAAAAGACAGATTCTTCTATCTTCTAGTGAGAAAATTGGACAATCATATATATAATGAGATTAGAATATTTCCCCACATCTTATACTAAAATAAACTCAAAATGGTTTAAATAGCTAAATATAGAACCTTTAAAATTTAAACTTCTAGAAGAGACCATAGGCAAAGTACTCTTTGACATAATCATAGCAATATTGTTTGGATCTAGTCTACTGAGGCAAAGGAAATAAAAGCAAAGACAAATAGGACCTAATTAAAACTAATAGCTTTTGAACAGCAAGGAAGGGTTTCCCTGGTGGCTCAGATGGTAAAGAATCCACTGCAGTGCAGGAGACCTGGGTTTGATCCCTGGTTTGGGAAAATCCCCTGGACAAGGGAATGGCTACCCAATCCAGTATTCTGGCCTGGAAAATTCCATGAAAAGAGGAGCTTGGAGAGCTACAGTCCATGAGGTAACAAAGAATTGGACATGACTGAGTGACTAAGCACAGCACACAGCAAAGGAAACTAGTGACAAAATGCAGAGACAACATACTGGACAGGAGAGAGCACCTACAAATGTATTAATATGGCATTTAATACCATATCAAATACAAATATATTTAATACTGACAAAGTATTAAAATCTAAAATGTATATGAACAGCTTATACAACTCAATATAAAAAATAAAATGCCAGAAGACCCAGGCATCCATTTTTTCAAAGACATACAGATGGGTAACAGGAAGATGAAAAGATGGTCAACATCATTAATTATTAGAGAAAAAAAATCAAAATTACAATGGCAAGGATGTAGAGAAAATGGAATCCTTGTGCCCTTTTGGTGAGAATGTAATTTGGTGCAATCACTATGGAAAACAGTATGGCGTTTCCCCCCAAAATTAGGACAACCATCTGATCCAGTAATTATTCCTAGAATTTTGATACAGATAATCAAAAAACCCAAAAGCAGTTTTTAAAAAGTGAACAATGCATCCCAATGTTCATAGCAGCATCATTTACAATAGCCAGAATATGCAAGCCACCCAAGTGTTCATCAACAGATGAATGGCCAGAAGATGCAATATATATATATATATATATATATATATATATATATAATACAAATAAACTGGAATATTAGCCACAAAATGAATAAAATTCTGCCATTTGCAATAATGTGGATATACCTAGAGGACATTATGTTTAGTGAAATTAGTCAAAGGTAAATATTTGATTTATCAATTATACGATTTTAAAAATAAACAAATGTATACAACAAAACAGAAACAGATTCACAAATACAGAAAACAAACTCATGGATGCCAGTGGAGTGAAGAGACTAGGGAAGGAGAGGAAGATCAGAATATGTATATGTGTACAATAGATGAATACCAAGGATATATTGTATAGCACAAGAATATGTAGCCATTATTTTGTAACAACCTTGATGTATAATCTATAAAAATATTGACTCACTATGCTACAAATGTGAAATTTATGTAATATTGTCAATCAACTATTCTTCAGCAAAAAGTCTATAAATTTTGTGCCTTATAAAGTGGGAAGATCACAAAAGAGAATAGAAACATTTTTTATATTTACTCCTTTTGCAAGAAGACAGGTGCCAAATGGCATCGGTGACTATTTTCTCCTTTGTGTTGAAAAATATGAAAATAATGAAAGTCAAATATCAAAAGGGATATTTTTGTCAGCAATTGAAAACAATATAGGGCCCTAATTTACTTTTTATTTTTCTTTTGACTTGGTAGGTAAACATACAACTTTTATTTTTAAATAACACACACAAATATAAATAGAAATCTGTAGAAGTGGTCTCAACTTAAATCAAAATTATATAGTCAGATGAATATTATCAGAATAGTACATCTAAAAAAAGGACAAGGAAAAATTTCCCCAACAGTTAATGAAAAAAATTAAACAAAACATTTTCCTTTTTGTGTGTGGAAAATAGCAAATGTCACTCACTAGATAAAAGCACATTTAATAAAATATTTTAAAAATCATTTTTAATGAAATGATATGCTGCTTTGTTTAAAAATAAATTTTGTCTAGCTCTCAATGATTACATTAAATAGGCAAACAAAGATACATAGACCATAAATATGCTGTAAAAAAAAAACATTAGACATTGGTATTCAGCATTAAGTTTTGGATGAATGAAACTTTGTTTTGTTTTTCCCCAGAAATGCTGGTTTCTGACATGTTTGCTCCAAATACATGTTAATACCATTTTAACAAAGGGTGCTTCAATTTTTTTTTAATCAATTATTTTCTGTAGTATTTTTCAAGTTACTTAAACACCACAGGCAGGATTATCAAGTTACCATGACCTCTCTGCCATTAAACATTTCAGGAAAGATAAGAAAATTTTCATTTCATTTACTACTATGTAAAAATATTTTATATTTAAAGAAAACAAAAAGATTGAATGACAGTTATTCTGATCTAAAGATAGTGTAAGAAATATAATAGCTTTATTTTACTTAGCTGCATTTTGTTGCTAGTAGACAAATCACTTATAGATTCTATATGTTCTATTAAAAACAGAGTAAGAAGGATGTGGAACATGTGATTTTATTCACTTAACAAAAGATCCATGTCAGCCAATTGAAATATTTTATTCAAACATTTTTGAAGCTGTTAGTTGGGAAGCTAATTTGCTGTTAAAATGAAGAATTGATGCTTACCAGTACAGTTAAAATTTTCTGCCACTCAAGACAATTAGGGAAAATAACTGAAGGATATAAAGAGTTTAAACTCGTTCTTGTTTCCACGGAGGTTTAATGTTTACATGCTTTTATTGATCTGAGTCTTATTTAATAAATTCTAGTAACCTAGGATTGTACAACCTGGTAACTTATGCATATAATCTTTAAATCTTTAAATAGTGTGGACCTTATTTCTAGAGTATATTATTAATAATTTTGTTTGTTTTAATATTTCATGTATTTTAATTTTATTTTATTTTTTTTTAAACTTTAATAAATTTTATTTTATTTTTAAACTTTACATAACTGTATTAGATTTGCCAAATATCAAAATGAATCCGCCACAGGTTTACATGTGTTCCCCATCCTGAACCCTCCTCCCTCCTCCCTCCCCATTCCATCCCTCTGGGTCGTCCCAGTGCACCAGCCCCAAGCATCCAGTATCGTGCATCAAACCTGGACTGGCAACTCATTTCATACATGAAATTTTACATGTTTCAATGCCATTCTCCCAAATCTTCCCACCCTCTCCCTCTCCCACAGAGTCCATAAGACTGTTCTATACATCCGTGTCTCTTTTGCTGTCTCGTACACAGGGTTATTGTTACCATCTTTCTAAATTCCATATATATGCGTTAGTATACTGTATTGGTGTTTTTCTTTCTGGCTTACTTCACTCTGTATAATAGGCTCCAGTTTCATCCACCTCATTAGAACTGATTCAAATGTATTCTTTTTAATGGCTGAATAATACTCCATTGTGTATATGTACCACAGCTTTCTTATCCATTCATCTGCTGATGGACATCTAGGTTGCTTCCATGTCCTGGCTATTATAAACAGTGCTGCGATGAACATTGGGGTACTCGTGTCTCTTTCCCTTCTGGTTTTCTCAGTGTGTATGCCCAGCAGTGGGATTGCTGGATCATAAGGCATGTCTATTTCCAGTTTTTTAAGGAATCTCCACACTGTTCTCCATAGTGGCTGTATTAGTTTGTATTTCCACCAACAGTGTAAGAGGGTTCCCTTTTCTCCACACCCTCTCCAGCATTTATTACTTGTAGACTTTTGGATTGCAGCCATTCTGACTGGTGTGAAATGGTACCTCATAGTGGTTTTGATTTGCATTTCCCTGATAATGAGTGATGTTGAGCATCTTTTTAATTTTAAAAGTTAAATGAGTAATTTAAGATCTACAGCTTTATTCTGAAATGTATGATTAAGCAAATAAATATTCCCCCAAAATATTACAGAAAATGTAAATCAAATTTTTTGTAGCACATACTCTCATGTGCTACTCTAAGTATATTCTTCCTATTTTCAGTGATAGCCTCAATTTTGAGGGAGGAGCCATGTGCCACCCGCTAATGGCCTTGTATCTTGGGTAGCGATTTGCCATTATGAAGTTGGAAATTTGTTGTAGTTTTGCTTAAGATTATTTTCCTGATAGAAGAAAAATTATATATATATATATATATATATATATATATATATATATATATATATATATTTAAGGTAGACATAACATCTGAAGCAGCTTCCAGAAGGCAGGAAACATGTGGAAAAGAATCATAGATATGTCGACTTCAATATTGTCACTCAATCTTTTTTGCTTCCCTGGAATAGCACTTCACAATAAAGTCATAGCATGTAAATTTTTCTTCCAGATCAATTCCCTTTTAATTTTTTCAGCTTTGTTGTTCTTCAATCACTCAGTCATGTTTGACTCTTTGTGACCCCATGGACTGCAGCACACCAGACTTTCTTTTCCTTATCTATCACACAGAATTTCCTCAAACTCGTGTCCATTGAGACAATGATGCCATCCAACCATCTCATCATCTGTCGCCCCCTTCTCCTCCTGCCCTCAATTTTTCCCAGCCTCAAGGTCTTTTCCAATGAGTCAGCTCTTTGCATTTGGTAGCCAAAATATTAGACCTTTAGCTTCAGTATCAGTTCTTCCAATAAATATTCAAGATTAATTTACTTTAGGATTGGCTGGTTTGATCTTGGTGTCCAAGGGACTCTCAAATGTCTTTTTCAGCATCACAGTTGGAAAGCATCAATTCTTTGGTGCTCAGCCTTCTTCATGGTCCAACTTTCACATCTACATGTGACTTCTGGAAAAAACATAGCTTTGACTATATGGACCATGAAGGCAAGGTGATATCTCTGCTTTCTAATATGCTGTCTAGGGTTTGTCATAGCTTTTCTTCTAAGGAGCAAGTGTCCTTTCATTTCATGCCTGCAGTTACCCTCTGCAGTAATTTTGGAGCCCAAGAAAATAAAGTTTGTCACTGCTGCCATTTTTTCCCATCTATTTTCCATAATGTGATGGGACCATATTCCATGATCTTAGTTTTCTGCATGCTGAGTTTTAAGCCAGGTTTTCCACTTTCCTCTTTCATCTTCATCAAGTGGCTCATTAGTTTCTCTTTGCTTCCTGCCTTTAGGGTGGTATCTGCATATCTGAGGTTGATGCTATTTCTCTTGGCAATCTCGATTCCAGCTTGAGCTTCATCGATTCTAACATTTCACTTGATGTACTCTGTGTATAAGTTAAATAAGCAGGATGACAATGAACAGCCTTGATGAACCTCTATCCCAATTTTGAACCAATTGTTCCATGTATGGTTCAAACTGTTACTTCTTGATCTACATACAGGTTTCTTAGGAGGCTAGGGTACAATTGATAAATAAATCATGATATTTAAGTGTACATCATGATGTTCTTATGTAAATACACATTGTAAAGGTATCCTCCTGTCTATTTAATTAACCTGGGGAGGAAGAAATGGCAACCCAGTCCAGTATTTTTACCTGGAGAATATCATAAACAGAACCTGACAGGCTACACATTCCATAGGGTCACAAAGAATTGTACACAACTGAAGTGACTCAGCACATATTTAATTAGCTTATTCATAATCACACATATGCTTTTATTTGTGAATATTTTAATTTCTTGTTTCTTAATATAGTCAACTATAGTTGCCATGTTATACTTTAAATCCTCAACCTGTTTTAATTTATAGCTGAAATTTTCTATACTTTGGCCAAGATCTTTGTATTTCCCCTACCACCCACTCCATAGAAACCATTTTTCTACTCACCCTTTCATAAGTTTTATTTTAGATTTCACATATAAGTGATACCATGCAGTAGATGTATTTCTCTGTATACTTATTTCACCTGATACAATGACCTAAAATCCACCCAAGTTGTAGCAAATGGCAGGAGTCCTTTTATTTGTCATAAGCAAATAATATTCAAATATATATGTTATTATATATCAGTCTTCAATATATATTGAACAATGTTATTGAACTTAATCCATATATAGAATATTACTATATTCAATTGATATCATATCCATCATTTAGTCTTTATTCATTTATCTATTGATGGACATTCAGGTTTATTTCCATATGTTGGCTATTGTGATTAATGCTGCAGAAAACATGAGCGTGCAGATAGCACTTTGAGATACTGACTGCATTTCATTTGGATATATATGCAAGAGGGATTACAGGATGCAAAGGTGGTTCTATTTAATTTTTTTTCCTAGGACTTTCATATTAAGTAATAGCTTCCCTATTTACATTCTCATCAGCAGTGCACAAGGGTTAACTTATCACCAAAATCTTACCAAGACTTATATGTTGTCTTTCTCACTGTAATCACCTTAAAAGGTATAAGATGATATCTCATTTTGCTTTTAATTTGCATTTCTGTGGTGATAAGTGACATTGGGCACCCTTTTGTATACTTAGTGGCCACTCGTATATCTTCTTTGGAGAAAAGGGTGATTCAGATCCTCTGCCTATTTTAAAAATGGATTTGTGTTCCTTGTATATTTTAGATATCAGCTCCATTTGGACATATTTTTTTTCCTCATTCTGTAGGTTGTTTTTTTTTTTTATTTTGATAATGCTTTCCTTTGCTGTACAGAATTTTTTTTTTAATTTGATGTTGTCCCACATGGTTATTTTTGCTTTTGCTCCTTTGCGTTTGGTGTCAATGCCAAAAAAAAAAAAAAAAAAAAAAAATCAGTGTCAAGATTGATGTCAAAGAGCTTACTTACTGTGTTTTAATAGTTTTATAGCTTAGGTTTAGCATTAAAGACTTTTCTTCATTGTGAGTTGACTTTTGTAAGTGGTATGAAATAGTGGCCCAGTTTATTGTCTGTGACTCTCCAGTTTTCCAAACTTTTATTAAATAAACTATCATATCCTCATTGTATAGTGTTAGTTCCTTTGTAAAAAAAATTGATAATAAATACACAAATTTATTTATGTGTGTTTACTTCTGCTCCATTGATCTATGTGTGTGATTTTGTGTCAAATACCATGCTGTTTTGATTGATAGCTATATAATATAGTTTGAGGTCAACAGGGGTGATGCCTCAGGTTTGTCCTTTTTTCTCAGGATTACTTTGGCATTTTAGCGCCTTTTGTGGTTTCAGACAATTTCAGTTTTTTGTATTTTCTTTTTGACATAGGCATTTTGATAGGGATTTCAGTGAATCTGTAGATTGCTTTGAGGAGTATGGGTGTTTTAATAATATTGTTTCTTCCAATTAATGGTCATGCAGTATATTTCTACTTATTTGTATTTTCTTCAATTTCTTTTATCAATATTTTATACTATTCAATATAGAGATCATTCATGTACTTGATTAAGTCTATTCTTAAGTATAAATTAAATCCATTCTTAACATATAAATTTTGTTGTTGCTATTGTAAATGGGATCATATTTTTAAATTTCTCTTTCTGATAGATTGCTATTAGGATATAAAATGCAACTGACATTTGTGTATTGGTTTTGTATACTGGGGTTTTCCTGGTAACTCAGGTGGTAAAGAATCTGCCTGCAATGCATGTGGCCAAAGTACTGGAGCTTCAGCTTCAGCATCAGTCCTTCCAATGAATATTCAGGACTGATTTCCTTTAGGATTGACTGGTTTGATCTCCTTGCTGTCCAAGGGACTCGCAAGAGTCTTCTCCAACACCACAGTTCAAAAGTGTCATTTCTTTGGCACTGAGCTTTCTTTATAGACCAACTGTCACATCAATACACGACTATTGGAAAAAGCACAGATTTGACTAGATGGACTTTTTTTGGCAAAGTAATGTCTCTGTTTTTAATATGCTATCTAGGTTAGTCATAATTTTCTTCCAAGGAGCAAGCATCTTTTAATTTCATAGCTGCAGTCACCATCTGCATTGATTTTGGAGCCCAAGAAAATAAAGACTGTCACTGTTTTCATTGTTTTCCCATCTATTTGCCATGAAGTGATGGGACTAGATGCCACAATCTTAGTTTTTTGGATGTTGAGTTTTAAGGCAACTTTTTCACTCTTCTCTTTCATTTTCATCTTAAACAGGGAATAAAGCAGAGTTAGATATTATTCTGGAACCCTCTTGCTTTTTCTATGATCCAGTTGATTTTGGCAATTTGATTTTTGGTTCCTCTGACTTTTCTAAATCCAGTTTGAATATCTGGAAGTTCTCAGTTCACATACTATTGAAACCTGGCTTGGAGAATTTTGAGCATTATTTTGCTAGCGTGTGAAATGAATGTATTTGTTCAGTAGTCTGAACGTTCTTTGGCATTGCCTTTCTTTAGGATTGGAATGAAAACTGACCTTTTCCAGTCTTGTTGCCACTGCTAAGTTTTCCACATTTGCTGGCATATTAAGTGCAGCACTTCAACAGCACCACATTTTAGGATTTGAAAGAGTTCAACTGGAATTCCATCACTTCCATTAGCTTTGTTCCTAGTGATGTTTCCTAAAGCCAACTTTGACTTTGCATGCCAGGATGTCTGGCTCTTGATGAGTGATCACATCATTGTGGTTTTCTGGGTCATTAATACCTTTTTTGTATAGTTCTTCTGTGTATTTTTTCAACTTTTCTTAATATCTTCTGCTTCTGTTAGGTCCATTCCACTTTGTCCTTTATTGTGGCCTTTTGACTGAAATGATTTATTTGTATGTTTAATTTTCTTGAAGAGATCTCTAGTCTTCCCCATTCTATTGTTTTCCTCTATTTATTTGCACTAATCACTGAGGAAGACTTTCTTATTTCTCTTTTCTATTCTTTGAAACTCTGCATTCAGATGGGCTCCTTTGCCTTTAGCTTCTCTTCTTTTCTCAGATATTTGTAAGGCCTCCTCAGACAACGATTTCACCTTTTTGCATTTTTCCTGGGGATGGTCTTGATCACCACCTCCTGTACAATAATCTTGGTGTATAATCCTTTTAATGTACTGTTGATATGTGTTTGCTAATATTTTTGATGACTTTTTACACCTATATTCATAAGAATGTTGGCCTATAATTTCCTTTTCTTGTAATGTCCCTTTATTGTTTTGGTGTTAGAGAAAAATTGTCTTCATAAAATGAGATTAAAGTGTTCTCTCCTCTTCTACCTTTCAGAAGGGTGTTTCAGAAAAATGATTATGAATTCCTCTTTACAAATGTTTTGGTTTTTTCTTTGTTGGAGGATTTTGATTAGTGATTTAATCTATTTTGATTAGTGATTCAATCTCTTTGATAGTGATCAATCTGATAAGATTTTCAGTTTCTTCCTGGTTTAGTCTTGATATATTTTATGTTTCTAGGAATTTATAGATCTCTTCCAGGTCATCCAATTTGTTGATATATCTTTTCAAAGGAATCTGTTATGATCCTTTGTATTTTGTGATATCAGTCATAATGTCCTCTCTTTTATTATTTTATATAGTTGACTCTTTTTTGTTGTTATTGTTCTTTTAAGCCTAAATAAATGTTTTTCTATTTTATCTTTTAAAATAAGATATTAATTTCATAAATATTTTAGTCTCTATTTTACTTATTTCTCCTGTAATCTTTCTTATTCCCTTTCTTCTCTTAATGTGGCCTTAGTTTTTTGTTTATTTGTTTTCCTCTCTTCTAGTTTACTGAGGTGTTCATTTACGTGGTTTATCTGAGATTTTTTTTTTTTTCTCTTAATGTAAGCATTTATCACTAAAACTTCTCTCTTAGGACAGACAGATTGTTAGCAAAGGAAAAAATAGGTCATTGTCTCTTTAACAAACTATCCTGAAACAATGACATCCATATGTTAAAAAAAAAAAAAAAAAAAAAAATCTAGACCCAGAACTTGCAAGCTTCATACAGATTGATTCAAAATGGATCATATATCTAAGTGCAAATGCAAAACTATTAAATTGCTATAAGATAATATAGGATAAAGCCTAAGTGACCTAGAGTATGTTGATGCCATTTGTTAATAAAATAGCAACTACATAATTCATAATAGATATAATGGATAAGCAAGACCTTATTAAAATGAAAAACTCATAATCTGCAACAGACCATATCAAGAAAAAAAGATAAGCCAAAGACAGGAAGAAACTATTTTCAAAAGACATTCTTAATAAAGGACTTCTACCCAATATGTATGAAAAACAATTAAAACTCAACAATAAGGAAATAAATAGCTTAATTTAAAAATGAGACAAAAACCTGAACAGTAATACTACTAAATAAAATATATAGGTAGGAAACAATCATGTTAAGCATGCTCCACATCATAGGTTGTTAGGGAAATGCAAATTAAAACAATAAGACCCACTTGTTTGAGTGGTCAAAATCCAAAACCTTGACAATAGCCAATGTTGGCAAGAATATGGAGCAACAGGGACTCTTATACATTTCTGATAGAAACTTAAAATGGTATAGCTAGTTTAGAAGACAGTTTGGCAATTTCTCACAAAACTAAACATACATTCACATTATGATACAGTAATAGTCCTCCTTAGTATTTACCCCCCAAATTTGAAAACATATACCTACACAGAAACCTACACACAGATGCTTATAGCAGCTCTATTCTTTTCTTAAAAACAAACAAACAAACAAACAAAAAAAAAAACAAAAAAAAAACTTGTATTTTATATTGGAGTGTAACTGAGTAACAATTTTGTAATAGTTTCAGGTGGACAGCAAAGAGACTCATCCATACATATATATCTATCCATTCTCCCCCCAACTTCCTCCCACCCAGGCTTCTGTATAACATTGAGCAGAGTTTCTGGTACTGTATGGTAGGTTGTCATTGGTTATCCATTTAAAATATAGCAGTACATACCTGTCCATCCCAAAAGTATTAGTCTCTGTCGTTACTGACTCTTTGTGACCCCTTAAACGGTAGCCTTTCAGGTTCCTTTGTTCATGGAATTCTCCAAGCAAGAATACTGGAGAGTGTAGCCATTCCTTTCTAAAAGGGGTCATCTTCACTCAGGGATCGAACCTGATCTCCTACTTTGCAGCTAGATTCCTTACCAACTGAGCCTCCAGGAAAGTTGATCCCAAACTCCCTAACTATCCCTTCCTTTCATCCTTCTCCCTTCTTCTTAGAGAAGAAACCATAAGTTTCTTCCCTAAGCCTGTGAGTCTATATTTGGGAGCAATCAAAATATCCTTCAAGTAATGGATTTATAAATAAACTTTGGTACAGCTAGACAATGGAACATTATCAAGTCATGAAAAGACATAGAGAAAACATAAATTCTACAGAATAGAGTCTCAGTTTGGTCAACAAAGAAAGGTTTATAGATAAGAGAGACCTGATAGGCACACCCATCAATTTTAGACTTTGTTTGGATTCTAATTCATACAACCAATTCTAACACAAATAAATAGATAGATGGGCTTCCCAGGTTGTTCAGTAGTAAAGAATCTGGCTCCCAATGCAGGAGATGTGAGTTTGATCCCTGGGTCAGGACGATCCCCTGGAGAAGTAAATAACAACTCACTCCAGTATTATTGCCTGGAGAATCCCATAGACAAAGAAGTGTGGTGGGCTACAGTCTGCGGGGTCACAAAGTATTGGACAGAACTTAGTGACTAAGAACACATAGATAGGTAGGTAAATAGATAAAATAATTAATTAATTCCCTTAGTAAATCTGAGGAATCTGAACAATAATGGAACATTTCATGATGTTAAGGAATAAGATGTTTTGAATATTTGGGGTAATGGTCTTCTTAATCACCTCTTGTGTACCATTGCAAATCCCACAAATCTCACTTTATCTATTGATGTTGTGACCAGTTCTTTGCAGATATCAAAAAGGGCCTGCTCATAGGACATGATAATGGGCTTCAATTTTGAATGAACCTTAATTGATTAGGTTTAAAAAGGGACTCTGTGAATATATATTACTGTAGAATTCTCAGAGGTCTTTGTGGAAGAAATACTAACAATGTTTAGGATTTGCTTTTAAAGTAATTCACAAAAGGAAATAAAACAGACCAATGGAAGAGTGGAAGAAACAAGACTGGCTATATGTTAACAATAGTTGAAACAAGATAATAGAGGCATGATGACTGCTATTGTTGTTCCGACTTTTATAGATGCTTGAAAAATAAAATTAAAAGGTTTAAAAAAATCAAATGTAGATGTCTATGTATATATACATATATAAGGTGACAGTCACATAGGGGATATTTAGCAATGACTGGAGGTATTTTCTATTGTCACATCTAAGGTATGTGTATGCTATTACCATCATTGATGTAGAAGCCATGCATACCTTTATCATTCAAGGAAATACAAGACAATCTACCAGATGCAAATATCAGCAGTACTATCGATGAGGTATTCTGGTAGCATCATCAGGCAAACTAATGGATGATGGTAGCTATAATCCTCTATTTATTTTCAGTTTTATCGATTTTCTCTGCTAATTGCTCCAGTTTATTGTTCAAAGAGTTACAGAATTGCTTTGTAGTTATTAGCCCATTGCATTGAGGAGAAAATAAAAATAGAAATAAAATGCACTCTAGTGAAAATTTAAAAAGCAAAATATTAATTTTTTTTATCAAGGAACATTTTAATGTCCTTATTTTTAAAAACCTTATAATTTTTTGAGGGAGGAGCCAAGATGGCGGAGGAGTAGGACGGGGAGAACACTTTCTCCCCCACAAATTCATCAAAAGAGCATTTAAACGTCGAGTAAATTCCACAAAACAACTTCTGAATGCCGGCAGAGGACATCAGGCACCCAGAAAAGCAGCCCAACTCTTCGAAAGGAGATTTTTAATTTTAGCCTTTTGGTATATGTTATGAATTTTGTACCTATAGTTTTTTTCATAATTTCTGTGACTTTTTTTTTTCCTCTGTTTCTTTCTCTTCTTCTTTTATATAACATCGTATATCTGCAATTCCAAACTCTACTCAAGATTTCTAATTTATGCTTTTTGGTATTTGATATCAATTTTGTACCTGTATTTTCTTTATAATTTTTGTGACATTGTTTTTGTTGGTTTGTTTGTTTTCTCTCTTTATTTTTCTTCTTCTTCTTTTTTTTTTTTAACGTTGTATTTTTGAAATTCCAAACTCTACTCTAGATTTTTAATTTTTGCTTTTTGGTATTAGTTATCAATTTTGTACCTGTAGTTTCTTTATAACTTTCACGACCTTGTTTGTTTTTCTTTGTTCGTTTTTTCTCTCTTTCTTTTCCTTCTTCTTTTCATTAACATCGCATTTTTGAAATTCCAAACTCTACTCTAGATTTCTAATTTTTGCTTTTATGTATTTGTTACCAATTTTGTACCTTTAAGAACCCAACTTCAGGACCCATTTTTCACTAGTGTACGAGATTACTGGCTTGACTGCTCTCTCTCCCTTTGGACTCTCCATTTTCTCCACCAGGTCACCTGTATCTCCTCCCTAACCCCTCTCTACTCTACCCAACTCTGTGAATTTCTGTGTGTTCCAGACGGTGGAGAACACTTAAGGAACTCATTACTGGCTGGATCTGTCTCCCTCCTTTTCATTTCCCCCTTTTATCCTTCTGGCCACCTCTGTCTCCTGCCTCCTTCTTTTCTCTGTATAACTCTGTGAACATCTCTGAGCGGTCCAGTTGTGGAGTGCACATAAGGAAGTGAATACCGGCTAGCCCACTCTCTCCACTATTGATTCCACCTCATCTCATTTGGGTCACCTCTAACTCCCTCCTCCCTCTTCTCTTCTCCATGTAACGCTGTGAACCTCTCTGAGTGACCCTCACAGTAGAGAAACTTTTTATCTTTAACGTAGATGTTTTATCAGTGGTGCTGTATAGAAGGAGAAGTTTTGAAACTACTGTAAAATTAAGACCGATAACTGGAAGTAGGAGGCTTAAGTCCAAACCCTGACTCCAGGGAACTCCTGACTCCAAGGAACATTAATTGACAGGAGCTCATCAAACGCCTCCATACCGACACTGAAACCAAGCACCACACAAGGGCCAACAAGTTCCAGGGAAAGACATACCAAGCAAATTCTCCAGCAACAAAGGAACACAGCCCTGAGCTTCAAGATACAGGCTGCGCAAAGTCACCCCAAAACCATAGACATCTCATAACTCATTACTGGACATTTCATTACACTCCAGAGAGAAGAAATACAGCTCCATCCACCATAACATTGACACAAGCTTCCCTAACCAGGAAACCTTGACAAGCCACCTGTACAAACTCACACACAGTGAGGAAACGCCACAATAAAGAGAACCCCACAAACTGCCAGAATACAGAAAGGACACCCCAAACTCAGCAATTTAAACAAGATGAAGAGACAGAGGAATAGCCAGCAGATAAAGGAACAGGATAAATGCCCACCAAACCAAACAAAAGAGGAAGAGATAGGGAATCTACCCGATAAAGAATTCCGAATAATGATAGTGAAATTGATCCAAAATCTTGAAATTAAAATGGAATCACAGATAAATAGCCTGGAGGCAAGGATTGAGAAGATGCAAGAAAGGTTTAACAAGGACTTAGAAGAAATAAAAAAGAGTCAATATATAATGAATAATGCAATAAGTGAAATTAAAAACACTCTGGAGGCAACAAATAGTAGAATAACAGAGGCAGAAGATAGGATTAGTGAATTAGAAGATAGAATGGTAGAAATAAATGAATCAGAGAGGATAAAAGAAAAACGAATTAAAAGAAATGAGGACAATCTCAGAGACCTCCAGGACAATATTAAACGCTACAACATTCGAATCATAGGGGTCTCAGAAGAAGAAGACAAAAAGAAAGACCATGAGAAAATACTTGAGGAGATAATAGTTGAAAACTTCCCTAAAATGGGGAAGGAAATAATCACCCAAGTCCAAGAAACCCAGAGAGTCCCAAACAGGATAAACCCAAGGTGAAACACCCCAAGACACATAGTAATCAAATTAACAAAGATCAAACACAAAGAACAAATATTAAAAGCAGCAAGGGAAAAACAACAAATAACACACAAGGGAATACCCATAAGGATAACAGCTGATCTTTCAATAGAAACTCTTCAAGCCAGGAGGGAATGGCAAGACATACTTAAAATGATGAAAGAAAATAACCTACAGCCCAGATTATTGTACCCAGCAAGGATCTCATTCAAGTATGAAGGAGAAATCAAAAGCTTTTCAGACAAGCAAAAGCTGAGAGAATTCTGCACCACCAAACCAGCTCTCCAACAAATACTAAAGGATATTCTCTAGACAGGAAACACAAAAATTGTGTATAAATTCGAACCCAAAACAATAAAGTAAATGGCAACGGGGTCATACTTATCAGTAATTACCTTAAATGTAAATGGGTTGAATGCCCCAACCAAAAGACAAAGACTGGCTGAATGGATACAAAAACAAGACCCCTACATATGTTGTCTACAAGAGACCCACCTCAAAACAGGGGACACATACAGACTGAAAGTGAAGGGCTGGAAAAAGATTTTCCATGCAAATAGGGACCAAAAGAAAGCAGGAGTAGCAATACTCATATCAGATAAAATAGACTTTAAAACAAAGACTGTGAAAAGAGACAAAGATGGTCACTACATAATGATCAAAGGATCAATCCAAGAAGAAGATATAACAATTATAAATATATATGCACCCAACACGGGAGCACCGCAGTATGTAAGACAAATGCTAACAAGTATGAAAGAAGAAATTAACAAAAACACAATAATAGTGGGAGACTTTAAAACCCCACTCACACCTATGGATAGATCAACTAAACAGAAAATTAACAAGGAAAAACAAACTTTAAGCGATACAATAGACCAGTTAGACCTAATTGATATCTATAGGACATTTCATCCCAAAACAATGAATTTCACCTTCTTCTCAAGCGCACATGGAACCTTCTCCAGGATAGATCACATCCTGGGCCATAAAGCTAGCCTTGGTAAATTCAAAAAATAGAAATCATTCCAAGCATCTTTTCTGACCACAATGCAGTAAGATTAGATCTCAATTACAGGAGAAAAACTATTAAAAAATCCAACATATGGAGGCTGACCAACACGCTGCTGAATAACCAACAAATCACAGAAGAAATCAAAAAAGAAATCAAAATTTGCATAGAAAAGAATGAAAATGAAAACACAACAACCCAAAACCTGTGGGACACGGTAAAAGCAGTCCTAAGGGGAAAGTTCATAGCAATACAGGCACACCTCAAGAAACAAGAAAAAAGTCAAATAAATAACCTAACTCTACACCTAAAGCAACTAGAAAAGGAAGAAATGAAGAACTCCAGGGTTAGTAGAAGGAAAGAAATCTTAAAAATTAGAGCAGAAATAAATGCAAAAGAAACAAAAGAGACCATAGCAAAAATCAACAAAACCAAAAGCTGGTTCTTTGAAAGGATAAATAAAATTGACAAACCATTAGCCAGACTCATCAAGAAACAAAGGGAGAAAAATCAAATCAATAAAATTAGAAATGAAAATGGAGAGATCACAACAGACAACACAGAAATACAAAGGATCATAAGAGAGTACTATCAACAATTATATGCCAATAAAATGGACAACGAGGAAGAAATGGACAAATTCTTAGAAAAGTACAACTTTCCAAAACTACACCAGGAAGAAATAGAAAATCTTAACAGACCCATCACAAGCACGGAAATCGAAACTGTAATAAAAAATCTTCCAGCAAACAAAAGCCCAGGTCCAGACGGCTTCACAGCTGAATTCTACCAAAAATTTAGAGAAGAGCTAACACCTATCCTGCTCAAACTCTTCCAGAAAATTGCAGAGGAGGGTAAACTTCCAAACTCATTCTATGAGGCCACCATTACCCTAATACCAAAACCTGACAAAGATCCCACAAAAAAGGAAAACTACAGGCCAATATCACTGATGAACATAGATGCAAAAATCCTTAACAAAATTCTAGCAATCAGAATCCAACAACACATTAAAAAGATCATACACCATGACCAAGTGGGCTTTATCCCAGGGATGCAAGGATTCTTCAATATCCGCAAATCAATCAATGTAATACACCACATTAACAAATTGAAAAATAAAAACCATATGATTATTTCAATAGATGCAGAGAAAGCCTTTGACAAAATTCAACATCCATTTATGATAAAAACTCTCCAGAAAGCAGGAATAGAAGGAACATACCTCAACATAATAAAAGCTATATATGACAAACCCACAGCAAACATTATCCTCAATGGTGAAAAATTGAAAGCATTTCCTCTAAAGTCAGGAACAAGACAAGGGTGCCCACTTTCACCATTGCTATTCAACATAGTTTTGGAAGTTTTGGCCACAGCAATCAGAACAGAAAAAGAAATAAAAGGAATCCAAATTGGAAAAGAAGAAGTAAAGCCCTCACTGTTTGCAGATGACATGATCCTCTACATAGAAAACCCTAAAGACTCCACCAGAAAATTACTGGAACTAATCAATGACTATAGTAAAGTTGCAGGATATAAAATCAACACCCAGAAATCCCTTGCATTCCTATACACTAATAATGAGAAAACAGAAAGAGAAATTAAGGAAACAATTCCATGCACCATTGCAACGGAAAGAATAAAATACTTAGGAATATATCTACCTAAAGAATCTAAAGACCTATATATAGAAAACTATAAAACACTGGTGAAAGAAATCAAAGAGGACACTAACAGATGGAGAAATATACCATGTTCATGGATTGGAAGAATCAATATAGTGAAAATGAGTATACTTCCCAAAGCAATTTATAGATTCAATGCAATCCCTATCAAGCTACCAATGGTATTTTTCACAGAGCTAGAACAAATAATTTCACAATTTGTATGGAAAAACAAAAAACCTCGAATAGCCAAAGCGATCTTGAGAAAGAAGAATGGAACTGGAGGAATCAACCTACCTGACTTCAGGCTCTACTACAAAGCCACAGTTATCAAGACAGTATGGTACGGGCACAAAGACAGAAATATAGATCAATGGAACAAAATAGAAAGCCCAGAGATAAATCCATGCACATATGGACACCTTATCTTCGACAAAGGAGGCAAGAATATACAATGGATTAAAGACAATCTCTTTAACAAGTGGTGCTGGGAACTCTGGTCAACCACTTGTAAAAGAATGAAACTAGAACACTTTCTAACACCATACAGAAAAATAAACTCAAAATGGATTAAAGATCTAAACATAAGACCAGAAACTATAAAACTCCTAGAGGAGAACATAGGCAAAACACTCTCTGACATACATCACAGCAGGATCCTCTATGACCCACCTCCCAGAATATTGGAAATAAAAGCAAAAATAAACAAATGGGACCTAATTAACCTTAAAAGCTTCTGCACATCAAAGGAAACTATTAGCAAGGTGGAAAGACAGCCTTCAGAATGGGAGAAGATAATAGCAAATGAAGCAACTGACAAACAACTAATCTCGAGAATATACAAGCAACTCCTACAGCTCAACTCCAGAAAAATAAATGACCCAATCAAAAAATGGGCCAAAGAACTAAATAGACATTTCTCCAAAGAAGACATCCAGATGGCTAACAAACACATGAAAAGATGCTCAACATCACTCATTATCAGAGAAATGCAAATCAAAACCACTATGAGGTACTATTTCACACCAGTCAGAATGGCTGCGATCCAAAAGTCTACAAGTAATAAATGCTGGAGAGGGTGTGGAGAAAAGGGAACCCTCTTCCACTGTTGGTGGGAATGCAAACTAGTACAGCCACTATGGAGAACAGTGTGGAGATTCCTTAAAAAACTGGAAATAGACCTGCCTTATGATCCAGCAATCCCACTGCTTGGCATACACACTGAGGAAACCAGAAGGGAAAGAGACATGTGTACCCCAATGTTCATCGCAGCACTGTTTATAATAGCCAGGACATGGAAGCAACCTAGATGTCCATCAGCAAATGAATGGATAAGAAAGCAGTGGTACATATACACAATGGAGTATTACTCAGCCATTAAAAAGAATACATTTGAATCAGTTCTAATGAGGTGGATGAAACTGGAGCCTATTATACAGAGTGAAGTAAGCCAGAAAGAAAAACACCAATACAGTATACTAACGCATATATATGGAATTTAGAAAGATGGTAACAATAACCCTGTGTACGAGACAGCAAAAGAGACACTGATGTATAGAACAGTCTTATGGACTCTGTGGGAGAGGGAGAGGGTGGGAAGATTTGGGAGAATGGCATTGAAACTTGTAAAATATCATGTATGAAACGAGTTGCCAGTCCAGGTTCAATGCACAATACTGGATGCTTGGGGCTGGTGCACTGGGACGACCCAGAGGGATGGAATGGGGAGGGAGGAGGGAGGAGGGTTCAGGATGGGGAACACATGTATACCTGTGGCGGATTCATTTTGATATTTGGCAAAACTAATACAGTTATGTAAAGTTTAAAAATAAAATAAAATTTAAAAAAAAACCTTATAATTTTTTAAATATAAATTTATTTATTTTATAATTTTATCAAAATAAATAAAAAGAAAGATTATAAATAGTTGACATGTCCTAAGATTTCAGTATTATTAAAGACATAGTAAAAATTATTTTATTAAAATGTAATAACTCTACATGTTTTAAACTCTCAAATAAGACAATTAAAAAAAGGTTAAAAGAGTATACTACCAAAACTTAGAAGAGAAATGAAGTTACTATAATCCAGTCTTGAATTATGATAATAATTATACTAAATATAATATAATAATAACCAACCTTGAATTCTTAGCAAGCAAGCCATTTTTTAAAAATCTGCCCTTAAGTGTATAGTTGTAAATGGGTTAGATGGGGGCGTGTATGTGTGTGTGTGTGTACACATGCTTATGATCCCAGTTTTAGGATACAGGAGTTTAAAGTTTTATATATTGAAATTAGTAGCATGTCATCATTTTCTATGATGCTTAGGCTGTATAGTAGTAGTCAGAGTGTTATCAGATTAAAAAGTACTTTTCTTTAAACAGGTATCAAGCAGTGGGGGAATAATTCCAGAAAGGTTAAGCCTTGTCACATCTTGTAGGAGGTTTTGAATAGAAATGTTTTCACAAAGCATAGTTAATTTAATTTGAATTTAAAATCTTGACATTTTATTGACCTCCCTTACTTGAAAACAGATTAGCTAAAAACTTAATGGATTCTTTCAAGTTAATGAGCATCTTTTAAACTGAACATTCACTCTCAGAAGGTTACCTTTTACAGATGTAACAGATGAATTACTATTAAATATTTTATAACAAAGGAATTTTTTACTTACTGTGAATATGTATAAAAGGTCAAGTTTCCTGTTCTTCCTCCATTTGTCAAACTAGAATACATAAATCACTTATATCAACCAATTTGACATGAAACATCTTTAGCCAAACATCTGTAGAATATAAAACAATACACACCAGAGAATCATATATATATATATATATATATATATATATATATATATATATATATATATATAAACAGTCCAGAATTCACAGGAGATCTTTAAAACTAAGTCTAAATATTACCTGCTACACAAATTTGCTATAATAATCCTTGAGAAGTCTTAAAATGTATATATTAATGTGTTGAGGCAGCAAATTTCAGTTTGTAGCTGTTCTAAAGTATTAGATATTAGGAAAATAGCACGGTTCTAACATATTCTTTGGGATATTATTCTTTTTCCAGCCAAACCAGGACATCCCTTTCCTGTTCCACAGGACAGCTCCATCACACATTGCCTAATAATATATATTAAATACTTACTAAATATCAAACAATTTTAAGGGCTTTATTTGAATCCATTCAAATATTTCTATCTTATAGAGTAGACACTGTTTAAATACTTACTAAATATCAAACAATTTTAAAGGCTTTATTTGAATCCATTCGAATATTTCTATCTTATAGAGTAGACACTATTTTAGGGGAGAAAAAAGGAGGCATAGAGAGGCTAAGTTGTTCATAGTCCTAATTATGAGTCAATTTTGGAGGCATATTTATGTACACCTATGGTTCCTGGGTCCAAGCTTTTAAATATTATACTAGATTATATCTCTTTCCAATAAGTCATTTTGTACAGGAATCTATTTTCCACCACTCTAGGAAATTTTATGCTTTTTTTTTTTCTTTTCTACTTTAACCATTATTCATTTTAAGCAAGAATATTTGACTTATTTTTAATGCTTGTAAACAAGTTACACTGCCTGATTTCCCCCAAAAATTATTTTTCGCAGTTTTACTGGGAAATAAGGGGCATGCATCTCTACATAAGATTAAGACATACAGCCAAAAGTTTTATTTAAATATATTGTGAAATAATTACTGAAATAATTCAATTTATATTCATCATTTTATATTGTTGTTGTTGTTCAGTCACTAAGTCATGTCTAACTCTTTGAGATCCCAAGAACTGCAGTATACCAGGCATCCTTGTCTTTCATTACAATAAAAAATAAAGCAAGCTTCTTTTCAGAAATAAACACAACATTATTAATAATAAGTTCAGTTTATTCTGATCTGAAAACAATCCATATCACCAATTTATCATCTAAATCCATGTCCCCTCTTAAAGCTCAACTCTTCACTGCCAAAAAACTATCTGAAACAAAAAGTGTAGAATCCACTAAAAAGTCATAGTAAGGAGGCTAACTATATAAATAAAAATAGTATGAATCTGTTCAAAGCCCTACTTTGTCGGACATTTGAATGTGAGCCTCCATTCTTTTTCCTCTTCCTCAAAGTACCCAGTTTGCATTATTGAATTTAAGTCTAGCTGTACAGGAGGACGCCTTACTCTTATTAACTGAATGTTTTCATGAGCTTTGGTGATAGAGAATTTGTAGTCATATTTGCTTCAATATGATGAAATTAAAGAATTTATATTTTTCAACATTACTGAGATATAATTTAAATGTTGTGATATTCATCCATGCAAAGTATACAATTCAATGAATTTTAATATATTCAGAAATATATGCAATTACTATCTTGTTTTTAATACCTCTTCAAAAAAATAGCTATTAGCTATTGACACTTCAAACCCCACTCCACAGATGCAAACAACCATTAATCTACTATATATATTTCCATATTCATGACATTTCATATGAATTAAATATAATAGGTGGCCTTATGTAACTATATAGTTTCACATTCCTTTCTGTGGCTAAAAATATGCCATGGTATTGATAGCATTTCATGATCCATTTACTAACTCATGGACTTTATGTTGGTTCCATTATTTATATATTATAAATAATGTTGCTATAAATATTTGTGTATATGTTTTTTCTATTACCATATGTAATATTTTTTGTGTTTGGTTTTGGGTATACATATCTTTTCATTTCTCTTGGGTATATACCTAGAAGTAGATTTTGTGAGTCTTAAGGTAACACTTGATTAATATTTAGAGAATTTTCACCCTGTTTTCTAAAGTGATGTTACTGCTATAATTCCCACCAGCAGTGCATGCATTCTTGTTTCTCCATGTCTTTGCCAATACTTGCTGTTATCTGACCTTTTGACTTGGCATTTTGTTACCTAAATATATTAAGTAATACTTTATGGCCTTGGATTTGGCAAATAATTCTTAGATATGACATCAAAAGCATAAACAACAAAAGAAAAAAAATAGAGAGATTGGACTTTATCAAAAGCAAAATCTTTAAAGGACATGATCATAGGAATAAAAAGACAAACCACAGAGAAAATGGAAGAAAATATTTGCAAATCAAATATCAGATAAACAACCTATGTGGAACATCTAAAGAAGCTTTACAACTCAATAATGAAATAACAACACATTTTCTAAATGGGAAAAATATTCAAATAGATATTTCTCCAAGGAATGCATACAAATCTTTAGTAAGCATATGAAAAGATGTTCAGCATCATTCATCCTCAAATTAATGCTTATCAAAACCATAATTAGATACTGGTTCACAGCACCAGGATAGTTGAGTCTAACATTCTATGTCTTTTGATGAGATTGCTATGTTACTTTTTATTTTCTATTTGCCTCATGTCTTTTCTCTTCCTCTTACCTCCCTGTACTTTTTTCTTTGCATTAAACAGATATTTTCTAATGAAGCATCTATCTACATTTTTAAAAAACAATTTTTACTGTTTTTTTAGGATAGTTTAGTGGTTGCTCTAGTATTTACCACACCCTCACCCCATAAATATTAATAATTTTGGTTTATTATTTTAATAATAAAGTATTATTAATTAGTAATAAAATAAGTATTATCTTAATAATAGTTGATAATATATTATTAATAATTATTAAATAATAAAATAAATATAATTTATTATTTATTTTTAATAATAATAAAAGTTATTATTAACTCTGGATAAATAATCCAGAATTTGCTTCAGATTTATACTTGTTTAATTTCAAAGATATATAGAAATATTACTCCTAAATAGCTTAGTATCCTTTCTCCTTTTGTCATAGTATCATTTATATAAAACAACTATGTACACCTATGGCTGATTCATGTTGGTGCTTCACAGATACCAATACAATTCTGCAATATTTTATCCTTCCATCAAAACATACATTTAAAAATACTACTGGATGCTTGGGGCTGGTGCACTGGGACGACCCAGAGGGATGGTATGGGGAGGGAGGAGGGAGGAGGGTTCAGGATGGGGAACACATGTATACCTGTGGGGGATTCATTTTGATATTTGGCAAAACTAATACAATTATGTAAAGTTTAAAAAATAAAATTAAATTAAAAAAATAAATAAAATAAAAATAAAAATAAATAAAAATACTATTAGTGTTGCAAATCAAATAATATAATTTTATAGTTATTAGTTGTGCATCTATTTTCTTTTCTGCGAATGGGCATACAAGGAACCTACCTCAACATAGAAAATACCATATATGATAAGCCTACATCAAACATTATTCTCAAAGGTGAAAACCTGAACACTTTCCCTCTAAAATCAGGAACAAGACAACAGTGTCCACTTTTACCACTATTATTCAACATAGTTTTGGAAGTCCTAGCTATAGCAATCAGAGAAGAAAAAGAAAGAAAAAGAATACAGATCAGAAAAGAAGAAGTAAATCTCTCACCATTTGCAGGTGATATGATACTGTGCATAGAAAACCCTAAAAATAGTATCAGAAAATTACTAGAGCTAATCAGTGAATTTAGCAAAGTCCCAGTACACAAAATCAATACACAGAAATCACTTGCATTTCTATATACTAACAATGAAATATAAGAAAAAAGAAATTAAGAAATCAATCCCATTCACCAATGCAAGAGAAAAAAAAAAAAAAAGAATAAAATATCTATGAATAAACTTACCTAAGGAGACAAAGGAGACAAAAGAACTGTACACAGAAAATTATAAGACATTGATGAAAGAAATCAAAGATGACATAAACAGATGGAGAGTTATTCCATGTTTCTGGGTAAAAAGAATCAATATTTTGAAAATGACTGTACAATGCAATCTACAGAGTCAGTGTGATCCTTGTCAAATTACAAATGGCATTTTTCACAGACCTAGAACAAAAATTTCACAGTTCGTGTGGAAGCACAAATGACCCTGAATAGTCAAAGCAGTCTTGAGAAAGAAGAATGGAGCTGGAGGAATCAACCTTCCTGACTTCACATTATACTACAAAGCTATAGTCATCAAAACAGTACGGTACTGGCACAAAAACAGAAATATAGACCAATGGAACAAGATAGAAAGCCCGGAAATAAACTCATGTGCCTATGGGTACCTAATTTTTGACAAAGGAGGCAAGAATATACAATGAGACAAAGAGAGACTCTTCAATAAATGCTGCTGGGACAACTGGACAGCTACATGTAAAAGGATGAAATTAGAACACTTCCTAACACCATATGCAAAGATAAACTCAAAATGGATTAAAGATGTAAGTAAAGATGGACTAAATGTAAGAACAGAAACTATAAAATTCTTAGAGAAAAACTTAGGCAGAACACTTGATTACATAAATCAAAACAAGATCATCTATGGCCCACCTCCTAGAGTAATGGAAACAAAAACCAAAGTAAAATAGTGGGACCTGATTAAACTTAAAAGTTTTAGCACAGCAAAGGAAACTTTGCACAGCAAGGTGAAAAGGCAACACTCAGAATGGGAGAGAATAATAGCAAATGAAGCAACTGACAAAGGATTAATTTCCAAAATATACAAGCAGCTCATGCAACTCATTACCAGGAAACAAACAGCCCAATCAAAAAGTGGGTAAAGGACCTAAGCAGATATTCCTCTAAAGAAGACATACAGATGGCTAACAAACACATGAGAAGATGCTCAGCATCACTCATTATTGAAAGTGAAGTTGCTCAGTCATGTCCGACTCTTTGTGACCCCATGGACACCAGGCTCCTCTGTCCGTGGGATTCTCCAGGCAAGAGCCCTGGAGTGGGTTGCCATTTCCTGATAAATGCAAATCAAAACTACAATGAGATATCACCTCACACCAGTCAAGATGACCATCATAAAAATTCTACAAACAATAAATGCTGGGGAGGGTGTAGGTCAAAGGAAATGTTCTTGCATTGTTGGTGGGAATGAAAATTGATATAGCAAGTATGGTAGACAATATGAAGATTCCTGAAAATCTAGGAATAAAACCACCATATGACCCAGCAAACCTGCTCCTAGGCTTATACCCTGAGGAAACCAAAATTGAAAAAGACACATATAGTCCATTGTTCATTCCAGCACTGTTTATAATAGCTAAAACATGGAAGCAACCTAGATGTCCATCGACAGATGAATGGATAAAGAAGTGGTGGTGCATATACATAATAGAATATTACTCAGCCATAAAAAGACACACATTTTTGTCAGTTCTAATGAGGTGAATGTACTTATAACCTATTATACAGAGTGAAGTAAGTCAGAAAGAGAAAGAGAAATATAGTATTCTAACATATATATATAAAGAATCTAGAAAAATGGTACCAAATAATTTATTTACAGGCAGCAATGGAGAAACAGACATAGAGAATAGATATATGGACATGGCGAAAGGGGAGGAGAGGGTGAAATGCATAAAAAGAGTAACATGGAAACTTAAATTACCATATATAAAATAGATAGCCAACAGGAATTTGCTGTATGGCTCAGGAAACTCAAAGAGGGGCTCTATATTAACCTAGAAGGGTGGGATGGGGAGGGAGATGGGAGGGAGATTCAAAAAGGAGGGGATATATGTATACCTATGGCTGATTCATGTTGAGGTTTGACAGAAAACAACAAAATTCTGTAAAGCAATCATCTTTCAATTAAAAAGTAAATAAAATAACACTATCAGTGTTACAAATAAAATTGATACTTTGTTAGAGTTATTAGTTGTCCATCTGTGGTGTTTTCCTTAGCCTAATATAACACACTAGGACCACAGCATTGTCTAACTCAATGAAACTAAGCCATGCCCGTGGGGTAACCCAAGACAGGCGAGTCATGGTAGAGAGATTTGACAGAATGTGGTCCACTGGAGAAGGCAATGGTAAACCACTTCAGTATTCTTGCCTTGAGAACCCCATGAACAGTATGAAAAGGCAAAATGATAGGATACTGAAAGAGGAACTCCCCAGGTCAGTAGGTGCCCAATATGCTACTGGAGATCAGTGGAGAAATAACTCCAAAAAGAATGAAGGGATGGAGCCAAAGCAAAAACAATACCCAGCTCTGGATGTGACTGGTGATAGAAGCAAGGTCCAATGCTATAAAGAGCAATATTGCATAGGAACTTGGAATGTCAGGTCCATGAATCAAGGCAAATTGGAAGTGGTCAAACAAGAGATGGCAAGAGTTAATGTCGACATTCTAGGAATCAGCAAACTGAAATGGACTGGAATGAGTGAATTTAACTCAGATGACCATTATATCTACTACTGCGGGCAGGAATCCCTCAGAAGAAATGGAGTGGCCATCATGGTCAACAAAAGAGTCCGAAGTGCAGCACTTTTGGATGCAATCTCAAAAACGACAGAATGATCTCTGTTCGTTTCCAAGGCAAACCATTCAATATCACAGTAATCCAAGTCTATGCCCCAACCAGTAATGCTGAAGAAACTGAAGTTGAATGGTTCTATTAAGACCTACAAAGCCTTTTAAAACTAACACCCAAAAAATATATCCTTTTCATTATAGGGGACTGGAATGCAAAAGTAGGAAGTCAAGAAACACCTGGAGTAACAGGCAATTTGGCCTTGGAATATGGAATGAAGCAGGGCAAAGACTCATAGAGTTTTGCCAAGAAAATGCATTGGCCATAACAAACACCCTCTTCCAGCAACACAAGAGAAAACTCTATACATGCACGTCACCAGATGGTCAACACCGAAATTAGATTGATTATACTCTTTGCAGCCAAAGATGGAGAAGCTCTATACAGTCAGCAGAAACAAAACCAGGAGCTGACTGTGGCTCAGACCATGAACTCCTTATTGCCAAATTCAGACTTAAATTGAAGAAAGTAGGGAAAACCACTAGACCATTCAGGTATGACCTAAATCAAATCCCTTATGATTATACAGTGGAAGTGAGAAATAGATTTAAGGGTCTAGATCTGATAGAGTGCCTGATGAACTATGGAATGAGGTTTGTGACATTGTACAGGAGACAGGGATCAAGACCATTCCCATAGAAAAGAAACGTAAAAAAGCAAAATGGCTGTTTGGGGAGGCCTTACAAATAGTTGTGAAAGAAGAGAAGCAAAAAGCAAAGGAGAGGAATGGTATGGGGAGGGAGGAGGGAGGAGGGTTCAGGATGGGGAACACATGTATACCTGTGGTGGATTCATTTTGATTTTTGGCAAAACTAATACAATTATGTAAAGTTTAAAAATAAAATAAAATTAAAAAAAAAAAAAGCAAAGGAGAAAAGGAAAGATATAAACATCTGAATGCAGAGTTCCAAAGAATATCAGGAAGAGATAAGAAAGCCTTCTTCAGCGATCAAAGCAAAGAAATAGAGGAAAACAATAGAATGGAAAGACTAGGGATCTCTTCAAGAAAATCAGAGATACCAAAGGAACATTTCATGCAAAGATGAGCTCGATAAAGGACAGAAATGGTATGGACCTAACAGAAACAGAAGATATTAAGAAGAGATGGCAAGAATACACAGAAGAACTGTACAAAAAGGATCTTCATGACCCAGATAATCATGATGGTGTGATCACTGACTTAGAGCCAGACATCCTGGAATGTGAAGTCAAGTGGGCCTTAGAAAGCATCACTAGGAACAAAGCTAGTGGAGGTGATGGAATTCCAGTTGCACTTTTTCAAATCCTGAAAGATGATGCTGTGAAAGTGCTGCACTCAATATGCCAGCAAATTTGGAAAACTCAGCAGTGGCCACAGGACTGGAAAAGGTCAGTTTTCATTCCAACCCCAAAGAAAGGCAATGCCAAAGAATGCTAAAATTACCACACAATTGCACTCATCTCACACTGTAGTAAAGTAATGCTCAAAATTCTCCAAGCCAGGCTTCACCAATATGTGAACCATGAACTTCCTGAAGTTCAAACTGGTGGCAGATTCATTTTGATATTTGGCAGAACTAATACAATAATGTAAAGTTTAAAAATAAAATAAAATTAAAAAAAAAAAGAAAAACAAAACAAAACAATGGCACCTTTTCGTCCCCCCCCCCAAAAAAAAAGAAAAGGCAGAGGAACCAGAGATAAATTGCCAACATCCGCTGGATCATAGAAAAAGCAAGAGGGTTCCAGAAAAAACATCTATTTCTGTTTTATTGACTATGCCAAAGCCTTTGACTGTGTAGATCACAATAAACTGTGGAAAATTCTGAAAGACATGGGAATACCAGACCACCTAATCTGCCTCTTGAGAAATTTGTATGCAGGTCAGGAAGCAACAGTTAGAACTGGACATGGTACAACAGACTGGTTCCAAATAGGAAAAGGAGTTCGTCAAGGCTGTATATTGTCACCCTGTTTATTTAACTTATATGCAGAGTACATCATGAGAAACGCTGAACTGGAAGAAACACAAACTGGAATCAAGATTGCCAGGAGAAATATCAATAACCTCAGATATGCAGATGACACCATCCTTATGGCAGAAAGTGAAGAGGAACTCAAAACCCTCTTGATGAAAGTGAAAGTGGAGAGTGAAAAAGTTGGCTTAAAGCTCAACATTCAGAAAATGAAGATCATGGCATCCGGTCCCACCACTTCATGGGAAATCAATGGGGAAACAGTGGAAACAGTGTCAGACTTTATTTTTCTGGGCTCCAAAATCACTACAGATGGTGACTGCAGCCATGAAATTAACAGACGCTTACTCCTTGGAAGGAAAGTTATGACCAACCTAGATAGCATGTTCAGAAGCAGAGACATTACTTTGCCAACAAACATTCATCTAGCCAAGGCTATGGTTTTTCCTGTGGTCATGTATGCATGTGAGAGTTGGACCCTAAAGAAGGCTGAGCGCCGAAGAATTGATGCTTTTGAACTTTGGTGTTGGAGACGACTCTTGAGAGTCCCTTGGACTGCAAGGAGATCCAACCTGTCCATTCTGAAGGAGATCAGCCCAGGGATTTCTTTGGAAGGAATGATGCTAAAGCTGAAACTCCAGTACTTTGGCCACCTCATGTGAAGAGTTGACTCACTGGAAAAGACTCTGATGCTGGGAGGGATTGGGGGCAAGAGGAGAAGGGGACGACAGAGGATGAGATGGCTGGATGGCATCACTGACTCGATGGACGTGAGTCCGAGTGAACTCCGGGAGTTGGTGATGGACAGGGAGGCCTGGCGTGCTGCGATTCATGGGGTATATATATATATATATATATATATATATATATATACACACACACACACACACATAGCTTTTTTCCTTAGTTGGTATTCTCTTTAGAGTGCTTATGTTATTATACCTTTCTTTACTTTTAAAATCACCCCTTCATTCTGTGAACATATTTATAACATAAATTCTTTGAGGTTTTCATTTGTTAAATTCAGTCTTCTGTCTGCTCTTTTTGAATACATGACTTATTATTTTCTATTTCTGTGGATGCTTTACAATTTTTCATTGAAATCCAGGAATTTTGAATAATATATTTGATCATTTTATCTCTATCTGGGAGTAGTATCTCTCAGGGGACTTGTTATATTATTTACTTATTGGTTTGTGACTGGGTGAATCTCTTTGGTGACGTCATTTTACTACTAAGCCTTTGAAATTGCTCCTTAGGGAGGTTCAATATTGGGTATGCTTATGAAACCACCAGAATATGGTAAACTATTTAGCCTCCAATTAAAATAAATAAATTAATTAAATAAGATTAGAAATCAAAAACTCATACGTAAAAAAGTAAAAGAGAAAGAGACTCCTGGAATGACATTGTTTTAAGTAGAATTCCCTTCCAAGCCTTCACTGACTGCAACCTGCTGTTAAATTTCACTAAGAGCTAAGTAATTGCTCTGTTGTTTTTGACATTCCTGCAGCATAAACTGCCCTACAGACTAAATCCAATTAAGGTCTGTGCTCTTAAAAGGAATAGTTTCTGAGATCAGTGTTTAATAGTTTTTCTAAATCTAGGAGTGTTTCTTACAGATAACTTATTCCCCATTTCCTCTTGCAAACTAGCCAGCCATCAGTCTAAGCTGTATGTCATCGAACCACTTATTTCCACTCGGTTGCCTTTCTCTACAACCTTCAGCTATCTAGGGGGCATTCTTAGGATTGTATTTCTCCATTGAAAATGAAGTCCATTCCTTTGTGTATACATAAATAGCTACCTATTTTAAGGTACACTTCATCCTACAGGTAAAATATCTGAGACAGAGCTCTAGAGTTGGGGGTGAGGACATTAGCAAGTTTCTCTCCATGTTATATCCCTACTGTAATTGCTGAGCACTTGAAGGAGGGAGACAGAGCCTGAGTCCACTAAGCTTGCCTTTATTTTCCTAGGACCATCACTTTGCAATCTGTAGCAACAGCAATTAAAACCTTAGTGTTCTTAGCATGCTGTACCCAAGGTAGAGCCTCCATTCCATGAGTGGGCAGGGGAGGGGAGCTGGGAGGAAGATAAGAGCCTCATTTCTGGACCACACATGCTCAAAACAACCTTAGCAACAAGTAACTGAAGATTGAATGATAAATGCTAATGTCTTATTCCTTCCAGGAAGGAAACTCTCTGACTGGGATGTCAATGGATAGTGAGACTCATGTTCTTTGCTGCATGTTAGTTTGAAGTGGAGTCTTTTCCTCACTGAGCTGGGAGAAGGAAAAGAGGGAGTTGTCTTTGAATAAATATCACATACTCTTGCCTTTCTTACCCAATTTTCATAGATTTTCTTAAGTAAATATTCTTTACATTTGCTGTTTAAATACTATTTCCAGAGAGTTTATGAGTTTGGGGGTTGATTATTATTATTAATAATAATTTTCAGCCGCTTCACTGGAAGACATGTCAGTGCAACTTCATATACTGTCATACCAGAAACTGATCTCTCTCAATTATAGGTTAAAGTTCTATAAAAGGACAATAATTTTTCTACTTTATCTGAAACACACTTTCTCTCCATCCTGAGACTCTAAGACAAATTCTAGTCTTTGAATCAAACGCAGTGAAAAGTACTATCATTAGGTAAATAAGATGTCTTTCTTTCTCTTCCCCACAACATGATGAAATATAAGGAAAAGTTATTATTATTATTATTCTGTTGGCTCTTCTTTGTTTCATGCAGGCTTTCTCTAGTTGTGGCAGTTGGAGGCTACTTTTCATTGCAGTGCACAGACTTCTCATTGATAGAGCTTCTCTTATTGTAGAACACAGACTCTAGGCATGCCACTTTCCATAGTTTCTACACATGGGCTTCAGTAGTTGAGGTGCATGGGTTAGTTATTCCACAGCATGTGAAATATTCCCAGACCAGGGATCAAACCTGTATCCCCTGCATTGGCATGAAGATTCTCATCCCCTTGACTTACAAGTATGTCTGAGGTTATCTTTTTTTGACCTCTTTTTCTTTGCCATCATTTGCCATTCATTGCCAATCATTGCCATTGAGTCTCTGAAATTTCTAGACTTTAATCTTTCACTCATCAAGACAGTGTTAACTTTTGAGTGAATTTTGGCAAAGAATGCCAATTCTCTCCAGAACCAAATCCAACCAAAGAAAAAGGTGAAAAAAAATGAACAAAAATAAAATTTAGGAGAGGACAAAGTATATACTATAGCCATCATGGTTCACCTCATAATTGGTGACTGGTGAATATAATGGTGAGGAAGGAAAACATTTACTTACTTGCTATAGAAGAGAAAAAAGCAAAGCAAAACAAAACAAATCACATTTACTCTTGTAAAACAGAAAATAAACTAATTTACAGATGATAGTTCTTTCGGATGAAAATCATTGGAAAAAAAGGTTAACTGTGACTATAAAGAAAAATTTGCTGAAAGATTGAATTGACAATTCAGTCCTATTCATATACAATACTGTGTTTTTTATTATGCAGAATATTTCAATTAGTCAATTCTTTCAAACAATAAATAGGATTTATTGGTTTATTAATGAGGAAATTCAAAGTCAATGCAGGTTTCCAGTTTTGCTTGATTCAGAAGTTCAGTCCTTTGATGAAGCTTTCAGTTCTTTTTCATGCTCTTGGGAGATTTTATATAATGTCTACTTAATACTAAGTCTATCCTCTCTCTTTCCTTTTCACAAAACACATCAAGTCAGAGAGAAAGAAAGATCGAGAGAAACAGAGAGAGCTTCTCCCCAAGAATCCTCTAGCAATTTTTTTTTCTTTATTCGTTGATATGAATTGGATTACAAACTCTAGAACTACTCCCCTTTTCCATTTCATCATAGCTCTGTTTTATTATTTACCCCATATATATCTATGACATAGCTGTTTGAACACTGACATTTTGCAAATCTGGGAACATATGTTTTTCTCTATTTTTTAACACAAATTAGCCAAAAGTTGAGGGTTTTTTTTTTTTTTTTCAGAAGAGTCTAGAATCTTTTTTTAGAAATGCAAACTTAGATTTACTATTTTGTAAATAAAAAAAAAATTAGAGTATCAAGATATCAATACAGCATAAAATAAAGTATTAAGAAAGTAGTTTTGATACCAGAAATATTACAATCTAAGCATCATCATATATTTATTATGTAAAATTATACAGTACTTTGAAATATATTACTTAATTTGTCCTCAAATAAAGCTTATGATGGAATACTGGCAAATATATTTAGAAAGATTATGGCAGTTGCAAAGCCAAATGTAAATAATAAATAAGAGTAAAATTTTCCAGATTCTTCCTAAGAAGTAACATATACAAGCTGTGTGACCTTAGTTAAGTTATTAAGCTCTTTCTAATATGTTTTCCTCATCTGAAAAACCCAGTTTTCATCTTCACTGAGTCATTAAGAGAATTGAAGACTATGATGTGAAGTGAGTCACTCAGTTGTGTCTGACTCTTTGCAGCCCCATCGACTATACAGTCCATAGAATTCTCCAGGCTAGAATACAGGAATGGTAGACTTTCCCTTTACCAGGGGATCTTCTCAACCCAGGGATCAAACCAGGTATCCCACTTTGCTGGAAGATTATTTACCAGCTGAGTCACAAGGATAGCCCAAGAATACTGGAGTGGGTAGCATATCCCTTCTACAGCAGATCTTCCCGATCCAGGACTCAAACTGAGGTTTCCTATATTGCAGGTCAATTATTCACCACTGAGGTATTGGGGAAGCCTGAAAACTATATGATAAACATGAAAATATGTACTTTTTAAGGATTAGTTGTTCAGTTCAGTTCAGTCACTCAGTAGTGTCGGACTTTTTGCGACCCCATGAATCGCAGCACACCAGGCCTCCCTGTCCATCACTAACTCCTGGAGTTTACCCAAACTCATGTCCATCCAGTCGGTGATGCCATCCAGCCATCTCATCCTCTGTCGTCCCCTTCTCCTCCTACCACCAATTCCTCCCAATATCAGGTTGTTAGTATTTTACTATTTTTCCATTGTACAATGATAATAGCAATTTAAGATCCTATTCTTTAAAATAATATAAAATCAAGATGAGTTTTATAATATATATTATAAATAATATTATAATGTCAAATACTGCTGTAAGTATTGATATGAATATGTATATTTAGATGTTCCAAAAAGGGAAACTGCTTAAAAAGCTTGACTTTACAATAGGCACATATTGTTGACTTAATACATAATTGTTTTAGGTATTAGTTAATGAAGAGCCATCTGGATTCCTAGATTCCAACACTAGATCATGTCAATCTCAAATATAAACTAAAGATGCCTAGTACTGTGATTAAATTTTTTGTTTAACTTTGAATGTTATATAAAAACTTGATTAATTAAGTTTTATACTGGGGTCATAAAAATGAAGTATTTAATGACTGAAATGGAAATGAAGTTTTTAATGATTGGAAGGGCTTCTCTGGTGACTCAAATGGTAAAGAATCTGCCTGCAATGCAGGAGGCTTATGTTCGGTATCTGGGTCAGGAAGATTCCCTGGAGAAAAGTAAGTTCTTAACTTCAAATAAAGCATATCTTATTTTGCCTACTTAACTTATTTAGTGGAATTGGACATAAAGCATGCTTCAGTTGTGTCCAACTCCTTGTGGGACTATGGACTGCAGCCTTCCAGGCCCCCCGTCCATAGAATTCTCCAGGCAAGAACACTGGAGTGGGTTGCCATTTCCTTTTCCAGTTGGACATAAAGGGAAAACATTATTTAGAGATGAGTCAGATGGCATTACTTTTGCTTTCAGACAATAATTTAAATGATCTAAGGACATGTTGCAGATCCAAAGTGACCTTTAAAACAGATTTATCAGTAACTTGTATTCTCTCTCATCATAACGCCAACTGTTTTTATGACAGCACAGTTGGTATTGGCGTAAAGGTACTAGTCTTTCTGTTGGGACATGGTGTTGAAAACATGCTCATGTTGTGTGTACATTTGCTTTGCTTGGCATACTGCCAGGTTAATTAAAAAAAAAAGCTAACAAAAAGATTGAAATGTTATGATTTTCATAAAATTATCTAAAGACAAATTAGCATAAGTCTGAAAAGAATGATGGAATAAGCAGTTCATTAAGTATAAATACTCAAAAATTACTACTACATAAGTGGTGAAAACCACTTTCAGATTTTGGTGTATTAGGAAATTGTTCTTTTTAGTATTTCCTTCCACATAAAATCATAGTCTTCTGACTGAAAACTGTAGGAATACTGAATTAGGAGATGCATGGGAAATGCCAAATGTTCCCTGTCAAGAAATTACATTGTATACTTTTATTTCAGAGTTTGAGTATAAAGTCTCAAATCATAATACTTTGTGCTTATAGAGTATGGCTTTCAAGAAGGCTTGAAAGTTGGGAAATTTGGTCATCCATTCATCAACATGGTGAGGCTTGCAAAATGCCTAGAGGTATAAATACAAAAATGATGCTAGGGGTTTTATATATATATATATATATATCACAGCACAGGAACATATATAGATATACATACATATGCATATATATACACACACATATATACATATACATGTATATGTATACAGGAACATATATACATATATGTATATATGTATGTATGTATCACAGCACAGGCATTTCAAGTAACTACACCTTTGTAATATCACATTACATGTCAAAATAGTAGCTTCACTTACACACAAATCAGCTTTTATCTTCTTGAACTGTACAATGATATGACAAGTATATTAGGTGAGTAAAAGTTTATAACTTTATTTGGACAATTATATATTAAATAGACTTATTTGATAAATAAATTAATACTTAAAAATAATCATGGTAATGAAAACATCACTTTGGCTTGAAAAATATATTTTTCTCCTGTTTAAAAGTTTAGTTTGACAAACCCATACACCTTAAATAATTTGCATATGAGAGTAATTAATTTTTCTATTTTTCTATCTTTGATCAGTTTTTATAACATGCAGATATGTTTCAGAATATTTATGGCTAAAAACTTTTGTCACTCATTCATAGGAAAATACAGGAGAAAGTACAGAAAAAGCAATCATTGCTGGAAAATCCCATATATCATTGATTCTTCATCATTTATCAGAGGAATGTATTATAGTTTTGAGTGAAGTGTGTATTAAAAATATCCTTTACAGTCAATATTTCTGGTATTATATAAAATGAAGTTCAATATATTTCTAGAAATTATTTCCTTCTATAGTCCCACAATGTGATGATTGTGTGCTTATTCTCTAAGTCGTGTCCAACTTTTTGTGACTCCGTGGACTGTAGTCCACCAGGCTCCTCTGTCCATGAGATGTCCCGGGCAAGAATACTGGAGTGAATTGCCATTTCCTTCTCCAAAGTGATGATTACATGGTATTAAAAACGAGAGAGAGAGATGTAGCCCAGTGTCTGTGATTAATTGACTGACTGAATGACTTGGTTTAGCATATGTAGATATAGTATATTCAGTAGTCAGAAAGCAAAGTAAGAAAATAATATTTATAACAAAAAGTATACTAGGTATTTTAGAAGTTGTTTGTAGACACTGTGAAAGTTCTGTAAATAGTCAATAATACATAGGGAAAATAATCATTCTAGTGTTTTTTGAGTTAAAACATTGAAAATAAAATACAGACCATAATGCAGCAAAAGAAGGAAACAGTAAAAATACATAATTAAATTAAAAAAAAAACAAAGTTAGGCAAATATCTTAGATCATTATATACATTATAAACGTTTCTACTAAAATCAAGGGTCGTTTAGAATTTAAATAAATAAATTAGTGTGCTGCTGCTGCTAAGTCGCTTCAGTCGTGTCCGACTCTGTGCGACCCCATAGACGGCAGCCCACCAGGCTCTGCCGTCCCTGGGATTATCCAGGCAAGAACACTGGAGTGGGTTGCCATTTCCTTCTCCATTGCGTGAAAGTGAAAAGTGAAAGAGAATGCAAAGAGAAATGAAGCACTATATTTTTGAAAGATATCCCAAATAACATGGCTTGGAAAAATTGTAAGCACAAATGTATGTTAAGATGAATCAGTTAAACTTATACAAATATAAAACAAAGTTTATACAATAAGCATTAAGAAACATGTAGTATGTAGTTTTAAATATATTACTGGAGGAAAAAAGCAAGAGAAATATACATCTGAGATCAAATAAGTCAAGAAAATCAACTGGGCAAGGTGAATGAAATATGCAATGTTAAAGATAGATTTGTTTTCTAAGCAAATTCAGAGAGAAATGCAGAGAGCAAATCTTTGGCTTTCATATTTAAGAAAATTAAATTTAAGAAAAGTGTATTGCATACTAGAAAACAATAACTAAATAAGAAAAATAAAGGCTTTTTGACTTCTTTTAAACTCTTTAAATTATTTTAAAAATTATTAATTTTTAAAGCAATAATTAAAAAGCAAAGTCCTGTGAGTTTAAAACATTTTTAGTTGTAAAATGTATAGCACTTCTAGCACAAAGGCAGGAGGGATGAGTATTAAGTAGAATATTTTATGAATCACAAACTACTTAAAGTGATATAATATGGTTTACAACAGACTGATAAATTGCAGAGGTATATGATGAATTGAGCTTCCCTGTTGTCTCAGATGATACAAAAAATAATCTGCCTGGAATGAAGGAGACCTGGGTTTGAGCCCTGGGTTGGGAAGATTCCCTGGAGAAGTGGATACCCACTTCATTATTGTCTGGAGAATTCTATAGATGGAGAAACCTGACAGGTTACAGTCGATGGGATCACAAAGAGTTGGACACTACTGATTTTTACTAACATTTTTCAACTTTATATGATGAATTATAAAACAGTACTTAAATAATATAGTTTTAAAGCTAGTCAACGAATGAAATGATGTGGAATAGTAAAAGCATTCAATTTATTCAAAAGTACACAGTTAAAAAGAAAAATAATGAAAGGGACACATAGAAAACATATAGAAAGATACATGATACAGAGCTAACCATAATAGAAAAAAAAACATTAAATTTAAATTAAGTAACTCATTGAAAGGCAGGTATTTTCAAATGTAAATTAGTATAGAGATATAGCATATTCAAAATATCACTAAGGTCAGTACTTCTAAAATCAATTACATATTTTACAAAATGTCAATGAAAATCTCAACAGCTTTTTCTGTAGAAATTAGCAAGCTGATTTTAAAATTCATCAAAAAATGCAAAGACAAATATAAAAAACAAAGTTGATAATGAAGAATAAATTTGAAAGATTTATATTATTTTATTTTAAACATTTTTGCAAAGCTAGAGTAAACAATAGAGTATGCTACTGGGACCAAGATAGAAAAATAAATCAATGGAAAGCCTAAAAGTGTCCAAGAATATGCACACATGTATATAAATGGTTGATTCTTGATAAAGGTATGACAAATTATATTTACATAAATAAATTAATATATATATATTATATAAAGAAATTCGGTGGATAAAAATAACCTTTTCAACAAATGGCTCTGGAACAAATACCTATATGCTGAATAAAAATGACCCTTAACCTATGTGTCACAGCAAAACAAAACTTATTTGGAAAGAAATCAGAGACCTAAATTTGAATTATTAAAAAAAAAAATAGAAAATAAATCTTTGTGACCTTGGAAAAGAT
The DNA here is from genome assembly GCF_029407905.1 of Bubalus kerabau. Taxonomy (NCBI): domain Eukaryota; kingdom Metazoa; phylum Chordata; class Mammalia; order Artiodactyla; family Bovidae; genus Bubalus; species Bubalus kerabau. Next base: position 12,043,182 of record NC_073632.1, on the reverse strand, counting down.
TTAAATCCAACCTCAAAAGCATGATCCATAAAATTTTAAAATATATAAGTTATTAAAATTAAGACTTTAGGCTCTTCAAAAGGCACATTAAGAGAATGAAAATACAAGTCATAGGCTGAGAGATTTATATCTTTAAAAGTGCTTCTATCATGAATAATAATAAATTCTCAAAAATCAATATTAAAACAGAACACATGAAAATCGTGGGCAGAATTCAGTGAACACTTATCAAAATATATATACAAATGGCAAATAAATGCATGAAAGAATCTCAGTATCATTAGGGAAATGCAAGTTAAAACCACAATGAATTATAACTACATTATCTATTAAAATATCTAAAATTGATAAAAATAAAAGAAAAGAAAAACTTTGACAAGAATGTGGAGAGACTGTAACTCTATATTACCTTTGATGTGGGAGTGGGAAATAGTGCCACTTGTCTATAAAGTGTCAGTTTCTTAAAATGTAAAATGTACAGCTATTTAACATGTGACTCAGCTATTTTGTTATAGACCAGCTTCTATGTGATGTTGAGACAGCAACTCTGTTCTTGTAATAGGCTTTCTTCTTTTTCTGCCAGTAATGGTCATAGTGAGGCAGGCTTGCTCTATTCATCTAAAGCTGCTTCGATACTTGGATTCTAGGTACATGATTCATATTTATTTAACTGTTCAGTTATTGCTTAGTTTTCATTCATACTCTCACTCCTCCCTGTCTCTCTTGTCTGTTTCTCTCTACTTTTGTTTATGTGTCTATCTTTCTCTGTTTTCTCTCTCTCCCTCTCACTCTCATTCTCACTTCTCCTTGCTCCCATCTCTCTCTTATTAAAATGACTGGAAAGGTTTTAAGATGCAGTTTTATGTGAGAAATGGACCTTAAGATTTTAGTGTGAGTGAGGTGCTTGTTGATCATGTGTTCTCCTTCCTATAGAATCCGGGAGGCTCAAGGGTTTTGATTGCACTGTCTATGTAATGTCAGTAAGTGAGGTGTAGCTTTAGGAATCTGACTTGTTTAACTTCTTCATGCTTATAAATGCAGATAAACTTTATTGCTCATAAATATCAACACCAGCAGAATATTTAGTTGATATTAACACAGTTGAACAAATGTTACATTTTGGAGGTTAGATATGTTATGGAACATGGAAGCATGTCTTTTGTACCTTTCTGTATTTGAAAAATAAGAAAAAAATTTTATTGCTCAATTATTTATAACTTTCAAATGTCAAAGTCTTTTGCATTTGAAGCAATCAAATATTTGAAGTGTTTTAAAGCAAATTAGCTTCTCATTTTCTTAGTATGTATACAAATAATTTAAGTGTATCTGTAAATATATTTTAAATATAATTATGTTTTGCCAAGAAAATGCACTGGTCATAGCAAACACCCTCTTCCAACAAAACAAAAGAAGACTCTACACATGGACATCACCAGATGGTCAACACAGAAATTAGATTGATTATATTCTTTGCAGCCAAAGATGGAGAAGCTCTATACAGTCAACAAAAACAAAACCAGGAGCTGACTGTGGCTCAGACCATGAACTCCTTATTGCAAAATTCAGACTTAAATTGAAGAAAGTAGGGAAAACCACTAGACCATTCAGGTATGACCTAAAGCAAATCCCTTATGATTATACAGTAGAAGTGAGAAATAGATTTAAGGGCCTAGATCTGATAGATAGAGTGCCTGATGAACTATGGATGGAGATTCCTGACATTGTAAAGGAGACAGGGATCAAGACCATCCTCATGGAAAAGAAATGCAAAAAAGGAAAATGGCTACCTGAGGAGGCCTTACAAATAGCTGTGAAAAGAAGAAAAGAGAAAAGCAAAGGAGAAAAGGAAAGTTATAAGCATTTGAATGCAAAGTTCCAAAGAATAGTAAGAAGAAATAAGAAAGCCTTCCTCAGCAATCAATGCAAAGAAATAGAAGAAAACAACAGAATGGGGAAGACTAGAGATCTCTTCAAGAAAATTAGAGATACCAAGGGAACATTTCATGCAAAGATGGGCTCGATAAAGGACAGAAATGGTATGGACCTAACAGAAGCAGAAGATATTAAGAAGAGGTGGCAAGAATACACAGAAGAACTGTACAAAAAAGATCTTCATGACCAAGATAATCACGATGGTGGGATCACTCATCTAGAGCCAGACATTCTGGAATGTGAAGTTAAGTGAGCCTTAGAAAGCACACTACGAACAAACCTAGTGGAGGTGATGAAATTGCAGTTGAGCTATTTCAAGTCCTGAAAGATGATGCTGTGAAAGTGCTGCACTCAATATGCCAGCAAATTTGGAAAACTCAGCAGTGGCCACAGGACTGGAAAAGGGCAGTTTTCATTCCAATCCCAAAGAAAGGCAATGCCAAAGAATGCTCAAACTCCCACACAATTGCACTCATCTCACATACTAGTAAAGTAATGCTCAAAATTCTCCAAGCCAGGCTTCAGCAATACGTGAACCGTAAACTTTCAGATGTTCAAGCTGGTTTCAGAAAAGGCAGAGGAACCAGAGATCAAATTGGCAACATCCTCTGGATCAAAAAGCAAGAGAGTTCCAAAAAAACATCTATTTCTGCTTTATTGACTATGCCAAAGCCTTTGACTGTGTGGATCACAATAAACTGTAGAAAATTCTGAAAGAGATAGGAATACCAGACCACCTGACCTGCCTCTTGAGAAATCTGTATGCAGGTCAGGAAGCAACAGTTAGAACTGGACATGGAACAACAGTCTGGTTCCAAATAGGAAAAGGAGTATGTCAAGGCTGTATATTGTCACCCTGCGTATTTAACTTAGATGCAGACTACATCATGAGAAGCGCTAGGCTGGATAAACACAAGCTGGAATCAAGATTGCCAGGAGAAATATCAAGAACCTCAGATATTCAGATGACATCACCCTTATGGCAGAAAGTGAAGAGGAACTAAAAAGCCTCTTGATGAAAGTTAAAGAGGAGAGTTAAAAAGTTGGCTTTAAGCTCAACATTCAGAAAACGAAGATCATGGCATCCGGTCTCATCACTTCATGGGAAATAGATGGGGAAACAGTGGAAACAGTGTCAGACTTTATTTTTTGTGGCTCCAAAGTCACTGCAGATGGTGACTGCAGCCATGAAATTAAAAGACACTTACTCCTTGGAAGAAAAGTTATCACCAACCTAGATAGCATATTAAAAAGCAGAGACATTACTTTGCCAACAACGGTCTGTCTAGTCAACGCCATGGTTTTTTCCCATGGTCATGTATGGATGTGAGAGTTGGACTCTGAAGAAACCTGAGCACCAAAGAATTGATGCTTTTGAACTGTGGTGTTGGAGAAGACTCTTGAGAGTCCCTTGGACTGCAAGGAGATCCAACCAGTCCATTCTGAAGGAGATCAGCCCTAGGATTTTTTTGAAAGGAATGATGCTAAAGCTGAAACTCCAGTACTTTGGCCACCTCATGTGAAGAGTTGACTCATTGGAAAAGACTCTGATGCTGGGAGGGATTGGGGACAAGAGGAGAAGGGAACGAGAGAGGGTGAGATGTCTGGCTGGCATGACTGACTTGATGAACGTGAGTCTGAGTGAACTCCGGGAGTTGGTGATGGATAGGGAGGCCTGGAGTGTTTCGATTCATGGGGTGGCAAAGAGGCAGACATGAATGAGCGACTGAACTGAACTGAACTGTACTGAACTGATGGTCAACCGTCAAAAATAATAATATGTGTAAAGTATATCTGTAAGTGATTTTATGGACTTCACTGGTGCCTTGGTTGGTAAAGAGTCTGCCTGCAATGTAGGAGACCTGGGTTCGATCCCTGGGATGGGAAGATCCTCTGCAGGAGTGCATGGCAACCACACCAGTATTCTTTCCTGGAGAATCCCCATGGACAGAGGAACTTGGAGGAATTCAGTCTATGAGGTTGCAAAGATTCAGACATGACTGAGTGACTAATCATGACACATAAATGATTTTAAATAACTTTTTCTAAATTTTTATATTTGCCTTTGAATCAATCTGAGAATGCCTATTTAGTATGAGAAACCCTGACACATGAAGAATTCAGTTCCAAAAAAAAGTGGAAACCAACTATTTGCTTAGGAATCATTCAGTATTATCCAGATTTCATATCTTAACCTTAGCCTAAACGATCCTATTGCATTCTGTATGTTCTATTAATGACCCAATGTTGAATAATAAGTTACCTTCTTTCAAACTTCCCTTAAGGTGAAGAGAAGAATAAAATCAACCTAAAAAGGAGAGTATACTATAGACATGGCATTTGGAATTTATTACAGAGTGAGTGTCATAATTTTTTCACAGTTATTACTAAAACCATATAGACCAAATAAAGTTCTGATTCTTTTAGTAGATGAATATCTTAAAAAATACTAATATTTGTAGCATGCAAAATTCATAAATTTTACCATTTTGTAGTGTATAATAGTGCTGGTTATCTCAAGATATTGCTTTCTCCCAGGAATAGAATTTATGGGAACATTATCTTTGCCATCAGACATTTTTGTGTAGGAAAATTTCCACATATTATATAAGGTTAAAAAAAAAATAGTATCAAAAAGATAAAATAAACTTTAAAGATAACTATATAATATCCAAAATATTTCAAAAAGAAAACAGAGTCAAAAATCAATTTTTAAAATATATCCATGTTATATCTAAAATATATAAGAAATTACTTTGCTCTGAAAAACTTTAACATACCTCATTGCAAATATACAAATAGTTGTTGAATTTGTCATTATTTGCTCATCTCCAAAGTCATAACAATTATGCAATTCCTTTTCTTTTAATTTCAAGAAATTATCTAAACTTCAACAATTAAAAAAATAAAAAAATAGAATTATATATATTTTATGTGCATGAATGAGTGTGTGTGCTTATACTTTCTGATATTTCCTAGTGGCTGTGTTTTTATAAAACTATAAAATAATAATTACCGTTGTAATAGTAAGGATGATTATTATGTATGGATGTGAGAGTTGGACTAAGAAAAATGCTGAGTGCTGAAGAATTGATGTTTTTGAACTGTGGTGTTGGAGAAGACTCTTGAGAGTCCCTTGGACTGCAAGGAGATCCAACCAGTTCATCCTAAAGGAGATCAGTCCAGGGTGTTCTTTGGAAGGAATGATGCTAAAGCTGAAACTCCAATACTTTGGCCACCTCATGCGAAGAGTTGACTCATTGGAAGACTCTGATGCTGGGAGGAATTGGGGGCAGAAGGAGAATGGGATGTCAGAGGATGAGATGGCTGGATGGAATCACTGACTCGATGGACGTGAGTTTGAGTGAACTCTGGGAGTTAGCAATGGACCGGGAGGCCTGGCGTTCTGCAATTCATGGGGTTGCAAAGAGTCAGACACGATTGAGCGACTGAATTGAACTGAAGGATGATTATTATCAGAATATTTTCTTTCAATTCATATTAGTGTGTTTCACACTAATTAGCTGTACCACATTAAAGAGTAATAAAAAAAAAGTGCCTCATGAACGTAAAAAGAATAAGGCTACATAATACAATGCCATATATAAATGAAGATATCATACACAGATAACATCTATTAATTGTAGAAAGAACACATTGTCACTAATCTCTCTATATAATGTGATTAGTAACTGCTCTGTAGAAACAAGATACAGTTCAAACTAAACAAAAACTGAATAAACCTACTGGTATATTTCAGTTGTCAAACTCTTATACCCCTGCTTATTTTTAAAACAAGTTATGTATATATATATAACCAGGCTCCACTGTCTATGGAATTTTCCAAGCAAGAATACTGGAGCCGGTTGCCATTTCCTACTCCAAGGGATCTTTCCAGCCAAAGGATCAAACCCACATCTCTCACATCTCCTGCCCTGGCAAGAGGGTTCTTTAGCACTAGCACCTCCTAGGAATCCTGTATATATATATATATATAGATATAGATATAGATATAGATATATATAGATATATATATAGATATATATAGATATATATAGATATAGATATCTGTTGTGCTGCAGTTCATGGGGTCGCAAAAAGTCGGACACGAATGAGTGACTGAATGAACTAAATATATATATATATAATATTTATACATATATAAATTTTGACTTGAGTTCTAAAGTCCAATTATTTATTTAGGTTTTTGAAAGAGCATTTGAGTCTGCCTATGAATCTGCCAAGTATCTAAATAATTAGACCTAAATAATTGTTTAGGTAATATATGTCTTATATTTCAGTTCAATTCAGTCTCTCAGTCATGTCTGACTCTTTGTGACCCCAGGGACTGCAGCACATCAGGCTTCACTATCCATCACCAACTCCTGAAACTTGCTTAAACTCATGTCCATTGAATCGGTGATGCCATCCAGTCATCTCATCCTCTGTCATCCTCGTCTCCTCGTGCCTTGACTTTTTCCCAGCATCAGGGTCTTTCCAATGACTCAATTCTTCACATCTGGTGGTCAAAGTATTGGAGTTTCAGCTTCAGCATCAGGCCTTCCAGTGACTATTAAGGACTGATTTCTATTAGGATTGGTTTCATTTCCTTGCAGTCCAAGGGACTCTCAAGAGTCCTCTCCAATACCACAGTTCAAAAGCATAATTTCTTTGGCACTCAGCTTTCTTTCTAGTCCAACTTTCGCTTCCATACACAACTAGTAGAAAAGCCATAGCTCTGTCTAGATACACCTTTGTTGGCAAAGAAAATTATCTGCTTTTTAGTACGCTGCCTAGTTTAGTCATAGCTTTTCTTCCAAGGAAAGTCTTTTAATTTTATGACTGCAGTCACCATCTGCAGTGATTTTGGAACCCAAGAAAATAAAGGTTGTCGCTCTTTCCATTGTTTCCCCATCTCTTTGCCACTAGGTGATGGGACTAGATGCCATGATCTTAGTTTTCTGAATGTTGAGTTTTAAACCAGCTTTTTCACTATCCTCTTCACTTTCAGCAAGAGGCTCTTTAGTTCTTCTTTGCTTTCTGCCATAGGGATGATGTCTTTATGCCTAAAGATAAAGTTTTATCTTTAGAAATAAATAATCCTGATAATGGTGTCTTCCCAGGTGGCACTAGTGGTAAAGAACCCATCTGCCAATGCAGGAGACTAAGAGACATGGGTTCAGTCCCTGGGTCAGGAAGATCCCCTAGGGGAGGGCAAGGCAACTCACTCCAGTGTTCTTGCCTGGCGAATCCCATGGACAGAGAAGCCTGGCAGGCTATAGTTCATAGGTTCGCAAAGAGTTGGACACCACTGCAGCGACTTAGCATGCACACATGCATGCATTCCTGATAATATATATTAATAAAAAGAGCAATTTAGCATATCAGCAAGAAAAAGGCAACACTCTAAAAATGACAAATGATATTTTAAGCTAGAAGTGAGTAGAAAAGGAAACCCCAAAGACTTATGCATATGGAGAGAAGTTCTCAGGGTAATTAATTTAAAAATGCAAATTGAAACAACAGTAAAATAGTATTGTACATCTTTTGCCCTTGCAAACATTCAAAAACCTGATAATTTCAAGTTTTTGTGGGGATATAAGTATAGAAAGGTTTGTGCATTCTTGTGGCAATGCTGTCTGACATGACATTTCAGAGGGCAATCTGGTAATAATTTTACCTTGGTGTACATGATTAAAAGTAAATCTCCAAGATATCAATAAGGATACCATTTTATAGATATGATTAATAAATGAAATAATATTTGTGGAAATTATTAATGGATGACAGTCAAAAGAGCAGATTAAGTTTAAGATAGTGTATATATCATAAAATACTGTAAAGCAACTGAAAGAAGTATTTTAGTTGTACCACAGATATGAGTAATAGAAAACAGAATGTCTCATGAAAATAAAAAGAATAAGGCTATATGTATTATTTATATAAATGAAGATATCATACACAGATAAAATCTATGCAATTGTGGCAAAACACATAAAACTTATCACAGTTATTACAATTTTGTTTTCTAGAGAGAAGAGAATGTGAGTAGAAAATGTAGATAAAAAGGGATTAATAAAAGAAGAGAAAACAGGAAAGAAGCCTTATATGAACCCAAAAGAATAATGAATTGTTAAACTGAGGGACATGATTATTTCAGTTCTCTGTCCTTTGCTGGGGAAAGAATGTCAATAAATGAATGAATTATTGTGACTAATATGTGATTGAATCATATGTACATAATAATTAATGATGTAAATATTTAGATTCAGAAAGACCAATTTTCCTCAATTAGGTTTAATAAAAATAAATTTTGCTGATGAACATTGTAGTGAAACTGTAGGCCATTAAAGAAAAATAAAGAACTCAAAAGAAAGATAAGAGAAAAATATCTTTTTTTAAAATGTCAATAAGACTAACAGTAGACCTATGAAGAACAGGGCAGAGGAATGATATCTTCATTGGGATGAGAAAAAATAATGCCAAACCAGAACAACATAACCAACTAGACTGTAACTCACCGCTACCCCAAGCTACCTTTTGCTTAGCATTCATATCTACACCACACGCATACTAGCTCAAAATAATTTCCAATGCTTTTTTTTTTCTTTTTTTCCCAAAATATATCAGTCCAGTTCTCAAAATTGAAAACATTAGAAAGATTTTTCTTAAACCAAATCTGTTATTCAAAGAATGGAAGAGCGGGGAAGCCACATGGGGCAGTAAAGCAAATCAGAATGAAGCAAGAAGGCCCTGCCCTGTCCCCATTCAAAGGTGGGGGTAAAGAAAAAGGGGGCTGTCACCCGAAGCCAGGGACCTGGGTCACTCCCAAACCGACTGGAAACTCAGTTGGCATGCCTGATTGAAGCTGAGATTAGAGAAGCAAGGACTTTCAGAAAGAACCTGTAACCACCATTTGTATATCAAAAGCCAAGAAATAGTTCAGCATGCTTTTATTAATTATTATTTTTAATATGCCATATTCATAATGAATAGTCTTTACAATGTGAATATGTATTAATATATTAATTAATTAATAATTAAGCATTAAAAATAAATATTTTATATATGAAACCATGGTCAGTCAATGTTTATAATTTTTATTTTTATTTATTTTGGTAGTTTTTTTAAGATTTTTTTTTTTACTTTACAATATTGTATTGGTTTTGCCATACATCATTGATTTAAAGTACTTAAATCTATGCTTTTGCAGAATTATATATCCAGTACAGTCATGATCTTTTTTAGACTATACAGGCTAACAAATATTTTCTGAGAAGGGATAGACAGTAAACATTTTGATTTTATGAGCTGTACAGTGTCTATTGATATTACTCATTCCTGCAGTGTAGGATGAATATATATATATATATATATATATATATATATATATATATATATATATATATATATAAATCAGTAACCATAGCTGCATTTTCCTTGCAAAAGATGATATTTGCCCTGAGGTTCACAGTTTGCCAACACCTACTTTAAAATAAAAAAAAATTAAAAATTAAATTAAAAAAAATAAAAAACTTAAAAAAAATAGTGATGACTTCAAATGTTGACTAAAATTTTTAAAATAAAATCCACATACCTTAGAAATATGTGGAGCTTGTAAGATAACTGTTTATTTCCTTTGGAATTATAACATTTTAAAATAATTAGAAGGCTTATCATCAAGTGAGTATCTCACATTTTTGCTTGATTTTACAAATATATAACTAAATATTGAAATTTTTAAAGATTATAATTAGCTTTCAAAGATATTCATAGAGAAAGACAGAGCTATTAGCAATTATAAATTAAAAACTTGGTTATAAGAATATTTTACTTGAAAAGAATATTTATGTTTCCAATTTCTTATGGATTTGATAACTTTGATCAGTTGAGCTAAAAAGGATAAAAGGAAGAAAAGAAAGAAGGAAGGGAAGGGTAGAGGTTATAATGAAGCTTTTATTAAAGATTTAGTCTAAGAGGCTTCAGAATTTTTTTTCTTGTCTTAACTTTTGATCAGTTATACTTATTATCTTCACCATGCTAAAGTGAATGATTTTTACCTAGACTGATTAATTCCTAACTCAAAACTTTTGAAACAAAGTAGAGAAAATGGAGTCAATTGATGTGACACATATATGAAAATATTTTTATATCTGGCTGTCAGTCGTGGAAAACAAAATGTAAAACTTAAACTAAAGCTGTGCATAAAAATGTTTGAGATAAAATCTAGCTAAAAATGCAATGTGAAAAGCAAAATTTTAAATATTTTAGAAGAAAACATAATGGAATACATTTAAGTCAATTGGTTAGAGATATATTTTTAATAAAACACAGAGGAATGACTTTGATTTTGTATGTAAAGAGTTTACCAATGCAATATTGTAAAGTAATTAGCCTCCAATTAAAATAAATAAATTTATACTAAAAAAGAAAGAATTTAGAATCTGCCACTGTTTCCTAACAATAAGTAAAAAAACCTGACAAAATTGAGAAAACCATAACTATAGATTCACAAAGGAAGTGAAATCATAGGGTAAACCATTGTGCCCCAAAATAGAGATACAAATATACAGATACAGAGAATCACACTTTATCAAAGTGGAAACCTCTGCTCAGTCCTGGTACAGGAAAACCTGTACACTTATTGATGAGTTCCTGGAGGCCGGATGTGGATAATTCTGAGAGGTAAAAACTACATGGAGGACTTATTACTAGGAAAGTCCTGTACTTTGGTAGGTTTCACCTCATTGAGCTTGACCAGATTCTCACAGTAAATAACAGAGAAAGAAAAGAACCAGTTTGAATTAACACTTGAACAATGAAGGGGCTAGGGGTGCTGCAGTCTCTGCAGTTGAAAATCCAAACATAACTTATTTGTTGGTGTTGTTCAAACGTAAACTGTACATTAAAACACTCTGCTCTTAACAAAGTCTGTCCTCAAAAGAAGCTACTTAACCATATTTTAGCATACAAGGGATTTATCAGAGCCTAACTGAACTGAAAGGATAAAAATAATGCAACTCCAGTCATCTTAGTTTTCTAAATGGGAAAGGAAAAACCCAACTTGGCCCATTTTGATCATCCTGTCTCATCTGAGGGTGTGTGTGTGTTGGGGGAGGGGGGGCATACTAATGAACAGTTGTGAAGTTCACAGTCCAAAGTTATGGACTCACTCAAAAGCTTATAACTAATCATAACATTATGCCCACACGTTTCCATATACCTCACCACTGAATCAATAAACCCTATTTACAATTCATTTTACCCAGTGCATCATATTTGGTTATAAAGGGGAAAAATTATAAGGCATACTAAAATGCAAAAACACAGTTCAAATGGGCAAAGCAAGCATCAGAACCTGACAAGGTAGAAATTTTGAAATTATCAGAGTATCAGCCAAAAACAGAGCAAATCTATAATTAACATGATAAGAAAAGTAAAAGTGTTAGTTGCTCACTGTGTCTAACTCTTGGCGACCCCATGGACTGTAACCTTCCAGGGTCCTCTGTCCATGGGACTCTCCAGGCAAGAATATTCAAGTGGATTGCCATTCCCTTCTCCAGGGGATGTTCCCGACCCAGGGATCGAACCCAGATATCCTCCATTGTAGGCAGATTCTTTACCATCTGAGCTAACAGGGAAGCCCTTAACATAAGGTAGATAGCATATAAGAATATATGAATGATGTAAGCAAATAAATGAGAATCCTAAGAAAGAACCATAACATTAATATTAGATTTTAAAACGGTCTAATAGAAACAGAGAACGTCTTTTATGCACTTAATAGTTATTGTTCAGTCAGTAGCTCAGTTGTACTGAACTCTATGAGACCCCATGGACTCCAGCACTTCAGGCTTCCCTGTCCTTCACAATATCCCAGAGTTTGCTCAAACTCATGTCCATTGAATTGGTGATGTCATTCAACCATCTCATCCTCTGTCATCCCCTTCTCCTCCTGCCCCCAATCCCTCCCAGCATCAGAGTCTTCCAATGAGTCAGCTCTTCGCATCAGATGGCCAAAGTATTGGAGCTTCAGCTTCAGTCCTTTCAGTGGACATTCAGGGTTGATTTCCTTTAGAACTGAGTTGTTTTATCTCATTGCTGTCTAAGGGATTCTCCAAAGTCTTCAGCACCACAATTTGAATGTATCAATTTTTTTTTTTTTGTTCAGCCTTCTTTATTGTCCAACTCTCATATCCATACATGACTAGTGGCAAAATCATAACTTTGACTATGCAGACCTTTGTTGGCAAAGTTTAACTTCATGGCTGCAGTCACTATCTGCAGTGACTTTGGAGCCCCCCAAAAAAATTCTGTCACTGATCCCATTTCCCCATCTGTTTACCAAAAAGTGATGGTACCAGATGCCATGATCTTCATTTTTTGAATATCGAGTTTTAAGTCATTTTTTCACTCTCCTTTTTTCATCATGAGGCTCTTTAGTTGCTCTTCACTTTCTGCCATTAGGGTGGTGTCATCTGCATATATGAAGTTATTGATAGTTCTCCAGGAAATCTTGATTCCAGCTTGAGCTTCATCCACTTTGGCATTTTGCATGATGCACTCTGCATATAAGTTTAAAAAGCAGAGTGACAATATATAGCCTTGACTACTCCTTTCTCAATTTGGAACCAGTCCATTGTTCCATTTCCAGTTCTAGCTGTTGCTTCTTGACCTGCATACAGATTTCTCAGGAGACAGGTAAGGTGATCTGGTATTCCCATCTCTTGAAGAATTTTCCACAGTTTGTTGTGATCCACAGAGTCAAAGACTTTAGCATAGTCAATGAGCCAGAAGTAGATGTTTTTCTGGACAAAATTGAAAAAAAAAAAAAAATCTTGGAGTTTGAGGATATCTCAGTAGAAACTAAAAAGCAAAGAGAAAAAATACTGGGGACAAAAGCAAAAACAGAATACAATATCTATGAACTGTGGACAGCTACAAAAGACATAACACACATTTAAGGGGAAAATCAGAAAGATAAGAAAAAAAGAATCTGAATACATATATAAGTCAATGATGACTGAGATCTTACCCAAATTAGTGTCAGAAACCAAACATCATATCCAAGAAGCTCTGAAAATACTATCCAAAATAAATACCAAAGCAACTACATGTGAGCATCTAATTTTTGATTGCAGAAAATCAAATAAAAAAATTCTGAAACCAGTCAGAGGAAAGAAGAACCTTACCTATAGAGAAAGAAAGATAAGTTTTATATCTGACATCTCCTCAGAAAGAAACTGCATAAGCAAGAAGAAAATTCAGTAAAATATTTAGAAGTTGAGAGAAAATCAACACCAGCCTAGAATTCCGCAGCTTGCAAAATTGTCCATCAAGACTGCTACTGCTGCTACTGCTAAGTCACTTCAGTCGTGTCCGACTCTGTGCAACCCCATAGATGGCAGCCCACCAGGCTCCCCCGTCCCTGGGATTCTCCAGGCAAGAACACTGGAGAGGGTTGCTATTTCCTTCTCCAATGCATGAAAGTGAAAAGTGAAAGTGAAGTCACTCACTAGTGTCGGACTCTTAGCACCCCATGGACTGCAGCCTTCCAGGCTCCTCCACCCATGGGATTTTCCAGGCAAGAGTACTGGAGTGGGATGCCATTGCCTTCTCCACCATCAAGACTGAAGACATAAATCTTCCTTAGATAAACAAACCCGAGAGATTATTGCCAGTAATTGCCTATGTATGCTTATATAAAGTGAAACAAATTATAGTAAGGATATGAAGCATGGGAGGGAAGAAGCAAGGTTATTTTGCTATTATATTACACTCACTGCTGCTGCTGCTGCTGCTAAGTCACTTCAGTCGTGTCGGACTCTGTGCGACCCCATAGACGGTAGCCCACCAGGCTCCCCCGTCCCAGGGATTCTCCAGGCAAGAACACTGGAGTGGGTTGCCGTTTCCTTCTCCAATGCATGAAATGAAAAGTCAAAATGAAGTCCCTCAGTCGTGTCCGACTCTTAGCGACCTCATGGACTGCAGCCTACCAGGCTCCTCCGTCCATGGGATTTCTCAGGCAAGAGTATACTCACACTACCCATCAAATTGGGTATTTTTTTTTTTTAAGTAGATATGGATAAGCTAAGTAGAAATGTACATTGGAAACTTTAAAAACAAGCATAACTGGTATGCTACCTGAAAGAGTAAATATAGAATCATATGAAACACTCAATTAAAATCACAAAATGAGTAGAAGACAAAAGCAGGGTAAAAGAACAGAACAGAAAATATAAAACACAATTAGTATGGTAAATATTAATCCAGATATGTCAGTATGTCGATAATTAGTTTAAAAGACAGCTGTCCAAAAGTATTTATTAAAATGCAAATATTTTCACTCTGCCAAAACCTAACCCAGCTGCATATTGTCTATAAGAAACACAATTTAAATATAATTAAACACACGGTTTAAAAGTAAATGAATATAGGGAAAAAGATTGCTAGCACCAATAAATAAAATGTAGGAGTATACCCAACAATTTCACTCCTGGGCATATACCCAGGGGAAAAGAAAGCATAAATCAAAAAGATACATTCACCTTAATATTTATTACATAACTATTTATAGTAGCCAGGACATGGAAGCAACCTAAATGTACATCAATGGATGAATGGATAAAAAAGATGTGGTAGATATATGCAATGGATTATTATTCCATTATAAAGAATTAAATAATGCAATTTACAATAACATGAATGGACCTAGAGATCAACATAAGTGAAGTAAATCAGACAGAAAGAAATAAATATCATAGTATATCATTTATATGTGGAATATTAAAAAAAAATAGTACATGCAAACTTATTTACAAAGCAGAGATAGTTGCACAGATGTAGAAAACAAACTTGTGGCTATGAAGGGGGAAGACTTTGAGGGATACATTTGGAGATTGGGATTGACATATAGACTCTATTATATATAAAATAGATAACTAATAAGAACCTACAGTAAAGCACAGGGAACTCTACTCAATATATGGGAAAATAATCTAAAAAAAGTGGGTACATGTATATGTGTAACTGATTCACTTTGCTGGATACCTGAAACTTACATGGCATTATAAATCAACTATACTCCAATAAAAATTAATTTTTTAAAGTAAAAACAGCTGTTCTGTGCTTAGTTGCTCAGTTGTGTCTGATTCTTTGTGACCCTATGGACTGTAGCCCACCAGGCTCCTTTGCCCATGGGATTCTCCAAGCAAGAATACTGGAGTGGGTTGCCATGCCCTTTTCCAGGGGATCTTCCCAACCCAGTGATTGAATCCAGGTCTCCTGCATTGCAGGCAGATTCTTTACTGCCTGAGCCACCAGGGAATCTCTAGGAATAGTTACTTTCAACAAATATAATTTCAGCAAGTGCATATTTTATAGTAAAGAAAGTTATCCATGATAAAGAAGGGCATTGCATAATGATGAGATGATCAGTTTACTAAGCAGACATAGCAATCATTAATGTGTACCTTAAGAATTTACATACCTTAGTCAATAATAGTTTATTGCTAAAAATTGTTAACCATCATCTAAGCCTTCAGTAAGCCACATTCTCTTTGCTAGTGGAGGGTCTTGCTTCAGAATTGATCATTGCTCACTATCAGGATCGCTGATGTTTGGGGTGGCTGTGTCAGTTTCTTATACTAAGACAACAATGAGTTTTGCTACATCAAAGACTCTTCCTTTCATGAATGATTTTCCTATAGAGAAAAAAAATATGTTGTTTGAAAGCATTTTACCCACAGTAAAACATTTCAAAATTGAAGTCTATCCTCTCAAACTCTTCCTTTGCTTTATCAGCTTTGTAATAATCTGAGTCTTCTATTGTTATTTTAACAATCTTCATAGTATCTTCAGCAGAAGTAGATTTCACCTCAAGAAACTGCTTTTTTGCTCACATATAAGAAGCAACCCTTCATCTGTTTTATCTTGAGATCCTAGAAATTCAGTCACATATTCAAGGTCCAAATCTAATTCTAGTTCTCTTGCTATTTCCACCACATCTGTAGTTACTTCCTCCACTGAAGGCTTTGGACCTCTTAAAGTCATCCATGAGGGTTGGAATCAACTTCTTTCAAACTCACGTTAATGCTGATATTTTCACCTCCTCCCAAGAATCACAAATGTTCTTCATGACATCTAGGATGGTGAATCATTTCAAGTATGTTTTTTATTGGTTTTGCTCAAATCCATCAATGGAATCACTATATATGACAGTTATAGACTTATAAATTGTATTTCCTCAATCAAAAGTCTTGAAAATTAGAGTGACTCCTTGATCCATGAGCTGGATAAAGGATGTTGTGTTACCAGACCTGAAAACAACATTAATTTCATTGTCCATCTCCATCTGAGTTCTTGGGTATTGTCAGTGAGCAGTGATACTTTGAATGTCTTTTTTTTTTTTTTAATTTCTTTCTAAGCGTTAGGTTTCAATAGTGGGCTTAAAATATTTAGCAAGCTATGATGTAAGCAGATGCGCTATTACCCAGGCTTCACTGTTCAATTTATACAGCATAGGAAGAAGAGATTTTTCTTTTTCCCTTCAGTCAGAGTAGTTTGTTACTAAGAGCATACTTCTTAATGATCCTAATATTTTCTGGATGGTATATGAACAGTGGCTTAAACTTGAAGTTGCAGGATGCATTAGCTCCTAACAAAAGTGTCAGCCTGTTCTTTGAAGCCAGGCATTGACTTCTCCACTCTAGCTATGAACATCTTAGATGGTCTCTTCTAACAGAAGGCTGTTTTATCTACACTGAAAATCGGTTGCTTATTGTAGCCATCTTCATTAATTATCTTAGTTAGATCGTCTGAATAACTTGCTGCACTCTCTAGATCAACACATGCTGCTTCACTTTGCACTTTGATGTTATGGAGGTGGCTTCTTTTCTTAAGCCTCAACTAGATTTTGAAACTAAACTAGCTTGAAACAATTCCTTCATATAACTGAAGAGAATTACATTCATGCTCTCGTTTGATCTCTCCAGACCACTAAAACGTTCTCTGTATTAATAATAAGACTGTTTCACTTTCTCAATACTTGTGTATTCACTGGAATAACACTTTTAACTTTCTTCAATAATTTTTTCTTTTGCATTCACAACTTTTCTGTTTGGCACAAGAGGACTAGTTTTTGGCCAGTCTTGACTTTCAACATGCCTTCCTCACTAAGCTTAATCATTTTTAGCTTTTAATTTTAAGTGAGAGGTGTACAACTGTTATTTTCTTTTTAATATCTAGATGCTATTGTAGGGTTATTAATTGGCCTCATTTCAATATTGCTGTGTCTCAGGGAATAGAAGAGGCCCAAAGAGAAATGGGGAGGGGAGCCAGGAAGAGTCTGTTGGTAGAAGAGTCAGAACACACATTTGTCAATTAAGTTCACAGTCTTATACAAAAATATGACACAGAGAAATGAAGTGAGCAAATTTTGATTAAAAAATGGTGTTGATAGACTGGCTCTGTGCAGAGTTGCATGGAACTTCAGTTTGTCAAAAAATGAACACATAAAGTGCAATAATATAAAACATGCTTAAAGAAAATCCACTGTTCTAGTTAGAGACTTCAGCACCTTTTTACCAGAAATGGTCAGAGCCAACAGTCACAAAAAATCCAAAATGACAGTTAAGCTCAACACCACCAAATTGATATAAACATCTATAGATGTCTTGGGATTCCCTGGTGGCTCAATTGGTAAAGAATCCGTGTACAATACAGGATACCCAAGTTCGATCCCTGGGTTTGGAAGATTCCCAGGAGAAAGGCAGGCAAGCCACTCCAGTATTCTTGCTTGGAAAATTCTATGGACAGAGAAGTCTGATGGGTTACAGTCCACGGGGTCAAAAAGAGTCAGGCACGAATGAGTGACTAACATACACATTGATGCCTTCATCCAACAACAGTAGAATATGCAATCTGTTAAGTTCACTGAAATGTTCATCAAGTTAGAATCAAGTTAGACCACATTGTGGAATATGAACAAATCTTGATAAATTAAAAGAGAGAGAGAGAGAAATCTTACAATGTTTATCTCTCATATTTAGAAAATTCTAAAAATGTGGAAATCAAGCAATGCATTTCTAAATAATACATTAGCCCAATAAATCTTGAGAGAAATTTAAAATATTTTGAGCTAAATGAAAGTAAAAAGAGAAAAAAAACTTATCAAAACTTGTGGTATAAAGCAAAGGCAATATTTAGAAGAAAATTGATAGATTGAATATACATGAAAGAAAAGAAGAAAAATATAAAATCAAGACTAAAATCCTAAGACTTCCATCTTGGGAAACTAGACAAAGTAAAACCAAAGTAAGCAGGAAAAAAAGTAATAATATCAGAAAAGATAGTAATGGAATTGAAAAACAGGAAGAGAGACTTGGTAAAGCAAAGGTCAAAATATCAATCAAATTAAAAGCTTCTGGTCAGGCTAACTAAAAACAAAGAGAGAGAATAAATTTTATTAATATCAGAAATAAAATAGGAAATATCACTACACATCCAGTATGAATTAAAAGGGTAAAAGAATGCTGTAAACAATATAAAGTCCCAACATTTGATCACCTAGGTGAAGTGGTGATCAAACATTATGTCTAATTTCATGGCAGACATAAAGGCTAAACTCTCATTAGAAGAAAGAAACAATCCAATTAGTCCTAAATTTATTTTTTTAAATGAATAAACAAAAAGCACTAGGCAAAAACAGAATCACCAGTGAGTTATAGCAACATATACACAATAAATTATTGGCAATTCTCTACAGTTTCTTTCAGAAGATAGAAGCAGACTTCCTAACTCATTCTATGAGGCCAGCATCATCCTAATACCAAAACCTGACAAAGAAACTAAAGGAAAAATAAAAAATAAAAACAACTACAGATTATCTCAAATAAACAGATGAAAAATCTTCAAGAGAATAGCAAATCATATCCATGAATATATAAAAGAATTGTATATTACCAAGTGAGTGGCATTGATCCGAGGTACATAAGGCTTGTTCATTTAAAAATCAATTAATGCAATCTAATATACAAACAAACTAAAGAATAAAAAACATCATGATCATATCAATAGATGCAGAAAAAAATGAAAAAAAAAATCCAACAACTATTCTTGATAAAGACTCTCTGTAAACTAATAATAGAAGCAAAGACCCTCAACTGAAAAGAACGATAACAAAAAAAAAAAAAAATCTACACAAATCCTACAGGTAACATCATACTTAATGATGAGAAACTAAAAGCTTTCCCACTAAGATCAGGAACAAGGTTAGTATATTCCCTCTCATGATTCCTATCTAACATTTTACTGGAAATCCTTGCTAATGCAAATGTGTATGTGTGATTATCATACATTAGCTTGAAAAGAAAAATAAATTGTCTTCTTTCACAGATGACATGATCAACTTATAGAAAATTTAAAAGAACTGACAAGAAATATTTGTTACTAATAAACACTTATAACAAGCTTGCAGAATACAGGGTGAATATGCAAAATCAATCAATAATAAGCAACATGGGCTTCCCAGGTGGTTCAATGGTAAAGAATCCGCTTGCAAACAGGAGACATGGGTTTGATTGCTGGGTCAGGAAGATCCCTTGGAGAAGTAAATGGCAATCCACTTCAGTATTCTTGCCTGGGAAATCCAAAGGTGAAAGGAGCCTGACGAGCTAGAATCCATGGGGTCACAAAGAGTTGGACATTACTCATAGCCTAAACAACAGCAGCAATAAGCTATATAACCAATAAGCAATAAGCAAGAGGAATGTAAAATTAAATACACAATATCATTTACATTAACCCCTGACAAAATGAAATTCTTAGGTATAAACCTGACAAAATCTATATGAGGACACTACAAAATTCTGTTGAAAAAAAAAAAATCAAAGAAGAGCTAAATAAATGGAAGAATATTTGTTTGGGGGAGGTATTCCATGTTTATGAATAGGAAGACTCAATATTGTCAAGATGCTATTTTTCCATAAGTAATCTGTAAGTTCAAAGCAATCTCCATTATAATCTCAGCAAAATATTTTGTAGACATCCACAGACTGATTCCAAAATTTATATGGAAAAGAAAAAGACTTAGAATTGCCAACAGTATCAAAGAACAACAAATTTGGACAACTGACTCTAATCATCTTTGAGTGTTCAGTGCTCAGATATGTTTGACTCTTTGCAGCCCCAAGGATTGTAGCTTGACAGGCTTCTCTGTCAATGGGATTTTCCAGGCAAGAGTACTGGAGTGGATTGCTTTTCCCTATTCAAGGGGATCTTCCTGACCCAGGCATCAAACCTGCATCTTTAAAATGTATTATAAATCTGTAGTTTCAAGACAGTATGGTAATGGTGAAAGAATAGACAAGTAGATCAATGGAACACAGTCTAGAGACCATACATAGACCCATATAAATATAGTCAACTGATCTTTTACAGAGAAGCAAAATAAATACAATGAATCAAAGATAATTATTATCAGCTAATGGTGCTGGAACAGCTAGACATTCTAGTGCAAAATTGTGAACCTAGACATGGACACTATATCCTTCATATAAGTTAACTCAAAATGGATCATGGATGTAAATGTAAAATGCAAAAATATAAAACCTCTCAAGGTAACATAGAAGAAAATGTAGATGCCTTTGGGGTTGTGATGACTTCTAGGTGTAACACAAAGAACAAAACCTGTAAAAGAATGATTTGTGAAAAGAACCCCATTTAAATTAAGACTGTCTGCCCTGCAAAATGCAATGTCAAAGCAAAAAGCAAAACAAGACTCTGATTGGGAGAAAATATTGGAACAAACATGCATCTGGTATGAGACTTTTCCAAAATGTGCAAATGACTCAAAACTGAACAATAAGTAAACAAGCAACCTGATTTTAAAATGAGCCAAAGACCTTAATGGCTATCTCACCAAAGAAGATATACAAATGACAAATAAGCATATTAAAAAACTCTACATCATATATCATCAAGGAAATTCAACATGATACCATTATGCTCTTATTTTAATGACCAAAATCCAGAACATTGACACCATATATTGGCAGGAATATGAAACAACAGGAACTGTCATCCACTGAAGGTGAGAAGGCAAAATTGTACAGCCACTTTTAAGACATTTTGGAAGTTTCTTAAAAAAGTAAACACACTACTAACATGTGATCCCACAAATCACTCTCCTTGGTATTTGCTAAAAGGAGTTGAAAATGTATGTCTGAACAGAACTTGCACATGGATATTAAGCAGTTTTATTAATAATTTCCAAAACTTGGAAGCAACCACAATATTTTCCATTAGGTGAATAGATAAACTGTGGTACATCCAGATACTAGAAAGTTATTTAATGCTAAGAGGAAGTAAGTTATCAAACCATGAAAAGGCATAGAGGAAGCTCAAATGCCTATTCTTTAATGACAGAAGCCATTCTGAAAAGCTGTGTGATTTCAACTATATGAAATTCTGGAAAAGACAAAATTTGGGAGTAAAAAAAGAAAGAAAGAAATCAATGCTTGTCAGGGTTTAGGTGGGAAAGAGATGAATAAAGGTAACAGAATTTTTAGGGCTGTGTAAATACTCCATATGGTACAATAATAATGAATAGACACAACTATATATTTGTTCAAACTAATAGGATGTAGGATACCAGAGTGAAAATGCTCAAGCTTACAATCATCAGAGAAATAGAAATTGCACCCACTGAATTTGCTAAAAGTATATAATTTCTGGACATACTGTTAGGGAAGATAAGAACTAACAGGAACTCTTAAACCCTGTTGTCTGAGATCAGTTTGGTTCAGTTTAGTTGCTCAGTCATAGCTGACTCTTTGCGACCCCATGCAGCACGCCAGGCCTCCCTTACCATCTCCCAGTTTACCCAAGTTCATGTCACTGCATTGGTGATGCCATCCAGCCATCTCATCCTCTGACGCCCTCATATTCAGGATCTATGAATATAATGAATATGCTGTATACATAAATAAATGAGTAAACAAGTTGTCTGAGATGAATATTGGTAAATCACTTTGGGAGAATTATTTCACACTGTGATATGAAGTTGGAAATGAAGACGCACATGCCAGGCATAGTTTCTATCCATAACCCTTGAGTAACACCTGCAAAAGAATGTTCATGAAGCATAATTTGTATTAGTAAAAATACAAGAAAGAATCCAAAGTCCATTGATGAGGATAATTATTTATTTTAGACAATGGAGTACTATCCAGCACTGAAACTTAATAGACTTTGTCTGTATATATATCAATGTGGGTGAGTCCAAGAAAATAATGATTGTTGTTGTTCAGTCACCCACTCGTGTTCGACTCTTTGTGACGCCATGGACTGCAGCACTCCAAGCCTCCCAGTCCCTCACCATCTCCCAGAGTTTACCCAAGTTCATGTCCACTGCATTGGTGATGCCATCCAGCCATCTTATGCTCTGATGCCCTCATATTCAGAATCTATGAATGCAATGAATATGATGAATATACAAATAAATGAGTAAAGAAATATAGAGAGCAGAATATTTTTTCTATAAATGGAACTTATGAAAAATATTCCCATTTTTATCTATGCTAATATATAACTATAGAAAAATGTTCATGTAAATAATACTGTTAGAAGGTATGACTATTAATGTTGGTGTACATTGCTTTTTATATAGTCCATGTGGATTTCTAAAACTTTAAAATTTAAAAAATAAATTACATTTTATTTCAGATACTTCCTCTGCTTCATATCCTCAGTACAAACTCTCTAGCTCTTATGCTTCAGAAAATGTACACATTATCCATTTCTTTTTGCCAAGCACTTCTCTTTTATGTGGCAATAACATCTGCTCCCAGGGTGTCAGCTTTCAACTCTATGAAAATATCTTTGAAATCTACATCTCCAATCTAAACCACTCCCTCTCTAATTCTGCATTTCCAGTTTCCTGTTTGTTACTACCAGCTGGGTGTCCTACTGACAACTTGAGGAGGAGTATTTTATTGTATAAGGATCAAACAAGGTTTAGCTAAATCTCGATGAGCATGACTACCATTAGCATATAATGGTATGTAGTTTTTACTGTGCACTGGTTTTCCTACAGCTGTAGTGATTTATGAATCTTCTTTGTGATATATAATATATGGTAGATCATATGTTTTATATATATATATATATGTATTTCATATATTTACTATTTTATTTACAAAGCTTTTCCAGAATTCAAGAAGGAAGGAGTTTTTTATTCTTAAGGAGTAAAAATCTCATTTTAAACAGAATAAAACAAGATTGTAATCCAAATGCCCTGAAAAACTATTTTCAAATGTGTTAAATGTATTTGCTTCTTCAGAATACAAAGTATAAACTATTTCTTTAACTCATTCTATCCTGACTTGAATATAACCAAACAAGAAGAAGCTGAACTTATTTCTTTCCTCTGATTTTTCTACAGACTTTGTCCCTTTCGATCCTTAGTATTTCAGATTTAATACCCAGCCAAAGACAAACCAAAAACAAAAGCAAATTACTACATTTAATCTCGCTTCTCTAGCACACAAATGTCCATCAATTTTCATCTTGCACTTTTCTTTGTCACTTACAGCTTCTAACTCCTCTGAAAATATTTAATACTTAACTCATTGAATTCTATTATCAACTATATATTTAATCTGGTCTTTTAAGTCTTTAATAAGCTTTGAATTAAAACTTCAATCATTCCTTCTTAATGTGTCTCTTATTTAATCTATCAGATGTAATGTCAATACTATACCTTTCTTCAAACTCTTCCTTTTTACTGAATTTCCTGTTTAGTGCCTTTTTCTTCTATAAATGCTAATACTCAGCATACTTTTCTAAATCTGTTGGTGTACCAGTTTCTAAAATATTCTCTCCCAGATGGAATTAAGATTTAAAGGGAATTTTTTTTTCTTTACTGGGAAAGATATGACTTTTGGATATAACTGGTAATGACGATGCATTTCTTTGATCTGAGTAGCAATGTATAACTAAAAAGAGAATTGAAGTCTATTTTAGACACCTTAAAGTTTTGCATAAAAACCAGCAAAAAACTAAGCCTGAGAGAGAAGAATAGAAAGTGTGTCATACAAAAGGAAAAACTCTAGGCCTTCTGAGGGTATGTTATTTTTAAGTGTACACAATTTCGGAAATCTTCCCCTTTCTGCCCTCTTCCCCTAGTCATCTCGCTGTACTAATGCTGCTATGTGGAAGCTGCACCCCTCACTCCCCCCGCCCCCCGCAGGAAGCTGCTACATTAACTAAAAAGAACTTAAATGTCACTCTCTTGGCATCTTTTGTGGGGCAACTTATATAGCCAGCAGCATCTGCTGAATATCTATACTTTTCTTCATCTGATTTATCATGGTCTCACAGAGAATGAGTGAAATCCATGGTTTGCTTTTCAACAAAAGACAGTGCAACAGAAAAAAAAAATGGTGCTATGAATGAGATGATGTCATAACAAAAACTTGAAACATGTAATGCTGACTTTAGAATCATGCAGTGAAAATAAACTTGATGAGTATCAATAAGGAAAAAAAATTGAAGGATAATGGAAAAAGAAAAAAGTTTCAGAAGCTAGGATTATTACATTGTTATGTAGTAGCAGAAAGTAGTAGAAAGTTTTACAATAGCATCATTGATGGTAATGTGGAAAACGGAAAACATACCAAATAAACTCCATGATCCAGCTATGAGGGGTTTCTGCTTATGGCTCATGATAAAATTTTGAAGGAGATAGATAATTTATGGACAAAACTCCTAAGATTCAGTTAGAATTGTTAGGGAATATTTAGGGCTATGGCAGTCCTTCCATCAAGGAAGATATTTTCAAATAAATAATCTCAGAACACATGCCAAATAAATACTAATTAGTGCCAGAAAACTTGGTCCCTGGGAATACAGAGTGTGACTGAAAGGTCCTATGTTAAATCCCCAGAAAGATTCAGAGTAAATCAGAAAAACATTCTCAGTTTAACAAAAAACCCACCAACAATCTAAGGAAATGTCCCACTGACTCACTTGCCTGGACAATGCTTCTAACCTCTTAAAAGCATTGTTCCATCACTGCCTTACAGGAGACACCATGGTAGAAGATGTTTTTCTTCAAGATATTAGTAGGCGTAGACTCTGTCCAGTAGCATGAGGCATTACGTGACAAGAAATGCCCCAAGTTTTATAGGAATATTATCAGTTTTAAAGGAAATGGACAGAGAAAAGTTAAAGTGGAAAGAGAACTTTGAATCTCTAAATTTCTACACATTGAAAATTATATATTAATTACATAGTTTAAAAAAGAAGCTAATTTTCATGAAAGCAAAAGTATGAATCAGAGGGGAAAAAAAGAACACAGAATGCAGAATTTGAAGCCAAAGGGAATTAATTTAAAGGACTGCACCCTAATCAAGTAATTGCCAATACACACCCAATTGCATCTTCAAGTTCAGTTCAGTTCACTTCAGTTCAGTCGCTCATTCGTGTCCGACTCTTTGTGACCCCAAGAATTGCAGCACGCCAGGCCTCCCTGTCCATCACCAACTCCCAGAGTTCACTCAGACTCACGTCCATCGAGTCAGTGATGCCATCCAGTCATCTCATCCTCTCTTGTCACCTTCTCCTCCTGCTCCCAATCCCTCCCAGGATCAGAGTCTTTTCCAATGAGTCAACTCTTTGCATGAGGTGGCAAAAGTACTGGAGATTCAGCTTCAGCATCATTCCCTCCAAAGAAATCCCAGAGCTGATCTCCTTCAGAATGGACTGGTTGGATCTCCTTGCAGTCCAATGGACTCTCAAGAGTCTTCTCCAACACCACAGTTCAAAAGCATCAATTTTTTGGCGCTCAGCCTTCTTCACAGTCCAACTCTCACATCCATACATGACCACTGGAAAAACCATAGCCTTGACTAGACGAACTTTTGTTGGCAAAGTAATGTCTCTGGTTTTGAATATGCTATCTAGGATGGTCATAATTTTCCTTCCAAGGAGTAAGCGTCTTTTAACTTCATGGCTGCACTCACCATCTGCAGTGATTTTGGAGTCACAAAAAATAAAGTCTGACACTGTTTCCACTGTTTCCCCATCTATTTCCCATGAAGTGATGGGACCGGATGCCATGATCTTTGTTTCCTGAATGTTCAGCTTTAAGCCAACTTTTTCACTCTCCACTTTCACTTTCATCAAGAGGCTTTTTAGTTCTTCTTAACTTTCTGCCATAAGGGTGGTGTCATCTGCATATCTGAGGTTCTTGTTATTTCTCCTGGCAACCTTGATTCCAACTTGTGTTTCTTCCAGTCCAGCATTTCTCATGATGTACTCTGTATATAAGTTAAATAAGCAGGGTGACAATATACAGCCTTGACATACTCCTTTTTCTATTTGGAACCAGTCTGTTGTTCCATGTCCAGTTCTAACTGTTGCTTCCTGACCTGCATACAGATTTCTCAAGAGGCAGGTCAGGTGGTCTGGTATTTCCATCTCTTGAAGAATTTTCCAGTTTATTGTGATCCACACAGTCAAAGGCTTAGGCATAGTCAATAAAGTAGAAATAGACGTTTTTCTGGAACTCTCTTGATTTTTCCATGGTCCAGCGGATGTTGGCAATTTGATCTCTGGTTCCTCTGCCTTTTCTAAAATCAGCTTGAACATCTGGAAGTTCACGGTGCATGTATTGACGAAGCCTAGCTTAGAGAATTTTGAGCATTACTTTACTAGCATGTGAGATGAGTGCAATTGTGCGGTAGTTTGAGCATTCTTTGGCATTGCCTTTCTTTGGGGTTGGAATGAAAACTGACCTTTTCCAGTCCTGTGGCCACTGCTGAGGTTTCCAAATTTGCTGGCATATTGAGTGCAGCACTTTCACAGCATCATCTTTCAGGATTTGAAATAGCTCCACTGGAATTCCATCACCTCCACCAACTTTGTTCATAGTGATGCTTTCTAAGGCCCACTTGACTTCACATTCCAGGATGTCTGGCTCTAGGTCAGTGATCACACCATCGTGATTACCTGGGTCATGAAGATCTTTTTTGTCCAGTTCTTCTGTGTGTTCATGCCACCTCTTCTTAATATCTTCTGCTTCTGTTAGGTCCATACCGTTTCTGTCCTTTATCGAGCCCATCTTTGCATGAAATGTTCCCTGGTACCTCTAATTTTCTTGAAGAGATCTCTAGTCTTTCCCATTCTGTTGTTTTCCTCTATTTTTTTTTTTTTTTTTTTTTTTTTGCACTGATTGGTGAGGAAGGCTTTCTTATCTCTTCTTGCTATTCTTTGGTACTCTGCATTCAGATGCTTATATCTTTCCTTTTCTCCTTTGCTTTTTGCTTCCCTTCTTTTCACAGCTATTTATAAGGCCTCCCCAGACAGCCATTTTGCTTTTTTGCATCTTTTCTATGGGGATGGTCTTGATTCCTGTCTCCTGTACAATGTCACAAACCTCATTCCATAGTTCATCAGGCACTCTATCTATCAGATCTAGGCCCTTAAATCTGTTTCTCACTTCCACTGTATAATCATAAGGGATTTGATTTAGGTCATACCTGAATGGTCTAGTGGTTTTCCCTACTTTTTTCAATTTAAGTCTGAATTTGGCAATAAGGCATTCATGATCTGAGCCACAGTCAACTCCTGGTCTTGTTTTTGTTGACTGTATAGAGCTTCTCCATCTTTGGCTGCAAAAAATATAATCAATCTGATTTTGGTGTTGACCATCTGGTGATGTCCATGTGTAGAGTCTTCTCTTGTATTGTTGGAAGAGGGTGTTTGCTATGACCAGTGCATTTTCTTGGCAAAACTCTATTAGTGTTTGCCCTGCTTCATTCTTTATTCCAAGGCTAAATTCGCCTGTTACTCCAGGTGTTTCTTGACTTCCTACTTTTGCAGCTCTTTTGTGTAGCTCTTCTCAGCCGTTCCTGCACCGTTGCAGCCTGGCACTCTCGGCCCCGCCCCTGACCTCGGACGTTGGGTAGGCCCCGCCCCTGACCTCGGACGTTGGGTAGCTCCTCTTCCTTGCCGCGCTTAGTGCACTGGTCGCAGCCACTGACGCGGTTAGTGCGCAGGTCGCAGCCGCCGCCGCCACAAGGACTAGTGACTGAATGTCCGTTTTCCTGCCACCATTTTTCGGTGGAGAAAGAACGTCTAGCACAGTTATCTTACCCAGATGACTAGCCTATGTAGAGTGCAAGTGGAGCAGATAATTTCCCTCTTTCATTCATATGAACAAGAATTGTTGTTGTTCAGTTGTTCAATCATGTCTGGACTGCAACACACTAGGCTTCCCTGTCCTTCACCATCTTCTGGAGCTTGTTCAAACTCATATCCATAGAGTCAGTGATGCCATCCAACCATCTCGTCTCTGTCATCCCCTTTTCCTCCTGCTCTCAAACTTTCCGCACATAAGTGTCTTTTCTAATGAGTCAGTTCTTCATATCAGATGGCCAAAATATTGGAGCTTCAGCTTCAGTATCAGTCCTTCTAATGAATATTTAGGGTTGTTTTCCATTAGGGTTGACTGATTTGATCTCTTTGCAGTCCAAGGGACTCTCAAGAGTCTTCTCCAACACCACAGTTCAAAAGCATCGATTCTTTGGTGCTCAGCCTCCTTTATGGTCCAACTCTCACATTCATCCATAGCTATTGGAAAAAATCATAGCTTTGACTATATGGACTTGTGTTGGAAAGTAATGGCTCTTCTTTTTAATACATTGCTTAGATTTGCCATAGTTTTTCTTCCAAGGAGCAAGTGAACAAGAATAACCACATCCAAGTATGTGAAACAAAGGTGAACATCTCTACCACACCCTCTATGATAGTTGGACCCCTGAGTCCATGAATATAATCAAATAAGTTTGTTATGTCAGAGACTGTGTTATGAAGTATGTTTGTTGTGAAGCAGTTGTTCAGGCACTCACAATCTTCTCTACTATTTTTTATTTCCTTCATGATTATGGAGGAAGAGGCAGGAGAAGGGAGAATATTATAGAGATTTAAAAGTACTGCAAATAGAAATAACTGGCAACACAATTATTTCAGCATTTCTGGGCTGGTAAATCAAACCAGAAGCAAAGAAGGAACTATGTGGGATAATAAATCATAGCTTTCTAGTATATCCCAAATATGGCTTCCTTATTACTCACCATTAATCAACATAACAGGTCTGAGAGATAGACATTAATTTTCTCTCTATATATATAAAGTAACAATGGTTTGTAGAAATGGAAAAGCCAGGAACGTTTGGCTGGAAAGATTTGACTATTCAAATTCACCAAAATATTAACATTCAAGTAGCAGGTTGCATAAGACATCACTGATTCTATGGAAATTCTGTGTGAGGAAGGAAACTGAACCTTTGAGGAAAAAAAATCTCTCCTACCTGCCAACGTGGAGAGATAGATTTAGGGAGAAAAAAATGTAGGGATGACAAAACTGGAAACTTCTGTACTTTCATAAATACGGTTCCCACAGAACTTTATGCACAGAGGGTAGAAGAAAGAGATAAGACACAATTGCATTATCTCCTGATTTCTAATATTGAGGTAGCAATACTGGATCACTTCTCATTGCTATTATTGATTGTTTATCCCTCATAATTAAACAGAACATTTATTAATATCTTTTAAAGCCATTATTAGGCTATATTTAGGATCAGTTACTGGGTCATTCTTTCATAATTTTCCCTTAATTACATTAATATAATAATGATTATGCTATACTTTCTTATGAAAGTGAAAGTCACTCAGTTGTGTTCGACTTTGCACAACCCCATGGACTATACAGTCCATGGAATTTTCCTGGCCAGAATACTGGAGTAGGTAGCCTTTCCCTTCTCAAGGGGATCTTCCCAACCCAGGTATCTTGATTTGCAGGCTGATTCTTTACCAGCTGAGCCACGGAGAAGTCCAAGAATATTGGAATGAATAGTGTACTCCTTCTCTAGCCAATCTTTCTGACCCAGGAATCGAACTGGGTACTCCTGCATTGCAGGCAGATTCTTTACCAACTGAGCTACCAGGAAAGCCCTCAGTTCAGTTCAGTCACTCAGTCGTGTCCGACTCTTTGCGATCCATGAATCACAGCATGCCAGGCCTCCCTGTCCATCATCAACTCCCGGAGTTCACTCAAACTCATGTCCATCGAGTCGGTGATGACATCCAGCCATCTCATCCTCTGTTGTCCCCTGCTCCTCCTGCCCCCAATCCCTCCCAGCATCAGGGTCTTTTCCAACGAGTCAACTCTTTGCATGAGGTGGCCAAACTTTTGGAGTTTCAGCTTTAGCATCAGTCCTTCAAATGAACACCCAGGACTGATCTCCTTTAGAATGGGCTGGTTGGATCTCCTTGCAGTCCAAGGGACTCTCAAGAGTCTTATCCAACACCACAGTTCAAAAGCATCAATTGTTTGGTGCTCAGTGTTTTTCACAGTCCAACTCTCACATCCATACATGACCACTGGAAAAAACCATAGCCATGACTAGACAGACCTGTGTTGGTAAAGTAATGTCTCTGCTTTTCAATATGCTATATAAGTTGGTCAAAACTTTCCTTCCAAGGAGTAAGCGTCTTTTAATCTCATGGCTGCAATCACGATCTGAAGTGATTTTGGAGCACAGAAAAATAAAGTCCGACAGTGTTTCCACTGTTTCCCCATCTATTTGCCATGAAGTGATGGGACCGGATGCCATGATCTTCGTTTTCTGAACGTTGTGCTTTAAGCCAACTTTTTCACTCTCCTCTTTCACTTTCATCAAGAAGCTTTTTTAGTTCCTCTTCACTTTCTGCATAAGGTTGATGTCATCTGTATGTCTGAGGTTATTGACATTTCTCCCAGCAATCTTAATTCCAGCTTGTGCTTCCTCTAGCCCAGCATTTCTCATGATGTACTCTGAGTATTAGGTAAATAAGCAGGGTGACAATATACAGCCTTGACATACTCCTTTTCCTTTTTGGAACAAGTCTGTTGTTCCATGTCCAGTTCTAACTGTTGAAACAGTGTCAGACTTTATTTTCTTGGACTCCAGAATCACTGCAGATGGTGATTGCAGCCATGAAATTAAAATATGCTTACTACTTGAAAGGAAAGTTAGGACCAACCTAGATAGCATATTCAAAAGCAGAGACATTACTTTTCCAACAAAGGTCCCTCTAGTCAAGGCTATGGTTTTTCCACTAGTCATGTATGGATGTGAGAGTTGAACTGTGAAGAAGGCTGAGTGCCAAAGAATGGATGCTTTTGAACTGTGGTGTTAGAGAAGACTCTTGAGAGTCCCTTGGACTGCAAGGAGATCCAACCAGTCCATTCTGAAGGAGATCAGCCCTGAGATTTCTTTGGAAGGAATGATGCTAAAGCTGAAACTCCAGTACTTTGGCCACCTCATGTGAAGAGTTGACTCATTGGAAAAGTCTCTGATGCTGGGAGGGATTGGGAGCAGGAGGAGAAGGGAATGAGAGAGGATGAGATGGCTGGATGGCATCACCAACTAGATGGACGTGAGTTTGAGTGAACTCTGGCAGTTGGTGATGGACAGGGAGGCCTGGCATGCTGCAATTCATGGGGTCGCAAAGAGTCAGACATGACTGAGCAACTGAACTTAACTGAACATAATAATGGAATAAATGGTCATCGTCATTGATAGGGTTATTTTAAAATAAAAAGACATATTTCAAAATGATCATAGAAAATTAAATAAAGTTTTCTGCAAAACATGATGGAGCTCAAATTTCTACAGATAGCACTAAAAGTAAATGAGTTTGAAAATGACTCGTTTCTTTTTTTTTTGGGGGGGGGGGAGAAAATGACTCATTTCTGTGCTCCCAACAAAGACAAAATGTCATATTAAGAGATGATTTATCCAAAAAATTCTGATTTTCTTTTCTGCTTAATCTATCAAAGCTATAAACCAGGCTACTTTATGTAACCTTCCCTAGTTGTTGTTGTTGTTGTTGTTGTTGTTGTTGTTTTTAATTCACATATATTTATTTATAAAGTTGGGTTAGGAAATGCTATTGTATTTTTCCCCTTCTTTGAATTTATTTTTTAACTGGATAAAAATTGCTTTACAATGTTTTGTTGGTTTCTGCCATATAGTAACATGAATCAACTTTAATTATACATACATCCTCTACCTCCTGATCCTCCTTCCCATCCCCCTACCCCACCCTTCTAGAGTATTATAGAGTGCTAGGCTGGGCTTCCCACCAGCTATCTATTTTGCACCTGATAGTATATATATGTCAATGCTACTTTTTCAATTTGTCCATTCTCTCCCTCACCCACTGTGCCACAACACGTTCATCTGTGTCTCCCTTCCTTGCAAATAGGTTCATTAGATCATTTTTCTAGATTGCATATGTGTATTAATATACAATATTTGGTTTTCTCTTTCTGGCTTACTTCACTGTGTATAACAGGCTCTAGATTAATGTACCTCACTGTCACTGACTCAACTTTGTTCATTTTTATGCTAGAGTAACATTCCATTTTATATATATATATATATATATATATATATATATATATATATATACCTTCTATCAGAGAAGGCAATGGCACCCTACTCCAGCATTTTTGCCTGGAACATCCCATGGATGGAGGAGCCTGGTGAGCTATAGTCCAGGGAGTCGCTAAGAGTCAGACACAACTGAGCGATTTCACTTTCACTTTTCACTTTCATGCATTGGAGAAGGAAAGGGCAACCCTTTCCAGTGTTCTTGCCTGGAGAATCCCAGAGACAGGGGAGCCTGCTGCTGTCTATGAGGTTGCAGAGAGTCGGACACGACTGACATGACTTAGCAGCAGTAACAGCAGCAGCAGCATATACCATCTATATACTATATCTTATGTTGTCATTCAATTTTTGATGAACTTAAAGTTTGCTCTCATGTCCTATCTTTTGTAAATAGTGCTTCAGTGAATATTGGGGTACATGTGTATTTTTGAGTTGTGGTTTTCTACGGATATAAACCCAATAGTGGGCTTGCTGCTGGATTATATGGCAGATTTATTTCTAGATTTTAAAAGAATCACCATACTGTTCTCCATAATGGCTCTATCAATTTACATTCCCACCAACAGTGTAGTAGGGCTCCCATTTTCCCATATAGTCTCCAGAATTTATTGTTTGTGGATTTTTTTGATAGTGGCCACTCTGACTGGTATAAGGTGATAACCTATTGTAGTTTTGATTTGCATTTCTCTAATAACTGGTAATGTTGAACATCATTTCATGTGTTTGCTGGCTAACTGCATGTTTTCTTTGGAGAAACATCTGTTTAGGTCTTCTGCACATTTTTGATTGTACTGTTTGTTTTTTCTGATATTGAGTTGTATGAAATGATTATATATTTTAGAGAAAAATCATTTGTTAGTTGCTTCATTTGCAATTATTTTCTCCCATTCTGAGGGTTGTCTTTGAATTTTGTTTATTATTTCTTATGCTGTGCAAAGGAATAAAAGCTTACTTAGGTCCCATTTGTTCATTTTTGTTTTTATTTCCATTACTCTGGGAGGTGGGTAAAAAATGACAGTGCTGTGATTGTCAGAGTGCACTGCTGGTGTTTTCTTCTAGGAGATTTATAGTTTCTCGCCTTACATTTAAGTCTTGAATCCATTTTGAATTTATTTTTGCCTGTGGTGTTAGGAGTGTTCTAGTTTTATTCTATCATATGTATCTATACATTTTCCCAGAACCATTTATTGAAGAGGCAGTCTTTTTTCCATTGTATATTCCTGCCTCTTTTGTCAAAGATAAGATGCCCAAAGGTGTTTGGGTTTAACTCTGGGGTTTCTGCCTTGTTCCATTGGTCTATATTTCTCTATTTTTGCCAGTACCATACTGTCTTGATGATTGCAGCTTTGTAGTATAGTATATATAGTATAAAGTCAGAAAGAGTTCTTCTTCCAGCTTCATTTTTCCTTCTCATGATTACTTTGGCTATTTGGGGTCTTTTGGGTTTCCATGCAAATTTTGTGAATTTTTTTTGTTCTAATCCTGTTGTAAATATCCTAGGTAGTTTGATAGGGATTCATTGAATTTGTAGATTGTTTAAGGTAGTATATTCATTTTCACAATATTGATTCTTTGTATCCAATAATACTGTGTATCTCTCCATCTGTTCGTGTCATCTTTCCGTTTTTTCAGTGCCTTATAGTTTTATGCATATAGTTCTTTGGTCTCTTTAGGTAAATTTATTCTTGAGTATTTTATTATTTTTGTTGTAATGGGGAGTGGGATGTTTTCCTTAAGTTCTCTTTCTGATTTTTCATTGTTAGTGTATAAAAATACAAGAGGCTTCTGTATATTAATTTTATATCCTGTGACTTGACTTTAGCCATTGATAAGCTTTAATAATTTTCTAGTGGCACCTTCTATGTATAGTTTCATGTCATCTACAAACAATGAGAGTTGTACTTCTTTTCCAATATGGATTTATTTCTTCTTCTTCTCTGACTGCTATGGCTAAGGCTTCCAAAATTATGTTGAATAATAGTGGTAAGAGGGACACCCTTCTCTTGTTCCTGATCTTAAAATAAATGCTTTCAATTTTTCACCATTCAGAATGATATCCACCGTGGGTGTGTCATATGAGACCATTATTATGTCAAGGTAGGTTCATTGTATGCCTACTTTCTGGAGAGTTGTTGTTATAAATGGGTGTTGAATTTTGTTGAAAGCTTTCTCTGCAACTATTGTGATTATCATATAGTTTTTATCTTTCAGTTTGTTAATTTGGTATATCACATTGATTGATTTGCATATACAGAAGAATCCTTGCATTCCTAGGATAAATCTCCCAAAGTCAGAAGAAGGAAAGAAATAATGAAGATCAGAGGAGAAATAAATGAAAAAGAATAAAGGAGGTAATAAGAAACATCAATAAAACTTAAAGCTGATTCTTTAAGAAGATAAACAAAATTGACAAGCCATTACACAGACTCATTAAGAAAAAATTAAGTCTCAAATCAATAAAATTAGAAATGTAGAAGGAGAAATTACAACAGACAATACAGAAATACAGAGGATCATAAGAGACTACTACAAGCAATTATATGCCAATAAAATGGACAACCTAGAAGAAATGGAGAAATTCTTGGAAATGCATAACTTTCCAAGACAAAACCAGGAAGAAATAGAAAATATGAATGGAGCAATCACAATCAAAAGAATAAAAAATGCAATCAAAATCCTTTCAACAAACAAAAACCCAGGGCCAGATGGCTTCACAGGTGAATGTTTAGAGAAGAACTAACATCTATCTTATCCAAATTATTCCAAAAATTTGCAGAGAAAGGAAAGACTCCCAACTTATTCTACAAGGCCAGCATCATTGGTGATATCAAAACCAGTCAAAGATAACACCAACAAAGAAAATCACAGGTCCATATCACTGATAAAAATAGATGCAGAAATCCTCAAGAAAATTCTAGCAAATAGGATCCAACAGCACAGTAAAAAGGATCACAAACCATGGTCTTCATTACTCTTGCTGGTTGGGTTCACTGGGAAGAAGTCTCTTGGAAGAAATTTTAGGGTTCAAGTTTGTTTGTAAGAACTGCTGCATCATCACTAGTTTGGAGCCTGGAGGAGTGTGATTTGGTTTAAAGAGAGGTCAAGATATTCTATGAACTATAATACAACCTCAGATGATCCTGTGGAGAGCTCAATAAATAAAATACCCTGACCGATACATTCCTTATGGGATACAGTTGAAAAGGTGTGGTCTTTCTCCTCCTTTGGTGAATGTTAGTGTCCCCCAGAAGCATGACTCTAAGCAGAGCTTCACTCTGCATTTGAGGAAATAAGCTGAAGCTCCAATACTTTGCCCACCTTATGCAAACAAAGACTCATGGAAAAGACCCTCATTCTGGGAAAGATTGAAGAGAGCTAGAAGAGGGTGACAGAGGATGAGATGGTTGCATGGTATCACTGATTCTGTGGACATGAACTTTGGCAAACTCCAAGAGACCGTGAGGGACAAGGGGGCCTGGTGTGCTACAGCCCATGGGGTTAAAAATAGAAAGACATGACTCAGCAACTGAACAGCAGCAACCAAAGCCAGAGTTAGTGTATTTGCCAACTTGTGTTATTCCTTGAAGAATGTATGGCATAAGTATTTCAGTGTAGGAAATGGTTCTTTTACCTGTAGCATAGATGAGGATGATTTGGACAGTGTAACATGGATATCAAGCAGTAGGGTCTGGGATAAACACCTATTCTTTTGAACTTTCTGAATATTTCTTACTGCCATGCACAGTAACTTATTTGTGGTAGAGATAAGCCCAAGCCCAAAAGATTATCTGTAATATCTCAAAGCAGATTTTCTCCATTTAAATGAGCCATCTGTCTTATTTCTGGGTTTTAAAATAAGGTATATATCTGCCACTTATTTTCTCTTTTCTGGAGTTTCTAGATATTTCATTTTTGTTAAAGTGGCCAATAAATTTCTCTCATTCTAGGATTATCATTGTTTTTATTGTTCAGTTGCTAAGTCGTGCCCAGCTCTTTGCAATCTCATGCAGCATGCCGGGCTCCTCTGTCCCTTGCTGTCTCCTGGAGTTTGCTAAAATTACTGTCCATTAAATTAGTGATG
Organism: Bubalus kerabau; assembly: GCF_029407905.1. Lineage (NCBI taxonomy): Eukaryota > Metazoa > Chordata > Mammalia > Artiodactyla > Bovidae > Bubalus > Bubalus kerabau. Next base: position 12,006,664 of record NC_073632.1, on the reverse strand, counting down.
CTATACAACTACCTCACCTTCTGGTATCCCCTTCTCCTTTTACTTTCAACCTTTCCCAGCATCAGGCTCTTTTCCAATGAATTGGCTCTTCACCTTAGTTGGCCAAAGTATTAGAGCTTCATCTTCAGCATCTCTCCTGCCAATGAATATTCAGGGATGATTTCCTTTAGGGTTGATGTCTTTGAAGTCCAAGGTATTCCCAAGAGTGTTCTCCAGCACCACAATTTGAAATAATCAATTCTTTAGCACTCAATCTTCTTTATGGTCCAAATCTCATATCCATGCAGGACTACTGGAAAAACCACATCTTTGATTATATGAACCTTTGTTACAAAGCGATGCCTCAGCTTTTTGATATGCTCTCTAGGCTTGTCATAGCTTTCCTTCCATGTATCACCGTCTTTTAATTTCCTGACTGTGGTCACCATCTGTAGTGATTTTGGAGCCCAAGAAAATAAAAGCATAAGTGCTTCCACGTTCTCCCCTTCTATTTACATGAAGTTTGGGACTGGATGCCACAACCTGAATTTTCTGAATGTTGAGTTTCAAGTCAGTTTTTTTACTCTCCTCTTTCATCCTCATCAAGAGACTCTTAAGTTTCTCTTCACTTTCTGCTGTTAAAGTTTTATCATCTACATACCTGAGACTGTTGATATTTATCCCAGCAATTCTGATTTCAGCTTGTGATTCTTCCAGCCCAGTCTTTCACATGATGTATTCTATATATAAGTTAAATAAAACAGTGAAAATAGTGTTCCTTGTTATACTCCTTTCTCAGTTTTGAACCAATCAGTTATTTCATGACTGATTCTAACTTCTTGACTTGCAAGTTTTTCAGGAAGCAGGAAAGATGTTGTGGTACTCCAACCTCTTTAAGAATTTTCCACAGTTGGTTGTGATCCACACATTCAAAGACTTTAGTATAATAAATGAAGCAGAAGTAGATGCTTTTTTTTTCCTGGAATTTCTTTGCTTTCTCTATGATTCAACAAATGTTGGCAATTTGATTTCTGGTTCCTCTGTCCTTTCTAAATCCAGCTTGTACATCTTGAAGCTACCAGTTCACATACTTCTCAGGGCTACCTTGAAAGATTTTGAGCATTATCTTGCTAGCATGTGACTTGAGTGAAATTGTACTGTACTTTGAACATCCTTTGGCATCACCATTCTTTGGGATTGGAATGAAAACTGACATTTTCCAATCCTGCAGTCACTGCTGCATTTTCCAAATTTGTGGACATATTGAGTGCAACACTTTAACAACATCATCTTTTGAGATTTTAAATAGCTCAACTGGAATTCCATCAGCTCCACAAGCTTTGTTTGTAGTAATGCTTCCTGCCTTGATTTCATAGTCTAGGATGTCTGGCTCTAGGTCAGTGATCACACCATTGTGATTATCTGGGTCATTAAGAACTGTATTTGTATTGTTCTTCTGTGTATTCTTGTCATTCTTCTTAATCTCTTCTGCTTCTGGAGCTATTAAAAATCCCTAAGCTTAAAATATTTTTTTTTTCATGAATGGCTATCCATATCAAAGCAATCATAGAAAAGTCAGCTCTATCAATTCTTATACAAGAGCCTTCTAGTCAAAATAGCCAGAGTAACAGAGCCTGTGAAGCTGATTTTAGACTCTCCAAGCTACCAATGGAGCTATGGCCTTTTTGTGTAGAGTGAATGACAGGTAATAATTAACTCAAATTGCAATTATGCATTCACCAGTACTAATCAAAACCTTTTTTTGAATAGGGCCTGAAATGATACCTAAGGCATTTAAAAATGTTATAGCTTTCACAGCTTGATCTCAACACTCATTCCATGACACATAATAATAATTTTTAAAAATATATTGCCCAATAGTTATTAAATGATTTTTAAGTGAACAAAAATTCAATCAATATAATGATGGTTACTTACTTTCTTATGAAATTGTTACTTCAAGGAGGTCCAACCAGTCCATTCTGAAGATCAGCCCTGGGATTTCTTTGGAGGGAAAGATGCTGAAGCTGAAACTCCAGTACTTTGGCCACCTCATGTGAAGAGTTGACTCATTGGAAAAGACTCTGATGCTGGGAGGGATTGAAGGCACGAGAAGGGGATGACAGAGGATGAGATGGCTGGATGGCATCACTGACTCGATGGACATGAGTCTGAGTGAGCTCCAGGAGTTGGTGATGGACAGGGAGGCCTGGCGTGCTGCAAGTCATGGGGTCGCAAAGAGTGGTACACAACTGAGCAACTGAACTGAATGCTAATTAAAAAATGAATGCAGTGACATAAATTTAAAACTGGACATGGAACAACAGACTGGTTCCAAATAGGAAAAGAAGTACGACAAGGATATATATTGTCACCCTGCTTATATATAAAAAAAAAAAATCCATAAATTTGTTCCCAATGAAATTTCCCAATTTCATTGTTCCCAACGAAATTTCTGTGTGTGTATGGAGATAAGGGTTGGTGATCATTTGTGACTGTCACTGAGTAGTCAGATACCCCTCTCCCCAAACCCCGTTCAGAGTACATTGCAGGACTGTACTTCCTGACTGGTTCTGACCAATGAGATATAGTATGTCACTTCCAGCCTAAGGATATAGTGGCCATTGTGAGGCTTTCCAGGATGAGACCTCTTTTCTCTCACTGATGGTGACAGGAATTATTGGGGTTGGTAGCTGTTCCATCAGCTGATGTCCCTCAGTTGCTGTGAAGAGCATTGTTTTATAGGCCTGTGACAAGCACAAAGAACAATTATGGCCCTGAGAATCAATAGCTAGGATCAATAAATGACCAATAGCTAGGCCTCTGCTTCACTGTGGTTGACATTGGTGGTTATTATCTGCCATAACATAAACTGGTATGAATATCCTGGCTCTTACACTAGGAAAAGACCTTGGAAGAATGGTAATATTAAAAAAAAAAAAAAAAATAGAGGCAAAGTAACTCACTACCACAAATAGGAATACTAGGATGCAGTCATATTATACAAAAATGAAAGAACTCTTTTTGAGAGGGATCTGGGGAAGGTTGTGTCATAGGCTATGAATGAAGATATGAGTGTGGAGTATGTGATGTATGTAAATTAGGTGCCCTCAGCCTCACTGACTTGTAAGGCTTGTGTTTCTTACATTGTCTTAACTTCACTGCTTGTAAGGCACCCCACAAACAGTCAATCAAGGGCAGGAGAAAGGCCCCAGCTCCCTTCCCACAAAGGAATCAGCCATGGACGCTGACTCCAGAGGGCTGGGCAATGAAAGGCAGGGAGGTTAGAGCTGGGCCCACAGAAAATGAGTCCCTCTGCAAGACAGCCATGAACTAAGTGATATATAAGACTTGTTAAATTTGCTGGAGAAGTTCAACTGAACCATTTTCTCATATATCATAATGCTATGAGGCATTTGCTCAATGTCAAGAAAATATCTACCTAGGTAGATATAGACTTAACTACATATATTTCCCAACCAGAAAAATTCACATAGATCTTGGCTCCTCCCCAAACTCTTTGAAGCAGTTCCTCAGAGCTATCAAGAGTCTGTTTTGGGGTCTACAGTTTTCAGTAATGTTTGTAATAGAATAAGCCTGAAGCTATAACATCATGAATTTTTCTTTAAGTGGACAAATCCTACTTCCAAATTTACATGAAATTCATCCCCAAGTTTGCATGAAGTGTGTTCAAGCAGGAACTGAGATTCAGGCATTCACAATGAGCAAGTGCAACATAGAATAAAGTCCACACAGACTTGTTTTTAAGTGGTGGAAAAAATGCATGATTTTCTAGAAGACAGTCATGATTCAAGCCATACCAACATGTGAAATGCTATAAATCCTGAACAAATCTGACTATTTCAATAAGTTCTTTAGAAGAGCTAGACAAAGCATCTGTCTGTCTAGGTGCATGCTCAGTTGTGTCCTACTCTTTGCTACAGCCCACCAAGTTCCTCTGTCCTTGGGACTTACCAGACAAAAATACTGAAATGGATTGCCATTGCCTTCCAGAGGATCTTCCCAACTCAGAGATTGAACCCATTGTTCACTGCACCTCCCACATTGTCAGGCAGATTTCTTTACTACTGAGCCACCTGGGAAATCCTAGACATAGCATGCATATAGGTAACTAATTCAGGATGGGTTTCCCAGATGGTGCTAGGGGTAAAGAACCTACCTGCCAATGCAGGAAATGTCAGAGATTTGATTTGGATCTCTGCATTGAGATCTCCCAGAGGTGGTCATGGCAACTCACTCCAGTATTCTTTCCTGGAGAATCCCATGGATAGAAGAGTCTGGCATGCTACAGTCCGTAGGGTCACACAGAGTCAGATACATGACTGAAGCGACTTAGCATGCACTAGGCTGATGATTACTGATAGTTATAAAGGACAGACTCCTCAAGATAATGATGTTAATGTCTTTCTATTTATAGGAAGATACAAGAATCTAGGGTCACTGACACTCTTCTTAAGGTGTGCATCTATTTATTTAAGGACCTATTTATCAGAAGCATGGAATACCTCATCCTAAATTTCCCTCAAGGCACCCTGTTAGTGAGGCAACTGCAGTGGGTTGTGATTTAACCCTTCATTCATTGGGATGACGAGCAACTATAACTGTTTTGTTTTGTTTTGTTTTTTTCTTTTTCTTTTTTCTTTCTTTCCACAGACTTCAGGGTAAAATTAGACTTGGTAGTCAAGAGATGAGTTTCTGAATGTGGTGTAAACGTCATGTCCCTGATCCTACTCTGAAAGCTAACTTTATCAAACTAGAGTGTGACACTATTGAAAAAAAAAGTAAATTAAATTTGTGTAATCATATTTATTAAGGCGTTTGTAAAAGTTTACATAAAATTCAAAGCTCTGCCATCTACAAATATCTGACTATAAAAAATGAGGTACAAACAGTTGTTTTATTTTAGGTGCTCAACTATTGTGTATAGTATAGAAAATTATAAACCTTGAAATTAATTTCATTTCTGCAGTTTTTTGAAATATATTTTTTAAAATATTAGGGCTTCCTTGGTAACTCAGCTGATAAAGAATCCACCTGCAATGCAGGAGACTCTAGTTTGATTCCTGGGTTGGGAAGATCCACTGGAGAAGGGATTGGCTACTCACTCCAGTATTCTTGGGCTTCCCTGGTGGCTCAGCTAATAAAGAATCCACTTGCAATGCGGGAGGCCTGGGTTCAATCTTTGGGTTGGGAAGATCCCCTGAAGAAAGGAACAGCTTCCCACTCTAGTATTCTGGCCTGGAGAATTCCGTGGACTGTATAGTTCATGTGGTCAGAAAGAGTTCGACACAATTGAGTGACTTTCACTTTCAATATTACACCATACATTTTTTGAGTGTGTGTCAACTTACGATACATAACGTGAGAGTTGCGAGTTAGTTTTATTTGGGGCAACATGAGGATTGCAGCCCGGAGAGACAGCACCTCACATAGCTCTGAGAAGCTGTTCCAAAAATGTAGGGGAGGACAGTATATATGTGATATTGGTAAAGGGAGAGTACATGCAATCAAGCACATTTATTTTTTAGAAAGTTTCTTCTGGTCTTGTCAAGCTTTTGCTAGTATGAGAAACAGTCATCATCATGAAGGATTTTAGTGGTTTTTCTAGACATGAGGAGATACAAAAATTGAGCTAATAAAATCAGCTTCTGTCTTATATCCGACTATCTGAAGAGCTGCCCTGCCATTTTTCTGGGAAAGCAGAGTGCTTCATTTCTGCTGTCCACCCTGAACTCCTTTGGGGCGTGTTGGAGGTCAGCAGCTGCAGCATCACAGGATTTAATCCTTGTAGAAATAGATGGGAAGCATCCACGGCAAGAGCCAATTTGTGCCTGACGTGTTTTCAATGGAAACCATCAAACACAGACTAGAGAGGAGAGAATAATGAATTGTCAGGCAAATCTCACTAGTTAAATTGCTACAGGCCTCAGTAATTATTATTTTAATTTATAACCATGTATCATCCACTTAGCATGCTTTCTTACCCTCTGTCTCTCTATTTCTCTGTCTTTCCCTCCATCCCTCCCCTTTACTTTACTTTACCCTATATTTTGCCTATTTTTGGCTAGAGTGTTTTAAAGAAAATGCAACCGTAACCAAGGAATTTTACTTTTTACAAATAGAGACTTGCAATTACTGCAACAACAAAATTAGAAGCACTTATTAATATCAGCTAATACTTTCTGAACCTCTTTGATTGTCCTAAAAGTGTATTATTTAGAGTTGTCTAATAAGAATCTCTTGCCTGGAAAATCCCATGAACGGAGGAGCCTGGTAGGCTGCAGTCCATGGGGTCGCTAAGAGTCGGACACTACTGAGCGACTTCACCTTCACTTTTCACTTTCATGGATTGGAGAAGGAAACGGCAACCCACTCCAGTGCTCTTGCCTGGAGAATCCCAGGGATGGCGGAGCCTGGTGGGTGGCCATCTATGGGGTCGCACAGAGTTGGGCACGACTGAAGCAACTTAGCAGCAGCAGCAGCAGTAATAATCAGGATTCTAACAATATCTACACACAGCATTTATTTGGTATGTTTCTTAAGCCTTTTTAATCTATAAGCATTACCCCACAACCCTCTATTTGCTTATATAATGAATAATCCAGTCATTTGTCCTCCAGAATTTTCCACACTCTAATTTGAGTTGATTGCATCCTTTTGCTATTGAATTTTTCCTCTACTTTATGCATTTCCTGTAAACTAGTCATTAGATCCAGAGGTTTAAAGTCAATTCAGATTCAATTAAGTGTTACTTTGTACTTCTTAAAGCATCATATCCAGACACACATACTGTCTACTCACCCTACTTTAATAGATTGATCAATGGCTTTCCCATAGTTTTGTTTTAATTCTTCCATTATAAAAATCTGCATCAATTTTCAGTCTAATGTTTTATGAAGATAGTAGTGATTGTTTCCTGGATTCATTATTTACTTAGAGATAGATAATGATGGTATTTAAATTTTATTGTTTTTCTATATCTCCTAGATATAATTATTGTTTAAAGTGGAGATTCCCTTCATCAGTCCTTTGGAACTTTAAAAGATATACTCAGTAAATCCAGGGTAAATAATCAGCCTACCCTCTTTTAAATCAACTTTGGGGCTTTCCTGGTGGCTCAGTTGGTAAAGAATCTGCCTGCAGTGGAGGTGAACCAAGTTCGATTCCTGCATAGGAAAGATCCCCTGGAGAAAGGAATGGCTACCCAACTTTGGTTTTCCTGCCATAAGAATCCATGGACAGAGGAGCCTAGCACAGTACATGGGGTTGCAAAGAATCAGACACAACTCAGCAACTAATACTTTCACTTTCAGAGCAATAAGTTGGTGCCTAGCAACATTCAAAGAACTGACTTATTGCATTTTTAAAATGCTACTTTAAAATTGGGCACCTTAGCTGCTGCTGCTGCTGCTGCCAAGTCACTTCAGTCGTGTCTGACTCTGTGCGACCCCATAGACAGCAGCCCACCAGGCTCCCCTGTACCTGGGATTCTCCAGGCAAGAACACTGGAGTGGGTTGCCATTTCCTTTCCCAATGCATGAAAGTGAAAAGTGAAAGTGAAGTCGCTCAGTCGTGTCCGAGTCTTAGCGACCCCATGGACTGCAGCCTACCAGTCTCCTCTGTCCATTGGATTTTCCAAGCAAGAGTACTGGAGTGGGGTGCCATTGCCTTAGAAGTGATCGTCAATCCTTCCTCATTGATTAGAAAACTGTGACGTGGTTATTCCTGTCCTCCTCATTTCCCCTAATTCCAATATTCTTATGATTTCCCATTGAATTTAATGAGAAATATGTTTCAACTACTTGTAAGAATTTTGAAGTATGAGAAGCTATTGAGGAACTCATAAATATTGATCCTGTCTTTTAACTAACTACACTGAATGACTAATACACTAGGAGTCATTTCTCTTGGAGGAAATACCCCAGATTAACAGAGAACACTTCAATTCATAAATACAGATGTTACAAACTTTTTTTAGCTGCTAAGTTTGCAGAGATGGTGAATATGATTTAAAACAGTTGACACAGTCAAAGATAAAGAAAAAAAATAATGTAAATGCTGGCAGACAACTTTTAAAATATGAAAAACTATCATATGGGAATAACTTGAATGGCATTATCTAAAACAGGTTTGAATTAACTGATGTAATATGAAATCCAAGATTGGCTTAAATATTATTTCTTTAAATTCATCTTGCATCCTGAAATAAATTAATCATTGAAAATTAAAATCGGCTTGTTCTCTCATTTTTAAATTTGTTCATGACGTGTGATTGAATTATCTCTACGTTCTGTTCATTGAACTTGAATAGATTCAGTTCAGTTCAGTTCAGTCGCTCAGTAGTGTCCTACTTTTTGCGACCTCATGAATCACAACACGCCAGGCCTCCCTGTCCATCACCAACTCCCGGAGTTCACTCAGACTCACGTCCATCAAGTCGGTGATGCCATCCAGCCATCTCATCCTCTGTCGTCCCCTTCTCCTCCTGCCCTCAATCCCTCCCAGCATCAGAGTCTTTTCCAATGAGTCGACTCTTCACATGAGGTGGCCAAAGTACTGGAGTTTCAGCTTTAGCATCATTCTCTCCAAAGAACACCTAGGGCTGATCTCCTTCAGAATGGACTGGTTGGATCTCCTTGCATTCCAAGGGACTCTCAACACCACAGTTCAAAAGCATCAATTCTTTGGCGCTCAGCCTTCACAGTCCAACTCACATCCATACATGACAACTGGAAAAAGCATAGCCTTGACTAGACAAACAGTTGTTGGCAATGTAATGTCTCTGCTTCTGAATATGCTATCTAGGTTGGTCATAACTTTCCTTCCAAGGAGTAAGCATCTTTTAATTTCAAGGCTGCAGTCACAATCTGCAGTGATTTTGGAGCCCCCCAAAATAAAGTCTGACACTGTTTCCACTGTTTCCCCATCTATTTCCCATGAAGTGATGGGACAAGATGCCATGATCTTCATTTTCTGAATGTTGAGCTTTAAGCCAACTTTTTCACTCTCCACTTTCAATTTTATCAAGAGGCTTTTTAGTTCCTCTTCACTTTCTGCCATAAGGGTGGTGTCATCCGCATATCTGAAGTTCTTGATATTTCTCCCGGCAATCTTGATTCCAGCTTGTGCTTCTTCCAGCCCAGCATTTCTCATGATGTATTCTGCATATAAGTTAAATAATCAGGGTGACAATATACAGCCTTGACATACTCCTTTTCCTATTTGGAACCATTCTGTTGTTCCGTGTCCAGTTCTTACTGTTTGTTCCTGAATAGATTAGTAGCTTATAATTTAGAAAATTTGAGCAAGTAGCATTTGGAATAACTAAAGTTCTTACCTGGCTTCTAATTTCTAGCATCCTATTAAGAACATTAAAATTACTTTGCTTTCCTTGTTTTGAGTGCAGGGTTTCTTATATCACAGAACAGCATAAATGGCAATCCACTGATGTTCTTTACTCAACATTTTAAAAGGTTTATTTTTCAGTGCAGTTTTACTCTTTTTCCTCATCCACAGTGGTCAGCACTTTGCACACTATTTATTCTGTACTTCAGAAAAACATTAACCAGCACTTCTTGCTTCCTCAGGGACCAAGTTCAATCAGAAAGAGGACATTGTTATCAGCTGAAATTTACTCAAAAATATCAACATTTCAACTGGTATTTTTGCTGCATTTCATATTTTGGAACTGAGAGTTGTTCTGACAAAAATAGTAAGATGTCAAAAGTATATCTGGATAATTTGAAAAGGAAAATTTTTTGGTTATACATTTGTACAATTTCTGTGACTCAAACAAACAGAGACAAAGTTTAAAGATAAGTGAAGTTCAAAAACTCTAACCCTCTCTCATACTGTCAGGATATTTCAATAAGTAGTTTCTCTTTGATTTAATTTTACACATGCAAAGAAATCCTATAAATGCTAAAAATTCCTTTTTTAAAATTTATTTATTTTAATTAGAGGCTAATTACTTTATAATATTGGATTGTTTTTGCCATACATCAACATGAATCCACCATGGGTGTATTTTTAAATAAATGAATTAATAATTCTATTCCAACTTTGAAATAAAAATGTGTTTTTGACATTAAGACTCCTTTTTTCTACTTGTACTAGCTTTGCTTTGTCAGAATTCTGCCCCTCTTTCCACCAAAAATTCCATCAAATTGGGAGACATTTTTATTTGATAAATCCATGTCAATATTCCTCAGAAGAATTTTCTCAGGAGACATATATTACAACATAACAAAAGGCTTTTCTTCAGAGGTACACAGATGAGGGAACATTATTAATCATTACACATATTTTCCCCAAAAAATGCTCATTACAGTATTTTCTTGTTAATCAGGATAAAATAATTCATTAATGACATTTTTTTCCATCCAACTTTGAAAAGAAATGCATGGAACAGATAGTGGGTTCATGTGAAATGCAGCAATTCACACATTAAACTTCTATTCTTGGATTTCATGGGCAGTCCCTTAATCTGACCCTATTGAAATCAGTAAGTACCCTATTGATGGGTGTATATAGTCTTGTGATCATTCTTAAATATACTCATTAGAAAATATGCTAGAAAAGTACAACTTTCCAAAACTCGACCAGGAAGAAATAGAAAAACTTAACAGACCCATCACAAGCACGGAAATTGAAACTGTAATCAAAAATCTTCCAGCAAACAAAAGCCCAGGTCCAGACGGCTTCACAGCTGAATTCTACCAAAAATTTAGAGAAGAGCTAACACCTATCCTGCTCAAACTCTTCCAGAAAATTGCAGAGGATGGTAAACTTCCAAACTCATTCTATGAGGCCACCATCACCCTAATACCAAAACCTGACAAAGATCCCACAAAAAAAGAAAACTACAGGCCAATATCACTGATGAACATAGATGCAAAAATCCTTAACAAAATTCTAGCAATCAGAATCCAACAACACATTAAAAAGATCATACACCATGACCAAGTGGGCATTATCCCAGGGATGCAAGGATTCTTCAATATCCACAAATCAATCAATGTAATACACCACATTAACAAATTGAAAAATAAAAACCATATGATTATCTCAATAGATGCAGAGAAAGCCTTGACTAAATTCAACATCCATTTATGATCAAAACTCTCCAGAAAGCAGGAATAGAAGGAACATACCTCAACATAATAAAAGCTATATATGACAAACCCACAGCAAACATTATCCTCAATGGTGAAAAATTGAAAGCATTTCTTCTAAAGTCAGGAACAAGACAAGGGTGCCCACTTTCACCATTACTATTCAACATAGTTTTGGAAGTTTTGGCCACAGCAATCAGAACAGAAAAAGAAATAAAAGGAATCCAAATTGGAAAAGAAGAAGTAAAGCTCTCACTGTTTGCAGATGACATGATCCTCTACATAGAAAACCCTAAAGACTCCACCAGAAAATTACTGGAACTAATCAATGACTATAGTAAAGTTGCAGGATATAAAATCAACACACAGAAATCACTTGCATTCCTATACACTAATAATGAGAAAATAGAAAGAGAAATTAAGGAAACAATTCCATTCACCATTGCAAAGGAAAGAATAAAATACTTAGGAATATATCTACCTAAAGAAACTAAAGACCTATATATAGAAAACTATAAAACACTGGTGAAAGAAATCAAAGAGGACACTAACAGATGGAGAAATATACCATGTTCATGGATTGGAAGAATCAATATAGTGAAAATGAGTATACTACCCAAAGCAATCTATAGATTCAATGCAATCCCTATCAAGCTACCAACAGCATTCTTCACAGAGCTAGAACAAATAATTTCACAATTTGTATGGAAAAACAAAAAACCTCGAATAGCCAAAGCGATCTTGAGAAAGAAGAATGGAACTGGAGGAATCAACCTACCTGACTTCAGGCTCTACTACAAAGCCACAGTTATCAAGACAGTATGGTACTGGCACAAAGACAGAAATATAGATCAATGGAACAAAATAGAAAGCCCAGAGATAAATCCACGCACATATGGACACCTTATCTTTGACAAAGGAGGCAAGAATATATAATGGATTAAAGACAATCTCTTTAACAAGTGGTGCTGGTAAATCTGGTCAACCACTTGTAAAAGAATGAAACTAGAACACTTTCTAACACCATACACAAAAAGAAACTCAAAATGGATTAAAGATCTAAATGTAAGACCAGAAACTATAAAACTCCTAGAGGAGAACATAGGCAAAACACTCTCTGACACACATCACAGCAGGATCCTCTATGACCCACCTCCCAGAATATTGGAAATAAAAGCAAAAATAAACAAATGGGACCTAATTAACCTTAAAAGCTTCTGCACATCAAAGGAAACTATTAGCATGGTGAAAAGACAACCTTCAGAATGGGAGAAGATAATAACAAATGAAGCAACTGACAAACAACTAATCTCGAAAATATACAAGCAACTCCTACAGCTCAACTCCAGAAAAATAAATGACCCAATCAAAAAATGGGCCAAAGAACTAAATAGACATTTCTCCAAATAAGACATACAGATGGCTAACAAACACATGAAAAGATGCTCAACATCACTCATTATCAGAGAAATGCAAATCAAAACCACTATGAGGTACCATTTCACACCAGTCAGAATGGCTGCGATCCAAAAGTCTACAAGCAATAAATGCTGCAGAGGGTGTGGAGAAAAGGGAACCCTCTTACATTGTTGGTGGGAATGCAAACTAGTACAGCCACTATGGAGAACAGTGTGGAGATTCCTTAAAAAACTGGAAATAGACCTGCCTTATGATCCAGCAATCCCACTGCTGGGCATACACACTGAGGAAACCAGAAGGGAAAGAGACACGAGTACCCCAATGTTCATCGCAGCACTGTTTATAATAGCCAGGACATGGAAGCAACCTAGATGTCCATCAGCAGATGAATGGATAAGAAAGCAGTGGTACATATACACAATGGAGTATTACTCAGCCATTAAAAAGAATACATTTGAATCAGTTCTAATGAGGTGGATGAAACTGGAGCCTATTATAGAGTGAAGTAAGCCAGAAAGAAAAACACCAATACAGTATACTAACGCATATATATGGAATTTAGAAAGATGGTAACAATAACCCTGTGTACGAGACAGCAAAAGAGACACTGATGTATAGAACAGTCTTATGGACTCTGTGAGAGAGGGAGAGGGTGGGAAGATTTGGGAGAATGGCATTGAAACATGTATAATATCATGTATGAAACGAGTCGCCAGTCCAGGTTCGATGCACGATATTGGATGCTTGGGGCTGGTGCACTGGGACGACCCAGAGGGAGGGTATGGGGAGGAAGGAGGGAGGAGGGTTCAGGATGGGGAACACAGGTATACCTGTGGCAGATTCATTTCGATATTTGGCAAAACTAATACAATACTGTAAAGTTTAAAAAAAAAAAAAACAATTTACAGTAACCAGGGAATAAGGGAGGAGGGGGGGATAAATTTGGAGAGTGGAGATGATATATACACTCTACATTTTTATATAAAATAGGTCACTAATAAGGATCTACTGTAAAGCACAGGGAAATACCCAATATGCTGTGATGACCTATATGGGAAAAGGATCTTAAAATAGAGTGTGTGTGTGTGTGTGTGTGTGTGTATATATATATATATATATATATATGATTCACTTTGCTATACACTTGAAACAAACACAACATTGTTAATCAACTATACTCCAATTAAAATTTTAAAAGATTAAAAAAAAAAAAAAAGCTAGTTTGAAAGAGAGAAAGTGAAAGCGAAAATCACTCGGTCTTGTCCGACTCTTTGCAACCCCGTGGACTATACTGTCTATGGAATTCTCCAGGCTAGAATACTTGAGTGGGCAGCCTTTCTCTTCTCCAGGGATCTTCCCAATCTAGGGATCAAACCCAGGTCTCCCATATTGCAGGTGGATTCTTTACCAGCTGAGCCACAAGGAAAGCCCCAAAGTTAGTTTAGCACCTATTTTTTGTACTCTACAAATGACCTGCTCTGTCATTATAGCAAATTAATTTTTATATTTTTAAAACACCATAATGATGAGATGGCTGGATGGCATCACCAACTCGATGGACACGAGTCTGAGTGAACTCCGGGAGTTGGTGATGGACAGGGAGGCCTGGCGTGCTGTGATTCACGGGGTCGCAAAGAGTGGGACACAACTCAGCGACTGAATTGAACTGCACTGAAGGAATGATAACATTTTCTGTAACTTCAGCTAGTAAACACAATGCCACTTGCAGGGTTCACACACAAATAATATAGACTCATGTGCGTAGGTGCAAGTATATCCACACATATACACTCAAAAGTAGTTGCCACTCTGTTCTTTAATTCTGCACGTGAAGCTGACCTGTCTATTATGGTTTCCAGAACAATATACCTATTTCATTACACACTGAACTAACTTAACATTTCTTCACACCAAAGTGTTTTTCTGTCTTTGAACAATTTTGGAATCACTTCCTATAATTATGTATGAGTTAATTAACAATGGTTATATTTCTTAGTGATGTATCCATTAATTAGAAGTGAAATCATTTATATTAATGCTGCTATAAAAACATTCAGAAGAAAATTTGTATTTAACTTAATTCGGAGTTTACTAGAAATTGCAGTAAATAGAATGATTTGCTCTGAAAATTCCTTAGTCCTTTAGTAAGTCTATAAAGAGGGAAAATAAATAACCCAACTACAGCGTGCTGATTTGGGACATACATAGTTTGGAATCATTAATAGTAGAACAGAATTATGAGAGTCAGTGAAACAAAGGCCTAGCAGATGATTACAATGTCAGGTCCACTTCAGAATCAAGCTCACAACTCTGATTTTCAATCACAACAGGTGTTTTGGCTGTTATCAAATTTTGTATGAGTGAAATCATATAATAAATACTCTCTTTGGCATCTGTTCTTTTTGCTCAATACAATAACAAGATTTGAAGCAAGTTGTTGAGTAGTACATCAGCAGACTTTTTCCTTTTGCTTACTAACATTTAATTGCATGAATATTAAGCAACTTGCTAGACCATTATTCTGTTGATGGAGATTTGGGTGACTTACAGTCTGGAGTAGTTATGAATGAAGTTACTATAGGCATCCATTTACCAGTTGGTTGACAAACATAACTTCATATTTATTGGTAAATGCAAAGATGTATGAGTGCTGGGACAAAGATTAAATGAACATTTTTCTTTCAAAGTGTCAAATTGTATTCCAAATTTGTTCACATTTACAGTCTCACCAGTAATAAATATAAATTTCAATTGCTCTGTCTACTGGCTAGTGTTGTGTTGTCAGACAAATTGTGGCCATTGTTGTGAGTGGAAATGGTTTATCTCTGTAGTTTTTATTTGCTTTTATCAGATGACTAATTATTTTAAAATACGTTTTATATATCTTCTTTGAGAAGTATTTCTTCAAATCATGTGCCTACATTTTATAGATGTTCTTTGATTTTATTATTGCCTTGTATATATTCTTTATATAGTGTGTATGCAAGATTTGCCATACACATAGTGCAGTTATTTTCTTCCATTCTGTTGCTTGCTTTTCATTGTACTCACACATTTTTATTTGTTTGGGAGTATAATATAAATAAAGGGCTTCCCTGGTGGCTCAGATGGTAAAGCGTCTGCCTACAATGCGGGAGACCGGGGTTCAATCCCTGGGTCAAAAAGATCCCCTGGAGAAGGAAATGGCAACCCACTCCAGTACTCTTGCTTGGAGAATCCCATGGATGGAGGAGGCTGGTGGGTTACAGTCCATGGGGTCACAAAGAGTCGGACACGACTGAGCAACTTCACTTCATAATATAAATACAGTAAGAAATATAATCTAAATGCAATAAAATATACTATGGTTTTTCCAGGAGTCATGTGTGGAGCCATAAAGAAGGCTAAGCTCTGAAGAATTGATGCTTTTTAATTGTTGGGCTGGAGAACACTCTTGAGAGTCCCTTGGACAGCAAGATCAAACACATTACTCCTAGAGGAAATCAACCTTGTATATTTATTGGAAGGACTGATGCTGAAGCTCCAATACTTTGGTCACTTGGTGTGAACACTCGACTCATTGGAAAAGATGCAGATGCTGGGAAAGATTGAGGTCAGGAAGAGAAGGGGGCAACAGAGGATGAGATGGTTGAATGGCATCACTGACTCAACGGACATGAGTTTGACCAAACTCTGGGAGATAGTGAAGGACAGGGAAGCCTGGCATGCTGCAGTTCATAGGGTTGCAAATGGTCAGACACAACTTAGTGACTGAACAACAGCAATAAAAAAGTATGTGCTCAATTCAGTGATTTCTAATAATTGTATATGCAGTATAACCAGCACATAGAACAAGAGAGAGTTACTTTTATCCAAAACACATCCATTGGACCTTTTTATAGTTAATTCAGATGCATTATTTTGTTTCTGCGACCATGCATGTATGTGTTGTGTCACTAAGTCATGTCCAACTCTTTGCAATCCCATTGACTGGAGCCCACCAGGCTCTGCTGTCCATGGAGTTTTCCAGGCAAGAATTTTAGAGTGAGTTGCCATTTCTTCCTCCAGGGTATCTTCAACCATAGATCAGCTTATATTGTTATAGAATTGTATATAAATTAATTATGTAGTATATTGTATTTGGTTCATTTTCTTTCACTTAACATGTCAGTGTAATTGTGATGAGACTCTATGTTTTTGATGTGGTGGTTACAGTGTGTCCACAATCATCAAAAAAAACTGAATAGCTAAAACTTGATAAGTGATATTTATTTTGATCTATGAGTAATAATGCTGGACCTTCTTTGAAGAGAAAATATATATATATTTGAATATAAAAATCAAGCAGATATGAGGAACCAATTCACTAAATATTAATTATACTTAAAAAGTTTACTCAAGAATGAGGAGATAGTATTATAATACCTGGGAAATACTATGCAGATAAATAATGTCAAACAGTACCTTTGCACTCATATAAACTTTGATTTCCACATAAGGGAAATTTTAATACTCTTTTAGAATAAGTAAAAACATAGTTTTCTGGCTTACTTCACTCTGTATAATCAGCTCGAGTTTCATCCACCTCATTAGAACTGATTCAAATGTATTATTTTTAATGGCTGAGTAATATTCTATTGTACCACAGCTTTCTTATCCATTCATCTGCTGATGGATATCTTGGAAAAGGCAACCTTTATGGGAAAAGATTTCAGAAGGAATATTGATAGAAACAGTATTAAACATATGGGTTAATCTAAAAAAAATACTAATTGATTACATTTCTAACTAACTTGTAATTTTAAAATAACTTTCTTTAAAATTATATTAAACAATATAAACTCCTGTGAAATGACAATGTCAAGCTTAGATTTTTCTTCTGTTAGAGGGTAGGAAAGTGATACTTCTTAGTATTGATTTTTTTTAACTTAGTCTTTTTAATAAAGTTTTAATAGTATTTGCTGCTACTGCTGCTGCTAAGTCACTTCAGTCGTGTCCGACTCTGTGCTACCCCATAGATGGCAGCCCACCAGGCTCTGTCATCCCTGGGATTCTCCAGGCAAGAATACTGGAGTGGGTTGCCATTTCCTTCTCCAATGCATGAAAGAGAAAAGTAAAAGTCAAGTCGCTCAGTCGTGTCCGACTTTTAGTGACCCCATGGACTGCAGCCTACCAGGCTCCTCTGTCCATGGATTTTCCAGGCAAGAGTACTGGAGTGGGGTGCCATTGCCTTCTCCGTTAATAGTATTTACTAACAAATTAAAAAAAATGGAGAATAATTTATAAGTTCATAAGAGGAAATGGAGTGAAAATATCCACAATCAAAAATAAAGCAATAAAGTAGAACAAACGAAGCATGGAAGAAGCAAGGTAAATACCACAGATTATAATGGTAGTAATAAATTCAAATGTGTTAGTGTTTATAAGCAAAGCATATGGGTTGTTTTACCAAGTTAAACAGTAGAGATTGTGAGATTAGCTTGAAAATGTGCGTGTATATCCCTTCCAAGCTATATCAGGGCATTGAAAAGTATTAAGTAAATATATGGGAAAACACACTATGGAAATGTAAATGAATAGAAAGTTTATGGAATTAAAACAACATGTCAACTTTCTATGTAACTAGGGTATACATTTCTTGGTTATGAGCAAAAACAATCACACGGAGCTTAAATACATACACAGCAGACATGTAAAACAAAAATAGTGTAAAACAAAGAACAACCATGTTGCAACAATACATGTCAACAATTTATTCTCCAACTTAAATGAAAATAAGATTGTGTAAAAGTGATTAATAATAATGATAAAATAATACCAAGTACTTCATCATCATTCAGTCACTCAGTCATGTCAGACTCTGCCACTCCCTGGACTGCAGCATGCCAGGTTTCCCTGTCCTTTTCGTCTCCCAGAGTTTGCTTAAATTAATGTCCATTGAGTTGGTGATGCTATCCAACCACCTCATTCTCTGTCATCTTCTTCTGCCTTCAGTCTTTCCCAGCATCAGGATCTTTTCCAAGTAGTCAGTTCTTCACATCAGGTGGCCAAAGTATCAGAGCTTCAGCTCAGTCATCAGTCCTTCTAATGAATCGTTCAGGACTGATTTCCTTTAAGATTGACAGGTTTGATCTCCTTGCAGTCCAAGGGACTCTCAAGAGTCTTCTCCAATACCACAGTTTAAAAGTATTGATTCTTCAGCACTCAGCCTTCTTTCTGGCTAAACTCTCACATCTATGTATGACTGGAAAAAACATAGCTTTGACTAGATACACCTTTGTTGGCAAAATAATGTCTCTGCTTTCTAATATGCTGTCTAGGTATGTCATAGCTTTTCTTCTAAAGAGGAAGCGTCTTTTAATTTCATGGCTGCAGTCACTGTCCACAGTGATTTTGGAGCTCAAGAAAATAAAGTCTGTCACTGTTTCCATTGTTTTCTCATCTATATGCCACGAAGAAATGGGACCAGATGCCACAAACCTAGTTTTTTGAATTTTGAATTTTAAGCTAGTTTTTTCCAAGTACTTGCTGCACCTTAAATTCATTTCTAAAACAATTTGACAAAGCAGATTTGAAGATGTAAAAATGGGAGAAGATGTAAAAATAAAATGGGTAAAATTTGCTTGCAGTATTAATTCAAAGAAAGGTGTAATTAAGGCAAATCACATCCAATGAAATGAAGAATATCATATTATATTGATACAAGATACTATATACAGTGAAAAACCATAATTATAAAGTTTTATGGGCCAAATAACAGAGTATTAAAGTATATTAAGCAGAAAGTGTTAAAATTTCACTGATATGTACTAAATACACAATTGTATTTGAAGATTTCAACACAGCATTATCTGAACATTAGACATAAAATAGTGAGAAAATGATGCCATCTAGGATCCTTACTACATGCAATTATTTATGGTGTTGACAGGGAGAAACAAAGCAACTGTGATGTAAATTCAAATAAATACCTTGTGTATATACATGTACATTTACTGTTGAAGCATCTTTTTTGAAATATGTGGAATAGGATATAGAAAATTAAGAGAATTACCTCTTAATTACTAAAAAAAATTCTCATTTATTTTGCATATTATTGCAGAGGTATCACTAATATAAATCTAGATGCTTCAGAATGATGTGCTAACAGCTGCCTTCAGTAACGAAGATTAGGTGTAACTTTATCAATACTATCTCTCTCAAAAGTTAAAAATCCTCTAGCTTTTGTAAAATAAACAGTTACATGATAAAGGTCTTAAAAATATTGTCTCAAAAGGTCTTAAAATATTAACTGGGAAATTTGGATATATATATATTTTTCCCATGAGCTTTCTTAAAATGAGACGATGACAGGTCTTCCTATTTTCTTATTTTGCTATTATTTGTGAAGGATGGTCCAAGAAGGCTGCTGACCTCAGGATTTCTATGATCTCTTTATTACTCCACTTTCTTTTCTTGGAGAAAAAAAAAAAAAAAAAAAAGGAGAGAGAGAGAGAGAGTTTTCTTTCTGCCAGGTGCTTGCTCGATTCCTGAGCTCCAGAAAGGAATAGAGATAACAATAAAAATAAAATAAAAACATGCCCCCTCTAAAGTTCCCTTGTTCCAGATGTGGTCTAGAACTCACTGATCTTCTTGAACTGAGGAGGTCATGTGGCTGCACAGAATCCAGCATATTGAAAATGCACCCATGATCAATACTGTTTGAAGGATTAGAACAGTGTATGTTAAAGCCCTTTCTCAACTAGAAGGAAAAGCTCTGATCTGTCTGAGATGAAATTATTCACCATTCAATGGAATGGGTCACCAATTATTCACCAATTTATATACATGTATATATGTTATTATGGATAGATTATGTCTTCTTAAAATTCACATGTTGGAGCCCCAATTGTCAGTATGACTATATTTGGAGATAGGCCCTATCTCCAAAACAAAGCAGGGGCAGTTGACAAAGGCAGTTCAGGTTAAACGAGGTCATAAGGGTGGGACCTTGGTGCTATGCATCTAATATCATTTTAAGAGGAGGAAGAGACACCAGAGTGATCAAGACCTCTTAGGAACACCCACAAAGTACAGGTCATGTGAGGTACAGTGAGAAGGTGATTGGGCCCAGGCCACGAAAAGAACCCTCATCGAATACCAAATTTGCTGGCATGTTGATCAGGAATTCTAACTTCCAGAACTATGAGAAAATAAATGTCTATTTTTAAGCCACTAAGTCTGTATTTTGTAGTATTTGTTATGACAGCCTGAACAGACTAATATATGTGAGTTTATAAAACAAACTCTTCAGTATTTTAGAAATATTTAAGTTGTTTAGCCAAATAATTGTCATATTTATAGGCCAAGAATTTTAACCTTAATGCTCTTTTCAGATATTCAAATTTTGCACTACTATTGGATTTACAGAATACTTCAGAAATAGCTTAGGTGGTTCCCATAATCCTTCATTCAATCTTCCCTAATAGTTTATGACTTAACACAGCTGGAACTCCATTAATACAATGAAAGATCTATGAAAACTTAGCATGAACAAGACATATTTGTTGAATGTGTGAAGGATAACTTGGTTCTGTTTTTTTTTAATAAAAGTTTCACATTATTATAAAACATTTATGCTTATGAACTCATTTCATTGTACTTATCTGAGAAATTCTGCATAGAATCTTGCTTTTGACACTGTAGGCACTTAAATTCACAGACTCAGAGATCATAAATAAAGAATTATGACCTGTTAAGGCAATCAAACAGAAGGAGGGAAAGAAAACAGCTCAAATATGACATATTTAACAATTAGCACTTTATGGAAAGTGTGTGTGACAGTTGCCCAGTCGTGTCTGACTCTTTGTGACCCCATGGACTGTAGCTTGTCAGGCTCCTTTGTCCATGGAATTCTCTAGGTCAGAATACTGGAGTGGGTAGTCATCCTCTTCTCCAGGAGATGTCCCCTTCTCCAGGGGACCTTCCCAACCTAGGGATCTCACCCAGGACTCCCACATTGCCAGCAGATTCTTTACCTTCTGAGCTACCAGTAAAGTCAAAAAATTCTGGAGTTGGTAGCCTATCCCTTCTAAAGTGGATCTTCCTGGCCCAGGAATCAACATGGGGTCTCCTTCATTGCAGGTGGCTTCTTTATCAACTGAGCTATCAGGGAAGCCTTAATGGAAGGACATACCATAATAATAATAATAATGTAGTGTAATCTCAGAATGCAAGTATGAATTGCAAGATTTAATTCAAACTATTGAAAAGTTTCAGATAGCTGTCCCTGCTTTGATTTCTTGAGCATTATCACAGGCCACACCAGTGGAGCTTGAGTTGTGATCCTATAATCACCCATAAAGATCCAAAAGATCTTCACTACCAAGATAATCACGTTGGTGTGATCATTCACCTAGAGTCAGACATCCTGGAATGTGAAGTCAAGCGGTCCTTAGAATGCATCACTATGAGCAAAGCTAGTGGAGGTGATGGGATTCCAGTTGAGCTCTTTCAAATCCTGGAAGATGATGATGTGAAATGGCTGCACGCCATATGCCAGCAAATTTGGAAAACTCAGCACTGGCCACAGGACTGGAAAGGTAAGTTTTCATTCCAATCCCAAAGAAAGGCAATGCCAAAGAATGCTCAAACTACTGCACAATTGCACTCATCTCACACCCTAGTAAAGTAATGCTCTAAATTCTCCAAGCCAGGCTTCAGTAATATGTGCACTGTGAGCTTCCAGATGTTCAAGCTGGTTTTAAAAAAGGCAGAAGAACCAGAGATCAAATTGCCAACATCCGCTGGATCCTTGAAAAATCAAAAGAGTTCCAGAAAAACATCTATTTCTGCCTTATTGACTATGCCAAAGACTTTGCCTGTGTGGATCAAAATAAACTGTGGAAAATTCTTCAAGAGATGGAAATACCAGACCACCTGACCTGCCATTTGAGAAACCTGTATGCAGGTCAGGAAGCAACAGTTAGAACTGGACATGGAACAGCAGACTGGTTCCAAATAGGAAAAGGAGTACGTCAAGGCTGTATATTGTCACCCTGTTTATTTAACTTTTATGCAGAGTACATCATGAGAAACGCTGGGCTGGAAGAAGCATAAGCTGGAATTAAGATTGCTGGGAGAAATATCAATAACCTCAGATATGCAGATGACACCACCCTTATGGCAGAAAGTGAAGAGGAACTCAAAAGCCTCTTGATGAAAGTGAAATAAGTGAGTGAAAAAGTTGGCTTAAAGCTCAACATTCAGAAAACTAAGATCATGGCATCTGGTCCCATCACTTCATGGGCAATAGATGGGGAAACAGTGGAAACAGTGTCAGATTTTATTTTGGAGGGCTTGAAAATCACTGTAGATGGTGATTGCAGCCATGAAATTAAAAGACGCTTACTCCTTGGAAGGAAAGTTATGACCAAACTAGATAGCATATTAAAAAGCAGAGACTTTACTTTGCCAACATAGTTCCATCTAGTCAAGGCTATGATTTTTCCAGTAGTCATGTATGGATGTGAGAGTTGGACTGTGAAGAAGGCTGAGTGCCAACGAATTGATGATTTTGAACTGTGGTGTTGGACTGCAAGGAGATCCAGCCAGCGCATTCTGAAGGAGATCAGTCCTGGATATTCATTGGAAGGACTGATGCTAAGGCTGAAACTCCAATACGTTGGCCACCTAGGTGAAGAGTTGACTCACTGGAAAAGACTCTGATGCTGGGAGGGATTGGGGGCAGGAGGAGAAGGGGATGACAGAGGATGAGATGGCTGGATGGCATCACTCACTCGATGGACCTGAGTCTGGGTGAACTCCGGGAGTTGGTGATGGAAGGTGGCCTGGCAAGCTGCAATTCATGGGATCTCAAAGAGTCAGACACGACTGAGTGACTGAACTGAACTGAATCACCCATAGCATCGTTAGTCTTGCAGCTAATTTTAGCTTTAAAGTAAAAGCACCAAGAGTTTCAGTAAAGCTATGACTCTAGGTTGTATCAATATCATAAAAGAACATGACTGATTTACTTTTCTCCACAATTTATGTGATCACATGAAAGACATAGGACTATTCAATCAAGGAACCTGATCCTATAAAAGTTGCCATAAGAGGAATTTCCATACCTTTCTCTCTTCTCAACTAAACTTATTTGAAAACTAAAATTAATATCAAATGGAAAAATGGCCAGAAGTGGGGCACACTGAGGAGAGAAGAAAATTTAAAAATCCATTATTTCTTATAATGTTTTTCTAATTGCAAATTGAAGATAATAGGGAAAACCACTAGACCATTCAGGTATGACCTATATCAAATCCCTTATGATTATACAGTAGAAGTGAGAAATAGATTTAAGGGCCTAGATCTGATAGATAGAGTGCCTGAAACTATTGAATGAGGTTCTTGACATTGTACAGGAGACAGGGATCAAGACCATTCCCACAGAAAAGAAATGCAAAAAAGCAAAATGGTGTCTGGGGAGGCCTTACAAATAGCTGTGAAAAGAAGAGAAGCAAAAAGCAAAGGAGGAAAAGAAAGATATAAGCATCTGAATGCAGAGTTCCAAAGAATAGCAAGAAGAGATAAGAAAGCCTTCTTCAGTGATCAAAGCAAAGAAATAGAGGAAAACAACAGAATGGGAAAGACTAGGGATCTCTTCAAGAAAATCAGAGATACCAAGGGAACATTTCACGCAAAGATGAGCTCGATAAAGGACAGAAACGGTATGGACCTAACAGAAGCAGAAGATATTAAGAAGAGTTGGCAAGAATACACAGAAGAACTATAGAAAAAAGTTCTTCATGACCCAGATAATCACGATGGTGTGATCACTGACCTAGAGCCAGACATCCTGGAATGTGAAGTCAAGTGGGCCTTAGAAAGCATCACTACGAACAAAGTTAGTGGAGGTGATGGAATTCCCGTTGATCTATTCCAAATGCTGGAAGATGATGCTGTGAAAGTGCTGCACTCAATATGCCAGCAAATTCAGAAACCTCAGCAGTGGCCACAGGACTGAAAAAGGTCAGTTTTCTTTCCAATCCCAAAGAAAGGCAATGCCAAAGAATGCTCAAACTACTGCACAATTGCACTCATCTCACACGCTAGTAAAGTAATGCTCAAAATTCTCCAAGCCAGGCTTCAGCAATATGTGCACCGTGAACTTCCTGATGTTCAAACTGGTTTTAGAAAAGACAGAGGAATCAGAGATCAAATTGCCAACATTTGCTGGATCCTCAAAAAAGCAAGAGAGTTCCAGAAAACCATCTATTTCTGCTTTATTGACTATGCCAAAGCCTTTGACTGTGTGGATCACAGTAAACTGTGGAAAATTCTGAAAGAGATGGGAATACCAGACCACCTGATCTGCCTCTTGTGAAATTTGTATGCAGGTCAGGAAACAACAGTTAGAACTGGACATGGAACAACAGACTGGTTCCAAATAGGAACAGGAGTTTGCCAAGGCTGTATATTGTCACCATGTTTATTTAACTTATATGCAGAGTACATCATGAGAAATGCTGGACTGGAAGAAACACAAGCTGGAATCAAGATTGCCGGGAGAAATCTCAATAACCTCAGATATGCAGATGACACCACCCTTATGGCAGAAAGTGAACAGCAACTCAAAAGCCTCTTGATGAAAGTGAAAGTGGAGAGTGAAAAAGTTGGTTTAATGCTCAACATTCAGAAAACGAAGTACATGGCATCCGGTCCCACCACTTCATGGAAAATAGATGGGGAAACAGTGGAAACAGTGTCAGACTTTATTTTTCTGGGCTCCAAAATCACTACAGATGGTGACTGCAGCCATGAAATTAAAAGACGCTTACTCCTTGGAAGGAAAGTTATGACCAACCTAGATAGCATATTCAAAAGCAGAGACTTTACTTTGCCAACAAATGTTCGTCTAGTCAAGGCTGTGGTTTTTCCTGTGTTCATGTATGGATGTGAGAGTTGGACTGTGAAGAAGGCTGAGTGCCAAAGAATTGATGCTTTTGAACTGTGGTGTTGGAGAAGGCTCTTGAGCGTCCCTTGGACTGCAAGGAGATCCAACCTGTCCATTCTGAAGGAGATCAGCCCTGGGATTTCTTTGGAAGGAATGATGCTAAAGCTGAAACTCCAGTACTTTGGCCACCTCATGTGAAGAGTTGACTCATTGGAAAAGACTCTGATGCTGGGAGGGATTGGGGCAGGAGAAGCAGGGGACAACAGGGGATGAAATGGCTGGATGTCATCACCGACTCGATGGACGTGAGTCTGAGTGAACTGCTGGAGTTGGTGATGGACAGGGAGGCCTGGCGTGCCTTGGTTCATGGGGTCACAAAGAGTTGGACACGACTGAGTTACTGATCTGATCTGATCTGATACTATTTAAAATAATGTATGAAGCTAATTGGAAAGAAAAACTTAGTAAGTGTATCAACTTATTGGTTAATTTTTAATTGCTTACATATTGTCTATAATATTTAAGATCATTATTCCAACAATTTCTCAATTATATGGATAACCAAATATAATTGTTAAATAAAAAAATATTCTAATGTCATCTTAGGTTTTTTCTTTTAGTTTTAACTATATGAAAAATAATTGTGGAATATTAATGTGAGGTGTTTTTAATATTTTTTTGCTGTTCACTTAATGAATTTTATTGGTACTAATTCAAGAATTCTTTAAAAATAATTTGTTTCTTCTTTTAGTATTACCCCAAAAATAATTTCGTAATTTATATGCCAAATTCATTATTTGGTAGTCAGAAATTTATCCTCTCCTTTTTAGCAGAAGTTAAGTCATTTGGCAAGTTTTAAAGTACAGCAGATAATAAACATGTTTTGATCTACTCACAGCTTTAAGCAGGTGAAATGCATCATTAAAGAATGGAAATCACTGAAGATATAATATTTAGACTATAAAATATCAGTCTGTAGGCCTGAAAAAATATATAACTTGGAAACATATTGCATTATGAAATAATAACTAATACTAAGTAATAATGAAATAATAAGGTAATAATTAAAACACTTTTTTATGGATTAGAGTTTTATTGTCCATAAATGTGAAGCAGAATGAGTAGTAAGTTAAGTAGAATATGAGTTAACTTGCTAATTAAGACAGAGGTTTATGTTACTTTGCTTAAATTCTGTGGGGAAAAAAAAATGCTCCCATGCTGACACCTGAGTGTTATATTAGGGGGCCTCTTTAAAGGGGAGAACAAAATATAATGGATTTATATCAGCAAAGTCTCCTCTGTCCATGGGATTCTCCAGGCCAGAATAATGGAGTAGGTAGTCATTCCCTTCTCCAGGAGATCTTCATGAACCAGGGACCAAAGCCAAGTCTCTCACATTGGCAGGTGGGCTCTTTACCATCTGAGCCACCAGGGAAGCCTTCTTTAAAGGGGAGAACAATGTATAATGGAATTAAATCAGCATAAATCCTAAGATAGGGGCTAAACAGAATCTGACCGATTGTACCCAAAATCCTAAATTTTACTATTCACTCAGAGGATTCTAGCTTTATTGCAATTGTCATAGATAAAGTTGAAAAATAAAACCAAATTTTAATAAATAAATTAAATAAATTTAATTAAATTAATTTAATTGAAATTAAATAGATTTAAATAAAACCAAAAAATTCCCATATTTCTGGGAATGCATACCACATTCTGCGAAAAGGAAAAAAAAGAAAACTATATAAATGAACATACATTTAAACCAAACATCCATCCAAATTGTTCAACTCACAGAGCAGTCCTAATCAATATGAATTATGAAAGCCATACAGAGCCTACACATTTCAGCTGCTGTAATGGCTAACTGGAGAAGGCAATGGCACCCCACTCCAGTACTCTTGCCTGGAAAATCCCGTGGATGGAGGAGCCTGGAAGGCTGCAGTCCATGGGGTCGCTGAGGGTCAGACACGACTGAGCAAATTCACTTTCACTTTTCACTTTCATGCATTGGAGAAGGAAATGGCAACCCACTCCAGTGTTCTTGCCTGGAGAATCCCAGGGATGGGGGAGCCTGGTGGGCTGCCGTCTATGGGGTCGCACAGAGTTAGACAGGACTGAAGTGACTTAGCAATGGCTGAATCACTGACTAGCATTGCTGTCCTGCAGTATACATTTTTAGTCACATATAGAGTCCCAGTCTCAGGGCAGTTATTGAAATTAGAGAATCTATAAAGCATTTGGAATAAAGTTTTGAAGGCAGTCTAATGAAACAGTGTACAATCAATACAAAACAGCAGTAGCCAAGTAATACAATGATTCTCAATCAGATATTATAATGCAAATTTTAGGACTTGCTGTGCAATGCCCTCTGGAAATCTTTACATTTCAAAATGGTATAAAATAGTAAATTTTTCCTACAAAAAAGAACAGCTGAAATTGTATACACTAGATGCTTGAAAAAGGAAAGAAAAAAAAATAAAGATAAATATACTTCTAGAGTTGGTGAAGGAGCACATTATACCACTGGCATATTTTTTATTTGAATTTTGCTCTTTTTATTAGCTGTACTTTAAGTCTTCTTCATAAAAATATTTTCTTCTTCTTTTTTTTTGTTTTCCTTCTACTTTTGTGCTTGTTATTTTCCCAGTTGACTGCTCTGGGATACATTGTTCTTCTAAGTCCCCCAACTTCTGCTTCATGAGCTAAGAAGAAGAAAATTCACCCTCCTCCACAAAAGCAGAGAAAGTTAGACTCCATCAAGGAGTGGGAGATGCTTTATTATGCCTTTCCTTAAATTAGTGGGTCTCAATCAGGGTGTTTCTGCCTCCTTCGGGATATTTTGAAATGTTGAGAAACTTGTTTGTCACAACTGCAGGAGAAGATTGTCATTGAAAACAAGTGGTAGAGACAAAGAAGCTGCTAAGAATCTTTTAAGGCACAGAGCAGATGCCACATCAAAGAATTAGCCATCTCAAAAGGACCATTGCCTGGAGGTTAAGAAAGTCTGGTTTAAATAGACTTAGGTTTGCTTACCTTTTTTTCTGGTATGCAAATATACTTTTCATGAAATTTGATAGACTTGCTTTTCCTGTTCAGATTTAGTTATGACAATTACATACTTTCTTACTTTTTGTTCTTTATTTTTATTCACTATAATTGGTAGTTGTGTTTTTTTTTTTTTCTTTAATCAACTCATTTCCAGTCAGTCTACTCTTGCTTGCAATAACTATGTGTTCATTAATCTCCTTCCTTATTCTGATAATGTTTATTATTCTGATATTCTTATTATGTCTCATTCTCAAACCTAAATAGATACTCAAATAATAAGCATTATTTTGAAATTGGGGATTTTATTAAGTACAAAGCATGTACAGAGTTTGTTATGGATATAGTTGGATATAAGGCAACAGAATACACCACTCCTGCTCTTTGGATATTAAAAATTTAGGGTAAAGACTATGTTGAGTAAATAGCTAATATGCCTCTTTCAATGAACAATCTCTATGAATTGATAAATAATAGTATATGTATGTGTATATACACCTATATATGCATTAATGTATGCACATACATCTATATATCAATAGACATATATATGCAATAATCATGACTGTAATTCTTAAACTTTTGCAGATCACAGAATTCTTCAAAAATTACTTAAACTCAATTCAGAGAAAAATATCTATTTTGATCTATTATAAATTGCTTTCTTGAGATACAGTATTTAGTGCTATATAATGAGGTAAGCTTATGCTTATCTTACTTGATTTTTCAGATCAGATCAGATCAGTCACTCAGTCGTGTCCGACTATTTGCGACCCCATGAATCACAGCACGCCAGGCCTCCCTGCCCATCACCAACTCCCGGAGTTCACTCAGACTCATGTCCATTGAGTCAGTGATGCCACCCAGCCATCCCATCCTCTGTCGTCCCCTTCGCCTCCTGCCTCCAATCCCTCCCAGCATCAGAGTCTTTTCCAATGAGTCAACTCTTCACATGAGGTGACCAAAGTACTGGAGTTTCAGCTTTAGCATCATTCCTTCCAAAGTAATCCCAGGGCTGATCTCCTTCAGAATGGACTGGTTGGATCTCCTTGCAGTCCAAGGGACTCTCAAGAGTCTTCTCCAACACCACAGTTCAAAAGCATCAATTCTTTGGCGCTCAGCCTTCTTCACAGTCCAACTCTCACATCCATACATGAACACAGGAAAAACCACAGCCTTGACTAGACGAACATTTGTTGGCAAAGTAATGTCTCTGCTTTTGAATATGCTATCTAGGTTGGTCATAACTTTCCTTCCAAGGAGTAAGTGTCTTTTAATTTCATGGCTGCAGTCACCATCTGCAGTGATTTTGGAGCCCAGAAAAATAAAGTCTGACACTGTTTCCACTGTTTCCCCATCTATTTTCCATGAAGTGGTGGGACCGGATGCCATGATCTTCTTTTTCTGAATGTTAAGCTTTAAGCCAACTTTTTCACTCTCCACTTTCACTTTCATCAGGAGGCTTTTGAGTTCCTCTTCACTTTCTGCCATAAGGGTGGTGTCATCTGCATATCTGAGGTTATTGATATTTCTCCCGGCAATCTTGATTCCAGCTTGTGTTTCTTCCAGTACAGCATTTCTCATGATGTACTCTGCATATAAGTTAAATAAGCAAGGTGACAATATACAGCCTTGACAAACTCCTGTTCCTATTTGGAACCAGTCTGTTGTTCCATGTCCAGTTCTAACTGTTGTTTCCTGACCTGCATACAAATTTCTCAAGAAGCAGATCAGGTGGTCTGGTATTCCCATCTCTTTCAGAATTTTCCACAGTTTATTGTGATCCACACAGTCAAAGGCTTTGGCATAGTCAATAAAGCAGAAATAGATGCTTTTCTGGAACTCGCTTGCTTTTTCGAGGATCCAGTGGATGCTGGCAATTTGATCTCTGGTTCCTCTGCCTTTCCTAAAATCAGCTTGAAGATCAGGAAGTTCACGGTTCACATATTGCTGAAGCCTGGCTTGGAGAATTTTGAGCATTACTTTACTAGCGTGTGAGATGAGTGCAATTGTGCGGTAGTTTGAGCATTCTTTGGCATTGCCTTTCTTTGGGATTGGAAAGAAAACTGACCTTTTTCAGTCCTGTGGCCACTGCTGAGGTTTCTGAATTTGCTGGCATATTGAGTGCAGCACTTTCACAGCATCATCTTTCAGAATTTGAAATAGCTCAACTGGAATTCCATCACCTCCACTAGCTTTGTAATGACTGTATTCTTAGTGTTAGATAAATGGAAATTTGTAGGTATAGGAATGGTCAGGAATTAAATATATGAAATTCTGATTTAAAGGTAGAAGTGAAGTGCAAGTTGCTTAGTCATGTCTGACTCTGTGACTCCAAGGACTATACTATATTGTCCATGGAATTCTGTAGGCCAGAATACTGGAGTGGGTAGCCTTTCCCCTCTCCAGGAGATTTTCTCAACCCAGGGATAGAACCCAGGTCTCCCGCATTACAGGTGGATTCTTTACCAGCTGAGCCACAAAGGTAGAAGTGTTTAGGCTAATTATAAAGTCTATGGTGTGGCCAAAGAAAAATGTTCTTGAAAGAATCAATTATAAGGTCATTGGAAAGTAGAGGCAAAGAAAGCAAGAGGACAGGCTTTCAGATGATTTATTTACAAATGCAGAATATTATTTAAATTTTAGTCATGAAAATGAAAGCCACTCAGTGGTGTCTGATTTTTAGGGACCCCATGGACTATACAGTCCATGGAATTCTCCAGGCCAGAATACTAAAGTGGGTAACCTAGGGATTGAACCCAGGTCTCCAGCATTGCAGGCGGACACTTTAAAAGCTGAGCCACAAAGGAAGCCCAAGAATACTGGAGTGGGTAGTCTATTCCTTTCCCAAGGGATCTTTCTGACTCAGGAATCAAACTGGGGTCTCCTGCATTGCAGGCTGAGTCTCTGCCTACTAATCTATGAGGAAAGCCCTATCAGGCTTGAAGCAGTTGCCAAAGTCATCAGAAAAGGAGTAGGGGTCAGAATTTATAAACAAGTTACAGGAAACTTAAAGGGCAAGGACTTTCTTTTCTTTTTCTTTTTTTTTTTTTTTTTTTAATCAAGACAATTAAGGGGCAATGGTCTCAAAAAGACACTGCTTAGGGAAGTGAAGATAGAAATTATACTTCCCACATATATGACTATATACATATTTTTATTAAATAATCAAATTCCACTTTGGGAGAATTTCAAGAAAGCAAATCTTATGAAGCATCAATTTTGTTTAAGGCTAGGTGTAATAACGGAGAAGGCAATGGCACCCCATTCCAGTACTCTTGCCTGGAAAATCACATGGATGGAGGAGCCTGGTAGGCTGCAGTCCATGGGGTTGCTAGGAGTCAGACACAACTGAGCGACTTCACTTTCACTTTCCACTTTCATGCATTGGAGAAGGAAATGAAAACCCACTCCAGTGTGCTTGCCTGGAGAATCCTAGGGACGGGGGAGCCTGGTGGGCTGCTGTCTATGGGGTTGCACAGAGTTAGACATGACGACTTAGCAGCAGCAGCAGCAGTAGGTGTAATAAGGAACATTCAGGAAAGAGTTTGAAACTGTTGAGGCAGAGCATTAAATACCTTCTACTTTCAAGAAAAAAAAAAAAAAAAGGAAATTATGCATATAAATAAAAAAGTCAAATTTATTCCCCCTTACGTATTTCTATTAAAATGTTTTGTTTGTCTCAAAAATAGATTTAAATTATTGAGTGGTCTTTTGTAAAGCAAACTGCTGCATTTGATTCCCAATCAATTTTTCACTTGTCATTTTTATGACAATAAGTGCTGAAACCCTGAATCAAAAGAGCATATAGAAAAAATAATAATAATAATAATAAACTTCCATAGCTCACTTTGACAAAAGAAGATGTGTTGTGTCAAGGAACAACAAAATTCTCTAAGACTTTTTGAGAGAAATTTATGAAGCATCATTCATTTTGTCCTTAAAGTCAGTGAGGTCATTTTTGGCAAGGTTTGCATCATTGATTTGCTGTCCATGTCAGTAAGGAAAGGATTACAAATCCATGTTTCAATCTTAAGGTTATCTGAGGAAAATAATATTCAACAATTTTCTTCAGGGTTTTCAGGGTTCTGCAGGTATGTACTTGCATATAAATTAAATGGGAGAATTTACATAGCTGTTTTTCTCAAGTATCTTACTACTGAGTGCTAACTTAACCAAAGCAGTATTCATAATTGTGAACTTGCAGGACTTTGAATTTTAAGGGTTTTAACTTACTCATGCATTCATAGAACTCCAACAAATGAACCACAATATGGATTTACTCTTAATTTTTAAATTGTTTGTAGAGTGGCCATTTCTTATTTCTAAAACAGTGAAACTTCTGCTGAATTTAATACATTATTTCATGCATTGTTAATTAAACCAATGAATGTTATATGGTTTGGAACCTTTGTATTTTTGCCTTATTTTTTACAATTCAATTTGAAAAGATGATGACTCAAGGCTTAACTCATAGAGACTCAGCTTCAAGGCACTTGAAAAAAAAATTCAGAATCACATTATAGTGTAGGATACCAATGCATGCAGTGCAGGACAAAATGGGACACAACAATGTGTGATATATTTTCTTTACAAAATTCATAAAAGTCTATAAGTTGTTAAGAATCAAAACAGTCCCACAAATAATTAGAATACTAAGGATTTTCTTTAACCACCCCCCCAAAAAAAAAATCTCATCAATCATTTCAAAGTTGTCAGCTTTTACAGTACCTTGAACAGGATGAAAGCAGGTATTATCTATCTTGATAAACATTAGTACTTTCATTAAGTTTCAAGTTGAAGAAGTATGATAAGACCATGTCTTTATAAGCTGTCATCCAAATATTAGAAAACAGGATTTTAATGTGGTTGAAGGTGCGTTTGACAGATGTATGGCTTTGTTTGTTTATGAGATTTCCTTGTGTTTCAAATACATGAACCAGTTGAATCTTGGCTTCCCTAGATGTCCCACAGTTGCCTAATTTACTTTTTTAACAATATGAGGAACAAGTATTTTGTGTTCATCTACATCAAGACTTAGGTAAATATCTTAAAATATTAGCCCAAACCATAATTTAAAACAAGGATTTCACATTTTCCAACTTATTTTATGTACACGTTCAGTTTGGTTAATGCCTTAAAGCTATACTTTTATTTGATGATTTTTTTGCTAATTAACATATACCTGCTTTTTAATATATTTATTTGCTTACATATTTAAACATCCATGTAAAAAATGACCCATGTCTGTAATCATCATGTTAGGGTATACATCTTTAGCTCCAACTATTGGAAACTATTTATATGTCATAAAATAGTAAAATTGAAGACCACAATTTATCAGTCTAAATACTGGAGAGAAAAAGGTATTTTAAAAACATAATTTGTGGTTCCAGGGTGAGAAGTTAGATTAAAGATTCGCATTTAATTTTGTGTCATCATGTATAGAAAAAAAAAGTATATGTAGATTTTTATCTCCCTCTACCAATACACAGGTAGAAGCACATATTGAGGAGGATGAACTTTAAAGAGTTAGCAAATAAAAAGTTTTCTTATAAATAAAAAGATATTAAATAACATTTAGAATATATTTGAAAAATTATCTTTTATATTCAAGTCACTAATTTCTTAAAGTTTATTTACTAAAATTCCAAGTTAATAATCACAGAAAATACAAAATACAATTTTAAAAATCTAAACTTTACAGGAATTGCACAATTTCAGCCTTCTTGTTGTTCATAGCAAGCACATACACATTGTTTTAACATATAAAGAAATATTCATAATATGTATCATATTTTACTCTTTAAATATTAACATAAAATATGTAGAACAGTAACAGACAAATTAATATGCCTAAGAACAAAA
The DNA here is from genome assembly GCF_029407905.1 of Bubalus kerabau. Taxonomy (NCBI): domain Eukaryota; kingdom Metazoa; phylum Chordata; class Mammalia; order Artiodactyla; family Bovidae; genus Bubalus; species Bubalus kerabau. Next base: position 11,972,302 of record NC_073632.1, on the reverse strand, counting down.
GAAATACTAAAATTACAAGATCCTAGATGGTAGATACATCTGTTAAGAATGTTTTACCTGCAAGTTATAGAAGGCCTGATTAGACTGGCTTAAAGAAACCAGACTCTATTTGTTGACCTAAGAATTCTAGAGGTAGGCATTTCTTGGCTCAAATGGAATGATATCAGGTAGAACAAATCTGTGATTCTCTTGGAGTCATCCTCAGAGTGGTCAGACGACAGTGGCCAAGGACAAACTGAGCCAGCATATACATGCTTAACATAGAAAGAAGAAAAGAAGGGGATAAGACTAATTCTAGAAGAGTTTGGTTATGATTAACTGACAATAATTCGATTAAGTGGGCATGTGTTCTGATTTAGCAATTAAAGCTTCTATCATGGGGGCACATCCGTTTCTCACACAGCATGAACAGAATCTACTCATATTATCAAACTTAAAACTTCCTGGTAGAAATATAGCTAGACCTTATTTCACAAAATTTTAGACATTGGCTTAGATCTAAAAAATTGAAGTAATATGTTATATTTCTAGAAGTGATCATCACACTGTCCATAATAATCTTCTGTCATGGGGTGATGATCTCTAGAACAACTTGGATATCATGTGGTGGAGATGGGAGGGACTCCTGGATCTTTAAATGAGTCTTCAGAAATGTGCTTTCCACTGCCTCTCACAGAAATATATTACAGAAATAATACTAGAAAGAAATGTTTTTATATTTTAGTTACTAAAATTTTGAGACAATTTTTACATTAACTGCTTAATTAATATAGTGCTCCATCTTTATCCTTATAGCATTTAACATAATTACTTTCAAAATACCTAAATCAAGATTGGAAATTTCTTACACCAATAACAAAGCCATATTAAAAAGGCTTTTTTAATTTTTTGTTTTATATTTACCTTAACAGCAATGAAATAGTGAGCTATTGAAGTATTTTAATTGAGTAGTGATGCTATTAATTTTGTGATTTACACAATGCATACAATCTGTGGTATATACCATCTGGATATAAGACTAAAGATTAAACAAATACCATAACAACCATAATGAAATGAGGAGATTCTAAGATAAGACATGAAAAATTGCAAAAAAGTGGTCCACATATCTAGAAAATTCACAAGATTCAAAAATTGATTGGTGATTCAACTGTTAGATAGAAAGACAGAATTTCAAGGATGATGACAAAGTTTCTAGTTGAGTAAATGTTTAGCAGTAGGTGTTCACAAAGAAGGATCATAAGAGAAGAAAGCTGTCTGAGGGGACACTAGTGTTTTCAGCCTTAGGCATGATGATATTATCATACATTTTGATGTCTGTAGTTCAAATAGGTATCCAGGTTAATAAACTTGGTCTAAAAATCTAGATTTGGAATACATCAGAATATCATGTTGCCTACATGGGAGTAAGGGAAATCATTTAAGAACTGAATGAGAAGAAAAATACAAATTCTTGAGATTAAATTAAAAAGTAGACTAATAAGGATATAGTGAAGGATAAAACATATAAAACAAGGAGAAGATAATTAAAAGAAAAGCATGAAATATGAAATGTTATTTAAAGACAATGTTAAAACACAGGCCACTGGTAATTTTAGCAAGAGAAGCTTATTGAAGTGAAATGTGTTATCCTCAAATTTCAATAGTACAGATGTAGAAATGTTATATCAGAAAGAAGAAACAGTAAAAGCTCTCTATCAAGGGAGTCAGGAAAAATTATGATACAGCATGAGATTTGAATTTTTAAAAAGAGATGTTGAAGCATATTTAATGCTGATTTGAAAGATTCAATACAGAAGGATTAAAATACTGGGTGAAAAGGGAAATTATAAGACGTATGCCTCTCAGGAGGCTGGGAATGAGGACATTTGGCAAATGAGGTTACATTTAATGGCTGAATGAAGCAAGAGTAACCACGTGATGGTTTTCAATAGGTGAAAGCAAGGAGAGCAGATTCTGATATTTAAGGAGATTAAACTGAAAGAGTTTTAAAGAATATAGATCCTGAATTCTTTATGTAAACATAGGATAAATGAGTAATGTTGAGGGTTGGACTGATACTAAATAATCTTACTCTGATATGACAATTAGATATATTTACTCTAATTATTGGGCTTCCCTGATGCTGGGAAAGATTGAGGGCAAGAGGAGAGGGGGATGACAGAGGATGAGCTGGTTGGATGGCATCACCGACTCAATGGACATGGATTTGGGTGGACTCCGGGAGTTGGTGATGAACAGGGATGCCTGGCGTGCTGTGGTTCATGGGGTCCCAAAGAGTCGGACACGACAGAGTGACTGAACTGAACTGAACTGATAGCTCAGTTGGTAAAGAATCCGCCTGCAATGCAGGAGGACCCCTGGATTGATTCCTGGGTCAGGAATATCCCCTGGAGAAGGGATAGTCTATGCACTGTAGTCTTCAGGGCTTCCCTTGTGGCTCAGCTGGTAAAGAATCCACCTGCAATGTGTGAGACCTGAGTTCGATCCTTGGGTTAGGGAAATCTCCTGGAGAAGGGAAAGGCTACCCACTCCAGTAATCTGGCCTGGAGAATTCCATGGACAGTATAGTCCATGGGGTCACAAAGAGTCAAACAAGACTGAGCGACTTTTACTTTCACTCTAATTATTAAATTATAAGATGTTTCCTATTTATGTTTAATAACTCAGAGTGGGTACAGCAAAAAAAGGCAGATGAATTTATCTAAAGTTTTCCCTAGCTTTGAAGCAGAGGAAAATTGGCCAAAAGAGTTAACAATTTCAGTAAGGGAAATGTTTTGGTTATTTATTTGAAGTTAATATTAGATATATAAAGGAAGTTAGAAGTTAGATATAGAGAGCAAGTAACATTCTCACTTTCCACATCTGACTTCAGAATCCCCACTTACCTTTTTCCCACTCTCAACTTTTCCTTCATTTTCCCTATATTACAAACATAGTAAACATATAGTATAATTTCATTTGACTGTCCCAATTGTACAATTATTGATATATTTTCTAAATAATAAAATTTTTTTTCATTTCATTTTATTTTATAATTGCTAAATTTCCACTTCTTAAAAATAGCTTTTTGTGTGGCAGAACCAATACAATATTGTAAAGTAATTAGCCTCCAATTAAAATAAATTTAAATTAAAAAAAATAGCTTCTTTTTTCTTGCTGAAAATACTGGTATTTTTACTCATGAGGATATGCTTCCCTTTAAATATATTTGTAATATCTACCTTAAAATTTTTGTGCTAAATTCAATTTCCCAAGTCTTTTGAGATCAATCTGTATTGACTGCCTTTTCTCTTTACTTTTGGATACTATTTTACTGCTATCTTACATGTCTAGCAATATTTGTTGTTGTTGATTCCTGGACATACTGGGTGATAAATTTTAGAGGCTCTATATTCTGTTACATAGAGAAGTGTTATGTTCTATCAGGTAGTTCAATTATTGCTTAATTTCCTTGGACCCTTATAAATTGGATTCAATGCTTAGTTACAGCAGATGTGTTGAAAGTTCAATGATTTCTTAAGATCTTCTAGCATAGTATTTATCAACCTAGAGATGCTGAATCCCTTTTAGATATTATTGAACTTTGTTTCTGAGCTTCACAAGAGTGTATCTAAAGTAAGATTTTTTTTTTCCCTCTCTTTAGGGAAGTCCTCTTTCATAAATGTGATCTTGCTCATATCTCAGGTCAATAAGCTGGGCAATAATATCTTTTATTCATCCTGACCAGGCCAGTACTAAATAATTTGTGAGAACGATTGCCATTTAGTCTTGTTTTTTTCTGCTCACAACCTTACAACAGCTGCCATTCTGTAAACATCATATTATCTTGCTCTGCCTCAATCCTCAACCAAGAAATTAGGGGAAGCCATATGCAAGCTTCTTAAGCTTCACTCTAATTCTTTTCTAAGTGCCCCACCTCCAAGTGTCCAAACTGCTTTATTGGCCCAAATTCTTATCTCAGATTCTTTATCTCAATATAATAACAACATTCCGGATAGGCAATTTGTTCATACATGGGGACATAAACAATCAGAATCAGACTGTGAATTTATCTCCTATCAAGGATTGCCATCTTATAATGCCTATTTCTGAGGACTAAACACTTTGCCACATATATTTTATTCATTCCTATAGTTACTGCTGGCAGAAAGTCAATTGTAATATAAATTCTGTCATGCCTGAAAACCAGATATTCCTTCTTTTTGTCTATCCTTTCTCTATTCATTAAATGTAATGTATTACATCAATAAAAGATAATGTATAAATATTCAAAATTTTTTATTAATCTTGTCTATTTGTTCCTGTATTTATGAATTTTTGTTTCATGGTTTTGAAATTATGTTAGGTATATCTGTCTTAAAAGTATGTCTTTTTGAAAATTTGATATTTTGATAACTTTGAAATGTCCCACTTAACCTCTTTGGTGAGTCATTAAGTCATGTTTGACTCTGTGACCCCATGAAATGCAGCAAGCCAGGCTTCCTTGTTCTTCAGTATCTCCCAGAGTTTGCTCCAATTAATGGCCATTGAGTTGGTGATGTTATCCAACCATCTCATTCTCTGTCATCCATTTCTCTTCTTGGCCTCTATCTTGCCCAGCATCAGGGCCTTTTCCAATAAGTTGAGACTTTACATGAGGCGGCCAAAGTATTGGAGCTTCAGCTTCAGCATCAGTCCTTCCAAAAAATATCCAGGATTGATTTCCTTAAAATTGACTGTTTTGATCTCCTTGTAGTCCAAGGGATTTTCAAGAGTCTTCTCGAGCACCACAGTTCAAAAGCATCAATTCTTCAGTGCTTAGTCTTTATTACAGTCCAATTCTCACATCCATACATGACTACCTAAAAAACAAAAAACAAAACAAAACAAAAAACACAAAAACATACCTTTGAGTATACTGACCTTTGCCAGGAAAGTAATGTCTTTGATTTTTTAACATGTTGTCTAGGTTTTTAATAGCTTTCCTTCCAAGGAACAGGCATGTTTTAATTTAATAGCTTCAGTCAACTTCCACAGTGATTTTGGAGCTCAGGAAAATAAAATCTGTTACTGTCCACATATTTTTCCCATCCATTTGCCATGAAGTAATGGAACTGGATGCCATAATCTTAGTTTTCTGAATTGATGAGTTTTAAGCCAGCTTTTTCATTCTCCTCTTAACCTTCATCAAGAGGCTCTTTTGTTACTCCTCACTTCCTGCCATTAGAGTGATATAATTTGAATATCTGAGATTGTTGATATTTCTCCCAGAAATTTTGATTATCCAGCTAGACATTTCACATGATGCCATCTGCATATAAGCTAAAGAAACAGTGTCACAATATACAGCCTTGACATACTTCTTTACTGATTTTGATCCAGTCTGTTGTCCCATGTCTGGTTCTAACTGCTGCTTCTTGCCCTGCATACAGGTTTCTCAGGGCACAGGTAAGTTGGTCTGGTATTCCCATCTCTTGAAGAATTTTCTACAGTTTGTTGTGATCCACACAGTCAAAGGCTTTAGCATAGGCAATGAAACAGATTTTTTTTTTTTTTAATACCTTGTTTTTTCTATGATCTGATCTGGTTCCTCCGCCTTCTCTAAACCAATTTACACATCTGGAAGTTCTTGATTCACATACTGTTGAAGACTAGCTTGAAGGCTTTTGAGCATAATCTTGTTAGCCTGTGAAATGAGCATAAATGTATGGTAGTTTGAACAACCTTTGCCATTGCCTTTCTTTGGCTTTGGAATAAAAACTGATCTTTTCCAGTCGTGGATACTGTCGTGTTTTCCAAATTAGCTGGCATATTGCATGAAACACTTTAACAGCATCATCTTTTAGAATTTTAAATAGCTCAGCTGGAATTCTATCACCACTGTTAGCTTGTTCATATTATACTTCTTAAAACCCATTTGACTTCCCACTCCAGGATATCTGACTCTGGGTGAGTGACCACACCATTGTGATTATCTGGGTCATTAAGACCTTTTTTGCATAGTTTTTCAGTGTATTCTTGCCACCTTTTCTTAATCTCTTCTGCTTTTGTTAGGTCCTTTTACAAAGACCTAACCTTTATTTCTCTCATCTTTGTGTGAAATATTTGTTCCCTTGGTATCTCTAATTTTCTTGAAGACATCTCTATCTTTCCAATTCTATTGCTTTCTTCCATTGCTTTATTACCTCTCCTTGCTATTCTCTGGAACACTGTATTCAGTTGGGTATATGTTTTCCCTTTCTCCTTTGCCTTTAGCTTTTCTTCTATTTTCAGCTATTTGTAAGGCCTCATCAGGCAACCACTTTTGCCTTCTTGCATTTCTTTTTCTTGAGTATGGTCTTGGTCACCACCTCCTGTACAATGTTATGAACTTCCATCCATATTTCTTCAGGCATTCTGTCCACCAGATCTAGTCCCTTGAATCTATCTGTCACTTTCTCTGTATAATCATAAAGGATTTAATTTAGGTCATACCCGAATGGCCTAGTGATTTTCCTTACTTTCTTCAAGTCTGAATTTTGCAATAAGAAGCTGATGACCTGTGCTACAGTCTGTTCCAGGTCTTGTTTTTGAAAATTGTATAGATCTTCTCCATCTTCAGCTGCAAAGAATATAACTGATCTGATTTTGGTATTGACCATCTGTTGATGTCCATGCATAGAGTCCTCTCTTGTGCTGTTGGAAGACAGTGTTTGCCATGACCAGTGCATTGTCTTGGGAAAACTTTATTAGCCTTTGCCCTACTTCATTTTGTACTCCAAGGCCAAACTTGCCTGTTGCTCCAGATATCCATTGATTTTCTACTTTTGCATGCCAGTCACCTATGATGAAAAGGACAACATTTTTTTTGGTGTTAGTTCTAGAAGTTCTTGCAGTTCTTCATAGAACCATTCAACTTCAAATTCTTTGGCAATAGTTGTTGGGGCATAGACTTAGAATACTCTGATGTTAAATGAAGTCTCTAGTGATACTATGTTTAAATAATTTTTCTCATAACTGTTTTTTTTTTCCAGTACCACTCTTACTCCTATCATTTTACCTATACATTGCCAGTGACCTTATATTTAAAATGAAAATATTGAACATCCTGGATTTGGGTCTTGTATATTTTAATCCATTCTGAAAAATCTCTCCCTCTATTTTCACATACTTAATCATTTTATGTTTAATGGAGTTATGCATATGATTAAAATTGGTTGCAGTATTGATATTTCTCTACTTGTTTCTCTCATTTTTGTCTCACCTGTCTAAACTTTTTAGAGTACATGGTTTTATTATTACAATTCATCTTTTACGTTGGTTTATAGTTATATAACTTTATACTACATTTTGAGTGTCTGTTTTTCAAGTTAAAATCATTAAGTAGGAAGGAAAAGAACATAAAATGAAGAAAAGTACAAAAATTTGCTTTTTAAATAAAATTTTTCTAGAAATTTGTTCCAATATTTTTTCTTTCTTTTTCTTTTTTTTTTTTTTTTTTGTCAGCAGAAGTACTTATATTGTAATACACACCCCTGTCAAAACTGTGTTATTCTTCTTTCATGATTGTAATTAAAAAATTTTGGCAATATCATTTAGGTATGGGAAATAATTGGAGTTCATCAAGTCTGTGTTTTAATCATAGAGCTTGCACAAGATAGCTATGTAATAATGGGCAAGTTTCTTAAATGCACTTAGTATATTGATCCTTATGTACAAAACAGAATAAAAGTATGCACATCACTTGTTTTCATTTCTCCTTTCCTGCTTATTTTTGAATAAAGTTTTTTTTAATCAATCAATTTTTTAATCATTCACTTTCACTCTCCCTAAAAATGTAACTGTAAAAGACCCTGATGCTGGGTAAGATCCGTAAATGTAAAAGCCAGCCCCTGATGTTAGGCAAGTTTGAAGGCAGGAGAAGAGGATTACAGAGGATTAGATGGCTGGATGGATCACTGTCTCAACGGACATCAGTCTGAGCAATGTCTGGGAGTTGGTGATGGATAGGGAAACCTGGCATGCTGCAGTCCATGGAATCACAAAGAGTTGGACACAACTGAGTGACTGAACTGAACTGATAAATATAGTGACAGTTGACTTTTGTAGAATATGGGATTTTAGAGTGCTGACCTCTGTACAGTTAAAGACATAAGTATTAACTGCACAAGTTTTAATTGCCCTCTTAATCTGCAGTGCCTCTGTATCCCTGATTTCCCATTTATGAATTCAATGAACTCTGGATCATGTAGAACTTTATTTTACTATTAATCAAAACCCATGTATAAGTGGATCCATGTGGTGCAAGTCTGTGTTGTTCAAGGGTCAAATGTATATCTGATTATATTTCCCCCAGCAGTTGCATTCTCTAGTAATTAAAATATATATTCACTTATCACAATATAATTTGGATTAATATATCATTTTATCTATCAATGCAAAGAAATAGATGAAATTAACAGAATGGGAAAGACTAGAGATCTCTTCAAGAAAATTAGAGACATCAAGGGAAATGAGGACAATAAAGGACAGAAATGGTATGGACCTAACAGAAGCAAAATATATTAAGAAGAAGAGGCAAGACTACACAGAAGCATGACAAAAGAGATCTTCATGAGCCAGATAACCACGATGCTGTGTTCACTCACCCAGACCCCAGACATCCTGGGAAGAGATGTCAAGTGGGCCTTAGGAAGCATCACTATGAAGAAAGCTAGTGGAGGTGACGGAATTCCAGTTGAGCTATTTCAGATGCTATAAGATGATGATATTAAAGTGCTGTAGTCAGTATGCCAGCAAATTTGGAAAACTCAACAGTGGACACAGGACTGGAAAAAAGTCAGTATTAATTTCAATCCCCAAAAAAGACAATGACAAAGAATGTTCAAATTGTCACACAATTGCACTCATCTCACACGTTAGTAAAGTAGTGCTTAAAATTCTCCAAGCCAGGCTTCAACAGCAACTGAACCATGGATTCCAGATGTTCAAGCTGGATTTAGAAAAGGTAGAGAAGCCAGAGATCAAATTGTGAACAACTGTTGTACCATCAAAAAAAGCAAGAGAGTTGCAAAAAAAGTTTACTTCTGCTTTATTGATTATTCCAAAGCCTTTGACTGTGTGGATCACAACAAACTGTGGAAAATTCTGAAAGAGATGGGAATACCAGGCCACTTTACCTGCCTCCTGAGAAACCTGTATGCAGGTCAAGAAGCAACAATTAGAACTGGACATGGAACTGACAGGTTCCAAATTGGGAAAGGAGTACATCCAGGCTATATAGTGTCACCCTGCTTTTTTAACTTATATGCAGAGTACATCATGAGAAACACTGGGCTGGAAGAAGCACAAGCTGAAATCAAAATTGCTGGAAAAAATATCAATAACCTCAGATATGCAGATGACACTACACTTATGGCAGAAAGTGAAGAGGAGCTCAAGAGCCTCTTGATGAAAGTGAAAGAAGTGAGTGAAAAAGCTGGCTTAAAGTTCAACATTCAGAAAACTAAGTTCATGGCATCTGGTCCCATCACTTCATGGCAAATAGATGGGGAAACAATGGAAACAATGTGAGACTTTATTTTCTTGGGCTCCAAAGTCACTGAAGATGGTGACTACAGTCGTGAAATTAAAAGACACTTGCTTCCTGGAAGATAAGCTATGACCAAACTAGACAGCATATTAAAAAGCAGAGACATTACTTTGCCAACAAAGGTCCATCTAATCAAAGTTATGGTTTTTCTAGTAGTCATGTATGGATGTGAAAGTCGGACTATAAAGCAAACTGAGCACCAAATAATTAACATTTTTGAACTGTGGTGTTGGAGAAGACTGTTGAGAGTGCCTTGGACTGCAAGGAGATGGATCCAGTCAATCCTAAAGGAAATCAGTCCTGAGTATTAATTGGAAATGGCAAACCATTCCAGTGTTCTTGCCTGGAGAATCCCATGGACAGAGGAGCCTGGCAGGCTATGGTCCACGAGGTCACAGAGAGTCAGACACGACTAAAGTAACTGAGCACATATTCATTGGAAGGAATGATTCTGAAGCTTGATCTCCAATTCTGTGGCTACCTGATGTGTAGAACTGTCTTATTGGAAGGACCCTGATGCTGGGCAAGATTGAAGGAAGGAGAAAGGGACAACAGAGGATAAGATGACAGGATGGTATCGCCTACCTGATGAACATGAATTTGAGTAAGATCCAAGAATTGGTGAAAGGCAAAGAAGCCTGGAATTTCCTCAAACTCATGTCCATTGATTTGCTGATGTCATCCAACCATCTCAACCTCTGTCACCCCCTTCTCCTCCTACTTTTGATCTTTCCCAGCATCAGGGTGTTTTCAAATGACTCAGTTCTCTGTATCAGGTGGCCAAAGGATTGGAGTTTCAGCTACAACATCAGTCCTTCCAATGAACATTCAGGATTGATTTCCTTTAGGATGGACTGGTTTGATCTCCTGGTAGTCCAAAGCACTCTCAAGAGTCTTCTCCAACACCACAGTTCATAAGCATCAATTCTTTGGTGCTCAGCGTTCTTTATAGTCCAACTCTCACATCCATACATGACTACTAGAAAAACCATAGCCTTGACTAGATGGACCTTTGTTGACAAAGTAATGTCTCTGCTTTTTAATATGCTGTCTAGGTTGGTCATAACTTTGCTTCCAAGGAGTAAGCATCTTTTAACTTCATGGCTGCAGTCACCATCTGCAGTGATTTTGGAGCCCAAGAGAATAAAGTCTGCCACTGTTTCCACTGTTTCCCCATCTATTTGCCATGAAGTGATGGGACCAGATGCCATGATCTTCGTTTTCTGAATGTTGAGCTTTAAGCCAACTTTTTGACTCTTCTCTTTCACTTTCATCAAGTGGCTCTTTAGTTCTGCTTCACTTTCTGCCATAAGGGTGGTGTCATCTGCATATCTGAGGTTATTGATATTTCTCCTGGCAATCTTGATTCCAGCTTGTGCTTCATCCAGCCCAGCATTTCTCATGATGTACTCTGTATATGAGTTAAAGAAGCATGGTGACAATATACAGCCTTGACGTACTCCTTTTCCTATTTGAAACTAGTCTGTTGTTCCATGTCCAGTTCTAACTGTTGCTTCCTGACCTGCATACAGCTTCTCACTGGCTGTCTATTTTATACATATGCTAACAAGGAAAAATCAGAAAGAGAAATTAAGGAAATAATATTATTCACCATTGTAACAAGAAGAATAAAATACCTAGGTATCAACATATTTAAAAGATAAAAAACCTGTATGTAGAAAACTGTAAATAAGAAAGATCACTCAAACAGATGGAGAGATATATCATGTTCTTGGATTGGAAGAATCAATATTATCAAAATGAGTATACCAGCCAAAGTGATCTATGGATTCAATTCAATCCCTATCAAATAGATCTGAATTATTTTCAAAAATTACCTCCTTTCAATCTGAAAGATTTCCTTTAATATGTCTTATGAAGATCTGCTGACAACTATATGAGTCAGATTATCTGCAAATATTATAAGCAAAAAATATATATGATCAGAGTGATACTGAGATCATTATATCTAACACAAAGTAATGTTTTTACTTCTTCAAACATTTACAAATGGGACAATGTAGTACATTTCTAACTTGTTCTGAAGGAATTCATGCCAACCTGATTCATTAAGCACATACATATTTATGAAATCAGTCATTTATTTGGGGCTATAGGATTAGCTCTCTATTGATTATACCTAGTTATCTGCTATGTGTGTGATAGTATGAAAATGGTTCCAAGCTGCTTACATTGATTTACTCCCCAATAAATGATTACTTTTCTTTTTTATTTTATTTTTTTAACTTTAAAATATTGTATTGGTTTTGCAATATATCAACATGAATCCGCCACAGATATACACGTGTTCCCCATCCTGAACCCTCCTCCCTCCTGCCTCCCGTACCATCCCTTTGGGTCATCCCAGTGCAACAGTCCCAAGCATCCAGTATCGTGCATCGAACCTGGACTGGTAACTCATTTCATATATGATATTATACATGTTTCAATGCCATTTCTTTACTAATTAATTATATAATTCTACAATCATTTTATTTCTCTCCTATTCATGGTATCAGTGTCAGTTTTAGAACCCAAATAGTTTGTACATAAAAATTAAAAGTCAGTTGCATGGACAATGAGTGTTTGCTAAGTCACTTCAGTTGTGTCTGATTCTTTGCAACCCTATGAACTGTAGTCCTCTAGGCTCCTCTGTCAATGGGATTCTCCAGGCAAGAATGCAGAAGTGGGTTGCCATATTTTCCCCCATGGGATCTTCCCAATCCAGGGAAGGAATTCTGTATCACTTATGTCTCCTTCATTGGCAGGTGTTCTTTACCACTATTACCACCTGGGAAGCCCTGTATAGACAATGTACCCTGTAAGATAAAGTGTTTTTAGGCTTGCCTATCTACATGTGACAAAGGTTTTATCAGTATTATTCTAATTACTAGCATCAACTGTTCTAAATATATTGTACAAACCTCACTTCAATAGGCAGTAGAAACTCTTTGGATTGATAATCAGATCAGATCAATCGCTCAGTCATGTTTGACTCTTTGCGACCCCATGAATTGCAGCACTGCAGGCCTCCCTGTCCATCACCAACTCCCGGAGTTCACTCAGACTCACGTCCATCCAGTCAGTGATGCCATCCAGCCATCTCATCCTCTGTCATCCCCTTCTCCTCCTGCCCCCAATCCCTCCCAGCATCAGAGTCTTTTCCAATGAGTCAACTCTTCGCATGAGGTGGCCAAAGTACTGGAGTTTCAGCTTTAGCATCATTCCTTCCAAAGAAATCCCAGGGCTGATCTCCTTCAGAATGGACTGGTTGGATCTCCTTGCAGTCCAAGGGACTCTCAAGAGTCTTCTCCAACACCACAGTTCAAAAGCATCAATTCTTTGGCGCTCAGCCTTCTTCACAGTCCAACTCTCACATCCATACATGACCACAGGAAAAACCATAGCCTTGACTAGACGAACCTTTGTTGCCAAAGTAATGTCTCTGCTTTTGAATATGCTATCTAGGTTGGTCATAACTTTCCTTCCAAGGAGTAAGCGTCTTTTAATTTCATGGCTACAGTCACCATCTGCAGTGATTTGGGGGCCCAGAAAAATAAAGTCTGACACTGTTTCCACTGTTTCCCCATCTATTTCCCATGAAGTGATGATAGAAAGCTTCAAATTGCTGAGTGTTAGAAATACTCCATTGCAAGAGATAAGACCAGGTTTCCTGGAGGAAAAATATGCAAGTTCCAGATTCCCAGTCAAGAAATAGACCAGGGGGCACTTTAGTTGGTCATCTTTAATTTCCTATTCATCTTGGTATTTTTAATTGGTACAGGTGGAAACTACTGCTTGTCCTTATTTTTCAAAGGGAAAGCAAGATAATTAAAAATAAAGAAAAAGAAAATAGCTGATGATTCAAATATTATTTCCTCAAAAACAAAGCTTCATCTTTTTCTTGAATTACCACAGCTAATAATGCAGAACCAGGAATTCCTGAAGATAATCACTAAGCCAGTTTCTCTCTATTGTGTTCTAAGAAAAAATAGTGTTTTCTTTTTTAATCTTCACTAAGATGAAATAAAGTCTTTGATTGAAAACATGGAGTATGTCTGTGTGTTCTGTCTGTAAGGATGAGTTGGCACCAAGTGTTAAAGGAAGAGAAATGCAATGACCTTTGAACAGCATAGGTTTGAAGTGTACAGATCCAATGTACATTGACTACTAGTAATACAATATTTCTTAATAATTTAGTATATTATTTCATTACTAATATTAGTATTTATTAATGAAATATTTTTATTAATAAATACTACATTACCACACTAACCATAGATGTGGAGGAATCCTGGGTGCAGAGAGCCAACTGTAAAGTTACACTCATATTATTGACTGTATGGAAGGTCATTTCCCCAATCCCCAAATTGTTTGAGTCCACTATATAACTCTCCCAAGAAGGATTTCAGATGTGTTTGCCTTGGTTTTCTTTCAGCATAACTTGCTAACATGCAAATAATTTGAAAAATTAAAATTTTCCATTGGTGAAATTAAAAATAAAGATATATTTTACTACAGAATTTCTGTGGGTACTGAGAGCAATTGAGGCTCCTTTCTATTCTTTGTGATAAAAATGAGATTAAAACATGCATGCCAAAATAAAAATGCTTAATTGGTGATTTACTTGTATTTTGTTATATTTTAAATATTTTTAATAATTAAAACTAATTTTAACATAATTTTCTCGTTTTCATTTTCATTGTAATATATTTCCTTCTTATTAGGTGACCAAATAAAACAAACCTTATACTTGTGGTTACTAAGACAGAAATGTGGCAAGGAGGAATGAATTGAGACTTTAGTATTGGCATATGCACACTACTATATGTAAAATAATCAACAAAGACCTACTGCATATCATAAGGAACTCTACTTAATACTCTGCAATAACTTATATGGGGAAAAGAATCTGAAAAACATAGATATAAGAGTATATATAATTAAATCGCTTTGCTGTAAACCTGAAACTGATATAACATTGTGAGTCAATTATATTCCAATACATAAGTTTTAAAAAATTAAAAATCTGTATAATTAGATTAAATTAGAATTGACCTTGGGTTCCCTGGTGGCTCAGTGATAAAAAATCTGCCTTCCAGTGCAGGAAACACAGGTTCCATCCCTGGGTCAGGAAGATTCCCTGGAGAAGGAAATATCAACCCATTCCAGTATTTTTGCCTGTGAAACCTTATAGACGGAGGAGCCTAGTGGGTTACAAAAGAGTCGTAAAAGAGTTAGACACAACAGCGACTGAACAACAACAAAACAGTTGACCTCACTATCAAAACCCAATCCTATCACATCCCAGTTCATATTCAGTGGATCTGACTAGAAATCAGGATATATTCTCCCACTTTACTCATCATAAGAATTAATACAATTTGTATAAAGTATATTATGCCCTTTATTAAAGTTATTTATTTATGCAATTTGATGTCCTGTGAGCTACCTAGGTCTATGGTTTATAATCTGTTATTACCTTGAATAATTTCTTAGCCAGTGTTTCAAGAATTTCTTCTGCCCAAAACTCTTTCTTCTCCTTTGGTCATCCTGATTATGGGTTCATGACGTCCCACAGTTTATGGATATTCTATTTTATTCATAATTTTGGTTCTTTCTTTGCATCTGACTTTGGGAAGATTCTAGCCACATATTTTCAAGCATACTTATCCTTTTCTCCATCTCATCCATCCTAGTGATGAGCCCATCAAAGCAATTCCTTGTTTCTGGAATTCTTAATTTCAGGGTTGTTAATTTATTTCTCTTGATTTTTCTTATAATTTCTGTCTCTCTGCTTACATTATTCCTCTGTTCTTCATGGTGCCTACATTTTTCATTAGCATCACAATATTAATTATCAGATCAGATCAGAGCAGTCGCTCAGTCGTGTCCGACTCTTTGCAACCCTATGAATCACAGCACGCCAGGCCTCCCTGTCCATGACCAACTCCCGGAGTTCACTCAGACTCACGTCCATCCAGTCAGTGATGCCATCCAGCCATCTCATCCTCTGTCGTCCCCTTCTCCTCTTGCCCCCAATCCCTCCCAGCATCAGAGTCTTTTCCAATGAGTCAACTCTTCGCATAAGGTGGCCAAAGTACTGGAGTTTCAGCTTTAGCATCATTCCTTCCAAAGAACACCCAGGGCTGATCTCCTTCAGAATGGACTGGTTGGATCTCCTTGCAGTCCAAGGGACTCTCAAGAGTCTTCTCCAACACCACAGTTCAAAAGCATCAATTCTTCAGCGCTCAACTTTCTTCACAGTCCAACTCTCACATCCATACATGACCACAGGAAAAACCATAGCCTTGACTAGACGAAACTTTGTTGGCAAAGTCATGTCTCTGCTTTTGAATATGCTATCTAGGTTGGTCATAACTTTCCTTCCAAGGAGTAAGCGTCTTTTAATTTCATGGCTGCAGTCACCATCTGTAGTGATTTTGGAGCCCAGAAAAATAAAGTCTGACACTGTTTCCCCATCTATTTCCCATTAGGTGATGGGACCGGATTCCATGATCTTCATTTTCTGAATGTTGAGCTTTAAGCCAACTTTTTCACTCTCCACTTTCACCTTCATCAAGAGGATTTTTAGTTCCTCTTCACTTTCTGCCATAAGGGTGGTGTCATCTGCATATCTGAGGTTATTGAGATTTCTCCTGGCAACCTTGATTCCAGCTGTGTTTCTTCCAGTCCAGCGTTTCTCATGATGTATTCTGCATATAATTTAAATAAACAGAATGACAATATACAGCCTCGACAAACTCCTTTTCCTATAGTTACTTTAAATTTCATGCTGGAGAATTCCAAAGTCTGTCTTATCTGAGTCTCATTTTAAGGGAGAAAATAAATCGACTTCTGAGGAGAAATTTGATCCAATTCTCAGTGTACAGATACTCCAAGATGAATACAAGGTAAGAGAAATAAGACCACACATTTATCATTCTTGAGGTCAAGAAGACCTCCCTGACTACACACAGAGAGGAAGGCTTCTTAGAGGCCAAAAAGAGAGGGATACCACCCCACAGTAAATGATGCCAACTATCCACATCCCTCTTCACTAGAATCCATCTTGTTTACAAGAAATGCATGCACACATGGGAGGATCCTTAGATAAAGCAAATATGGACTTAGAACCAGGCAAAGTGTGATGACTGGTCAAAGGAAACCCAGAAGAAATCCCCCATATAAGCTATTCACTACTATGAGGGCAAACTTCTCCTTCTGATCCCACCCATGTGTCTATCCACACATACTGTACTCATAAGCAGTATACTTGTTTCACTACTTCCCATCTCTATGCAGAAATTCATTTCTACACAGCTTGTGGGCCAGAGTCTTGTCATTGCCACCTGTCCCTGGTGGTCTACTGGCTAGGGTTCTGCACTCTCATTGCTGTGGCCTGATTTTAGTCTCTGATCAGGAGAACTGAAATCTCGCTTCAAGTCACTTCTGACTGAGACCACCTGAGACCAGTTCTGATGCTTATCTCGTCTCTTTACATAACTCTTCTTTTAGCCTACTGTGAAAATTTTCTTTAAAGTCATATATGATGTAATGGATAATAGTAACTGACATGTGTATGTGTTTAGTATGAGGGTTTATATTAATCTTGATAGCAGTTGCTCACTGTTCAATATTTGCTATAGCTCAGGTCCTTAATTTTTTTTTTTTCCTAGTGTCCTTCTTTTTATCTCCCATGTAATCATTGGGCTTCTCTAAGAATTCCTCCTCTGATAGTCTACACCTTGAAGTTGTCACTGACTATAATAGGAGGGGAATGCTACTCACATGGTGGTAAGACGAACATATTCATAAGCACTCTATAATCTTATGATTAGATCTAAGATTTAATCTTATGGTTAAACCTCTGAATATATAAGCAGCTCATATAACACAACATCAAATATAAAACCCAATAAAAAAATGGACAATAAACTGAATATTTTCAAAGAGGAAATGTAGGTTGTCAACAGCCACATGAAAATGTACCCAATATTGCAAATCATCAGGAAAATGAAAATAATATCCACAATGAGATATCACTTCATTATCAAAATGGATATAATTGAAAAGAGCACAAATAACAATTGTTAGCAAGAACATGGAGAAAAGAGAACTGTTTTACACTGCTTCTGGGAATGTAAATTGGTGCAGCCACAATGGAAAACGATATGGAGGTTTTGTAAAAAATAAAACAAACAAACAAACAAAAAATAATAATAATAATAACTAAATAGAAGTAGTGTCTGTGTGCTTGTATGTGTACAAGTTAGTTGCTCAGTCATGTCTGACTCTTTGCAACCTCAAGGACTGTAGCTTGTCAGGTTCTTCTGTCCATGGAATTTTTCAAGCAAGAATACTGGAGTAGGTATTCCCTTCTCCAGGGAATCTCACTGACTCAGAGATCAAACATGGGTCTTCTGCATTGCAGACAGATTCTTTAACTTCTGAGCCATCAGGGAAGCACATATCACCCAGGAATTCCAATTCCAATACTATATATATAAACACTAATTCAAAAATATATATGCATCCCAATGTTCATAAACACATTATTTACATGGAAGAAACCTAAGTGTTCAAAAACAGATGAATGGATAAATATGATGTAGTATGTACACAACACAGGAGAAGACTCTACACATGGACATTATCAGATAATCAATGCCAAAATCAGATTGATTACACTCTTTGAGCTGAAGATGGAGAAGCGCTATACAATCAGTAAAAATAAGACAGAGTTGACTGTGTCTCAGATCATGAACACCTTATTGCAAAATTCAGGCTTAAATTGAAGAAATTATGGAAAATCACTAGACTACTCAGGTATGACCTAGATCAAATTCCATATGATTATGCAGTGAATGTGACAAATAGATTAAAGGGATTAGATCTGATAGATAGAGTGCCTGAAGAACTATGGACGGACTTCATAACACTGTACAGGAGGCCATGATCAAAACAATTCCTAAGAAAAAGAAATGCAAAAAGAGAAAACAGGTGTCTGAAAAGGACTTACAAATGGCTGAGAAAGAAGAGAAGCTAAAGGCAAAGGAAAAAAAGGAAAGACTTAGCCACCTGAATGCAGAGCTTCAAAGAATAGCAAGGAGAAAAAAGAAAGCCTTCTTAAGTGATCAGTGCAAAGCAATTGAGGCAAACAATAGAATAGGAAAAACTAGAGATCTCTTCAAGAAAAGTAGAGATATAAAGGGAATATTTCATACAAAGATGGGCACAATAAAGGACAGAAATAGTATGGACCTAATAGAAGCAAAATATATTGAGAAGAGGTGGCAAGAATACACAGAACTATACGAAAAAAATTCTTAATGACCCATATAACCAAGATGGTGTGGTTAATCACCTAGAATCAGACACCCTGGATTGCAAAGTTAACTAGGCCTTAGGAAGCATCACTATGAACAAAGCTAGTGGAGGTGATGTATTCCAGCTGAGCTCTTTAGAATTCTAAAAGATGATGTTGTTAAAGTGTTACACTAAATATGCCAGCAACATGCATCCACCACGGTATGGCAAAACCAATACAATATTGTAAAGTAAATAAATAAATAATAATTAAAAAAACATATGCCAGCAAATTTGGGAAATGCAGCAGTGGCCACAGGACTGGAAAAGACCAGTTTTCATTCCAATCTCAAAGAAAGGCAATCCCAAAGAATGTTCGATCTATCTCACAATTGCACTCATCTCACACGCTAGCAAAGCAATGCTCAAAATTCTCCAAAGAAGTCTTAACAGTACATAAACCAAGAACTTCCAGATGTTCAAGCTGTATTTAGAAAAGGCAGAAGAACCAGAGAACAAATTGCCAACAACCGTTGTATCATTGAAAAAGCAAGAGAATACCAAAAAAATAAATCTACTTCTACTTTATTGATTATGCCAAAGGCTTGACTGTGTGACTCACAACAAACTGTGGAAAATTCTTCAAGAGATGGGAATATTAGACCATTACCTGCCTCCTGAGAAGTCTGTATACAGGTCAAGAGGCAACAATTAGAAACAGACATGGAACAATAGACTGGTTCCAAATTGGTAAAGGAGTACGTCAAGGCTGTATAATGTCACCCTGCTTATTTAACTTACATGCATAATGCATCCTGTGAAATTCCATGCTGGATGAAGCACAAACTGGAATCAATATTGCAGGAAAAATATCAATAACCTCAGATATGCAGATGAGACCACCCTTATGGCAGAAAGTGAAGAGGAACTAAAGAGCCTCTTCATGAAAATGTAAGAGAATGAAACACCTGGCTTAAAACCCAATATTCAAAAAGCAAAAATCATGACATCTGGTCCCATCACTTCATAGCAAATAGATAGGGAAAAATTGCAAAAATTGCAAAGACTTTATTTTCTTGGCTCCAAAAATCACTGCAGATGGTGACTGCAGCCATGAAATCAAAAGATACATGCTCCTTGGAAGAAAAGTTATGACCAATCTAGAGAGCACATTAAAAAACAGAGACATTACTTTGCCAACAAAGGTCCATCTAGTCAAACTATGGTTTTTCCAGTAGTCATGTATGGATGTGAAAGTTGGACTATAAAGAAAGCTGAGCATGAAATAATTGAAACTTCTGAACTGTGGTGTTGGAGAAGACTCTTGAGAGTTCCTTGGACTGCAAGGAGTTCAAACCAGTCAATCCTAAAGGAAATAAGTCCTGAATATTCATTGGAAGGACTGACCCTGAGGCTCCAATACTCAGGCCTTCTGAAACAAAGAACTGACTCATTGGAAAGGCCCTGATGCTAGGAAAGATTGAAGGCAGGAGGAGAATTGGACAAAAGGGAATGAGATGATTGGATGGCATCACTAACTCGACAGACATAAGTTTAAGCAAGTTCCAGGAGTTGGTGAGGGACAGGGAAGCCTGGCATGCTGCATTTCATGGGGTTGCAAATTGTTGGACATGACTGAGTAAACTGAACTGATTATGTACACACACACACACACACACACACACACACACACACATATAAACACAAGGAAATACAACTTAGCCATAAAAAAAAATAATTCAATTTTGCCATTTGTAGCAACATAGATGGGCTTGGAGTACATTGAACAAAGGGAAATAAGTCAAACAGAAAAAACATAAATACTGTAGGATATCATGTTTATGTGGAATCTAAAAAATACAACAAACTAGTGAATATGACACAAAAGAAGCAGACCCACAGATAGAGACAGCAAACTAGTGGCTACCAGTGAAAGCAAAGGGACAATATAAGGGTGAGGAAGTGGGAAGTATAAACTTTTGGATGTAAGATTGGTTCAAGGATGCATTGTACATCATGTTGGATATCGCCTATATTTTGCATGGAATACAGAATGAAGCAGGGCAAAGACTAATAGAGTTTTGCCAAGAAAATGCACTGGTCATACAAAACACCCTCTTCCAACAACACAAGAGAAGACTCTATATATGGATATCACCAGATGGTCAACACCGAAATCAGATTGATTACATTCTTTGCAGACACAGATGGAGACGCTCTATACACTCAGCAAAAACAAGACCAGGAGCTGACCATGGCTCAGACCATGAACTCTTTATTGGAAAATTCAGACTTAAATTGAAGAAAGTAGGGAAAACCACTAGACCATTCAGGTATGACCTATATCAATCCCTTATGATTATACAGTGGAAGTGAGAAATAGGTGTAAGGGCCTAGATCTGAAAGATAGAGTGACTGATGAACTATGGAATGAGGTTAGTGACATTGTACAGGAGACAGGGATCAAGACCATCCCCATGGAAAAGAAATGCAAAAAAAAGCAAAATGGCTGTCTGGGGAGGCCTTACAAATAGCTGTGAAAAGAAGAGAAGCAAAAAGCAAAGGAGAAAAGGAAAGATAAACACCTGAATGTAGAGTTCCAAAGAATAGTCAGAAGAGATAAGAAAGCCTTCTTCAGCGATCAATGCAAAGAAATAGAGGAAAACAACAGAATGGGAAAGACTAGGGATCTCTTCAAGAAAATCAGAGATGCCAAAGGAACATTTCATGCAAAGATAGGCTTGATAAAGGACAGAATTGGTATGAACCTAAAAGAAGCAGAAGATATTAAGAAGAGATGGCAAGAATACACAGAAGAACTGTACAAAAAAGATCTTCACAACCCAGATAACCACGATGGTGTGATCACTGACCTAGAGCCAGATATCCTGGAATGTGAAGTCAAGTGGGCCTTAGAAAGCATCACTATGAACACAGCTAGTGGAGGTGATGGAATTCCAGTTGAGCTCTTTCAAATCCTGACAGATGATGCGGTGAAAGTGCTGTACTCAATATGCCAGCAAATTTGGAAAACTCAGCAGTGGCCACAGGACTGGAAAATGTCAGTTTTCATTCCAATCCCAAAGAAAGGCAATGCCAAAGAATGCTCAAACTACTGCACAATTGCACTCATCTCACATGCTAGTAAAGTAATGCTCAAAATTCTCCAAAGCCAGGCTTCAGCAATATGTGAACTGTGAAATTCCAGATGTTCAAGCTGGTTTTAGAAAAGGCAGAGGAACCAGAGATCAAATTGCCAACATCTGCTGGATCATGGAAAAAGCAAGAGAGTTCCAGAAAAGCATATATTTCTGCTTTATTTTCTATGCCAACGCTTTTGACTGTGTGGATCACAATAAACTGTGGAAAATTCTGAAAGACATGGGAATACCAGACCACCTGATCTGCCTCTTGAGAAATTTGTATGCAGGTCTGGAAGCAACAGTTATAAATGAACATGGAACAACAGACTGGTTCCAA
The DNA here is from genome assembly GCF_029407905.1 of Bubalus kerabau. Taxonomy (NCBI): domain Eukaryota; kingdom Metazoa; phylum Chordata; class Mammalia; order Artiodactyla; family Bovidae; genus Bubalus; species Bubalus kerabau. The sequence goes on along the minus strand of NC_073632.1, from coordinate 11,949,960 downwards.
ATAGGAAAAGGAGTTCATCAAGGCTGTATATTGTCACCCTGTTTGTTTAACTTCTATGCAGAGTACATCGTGAGAAAAGCTGGACTGGGAGAAACACAAGCTGAAATCAAGATTGCCGGGAGAAATATCAATAACCGCAGATAATCAGATGACACCACCCTTATGGCAGAAAGTGAACAGCAACTCAAAAGCCTCTTGATGAAAGTGAAAGTGGAGACTGAAAAAGTTGGCTTAAAGCTCAACATTCAGAAAATGAAGATCATGGAATCCGGTCCCACCACTTCATGGGAAATAGATGGAGAAACAGTGGAAACAGTGTGAGACTTTATTTTTCTGGGCTCCAAAATCACTGCAGATGGTGACTGCAGCCATGAAATTAAAAGATGCTTACTCCTTGGAAGGAAAGTTATGACCAACCTAGATAGCATATTCAAAAGCAGAGACATTACTTTGCCAACAAAGGTTTTTCCTGTGGTCATGTATGGATGTGAGAATTGGACTATGAACAAGGTTGAGCGCCGAAGAATTTATGCTTTTGAACTGTGGTGTTGGTGAAGACTCTTGAGAGTCCCCTGGACTGCAAAGAGATCCAACCAGTCCATTCTGAAGGAGATCAGCCCTGGGATTTCTTTGGAAGGAAGGATGCTAAAGCTGAAACTCCAGTACTTTGGCCACCTCACACGAAGAGTTGACTCATTGTAAAGGACTCTGATGCTGGGAGGGATTGGGGGCAGGAGGAGAAGAGGATGACAGAGGATGAGATGGCTGGATGGCATCACTGACTCGATGGATGTGAGTCTGAGTGTACTCTGGGAGTTGGTGATGGACAGGGAGGCCTGGCTTGCTTCAATTCATGGGGTCTCAAAGAGTTGGACACGACTGAGCAAATGATCTGATCTGATCTGATGAATAGAAAATAACTTTTAAAAGCTGTATCAAAACTAAAAATATACAAAAAATTAGGACAAAAATTAATATCATGGACAAATATTATGCAAAATTATAAAGTTGAACAGTCCTGGACTGTTCACATAAGAGTTGAATTTAACTCTACCACTTAACTAGATGTATGTATGACAATTTACATTTCTGAATTACAATTTCCTCATGTATGAAGTCAAAGTAATACCTTGCCTCTCAGTCTGAGGTTCAGGGGGAAAAAAAATGTTTATGTAGTTTATTTAAATGAATCTGAGGAGGATTTGTCACATTTTAAATATTTGAGAAATTTCCTTCCCCTACATGTCACTGTTTGATGGAAACATTCTCAATTATTTTTCCTACACTGCTCTTAACATCTAATTCTTAACTATAGCAACATTCATCAACAAATGAAATTTTGGTATTAGAATGAGCAGTTGATTGAAATCTAGTTGCAAATGGAAGCCATTAATGTAGGAAAGAGACTGCATTTGGTGTCTAATTGGAGATAGAATTTGAAATAAGCTGCATTCAAATAAAACGTACCTTTCCTTGGCAAATCAGAATGAAGATTATCAGTATAACTTGTTAAACTGCCATGTGATATGCTAACCTGGCTTAATATTAATTCCTTCAATGATTATTATCACTTGAATTATGCTTTGGCACTTATTACGAAGCATATAATTGTGAACAAAATAAATGAAGCCCTCTGCTTTAACTGTAAAAAAAAAACTAGGGGTGATTCTAAGTAGTTCTAAAAATGTATAGTACATATTTTTCTTAAAAGTCTTGTTTTTTCATTAGCAGAGTTTGCATTTTACTGAAATGTTAAATGTAATATATTAAAGAAATTACATTGAGAATAGTAAGCTATCAACTATGTTCATTCTCTCTCCTTCATTTCATTAAACACTTTGATTTGTTTTTCCCAACTACCAAGAGGTAACTGGGCTTATCAGGTGGCTCTAGTGGTAAAGAATCTGCCAATGCAGGAGGAGACCTAAGAGTCGAGGGCTTAATCCGTGGGTCAGGAATATTCCCTGGAGGATGGCATGGCAACCCACTCCAGTATTCTTATGTGGAAAATCCCATGGGATGAGGAGCCTGATGGGTTACAGCTCATGGAATGGCAAAGCATCAGACACAACTTGGCAACTAAGCACACACATATACAAGAGCTAACAGTCCACCGCCCCCCTATATGGGGAATCTTGTGAAAGCTTTCCAATACCTTTGTGTCTAGAGGGCATTTTCCCCTGTATTTAGATCACCACCTAAACTGAGATTTAAAAAAAAAAAAAATCTTCCCTCAAGAGTTACAGCACAATCGTATTCGGTAGTGCAATGTGCCATTTGAACAACGTACTCTTTCTTGTCATTAGTATCTACAAGAAGCAAGTGTACTAAATGTAGACAATATTAGTAGACCACATTTTATTAAAATTATTAGAATTAATTTTAAAATCATGTAAAATCAATTTTAAAGTAAAATTTGGTTTAACAAAAAACTTTTTATTTTACTTTAATATTGATTTTACATGATTTTAAAATTAATTCTAATAATTTTAATAAAATGTGGTCTACTAATATTGTCAACATTTAGTACACTTGCTTCTTGTAGATACTAATGACAAGTAAGAGTATGTTGTTCAAATGGCACATTGCACTACCGAATACAATTGTGCTGTAACTCTTGAGGGAAGATTTTTTAAAATAAATAGTTTTTTTTTTTTTTTTTTTTTTTTCCTCGGAAAAGGCAATGGCACCCTACTCCAGTACTCTTGCCTGGAAAATCCCATGGATGGAGGAGCCTGGTAGGCCGCAGTCCATGGGGTCGCACAGAGTCAGACACAACTGAAGCGACTTAGTAGTAGTAGTAGTAAGCTAAACAAAATGTCAAGCAGAGAAAGACACATGCTGCATAATGCCACGTTTAGGTGGGATCTGAAAAAAAAAAAAAATGGGTGAATATAATGAAACAGAAGCATACTCAGAAATTCAGAGAAAGAACTAGTGGTTACTAGTGGGCAGAGGGGAAAAAATCTACTATGTATAATATATGCTACAAGGTTATATTGTGCAACATGGAGAACATAGCCAATGTTTTTAATAACTATTCAGTTCAGTTCAATTCAGTCACTCAGTTGTGCCTGACTCTTTGCGACCCCATGAATCACAGCATGCTAGGCCTCCCTGGCCATCACCAATTACTAGAGCTCACTCAAACTCATGTCCATCGAGTCGGTGATGCCATCCAGCCATCTCATCCTCTGTCGTCCCCTGCTCCTTCTGTCTCCAATCCCTTCCAGCATCAGAGTCTTTTCCATGAAGCAACTCTTCACATGAGGTGGCCAAAGTATTGGAGTTTCAGCCTGACAGGTATCTCTTAGAATGGACTGGTTGGATCTCCTTACAGTCCAAGGGACTCTCAAGAGTCTTCTCCAACACCTCAGTTCAAAAGCATCAGTTCTTCGGCTCTCAGCTTTCTTCACCGTCCAACTCTCACATCCATACATGAGTACTGGAAAAACCATAGCCTTGACTAGATGGACCTTTGTTGGCAAAGTAATGTCTCTGCTTTGAATATGCTGTCTAGGTTGGTCATAACTTTCTTTCCAAGGAGTAAGCGTCTTTTAACTTCATGGCTGCAATCACCATCTGCAGTGATTTTGAAGCCCAAGAAATAAAGTCTGACACTGTTTCCCCATCTATTTCCCATGAAGTGATGGGACCAGATGCCATGATCTTCATTTTCTGAATGTTGAGCTTTAAGCCAACTTTTTCACTCTCCTCTTTCACTTTCATCAAGAGGCTTTTTAGTTCTTCACTTTCTGCCATAAGGGTGGTGCCATCTGCATATCTGAGGTTCTTGATATTTCTCCCAGCAATCTTGATTCCAGCTTGTGCTTCTTCCAGCCCAGTGTTTCTCATGATGTGCTCTGTATATAAGTTAAATAAGCAGGGTGAAAATATACAGCCTTGACATACTCCTTTTCATATTTGGAAGCAGTCTGTTGTTACTATTAGTGAGATATATTCTTTAAAACTTGCAAATCACTATACTGTATGCCTGTAATTTGTATAATGAAAAAAATACTACTTCTTTCCTTCCTGAATGCATCAGTCCTGCTCAGTCATTGGTCTCTGCTTACCCACACTGAGCTTGCTCAAGGTTGGCAAACAATGTTGCCAACTGCAACCAGATTCCACTTAATGCTACTGCTCCAATATCCAACTTGAAAGTTGAATTACTCAAATCTCAATTTCTTATTTAAATTACTGAAAAAGAATTGAATAGGATCTACTTGGTTCAAATGTCATCATAAATCACTTTTTAATGATTCTTTATTTTTGGTGAAAATTCCTTAGTTATCTTTAAAAAGAGGCATAATTCCACTCATAATCTATTTTTACTCATTTCATTATGTTTTTGGAAATATAAAAATAAACATTTAATTTTCTTAAAGATAATCATCAAAAAAAAGTTTGTTTGTTTGTTTTTTCTTTCCTTTGAGAGAGAGATAGGCCTCAAAGCCACCTATTTGAATCTGTATAAAAATCATAACATAAAGAGCTGCATTATTAAATATTTTGAAAGAATTTGTTTTAATTTTTAACAATCATTTTCTTTTCTAAAGTGAAAGTGAAGGCGTTCAGTCGTGTATGACTCTTTGCAACCCCATGGACTGTAGCCTATCAGGCTCCTCTGTCCATGGGATTTTCCAGGCAAAAGTACTGGTGTGGGTTGCCATTTCCTTCTCCAGGGGATCTTCCCGACCCAGGGATCAAACCCTGGTCTCCTGCATTGCAGGCAGATGGTTTAAACTCTGAATCACCAGGGAAGCCCTGGAAGCCCATTTTTTTCTAAAGCAATGCTTTTTTCTTGACTAACATTTCAATACCTGAAAAATAGATGCCATATTGCAAGTAGAATATTTTTTGTACTTTTTTTCACATTTAATATATACTAATAGTTGACAATCATTTCTGTATGTGACTAACAAAATAGAAGTAATTACTAGTTAACAGAAGACATACACTTTAGTCAAATAAATTACTACTATAAAGAAGAGAAAATGGTAAATTACAAGAAAAATACAGATGTATACACTGATAAAAATGTTTACATTTTTTATTAGAGTAAGCTACTAAGATGGTTGAGTAAGGATGACTTTGCCATAAAGAAAGTGTGTAGACTCAGAGAAAGGAAAATGATTATCCACATGTTGACATTTTTGGTTAATTATGTTTGCCCATATTGGCAACCTATCTCCTGGGCAGAGTTAAAGGTACCTTGAATAAAGGTATGTCCAGAGCTTATATCCCAAGATATATTTGTTGCTTTTCTGTGTATTAGCGTTAGCATATCATGAATACACACAAAGGTTATTCAATACTTTGGTGAGCTAAAACCATGAAACACATCCATTTCAAACACTATTTATAGAAGAGGCCCACCTGAAGGCTTCCTGGATTTAATTCTTCTATATTTTTCCTTAAAAAAATTGTCTTAGAGATTGTCTAAGACTATTCATTTTCTCAAAGGAAGATAATATCTGTAGCTATCTCAAAGTTGTTCTAAAAAGTGTATCTGCCCCTGAGTTAGCCTTCTGCTCCTCTGAGCAATAATGATGATGTGATGATGACAAAGATGTAAAGGAAAAGCTCAGTAGTAACTATTGTGTGACAGAGGAGGAAGTGGAGCTGTGTAATGCATCTGAAGCCTTAGATATCATTAAAAGAAGAAAAAATGAAAAGAGAAAAAAATAATTGTAATTTGGAATTTTTTTTCTAAATTGTAATTTGGAAACCTCTGAAATTGCTAGCATAAGTACTTACATATTTGAGTAAATTTACTGTTCTGTAGATCTGTTACCTTAAAATGGATTTGAATACTAAAATATATATTTCTTAAACTACTACTAATAAAAGTTGACCTGAAAGAGCAAAGAAGCTTTCAGAATAGGGCTTAATCTGATGTTAACTGTATCTAGATGTTTTTGAAATGTACTATTCTAAAATGAGTTGAGAATGTGGTAAAAGAATAGAAAAGGAATAATTTACTCATCAATCTTTTTATTAAAAATGTATCACGTGACTTTACAGGTATCAAACATCACTGTTCTAACAAAGACAAAGCAATAGAACAGGAGACTTTACCTGGAGAAGTAATACTTACGGTGTGTGTTAAAAAATATGAATAGGATTTAGTTAGAAAACCAAGTGGAATTGGAAATAGAAGTGTTCCAGTAAAAGGACAGAGTGCTCAAAGGCCAGAGGCAGGAGAGATGAAAACTTCCAAGGAGTTGCAAAAAGCCTTTGATGGATGAAGAGATGGAGCACAAGTGTGGATAATTTTTTTTTTTAATGAGTATATTATTCAAGGCATTGAGTAATAAGAATTTGTTATTTTATTCTCTGAAGAATCAACGTGGTTGAAATATTTTAAAGACATTAAGTGAAATAAAGTGTGAGATAATCAATACATATCAATGATTACATGACATTTGTGTACTCAGTCACTCAGTTGTGTCTGACTCTTTGCTTCCCCATGGACTATATATAGCCTGCCAGTCTCCTCTGTCCATGGACTTTTCCAAACAAGAATACTGGAGAAAGTTGCAATTTCCTACTCCATGGGATCTTCCCAACCCAAGGATCAAGCCCACATCTCATGCATCTCTTACATTGGCAGACAAATTATTTATCACTGTGCCACTCGGGACACCCAATATAACATTTAGATCAACATATTCATATTTGAGTTCATGAAGGTCTATGCATTTATTTATGAAATGATTGCAGAGTAACTAGTGAAGTAGACCTTATCTATGAAAGAAGAAAAAGAAAGTATTTGTATTATGCATGTAATTTATGTCCCAAGGAAACAGATTAAAAGTCATATGATATTAAGAATTTTTGAGTAGGGAACTTTCAATGGTGGAGGAATAAGAAGATATCCTCCTTCCCCACAAATACATTAAAAATTCATCTGCATATGGAACAGCTCTCACAGAACTTCTGAACACCAGCAGATGTCTGCAGACTTCCAAAATAGCAAAAGATAAAGGTAACGTAAGGCAAAAGATAAAGATTAAAGAAAAGAGACAGAGGTTTTAGGACAGGGATCTGTGCCCAAGGGAAGGAATCATGAAGGAGGAAAAGCTTCCACATACTTGGAAACCCCCTCATAGGTGGGGTCAAGTTGAGTTTAAGAACCTCAGAGGGAAACACGGGATCAGGTGCTTGGAAGGCAAAAACAGAGAGAATTCACCCCAGAGATTGTTGTTGAATATCACTTTCCACTAAAAAGTGGCTCACATGCCTGCTCACACAGCAAAGAGTAGGGGTTGGGTCCCAAGGTTCAGGCTCAGGGGTCAGACCCCAAGAAGAGGACCTGGGTTGCCTTCTATGAGGATACTCTGAGGGGACCAGTATGACACAGCTGAGGAAGTCCAGGGAAAAGACTGGGCATCCCAGAAGGCAAGAGATCATTATCCCAAGGACACTCTAACGCCATGCATTGGTAGACAGTGGTGGTATGCCTGGAAGTAATTGCCAAAACCAGCAAAACTGATGGAGTGCCAGAAGCAGAATTAGACATGGCTGCAGTCTGTGATCCCAGGGGAGGAAATGTAAGCCACTGAGTGAGTGAAAGTCCTTCAGTTTTGTCCCATTTTCAGCGATGCCATGGACTATATAGTCTGTGGAATTCTTCAGGCCAGTACACTGGGATGGGTAGCCGGCTCCCTTCTCCAGGGAATCTTCCCACCCCAGGGCTCGAACCCAGGTCTGCTACATTGCAGGCAGTTTATTTACCAACTGAGCTGTCAGGGAAACCACTAGCCACTGCCAAAGCCAGGGAGAGTGTCTGAGGCAGCAGATAAAACACTGCTGTGGTCCTGACCCCACAGGTGGCAGCTGCCACCAGGCTGTGAGCAGATACAGATTACTGCCCACACCTTGGTGGGAGCATAAGCAGCTTAGTTCCTCCAAAGGACCCAAGAACCAGGACCAATTCCTTTGAGAGAGAGCACAAACCTCCTCAGACTTTAACAACATCTGGTGGGTCTCTACTGCCACAGGCACTCCCTGGTAAATCTCAGTTGTGGCCACTGGATCTCTCCCTCTGCCCAGGCTCATAGAGCAAGAGAGACCTAATAAGAGTCAACCTTTGCCATCTGTCTTCTGGGTGGGGAACACACACTAGGAGGACAGCCTACAAGCAGAGCTGGTCCTAAACCAAAGCATAACAACAGGGGCTGTGTGACCAAAGAAGAGGAAGGGAATTAGCTCCTGCAACTACAGGTGTAGCAGACTAAATCCACACAATTAGCTGGCGACTGTGAACCTTAGAGGTGAGTGTGGACTTTGGGAGCAAGTACAAGGTGAAATAAGGCCAGATCTGAGTCTGAGCTGGCATCAAACTGCCCACCTCAGGTCCAGAGACCTTCATAGGAATATTGGAGGACTTTCTGTGTAGGCAGATTGACTGGAACACACTGTGTGGAGTGGAAAACAGAGGAAACATGGGGACACTCCTCTTAATACCACTCTATATAAAATTGTCTTTTTATTTTCTTCTTAATATTCATCTAATATTATTTTCTATATTATTTCCTTAATTTTTATACTAGTTTTCCTTTGTTAAACATCTTTTTTAAATAAATTAATTTATTTTCCTATTTTTACAGTACCCTTTAGTTATATTGCTTTATTTTTTTTTCATGTTTTGATTTTGTATTCTTGCTAGTCTAGTTTTTACTATTCATTTTCACCTATAGGTTTCTTTATTGACTGTATTGCTGTCTTTTTTTTTCCCCCATTCCTGTTTTTGTCCTTTCTTTCTTTTTTTTTTTTTTCTGTCTCACTTCTTTTTTTTTTGTTAGGGTATGAGTTTCTTTGGGTGCTCTGGGCTATTAAGTGTTGCTTTCACTAACAATCTTGGAGCTTTGGTTTTTGTTCTGCATAGACTGTGAGCTCTTGGTGCTACAGTAAGAGATCAGGCCTAAACACCTGAGATCAGAGAACCAAGTCCAGGACTTTGGACCACCAGAGAACTCCTAAATTCATAGAACATGAATTGGTGAAGCTCTCCCAAAGGCCTCCATCTCAACACTAAGACCAAGCCTCAGTCAAAGGATAGCAAGCTCCAGCACCAGACACCCAATGCCAAACAACAAAACAAGAACACAGCTCTGCACATTAGCAGACAGACTGCTCAAAGATATAGAAAAACGACCCCCCCCCAAAAAAAAAAAAAAAAAACCTGCTGGGCATGGAACTATCTTTCAGAGACACAAAATCCAGCTCCATCCACCAGAAAACAGGCACAAGTGCCCCAGCCAGAAAACTTTAATACGGGACTGGTCCAACTCCACTCACAGGGGGCACATTCACAATTTAGAGGAACTACAACCTTCCAGCCTACAGAAAGAAGACCCCCAGACACAGTAAATTAAACAAAAGGAAAAGACAGAGAAATATGCAGCAGATAAAGGAACATGGTAAAAATACACAAGACCAAACAAATGTGGAAATAGACACTCTACCTGAAAAAGAAAGAATTCAGAGTAATGACAGTCAACATGATCGAGCATTTTGAAAATGAAATGGAGGCACAGATAGACTGGAGACACAGATCGAGAAGATTCAAGGAATTTTTAACAAGAAATGTTTAATGTCTAACTTAGATGAAGTGAAAAATAGACAATCTACAATGAACAGCCCCAAAACTGGGATTAAAAACATACTAGAGGAGACCAATAGCAGAACAAGTGAGGCAGAAGAGCAGAAAGATCATGAGAAAATATTTGAAAAGATTGCAATCAAAAACTTTGCTAAAATGGGAGAGGAAATAGCCATCAAGGCCAGGAAGCCCAGACAGTCTCATATAGGATAAATCCAAGGAGAGACATTCCAAGACACATATTAATCAAGCTATAAAAAAATAAATATAAAGAACACATATTAAAAGCAACAAAGAAAGAGCAACAAATAACATACAAGGGGATCCCCATGAGACTAACAGCTGATCTTTCACCAGAAGCACTGAAAGTCTGAAGGGACTGGCAGAATATACTTGAAGTGATGAAAGGAAGAAATCTAGAACCAAGATTACTCTATCCAACAAGGATGTCATTCAGATGCAAAGGAGAAAACAAAAGTTTTACAGACAAGTAAAAAGTAAGAGAATTCAGCAACACCAAACCAGATTTACAACAAATAGTAAAGGAACTGCTCTAGATAGGAAACACAAGAGAAAGAAAGAACCTCAAAAAAAAAAAAAAAAAAAACCTCAAAACAATGAAATGCATGATAATAGGATCATACATATCAATAACAACCTTACATGTAAATGGATTAAATGCTCAGAACAAAAGACACAGATCCACTGAATGTAAAAAAAAAAAAAAAAAAAAAAAAAAAAAGACCCCTCTATATACTGTCTACAAGAGACCCACCTCATACCTAGAGACATATGTGGACTGAAAGTAAGGGGCTGGAAAAAGATAATCCATGCACGTGGAAATCAAAAGAAAGTGGGAATAGCAATACTGAAATCAGATAAAATAGATTTTGAAATACAGACCATTAGAAAAGATAAGGAGAACACTACATGATGTTCAAGGAGATGATATAAACATTATGAATGTATTTGTACCCAACATAAGAACAGCTCAATACATAAGGCAAATGCTAACAACAAATAAAGGGGGAATCAATTAATACACTAATAGTGGGGGACTTTAACACTCCACTCACAGCAATAGACAGATCATCCTGATAGAAAATTATTAAGGAAACATGAGTTCTCAGTGACATTGGGCCAGTTGGATCTAATTGATATCTACAGGGAATTTCATCCAAGATGGTACAGATGATCCTATATGCAGGGCAGCAAAGGAAATGCAGATATAAAGGACAAACTTTTGGACACAGTTGAAAAAAGAGTTGTTCAGTCGGTCAGTCCAACTTTTTGTGACCCCCATGGACTGCAGCATGCCAAGCTTCCCTGTCTGTCACTATCTCCCAGAGTTTGCTCAAACTCATGTCCGTTGTGTTGATGATGCCACCCAACCACCTCATCCTCTGTCACCCAATTCTCTTCCTGCCCTCAGTGTTTCCCAGCATCAGGGTCTTTTCCAATGATTCAGCTCTTTGCATTAGATGGCCATATCAGAGATTAATCTTCAGCATCAGGCCTTCCAATGAGTGCTGCTGCTGCTAAGTTGCTTCAGTTGAGTCTGACTCTGTGCGACCCCATAGATGGCAGCCCACCAGGCTCCCCTGCCCCTGGGATTCTCAAGGCAAGAACACTGGAGTGGGTTGCCATTTCCTTCTCTATTCAAATGAGTATTCAGGGTTAATTTCCTTTAGGATTGACTGGCTTGATGTCCTTGCTGTCCAAGGGACCCTCAGAAGTCTTCTCTAGCACAACAATTTGAAAGGGTCAATTCTTCAGGGTTCAGCCTTCTTAATGGTCCAACTCTCACATCTATCTATGCATGACTACTGGAAATACCGAGGGAGGGAAAAATGAGAGAATGATATTGAAACATATACACTGCCATATGTGAAATAGATAGTGAGTGGGAAGTTGCTGTATGATGTAGAGAGCTCATACTTGGAGCTCTTTGACAACCTAGAGGGATAGAATGCAGTGGGAGGTGGGAAGGAGGTTCAAGAGGGATAGGACATATGTATATCTAGGACTGATGCATGTTGAAATATGGTAGATACTAATACAATATTGTAAAGCAGTCATCCTCAAGTTAAAAATAAAAAAGTTCATTTATTAAAAAGTATGCCCATGCCCCTCAGGAAAGATCTTTGGTGTACAGCTGCCAGGAATTATAAAAGAGTATAATTCTTTCAATTGGTCTTCCCCCCCCCCTTTAATTCCTTTGAACTTTACATTTGCAAAATCTATCTTTTATGTACCTGTTTTATATATAAAAAAAAATTGGGAACACCTTACACTTACACCTTACACTCATTGTACAAATGAATACAAACACTTGCTGGTATTATAAAAATTCCATATGCTTTGTATATCCATATTCATATCTTTAGGGCTTCCCTGGTGGCTCAGAGGTTAAAGCGTCTGCCTGCAATGTGGGAGATCAGAGTTCGATCCCTGAGTCGGGAAGATCCCCTGGAGAAGGAAATGGCAACCCACTCCAGTATTCTTGCCTGGAGAATCCCATGGAGGCAGGAGCCTGGTAAGGTACAGTCCACGGAGTCGCAGAGTTGGACACGACTGAGTGACTTCACTTTCACTTCATTCATATCTTTAGAGCTATATTCATATATCCAAATGTTTAATATAAATGTAATTCCTTCTGATTAAAATTTCTATGGGAACTTGAAGAGATGTATGTTGTGCAGCTATGTTGGGACATAATCAGTGATATTGTTATTATAAGATGTAAGCTTGAAGTGGTTGGATATTTAAGTCATTAAACTCACCTTGCTCTCATTCCATACTCACAAACGACTTTGGCTGTGATTTGATTGCCCATGTGCTTTGGCTATGGAGACTCCCAGATGGTGCTAGCAGCAAAGAATCTGCCTACTAATGCAGAAGACATAAGAGATGTGGGTTCAATCCCTTGGTTGGGAGAATACCTTGGAGGAAGGCATGGCAGTCCACCCCAACATTCTTGCCTGGAGAATTCCATGGACAGTGGAGTCTGGAAGGCTATAGTCCATAGGATCACAGAGTAGAACATGACTGAAGAGACATAGCATGAACATGCAAGCTCATGTACTTTGACTAAAGGAAGAAAAATTAGTTGATTATAGACACACATGATAGTTCAGTCCTGTGTTTCAGTTATCAGTAGATCCAATTAGGGTCCTGATAAGGATAAACATCTCAGCCTTCACAAAATCTCTGGACCATTCCACTTGACTTCTCTGCAATAAATCTTCCATAACCTCAGTGAACATTTTCTTAGAGGGCATCTTCCTTGTGTGATTTATATGTACAAATATGGAAAGGGAGAGAAGACAAGTGTATACAGTATAAGGTTCTATATGTTTAACAAATTCTATGTATTTAATGAGTGTTTATGACATGAAATTATCCAGTATAATGTAGAGATATAACATATCTGTAATTATGATGAGAAAACAGTTCAAGATAGCCTTAATTGCATACTATTATTTCATGTTCAAGTGGTGATTCACTAAAGCTATAATTAAAAGGAATTTAATTTCAAAAATGCCATGTACAAAAATGTATGCATAAAAATTATGTGAATCTGTACATATAGCTGATATTATTGATTTGTGAAGATCAAGGAAACTGTCCACACAGTTATATGTCCTCTCAAAAAATGTTGAATCAGTGATTTGTTCTCTATATCTGTGAGTCTGCTTCTTTTTGTTATATTTACTAGTTTCTGATTTTTTTTTTTTTTTTTTTTAGATTACACATAAGTGGTATCATACAGTATTTGGCTTTCTCTGAGGGGGAGGGACAGCATAGAGTTGGGGGAGTGGGAGGTACAAATTAAGTGGTGTAAGATTAGCTCAAAGATGTACTATACAACATGGAGAATATTATCAATATTTGTAATAACTAATTAAAAGGAAACCTTTAAGAATTTTATAAAATATAAAAAGCATAAGACAATAAATTATATCACTTACATGTGTAATCTAAAACATGATACAAATGAATTTATTAACAAAAGAAAAATAGACTCACAGACACATAAATGAAATATATAGTTACCAAAGAGAAAAGATTGGGGGGTAGGGATAAATAGTTTGATGTTAGCAAATACAACCACTACATATAAAATAAACAATAAGGATTCATTGTATAGCACAGGGAACTATATTCAATATCTTATAATAAACTATACAGGGGAAGGATATGAAAAATAATGTAAATGTAAAAATGTAAATTGAGAAAAATAATCTAAAAATGTTGAATCAATCTAAACAAGAATTATTCAATTGGATTAGGAGGACCTTGTGGCCTTTTCAAAATATATACAGCCACCAATTGCTTCACCTGCTTCACTTGACACAACCTCCTCATCTCAAGAGGATCTCCTGAGATCTAGGGATTTTCACATATGGAAAAGGCCAGGGAGCTTCTTAACTTGGGAAATATTCCCTTAGACACTCAAAGACATTGTTCCTGTATGGCAACCTATTGATTTAATAATCAAATAGTAAGCATTCAATCACTTATTTTCTATATAATGAATTAACTTAAAATTTCCTGGTGGCTCAGGAAGTAAAGAATCGGTGTCAGTGCATGAGACCCAGGTGTAATCCAGGGTCAGGAAGATCCCCTGGATAAGGGCATGACAACCCACTTCAGTATTCTTGTCTGGAGAATTCCATGGACAGAGGAGCCTGGGGGACTACAGTCCATGGGGTCGCAAGAGTCAGACACAACAGAATGATTAACACTTTCACTTTTGCTTTTCAAAGTCTGGTAACTGGAAAGAAAACTCTCTTCCTTTTCTGTTTTTATTACAGAAGAAATTACAGAGAATACACTTGGTAGCAGGTAAGAAACAAAATCTCAAAGTTGCAAGAATAGTCTTCTGCCAACTTTATTCTAGCTACTGCTCTAGAAGATACTAGTTGAGACACTCCCACTATGTTAGTTCTTTTTTTTTTTTTTTAATGCATTTATTTTTTAATATAAGGATAATTGCTTTACAAAATTTTGTTGTTTTCTGTCAAACCTTAACATGAATCAGCCATAGTTATACACATGTCCCCTCCCTCTTGAAACTCCCTCCCATCTCCCTCTACGTCTGACCCCTCTAGTTTGGTGCAGAGCCCTTGTTTGAGTTCTCTGAGACATACAACAAATTCCCATTGTCTATCTATTTTACGAGAGCAATTCTCCTGGGTTCCCTTACCATACTACTTTCTGCCTGGACAACCTTTCCCAATAAAATATCTTGCTTTATCAGCACATGTGTCTCCTCATACAATTCATTTCCGAGTGTTAGACAAGAGCCCAGTTTCGGGTCCTGGAAGGGGTCCCCCTTCCTGCAAAAAATGGTGACTGTGCCAGGAATTTTTCTTCACTGCAACTGATATCCTGACCTCTTGGGGGTATTCAGGGACCAGCTTGCCAGCCAATGGACCAAACCCAGTGGCCACAACTGGGACCCTTATGTTCCTGTTCGCTTCCTGATGTATAGTGCCCGGACTGGGTAAGGAAAAAGAGATTTTATTGACCTTTCTCCCCTTCCCTCTCACTTTCCTCTCCTTAACCCTTCCTATTCTACCCCTTTTATCTAGTCCCCCGGTCCTGGACTCAGGAATCTGGTCAAAAGGCCTCAGCCTGAGCTTAGGATTGGAGACTGATCACCTTCTCTTGGCAGAGAAATATAATTTTGGTTCTGTTCTGGTCTCGTCCTGTTTCTGGTAGGGCCAAATTCTAGTCCTCCCTTTTCTGGAGGGACAGGGTAAAGTCCCATTATGCCTGGGTATCTGCAGGTGGCAGGAGACGTCTGTAAGGCCACCCCTTTTGCCCACCTCTCCCACCTCCTCCCCCTCTTCTTTCAACCTGGCTTCCTTTCCTCCCTTTGAAATCTTTGAAGACCTGGGATATTTTCAATTACTCTGTTACTACTTGGATCTGAAGTTCTGTGTCTCTTTAGGAGGTTTTGTGAGAGACTGTAATCTTGTGTTTAAGGGAGTGTCTAAAGAGGACTGCCAGGTCTATGTGTGTGTTTTATACTCTGGCTTCTGTATCGTGATTTTTGATGACCATTTTGCTTTGTTTGGCCACCATTTGCTTTAGACCTGCCACAATTTTGCTAGAACTTGATTGTCTCCCTGTGCCTTGAGACCAGGGCTCTCAGGAACACTTATCAAGACCATCTCTAACTCTTGGGACTGGGGGGGGGGGGGAGGAAAAAGCCTTTACAATTTTATTTATTCTAATCGATGTTTATAAACTAGTGCATTTTATATTGTAATATCTAATTCATGACTAAGCTCAGAAAGTGAAGCTAAACCTTGCTTTGTGTCTGTCTGAATAAGTCTCCAGATGTCTTTGTCTCTGGATAATATTTTTGAGATTTATTTGTAAATGATCTCTATTTAATTGGTTTAAAGAAAAGTAAGTGTGTATAAATCAAATAGTTCCAAATTAAACAATTGGGAAATATTCATAATTAAATACTTGATATTACTGTTTGTTTGTTGATCTAACTAATATAGACATGTCTTAAAGTAATTAACATTAAAAAGCAACATATTTTCAGGAAAAGGAAATAGGAACCCACTCCAGTATTGTTGTCTGGGGAATCTCATGGACAGAGAAGCCTGATGAGTTACAGTCTATGGGGGTCACAAAGAATAAGACATGACTGAAGTGACTTAGCAGCACCTATTTTACAAATGATACTGTTTCCATGTTACTCTCTTCATACATCTCACCCTCTCCTCCTTCTCCCAGTGTCCCTACATCTGATCTCTATGTCTGTTTCTCCATTGCTGCCCTGTAAATAGGTTCTTCGGTATCATCTTTCGAGATACCATATGTATGTGTTCAGTTCAGTTTAGTCACTGAGTAGTATCCGACTCTTTGTGACCCCCTGAACCCCAGCATGCCAGGCTACCCTGTCCATCACCATCTCCTGGAGTCTACCCCAAACCATGTGCATTGTGTTGGTGATGCCATCCAACCATCTCATTCTCCACTGTCCCCTTCTCCTCCTGCCCTTAATCTTTCCCAGTATCAGGGTCCTTTCAAATGAGTCAGCTCTTTGCATCAGGTGGCCGAAGTATTGGAGTTTAAGCTTCAACGTCAGTCCTCCCAATGAACACCCAGGACTGGCCTCCTTTAGGATGGACTGGTTGGATCTCCTTGGAAGTCCAAGGAACTCTCAAGAGTTTTCTCCAACAACACAGTTCAAAAGCATCAATTCTTTGGCACTCATACATGATCCCTGGAAAAACCATACCCTTGACTAGACAGACCTTTGTTGACAAAGTAATGTCTCTGCTTTCCTTCCAAGGAGTAAACGGCTTTTAATTTCATGGCTACAATCACCAGCTGCAGTGATTTTGGAACCTAGAAAAATAAAGTCAGCCACTGTTTTCACTGTTTCCCATCTATTTGCCATGAAGTGATGGGACCCAATGCCATGATCTCAGTTTTCTTAATGTTGAGCTTTAAGCCAACTTTTTCACTCTTGTCTTTCACTTTCATTAAGATCTGCATATTTGAGGTTATTGATATTTCTCCTGGCAATCTTGATTCCAACTTGTGCTTCCTCCAGCCCAGCATTTCTCATATGAGTTAGTATATGATATTTGTCTTTCTCTTTCTGACTTCACTCTGTATAATAGGTTCTAGGTTCATCCACCTCATTAGAATTGGTTCATATATCTTCCATTTTTTTGTCTAAGTAACTTTACATTATGCAAATGTATCACAACTTCTCTATCCATTCATCTGTTGATGGACATCTAGGTTGCTACCATGTTCTAACTATTGTAAACAGTGCTGCAATGAATATTGGGGTACATGTGTCTTTTTTAATTTTGCTTTCCTCAAGGTATATGCCTAAGAGTGGGATTGCTGGGTCATATGGTGGTTTTATTCCTACTTTTTTTTAAAGGAATCGCCATACCATCTTCCACAGTGGCTGTATCAATTTTTATTAACTAATTTATTTTAATTGGAGGTTATTTACATGTCCATCAGCAGTGCAAGAGAGTTACCTATTCTCCACACACTCTACAGCATTTATTGTTTGTATACTTTTTGACAGCGATGGGCACACCAGAGCGCTGGCGGCTGCGACGGGCACACCAAAGTGCAGGCGGCTGCAATGGGCGTGCCAAAGTGTGGCCGAGAGGAGCCACCCCACGTCCGAGGTCAGGGGCAGAAGCTGGGAGGACCCCATGCCCAAAGGGTGGCGGCCAAGAGGAGTTACCCCACGTCCGAGGTCAGGGAGGGTGGCCAACAGGAGATACCCAGCATCCGAGGTCAGGGGCAGTGATGAGAGGAGACACCAAACGTCCGAGGTCAGGGTCGGCGACGAAAGGAGATACCCAGTATCCAAGGTCAGGGGCGGTGACGAGAGGAGATACCCCATGTCCGAGGTCAGGGGCGGCGATGAGAGGAGTTACACCATGTCCGAGGTCAGGGGCGGTGACGAGAGGAGTTACCCCGAGTCCAAGGTCAGGGGCAGTGGGCGGGAGGAGCTACCCCACGCCCCTAGACCTGAGGCCAGGGGTGACGGGTGGAGGAGCTACCCCACGCCACTAAGCCCGAGGCAAAGGGTGGCGGCGGGGAGGAACAACCCCATGACCAAGGCCAGGGGTGGTGGCCAGGAGGACCAACCTCATGTCCAAAGAGCCGTGGCTGCACGGGCGCAGGAGGGCCTAGAGGAGCTATCCCACATTGAAGGTCAGGAAGGGCGGTGGTGAGGAGATACCCTTCTTCCTAGGTAAGGAGCAATGGCTGTGCTTTGCTGGAGCAGCCGTGAAGAGATACCCCATGCCCAAGGTAAGAGAAACCCAAGTAAGACCATAGGTGTTGCAAGAGGGTATCAGAGGGCAAACACACTGAAACCATAATCACAGAAAACTAGTCAATCTAATCACACTAGGACCACAGCCTTGTCTAACTCAATGAAACTAAGCCGTGCCCATGGGGCAACCCAAGACAGGCGGGTCATGGTGGAGAGATTTGACAGAATGTGCTCCACTGGAAAGGGAATGGCAAACCACTTCAGTATTCTTTCCTTGAGAACCCCATGAACAGTATGAAAAGGCAAAATGATAGGATACTGAAAGAGAAACTCCCCAGGTCAGTAGGTGCCCAATATGTTACTGGAGATCAGTGGAGAAATAACTCCAGAAAGAATGAAGGGATGGATCCAAAGCAAAAACAATACCCAGCTGTGGATGTGACTGGTGATAGAAGCAAGGTCCGATGCTGTAAAGAGCAATATTGCATAGGAACATGGAATGTCAGGTCCATGAATCAAGGCAAATTGGAAGTGGTCACACAAGAGATGGCAAGAGTGAATGTCGACTTTCTAGGAGTAGCAAACTGAAATGGACTGGAATGGGTGATTTTAACTCAGATAACCATTATATCTACTACTGTGGGAAGGAATCCCTCAGAAGAAATGGAGTTGCCATCATGGTCAACAAAAGAGCCAGAAATGCAGTACTTGGATGCAATCTCAAAAACAACAAAATGATTTCTGTTTGTTTCCAAGGCAAACCATTCAATATCACAGTAATCCAAGTCTATGCCCCAACCAGTAATGCTGAAGAAGCTGAAGTTGAACAGTTCTATGAAGACCTACAATACCTTTTAGAACTAACACCCCAAAAAGATGTCCTTTTCATTATAGGGGACTGGAATGCAAAAGTAGGAAGTCAAGAAACACCTGGAGTAACAGGCAAATTTGGCCATGGATTATGGAATGAAGCAGGGCAAAGACTAATAGAGTTTTGCCAAGAAAACACACTGGTCATAGCAAACACCCTCTTCCAACAACACAAGAGAAGACTCTATACATGGACATCACCAGATGGTCAACACTGAAATCAGATTGATTATATTCTTTGCAGCCAAAATTGAGAAGCTCTATACAGTCAACAAAAACAAGACTGGGAGCTGACTGTGGCTCAGATCATGAACTCCTTATTGGCAAATTCATACTTAAATTGAAGAAAATAAAGAAAACCACTAGACCATTCAGGTATGACCTAAATCAAATCCCTTATGATTATACAGTGGAAGTGAGAAATAGATTTAAGGGCCTAGACTTGATAGATAGAGTGCCTGATGAACTATGGAATGAGGTTCATGACATTGTACAGGAGACAGGGATCAAGACAATTCCCATAGAAAAGAAATGCAAAAAAGCTAAATGGCTGCCTGGGGAGGCTTTACAAATAGCTGTGAAAAGAAGAGAAGCGAAAAGCAAAGGAGAAAAGGAAAGATATAAACATCTGAATGCAGAGTTCCAAAGAATAGCAAGAAGAGATAAGAAAGCCCTCTTCAGCGATCGGTGCAAAGAAATAGAGGAAAACAATAGAATGGAAAGATTAGGGATCTCTTCAAGAAAATCAGAGATACCAAAGGAACATTTCATGCAAAGATGGGCTCGATAAAGGACATAATTGGTATGGACCTAAAAGGAGCAGAAGATATTAAGAAGAGACAGCAAGAATTCACAGAAGAACTGTACAAAAAAGATCTTCATGACCCAGATAATCACGATGTTGTGATCACTGACCTAGAGCCAAACATCCTGGAATGTGAAATCAAGTGGGCCTTAGAAAGCATCACTACAAAAAAAGCTAGTGGAGGTGATGGAATTCCAGTTGAGCTATTCCAAATCCTGAAAGATGATGCTGTGAAAGTGCTGCACTCAATATGCCAGCAAATTTGGAAAACTCAGCAGTGGCCACAGGATTGGAAAATATCAGTTTTCATTCCAATCCCAAAGAAAGGCAATGCCAAAGAATGCTCAAACTATAACACAATTGCACTCATCTCAAATGCTAGAAAAGTAATGCTTAAAATTCTCCAGCCAGGCTTCAGCAGTATGTGAACCGTGAACTTCATGATGTTCAAGCTGGTTTTAGAAAAGGCAGAGGAACCAGAGATCAAATTGGCAACATCCGCTGGATCATGGAAAAAGCAAGAGAGTTCCAGAAAAACATCTATTTCTGCTTTATTGACTATGCCAAAGCCTTTGACTGTGTGGATCACAATAAACTGTGGAAAATTCTGAAAGAGAGATGGGAATACCAGACCACCTGACCTGCCTCTTGAGAAATTTGTATGCAGGTCAGGAAGCAACAGTTAGAACTGGAAATGGAACAACAGACTGGTTGCAAATAGGAACAGGAGTATGTCAAGGCTGTGTATTGTCACCCTGTTTATTTAACTTCTATGCAGAGTACATCATGATAAACTCTGGACTGGAAGAAACACAAGCTGGAATCAAGATTGCCAGGAGAAATCTCAATAACCTCAGATATGCAGATGACACCACCCTTATGGCAGAAAGTGAAGAGGAACTAAAAGCCTCTTGATGAAAGTGAAAGTGGAGAGTGAAAAAGTTGGCTTTAAGCTCAACATTCAGAAAACAAAGATCATGGCAACCAGTCCTATCTCTTCATGTGAAATAGATGGGGAAACAGTGGAAACAGTGTCAGACTTTATTTTTCTGGGCTCCAAAATCACTTCAGATGGTGACTGCAGCCATGACATTAAAATACGCTTACTCCTTGGAAGGAAAGTTATGACCAACCTAGATAGCACATTCAAAAGCAGAGACATTACTTTGCCAACAAAGGTTCATCTAGTCAAGGCTATGGTTTTTCCTGTGGTCATGTATGGATGTGAGTGTTGGACTGTGATGAAGGCTGAGCGCTGAAGAATTGATGCTTTTGAACTGTGGTGTTGGAGAAGACTCTTGAGAATCCCTTGGACTGCAAGGAGATCCATCCAGTCCATTCTGAAGGAGATCAGCCCTGGGATTTCTTTGGAAGGAATGATGCTAAAGCTGAAACTCCAGTACTTTGGCCACCTCATGTGAAGAGTTGACTCATTGGAAAAGACTCTGATGCTGGGAGTGATTGCGGGCAGGAGGAGAAGGGGACGACATAGGATGAGATTGCATCACTGACTCAATGGACGTGAGTCTGAGTAAACTCTGGGAGTTGGTGATGGACAGGGAGGCCTGGCGTGCTGCGATTCATGGGGTCGCAAAAGTCGGACACAACTGAGCAACTGATCTGATCTGATCTGATACTTTTTGATGATGACCATTCTGACCAGTATAATGTGATATCTCATTGTAGTTTTGATTTACATTTCTCTAATAATGATCAACATTGAGCATCTTTTCACTTATTTGTTAGTCATCTGCGTGTCTTCTTTGGAGAAATGTGTTTAGGTTTTTTCCCCACTTTTTTATTGGTTCTTTGTTTTTATGTTGTTACGTTGTATGAGCTGCTTGTGTATTTTGGAAACTAATCTTTTATCACTTGTTTCATTTGCTATGGTTTTCTCTCATTCTAAGTTTGATCTTTTCACCTTATTTATAGTTTCCTTTACTGTGCAAAAGCTTTTAAGTTTAATTAGATCCCACTTGTTTACTTTCATTTTTATTTGCATTACTCTAGGAGGTGGGTCATAGCAAATCTTTTTTGACTTATGTCATCAAAGGTTTCATCTATGTTTTCCTCTAAGAGTTTTATAGCTTCTGGTTTTATATTTCGGCCTTTTTTTTTTTTTAATCTATTTTGAATTTATTATTGTGTATAGTGTTAGGAAGTGTTTTAATTTCATTCCCTTTTATGTAGCTGTCCTATTTTCCTAGCACCATTTATTGAAGAAGCTGTTCTAGTCCCATTCTATTTTCTTACCTCTTCTGCCAAAAATAAGGTGCATGGGCCTTCCCTGATAGCTCAGTTGGTAAAGAATCTACCTGCAATGCAGGAGACCCTGGTTCGATGTCACAGTGGAAATGACAAATAGATTCAAGGATTAGATCTAATAGACAGAGTGCCTGAAGAACTATGAAGGAGATTCCTGACATTGTGCAGGAGGCAGTGATCAAGACCATCCCCAAGAAAAAGAAATTCAAAAAAGTAAAATGGTTTTCTGAGGAGGGCTTATAAATAGCTGAAAAGAAGAGAAACTAAAGGCAAAGGAGAAAAAGAAAGATATACCAATTCAAATAGAGAGTTCCAAAGAATAACAAGAAGAGAAAAGAAAGTCTTCCTTACTGATCAATGCAAAGAAATATAGGGGGAAAAAAATAGAATGGGACAGACTAGAGATCTCTTCAGGAAAATTAGAGATACCAAGAGAATATTTCATGAAAAGATGAGCACAATAAAACAGAAATGGTATGGACCTAACAGAAGCAGATGATATTAAGAAGGGGTGGCAAGAATACACAGAAGAACTATACAAAAAATGGTCTTCACGACCAAGATAACCATGATGGTGTGATCACTTGCCTAGGGCCGACATCCTGGAATGTGAAGTCAAGTGGGCCTTAGAAAGCATCACTACAAACAAAACTAGTGGAGGTGATAGAATTCCAGTTAAGCTATTTCAAGTAGCTATTTCAAATCCTAATAGGTGATGCTCTTAAAGTGCTGAACTCAATATGCCAGCAAATGTGGAAAACTCAGCAGTGGACACAGGACTGGAAAAGGTCAGTTTTCATTCCAATCCCAAATAAAGGCAATTCCAAAGAATGCTCAAACTACGGCACAATTGCACTCATCTCACACGCTAATAAAGTAATGCTCAAAATTCTCCAAGCCAGGCTTCAACAATACGTGAACCATGAACTTCCAGATGTTCAAGCTGCATTTAGAAAAGGCAGAGGAAGCAGAAATCAAATTGCTAACATCCATTGGATCATCAAAAAAGCAAGATAATACCAGAAAAACATGTAATTTTCCCTTATTGATTAAACCAAACTTTTGACTATGTAGATCACAACAAACTGTGGACAATTCTTAAAGAGATGGGAGTATCAGATGACCTCACCTGCCTCCTGAGAAATCTGTATACAGATCAAGAAGCAACAGTTAGAACCAGACATGGGGCAACAGACTGGTTCCAAATTGGGAAAGGAGTACGTCAAGGTTATATATTATCACCCTGCTTATTTAACTTAAATGTAGAGTACATCATGCGATATGCCCAGTTGGATGAAACACAAACTGGAATCAAGATTGCTGGGAGAAATATCAGTAACTTCAAGTATACAGATGACACCACCCTTATGGCAGAAAATTAAGAATTAAAAAGCCTCTTAATGAAAGTGAAAGAAGAGAGTGAAAAATATGGCTTTAAAATCAACATTCAAAAAGCAAAGATCATGGCATCTAGTCTCATCACTTCATGACAAATAGATGGGGAATAATGGGAACAGTGAGAGACTTTATTTTTTTGATCTCCAAAATCATTACAGATGGTGACTGTAGCCATGAAATTAAAACACATTTGTCCCTTGGAATAAAAGATATGCCCAACCACGACAGCATATTAAAAAGCAGAGATATTATTTTGCCAACAAAGGTCCATCTAGTCAAAGCTATGGTTTTTCCAGTAGTCATATATTGATGTAAGAGTTGTACTATAAAGAAAGCTGAACACTAAAGAATTGATGCTTTTGAACTGTGGTTTTGGAGAAGACTCTTGTGTGTCCCTTGGACTGCCAGGAGATCAAGCCAGTCAACCCTAAAGGAAATCAGTCCTGAATACTCATTGGAAGGATTGATGTTGAAGCTGAAACTCCAACACTTTGGGAACCTGATGCAAAGAATTGACTCATTGGAAAAGATTCTGATGCTGGTATGGATTGAAGGCAGGAGGAGAAGGGGACGACAGAAATTGAGATTGTTGGATGGTATCACCAACTCGAAGGACATAATATGTGTTAGGTTCGGGAGTTGGTGATGGACAGGGAGGCCTGGCGTGCTGTAATCTACGAGCTTGGAAATAGTCGGACACAACTGAGCGACTGAACTGAAGTGAACTAAAGGTTTTATCTACAAACTGAAGTTTTGTGTACAGAGTCGAACACGACTGAGTGACAAACACACACACACACAATTTATGTTTAACACTGTATAACTTTAAGGTATACAATATGATGATTTGATATACATATATATTATGAAATCATTACCAATGATAAAGATAGTTACATCCATTACCTCACATGGTCACTTTTTTTTCTTTTTTTTTTTGTGGTAAGAATATTTAAGATTTAATGTAGCAATTTTTTGGAGAATGCAATAGCACCCCACTCCAGTACTCTTACCTGCAAAATACCATGGACGGAGGAGCCTGGTAGGCTGCAGTCCATGGGGTTGCTAAGAGTCGGACACTACTGAGGGATTTCACTTTCACTTTTCAGTTTCATGCATTGGAGAAGGAAATGGCAACCCACTCAAGTGTTCTTGCCTGGAGAATCCCAGGGATGGGGGAGCCTGATGGGCTGCCATCTTTGGGGTCGCACAGAGTCAGACATAACTTAAGTAATTTAGCAGCAGCAGAAGTGTAGGGTGAGATTTGCAGTGAATTGTTTGTTTGTTTCCCCCTCTGATGGGCAAGGGCTGAATGATGTGGTAATCCTGTATGTTGATTATAGTATTTATATTTTTGTCTTTTTTTTTTTTTTTTCTTTCTTGATGTGTCCTGAACAGTATTCTACTGGGATTTGGGTGATGCCAGGACTTGTATACAAGTGGTTGTGTTTCTGGGAGCTCTCACTAATTGATATTAACTAGGGTTAGAAGTTCTCTGGTAGTCTAGGGTGTTGGAGTCAGCAGTCTCACTCCAAAGGCTCAGGGCTTGATCCCTGGCCAGGAATCAAAATTCCACACGTGGTGTTTTATGGCATCAGTTCAGTTAAGTTCAGTCGATCAGTCATTTCTGACTCTTTGCGACCCCATGAATTAAAGCATGCCAGGCCTCCCTATCCATCACCAACTCCCTGAGTTCACTCAAGCTCGTGTCCATCGAGTTGGTGATGTTATCCAGCCATCTCATCCTCTGTCGTCCCCTTCTCCTCCTGCCTCCAATCCCTCCCAGCATCAGTCTTTTCCAATGAGTCAACTCTTCGAATGAGGTGGCCAAAGTACTGGAGTTTCAGCTTTAGCATCATTCCTTCCAAAGAACACCAAGGACTGATCTCCTTTAGAATGGACTGGTTGGATCTCCTTGCAGTCCAAGGGACTCTCAAGAGTCTTCTCCAACAACACAGTTCAAAAGCATCAATTCTTTGGCGCTCAGCTTTCTTCACTGTCCAACTCTCACATCCATACCTGACCACTGGAAAAACCATAACCTTGACTACATGGACCTTTGTTGGCAAAGTAATGTCTCTGCTTTTGAATATGCTATCTAGGTTGGTCATAACTTTTCTTCATCAAATATGATTAAAACAAGTAGTCAGAAATGAGAAACCAAAGATGAACCTCGGACAAAGGGCAGTTAGAAAATCAGGGAAATAATAATTAAAATATTGGAATATGCACATATGCACATATAATCATAAGCAAAATCAAAACAGTGCAACAAAAATAAACTACAGTAAACTGAGCCAGTGAACAAAGGAAACCAAAAATGATATCCACCAGTTAAGAACAAAATTACCTAAAGCACAAACTAGAATACAAAACTAAAGCAAGGTGCCAACTGGGGAGTAAAACATTGAAAACAAAGCTACCAATAATGTGAGATAAAGGAAAGACAGACAAGGAAGAAAGGAAGAATAGTAATGTAAAGCTAAATTGAGGTAGGTAAAGAAGACTTACATATATTAAAGATTAACTGCAAGGGGAAAAGAACAGTAGGACAAGCAAATAAAGGAATAAATGTATAAAAATAATAATAAATTTAAAATTTAAAAAAATAAATAAATAAAATAAAAAAAGGAAAACTCCACAGAACATCAAAAGACCAATGAAGAAGCAGAGGTTTATGACAGCAATAGAAAATGTGATTAAAAAACAGCTCAAAAGCCTAATTTGAGTTCATAGTGCTAATAAAACTGACAATTACAATGGAGGAAATTAAAGAAAAAATAAAAAAAAATCCAAAAGAAACTACACAACAAGTCAAAATATAAGAATAATAATTGTTTTCCCGAGTCTCTGCTGTCAGCATCCTTTCCCTCACTGTGAGTCACAGTCCTACCTCCCTAGGATGCTCTTCAACACTGTGCTGATCTCTGGTCCTGCTGTAGGGGAAGCTCAGGCTCTAATCTGGTCCTGCTCCTGTATGTTCTTGCCTCTAATATCCACAGCTATCAGAACTAATATATTTTCTTTTGTGGGAGCTCTCAATGTCATTTTACATATGCCATAAACACAGAGTCTACCTAGTTGATCATGTGGATTTAATCTGTAACTTGTACAGCTGGTGGGAAGGTTCTGAATCTTCTTCACTTGTTACACTGCCCCTGAGTTTCAACTGTGGTTTCATTTCCCCTCTGCATGTGGGTCATCCACTGGGGTTTACTCCTGAGGCTCTCCTGGTGGATTTAGGTTTGCACTAGTGAGGGCCAAGTGTGGAGGTAATGAAGCTACTTGGGTTGAAGGAGTTCTGAAACCAGGCAGCACCAGGTAGTCAGGGAAGTTTGTGGCTAGGGCAGCAGGAAATATAGTGGTCAAAACGGTATGGAAACCCACTCCAGTATTCTCGCCTGGAGAACCCCACTGACAGAGAAGCCTGTCAGAAGCCTGTCAGGCCACAGCCCACAGTGTCACAAAGATTTGGACAAGACCAAAGTATTCCTGCATGCATAGGTGCAAGACTTTTTTTGGCTGTGGCAGCTCTGTACCAGTGAGAGTTGAGCCCCTTCGTCACAGGGACTCTGATGGTGCCAAGTGTGTAGGGACACAGACTTCCTCAGCACAGGAGTATTTTTTTGAGCCTCTGGAAGTTGGTGATAAGAAAGCCTTTTTGGCCAGTCTTTATCTGTAGCCCTCCTTGCCACCCTCCCCCCCCCCCAATTCAGCCACTTAGAGGGCTCCCTTGCCTGTGGTCCTTCCTTGTTGTTTAGCATGTCAGGCACATAAAGGGCCCCACTTAGCTGGGGCTTTACTCTGTAGTTCAGCACATCAGATACTTAAAAGGACACCCTGGTTCAGGTCCTACTCTATTGCTCCACATATCAGGTTCTTGATGGGCCACCCTCTCTATTGTTTCAGCTGCTGATGCTGGCGTGTGGGGAGGTGATGGCTCCACCCCCTACACATGACAGCAGTATCGCCTTCTTCCATGTCTGCCTGGCTTTCCTTTGCAGTCATTTCCCACCACAATCTTCTCCCTCACGTCCCCCTGGTCCATCTGTCTGCAGTCAACAGCAGCTCTCGCCCTGGGATTGCTCCACAATCCCCAGCTGCTGAACCTTCTAGGGGACCTGCATCCCTGTCTTGGGTACATATGGCTACAGCAAGGATTGCATGATTCTCATTCCATTTAGGATGCCACAGATCGGCTGCTTCACTCTAAGCCTTACATGTTTCTCCTCTGACCCAGACAATTGCCCCGATGTGGGGATCAGACCCTTGCTTCAGTTCCCCCACCTGCCAAGGGCAGGTCCAATCCTACTAACACTCCTGTTTTCCACCCAGTCCCTTCATCCTACTGAATTTTGCAATGTTCTATATATTCTTTTCTGGTAGTCAGGTACTCCTGTCTGCTCTCAGCTGGTGTTCTGCAAGCACTTCTGTGTCTGAAGGTGTATTCCTGATGTATCCGTGGAGAGAGATGTACTCCGTGTCCACCTGTTCTTCTGCCACCTTGCCCCTCTGTATTAGTTCTTATTCACCCGTTATTCTTTCCATCCATCTAGCTAGTCTCCTACATTTTTTCACCTTCTCTTTCTTGCTTAATTGCACTCTGATAGTTGCTGCCCTCTAGCTAAGATTATACTATGCACCTGATGCTTACTTCTCTAAGACAACACTCCCTAACACTCCTTTCATTTTTGCGTATTCTTTACTCCAGAAAGAAGGTCACGGGACGATAACCTCGAGGACAACCATTACCTGTTCTGGACCCACCTGATGCCAGTCTTAATGACCTCAATGCCCCCAGGAGGAAAGAAGAATACACCACCACACCAGCCCCATCCTTACCTACAGCCCTATTTTCCACACTGAAACTATAAGAGCCCTTTCTATTTCCTAAAAAGGGGAGCACAGTCTTGGAGGCATTAGCCCGCTATGCTCCGCTTTGCCTGGCAAAGTAATAAAACGACTTACTATCTTCTACTCCTCCAAAGCTCTTTCTCCACATTTCTACTTAGCACCATTGAACAGGGGCCAGATTTTCGGCAATACTATCTTAATTTAAGGAAGCATAAAAAGATATCCCAAAAGTACACAACTAATTTGTGAAAAAGATAGATTTTCTATTGTCATTTTCCAACTTGTCATTCAAACATGGCTTAAATTTAGATCAAATTAATCACTTTACCATAAGTAAGGTGAGAATTCTAACTGCTATATTTCTCTCATTCTCTCACAGAACCTGGTGATTATTTTGAATTATTCAAAATTTTGACTTTGGTGACAAATATTCTACTTTTGTTGTATTAAACCTCATTTGCTTCTAAAATAAAATATTTTTTAGAAGCAACATCTATTTCTCAAGTTTCACAAGTTTTAATCTCCTCCCCCCCCCCCGAAATATCCTGATTAATGATATCCTTAGTTAAACAAGGTTCATTTTAGGCAGACAAAGAAAGTTGATGCTTTCAACTTGTTAGATAAGCAATCTGGAAGATCTGCTAAAATATCACTAAATGATCTTTTAGTCTAGCTTCTGATATTTTTTCTTCTTTCTTCATTTGATGATGCTATTTATGTGGCCATATTCTTTCTTTTCTAGCTCTACATTTTCCTGTCCCACTAGAGTAAGTCATGGGATGTATGTTTTCTTCTTATTTTTCTAAAAGCATTAACTGCCTTAAGCCAAATATGATCAGTGTAAAATTTATCTGACAAATGCTTGGTGAAATCCACCAAATGATTTTCACATCACAAATTAAAAAAAAAAAAAAAAAAAAAAAGCCTTGAGAGGCAAATCTACAGATTTTGAAACAGCACTTTAAAAATTGGCAGAATAATCTTCTGTATGGCCCAAAGCAAGATGTAAATTAAGAAGCAATACACTTTGAGTCTAATGGAGCATGTACTTATAAATTCATGGATCCATTCAACTCATGTAAATAGCTTACACGTTGTACCTCCCAAGAATAATTTCCCAACATTAAAGAATTTGAAATTATAAATATTAAGACAGAAAATTTTCTGTGCATTTCTTTTAGAATAATTTTGGAGAGATTAGAAAGGAGAATAATTCTTATTTGTTAATTTGCATTCTAATTGTATATTTTATAGGTTGACTGTCAAAAGAATTGAAAAAGCTTTGGGCAAAATCTGCAGGAGGGATGTGTCTATTGTCATTTGAAAATAGATGTTTGCTAGCCTGTTAGCAAGACAGCAATGTGTTCATGAGCCAGCAGGCATTTAGCATTTGGACAACAACATGACCCTTTAGTGTTCAAAGTGTTAGAACCTGGATTTATTAATTAGACAACGATCGAAATCCTTAGAAAACTAAAAATAAACTATTGCTGCTGCTAAGTCGCTTCAGTCATGTCCGACTCTATGCGACCCCATAGATGGCAGCCCACCAGGCTCCCCCGTACCTGGGATTCTCCAGGCAAGAATACTGGAGTGGGCTGCCATTTCCTACTCCATAAAATAAACTATCAATAGTGACTAACTGGGGGGGGGGGGCGGGGGCGTTTCTTGTTTAAGAGGATTTTTTAAATTTCTCCAGATATGTTACTAACTTCAAGCTTTAAAAGGTCATCCAGGTCAGATCAGTCATATTATCTGTACATAAATGCATGTGGTATAATTTGAAAAAAGAAGAAAAAAATTTGAGTCAATATTGCATAGAAGACCAAGGAAAACTTAACCTAGAAAATAAAATAATGGTTTCAAAGATAGGTTGCCAAATATTTAATGGACACTTATGATGCAAATCTAAAAGAGTAGTATTTTTTAATTTTATTATTATTTATTTATTTTTTTACTGATCATCATTACCTGTAGCATCTTTGTTCAATGACCAGGGATTGAATTTACACCTCCTTTAATGGAAGCACCTTAATCTTAACCAGTGGAACACCAGGAATTCCCAGGTAACATTAAATATATTTGAAATGTTGCACAATGTAGCAAAAAACATTTGTATGCTGATTGTATATTGTAACAAGAAAGCTTTCATAAGAACTGCTGCTGCTGCTGCTAAGTCGCTTCAGTCCTGTCCGACTCTGTGTGACCCCATAGACGGCAGCCCACCAGGCTCCCCTGTCCCTGGGATTCTCCAGGCAAGAACACTGGAATGGGTTGCCATTTCATTTTCCAATGCATGAAAGTGAAAAGTGAAAGTGAAGTCGCTCAGTCGTGTCCGACTCTTAGCGACCTCATGGACTGCAGCCTACCAGGCTCCTCCGTCCGTGGGATTTTCCAGGCAAGAGTACTGGAGTGGGGTGCCATTGCCTTCTCCATTCATAAGAACAGTTAACTCAAAAGAACAAAAGCAGATTTTCTGACATGATCACCAAAACAGAAATATTTGAGTTTGCAGGAACCAAGGATAAATGCCAGAAAGCTAAAAATGACAGCTTTTTAAAAAATGGGATAAAAATGATTTTAGACAGCATCAGGCTGCTAAACCCCTAATAGTAATTATAATAAAGGGAAAACTCTAGAAGAGCAAGTTAAAGTACTGTTTTGGATAAATTTTCAGAAAATGTATAAAATGTGATGACATCATATTTAAGAACTAGTCTTCAAGATGTATCAGAACTTTTAGCAGTAGATACAACAAAGAGAAAATAGTGGAGAAATTGGAGAAATAACAAATATCAGAAAATAGAAGCCAGTGTCAAAAATTAAAGTATTTTGTTAATTTCCAAGATATTAAGCATGGTTATATGTTTCCATATAATTGTTTCCAAACCAGTCCAAGTCTTCATGACTAATTTTACAAACCAAAGTCTCAAGTTCCTTGGAAATATGGGTACATGTGGGCAGAATAATAGCCACAATAGTTCAAGGAAAATTCATTTGTTTCCTGGAGGAATTAAAATTACTTGAGTAAACAGGCAGATATAAGCAAGGGATTTTAAAACACTGAAATGAATTTAGTATTAAAAATTTCATATCTGGTTGGATTAAATCTGCTATTGTTTTCCTGAGTGTTTTTGCCCATGAGAAATATTGGACTGTAGTTCTCCTTTTTTTGCAAGGTCTTTACCTAGTTTTAGCAGAGAAATGATCTCATGAAATGAACTAGGAAGCATTCCCTCTACTTCTGTTTTCTGAAAGGGACAGGAGAGAAAGTCTATAATTTATTTTTTGGATATTCAATGGAATATATGAGTGAAACCATCTAGGCTGGGTGTTTTCTTTTTTGTAAAGTTATTAGTAATTCAACTTGCTTAATAGACATAATCCTATTTATTATCCTTTTGTGAGTTTTGGTAGTATGTGTTATTTAAGGAATAGGCCCAGTACTTTGTCGTTTATCGTTTTAGTTACTGAGTCATGCCCAACTCTTTTTGCAACTCCATGGACTATAGCCCACCAGGATCCTCTGTCCATGGAATTGCAGGGCAAAATACCAGAGTGGATTGCCATTTCTTTATCCAGGGCATGTTTCCAAACCAAGGATCAAACTCACATGTCCTGTATTGGCAGGCAGATTCCTTATGATCCACCAGGAAGTCAGGCTCATTACATATAAGACAACAAAAACGGAAACAGAGTCGTTCATACTTTCCTCTTCGTACTGTTCATGGGATACTTATGGTAAGAAAACTAGAGTAGTTTGCCATTTCCTCCTCCAATGGACCAAGTTTTGTAAGCACTTTCCACTATGGCCCATGCATCTTGGTTGGCCTCTGCATGGCATAGCTGATGGCTTCATTGAGATATGCAAACCCCTTAAGAGTGACGAGGCTCTGAGAGACTACACTAAAGCTTTTCATGGTGTGGATCAAAGCAAACTGTGGGAAAGTCTTAAAGAAATGAAAATACCAGACCACCTTATATGTCTCCTGAGAAACTTGTAGGTGAATTAATAAGCAACACTTAGACTCTTACATGGAATAACCAACTGGTTCAAAATTGTAAAAGGAGTACAACAAATTTGCATATTGTCACCCTATTTATTTAACTTTTATACAGAGGACATCATATGAAATGTTGAGCTAGATGAATCACAAGCTGGAATCAAGATGGCCAGGAGTAATATCAATGACCTCAGATATTCAAATGATACGACTGTAGTGGCAGAAAGAGAAAAGGAACTAAAGAGCCTCTTAATGAGGGTAAAGAGGAGAGTGAAAAAACTGGTTTGAGAATCAACATTCAAAAAACTAAGATCATGGCATCTTGTCCCATCACTTCATGGCAAATAGAAGGGGAAAGTGGAAATAGTGCCAGATTTTATTTTCTTGGGCTCTGAAATCCCTGTGGACATTGACTGCAGCCATGAAATCAAAAGACACTTGTTCCTTGGAAACAAGCAGAAAGCTACAACAAACCTAGATAGCATATTAAAAAGCAGAAACATCACTTTCCTGACAAAGGTCCGTGTAGTCAAAGCTATGGTTTTTCCAGTACTCATGTATGGATGTGAGAGTTGAACTATAAAGAAATCTGCATGCCAAGGAATTGATGCTTTCGAATTATGGTGCTTGAGAATCCCTTGGACTGTAAGGAGATCAAACAACTCAATCCTAAAGGAAATCAACCCTGAATATTCACTGGAAGGACTAATGCTGAAGCTGAAGCTCCAATATTTTGGCCATCTGATGTGAAGACTCATTGGAAAAGACATTGATGCTGGGTAAGATTGAAGAGAAGACAGTGGCAGAGAATGAGACAGTTAGATAGCATCATTAACTCAACGGACATGAATCTGAGCAAACTTCAGGAGATAGTGAAGGACAGGGAAGCCTGGCTCGGTATAGTCCATAGGGTTGCAAAATGTTGGACATGAGTTAGCAACTGAACATACTTTCCTTTATTATCAATTTAATGGCTTGTAAGGCTGAAAAAGCTGATGTTGAATGGTTCTATGAAAACCTACAAGATCTTCTAGAACTAATACCAAAAAAAAAAAAAAAAATGTCCTTTTCATTATAGGGGACTGGATGCAAAAGTAGGAAGTCAAGAAACGCTTGGAGTAACAGGCAAATTTGGCCTTGGAGTATAGAATGAAGCAGGGCAAAGTCTAACAGAGTTCTGCCAAGTGAACGCATTGGTCATAACAAACACCTTCTTCCAACAACACAAGAGAAGACTCTACACATGGACATCACCAGATGGTCAACACTGAAATCAGATTGATTATATTCTTTGCAGCAAAAGATGGAGAAGCTCTATACAGTTAGCAAAAACAAGACCAGGAATGGACTGTGGTCAGATCATGAACTCCTTATTGCCAAATTCTTAAAGACTTAAATGGAAGAAAGTGGGGAAAGCCACTAGACCATTCAGGTATGACCTAAATCAAATCCCTTATGACTATATAGTTGAAGTGAGAAATAGATTTAAGGGACTAGATCTGATAGACAGAATGCCTGATGAACTATGGATGGAGGTTCCTGACGTTGTACAGGAGACAGGGAGCAAGAACATCCCCAAGAAAAAAGAAATGCAAGAAAGCAAAATGGCTGTCTGAGGGGCATTACAAATAGCTGTAAAAAGAAGAGAAGTGAAAAGCAAAGAAGA
Source organism: Bubalus kerabau (assembly GCF_029407905.1). Classification (NCBI taxonomy): domain Eukaryota; kingdom Metazoa; phylum Chordata; class Mammalia; order Artiodactyla; family Bovidae; genus Bubalus; species Bubalus kerabau. Next base: position 11,915,697 of record NC_073632.1, on the reverse strand, counting down.
AAAGGAAAGATATATCCATTTGAATGCAGACTTCCAAAGAATAGCAAGGAGAGATAAGAAAGGCTTCCTCAGTGATCTATGCAAAGAAATAGAGGAAAACAATAGAACGGGAAAGACTAGAGATCTCTTCAAGAAAATTAGAGATACAAACGGAACATTTCATGCAAAGATGGGCTCAATAAAGGACAGAAATGGTATGGACCTAACAGAAGCAGAAGATATTAAGAAGAGGTGGCAAGAATACACAGAAGAGCTATAAAAACAAAACAAAACAACTTTATGAACTAGATAATCATGATTGTGTGATCACTCACCTAGATCCAGACATCCTGGAATGTGAAGTCACGTGGGGCTTAAGAAGCATCACTATGAACAAAGCTAGTGCAGGTGATGAAATTCCAGTTGAGCTATTTCAAATCCTAAAACATGATGCTGTGAAAGTGCTGCATTCAATATGCCAACGAACTTAGAAACCTCAGCTATGGCCACAGGACTGGAAAAGGTCAGTTTTCATTCTAATTCCGAAGAAATGCAATGCCAAAGAATGCTAAAACTACTGCACAATTACACTCATCTCACACGCTAGTAAAGTAAGCCTCAAAATTCTTCAAGCCAGGATTCAGCAATATGTAAATCGTGAACTTGCAGATGTTCAAGCTGGTTTTAGAAAATAAAGAGGAAGCAGAGATCAAATTGCCAACATCTTCTGGATCATAGAAAAAGCAAGAGAGTTCCAGAAAAAACATCTATTTCTGCTTTATTGACTATGTCAAAGCCTTTGACTATGTGGATCACCATAAACTCTGGAAAATTCTGAAAGAGATGGGAATACCAGACCACCCAACCTGCCTTTTTAGAAACCTGTTTGCCGGCCAGGAAGCAACAGTTAGAATTGGACATGGAACAACAGACTGGTTCCAAATAGGAAAAGGAGTACATCAAGGCTGTATATTGTCACCCTGTTTATTTAATGCATATGCAGAGTACATTGAGAAATGCTGGGCTGGAGGAAGCATAAGCTAGAATCAAGATTGCCAGTAGAAATATCAATAACCTCAGATATGCAGATGACACCACCCTTATGGCAGAAATTGAAGAAGTAAAGAGCCTGTTGATGAAAGTGAAAGAGGAGAGTGAAAAAGTTGGCTTAAAGCTCAACATTTAGAAAACTAAGATCATGGCACCCAGTCCCATCACTTCATGGCAAATAGATGGGGAAACAGTAGAAACAATGGCTGACTTTATTTTTCTGGGCTCCAAAATCACTGCAGAAGGTGATTGCAGCCATGAAATTAAAAGACGCTTGCTCCTTGGAAGGAAAGTTTTGACCAACCTAGACAGTATATTAATAAACAGAGACATTACTTTCCCAACAAAGGTCCGCCTAGTCAAGGCAATGTTTTTTCCAGTAATCATGTATGGATGTGAGAGTTGGACTGTAAAGAAAGCTGAGCACAGAAGAATTGATGCTTTTGAACTGTGTTGTTGGAGAAGACTCCTAAGAGTCCCTTCGACTGCAAGGAGATCCAACCAGTCCATCCTAAAGGAGATCAGTCCTGGGTGTTCATTGGAGAGACTGATGTTGAAGCTTAAACTCCAATACTTTGGCCACCTGATTCGAAGAGCTGACTCATTTGACAAGACCCTGATGCTGAGAAAGACTGAGAGCAGGAAGAGAAGGGGATGACAGAGGATAGGATGGTTGGATGACATCACGGACACAATGAACATGGGTTTGGGTGGATTCCGGGAGTTGGTGATGGACAGTGAGACCTGGCATGCTGTCGCAAAGAGGTGTCACAAAGAGGCGGATATGACTGAGTGACTGAGCTGAACTGAAGGCCAACATTAATGACTCCTTCATTTCTGGTTATATGTGCCTTCTCTTTTTCCTTGGTTAGCCAGCCAGAGGTTAATCAATTTTATTTATCTTTCAAAGTTTAAACATTTTTTTTTCATTTTTTTTCTCTATCCTTTTTGATAAATTGTGGTTTAACTTTCATTTAGTCTGAAATACTTTAAAATTTCTTTTGAGATTTATTCTTATATTTAGGTATTATTATAAGTTTGTTTTTTAATGACCAACTATTTGAGGTTTTTCCAGCTATCTTTTTGTAATTTAGAGTATTAAATGCATATATTAGAAATCCTCAACAAAATATTAATAAATCAGATAAAATGTATAAATTTAAATATAGTACAAAATAATTGGAATTTATTAAAGGTCTGAAAGTCTGGTCCAATATTAAAAGCTAAATCAGTGTAGCACCTACTGCATTAACAGGCATGCAGAGAAACTCAGTCACTAATTGATGGTGAGAAAGTAAAATGTCACAACTACTTTGGAAGACAGTTTAGCAGTTTCATACAAAATTATAAACACACTCCAGCAATTCCACACATAGGTATTTATACTACTGATTTGAAATTACCAAAGTCTAGATACAAGTAATATGCCCTTCAGTTGATGAATAAATAAACAAACTGTGTGGTGCATTCACACAGCAATTCTATTCAATGATTTAAAAAAAAAAAAAAGCTATCAAGTCATGAGAAGATAAGGATAAATTTTAAAAGCATATTTCTAAGTGAGAGAAACTGGTGTGAATAGGTTATATACTGTATAGTTTCTATTACACAGAACTCTGGAAATGCGAAACTGTACAGATAATAAATATAATCGGTGTTTCTTTTTTTTTTTCGGGGTTTCAGGATTGAAAGAGTAAATTTGAGTAGGTGAAGTAAATAAGAACTTTCTAGGACTGTAAAATTTTTCTGTATGATACTGTAAAGAAGGATACATGACACTATTCACTTGTCTAAATGCACAGAGCTTCAAAGCACAAATATGGAACTTAATGAAATGATTCCTAGAAAAATTTTTCAGTGGGGCAGGATTCCAGGATAGAATGTAGAATGTGCAGTTGTAATTAATACAACCAAGCCTCTTGATGAAAGTGAAAGAGGAGATTGAAAATGTTGGCTTAAAGGTGAACATTCAGAAAACTAAGCCCATGGCATCTGGTCCCATTACTTCATGTCAATTAGATCGGGAAACAGTAGAAACAGTGTCAGACTTTATTTTCTTGGGCTCCAAAATCACTACAGATGGTGATTGCAGCCATGAAATTAAAAGACGCTTACTCCTTGGAAGGAAAGTTATGACTAACCTAGATAGCATATTCAAAAGCAGAGACATTACTTTGCCAACAAATGTCCATCTAGTCAAGGCTATGGTTTGTCCAGTGGTCAAGTATGGATGTAAGAGTTGGACTATAAAGAAAGATGAGCACCGAAAACTGATGCTTTTGAACTGTGGTGTTGGAGAAGACTCTTGAGAGTGCCTTGGACTGCAAGGAGATCCAACCAGTCCATCTTAAAGGAGATCAGTCCTGGGTGTTCATTGGAAGGACTGATGCTGAGGCTGAAACTCCAATACTTTGGCAACCTGATGCGAAGAGTTGATTCATTGGAAAAGACTCTGATGCTGGGAGGGATTGGAGACAGAAGGAGCAGGGGACAACAGAGGATGAGATGGCTAGATGGCATCACCGACTCAATGGACGTGAGTTTGAGTAAACTCTGGGAGTTGGTGATGGACAGGTAGGCATGGTGTGCTGCGATTCATGGGGTCGCAAAGAGTCAGGCACGACTGAGCGACTGAACTGAACTGAACTGTTACACAAAATCATGAAACAACTCCATGGAAGGTGATGGGAGAAAAAATTGCTGGCCTAATTTAACTTTGGAAGTGATCGAAATCCAGAGGATTAAAGCACAATAATTGTAAGACTAAAATAAATTTTATGAAACTTTGTACTCTAGTTGATAAAGTTCTTTTTTAGAGACATGGGTTAACAATTCTAAAACTACAGTGTGTGTACATTAACACTAAACAATTAATTACTGTGGGGTGTCAAGTTTCTTACCACTGAGTTAAGGTTACAAGGGGAAGAGTGTAGATTAATCCATTTTCTAAGGGCTTAGATTTGGAGTTATTAGTATGAATTCAAGTTTAGCTTAATATGAATACAAGTCGTTACATACAGAAATATTTATAGGTATGCATATATACATAAGGCAGTATACATAGTTTTTTGTTTCTCAAATGAGAAGATCTGGATTCAATAATATCCTGGGAGTAATGAGCACACCAAGAGCCTAATATTGGCTTCTGATACCATTCTCAAATTAATGGAACCAGAGGTGCTTAAAGTAATGACTGGGACATAAAATATTCAAATTAGTCAGATCATCTTAAGGTGTCAGAGAGTGAAAAAAGGTTCAACTAAAAATAGCAATTTTTGAAAGGTTACTGCTGCAAGCCATGTGTGATGCTGGAATTTTGACCTCTGGAGAAGATTCCGATCCAGGTTCAGAGATGAGGCTTAACTATTTGTTACTTTTTGTGTAGCAAAGTTTTATTAAAGTATAACAGAGACAGGGTAAGCTTCTGCCATAGACATCAGAAGGGGACAGAAAGAGTGGCTGCTTGCTAGCTTTTAGCAAGGTGTTTTATGTCTATTAGTGAGCTGCCAGGGCTTCCCTGATAGCTCAGTTGGTAACCAATTCACCTGCAATGCAGCAGACCCCAGTTCGAATCCTGGGTTGGGAAGATCCACTGGAGAAGGGATAGGCTACCCATTCCAGTATTCTTGGGCTTCTCTTGTGGCTAAGCTGGTAAAGAATCCGCCTGCAATGTGGAAGACCTGGGTTTGATCCCTGAGTTGGGGAGATCCCCTGGAGAAGAGATAGGCTACCCAATCCGGAATTCTGTCCTGGAGAATTCCATGGACAGTCCATTGGCTTGCAAAGTGTCGGGCACGACTGAGAGCAGCTTTCACTTTCACTTTCAAACAGATAAGAGAGATACCTCAAGGCTGAGGGAGTTTCACCCACATTTTTTTAAATTTAATTTTCTTTTTTAACTTTACAATATTGTATTGCTTTTGCCATATATTAACATGAATGCACCACAGGTATATACGTGTTCCCCATCCTGAACCCTCCTCCCTCCTCCCTCCCCATACCATCCCTCTGGGTCGTCCCAGTGCACCAGCCCCAAGCATCCAGTATCGTGCATCCAGCCTGGACTGGTGACTCGTTTCATATATGATATTATACATGTTTCAATGCCATTCTCCCAAATCATCCCACCCTCGCCTTCTCCCAGAGTCCAAAAGACTGTTCTATACATCAGTGTCTCTTTTGCTGTCTCGTATACAAGGTTATTGTTACCATCTTTCTAAATTCCATATATATGCATTAGTATGCTGTATTGGTATTTTTCTTTCTGGCTTACTTCACTCTGTATATTAGGCTCCAGTTTCATCCACCTCATTAGAACTGATTCAAATGTATTCTTTTTAATGGCTTGTACCACAGCTTTCTTATCCATTCATCTGCTGATGGACATCTAGGTTGCTTCTATGTCCTGGCTATTATAAACAGTACTGCAATGAACATTGGGGTACACGTGTCTCTTTCAGTTCTGGTTTCCTCGGTGTATATGCCCAGCAGTGGGATTGCTGGGTCGTATGGCAGTTCTACTTCCAGTTTTTTAAGGAATCTCCACACTGTTCTCCATAGTGGCTATACTGGTTTGCATTCCCACCAACAATGTAAAAGGGTTCCCTTTTCTCCACACCCTCTCCAGCATTTATTGCTTGTAGACTTTTGGATCACAGCCATTCTGACTGGTGTGAAATGGAACCTCATAGTGGTTTTGATTTGCATTTCTCTGATAATGAGTGATGTTGAGCATCTTTTCATGTGTTTGTTAGCCATCTGTATGTCTTCTTTGGAGAAATGTCTATTTAGTTCTTTGGCCCATTTTTTGATTGGGTCATTTATTTTTTCTGGAATTGAGCTGTAGGAGTTGCTTGTATATTTTTGAGATTAGTTGTTTGTCAGTTGCTTCATTTGCTATTATTTTCCCCCATTCTGAAGGCTGTCTTTTCACCTTGCTTATAGTTTCCTTTGTTGTGCAGAAGTTTTTAAGTTTAATTAGGTCGCATTTGTTTATTTTTGCTTTAATTTCCAATATTCTGGGAGGTGGGTCATAGAAGATCCTGCTGTGATTTAAGTCGGAGAGTGTTTTGCCTATGTTCTCCTCTAGGAGTTTTATAGTTTCTAGTCTTACGTTTAGATCTTTAATCCATTTTGAGTTTATTTTTGTGTATGATGTTAGAAAGTGTTCTAGTTTCATTCTTTTACAAGTGGTTGACCAGTTTTTCCAGCACCATTTGTTAAAGAGATTGTCTTTAATCCATTGTATATTCTTGCCTCCTTTTTCAAAGATAAGGTGTCCATAGGTGCGTGGATTTAACTCTGGGCTTTCTATTTTATTCCACTGATGTATTGTTCTGTTTTTGTACCAGTACCATACTGTCTTGATGATTGTGGCTTTGTAGTAGAGCCTGAAGTCAGGAAGGTTGATTCCTCCAGTTCCATTCTTCTTTCTCAAGATTGCTTTGGTTATTCGAGGTTTTTTGTATTTCCATACAATTTTTAAATTATTTGTTCTAGCTCTGTGAAGAATGCTGTTGGTAGCTTGATAGGGATTGCATTGAATCTATAGATTGCTTTGGGTAGTATACTCATTTTCACTATATTGATTCTTCCAATCCATGAACATGGTATATTTCTCCATCTATTAGTGTCCTCTTTGATTTCTTTCACCAGTGTTTTATAGTTTTCTATATATAGGCCTTTAGTTTCTTTAGGTAGATATATTCCTAAGTATTTTATTCTTTTCGTTGCAATGGTGAATGAAATTGTTTCATTAATTTCTCTTTCTATTTTCTCATTATTAGTGTATAGTAATGCAAGGGATTTCTGTGTGTTTATTCCATATCCTGCAACTTTACTATATTCATGGATTAGTTCTAGTAATTTTCTGGTGGAGTCTTTAGGGTTTTCAATGTAAAGGATCATGTCATCTGCAAACAGTGAGAGTTTTATTTCTTCTTTTCTAATTTGGATTCCTTTTATTTCTTTTTCTGCTCTGGTTGCTGTGGCCAAAACTTCCAAAACTATGTTGAATAGTAATGGTGAAAGTAGGCACCCTTGTCTTGTTCCTGACTTTAGGTGAATGCTTTCAATCTTTCACCATTGAGGATATTGTTTACTATGGGTTTGTCATATATAGCTTTTATTATGTTGAGGTATGTTCCTTCTATTCCTGCTTTCTGGAGAGCTTTTTTTTTTTTTTTTTTTTTAAACATAAATGGATGTTAAATTTTGTCAAAGGCTTTCTCTGCATCTATTGAGATAATCATATGGTTTTTATTTTTCAATTTGTTAATGTGGTGTATTACATTGATTGATTTGCAGATATTGAAGAATCCTTGCATCCCTGTGGTAAAGCCCACTTGGTCATGGTGTATGATCTTTTTGATATGTTGTTGGATTCTGATTGCTAGAATTCTGTTAAAGATTTTTGCATCTGTGTTCATCAGTGATATTTTTGAGATAGGATGGCATCAGGTGTGCCATCCCCCAGCCATAAAACAATTCATATGAATACTGATTTGTTTAGCCATTATCAGCCCAAGGTTTGAGGGAAAAAAAAAAAATAGTCTTAAGCAGAACCCGTTTTGTCAACAAAGAAGGGGGGAAGAAAAGAAAACCTGCCACTTGCAGTTTATTTCCTCCTGCTGCTTGGGGACTTCCAGACTTCCTATCTGTTACCCCCTCACTTACATAATGAGTGCATGTCAAAGTCACACAGGAATGAACTGAAAGCCTTCTAATAGCCAATAATTTGAGCAACTAAATGCAGAATTAACTAACTATAATACAATGTGTTAAACGAATATCCATAAATTGATAGTTATATAAATGAGTGAATGGTGGAGAAAAGAAAATATCGTGAGTAAAAAAAGTTAAAATAATTATTGAAGGACATTTAATAGAGTACTTTACCAGTAGTTGTCAAAAAGTAAAATTAATAAATAGTATAGGCAGTCAAAGAAATTATCACAGACAAGAGAAATCCAGGGAAACATGATGAATAAATGCAACATGAGTAAATACATCCTGAATAGGATCCTAGAACAGGAAAAAGATAGCAGCTGGAAACTAAGAAAATCTGAATAAATGATGGATTTGATTACTACTACTGCTAGTACTGCTGCTTCTGTTAGTACTACTACTAGAGAAATTAGCATCAATAATGGTTCATTAATTGTAACAAATGGGTCAGTTTAATGTAAGATATGAATAATAGGGGAATTCAGCAGCAGTTTACATAGACACTCACAATCAATCTGTAATATAAAAATATTTGATATTAAAGTTTATAAAATAAATGTAAATTGTAGGCTAACGATAAACTATTATAAATTAGGCGTATTCTAAATAAAGATTAAAAATATATGAATATGTATGTATATAGGTATAGGGAGAGTATATACTTTAGTGTGATTACCAACAATCTTTTGTTTAAAAACAGTGCTTGTTACTTAAAAAACGCTTCTGAGCAGGAAACATAACATCAAGAAAATGCAAAGGCAACATCTGGAATGAAAAAATTGCAAACCATATATCTGAAAAAAATAGAAAAAATTTATACAACTCATTGACAAAATGTAATGACTACAAATTGAATAGAGGAATCACATGGACATTTTTCCAATGAAGATATCAAATTGGCCAATATATATATATATATATATATATATATATATATATATATGAAAATGTGCACAATATCACTAATCATGATATGCAGTGCATGTCAGGGAAATGCATTACAGAACCAAATGAGCTATTCACACCTATTTTAACGGCTATCATCAAAAATCTAGGAAATAAGTATTGGTGATGGTGTGGAGAAAAAGGATTCTTTGTGCACTGTGGGTGGGAACGTAAATTGGTACAGCTACAATAGAGAACATTAAAAACAGAGTCCCTTGGACAGCAAGGAGATCAAACCTGTCAATCCTAAAGGAAGTCAATCCTGAATATTCTTTGGAAGGACTGATGCTGAACTGCCAATACTTTGGCCACCTGATGCGAAGAGCCAAATCATTGGAAAAGACCCTGATGCTGGGAAAGATTGAGGGCAGGAGGAGGAGGGGCAACAGAGGATGCAATGATTGGATGGCATCATAGACATAGTGGCCATGATTTTGAGCAAGCTCTGGTAGTTAGTGAGGGATGGGGAAGCCTAGAGTGCTGCAGTTTATGGGTAGCAAAGTTTTGGACACAAGTGAGAAACTGAACAACAACAAATAAGTTTTTCATGTATTACTTGATTAAACATATGTTTTCTTTAACAACAAAACAAATAAGCAAACAAATAAACAAAAAATAGAAGTACTATATGATCTAGCAATTCCACTTCTGGGTATATATGAAAAGAATGTGAAAACTGGATAACAAAGAGATATTTGTATGTTCATTTTTATTTCAGCATTATTCACAATAGCAAGATAAAGAAGCAACCTAAATGTAAATCTGTGGATGATTAAATAATGATGTTTTATATTCATATATATATGAATATTATATATATATATAAAGAGAGAGAGAGAAACATAATAGGATATTATTCAGCCATGAAGGATAAGGATACTCTCCCATTTGTGACAATATGGATAAATTCGTGAATTGATATTTATATAAATAAATGATTGGTGGAGAAGAGAAAATTGATATTATACTATACTCAGTGAGTAAGTCAGAGAAAGACAAAGACAAAACCTGTATGATATAATTTATAGGTGAAATCCTAAAAAGCTGAATACATAGAAACAGAGACTTAAAAAGTAATTACCATCCTGAACCCTCCTTCCTCCTCCCTCCCCCTTCCATCCCTCTGGGTCGTTCCAGTGCACCAGCCCCAAGCATCCAGTATCGTGCATCGAACCTGGACTGGCAACTCGTTTCATACATGATATTTTACATGTTTCAAGGAACACATGTATACCTGTGGCGGATTCATTTTGATATTTGGCAAAACTAATACAATTATGTAAAGTTTAAAAATAAAATAAAATTGAAGAACAAAAAAAAAAAAAAAAAGTAATTACCAGGTGCTTGGGGATGTGGAAAATGGGGTTGAGTTAGTCATAGAGTACAAATTTCTAGCTATAAGATTAATAAATTCTTGAGACCTAATGTATAGCATAGTTATCAAGTTAGTAATACTGTTTTACACCGTTAAACTTGCTAAGAAAGCACATTGTAAATTTTCCTATGACAATCAAGAAATGGTGATTATATGAGGTTATGCATGTGTCAGGAGTTAACATTATGGTGTTGATCATTTTTAATATATAGTCATATCAAGCCAAGTGTACACATAGTATTCCTTAAACTTATATAGTTTTATGTGTCAGTTATGTTTCACTAAAGATGAGAAAAGTAATTCTAATCATCCGCTCTTTTTTTAAAATTTTAATTTATCAGTTAGATCTGGCTTACAGTTATTCTTCTGAGAACAGAAGATTGCCCTGCTTTCCTAAAATGATTTAAGAGTATTTAAGCTAGTTTTAGAAAAACTTGACACTTCAGAACTGAGGGTGAAGTTTGACACTTTAGAACTGAGGGTGAAGCTGCCCATATCCATGTGATCAATCTCTCTCCATAACACATAGCATCTCTGAACTTAAAAAAAAAAAAAAAAAAGAAAGAAAGAAAACAAAAAGAAAAGTACTAATACAAGGATGTCATGCTTAATATTCTTCTGACCCCTCTGTGCTCCAAAATGGATAATTGTTTTAGGGATAATAATTTTGAAATTTGATTCACAAATAGCTTTATTATTTTTAATAATCACTATATTTCTAATAATATATTTATCTAATGATATATTTATTATTACATATAAATGTATTTATTTTACATTTTTATGAAATATAAAATAAAAATATGAATTTTAAATTGATGTTAATTCCAATACTAAAAGACCATTCCTTCTTTCTATCTTAAAAGAAGTTTTAAAAAGAACTTAAAAAAAAGTTTTACTTTATAAACACATTGCTACCTTGTCCTTGTTTCAAAGACGTCTTAAATTACCTGACCATAAAAATTTAAGATTTTTAGGACTTAATGTTTTATTTTCATGAATATATTTATATACATTTACATACATTTTATGTTATATTTGTATATGACATATATAGGATTCTTATATGTCATTTTTATGTTATATAGTGATTAACTTATGCATGATTCCTTAGGAGTTTTCAAGATGCAAACTACTAAATGAGACAGCACAGAATTTATTACATACACTTTGACTGCCCTGAATGCATTATCACAATTTATGAACAAATTTGTATTTTTATCTAGTGATAGCTTTAAAATGTAGACACCATCTTTGGCTTTTGCATTAATAATTTGTCTACTGAAGTCCTACAACTCTGAGTAATGTGGTTTTGTTTCTAAACAAAGTCTTTTGCTTCTTTTATGTCACTAATTCACACTCAGTCAAGCTTTTCAAATGCAAAATTCCTGTTATAGTAAAGCCTCATTAGACTAAACAGAACAAAAGACAAATATGCATTTAACCACCTCGCATATTGTTTTTGTTTAGTTGCTAATTCCTGTCCAACTTCTTTTGTGACCCTATGGACTATAGCCTGTCAGACTCCTCTGTCCATTGGATTTCCCAGAAAGAATTCTGGGGTGGCTTCCCATTTTCTTTATCTCCCTGACCCAGGGATCAAACCTGTTTCTCCTACATTGGCAGGTGGATTCTTTACCACTGAGCCACCAGGGAAGACCAGCACATTGTATGCATTCTTGTTAAGTTGCTTCAGTCGAGTTCAACTCTTTTAGACCCTATGGACTGTATTCTGCCAGGTTCTTCTGTCCATGGAATTCTTAAGGCAAAAATACTGGAGTGGGTTGTTGTACCCTCCTCCATGTGATCTTCCACATTCAGGAACTGAACAAATATCTCCTGCATCACAGGAAGATTCTTTCCCACTGAACTACCAGGAAAGCCCCACGACTTTGCATCTTCAGTCTTAAAGGGACAGAGTTTTAACATTTCTCAGTTCAGTTCAGTCACTCAGTCATCTCCGACTCTTTGCGAACCCATGAATCACAGCATGCCAGGCCTCACTGTCCATCACCAACCGCCGGAGCCCACTCAGACTCACGTCCATTGAGTCACTGATGCCATCCAGCCATCTCATCCTCTGTCATCCCCTTCTCCTCCTGCCCCAGATCCCTCCCAGCATCACAGTCTTTTCCAATGAGTCAACTCTTCGCATGAGGTGGCCAAAGTACTGGAGTTTCAGCTTTAGCATCATTCCTTCCAAAGAAATCCCAGGGCTGATCTCCTTCAGAATGGACTGGTTGGATCTCCTTGCAGTCCAAGAGACTCTAAAGAGTCTTCTCCAATACCACAGTTCAAAAGCATCAATTCTTCAGCACTCAGCCTTCTTCTCAGTCCAACTCTCACATCCATACATGACCGCAGGAAAAACCATAGCCTTGACTAGATGGACGCTTGTTGGCAAAGTAATGTCTCTGCTTGTGAATATGCCATCTAGGTTGATCATAACTTTCCTTCCAAGGAGTAAGTGTCTTTTAATTTCATGGCTGCAGTCACCATCTGTAGTGATTTCGGAGCCCAGAAAAATAGTCTGACACTGTTTCCACTGTTTCCCCATCTATTTCTCATGAAGTGATGGGACCAGATGCCATGATTGTTTTCTGAATGTTGAGCTTTGAGCCAACTTTTTCACTCTCCTCTTTCACTTTCATCAAGAGGCTTTTGAGTTCCTCTTCACTTTCTGCCATAAGGGTGGTGTCTTCTGCATACCTGAGGCCATTGATATTTCTCCCAGCAATCTTGATTCCAGCTTGTGTTTCTTCCAGTCCAGAGTTTCTCATGATGTACTTTGCATAAAAGTTAAATAAGCAGGGTGACAATATACAGACTTGACGTACTCCTGTCCCTATTTTGAACCAGTCTGCTGTTCCATGTCCAGTTCTACCTTTTGCTTCCTGACCTGAATACAGATTTCTCAAGAGTCAGGTCAGGTGGTCTGGTATTCCCATCTCTTTCAGAATTTTCCACAGTTTATTGTGATCCACACAGTCAAAGGCTTTGGCATAGTCAATAAAGCAGAAATAGATGTTTTTCTGGAACTCTCTTGCTTTTTTCATGATCCACTGGGTGTTAGCAATTTGATCTCTGGTTCCTCTGCCTTTCCTTAAACCAGCTTGAACATCAGGAAGTTCATGTTTCATGTATTGTTGAAGCCTGGCTTGGAGAATTTTGGGCATTACTTTACTAGCGTATGAGATGAGTGCAATTGTGCGGTAGTTTGAGCATTCTTTGGAATTGCCTTTCTTTGGGATTGGAAAGAAAACTGACCTTTTCCATTCCTGTGGCCACTGCTGAGTTTTCCAAATTTGCTGGCATATTGAGTGCAGCACTTTCACAGCATCATCTTCCAGTATTTGAAAGAGCTCAACTGGAATTCCATCACCTCCAGCTGTATTCGTACTGATGCTTTCTAAGGCCCACTTTACTTCACATTCCAGGATGTCTGGCTCTAGGTCAGTGATCACACCATCGTGATTATCTGGGTCGTGAAGAATTTTTTTGTACAGTTCTTCTGTGTATTCTTGCCACCTCCTCTTAATATCTTCTGCTTCTGTTAGGTCCATACCATTTCTGTCCTTTATCGAGCCCATCTTTGCATGAAATGTTCCCTTGGTATCTCTAATTTTTTTGAAGAGATCTCTAGTCTTTCCCATTCTGTTGTATTCCTCTATTTCTTTGCACTGACCACTGAGGAAGGCTTTCTTATCTCTTCTTGCTATTCTTTGGAACTCTGCATTCAGATGCTTATATCTTTCCCTTTCTCCTTTGCTTTTTGCTTCTCTTCTTTTCACAGGTATTTGTAAGGCCTCCTTTAACATTTATAGCACTGCTTTATTTAACTGATATAATCATGGGGGTTCAGAAACTCATGACAGTATCAATATAAAATTAGGGAAAATTTTTCTTGGAGGAGGATTTCTTCTAACTGGAGTGTTATGGTTGTTTTTCAGTCACTCAGTCATGTCCAACTCTTTGTGATCCCTTGAATTCTAGTCTACACTGTCTTTCACCATCTCCTGGAGCTTGCTCAAAATCATGGCAACTCGGTGATGCCATCCAAATATCTCATCCTCTGTCATCCACTTCTCCTCCTGCCTTCAATCATTTCTAGCATCAGAGTCTTTTCCAATGAGACAGCCCTTCACATCAGGTGGCTAAAGTATTGGAGCATCAGCTTCTGCATCAGTCCTTCCAATGAATATTCAGGATTTATTTCATTTAGAAGTGAATGGTTTGATCTCCTTGCAGTCCAAGGGACTCTCAAGAATCTTTTCCAAACCAAATTTCAAAAGCATCAGTTCCTCACTGCTCAGCCTTCTTTATGGTCCAACTCTCACATCTGTACATGAGTATTGGAAAAACCATAGCTTTGACTAGATGGACTTTTGTCAGCAAAGTAATTTCTGCTTTTTAATATGCAGTCTAGATTGGTCATAGCTTTTCTTCCAAAGAACAGTCGTCTGTTAATTTCATGGCTGCAGTCATCATCTGCCGTGATTTCGGAGCCCAAGAATAAAAAGTCTGTTACTATTTCCATTGTTTCCCTATCTTTTTGCCATGAAGTAATGGGACTGGATGCCACGATCTTAGTTTTCTAAATGTTGAGCTTTAAGCCAACTTTTTCACTCCCCTCTTTCACTTTCATCAAGAGACTCTTTAGTTCTTCACTTTCTGTCCTAAGGATGGGGTCATCTGCATCTCTGAGGTTATTGATATTTCTCCTGGCAATGTTGATCCAGGTTTTTGCTTCATCCAGCCTGGCATTTCACATGATGTGCTCTGCATATAAGTTAATAAGCAGTGTGACAATATACAGCCTTGATATCTTTCCCAGTTTGGAACCAGTCCATTGTTCCATGTCCAGTTCTAACTATTGCTTCTTGACCTTCAGACAGTTTTCTAAGGAGGCAGGTAAGATGGTCTGATATTCACATCTCTTTAAAAATTTTTCACAGTGTGTTATGATCCACACAATCAAAGGCTTTAGCATAGTCAATGAAGCAGAAGTAGATAGATGGAGAAGTATAGGCTCTGCTTATTAAAAGAAAGCAAATAATTTTCACAACCTAAGAATATTTTTTCCTTAAACTTAAGCATCCAAACTATAGATAAAATTGAGTAGAATTATGTGAACAACAACAACAAAAAAAAGATTAAGCTCTCCTGCATTTTGTTTTTACATATGTATTTTTAGAACTGCTTTTAAAATTTAAACACCTATGGTCAAGTAGAAGCTATGGAAAATGAAATTAAAGTATACAATAAGGTGTATTTAACACGTTAGAAGTGAAGAGAAGTTGACTAAATTAAAAGTGAATATGTGTGTTCAGGTTGATAGAAAGTCATAAATTTAAAAAAAAAGTAAATAAATAACAAAAATAACCTGGAAATAATTATAATTCCCAGCTAAACTTATATAGGTGTGATTATAATAGTGTTTAATAGATCATACCATGTACAATTTTTTTTTTCATATTTTATTGTTGTTTAGTCACTACATTTGTCCAACTGTTTTGTGACCAATTGAACTGTAGCCCAACCGTCTCCTCTGTTCATGGGATTTCCCAAGCAAGAATGCTGGAGTGGGTTGCCATTTCCTTCTCCAGGGAATCTTCCCAATCCATGGATCAAACCCATGTCTCCTGTATTGGCAGGAGGATTCTTTACCACTGAGCCACGAGGCTCAAAAAATATAATCTTTTATTCATTACTATATTTTATATACTCTTTAAAGGATGATACTTAATATTTTCCTATCAGATTATAATATAACTATTGACTCTGCATTTGCTTAACCAAATTTTCATCATTGGACACTGACACTGTTTTAATTTGTGGAAATGTATCTATGTATAGGTGTCTGCTCATAGCTCAGTTGGTAAATCATCTGCCTGCAATGCAGGAGACCTGGGTTCGATTCCTGAGTTGGCAAGATCCCCTGGAGAAGGAAATGGCAACTCACTCTAGTATTCTTGCCTGGAGAATCCCATGGATAGAGGAGCCTGACAGGCTATAGTTCATGGGATTCCAAGAGTCAGACATGACTTAGCAACTAAAACGCCACCACCACCACATGAATATCTTCATGATGGGATTCTCTCAGCATGTAAAGGCTCAGCATATAAAGAATGCACCTGCAATGCAGGAGGTACAGGAAACATGGGTTCAATCCCTGGATTGGGAAGATCCCCTGGAAAAGGAAATGGCAACCATTCCAGTATTATTGCTTGAAAAAATCCATGTATATAGGAGCCTAGCAAGCTATAGTCCAATGGATTACAAAGAATTGGACTCGACTGTGCTCAGCACTTAGGTGTCTTATGAGTTTGTGAAAATAAAATACTTGATGGAGATAGGCTGAGATTAAAGAATTCCCTGTATTTGAGGGATATTTTGTGAGATAATTTGTAACTTATATTTATACTCTTATTGAGTTGGTCAAAAAGTTCATTCAGGTATGAAAATCCCAGATGAACTTTTTGGCCAATCCAATAAATGTATATCTATATACTACTATACACTATTGATGGGCGGATTCATTTTGATATTTGGCAAAACTAATACAATTATGTAAAGTTTAAAAATAAAATAAAATTAAAAAAAAATAAAAAAATTCTATGCATCTACAAAAGTATATGTATATGTGCATGTATTTATATATGCATAGGTATTATATTCATATACATATTAACCTGTATATTATCTACAAACAAAATATAATTTTAATTCACATTGAATTCAGTTCAGTCATTCAGTCGTATCCGAATCTTTGTGACCCCATGAATTGCAGCACGCCAGGCCTCCCTGACCATCACCACCTACCAGAGCTCACTCAAACTCATGTCCATTGAGTCTGCACTGCCATCCAGCCATCTCATCCTCTGTCGGCTCCTTCTGCTCCTGCCCCCAATTCCTCCCGGCATCAGAGTCTTTTCCAATGAGTCAACTCTTCACATGAGGTGGCCAACATATATGAGTTCCAGCTTTAGCATCAGTTCTAACAATGAACACCCAGGACTGATCTTCCTTAGAATGGACTGGTTGGATCTCCTTGCAGTCCAAGGGACTCTTAAGAGTCTTCTCCAACACCACAGTTGAAAAGCATCAAGTCTTCAGTCCTCAGCTTTCTTCACAGTCCAACTCTCACATCCATACACGACCACTAAAAACTATAGCCTTGACTAGACGAACCTTTGTTGGCAAAGTAATGTCTCTGCTTCTGAACATGCTATCTAGGTTGGTCATAACCCCCCTTCCAAGGAGTAAACGTCTTTTAATTTTATGGCTGCAATCACCATCTGCAGTGATTTTGGAACCCAAAAAATAAAGTTTGACACTGTTTCTACTGTTTCCCATGAAGTGATGGGACCAGATATCATGATCTTAGTTTTCTGAATGTTGAGCTTTAAGCCAATTTTTTCACTCTACTCTTTCACTTTCATTAAGAGGCTTTTGAGTTCCTCTTCACTTTCTGCCATGAGAGTGGTGTCATCTGCGTATCTGTGGTTATGATATTTCTCCCGGCAATCTTGATTCCAGCTTGTGCTTCTTCCAGTCCAGTGTTTCTCATAATGTACTCTGCATATAAGTTAAATAAGCAGGGTGACAATGTATATCCTTGATGTACTCCTTTTCCTATTTGGAACCAGTCTGGTTTTCCATGTCCAGTACTAACTGTTGCTTCCTGACCTGCATACAAATTTCTCAAGAGGTAGGTCAGGTGGTCTGGTATTCCCATCTCTTTTAGAATTTTCCACAGTTTATTGTGATCCACACAGTCAAAGACTTTGGCATAGTCAATAAAGCAGAAATAGATGTTTTTCTGGAACTCTCTTGCTTTTTTGATCATCTAGCAGATGTTGGTAATTTGATCTCTGGTTCCTCTGCCTTTTCTAAAACCATCTTGAACATCAAGAAATTCACGGTTCTCATATTGCTGAAGGCTGGATTGAAAATTTTGAGCAGTACTTTAGTGGTGTCTCAGATGATAAAGCATGTGCCTGCAATGCAGGAGACCCAGGTTTGATTCCTGGGTCTGGAAGATCCCCTGGAGAAGAAATGGCAATCCACTCCAGCACTCTTGCCTGGAAATCCCATGGACGGAGGAGCCTGATAAGTTATAGTCCATGGGGTCGCAAAGAGTTGGATATGATTTCACTTTCACTTTTACTTTACTAGTGTATGAGATGAGTGCAATTATGTGGTAGTAAAACTAGTCAATCTAATCACACTAGGACCACAGCCTTGTTTAATTCAATGAAACTAAGCCATGCCCGTGGGGCAACACAAGATGAGTGGGTCATGGTGGAGACATCTGACAGAATGTGGCCTACTGGAGAAGGGAATGACAAACTACTTCAGTATTCTTGTGTTGAGAACCCCATGAACAGTATGAAAAGGCAAAATGATAGGATACTGAAAGAGGAACTCCCCAGGTCAGTAGGTGCCCAATATGCTACTGGAGATCAGTGGAGAAATAACTCCAGAAGAATGAAGGGATGGAGCCAAAGCAAAAACAATACCCAGCTGTGGATGTGACTGGTGATAGAAGCAAGGTCCAATGCTGTAAAGAGCAATATTGCATAGGAACCTGGAATGTCAGGTCCAGGAATCAAGGCAAATTGGAAGTGGTCAAACAGGAGATGGCAAGAGTGAATGTCAACATTCTAGGAATCCAGGCAAGAGTACTGGAGTGGGGTGCCATTGCCTTCTCCATTCTAGGGATCAGCGAACTAAAATGGACTGGAATGGGTGAATTTAACTCAGATGACCATTGTACCTACTACTGTGGGGAGGAATCCCTCAGAAGAAATGCAGTAGCCTTCATGGTAAAAAAAAAAAAAAAGAGTTCAAAATGCAGTACTTGGATGCAATCTCAAAAAATGACAGAATGATCTCTGTTCGTTTCCAAGGCAAACCATTCAATATCACAGTAATTCAAGTCTGTACCCCAACTAGTAATGCTGAAGAAGCTGAAGTTGAATGGTTTTATGAAGATCTACAAGATCTTTTAGAACTAACACCCAAAAAAGATGTCCTTTTCATTATAGGGGACTGGAATGCAAAAGTAGGAAGTCAAGAAACACCTAGAATAACAGGAAAATTTGGCCTTGGAATACGGAATGAAACAGGGCAAAGAATAATAGAGTTTTACCAAGAAAATGTACTGGTCATAGCAAACACCCTCTTCCAACAACAGAAGAGAAGACTCTACACATGGACATCACCAGAGAGTCAACAACGAAATCAGATTGATTATATTCTTTGCAGCCAAAGATGGAGAAACTCTAAACAGTCAACAAAAACAAGACTGGGAGCTGACTGTGGCTCAGATCATGAACTTTTTATTGCCAAATTCAGACTTAAATTGAAGAAAGTAAGGAAAACCGCTAGACCATTCAGGTATGACCTAATGAAATCCCTTATGATTATACAGTGGAAGTGAGAAATAGATTTAAGGGCCCAGATCTGATAGATAGAATGCCTGATGAACTATGGAATGAGGTTCGTGACTTTGTACAGAAGACAGGGATCAAGACCATCCCCATGGAAAAGAAAGGCAAGAAAGCAAAATGGCTGTCTGGGGAGGCCTTACAAATAGCTGTGAAAAGAAGAGAAGCAAAAAGCAAAGGAAAAAAGGAAAGATATAAGCATCTGAATGCAGAGTTCCAACGAATAGCAAGGAGAGATAAGAAAGGCTTCCTCAGCGATCAATGCAAAGAAATAGAGGAATACAACAGAATGGGAAAGACTAGCAATCTCTTCAAAAAATAGAGATACCAAGGGAACATTTCATGCAAAGATGTGTTCAAAAAATGACAGAAATGGTATGGACCTAACAGAAGCAGAAGATATTAAGAAGAGATGGCAAGAATACATAGGAGAACTGTACAAAAAAGATCTTCACGACCCAGATAATCATGATGGTGTGATCACTGACCTAGAGCCAGATATCCTGGAATGTGAAGTCAAGTGGGCCTTAGAAAGCATCAGTACGAACACAGCTAGTGGAGGTGATGGAATTCCAGTTGAGCTCTTTCAAATCCTGAAAGATGATGCTGTGAAAGTGCTACACTCAATATGCCAGCAAATTTGGAAAACTCAGCAGTGGCCACAGGACTGGAAAAGGTCAGTTTTCTTTCCAATCCCAAAGAAAGGCAATGCCAAAGAATGCTCAAACTACCGCACAATTGCACTCATCTCACACACTAGTAAAGTAATGCTCAAAATTCTCCAAGCCAGGCTTCAGCAATATGTGAACCATGAACTTCCTGATGTTCAAGCTGGTTTAAGGAAAGGCAGAAGAACCAGAGATCAAATTGCCAACATCCACTGGATCATGGAAAAAGCAAGAGATTTACAGAAAAACATCTATTTCTGCTTTATTGCCTATGCCAAAGTCTTTGTGTGGATCACAATAAACTGTGGAAAATTCTGAAAGAGTTGGAAACACCAGACCACCTGACCTGCCTCTTGAGAAATTTGTATGCAGGTCAGGAAGCAACAGTTAGAACTGGACATGGAACAACAGACTGGTTTGAAATAGAAACAGGAGTACGTCAAGACTATATATTGTCACCGTGCTTATTTAACTTATATGCACAGTACATCATGAGAAACGCTGGACTGGAAGAAACACAAGCTGGAATCAAGATTGCCGGGAAAAAATATCAATAACCTCAGATATGCAGATGACACCACCCTTATGGCAGAAAGTGAAGAGGAACTCAAAAGCCTCTTGATGAAAGTAAAAGTGGAGAGTGAAAAAGTTGGCTTAAAGCTCAACATTCAGAAAACAAAGATCATGGCATCTAGTCCCATCACTTCATGGGAAATAGAAGGGGAAACAGTGGAAACAGTGTCAGACTTTATTTTTCTGGGCTCCAAAATCACTGTAGATTGTGACTGCAGCCATGAAATTAAAAGACATTTACTCCTTGGAAGGAAAGTTATGACCAACCTAGATAGCATATTCAAAAGCAGAGACATTACTTTGCCAACAAAAGTTCATCTAGTCAAGGCTATGGTTTTCCCTGTGATCATATATGGATGTGAGAGTTGGACTGTGAAGAAGGCTGAGCACTGAAGAATTGATTCTTTTGATCTGTGGTGTTGGAGAAGACTCTTGAGAGTCCCTTGGACTGCAAGGAGAGCCACCCATTCCATACTGAAGGAGATTAGCCCTGGGATTACTTGGGAAGGACTGATGCTAAAGCTGAAACTCCAGTACTTTGGCCACCTCATGCGAAGAGTTGACTCATTGGAAAAAACTCTGATGCTGGGAGGGATTGGGGGCAGGAGGAGAAGGGGACGACAGAAGATGAGATGGCTGGATACCATTACCGACTTGATGGACGTGAGTCTGAGTGTGCTCCGGGGGTTGATGATGGACAGGGAGGCCTGGTGTGCTATGATTCATGGGGTCGCAAAGAGTCAGACATGACTGAGTGACTGAAATGAACTTGAGCATTCTTGGTATTGCCTTTCTTTGGGATTGGAAAGAAAACTAACCTTTTCCAATCCTGTGGCCACTGCTTAGTTTTCCAAATTTGCTGGCATATTAGGTGCAGCAGTTTCACAGCATCATCTTTCAGGATTTGAAATAGCTTATCTGGAATTCCATCACCTCCACTAGCTTTCTTCGTAATGATGCTGTCTAAGGCCCACTTGACTTCTCATTCCAGGATGTCTAGCTCTAGGTGAGTGATCATACCATCGTAATTATCTTGGTAGTGAAGATCTCTTTCATAGAGTTCTTCTGTACAATTCTTCTGTATTCTTGCCACCTCTTCTTAATATCTTCTACTTTTGTTAGGTCCATACCATCTGTCCTTTATCGAGCCCTTCTTTGCATAAAATGTTCCCTTGGTATCTCTAATTTTCTTGAAGAGATCTCTATTCTTTCTCATTCTGTTGTTTCCCTCTATTTCTTTGCATTGATAATTCACATTAGTAGTGTGTAAAAATCCTCATGTATTTATACTTACTGATCCTGGTTATTAATGTCTTTCTTACCTTTAATAAATGATGATATTGTAAGCAGGGTATTATATTTCCATTTTTTCTTTCTCTAAATATTGTCTAAATTTATCGTCACCACTAATATTTTGTAAATAATCTCTCTAGTCACATATGATGAAGAAGGCAATGGCACCCCACTCCAGTACTCTTGCTTGGAAAATCCCATGGACGGAGAAGCCTGGTAGGCTGCAGTCCATGGGGTCGCTGAGGGTCGGACACGACTGAGCGACTTCACTTTCACTTTTCACTTTCATGCAGGGGAGAAGGAAATGGCAACCCACTCCAGTGTTCTTGCCTGGAGAATCCCAGGGACAGGGGAGCCTGGTGGGCTGCCATCTCTGGGGTCACACACAGTTGGACACGACTGAAGTGACTTAGCAGCAGCAGCAGTCGCATATGATATAATTTTGTCTTTTTGAGATATTTTCATTCACTTGTTTGTAAAAAATATTTTTATAGAATAGGAAAAAGAAATCTGTGCTTTTGATTACAAGATAATTCAATTCTAGCAATTTTATTTCAATATTTAAGACCAGATAGAAACAAACAAAATACTTTTGCAAACACAGCTTTATTTCTTCTGGTGTTTAAAAGAGGTCACCCAAATCATTAACTTAGAAATTAAACTCTCAATATAAACAAGTAATAGATCTAAGAAGCAATCGCTTGTTATCCTGAAAACTTTAGAAACTGGAGTAAACTCTAAGGATGTAAATATTTCTGTTAATTATACCAAACGTGATGATGCCAAGCTAGGAAAAAACAGTGTTTTGATGGGTTTGCATTTTTAAGTTAAACTAATACATAATGAAATCAATATAGTAAAGAAATTGATATACAAGTAGCCTTTAAAAATCATTTTGAAA
This sequence comes from Bubalus kerabau, assembly GCF_029407905.1. NCBI lineage: Eukaryota > Metazoa > Chordata > Mammalia > Artiodactyla > Bovidae > Bubalus > Bubalus kerabau. Next base: position 11,892,735 of record NC_073632.1, on the reverse strand, counting down.
TAAAGGATAATTTGGCAACTTCCAGTAAAAGTAAATGGCATGCATTTAAAAAGTGTTCAATGAAGAGTAACTAAGAAGTAAACACACTGCTGCAAAGTAAGTCAATTACCAGATTGGAGAGAAAACACTGGCAATTATCAGAGAAAAAACTTGTAAATAGTTTTTTCTCTGATAAAAGCATGTAATGTTAAGTTCATACAGACAAAGCATTTTTACAGTTCCTTTTTTTTTTTAATTTATTTATTTTAACTAGAGGCTAATTACTTTAAAATATTGTATTGTTTTCCCATACATCAACATGAATCCACCATGGGTGTACATGTGTTCCCAATCCTGAACCCCCCTCCCACTTTCCTCCCCATACCATCCCTCTGGGTCATCCTCAGTGCACCAGCCCCAAGCACCAAGCATCCTGTATCCTGCATCAAACCTGGACTGGCGATTCATTGCTTATATGATATCATACATGTTTCAATGCCATTCTCCCAAATCACCACCGCCCCCCCACCCCCAACACACAGAGTCCAAAAGACTGTTCTATACATCTGTGTCTCTTTTGCTGTCTCGCATACAGGGTTATCATTACCATCTTTCTAAATTCCGTATACATGTGTTAGTATACTGTATTAGTGTTTTTCTTTCTGGCTTACTTCACTGTGTATAATCGAGTGCAAGATTTATCTGAAAGATTTTTTTTTTAATCCTTATTTTTATTTATCTAGGCCATGTGGCACATACGATCTTTGTTCCCTGACTAGGGATCAAACCCTTGGCCCCTTGCATTGGAAGGCTGAGTCTTAACCACTGGGTGGCCAGGCAAGTCCCAAAAACATGTTTCACTCCCCAACCCCACCCTAACCTGCTACACCATAAGACTTGTGGGATCTTAGCTCCCCTACCAGGAATTGAACCCCAGCTCTCATAAATGAGAGCACTAAATCCTAACAGCTGGACTGCCAGGGGGTTTCAATTTGCAAAGGAAAAATGAATTATGTGAAAATATTGTTGTTATTTTTTAAATTTGCTTTGAATTGAAGGATAATTGCTTTACAATATTGTGTTGGTGTCTGCCATACATCAACATCAATCAGGCATAGTTATAGATATGCCCCCTACCTCTTGAACCTCCCTCCCACCTCCCAGCCAATCCCACCCCTCCAGATTGTCACAGATTCCTGGTTTGTGCTCCCTGAGTCATACAGCAAGTTCCCACTGGTTATCTATTTTACATATGGTAGTGTATATGTTTCTATGATACTCTCTCTGTTCATCCCACCCTCTCTTTCCTACCATCCTGTGCTCATAAATCTGTTCTCTATGTCTGCATCTCCATTTTTGCCCTGCAGATAGGTTCATCAGCACCATCTTTTCTAGACTCCAAATTTATGTGTTAATATACAATATTTGTTTTTCTCTTTCTGACTTAGTTCACTTTGTATAATAGGCTCTAGGTTCATTTAACTCATTAGCACTGACTCAAATGCATTCCTTTTTGTGGCTGAGTAATATATGCACCACTGTTTCTTTATCCTTTCACTTGTCAATGGATATCTAGGATTGCTTCCATGTCCTAACTATTGTAAAAGTGCTGCAATGAACATTGGGGTGCATGTGTGTTTTTCAGTTAAGGTTTTCACAGAGTATATGCCCAATAGTGGGATTGGTGGGTCATACGGTAGACTTACTAGTTTTTAAGGAATCTTTATATTGTCTTCCATAGTGGCTGTATCAGTTTACATTCCCACCAAGAGTGCAAGAGGGTTCCCTTTTCTCCACATCATTTCCAGCATTTATTGATTGCAGATTTTTTTATGATGCCCATTCTGACAGATGTGGAGTGGTATCTCATGGTAGTTTTGATTTACATTTATCTAATAATGAGCTATGTTGAGCATCTTTTCAAGTGTTCTTAGCATCTGCATTATTATTATTATTTTTTTGAGAAATGTCTGTTTATATATTTTGCCCACTTTTTGATTGGGTTATTATTATTATTATTTTTAATATTGAGCTGCTTATATATTTTGGAAATTAATCCTTTGTCAGTTGTTTCATTTGCTATTATTTTCTCCCATTATGAAGGGTGTCTTTTCAACTTGTTTATAGTTTCCTGTGCAAAAACGTTTAAGTTGGAGAAACATTCCATATTCCTCAATTGGAAGAATCAATTTTGTGAAAATTACTGTACTACCAAATGCAATCTATAGATTCAATGGGATCCCTATCAGATTACCAAAACATTTTTCACAGAACTAGAACAAAAAATTTTCCAATTTATGTTGGAAACACAAAAGACTCCAAATTGCCAAAGAAATATTGAGAAAGAAGAATGGAGCTCTGGGAACCAACCTTCCTGGCTTCAGACTATGCTACAAAGCTACAGTCATCAAGACAGTATGGTACTGACAGAAAAACAGAAATATAGACTCATGGAACAAGATAGAAATTCCAGAGATAAACCCATGCACCTAAGAGCACCTTATCTTTGACGAAGGAGGCAAGAATATACAATGGGGCAAAGGAAGTATCTTCAATAACTGGTGCTGGGAAAGCTGGACAGCTACATGTAAAAGAATGAAATTAGTACACTTCCTATCACCATACACAAAGATAAACTCAAGTGGATTAAAGACCTAAACTTCAGACCAGAAACTATAAAACTCTCAGAGGAAAACATAGTAGGCAGAATACTCCATGACATAAATCACAACAAGAGCCCGTATGATCTACATATTAGAATAATGGAAATAAAAGCAAACATAAGCAAGTAGGACCAAGTTAAACTAAAAATATTATGTTTAATGTATTATATTTTATTAAATCATAGTTGTTTCAGCTAGAGTGAAGGAACAATTATGAACCCCCTCCATATATATCAGACTTTGAGACAAATTTTCACATTTTGTTTTCAATGCTGTAAAGCAGAATGAGAGGTTACCACACCTTCCTTAACACATACAAGATCATTTTTAGTTTATGACTGATACATACAAAGTAAAACAAAACAAAAAGAGTTACTTTATAATGGCCAAAACAGATTTTCTTCTTTGATAGCAAAGCACAGAAGATACTTCTTTTGAATAGAAGGCTTAGAATAATTTATAATATGTAACTTATTCATCTTTCCAAATTTTGATTAAAGAAATACAGTCCCACTCTAACTCCTTCCCTTAGTCAATTCAGAATAAAATCCTCCCTCATCATCAAATTCAAAATACAAGGCCCAAGCCAGGGAGCAGAGCACACCTGTGTTCTGATTCTCTCATTAACGCTAATGACAGAGTCATGGGCGGGTCTCACCAACCATTGCTGAGTGAAAGGAGGACCCTCATCAGGATTCTCCCTTGTGAAAGCTGAGCTTTGAAAGATATGAAGAGACCATGGAATAAGGCACTGGAGTACACTTTCTTCTGGATTGCCTGTTGTTGCCCAGGTAACTAATAGTCATGATGGCTAATGAAGAACCAAATTACAAGGTAAGGACTCTGCAAGGTAAATATTATCAAGCAGACTGGTAATGGAAGCTAATATTTGAAAAGCAACAAAACAAAAGGTGGCAACAAGTTTCTGGGCTGTCTCCCCCATTACCTCCCTCTTTAAGTACTGCTGCTGCTGCTGCTAAGTCGCTTCAGTCATGTCCTACTCTGTGTGACCCCATAGGGCAGATTAAACAGAGAAATATGCATCAGATGATTTTAGCAAAGCCTTGGAAAGGATCCCATCTTCTTTATCAGAGAAACTTTAAAAACAAAAATTCTGCCAGCCCAAGTGTGTAAGGAGAACCCTTATTTTCATGTATGTTTTTGGGGGATGAGAGTTTTTTCCTAATTTTTCTCCTTTTTTTTTTTTTTTTTTTTTTTTAATTTCCTGGACTTATCATGAAGTAAAGCTGAGTTAGGGAATTACACTATTGCTGTGCAGCGGGAGAAGTTGAACACTTCAAATTCTTAAAAAAAAAAAAAAAAAAAAAAGTCCCTCTGACAGAGAATCCTTATTGTTAAAATTGAATACAAAATGGAAATTGTACTTGAGGATTCATTGAGCAAAGACATTTAAACCATGTTAGCAAAACTAAATCTGGTTTATAACATGAACATAAGCAAAACTTAACTTTAGCTCTTTCTTATAAATGCCTGTTATCATTACAAAAGAAAATTAGTCATCTTTCTAAAACTAGCATGATACAATCAATTTAAAACAACCTCCAAACACCTGAAAATCTCTACTGTAATAGCCAATCATTGCAAAGAGTAAATAACCATCTTATTTCATTTATAAATAACCTAGAATTTCATTTCTTGAAGATATTCATACCAGTCTTTTATTTCTAAAGCTTCCAGCTTGCAACTGTTGTTATATGTAAAATGATTTCTTGTTAAATGCTATTTATTAATTTGGTGAATCTAGTTTTGCTATTTCTTGGTCTTGACAGCCCCTGGTGACAGAAGTGGGACCAAAAGAAACATGCCAAGGTCTCAGAGGCCACTGAGAAACCAGATGTCTGTAACCCACAGAGCACACTGAGTTCACGGCTTTCCTACTGACCCTGAAATTTGAGGGTGTGTCTCTCTCTGCATTTTGAGCTGTACGACTTTAGTGTGCATACCTACATTTTGTTAATGAAGTCACCCTATTCTGTTCAAAGTTGATGGGGGAGAGATGTGTGATTCCCTATGCTTTGTAGTATCTGTGGGAAGATTTGGGAGAATGGCATTGAAACATGTAAAATATCATGTATGAAACGAGTTGCCAGTCCAGGTTCGATGCACGATACTGGATGCTTGGGGCTGGTGCACTGGGACAACCCAGAGGATGGTATGGGGAGGGAGGAGGGAGGAGGGTTCAGGATGGGGAACACATGTATACCTGTGGCGGATTCATTTTGATATTTGGCAAAACTAATACAGTTATGTAAAGTCTAAAAATAAAATAAAATTAAAATAAATAAATAAATAAATTAAACATAAGGTTACAGTCTAATAAAAAAAAATTTAAAAAAAAAACATGGTTTCTCATAGTTAAAATCTTTTGGGAAATCTAAAGGCAAGGATGGGTTCTCCCTAGACTAAAACTCTTTCTCCACCCCTACAAAAACAAACCAACAAACAAAAAACCTACTTCCTATATGTATGCCCTGTATGGACCAGAGTTTTCCACCTTCCTGGAAAAGGGTGGAATTTTCGATAATTTACAATTAAAATGGCCACACTGGGGAACCTTTAACTTAAATAAGATAGTTCACCTTACGAGGCACCCTTTAAAAAAGAGAAGCCCAAACCACTTAGATACAATGAAATCCGTTCTTTGATTTGCATGCCAAAGTTTCTTAAAAACAAGGTAAACCTAAAAACAGTTCTAAAAGGATCCTTACAGAATGCAAATAAAAAAAAATATTTAGCAAAAATTTTGGCTATCTAAACAGGTAACCTTAACTTAGTATATTGCCAGAAAAACAATTTGGATCCAGTTATTTTATTTTAGCTTTTATTATGGTGAGTAAGTGAGTGAGTGAAGTTGCTTAGTCGTGTCTGACTCTTTGTGACCCCGTGGACTGTAGCCCATCAGGCTCCTCTGTCCATGGGATTCTCCAGGCAAGAATACTGGAGTGGGTTGTCATTTCCTTCTCCAGGGGATCTTCCCAACCCAGGGATTGAACCCAGGTCTCCTGCATTGCAGGCAGACACTTTAACCTCTGAGCCACCAGGGAAGCCTGGTACCTGAGGCCTGACAACAATTTTTAATGGAAGCTACAAATTCTGTTTCTGCATACATATTAATATGTGTGAACGTGTGTATAAAGTATACTATGTATAATTCATATTTTTGAAAGACTTATATTTGATAGGATTAAAGAAAACTAAACTGTTAAGTAAATACTCCTAGAACTTTCATAATATAAAAACTAAGCCAAATATTGTACTGTGACTACATCTGATAATTAGTTCTAAATGCCACAAAGCCCATCTCTAGCTTCTGAGCCAGTCATCAAAGGGCAGACAACATCTCAGAAGGGCTTGTTGAGCCTGCTGTGTACCCCCATCATCACTAACATGGCCCAATGTTACCCAACCTCAACATTTTATCTGAGACTCATACTCTACTAAATGCTTGCCATATTCATCTTTTAAACAACTATTTGTTGAATGTTACCATGTTCCAGCTATTGTGTTGTTTCCTGGAAATAAAATAATACACAAGGTAAAGACTAACTCTCAATTATTTCGAAATCTAACCTCAATATTAAACCTTGGCTGTTTAAGCAGATACGATCTTTTGTTGTATTAGTTAAGATGTTTACTTAAATAATGATCTCATTATCTCCAATTGGAAACTTTAGAACTAGGCTTCAGGGTATGGTTGTTGATTGAATTGCTTTAAAAGCCATCAAGAATTCAAACTTTTCCTATTCTCCCAACACTTCAGTCAGCTTATTTTGAAGTCGCAAGCAGAAAAGTTCTTTGCCCAAACTGTCCTTACCTAGTTTCATTGTTTAGATAACTACCTTCAGACAAAACTGGCCTTTCCCTTTACAAACTGCCAGAGGACACAAGAAATTATGAGCATATGCCAATATTCTATAATTTTTGTTATCATTTGTGTAAATATCATAATCTTCATTGACTGTTCATCTGAAAAAAAAGTAGAACATGCAGCAGCCTAACCAACTTCATGACCAAGTTCTCAGAAGGAATTATCAAGCCCTTATTACCTACAGTTCTACTTTTTCCTCACAAGTAATTCCATATTTTAGAATCTGTTCCTTGTAGTGCCCCAAAGTTAGTACTTTATTTTGAATCCATTGAGATATATTTTATTTTAATTAACAAAATCCCCAGCTGAATGGTCTTACTAGTTGTAGAACCACTCACATAACAGGAGGTTCACATAAAGAGCAGACTTCAAGGTTAGGTAAGGGAGTCTTCAGGGAGCCAGGTTCTGAGCATCTCCTTTCATTTCTATGTACACTTTCAGCTTTATCCTAAGTTTGGTACTCTTTATGATCATGATATAGTTCTATCAGGATATGAGATAAAATTCTTCCCTATTTTCAGCTAGAAAGTGAATCTTACTTAAATTTACTATCAGTGCCAAGAAAGGACAAAATAAGTGACAGAAAATTGAAAATGACAACCTTACTGTTAGATATTAAACATATAATAATTCTATATTCATAGTATAATGGAAACATTTTATAAAGGAATATGTGTTTATGTAATGAATTAGTGTCTAGATTTCAATAATATCCATCCTTCTCCCCCTAATTTACAATATCACTTGAGACATAGATGCATAATTTGGAATTACAATGTTCAAAAGCTCATATTTTTGCTGCTAGTTCTATAATAAGGTAACCACCTGGTCATTACATTAGCTCCTCAATATTAGTAATACCTTGCACCCTATAATTCAGATCTTGGTACACTTTGCATAAGGGACAGTTTGTATCTGAAGAAGACACAACAGTAAGCAAGAATATCTACCCCATAGCTCTTGGGCTCTCAATAGTATGCAAAATTCAGAATTTGCCTACTGACTTGATTCTAGTAATTAGAATCCAGTACAGGACAGGTGATCTCACTTTATGGAAGACAGGAGAACTATATGGATGTGTCAGCCACAGGCCAGTAGAGACAGAAGTGAGAAAGAAAACATGTGAACAGATTCTTTCCCCAGTTTCACCATGTTTAGTTTTCATCCCTAGTGAATAGTAAGTATAGTGCAACTATACTTTCTAATACTCCTGAAGATGCCCTAGGGGAAGGATATTCTAATTCATAGACAGGAAGAAATCAGAGAGGGAGACATCTGCTTTCTACATTCTGCTGTGCAAAATTCTGCCCAATGCTGTCCTTATCACAGTCCCAAGTTGTTGAGTTTATATGTTCCCTACATGATGGAAGTTGTTGGGTCATTATCTAGTTCTGATGGGGCATATAGAATAGAGATCCTTAATCCTCAGTGAGTTGCTCATCTCTTGCCTTTTTGGAGTGTGAATCCCCATAACGGGATTCAGTTCAGACACTCAGTTGTGTCTGACTCTTTACATCTCCATGGACTGCAAGCATACCAGGCCTCCCTGTCCATCACCAACTCTCAGAGTTTACTCAAACTCATGTCCATTGAGTCGATGATGCCATCCAAACATCTCATCCTCTGTTGTCCCCTTCTCCTACCACCTTCAATCCTTACCAGCATCAGGGTCTTTTCAAAAGAGTCACTTCTCACATACAGAGTTGTCAAATGGCATTAAAACATGTATAATATCATACAAGAAATGAATAGCCAGTCCAGGTTCATTGCAGGATATAGTAAGCTTGGGGCTGGTTCACTGGGATGACCCAGAGGGATGATATAAGGAGGGAGGTGGGAGAGGGGTTCAGGATTGGGAACACGTGTACATTCGTGGTGGATGCATGTTGATGTATGGCAAAACCAATATAATATTGTAAAGTAAAAAAAAATAAAAATAAAAAATAATTTAAAATTTTTTAAAAAAGAGTCACTTCTTCACATCAGGTGACCAAAGAGTTGGAGTTTCAGCTTCAACATCAGTCCTTCCAATGAACACCCAAGACTGATCTCCTTTAGGATGGACTGGTTGGATCTCCTTGCAGTCCAAGTCACTTCCAAGAGTCTTCTCCAACATCACAGTTCAAAGGCATCAATTCTCTGGCACTCAGCTTTCTTTATAGTTCAACTATCACATCTATACATGACCCCGGGGAGGGGGGGGGGCGGATACAAAACATAGCCTTGACTAGACAGACCTTTGTCAACAAAGCAATGTCTCTGCTTTTTAATATGCTGTCTAGGTTGGTCATAACTTTTCTTCCAAGGAATAAGTGTCTTTTAATTTCACGGCTTCAATCACCATCTGCAGTGGTATTAGAGCCCCCCAAAATTAAGTCTGCTATAGTTTCCACTGTAGCATCTATTTGCCCATCTATTTGCCATAAAGTGATGGGACCAGATGCCATGATCTTGTTTTCTGAATGGTGAGCTTTAAGCCAACTTTTTCACTCTCCTCTTTCACTTTTATTAAGAGGCTCTTTAGTTCTTCTTCACTTTCTGCCATAAGGGTGGTGTCATCTGCATATCTAAGGTTATTGATATTTCTCCTGGAAATCTTGATTCCAGGTTTTGCTTAATCCAGCCCAGAGTTTCTCATGATGTACTCTGCATATAAGTTAAATAAGCAGGGTAGTAATATACAGCCTTGACCTACTCCTTTTCCTATTTGGAACCTGTCTGTTTTTCCATGTCCAGTTCTAACTGTTGCTTCCTGACCTGCATACAGATTTCTCAAGAGGCAGGTCAGGTGGTCTGGTATTTCCATCTCTTTCAGAATTTTCCACAGTTTGTGGTGATCCACACAGTCAGAGGCTTTGACATAGTCAATAAAGTAGAAGTAGATTTTTTTTTTTTTTCTGAAACTCTCTTGCTTTATTGATGATCCAAAAGATGTTGGCAATTTGATCTCTGGTTCCTCTACCTTTTCTAAATCCAGCTTGCACATCTGGAAATTCATGGTTCACGTATTGTTGAAGTCTGGCTTGGAGAATTTTGAGAATTACTTTACTAGCGTGTGATATGAGTGCAATTGAGCAATAATTTTAGCAGTCTTCGACATTGCCTTTCTTTGGGATTGGAACAAAAACTGACCTTTTCCAGTCCTGTGGCTACAGCTGAGTCTTCCAAACTTGCTGGCATATTAAGTGCAGCACTTTCACAGTATCATCTTTTAGGATTTGAAATAGCTCAACAGGAATTCCATCACCTCCACTAGTTTTGTTCATAGTGATGCCTCCTGAGGCCCACTTGACTTCACTTTCCAGGATGTCTGGCTCTAGGTGAGTGATCACACCATCCTGATTATCTGGGCCATGAAGATATTTTTTTGACAATTCTTCTTTGTATTTTTGCCACCTCTTCTTAATATGTTCTGCTTCTGTTAGAGCCATATTATTTATGTCCTTTATTGAGCCCATTTTTGCATGAAATATTCCTTTGGTATCTTTAATTTTCTTGAAGAGATATCTAGTCTTTTCTAGTCTATTCTTTTCCTCAATTTATTTGCATTATTCACTGAAGAAGGATTTCTTATCTCTCCTTGCTTTTCTTTGGAACACTGCATTCAAATGGGTATATCTTTCCTTTTCTCCTTTGTCTTTTGCTTCTCTTCTTTCCATAGCTATTTGTAAGGCCTCCTCAGACACCATTTTGCTTTTCTGCCCTTTTTTTTTTGGGGGGGGGGATGATCTTGATCCCTGTCTCCTGTGCAATGTCATGAACCTCTATCCATAGTTCATCAGGCACTCTGTCTATCAGATCTAGTCCTATAAATCTATTTTTCACTTCCACTGTATAATCGTAAGGGATTTGATTTAGGTCATACCTGAATGGTCTAGTGGTTTTCCCTACTTTTTCCATTTAAGTCTGAATTTGGCAATAAGGAGTTCATGATCTGAGCCACAGTCAGCTCCTGGACTTGTTTTTGCTGACTGTATAGAGCTTCTCCATCTTTGGCTACAAAAAATATAATCAATCTGATTTCAGTGTTGACCATCTGGTGATGTCCATGTGTAGTGTCTTCTCTTGTGTTGTTGGAAGAGGGTATTTGCTATTACCTGTGCATTCTCTTGGCAAAAGTTTATTATTAGCCTTTGCCCTGATTCATTCTGTACTCCAAGGCAAAATTTGCCTGTTACTCCAAATGATTTTTGGCTTCCTAATTTGCATTTCCGTTCCCCTATAATGAAAAGGAAATCTTTTGGGGGTGTTAGTTCTAGAAAGTCTTTTAGGTCTTCATACAACCATTCAGCTTGTTAGGGCATAGACTTGGATTACCGTGATACTGAATGGTTTGCCTGGATATGAGCAGAAATAATTCTGTCATTTTTGAGGTTGCATCCAAGTACTGCATTTTGGACTTTTTTTTTTTTTTTTTTTTACTATGTTGGCTACTCCATTTTTTCTAAGGGATTCTTGCCCACAGTAGTAGATATAATGGTCATTTGGTTAAATTCACTCATTCCAGTCGATTTTAGTTTGCTGATTTGTAACATTTTGACGTTCGCTCTTGCCATGTCTTATTTGACCACTTCCAATTTGCCTTGATTCATGGACCTAACATTCCAGGTTCCTATGCAATATTGCTCTTTATAGCTTCAGACCTTGCTTCTACAACCAGTCACATGCACAACTGGGTGCTGTTTTTGCTTTGTCTCCATCTCTTCAGTCTTTCTGGAGTTATTTCTCCACCGATCGCCAGTAACATACTGGACACCTACCGACCTGGGGAGTTCATCTTTCAGTGTCCTATCTTTTTGCCTTTTCATACTGTTCATGGGGTTGTCGAGGCAAGAATACTGAAGTGGTTTGCTATTCCCTTCTCCAGTGGACCACATTTTGTCAGAACTCTCCACCATGATCTGTCCGTCTTAGATGGTAGTACACAGCTTGACTCACAGTTTCATTGAGTTAGACAAGGCTGTGGTTCATGTAATTTTATTGGTCAGTTTTCTGTGATTGTGATTTTCAGTCTGTCTGCCCTCTGATGGAGAAGGATAAGAGGCTTATGGAAGTTTCCTTATGGGAGAGACTGAAGGGGAAACTGTCTTGTACTTATTTTCGGTTGCTGGATGGAGCTGTGTTCCCTCCGTGCTATTTACCTGGGCCAAACTATGGTGGAGGTAATGAAGATAATGGCGACCTCCTTCAAAAGATCCCAAGTAAGGGGATTAGAAGAAATTAAAAACTGGAAGAATAAATCTGTAGTCTGATTACTGCTGTTTATTTTGTAATCACAGTGACCTTTGATGTTCAGATTCAAAAATGAAGAATTTAAGGATTTCTTCATTTGTGGACTAATTTGTTAAGGCACACAACTATGAACCAAGGGGTTATAAGAGGGCAATGGAACAGTTAATGGTGATGTGGACAAAAATTCCCATATGGGATTTGCCTCTATTATAAAAATCGAACATGATATAATGTTAAACTGGATACTATGAAATGATGTATTGCAATAAATAGCAGCTGCTCTTTTGCTTATCCACATCCTGAAGCTGCATAGCCAAATGTTCCCTGTGCTGTCTTTTCATTACAGTGAATTTTCTAATTAACAGACTTATTGAGATAAAATGAACATATCATAAAATTTTCCCTTTCAAATGTATAATTCTGTGTTTTCTGATGTTTACAGAATTGTGCACCCATGACTACTATTAAATTTTAGCATATTTTCTTTCCCCCAAAAGAAAAGTAATGTGCATTAGCAATCACTCCTCATCCCTACCTCCCCTGAGCACTTGGAAATCATTGATTTAATTTCTGGGTCTGTAGATTTTCCCATTCTGGAGAATTAATTTAAATGGATTTATAAAATATATGAGCTTTGGTAATTGAATTCACTCAGTTTACATAATACAGTCAAGATTTTCCACTTGTTGTATAGTCGCTAAATCATGTCCCACCCTTTTGTGACCCCAAGGACTGTAGCCCACTAAGCTCCTCTGTCCATGGGATCTCCCAGGCAAGAATAGTGGAGTGGGTTGCCATTTCTTTCTACAGGGGATTTTCTGACCCAAGGGTCAAATCCACATCTCCTGCATTGATAGATGGTTTCTTTACCACTGGGCCAACAAGGAACCCCATAAACTTTTCATGTTATGGCATTATTAGTGCTACATTCTATTTTATTTCTGCATAAAATTTAATTGTACAGATATGCCATGTTTTGCTTACTTATTCATCAGTTTTTTTGTTAGATACCTGTGTTGATTATGTGGGCTTCCCTGGTGGCTTAGAGGGTAAAGCGTCTACCTGCAGTGCAGGAGACCCAGGTTCAATCCCTGGGTCGGGAAGATCCCCTGGAGAAGGAAATGGCAACCCACTCCAGTACTCTTGCCTGGAAAATCCCATGGATGGGGGAGCTTCATAGGCTACAGTCCATGGGGTTGCAAAGAGTCGGACACAACTGAGCGATGTATACAACATGTGTGTTGTATATATGCTATTATGAATAATATTGCTTTGGTCAATTAAGCACAGATTTTTGCATGCCCATATATTTTCATTTCTTTTTGCTATGTTCCTAGGAGTGGAAATGTTGGGTCATATGGTAAATCAATGTCTAGCATTTTGAGGAACAGTCCCAAAGTGGCTGCCTCGCATACAGTCTTACTGGCAATGTTTAAGAGTTCAGATTTCTCCACATCTTCATCAGCTCTTGTTTGTTTGTTTTGTCTCTCTTTTTTAAGTTTAGCTATTTTACTGGGATTGAAAGAAATTTGATAGGCTTTCCCCTACTGATTATTAATGTAGAATATATTACCATTTGTCTAATCACTGTTTTTGTACATTACTGGGAGAAATATCTGTTAAATCATTTGCCTACTTTTCAGTTCTTTATCTTTTATCATAATTTTAAGAGTATATGTTCTGAATATCAGTCTCATCAGATATATAATTTGCAAATATTTTCCCATTATATAAGCTATAATTTCACCATTTTATATTTATTATTTATAAATTTGGCTGCACATTGTGTCCTAGCTGTATGCAAACTTAGTTATAGAATATAGGATCTAGTTCCCTGACCAGGGATCAAATCCAGGCCCCCTGTGTTGGGAGCACAGAGCCTGAGTAACTGGACCACCAGGGAAGTCCGTACTTCACTTTTTTTTTTTTTTTTTTTTAATATCAGTCCTTTGAAATTGAGCATTTTGTAAAAATGATAATGCATTTTCATTTATTTTACCTATGTCACATGGGCTTTTGATGTCATATATAAGAAGTCATCATCTAATTCAAGATTCAAAGGTTGATTTATATGTTTTCTTCTAAGAACTCTACAGCTTTACCTCTTAAATTTCCATATATAAAACTTTAAATTTTTGTATTGTATGATTTAATATACGATTCTAAATGTATCCTTTGTGGCTGATATCTAGTTGTCTCACACTGTTTTAAAAAATTGTTTAATTGTCTTGACATCCTTATAGAATATCAATAGACCATAGATGGGAAGATTTATTTCTGAACTCACAAATCTATTCCATTGTCCTATACATCATTATACCAGCACCACACTGTCATAATTATTGTATTTTAAAATTAGTTTTGAAGAAATGTAAGTCTTCCAACTTAATTTTTCTTCTGCAATATTGTTTTGAACATTCTGAGTCCCTTGCATTTTCAAATGAGTTTAGTGATCAGGTTGCCAGTTTCTGCAAAAAAAGTCATTTGGGGTTTCAAGAGGATTTCACTGAACATTATATCACCTTGGGGAATAATTCCATCTTAATAATGCTAAGTCTTTCAGTCAGTGAACAAGGAATATATTTATTTAGATCTTTAATTTGCTTCCATGATGTTTTATAGTTCTCAGTGTATAGGTTTCAAACTTTGTTAAATTTTTTCCTCAGCATTGTGTTCTTGTTGATACTATTTTAACTGTAGTTATTTTCTTAATTCAACTTTGGATTGCTCTTTGCTAATGAAGAGAAATAAAATTGATTTTTGTTTATTGGTGTTAAGCAATATAACCTTGCTGAACTCTTTGATAAGTTCACAGTCTTTTTGTAGATCTCTTGGAAATTTCTACAAAAAAGGATCACACCGTTTCAAAAAAAAGAGAGTTATACATATTTTATTTTTCCAGTCAGAATGTCTTTTATTTCTTTTTCTTTAGTAGTTCCTCTGACTAGAGTCTTGAGAATTAGGTGGAATTAAAGTGATGAGAACAGGCATTAGAGTATTCTTCCTTCTCTTAGTGGCCCAGTGATCAGTGCTTCACTGTTAATTGTGCACTTTTCATATAAATTTTTTAACAGGTTGAGGAAGTTCCATTAGGTCCATAGTGTTTTTGAGTCTTTGTTTTATTTTTCTTTCTTTCTTTTTTTTTTAATTTAAATTTATTTATTTTAATTGGAGGCTAGCTACTTTACAATATTGTATTGGTTTTGCCATACATCAACATGAATCCGCCACGGGTGTACACATGTTTCCCCTCCTGGCCCCCCTCCCACCTCCTTCCCCATACCATCCGTCTGGGTCATCCCAGTGCACCAGCCCCAAGCATCCTGTATCCTGCATTGAACCTGGACTGTTGATTCATTTCTTAAATGATATTATATGTGTTTCAATGCCATTCTCCCAAATCATACCCCCCTCCCTCTCCCACAGAGTCCAGACTGTTGTTACACATCTGTGTCTCTTTTGCTGTCTCGCATACAGGGTTTGTTTTATTTAGTTTTTAATCTTGAAAGGTACAGACATCTCTTGATATCCATGAAGGATTTGTTCCAAGATACCAAAATCTATGGGTGCTCGAATCCCTGATACAAAATGGCGAAGTCTTTACATCCAATCTACGTACATCTTCCTGTATGCATTAACTCATCTATAGAGTAGTTATAATGCTTAGTATAATAATAATGCATATGTAAATGGTTGTAAATACAATGTAAATATTATGTAGATATTTATTGGCATGCAACAAATTTAAGCTTTGCTCTTTGCCATCCTGTGGAATTATATTTTTTCAAATAGTTTTGATCCATGGTTCATGAAATCTATGGATGCAGAAATTGGATATGGAGGGCTGACAGTTAATTTTTGTCAAATATTCAGTTCAGTTCAGTTCCGTCTCTCAGTCGTGTCCGACTCTTTGCAACCCCATGAATTGCAGCATGCCAGGCCTCCCTGTCCATCACCAACTCCCGGAGTTCACCCAGATTCATGGCCATCGAGTCAGTGATGCCATCCAGCCATCTCATCCTCTGTCGTCCCCTTCTCCTCCTGCCCTCAATCCCTCCCAGCATCAGAGTCTTTTCCAATGAGTCAACTCTTCGCATGAGGTGGCCAAAGTACTGGAGTTTCAGCTTCATCATCATTCCCTCCAAAGAAATCCCAGGGCTGATCTCCTTCAGAATGGACTGGTTGGATCTCCTTGCAGTCCAAGGGACTCTCAAGAGTCTTCTCCAACACCACAGTTCAAAAGCATCAATTCTTCGGTGCTCAGCCTTCTTCAGAGTCCAACTCTCATATCCATACATGACCACAATAAAAACCGTAGCCTTGACTAGACGGACCTTTGTTGGGAAAGTCATGTCTCTGCTTTTGAATATGCTATCTAGGTTGGTCATAACTTTCCTTCCAAGGAGTAAGCGTCTTTTCATTTCATGGCTGCAGTCACCATCAGCAGTGATTTTGGAGCCCCAAAAAATAAAGTCTGACACTGTTTCCCCATCTATTTCCCATGAAGTGATGGGACCGGATGCCATGATCTTCGTTTTCTGAATGTTGAGCTTTAAGCCAACTTTTTCACTCTCCACTTTCACTTTCATCATATACTTTCTACATATTGAGATGATCATGTGGTTTTGTTCTTAATTCCATAGAAATGGTGATTTTATTTTATTTTTTTTTTAATTTTAATTCTGAACCTACCTTGCAAGTACATCCACATCACTGTGGTATTCAATCCTGTTTACAGTTTGCTTGGCACAGTGTTCTGATATTAAGATTTTTGCATCCATATTCATAGGTATATTGTTCTGTAGACTTCATAGCATTGTATTTGTCTGATTTTTGTGCTATGGTAATCCTAACTACAAAGTCCCTCTAGTCAAGGCTATGGTTTTTCCAGTGATCATTTATGGATGTGAGAGTTGAACTGTGAAGAAAGCTGAGCGCCAAAAAATTGATGCTTTTGAGCTATGGGGTTTGAGAAGGCTCTTGAGAGTCCCTTGGACTGCAAGGAGATCCAGCCAGTCCATTCTAAAGGATATCAGTGCTGGGTGTTCATTGGAAGGACTGATGCTGAAGCTGAAACTCCAATACTTTGGCCACCTCATGAGAAGAGTTGACTCATTGGAAAAGGCCCTGATGATGGGAGGATTGGGGGCAGGAGAAGGGGACGACAGAGAATGAAATGGCTGGATGGCATCACCGACTCGATGGACATGAGCTTGAGTGAATTCTGGGAGTTGATGATGGACAGGGAGGCCTGGCGTGCTGCGATTCGTGGGGTCGCAAAGAGTCAGACACCACTGAGCGACTGAACTGAACTGAACTGAATCCTAACTTCATAGAATATGTTAGGAACTTTTTTTTCCCCTCTTCTTTTTTTGGAAATTTATGAAAAATTGGTGTTATATTTTCTTTTAAATATATTGTAGAATTCCCCAGTAATCTAGAATTAGGTTTACTTTGGGGGAAGTTTTTGGTTATTAATTCAATATCTTGAGATAAATTCTGATTTTATGTTTCTTCTTGCATCAATATCAGTAATTTTTTTCAAAGGAATTTGCCCATTTTAGCTATGTTTTCTAATGTATTGCAGGCAAATGTTCATAGTGCTTTCTCATATTCATTTTTATATGCCCTCTTTTATTACCCAGTGGTGATCTGAGTCTCCCTTTATTAAAAAAAAATGTTTTAATAAGATAAAGTTTTGTTAGTCTTATTTCTACATCTAATAAACCAATTTTGATTTTAATGTCTTTTACTAGTAAGCCCAACATCTGGGGAACTCAAGGACAGTTTTGTTAATTTAATTATTTTGTTTTAGGCTATGCTTTTCTATCTTTTCTGTGACTTTTTTTTTCTTTTTTGTTAAATCTAGACATGCTAAATAGTGTAATTTAGTAATTTTTGAAGTCACATTCTCCAGTTTATTCTCCAGTTTATTTGCTCTTGCTGCTGTTCGTTGTTTTTATTGCTCCTGCTTCTTGTTTATTTAGCAGCTTTCCTACAGTCTGTAAAGTCTATATTCTG
Source organism: Bubalus kerabau (assembly GCF_029407905.1). Taxonomy (NCBI): domain Eukaryota; kingdom Metazoa; phylum Chordata; class Mammalia; order Artiodactyla; family Bovidae; genus Bubalus; species Bubalus kerabau. The sequence goes on along the minus strand of NC_073632.1, from coordinate 11,874,951 downwards.
TATCATCTGTGGGCACTGAAGCCTCGGTTCAGTTGGTTAAATTGTCAGGTCATAACTGGGCAGATGTTTCCTTGTCCTAATCTACTGTTTTCTAGTTTTTGTTTGGAAGGGCTGGGTATGTGTTTGAAGTCTGACTTTAAGACTCTATCATGTAATTTCCATCTTGGCCTTTGTGTTCACTTCCTGCTTGAGCAGAGCCTCAGTAACAGCCAGGGATGAGAGATCCAGGACTTGTCAGGTTATTCCTGGCATACGTAGCCTTGCACATGCCCAAAGATTTTCAGTTTCCCAGGAACATATCTCAGATTTCAATGTTTCATATGCAGATCTCTTTGGCTTTATTGTTGAGTACTCCTCCTCAGTCATCTGTGATGTGAGGAAATTGCTGTTTATTTTATTAATAAGATGTACCCAAGCAAAAGACTGTTTACTCACAGTGAACAAAACCTTAGTCAGATCAATTAAGGTGAGCCCAATAACTGGGACTTTCAATGAATTGCCCTACAGGACAAGTGCTGATGACCCCTTGGGACTGGGACTTTGGTGCAGCTCCTAACGTGTTCTGCCTTCTATAAGGATGCTTGGGTGTTGGTTTTCACAGTTACTGTGATTGTGAGGCTAGTTTTTTTTTTTTTTTTTTTTTTTTCTGTTGTTTGTTTTTGAGACTACCAAGATGCTGGTAATGGAATAATGAGAATAGGACAATTGAAAATGTTGTAACATTTGCTATTTATTTTATAGTTATTTTTCTTTAATAAATGTTTATCAGATTATTGCAAACCTTTGGCTAATTCCCAGAGTACTGAAAGTTGATTTTGATAGCTTTTGCCAATTTCTCAGTGCTTTTAAAGATAAGTAGAATTTTGCAGGTCTTCACATGCCTTTCTAGAAGTGCTTCCCAGTGACTAACTTTTAAAACACTTCATAAATAAATATGGTACCTTGAGGACAAGATTTTTGTCTCTTTTCAAAACTAATTTCCCTTGATTCCTAGTGACTGCCACATATATGAGGACTCAATAAATATTAGTTGAACAAATTAATTTATTGACTTTTTTGTTGACAAAATGAAAGTCAATGTGAATTAAATCTCAAGAAAAGGGGATTGAGTGTACATAGTATATTGAAAAGACTACCTCCAGCATTTTTTGGCTGCAACTCTGTGCCAGCTATATGTTTATTGCTTGCTCCACACTATTTAATTTAACCTTCACAACAACCACCTGCAGTTTCACTGAAGTTAGAAATATCCTGTAACCTTCTCAAAGCAATACAGTTAGCAAGTGGTTGAATGAGGAGTGAAACCAATAAACTAAATCTTGAAGTAAATTTGTCTATAAAACATAATATTGCCAATTCCCCAAACATAGAATTTGAGAGCTTTAAAATGTCATGGAAAATATCAGGGAATAGACATATATAAAAAAGATGCAAGTAAATTCCAGAAGTAATAATTTTCTTTTATATTCTTCTTTTTTCTGACCTAAATTCGACCTGTTTGGAATTTAAAAATAATAATTTACCTACACCATAGATCGAAATAACTAGCTTCATTTTTCATCACTCAGGGGAGTCCTGTAAAAATCAGCTGCTTACATGACAGAGAGCATAGTCCTCTCCTGGACAGCAGACAACTTCCCCTCTACTTGGCCTATCCAGGGCTTTCCCCTGCCTCTGTTGACACTCTCAAGACTCTCCTCTGTCCTTTTCTTCTCTCAGTACTGTGGTTTATGCTGCTAATACCTTATGTTATATGATACATATAACAAAATATGATTATGTGATGTAATATAATTTTATTTAATTAATGTGTTTGCTTATATATGCTCCCTGCTTTAAATTCCAATGACTCTGCATTGTTTGAATCACAGATTCTGAACTATTCCATCATAGGAGACTCCAATAGCCAGTACTAAACAGAATTGTTTCTTCTTCTTCGCTACTTCCATCAAACATTGATTTACTATTATTTGAGGGTATATGCCACTGAAGTTGAAAGTAAAGGTTTTGAGTTTAAATCTAAAATGTTTTGCCTTCAGGTTTCCTTGCTGTCCCTTTTGAGGTGTGTGGACTTGCTTAGTAATGTCACTTTTTTTTTTTTAATTTTATTTTATTTTTAAACTTTACATAACTGTATTAGATTTGCCAAATATCAAAATGAATCCGCCACAGGTATACATGTGTTCCCCATCCTGAACCCTCCTCCCTCCTCCCTCCCCATTCCATCCCTCTGGGTCGTCCCAGTGCACCAGCCCCAAGCATCCAGTAATGTCACTTTTATGAGTCTAATTTTGTTCATCTATTAGATGGAACAGATTATACCACATTGACAAGATTATCAATAAGACTTACTGGTGTAATAAATATATTTAGCAGAGTGTAAGCTCCACCTGGAGAAGGAAATTGCAACCCACTCCAGTACGCTTGCCTGGGAAATCCCATGGACAGAGGAGCCTGGTGCGCTATAGTCCATGGGGTTGCAAAGAGTTGGACACGACTGAGTGAATAAGCACACAAGCTCCATAAGTTCCTAGTATTTGGTAACTCATAATTGTAAATCCAGTTTTTGGTCTCTCACATGTTTGCTTCAGCTGTGGCAGCTCTACATCTCTTGCTTCATCTTAGAAAGGAAGTTCTAGGATCCTGTGTCTTCTCTCTGTCCCACAAAGTCAGGACTTACACTGAGAGATTCTGGTTTATTTTCTCTAAGTCAATGCCCTGAAGCACCCTGGTTGTACATCTTCTCCCAGGGAAGCAAAGCCCAGCTGGTGCTATCTGTGGCTGTCGGGAGGAGCTCATGCAAGCGTCTGCACAGACTGCCTTTCTGTGGGCACCTGCCTCCCACTGCAGGTAAGCAGGGTGCTGGCTGTACTGATAGCTGGATGTGTGCATCCTCAGATGTGAGGCCCCTTTTTTGCACTGTTCTTGAGGGAGCCCATTCGTAAGTTGTAGGATCTATGACTATTTGTTGAGGTCCACAAACAATTTGCTGTGAGCTTTTGCACTTTTTCTCTGCTCCTGGTTGTCCCCAGACTCTTGCTGATTCCCTTAGTAGTCTAGGTGGGGTGACACAGAATTGGGTCACTGGGGCAAAATCCATAGTACTGGGGAATGTGGGTGGTCACTTTGCTCTTAACTTTCTCAGCGGGGAAGAGTGCCGACCAAGAGTACTTTTCTTGGCTTTTGGGGGATGGAGTCTTATAGGTAGAGTGAAACTATCACACAGGTAAAATGAAACTTCTTACCCCTTCAGAGTATCTATTCTCAAATGGTTTGCTCTTCAAGTGCTGGGATCTCCAGGCTTCCTTGAAGGTAATTCTTGTTCATAGGCAGTTTTTAAAATCAGTGTTTTTAACAGGGGATGAGATGGGGAATGAGGGCTGGATCCTCCAATTCTACCATCTTGATGATGTTAACTCACTGTTCTCTTTTCCTCTCTAAACCAGACATTACTTTATCTCCATCCTTTTTATGCAGCATCTCTTCACCATGAATTTGCCTGTGTTCTGTGGGAATATTTGTCTTTCTAGAGTTTAATGAGAGACTGTATAGTGAGTCCCTGAGAGCTGAGACTTAGTGGATCTTCCTCACTGTGTCCTACAATATCCAGTGCTTATTAGTTACTCAATAAAGTTTAGTTAAATATAATTGCTTCCACTTTGCAAGACAACTATTTCCAGATATCTACTTTGCTTTGGCCTTTTTAAGCTTTTCTGAGATTTTTGTGTTGCAGATTTTATCAGGAGTTGTTCTGTTTCCTGTTTACTCACCCTTGAATTAAAAGAAATAGGTTTAGATATTTTTCTAGTCACAGCTGTTATCATCCCTTTGTATGCACAGTACACAAGCTTTCTGATGGAATAATCCCTTATATGTCAGTCTGTAAAAGTACAGGTATACAACTTTTAATCAATATTTACTGTCAGATGGCCATTCATTTAGTTTACATTTTGTGAATATATTTGGGCTGTCTTCCTTTGAAGACATCAATTATTTATATTGAAGCATATGAGATAAGCTTTTATTCTTTTTTGTGTCTTGCAATTGTGAATTTAAAATTATTGTTGCTCTCTTGGCCACACTTCTTGACAGGCTCTTTTTCTCATTAACATCATTTTTCCCAAAGCAGCTTACACATTACTGTATATAATGCACAGCTCTTAGCTCCTTTTTCTGCACTGAGCTGAGCTCTTACAGCTCAGTGTAGGGCAGATTTGGATAGATATACTATTAGACTATCTGACTGGGGGTGGAAGTGGACACACATTTAACTTTCTGTTTTTCTTCTCATTAATATTCCCTTTATCATAGTGTCTGCAGTAAGCTAAAATCTATTCCTCGCTGTTTCTCAAGTGCTATAATATTTTGGCCCGTGGGCTTATATTTATAGGAGATGCTTTTATGTCTCATTCAACATCCATGAATATATTAATTAATTGAGATATATTATTAAGAATTCTGCTTTATATCTTCAGGAAAATTATATTGAGAAATTGGAAAAGATTACACAAGGTATAAGTAATATCATAACCATATAAATTTGGACAACCACTGTGTTTGATAACTTTTAATATTATCTAGTCTAATGGATTACAGATAGCTGGTAAAACATTAAGTTGGGATATGTCAGGTCTGTCTGTGTCAGGTATTTCCAGAAGAGTCTAGTAGTTGAATAATGAAACTACATAGAAACTGCCCTCACTAACTCTAGTTAGCACCACCCAATCTATTATGGATCTGAATAGAACACAAGAGTAGAAGGGTGAGTGTGCTCTTTGCTTAAGCTGAAATATCTATTTTCTCTGGCCCCCTGATGTCAATACACCTCATCCATAAGCCTGCAGACTCAGACTGGGTCTTACCCCACTAACCCCTTAATCCTGAGCCTTGATCTTGAACTGGGGACTCATAGCATTGCATTATTTTTTCTCTCTACCACTGGATTTCCTGGGCTTCCAGCTTACAGATGGTGGGAAGTCTGACCCTCTCTAAGCACAAAAACTCATCCATTATCATACATTTATATATGTACATGTATATGTGTGTGTATATATATATATATATATATATATATAGCTCTCTGTGTATTCATCTCTATGTATCTATCTTGTAGGTTCTGTTTCTTCTGAAAACACTGACTACTATAACTGAAAATTTCTGTTTTCTTGACAGACTGCAGTTTGTTTAAGCATATATTATAGATATTTGGAAATTTTGTGAGAAACAGGGCAAGATAACTACAATCACAGTGATACAAAGAAATACATAGTTGGTTGTCACCATTACACTTTCTGTTTCCTGTCATCTTTTTGTTTTGTGTGCTTTTATGTATTCTTTCTCCTTTCATTCTCATAAGTCATTTTTCCTCCATTAATCTATTCACTCCAATTGATAACATTAAATTATTAATTGCTGTTAAGTTATGTCTGACTCTTTGCAACCCCATTGACTGTAGCCTTCCAGGCTGCCCTGTCCTTCACTATCTTCTGGAGTTTGCTCAGATTCATGTCTCTTGAGTCAATGATGCCATCAGACAATCTCATTTTCTGTCACCCACTTCTGCTCCTGCACTGAATCTTTCCCAGCATCAGGGTCTTTTCCAATGAGTTGGCTCTTGGCATCAGGTGGCCAAAGTATTGGAGCTTCAGCTTCAGGATCAGTCCTTCCAATGAACCTTCAGAGTTGATTTCCTGGTTTGATTAGTTTCACCAGCTTTGACTGGTTTGATCTCCTTGCTGTTCAAGGGACTGTCAAGGGTCTCATTCACCACAACAGTTCAAAAGCATCCATTCTTTAGTGTTCAAACTTCTTTATGGTCCATTTCTTAGATCTGAACCTTACTACTGGAAACATCATAGCTTTGACTATATGGACTGTTGTGGGCAAAGTAATGTCTGTTTTTTAATACACTGTCTAGATTTCACTTCAGTAACTCAGTCATGTCTGACTCTGTAATCCCATGGACTACAGCTCGCCAGGTTCATCTGCTGCTGTCGCTGCTGCTGCTAAGTAGCTTCAGTCATATCCTACTCTGTGCGACCCCATAGACGGCAGCCCACCAGGCTCCCCTGTCCCTGGGACTCTCCAGGCAAGAACACTGGAGTGGGTTGCCATTTCCTTCTCCAATGCATGAAAGTAAAAAGTGAAAGTGAAGTCACTCAGTTGTGTCTGACTCTTAGCGACCCCATGGACTGCAGCCCACCAGGCTCCTCTATCCATGGGATTTTCCAAGCAAGAGTACTGGAGTGGGGTACCATTCCCTTCTCTGGCCAATATCCCTTCAGTTCAGTTCAGTTCAGTCTCTCAGTCGTGTCCTACTCTTTGCAACCCCATGAATCGCAGCATGCCAGGCCTCCTTGTACATCACCAACTCCCAGAGTTCACTCAGACTACCGTCCATTGAGTCAGAGATGCCATACGCCTTCTTATCCTCTGTCATCCCCTTCTCTTCCCGCCCCCAATCCCTCCAAGCATCAGAATATTTTCCAATGAGTCAACACTTCACATGAGGTGGCCAAAGTACTGGAGTTTCAACTTCAGCATAATTCCCTCCAAAGAAATCCTAGGACTGATCCCCTTCAGAATGGACTGATTGGATGTTCTTGCAGTCCAAGGGACTCTCAAGAGTATTCTCCAACATCACAGTTCAAAACCATTAATTCTTCGGTGCTCAGCTTTCTTCACAGTCCAACTCTCACATCCATACATGACCACTGGAAAAACCATAGGCTTGACTAGGCGGACCTTTGTTGGCAAAGTCATGTCTCTGATTTTCAATATGCTATCTAATTTGGTCATAACTTTTCTTCCAAGGAGTAAGTGTCTTTTAGTTTCATGGCTGCAGTCACCATCTGCAGTGATTTTGGAGCCCAAAAATATAAAGTCTGACACTGTTTCCCCATCTATTTCCCATGAAATGATGGGACCAGATGCCATGATCTTATTTTTCTGAATGTTGAGCTTTAAGCGAACTTTTTCACTCTCCTCTTTCACTTCATCAAGAGGCTGTTTAATTCCTCTTCACTTTCTGCCATAAGGGTGGTGTCATCTGCATATCTGAGGTTATTGATATTTCTCCTGGAAATCTTGATTCCAGCTTGTGCTTCTTCCAGCCCAGCATTTATCATGATGTATTCTGCATATAAATTAAATAAGCAGAGCAACAATATACAGCCTTGATATACTCCTTTTCCTATTTGGAACCAATCTGTTGTTCCATGTCCATTTCTAACTGTTGCTTCCTGACCTGAATATAGGTTTCTCAAGAGGCAGGCCAGGTGCTCTGGTATTCCCATCTCTTTCAGAATTTTCCAGAGTTTATTGTGTTCCACACAGTCAAAGGCTTTGGTATAGTCAATAAAGCAGAAATAGATGTTTTTCTGGAACTCTCTTTCTTTTTAAATGATCCAGCAGATGTTGGCAATTTGGTCTCTAGTTCCTCTGCCTTTTCCAAAACCAGCTTGAACATCAGGAAGTTCATGTTTCATGTATTGTTGAAGCCTGGCTTGGAGAATTTTGAGCATTACTTTACTAGCATGTGAGATGAGTGCAATTGTGCAAGAGTTTTAGCATTCTTTGACATTGCCTTTCTTTGAGATTCGAATGAAAACTGACTTTTTCCAGTCCTGTGGCCACTGCTGAGTTTTCCAAATTTGCTGGCATATTGAGTGCAGCACTTTCACAGCATCATCTTCAGGATTTGAAATAGCTCAACTGGAATTCCATCACCTCCACTAGCTTTGTTCATAATGATGCTTTCTAAGGCCCACTTGACTTCACAATCCAAGATGTCTGCCTCTAGGTCAGTGATCACACCACTGTGGTTATTTTCGTCGTGAAGCTCTTTTTTGTACAGTTCTTTTGTGTACTTTTGCCACCTCTTCTTAATCTTCTTAATCTTCTGCTTCTGATAGGCCCATACCATTTCTGTCCTTTATGGAGCCCATCTCTGCATGAAATGTTCCCTTGGTATCTCTAATTTTTTTGAACAGATCTCTAGTCTTTCCCATTCTGTTGTTTTCTACTATTTCTTTGCATTGATCACTGAGGAAGGCTTTCTTATCTCTTCTTGCTATTCTTTGGAACTCTGCATTCAGATGCTTATATCTTTCCTTTTCTCCTTTGCTTTTCGCTTCTCTTCTTTTCACAGCTATTTGTAAGGCCTCCCCAGACAGCCATTTATCTTTTTTTCATTTCTTTTCCATGGGGATGGTCTTGATCCCTGTCTCCTGTACAGTGTCACAAACCTCAGTCCATAGTTCATCAGGCACTATATCTATCAGATCTAGGCCCTTAAATCTATTTCTCATTTCCACTGTATTATCATAAGGGATTTGATTTAGGTCATACCTGAATGGTCTAGTGGTTTTCCCTACTTTCTTCAATTTAAGTCTGAATTTGGCAATAAGGAGTTCAAGAACTGAGCCACAGTCAGAGCCCGGTCTTGTTTTTGTTGACTGTATAGAGCTTCTCAGTTTTGGCTGCCAAGAATATAATCAATCTGATTTTGGTGATGACCATCTGGTGATGTCCATGTGTAGAGTCTTCTCTTGTGTTGTTGGAAGAGGGTGTTTATTATGACCAGTGCATTTTCTTGGCAAAACTCTATTAGTCTTTGCCCTGCTTCATTCCATATTCCAAGGCCAAATTTGCCTGTTACTCCAGGTGTTTGTTGGCTTCCTACTTTTGCTTTCCAGTCCCCTATAATGAAAAGGACATCTTTTTTGGGTGTTAGTTCTAAAACGTCTTGTAGGTCTTCATAGAACCGTTTAACTTCAGGTTCCTCAGCATTACTGGTTGGGGCTTAGGCTTGGATTACTGTGATATTGAATGGTTTGCCTTGGAAATGAACAGAAATCATTCTGTCATTTTTGAGTTTGCATCAAAGTACTGCATTTCGGACTCTTTTGTTGACCATGATGGTTACTCCATTTCTTCTAAGGGATTCCTGCCTGCAGTAGTAGATATGATGGTCATCTGAGGTAAATTCACCCATTCCAGTCCATTTTAGTTTACTGATTCCTAGAATGTCGATGTTCACTCTTGCCATCTCCTGTGTGACCACTTCCAATTTGCCTTGCTTCATGGACCTAACATTCCTGGTTCCTATGCAATATTGCTCTTTACAGCATTGGACCTTGCTTCTATCACCAGTCACATCCACAACTAGGTATTGTTTTTGCTTTAGCTCCATCCCTTCATTCTTTCTGGAGTTCTTTCTCCACTGATCTCCAGTAGCATATTGGTCACCTACTGACCTGGGGAATTCCTCTTTCAGCATCCTATCTTTTTGCCTTTTTCATACTATTCATGGTGTTCTCAACGCAAGAATACTGAGCACGGGCAGCTGCGACAGCATGCAGAGCACAGGCGAGAGGAGCTGCTCCACGTCCGAGGTCAGGGGTGGTGGCTGGGAGGAGCTACCCCGCCTTTGAAGTCAGGGGCAGTGGCTGAGAGTGCCCAGCTTCAACAGCACAGGAGCATCTGAGGGGAGCTACCCCCACCCTACCCAAGGGGTGGCAGCTGGGAGGAGTAACCCCATGTCCAAGGAGAGGTGGCTGAGTGGGCACCAGAAGGCCTAGAGGAGCTATTCCACGTTCAAGGTCAGGAGGGGAGGCGGTGAGGAGATACCCCTCATCCAAGATAAGGAATAATGGCTGCACTTTCCTGGAGCAACCGTGAAGAGATACCCCGTGTCCAAGGTAAGAGAAACCCAAGTAAGATGGTAGGTGTTGCAAGAGGACATCAGAAGGCAGACACACTGAAACCATAATCACAGAAAACTAGTCAATCTAATCGCACTAGGATCACAGCCTTGTCTAACTCAATGAAACTAAGCCATGCCCTGTGGGGCCACCCAAGACAGGCGGGCATGGTGGAGAGGTCTGACACAATGTGGTCCACTGGAGAAGGTTCCCTTATCCATAACCAATTCCCAGAGCTTGCTCAATCTCATGTCCTTTGAATCCGTGATGACATCAACCATTTCATCCTCTGTTGTCCCATTCTCCTCCCAACTTCAAACTTTCCCAGCATCAGTGTCTTTTCCAATGAATCAGTTCTTCCCCTCAGGTGGCCAAAGTATTGAAGCTTCAGCATCTCTCCTTCCAATGGATATTCAGGACTGATTAACTTTAGGATTGACTGATTTGATATCCTTACAGTCCAAAGGATTCTCAAGAATCTTCTCCAACACCACAATTCAAAAGCATCAATTCTTTAGCACTCAGCTTTCTTTATAATCCAACTTTCACATCAATACATGATTAATGGAAAACCCACACCTTTGACTAGATGGACCTTTGTTGGCAAAGTCATATCTCTGCTTTTTAATATGTTGTCTAGGTTGGTCATAAATTTTCTTCCAAGGAGCAAGCGTCTTTTAATTTCATGGCTGCAGTCACCATATGCAGTGATTTTGAAACCCCCAAAAACAAAGTCTGTCACTGCTTCCATTGTTTCCCATCTACTTGCCATGAAGTTATGGGACCAGATGTCATGATCTTAGTTTTCTAAATGTTGAGTTTTAGGTCAACTTTTTCACTCTACCCTTTCACTTTCATCACAAGGCCTGCTGGTGCCAGCCGGCAAAGTCGATCAGGCCCCGAGAACGTGCATGGCGGGGCTGAGAAAAGAAACTAAAGCAAGAGAAATCTACAATAAATATGGGGTCGAGAGGTTCAGACACATCTCCACGAAGGGACACAGCCTGACACCAACTTTATTCAGCATCTCATATTTATACAGAAGAGCGTGAGAAAGACAAGACAGTTAACATTTTTTCTTGATTGACCTATACATCTTACAAACAGTCACAAGAAATCTTGAGAGCATGGGAATGGCACCCTGTTATTATTTCTTACACCAGATAACATTTCCCTGTGCATGAGAAGTTCGCACAGAACTCCAGGTGCCTTTAGTAAATAAGTGCCTAATCTCTGGGGTGGCGGGACAGAGAGCTATGTTTGCAAGCAAACCCTCAAGGACTGAGGCAGCTCCCAGAGCTGTGTCCTTTAGATTAAGGACCCCATTCTCACGGGCAGCTCCCCGCAAAGGCCCTTCAGTTTTTCTTCTCTTTCTGCCATTACTGTGGTGTCATCTGCATATCTCAGGTTTTTTATATTTCTCCCAGCAATCTTGAGTCCATTTTATGTTTTATCCAGTCTGATATTTCACGTAATTTCCCTTGCACATAAGTTAAATAAGCAGGGTGTCACTATACAGCCTTGACCTACTCTTTTCCCAATTTTGGACCAATCCATTGTTCCATGTCTGGTTCTAACTGTTGCTTCTTGACCTGCATACAGGTTTCTCAGGACGTAGGTAAGGTTGTCTGGTATTCCCATCTCTAGAATAATGTTCCAGTTTGTGGTGATCCACACTGTTCTTGCCTGGAGAATCCCAGGGACGGGGGAGCCTGGTGGGCTGCTGTCTAAGGGGTCGCACAGAGTCAGACACGACTGAGGTGACTTAGCAGCAGCAGCACACAGTCAAAGGCTTTAGCATATCCAATGAAGCAGAAATAAGTGTTTCTCTGGCATTCTCTTTCTTTTTCTATGATTCAACAGATGTTGGCAATTTGATCTCTGATTCCTCTGCCTTTTCTAAAAACAGCTTGTACATCCGGAAGTTATTGGTTCACATACTGTTGAAGCCTAGCTTGAAGGATTTTGACTATTACATTGCTAGCATGTGAAATGAGTGCAATTATTATTATGCTTTTAAAGTACTTCTAATTTGAGAACAAAATTTCATGGTGGTAAACTAAATGTCTGGAAATTATTTAGTTAATGAAATAGCACTACTAAACACTTAAATGGGCAAGAAAAAGACTTTGCTGTAATTATACAATTGCTGTTTCAAGTGCAGGTTATTTAGGGACAATGATATAATGTGGGAATAAACATTACTGGGTTATAAAATATTGAATATCCTCAGAACTTGAAGGAATTTAGTGCAATTAAAACTGTAAAATCATATATTATATTAAAAATGTCCTTTTCCAAAGACAAATAGAAGAAACTAGAGCATTTGACTTTTCTTTTTAAGTAGAACTCTTAGTTTCAAATAGGAAAATACACCTTAATGCATCTAAGTCAAATCATTTACATTTAGTATATGGGACGTTGGACTGAAGTGTAAGTTGAGTGTATGTTTCCAGCAGACAGCACATCTATGCTTTGCTCTGAAGTATACAATAGAAATACTAACATTTTCGAAAAGTAAACTAGAAAGTAATGAGAAACTATAACCCTGTTTTTGTAAAAAACCTACTCTTTTACATTGAGAATTTTCTATCAGATATATTAAAAAAAAATCAAAAATAAAGGACCTAACATATAACATAGATGATTACAATGCCTCACTGTAAAACTGACTTGTTTGAAGACAATCTAATATTGACAGTCATGAGGCATTTAGAATCTTATACAGGGAATTTTATCCCCCCCACACACTTTTTTTTTTTTTTTTTTACAAACTTGTGTAAAATTATAATTTAAGTATTCAGTTAGGCATTTATATTTTGTTAGACATTAACATCACTTTCTATATTATTCATAAAAAAAAAAAATACTAGTTATCTACCAGGCTAGAAAGAGACAAAAATGGAATAATTTAACCTACTTTACTGTGTTAATTGTAAACGTGTAACTTAACTATTATATGATAAAAAGTAAATAGATTAATGAAGCCTTAACATTAAGCTGTGCTAATTCAAGGATATAGTATAACTGTATACTTGCTCAAAAATTCTAAAAGTGTTTCATTAGAGGATATATCCAACCTTCCATTACAATACTCCTTTGTATCTTTGAGGGAGACATAATACAGTATGTCCCCTACATACAAGCAAATTCTGTTCCAAGAGCACATTTGTAAGCCCTTTTTTAAATAAGTCTAACCAAGTTATGCAACTAACATAGCACTATAATACTGTTATCTATAAGTAATAAGTTTATAATACTTTTCACACAAATAATGCAAAAAAGAAATAGACACAAGAAATAAATTTTAATCTGACAGTATAATACCTTGAAAAAAGTACAGCCCTGCATTACAACAGCTGGCCTATAGGGACTGGCATCAAGGGAACACACACGAAGAGTTACTGACTGGAGGAGGGAGATGACCTGGGAGATGGCAGAGTTGAAGGACCATCAGAAATAGGAGATGAAGGGAAAGCTGCAATTTCACTCATGCCTGACATTGACGGCACAGGTTCTGATTCCTTGCTGGATTAAATTCTATCTCCTCTCTTGAAAAAGAAATCCAGTGATGTCTGGGTAGTAGCTCATTTTTTCTCATTATAGATTACATGATAGCACCAGATTACATTCTGAGCAGCTTCTGCACTCTCTGTATACCATTCTTTGTTTGGATCTTGTGCCTCAAAAACTAACAGTGCTCTCTCAAATAAAGAAAATTCCCTTTCCATTTCCTGTGTCGCAAATCTCTTTGATTTTAAATTACTTCTTTTTCTTGTCTATTTCATCCTTTCTCTGGGCCTGCATATCCATCAAGTGTTCATTAGTAAGTGCCCCATGTTGCACAGCAAGGACTTCAATGAATTTTCCCAGCAGGTCTAACTGTAGCTTCTTACTAAGTCACTAAGTTGCTGAAGACCTATTTGGACTCCTCACCCATGTCTTCAGTTCACAAAAATTATGAGTAAACTGCAGGCACAGGCTCCTCCAATCCCCATTCATGATGACAGCCATAATCTTACTCACGTTTGCATTTTGGAAGGTTTTCAACTTGAAGGTTGTTAATAGGGGACTTTCTCTATTGTTCAATAGACACAGCATTTATTCTACTATCTCACTGCTTAAGTGCTTAGGATTTCATTTAAGCTTTTTTGAAAGCAAAAACATCTCTGAACAGCACTGATAAAAAGAATCTAATGAATGTGAGAGTTAAAGAACTTAAGATACAAATTCCTAAACCTTAGAGTCAGTTTATACACATTAGGAACAAAATCGTACTTCAGAGTAGATTTTAGGCTTTAACTATGTAGGCAATGGGGCAGTGCAAATTGAAGTACTTATTCTAGGATGATGGAGAAGGCAATTGCACCCCACTCCAGTACTCTTGCCTGGAAAATCCCATGGATGGAGGATCCTGGTGGGCTGCAATCCATGGGGTCGCTAAGAGTCAGACATGACTGAGTGACTTTACTTTCACTTTTCACTTTCATGCATTGGAGATGGAAATGGCAACCCACTCCACTGTTCTTGCCTGGAGAACCCCAGGGACGGGGGAGCCTGGTGGGCTGCCATCTATGTGGTCACACAGAGTTGGACACGACTGAAGTGACTTAGCAGTAGCAGTATTCTAGGATGAGGGGGACTAAGAGATGTAAGTAGTCAAATACAATATTGAGAAACTCAACATACATTTTAAAAATAAATGTCATTTTGACTTCCAAGTTATTTGAATAATTTCATCGTTTAATTTTATTTTTTATTTTTTCTATTTGCTATACCTGCTAAAATATGAACCTTTTAACAAGAGGTGCACAATCAATGTAGTGGAAGGATTGTCTTCAAAAATGAAACTGGAACACATTTGTGTGAAACTTGGCATCCCAAAATATACACCATATAGGACAAATGTAAATTTAGGGAGAACCAAAACAGCACTTTATATCTACTGATCATGTAAAAGCATCTGGCAGAAGAGGAGGTAACCTCTTATTAAATCATTAGCCATGAGAAACTTCTACAAAACACCTGGTTCATGCAAGAAGGAATGAGAACATTATATATAGCAGACAACCTCACACAAAAATAAGAAATCTATTTTCATTGACTATTTCATCTTGTTTCATATAATGGAGAAAATAATCTTTGGTGATATGATTTTATTTGATGTTTTCTTCTAAATTATAGAATTTTGGAAAACAAAGTAATCAAGGTAATCAATTTAACTTATCTTGTATATATTTTACTAGATTTGCCTTTCTAACTTTTTGTATGATTTCATGCTATATAAATTTATTAACATAAAAATCAAGTCTAGGGAGTAGTACATTGGATTTAGATACAGAAACATCCACAGGCCATTCTGACAGTAAAATATTTCTTCTCAGTACTCACTTTTACTCAGCTATCAGAAACATCAACTCTCAGAAGTGTCCTATGTTCTCAAAGACTAGATAGGTCTTTAAGAGAGAGGTGATTATGATTTAAGGCATACAAAAACCTCAGTCTTGAGAGTTAGCTAAGTATGAGTTCAGTTAAATTCAGTCCAGTTCAGTCACTCAGTCGTGTCTGACTCTACCCGACCCCATTCACTGCAGCATGCCAGGCTTCTCTGTCCATCAACAACTCCTGAAGCTTACTCAAACTCATGTTCATTGAGTTGGTGATGCCATCCAGTCATCTCATCCTCTGTTGTCCCCTTCTTCTCCCACCTTCGATCTTTCCCAGCATCAGGGTCTTTTATCATGAGTCAGTGCTTTCCATCAGGTGGCCAAAGTATTGGAGTTTCAGCTTCAGTATTAGGCCTACCAATGAATATTCGGGACTGATTTCCTTTAGGTCAGACTAGTTGGATCTCCTTGCAGTCCAAGGGACTCTCAAGAGTCTTATCCAAAGACACAGTTCAAAAGCATCAATTCTACAGCACTCTGCTTTCTTTATAGTCCAACTCTCACATTCATACATGACAACTGGAAAAACCATAGCTTTGACTAGATGGAACTTTGTTGGTAAAGTAATATCTTTGCTTTTTAATATGCTGTCCAGGTTCATCATAACTTCTCTTCCAAGGAGCAAGCATCTTTTAATTTCATAGCTGCAGTCACCATCTGCAGTGATTTTGGAGCCCCAAAAGATAAAGTCTGTCACTGTTTCTACTGTTTCTCCATCTACTTGCAGCGAAGTAATGGAACCAGAAGCCATAATCTTAGTTTTCTGAATGTTGAGTTTTAAGCCAACATTTTCACTCCCCCGTTTCACTTTCATCAAGAGACTTTTTAGTTCTTCTTTGCTTTCTGTCATAAGTGTGGTGTCATCTGCATATCTGAGTTTATTTCTCTTGGCAATCTTGACTCCAGCTTGTGTTTCATCCAGCCAGCCATTTTTCATTATGTACTCTGCATATTAATTACATAAGCAAGGTGGCAATAGACAGCCTTGATGTACTCCTTTCCTGATTTGAAACCAGTCTGTTGTTCTATGTCCAGTTCTAACCACTGCTTCTTGACCTGCATACAGATTTCTCAGGAGGCAGGTAAGGTCATCTGGTATTCCCATCTCTTGAAGAATTTTCCACAGTTTGTTTCTATCCATGGGGTTTCAAAGGCTTTGGCGTCATCAATAAAGGAGAATTAGATATTTTTCTGGTATTCTCTTGTTTTATTCTGATGATCTAGAAGATGATAACAATTTCGTCTCTAATTCCTCTACCTTTCCTAAATCCAGCTTGAACATCCTGAATTTCACAGTTCACGTACTGTTGAAGTCTGGCTTGGAGAATTTTAAGCATTGCTTTACTTGCATATGAGATGAGTGCAATTGTACCATAGTTTCAGCATTCTTTGGCATTGCCTTTCTTTGGGATTGGAATGAAAACTGACCTTTTCCAGTCCTGTGGAGACTGCTGAATTTTCCAAATTTGCTGGCATATTGAGTGCAGCACTTTGATAGCATCATCTTTTAGGATTTGAAAAAGCTCAACTAGAATTCCATCACCTCCACTAGCTTTATTTTTAGTGATACTTCCTAAGGCCTCCTTGACTACACATTCCAAGAGGTCTGGCTCTAGGTGAGTGATCACACCATCGTGATTATCTGGGTAATGAAGATCTTTTTTGTATAGTGCTTCTGTGTATGCTTGTCACCACTTCTTAATATCTACTGCTTTTTTAGGTCCATGCCATTTCTTTCCTTATTATGCCCATCTTTGCCTGAAATGTTCCCTTGGTGTCTCTAATTTTCTTAAAGAGATCTCTAGTCTTTCCCATTCTATTGTTTTCCTCTATTTCATTGCATTGATCACTTTGCTGTCCTGCTTAAATTTCCAAAGCTCTAGAGTTTAATTCCAGTGAAACTAGTTTTCTCATCATACCCTTGGGAGTTTATGGGTATTTGGCATTCGGATATTTGACATCCTTACTTGATAAGCTATAATATGGCTCTTTTTACTTGAATTTTAATATCCATAGCAGCTTTGATTTTGCCTTATTTAATTTTACTTCAATCTCTGGTATTTATGTTTTCTCTTATATTATGGATCTTGTTCCTAATACTATGAGATCATGGCATCTGGTCTCATCACTTCATGGGAAATAGATGGGGAAACAGTGGAAAAAGTGTCAGACTTTATTCTCTGGGCTCCAAAATCACTGCAGATGGTGACTGCAGCCATGAAATTAAAAGACACTTACTCCTTGGAAGAAAAGTTATCACCAACCTAGATAGCATATTCAAAAGCAGAGACATTACTTTGCCAACAAAGGTCCATCTAGTCAAGGCTATGGTTTTTCCTGTGGTAATGTATGGATGTTACAGTTGGACTGTGAAGAAGGCTGAGCTCCGAGGAATTGATGCTTTTGAACTGTGGTGTTGGAGAAGACTCTTGAGAGTCCCTTGGACTGCAAGGAGATGCACCCAGTCCATTCTGAAGGAGATCAGCCCTGGGATTTCTTTGGAAGGAATGATGCTAAAGCTGAAACTCCAGTACTTTGGCCACCTCATGTGAAGAGTTGACTCATTGGAAAAGACTCTGATCCTGGGAGTGATTGGGGGCAGGAGAAGAAGGGGACGACAGAGGATGAGATGACCGGATGGCATCACTGGACGTGAGTCTGAGTGAACTCAGGGAGTTGGTTGTTGGACAGGGAGGCCTGGTGTGCTGCAATTCATGGGGTCTCAAAGAGTCGGACACGACTGAGTGACTGATCTGATCTGATCTGATCCTAATACTGTAGGTTAGGTTTTCTGGTAAAGCGGAAACTCTGGTAGAATTAAATGTGTTGCTTTTAATAATGGTGCTTTATTTCACTGTCAGATGACTGACGATACGTGAAAAAGGAACAAAAAATAATGCAACATGATTCTTGATCATTAGTAGAACTTTGAATATGTACTCATAAATAACTCACTATGATGAAGCTTGACTCCTGTATAGGATTGTTGGATATAGCAAAAAATTTCAGTATATTCTGTTAACCTATGTTCCAAAAATGCATTCACATATTTACTCATACTAAAGTAGTATTCTTTGTTTATCTGAAATGCACATTTAACTGAGAACCTTGCACCTTATGTGGCACCTTCAGTAATATACATTATCTATGCTAAAAATAGAAGAATTTATTTTTATTTTTGTAGAATTTTATTTTTATTTATTTTTATAAATTTATGATTTATTATTTTCTAAGAATTTATTTTTATAAGAATAGTAAACTTAGATATGGGTTTGTAGAAAAAAAAGTTTTGTTTAGCATGATTATAAAATAGTGAGTGCTATTTATAGTGAATAATTTATTTTACAGAAATGTTTTTAAAATTATAGTACATTTTTAGTCGAAATTATCTAAACCTTTTTCTCTAAATAAGCTCTTAAAATAATCATGTAATTTATTTTGACTGATTTTTACTATTGTAACGTGTTCTGTCTGTCATTATTACTCCGTCATTTTAAGCTGTTTTCAAATTTTTTTTTCATAAGAGCTTCCTACTTTTAATTAACTTTGTTTCAATGTATTTTTCTTAATTTATTTTGAATTTTCAGTTGCTTGCTTCTTATCTATTTTTCCTGAAGAGTAGTCACAAATCAACCATATGTTATACTTAAGATAAATACTTTATTGATTGACCACATTAAGGAAGATTTTAATGACATCTTGATAATGTACAATGTTGAATCAGTGACTGCATTTGTCAGTAAAAAATTCAATGTAAATATCCTGTGGTAGATGCATGAGAGGCATTTAGTTTCACAAGTATAATTATTAATATATATATATATATATATATATATAACAGAACTCTATATATGTTGTTTTCAAAGGGATGGGATAGCTTAAAATCAAGTTTATATTTAAATTAAAATGCAGAAAAATATGGAGTAAAGTGGACACATTTCAAAACATGAAATATAATAAAAATTTACTGTGGAACATTTTCAGGATAGAATGCATATTTGTTCATGAACCATTCAGATTTCAAGAACTTATATATTCAAGGCAAAGTTGTATAAAATGTCAGCAAAAGTCATTGATGTATCAAAGTCACTACACCACCACCACGACCTAGCTCAGCCATGTCCGGCTCTTTGAGACTCCCATGGACAGAAGTCTGCCATACTCCTGTGTCCATGAGATTTTCCAGGCAAGAATACTGGAGTGAGTTGCCATTTCCTACCCAGGGTATCTTCCTGATTCAGGAATTAAATCTGTCTCTTGCATCTCCAGCATTGGAAGATGGATTCTTAACCAACTACACCAACTGCAAAGCCCATAGTCAGTGTAATTATAAGTAATGTCCTTACAGTAATGACTATAAGTGCTTAGTGTGAATTAGGAGTTGGACTTAGCACTTTACCACCATTTCTATGTTTTAGTTTTATTATACTGCTATGAAACAATATGCCTCTTGTTTTTCGGAAGAATAAACATTAATTTCTTTAAAATCTATTTTTCAACTTAGGAAAAAAGCTAAAATATATATTAAACAAAACTATATTTAAATGTTTTTGAACAACAGTTAATATTTCAGGTACAATTTTTACTATTATCACTCCTTGTTTGTTTGTTTGTTTTTAATTTTCCTGGAATACCAACTCTTATTAATCCTTTGAAGGGAAATAGAATACTGTGTTTAGGAGATCTGTCTTCTAACACAATTAAACCCACATTTCAACCCTCGTCTGCTAAATGCTAACTGATCTTGGACAATTTACTGTCATGCTTCATTTCTCACATAAGTTTGGATTAACAGTGCTTGAATCATGGGGCTGTTGCAAAGATGAAATAAGATGATATATGAGATACACTTAGTAGCTGGCTTATAGTAATTACTCAATAACTGATGGTAATTATAATTATTTACTTTACCTATCATGAGCCAATTTTTCCAGGTCATGTTTTGTCTCCCTTGTCAACAGCCTTTTGTTTCATTTATATTCCGTTGAAATTGTCTCTCTGCTCTTTCCTCAGTGTTTATCTCAACCTGTTATAAGCGGCCTTTTTGCCTTCCTACAGTCTTAGTTTGTCTATTTTTAATGCTTCTAATCAGCTAAACAAACAGACCATTCTATTACTAGGGGATTTCTTTAATCCAAGACTCATTTTTCTTTGTCTCATTACATAGGCAGGGAAACAAAATGATTGGATCATGTGTTTGACAGTGTAAAAAAAAAAAAATGGGGATTACATTTTCCTCATATGAAAAATATAATTCTCAGTGTTTATCCTTTTAAAAGAGGAAGGGTTGGGACAGATGGGAAATAGAGGGTGGCGGGGGGGACTTACTAAAATTCTCATTCATACAAGGAAGTACCTGGCTTAATTAACACATAATGTGCCATTATATAGAAACCTTAAAGTTTATTCAGTTTTTAACTTGATAAATTAAAAAATAATCTTTAGACTAAGTCAAGAGAATCAATGCTCTCTGCAATCCATTTTTCCTAAAACAATTATAAGAATTCAAAAATTGCCATCACTAATTTTTTTTGAAAACTGTAACTATTCAATATTTCTCAATAAATTTTATCTTAAGAATTTACCTAAAATTATGCAAGAATATGATGACATATTAGACATAAATATAAAATGTATATAGTACTGTTTATGTTCAGAAAGTTGTACAAATATAAGAACCAATAGGAGGCATATTAAAATAGCAACCCTTATATCTGGTAATTTTATTTCTCTTTTAGATATATATAATGCATTGATACCTCCTAACTTTTCTAAAACAAATATGCAATTTTTAAACATTTAGATTATATATTTTGTTTTTTTAAATTTTATTACTGCTTTTTGTTCTTATATATTGGCTCTGGAGGCCTTTGTTGTTGCACATGGGCTTTCTCTAATTGTGGTGAGAGAGTGCTTCTCTCTAGTCACAGTACAGGGGATTCTCATTGCTGTGGCTTCTCTTGTTGTGCAACACGGGTTCTAGGCATGTGGACTTCAGTAGTTGCAGCATGTGGACTCAATAGCTGTGGCACATGGACTTAGTTGCTCCATAGCATGTAGACTCTTCCAGGGCCGGGGTGGGACACGGTGTTCCCTGTATTGCTAGGCAGACTCTTAATCACTGAGGCACCAGGGAAGCCCCGTGCAGTATTAAAATCAGAAATAGGTAACACTATCAAAAAAAAAAAAAAAAGAGGAAAGAAAGAAAATATAGCACAAAGATTAAAAAGATAAATAGAATTAATTATAAGATCATTTCTAAAAAATAATTTTAAAGAGTTAAATTGTTTTTAAAAGAGGAATTAAAAGAAAAATAAATAGTGAGTGTGAAAACAATTCTAAGTTAAGCCTGAAGTGAATGTATCTAACATTATTACTGCTTAGTGTACACTTTTACTTTTTTTCAAAGATAAGGTTAGAAAGTAGGTGGAAGAAATGTCAACACACTGAAGGTTGCAATCTTGTTTTAAAAGGTTGATTAAAGTCCCATCCTTTTTTTCCACTTCCCTTACTTTCAAAATCCTCACCAGGTAGAAGGATAAATTGATTGAGCTTGAGTAAAAGTTATATATTCAAACAAGCAGTAGAAAGTACACATTGATTTTTGAATTATTACTCATTATGTATCTATTATATACATGCTGAAAGAATCTGTTTAATGGCCATGTGCTGTCCATAAGGGGGTTGTACCTTATGTAAAAATTGCCATAATTTTCCAAAATTACTTCCTTTCAGAATTCTTGATACCTTTGTTTGAAACAAATTTGAGAAAACCATGTGTTATCTTCCAGAAGCTAATACATGAATGTCATGAAAGAAGCTATGTCAGGAATGACGGAAATGAGACTGAGGACCTTTGTGTTTCCAGCCCATGCTGTACTTTGGCAGAACTCCATATTAAAACTGTGGCCTAGTCACTGAGTTGCTAAGGATACATAGCTTTCCCTACTAACAAATGATATGTGTTTCATAATATAATCATATATATTAAGTGATTACTTTCCAATCCAAATTCCTGGTAAACAACCTATGAAAGCCTGCATTAATTTTTCCCCTTTGTATTAAAACACCTGATGATATTCCTCCGGGGGGAGACTATTCTGGGTTACTTCACAATCTGTGATTCTGTGTCTTAATTTTAAGAATGCAAAATAAACTGCCTTTTTGCCTCTTTAAAGGTCATATGTTTTCATAGTACCTTTATTAAAGAAGCATTTATTTCACAGTATATTGTATTAATGCCCTTACTTCTTAAAATTGGTGCTTTCAAATTTGAAGAAACATGGCTATTCACGTAATAAATTCCCTATGAGAAAAATGTTAGGCAATGCATCAGTATCACTGTGCCTTTTAATTTATAGATTTTTCCCAAAAGAAACTGCCTCTTGCTTTGTAATTTTTACCTTACTATATAATAATAAATAACATATATTTCAATGTTCTTAGTGTTTTATCTTATTCCTATCATATGTTTTTTGTATATGACAATTTAACACAATCTAATTTTAGAAAAATAATGTGTGCATTTTCCATGTAAAAACACATATCTTTGAACAAAGATAAACCAGCACTTTGTTTTTTTTTTGTTTTTTTGTTTTTTTTTTAATGTGAATTAATTCTGAAAATGCATTCTTTTCTGGGAATAATCATTGATGTAAAATATTTTAAAGCTTTTGGTTTCCAATGCTAAAAAAAAAAGTCAATTAGTGCAATCATTTCCCCTTAAGTATAATCTCATTTTACAACGTGTTTTGGGGAATCAGTTGTTTCTATGGTAACTAGAAATTCAAGTGAAATTATAACCTGCTGAAGCAGGATCCATTTGCTCAATCCCATGAAATGGATTTAGAAAAAATACTTCTTAGAAGGCGTGAAGGTATTGGTTTTCTCAAGTAAATTATTGGGGAAAATGCATCTCTTCTTTGTGTTTACTGTGTTATTTTTCATTATTTCAACCAAATTCCAATATAATGTATATTGGTTTAACTAAGAGAACAGGACTTAGAATTTTCTCACTGATGAAGTACATAAAAAATAATACAATCACAGTTTATAGTTGGGGTTATTGTTGTCACTAAGTCGTGTCTGATTCCTTTGCGACCCCATGGACTCTAGCCTGCCAGGCTCCTCTGTCCATGGAATTTCCCAGGCAAGAATACTGGAGTGGATTGCAATTTCCTTCTCCAGGGGATCTCCCTGACCCAGGGATCAAGCTCAGGTCTCCTGCATTGTTGGGCAGATTCTTTACAACTGGAAGACAATTTTTATCTTTACCCCAGCTTCCTTTGGAGTTCTAAACTTTTTCAGCTATACACAAAGGACTCATCACAGATTCAAGAAAGCAGTACAATTTTAACAGTTAAACATGCATACAGTCTACTCAAATGCATAGCATCTTAAATATTAAGAGAACAAAATTAAGCTTAAGTGAGGTTTTCTCTTCTCACTTGAATATAGTAGATTGAATCACCTTTGAGATTCAGGTTTAATGAATGGTTATAACATTGTGAGAGGAGGAAAGATGCCTTACCAGACTGACCTTGGATGAAGAGATGCATAGGCAAAGTCAATCATGTGTCCTGACTTCAGCACAGTGTTCTGGGTCCTGGACATCCTATATTCTGAACTATTGGAATAGCATTTTTTTTTTAACCTTATTATATACAGGTGAATGTGTAGTAAGCAGAGAAAACATATAGGGAGAGCACTGGACATTCTTTCTGCATAGTGACTTCTTCAGTTTACTTAAATTTCTATTCATAAGCTTTCAAGCATAAGTTAAGGAACACCCTCAATTCAAAATTTTTTATGAGAATTAAATTGATTCAAGATATTTAGCAGGTTGTTATTGATCATTAGTTCTCTATTACAAAACTGTTTCTTCAAACAGACTACTTTTGATTTTAAAGATTCTATTGTAATGCTAAATAAAATTTAATTTGAAAGAATTACTATTCATTAGATGTTTTTCTTTTCTCTACTTGGAAAGAGGTTTACACTAGCTTGTTAATTATTAAATTAGATGTAGTGTTAGAAATATAGTGTGTATATTAGTGTTTGTAAAAAAATTTTATGAACTCTAAAGGCATAGAGATTTTAGTTGACACTTTTTTTACAGTAAAGTAAAATATGAGTCAAATGTATATATTTTTATTTTATATATACATATGGAATTATGAATACAATGCTCATATTTAAGTATTAAATAATTAAATACTTAAGTACTTAGGCATTTAATAATTAAAACTTATTTTTATGGTATTAGCACATATATATGGAATCTACAAAAAGGGAATAGATGAACTTATTTGCAGGGCAAATGTAGTGAACAGTCTTGAGGACACAGCAGGTAGGGGGAGAGAGTGAGACAAGAGAGTAGCATATTGACATATTTGCACTGGCATATACAAAATAGATAGCTAATGGGAAGCAACTATATATCAGAGGGGGCTCATTTTGGTGATCTGGGATGACCTAGAGTGGTGCGATGGGGGATTGGAAGAGGCTTAAGAAGAAGGGGATATGTGTCTACATATGGCTGATGCACATTTTTGTATAAAAGAAACTAATACAACATTGTGAAGCAACATAGTTCAGTTCATTCTTTCAGTAGTGTCTGACTCTTTGTGACTCCATAGAAGCCAGGCCTCCCTGTCCATCACCAAAGCCTGGAGGATGCTCAAACTCATTTCCAAGGAGTCAGTGATGCCATCCAACCATCTCATCCTCTGTTGTCCCCTTCTCTTCCTGCTCTCAATCTTTTCCAGCATCAGGGTCTTTTCTAAGGAGTCAGTCCTTCGCATCAAGTGGCCAAAATATTGGAACTTCAGCTTCAGCATCAGTCCTTCTAATGAATATTCAGGATTGATTTTCTTTCAGTTCAGTTCAGTTCAGTCGCTCAGTCGGTCCAAGTCTGCGACCCCATTGAACCACAGCACGCCAGGCCTCCCTGTCCATCACCAACTCCCGGAGTTCACATAAACTCACGTCCATCAAGTCGGTGATGTCATCCAGCCATCTCATCCTCTGTCGTCCCCTTCTCCTCCTGCCCCCAATCCCTCCCAGCATCAAAGTCTTTTCCAATGAGTCAACTCTTCGCATGAGGTGGCCAAAGTCCTGCAGTTTCAGATTGAATAATTTGTAGTCTAATTGCAGTCCATGGGACTCTCAAGAGTCTTCCCCAACACCACAATTCAAAAGCATCAATTTTTCAGTGCTCAGCCTTCTTTATGGCCCAACTCTCACATCTATACATAAGTACTGGAAAAACCATAGATTTGACTATACGGACCTTTGTCAGCAAAGTAATGTCTCTGCTTTTTAATATGCTGTCTAGGTTTTTCATAGCTTTTCTTCCAAAGAGAAACCATCTTTTACTTTCATGGCTGCAGTCACCATCTGAAGTGATTATAGAGCCCAAGAAAATAGTCTGTCACTGTTCCCATTGTTTCTCCATCTATTTGCCATGAAGCGATGGGATTGGATGCCATGATCTTCATTTTATGAATGTTGAGTTTCAAGCCAGCTTTTTCACTCTCCTCTTTCACTTTCATATAGATGCTTTTTAGTTCTTATTCACTTTCTGCCATAGGGTGGTGTCATCTGCATATCTGAGGTTTTTGATATTTCTCCTGGCAATCTTTATTTCAGCTTCTGTTTCATCCAGCCTGGTATTTTTCATGATGTACTCTGCATACAAGTTAAATAAGCAGGATGACAATATACAATCTTGACGTACTAACTGTTGCTTCTTGACCTGCATACAGATTTCTCAGGAGGCGAGTAAGGTGATGTGGTATTCCCATCACTTGAAGAAATTTCCACAGTCTGTTGTGATTCACAGAGTTAAAGGCTCTAGCATAGTCAATGCAGCAGAAGTAGATTTTTTTTTTCTGAAATTATCTTGCTTTTTTCTGATATAACTGATAATGGCAACTTGATATCTGGTACCTGTGCCTTTTCTAAATCCAGCTTGAACCTCTGGAAGTCCTCAGTTCACGTACTGTTAAAGTGTACCTTGGAGAATTTTTAACATTACTTTACTAGCATGTGAGATGAGTGAAATAGTTTGAGTAGTAGCACTCAAACTTTGCAGTAGTTTGAGCATTCTTTGGTATTGCTTTTCTTTAGATTTGGAATGAAATCTGATCTTATCCAGTCCTGTGGCCACTGCTGAGTTTTCCAAATTTGCTAGCATACTGAGTGCAGCACTTTACAGCATCATCTTTTAGCATTTGAAATGATTAAGCTGGAATTCCATAACTTCTACTAGCTTTGTTCATAGTGTTGCTTCCTAAGGCCCACTTGACTTCACAGTCTAAGATATCTGGCTCTAGGTGAGTGAGCATCGTGGTTATCTGGTCATGAAGATCTTTTTTGTATTGCTCATCTGTGTGTACTTGCCACTTCTTCCTAATATCGTCTGCTTCTATTAGATCCATCTAATTTCTGTCCTTTATTATGCCCATCTGTGAATGATATGTTCCCTGGTATCTCTAATTTTCTTAAAGAGATCTCTAGTCTTTCCATTCTATTTTTTTTCCACTAGCTCTTTGCATTGATCATTTAGGAAGGCTTTCCTCTCTCTCCTTGCAATTATACTCCAATAAAAAGAATTAAAATTTAATTTTAAGAGCTCGTCCTCTAGTGTTCTCCTTCATTGAAATGGCATATAGTCCTCACACCACACATACAACCCCAACTATGTAGAAGCAATTGTGCCCTCGTTCTGTCTGTTAAGACAACTAAAGGATTAAAGGGAGTGGGTAAAGCCAAACCCCAGACAACATGTGTTATTGAAAACCTATCTCACTTCACTGTCTTGAAGATTTTCATGACTTTAGCTTGTTTGCATGTCCTCTTAAGATACTTTTTAAAATTTCTTACCTTATCTACGAGAGCTACTTATGCAACCAATCTTCCTCTCACACTGCCAATGTGAGTGAAAACAATGTTCTAGTGTTCCAGAGAGATATTATTCTTGTCTTGGAGGAAAAGCTATCATCACAGAGATACTTCTCCAAAGTGGCACTTACATGATTCCAAATTTACTCCTCCACATTCTTATTCTTCTTATTATTATTAATGCTATGCTCTCCCAAGGGCTTAGGTTTTTAGTGTACAGAGTAGAATGCTTTTACCTTACTTCTCAGTTCTTCCTTACTGTGTACTTTCTATGCACTAATAAAGAATATAAACTTCTAAGAGCACAAAAGCAAACAAGGAAAAGGTAAATGTACTAGGATAAACAGTGTATGTTACTCATTAAATTACATAGACAAATAGCTTAAATATGTAACCACATTGAGAAAATGTGCTTTGTGTTTGTATCAATCAGAATATTTAGATTATGTTTTTTCCAGTGGTCATGTATGGACGTGAGAGTTGGACTGTGAAGAAAGCTGAGTGCCGAAGAATTGATCCTTTTGAACTGTGGTGTTGGAGAAGACTCTTGAGAGTCCCTTGGACTGCAAGGAGATCCAACCAGTCCATTCTGAAGGAGATCAGCCCTGGGATTTCTTTGGAAGGAATGATGCTAAAGCTGAAACTCCGGTACTTTGGCCACCTCATGCGAAGAGTTGACTCATTGGAAAGGACTCTGATGCTGGGAGGGATTGGGGGCAGGAGGAGAAGGGGACAACAGGGAATGAGATGGCTGGATGACATCCCTGACTCGATGGATGTGAGTCTGAGTGAACTCCAGGAGTTGGTGATGGACAGGGAGGCCTGGCATGCTGCGATTCATGGGGTTGCAAGGAGTCAGACACGACTGAGCGACTGAACTAAACTGAACTGAACTGAGGTAGCAAATTCTCCCTAAATTTCATTCTTTAAACAATAACCATTTTTGTTTTGTTCAGTCGTTCTTAATTATGCTTCTACAGGTCATCTTGTAAGTCTTTTCTATGTCACTGTTGGTCTCACTCTCTGGCCTCATTATTGTGTTGTTGGAATAGCTGTTATCTGGAAAGTGATATTGTTGTAACACAAGGAAAAGAAAATGGTCCTGAATTGTCAGTTACATATACTGGCCCAGAAATAAAATTATCTGGCCAATGCAAGTCAACCAAGTGGTTTCATACGAATCAAAGAAATTGCCTAGGAGAAAATAAAAACATAGTTGAAAATAGCTCCAAAGGTCACCATAATTGTATATATCAGTGTTAAGTGAGTTCTCATGTTTGTCCTTGTTAAAAAGCATAATCATTTAATGAAATAATTTAAAAATAAATAAACAAAGGTGAATGACTTTGGCAACCCTTAATTCTTAAAAAAAAACGTAGACCGACTTAAGATAGGCAAGATATACACAGTTTAATGCAGATTCCATGGAATACAAAAGAGACATAAGAAAATCATCTTAATTAAACAGTGCAAAGAAATGGAGGAAATGATAGAATGGGAAAGAATAGAGACCTCTTCAAGAAAATTATGAATACCAAGGTAACATTTCATGCAAAGATGGGTACAATAAAAGACAGAAATGACAAGGAATAAACAGAAGCAGGAAGGCTTTCTTATCTCTCCTTGCTATTCTTTGGAACTCTGCATTCAGATGCTTATATTTTTCCTTTTCTCCTTTGCTGTTCTCTTGTCTTCTTTTCACAGCTATTTGTAAGGTCTCCCCAAACAGCCATTTTGCTTTTTTGTATTTCTTTGCAATGGGGATGGTCTTGATCCCCATCTCCTGTACAATGTTATGAACCTCCGTCCATAGTTCATCAGGCACTCTATCTATCAGATCTAGGCCCTTAAATCTATTTCTCGCTTCCACTGTATAAGCATAAGGGATTTGCTTTAGGTCATACCTGAATGGTCAGTGGTTTTCCCTACCTTATTCAATTTCAGTCTGCATTTGCCAATAAGGAGCTCATGAACTGAGCCACAGTCAGCTCCTGGTCTTGTTTTTGTTGACTGTATAGAGCTTCTCCATCTTTGGCTGCAAAGAATATAATCAATCTGATTTCGGTGTTGGCCATCTGGTGATGTCCATGTGTAGAGTCTTCTCTTGTGTTGTTGGAAGAGGGTGTTTGCTATGATGAGGGTGTTCTCTTGGCAAAATTCTATTAGCCTTTGCCCTGCCTCATTCCATATTCCAAGGCCAAATTTCCTGTTACCCCAGGTGTTTCTTGATTTTCTACTTTTGCATTCCAGTCTCCTATAATGAAAAAGACATCCTTTTTGGGTGTTAGTTCTAAAAGATCTTTTAGGTCTTCATGTAACTGTTCAACTTGAGGTTCCTCAGCATTACTGCTGGGGCATAGGCTTGGATTACTGTGATATTGAATGGTTTGCCTCGGAAATGAACAGAGATCATTCTGTCGTTTTTGAGATTGCATCCAAGTACTGCATTTCAGATTCTTTTGTTGACCATGATGGTTATTCCATTTCTTCTAAGGGATTCCTGCCTGCAGTAGTAGATATAATGGCCATCTGAGTAAAATTCACCCATTCCAGTCCATTTTAGTTCACTGATTCATAGAATGTTGAAGTTCACTCTTGCCACCTCCTGTTTGACCACTTCCAATTTGCCTTGCTTCATGGACCTAACATTCCAGGTTCCTATGCAATATTGCTCTTTACAGCATTGGACCTTGCTTCTATCACCAGTCACATCCACAGCTTGGTGTTGTTTATGCTTTAGCTCCATCCCTTCATTCTTTCTGGAGTTCTTTCTCCACTGATCTCCAGTAGCATATTGGGCACCTACTGTCCTGGGGAGTCCCTCTTTCAGTATCCTACCATTTTGCCTTTTTATACTGTTCATGGGGTTCTCAAGGCAAAATACTGAAGTGGTTTGCCATTCCCTTCTCCAGTGGACCAAATTCTGTCAGACCTCTCCACCATGACCTGCCCACCTTGGGTGGTCCCACACATGGCATGCAAATTTGGGTTGATAAAGGACAGAAATGGCATGGACCTAACAGAAGCAGAAGATATTAAGAAGAGGTGGCATGAATACACAAAAAGAACTGTGCAAAAATATCTTCACGACTAAGATAATCACAGTGGTGTGATCACTCACCTAGAACCAGACATCCTGGACCATAAGGTCAAGTGGGCCTTAGAAAGCATCACTACGAACAAAGCTAGTGGAGGTGGTGGAATTCCAGTTGAGCTATTTCAAATCCTGAAAGATGATGCTGTGAAAGCACTGCACTCAATATGCCAGCAAATTTGGAAAACTCAGCAATGGCCACAGGACTAGAAAAGGTAAATTCTCATTCTAATCCCAAAGAAAAGTAATACCAAAGAATGCTCAAACTACCACACAATTGCACTCATCTCACATGCTAGTAAAGTAATGCTCAACATTCTCCAAGCTAGGTTTCAGCAATACCTGAACCGTGAGCTTCCAGATGTTCAAGCTGGTTTTAGCAAAGGCAGAGGAAGCAGAGATCAAATTGCCAATATCCGCAGGATCATCGAAAAAGCAAGAGAGTTCCAGAAAAAATAAAACATCTATTTCTGCTTTATTGACTATGCCAAAGCCTTTGATTGTGTGGATCACAATAAACTGGAAAATTCTTAAAGAGGTGGGAATACCAGACCAACTGACCTGCCTCTTGAGAAACCTATATTCAAGTCAGGAAGCAACAGTTAGAACTGAACATGGAACAGACTGGTTCTAAGTAGGAAAAGGAGTACGTCAAGGCTATATATTGTCACACTGCTTATTTAACTTTTATGCAGAGTGCATCATGAGAAACGCTGAGCTGGAAGAATCACAAGCTGAAATAAAGACTGCCAGGAGAAATATCAATAACCTCAGATATGCAGATGACACCACCCTTATGGCAGAAAGTGAAGAGGAACTAAAAAGCCTCTTGATGAACATGAAAAAGGAGAGTGAAAAAATTGGCTTAAAGCTAAACATTCAGAAAACTAAGATCGTGGCATCTGGTCTCATCACTTCATGGGAAATAGATGGGGAAACAGTGTCAAACTTTATTTATTTTGGGTCCAAAATCACTGCAGATAGTGATTGCAGCCCTGAAATTAAAAGACACTTACTCCTTGGAAGGAAAGTTTTGACCAACCTAGATAGCATATTCAAAAGCAGAGACATTACTTTGCCAACAAAGGTCTGTCTAGTCAAGGCTATGGTTTTTCCTGTGGTATGTATGCATGTGAGAGTTGGAGTGTGAAGAAAGCTGAGCGCAGAAGAATTGATGCCTTTGAACTGTGGTGTTGGAGAAGAGTCTTGAGAGTCCCTTGGACTGCAAGGAGATCCAGCTAGTTCATTCTAAATGAGATCAGTCATGGGTGTTCATGAGAAGGACTGATGCTGAAGCTGAAACTCCAATACTTTGGCCACCTGATGCGAAGAGTTGACTCACTGGAAAAGACTCTGATACTGGGTGAGATTGGGGGCAGGAGGAGAAGGGGATGACAGAGGATGAGATGGCTGGATGGCATCACCGACTCGATGGGCATGAGTTTGAGTGAATTCCAGGAGTTGGTGATGGACAGGGAAGCCTGACATGCTGTGATTCATGGAGTCACAAAGAGTCGGACATGACTGAGAGACTGAAGTGAACTGAACTGAAACAGAAGCAGAAGAGATTAAGAAGAGGTGACAAGAATATATACATGAACTATACAAATAGTAATAAAATGACCCTGAAAACCACAATAGTGTAATCACTCACCTAGAGCCAGGCATCCTGGAGATCTAACTCACGTGGGCCTTAGGAAGCCTTACTATTAACAAAGCTAGTGGAGATGATGGAATTCCAGTTGAGCTATTTAAAGTCCTAAAGATAATGCTAATAAAGTGCTGCACTTAATATGCTAGCAAATTTGGAAAACTCTGCCATGGTTACAGGACTGGAAAAGTTCAGTTTTCATTCCAGTTCCAAAGAAGAACAATGCAAAAAAATGTTCAAAGTATAGTACAATTTTTCTCATTTCGCAGCTAACAAAATAAGGCTCACAATTCCCCAAGCTAAGCTTCAACAGTATGTGAACCAAGAACTTTCAGATGTACAAGCTGGATTTAGAAAAAGCAGAGGAACCAGAAATCAAATTGACAGCATCCATCGTGTGATAGAGAAAGCAAGGAAATATATATTTTAAAAAATACATCTACTTCTGTTTCATTGACTATGCTAAAACCTATGACTGTGTGGATAACAACAAAATGTGGAAAATTCTTAAAAAGATAGGAATACCAAGCCACCTTGCCTGTCTTATGTGAAACCAGTATGCAGGTTAAAAAGCAACAGTTAGAACCTGACATGGATAAATGTACTGGTTCAAAATTGGGAAAGGAGTATATTAAGACTGCATTTTGCTTATTTACATTCTATACAGAACACGTCATGTGAAATGCTGGACTAGAATCAAGATTTCTGGGAGAAATATCAACAATCTCAGATATGTAGATGATAACATTGGAATGGAAGAAAGTGAAGAGAAACAAAAAAACCTCTTGATA
The DNA here is from genome assembly GCF_029407905.1 of Bubalus kerabau. Classification (NCBI taxonomy): domain Eukaryota; kingdom Metazoa; phylum Chordata; class Mammalia; order Artiodactyla; family Bovidae; genus Bubalus; species Bubalus kerabau. The sequence goes on along the minus strand of NC_073632.1, from coordinate 11,842,360 downwards.
AGGGTAAAGGAGGAAACTGAAAAATGTGGTTTAAAACTCAACATTCAAAATGTGAAAATCATGGCATCTGGCCCCATCACTTCAGGGCAAATAAGCCAGGGAAAGTGGAAGCAGTGACAGTTTTTATTTTCTTGAGCTCCAAAATCACTGCAGACATGAAATTAAAAGACACTTTCTCCTTGTAAGAAAAGCTATGGCACACCTAGACAGCATATTAAAAAGCATTAGAGGTGGGTCATAGAGGATCCTGCTGTGAGGTATGTCAGAGAGTGTTTTGCCTATGTTCTCCTCTAGGAGTTTTATAGTTTCTGGTCTTACGTTTAGATCTTTAATCCATTTTGAGTTTATTTTTGTGTATGGTGTTAGAAAGTGTTCTAGTTTCATTCTTTTACAAGTGGTTGACCAGTTTTCCCAGCACCACTTGTTAAAGAGATTGTCTTTAATCCATTGTATATTCTTGCCTCCTTTGTCAAAGATAAGGTGTCCAAATGTGCGTGGATTTATCTCTGGGCTATCTATTTTGTTCCATTAATCTATATTTCAGAATATTGGAAATAAAAGCAAAAATAAACAAATGGGACCCAATTAACCTTAAAAGCTTCTGCACATCAAAGGGAACTATTAGCAAGGTGAAAAGACAGCCTTCAGAATGGGAGAAGATAATAGCAAATGAAGCAACTGACAAACAACTAATCTCGAGAATATACAAGCAACTCCTACAGCTCAACTCCAGAAAAATAAATGACCCAATCAAAAAATGGGCCAAAGAACTAAATAGACATTTCTCCAAAGAAGACATACAGATGGCTAACAAACACATGAAAAGATGCTCAACATCACTCATTATCAGAGAAATGCAAATCAAAACCACTATGAGGTGCCATTTCACACCAGTCAGAATGGCTGCGATCCAAAAGTCTACAAGTAATAAATGCTGGAGAGGGTGTTGAGAAAAGGGAACCCTCTTACACTGTTGGTGGGAATGCAAACTAGTACAGCCACTATGGAGAACAGTGTGGAGATTCCTTAAAAAAGTGGAAATAGACCTGCCTTATGATCCAGCAATCCCACTGCTGGGCATACACACAGAGGAAACCAGAAGGGAAAGAGACACGTGTACCCCAATGTTCATCACAGCACTGTTTATAATAGCCAGGACATGGAAGCAACCTAGATGTCCATCAGCAGATGAATGGATAAGAAAGCAGTGGTACATATACACAATGGAGTATTATTCAGCCATTAAAAAGAATACATTTGAATCAGTTCTAATGAGGTGGATGAAACTGGAGCTTATTATACAGAGTGAAGTAAGGCAGAAAGAAAAACACCAATACAGTATACTAACACATATATATGGAATTTAGAAAGATGGTAACAATAACCCTGTGTATGAGACAGCAAAAGAGACACTGATGTATAGAACAGTCTTATGGACTCTGTGAGAGAGGGAGAGGGTGGAAGATTTGGGAGAATGGCATTGAAACATGTAAAATATCATGTATGAAACGAGTTGCCAGTCCAGGTTCGATGCACGATACTGGATGCTTGGGGCTGGTGCACTGGGACGACCCAGAGGGATGGAATGGGGAGGGAGGAGGGAGGAGGGTTCAGGATGGGGAACACATGTATACCTGTGGCGGATTCATTTTGATATTTGGCAAAACTAATACAGCTATGCAAAGTTTAAAAATAAAATAAAATTAAAAAAAAAAAAGAAAAGAAAAAAAAAAGCATTAGAGACATTAGTTTGCTGACAAAAATTCACATAGTCAAAGGTATGATTTTTCTAGTAGTCATGCGTGAATATGAGAGTTGAACTATCAGGAAGGCTGAGCACTAAAGAACTGATGCTTTTGAATTGTGGTGACAGAGAAAACTCTCGAGATCCCCCTGGACAGCAAGGAGATCAAACTAGTCAATCCTAAAGGAAACCAACCCTGAATATCCATTGAAAGGCTGATGATGAAGCTGAAGATCCAATATTTTGCCATCCTGACGTGAAGAGACGATTCACTGAAAAAGACTGTGATGTTTCTAAAGACTGAGGGTGAAAGGAGAAGGGGACAGCAGTGAATGTTATAGTTAGATAACATCACTGACTCAATGGACATAAGTTTGATCAAACTCTGTGAGATAATGAAGGACAGGGAACCCTGCCATATTGTAGTCCTTTGGGTCTCAGACTCGAAACAGCTTAAAGACTGAACCACTACAACAAGGGAAATTTAGTTAATCAAGCAGTTTGAAAACTCAGAGCCATTCCTTCTTCTTGACATGACTCAATAAATTTATACAAAACATTCATTACTTATTTGGAAAGTGCTATGCAATTTGCTTTGGATAACATCATGATAAAGAAGACTAATACTGCCATCAAGGGCTTTAAGACTGAATGATGTAGAAAATGTATGTAAATAATCTTTATCCTACAAGTCCAATAAAATCACGCTTGTGAAGTCACAAATACCTACTTGAGGTCATGCCTATTGGTCAACTCCTAGTTGTCTTTGTAATAGACCTTCTCCACCTTGTAATACAGCAGTATTATTCCTGCCCTCTTTAAAAAACAAATAATCTATGGCATTTCAATGCTTGAGTCCTTGACAGAAAAAAAGATAATTTTTTCCTTCAGGGCACGAGAATTCCCCCTTTTGGTTTCCTGACTCGAACTGAGGTTTTTATTTGTCAGTTTTGTTTTGTTTTAATCATTTCCCCTTCATAAAATTTTTCTCTGAAAGCACTGCTGACCAAGAGTCAGGCTTGAGAGAGAACAAGATGGTGAAGGAGTAGGTGGACATGGAGAAAATTTCTCTGCACAGATACAACAGTAATACACCTTCAGACACAGAAGTGCATGCAGAACATCAGCTGAGAGTGGACAGGAGTACTTGGCCACCAAAAATGAATATATAGAACCACACAAAACTCAGTAAGATGAAGGAACTAAGGGGGGGGGAAACAGGAGTGTTAGTAGAACTGGACTGGCCCTTGTCAGGTAGGGGAACTGAAGCAGGACTACAAGCCTCACATCAGGGCAGTTGTCTGAGTCAGAGGAGAAACATTTAAGGTTGAGGGTGAAACAGCTGATGTGTGGCAGCCTAAATGGAATGAGAATCAGACAGTCCTTACCAGAGCCATATGTACCTTGGAGAGGGACATAGGTCCCCTAGAAGGCACAGTGCATGGAAACTGAAGTTTAAAGATTATGGAACAATCCCAGGGTGAGGTCTGCTGTTGACTGTGGAGAGACACGGTTTGAGGAGATGTGAGGGAAGAGATTGCAGTTGGAAATGCCTGCAGGGAAAGCCAGGTAGCCATGGAAGCAAGGCAATACTGCTGAGTAATGCATAGTGGGTGGAACCATCACTATAACCTCTCTTCCCACAAGCCAGCATCCACAGCTGAACAATACAGAAGCTGGACCATCAAACGCCTGACACACAAAACTACACAGTGGGACCTCACCTAGGGCGTTCCTTTATGTAACTGATGTGCTGACTACAGAGTAGGACCCCAGCCAGGGGACCCCTCTATGTGCCTGATGTGCTGAATAATAGAGAAGGACCCCAGGGAAGGGAGCCCTCTAAGTGCCTGAACAGGCAGCAGAGCTAGGGAGAAGAATGGCTGAAGAGGTCTTCTGAGGGCCAGCAACAAGAGGCTCAAAAAAATATTCTGATAGGGTCATAACTCCTGAGACTGAGGCAGTCCCTGTTGTGCACACTTGGAGCAGCCAGCGTCACCACAACCCAAGCAGCTGCCCCACCTTCATGTTCAACCGTCTCTGGGGTACAGCTGCCACAGGCAAAAAAAAATGTCTTGTGTCTATGTATGCAGGGTCATTTTAGTAATTTTTTGCTACCCTATGGACTGCTACCCAGAGAGACCCAGATCTCTCTGTCACAAGGGTTCTCCAGGCAAGAATACTGGAGTGTACTGGCCAATACTGGTTGCCATGCCGTTCTAGAACATTATATTTTCTGGTGCCCTAGCTACCAACTCCCCTGTGTACCTGGTGCTGCCAGAACCCCTGTGACCTAAGCAGCTGCATCACCTCTACACTCGGCCTTCACTGGGGCAAACCCAAGTCTTCCAGAGCACACTCGGGAGTGAATCCCAGTGAACCACCCACATGCAGATGTGGAAATAAAACCACAATTGAAACCCAGGGGCAGTGTGGCTAAGGAAGAAAACCCAAAACCTTCCCACCACCTATACAATTGCAGATTAAATCCACACAATCAACTAGGCACTCTGTGTCTATAGAATATATAAAAGGACATTAAGAGCTTCCACAAAAGAAAACACACTAGCTGATAGCTGTGTACATTGGAGGCAAGAATACACAGGAGTAGGACCAGACTAGAATCTGAGCTGTCCCCACAACAGATCCAGAGACTAGCACAGTGCTGGAGGGCATCCTAGAGAGGTGAGGGGGACTGCGACTCCCAGAGGAAAAGGACTCTTACAGCAGTGACTCAAGAAAAACATTTATTCTTCTTATTTTTCACTTGTTTTCTAGATTCTTTTGGATTTTTTTTTCTTTTTTATCCTCTCCCAGCCCCCCCACCCCATTGTAGTTGTTGATTTAATTTGCACTATGAAAATAAATTAAGTTTCTGAATTTTTTTCTCAGTCACACTTTTTATTTGTATAAACCTCTACCTCTATTGGAGAAGGCAATGGCACCCCACTCCAGTACTCTTGCCTGGAAAATCCCATGGATGGAGGAGCCTGGTAGGCTACAGTCTATGGGGTCGCAAAGAGTCAGACATGACTGAACGACTTCACTTTCACTTTTCACTTTCATGCATTGGAGAAGGAAATGGAAACCCACTCCAGTGTTCTTACCTGGAAAACCCAGGGACAGGGGAGCCTGGTGGGCTGCTGTCTATGGGGTCGCACAGAGTTGGACACAACTGAAGCGACTTAGCAGCAGCGGCAGAAACATCTACGTTGGTCTTTTGTAGTTCTGTGTAGTTTTCCTTTATTTTATTTTATTTTTTATTTTTCCTTTTTCTCTTTTTAATTTTATTTTTTAATTTTGTAATCCTGTTACAATTTTTTTGTATATTTATTCCTTTGTTGGCTTTTCCCCTTGCAGTTAATCTCTAATGTATATAAATTTTCTTTATCTACCTCTATTTAACTTTGCATATCTGTTTTTTCTTCCTTTTCTTTCCTCACAACATATTTGTTAGTTTTATTTCCATTGCTTTATTCCCTACTTGGTACCATCCTTTAGCTTTGTTTTCCAGTTTGTGCTTTACTTAGTTTTGTTCTTAAATAGCAGATATAATTTTTGGTTTCCTTTGTTCGCCAAGTCAATCTGTTGTGCCTAACTTTTGTTGGACTGTTTTGATATTGCTTATGGGTGTATATGTGTATATTCCATTATTTTAAATATTTTTTGCATGATTTTGTAACTGCCAATTTTCTGGGGTTCGTCTTTGGTTTCTCACTTTTGAGTATGAGTTTTAGTCTCACTTAATGCCATAACAAACCACTTGTGGAATCTTTTTCTTGACCAGCGATCAAGCCCTGAGCCTTTGGAGTGGGAACAGACTCCAATACCCTAGACTACCAGAGAACTACCCCTAGGGAGTACCAAATAGTGAGAACTCACACAAAGGAAACCACCTGAATACAAGACCTGGCATCACCCAGCCACTAGTAGCACCCTGTGCAGGATGCCTCATCTAAACAATGAACAAAACAAACATACAAACCCAATCATCAGCAGACAGGATTACCACATCACTCAGCCTTGCCCATAAAAACAAAAAACAAACAAACAAACAAACAAAAAAAAACAAGAGCAACAACAACAACAGCAAATAAAACTCAGCACAAATCTCACCCTATGCGAAGCTTACACAAACTACTGGACCAACCATAGGAGGGCAGAAACCAAAATGAAGAAATAATTCAACCTTGAAGCCTGGGAAGGAGGACCTCAAATACAATAAGTAAAAATAAAATAAAAGAATGAAAAAGCAGAGAAATACTACACAAATGAAGGAGCAAACTAGAAACACAGAAGTCCAAATAAGCAAAGAGGAAATAGGCAATCTACCTGAAGAGAATTCAGAGTAATGATAGCATAGATGATCAAAAAACTTGAAAATATAATTCATAAAATGCAAGAATCAATTAATAATGGGCTAGAAGAAATAAAGAATAAACATACAGAGACAAACAGCACAATTACTGAAATTAAAAATACTCTAGAAAGAATCAGTAGCAGAATATCTGAAGCAGAAGAAAGTATCAGTGAGCTGGAAAATAAAATGGTGAAAATAACTTCTGAAGAGCAGAATAAAGTAAAAGGGATAAAAAGAACTAAGGACAGTCTCAGAGACCTCTGGACAATATCAAATGCACCATTTGAATTAAAATTGTGCCAGAAGAAAAGAGAAAATATAGGGTGTGAGAAAATTTTTTAAGAGATTATAGTTGAAAATTTCCCCAACATGGAAAATGAAATAATCTATCAAATCCAAGAGGCACAGAGAATCCCATACAGGATAGACCCCAGGAGAAACATTCCAAGACACATACTAATCAAACTAAAAAAGAAAAAAAAAAAAAAAAAAAACAAAGAAAGAATATTTAAAGCAGCAAGGGAAAAGCAACAAGTAACATACAAGGGAAACTCTATATGCTTAAGAGCTGATCTTTCAGCAGAAATTCTGCAGGCCAGAAGGGAATGGCAGGATGCATTTTAAGTATTGAAAGGGGGAAATCTACAACCAAGATTACTGTACCAGCAAGGATCTCAGTCAAAATTGATGGAGAAATCAAAAGCTTTTCAGACAAGCAAAATTTAAGAGAATTCAGTACCACCAAACCAGCTTTAGAGCAAATGTTAAAAGGACTGATATAGTCAAGAAATATAAGAGAAGAAAATGATCTACAAAATCAAACCCCAAGCAACTAAGAAAATGACATTAGGAACATATGTATCAACAATTAGTTTAAATGTAAATGAATTAAATGCTTCAACACAAAGACACAGACTGGTTGGATGGATACAAAAACAAGACCCAAATGTAGGCTGTCTAAAGAAATCCACTTCAGACATAAACAAACATATATACTGCAAGTGGGAGTATGGAAAAATATATTCCATGAAAATGGGAAGCAAAAGAAAGCTGGAGTAGCAATCCTCATGCCAGATGAAATAGACCTTAATATAAAGACGATTACAAGAGATAAGGAAGGGCACTACATAATGACCATGGGATCAATTCAAGAAGACCTAACAATTGTAAATATCTATGCACCCAATGTAGGAGCACCTCAATACATAAGACAAACACTAACAGACAAAAAAAGGAGAAATTGATACTAACACAATAATAGCAGGAGACTTCAACAATGGACAGATCACAAAAATGAAAAATTAATAAGGAAACACAAGTCTTAAATGATACATTAGATGAGATGGATCTCATTGATATTTTCAAGACATTCCATCCAAATGCAGAAGAATGCACCTTTTTATAAAATGCACATGGAATATTTTCCAGGATAGACCACATCTTGGGTCACAAATCAAACCTCAGTAAATTTAAGAAAATTGAAATCATATCAAGCATCTTCTCCAACCACAATGCTATGAAACTAAATATCAACTACAAGAAAAAAAAATACTGTAAACAACACAAACACATGCAGATTAAATAATGCGTTTCTAAACATCCAACAGGTTACTGAAGAAATCAAAAGGGAAATTAAAAAAAAAAAAAAAGTTCTAGAAACAGACAACTTGACTTTACATCTAAAACAACTGGAAAAGAAAGAACAAATTAAAAAAAATTAGCAGAAGGAAAGAAATCATAAATATCTGAGCAGAGATAAATGGAAAAAGAATGAAAGAAACAATAGTAAAGATTAATAAAACTAAAAGCTGGTTCTTTGAGAATGTAAACAAAATTGAAAAACCTTTAGCCTGACTTACCAAGAAAAATTATCAAACCCATAAAATTAGAAATGAAAAAGGAGAGGTTACAACAGAAAATGAAGAAATACAAAGGATTATAAGAGATTACTATGATTATTATGATATGGCAATAAAATGGATAACCTGGAAGAAATGGACAGATTCTTAGAAAAGTTAAGTCTTTTCTAAGACTGAACCAGGAAGAAAGAGAAATTATTAACAACCCAATAACAAGCACTGAAATTGAAGCTGTGTTGAAAAATCCACCCCAAAAAAGCAAAAGCCCAGGAGCAGAGTCTGACTTCACAGGAAAATTCTATCAAATATTATAGAAGAACTATGTCTTTCTAAAACTGTTTCAAAAAATTGCAGAGGAAGGAGCACTCCCAAACTCATCCTATTAGGACACTATCATGCTGATACCAAAACTGGACAAAGACAACACAAGAAAAAAATAAAACTACAGTCCAATATCACTGATGAACACAATTAGAGCAAACAGAATTCAGAAGCACATCAAAAAGCTCATACACCATGATTAGTGTTTATTTCAGGGATGCAAGGATTCTTCAATATGCACAAATTAATGTGATACATTATATTAAAAAAATTGAAAGATAAAAACCAAATGATCATCTCAATAGATGCAGAAAAATATTTTGACAAAATTTGGCACCAATTTATGATTAAAAGTCTTCAGAAAATGGGCATAGAAGGAACCTAACTCAATATAGTAACAACCATATATGATAAGCCTACAGCAAACATTATTATCAACGGTGAAAATCTGAAAGGATTCTCCCCAAGATCAGGAACAAGACAAGGGTGTCCACTTTCACCACTATTATTCAACATGATTTTGGAAGTTATAACTACAACAATCAGAGAAGAAAAATAAAGAAAAGGAATTCAGATCAGAAAAGAAGTAAAGCTCTCACTGTTTGCAGATGACATGATACTGTACATAGAGAACCCTAAAAATAGTATCAAAAAATTACTAGGGCTAATCAGTAAATTTAGCAAACTTGCAGGATGCAAAATTAATACACACAAATCACTTGCATTTCTATATACTAACAATGAAAAATCAGAAAGAGAAATTAAAGATCAATCCCATTCACAATTGCAAAAATAAATAAATAAATAAAATATCTAGGAATAAGTTTAGCTAAGGAGACAAAAGAACTGTACACAGAAAATTATAACACTGTGATGAAAGAAATCAAAGATGGCATAAACAGATGGAGAGATATTACATGCTTCTGGGTAAGAAGAATCAATATTGTGAAAATAACTATACTACCAAACACAATCTACAGATTCAATGCAATTCCTATCAAATCACTAATGGCATTTTTCTCAGAGCTAGAACAAAAATTTCACAATTCATATGGAAACACAAAAGACCCTGAATAGCCAAAGCAGTCTGGAGAAAGAAGAATGGAGCTGGAGGAATCAACCTTCGTATTTCATGTTATACTACAAAGCTACAGTCATCAAGACAATAGGGTACTTGCATTAAAAAAAAAATATATATATATATGCACCAATGGAACAAGATAGAAAGCCCCAAAATAAACTCATGCACCTATGGGTACATTATTTTTGACAAAGAAGGCAAGAACATAAATGGGTAAAAGGCAGCCTCTTCAATAAATGGTTCTAGGAAAACTGGACAGCTACATGTAAAATAATATTAGAACATTTCCTAACACTATACACAAAGATTAACTCAAAATGGATTAAAGACCTAAATATAAGACCAGAAACTATAAAAAACAAAACAAAACTTAGAGGAAAACATAGGCAGAACACTCAATGACATAAGTCAAAGCAAGATCCTAATGACCCACCTCCTAGAGTAATTGGAAATACAAGTAAACAAATTGGACCTGATGAAACTTAAAAACTTTTGTACAGCAAAGAAAACTAAATAAGGTGAAAAGATCACCCTTGGGAATGGGAGAAAACAATAGCAAATGAAACAAGTGATGAAATATTAATTTCCAAAATACACAAGCGGCTCATAAAACTCAATACCAGAAAAACAAATAACCCAATAAAAAAGTGGGGAAAAGACCAAAACAGACATTTCCTCCCTCTTCCACTGTTGGTGGGAAAGCAAACTAGTACAGCCACACTAGAGAACAGTGTGGAGATTCCTTAAAAAACTGGAAATAGAACTGCCATATGACCCAGCAATCCCACTACTTGCCATACACACCTAAGGAAACTAGAATTGAAAGAGACATATATACCCCAATGTTCATCGCAGCACTATTTACAGTAGCTAGGACATCAACCTAGATGTCCACTGACAGATAAATGGATGAAGAAGTTGTGGTATATATACACAATGGAATATTGCTGCTACTGCTGCTAAGTTGCTTCAGTCGTATCCGACTCTGTGCGATCCCATGGACTGCAGTCTACCAGGCCTCCATCCATGGGATTTTCCAGGCAACAGTACTGGAGTGGGGTGCCATTGCCTTCTCCCACAATGGAATATTACTCAGCTATAAAAAGGAACACATTTGAGTCAGTTCTAATGAGACAGGTGAACCGACAGCCTATTATACAGAGTGAAGTAAGCCAGAAAGAGAAAGATATGTATGGTATTCTAATGCATATATACAGAATCTAGAAAAATGATACTGAAGAATTTATTTGCAGGACAGCAATAGGGAAATGAGCGACTTCACTTTCACTTTTCACTTTACTGCTTTGGAGAAGGAAATGGCAACCCACTCCAGTGTTCTTGCCTGAAGAATCCCAGGGATGGGGGAGCCTGGTGGGCTGCTGTCTATGGGGTCAAACAGAGTCGGACATGACTGAAGCAACTTAGCAGCAAATGGGGAAACAGGTATAAAGAATAGACTTATGGACATGGGGAGTGGGGAGGAGGGGGTGAGATGTATGAAGGAGACAGTAACATGGAAATTTACATTACCCTGTGTAGAATAGATAGCCAAGGGGAATTTTCTGTATGTCTCAGGAAACTCATACAGGGGCTTTATATCAACCTAAAGGGGTGGAATGAGGAGGGAGACGGGGGGGAGGTTCAAAAGGGAGGGGATATATGTATACCTATGGCTGATTCATGTTGGTGTTGGTGTTTGACAGAAAACAACAAAATTCTTTAAAGCAATTATCTTTAAATTAAAAATAATTATATATATATAAAGAATTTTTTTTTAAAGAGTCAGGCTTTCTGTTTTCAGGTTTTTTTTGTTTTGTTTTTTTTTTCCCCTCAATGCCAGGAACAACCCACTCCAGTGTTCTTGCCTGGAGAATCCCAAGGACGGGGGAGCCTGGTGGGCTGCATCTATGGGGTCGCACAGAGTCAGACATGACTAAAACGACTTAGCAGTAGTAGCAGCAGCAATGCCAGGAAAGACCTTCCTTCATAGAAAGGAAAACACACAGTTGAATTATATTGAAGTCACATGTGAGCACATGGTGGCGGGTGGTAAGAGGGAAAACTCTCAGACCTTTTTTTATCTGAAGTCCATATGTTATCAAGATTATAATCACTGAAGATAATCTGATGTATTTTGTCATCATCAAAAATTTGGTGACAAACTTGCAACAAGCCTATCTGTATATCTTGGGAAAGATGTCAGCATATGGTATCTGTTTCATATCCAGGAAATCTTTAGTTTCAGGCACTAGATGATGTGCACATATAGTTACACATATGGTTTTCTATGTTCTTTTGGTGTGTCATATGAGTTCAAAATCCAGTTCCTTGGAGTGTGGCAGCATAAAATTAAGTTAGCAGAATCTGGTAGGGGCCTTTCCAGGAAGTTTAAAGAGGATTCTTCTGGAGATGCCTTTCTAATAAATAAAATCTCCCAGTAGCAAGGTGTCAGGCTTAAGGCCTTCATCCCCCAACAGTGCACTGGGAAAAGTTGCTCTGAAAAACATGGATATTTTTAATAGATGTTATTAGTACATTTAACATATTGGAATATCTTTCCTTCCATTGGTTGTTGGTCAAAAGAAGCAGGAGCCAAGTGCACTGGTTTCAACGGGTGAGTTTATGAATTCCAAAAGGATTGGCTCTGAGATTTAGAAAGACCAACTGCAATGTTTTTTGCTAATGTATTCTTAGAGCTTTTAAAATGTTGCCAATTGAAAATGAACAATTATTAGCAATTAAAATTAACTAAACTAGCACATTTGACTAAATTGGAGGGTTGAGGGTAGAAAGCCCAGTAAAAGTGTTGAAAGACTAGATGAGGCTAAATGGTCTATACAAAATTGTACCCAGTCAATAAAAGAGGTCTCGCCATCACAATGAAGTAGAGAGGACTTTCCCAGGTAGGATTTTATTTTTCTTTTCTTTTCTTTTCTTTTTTTTTTTGAATAGATTACAAGGGAATACTTCAGTCCAGTTTGAAAACATACAGACCATGATATATATATATATATATATATATATATATATATATATATATATATATATTAGATAGATATATATAATATCTATCAATTAGATAGATAAAGTTGAATGAAATCCATTTGCCAGACCTTGATTTGTTCATTAATCAGATTAAAATTTTAAGGAGCAGTACAAATAGACTGTCTTTAGTTCTACTTCAGAAAACTGGGACAAGTGAGTTAGGCAGCTTTGGAAAGTTTTAATGTTTACTTAACAATATAGATTTGTGGAGGCCATCATTTTGTCAAAAGATTAATAGTTTAATGCATGTAAAAAGTTGAGGCATAGAAATTTAGTCTCCAGTATGGGTAATTTGATCTAAATCCGAGATTTCTCTTTTTATCAAACTAACAATTGTTGAATTTCCAATCTTATTTTTCTTTTCCTGAGCCCAATTGTTGAGCTTCTCTGGACATTTTTTTCTAAATTATCACTTGGGTAACTAACCTATTGAACCATGATAAATGTTCAGCTGCTGTTGGTCTATTTAGGGCATCATATTTTATGGAAATGTCAGCAGTGTCATTATCCTTAGCTTCCAGAGAGTGACATTTATAATATCCTGGAATCTTAATAATAGCTTTAGTGGTAGGTAAAAGTATAGCATGTAATAATTTCCAAACATAAGGAACATTTCAAATTTTACTTCCATTAGAAGTAAGAAAGCCATCTTTCTTCTGAAACATTTGAAAGTCATGAACTGCTCCAAAGGCATATCTATTATATGTATACTATTATGTATACATTATATTATATGTATACATTTTGCAGTTTTGCACTTAGCTAAAGTGCAAGCCTATGTAAGAACATGTAATTCAGCCTGTTTGGCTAAAGTAAACAAAGATAAAGATGCTGCCACAACATCAGAAGGAGTTGCAATAATATACCCAGAACAATATTTGTATGGTAATCTTTTAAATAAGAACCATCAGTGAACTCTAAATCAGCACTACTCAGGGAAGTTTTCTGTAGGCAACTATGAAGAGTCAGAAGGGACTTTGCTGGTGGTCAGAGGCAAGAAGGAAAACAGTTTAAGATTATTAAAATGTTAAACCCATTATGTGAGGACCAGCCAACAAAATAAAATCCTGAAAGTTGAGGTCACTGACTGAGAAATGCTGAGTGTGATGAGAATTTACTAACCCGAAGGGCAGTTGCTATAATGGCTCTAAGGCCATTACAGTGGGCCACTGGGTCCAGTTTCTAGACGTAACACACTATGCGTCTACTTATCACATCAATCTACTTAGACTCCCAGATTGTATGTAATATTTTTACATTGTTAAGCATGTTTCCATTATGGATTGCAACTGTAGTTATGTATGTATTTTTTGATAGCATATTCAAAAGCCGAGACATTACTTTGCCAACAAAGGTTCGTCTAGTCAAGGCTATGGTTTTTCCCGTGGTCATGTATGTATGTGAGAGTTGGACTGTGAAGAAGGCTGAGCGTCGAGGAATTGATGCTTTTGAACTGTGGTGTTGGAGAAGACTCTTAAGAGTCCCTTGGACTGCAAGGAGATCCAACTAGTCCATTCTGAAGGAGATCAGCCCTGGGATTTCTTTGGAAGGAATGATGCTAAAGCTGAAACTCCAGTACTTTGGCCACCTCATGCGAAGAGTTGACTCACTGGAAAAGACTCTGATGCTGGGAGGGATTTGGGGCAGGAGGAGAAGGGGACGACAGAGGATGAAATGGCTGGATGGCATCACTGACTCGATGGATGTGAGTCTGAGTGAACTCCGAGAGTTGGTGATGGACAGGGAGTCCTGGCGTGCTGCGATTCATGGGGTTGCAAAGAGTCGGATATGACTGAGAGACTGATCTGATCTGATCTGATATATTTTTTGGTCTGGCTCTTGATTATAAAAACTGATAAACATCTTTTGCTATTATAATTATGTAACTATTATTCATTTTAATACCACTGTATTATGATTGATCAACGGAAAACAGTAGAATATGGCTTCCCAGGTGGCACTAGTGATAAAAACTTTCCTGCCAATGCAGGAGCCACAAGAGATGCTGATTCGATCCCTGAATTGGGAAGATCCCCTGGAGAAGGGCACAACAGCCTACACCAGTATTCTTGCCTTGTGCATCCCATGGACAGAGGAGCCTGGCTGGCTCCAGTCCACAGGGTCACAGAGTCAGACACAACTGAAGCAACTTAATACACAGTTCACACACGTCACAAAAGTGAAAGTGAAAGTGAAAATCCCTCAGTCGTGTCGGACTCTTTGCGACCCCATGGCCTATACAGTCCATGGAATTCTCCAGGCCAGAATACTGGAGTGGGTAGCCTTTCCCTTCTCCAGGGGATCTTCCCACTCATCACTAAAACTATCAGGTAATAGGAAAACCTATAATCACTTTTCTAAAATCCATATGCACATTAGAATTATCTTGCAATTTTTTGAAAAATACAAATGCCCAGGTTTTTGCTTTTTTTTTTTTTTTCTCCAAAGATCCAGATGTGATTCTGAACAAGCAGGACTTTATGATAATCTTTTGTTTTTTACTTTTTATTTTACTTCTATCTAGTTTGTTTAACATTTCATATTAAGTGATCCCATTTCATTTAGGTTATGTTTCCCAATTTCTTCATCTCTTTTCTTCTTGTTGTTGTTGTTGTTGTTATTCTTTCTTATGCCATTATCAGGTGTAGCAGAAAAGCTTGTGTATACATATATATGCAAATACAATATATTCTTTACAACAAGAAATTTTTGCCTAGCAAAGAGGTTTCCATTTTGGTCACTTGTTTGATGAAGTATGAATAGAATGCTAGATTTCTAATGTATATTAACTCAAAACCTTGATATAGTTCCATTTATTCTGATATTTAGTTTTACACTAAAAGTCTAGAAAGTTTATCACCTTAGTGACTTAATCTGACAGAATTAACTCCACCATATAATTGACATTTTTAAAATAGATTAAAAACAGTATTTTCACTTTTGAATATGCTTTCTTTGTAAAGTCACTGAAACTTCCTAATTTTTATTTGCAATGATTTTTTTTTATGAATGGGAATAAGTTTACACACTGAAAATAATAATTCTCTTTTTAAGCAAATAATTTTATTAACATTGGAAATTTTAAACCAGAAAACATATCCCTGTGCTTTTATGAAATAAGAGTTAAAAACTAATAAGATTTAAATTTCCATTACTTGAGGACTTATTTATTTAATATGGACTTTTTCTCAGTCCCAAGGGCCAGGGCACTCTTGGTATTTGGTTCACCTCAAGAGACTCTTGTGTTCACATTAGATTGTTTAAATTCTTCAAAGTTTTATCTATGCTTCATTCCATTTCCACTATTGGTTTTATGTTGAAAAACCCTGACTCTGAGTTATTTAAGCATTTTGCAATTGATTTCTTTGGTGATAAATGTGGACTGCAAGTGTGAGCTTTATAATGACTTCCCTGGGGTTTAATGGCTGATGGTTCTTTCTTGATGTGTAGCTTGTCAGTTCTAGAGCTCTAGAGAGCTAAGATATTGTCACGGCAACTCTATAAATTTACATTTCTTCATAATATTAAGGAAATCCTAAGACTCATTTTCAGGAAACTTCTCTGGTCCTATTTTCATCTAGTGGTAAAAATCTCAAAATAATAATCCATGCAGAGATATTATAGTTTTGATAGTTTTAAGCCCTTTATTAAAGTTTGAATACATAAACAATGAGTAGAGGAATGGAATAAGTTAGCAGGATATATATACTTAATGCATATGTTTATTATATAATTAAATTAATTAAATATAGTTGCCTATATGTATTCTTTTTTAACATGCCAGGTGTCTGAAACAAAGCAGAAAAAAAAAAATTGTTAAAAGCTCATGTGTCCCAAGTCCCACAATGATTAATCAACCATAAAGTTTTCTGATACTTCTTGAAATATATTGTCTTTCCTTATTAAATAAAATCATGCTTTATTTTGTTAGGTGAAGCATCACTGAATATTCCAGAAATAAGAAGTAGATATTAATATTTCATTGTTATAGGTCAAAAATAGAAAAATTTTGTACTGATTTTTAATAAAACTACTAGCCTGGACTGGCAAAAAGCTTTATACTGGGCACTTCTACTTCATATATATTTTTAGATAATTTCAGCAATATTTTAGCTTATTTTAATTTCTAATAAACCATATTGGAAAATGTTGTGAAGAAATATGACCTCTCATGACTAAACAGCATCTTCCTATGAAGTAAGGGGCTTATTCTTACAATGCAATTTAAAATTCTGTGTACCAATTTTTATTTGTATCAGGAATAATATGGCAAAATGAATACAATATTGTAAAGTAATTAGCCTCCAATTAAAATAAATAAATTTAAATTAAAAAAAAACATAAAAAAAGAAAAAAAATACTAAATAAATTTAACTCATGAGCTTTCCATTTGCAAAAAACATCTTTGCCAAGAAGAAAATTCTTCTCATGGCTGAGAAATGTGTCTTTTGGGAGGAAAGTACAGTATAGTTTGCTTCCTTTTCTAAAACATGCATTTCTAATATGCTGCTGAAGGTTAAAAATCTCCCAATGGAAAAGGACATGATTCTCTTCACTCTATTTAATGCTCCATAGATTTTTCAGAATGAATCTTCTTGAAATTTATTATTTAGTCACCTGTAATTTGAATAAAGTAGAAATATTGTAAGACACATAAAGGTATGAATGAATATAAATGCAGGAGAATATCCATAAAGAAAAAAAATAATAAATGTGAAAACTCAGTAATATTATAGGAAGCTATCAACAATTAAGGTTGCTAATATTTTTATTTCTCAATAAAAGAAAACCATTGTCATAAATATTTTTATTGGCACTTTATAATAGATTTTCCTTAAATGGAAGACATACCCCTAATAGACACAAGCTACTAATAAAATATTTATACAGTTTAAAGGGAAGTATTAAAAAAGCATTATTGTGACTTATAGTTTCAGATACAGCATAAGAAAAATCTGAACGTAATCACATTGAACATTAGGATAAGAAAAACCTACACTAACTGAAAATGAATTACTTTTCTTGCACTCACCAAAAAACCAAAATTGGTAGGCAAATTGCCAGTCTAAATTATGAAACTTTGATGAATCCAGATCCACTTATGTGGTGGAGGGGTATTATAATAGTAGGTTCTGGAGGGGTTGAAGATGGTGGAGGAGTAAGACATGAACATCGTTTTTCTCCCAAGTACATCAAAAATACATCTTCATGTGGAACAACTCCTACAGAACATCTGCTGAACACTGGCAGAAGCCCTCAGAGTTTGAAAAAGGCAAACTAAACATCACATAAAGTGGTAGGGAAACGACAATAAGAAAATAAAGAAACAAAGAAAATGGAATGGGTCTTGCACTCAGGGAGGGAGTTGTGAGGAAGCAAAAGCTTCTGCACACTCAGAAACCCCCCACACTCATTGGCAAGGAAGGGAGGAAGCTTTAGAACCTCAGAGGGGAGCACAACAAATGTGTGGGAGACAAGGTGGAGAGAATTTGGCACAAAGATCAGTGCCAGTCACCACTTCCCAGCCAAGTATCTGCACACCCATTGGGAGAGTGCAGGCTGGGTGCTGAGGCTCAGGCTTCTGGGATTGGACCCTATGGGAGAAGACTGGGGAAAACTACTGTGAAGATACTCTGAGGTAGCTAGTACAACATAGTCAAGGGAGCCTGTGGAAAAGCCTGGGCCTGCCAGAAAGGCAAGAAATCATTGCTGTGGAAACCCCTAACGCCATAGGCCCTCTAATTCTGAGTGCTTCTGAGTGGTCCTCTGAGACCATAAGACCTTGTCTTCACGAGTGCCATAGGTTGGACAAGCTGGCTGCAGTCTAAAACCCCAGTGGTGGGTATGCCTGAAAACCTGCCATTGTCAAGGATGGCCCCAGAAGGTGGGGAGGAGTTGGGGCTGGGGTCTGCAACCACAGAGTTGGGCTTGATGGCCACTGCAGCAGCCACCAAGCTGTGAACAGTCACAGATTACTGCCCACACCTTCCTTGGGCCTATGCAGATTGGCTCTTCCTAGAGACCCAGGACTAGGGGCCAATTCCTCTGGGAGAGTGTACACTCAGCCTCTGACTGTAGCAACATCCAGCAAGTCTCTACTGCTGCAGGTACTCTTTGCACATCCCATTTGATGGATGTAGATATACATCTCTCCTCCAGCCCAACTGAGGAAGTGAACCTTAATAAGCCTCGTCATCCACCCCCTTTTGTCTGGTGAGGAACAGATGCTGGAGTGTGGCCTATAAAGCAGAGGCTGGACCACAACCAAACCAGAACACCAGGGACTGTGGGACCAAAGAGGATGAAGAGAACCCACTCCCACAGCAGCAGGTGCAGGGGATTAAGTCTCTGAAATCAGCTTAAGACTATGGACTTTGGGGGCAATTGTGGAATTGCAAACAAGAACAAGCTGGAGCGAGGCCAGATCTGAGGAGGAGCTGATCCCACAATACCCACAGCAGGCACAGAGACCCTCTGAGTGATATTGCAGGGCTTTCTGAGTAGGCAGATTTACAGGCGTACACTGTGTGACATGCGCAATTCATGTCACTGGATAATATTGTTCTTATTAACATTCTACATATAAAGGGGAAAGTGTTAGTCACTCAGTAATGTCCGATTCTATGACCCCATGGAGTTAAGCCCACCAGGTTCCTCTGCCCATGGAATTCTCCAGGCAGGAACAGTGCAGTGGATTGCATTCCCTTGTCCAGGGACTTTTCCTGACCCAGATATCAAACCTGAGTCTCCTGCATTGCAGGCAGATTCTTTACCATGTGAGCCACCAGGAAAGCCTCTGTATATGCTGTTTTTATTTATTTATTTTTTTAATTTTTGTCTTGCTCCATTGCTGCCCTTTTTATTAACACTTTAATTTTTAGTTTGCATTTACTTTTTTTTCCTTTCTTAGTTTTTCATTTTTAAGTAAATATATTATATTTAATTTTCATCCAATTTCTACACCTTTTCACTATATCACATTTCCCCCCATGTTTTAGTTTTTGTATTTTTAATATTCTAGTTTTCAGTGTTTGTATTCATTTATGGGTGCCTTTACTGGTTTGATTACTCTCTTCTTTTATGGTCCCTTGCTTTATTATTTCTTTGCCTTTTATTTTTCCCTTTTGTGAGTTTGTGTGTTCCTGTCTAAATAATGCTGTGTTTATCTTTTTTCTTGGGGTTTTTCCTGTCTTTTCCTTTTCCTTTTTCTTTTTTTTTTTTTTTTTGCCCAACTCCGCATACTGGAGGAATATTTCACAAATAAGAGAAACTATGACCTTGCAGACTGTGGAAAGGAAACCTCAAACACTGTGAAACAAATGAAAAAAGAAAAAGAAACATGCAGAAGATTCAGGAGCCTAGTAAAAATCCACCAGATTTAAAAAAAAAAAAAAAAAAGGAAAAAGAAATTGATAGTCTACCTGAAAAATAATTCAGAGTAATGTTAATAAAAATGATCCAAACCTTAGAAATAAAATGCAGACACAGATACATAGAAAACAGGCACCGATTGACAAGATAAAGAACCATTTAACTAGGATCAAGACGAAATAAAGAACAGACAATCAACAGTGAACAACAGAGTACTGAAATAAAAGATACTTTAGAGGGAACCAACAGTAGAATAACCGAGGCAAAAGAAAGCATAAGGGAAAAGTAAGATGGAGGATAGAATGGTGGATATAACTGAAGCAGAGAAGAATAAAGAAGAAAAGAATGAAAATAAATGAGGGCAGTCTCAGAGACCTCTGGGACAATTTAAGTACACCAACATTCAAATTACAGGAGTCTCAGAAGAAGAAGAAGAGAAAAAGAAAGTATAAGAAAATAGTTGAGGATATTATACTTGAAAACTTCCCTACCATGAGAAAGAAAATAGCCACTGGAATCTAGGAAGCCCAGAGATTCCCAAATAGGATAAACTGAAAAAGAAACACATCAAAACACATTTTAATTAAACTAACAAAAATGAAACACAAATAAAAATATTAAAAGAAGCAAGGAAAAGGCAACAAGTAACTTACAAGGTAATCCCAGTAAGGTTAACAGGTGATATTACAGCAGAAACTCTGTAGGCCAGAAGGGAGTAGCAGGATAAACTTAGACTGGTGGGAAAAAAAAAAACAAACAAAAAAAAAAAAAAACAAAAAACTACAACAAGATTACACCAGACAGCAAGTATCTCATTCAGATTTGATAGATAAATCATAAGTTTTATAAATAATAAGTTAAGGGAATTCATCAAGACCATGCCAACTCAACAACAAATGCTAAAGGAACTTCTCTAGATAGGAAACACAGGAGAATGAAAAGACTAATAAAAACAAACTCAAATCATAAAGTAAATTAAAATAATATCATATATATCAGTAATTACCTTAAATATAAATTGATTATATGTTCCAAATCAAAAGAAAAAACTGGCTAAATTTATTCAAAAGTATGACCACTAATTGTGCTGTCTACAAGAGACCCATCTTAGACCTAGGGACACATATAGACTGAAAGTGAGGGTCTGGAAAAAGATATCCCATGCAAATGCAAATAGAAAGATTGTGGGAGTAGCAATAGTCATATCAGATAAAACAAACTTCAAAATAAAGACTGTTGCAAGAGACAGGGAAGGAAATTTCCCTATATGCTAACAACTATAAAAGGGGAAATAAATTGTAACACAAAAATAGTGGGAGATTTTAACATGACATTCAAACCAATAGGCAGGTCATCCAGACAGAAAATTAACAAGGAAACACAATACTTAACTCACACATTGGACAAGATACACCTAATTGCTGTCTATAGGATATTCCACCCCAAAATACACTTTTCTCAAGTGCACATGAAATATTCTCCAGAGTAGATCATATTTTGGGTCACAAATCAAGCCTTGGTAAATTTAAGAAAACTGAAATTGTATTAAGAATTTTTTTTCTGACAACAAATGCTATAAGATCAAATATCAATTTCATGGGGAAAAAAGTGCAAAAGAACAACAAAAACAAAAACAAAGATGCTGAAGCCTAAATAATATGCTTCTAAATAGCCAAGAAGTTACTGAAGAAATCAAAATGGGAATCAAAAAATATCTAGAGACAAATGAGAGCAAAAAAAACAAACAAAAAAAAAGACAATACAAAATCTTTAGGATGCAGTAAATGCAATGCTAAAAGGGAATTTTATATGAATATGAGCCTATCTCAAGAAACAAGAGAAGCAGCAAGTTTATCTTAAAACAGCAACTTTATCTTAAACCTAGAACAACTAGAAAAGAAGAAGAACAAAAATAAATAAATAAAGTAGAAGGAAACAAATAATAAAGATCAGAGGAAAAATAAATTTTAACAAATGAAAGATACAATAACAAAGAACAATGAAAATTAAAGTTCTTCTTTGAGAAGATAAAAGAAACTAACAAGCTAACTCATCCAGACTCATAAAGGAAAAAAAAAAAAAAAACAACAACAACATTCAATATAGCCTTCTTCAGTGATCAATGCAAAGAAACAGAGGAAAACAACAGAATGGGAAAGACTAGGGATCTCTTCAAGAAAATCAGAAAAACCAAGGGAACATTTCATGTAAAGATGGGCTCGATAAAGGACAGAAATGGTATGGACGTAACAGAAGAAGAAGATATTAAGAAGAGATGGCAAAACAAACAGAAGAACTGTACAGAAAAGATCTTCATGACCCACATAATCATGATGGTGTGATCACTGACCTAGAGCCAGACACCCTGGAATGTGAAGTCAAGTGGGCCTTAGAAAGCATCACTACAGATAAAACTAGTGGAGGTGATAGAATTCCAGTTGAGCTATTCTAAATCCTGAAAGATGATGCTGTGAAAGTGCTGCACTCAATATGCCAGCAAATTTGGAAAACTCAGCAGTGGCCACAAGACTGGAAAAGATCAGTTTTCATTCCAATCCCAAAGAAAGGCAATGCCAAAGAATGCTCAAACTACCACACAATTGCACTCATCTCACACACTAGTAAAGAAATGCTCAAAATTCTCCAAGCCAGGTTTCAGCAATATGTGAACCGTGAACTTCCTGATGTTCAATCTGGTTTTAGAAAAGGCAGAGGAACCAGAGATCAAATTGCCAGCATCTGCTGGATCATGGAAAAAGCAAGAGAGTTCCAGAAAAACATCTATTTCTGCTTTATTGACTATGCCAAAGCCTTTGACTGTGAGGCTCACAATAAACTGTGGAAAATTCTGAAAGAGATGGGAATACCAGACCACCTGATCTGCCTCTTGAGAAATCTGTATGCAGGTCAGGAAGCAACAATTAGAACTGGAAATGGAACAACAGACTGGTTCCAAATAGGAAAAGGAGTACGTCAAGGCTGTATATTGTGACCCTGTTTATTTAACTTATATGCAGAGTACATCATGAGAAACACTGGACTGGAAGACACACAAGCTGAAATCAAGATTGCCGGGAGAAATATCAGTAACCTCAGATATGCAGATGACACTACCCTTATGGCGGAAAGTGAAGAAGAACTAAAAAGCCTCTTGATGAAAATGAAAGTGGAGAGTGAAAAAGTTGGCTTAAAGCTCAACATTCAGAAAACAAAGATCATGGCATCTGGTCCCATCACTTCATGGGAAAAGATGGGGAAACAGTGGAAACAGTGTCAGACTTTATTTTGGGGGGCTCCAAAATCACTGCAGATGGTGGCTGCAGCCATGAAATTAAAAGGTGCTTACTCCTTGGAAGGAAAGTTATGACCAACCTAGATAGCATATGCAAAAGCAGAGATATTACTTTGGCAACAAATGTTCGTCTAGTCAAGGCTATGGTTTTCCCTTTGGTCATGTATGGATGTGAGAGTTGGACTGTGAAGAAGGCTGAGCACAGAAGAATTGATGCTTTTGAACTGTGGTGTTGGAGAAGACTCTTGAGAGTCCCTTGGACTGCAAGGAGATCCAACCAGTCCATTCTGAAGGAGTCAGCCCTGGGGTTTCTTTGGAAGGAATGATGCTAAAGCTGAAACTCCAGTACTTTGGCCACCTCATGCGAAGAGTTGGCTCATTGGAAAAGACTCTGATGCTGGGAGGGATTGGGGGCAAGAGGAGAAGGGGACGACAAAGGATGAGATGGCTTGATGGCATCATTGACTCGATGGACGTGAGTCTCAGTGAACTCCGGGAGTTGGTGATGGACAGGGAGTCCTGGCGTGCTGCGATTCATGGGGTCGCCAAGAGTCGGACACGACTGAGTGACTGATATGATCTGATCAATATAATAAAATAAAATTATAAATTAAAAAGTGTAAGTTGCAACAGGGAAGACAGAAATATAAAAAATTATGAGTTTTATAGTTTCTGGTCTTACGTTTGATATTTGGCAAATCTAATACAGTTATGTAAAGTTTAAAAATAAAATTAAAAAAAAAAAAAAAAAAAAAAAAAAAAGATGTCCCAAAAAAAAAAAAAAAAAAATTATGAGCGTACCACCAGCAACTATATGCTGATAAAATGAACAATCTGGAAAAAAAAGGACAATTTAGTAAAAAAGTAAGGCCTTCCAGACTGAAAAAGAAATAAACAGAAAATATGAACAGACCAATCACAAGCACTGAAATTGAAACTGTGATAAAAATCTTCCAACAAACAAAAGCCCAGGGCCAGATGTCTTCACAGGTGAATTCTACCAAAAATTCAGAGAAAATCTAACACCGATAGCTTCAAACAGTTCAAGAAATTACCACAAGAAAACTCCTAAACTCATTCTATGAGGCTACTATCATCCTGATACTAAAACCTGAAAAAAGATGTCACACAAACAGAAAATTATAGGCCAGTATCACTAATGGACATAGATGCAAAATCCTCATTAAAGGCCTACCAAACAGAATACAAAAAAAAAAAAAAAAAAAACAACAAAACAAACAAACAAAAAAACATGTTAGAAGACTCATACACCTTGACTAACTGGGATTTATCGCAGGGATACAAGGGATACAACATTTATTCTGTAAGCCCAGCCTCATAAATTCAACATGTCTCAGTGGAAGGAAAATGGAATGAAAGCTTTGGACCTAAATGACTAATTGATGTGGCTCCATGGTGTTTCCCTAAAGACAGACAGAAACATCTCAGCCCTGAGCTTATGTCTACAAAGGAGGTAACTGCCAAGGTCTAAGTGCTCAACCCTAAAAGCTGGTTAGTCTTCCACACCAATGACACCAAGGATTCTTTAGTATACAAAAATCAATCAATGCAATACACTACATTAACAAGTTGAAAAATAAAAACCATATGGTCAGAAAGAAAAACACCAGTACATTATATTCAGGCATATATATGGAATTTAGAAAGATGGTAATGTGATCCAATATACAAGACAGCAAAAGAGACACAGATATAAAGAACAGATTTTTGGACTCTGTGGGAGAAGGGGAGGGTGAGATGATTTAAGAGAATAGCATGTATATTGCCAAATGTAAAATAGATGACCAGTCCAAGTTTGATACAAGAAACAGGACACTCAAAGCCAGCACACTGACAAAACCCAGAGGAATTGGATTGGGAGGAAGGTGGGGAGGGGTGTTTGGGACAGGAGGACATATGTACACCCATGGCTTATTCATATCAATGTATGTAAAAACCACCACAATATTGTAAAGTAGCCTCCAATTAAAATAAAGTAATTTAATAAAAAAAATTTAAAAAGAAACATGATCATCTCAATAGATTCAGAGAAAGCTTCAAAAAAATTCAGGAGCCATTTATGATTAAAATAAATAGCTAACTTCAGAAAATCAGCATAGAAGGACTCTATCTCAACATAATAAAGGCCATGTGGCTCAAATCGTAAAGAATCTACTTGCAATGTAGGAGACCTGTGTTCAATCCGAGTCAGAAAGATCCCCTGGAGAAGGGAATGGCAACCCACGCCAATATGTTTGTTTGGAGAATCCCATGGACAGAGGAGCCTAGTGGGCTATAGTCCACGGGGTCACAAAAAACTACCACCAATTTCACTTTCATGACACACCTGCAGTAAGTATCATTCTCAGCATTAAAAAACTGAAAGCCTCTCCTCTAAGATCAGAAACAAGACAGGGGTACTTATTCAATACAGTTCTGGAAGTCTTAAGTCAATCAGAGAAGAAAAATAAATAAAAGGAACACCAATTGAAAAAGAAGAAATGAAACTCTCAGGGCTTGCAGATGATATGATACTATACATTTATATATATATATGCAACCAAGAAACTACTAGAGCTAATCAATAAATTTAGTAAAGTCAAAGTCACAGGTTATAAAATTAATATACAGAAATATCCTGCATTCCTATCCACTAACAATGAAAAAATCAGATTATACCCACTTACCCTCTTCTTGGATATGAATAGTCAATATTATCAAAATGATGATAATACCCAAAGCAATGCACAAAGTCAATGTAATTCCTATCAAGTTATCAATTACATTTTTCACAGATCTACAAAAAAAAAAAATCACAATTTTTATGGAAACACAGAAGACTGGAATAGTCAAAGCAATCTTGATAAACAAAAACAGGTGGAGACATCAACGTACATGACTTCAAGTTATACTACAAAGCTACAGTCATCAAGACAGTATGGTTCAGTTCAGTTCAGTTCAGTCACTCAGTAGTGTTCGACTCTGTGACCCCATGAACTACAGCATGCCAGGCCTCCCTGTCCATCACCAACTCCCTCAGTTCACTCAAACTCATGTCCATCAAGTCAGGGATACCATCCAGCCATCTCACCCTCTGTCATCCCCTTCTCCTCCTGTACCCAATCCCTCCCAGCATCAGAGTCTTTTCCAATGACTCAACCCTTCACATGAGGTGGCCAAAGTACTGGAGTTTCAGCTTTAGCATCATTCCTTCCAAAGAACACCCAGAACTGATCTCCTTTAGAATGGACTGGTTGGATCTCCTTACAGTCCAAGGGACTCTCAAGAGTCTTCTCCAACACCACAGTTCAAAAGCATCAATTCTTTGGCGCTCTGCTTTCTTCACAGTCCAACTCTCACATCCATACAGTACTGGAAAAGAAAAAGGAAATATAGACCAATGGAACAAGATAGAAAGTGCAGAGATAAACCCAAACACTTATGAGCAACTTATTTTTGACAGAAGAAGTTAAAACATACAATGCAGAAGAGACAGACTCTTCAATAAGGGATTCAGGGAAATCTTGAGAGCTAAATGTAGAAAAAAAAAAAAAAAAAAAAAGAAAGAAAGAAATTAGAACACTTCCTAACACCATTCACAAAAATAAGCTCAAAATGAATCAAAGATTTAAATGGAAGGCCAGAAATTATAAAACCTTTAGAGGAAAATTAAGGAAGGACACTCTTTGACATAAATTGCAGCAACTTTTTCTCTGAAGCACCTACTAGATTAATGGAAATAAAAACAAAATAAACAAATGAGACCCAATTAAATTAAAAATCTTTTGCACAGATTATATATATATATATAGTTTACACTGCTGTGCAAAATATTTTGTCCAGTATATATATATATATACTGGACAAAGAACAATAGACTGATTCCAAATTGGGAAAGGAGTACGTCAAGGCTGTATATTTTTACCCTGCTTATTTAACTTCTTACTGAGTACATCATGAGAAATGCTGGACTGGATGAACCATAAGTTGGAATCAAGATTGCTGGGAGAAATATCAATAATCTCAGATATGCAGAATACACCCTTATGGCAGAAAGTGAAGAAGAACTAAAGAGCCTCTTGATGAAAATGAAAGAGGAGAGTGAAAAGTTGGCTTAAAACTCAACATTCAGAAAACTAAGATCATGGCCTCCAATCCCATCACTTCATGGCAAAAAGATGGGAAAACAATGGAAACGGTGATAGACTTTATTTATTTTGGGTTCTAAAATCACTGCAGATGGTGATGTATCCATGAAATTAAAAGATGCTTGTTCCTTGGAAGAAAAGCTATGAGAAACCTAGACAGCATATTAAAAAGCAGAGACATTACTTTGCTGACAAATTTCCATCTAGTCAAAGCTATGGTTTTTCCAGTAGTCATGTATGGATGTGAGAGTTAGACTATAAAGAAAGCTGAGCACAGAAGAAGTGATGCTTTGGAACTGTAGTGTTGGAGAAGACTCTTGAGAGTCACTTGGAGAGCAAGGTGATTCAACCAGTCCAACCTAAAGGAAATCAGTCCTGAATATTCATTGGAAGGACTGATTTTGAATCTGACACTCCAATACTTTGGCCATCAGACATGAAGAACTGACTCACTGAAAAAGACCCTGATGCTGGGAAAGATTGAAGGCGGAAGGAGAAGTGGATGACAGAGGATGAGATGGTTGGATGGCATCACGGACTCTGAGTTTGAGTAAACTCTGGGAGTTGGTGATGGACAGAGAAGCCTGGCATGCTGCTGCTGCTGCTACTGCTGCTAAGTCACTTCAGTTGTGTCCGACTCTCTGTGACCACATAGATGGCAGCCCACCAGGCTCCCCCGTCCCTGGGATTCTCCAGGCAAGAACACGAGTGGGTTGCCATTTCCTTCTCCAATGCATGAAAGTGAAAAGTGAAAGTGAAGTCCTTCAGTCATGTCCAACTCTTAGCAACCCCATGGACTGCAGCTTACCAGGCTCCTCCATCCATGGGATTTTCCAGGCAAGAGTACTGGAGTGGGGTATCATTGCCTTCTCTGTGGCATCCTGTAGTCCATTGTAAATAGAGCTGCAATGAACATTGGGGTACATATGTCTTTTACACTTCTGGTTGGCAAGGGGGTTGCAAGGAGTCGGGCACAACTGAGCAACTGAATTGAATTGGACTGTAAACTAGAAACAAGATGAAAAGCAAACCTCCAAATGAGAGAAAATAATTGCAAATTAAGGAACTGACAAAAGGTTCCACTCCAAAATATATAAGCAGCTCATACAATTCAGTATCATTAAACCAACCCAATCAAACAGTGGGCAGAAGACCTAAACAGATATTTCTCCAAAGAAGACATGCAGATGGCCAATAAATACATGAAAAGTTGCTCCACATTGCCTGCTATTACAGAAATGTAAATCAAAACTACAAAGAGATATCACTTCACATCAGTCAGAATGGTCATCATAAAAAAAAAAATCTACAAATAATAAATGCTGGAGATGATGTAGATAACAGGGGAGCTTCTTGCACTGTTGGGGAGACTGTAAACAGATTGTAAATCATTATTTAAAGCAGTGTGGATATTTCTTAAAAAACTAGGTATAGATCAATCATTCATACATCCTAAATCACTTCAGCCATGTCTGACTTTTTGTGACACCATAGATTCTAGTCCTCCAGGCTCCTCCGTCCATGGGATTCTCCAAAGTGAATACTGGAGTGGGTTGTCATGTCCTTTTCCAGGGGCTTTTCCTGACCCAGGGACTGAAAAAAAAAATAGGTGAAGAAATCTCAGTACTTTAGTGGGTCATCTTGCTGGTGGCCTCCAGCTAAAGGAAGTGGGGTTGCTGGCAGGTGAAACTAGGAAAGGAGGGGCATATAGGGCTTGTTCCAGGAGAGGCTCCTGGGCCCAGTCCTTTTAGCTGTCTCACTGATTTTGGCCTTCTTCTGAAGGACTCTCCCTAGGTGTGTAAGAATTTGATTCTTCCCAGACACAAATCTCTTTCTTAAGCAGAAGAATGAGTCAAAAATGCTTGGCCAAAGTCAATTAATTTGAGATGTATGAGACTGCTGTGCAGTCTCTTAGGTCTCCTGCACTGGCAGGCAGATTCTTTACCACTGAGCCACCAGAGAAGCCCAAATCTATCATATTACCTAGCAAAGCCACTAATGGGCATATGCCATGATAAAACCATAAGTATAAAAGACATATGTACCCCGATGTTCATTGCAGCACTATTTACAATAGCCTGAACATTGAGGCAAAGTATATTTCCATTAACAGACTAATGAATAAGGAAGCTGTGCTATATTTATACAATGGGACATTACTCAGCTGTAAAAAGGAACAAATTTGTGACAGTTGCAGTGAGGTGAATGAGCCTAGAGATTCTTATATAAAGTAAATAAAAAAGGAGACAGGGATCAAGACCATCCCCATGGAAAAGAAAGGCAAAAGAGCAAAATGGCTGTCTGAGAAGGCCTTACAAATAGCTGTGAAAAGAAGAGAAGAGAAAAGCAAAGGAGAAACGGAAAGCTATAAGTATCAGAAGGAAGAGTTCCAAAGAATAGCAAGAAGAGATAAGAAAAAATTCCTCAGCGAACAGTGCAAAGAAATAGAGGAAAACAAAGAATGGGAAAGACTAGAGATCTCTTCAAGAAAATTAGAGATACCAAAGGAACATTTCATGAAAAGATGGGCTTGATAAAGGACAGAAATGGTATGGACTTAACAGAAGCAGACAATATTAAGAAGAGGTGGCAGGAATACACAGAACTGTACAGAAAAGATCTTCATGACCAAGATATTCACGAGGGTGTGATCACTCACCTAAAGCCAGACATCCTGGAATGTGAAGTCAAGTGGGCCTTAAAAAGCATCACTATGAACAAATCTAGTGGAAGTCCAGTGGAGCTATTCCAAATCCTGAAAGATGATGCTGTGAAAGTGCTGCATTCAATATGCCAGCAAATTTGGAAAACTCAGCAGTGGACACAGGACTGGAAAAGGTCAGTTTTCATCCCAGTCCCAAAGAGAGCCAATGCCAAAGAATGATCAAACTATTGCACAATTGCACTCATCTCACATGCTAGTAAAGTAATGCTCAAAATTCTCCAAGCCAGGCTTCAGTAATACGTGAACCATGAACTTCCTGATGTTCAAGCTGGTTTTAGAAAAGGCAGAGGAACCAGAGATCAAATTGCCAACATCCACTCGATCATCGGAAAAAGCAAGAGAGTTCAAGAAAAAACATCTATTTCTGCTTTATTAACTGTGCCAAAGCCTTTAACTGTGAGACTCACAATAAACTGTGGAAAATTCTGAAAGAAATAGGAATACCAGACCACCTGACCTGCCTCTTGAGAAACCTATATGCAGGTCAGGAAGCAACAGTTAGAACTGGACATGGAACAATAGACTGGTTCCAAATAGGAAAAGGAGTACATCAAGGCTATATATTGTCACCCTGCTTATTTAACTTAAATTCAGAGTACATCAGGAGAAATGCTGGGCTGGAAGAAGCACAATCTGGAATCAAGATTGCTAGGAGAAATATCAATAACCTCAGATATGCAGATGACACCACTCTTATGGCAGAAAGTGAAGAAGAACTAAAGAGCCTCTTGATGAAAGTGAAAGTGGAGAGTGGAAAAGTTGGCTTAAAGCTCAACACTCAGAAGACAAAGATCAATGGCATCTGGTCCCATCACTTCATGGGAAATAGATGGGGAAACAGTGGAAACAGTGTCAGACTTTATTTTGGGGGGCTCCAAAATCACTGCACATGGTGACTGCAGCCATGAAATTAAAAGACATTTACTCCTTGCAAGGAAATTTATGACCAACCTAGATAGCATATTGAAAAGCAGAGACATTACTTTACCAACAAAGGTCCGTCTAGTCAAGGCTATGGTTTTTCCTGTTGTCATGTATGGATGTGAGAGTTGGACTGTGAAGGAAGCTGAGCAACAAAGAATTGATGCTTTTGAACTGTGGTGTTGGAGAAGACTCTTGAGAGTCCCTTGGACTGCAAGGAGATCCAACCAGTCCATTCTAAAGGAGATAAGTCCTGGGATTTGTTTGGAAGGAATGATGCTAAAGCTGAAACTCAAGTACTTTGGCCACCTCATGCGAACAGTTGACTCATTGGAAAACACTCCGATGCTGGGAGGGGTGGGGGCAGGAGGAGAAGGGGACGACAGAGGATGAGATGGCTGGATGACATCACTGACTCAATGGATGTAAGTCTGAGTGAACTCCGGGAGTTCGTGATGGACAGGAAGGCCTGGCGTGCTGCAATTCATGGGGTCATAAAGTGTAGGACACGACTGAGCAACTGAACTGAACGAAGTAAAAAAGAAAACAAACAAACAAAAACAAGTGTCATATATTAAAGCATATGTATGGAATCTAGAAAAATGCTACTGATGAGCCTAGAAGAGAATGGACCTAGGGACACAGCAGGGGAAGGGGAAAGTGGGATAAATTGAGAAATTAGCTTTGACATATAGCCACTGTCATTTGCAAAATAGGCAGTTAGTGGAATTTTTCCAAATAAATAGTACATGGAGTCCAGGCTGGCACTTTGTGATGACCTAGAGAGCTGGGATAGGTGGAGGGGAGGATGACTCAGGAGGGAAGTGATATATGTGTGTGTGTGTATATATATATATATATATATATATATATATATATACATACACACACACACATACACACACATATATAAATATGACTGATTTGCATTATTGTATGACAGAAATCAACAAAGTTGTAAAGCAATTTCCCACCAATTAAAAAGTAAAATAAATTATTTGTTTTGTTTTTAAGTAGTAATTTCTCCCTGAGAACTGTGGATCTGTCCAGCTGGAGTTTTTCACCAGGAATGAGATCCTTAAAAGCTGAGCTTTGAAAACATCAGAGTTTTCACTCAAGTGAGCCAGAGTGCTATAGGAAATAGAGATTCCATTTTTAAAGGATGAATGCAAAATCTCACATGTTCTGAATCCCACTGCAGAGTCAGTAGTTTGTAATGTACTTGGATCAGACATGTTCAGTAATCCAGGAGAGTCTTCTTGAGAGGCAGGAGACAGCAGGACTCCCCCCTAGGTAGATGTTGTAAAAACATTTTTAGAATCTTGTTCTATTGTGCTAGTAATGGGACTATCAAGTGCCATTTTGGAAGCACTTCTCTGACCTAAAACACTAGAATTCAGCCCTATCAACCAGTGGGCCTGGATCAGCTGCATGCTGTTGGGTCTTAGCAGTGTTGGGAGTTGATCTAATCTGTGAATTGTCCATAGTATCCACATAAGGCAGAGTCCTGCAGCTTATCAAAAGAGGGTTCAGCCCTATCTACCAGTAAACCAACAGGAGTCAGTCCACTGCAAGAGAAGTATGTATTCAGTCCATATAGGGGACACTCCTAGAGCATTTAACTGGCAGCCAGATGAAAGTATGCTGCAGGTGCCCCAGGGACATCTCGTATATACACCGCTGCTCCAAGATCTAAATGATTTACCTGTTAGATAGGTATAAACACAGATAACTAAGCAACATGAGGAGACGGAGGAATATGTTCTGAATAAAGTAACAAGGCAAAATCTCAGAAAATATATTAAATAAAATGGAAATAAACAATCTACTCAATAAATAGTTCACAGTAATGATCATAAATCTTTGCACTGGTATCAGGAGAAGAATGAACAAGCATGGTGAAAATATTAACAAAGAACTAGAAAATATTTTTAAAAAACAGTGCTAAATAACACAACCAACTTTTTTTTTTTTTTAATTAGAGGAGAACAAGATGGCAGAGGAGTAGGTTGATGGGGAATACATCTCCCTCTATGGATACATGAGGATTACACCTTTAGACAGAGAAATGCTTGCTTCTTCTGACACCAGCTGAGAGCAGAGAGGAGTACCTAACCACCAGAAAAGAATATATAGAACCACGCAAAACTCAGTAGGATGAAGGAACCAGGGAGGGGAAACCAGAGTGTTAGTAGGACTGGACCTGCCCTTGGTGGGTAGGGGAACTAAAACAGGTGTATGATACCCACATAAGGGCAATTGTCTGCGTCAAAGGAGAAACATTTAAAGCTGAGAGTGAAGCAGCTGATCTGTGGCAGCTTACATGGAATGAGAATCAGACAGTCCTTGCTGCAGTCATATGTACCCTGGACAGGGACCCAGGTCCCCTAGAAGGTGCAGCAGTTGGGAGCTGTAGCATAGGGATTGTGGGGCAATCCCAGGGTAAGAGCTGCTGTTAACTGCAGAGAGATGGACTGAGGGGATGTGAAGGAGGAGATTGTGGTGAGAAACGCCTATGGAGGAAAGCCAAGCAGCCATGGAGGCAAGACGATATTGTGGAGTCACGAATAGGGGGTGGAGCCATCACCATAGACTCTCTCTCCCCACAGGCCAGCATCCACACAGAGAGGCTGGCCCATCAAATGTCTAACATACTGAACTACGGAGTAGGAACCCAACAAGGGTGCCCCTTTAAGTGTCTTATGCACCCATCTACAGAGTAAGACCCCAGCCAGGAGGGCACCTCTATGTGCCTGATGTGCTGAACAACAGGGAAGGACTCCAGACAAGGGAGCCCTCTAAGTGCCTGAGTGGGCAGAGCTACAGATAAAGACTAGCCAAAGAGATCATCTGATCAACAGCTACCAGAAGCTTAAAAAAAAAAAAAAAAAGACTCTGATAGGGCCATAACTCCTGTGGCTGAGGCAATCCATGTCCCTGCATACTTTGCACCACCAGGGTCCATGGAACCCAAGAAGCTGTGGCACCTTCATGCTCAACACTCATTGGTGCAGAGCTGCTACAGGCAAAAAATGTCTTGCATTTATGCATGCAGGGTCGCTTCAGTCATGTCCTACCTTTGGGACTCTGTGGGCTGTGGCCTGCCAGGCATCTCTGTCAGTGGGATTCTCCAGGTGAGAATACTGGATTGGCCACTACTGACTGCCATACCCTTCTAGAGCACTATATTTCTTGCTGCTCTAGCTGCCAACTCCTCTGAGTACCTTGTACTAACAGAACCCCTGTGACCCCAGCAGCTGTACCACCTCCACACCTGGCCCTTACCGGGGCAAACCCAAGTACTCCAGGGAAGCCTCAGGAGCAAACCCTAGTGAACAACCCCCATGCAGAGGTGTGAATCAAAGCACAATTGAAAACCAGGGGCAGTGTGATTAAGAAAGATGACCCAAAACCTTCCCACCAGCTGTACAAACTACAGATTAAATTCACATGATCAAATAAACAGACTCTATCTATGGAATATAAAAAAGGACTTGGAGAGCTCCCACAAAAGAAAATGCAATACTTTTGATAACTGTGCACATTGGAGGCAAAAACACACAGGAGTAGGTCCAGAATGTGTTGGAAGTTGCCCTAGGAGGGTGAGGTGGACTGTGACTCCCATCTAGGAAAAGGATGCTGACATCAGTGACTCAAGAAAAATATTTACTATTCTTATATTTTGACATGTTCTGCAGTTTCTTTTGGGTTTTTGTTTTTCTTTTTTTCATTTCTCTTTATCCTCTGTTGTAGTTATCAATTTTATTAACACCATTAAATCTAATTAAGCTTTTGAGTTTTTTTTCTTTCTTTTTTTATTCACACTCTTTATTGTTATAAACCTCTCCTTGATATTCACTGTCTGCAGTTCTGTGGAGTATTTCTTCTTCTTTTTTCTCTTTATTTTATTTTTTTAAACTTATTATTACTTTTTTTGCATTCACTCCTTTTTTTGCTTTTGCTACTATTCTTTTCCCCTAGCAATTAATCTTTAATGTATATAAATCTTCTTTATCTACCTCTTTTTAACTTTGCATATCTATTATTCCATTCTTTTCTTTCCTACCTTTTCTCTCACTGTATTTGTTAGCTTCGTTTTAATTGCTTTCTTCTGCTCTTGGCACCTTGCTTCAGTTTTCTTTTTCAGTTTCTGCTTTAGTTAACTTTGTTCTTAACTGGTAGATACCATTTTTTGTTTTCTTTGTTTGGCAGGTCAATCTATAGTACTTTATTTTGTTGGATTATTTTGATTTTGTTTATGGCTCTATATGTGTATGTTTATATTCCATTATTTTAATTATTACTTGTCTGATTTTGTAACTGCCATTTTTCTGAGTTTCATATTTGGCTTCTCATTCTGGGGTAGTTGTTTTAATCTCACATAATGCCATAAAAAATACCTGTGGAATCTTTGTTTTTGCCAGAGATCAATCCCTTAAACTTCGAAGTGGGAGCACTGACTCCAAGACCCTAGACTAATAGAGAATTCAAAACCCTAAAGAACATCAAATAGTGAGAACTTTCACAAAGGAGTTCTTGAATACAAGAACCGGCCTCAGCCAACCACCAGTAGCACCCTATGCAGGATGCCTCATCATAACAACGAAAAAGACAAAAACACAAACCCAGTCATCAGCAGACAGGACTACCACCTCACCCAGCCTTGCCCATCTTGGGGGGGGGGGGTGGAGGGGGTGGGTGGGGGTGGGGAACTCGCTTCAAATCTCACCCCATATGAAGCTTACAGCTTACACAAATCACTGGACCAAGCTTAGGAGGGCAGAAATCAACAGGAAGATAAAATCTAACCTTGAAGCCTGGGGAAAGGAGATCTCAAACACAATACACTTAAAAAAATAATAATGAAAGGCAGAGAAATACTGCACAAATGAAAGAACAAACTAGAAACACAGAAGTCCAAATGAATGAAGAGGAAATAGACAAACTGTGAAAAATAATTCAGAATTATGATAGTAAATATGATCAAAACCTTGAAAACATAATGGAGAAAATGCAAGAATCAATTGACAAGATTTAGAAAAAAATAAACAAACATAGAGAGACAAACAACACAATTACTGAAATTAAAAATGTCTAAAAGGAATCAATAGCAGAATATCTGAACAAGAAGAAAGGATCAGTGAGCTGAAAGATAAAATGGTGGAAATTACTTCTGAAGAGCAGAATGAAGTAAAAAGAATGAAAATAACTGAGAATATTCTCAGATACTGTTGGAACAACATCGACTGCACAAACATTGAATTATGGGGGTCCTAGAAGAGAAAAACAAAGGGTATGATAAAATTTCTGAAGAGACTATAGTTGAAAATTTCCCCAAGATGGAAAGGGAAAGAGTCAATTTTACCAAGAGGAACAAATAAACCAATACAGTAGAAACCCAAGGAGAAACACGCCAAGACACATACTAATCAAACTGACAAAGATTAAACACAAATAAAGAATATTAAAAGCAGTAAGGGACAAGAAACAAGTAATACACAAGGTAAACCTCATATGTTTAACAGCTGACCTTTCAGCAGAAACTCTGAAGGCCAGAAGGGAATGGAAGTGTACTTTTAAAGTACTGAAACAGAAAAAATATACAACCAAGATTACTCTAGGCAGGAAACAAAAGCACAGGATCAGATGCCTACACAGATGAATTATATCAAACATTTAGAGACGAGCTAATGCCTATCCTTCTAAAACTCTTTCAAAAAAATTGCAGAGGAAGGAACACTTCCAAATTCTTTCAACAAGACTGCCATCACCCTGATACCAAAACCAGACAAAAACAACACCAAAGAAGAAAACTACAGTTGTATATCACTGATGGACATAGATGCAAAAATCCTCAAGAAAATTTTAGCAAACAGAATTCAACCACAAATTAAAAAACTCATACACCATGATCAAGTTGGGTTTATTCCAGGGATGCAAAGATTCTCCAATATACACAAATCAATCAATGTGACACGCCATATTAACAAACTGAAAGATAAAAATCATATGATAATCTCAATAGATTCAGAAAATGCTTTTGACAAAATTCAACACCCATTTATCATTAAAACTCCTCAAAGAATGGGAATAGAAGGAACCCTCCTCAACATAGTAAAGAGCATATATGATAAGTTCACAGCAAACATTATTCTCAATGGTGAAAAACTGAAAGCATTCCACCTAAGATCAAGCACAAGACAAGGTTGTCCACTCTCACCACTATTATTCAGCATAGTTTTGGAAGCCCTAGCTACAGCAATAAGAGAAAATAAATAAATAAATAAATAAATATTTGGCAAATCTAATACAGTTATGTAAAGTTTAAAAATAAAATAAAATTTTAAAAAAAATAAATAAATAAATAAATAAATAATCCAGATTGAAATAGAAGTAAAGCTTTTGCACAGTAAAGGAAACTATAAACAAGGTGAAAAGACAATCCTCAGAATGGGAGAAACTAATGGAAAATTAAACAAGTGACAAAGGATTAATCTCCAAAATAAAGAAGCAACTCATACAACTCCATATCAGAAAAACAAACAACCCAATCAAAACATAGGGAAAAGACCAAACAGAACTTTCTCTAAAGAAGACATGCAGGTGGCCAACAAAC
Organism: Bubalus kerabau; assembly: GCF_029407905.1. NCBI lineage: Eukaryota > Metazoa > Chordata > Mammalia > Artiodactyla > Bovidae > Bubalus > Bubalus kerabau. The sequence goes on along the minus strand of NC_073632.1, from coordinate 11,804,877 downwards.
ACATGAAAAGATTTTCAACATCACTCATTATTAGAGAAATGAAAATGAAAACAACAATGATATATCACATCACACCAGTCAGAATGTTCATCATCAAAAAGTCTAAAAACAATAAATGCTGGAGAGGGTATGGAGAAAAGGGAAATCTCTTGCACTATTGTTGGGAAGGTAAATTGATACAACCACTATGGAAGACGGTATGTAGATTCCTTGAAAAACTAGGAATAAAACCATTGTGTGACACAGCAATCCTACTCCTAGGCAAATACCCTGAGGAAATCAGAATTGAAAAGCACACATGTATCCCATTTTTCATTGCAGCACTATTTACAATAGCTAGAACATGGAAGCAATGTAGCTGTCCATCGACTGATGAAGGGATAAAGAATTTGTGGAACATGTAAACAACTGAATATTTCTAAACCATAAAAAGGAACACATTTGAGTCAGTTCTAATGAGGTGGAATTAAAAGACGCTTACTCCTTGGAAGGAAAGTTATGACCAACATAGACAGCATATTAAAAAGCAGAGATGTTACTTTGCCTAAAAAGGTCCATCTAGTCAAGGCTATGGTTTTTCCAGTTGTCATGTATGGATGTGAGAGTTGGACTATAAAGAGAGCTGAGTGCTGAAGAACTGGTGCTTTTGAACTGTGGTGTTGGAGAAGACTCTTGAGAGTCCCTTGAACAGAAAGGTTATTCAACCAGTCCAACCTAAAGGAAATCAGTCCTGAATATTCATTGGAAGGACTGATGCTGAAGCTGAAACTCCAATCCTCTGGCCACCTGATGTGAAGAATTGACTCATTTGAAAAGACCCTGATGCTGGGAAAGGTTGAGGGCAGGAGGAGAAGGGGATGACGAATGATGAGGTGGTTATATGGCATCACCAACACAATGGACATGAGTTTGGGTAAACTCTGGGAGTTAGTGATGGACAGGGAGGCCTGGCGTGCTGCAGTCCATGGGGTCACAAAGAGTTAGACATGACTGAGTGACTGAACTGAACTGAATGTGGTGGATGAATCTTGGGCCCATTATACAGAGTGAAATAAGTCAGAAAGAGAAAGGTAAATACCATGTGCTAACACATATATACAGAATCTAGAAAGATGGTACCAAATAATTTATTTTCAGGGCAGCAATGGAGAAACAGACCTAGAGAAAAGTATTATGGACATAGAGGGGAGGAGAGTGTGAAAAAACAAGCAAACAATCTATTGACATACACACAAAGTTTTATTTCTGAACTCTCAATTGTTTTCCATTGATCTATGTGTCTATCTTTGTGCTAGTAACACACTGTTTTGATTACCACAGATTTTCAGCAAGTTTTCAAATCAGAAGGTGTAAGTCTTCCAGCTATGTTCTTCTTTTTCAAGATTGTTTATTTTCTACTCTGGGTCCGTTGCATTTCCATATGAATTTTAGAATCACCTTGTCATTTCTACCCCCAAAAAAACCAGCTATCACTTTAATAGGTATTTAATTGAATCTGTAGATTAATTTGGTGAGAATGTCCTCATAACAAGATTAAGACTTCCAATCTTTGATCAAGAAATGTCTTTCCAGATAATTTAATTTTCAGTTTCTTTCAACAATGTTTGTCATTTCTGCATACATATATTATACTTCTTTTGCTAATTAAAAAAAATAAAGGAATCAACAGTACATTAGGTGATATAGAAGAATGGTCACTTATTTGGAAGACAGAGTAGTGCAAATAATCAAAACTGAACAGAGAAGAATTTTTTAAAAATGAAGATAGTTTAAAAGACATCTAAGAAAACATCAAACATACTAAGTTTTGCATCACAGGGGTACCAGCAGGAGAAGAGAGAACAGGACTGACTTGAACTTATTTAAAGAATAATGGCTGAAAATGTCCTTCATCTGGAGAAGAAAACACATACAAGTCCAGGAAGTACAGAGATTCCTAAACAAGATGAACCCAAAGAGGTACACCAAGAAAAATTATCATTTAAATGTCAAAATCAAGCACAAATATACCTATAGGCAATAGGGGAAAAGTAATAGCATAACATACAAGAGAAGGCTTATAAGAATATCAACTGAATCTTCAGTACAAATTTGCAGGCCAGACAGGAATTCACATAAATTCAAAGTACTGAAAGGAATAAAAGGAAATTCACAAATAAGAATATTCTACCTTAAAAAGTTACCACATTCAAAATTTCATGAAAGATAGAGATTCAGTGATTCCCTTGTTGCTCAGATGGTAAAGCATCTGCCTGTGATGCTGGAGACCTGGGTTTGATCCCTGGGTGGGGAAGATCTCCTGGAGAAGGAAATGGAAACCCACTCTAGTACTCTTCCCTAGAAAATTCCATGAATGGAGGAGCCTGGTGGGCTGTAGTCCATGGGGTCGCAAAGAGTCGGACATGACTGAGCAACTTCACTTTCACTTTTGTAGACATCCAATAGTTAAGCAAAAGATAAAAAGAGTTCATCATCACTAAGCTAGCTTGGTAAGAAATGTTAAGGGATAACTCTAAACAGAAAACAAAAGAAGAGGTAACTATTGTAAATTTTAAAAAAAATGTAAAAGGAAATATTTCACTGGTAAAGTCAAAATACAGTAAAGGTAGTGGATCAAACAATTATAAAGCCAATAGAAAGTTTCAGTAAAACACACATAATAAAATTAACCTATGTCTGTAAAGACTCTGATGCTGGGAGGGATTGGGGGCAGGAGGAGAAGGGGATGACAGAGGATGACATGGCTGGATGGCATCACCGACTCGATGGACGTGAGTTTGAGTGAACTACAGGAGTTGGTGATGGACAGGGAGGCCTGGCGTGCTGCAATTCATTGGGTCACAAAGAGTGGGCCATATAACTGAGTGACTTATCAGACAAAAGAGACTTTATTCAACATCCATTTATGATAAAAACACTCCAGAAAGCAGGAATAGAAGGAACATACCTCAACATAATAAAAGCTATATATGACAAACCCACAACAAACATTATCCTCAATGGTGAAAAATTGAAAGCATTTCCTCTAAAGTCAGGAACAAGACAAGGGTGCCCACTTTCACCATTACTATTCAACATAGTTTTGGAAGTTTTGGCCACAGCAATCAGAGCAGAAAAAGAAATAAAAGGAATCCAAATTGGAAAAGAAGAAGTAAAACTCTCACTATTTGCAGATGACATGATCCTCTACATAGAAAACCCTAAAGACTCCACCAGAAAATTACTAGAACTAATCAATGAGTATAGTAAAGTTGCAGGATATAAAATCAACACCCAGAAATCCCTTGCATTCCTATACACTAATAATGAGAAAACAGAAAGAGAAATTAAGGAAACAATTCCATTCACCATTGCAATGGAAAGAATAAAATACTTAGGAATATATCTACCTAAAGAAACTAAAGACCTATATATAGAAAACTATAAAACACTGGTGAAAGAAATCAAAGAGGACACTAAAAGATGGAGAAATATACCATGTTCATGGATTGGAAGAATCAATATACTGAAAATGAGTATACTACCCAAAGCAATCTATAGATTCAATGCAATCCCTATCAAGCTACCAACAGCATTCTTCACAGAGCTAGAACAAATAATTTCACAATTTGTATGGAAATACAAAAAACCTCGAATAGCCAAAGTGATCTTGAGAAAGAAGAATGGAACTGGAGGAATCAACCTACCTGACTTCAGGCTCTACTACAAAGCCACAGTTATCAAGACAGTATGGTACTGGCACAAAGACAGAAATATAGATCAATGGAACAAAATAGAAAGCCCAGAGATAAATCCACTCACATATGGACATCTTATCTTTTAAAAAGGAGGAAAGAATATACAATGGATTAAAGACAATCTCTTTAACAAGTGGTGCTGGGAAATCTGGTCAACCACTTGAAAAAGAATGAAACTAGAACACTTTCTAACACCATACACAAAAATAAACTCAAAATGGATTAAAGATCTAAACGTAAGACTAGAAACTGTAAAACTCCTAGAGGAGAACATAGGCAAAACACTCTCTGACATACATCACAGCAGGATCCTCTATGACCCACCTCCCAGAATATTGGAAATAAAAGCAAAAATAAACAAATGGGACCTAATTAAACTTAAAAGCTTCTGCACATCAAAGGAAACTATTAGCAAGGTGAAAAGACAGCCTTCAGAATGGGAGAAAATAATAGCAAATGAAGCAACTGACAAACAACTAATCTCAAAAATATACAAGCAACTCCTACAGCTCAACTCCAGAAAAATAAATGACCCAATCAAAAAATGGGCCAAAGAACTAAATAGACATTTCTCCAAAGAAGACATACAGATGGCTAACAAACACATGAAAAGATGCTCAACATCACTCATTATCAGATAAATGCAAATCAAAACCACAATGAGGTACCATTTCACGCCAGTCAGAATGGCTGCGATCCAAAAGTCTACAAGTAATAAATGCTGGAGAGGGTGTTGAGAAAAGGGAACCCTCTTACACTGTTGGTTGGAATGCAAACTAGTACAGCCACTATGGAGAACAGTGTGGAGATTCCTGAAAAAACTGGAAATAGTCCTGCCTTATGATCCAGCAATCCCACTGCTGGGCATACACACTGAGGAAACCAGAAGGGAAAGAGACACGTGTACCCCAATGTTCATCGCAGCACTGTTTATAATAGCCAGAACATGGAAGCAACCTAGATGTCCATCAGCAGATGAATGGATAAGAAAGCTGTGGTACATATACACAATGGAGTATTACTCAGCCATTAAAAAGAATACATTTGAATCAATTCTAATAAGGTGGATGAAACTGGAGCCTATTATACAGAGTGAAGTAAGCCAGAAAGAAAAACACTAATACAGTATACTAACGCATATATATGGAATTTAGAAAGATGGTAACAATAATCCTGTGTACGAAACAGCAAAAGAGACACTGATGTATAGAACAGTCCTATGGACTCTGTGGGAGAGGGAGAGGGTGGGAAGACTTGGGAGAATGGCATTGAAACATGTAAAATATCATGTATGAAAGGAGTTGCCAGTCCAGGTTCAATGCACAATACTGGATGCTTGGGGCTAGTGCACTGGGACGACCCAGAGGGATGGTATGGGGAGGGAGGAGGGAGGAGGGTTCAAGGTGGGGAACACATGTATACATGTGGCAGATTAATTTTGATATTTACAAAACTAAAACAATTATGTAAAATTTAAAAATAAAATAAAATTAAAAAAAAAGAGATTGCACTAAAAAGAAAGACATTACACAGTGGTAAAGGGATATATTCAGGAAGAAGATATAGTGTTTGTAAATATATATGCACACAACAGAGGAACTTTGTGTACTTAGAGACATAAAGCAAATGTTAACAGACATAAAAGTAAAGGGTCTTCCCTGGTAATTTAGTGGTTAGCTCTCCGTGATCCCACTTCAGGGAACACGACTTCGATCTCTAGTCAGGGAATTAAGATTTCACCTGCCACATGGCATGGCCAAAGTTAAAAGAAAGAAAGAAAGAAAAAGACATAAAGAGAGAAATTGACAGTAACATTAAACTTGTAGGGAACTTTATCACCCCACACACACACTGGAATAATACTCAAATATAAAAGCAATAAAATCTCACAATTTGTGATAACATGGATGGATTTTGAGTGTATTTCACTAAGTGAAATTAATTAGAGAAAGATAAATACCATATAATCTCACTTAAAATTTCACACAAAATGATTAAACAAAAAACAAAATAGAAGTAAGCATGACTCTTAGGTACAGAGAAAACAAAGTTTTTTGCCAAAGGGTAGAGGGTTGAGGAGACATCTGAAATACGGGATTAGAATTAAAGATACAAACTTATATCTATAAAATAAATAATTTGACTTTTTCAATATAAAGCATAAAAAATATGTTCATTAATACTGTAATGACTTTGTATGGAGATTGTTAGTTGCTAGGCTTATGCTACTGCTAAGTCACTTCAGTCGTGTCCGACTCTGTTCGGCCCCATAGACGGCAGCCCATCAGGCTCCCCCATCCCTGGGATTCTCCAGGCAAGAACATTGGAGTGGATTGCCATTTCCTTCTCCAATGCATGAAAATGAAAAGTGAAAGTGAAGTCACTCAGTCGTGTCCGACTCCTAGCGACCCCATGGACTGCAATCCACCAGGCCCCTCTGTCCATGGGATTTTCCAGGCAAGAATACTGGAGTGGGGTGCCATTGCCTTTTCCGTGCTAGGCTTATAGTTGAGATTATTTTCTAAGTATGTAATCGATGGATCAATATGTTCTATTTCTGAAACTAAACTAAAACACTAACTCATGTCCAATTCTTTGGACCTCATGCACTCTGACATGCCAGGCTCTTTTGTCTTCCACTGTCTGGTAGAGTTTCCTCAAAATTCATGTCCATTGACTGGATGTTGTTATCTAATCATTTCATCCTCTGCCACCCCCTTTTCATTTTGCTTTCAATCTTTCCCAGCATCAAGGTTCATTCCAACGAGTCAGCTCTTCACATCAGGTGGACAAAGTATTGGAGCTTCAGCTTCAACATCAGTTCCTCTAGTGAATATTCAGGATTGCTTTATTTAGGATTGACTGGTTTAATTTTACAATCCAAGAGACTCTCAAGAATCCTCTCCATCCTCACAATCCAAAAGTATCCATTCTTTGGTGTTCAGCCTTCTTCATGGTTCAACTCTAATATCCATACATGACTGGAACATGCATGGCTTTAACTGTGCAGACTTTTGTTGGCAAAGTGATGCCTCTTCTTTTTAATATACTGTCTATGTTTCTCATTTTTTTTTAAGGATTAAGCATATGTTAATTTCATAGCTGCAGTCACCATACACAGTGATTTTGGAGCCCAAGAAAATAAAATCTGTCACTACTTCCTCTTTTTCCCCTTTTATTTGCCATGAAGAAATGGGAATGGTTGCCATGATCTTAATTTTTTGTCTTCTCTTTTTTTTTTTTTTAATTTTTAATTGGTGGAAAATTGCTTTACACTGTTGTGCTGGTTTCTTCCAGGTAATAAGACATATTGGTCATAATTATATACATATATCCCCTTCCTTTTGAGCCTGCCTCCCCTACCACATCCCACCTCTCTAGGTCCTCATAGAGCACCAGGTGGTAGCCCTGTGTTATGCATAAACACCCCATTATCTAATTTACCCATGATAGTGTGTTTATGTCAATGCTACTTTTTCAGTTCATCCTACCCTCACCTTTCCCCACTGTGTCCCCAGATTCATTCTCTGTTAGGTTCATCAGTGCCATTTTTCTGGATTCCATATATATGCATTACTATATGATAATTGTTTTTCTCTTTCTGACTTAATTCACTTCAACTGGCTCAAATTTGCTCCTTTCTATGACTGAGTAATATTCCATTGCATATATGTACCACACCTTAACTTCCCTGGTGGCTCAGATGGTAAAGCATCTGCCTATAATGTGGGAAACCTGGGTTCAACCCCTGGGTCAGGAAGATCCTCTGGGGAAGGAAATGGCAACCCACTCCAGTATTCTTGCCTGGAAAATCCCATGGGCAGAGGAGCTTGGTGGGCTAAAGTCCATGCTATCACAAAGAGTCTGTCACTACTGAGTGACTAAACTTTAAACTTTCACTTTCTTTATCCTTTAATTTGTTGATGGGCATCGAACTTGTTTCCATGTCCTGGCTATTGTAAATAGTGCTGCAATGAGTATTGGGGTATATATGTTTTTATTTTTTTATTTTTTTTTTATTTTTTTTTAAACTTTACATAACTGTATTAGTTTTGCCATATGGTTTTCTCAAGGTATATACCCAGTAGTGAGATTGTTGGGTCATATGACAGATACTCCTAGTTTTTTTTAAGGAATCTCCACACTATTTTCCATAATGGTTATATTAGTTTGGATTCTCACCAACAGTACAGGAGGGTTTCCTCTTCTCTATATTCTCTCCAGAATGTACTGTTTGTAGATTTTTGATGATGGCCATTCTGACTGGTGTGAGTTGATACCTCATTGTAGTTTTGATTTCCATTCCTCTAATAATGAGCAAAGTGGAGCATTTTTTCATGTGTTTATTAGCCATCTGTATATCTTATTTGAAGAAATGTATGTTTAGATCTTCTTCCCATTTTTTGGTTAGATTTTTTTGTTTTTCTGATATTGAATTATATGAGCTGTTTATATATTTTGGAGAGGAACGTCCTTTGTCAGTTCCTTTGATTGCAATTATTTTCTCTCATTCTGAGGGTTGTCTTTTCATTGTGTTTATAGTTTACTTTGCTGTACAAAAGCTTTTATGTTTAATTAGGTTCCATTTGTTTATTTTTGTTTTTATTTCCATTAATCTAGGAGGTGGGTCAGAGAGAATCTTGCTGCAGTTTGTGTCAAAGAGTGTCCTGCCTGTATTTTCCTCTAAGAGCTTTATAATTTCTGACTTTCCATTTACATCTTTAATCCATTTTGAGTTTATTTTGGTTGATGGTGTTAGGAAGTGTTCTAATTTTATTTTTTTACATGTAGCAGTCCAGTTTTCCCACACCACTTACTGAAGAGGCTGTCTTGTTTTTATTGCATATTCTTGTCTCTTTTGTCAAAGATAAGTTGATCATAGGTGTGTGAGTACATCTCTGGACTTTCTATGCTGTTCCATTAGTCTATATTTCTACGTTTGTGCCAGTATCATACTAGCTTGATGACTGTAGCTTTGTAGTATAATTTAATGTCAGGGAGGTTAATTTCTCCAGCTCTGTTTTTGTTTCTCAAGACTGTTCTGGCTATTCAGAGTCTTTTGTATTTACATACAAATTGTGATTATTTTGTTATTGTTGTTGTTGTTCCTATTGTTCTATTTCTGTGACAAATGCATGTGTAGTTTGATAGGTATTGCATTGACTATGAGCTTGCTTTGGGCAGTATAGTCATTTTGACAATAATTATTCTTCATATCCAAGAACATGGTATATCTCTCCATCTGTTTCTGTCATCGTTGACTTCTTTCATCAGTGTCTTATACTTTTTTCATGTAGGTATTCTGTCTCTCTCTTGTTATTGTTTAGTTGCTAAGTCATGTCTGACTCTTTTGCAACCCCATGGACTGTGACCCATCAGGCTCCACTGTCCATGGCATTTCTCAGGCAAGAATGCTGGACTTAGATGCTATTTCCCATCTCTTTTCTCTTTAGGTATTTTTATTTCAGATATTTTATTCTTTTTGTTGCAATGTTGAATGGAATTTTCCCCCTAATTTCTCTTTCTGAATTTTCATTGTTACTGCATAGGATGCAAGCAACTTATGAGTATTAATTTTATATCCTGTAAATTTACTAAATTCATTGATTAGTTCTAGAAGTTCTTTGGTGGCATTTTAGCATTTTTATGTGTAGTATCATATCTGAAAATAGTGTGTTTTACTTCTTTTCCAATCTAAATTCCTATTATTTCATTTCCCTTTGATTTCTGTAGCTAGGACTTCTAAAAGTATATTGAATAATAGTGGTGAGAGTGGGCACTCTTTTCTTTTATGTCATGATCTGGGAAAAGATATTTCCTGTAAATGGAAATCAAAAGAAAGCTAGAATAGTAATACTCATATCAGATACAAAAAAGACTTTAAGCTCCATTACACAAGACAAAGAAGGATGCCACATAATGATCAAATGATCAATCTAAGAAGATATAAAAATTATAAATATATATGCACCCAGTATAGGAGTATCTCAATATATAAGGCAAATACTGACAACTATAAAAGGGGAAATTGACAGTGACACAATAATAGTGGGAGACTTTAATACCTCACTCACACCAATAGACAGGTCATATGGACAAATAATAATAATAATAATAAGGAAATGCAAGCCTCAAAATACACATTAGGAAAGGTAAACCTAACTGATATCTATAGGTCATTCCACTCAAACAGCAGAATGCACTTTTTTCTCAAGTGCACATGGAACATTCTTCAGGATAGATCATGTCTTGGACCACAAATCAAGTTTTGGTAAATTTAAGTAACTGAAATAATGTGGTTTTTTTGTTTTGTTTTGTTTTGTTTTGTTTTGTTTTCTGACAACAACCCTATAAGATTAAATATCAATTATAGGAAAAAAAAAAAAAAAACCTGTAAAAAGCACAAACTCATGGAGGCTAAACAATACGGTTCTAAATAGCCAAGAGGTCATTGAAGAAGTAAAAGAGTAAATTAAAAATAAAATACCTTGAAACAAATGACAACAAAAAAGCAACAATTCAAAACCTTTCAGTCAGTTCAGTTCAGTCACTCAGTTGTGTCCAACTCTCTGTGACTCCATGGACTGCAGCACACCAGGCTTCCCTGTCCACCACCAACTCCCGGAGTTTACACAAACTCATGTCTGTTGAGTCAGTGATGCCATCCAACCACCTCATACTCTGTCGCCCCCTTCTCCTCCTGCCTTCAATCTTTCCCAACATCAGGGTCTTTTCAACACGTCAGTTCTTTGCATCAGGTGGCCAAATATTGGAGTTTCAAAGCCTTTAGAATGCCATAAAAGGGGTGCTAAGAGGCAAGGTATTCCAAGAGAAGCCTAACTCAAGAAGCAAGAAAAACATCAAATAAGCAACCTAAGCTCAGTTGGTAAAGAATCTGCTGTCAATGTGGGAGACCTGGGTTCAATCCCTGTGTTGCAAAGATCCCCTGGAGGAGGACATGGCAACCCACTCCAGTATTCCTGCCTGGAGAATGCCCATGAACAGAGGAGCCTGGTGGGTTACGTCCATGGGGTTGCAAAGAGTAGGACACGACTGAGTAACTAAGCACAGCACATCTAAAACAACTAGAAAAAAAAGAGAAAAAAACTCCAAAATTAGTAGAAGGAAAGAAATCATAAAGTTCAGAGTGGAAATAAACTTAAATGAAGGAAACAGTAACAAGTATCAATAAAACTAAAATATGGTTCTTTGAGAAGTTAAACAAAATTGACAAGCCATTATTAGCCAGACACCTCAAGAAAAAAAAAAGGCGGGGGGGAGACTCAAATCAATAAAATTAGAAATGAAAAAGGAGACGTTATAACAGACAAAGCTGAAATACAAAGGATCATATGATATTGCAATGAGCAAAAATTGGACAATCTGCAAAAAACGGACAATTTCTTAGAAAAGTACAAGTTTTGAAGACTGAACCAGGAAAATTAGAAAATACAAATAGACCAATCACCAGCATTGAAACTGAAACTATGATAAAAAATCTACCAAGAGCATCCAGGCCTAGATGGCATCACAGGTGAATTCTATTAAACTTGTATGGGAGATCTAACATATATACTACTCAAACTGTTCCCTTACTTTCTCATGATCCACCAAATGTTGTCATTTTGGTTTTTGGTTCCTCAGCCTCTTCAAAACCCAGCTTACAAATCTGGAAGTTCTCAGTTAACATAATGCTGAGGCCTAGCTTGAATGATTTTGATCATAACCTTGCTAGCATGTGAAATGAGTACAATTGTACAGCACCTTGAATGTTGTTTAGCATTGCAATTATTTGGGATAGCAATAAAAACTGACATTTTCCAATCCTGTGGCCACTGCTGAGTCTTCAAAATTTGCTTATATATTGAGTGCAGCACTTTAGCAGTATAATCTTTTAAGATTTGAAATAGCTCTGTTGGAATTTCATCACCTCCATTAGAACAGAAAATTAGCAAGGAAACACAAACTTTAAGTGATACAATAGAGCAATTAGACCTAATTGCTATCTATAACGCATTTCACCACAAAGCAATGAATTTCACCTTTTTCTCTAGTGCACACAGAACATTCTCCAGGGAAGATCACATCCTGGAACATAAATATAACTTTGGTAAATTGAAAAAAAAATAAAATTATTTCAATAATCTTTTCTTGAATGAGGTAAGATTAGATGTAAACTACAGGGGAAAATTATTTAAAATGCAAACATATGGAGACTAAACAACATACTATCAAATAACCAACAGATCACAGGAAAAAAAAAAAGGAAATCAAAATATATATAGAAACAAATGAAAATGGAGATACGACAACCCCAAACCAATAGGATTCAGTAAAAGCAGTGCTAAGAGGCTGGTTCACAGCAATACAAGGCTACATCATGAACCAAGACAAACGTCAACTAAACAACCTAACTTTACACCTAAAGCAACTAGATAAAGAAGAATGGAAGAATCCCAAGGTTAATAGAAGGGAAAATAAATCATAAAAATGAGAGCAGAAATAAATGAAAAAGAAACGAAGGAGGGAATAGCAAAAATCAACAACACTCAAAGCTGGTTCTTTGAGAAGATAAATGACATAGACCCACTCTTGTCACTACTATTCAAGACAGTTTTGGAAGTCCTAGTCACAGCAATCAGAAAAGAAAAAGAAATAAAAAGAATCCAGATTGAAAAAGGAAAAGTAAAACTCTCAGTTTACAGATGGCATGATCCTCTACATAGAAAACCCTAAAAACACCACCAGAAAATTGCTACAGCTAATCAATGAATATAATAAAGTTTCAGGATATAAAATTAATACACACAAATCCCTTGCATCCCTATACACAAAGAGAAAATATAAAGATAAATTAAGGTTACAATTCCTTTGACCATTGCAATGAAAAGAATAAAATAGGAATACATTTACCTAAAGAAACAAAAGACCCATACGTAGAAAACTATAAAACACTCATGAAAAACATCAAAGATGACACAAATAGATGGAGAAATATACCATGTTCATGGATTGGAAGAATCAATATAGTGAAAATGATTATACTACCCAAAGCAATCTTTAGATTCAGTGCAAGCCCTATCAAGTTACTAGAGGTATTTTTCACAGAACTAGAACAAATAATTTCAAAATTTGCATGTAAACAAACACACACAAAAACTTGAATAGCTAAAGCAATCTTAAGAAAGAAGAATGGAATTGGAGGAACTTCAACTATACTACAAAGCTACAATCATCAAGACAATGTGGTACTGGCATAAGACAGAAATATGGATAAATGGAACAAAATAGAAAGTCCAGAGAAAAGTCCAACAACTATGGACACCTTATCTTTGACAAACGAAGCAAAAATGAACAATGGAGAAGAGACAATCTCTTTAAAAAGTGGTGCTGGGAAAACAGGTCTACCACATGTTAAAAAAAAAAAACAAAAAAACAAACAAACAACCAAAAAAAAACAGAACACTTTCTAACACCATACATGAAAATAAACTCAAAATGGAGTAAAGATCTAAATGCAAGAACAGAAAATATAAAAATCTTAGAGGAAAATATAGGCAGAACACTCTCTGACATAAATCACAGCAAGATTCTCTATGACCCACCTCCCAGATTAATAGAAATAAAAGCAAAATCAAATAAGTGAGACCTAATTAAACTTAAACGCTTTTGGAGAATGAAGAAAACTATAAGCAAAATAAAAAGGCAGCTTTCAGAATGGGAGAAGATAATAGCAAATATAACATCTGACAAAGAATTAATCTCCAAAATATACAAGAAGCTCATGCAGCTCAGTATCAGTAAAATAAACAGTCCAATCAAAAAGTAGGCCAAAGTACTAAACAGTTTAGTTCAGTCACTCAGTTTGTCTGACTCTTTGCGACCTCATGGATGGGAGCACACCAGGCCTCCCTGTCCATGCCCAACTTCCAGAGTTTACTCAAACTCATGTCCATTGTATTAGTGACGCCATCCAACCATCTCATCTTCTGTTGTCCCCTTCTCCTCCTGCCCTCAATCTTTCCCAGCATCAGGGTCTTTTCAAATGAGTCAGCTCTTTGCATCAGATAGCCAAAGTATTGGAGTTTCAGCTTCAACATCAGTCTTTCCAATGAGCACTCAGGACTAACCTCCTTTAGAATGGACTGGTTGGATCTTGTTGCAGTCCAAGGGACTCTCAAGAGTCTTCTCCAGCACCACAGTTCAAAAGCATCAATTCTTCAGCACTCAGCTTTCTTTATAGTCCAACTTTCATACCCATACCTGACTACTAGTAAAACCAGAGCTTTAACTAGATGGACCTTTGTTGGCAAAGTAATGTCTCTACTTTTTAATATGCTGTCTATGTTGGTCATAACTTTTCTTTCAAGGAACAAGCATCTTTTAATTTCATGGCTGCAGTCACCATCTGCAGTGATTTTAGAGCCTAAACAGAGCATTTTGGAACATAAACAGACATTTCTCCACAGAAGACATACAGATGGCTAGTAAACACATGATAAGATGATCAACACCAGCCATTATCAAATAAATGCAAATCAAAACCACCATGAGGTACCATGTCATGCTGGTCACAATGGCTGCCATCAAAAGTTAGCAAGCAGTAAATTCTGGACAGTGTTTGGAGAAAAGGTAACCCTTTCCCACTGTTGGTGGGAATGCGAACTAGTATAAGGAGTAAGGAGTACGTCAAGGCTGTATACTGTCACCCTGCTATTTAACTTATATGCAGAGTACATCATGAGAAATGCTGGGCTGGAAGAAGCACAAGCTGGAATCAAGATTGCCGGGAAATATCAATAACCTCAGATATGCAGACGACACCACCTTTGGCAGAAAGTGAAGAGGAACTAAAAACCCTCTTGATGAAAGTGAAAGAGGAAAGTGAAAAAGTTGGCTTAAACCTTAACATTCAGAAAACGAAGATCATGGCATCTGGTCTTCTCACTTCATGGGAAATAGATAGGGAAACAGTGTCAGACTTTATATTTTTGGGTTCCAAAATTACTGCAGATTGTGTCTGCAGCCTTGAAATTCCAGTGGTCCTGTATGGATGTGAGAGTTGGACTGTGAAGAAAGCTAGCACCAAAGAATTGATGCTTTTGAACTGTGGTATTGGAGAAGACTCTTGAGAGTCCCTTGGACTGCAAGGAGATCCAACCAGTCCATTCTAAAGTAGATCAGCCCTGGGTGTTCTTTGGAAGGAATGATGCTAAAGCTGAAACTCCAGTACTTTGGCCACCTCATGCAAAGAGGTGACTCAGTGGAAAAGATTATGATGTTGGGAGGGATTGAGGGCAGGAGGAAAAGGGGACAACAGAGGATGAGATGGCTGGATGGCATCACCGACTCGATGGACATGAGTCTGAGTGAACTCTGGGAGTTGGTGATAGACAGGGAAGCCTGGTGTGCTGCAATTCATGGGGTCACAAAGAGTTGGAAACGACTGAACTGAACTGAACTGACTGACAGCCACTATGGAGAACAGTGTGGAGATTCCTTAAAAACTGGAAATATAACTGCCATACGACCAGCAATCCCACTGTTGGACATATACAATGAGGAAACTAGAATTGAAAGAGACATACATATCCCAATCTTCATTGCAGCACTGTTTACAATAGCTAGGAGATGAAAGTCCCTGGATGTTCAATGGTAGACAAATAGATAAAGAAGTTTTGGTACATATACACAATGGGGAAATTGTTCAGCTACAAAAATAACACATTTGAGTCAGTTCTAATGAGGTAGATGAAACTGTAGCGTATTATACTGAGTGAAGTCAGAAAGAGAACCATATAACACATATGTATGGAATTTAGAAAGATGGTAACAATGACCCTATATGCAATACAACAAAAGAGAAACAGATTTGAAAAACAGACTTTTGGACTATGAGGGAGAAGGTGAGGGTGGGATGATTTGAGGGAATAGCATTGAAACATGTGTATTACCATAAGTAAAATAGATGACCAGTGCAAGTTGAATACATGAAGCAGGGCAAACCCATTGCTCTGGGACAACCCAGAAGGATGGGGTGGGGGGGAGGTGGGAAGGGGGTTCAGAATGGGGATCACATGTACATCCATGGCTGATTCATATTGATATATGGCAAAAACACCACAATATTGTAAAGTAATTAGCCTCCAATCAAAGTAAATTAGTTACTTTTTAAAAATGAAATATATTTCACTGAACCACCTGTGAAATGTTGCTGAGGAGGAGTGAAAGAGGCCAGTAGAGAAAAATGGAACAGGGCCACTGACGGTGACAAGATGAGAGTAATACAACATGTGTGTATGCTTATCACAGTGATCTAGGAATGAAGGAAAGCTTGTGAATGTGAGACTGTGCAATTGCTGAGGTATAGAATTAAAGAGGGTTGACAAGGATGAGATTTAGTGTAGTTTAGTTAGAGACACAGGACAGAGGGCAACAACTGTGATTAAAGAGGTTGAGTGACGAACATGGTGAACGGTGATTTGTGGACGTTTTCTCCTAGATGTTTACGTTCCTGGGGTCTGGGGTTAGAAAGAATGTACTTGGAGTTCATGTTGGAGTGCAAATACCTGGTGTACGGGGCTTAGGAAAAGGAGCTTAAAGTTGTGCTTTAGAGGAGTTAGATAATGAGAGACTGCTAACTCTTGTGGTTACCACTTAAGTTAGCTATTTATATGAACTTTACAAATATTTCTTATGATATTTTTGCACTTATATATTCTCTCAGTTTATCATGAGCAATTTACAACTGAACTAGCAGAGTAACAAAGGAGAAGGAAAGGATAATTTATTATTTTTTTTTATGTAAAGTATATTTTAAGATGCTTTCAATAACTTTTTTTTCCCTTTGGTCTGAAATGAAGTCTAGATTATTGATGTGTATTATAGATACTTTACTAGAACAAGTAAGATCTTATTGGAATTTTATTAGATATTTGCATAATAGAGCTGGTATATAAACAATTCTTTTTAAAAATGTCTGCATAAATTTTATAGAGAATTTAAGTACGTTTTACTACAGAATTGTTTTCTCTGGTAAACTTAATAGGGAGTGCCTGCAAATCAATTCTTAAAAAGTAATGTGATGAGGTTTGTATATATCCTACCTGTTGCATAAATTAATTATACCATACTGGAAACAATATATTGATTTATTTCCCCATCAATATATTCTGAAGTCTCTTTGCATTTTGCAAGATGACAGTGCTGACCATAAACAAGGAGTATATTCCTTTCCCAATTACTTTATGTTCTAAATAGTATATTTTATTAAGCTCCTGGAGAGATGATTACTTTTTAATATTACTCTTATAGCATGTATGTGTATTTTGAGTGGTCTATTTTTTTCTCTTTAATAATACCTATTTACATTTGGCCATTTTGTGATGTTCAATTGTTTTTGGTAATAAGGATTCACAGCAATATTTTTTTGATAATGAAGAGTCAAGCTGAAATTAAAGGCAGTCATGAATTAGAACTGAGAAAGTTAGTAGCCCTCCTATTGAGACGAGTATTAAAACTAATTTTCTTGCATTTCAAGATGTAATCATTCAGTCTACACAAAATTCATTCTTTTCTGAATAATGAACATATAAAATTTTATATTGGGGAGATGTAAACAATTTACCTATTTATCCTTATTTAGCAATAAGATATCTATTTTCAAAATTTATTCTTAGAAGATAAATTCATATGTTTTAAAAATCACATCTTATAAATTTTGCCTGCTTCCTTCACTACCAATCAAAGCAGAAGGATGTAGCCTGCCCAAGTGAAGTAAACAACACAGACACACAGGAAGGGCAATGGTTTGTAAGATGAGCAGCTTGCTTGGTGGACGTCTTATTCAACCATCCAGCATCCACAGAGATAACCACACTAGAGTCAGAGACACTACTAGGCAGTGTCAGTAAACTCACATAGAACAATGCAGGTGGCCCACTGTCTCTGACATGGGTTCTGAGTTATGCTGGTTGTTTTCATTCACCACTATAAGCAATCTTCTGTTTTTTCCAGGATTTCGGGGAACACAAGGTTCTGGGTTAGAATCTAATACTGAAAGTGCACTCAAGATAGTTGGAAGATGGAAAAGAAATACAAAGGACTATTCCTTGGAGACAGTCACAAGCAGATATGTGAAAAAACGTTCAGCTTACCAGAGCTTCAGAGTGAATTTTTCAGAACCACTGGCTTCATTTCAAACACTGACATGAATAGGGAAAAGAAAAGTGGGGAGATCACCACTGACACTTTCATTTGCAGAAACAAAATAGCCTGGGCATGAATCTCAAAACATCTTACTGATTTTCCACCAAATTATTGACTTACATAGCACATGCATGTCTCTCTAATTAGAACTGCACTCATAGCAAAAAGTTTAATGACTGGTTACTCCACTCCACTGCTTTCTTCTACCTTTGGGGTATGAGTTGCAAACATCAGAAAAGTATCTAGCATTTCCTTCATTTGGTATGTGATGCAGCAGAGTAACTTCCCTCCCTTGATCAGCGGCAATTCTCTCCTTTTGAACACTGAGAAGCACAGTCCCTGGAAAGCCCAGCTAGAAGTGAAAAGGGATTTGTCTTCTCACTTTTGATTCTTCATAAAAACCCTTATTAGAGCTGTCTGCAATCTTGGATGTGTTTAATGGGACAGGAGAAACACATATTAGAATTTCTATTCAATAATATGTTGATTATTCTGAATTTCCATTTGTTCTATGTTTTATAATTAATATAATATTCTACTAGTATGTAACTTATAGAATGCAATATAAATATGCATATATTATGAATGTAAGCCAATAAAATCTTGCCACTATTAATCACAATTAATGGTATTTGAGGAAAATGACTTAAATTGTGTCACATGTAGTCATCTGGAAAAAGAAAGGTACTGGTTTTAAGGTGTTTTATTCATATTTTTCCTTCCATAATTCAAAAAGATTATGATTTAGGTGCTGTTTTATAATCAGAAAAAATGTACCAAATCAACTTACTACAGAGCATCTATATTTTCAACACTGTTTACAGGTGGTATAGTATATCTCTTCCAATTGAAGCATTTCAGAGCTAGTGCACAATCTTCCAAATTTCTTGTTTTCTGCTTAGAATGAAGTAGATTTTGTAAAGGTTTGGGAGTTAAAGAAAAACTTACAAAAACTGAGAAGTTGAATTTTGTTAAGGTGGTGATATTTCAAAAACTGTTGCTGGTGCATAACCTCGTCCAAACCGATTAATAGAAAATGCATCTAACAATTAAAATTCTGAAAAAATGTGAAAAAAGTATGAATATGTTTTGAATCATCCAGTTGGCAAGGACCTTTTAAGCATATCTGCTATAAAATAGTTTTCCTAGTTTCCAATTCATATATTGTTTTTAGTCACACTGAAAATGAAGGACCTAAATTTCCCAATGTTTCAGTGATTTTAGCAATCCATTCTATGCATTCAAATAAATAGAAATATATATTACACATAAACATTAGTAGCCTAAGATTAACTCAAAAGATTATTTACAAATGGCAAATTTATGGAGTAACTATTTAAGTAAGCTTACTGTCCTCCACAAACGTTGGGCTGGAAGAAGCACAAGCTAGAATCAAGATTGCCGGGAGAAATATCAATAACCTCAGATATGCAGATGATACCACCCTTATGGCAGAAAGTGAGGAGGAACTAAAAAGCCTCTTGATGAAAGTGAAAGAGGAGAATGAAAAAGTTGGCTTAAAGCTTAACATTCAGAAAGCAAAGATCATGGCATCTGGTCTCATCACGTCATGGGAAATAGATGGGGAAAGAGTGGAAACAGTGTCAGACTTTATATTTTTGGGCTCCAAAATCACTGCAGATGGTGACTGCAGCCATGAAATTAAAAGACGCTTACTCCTTGGAAGGAAAGTTATGACCAACCTAGATAGCATATTCAAAAGCAGAGACATTACTTTGCCAACAAAGGTCTATCTAGTCAAGGCTATGGTTTTTTCCAGTGATCATGTATGGATGTGCGAGTTGGACTGTGAAGAAAGCTGAGCGCTGAAAAATTGATTCTTTTGAACTGTGGTGTTGGAGAAGACTCTTGAGAGTCCCTTGGACTGCAAGGGGATCCAACCAGTCCATTCTGAAGGAGATCAGCCCTGGGATTTCTTTGGAAGGAATGATGCTAAAGATGAAACTATAGTATTTTGGGAACCTCATGCAAAGAGTTGACTCATTGGAAAAGACTCTGACAGAGGATGAGATGGCTGGATGGCATCACTGACTCGATGGACGTGAGTCTGAGTGAACTCCAGGAGTTGGTGATGGACAGGGAGGCCTGGCGTGCTGCAATTCATGGGGTCGCAAAGAGTCAAACACGACTGAGTGACTGAACTGAACTGAACTGAACTGATGTGTCTCTTTTGGTACCAGTAATGTACAGTTTTGATGACTGCAGTTTTGTTGTATAGTCTGCAGCCAGGAAGTGTGATACATTCAGCTTTGATCCTGTTTCTCAAGATTGCTTTGGCTACCTGGGGTCTTTTGTGGTTCCATATGAATTTTAGCTGTATTTGTCCTAGTTCAGTGAAAAATGCCATGGGTACTTTGGTGAGGAATTGATTAAATCAGAAATGTATTTGAGTAGTATGTATATTTTAACAATATTAATTATTCCCATCCATTAAATTTCCATTTATTTATTTCATATTCAATTTCCTTAATCATTTTTTTTCAGAATATAGAACTTTCACTTAATTAAATATTTGTGTCTTTTATTTTTTTGATGCCAATTTAAATGGTATAATTATCTTGCCTTTTCTTTCTGTTGTAGTTTGCTTTTAATGTACAGAAAACACTTTCTTACACCATATACAAAAGAAAACTCAAAATGGATTATAGACCTAAAACCAGAAACCATAAAGCTCCTGAAAGAGAACCTACACAGAGTATTCTTTAACATAAGTTATAGCAAGACTTTTACTAGGATGTTTCTCCTAATGCAAAAGAAATAAAAACAAAACTAAGTGAATGTACCTAATTAAACTTAAATGGCTTTGCACAGCAAAGGAAATCACCAAGAAATGAAAAGACAATTTCCTGAATGGAAAAACATATTTGCAAATAATATGAGTGATAGGGGTTAATCATCTAAAACATATAAACCACTCATATATCTCAATATCTTAAACAAAAACTGATTTAAAAAAATGACTAAATAGACATTTTTCCACTAAAAACACAAATTTCCAACAGATGTGTAAAAAGATGTTCAAAATCCCTAAATATCAAGGAAATGCAAATCAAACAATAATGAGATATCTCTTCACTCTTTACAGAATGGCTCCTATCAAAAAGACAACAAATAAGCATTGGTGAGGATGTGGTAAAAGAGACAACCCTGGTTCACTTGTGGTGGGAATGAAAATTCATGTAGTCACTTTGGAAAAAAAGTATTAAAATTCATGAAAAAAATTAAAAATAGAAGCGCCATATAAAATTTGACTTCTAGGTATTTTCCAAAGAAAACAAAAACATTAATTTGAAAATATATGTAATCCTCTGTTCATTGAAGCATTGTTTACAAAAGCCAAGATATGGAAGCAAAGTAAGTGTCTGTCAAAAGATGAGTGAATAAAGAAGATGTATATACACAACGAAATACTACTCATCTATTATAACAAATGAAATCTGGCCATCATAACATGGATGAAACTAGAAGATATTACTCTTAGAAAAATATACCAAAGATAAATACTTGTATGTCACATGTACATGGAATCTAAAAATTAAAGTGATGAGTAAACATAGCAAAACACGTTAGATTTATAGATACAGTGAATAATCAGGTGATTTCCAGAGGGGATGAGCTGGGGAGGACTGAAATAGATGAGGGAAATTAAGAGATGCAAACTTTTTGTAACAAAATAAATGGTTTGCAGGAATGAAATATACAGTTTGGGGAAATATAGTCAATAATACTCTAATATCTTTGTATGGTGAGAGACGGTGACTGGACATGTTCTGGTGATTATTTTGTGATGTACAGAAATATCAGGTTACTGTGTTGTGCACTTGAAACCAGCATGGTGATGTAGATTGATTATATCTCAATAGAAAGAACTACTATGACTCAGCAAATCAACCTAAACTTAGGTGTCTAAAAACATTTATTTTCCCAGCTACATAAGGCCTATGTTGAATGAAAAGAGGCAATACGTTTTTGATGTTCTGTACAATGAGTTGTAATTAAAATAAAATAAAACCATAAGCAGAGGCCATAAGCTAGACAGGGAAAGAATTAACACAGATCAGTACCAGGATGATTGCCTTGAAAATCAAAGAGTGGGGACAGATGGGATAGTTTACCGAATGAAAATCTGTGGGATTTAGAAATTAATAGGTTGTAGAGAAGAGGGAGTGGTAAACGATTACTCTGAGGTTTCAAATCTGTGATGTTATCTCTCCACATGAAGTGCACAGCCATGTTTCTCTGAGACTCAGCTGGTAACAATTTTTTATTATATTTCCCCAGATTTATTGAGTTGGGTGTTCAGTCAATCTGATCAATAGTCATTGGTGGAAACAATGTAAACCTGGGACCTTAGGAAGTCACATCTAAACATTCTATGTATGTGTAATGCTGTGTGTGTGTGTGTGTGTGTGTGTGTGTGTGTGTTGTGAGAGAGAAGAAGAAAAAGGAAGTGAGCACAATAGTATCAGATTGACCAAAAAGTTCATTTGGGTTCCTTGGTGGCTCAAATAGTAAAGAATCTGCCTGCCTTGTGGAATACCCGGGTTTGATCTCTGGATCGGGAAGATCCCCTGGAGGAGGACATGTACAAACTCACTCCAGTTTTCTTGCCTGGATAATTCTTATGGGCAGGGGAGCCTGGTGGGCTACAGTTCATGAGGTTGCAAAGAATTGAACATGACTGAGTGACTAAGCACAGCACAACTCAGTAAGATGTTACTGAGGCTTAGTGAGGTCAGATGGGTTTCCTAATATCAGAGGGCCAGTATGTGAAGGCTCATTTTAAGTCAATCTGACTTCAAGGCCTATAATAATGCCCCATAATGTCCTTCACTATCCAAACTTGGAGTGACTGGGGAGACTGGCTATGAAGACCACAGAACCTGGGATCGTTAGGCCACGTGTTGTTGTGCAAGTTAGAAGGAAGGGAGGGGTCACCTGCAGGAAAAGCCCTACATTCAGATAGCTAAGGGACAGGATGAGATGGCTGGTGCTGGAAGAGGAGTGTGTTTAATTCATGATCTGTGGCTGGGACAACTGACCACTCCATCATAACCTGTATGCCGGTTGATCACTAAAAGGGATAAGTTCCCTGGATGGAATGAAATGCTAGTTTATAAAACCTGTGTTCTAAAATAATTCTAAAATATTTCTTAAGGTAAGGTAAGGTAAGGTGAAGTTGCTCAGTCGTGTCCAACTCTTAGCGACCCCATGGACTGTAGCCTACCAGGCTCCATGGGATTTTCCAGGCAAGAGTACTAGAGTGGGTTGTCATTTCCTTTTCCAGAGGATCTTCCCGATCCAGAGATTGAACCCAGGTCTCCCACATTGTAGGCAGGCGCTTTACCCTCTAAGCCACCAGGGAAGTCTAAAATATTTCTTATTATCTTTAAACACCTTTAAATGTTTCCCCAATCAACTTTATAAGACTTTATCCATGATCTAGAATATATGAGAAGGTACAAATTTCCAGTTATAAAATAATGTCATGGGAATGTAGTGTATCTCCTTGTTTGTGCCTGTGCTCAGTCATGTCCAACTCTTTGTGACCCCATGGACTGTAGCCCACCAGGCTCCTCTCTCCATGGAATTTTTCAGGCAAGAATACTGAAGTGGGTTGCCATTCCCTTTTTTAGGGGATCTTCCTGACCCAGAGATGGAACCAGCATCTCTTGCATCTCCTGCATTGACAGGAGGATTCTTTACCACTGAACCATCAAAGAGAGATCTTAAGAGGTCTCATCAAAAAGAAAAATTGTACTGTGAGTAATGATGAACATTTGCTAGACATATTGTGATCATTTAACAGTATATACAAATGCTGAATCATTATGTTGTCTTCCTGACATAATGCATAAGTCAATTATATCTCAACATTAAAAAGGATGTATGTGTATATATATATATATATATACATACATAGAAATTGTACATATATATATATATATACAATTGTATATATATACACACAAAGAAATTCAGGCCCAGAAAAAGCAATCTAGACAAAGATAAACTAGATAGGCCATTCTACACAGACTGGCATGCTTGAAATACAGACAACTGTAGACTTTTATGAGCCAGAATGAATAGCCTACTGTGAATGTTGTTTTACTGCCTGGGATTCACGTCCTCCTCCTTAGGCAACTGCCTGAACCCTCTGTTCTGTTCAGACTACCTGTGTGATTCCAGGTAAACTGACCCCATCTGAACCCGGGAGTAACCCTGTGAGAGAATATAGTTCAAAGTAAAGCGACCTACTTCCTTGGGAACCAGTTAAAATTCACTAGGCTGAATGAAACAAAATATAACCTGGAGGAGTTTAGAAAAGTTCCTAACCATATTTTCCCCAGAAATAACTTATTCCCACTGTCTGTAAATGAGGAAATCTTAGCCCCAGTTTCTCCTGGAACTCTCTTTATGATCATGAAGCAATCATCCATAGAATAAAGTAACATTCTGGTGGTGGTTTGGAAAGAAGAACAGAGATTTCTAGAATATTTTTAGTGGCTGGATTCACTGATCCTAATGTCTGTTCTAACTTGGTATTCACAATTTTATGTATTCACACTTCTACGAACACACTTTTATTTAAGCCAATATTAGGTAAAGCTTCTATTTCTTGCTGACAAATATTTTTTATTGATATGTTGACAATTTGGCTAAACTGAGAAGTGCAGGCATAGGAATATGATCAGCTATAATTACCTGTTTGGTTTCATAAGCCATCTGAGACTTTAATGTCTTTAGAAATTATAATCCCTTGGATATACTGATTGCTGTATCTGGACCCACAAAAGCAGACACACTGCCAACCTTCATCCCATTGACTTCTCCTGATGGTCACACAGGTTCAGTAGCCAAAAGATCCCTGTACATCTGCCAACCCACGTCTCATAAAACTGCTCAGTCATAAGACAACTGGAACCTGATCACTCTATTTAGACTTCCATGCGGTTGCACGTAGCTGGTGGGTGAACTAGAATCCTGGTTCAGCTGGGACAGTGTTGTCCTGTTGCTGCAAGTGAAATTTCATTTTAAATTCATTCTAAGTTCTCTCATGCTGCTATAGACAAAGGGAAATAATCTAAAAGTGTTAACATAGATGCTTCCAGATGGCCTAAAGGTCGAGCTTTCTAAACCTCATGACATTATTTCTCCTGCATTTTACTTGTCAAGTGAATCACAGGCCAATCCAAATTCAAGGGGAGTAGAAATAAGCTTGGATTTGATTTATTTTTCCTTGAAAATTAAACTGTAATTATAGAATAGGGGCTCTGACAAATGAAATGAAAGTCACTCAGTCATGTCCGACTTTTTGTAATCCCATGGACTGTACAGTCTGTGGAGTTATCTGGGCCAGAATACTGGAGTGCGTAGCCATTACCTTCTCCAGGGGATTTTTCTAACTCAGGGATTGAATCTAGATCTCCCACATACAGGCAGACTCTTTACCATATGAGCAGTGCTCTGACAATGAATACTTGAATAAAAGGAATCCCTTTTTGAGTTATAACATATCTGGTAGACAAGTTTAGAAATGTTATTTCAGAACAAGAGTTTATATATAATCCTCTGAAAATACTTTTTCTAATTATTTTTAAATTACCTTTCAGAAGTCTCTTGATCTAAAGAAGGGAGAGGGACTTCAGGGGCAAACAGATGAAGTTAACCCTCACATCCCACATGAACTTCTACTTCCTACTTCCACCAACTTTATCTGTCTCACATGGTAAGCATCTGGACAATATTTGATTTGGAAAACGAATACTGTGGTTAAAATTATTTTAAAGAACTTTGTGTATTTTATATTAGCTTATATAATTAATCACATTTTAGCATTTTGGGATTCTATGTCTTAGGAAAAACCCAGTAAACTGGATGTTCAAATCTCTTATATTCAAGTTAATTTCACATTTCCAGGGATGACAGTTCATACAAAGATATGAGGTCACCTAAATCTACATAGAAAAATTTAGGATTAAGTAATTGTTTATAACAGAACCAGATTATATGCTTGTTGCATATAACAATTTGACATTGTTGTTGAGCTTCAATAATAATTCAGCTGACTCTTGGACAACACAAACTCCACAGGTCCACTTGTATGCAGGTGTTTTTTCACTACATGCTTGCTACAGTACTATTTGTAGTACTGTAGTTGATCAAGTTCTGGGTTGCAGAACTGGGGACACAGAAGGCAGGCTGTAAACTTATACTTGGATTTCAATTGTAGGCTGATGGTGGTTGGTGCCCTCCACAAGTTGTTAAAGGGTCAAATGTATATAGCACATTATTTAGGAAATTCTATTGTCTTTGTACATTCTCCCCAAAAGGTCAAAACAATGTAAAACTTGTTTTATAAAGAGGAGAATTCATGTGTTATTAAGAGAGTGATTTTTGTTTAACTTCAGTTGTAAAGCAAGGCAAAGGAAAAAAAAATTGACATATTTAGAAGTTTTGTATAAGACAAGACTGGAGGAATTATAATCCTTCACAAGATTCATCCTGTTACTTTTTAAGAGTTGGGATAATGTGCCTCTCTGTTCCATAAAATAAATTTCCACTGAAAGTAAAAATAAATAAATAACTTCTGCCTTTGTTATGACCCATCACAGCATACCCTGCACATACTGAGTAGACAGATGAGGTGAGATTTCCACTTTTTATTTTTATCACAATAAGTCAACTTTAAGATTGCCTACATTCTTAGACAAAGGTTTAACAATTTTCAGTGCTGTTACCTTTAATCATTCATTGTGCCTATAAACAGAAAGATAGAACTTATTTCAAAAATAGTAATTTTGTCATTTGGACTGAAGGAAGAAGTTCACAATTTTAATTGATCACTGTGACAGTTTTTATGGTCAGAAAATAGGACAGAGGCAAAAAGAGAAAGTGCAGTTTCCATTTATCTTCCTTAGTAGTGTGGAACAGCAGAGAGAGAGAATCTGTGCTTGCAGTGTTCAACTTTATCCAGGAGTTTAAACTTTATGTTGATAGATAATGCAACAATATTTTTCTCAACTCTAAAGATGACGTATCACCCTATCTAATCATTTTAGTATTTTCTTATTTATTTTTTCAAATAAATATTTCTTAGGTCTATGTATTATTTTATTAAAATGTTGTGCTAGTCAATGGTGTCCTAAGAGTGAAAAAGATGATACAAGCTCCCAAAATAAAGTACCAAAATAATATGAACAAACAGAAATTAAAGATAAAAATTCAAGAATGAGTTTTAGCCAAGACATGCATGCATGCTAAGTTGCTTCCGTTATATTGGACTCTTTGAGACCCTATGGACTGTAGCCTGCCAGGCTCCTCTGTCATGGGATTCTCTGGGCAAGAACTGGAATGTGTTGCCATGCCTTCCTCCAGGGGATCATCCTAAACCAGGGATTGAAACCTTGTCTTGTGCAACTCCTTTATTGCATGCAGATTCTTTACTGCTGAGCTACCAGGGAATCCCTTAGCCAAGACAAATTTATCTAAATATGTGGTAATCATTTCTGACAAATTTCATATATATAGTCTGGAAAAATTAATGGAGATTTCTCTCCTATCTAATTAAAAATTGAATAATTTTAGAGTAATAATTATATAAAAACAAATGTATAAGACATAAAGAAGTTAAAGTAGTATTTATTAGACAGCTTAAAATATAACAAATATTTCATAACTACTTGTTAATAATAAGGATATAATACATAGTATTATATTTTAGAAACTTCAGTTAGAACTTAGTGAATTCCTCTAATGTCATTAAATGTTGACATTATTTTAATTCTAGAAAATTTTATAGAATCACAATTTTTTTTTTTTTCTTTTTTTTTTTTTTTATTTTATTTTTAAACTTTACATAACTGTATTAGATTTGCCAAATATCAAAATGAATCCGCCACAGGTATACATGTGTTCCCCATCCTGAACCCTCCTCCCTCCTCCCTCCCCATTCCATCCCTCTGGGTATTTTTTTTTGTCTCATAAAATTTGCTACCTTCATGGTTAGTTGCATCCATATGGTTAGTCTGGTTAGTCTTTTCTGGCTCTCTGTAACCCCATGGACTGCAACCCACCAGGCTCCTCTGTCCATGGGGATTCTCCAGGCAAGACTACTGGAGTGGGTTGGGACTGGAGTGGGTTTCCAGTGGGACATGGCAAACCATGTCCTCCTCCAGGGGATCTTCCCAATCCAGGGATCGAGCTTAGGTCTCCCACATTGCAGATGGATTCTTTGACATTTGAGGTATCAGGGAAGCCGAGAATACTGGAGTGTGTAACCTATCCCTTCTCCAGGGGATTTTCCTGACTCAGGAATCAAACTAGAGTTTCCTGCATTGCAGGTGAATTCTTTAACAGCTGAGCTACCAGGGAAGCTACCTTCAAGTATGTATATTAAACCAATACTTACTAGCTTTATATAAACTATGTAACAATGTTAAATATACCAGAAACTTACATAAACTATACCAGATCTTATCCAAATATGCATTCATCTTTCATGTTGTAGTCAGTCAGTATGAATATGAAAGAGTATAGATAGCATGATTATCCAACATTCCATTTTAAAAATAGGCAAAAAGTTAAAACATCTCCTCTTTTCTTAAGTTTCAAAAATGTGCCTTTTAAGTAATGATATTTTCCAGAAGAAACAATAATAAAATTTATTTGATTAATTCCTCAAAGTTCTTAAGGACAGAAATATAAAGGAAATAGTCCTGTGTATGTTTATTGAACACTCATTTATTTGTTATTTGTTGTTGTTATTCACTTGTTGTTTTCACTTTTGTAGATGAAAAATAGAATTTTTGAAGATCCTCCTTGGAAGGAAAGTTATGACCAACCTAGATAGCATATTCAAAAGCAGAAACATGACTTTGCCAACAAAGGTTCGTCAAGTCAAGGCTATGATTTTGCCTGTTGTCATGGATGGATGTGAGAGTTGGACTGTGAAGAAGGCTGAGTGCTGAAGAAGACTCTTGAGAGTCCCTTTGACTGCAAGGAGATCCAACCGGTCCATTCTGAAGGAGATCAGCCCTGGGATTTCTTTGGAAGGACTGATGCTAAAGCTGAAACTCCAGTACTTTGGCCACCTCATGCGAAAAGTTGACTCATTGGAAAAGACTCTGATGCTGGGAGGGATTGGGGGCAGGAGGAGAAGGGGACTACAGAGGATGAGATGGCTGGATGGCATCACTGACTCGATGGACATGAGTCTGAGTGAACTCCGGGAGTTGGTGATGGACAGGGAGGCCTAGCCTGCTGCGATTCATGGGGTTGCAAAGAGTTGGACACGACTGAGCGACTGATCTGATCTGATCTGATCTGATAGTACTGCATCTTTCCTCTGAAGTCATGGTTTTTTATCTGAAAGCACATGGTTTTTCAGTGCCCCACTGACTGGTTGCCAGGTTATAGATGCTCATGAAGAGCATTTAGCACATATTCCTACAAAGTACACTAATGTAAATAACAGAAGGGTAAAAGACTGGGCCTCCAATGGTTAAGGCCAGTGCATCTTCACCATAAATTACTTTCCTTAATAGGAGACCCAATTTCAGGTTCTATATACATTATTTTATCAATTTGGCAAATTTAAATTATTTATAAAATAAACTTTTGGCAAACCTCAATCTGTTTCATGAAGTAGTCTCTAAATACCTCTCTAGTGATGAGAAGGGTCACATGGAGCTCAGCATAGTAAAATCATTAGGCAGATTCTCATAGGATCTATTTCAGGATGAGTGACTCATGTAGCATCTAATCTTCATCATATTTGTTGATAATTAAGAAGCGGAGTAGAGAAAGAAGGTAGACTAGAAAGGAAATTGTTCCCCTTGTATAAAACGTTACAAAGGTTTAAGCCACCAAATTTTTATTACTGGCTCCTTGAAGATGTGACTATCACTTTATTTTTCATTGAAAAGACTTATAAAATACTGTCAAAGATTTATATAGTTTTTTTTTTTTGGTAAAATATTTCTCCATATCTTGTATGTGGGAATAACAGATGATGAATTATCAGATGTGTAAAACAGCTTCTATAGAAGAAAAACTGAATGCATGTTCACACACATTTATTTATTAAAATGGTTTACAAGTATTTAGTGGAAGACCTAATTTATTTTTAAAATGGAAACTAATTTATTTTTAAAATGGAACCATAAATTAAGGAACATAACTTCCTCCTAACTTGATATTAATGCTGAGAGGTTTCTAAACAGTGAGGCTCTGTTTATAAAAATATATTCTCTATGGTAGAATAATTTATGTAGAAAAAATTCCTATGAAATAAAATTCACCATTATTGACGCTTTCAAAAGACAGCTTTGTTGATTAATCTACAAGTTGCAAATAAGCTATTTGTATGAGCATAACAACCCAGAATTTTGGCTGATAGACAATATGTATTCATTAAAGTAGTTTCTGTTTAATTTCCTTATCCTATATTTTATTGAAAGATACAATTTCAAATAATATGTATATGTTTATTAACTTTTGTATGAGCTATATGTATAAATAAAATGGTGATTATGATGCAAATTCTACAGGAAAGCAATGTCCACAAAGCATTATATGCCATTGACAAACCATGTGTGTGTTCATGCATGCATGTGGATTCCTTACTAGCTGAGCCACAAGGAAAGCACAAGAATACTGGAGTATATAGACTATTCCTTCTCTAACAGATCTTCCCAACCCAGGAATCAAACCAGTGTTTCCTGAATTGCAGGCAGATTCAACTGGTAAAGAGTCTACCTGCAATGCGGGAGGCCTGGGTTTGATCCCTGGGTTGGGAGGATCTCTTGGAGAAGGGAAAGGCTACCTACTCCAGTATTCTGGCCTGGAGAATTCCATGGACTGTGATCACAAAGAGTCAGACACAACTGAGTGATTTTTCACTTTCATATACAATTTGTGATTGTCTAAATATTATAAACAATATCCATAAAAATTTAATTGATTATTTAATAAGCATTGATTAGAAACTGAGCTATCTGGAGAAAAATAGAAATTATATCTTAACCCCAAACCTTAAATCAAACAAAGTCCCATGATAGAGTAAAAATCACATTTAAAAAACAGAATACATGTTACATTTACATTAGGATCTCTAGCTGTTTAAAGATACCAGAATTAACAAAGCAAACTCAGAATTAAACAGAACCAGAACTTACAGAACTTTCTAGAGTACTGGGAATAAACTGAATTAAACAGAACCAGAACTCACTAGGAGGCTCCAGGCTTGCAGAACCTTGGGGAGTCCACAATGCATCCTTCCCCATCAGGTTAATTGCTGGCAGTTGATCACCATCGCTGTGCTGGACTGGCCTCACGTGTCCTCCCAACATGGATTCTCTAACCCCTCCTGCAGCCCTGGGACTGCTGACACTGCCCCGTATTGTGTAATATCTCTCATTGGAGTGGGGACAAAGATGAATCCTCCTCATCATGGAGCAGGTGTCACCCACCGGCATAACCTGGATTTTGTGAAAATGACAGATCCTAAGACTTGGGCAGTGGGTTGTTAGAGAATCTGCATTTGACAAGGTTTCTCAGTGATCTACAACTGTAACAAATATCTCGAAAATACAGCTGCTAAATCAGTAAGCTTTTATGATCTCACAACATTTCTGAGGGTCAAGGAGAAGCTTCACTGGATGGCTCCAGCTCAGTCCTTCCTAAGGCTGCAGGCAGATTTGGACAAGCCTGGCCTTGGGCAGGAGGGCCTATTACTCTGCCTGGCATTAGTATTTACATGGCCCAAGGTGATAGTTCCTTAACATGGGACCTCTTCACCACTTGGGACAACTCAACTGTCCTTACAACATGCAGCTGGGGCTCCACACAGGTGGTCCATGAGAGCCAGGAGGAAGTCCCAACACCTCCAAAGTCACATGTGTCATTATAAAGGTTGGTCCCACTCAAACTGTGAGAGGTCACTGGTGCTGTGACTGCCAATGGGCAGGATCACTGGGGCCTACATGAAGCTGAAGACAAGACCATTACAGTTGAGGAAGCACTAGCTTCTCCCCAAACCCACTTCCCTGATGCATGAGGACTGGGAAGGTTTTTGAGATTTGTTGGTGTTGGTGACATTAGGCCTCCTTCAGGCTAGTGAGCTGTTCACTCTGGCCAGTCCTGGAAAGGCCCTGCTTGTCCAGTGCTGCAGACACTGGTTGGAGGCACAACTCACAGACCCACCAACATTCAGGGATATTTGGACAGTGAGGTGGCCAGTGAGTACCAATGTCTCCCCAAGGATTTGAGGTGACTGGCTCTCCCACTAGCATCTCCATTCCCCCACATCCTATCAGCATTTGTTTTTGTCCAGTTTCTATTCTTCACCCATTTATTTTCATTTGATCCCAGGTCAGGAAGATCCCCTGAGGAAGGAAATGGCAGCCCACTTCAGTATTCTTGCCTGGGAAACTCCATCGACAGAGGAACCTGGTGGGTTGCAGTCCATAGAGTCTTAAGAGTCAGACTTGACTTGGTGACTAAAAAACAGCAAAACCATTTAGTGGATGTAGAATATATCATATTTTTCATGTGAATTTCCAAGTTTCCAAATGAGGCTTATTGTTTATTTAACTTTCCTTTGTGTGAAATGCCTGTTTTTCCACTACTGCTGCTGCTGCTGCTGCTAAGTCTCTTCAGTCGTGTCCGACTCTGTGCGACCCTGTAGACGGGAGCCCATCAGGGTCCCCCGTTCCTGGGATTCTCCAGGCAAGAATACTGGAGTGGGTTGCCATTTCCTTCTCCAATGCATGAAAGTGAAAAGTGAAAGTGAAGTCGCTCAGTCATGTCTGACTCTTAGCGGCCCCATGTGCTCCAGCCTTCCAGGCTCCTCCGTCCATGGGATTTTCCAGGCAAGAGTACTGGAGTGGGATGCCATTGCCTTCCCCAAGGAGAGATGCAAGTGGCTAATTAACTCTCCTCCCCATGAGCATTAAAGCCCTGAATAAAGATTTCTTGTCTCACTTAACAACTATACTCTTGAGGAGCACACTTTTCTTTATGAAAACTTAATATTGGAATGAGATGTCACTTCTGTTGTATAGCCAATAACACTCCCTTGGAAGACATTACTTCATTGTAGAGAAGGATTTAACAGACCCTCTAAGTTATGAAAAATTAAAACAAATTGTCAATCCTTGTTGTTGTTATTGTTCAGTCATTCAGTCATGTCTGACTCTCTGTGACCCCATGGACTGCAGCATGCAGGCTTCCCTGTCCTTCACTACCCCCAGAGCTTGCTAACTCCTAACCAGTGTGAATTTGTGCATAGGTATGGGTATGAACAATGAGTGCATGATTGTTGCTTAGCAACATTGCCTTTCCCCTTCATATGCAACAGGAAGACCCCTTCTTGGGTTATGCTGAGGTGGTCTCATGCAGGGGGAGTAGACCATGAGGACTTATTCCAGCACCTCAGGAGACAGGGCTGTATTCTTCTGTAGCATGGCCCACGTGGCACTGTGCTAAGCATTAGGGGAAATGTCTAAGCATGTGAGTATGATCTAAAAGAGATGCATCCTCAGTGCTCAGGGAGATACTAGTGGAGCGATGAGAAGAAAAGAGCTTAATAAATAGAAGTATTGTGGTAACAGTGAACATATTTCCTGCCATCAGAATTTGCAAGACCAGCTGTAACATCACTTGGCAGAGACCCAAGCCTTGGTATTAGTGGACTGGTCACACTTCCTGCTTTACTCTTTCTTGCTGATTTTTTACAGCAGGACCAAGTTTCTTTGAATTGGTTCAAAGTCCCTAGTATTCCTGCCCAAGTAGGTGGTTGGGAGAGGGTCTTGAGAAATAAAGGCACTTTTGTCACTGAAGGCAGGTGGGTGCTAGCAGAGAGGAAGAAGTTTCTTCAGGTGGGATTGATGAGAAGAAAGAGCACATTAATAGAAACACAGTGGTGAGAAAGCTTGTGTGATGGAGGGTCCAGTCTAGGTCTCTCTGAGCTAAACTGATATGTGCTTATTGATGGGTATCCCTACCAAGAGGAAATAGAAAACTTCAGAGAAAGAGAAGCACATCTCAGTTTTCTGGGCCTAATATCAGCCATCCCAGCACATTTAAGGTGGCAGACAGAGGGGACAACACCTTAATGCCTATTCCAGATTTTATATTTATTTTCCTCCCTTTATGGGTTAGTGGGTGTTGGGTAATAGGTGTAGAAAGTAATAGAGAAAGTGGGAGAAAATGTTTTCTGTTCTTTTCTCTATAATTTTAGGGGCCACACGGTAAGGGAGTTTGAGGTCTAAGTCACATTGTGATGTCTAGACTATATGAGAAGAAATAGGAGACAGTAGGACACAGCTTATCCAATGATTCCTGGGGCTGAACATATGTTAATGGTTTCATTTCCCCTAGAGTGACTGAAAAGGTCAGGGTAGTCTCTACTTGCTGGGAAAGAAGACTATTTCTTTTTTTTTTTATTATTATTTTTAAGTTGTTACTCTGTTAGGAAACACTATTGTTGCAGATTTTCTTCACAATAATATTTTACTTTGTACTGTATTTTTTCTTATGCTAATGTAGAAACTGATCTAGTATATCATTTGTGTCTTGCTACTTGTAGCATGAGAAAAGTTTTGAAAAATTTAGAATTGTGAAAAGGTACAAAATTTCTCTAGTCTGAAAGATTTATAACAAATTCAGACAAAATCGAAAGCTTTCCACAAATATGATAAATTCAAAGCATAGGAACTTGAAAAACTGAAGAGTTTACAGGCTCAGAAAACTTGAGTGGAAAAACAAACACATTTAGAACATTTACTCACATGGGGCTGGGTTCTCAAGACTGTAAAAATAAAGGTAAAACAGCAACCAGCAACATTTTATAATTTATATCTATCTCCTTGTTAGTGAAAGGACCATTTAAATGTGTGAAAGCACTTTTCCTAAAATAATAAACTGGTAACAAGGTCATTTTTACATAACCAGCATCCCTGACTTTAATAAAACAAGTAGAATAAAGTCAACTAAATTACAAAGAGACATTGAAAAAAATTAATTTTATGCGCAATATTTGGCATGAAACAAAATACTCAAAGATGGATCAGTCTGTCAAATTAACATATCTGTGTAAATGGGCACGTATAATCAATTTGCACCCAGGGCAGTATTGCTTATGATATTCACAGTCAATCTTCCCTGACCCAACTCAAAATCAAGTAGACATTGGTCTTTTTGTCACTTAGCATTAGCTTTTTTTTTTTTTTTTTCCCTTTCTTCTAGAATTTCATATAATTGGACTTTTATACTCTTTTGTGCCTGGCTTCTTTCATTCAACATGTTTTTGAGATATTTCCACAACGTGTTGCATATCAGGAATTAATGATCATTTTAAAGTATGATAAAAACAACAGATTTAGTTACAATGATAAGAATGTATTTCTTTATGTCATAATGAGTTAATATAAATTAAAAGACACATAAAAATGGACAAATGTTTTCTATAGATTAAACAAACTATTATAATATCTAGTATATATAATTTACTAGGTTATGTTTAGCATTAATAAAATGGATAAAAGGAATTTATATAAAATAATAAATATGAACAACTAATACATAAAATACCCAAGATCTTAATAATAAAAGGTGTGAAAATGAAAGTAAAGGGATATTTAATTTTTACTTTAACATAACTAATGGAAAGAAATAGAGGAAAACAGTAGAATGGGAACTACTAGAGATCTCTTCAAGAAAAATTAGAGATACCAAGGGAACATTTCATGCAAAGATGGGCTCGATAAAAGACAGAAATGGCATGGACCTAACAGAAGCAGAAGATATTAAGAAGAGATGGCAAGAATACACAGAAGAACTGTACAAAAAAGAGCTTCATGACCCAGATAATCACGATGGTGTGATCACTGACCTAGAGCCAGACATCCTGGAATGTGAAGTCATGTGGGCCTTAGAAAGCATCACTATGAACAAGGCTAGTGGAGGTGATGGAATTCCAGTGGAGCTATTTCAAATCCTGAAAGATGATGCTGTGAAAGTGTTGCACTCAATATGGCAGCAAATTTGGAAAACTCAGCAGTGGCCACAGGACTGGAAAAGGTCAGTTTTCATTCCAATCCCAAAGAAAGGCAATGCTAAAGAATGCTCAAAGTACCGCACAATTGCACTCATCTCACACGCTAGTAAAGTAAAGCTCAAAATTCTCCAAGCCAGGCTTCAGCAATACGTGAACCGTGAACTTACAGATGTTCAAGCTGGTTTTAGAAAAGGCAGAAGAACCAGAGATCAAATGGCCAACATCCGCTGGATCATGGAAAAAGCAAGAGAGTTCTAGAAAAACATCTATTTCTGCTTTATTGACTATGCCAAAGCCTTTGACTATGTGGATCACAATAAACTGTGAAAATTCTGAAAGAGATGGGCATACTAGACCGCCTGACCTGCCTCTTGAGAAACCTATATGCAGGTCAGGAAGCAACAGTTAGAACTGGACATGAAACAACAGACTGGTTCCAAATAGGAACAGGAGTTCTTCAAGGCTGTATATTGTCACTCTGCTTAATTAACTTATATGCAGAGTACATCATGAGAAACGCTGGGCTGGAAAAAGCATAAGGTGGAATCAAGACTGCCGGGAGAAATATCAGTAACCTCAGGTATGCAGATGACACCACCCTTATGGCAGAAAGTGAAGAGGAACTAAAAAGCCTCTTGATGAAAGTGAAAGAGGAGAGTGAAAAAGTTGGCTTAAAGCTCAACATTCAGAAAACAAAGATCATGGCATCTGGCCCCATCACTCCATGGGAAATAGATGGGAAACCAGTGGAAACAGTTTCAGACTTTATTTATTTAGGCTCCAAAATCACTGTAGATGGTGACAGCATCCAAGAAATTAAACAACGCTTACTCTTTGGAAGGAAAGTTATGACCAACCTAGATAGTATATTCAAAAGCAGAGACATTACTTTCCCAACAAAGGTCCGTCTAGTCAAGGCTATGGTTTTTCCTGTGGTCATGTATGGATATGAGAGTTGGACTGTGAAGAATGCTGAGTGTCAATGAATTGATGCTTTTGAACTGTGGTGTTGGAGAAGACTCTTGAGAGTCCCTTGGACTACAAGGGGATCCAACCAGTCCATTCTGATGGAGATCAGCCCTGGGATTTCTTTGGAAGGAATGATGCTAAAGCTGAAACTCCAGTACTTTGGCCACCTCATGCGAAGAGTTGACTCATTGGAAAAGACTCTGATTCTGGGAGGGATTTGGGGCAGGAGGAAAAGGGGATTACAGAGGATGAGATGCCTGGATGGCATCACTGACTTGATGGACATGAGTTTGAGTGAACTCCAGGAGATGGTGAGGGACAGGGAGGCCTGGTGTGCTGCGATTCATTGGGCCACAAAGAGTTGAACACGACTGAGCAACTGAACTGATAATCAAGATTGCAGAGAGAAATATCAACAAATTCAGATATTCAGATGATAACACTCTAAAAGCAGAAAGGGAAGTGAAACTAAAGAGCCTTTTGATGAGGTTGTACGAGAAGAGTGAAAAAGCTGGTAACATTCCAGAAAATAAAAATCATGCCATTTGATTCCATCACTTCATGCAAATAGATGGGGGGGAAGTGGGAACAGTGATAAATTTTCTCTTCTTGGATTCCAAATCACTGTGGATGTTGACTGCCACCATGAAATTAGAAGACATTTATTTCTTGAAAAGAAATCTAGACAGTGTATTTAAAAGCATACTCTTCACTTTGCTGACAGATATCCATATAGTCAAAGCTATGGTCTTTCCAGTAGTCATGTATGAATGTGAATATTGGATGGGTGTGTCTGAGTGCTGTAAGAATTGATCCATTTGAATTCATGTGCTGGAGAAGACTTTTGAGTGCCCCTTGGACAGCAAGGAGAAAAAACCAGTCAGTCTTAAAGGAAATCAACCCTGAATATTCATTGAAAGCTAAACCTCCAGTACTCTGGCCATCTGATGTGAAGAATTGATTCGTTGGAAAAGACTCTGATGCTGGGAAAAATTTAAGGACAAAGAAGAGGGTAACAGAGAATGAGCTGGTTGAATAGCATCACCAACTCAATGGACATAAACATGGGCAAGCTCCAAGCGATAGTGAAGGATAGGGAGACCTGGTGCACTGCAGTTCATGGCCTCACAAAGAGTCAGACACGACTTGGTGACTGAAAAACAATTGCTGTTAAATAAGATATAAAGTATTATCATAATAAATAGTCTCCGGATGCAATGACATAGATATTTTCATGTACCATTTGTAGCAATCTCTACAATTTAAATTTGTAAATGAAATATTCCCAAAATAGAAGTTTCCAAGCACAGAGAGTTTAATGGACAAATTCTTCCAATTATTAAATAAAGACTTCTATACAATCTTTCCCAGAAAAATATAAAAGGAGGCAATACTCCCAGTTCATTTTATGAAGACAGTATTACCTGATAGCAAAATGAGACAAATATAAACAGACAACAGTAGAGATCCTCATTCCACATGAATATAAATGCAAAATCTTTGACAGAATCAGCAAGTGAAATTTAGCAATACATAGTACAATTATGTACAATGACCAAGTGTACTCCAAGGGATGAAATGGTACATAATTATTTTCTTTAAAAATAGTAAATTCAATGTTCCCCTCACGGATCATAGCCTTGTCATGCTTAAGGTGCTTCCATAATTCAGTGTAGCTATCAGCCATGCTGTGCAGGGCCATCCCAGACTGATGGGTCGTAGTGAAGAGTTCTGAAAAAATGTTGCCCATGGAGAAGGAAATGGCAATTCACTCCAGTTTTATTGTCTGGTAAAC
Source organism: Bubalus kerabau (assembly GCF_029407905.1). Classification (NCBI taxonomy): domain Eukaryota; kingdom Metazoa; phylum Chordata; class Mammalia; order Artiodactyla; family Bovidae; genus Bubalus; species Bubalus kerabau. Next base: position 11,766,086 of record NC_073632.1, on the reverse strand, counting down.
CCCATGGACAGTATGAAAAGGCAAAAAAAAAAAAAAAAAAAATCTATGACACCAGAAGATGAGTCCCTCCAGGGCAGTAGGTGTCCAATATACTAAATAGGAAGAGCAGAGGGCAATTATTAATAGCTGAAGAAATAATGAAGTGACTGGGTCAAAGTGTTAAGTACACTCAGCTGTGCATGTGGTAGTGAAAGTAAAGTTCAATGCTATAAAGAACAATATTGCATAGGAACCTGGAGTTTTAGGTTCATGAGTCAAGGTAAATTGGATGTGGTCAAATAGGACATGGGAAGGGTGAACACTGATATCTTAGGAATCAGTGAACTAAAATGGGAGAATGGGCAAATTTAACTCAGAGTAGCATTATATCGACTATTGTGGGCAAGTATTTCTTAGAAGAAATGGAGTGGCCCTTATGGCCAGAAAAATAATCTGAAATGAAGATTTAGGTGCGGTCTCAAAAAAATGACAGAATTATCTCAGTTCATTTCCAATACAAACCATTCAATGTCACAATAATCCAAGTCTATGCCCCAACCACTGATACCAAAAAAACTGAAGTGATCAGCAGTTCTATGAAGAACTACAACACCTTCTAGAACTATCAACAACAACAACAACAGCAAATGTCCTTTTCATCATAGAGGATTGGAATGCAAAAGTAGAAAGCCAAGATATACCTGGCATAACAGGCAAGTTTGGCCTTGAATAGAAAATGAAGCAGGGCAAAGGCTAATAGAGTTTTGTCAAAAGAACATGCTGGTAAGAGCAAACACATTTTTTCAAAAACCCAAGATGACTCTACACATGGACATTACCCGATGGTCAATACAAAATCAGACTGATTATGTTCTTTGAAGTCAAAGGTGGAGAAGCTCTATACAGTAAGTAAAAACAAGACCTGGAGCTGACTGTGGCTCAGATCATGAGCTCCTGTTTATTTTTGTTTGTTTGTTTGTTTTGCAAAATTCAGGTTTAAATTGAAGAAATTAGGCCTGTAAAATCCCATGGACGGAGGAACCTGGTGGGCCGCAGTCCATAGGGTCGTTAAGAGTCGGACACGACTGAGCGACTTCACTTTCACTTTTCACTTTCATGCATTGGAGAAGGAAATGGCAACCCACTCCAGTGTTCTTGCCTGAAGAATCCCAGGGACAAGGGAGCCTGGTGGGCTGCGGTCTATGGGGTCGCACAGAGTCGAACACGACTGAAGCGACTTAGCAGCAGCAGCAGCAGCAGCCATCAATTCAGGTATGACCTAAATCATATCCCTTATGATTATTCAGTGGAGGTGACAAATTAAATGGATTAGATCTGGTAGACGTAGTTCACGAAGAACTATGGATGAAGGTTTGTAACATTGTACAGGAGACAGCAAAGAAAATCATCACAAAGAAAAAAAAAAATAAAAACAAATGTAAGAAAGCAAAGTGGTTGTCTGAAGAGGGCTTAGAAAGAGCTGAGGAAAGAAGAGAAGTGAAAGGTAATGGATAAAGGAAAAGATATACCCAACTAAGTGCAGAGTTCCAGAGAATAGCAAAGAGAGGTAAGAAGGTCTTCTTAAATGAATAATGCAAACAAATAGAGAAAAACAATAGAATGTGAAAGACTAGAGTTTTTTTCAAGAAAATTGAAGATATCAAGGAACATTTCATGCAAGGATGGGCATGATAAAGGACAGAAACTGTAAGGACCTAATAGAAGCAGAAGAGATTAAAAAGAGGTAGGAAGATTACACAGAATAAGTATACAAAAAATCTAAATGATCCAAATAACCATGATGGTGTGGTCACTCACCTAGAGCCAGACACCTTGGAGTGTGAAGTCAAGTGGGCCTAAGGAAGTATTACTATCAACAAAGCTAGTGGAGATGATGAGATTCCAGCTGAGCTATTTAAAATCCTAAAAGATTATGTTGTTTAAGTGCTCCACTCAGTATGCCAGGAAATTAGGAAAACTCATCAGTGACCATAGGACTGGACAAGGTAAGTCTTTGTTTCAATTCCAGAGAAGGGCAATGCCAAAAAATGGTCAAGCTACTGTATAATTGAGATCGTTTTACATACTAGTAAGGTTATGGTTTAATTTTTTTATGTTAGGCTTTATCAGTATTTAAACCTAGAATTTCCAGATGTACAAGCTGGATTTAGGAAAGGCAGAGGAAACAGAGATAAAATTGCCAACAGTATTAGATCATGGAGAAGCAATCTGATAGATGCACCTTGTTTATGGAGACCCCTCTGGACTTCAAGGAGGCCAAACTAGTCAATCCTAAAGGAAATCAAGACTGAATATTTATTAGAAGGACTGTTGCTAAAGCTGAATCTCCAATAACCCATCCACCTTATGCAAAGAGGTGATTCATTAGGATAGACCCTGATGATGAGAAAGACTGAAGGCAAAAGCAGAAGGGGGTGGCAGAAAATGAGATGGTTAGATTGCATCACTTATTCAGTGGATATGAATTTGAACAGACTCTGGTAAATAGTGGAAGACAGAGGAGCCTGGTGTGCTACATTCCATAGGGTTACAAATAGTGAGATATTATTAGTGACTAAACAATAACAAAAACAATAAACACCATTAACCTGCTCAAAAAGTGACACAATTATATCTACTACTATATATTAAAAAAAAGCCTTTGTCAAAATTCAAGTCATATAAAATAATTCAAATTTTATTATGATTGCATGTTAAATGTAAAATTTTATAATTCTTAGAATATCTTTGGTGTCTAAATATAAGCAAATAGTTTTCAACCTTGCTACTAAAAACAGAATCCATAAAAGGAAAACTTTATAAATTATACATTGTCAAACATTTTAAAATGAACCAAAAATGTTTGTTCTGTGATGGTACCACTAGTAGGGTGAAAAATAAAGCTTACAGCCTGGGAGAAAATATTTGAAAATATATTAAAAACACTTCCAGAAACAGTGAACAAGAAAAAAACAAAAACAAAACACTGTAGTTAGAGAACAAACTAGGAGTTAGCAGTGGGGAGAGGGGAGGGAGGAGGTACCAAAATAGGCCTAGAGGATGAAGAGGTGCCAAGTATTATGTATTAGATAAGCTACAAGGATATACTGTAAAACACAGGGAGTTTAGTTCAGTTCAGTTGTTCAGTCATGACTGACACTTTGCAACCCCATGGACTATAGTATGACAGGTTTCTCTGTCCATAACCAACTCCCAGAGCAAGCTAAAACTCATATCTATCAAGCCGGTGACACAATCAAACCACCTCATCCTCTGTCATCTCCTTTTCCTCCTGCCTTCAATCTTTCCTGGCATCAGGGTCTTTTCCAGTGAAACAGTTCTTTACATCAGGTGGCCAAAGAATTGGAGTTTCAGATTCAGCATCAATTCTTCCAATGAATATTCAGAGCTAATTTCCTTTATGATTGACTAGTTTGATCTCCTTGCAGTCCAAGGGACTCTCAAGAGTCTTCTCCAACACCACAGTTCAAAAGCACCAATTATTCAGCATACCTCTTTCTTCATGGTCCAACTCTCACATCCATACATGACTACTGGAAAATCCATAGCTTTGACTATATGGACCTTTAGTTGGCAAAGTAATGTCTTGGCTTTTTAAAATGCTGTCTAGGTTGGTATTTCTAAGTATCAAGAAATGGCAACGTCTTCTATACGCTAATGTTTCCAGCTTGAACTGTTCAATAAAACTACTTTAACTAGGGAAACTTTGTAGCAATTACTATTTATGATCTATACTTGCCACACTTGCTAGGCTTTATGACAGATTACAAAAGGAAAACAGTGAAAAGATGTGGTCTATCATAGTTGTTTAAAGTATTTTTTTGTTTTTTTTGTATTTTGTTATTCTGAATCAGCAATGTAAAAATATCAGTTCATGTAAAGATCCTTGAGGAATTTTGTTAAAAACACTACAGGTGGTTACAATGAGAACTAGCTTGGAGAAATGTAATTTATTGTGACTTTTTTACTCATTCTAAACAAGTATTTATTTTATATCTAATTTTATATTAAGGATTCTGTAAACTTTTCCTTTAAGATGATTTCCAAAATTATATAAGCTTCATGCCCCTCAAAGGCAGGGTGCACATCTGCATGCCTCCAGCCATCATCACATGGTGTGGGGTTGGGTTCTTTGCAGAGTATCCAGAGCCTGCAGTCGTCACTTCTGAGGGGATTTTCTTGATGTGTGCAGCATGTTCCTACCATCTGGCTACTTGAGGTGTCTCTCTCACCTCCTGTTGTTCTCCCTTCTTTCAGGGTCTTATTTCTTTTGAGATGACACTTCCTTGAGTTCTTATCTAATTCCCAGAACCACATGTGTTTGCTGCACCATCAGTGGAAGTGCAGCTGGTTCCAAGCATAGCCCCATGTGTCTCTGCTCTACTCAGGTAGCACACATCCCTCCCTCACTGGACTTGTCAGATGTGTATGGCTCATTTATCCACACTTGAGGACACAAAGCTGTGAGTGGTCCCTTTGAGTAGCAGTCCCCAAACTTTTTGGCACCAGGGACCGGTTTCATGGAACTTATTTTTCCCTCAGGGGAAGCAGTGGAGAGGCTGGTTTTGGGATGATTCCAGCACATCACATTTATCGTGCACCTTATTTGTAATCGAATGCCACTGATGATCTGACAGGAGGTACTGGTCTACAGACTGAAGGTTGGAGAACCCTGCTTTGGAGCATCCTCACTCACCCTAAGAATAGGAAAATATTCTTTACTTTTTCCTGAGTGGAAACGGACTGCACTCTCCAAAGGACTTGTCACCACAGTTTTTTGGCAACTCTGTTCTTGTAAAGCCTTGCCTTATAGGATAATGTGGTCTTGCTAATCTGTTTCCCCATCTCACTGTGGGCTGCATGGTATACTGTGTTTACAGATTATTACATGTTTACAGAATATTAGGTTAGGACTTGGGGTGATAAAATCCACACAAGAAGAACCCCATTTAAAAAAATTATTGTATGTTGTTATAACAAGATATGTTCATGTTATTTTTATATACATTGCAATTTTAAAACTAGTGACTCACAAAGAGTGAAATACATCTTATGCTGGAAATCACTTTTTAAATTACTATTATGAAAGATCACATCCTTTCAGCTTTTTATGTTAATTGTTGTTCATAGGCCCTAGCAAATGCTATATATGTAATAAATAACAGGGTTTTTTTTAAATAAAGTTTATCACAATCAGTTGTTTTTTCACATAATCTTTCAGATCAGAAGCATTTGAGTGTAGAATTTCAGTGTATCTTAGTGAATGGTTTTCTCTTAATTGCTAGTGTTTTGTTTGTCTTATTTTGATTTTGGATCGGTTGTCCAAGGAATCAACAAAGCAATAGGACTTCCCTACTATTTCATGCAGCACAAAGAGGGATACTTTGAACAGAACAAGTTGAAAAGTGATAGAGAAAAAAGATTAAGGTTATGTTCAATTGACTGTTAAACTTTTCCACTCTGTCCCACTAGATGCTGATATTAGTTATTCTGGAGGTTTGGTGTGCGTGAACATTGCTAGATCATCTTTGAAATTCCATCTGAGACCTAAGAATACTTTAAATTTTAAAATAAAATATTCATGGGCCCTAACTTTTTGTAAAATGCTATTGGGCCACCTGAAAGTGACTCATATCCTATGTATTTCACAAGGAAACATAAATCTTCTTTAAATGTACTTATCATAAAGAGATTCAAGGAGAAAAAAAAAGTTATTTATTTCAGAAACTTTAGATAATAAATCCATGTTACTTTATTTACTATAAAAGTATTGCATATTAAAAATTGACAGTTAATTTGGTATAGCAAGTTAAGTATATTCAGCAAAGATGAATTATTTCTGAATATAATAATTAATGAAGATTTGGACTGTAATATTGTATATTAATTGAAGCAGTTTTCCCCCAAAATTATTAAATCCAACTTCTTCCAATAATTAGTTTCTCTGAGACTTTCTTTAATTGAAGGATAAAAACATCATTGGTGAAATAGAATAGGATTGGGCCCCTTTCTTTTGTTGGTTTATTAGATAAGATAGTGCATTTCAGGACTCATGGCAGTGACCATTAAAATGTTCAATAACACAGGAGTGATAACAACAGTGATAGTGTCGATGAAGATAATTGTTACAGTGTTTTCAGATCAATGTTGAATTTTTACTAAAAGCAAAATTATGAATTACCATTACAAAGCAGAAGAAATGTGATTCCTTTGAGTAAAAGAAATGTCGTAATGAGCAAACAATCTTAATTCCACATAATGCACATTAGTTTTAGTACTTTTCATTGAATATGTGTTGTGAAATAGAATTGAAATGCTATTACTGTTATTTCTAACTTGACATATGTTTAGCCTTTAAAGTAGTTAAATGGACATTTCAATTGACTATAGATGGAAAGCTCCTTACTGAACGCGATATTCTACACTCTACCCCACAAAAATCCAAAATAATATATCCAGAAACTGAAATATTGACTATTTAAACTTGAAAAAAGCACTGAATAGATTTTGAATCTACTCTTACATTTGGCTTCCAATTCTATTAATACTTTTGAATATATCATAAAATATGCATCCTAATATAGTATTATTTATCTTTTGAAGATTAAATCAAATAATCAAAGGTTAAGTAATTATTTCTTATTGGACAATTTTAAGGAATCTTTATATATCAGACGAGATCAGATCAGATTAGTAGCTTAGTCATGTCCCACTCTTTGTGACCCCATGAATCGCAGCACACCAGGCCTCCCTGTCCATCACCAACCCTCAGAGTTCACTGAAACTCATGTCCATCGAATCAGTGATGCCATCCAGCCATCTCATCCTCTGTCTTCCCCTTCTCCGCCTGCCCCCAATCCCTCCCAGGATCAAAGTCTTTTCCAATGAGTCAACTCTCCGCATGAGGTGGCCAAAGTACTGGAGTTTCAGCTTTAGCATCATTCCCTCCAAAGAAATCCCAGGGCTGATCTCCTTCAGAATGGACTGGGTGGATATCCTTGCAGTCCAAGGCACTCTCAAGAGTCTTCTCCAACACCACAGTTCAAAAGCATCAAATCTTTGGCGCTCAGCTTTCTTCACAGTCCAACTCTCACATGCATACATGACCACAGGAAAAACCATAGCCTTGACTAGACGAAACTTTGTTGGCGAAGTAATAGCTCTGCTTTTGAAGATGCTATCTAGGTTTGTCATAACTTTCCTTCCAAGGAGTAAGCGTCTTTTAATTTCATGGCTGCAGTCACCATCTGTAGTGATTTTGGAGCCCAGAAAAATAAACTCTGACACTGATTCCACTGTTTCCCCATCTATTTCCCATGAAGTGGTGGGACCGGATGCCATGATCTTGGTTTTCTGAATGTTGAGCTTTAAGCCAACTTTTTTACTCTCCTCTTTCACTTTCATCAAGAGGCTTTTGAGTTCCTCTTCACTTTCTGCCATAAGGGTGGTGTCATCTGCATATCTGAGGTTATTGATATTTCTCCCGGCAGTCTTGATTCCAGCTTGTGTTTCTTCCAGTCCAGCGTTTCTCATGATGTACTCTACATATAAGTTAAATAAACAGGGTGACAATATATAGCCTTGACGAACTCCTTTTCCTATTAGGAAACAGTCTGTTGTTCCATGTCCAGTTCTAACTGTTGCTTCCTGACGTGCATACAAATTTCTCAAGAGGCAGATCAGGTGGTCTGGTATTCCCATCTGTTTCAGAATTTTCCACAGTTTATTGTGATCCACATAGTCAAAGGCTTTGGCATAGTCAATAAAGCAGAAATAGATGTTTTTCTCGAACTCTCTTGCTTTTTCCATGATCCAGCAGATGTTGGCAATTTGATCTCTGGTTCCTCTGCCTTTTCTAATACCAGCTTGAATATCAGGAAGTTCACAGTTCACATATTGCTGAAGCCTGGCTTGGAGAATTATGAGCATTACTTTACTAGAGTGTGAGATGAGTGATATTGTGCGGTAGTTTGAGCATTCTTTGGCACTGCCATTCTTTGGGATTGGAATGAAAAATGACCTTTTCCAGTCTTGTGGCCACTGCTGAGTTTTCCAAATTTGCTGGCATATTGAGTGCAGCACTTTTACAGCACCATCTTTCGGGATTTGGAATAGCTCAACTGGAATTCCATCACCTCCACTAGCTTTGTTCATAATGATGCTTTCTAAGGCCCACTTGACTTCACATTTCAGGATGTCTGGCTCTAGGTCAGTGATCACACCATCATCATTATCTGGGTCATGAAGATCTTTTTTGTACAGTTCTTCTGTGTATTCTTGCCATCTCTTCTTAATATCTTCTGCTTCTGTTAGGTCCATACACTTTCTGTCCTTTATCGAGCCCATCTTTGCATGAAATGTTCCTTTGGTATCTGTGATTTTCTTGAAGAGATCCCTAGTCTTTCCCATTCTGTTGTTTTCCTCTATTTCTTTGCATTGATCACTGAAGAAGGCTTTCTTATCTCTTCTTTCTATTCTTTGGAACTCTGCATTCAGATTTTTATATTTTTCCTTTTCTCCTTTGCTTTTTGCTTCTCTTCTTTTCACAGCTATTTGTAAGGCCTTCCCAGACAGCCATTTTGCTTTTTTGAATTTCTTTTCCATGGGATGCTCTTGATACCTGTCTCCTGTACAATGCCACGAACCTCATTCCATAGTTCATCATGCAATCTATCTATATCAGATCTAGGCCCTTAAATCTATTTTTCACTTCCACTGTATAATCATAAGGGATTTGAGTTAGGTCATACCTGAATGGTCTAATGGTTTCCCCTACTTTATTCAATTTAAGTCTGAATTTGCCAATAAATAGTTCATGGTCTGAGCCACAGTCAGCTCCTCGTCTTGTTTTTGCTGACTGTATAGAGCTTCTCCATCTTTGGCTGCAAAGAATATAATCAATCTGATTTTGGTGTTGACCATCTGGTGATGTCCATGTATAGAGTCTTCTCTTGTGTTGTTGGAAGAGGGTGTTTGTTATGACCAGTGCATTTCCTTGGCAAAACTCTGTTAGTCTTTGCCCTGCTGCATTCTGTATTCCAAGGCCAAATTTGCCTGTTACTCCAGGTGTTTCTTGACTTCCTACTTTTGCATTCCAGTCCCCTGTAATGAAAAGGACATCTTTTTTGGGTGTTAGTTCTAAAAGGTCTTGTAGTTCTTCATAGAACCATTCAACTTCAGCTTCTTCAGCATTACTGTTTGGGGCATAGGCTTGGATAACTGTGATATTGAATGGTTTGCCTTGGAAACGAACAGAGATCATTCTGTCGTTTTTGAGATTGCATTTAAGTACTGCATTTCGGACTCTTTTGTTGGCCATGATGGCCACTCCATTTCTTCTGAAGGATTCCTGCCCGCAGTAGTAGATATAATGGTCATCTGAGTTAAATTCACCCATTTCAGTTCGCTGATTCCTAGAATATCGACATTCACTCTTGCCATCTCTTGTTTGACCACTTCCAATTTGCCTTGATTCATGGACCTGACATTCCAGGTTCCTATGCAATATTGCTCTTTACAGCATCAGACCTTGCTTCTATCACCAGTCACATCCACAGTTGGGTATTCTTTTTGCTTTGGCTCCATCCCTTTATTCTTTCTGGAGTTATTTCTCCACTGATCTCCAGTAGCATATTGGGCACCTACTGACCTGGGGAGTTCCTCTTTCAGTGTCCTATCATTTTGCCTTTTCATACTGTTCATGGGGTTCTCAAGGCAAGAATACTGAAGTGGTTTGCCATTCCCTTCTCCAGTGGACCACATTCTGTCAGATCTCTCTCAAATATTAAGTCAGAAATTTAATGCTCTGGAACAATGTTTTTGACTATTCAAGAAACATGATGCTTTGACAAGAACCAAGATTCCCTAAGGAGATGATTTAAAATCATAGACCTAATGATTTAATATCTTTCTCACATCATGAAATATATACCTTTTAATTTAATTTCTCAACTCAGAAACTCATATAGTCATCTTTACTCCTCCCTAGAAGCATGTAGCAATAAGAGAAGGTTTTATTCACCACACAGTTCTCCTCAGAGTCTGGAAAGGATACAAATTGAGTGACAAGGATTGGATGATATGTAGTAATCAATATTATCTAATAAAGATCAAGATTCAGGATTGCCTCTCAGTTGTCTCCTGTGAAATAATGTAACCAGGAAGGGCTAATTTTAAATCTACACTGGATCTGCTTCTGTAAATTTAACCCTTACCTTGATGCTTTTTTCATAGACATGCATAATAGCCTTCCCCTGACTTAGCCCACCTGTGAAAAATTGTGGTAATCTTGAATTCTTTGTGAGGCAAATGACTCAGTGCCTGATGACCCATGTCTGCTGCTTACTTGCTTGGTCCAGAAACTCACATTGAGGCTGGAATCACAGATACATGTGACATCTTTGTTGATGTGAGAGGAGATATTCCATTTCATACCACCCATGAAATGACTATAAGGAAGTGAAACTAACACATCCCCCTACCTGAGACTTGCCATTCTAGAATCTATTTGTAGGAATTAAATGGTCTTTTTATTTTGTTTCTGCACCTCCCCCCATCTCTGATCCATAAAATAATCTAACATCCGGACACCAACAAGATGGTTATTTTGAGATGCTAGCCTGCCATCTTCTCAGTCAGCCAGTTTCTGCATAAAGTCACTTCCTTGTCCCAACTCTTCATCTCAGATTTATCGGCCTATCTTGTGGTGAGCAGAGCAAATCTGAACTCAGTGAGAATACATGTACTCCAAGGTTTGGCATGGGAAACAATAAATTCTATTGATATAACAGTACCTTTTCTTTCATATTTCAACATTTCCCAAAGCATCTTTTCAGCCTATGATCCAAAACTCAAATCGGAAGCACTTAACTCATCTGCAGTGTGAATTTTCTGTGCTCAAAAGTGACCTTAGCCCTCATATATTTGACACACATATTCTTTGATGTGACTCATACTTTTAATTTTTTTAAAATTTTATTTTATTTTTAAACTTTACAAAATTGTATTAGTTTTGCCATATATCAAAATGAATCCACCACAGGTATACATGAAAATCTGTGGTTCCATTGATGTAACTGGAACTGATCATACCTCTTGATCAAGTCATTTCCTATTGCATGCATCTTACCTGATTTTTCTCTAGGCAAGATAACTCTCCTTGATATTTCATGTTGTTTTATAAATTCCTTGTAATAGAATCATTGATGCCAGTGGTGTTTGTTCAGAGCCTAGGAGTAGGGGTGAACAGCTTGCAATTTCAATTAAAGCCAGTTTTCAGGTATATATATTTTCATGCATAACTCTTTCTTCCACCTACATTTGCAAAAATCATCTTATAAGGGTCTGATGTCAGAGAGACAGAGTCAAGCAGTGAGGAAGTAGAGTAAAAGGGCAATTTATCTTGCAAAATATATCCTTGCTTGTGGTCTGCATAAGAGAGGGGAACTGCTAATTTATTTTTTTCCTGCAGTCATTCACAGATGGGCAGGGTTTACTGAGGCAGGACATTATGTATAATTATAGCTATGGACAGTATTCCTTTAGTAATTACAATAAGAAAGCAATGAAAACCAAAAGTTAAAGTAAAAGAAACAGATCCAGCCTCAGGTCAGATTTGCCCCTTAACTGTCACAATTCCCCACTGTCATGTCTATTCCACCATCCTGCGGGATACGTAGCGACTATCACTCTTAGCTGTTTCCTGCTGTGAAGGAGTGATAAGGGGTGATCACGGAATGGAATTGATCAGCATTGCACAAAGAGTCTTCAGTTCTGAATTATTTGGGTCTGATGCTATGTTGTTCAATAGAACAGAATTCGGAGAAGGCAATGGCACCCCACTCCAGTACTCTTGCCTGGAAAATCCCATGGACGGAGGAGCCTGGTAGGTCACAAAGAGTCGGACACGACCGAGCGACTTCACTTTCACTTTTCACTTTCATGCATTGGAGAAGGAAATGGCAACCCACTCCAGTATTCTTGCCTGGAGAATCCCAGGGATGGGGGAGCCTGGTGGGGCACCGTCTATGGGATCGCACAGAGTCAGACATGACTGAAGCGACTTAGCAACAACTTAGTAGCAGAACAGAATTAAACAAGTGGTCTAGAAAGCAGTGGTTTTTCCAACTCAAGACAGCAAAGTAGAAGGACATGCACTCACCTTCTCCTGCAAGAATTCCAAAATATTGCAAAAGCAATACAATATTGTAAAGTTAAAAAATAAAATAAAATAAATAAATATTAAAAAAGAGTTATTATTAAAAAAAACGCCAAAATTGCAACTCATTGATGAACAACTATTGACAGGAGGATATTGGATCCCACCAAAAACAAACAAAAACATTCAAGGGCAAAGGAGAAGCCCCAACACGGCAATAGGAGGGATGAAATAGCATCAAACCCCATACCTGCCAGAGATGCTCAGTAGCCTCAATAAAACATTGTGCACACCAGGAGCCAGAGATTCTACAAGAGATTGGGCCAAACATGCCTTTGAGTATATGAGTGTCTTCTGTTGTGTCATGGGTCAGTGGTGGCCTGCCATGGGCACAGGGGCTCTGGCTGTAGCAGACCTGGAAAGTCAGAGTGTGGCACAAATGCTCTTGGAGGAGGTCGCCATTACACCCACCATAGAGTCATCCAGCAGACAACCCACAAACTGAAGAACAACTATATCAAAGAAGCTATTGCACTGTTGCAAAAATTCTAGGCCCCATGATAGATTCCCCAGCTTGGAGACCTGGCAAAGGGATTGAGAACCCCCACGGAATTTGACTTTGAAGACCAGTGGGATTTGATTACAGAATTTCCACAGAACTGGCAAAACAGAATCTTGGAAGGCACAACTGAAACCTTGTGCACACTAGTGTCGAGAGAGTGTGTAATTTCTTTGGTTCTGTCTCACTGTAACAGATTTGAAACAGTGGACCAATGTTAGAGCTTGGTTACAGCTCAGAGTTTTATTCAGCAAACAAAAGATAATACACTCTTGATGCTTGAGGACAGGCTGACCCCAAAGGAGAGGCCTCAATCCATCTTGGCTTCCTCTTTTTATACATTGTCTCCCCACTCCCCCCCCCCCCCCCCGCCCCCATGACTGCCTGAGCCTACCATTTGCAAACTGGGCTAGTCAAGAAGGGGGTGTGTTTGTTCAACCTGAAGTTCTCACTCCAATCCATGGATTTTATTTTGTTCCATTTTCACGGGCTTTTCCCTTTCTTTGTCTTTTAGCCACCAATATTTTGGACTCCTCTTTCCTGTTCTAACTATCTAACATCCTCCCATCAAGAGGGGGGAAGCACAATTCTTTGGGAATAGTGATGTTGAGGTCTCAGAATCCTTACAGCAGTGTCCATCTAAAGGTGAGTGATAGATATTTTCTGTGGTCGGGAGAAGTTTTATGTATCCTTGTTGAACTAGAACTGCATTTTGTAGCTTGTTGATCTGGACAGAGGAGGAATCATCAGAAGTATCAATATGGTGATAACAGGAATTAGTAGGGACATTAGCCCATTCCAAATACCCCTTCACCAGGAGAAGTATCCCCCAAAGAGAGTTTGTAGCAATGCTGAGGACTCCCCTGCTCATTCTTTGAGATTCTGTAGGATCTGATTTTTTTTTTTTTTTTTTCTTGAGGACTGTGAGACTTTCTTTAACTTGGCTGGAGGTATTTACCCAGAAGCAACATGTCTCATTCAAGATGGCTCAAGTCCATCCTTGTTCAGGGATCAGGAGATCTATCTCCTATTTTGTAGTACAACGCTTCCCAAGCTGTGTTGCCTCTTTAAAGTTATCCTGAGAAAGTTTATCCCCAGAAACAATTTGGGGGGTGTTCATTAGAATGACACTAATTTGTAGTCCTGAATGATGTGAGATCTTCCAGGAGCTCACCAGTGTCCTCTTCTATTTTCTTTCATGGCTTGACTCGTGATTAGTGAATCCAGGAGTCATTCCCTGGTACTTTGACTGCTGTGGGGGTAGAAAGTATTACAGGGTAGGAGCCTTTCAATGTGGGCTGGAGTGGAGAATTTGGGGACCCATCTTTCCAGATTTTAAATAGGACTTGTGTTCCTGGAGCATATAGTGGTAGCCCTTCAGAATCTTTTGGGTCCTGGTTGGCACCCCATAAATATATTTCTTGTTGGAATTGCCCAATGGCCATGGTATAAGACCAGAGGGTCTGAGTCTCTGGATCTAGGAAGATGTCATTGATATAAGTAAAAAGTCTCCCATATAGCATCTCATAAGGGCTAAACCCCCCCGGAGAAGGAAATGGCAACCCACTCCGGTATTCTTCCCTGGAGAATCTCATGAACAGAGGAGCCTGCCAGACTACAGTCCATGGGGTCACAAGAGTCAAAAACAACTTAGTGACTAAACCACCACCAGTAAGCACTAAGACCAACCTGTTCCCTAGGGGCAATTTGGGTGTGGAGGAAAGCCAATGGTAAAGCCTCCTTCCATCGGAGGGAAGTCTCCTGGGTTACCTTTTTTATTGTTGATTTTAAGAATTCGTTGGCTCTTTCTACTTTTCCTGAAGACTGAGGCCTCCAGGAAGAATGGAGGTAATAAGTAATGCCCGAAGGTTTAGAGGCTCCTTGGTGACCTCAGAAGTAAATGATATCTCATTGTCAAGTTGTAATGACCTGGGCAGGCCAAATCTCACAATGATTTCATGGAACAGTTTGCTTGTTTGTTTACTATCTCCTTGGCCTTCTCAGTCCAGGTGTAAAAACCTTCAATTCACCCTGTGAATGTATCTGTCATGACTAGTAGATATTTATACCCTTTAGAAACTAGCATCTGGGGGAAGTCCATCTGCCAGTGCTCTCCTGGGTAGGTCCCATGATATTGGATGGGCTGGGCCAGCTGGGGTCTTCGAGCTCCTTGCAGGTTGTTTAACTGATGAATGGGACAAGAGGAGAGCACTTGCCTTGTAGTTATTTGGAGGCCTGTTTCTCTGAAGGACCTTTCTAGTAATCTTTGGAGGGCCTTGTCCCCCTATTAGTGGCGGCATGTCAGGAGTTAACTAACTTCCATTGGAAGTTCTGAGGCAGAAAAAAAAAGGAGTCCCTCCTTTTGGAACACCTCATATGATCTTGAAAGCTTCACTCTTAACTTTAAGAGTCTCGCCTTCAGTATATGAAGGTGTTTCTAGCAAATTAGTCTGTGGGACTAAAGTGGCAACCTCTATTAGGCCATTGTCCTGTAATGCTGTTCTCTTAGTTGCCTGATCAGCTGCTTAGTTCCCTCGTGCCACTTCCATGCTCCCTTTTTGGTGTCTTTACAATGCGAGACTGAAACCTCAGGGGGGGAGATGGACTGCCTCTAAGAGCTAAAGGATTTGATCACCATGTTTGATTGGGGTCCCTAGGGTGGTCAACTGGCCTCCTTCTTTCCAAATAGCATCATATGCATGTAGCACCAGAAAGGTATACTTGGAGTGGTCACATATAAATGATCCGTGTAAATGGCTACTCTTTTTCCTTTTCCCAGCTCTAAAGTTCAAGTGAGGGCTATGAGCTCAGCCAACTGGGCTGAAGTACCTGGTGTGGCTCAGAGGTTACAGCATCTGCCTCCAATGCAGGAGACCTGGGTTCGATCCCTCAGTCGGGAAGATCCCCTGAAGATGGAAATGGTAAACCACTCCAGTATTCTTGCCTGGAGAATCCCATGGACGGAGAAGCCTGGTAGGTTACAGTCCACAGGGTCACAAAGAGTCGGACACAACTGAGCGACTTCAATTTTTACCTGGTGACAAAGGTTTAGCCTCTATGGTCTCAAAATCAGAGACTACCACATATCTGGCTTTTCTTTTTCCATCTAAGACAAAGCTGCTTCCATCAGTGTACCAGATTTCCTCAGGATTGGTCAGAGGATTTTCTGACAACCCTCTTGGGATTTTGTCCAATGCTCCAAAGTTTCTAGGCAATAGAGAAAGGGGAGAGAGCCCTCAGGGGTAGGCAAGAGGGTAGCTGATTTAAGAACCTCACAAGGGGATATAGCCAGGCCTGGATTTTCCATCAGCACTACTTGATATCTGAGGATCCTTTGATCAGACATCCATAAATGGCCTCTCCCATTCAGGAGTTGTTTCACTTGGTGGCTGGTAAAAATAGTTATTTTGCCTTCAAGAGAGAGTTAAAGTATCTTCTATCAGGACTACAATAGCTGAAAGCTTTCAAAGGCAGGGAGGCCAGACTTGGGCAGTTGGGTCGAGCCTTTTGGATTAGAAAGATACAGGCTGGGGCTCAGGTCCCAATCTTTGAGTTAACACTCTCAAGGCTATCCCTTCCTTTTCGTGGACCTATAATTGAAATGCTTTTCCTGGGCCTGGCAACCTCAAGATGGGTGCTTGACCTAAGAATTCTTTTAGTGTAGCCTCTGCCTCCTTTTGAGGAGTTCCCCACATCAGTAGGATTAAATCATCCCGTCCCTTCAAGTTTTCATATTAAGGCTGAATAATTAGACCATAGTTGGGTATCCAGATTCTACAATACTTGGTTGGCCCCAGGAAAGCTCACAGTTGTTTTCAAGTCATGGGGTGGGGGGAAGGGGGGAGGACTCCTTGTACTCAGTCAGAGGACAGCCTCCTGTACCCATGCATAATCTGAACTCGCAGGTAAGTGACTTCTGTACCTTTGTCTTAGAATGGGAGACTTTAATGCCCTCTCTGTCAAAAATTTAGAACCTCAGTTGCACATCATTGGGCATTTTTCTCATCTGGAGAGCAGATCAGTAGGTCATCTACATATTGTAATATTTTCCCATTAGGTCTCAGGTCCAGATTTAGCATATACTGGCTAAGAGCCTGTCCAGACAAGTGGTGGCTATCTCTGAACCCCTGAAGTAATACTGCCTCACTCATTTGTGGTGTTTTTCTCCTGGAACCTCCCACTTGAAGGAAAAAAGATATTGGGAGTATTTAACCCGTGGTATGCCAAAGAATGCATCCTTAAGATCCAGGACTCTAAACCACTTGGCACTGGGTGGGATTTCTGCCAAGATTACATAGGGATTGGGTACTGTGGGATGGACGGGGACTACAGCTTCACTTATCATTTGGAGACTTTTAACCCATCACCAGGCCCCGTTCTTTTTCTTTACGGGACAGATCAGGGTGTGGCCTGACGAATTGGTGGGGACCAATAGCCCACAAGCAGGGATTTTATTTATTAGAAGCTGTAGTCTTTCACAATCTTTTCTTCTGAGGGTGTATTATTTCCATTTTGGAAACCAAGTGGAAACCAAATGGGACTTTGTCCCAATGTTCCAAAACATAATCCTCATTAGACAATGATGACAAGTTCAGCTTGGTGGGCTCATCTAGGATTCCCAGGAATCTCCTGTTCCCACACATGGGGGTTAATTTTGTCCTCCCATAATTCTTGGTCCCTCCCTTTTGGAGAGGGTATAATAGGTTCCTCAGTAGTAACCAGAAGCTGTAGGGCTCTAGGGGCTAAAAAGCTTCACATCACAAGGGTGGCCCCAAGCTTAGTGAGTATATATTTTCCCAATAAGGGAGTAGGACACTCAGGGACCACCAGAACATCGTGGTGGCGGGGGTGGGGGGGGGTTGTGTGTGGAATATTTATCCATCCCAGCAACAAAGAAGTGCTCTGATAAATCTTTTTTTGTAACTTTTTTTTCCTGTAGTACCCAAAATGGTACAGGTTTGGGAAGAGAAGGCTCCAGAGTAGGAGGTCAGGACAGAATAGGTAGCCCCTGTGTCAACCAAGAAATTCTCAGACCTACCTGCCACATCCAGTTGCACCTTTGGCTCCTGTAATGGTTATCTGTGATAGGCAGCCAGGCTGGAACAGGCCACTTTGGTCCTGTTGAACCATAGTGAGAGAAGGCTTATCACTTGACCTTGAGGCTCTTGGGTTCCAAGGGCAGAGTGTCACCCAACGTCCCAGCAGATGGAATCTGTAGCAAGCCATATTTTAGGTGACTTGCCATAGTTTGGAAACTCTTTGGCTCAATGTCCCACTTGCCTACAGATTAGGCATTTGCCTCATGCCTTGTCCTTCAAGGACTCAAGGTTTGTCATAAGGGTTCCCTGGAGGGTGGCCAGCATCTGGGCATGCCTTGTCTCTCCCTCTCTCCCTTTCCTGTGCCTTGGCTTTCCTCTCCTGTTCTCTCTTATAAAATATATTGGTGGCTGTCTGGACCACCTCATCTAAAGAGGCAACAGGGTCCTGCTGCTGTAGCTGTTGTAACTTTGTCCTGATGTCTGATGCACAGATATGGGGAGGGAGGAGGGACAAGGGTTCAGGATGGGGAACACATGTATACCTATGGCGGATTCATTTTGATATATGGAATTTGTCCTTTAAAATCACCTGTCCCTCATAAGAGTCTAAGTCCATATTGGTAAACTTTTGGAGGTCCTCTTTTAGCTTTTGTAGAAAGACAATGGTGTTCGCACTGGGATCCTGAATTATTGCTAAGACTGGGCATACCACCACAACTAATAGACTTCCTTCTATTTTCATGGGTGGGCTTCCTTAAGGGTGAGTCTTTCTGAGGCTTATCCTACCCAGTAGTGGTGCAACCTGAGAGCCAGGAAAACCTAGATCAGGGTGCAGGTCCCCAGGCAGGTTGAGGTTTGACAACCTCCTGAAGAGCAAATCCCCAGGCAGGTAGAGGCAGGTCAACCTCCTGGGACACCAGGCTGGAGTTGGGCATCCCCAAAGTCTCCAGCGTGACTAGTGCTGGGAATGATTAAGGGGTTGTAATTTTAACTAATTGCTGGTTTGTCCACCACGGGTGGGAGTAGATACCATGATGCAAAGCAATCCGAATCTGTGCACTCAGACTGGGAACATGGAGAAATAGCCATAAACCTTATCCTCTTATTGCTCAGAGATAATATAAGTAACTGATTTCCTCCCTTAGTCCTCCATAAGAACAGTTTAGGGTGTCTCCAATGGTAAACATTTCATTGTCATAGACCCAGTCTAGGTTATAACAGAAGCAATGATAAATTAGCGGGTTATCTGGTCCTGTTAGGGGTATTAAGAGTATTTTAATAATAAGCTGGGTGAAGAGATGTTGCCTACAGAGGAGAAAGGGTCCTTGTTGTAGGAGTTAGTAAGTGGCTTAATTGATAAGAGGAAACAGACAAGATATTCCATAAAAGTAGAGTGGAGATTTGAGCCAGGGGTATGTTTGTAATTTTTGGAGAAGGGTGGAAGTATTCAAGCCCAAAAGGCCTACAGGGTTAAACCCCAAAGTGGCAAACATTGTCCCTGGAAGCCCAATTGCCCTTGAAGGGATGCCACCAACAGATGGACTTCTAGCAGGCACACAGTGCCTGCCACCCACCCTAGCGGGTTCACTGAGAGATGGTGTTGTCACACATGTAGGAAACATGGAAGATGAAGGCCTCTAGTGCGATTGGATATTATACAGTATTTTCTTCCCAAGGGTCAGCTATTTTCTGGTTGTTCCACCAGAAGGTTGTAGATTCAACGTTGTGGACCTGGATGGGGCTCATGAAAAGAGCATGAAACAGGAGGGAAGGGGGCAGGGCGCAACTTTTGAAAGAATAACATAGCCCAAGGAGATAACATAAACTGATTAAAATAAAATACTTCCAAAATGGCTGACAAGTGGGCTTCAATTAAACCTTGATCCTCAATCTGCAAGCTAAATGACATGCCCAGAGGCTCCATGACAGTTCCAAGGCTCTATCAAAAGACCAAGTAGTGGTTGGTTCCCCAATTGTTGGAATGATCTTCCTACTCATTACCATATGAAATGACTCAGTCCATAAAAACTAACCATACCACATTTCATGGTTGCCAGTCAACTTATGTAATGACCCACATCCTGGAGTGTGTTTCTTTCTGAATCTGAACAAACCCACGTCTTACCTATGGCTGTGTCTCTTAGTGAATTATTTCAACAATGAGAAAACAAGAACCTGAGATTCATTAGGTCCTGAAACCAGGCACCATGGATTTTGGCTTGATTTGAGTCCCTGCCATGTAGGTTCATGTCCCAATCTTAGGTAAATGGTTTCAATCACAATTTTCAGAAATAGAAAGTGGAAGCCCTGCCAGATACTTTTTAAACAGCAGCATAGATGGAGAGAGGATCTGAAGGATGGGAGGAAAAAGCTGCGGGAAGAGCATGCCAAGGAATCTCTTTCATAATCTGCCAGAAAGCTGCTAAATAATTGACCTGTACCCACAGGTTTCATTACCCTGATCCTTGGCACAAAGGGGATTAAGGATAGAAGAACCATCATCTGCTTGGGCAACAGTTACTAGGGCACAGCAGATAGAGTAGCCTTTGGGACACACTGTGGAGCAGCCGCTGTCAGTGTCTTTCAATTGTAACCACTGCCACTTCCTTTTCACAGTGGGTTCGAGGAGACAAAAAATGAAAGATCATAAAGGAAATAAGATTTTGTTAGTCATATATCTTTCCAGCCATAGAGGTGAGGTCTTCCTACCTTAACCAGAGGTCTTCTGGAATCTGAGACTGACCTACATGAACTTTCTCCCAGATTAGCTTTTGGATTAAAGATTTACTGAGCATGGCCCACCCATCAGAGCAGGACCCAGCTTCCCCCACAGTCCCTACCATCAGGAAACTTCCGCAAGCCTCTTATGCAGAGGGTAGACAGAATGAAAACCACAATTACAGAAAACTAAGCAAACTGATCACATGGATCATTTATAACTCAATGAAACTATAAGCCATGCCATGCAGGGCCACCCAAGAAGTAAGAAGAGGTGGCAAGAATACACAGAAGAACTATACAAAAAAGATCTTCATGATCCAGATAACCACGATGGTGTGATCACTCACCTAGAGCCAGACATCCTGGAATGCGAAGTCAAGTGGGCCTTAGGAAGCATCACTATAAACAAAGCTAGTGGAGGTGATGGAATTCCAGTTGAACTATTTCAAACTCAAAAGATGATGCTGTGAAACTGCGGCAATCAATATGCCAGGAAATATGGAAAACTCAGCATTGGCCACAGGATTGGACAAGGTCAGTTTTCATTCCTATTCCAAAGAAAGCAATGCCAAAGAATGTTCAAACTACCACAAAATTGCAGGCATCTTGCACACTGGCAAAGTAATGCTCAAAATTCTACCAACCTAGGCTTCAGCAGTACACGAACTGAGAAATTCCAGAAGTTCAAGCTGAATTTAGAAAAGACAGAGGAACCAGAGATCAACATCTATTGGATCATAGAAAAAACAAGAGAATCCCAGGGGAAAAAAAAAATCTACTTTATTGACTACATCAAAGCCATTAACTGTGTGGATCAAAATAAACTGCAGAAAATTCTTAAAGGGATGGGAATACTAGACCACCTTACCTGCTTCTTGAGAAATCTGAATGCAGGTCAAGAAACAACATTTAGAAACGAACATGAAACAATGGACTGGTTCTCAATTGAGAAAAGTGTACATCAAAGCCTTATACTTTCACTCTGCTTATTTAAGTTATATGCTGCTGCTGCTGCTGCTGCAGTGTACATCAAACAAAATGCTGGGCTGGATGAAGCACAAGCTGAAATCAAGATTTCCAGGAGAAATATCAATAACCTCAGAGAAGCAGATGACATCACCCTTACAGTGGAAAGTGAAAAGGAACTAAGAAGACTCTTGATGAAAGTGAAAGAGGAGAGAGAAAAAGCTGGCTTAAAACTTAACTCTCAAAATATACAGATCATGGCATCTGATCCTATCACTTCATGGCAAATACATGGCATAGCAATGGAAAAAGTGAGAGACATTTTTGTTGTTGTTGGAATCCAAAATCACTGCAAATGGTGGCTGCAGCCATGAAATTAAAAGATGCTTGCTCCTTGGAAGTAAAGCCATGACAAAATGAAACAGCATATTAAAAAGCAGAGACATTACTTTGCCAGCAATGGTCTGTCTAGTCAAAGCCAGAATTTTTCCAGTAGTCATGTATGGATTTGAGAGTTTGACCCTAAAGAAAGCTGAACACTGAAGAATTGATACTTTTTAACTGTGGTATTCGAGAAGATTCTTGAGAGTCCCTTGGACTGCAAGGAGATCCAACCACTCACTCCTAAAGGAAATCAGTTCTAAATATTCATTGGAAGAACTGATGCTGAAGCTGAAGCCCCAAAACTTTAGTTACCTGATGCTAAAAACTGACTCATTGGAAAAGACCTGGGAAAGTCTGAAGGTAGGAAGAGAAGTGAATGACAGAGGATAAATTGGCTCAATGGCATCACAGACTTGAAGGACCTGAATTTGAGCAAGATCTAGGTGTTGGTGATGGACAGGGAAGTCTGGCCTGCTGTAGTCCATGGGGTCACAAAGTGTCAGACACACTGAATGATTGAGCTGAACTGATAGAGCAGTGGGTTTTTGAACCTTTATAAGATTATTTTTGCTCTTCAAAAAGGATAAGTGTTAAGATTGCATTTTCCTTAAAGATGAAGGAGAGTGGGTCAATCTACTTGGTTATCCTGTACTACTAACAACACTGTTCTTTATACTGTTGACTAAAAAATAAAGTCACAGCCTAAAAGTAGAGTTATTTTATTTGATGGGAACGTTTTTGACATTCTGGGAGACAGCATCTCGGTAGCTCTGAGAAAACTGCTCCAAAGAAGCATTAATGTTAATCAGGATATGTACAGATTTTTAACAAAGGGAGCAGGCAGTCTTAACATCAAAGATCAAGTATCAATTTAAGGAATTTAGCATTTTATGTGTGGGAAAATACAAGACTCTGGGTTCACTGAATTCATTCCTTTCATATGCAGCTCAACTATCTGGGGCCAATCCTGTTTCTTCAATTACCTTGCTTTTTGCATTCCCCCAGCTCCTCAGCAGTCACCATGGAGAGTGGCAGTGAGGCAGAAATTGCTAAACAGTGTAGGTCCCTGAGACCTTGGTTCTTTTTATTTCAATGGTTTACTTCTCAAGTAAAGAACTCACTTTATGAACTTAAAACTATACTCTTTGTTCCATCTTCCAGGCTTTCAGAGCAATACTTCCCTAATCTGGTAAATCAGAAAACATTCAGACCCAAGACAAGACAATCATTAACTGCTATCCAGCTTATCAAGAAGAATACTAAGTGAACCATTAACTCTTAGCCTATACATGTGATCCCTAAATAATGGTCTGTAGTCATGAGAAAGGGTCGAGGGATGGCAACTCAGTGTGTGGGGAAACTGAAAAACTGGGGACCAAAGGGAGTCATAAAGATGTCACATTGGACACGGTAGTTTTTAAATTAATTGGTTAGAAATTACATATGTTGAAATGGGATGTACAGATCAATACTAGTAAAGAAATAAACTCCTATAATTCCCACCTATTAAGGCACTCCACCTTGACAGAGCATCTGTACTGAAAGCTTTACACCCTCTCGCTCTAAAGTAAACTGCTTGCCTGCTTTTGTGAGTGTTTGTGTTTTCATGAAATTCATTCATTGGATCTATGAACAAGAATTTAAATTCCCATTTCAGCACCACCAGCTAGACTGCAGTTTTGGGAGCCCTCATTCATATTTGGAGGGCAGAAATCAATGATGGCTGTGACATTTCTTCATTAATATTGTGGGAGATATTCCTTTCACAATACACACAGTTATATTTATTGCTTGCTAATATAACTTTACTCTGAATAGAAATATTCACATAAATTTGAATTTTAGTGTACTACTCTAAAAGATGGTTCTATGTTTTTCAGTGAAAATGTAACCATGTTCAATATATATATATATATATATATATATATATATATATATATATATACCACATGACTTGGGAATATGGTTATGATTATCTAATTCTATACAGTCAGATCACATCAGATCAGTCACTCAGCCGTGTCCGACTTTTTGCGACCCCATGAATCGCAGCACGCCAGGCCTCCCTGTCTATCAACACCTCCCAGAGTTAACTGAGACTCATGTCCAGCAAGTCAGTGATGCCATCCAGCCATCTCGTCCACTGTCGTCCCCTTCTCCTCTTGCCCCCAAACCCTCCCAGTATCAGGGTCTTTTACAATGAATCAAAACTTCGCATGAGGTGGCCAAAATACTGGAGTTTCAGCTTTAGCATCATTCCCTCCATAGAAATCCCAGGGCTGATCTCCTTCAGAATGAACTGGTTGGATCTCCTTGCAGTTCAAGGGACTCTCAAGAGTCTTCTCCAACACCACAGTTCAAAAGCATCAATTCTTCAGCACTCAACCTTCTTCACAGTCCAACTCTCACATCCATACATGACCACAGGAAAAACCATAGCCTTGACTAGATGGATCTTTGTTGTCAAAGTAATGTCTCTGCTTTTGAATATGCTATCTAGGTTGGTCATAACTTTCCTTCCAAGGAGTAAGCGTCTTTTAATTTCATGGCTGCAGTCACCATCTGTAGTGATTTTGGAGCCCAGAAAAATAAAGTCTGACACTGTTTCCACTGTTTCCCCATCTATTGCCCATGAAGTAGTGGGACTGGATGCCATGATCTTGGTTTTCTGAATGTTGAGCATTAAGCCAACTTTTTCACTCTCCTCTTTCACTTTCATCAAGAGGCTTTTTAGTTCCTCTTCACTTTCTGCCATAAGGGTGGTGTCATCTGCATATCTGAGGTTATTGATATTTCTCCCGGAAATCTTGATTCCAGCTTGTGCTTCTTCCAGCCCAGCGTTTCTCATGATGTACTCTGCATATAAGTTAAATACACAGGGTGACAATATACAGCCTTAACGGACTCCTTTTCCTATTTGTAACCAGTGTGTCGTTCCATGTCCAGTTCTAACTGTTGCTTCCTGACCTGCATACAAATTTCTCAAGATGCAGATCAGGTGGTCTGGTATTCCCATCTCTTGAATAATTTTCAACAGTTTATTGTGATCCACACAGTCAAAGGCTTTGGCATAGTCAATAAAGCAGAAATAGATGTTTTTCTGGAACTCTCTTGCTTTTTCCATAATCCAGTGGGTGTTGGCAATTTGATCTCTGGTTCCTCTGCCTTTTCTAAATCCAGCTTGAACATCAGGAAGTTCACAGTTCACATATTGCTGAAGCCTGGCTTGGATAATTTTGAGCATTACTTTACTAGCGTCTGAGATGAGCGCAATTGTGCGGTAGTTTGAGCATTCTTTAGCATTGACTTTCTTTAGGATTGGAATGAAATCTGACCTTTTCCAATCCTGTGGCCACTACTGAGTTTTCCAAATTTGCTGGCATACTGAGTGCAGCAGTTTCACAGCATCATCTTTCAGGATTTGGAATAGCTCAACTTGAATTTCATCACCTCCACTAGCTTTGTTCATAGTGATGCTTTCTAAGGCCCACTTGACTTCACATTCCAGGATGTCTGGCTCTAGGTTAGTGATCACACCATCGTGATTATCTGGGTCATGAAGATCTTTTTTGTACAGTTTTTCTGTGTTTTCTTGCCATCTCTTCTTAATATCTTCTGCTTCTGTTAGGTCCATACCATTTCTGTCCTTTATCGAGCTCATCTTTGCATGAAATGTTCCTTTGGTATCTCTGATTTTCTTGAAGAGATCCCTAGTCTTTCCCATTCTGCTGTTTTCCTCTATTTCTTTTCACTGATTGCTGAAGAAGGCTTTCTTATCTCTTCTTGCTATTCTTTGGAACTCTGCATTCAGATGTTTATATCTTTCCTTTTCTCCTTTGCTTTTTGCTTCTCTTCTTTTTACAGCTGTTTGTAAGGCCTCCCCAGACAGCCATTTTGCTTTTTTGCATTTCTTTTCTATGGGAATGATCTTGATCCCTGTCTCCTTTACAATGTCACAAACTCAGTCCATAGTTCATCAGGCACTCTATCTATTAGATATAGGCCCTTAAATCTATTTTTCACTTCCAGTGTATAATCATAAGGGATTTGATTTAGGTCATACCTGAATGGTGTAGTTGTTTTCCCTACTTTCTTCAATTTAAGTCTGAATTTGGCAATAAGGAGTTCATGGTCTGAGCCACAGTCAGCTCCTGGTCTTTTTTTTTTTTCTGACTGTATAGAGCTTCTCCATCTTTGGCTGCAAAGAATATAATCAATCTGATTTTGGTGTTGATATGAACATGTATTTTGATATTTATATGAATTTAATAGTTTAAATTCAAGAGGCCAAAGCTAGCACTGAAAAAATTTCACAAAAGTTAAAACACAATACTGAAACAGATATGCCAACATATGTAGCATCACTAATAAAAAATTACTGAAACATTAGGATAAAAATTAAATACTGATTAATGCACCAAATTGAAATATATATATTTATAATTTCACAGATTATCACTCCTGCTTTCACATTGCTTTTAAAAGTGTGAAATGGTACACTCTTTTGAAGGGCTATTTGACTGCATTATCAAAAGCTATATATCTATGCTTGCTGGTTCTCTAAGAAGTATCCCTCTGGGAATTACTCTAAGAATATAATCCAATATAGGAAAAAAGATTTAGACATAATGATCCTGAAAGCATATGCAATGGAACAAAGCAAAGATCAAATTCAGTTCAATTCTGTTCAGTTCAGTCACTCAGTCATGTCCAACTCTTTGTGATCCCATGAATCGCAGCATGCCAGGCCTCCCTGTCTATCACCAACTCCCAGAGTTCACTCAAACTCACATCCATCAAGTCCGTGATGCCACCCAGCCATCTCATCCTCTGTTGTACCCTTCTCCTCCTGCCCCCAATCCCTCCCAGCATCAGAGTCTTTTCCAATGAGTCAACTCTTTGCATGAGGTTGCCAAAGTACTGGAGTTTCCGCTTTAGCATCATTCCTTCCAAAGAACATGCAGGGCTGATCTTTAGAATGGACTGGTTGGATGTCCTTGCAGTCCAAGGGACTCTCAAGAGTCTTCTCCAACACCACAGTTCAAAAGCATCAGTTCTTTGGCATGAAAGTATTTTAAATATACTTTATAACACAATCAATAGATATTACCAGACAAATAAAGTAATCTTAAAAAGGAATAATCATAACTGAAATTATGTTAATAATTTATGTTAATAATGCTAGCTATGAAAATATGCAAAATGTTATTACATAGAGACCTAGAGATACAAATGACCACAATTTACAGCCAAAGATAGATATTTCTGTATTTCTATCTCTGCATTAACATTTTATTAAATAATATTTACTTTTAGATAAATATGTAACAAAATGTTTCTAATAGTCATCTCTGGATGAAATATTGATAGAGTGTGAATGCATGAGAGATGCTTTTTAATGTGTCTTTGTTTAACTAATAGATTTCCAAGTAAAATAAATATTAAGAAATATATGCTTCTTTTACCATTGCTAAAATGTATGTTTAATTTATTTGTAATAATATTTTTATGTTATGGACAGAAGTAAATTAAAAATTCTCCTTTTAATTACATTTAAAAGACATATATAAAAAGTATAAATTCAACAAATGAATTCAGCAATTTTGGAGACACGGGGAAATTAAGAAACAAAATACATTAACATCAGAATATGTGCCATTTCTATTATGCTCATAATTGACATTGTGATATGAAATACTTTATTCTCTACCCTCTACCAGTAAACAAGTCTTTTCCAATTGCACATTTCTGAGCCCAGGTGAAACTAAGCCATCTATTTGGAAAATATTAGCTACTTCCTCCCCAGTAAGCACTGGGGAACTGGAGGGATTTATGATGTGGCCATCCACCACATTGGCCATCTCTTACTGTAAACAAGGAATTAGTATCTGAAAAACAAAGAAAACAGGATCGGCCCCAGATAGCTACATGCATATGAAGGAAATGATTTCAGCAAGCCAAGACTCTTACATTTTCCTATACATCATTCATTAAATTACTCAGTCATGTTGAAGGAGGAAACAGACAGAACAGGCTCCATCTTGAAAGCAGGACTCCATCTTGGGTGGGACTGTGGACTTTGAGCTATATGCCCAGTATCTCTGAAACAACATACGAACTGGAAAACCAGGCCCCCTGGATGGAAGAACCCCAGGGCTCGTACGTAGACTCTCTGTGGCCTAAAAGAATACCCTAATTACCTGTGTAACTGAATAGAATAATAAATTCTATTATGCTTATTGGGGTATGACCACAGGCCTATTGATAACTGTCCACTGTTAACTACCTAGGATTAAGGCATATGAATCACGGGTTAACTTTGATTGTATCTTTCTTTTCCTTTGTTCAGACTAGTTTCAAGGAATTTGGGGAGGTGAGTTTGGGCATGTACACTTAGGGTGTATAAGGATTTTAGAAAAACTGGTCAGGGTCCTTGGCTAAGAGGAGACTCTGCCTTGGGCCCACCGGTGTCATAAACTCCACTATCTGTATTGTCCTTCTGAGTGAGTTTTTTTTTTTTTTTTTTTTTCCTTTTTCCCCAGAACGCATGGCTACAACATTTGGTGCATTGGCCAGGAAACTCCTCACTTCGAGGAGATAAGTCCCATTTGGGACTACTCCGAGGCCTGTGGCTCGAATCTTCTAGAGGGGAGAAGGCGCCTCGCCCTTCTGGAAGGATTCTGCTTCTCAATGCTCAGACCTTTCATGTTAGCAGGTAGTGGATGGCAGCAGGGGAACTGAGCGCTCAGGTGAGGAGGAACCCACCCAGTAGGGTGGAAGAGGGGGCCTGATCACTCCCCTGGGAGGGATTAGAAGGGGTACAGACCCACAGGAGCCTGGAATAGGCAGGTGGCAACGATTGCTTGGTACACAGGTTGACAAGCGTGTTAGGGCTTAGGGAGGAAATTTGTGAAGGTCATTTAGGAGGTGGTGTCCTTGCTGTCTTGGGGAAAATTATTACCACCTAATTGCCAGGGGATTTTTAGGAGAAGAAACTTGGTTTTTGTGTGCTTGTATTCTGCCCTCCCCAAGCAGGGGTCCCATCTGCTATGAAATTCTTGACCCCCTCGGAATTGTCAGGCTAGAAGGAGGGGTATACATAAGTGAGTACAAATTGGCTTTTCTGGAGATGGCCTGGGACATGGGATATTTAACCCATCCATATTTTATGACCCCACAGTCCCATGGCTCTTCTCCATACAAAATTGTGTATGGGAGGTCCCTTCTCATAATAAGACAGGTGTCAACAAATTTGCCTCAGGTAAGGGGAGATGAGATTTCCCAGCAGATGGAACAACTGGGTAAGGTAATAAATCAGATAACTAAGTTTGTACAAGAAAGGGTGCCATTCCCCCTTGGGGAACAGATTCATGAATTTGTGCCCAGGGATCAAGTGTGGTCAAGGACTAGAAACATGACTCCTTGGCCCCACATTGGAAGGGTACATATACTGTTGTTCTAACCAGCCCTACTGCAGTTAAAGTTGCAGGTGTCACTCCCTGGATCCTTCACATGAGGGTGAAGAGAGCATACCACACAGACCTGGAGGACGCCTAGCGGACTACACAAAAGGACCCTAATGATCCCCATGAAACCAAGATCATCTCAAAGAAGAAGAAAGAGATGAAGCTCTACAATCAACTGCTGCTACAAGGACTTGCTGGTTATCTTGAGATTAACCATAGTTTCAGTACAAAGAGGGACCTGTGCTATAATTAAAGTTGAATGTTGTGTATATGTTCCTGATTTATCTGGCTATATATCAGCCACCCTAGATGACATGAAAGGTCAGGTAAAAGTTATGTCTGATGATAATTTTCCTTTTTGGTCTTCAGTCCTAACTTGGGTGAAGGGTGATTGGTGGAAAACTATATTTACCATTGTTATAGTTGCCTTGATAGTTCTGCTTTGTGGACCCTTTATTTTACAAAGTATTGTGAACTTTGTAACACAAAGGTTGATGTCATTCTCCCAAACTGGAGGTCGGAGAGTCAGGGTGCAATATATCCCTAAGAATGATGCTCATACTATGAGTTAAGAGCATCAAGAGGGGGGAATGAAGGAGGAAACAGACAGAACAGGCTCCATCTTGAAAGCAGGACTCCATCTTGGGTGGGACTGTGGACTTTGAGATATATGCCCAGTATCTATGGAAATGGCATACCTACTGGAAAACCAAGCCCCCTGGATGGAAGAGCCCCAGGACTCATACCTAGACTCTCTGTTGCCTAAAAGAATACCCTAATTATCTGTGTAACTGAATAGAATCATAAATTCTATTATGATTATTGGGATATGACTACAGGCCTATTGATAATTGTCCACTGTTAACTACTACTAACTAGGCTTAAGGCATATGAATCATGGGTTAACTTTGATTGTATCTTTCTTTTCCTTTGCTCAGACTAGTTTCATGGAATTTGTGGAGGTGGGTTTGGGCACGTACACTTAGAGTGTATAAGATTTTTAGAAAAACTGGTCAGGATCCTTGGCTAAGGAGAGACTCTGCCTTGGGCCCACTGGTGTGATAAACTGCACTCCACTATATGTGGTGTCCTTCTGAGTGAGCTTTTTTTTTCCCAGAATGCGTGGCTACAACAATGTCCAATTCTTTGTGACCTCATGGACTGTAGCATGCCAGGTTTCTCTGTCCAAAACCAACTCCCAGAGTTTGCTGAAACTCATGTCCTTTGAGTTGGTTATGCCATCCGTTTTATCCTCTGTCATCCCCTTCTCTCCCTACCTTCAATCTTTCCCAGCATCAGGGTCTTTTCCAATGAGTCAGCCCTTCACATCAAATGGCCAAAGTATTGTAGCTTCAGCTTCAGCATCAGTCCTTCCAATGAATTTCAGGGTTAATTTCCCTGAAATTAACTGTGTGACTGATTAACTGAGTGACTGGTTTGAACTCCTTGCAGTCCAAGGGACTCTCAAGAGTCTTCTCCAACACCACAATTTGAAAGCATCAATTATTTGGTACTCAGTCTTCTATATGGTTCAAGTACATGACTACTGAGAAAAACATAGTTTTGACTATAGGAACTCTTTGTCAGCAAAGCAATGTCTCCACATTTTAGTATACTGTCTAGATCTGTCATAGTTTTTCTTCCAAGGAGCAAAAATTTCAAGGCTACAGTTACTGTCCACAGTGATTTTGGAGACCAAGAAAATAGTCTTTCATTGTTTCCATTATTTCTCCACTTGCCATGAAGTGATGGGACTGGATGCCATGATCTTTGTTTTTTGAATGTTCAGTTTTAATCCAGGTTTTTCACTCTCCTCTTTCACCCTCATCAAGAGGCTGCTTAGTTCCTCATCACTTTTCTATACCTGGAAGATCAATAAATATCTTCATGTGATAAATTTAGTTGTATCTCATTAATAATAATCTTTTAATATTCAGATTACCTGCCCTTTGGTGCAAACTTGTATATAGACTGGCTTTTCCCCTGCCTGTTCAGAATCTACTTTCTCAGATAACCTGATACTGTATCTTTGGCTCAAGTCCAAAACTTACCACCAAATAAGATCTAACTCAACTTTCAGGTTGTCCATATATATATATATATATATATATATATATATATATATATAATTTTTTTAGTTGACAGTATTTATTTAAAATGACAAGTTAAACTTCTAAAACACATTTGAAAAAATATATATGTAAATATTATATATATATGTAAATATTATATATATATATATATATATATATATATATATATATATATATCTGGAATAGCTCAGTTGGGAGAGCGTTAGACTGAAGATCTAAAGGTCACAAAGATCACGGCATCTGGTCCCATCATTTTATGGGAAATAGATGGGAAAACAGTGGAAACAGTGTCAGACTTTATTTTTTGGGTCTCCAAAATCACTGCAGATGGTGATTGCAGCCATGAAATTAAAAGACGCTTACTCCTTGGAAGGAAAGTTATGACCAACCTAGATAGCCTATTCAAAAGCAGAGGCATTACTTTGCCAACAAAGGTCTGTCTAGTCAAGGCTATGGTTTTTCCTGTGGTCATGTATGGATGTGAGAGTTGGACTGTGAAGAAAGCTGAGCACCGAAAAATTGATGCTTTTGAACTGTGGTGTTGGAGAAGACTCGTGAGAATCCCTTGGACTGCAAGGAGATCCAACAAGTCCATTCTAAAGGAGATCAGCCCTGGGTGTTCTTTGGAAGGAATGATGCTAAAGCTGAAACTCCAGTACTTTGACCACCTCATGTGAAGAGTTGATTCATTGGAAAAGACTCTGATGCTGGGAAGGATTGGAGGCAGGAAGAAAAGGGAACGACAGAGGATGAGATGGCTGGATGGCAGCACCGACTCGATGGACGTGAATTAGAGTGAACTCGGGGAGATGGTGATGGACAGGGAAGTCTGGCATGCTGCAATTCATGGGATCACAAAGAGTCAGACATGACTGAGCAACTGAACTGAACTAAAGTGATACATATATATCCACACACACACACACACAGAGTGTGTTGCTCTCCATTTGTTTTTAATGAGGAACAAGAGACATATATTAGAATGGTGGCTTAAAGAAAAAATAAAAAGAAAATGTTTATTCAAATGATTTCAGAAGCCACTAAAGCATCTGCAAAAAAATAAAAAAAAATAATAAAAAATAATAATAAAATAAATAAATAAATAAATAAAAGTAGTATCCACTTTGTATGACTAAACATTTGGTCATTTATTTTGTCAATTATAAATATAATTCACATTTTAAAGAGAAGAGCAAATGAATTTGACTATTGTATATAGCATCATATTAAAAGCCTGTACTTTAACTAAAACGAAATCAGCAATTACTTTAGAAACTAAGATAATATGGGTTTTATTTTATTTTAAATATTTGAGTGTAGAACATCTACACTACAATCAATCCCTACACTACAGGGATACCTACATTTTGGTATCCCTGATTAAGCCAATTACTCCTGAAATTATTTTTGCAATGAATCTTTGCTTAATCAGAACTTAACTGAGATGAAAATGAATAATTACAGTTGGAATAAAAAGGTAGTGTAATGAGTTAATATAAAGTATTAGGACTGCCAATGACTTTATAATGTTATTTTGGCTGATTTTTCATTAGTAGTATTTTTTTTTTTTTTTTTACGTAAAAGTACTGAAATATGTGAACTGTCTCATTCTCTATGTGAACCAATGAAGAAACAGGGCAAAATAAAACAAGTTTATATTATATGAGCAGACATTCTTTGGAGACTTCTATCTGAACTGAAACAAAGTTTATCTTAAAATTGATTATAGAACATTGGAATGAGAAAGCCATTAATAATTTCGATGAATCTGGAAAGCTAATTGCTGGGAGAAATATCAATAACCTCAGATATGCAGATGACACCACCTTTATGGCAGAAAGTGAAGAGGAACTCAAAAGCCTCTTGATGAAAGTGAAAGTGGAGAGTGAAAAATTTGGCTTAAAGCTCAACATTCAGAAAACGAAGATCATGGCATCCGGTCCCACCACTTCATGTGAAATAGATGGGGAAACAGTGGAAACAGTGTCAGACTTTATTTTTCTGGGCTCCAAGTTCACTGCAGATGGTGACTGCAGCCATGAAATTAAAAGACGCTTACTCCTTGGAAGGAAAGTTATGACCAACCTAGATAGCCTATTCAAAAGCAGAGACATTACTTTGCCAACAAAGGTCCGTCTAGTCAAGGCTATGGTTTTTCCTGTGGTCATGTATGCATGTGAGAGTTGGACTGTGAAGAAGGCTGAGCACCGAAGAATTGATGCTTTAGAACTGGTGTTGGAGAAGACTCGTGAGAGTGCCTTGGACTGGAAGGAGATCCACCTAGTCCATTCTGAAAGAGATCAGCCCTGGGATTTCTTTGGAGGGAATGATGCTAAAGCTGAAACTTCAGTACTTTGGCCACCTCATGCGAAGAGTTGACTCATTGGAAAAGACTCTGATGCTGGGAGGGATTGGGTGCAGGAGGAGAAGGGGACGACAGAGGATGAGATGGCTGGATGGCATCACTGACTTGATGGACATGAGTCTGAGTGAACTCTGGGAGTTGTTGATGGACAGGGAGGCCTGGCGTGCTGCGATTCATGGGGTCGCAAGGAGTCAGACACGACTGAGCAACTGATCTGATCTGATCTGGAAAGCTAATTATTCCTAGATCTTCTATTGTTTTCTATATGATAATATGAAATTTTCACCACTGAACAATAATAACTTTAACAGTATTCTTTTCATGTCTCCATATGTAAAGGATGCAGTCCTTCATAGTCTTATCTGGAAAAATGGTTTATTAATTAAAATATGTAAACTTGACAGATTGTTTAGGTAAACAAAATGAGGGTTAATTTCACATTCTAGTGAAAATGAAACTTTAGTCGCTCAGTTGTGTCCGACTTTTTGCGACCCCATGGATTTTAGACTGCCAAGCTCCTCCATCCATGGGATTTTCCATGCAAGAGTACTGGAGTGGGTTTCCATTTCCTTCTCCAGAGGATCTTCCAGATCCAGGGATTGAACCCGGGTCTCCCACATTGTAGGCAGATGCTTGTCTGAGCCACCAGTGAAGTCCCCACATTCTAGTAAGGTTATGCTCAAAATCCTTCAAACGAGGCTTCAGCACTTGAGAACTCCCTTATAAGGGAATAACTTCAGAGATAAAGACACATGTAAACTGAAAATGAAGGAAGGGAAAAAGGAAGTCAGTGGAAATGATTAAAAAAAAAATGGCAGTAGAAATACTCACAGCAGACAAAGTAAACTTTAAAAAAAAATTTATGGCAAAAGATAAAGAAGGAGATTATATGAAGATGAAGAGGTCAATGCAAAGAAAAGATACAATGCTTCTTAACATGTATACACCTAATATGGGAGAGCCTAACTATATAAAGCAAATATCAACAGACATAGTGGGAGAAACTGATATATGTCTACCACAAGAAAAAAGAAAAATCTCATATAAACCACCCAACCTATGCCTTAATGGAATAATAAAAAGGAGAAAAAGCCTGAAGTCAGCAGAAGGAAGGAAAGAATAAAGCTCAGAGAAGAAATAAATAAAATAGAGACTAAAATAAAGTTGTTGGTTTTTGTTGTTGTTGTTGTTGTTTAAAGATCAACAAAATTGACAAACCTTTAGCCAGGTTTATTAAGAAATAAAGAAAGAGGACCCAAATAAAAAATATGGAAAATGAGAGAGACATGACATGACAACATATATCAGAAAACCATAATAATCAAAAGAGAATACAAAGAACAATTATACACCAACAAATATGAAAGCCTAGAACTTTCTGCAAACATAATCTTACAAGACTGAATCAGGAAGGAATATATTCTCTGAATAGATGAATTGTTAGTAGCAAAATTGATTTTACAATAAATAAAGTCTAAGAAAACAAAATTCAAGGATCTGATAGTTCCTCTGGGAAATTATACCAAACATATAAGAAGCCTTGGAGCAGGAAATGGCAACCCACTCCAGTGTTCTTTCCTGGAGAATCCCAGGGACGGGGGAGCCTGGTGGGCTGCTGTCTATTGTCTCGCACAGAGTCGGACATGACTGAAGTGACTTAGCAGTATAAGAAGACTAACACCTATATTCTCAAACTATTAAAAAAAAAAAAAATGAAGAGGATCGGACACACCCTAATTAATTGTATGAAGTTATTTCCATGAAACCAAAATCATTCAAAGACACTATTAAAAAAAAATTAAAAGGCAAGCCAATCTCTTGGATAAACATAGATGCAAAAATGCTCAAAAACATTAGTTAAATTCAACAATATATACATTTTTTCATACACTATGAGCAAACGGGATTTATTTCAGTAATGTAAGGATGATTCAGTATTTGCAAAGCAATCACTGTGATACTCCACATTAAAAAAAATAAGGAAGACTAAAAGTCACATGACTATCTCAATATTCACAGAAAAGCATTTGACAAGTCAGCATCCATTCATGAAAAACATTAATCAAGTTTGGTATGTAGAGAACATATTTCAACATTTTAGAGGCCATTTGTGACAAACCCACTGCTAACATCATATTCAGTCATGGTGAAAAGATAAAAGCACTTCCTCTAATATCAACGACAATATAAAAATTCCCACCCTCACCACTTTTCCTTAACATAGAATTGGAAGTCTTATCCCCACAGCAATAAGAAAAGAAAAATAAAAAGCATCCAGATTGGAAGAGAAGGCGTTCAGTTCAGTTCAGTTCAGTTGCTCAGTCGTGTCCAACTCTGTATGACCCAATGGACTGCAGCAGGCCAGGCCTCTGTCCATCACCAACTCCTGGAGTTTACTCAAACTCATGTCCATTGAGTCTGTGATGCCATCCAACCATCTCATCCTCTGTCTTCCCCTTCTCCTCCTGCCCTCAATCTTTCCCAGCATCAGGGTCTTTTCAAATGAGTCACTTCTTCTCACCAGGTGGCCAAAGTATTGGAGTTTCAGCTTCAACATCAATTCTTCCAATGAATATTCAGGACTGATTTCCTTTAGTATGGACTGGTTGGATCTCCTTGCAGTCCAAGGGACTCTCAAGAGTCTTCTCCAACACCACAGTTCAACAGCATCAATTCTTCTGCATTCAGCTTTCTTTGTAGTCCAACTCTCACATGCATAAATAACTACTGGAAAAACCATAGCTTTGACTAGACGAACCTTTGTTGGCAAAGTAATGTCTCTGCTTTTGAATATGCTGTCTAGGTTAGTCATAACTTTTCTTCCAAGGAGTAAACGTCTTTTAATTTCCTGGTTTCAGTCATCATCTGCAGTGATTTTGAAGCCCCCCAAAAATAAAATCAGTCACTGGGTCCACTGTTTCCCCATCTATTTGCCCTGAAGTGATGGGACCAGATGCCATGATCTTAGTTTTCTGAATGTTGAGCTTTAAGCCAATTTTTTCACTCTCCTCTTTCACTTTCATCAAGAGGCTTGTCTTCACTTTCTGCCATAAGGATGGTGTCGTCTGCACATCTGAGGTTTTTTATATTTCTCCCAGCAACCTTGATTCCAGCTTGTGCTTCATCCAGCCCAGGGTTTCTCATGATGTACTCTGCATATAAGTTAAATAAGCAGGTGACAATACATAGTCTTGACATACTCCTTTTCCTATTTGGAGCCAGTCTGTTGTTATTTGTAAATTACATAATACTATATATAATCTTGGGCTTCCCTGGTGGCTCAGATGATAAAGAATCTGCCTATGATGCAGGAGACTCACGTTAGATCCCTGGGTTAGGAAGATTCCCCTGGAGAAGAAAACAGCAATCCACTCTAGAATTCTTGCATGGAGAATTCCATGTACAGAGGAACTTGGTGGGCTACAGTCCATAAAGTCACAAAGAGTTGGATACAACTGAGAGACAAACATTTTAACTTTCAAAGTCTCCATCACACACACAAAAAATAAATAATAATAATAAAATAACTGATTATTTAATAAAGTTACAGGATACAAGATTAATACAGGGGCGGTCCTAAGATGGTGGAGAAATAGGATGGGGAGATCACTTTCTCCCACAGACATTCATTAAAAGAACATTAAACGTTGAGTAAATTCCGCAAAACAACTTCTGAATGCCGGCAGAGGACATCAGGCACCCAGAAAAGCAGCCCATTGTCTTCAAAAGGAGGTATGAAAAAATATAAAAGACAAAAAAAGAGACAAAAGAGGTAGGGGTGTAGCTCCATCCCGGGAAGGGAGTCTTAGAAAGAGAGAAGTTTCTGAACACCAGGAAACACTCTCACTGCTGAGTCTGTGGTGAGCCTTGGAAGCACAGAAGGCAAAATAACAGGGATGAAAAATAAATAAATAATTAAAACTCACAGATTACAAGCCCAGTGGTAACTCCCCCAGTGGAGAAGCAGCGCAGATGCCTGCACCCGCCACTAGCAAGCAGGGGCTGGGCAGGGAGGTGCAGGCTGCATTGCTTAAAGTAAGGATCTGGCCTGAATCACCCGAGTGCAATCTGAACGAATTAACTTGGGCTAGCAAACCAGACTGTGGGATAACTATCATGTGAAAAACCAGCCCTAACCTAAGACACTGCCAGGCCCACACACAGAACAAAGCACTGAACAGAGATAGCCGGCTGCAGACCATCCCCCTCCGGTGACAGGCAGCCAGAGCTGGAAGGGGAAAATTGCAGCCCCAGAGAGACATTACCTACAAAACTGTAAGCAGGCTTCTTTGTTAACTAAGACTTCTTGGGGTTCTGGATGATCAACATCCACCTGAGAAGGTGCGCCGGTTGTATACCCAGAAAACCTAGCAGCAGGGACGGGGGAGGCGATAAGTCACAGCAACTGCACTTGCCAAACACCCCATCACCTGAGGTGCTCAGACCTGGGAAGGGCACAAAACGCAGGCCCAACTGAGTCTGCACCTCTGAGGACTACCTGAGTGCCTGAATCTGAGTGGCTTAGACCTGGGAGGTGCATGCAGCCCAGGGCCGGCATTGGACGGTTCCTGGTGGAGCAACCTAGAGTCTGAGCAGTGTGGGCCGGGAGGGTACACACGCCATGAGTAGGGGCAGGCCAGTGTGGCTGAGGCACTGCGAGCACATGCCAGTGTTATTTGTTTGCAGCGTCCCTCCCTCCCCACAGCGCAACTGAACAAGTGAGCATTAAAAAAAAAAAGTGTTCACCACTGCCCCCTTTGTGTCAGGGCGGAAATTAGACACTGAAGAGACCAGCAAACAGAAGAAGCTAAAACAGAGGGAACCGCCTTGGAAGTGACAGGTGCAATAGATTAAAACCCTGTCGTTAGTACTGACTACATAGGAAGGGGCCTATAGATCTTGAGAAATATAAGCCAGACCAAGGAACTATCTGAAAATAAACTGACCCCACAATACCCACAACAACACCAGAGAAAGTCCTAGATATATTTTTACTATTTTGAAGATCATTCTTTTTTTTTAATTAAAAAAAAAATTTAAGTCCTCTATTACTCCTTTAATTTTCACTTTTATAACCTACTATTACTTTGCAAAAAAAAAAAGACCCTATTTTTTAAAAGCAAACTTCATATATATATATATATATATATATATATATATATATATATATATATAATTTTGTAACTTTTTTCTTTTTTTTCCCTCTTTTTTTCTTCTTTTCTTTAATATTGTATTTTTGAAATTCCAAACTCTACTCTAGATTTTTAATCTTTGCTTTTTGGCATTTGTTATCAATTTTGTACCTTTAAGAACCCAATCTTCGGTATCCATTTTTATTTAGGAGCGAGATTACTGGCTTGAGTGCTCTTTCCCCCTTCGGACTCTCCTTTTTCTCCACCAGGTCCCCTGTGTCTCCTCCCTACCCCCTCTCTTCTCTACCCAACTCTGTGAATTTCTGTTTGTTCCAGACGGTGGAGAACACTTAGGGAACTGATTACTGGCTGGATCTGTCTCTCCTTTTGATTCCCCTATTTTATCCTCCTGGCCACCTCTGTCTCCTTCCTCCCTCTTATCTTCTCTGTATAACTCTGTGAACATCTCTGAGCAGTCCAGTTGTGGAGTACACATAAGGAAGTGATTACTGGCTAGCTTGCTGTATCCTCTATTGATTCTACCTCATCTCATTTGGGTCACCTCTAATTCCCTCCTCCCTCTTCTCTTCTCCATGTAACTCTGTGAACCTCTCTGGGTGTCCCTCACTGTGGAGAAACTTTTCATCTGTAACCTAGAGGTTGTATCAATGGTGCTGTATAGTAGGAAAAGTCTTGAGACTACTGTAAAAATAAGACTGAAAACCAGAAGCAGGAGGCTTAAGTCCAAATCCTGAGAACACCAGAGAACTCCTGACTCCAGGGAACAATAATTGATCGGAGCTCATTAAATGCCTACATACCTACACTGAAACCATTACCACCCAAGGGCCAACAAGCTCCAGAGTAAGAGATACCATGCAAATTCTCCAGCAACACAGTAACACAGCCCTGAGCTCCAATATACAGGCTGCCCAAAGTTACTCCAAAACCATTGACATTTCATAACTCATTACTGGACACTTCATTGCACTCCAGAGAGAAGAAATCCAGCTCCACCCACCAGAACACCGACACAAGCTTCCCTAAGCAAGAAACCTTGACAAGCCATGTGTACAACCCCACCCACAGCGAGGAAACTCCACAATAAATAGAACTCCACAAATGCCAGAATATAGAAAGAATACCCCAAATTCAGCAATATAAACAAGATGAAGAGACAGAGGAATACCCAGCAGGTAAAGGAACAGGATAAATGCCCACCAAACCACACAAAAGAGGAAGAGATAGGGAATCTACTTGATAAATAATTCCAAATAATAGTGAAAATGATACAAAATCTTGAAATCAAAATGGAAGCACAGATAAATAGCCTAGAGACAAGGATTGAGAAGATGCAAGAAAGGTTTAACAAGGACCTAGAAGAAATAAAAAAGAGTCAATATATAATGAATAATACAATAAATGACATCAAAAACACTCTGGAGGCAACAAATAGTAGAATAATGGAGCCAGAAGATAGGATTAGTGAATTAGAAGATAGAATGGTAGAAATAAATGAATCAGAGAGGAAAAAAGAAAAACGAATTAAAAGAAATGAGGACAATCTCAGAGACCTCCAGGAGAGTGTTAAATGCCCCAACATTTGAATCATAGGAGTCCCAGAAGAAGAAGACAAAAAGAAAAAACATGAGAAAATACTTGAGGGGATAATAGTTGAAAACTTCCCTAAAATGGGGAAGAAAATAATCACCCAAGTCTAAGAAACCCAGAGAGTCCCAAACAGGAAAAACCCAAGGCAAAACACCCCAAGACACATATTAATCAAATTAACAAAGATCAAACACAAAGAACAAATATTAAAAGCAGCAAGGGAAAAAACAACAAATAACACACAAGGGGATTCCCATAAGGATAACAGCTGATTTCTTTAAATAGAAACTCTTCAAGCCAGGAGGGAATGGCAAGACATACTTAAAGTGATGAAAGAAAATAACCTACAGCCCAGATTACTGTACCCAGAAAGGATCTCATTCAAATATGAAGGAGAAATCAAAAGCTTTTCAGACAAGCAAAAGCTGAGAGAATTCAGCACCACCAAACCAGCTCTCCAACAAATGCTAACAGATATTCTTTAGACAGGAAACACAAAAAGGGTGTTTAAACTCAAAACCCAAAACAGTAAAGCAAATGGCAATGGGATCATGCTTCTGCTGCTGCTGCTGCTGCTGCGTTGCTTCAGTTGTGTCTGACTCTGTGCCACCCCATAGACAGCAGCCCACCAGGCTCCCCGATCCCTGGGATTCTCCAGGCAAGAACACTGGAGTGGGTTACCATTTCCTTCTCCAAAGCATGAAAGTGAAAATTGAAAGTGAAGTCACTCAGTCGTGACCGACTCTTAACGATCCCATGGACTGCGGCCCACCAGGGTCCTCCGTCCATGGAATTAATAATTACCTTAAACGTAAATGGGTTGAATGCCCCAACCAAAAGACAAAGACTGGCTGGATGGATACAAAAACAAGACAACTATATATGTTGTCTACAAGAGACCCACCTCAAAACAGGGGACACATACAGGCTGAAAGTGAAGGGCTGGAAAAAGATTTTCCATGCAAATAGAGACCAAAAGAAAGCAGGAGTAGCAATACTCATATCAGATAAAATAGACTTTAAAACAAAGGCTGTGAAAAGAGACAAAGAAGGACACTACATAATGATCAAAGGATTAATTCAAGAATATATAACAATTATAAATATATATGAACCCAACATAGGAGCACCACAATATGTAAGACAAATGCTAGCAATTGTGAAAGGGGAAATTAACAAAAACACAATAATAGTGGGAGACTTTAATACCCCACTCACACCTATGGATAGATCAACAGAAAATTAACAAGGAAACACAAACTTTAAATGATGCAATAGACCAGTTAGAACTACTTGATATCTATAGGACATTTCACCCCCAAAACAATGAATTTCACCTTATTCTCAAGCACATATGGAAACTTCTCCAGGATAGATCGCATCCTGGGCCATAAATCTTGCGTTGGTAAATTCAAAAAAAAATTTAAAATCATTCCAAACATCTTTTCTGACCACAATGCAGTAAAATTAGATCTCAATTACAGGAGAAAAACTATTAAAAATTCCAACATATGCAGGCTGAACAACACGCTGCTGAACAACCAACAAATCACAGAAGAAATAAAAAAAAGAAATAAAACTATGCATAGAAATGAATGAAAATGAAAACACAACAACCCAAAACCTGTGGGACACTGTA
Organism: Bubalus kerabau; assembly: GCF_029407905.1. Taxonomy (NCBI): domain Eukaryota; kingdom Metazoa; phylum Chordata; class Mammalia; order Artiodactyla; family Bovidae; genus Bubalus; species Bubalus kerabau. Next base: position 11,723,954 of record NC_073632.1, on the reverse strand, counting down.
AAAGTGGTCCTAAGGGGAAATTCATAGCAATACAGGCATACCTCAAGAAACAAGAAAAAAGTCAAATAAATAACCTAACTCTACACCTAAAGCAACTAGAAAAGGAAGAAATGAAGAACCCCAGGGTTAGTAGAAGGAAAGAAATCTAAAACATTAGGGCAGAAATAAATGCAAAAGAAACAAAAGAGACCATAGCAAAAATCAACAAAGCCAAAAGCTGGTTCTTTGAAAGGATAAATAAAATTGACAAACCATTAGCCAGACTCATCAAGAAACAAAGGGTGAAAAATCAAATCAATAAAATTAGAAATGAAAATGGAGAGATCACAATAGACAACACAGAAATACAAAGGATCATAAAAGAGTACTATCAGCAATTATATGCCAATAAAATGGACAATGTGGAAGAAATGAACAAATTCTTAGAAAAGTACAACTTTCCAAAACTGAACCAGGAAGAAATAGAAAATCTTAACAGACACATCACAAGCACAGAAATTGAAACTGTAATCAGAAATCTTCCAGCAAACAAAAGCCCAGGTCCAGATGGCTTCACAGCTGAATTCTACCAAAAATTTAGAGAAGAGCTAACACCCATCCTACTCAAACTCTTCCAGAAAATTGCAGAGGAAGGTAAACTTCCAAACTCATTCTATGAGGCCACCATCACCCTAATACCAAAACCTGACAGAGATGCCACAAAAAAAGAAAACTACAGGCCAATATCACTGATGAACATAGATGCAAAAATCCTTAACAAAATTCTAGCAATCAGAATCCAACAACACATTAAAAAGATCATACACCATGACCAAGTGGGCTTTATCCCACTTCTTCAATATCCACAAATCAATCAATGTAATACACCACATTAACACATTGAAAAATAAAAGCCATATTATTATCTCAATAGATGCAGAGAAAGCCTTTGACAAAATTCAACATCCATATATGATAAAAACTCTCCAGAAAGCAGGAATAGAAGGAACATACCTCAACATAATAAAAGCTATATATGACAAACCCACAGCAAACACTGTCCTCAATGGTGAAAAATTGAAAGCATTTCCTCTAAAGTCAGGAGCAAGACAAGGGTGCCCACTTTCACCATTACTATTCAACATAGTTTCAGAAGTTTTGGCCACAGCAATCAGAGAGAAAAAGAAATAAAAGGAATCCAGATTGGAAAAGAAGAAGTAAAGCTCTCACTGTTTGCAGATGACATGATCCTCTACATATAAAACCCTAAAGACTCCACCAGAAAATTGCTAGAGCTAATCAACGAATATAGTAAAGTTGCAGGATATAAAATCAGCACACAGAAATCCCTTGCATTCCTATACACTTATAATGAGAAAATAGAAAGAGAAATTAAGGAAACAATTCCATTCACCATTGCAACGAAAAGAATAAAATGTTAGGAATATATCTACCTAAAGAAACTAAAGACCTATATATAGAAAACTATAAAACACTGGTGAGAGAAATCAAAGAGGACACTAATAGATGGGGAAATGTACCATGTTCATGCATCAGAAGAATTAATATAGTGAAAATGAGTATACTACCCAAAACAATCTACAGATTCAATGCAATCCTTATCAAGCTACCAACGGTATTTTTCACAGAGCTAGAACAAATAATTTCACAATTTCTATGAAAATACAAAAAATCTCAAATAGCCAAAACAATCTTGAAGAAGAATGGGACTGGAGAAATCAACCTGCCTGACTTCAGGCTCTACTACAAAGCCACAGTCATCAAGACAGTATGGTACTGGCACAAAGACAGAAATATAGATCAATGGAACAAAATAGAAAGCCCAGAGGTAAATCCACACACCTATGGAAACCTTATCTTTGACAAAGGAGGCACGAATATACAATGGATTAAAGACAATCTCTTTAACAAGTGGTGCTGGGAAAACTGGTCAAACACTTGTAAAAGAATGAAACTAGAACACTTTCTAACACTATACACAAAAATAAACTCAAAATGGATTAAAGATCTCAACATAAGACCAGAAACTATAAAACTCCTAGAGGAGAACATACGCAAAACACTCTCTGACATACATCACAGCAGGATCCTCTATGACCCACCTCCCAGCATATTGGAAGTAAAAGCAAAAATAAACAAATGGGACCTAATTAAACCTAAAAGCTTCTGCACATCAAAGGAAACTATAAGCAAGATGAAAAGACAGCCTACAGAATGGGAGAAAATAACAGCAAATGAAGCAACTGTCAAACAACTAATCTCAAAAATACACAAGCAACTTCTGCAGCTCAATTCCAGAAAAATAAATGACCCAATCAAAAAATGGGCCAAAGAACTAAATAGACATTTCTCTAAAAAAGACATACAGATGGCTAACAAACACATGAAAAGATGCTCAACATCACTCATTATCAGAGAAATGCAAATCAAAACCAAAATGAGGCATCATTTCATGCCAGATTGGCAGCGATCCAAAAGTCTACAAGTAATAAATGCTGGAGAGGGTGTTGAGAAAAGGGAACCCTCTTACACTGTTGGTTGGAATGCAAACTAGTACAGCCACTATGGAGAACAGTGTGGAGATTCCTTAAAAAACTGGAAATGGAACTGCCTTATGACCCAGCAATCCCACTGCTGGGCATATACACCAAGGAAACCAGAATTGAAAGAGACACATGTACCCCAATGTTCATTGCAGAACTGTTTATAATAGCGAGGACATGGAAGCAACCTAGATGTCCATCAGCAGATGAATGGATAAGAAAGCAGTGGTACATTTACATAATGGAGTATTACACCGCTATTAAAAAGAATACATTTGAATCAGTTCTAATGAGGTGGATTAAACTGGAGCCTATTATACAGAGTGACGTAAGCCAGGAAAAAAAAAAAAAAAAAACAATGCAGTATACTAATGCATATATATGGAATTTATAAAGATGGTAAAGATAGTGAGACAGCAAAAGAGACACAGATGTATAGAACAGTATTTTGGACTCTGTGGGAGAGGGAGAGGGTGGGATGATTTGGGAGAATGGCATTGAAACATGTATAATATCATATATGAAACGAATCACCAGTCCAGGTTTGATGCATGATACTGCATGCTTGGGGCTGGTGCACTGAAATGATCCAGAGGGATTGTACGGGGAGAGAGGAGGGAGGGGTATTCAGGATGGCAAACACGTGTATACCTGTGGTGGATTCATATTTATGTATGGCAAAACCAATACAATATTTTAAAATAATTAACCTCCAATTAAAATAAATAAATTAATATTAAAATAAAGAGAGACAATACACTGAGTTTGTAAAGATTATATCCAACTAGTGGAACAGGTAATACACAATAAAGAGAATTAAAAAAAAAAGATTAATACATAGAAATCTGTTGCTTTTCTATACACTAATAACAAACTATGGGAGATAAAAAACAAACACATAGTCCCTTATAAAATCACATCAAAAATAATAAAATATCTAAGTGAAAGTCCTATATTCCAAAAACATTTAAAAAATGGTAAAGAAAATTTAAGATTATACAAATAAATGAAAAGATGTTCCATATTAATGAATGGGAAGTAGGCATAGTGTTAAAAATTACATATTGCCCAAACATTCTACAGATTTATTAAAATTTCTGCTAAAATTGCAGAACATTTTTAAAAGAAATAGAAAAATAGTCCCAAAATTTATGTGGAACCACAGAACAGCCTTAATTGGCAACATAAACTTGACCAAAAAAAAAAGCACAAATCTGAAGGTATCACATTCCTTGTTTAAAGACACAGTAATCAAAACAGTTTTGTGCTATCACAAAAGCAGTTACATAGATCAATGAAATAGAATAAAAAGCCCTTATATAATTCCACACACTTATGAGTAATTCTAGTCTAAAATAAGCCTCTTGATGAAAGTGAAAGAGGAGAGTGAAAAAGTTGACTTAAAGCTCAACATTAAGAAAACTAAGATCATGACATCTGGTCCCGTCACTTCATAGCAAATAGATGGGGAAACAGTGGAAACAGTGTCAGACTTTATTTTGAGGGGCTTCAAAATCACTGCAGATGGTGATTGCAGCCATGAAATTAAAAAACACTTACTCCTTAGAAGGAAAGTTATGACCAACCTAGATAGCATATTCAAAAACAGAGACATCACTTTGCCAACAAAGGTCCATCTACTCAAGGCTCTGTTTTTTCCAGTTGTCATGTACGGATGTGAGAGTTGGACTGTGAAGAAAGCTGAGCGCCGAAGAATTGATGCTTCTAAACTCTGGTGTTGGAGAAGACTCTTGTGAGTCCCTTGGATTGCAAGGAGATCCAACCAGTCCATCCTAAAGGAGACCAGTCCTGGATGTTCTTTGTAAGGACTGATGCTGAGGCTGAAACTCCAATACTTTGGCCAACTCATGCGAAGAGTTGACTCATTGGAAAAGACCCTGATGCTGGGAGGGATTGGGGGCAGGAGGAGAAGTGGACGACAGAGGATGAGATGGCTGGATGGCGTCACTGACTTGATGCACATGAGTTTGGGTGAACTCCGGGAGTTGGTGATGGACAAGGGAGGCCTGGCATGCTGCGATTCATGGGATCACAAAGAGTCGAACATGACTGAGTGTCTGAACTGAACTGAACTGAATCTAAAATAAAGGAGGGAAGAATACACAATGAAAAAAGAGAGCCTCTTCAATAAAATGTACTGGAAAAACTGGACAGTTACAAGCATAAAAGTTATACTAAAACATTTCCCCCATCATATAAAAAATAAACTCAAAATGGATTAAATATATAAATGTGAAACTTGAAATCATTAAACTCCAAGAAGAAAATACAAGCAGGACACTCTTTGATGTAATTTTTAACAATTTTTGCATCTCTCTCCTAACACAAGTGCAAACAGGATAGAAAAAAAAAAAAGGGGGGGAATCTAATTAAACTTTAAACTACTGTACAACAGATACTATCAGCAAACCAACCAACCAACCAACCAACCAAAACCTCCATTATATGGAAGAAAGTATTTTCAATTGATATGACCAATAAGGAGCAATATTTTAAGTATGTGAATAACTGATACAACTCAATATCAAAAAAATCAAATAAACCAATTAAATACAGTCAAATAGCTTTAACAAATTTTCTCCCAAGGAAGGCACACAGATACTCAGCAGGCACATAAAAGGTGCTCAGTATCACTGATCAATAGAGATATGCACATCAAAATCAAATTCAGATATCACCTAACTGTCTGAATAAATATCACCAAACAGAACACAAATAACAAATGTTGGAGAGAATGTGGAGAAAAGAAATCTCATGTACAATATTAGTGGAAATGTAAATTTGTATAGCCACTACAGAATGAATATTCCTCAGAAAAACTGAAAATCAAACTACCATTTGATACAGCAATTCTACTCCTGGGTAGATACCCAAAGAAATCAGAACCACTCATTCAAAAAATACATTCACTGCATTGTTCATAGCAGCAATATTTATAATAGCCAAAATATGTGAGGAAACTAAGTATCCACCAACAGATGAATTGATAAATAAGAACAGTAAAATGCTACTCAGCCATACAAATAATGGAAAGTTTGCAATTTGCAACAACATGTATGACTCTGGAGGGTATTATGCTAAGTGAAATAAGTCAGATAAAGACAAATGCTATATGTTACCACTTATATGTGGAATTTTTAGAAAGAAAGAAGAATAAATATAACAAAACAGAAAAAAGCTCACAGATATAGGGAACAAGTTAGTGGTTATGAGCTGGGAGAGAGAATGGACAAGTTAGGGGTATGAAGATAAGAGGTACACACTACTTTAGTGTTGGAAAAGACTTCTGATGCTGGAAGGGATTGGGGGCAGGAGGAGAAGGGGATGACAGAGGATAAGTTGGCTGGATGGAATCACTGACCCGATGGACGTGAGTCTGAGTGAAATCCCGGAGATGGTGATGGACAGGGAGGCCTGGCGTCCTGCAATTCATGGGGTGTCAAAATGTCAGGCACGACTGAGCAACTGAACTGAACAGAATTTCTAAAACAAGTAACACAGTTATTTCCTGTGCTGCAGCCCATGCAGTCAGAGAGTCAGACACAACTTGGTGACTGAACAGCCACCACCACTACAATAAATAATTCTATTTACATGGGCAAGAATTTCATGAAACTGTTGCACTGTTGACATAGCTGTTCTCAGCTCCCATTGTAGGTTATGTTGACATAGGTAATCTCAGTTTTTTAGGACATTAGTTTCAAGTATGGACAAAACATTTCCCTGCAAATGATGCCAAAGTGTGTTTTAGTACAAATTTTTAAGTAGTATAAATAAAGTAGTGTTTCTGGCAGAGGATTTTATTAGAAATCTAGAGGTTGTGTAGTGTTTGTAAATTATTTCTCCACTGGTATTCCACTGTTCAGGAGTATATTTCTTGTTGCTTCATGTTTCCATTTGGAAGAATCTACATAGGGTAACTCTCCTGACTGATTACTGCTCTTCACTTATTCACACATGAGGAATAGGAGAAATAACTATATTTAATTTTCTTAAAATAATCATAGTCTATTCTGAATAAAAACTAAAGCTTTTGAAAAACAGCCAATGAATGTTTGAAGATTGATGTGTAAAAACAAATAAGATTACAAATAAAATATTCTTCAAAATTTAATCTAGCATCAAATGCTATTTTGTTGATTATGAGTTGACAATCCTTTATTACAGCACACTTCCTTTAATTTTTCTTTTTGAAAAGCTTAGTGTGAATTCTCCAGTTGCCAAGGAAGTATTATTGATAAACATATTTTCAAGCATTTGTGATCTAATCTTCTTTAATATTTTTGGTTCATTTCTCAAGAGGAAATATTTAGGTTGTTTTTTGGACATTCATGGTCAAAGATGATGTTGAGTCAGCTGAATACCTCTCTCCCTTTCTTTCTTTCTCTCTTTCTCTCTCCATCCCTCCCCATCTTGTTCAGAAACCAAAATCTCTCCTGGATACTTAAGGATGGCTTTACTGTTCACATAACTGCTTCCTGATTAATTTAGGATATTATTTAGGTTTATTTTGCATGAAGATGTAATTGAAAAGATTTTACCACTTTGAAAAGATTTCTTTCTTACTCCTGTCATATCCTAGGGAGTTAAAATATGTTGTATATCATCATCCCTGTTTTACATATTAAGAAATAAAGTCTCAGATAAGTTGAATAATATGATATGGAAAAGTAAAGAATCCCAAATGTTCCAAACATGAGACTCAAAACTGAATTCAGTCTGCATCCAGTGGTTTTACTGTCTTCAGTACACTTGATTGTCTCTTACATGTAAAAGTTATTTGATAAATATTTTTTTTACTTGTCTCAATTGATTAGGCTTTAATTCCACACAGAAACATATTTTCTCAGCATTTTAGAAGTACAAATGTAAGAAGTCGAAGTGCTATTTCCAGTTTTTTAAGGAATCTCCACACTGTTCTCCATAGTGGCTGTACTAGTTTGCATTCCCACCAACAGTGTAATAGGGTTCCCTTTTCTCCACACCCTCTCCAGCATGTATAATATCATATATGAAACGAGTCTGTAGTCTAGGTTTGATACATGATACTGGATGCTTGGGGCTGGTGCACTGGGAAGACCCAGAGGGATGGTATGAGGAGGGAGGAGGGAGCGGGGTTTGGGATGGAGAACACATGTACACCCGGGCCAGATTCATGTTGATGTATGGCAAAACCAATACAATATTGTAAAGTAATTAACCTCCAATTAAAATAAATAAATTTACATTAAAAAAAAAACCCACAAATATCAACATGAATCAGCTATAGGTATGAACATGGGAAGCCATAGGTCCCTTCCCTCTTGAACTTCCCTCCCATCAAACATTCTGTAAAGCAATTATCCTTCAATTAAAAAAAAATAAATGAATAAGATATATATGTATATAAAAAGGAAGAAGTCGAATGAAGGCAAATGTGCTGATCTGAGGATACTAAGTAGCAATAAGATTTTTAAAATAGAATATTCTTTTCTTATTTTTAAAAAAGATATTTATTCATTTTTTGGCACTGCACATCATGTGGGATCTTACTTCCCTGATCAGGGATTGAACCTATACCCTTTGCAGCAGAAGCCTTGACTGGATTTTTAACTGTTCGACCACATGGCAAGGACCCATTCTGTTTTATTCATTTTACATTATTTATTAAAAGATATGTATTAAAAAACCATTGCTGATTTTTGCCTGTAATTCCCTATAATTATTAACTACCTATACATCGATCTATCAGACACTACTGAAGCACCTTAGCAGCAGCAGCAGCATACATTGATTTATTGCCTATCCATTCAGTCCAGTTGAGTCACTCAGTCGTGTCCGACTCTTTGAGACCCCATTAACCACAGCATGCCAGGCCTCTTTGTCCATCACCAACTCCCAGAGTCCACCCAAACCCATGTTCATTGTGTCAATGATGCCATCCCACCGTCTCATCCTCTGTCATCCCCTTCTCCTCCTGCCCTCAATCTTTCCCAGCATCAGGGTATTTTCAAGTGAGTCAGCTCTCTGCATCACGTGGCCAAAGTATTGGAGTTTCAGCTTCAACATCAGTCCCTCCAGTGAACACACAAAACTGATCTCCTTTAGGATGGACTGGTTGGATCTCCTTGCAGTTCAAGGCACTCTCAAGAGTCTTCTCTAACACTGCAGCTCAAAAGTGTCAATTCTTCTGTGCTCAGTTTTCTTTATAGTCCAACTCTCATATCCACATGTGACTACTGGAAAAACCATGGCCTTGACTAGATGGATCTTTGTTGGCAAAGTAATGTCTCTGCTTTTTTTTTTTTTTTTTTTTTTTTCCCAAGGTATGAACTTTTTTTTTTTTTTTTTTAATTTATTTATTTTAACTATGGTGTCTAGGTTGGTTATAACTTTCCTTCCAAGGAGTAAGCGTCTTTTAATTTCATGGCTGCAATCACTATCTGCAGTGATTTTGGAGCCCAGAAAAATAAAGTCAGCCACTGTTTTCACTGTTTCCCCCATCTATTTGCCATGGAGTGATGGGACCAGATGCCATGATCTTTGTTTTCTGAATGTTGAGCTTTAAGCCAACTTTTTCACTCTCCTCTTTCACTTTCATCAAGAGGCTTTTTAGTTCCTCTTCACTTTCTGCCATAAGGGTGGTGTCATCTGCATATCTGAGGTTATTGATATTTCTCCCAGCAATTTTGATTCCAGCTCGTGCTTCCTCCAGCCCAGAGTTTCTCATGATGTACACTGCATATAAGTTAAATGAGCAGAGTGACAATATACAGCCTTGACGGACTCCTTTTCCTATTTGGAACCAGTCTGTTGTTGCATGTCCAGTTCTAACTGTTGCTTCCTGACCTGCATACAGGTTTCTCAAGAGGCAGGCTAGGTGGTCTGGTATTCCCATCTCTTTCAGAATTTTCCACAGTTTATTGTGATCCACACTGTGAAAGGCTTTGGCATAGTCAATAAAGAGAAATAGATGTTTTTTTCTGGAAGCCTCTTACTTTTTAGATGATCCAGCGGATGTTGACAATTTGATTTCTGGTTCCTCTGCCTATAAATGTTTCAAAGTTATCATTTAAAATGTTGGCTATACAACTGACTTTGTTGAAATGGTCTCTACTTCTTTATTTACAAAGGAAGATTACTCTAATGGATGCAGTATGATATCTTTTTAATTTCAGTTGTTTTAATGTACTTGATATCATTATACAAGAAAGTCTAGGTGTGAAAACAGTTGTGCATCTTTTAACTCTACCAGTATTAACACCTGGGACCACTCTTTTCAAGTAGAATTATATCCTTACCTTGAAAACTTATTGTTTCCTTCTAAGGTTTCAAAATCCTACCACCCCTCCAAAAGATTCCCAAATAAAATGTTCTAAAATTAAACTTGGGATTATTGTGCATAGGCTTACAGTATAAATGTTCATTGTACTGGTGTTTTCACTTTGTGTGTACATTTTCAGAGGTTGGAGCACTTGTTTGAACAGATTCATGGATGATTTTATTCTTGTTTCGAGGTGGTTTGTATGGTAGAGCATTTGTAGAATAAATCAGAGCCTACATATTTACTAACATTTCCAATACTTCCTTTTAGTGTTTAAACAACACCTGTCTTACAACTAATTGTTGGTTTAAATTCTGAGTACTTTTTTAAAAACAAAATAAAAAAGACAATGAGGGTACATCTAAATATTGTCAAGTAGATTAAAAACATCTATTAAGAATCTACACTTACACTTGGTTTATCTCCTAGCTAACTGCAAAGCTCAGCCACAATTGCCTTGATGTTTATTACAAACCACTCTTAAAATAACCAACATGACCTACTTTAGTATCTTCCATTTGCCTGTAAATAGCAAAAACCGAAGAGTTTGGATCTGCATATGTCAAAATGTACTGTTTAGTATCTATAAAAAGTGGGGTTAGCATTTAACAATTTCAGCTATAAATCCTGAATTAACTATTAACCAGCTGTATGAATTTTGAGCAAAACGTTTAATGAATGTATGTCCCCATCTGAAAGAATGGCCACAATAACTACTGCACAATTGCATTCATCTCACATGCTAGTAAAGTAATGCTCAAAATTCTCCAAGCCAGGCTTCAGCAATATGTTCACAGTGAAATTCCTGATGTTCAAGCTGGTTGTAGAAAAGGCAGAGAAACCAGAGATCAAATTACCAACATCTGCTGGATCATGGAAAAAGCAAGAGAGTTCCAGAAAAACATCTATTTCTGCTTTATTGACTATGCCAAAGCCTTTGACTGTGTGGATCACAATAAACTGTGGAAAATTCTGAAAGAGATGGGAATACCAGACCACCTGATCTGCGTCTTGAGAAATTTGTATGCAGGTCAGGAAGCAACAGTTAGAACTGGACATGCAACAACAGACTGGTTCCAAATAGAAAAAGGAGTACGTCAAGGCTGTATATTGTCACCCTGTTTATTTAACTTATATGCAGAGTACATCATGAGAAACGCTGGACTGGAAGAAACACAAGCTGGAATCAAGATTGCCAGGAGAAATATCAATAACCTCAGATATGCAGATAACACCGTCCTTATGGAAGAAAGTGAAGAGGAACTAAAAAGCCTCTTGATGAAAGTGAAAGAGGAGAGTGAAAAAGGTGGCTTAAAACTCAACATTCAGAAAACGAAGATCATGGCATCTGGTCCCATCACTTCATGGGAAATAGATGGGGAAACAGTGGAAACAGTGTCAGATTTTATTTTTATGGGCTCCAAAATCACTGCAGATGGTGACTTCAGCCATGAAATTAAAAGACGCTTACTCCTTGGAAGGAAAGTTATGACCAACCTAGATAGCATATTCAAAAGCAGAGACATTACTTTGCCAACAAAGATTCGTCTAGTTAAGGCTATGGTTTTTCTTTTTCTTTTTTTGTTTTTTAAGGCTATGGTTTTTCCTGTGGTCATGTATGGATGTGAGAGTTGGACTGTGAAGAAGGCTGGGTGCCGAAGAATTGATGCTTTTGAACAGTGGTGTCCAAGGAGATCCAACCAGTCCATTCTAAAGGAGATCAGCCCTGGGTGTTCTTTGGAAGGAATGATGCTAAAGCTGAAACTCCAGTACTTTGGCCCCCTCATATGAAATGTTGACTCATTGAAAAGGACTCTGATGCTGGGAGGGATTGGGGACAAGAGGAGAAAGGGACGACAGAGGATGAGATGGCTGGATGGCATCACTGACTTCCTGGACATGAGTCTCAGTGAACTCTGGGAGTTGGTGATGGACAGGGAGCCTGGTGTGCTGCGATTCATGGGGTCACAAAGAGTCGGACACAACTGAGGGACTGATCTGATCTGATCTTATATAATTTTGAAAAACAACATTTATATACCATATAGCACATAAAATAATTCATATAAAATGCTGCCAAACCACACAATAGGAGCTCAAAAATTCGTGGGTATAATGAATAATATTTGTTCACATTTACTTTTGAAATGGCAGTGTTTTTTGGGAAACTAGGGTTATGACTATTATTTTTCCAAAACATGATCTCAAGAACTTCCTATTAGCTACACTATGTTGTTTTACAAATGATGGTATATAAAATGATAATTTTCTCAAAAAGGCAGTCCAATGTTAAAACAAAAGTTTATTAAAATTTTGGTGGAAAGGAGGTGGGAGGTGGAAGATTTGCCTTACAGATTTGCCTAAGACCACATAAAAATCTCAAAATAGAATCTTTATATAGTAAGATTGTTCTTTCTTTAATTTTCTTACTTATTTAAAATATATTTTTTCTATATTTTATTCATCTTTGTTAGACAATTTAAATCTTTGTTGAAATGTCATTCATCAGTCAATTAATATCACTCTTTACTAAAACTAAAACCTTAAAATGTTTATCAGCAGTAATTTAAATCAAGAGAAGATAGTTTAGGTATTATCAGTTTTAAAATAGTTGATAAATATTTCCTCATATTTAAAGGGATTTTGTGGTGGGCAGAATTCTAATTTGGCCCTCAAGATTCCTGCTAGTGATCACATACCGTATACAATTCTTTTGTCTGAGTGTGAGCCAAATCTGTGGAAATGATTTGGTGCTTCCTTTGTTACTACAAGGCAGAGTTGCTGGTTGGCTCCCATAATTATGTCACAGCAGACTCAGACCAGCTGACTAGAGAAAGTATCTCCCACAGCCATAAAGAAGTAAGCCACTGTGCTGAGAGGGAACCTAAAGACCAGCTGAGAATTGTCTCTGATCAGCAGCCAGCAAGGAAATGGAGACTGCCATCACTCTGCTCCAAGAAAGGGAACTACCAAAAGTGTGAATGTGGAAGAGGACCTGAGCTTTAGATGAGCCTGCAGCCCCACACATTACCCTGATTTCAGCCTGAAGAATTTCTAAGAGGACTTAGTTAACTCATGCCTGACTCCTGATGCAAGGAAAACATGACATAGTACATTTTTGTTCTTTTAAGCTACAAAATGTGTCATAGTTTGCAGCAATAAAAATTAATACACTTAAGAAAATTATAATGTAGAAAGAGTGTATAATGTAGAAAGAGTTGCCACAAATGTGGCAATATTTGTGTGAGTATCTTTCAAACTGATGTGGGGAGGCTGGGCTGAAGAGGGCATGAAACCATCAGGATGAAAATGGGAATTCCACCCCCCACCCCCAAAACCCGTGGGTGAAGAAACATATTAAGATCATGACCTAAAAGAAAGCATTAATCTTAAAAGGAAAGGGGAAATTCTGAGTATAATATGTTGTCCACCAGGTGAGTTTTTCTTTTGACTTATTTGTTTTGATACTAAAAGTTGAGTCTTATCCTGAAAACAGGAATTGTTTATGGACATAGATGAAAGCAAAATTAAATATATATGTGTATATATATATATATATATATATACACACACACACATACACACTCACCTTCAAAATCCTTGTGGTTTACATAAACTCTGACATTTTGAGAATAAGCTAAGATTAACATTTTTTTCCTTACTTTAATAAAAACTGTGGGATATGAAGCCTAGTTTCACCCCAAATATTTAACTTACAGTGGCAGATTCATGAACACAGGTTTTAGAACATATACTATACGTTCTTTAGAAATTATTTTTGTGTATGTGTGTGAAGAGGCCAAGGCAGCGACAATATTCCACAGTTGGGTGATGATGATGATACCATTTAAGCAATTGAAAAAATAACTTAGAATAGCTAAAATTTAATATTCTTCAATTATAGGGAATTCTCAGAAATAATAGAAAATCCTCTGGATTTTATTCACACATGCTGTAAAGTGTGTATAATATCTTAATAGAGTACGGTTTAGTGAGCTAATAGGAATGTTACAGATTTATATGGCTGGTGGAGATTACTAAAGGTCATCTGGACCATATTGTCCTTCCTTTAGAAAAATTTACACTTAAATCTTCCCAGATGACTCATTTCTAAAAACACCTTGAAGTTCTATGACCTCAGCATAAATATATATACAGATTTTTCCCTCTGTGAGAATTTTCCTCTTCATATCTACTCTAAGTCACCTTATACCTATTTAAATTTATGAAGACTTTGTTCCAAACCATTCATACAGTCTAATATTTAAGAAAAACAAACAAACAAAAAACCCTCAATAACAAAATTCGTCAGAAGACCTAAAGTGACATCCCCCCAAAGAAATACTAATGGCCAGTAGGCATATGAAAAGATAATCAATGTCACTAATTGTTAGAAAAATGTGAATCAAAACTACAAAAAGGCACAACCTTACACTGACTAGAACTGATATCATAAGAAAGTCTAAAAATAATATTGCTGCAGAGGGTATGGAGAAAAGGGAATTCTCCTACACTACTGGTGAATGAAAAAGTTGGTTTAAAACTCAGCAGTCACAAAACTAAGATCATGGCATCCGGTCCCATCATTTCATGGCAAATAAATGGGGAAACAATGGAAACAGTGATAGCCTTTATTTTCTTGGACTGCAAAATCACTGCAGATGGTGACTGCAGCCATGAAATTAAAAGAAGCTTGTTCCTTGGAGGAAAAGCTATGACAAACCTAGACAGTGCATTAAAAAGCAGAGACATTACTTTGCCACTGAAGGCCTATTTAGTCAAAGCTATGGTTTTTCCAGTAGTCATGTATGAATGGGGGCTTCCCTGATAGCTCAGATGGTAAAGAATTCACTTGCAATGCAGGAGACCCCGGTTCAATTCCTGGGTTGGGAAGATCCCTTGGAGAAGGAATTGGCTACTCACGCCAGTGTTTTGGGGCTTCTCTTGTGGCTCAGCTGGTAAAGAATCCACCTGCAATGCAGGAGACCTGGGTTCAATCCCTGGATTGGGAAGATCCCCTGGATAAGGGAAAGGCTACCCACTCCAGTATTCTGGCCTGGAGAATTCCATGGACAGTCCATGGAGTCAAAAAGAGTCAGACACGACTGAACGACTTTCACTTTCACTTTTGGAGAAGGAAATGACAACCCTCTCTAGTAATCTTGCCTGGAGAATTTCATGAACAGAGGAGCCTGGCAGGCTACAGTCCATAGGGTTGAAAAGAGTCAGGCATGACTGAGCAACTATCACTCATGTATGGATATGAGAGTTGAACCATAAAGAAAGCTGAGCAAGAAAAAAATTATGCTTTAAACTATGTTGTTGAAGAAGACTCTTGAAAGTCTTCTTCTTCTTCTTGAAATACTCTTGGACTACAAGAAGAACAAGCCAGTCAATCCTAAAGAAAATCAGTCCTGAATATTCATTGGAAGGACTGATGATGATGCCAAAGTTCCAAAAATTTGGCCACCTGATGTGAAGGACTAGATGACTGAAAAAGCAAGAGAATTTCAGAAAAAAAAAATCTATTTCTGCTTTATTGACTATGCCCAAACCTTTCACTGTGTGAATCACAATAAACTGTAGAAAAGTGTGAAATAGACAGGAATACCAGACCACTTGACCTGCCTCTTTGAAAACCTGTATATAGGTCAGGAAGCAACAGTTAGAATTGGACATAGAAACACAGACTGGTTCCAAATAGGAAAAGGAGTACGTCAAGGCTGTATATTGTCACCCTGCTTATTTAACTTATATGCAGAGTACATCATGAGAAACGCTGGGCTGGAGGAACACAAGCTGGAATCAAGATTGCTGGGAGAAATATCAATAACCTCAGATATGCAGATGACACCACCCTTATGCAGAAAGTGAAGAAGAATTAAAAAGCCTCTTGATGAAAGTGAAAGAGGAGAGTGAAAAAGGTGGCTTAAAACTCAACATTCAGAAAACAAAGATCATGGCATCTGGTCCCATCACTTCATGGCAAACAGATGGGGGAAACAGTGGAAACAGTGGTTAACTTTATTTTTCTGGGCTCCAAAATCACTGCAGATAGTGATTGCAGCCATGAAATTAAAAAACGCTTACTCCTTGGAAGGAAAGTTATGACCAACCTAGACAGCATATTCAAAAGCAGAGACATTACTTTGCCAACAAAGGTCCATCTAGTCAAGGCTATGGTTTTTCCGATAGTCACGTATGAATTTGAGAGTTCGACTATAAAGAAAACTGAGCACAGAAGAATTGATGCTTTTGAGCTACAGTGTTGGAGAAGACTCTTGCGAGTCCCTTGGACTGCAAGGAGATCCAACCAGTCCATCCTAAAGGAGATCAGTCCTGGGTGTTCACTGGAGGGACTGATGTTGAACCTGAAAATCCAGCACTTTGGCCACCTGATGCAAAGAGTTGACTCATTTGAAAATACCCTGATGCTGGGAAAGATTGAGGGCAGGAGGAGAAGGGGACGGCAGAGGATGAGATGGTGGGATGGCATCACTGACACAATGGGCATGGGTTTAGGTGGACTCTGGGAGTTGGTGATGGACTGAGAGACCTGGTGTGCTGCGGTTAATGGGGTCTCAAAGAGTTGGACACGACTGAGTGACTAAACTGAACTGTAAAGAACTGACTCATTTAAAAGTCGCTGATGCTGGAAAAGACTGAAGTCAGGAGGAGAAGGGGATGACAGAGCATGAAATGGTTGGATGGCATCACTGACTCAATGGACATGAATTTGAGCAGGCTCTAGGATTTGTTTATGGACAGGGAAGCATGGCATACTGCAGTTCATGTGGTCACAAAAAGTCGGACCTGAGGAGCGACTGAACTGAACTGATCTGATTGGTGAGAATATAAATTGGTGCAACCACTATTGAGAACAATACAAAGGTTCTTGAAAAAGCTAAACATAGAGTTACTATATAATCCAGAAATCCCACTTCTGGGCATGTATCTGGAGAAAACTCTAAATCAAAAGATGGCAGTACCCCTGTGTTTATTGCCACACTATTTATAATAGTCAAGGCATAGAACCTAAGTGTCCATCAATAGATGAATGGATAAAAAGATGTGGTATGTTCTCTATTCCAGCACAGTGGAATATTGTACATATATAAAAAAATGAAGCAATGTCATTTGAAGCAACATGGATGGACCTAGAGATTTTCTTATTAAGTGAAGGCAGTCAGACAAAGACAAATATCATATAATATTACTTATATGTGGAATGTAAAAAATGACATAAATGAACTTATTTACAAAACAGAAATAGACTGAGAGGCATAGGAAAAAAAACTTATGTTTATTAAAGGGAAAGTTGGGAGAAGAAATAAATTAGGAGTTTGGGATTAACATATACACACTACTGTAGAGAAAGAATAGAAACAGCAAGGATCTGTTGTATAGCACTAGGAACTATATTTCATATTGTATAATAACCTAAATGTAAAGGAATCTGAAAAAAAAATGTACATACATATATGTGTCCATGTGTATGTGTCCATGTCTATATATGCAAACCAAAGCATTCCGTGCTTCACCTCAAACTACAAACTAATTTACAACATTGCAAATTAACTATACCTCAATTAAAAAAAAAAAGCCTTTGATATGTACTGGAGCTAAATTATATGTTTATGTTCTGTTCCATATTTATATCATATATATAGAGAATTCTGCTTATAGTAAATCATTAAATATATACTTAGTATTGGGATGGTGGTCAGGGAACTGTAGTAGCTGTGACAAAGACTAACTGGATATTCTTCAAGCCTGATTCCTTTTGCTTTGATTGCAATTATAAGCCTCTCTTGCTCTTGGCTAAGGGCTATATATTAATAGCAAGATCCTGGCTAATAAAATATATGCGGAAGTGATAAAAAAATCTCATCAAGGCCTGACAAAAAGGAAATCTGAGCTATCTTCCATGGTCTCTTTCTCCTTTTCTGCTTGACTGGAAACAAGAGGTGGGATGGGGAGGGAGATGGGAGGGAAGTTCTGGAGGGAGGGGACATGGATGTACCTATGGCTGACCCTTGTTGATGTCTGACAGAAAACCACATAATTCTGTAAAGCAATTATCTTTCGATTAAAAGAAATATATATGGTGGCAAAAAATGAATATATATATATATATATATGAATCATTTTGCTATATACCTGAAACTAACACAATATTGATAATCATCTATAGTTCACCACATTTTTTTTTTAACGTGATAAAGCAATACAATGGAAGAAGTCACAGATTGGAGGTCTGTGTCAGGGAGGAATGCTTGATCTTCATCTTTGACATGAAGAAGTACAATACCTTGTGGGAGGCCACTGAGATCTGAGATTTAAGCAAATTTACCTGTCCAAATAGTGTAGATTTTCATTATGTTAAAATTAATGGTTTAACATTTGAGAGTTCATCATGAAATAGTTATTTCAACAAAAATAATGGATTAAATCATTTCTTTATTCAATCAGTCAACCAAATATTAATTAATGTAGTCATCATTTATCAAAGACCTTTTGGTTGACTCATACATAAAGTCTTGTGCTCAGCAAAGTTCACCTTTGCTGAGGGTAGATAAAATCTCATACTCTGGAGTGGTTATCGTTCCTCAATTGTCTCAGTCACAAGCCTTCAGTTCAGTTCAGTTGCTCAGTCGTGTCTGACTCTTTGCCATCCCATGAATCTCAATACACCAGGACTCCCTGTCGATCATCAACTCCCGGAGTTTACTCAAACTCATGTCCATCCAGTTGGTGATGCCATGCAGCCATCTCATCATCTGTCATCCCCTTCTTCTCATGCCCCCAATCCCTCCCAGCCTCAGAGTATTTTCCAATGAGTCAACACTTCAAATGAAGCAGCCAAAGTATTGAAGTTTCAGTTTTAGCATCAGTCCTTCCAATGAACACCCAGGACTGATCTCCTTTAGGATGGACTGGTTGGATCTTCTTGCAGTCCAAGGGACTTGCAAGAATCTTCTCCAATATCACAGTTCAAAAGCATCAAATCTTCGGTGCTCAGCTTTCTTCACAGTCCAACTCTCACATCCATACGTGACCACTTGAAAAACCACAGCCTTGACTAGACAGATCTTTGTAGGCAAAGTAATGTCTCTGCTTTTGAATATGCTATCTAGGTTGGTCATAACTTTCCTTCCAAGGAGTAAGTGTCTTTTAATTTCATGGCTGCAGTCACCATCTGCAGTGATTTTGGAGCCCCCCAAAATAAAGTCTAACACTGTTTCTACTGTTTCCCCATCTATTTCCCATGAAGTGATGGGACCAGATGCCATGATCTTCATTTTCTGAATGTTGAGCTTTAAGCCAACTTTTTCACTCTCCCCTTTCACTTTCATCAAGAGGCTTTTTAGCTCCTCTTCACTTTCTGCAATACGGGTGGTGTCATCTGTATATCTGAGGTTATTGATATTTCTCCCAGCAGTCTTGATTCCAGCTATGCTTCTTCCAGCCCAGCATTTCTCATGATGTACTCTGCATATAAGTTAAATAAGCAGAGTGACAATATACAGCCTTGATGGACTCCTTTTCCTATTTGGAACCAGTCTGTTCCATGTCCAGTTCTAACTGTTGCTTCCTGACCTGCATATAGGTTTCTCAAGAGGCAGGTCAGGTGGTCTGGTATTCCCATCTCTTTCACAATTTTCCACAGTTTATTGTAATCAGACATTCAAAGGCTTTGGCATCGCCAATAAAGCAGAAACAGATGTTTTTCTGGAACTCTTGGTTTTTCCAAGATCTAATGGATGTTGGCAATTTGATCTGTGGTTCCTCTGCCTTTTCGAAAAACAGCTGGAACGTATGGAATTTCACGGTTCATGTATTGCTTAAGCCTGGCTTGGAGAATTTTGAGCATTACTTTACTAGAATGTGAGATGAGCACAATTGTGTGGAAGTTTGAGCATTCTTTGGCATTGCCTTTCTTTGGGATTGGAATGAAAACTGACTTTTTCCAGTTCTGTGGCCACTGCTGAGTTTTCCAAATTTGCTGGCATATTGAGTGCAGCACTTTCACAGTATCATCTTTCAGGATTTGAAATAACTCAACCGGAATTCCATCACCTCCACTAGCTTTGTTCATAGTGATGCTTTCTAAGGCCCACTTGTCTTTACATTCCAGGATGTCTGGCTCTAGGTGAGTGATCACACCATCGTGATTATCTTGGTCATGAAGATCTTTTTTGTACAGTTCTTCTGTGTATTCTTACCATCTCTTCTTAATATCTTCTGTTTCTGTTAGGTCCATACAATTTCTGTCCTTTATCTAGCCCATCTTTGCATGAAATATTCCCTTGGTATCTCTAAGTTTCTTGCCTTAGCATATCTTAAACAATATCATTTTAAAAACTGAACACATGAGTAGAAACTAAGCAACCAGAAAACATTCCAAAAATGGAAATAAGATTTTGAGAATATATAAATATATTCTCATATGGTAGATGGCTATTATTTTTAATATTAAAAATAATATATGTCTATAGCAACAAATCAAACAATACAAAGAGAAGAAAACTTCAAATTTGCTAATCTCCAAAGGACAGTATAAAATTTTAAATATATCCTTCTTGATCAATCTCTATGTTCATGAAAAGCATTTCAAATTCAGTCAACATGAAGACAATTTTATCCCTTCATTCTTCAATACAGCATGTTCTTTGATGATCAGTTGTCCCTGTAGTCAATGGCAAAGCTGCATTCATGAGAAGCTTCTGTAGCACTTAAACTTCACTTGGACAACTTCTTACCTCAAATACTTGAGCCTCTAATCTCTTGGGCTTAACAGCTTGTGCTAGTGCCATCATTTCAGTTCAGTTCAGTCACTCAGTCATGTCCGACTCTTTGTGACTCCATGAATCGCAGCACGCCAGGCCTCCCTGTCCATCACCATCTCCCGGAGTTCACTCAAACTCATGTCCATCGAGTCAGTGATGCCATCCAGCCATCTCATCCTCTGTCGTCCCCTTCTCCTCCTGCCCCCAATCCCTCCCAGCATCAGAGTCTTTTCCAATGAGTCAACTTTTCACATGAGGTGGCCAAAGTATTGGAGTTTCAGTTATAGCATCTTTCCTTCCAAAGAAATCCCAGGGCTGATCTCCTTCAGAATGGACTGGTTGGATCTTCTTGCAGTCCAAGGGACTCTCAAGAGTCTTCTCAAACACCACACTTCAACAGCATCAATGCTTTGGTGCTCAGCCTTCTTCACAGTCCAATTCTCACATCCATACATGACCACAGGAAAAACCATAGCCTTGACTACATGAACCTTTGTTGTCAAAGTAATGTCTCTGCTTTTGAATATTGTATCTAGGTTGGTCATAACTTTCCTTCCAAGGAGTAAGTGTCTTTTAATTTCATGGCTGCAGTCACCATCTGCAGTGATTATGGAGCCCCCAAAAATAAAGTCTGACACTGTTTCCACTCTTTCCCCATCTATTTCCCATGAAGTGATGGGACCGGATGCCATGATCTTCCTTTTCTGAATGTTGAGCTTTAAGCCAAGTTTTTCACTCTCCACTTTCACTTTCATCAAGAGGCTTTTTAGCTCCTCTTCACTTTCTGCAATACGGGTGGTGTCATCTGCATATCTGAGGTTATTGATATTTCTCCTGGCAATCTTGATTCCAGCTTCTGCTTCTTCCAGTCCAGCATTTCTCGTGATGTACTCTGCATAGAAGTGTGCATTTCCAAGAAATGTTGATAATGGGAATAGAGGGTTGCAAACAAGGAGGGGGAAAAGACTGAGAATAAACACCATTCTCTCCTTGTCCTCCAGTGGGACCTCATGAGGAACACTTCAGACAGTGTCTGAGAGTTTCCAACAGGTTTGAGGCCAGTGGTCTTTTCCTATGCAACAGAATCATTAATGGATCACATATCACAGTATTCATGGACTTCTCTCCCTTCTCTGTCTCACTGTCCCTACATCTTCATTTGTGTTTCCAAGAATCACCTCCCGTGTAATCTACCTGAACTCAATTTTTTGTCTCTGTTTTAAGGAAATTCTCTGAATCAAAACTCCTATTAAATGTTATCGTATTGTATACATTATTCTGCCACCATTTGATTTTTTTAATACCAGTAAGATATTATAGATATACTTTTAGTTTTATATATAGTTATATATATATAAGCTTATATAATGTATATAAATGTCAATCTGCTACTTGAGATTTACATTGTTATTGTTCTGTCACTAAACATATCCGAATGTTGGCAGTATACCTATTTCTTTATGAGGAATATAACTCTTGAATATATAAAATGTATTTTATATATGCATGTATGTATATGTGTATGTATGTGTGTCTCTCTATATTATGCATGCATGTATATATATAATGCAATACTTTTTTACTTAGTTCAAGCTTAACATGTATTATTCTTGAAATCTCTCCAAGACTTCGAGTTTATCCTTCTCCTATATTAAGCTCATGTCACTTTTTGAGGGTCTTAGTTAACAGTGAAAATCTAACTTGCCCTCAGTCACCAGCCTATATAGGTGATCACCAATTATCTATCATCCCTATTCCTTGTCTTACCAAGTTCTGTTTTGCTTTTTGGGCATACTTGGCCATAGACATTTGTTTTGAGACTATCCATTTTCCTATTTAGTTTGGACACATCAGCTATTGATTTTTATTTTTCAGAAATTTTACCAACTCTGTAACAGAACTGTACAGGTGCAGATCCACTTTTTCAACTTTAGGAACCATGATAGGATCTATGTCTTTTGATCATCCTGTACCAATATTCTGTCTGGAAAGTGAAAGCTGCAATCTCATTTATTTTTCAGCAACACATTCTCAAATACCCTCTTAATATCCCACTTCATATTAAATTCATTCAACCAACTAGCAAGCCAACTGAAAAGCACTTGACTTGATTGACTTTTGATTTTAGATATTTATTTTGCCATAAACATTTTGCAGATACGTTGTTAGTTGATACTTTTAATGCTCTTAGATTCTTTTGTTGTTTCTCATAAGCTAAACTCCCATGAAATATATTGAAATTAGTTCCTTTTAATATGAAAATCTGATGTATGCATAAGGAATAGAGTATAATTATACATTTTCAAATCATTGTTTTTTTTTGTTTTGTTTTTTTTAATCCATCATCCTTTTTGGCATAGATATTGTTAGTTCATTCTTTAGCTTAGAAGTGTAGAAATTTGGTCATTTTTTATACAGACTTCACTAAAATTTTCTTCCTACCTTTCCCTGGCATTTTCCTCTTGTATTCTCTAAAGTTTCTGTTTTACCTAGGATCAGCATGCCCTCAGAGCATGACCCAGTTTTAGAGTTTGCTCCCTTTCAAGATTTATGACTCAGTTTTGTTTTTGGTCTTTGAAAATCTTTCTTTCTTAAATCAGGTAAGCCATAGGTTTAAAAACAAAAAAATCTAACATTTTATAGAAATTGCAGCTGAAGGATTTTAAAGATATCAGAACCTCCGTTTTTGTTAAAAAATGGAAGTGTCAAGTATAAAATGTATATTATTAAATATAGGCTCTCATTTAGGACCTTGACACAGTGATTTGCTTCTGAGAAGAGGATTGCCACTCAGTGTTAAACCTAGAGAGATCAGAAAGGACTATACCTAGTAGAAGACAGCTTGGGAATGTAGGTGATACTGTAATTACCCAGAGAGGATGAGCCTTTGGCTCTCTCTTCTCAAGGCACTCAGTCCTCACTTACTGGCAAGGAGACCAAGTTAAAAGGTTGAAGTTTCAGGTCTAAAAAGGAAGACTTAATGTGTTGAAAATTGTTCCCCCAAATTCCTCTCCACTTAGAAATTCAGAATGTGACTTTATTTTGAAATAGAGTATTTGCAATGCTGTTAAAATAAGAATCAAGCTGAGATCATAATAGGTTTAGAGTGGATCCTAAATCCAATGAGAATATCTTTAGAAGAGACAGAAAATGACCTTCAGGGGCAGAGGAGAAAAGGCCATCTGAAGATTAAGGCAGAGATTTCCTCTTGTTCTGCCACTAACCAAAGGAAGCTTGAGCCACAGGCTTTCTTCCTGGAAGCCTTTGAGAGACCATGGCCCTTGTCAACACCTTGACTTTGGCCTCTGACTTCCAGAACTGTATTGTGAGAGAGATTGTTTCTTTTGTTTTATCTACCATGTTTGTGGTATTTGCTATGGCATCCCTGGGGAATGAATGCAAAGGGTTGGCAGTAACTGGTACATTAGCAAGATCACTGCCTAACACTACAGATCTGAAAGCAAGATTCTTGCTCTGCAGAGGGAGAGAAAGCCAACTAGTTGCAATTAAGAAGCAGCAAGTGCATCAGGAAGGCATTATGGACTTGCACTCAGTTTACCTGACTTGCCATCTGGCTTCACTAGGTTCTAGCTGTGTGATTTTTTTTTCTCTGAACCTCTGTTTCCTACTCTCCAAGGTGAAGAGAATAAATATTCCTATATTATAAGTTGCAATGAAGATTAAGAAAATTAATACATAAAGCACTTGACACAACAATGCCTGGCACATTTTAAGTATTACATTTATAGCTACCAGAGCCATGACTATAACTATGATGATTATGGATCACATTGTACCAAATGCTGGATATAGATAAGTAGACAGAAGAGAAAGTCAATTATTACTATCCATAATTTGACGTTTTTAAATTTAATTTTTTTTTTTTTGCTAGGAGAGTAATATAATAGATAATCTGTTAGTGGAGTAAAGAAATCTAAATTATTTATTTCCTTTTGTTAAAGTGTCCCCCTGTACTTTGGCCCAACGTTGGTAACTGGCTTCTCTTTAGGAAGGAAGAAAACCTGACTCCTTCATTTCAGTGTGCCCTCAGGATCCTTTTGAGCTCTGACTAGTGTATGCTGCTGCTGCTACTAAGTCACTTCAGTCGTGTCTGACTCTGTGCGATCCCATAGACGGCAGCCTACCAAGCTTCGCCGACCCTGGCATGACTAGTGTATGTATGTATGTGTGTTCTGAACAGAACACAAAAGAGCATTCTGAACAGGAAGAATATCATAAAAGCTGAGTAAATGCAGTGTGCCTTGCCTACTCAATAAATAACAAAAAAATCTATAGATCCAAGATGGAGTGAGTGAGAGGAGAAGTAATAAGCATTAATAAGCAAGAGAAGTGAGAGATGCTACATCATGGAATGCTTGTGGGCCAATGTAAGGAAATTATTTGGCTCTTATTCTTCATGGAAAAGGGAAACCAGGGAAATATTCTGAACACATGAGTGCCAGAGTGTGAATTACTAAGAGGATTATCATAGCTTCACCTTTGCAAATACATTAAATGGGGGTAAATTTAGAAATAGTGAAATTATTCTGAAAGGCTACTGAAATAACCCAGGTGAGAAACAGTAGTGATTGAATCAGGATGTTAGAAGCAGAGCTGGTTAAGAGTTAGTCAGATTTTACTGATATTTAATATTCTGAAGGCAGAGGCAATGGATACTTTTGACAATGAATGTATGGTATGAGAAAGGGGTCAGGAATGACATGAGGTCATTTTGATCAAAGAAGTAAGAAATGTGAGTTCTTTTTTCTGAGATAAATTTAAAGATGAGGAGGAAAAACAGGAACTTGTTTTCCACACTAGTTTGAGATGCCTGCTAGACATCTGAATGGTTATGATGATAAAGCAGCTGGCTGTATGAGTTTGGAGATATCTAAGTTTAAGCACAAATTTCAAAGTTTATTGGTGAAGGGAGACAATGAAAATCCATGACACTGATAACAGTAAGAAGGGAGAAAATAAGGAATAAAAAGAGAACCTACTCAAAAGCTTGCCTTTGAGGCAAACTATATTTTTAGATAGCCAGAGTCCTCTTACTCAGGCTGAGTGCTGTCATTTGGAGATGCCCTAGGCAGACTATAGATATTGTTATTTTCCAATGCATTTCACACACTCAAATATTTAGAAGATAATTGTTTTCCTCCATTTTTTGTAAACTCATTTTCAGATTATGTTTCTATAATGAGAATGCAATACCCTGATGTTTTATTTCCCACTCAGCATGTTAAACTATGGTTAACTTCAAAGATATCTCATGCCTAAAGGAAACTGTATCCACTGTTTTGTTTTTTGTTTTGTTTTGTTTTTTCTTTCTATGTAAACAAGTATATGATTTATTCAGCATATAGTTTACTTCCAAAGACGATTTTTAGATATTTCTTGTGTTGAGATTCCCTTTAGATTTGAAGCCATTGAAAAACCTCTGCTTATTTAAAAATTAAGGCTTTTGTTCATTTTGAACAGTTGTCAGGTGATGATGGACCCAATCTATTTTAGTGTATAACCTTTTTTTTTTTTTTATAAGGAATACAGTTGTTACACAGTTTTTGTTTTTCTCAAAAGATTTCATTATTTCATATTACTCCTTCATTGATGTTCTTTTGTGTTCAGAATTGTTTTTTCAATACTGTTGCTGAAACTTCTTTTTAAACTTAATCTAAAATGGAGCTGATGAGACATATAAAAACACTGTGGAATGCTGGTAAAAGTACTGCATTTTTATAAAACCTAAGATCTAGTCCCAACTACGTGCTTCGCCATTTATTAAATGTGTGATTAAAGTTATACATCTAGAGATTCTGAGTCTCAAGTCTCTCCTGTTAAGAAAAATTGAATGTAATGATGCTGTAAAGTTTGCTTCTTTCTCTCTTTTTACTTATTTTTTTTTTAAATGAAGGATAATTGCTTTACAGTATTTCATGGTTTCTACCAAATATCGATTTGAATCAGCCATAGGTTTATCTGGTTACATAGTCCTGATCCAAGAGCAAAAGGGGCTGATAATTGTAATCAAAGCAGGAGTAATAGGCTTGGTGACTATCTAGCTAGTTTTTGTCATATATACTGCAGTTCTCCTGACCACCATCCCAACACCAAAAATGTGAAATTATTTACTTCAGTACAATTTTATCTAAAGGTAATTTATATGAAGAACATAGCATTATTCTTAAACATAATCACATTAATTAATTTAGTTCCAGTCCATGTCAAAATTTTAATAAATTTAAATAGATGTGTTATGATTTAGTGTAGTATGAAGAAAACGTTTCTCACCGAGGGAAAAGCTGCACATATAATTACACTGAAATCATAGAACCTCAGGGTGTTTTTAGAAATAAGAGTCATCTTGGAATATTTAGGTGTAAGTTTTCCTAAAGAAAGGAGAATATGGGCCAGATGACCTTTAGTAATCTCTACCAACCATATAAGTCTGTGACATTTCTACTAGCTTTCTAAAATACATCCTATTAGGATGATATTATAAACACTTTATAGTGTATATAAAAAAATGTCCAGATGCTTTTCTACCATTCCTAAGAATTTCCTGTAATCAAAGAGTACTCATTTAAGCTATCCTAAATCATCTTTCTAACTTCTAAAATGGTGTAATAGCAATAATAATAATAATAATAGAACTGTAAAAGGCTGCCCTTGTCTTGGTCTCATATGTAAAACTCTGGAGTATCTATAATGAGTGTCTTAAAGTCTGTAGTAATAAATCTGTCACTAGAGGGAAAAGGGCTGGGAGGAACCTAGTCCTCACAGCCTTCTATTTTTATTATTATTATTATTTTTTAAAGTCAATGTATCATGGCTTAGTCTCAAAGCTTTAGAATTAATATAAGTCACAATGATTTGGGAGTGGTGCATAACCTTGTAAATTTTTTACTTAATTTCATGGGCACCTATCATAATAATTACTGTTTTCTGAACAAGATTCAACACTGAGTGTAAAGACAAACAAATAAATCAACAGAAAAATTCACCTAGTAGGCATCATTTTGTCCTCTGAATCTCCCATTCCCTGTTAATATGTTTTTGTTTGGAGTTTGTTTCTTCACTGCAAGGATAAATTAAATCCTCTCAGGAACATATGAGGATACCAGTTGCTCTACAGCCTTATAATCATTTGGAAATTTTTATCATTTACTTTTAACCATTTTGAGAATTTGTGTAAATAATGGTTAAACAAATATGGTTTTAGTTTGCATTTTCCTAAGTGAATGAAGTTGGGTATCATTTTTACATAATTAATGAATTTGGGGTGCCCTTTTTATGATATGTATGTGCTCAAATATTTGATTCATTTCCAAAGTGTGTGTTCTGTTTTTTGCTTAAAAATTTGTGTGACGGAGTTTATTTTAAACTCATTTACCCAACATTGTTGTGAGTAGTCATTTTTTAATGTCAGGTCAAGAGTAGAAATGTCTACTCATGTAGACACATGAGTACTCATGTGTCTCATGTCCATCGAATCGGTGACGCCATCCAACCATCTCATCATTTGTTGTCCCTTTCTCCTTCTGCCTTCAATCCACCCCAACATTAGGGTATTCTCCAATGAGTCAGTTCTTCACTTGAGGTAGCCAAAGTATTGGAGTGTCAGCTCCAGCATCAGTCCTTCCAATGAATACCCAGGACTAATTTCCTTTAGGATTAACTGGTTGGATCTCCTTGCAGTCCAAGGGGCCCTCAAGAGTCTTCTCCAAAACTATAGTTCAAAAACATCAGTTCTTCAGCCCTCAGCTTTCTTTTTTGTCCAACTCTCACATCCGTACATGACAACTGGAAAAACTATAGCTTTGACTAGACAGAATTTGGGGGGCAAAGAAATGTTTCTGCTTTTTAATATGCTATCTAAGTTTGTCATAACTTTCCTTTCAAGGGGCAAGATTTTTTTTTTTTTTTTAATTTCATAACTGCAGTCACGATGTGCAGTGATTTTGGAGCTTAGAAAATAAAGTCTGTCACTGTTTCCATTGTTTCCTCTTCTATTTGCCATGAAGTGATGGGACCAGAAGGCATGATCTTCATTTTTTGAAAGTTGAGTTTTAAGTCAGATTTGTCACCATACTCTTTCAATTTCATCCAGACACTTTAGTTCCTCTTTACTTTGTCATAAGGATGGTGTCATCTGCCTCTCTGAGCTTATTGATATTTCTCCAGATAATCTTGATTCCAGCTTGTGCTTCATCCAGTCTGACATTTCCCGTGATGTACTTTGCATATAAGTTAAATAAGCAGTGTGACAATGTATAACCTTGACATACTCCTTTCTCAATTTTGAACCAGCCCGTTGTTCCCTGTCCAGTTGTAACTGTTGCTTCTTGACCTGCTTACAGATGTCTCAGGATACAGGTACGGTGGTCTGATATTCCCATCTTTTTTAAGAATTTTGCATTGTTTGTTGTGATCCACAGAGTCAAAGGCTTTGGCATAGTCAATAATGTGTAGTCAATAAAGCAGAGTAGATGTTTTTCTGGCATTCTCTTGCTTTTTCTATGATCCAACAGATGTTGACAATTTAATCTCTGGTTCCTCTGCCTTTTTTAAATTCAGGTTAAACATCTGGAAGTTCACGGTTCATGTACTGTTGAAGCCTAACTTGGAGAATTTTGAGCATTTCTTTGCTAGCATGTTAATGAGTCCAGTTGTGTGGTAGTCTCAACATTCTACACTTGGACATCACGGGATGGTCAATTCTGAAATCAGATTGATTATATTCTTTGCAGCCAAAATGGAGAATCTCTATATCATCAGTAAAGAACAAAATGGGAAGATATCTGTGGCTCAGACCATGAACTCCTTATGGCAAAATTCAGAATTAAATTGAATAAAGTAGGGAGAGGAAAAAGAAAAAAAAAAAAAACCACTAGACAATTCAGGTATGACTTAAATCAAATTCCTTAAGAATATACAGTGAAAGTAACAAATAGATTCAAGGGATTAGTTCTCATAGAGTGCTTGAAGAACTATGGAAGGAGGTTTATGACATTGTACAGGAAGCAGTGATCAAGACCAATCCCCCCAAAAATGGAAAAAGGCAAATGGTTATCTGAGGAGGGCTTGTAAATATCTGAGGAAAAAAAGAGAAGGTAAAGACTAAGGAGAAAAGAAAAGATATAGCCATCTGAATGTGGAATTGTAAAGAATAGCAAGGAGAGATAAGAAAGCTTTCTTCAGTTATCAATGCAAAGAAATAGAGAAAAATAATAGAATGGGAAAGACTAGAAATCTCTTCAAGAAAATTAGAGATACCAAGGGAATATTTCATGCAAAGATGGGCACAATAAAAATAACACCATGGGAATAGATATCATATCATAAGGGTAACATAAAGAGTAAGACATATCATAAGGGTACATAAACAGTAAGGCCAAAAAAATAATAATAATTAGGAACAACTGGGAACAGAGAAAAGAAAATAGAAACAGAGCATACTAAGTCAACTAAGAAATGCCAAGTAAGGGAGAGTAGAGAGTTAAGCCAGCTGCTTCACAGTCTTCACATTGCCATTGAGTGATTCACCTGAATATCCACAAAAAATCCTGCTTCACATGAGGCTGCTATCACTGTAAGCTCTACCCATTCTTCAGCAAACTCATGGGATACATCCAATTCTGTGTGCTTTTGGCAAATGCCTGACTTTATTCCTGCCACCTCACTACAACTCACAAGCTCAAATTCAACATTTGCATTTGGCAACAATGACATTATTAACCTTATTCTCTGTTCATAATGTCATTTTAGGAACTACTATACCACACAATTGCACTCATCTCACACGCTAGTAAAGTAATGCTTAAAATTCTCCAAGTTAGGCTGCAGCAACACATGAACCATGAACTTGCAGATGTTAAAGTTGGTTTTAGAAAAGGCAGATGAACCAGAGATCAAATTGCCAACATTCATTGAATCATCAAAAAGCAAGAGAGTTCCAGAAAAACATCTATTTCTGCTTTATTGACTATGCCAAAGCTTTTGACTATGTGGATCACAATAAACTGTGGAAAATTCTGATAGAGATGGGAATACCAGACCACCTGACCTGCTTCTTGAAAAACCTGTATGCAGGTCAGGAAGCAACAGTTAGAACTGGACATGGAACAACAGACTGGTTTCAAATAGGAAAAGGAGTACATCAAGGCTGTATATTGTCACCCTGCTTATTTAATTTATATGCAGAATACATCATGAGGAACACTGGGCTGGAAGAAGCACAAGCTGGAATCAAGGCTGCCGGGAGAAATATCAATAACCTCAGATATGCAGATGACACTACCCTTATGGCAGAAAGTGAAGAGGAACTAAAAAGCCTCTTGATGAAAGTGAAAGTGGAGAGTGAAAAAGTTGGCTTAAAGCTCAACATTCAGAAAACAAAGATCATGGCAACTGGTCCCATCACTTCATGGCAAATAGAGGGGAAACAGTGGAAACAATGTCAGACTATTTTTCTGGGCTCCAAAATCACTGCAGATAGTGACTGCAGCCATGAAATTAAAAGACACTTACTCCTTGGAAGGAAAGTTATGACCACCCTAGATAGCATATTCAAAAGCAGAGACATTACTTTGCCTACAAAGGTCTGTCTAGTCAAGGCTGTGGTTTTTCCAGTGGTCATGTATGGATATGAGTGTTGGACTGTGAAGAAACCTGAGCACCAACGAATTTATGCTTTTTTTTTTTTTTTTAATTTTATTTTATTTTTAAACTTTACATAACTGTATTAGTTTTGCCAAATATCAAAATGAATCCACCACAGGTATACATGTGTTCCCCATCCTGAACCCCCCTCCCTCCTCCCTCCCCATTCCATCCCTCTGGGTCGTCCCAGTGCACCAGCCCCAAGCATCCAGTATTGTGCATCGAACCTGGACTGGCAACTAGTTTCATACATGATATTTTACATGTTTCAATGCCATTCTCCCAAATCTTCCCACCCTCTCCCTCTCCCACAGAGTCCATAAGACTGTTCTATACATCAGTGTCTCTTTTGCTGTCTCGTTATTGTTACCATCTTTCTAAATTCCATATATATGCGTTAGTATACTGTATTAGTGTTTTTCTTTCTGGCTTACTTCACTCTGTATAATAGGCTCCAGTTTCATCCACCTCATTAGAACTGATTCAAATGTATTTTTTTTAATGGCTGAATAATACTCCATTGTGTATATGTACCACAGCTTTCTTATCCATTCATCTGCTGATGGACATCTAGGTTGCTTCCATGCCCTGGCTATTATAAACAGTGCTGCGATGAACATTGGGGTACACGTGTCTCTTTCTCTTCTGGTTTCCTCAGTGTGTATGCCCAGCAGTGGGATTGCTGGATCATAAGGCAGGTCTATTTCCAGTTTTTTTAAGGAATCTCCACACTGTACTCCATAGTGGCTGTACTAGTTTGCATTCCCACCAACAGTGCAAGAGGGTTCCCTTATCTCCACACCTTCTCCAGCATTTATTACTTGTAGACTTTTGGATCGCAGCCATTCTGACTGGCGTGAAATGGTACCTCCTAGTGGTTTTGATTTGCATTTCTCTGATAATGAGTGATGTTGAGCATCTTTTCATGTGTTTGTTAGCCATCTGTATGTCTTCTTTGGAGAAATGTCTATTTAGTTCTTTGGCCCATTTTTTGATTAGGTCATTTATTTTTCTGGAGTTGAGCTGTAGGAGTTGCTTGTATATTCTCGAGATTAGTTGTTTGTCAGTTGCTTCATTTGCTATTATCTTCTCCCATTCTGAAGGCTGTCTTTTCACCTTGCTAATAGTTTCCTTTGATGTGCAGAAGCTTTTAAGGTTAATTAGGTCCCATTTGTTTATTTTTGCTTTTATTTCCAATATTCTTGGAGGTGGGTCCTAGAGGATCCTGCTGTGATGTATGTCAGAGAGTGTTTTGCCTATGTTCTCCTCTAGGAGTTTTATAGTTTCTGGTCTTATGTTTAGATCTTTAATCCATTTTGAGTTTATTTTTGTGTATGGTGTTAGAAAGTGTTCTAGTTTCATTCTTTTACAAGTGGTTGACCAGAGTTCCCAGCACCACTTGTTAAAGAGATTGTCTTTAATCCATTGTATATTCTTGCCTCCTTTGTCAAAGATAAGGTGTCCATAGGTGCGTGGATTTATCTCTGAGCTTTCTATTTTGTTCCATTGATCTATATTTCTGTCTTTGTGCCAGTACCATACTGTCTTGATAACTGTGGCTTTGTTGTAGAGCCTGAAGTCAGGTAGGTTGATTCCTCCAGTTCCATTCTTCTTTCTCAAGATCGCTTTGGCTATTCGAGGTTTTTTGTTTTTCCATACAAATTGTGAAATTATTTGTTCTAGCTCTGTGAAGAATGCTGTTGGTAGCTTGATAGGGATTGCATTGGATCTATAGATTGCTTGGGTAGTATACTCATTTTCACTATATTGATTCTTCCAATCCATGAACATGGTATATTTCTCCGTTAGTGTCCTCTTTGATTTCTTTCACCAGTGTTTTATAGTTTTCTATATATAGGTCTTTAGATTCTTTAGGTAGATATATTCCTAAGTATTTTATTCTTTCCGTTGCAATGGTGAATGGAATTGTTTCCTTAATTTCTCTTTCTGTTTTCTCGTTATTAGTGTATAGGAATGCAAGGGATTTCTGTGTGTTGATTTTATATCCTGCAACTTTACTATAGTCATTGATTAGATCTAGTAATTTTCTGGTGGAGTCTTTAGGGTTTTCTATGTAGAGGATCATGTCTTCTGCAAACAGTGAGAGCTTTACTTCTTCTTTTCCAATTTGGATTCCTTTTATTTCTTTTTCTGCTCTGATTGCTGTGGCCAAAACTTCCAAAACTATGTTGAATAGTAATGGTGAAAGTGGGCACCCTTGTCTTATTCCTGACTTTAGAGGAAATGCTTTCAGTTTTTCACCATTGAGGATAATGTTTGCTGTGGGTTTGTCATATATAGCTTTTATTATGTTGAGGTATGTTCCTTCTATTCCTGCTTTCTGGAGAGTTTTTATCATAAATGGATGTTGAATTTTGTCAAAGGCTTTCTCTGCATCTATTGAGATAATCATATGGCTTTTATTTTTCAATTTGTTAATGTGGTGTATTACATTTATTGATTTGCAGATATTGAAGAATTCTTGCATCCCTGGGATAAAGCCCACTTGGTCATGGTGTATGATCTTTTTAATGTGTTGTTGGATTCTGATTGCTAGAATTTTGTTAAGGATTTTTGCATCTATGTTCATCAGTGATATTGGCCTGTAGTTTTCTTTTTTTTGTGGCATCTTTGTCAGGTTTTGGTATCAGGGTGATGGTGGCCTCATAGAATGAGTTTGGAAGTTTACCATCCTCTGCAATTTTCTGGAAGAGTTTGAGCAGGATAGGTGTTAGCTCTTCTCTAAATTTTTGGTAGAATTCAGCTGTGAAGCGGTCTGGACCTGGGCTTTTGTTTGCTGGAAGATTTTTGATTACAGTTTCAATTTCCGTGCTTGTGATGGGTCTGTTAAGATTTTCTATTTCTTCCTGGTCGAGTTTTGGAAAGTTGTACTTTTCTAAGAATTTGCCCATTTCTTCCTCGTTGTCCATTTTATTGGCATATAATTGTTGATAGTAATCTCTTATGATCCTTTGTATTTCTGTGTTGTCTGTTGTGATCTCTCCATTTTCATTTCTAATTTTATTGATTTGATTTTTCTCCCTTTGTTTCTTGTTGAGTCTGGCTAATGGTTTGTCAATTTTATTTATCCTTTCAAAGAACCAGCTTTTGGTTTTGGCTGAATGGATACAAAAACAAGACCCCTACATATGTTGTCTACAAGAGACCCGCCTCAAAACAGGGGACACATAAAGACTGAAAGTGAAGGGCTGGAAAAAGATTTTCCATGTAAATAGGCACCAAAAGAAAGCAGGAGTAGTAATACTCATATCAGATAAAATAGACTTTAAAACAAAGACTCTGAAAAGAGACAAAGATGGTCACTACATAATGATCAAAGGATCAATCCAAGAAGAAGATATAACAATTATAAATATATATGCACCCAACACAGGAGCACCGCAGTATGTAAGACAAATGCTAACAAGTATGAAAGAAGAAATTAACAATAACACAATAATAGTGGGAGACTTTGATACCCCACTCACACCTATGGATAGATCAACTAAACAGAAAATTAACAAGGAAACACAAACTTTAAATGATACAATAGACCAGTTAGACCTAATGGATATCTATAGGACATTTCATCCCAAAACAATGAATTTCACCTTCTTCTCAAGCGCACATGGAACCTTCTCCAGGATAGATCACATCCTGGGCCATAAAGCTAGCCTTGGTAAATTCAAAAAAATAGAAATCATTCCAAGCATCTTTTCTGACCACAATGCAGTAAGATTAGATCTCAATTACAGGAGAAAAACTATTAAAAAATCCAACATATGGAGGCTGAACAACACGCTGCTGAATAACCAACAAATCACAGAAGAAATCAAAAAAGAAATCAAAATTTGCATAGAAACGAATGAAAATGAAAACACAACAACCCAAAACCTGTGGGACACGGTAAAAGCAGTCCTAAGGGGAAAGTTCATAACAATACAGGCATACCTCAAGAAACAAGAAAAAAGTCAAATAAATACCCTAACTCTACACCTAAAGCAACTAGAAAAGGAAGGAATGAAGAACCCCAGGGTTAGTAGAAGGAAAGAAATCTTAAAAATTAGAGCAGAAATAAATGCAAAAGAAACAAGAGACCATAGCAAAAATCAACAAAACCAAAAGCTGGTTCTTTGAAAGAATTGATGCTTTTGAACTGTGGTGTTGAAGAAGACTCTTGAGAGTCCCTTGGAGTGCAAAGAGTTCCAACTAGTCATTTCTAAAGGAGATCAGTCCTGGGTTTTCTTTGGAAGCTCTGATGCTAAAGCTGAAACTCTAGTACTTTGGCCACCTCATGCGAAATGTTGACTCATTGGAAAAGACTCTGATGCTCGGAGGGATTGGTGGCAGGAGGAGAAGGGAACGACAGAGGATGAGATGGCTGGATGGCATCACTGACTCGATGGACGTTAGTCTGAGTGAACTCTGGGAGTTGGTCATGGACAGGGAGGCCTGGCATGCTGCGATTCATGGGGTCGCAAAGAATCGGACACGACTGAGCGACTGATCTGAGACATATATATATATATATATATATATATATATATAGAGAGAGAGAGAGAGAGAGAAAGAGAGACAGAGAGAGAGAGAGGGAGAGGGAGAGAGAGAGAGACAGTGAGACAGAGAGAGAGAGAAAGAAATGGTAACCCACTCCAGTATTCTTCCCTGAGAAGTCCCATGGACAGAAGAGCCTGGCAAGCTACAGCTCATGAGGTTACAAAGAGTTGGACACATCTGA
Organism: Bubalus kerabau; assembly: GCF_029407905.1. NCBI lineage: Eukaryota > Metazoa > Chordata > Mammalia > Artiodactyla > Bovidae > Bubalus > Bubalus kerabau. Next base: position 11,687,897 of record NC_073632.1, on the reverse strand, counting down.
GCGACTAACAGGAGAAATGTCTCTAGCTCTTCTACATATATTTCAATTGAGTTGTTTTTGCTGTTGTTATTGAATTATATGAACTGTTTATATGTTTTGGAAATTAAATCCTTATTGGTCACATTATTTTTGCTATTGTTTAGCCATTAAGTCGTGTCTGACTCTCTGTGACCCCATGGACTGCAGCCCACCAGGCTCCCTGTCCTTCACTGTCTCCTAGATTTAACTCAAATTTATATCCATTGAGTTGGTGATGCTATCTAACCATCTCATCCTCTGTCATCTCCTTGTCCTCTGCCCTCAATCTTTCCCAGCATCAGGTATTTTCCAATGAGTCAGCTTTTAGGATCTTGTGGCAAAAGCATTGGAGCTTCAGCTTCAGCATCAGTCTGTCCAGTGAATATTCAAGACTGATTTCCTTTAGGGTTGACTGATTTGATCTTCTTGTTGTCCAAGTCATTCTCAGGCATCTTCTCTAACAACACATTTCAAAAGCATAAATTATCCAGTGCTCAGGATTCTTTATGGTCTAACACTCATCATGTCCATACATACTACTGGGAAAACACAAGTTTTGACTATACAGATCTTTGTTAGCAATCTAATATCTCTGCTTTTTAACACACTAAATTTGTCATAGCATCCCTTCCAAGGATTGAGCTTCTTTTAATTTCATGGCTTCAATCCCCATCCCCAGTGATTTTGGAACTCAAGAAGTCATGGTTTCTACTTCTACCCTTCTATTTGCCATGAAGTAATGGGGCTAGATGTCATCATCTTAGTTTTTTGAATGTTGAGTTTTAAGTCAGCTTTTGTATTCTCATCTTTCACTGTTATCAAAAGGCTTTTTAGTTCCTCTTCACATTCTGTCACTAGGGTGGTATCATTTGCATATCTGAGGTTATTGATATTTCTCCCATAAACCTTGATTCCAGTTTATGAGTAACCTAGCCTGATATTTTGCATGATGTATTGTGCATATAAATTAAGTAAGCAGGATGACAATATATAGCCTGTTGTAACCCTTTCCCAATTTTTAACTATTGTTCCATGCCTGGTTCCAACTGTTGCTTCTTGGCCTGTATAAAGGTTTTTCAGGAGACAAATAAGGTGGTCTTGTATTCACATTATTTAAACCTTCTTTCAATAGTGTTTTTTGTTTGTTTGTTTTGTTTTTTGTTTGTTTGTTTGTTTATGGATGAATAAGATGAAGTAAGGGAAACTTCCTTGGTGTCCAGTGGTTAAGACTTTACTCTCCAATGCAGGTTGTGAGAGATCCATTCCTGTTCAGGGAACTAACATACTACATGCCTCAAAAATCTAAAACATAAGCAATTTTGTAACAAATTCAATAAAGTTATAAAAAAAATAAAGAAAGAAAGTGTTGATGTTAATGCAAATCAAGGTTGAATTCTCAATAGTAACAATCAAGAAATATTAAGATAAGAAAATAATCTTTCAAAAAAATATCATTCCCACATTTTTGTCTAAATTGGGGAGTTGTATGAATACTTATAATTTGTATCTATCCTTTTAAGTTTTCTATTACCATAATATATGAAATTTTATAATGCATTTGTCATAAGGAAACCTCTCAAGATTTCAGAAATTTTCTGTTTAATAGCCTCTTTAGACCCTGGAGCCCTTATTTAATTTTTAATTGGTTGTCCTAAATAATAAATGACAAAGAAACTGTCATTTATTTATATTGAAATTATGCATACCATTATTTTTGTTGTTTTGTAATCCACAGTGTTTTGGAGTTTAGATAAAATAAACTGATGACTTTGATAAAATATTTTCTTAAAATATGTGTATGAGCAACTTAAAAAATCAATCATGTCAAAAATATATATTAATGAAGACATTATTTTTATGCAGAACAAATAGTTTTATTCAAATGTTAAAACACTGGAAAAAATAAAATATATTGTCTTACATAATATTGTATGAATATAAAAAATACAAGGAAATACTATTCTAGTTATTTTTTCCTGAGACTATGTAAGGTTGTTTTCCTTTGTAATTGATACCCTTTTAATTTCCACCTGTTTACCTACTCTATCCTCTTTCTACCTGTCTGCCTATCCATTTATGGTTCTTTCCATAGGCCCTGGTTTTATCTGAAGTCTGGAAAATTGAAATTATATATTTTTGTTTAACCTGCAACACTTGTTAAAGTAATTTTACTATTCAAACTAGGATTATCTATCTCATGACATTAATCATTAAATAAAAGGATAGCTTACCTTAAGCTTGCTTTTAAATTAGAATTGGAAGTTGCTGCACATGCTCACATAGCCTGCTTAAACTTTTACATGAATATAAAAAGAAGTTATTTGATATTTTTTATGAGAAAAAAGCTATTTGTTGCATACATTTACATCTGATTAACATCCATAGAGTTCTCTGGACTTGTGTATAAACAGCTTGTAAGTCTTCTTGGATCCACTGAAGATGGCAGGAGACAAAGCAAGGAGAGATAGACAGGTGAATACAGGGGTTGTGCCCACAGGAACAGAGACTTACTGGCAGACATCTCTCAGCAGTCAGTGCCAGGGTAGAAAACCTGAACAGTAAGTGGTAAATTGCTGGCAGTTTCACAGCCTATACCATGCTCTGTCTTCCTATTACTTTGTGCACAACTGGATACGATTAATCCCAGATTTCTTGGCTTATGGTTCTGGATCCCAAGCACCCACAGAGACACTTTTCTTCCTGGATAGATGTCAGATTTTAGCTGTCAAACTGGGAACAAGATGAGAGATGTCTTATGCTACCAGATTGCTGATGTCCCTCTGTACTCTTTTTTTAAGCTTTATTTTAACCTGACAGCATTTATATTGGCATTATCCAAAATGAAAAGAAAAACCATCTTTCTCATACTAGGAAAAAACATTTGGGAAGATAAAATTTAATTTAGTTTTTGGTATTTGCTATTTAGATATGTTAGCATCCTGTAAGCCAATTGGTAATTTTTTTAGTTATATATTGTTTTCTGTTTTGTTTTGAAATTTCTATTGTATGCCCCCCAAATTGTAGCCCAACGCACTATTCATCAAAGTGTTTCATATGATGTGTGCTCAGTGATTAGCTGCTCAGTTGTGTTCAAATTTGCAACCCCATGGACTGTAACCCACCAGGCTCCTCTGTCCACAAGATTTCCCAGGCAAGAATACTGGAATGGGTTGTCATTTTCTCCTTCAGGGGCTCTTCCTGATCCAGGGGTCAAAGGTGCATCTCCTGCATTGGTCGGCGGATTCTTCACCACAGTGACACCTCGGAAGCCCATGTGTTAACAAATGTTTCTTCATTACTGCCAAGTAGAAGCACTGCTCACTTTATTCACTTAATACAAAATTGGATTTCCAGAATATTAGAAAGTATTAGCGGTCATAAATTAAGTATGCTAACTGCCAATGTAGTCACCTTAGGATGTGAAATGAGTGGGGAAACTGAACAAAGGATGACTAAACATAGGTTGGAAAGGAAATCCTAGGTGAGGAGGGAACATTTTATTTATTTATTATTATTATTATTATTTTACAATTAAATATCCTTTCTTTTTTAAAAATATAAATGTATTTATTTTAATTGGAGGTTAATTACTTTACAATATTGTATTGGTTTTGCCATGCATCAACATGAATCTGCCACAGGTATACACGTGTTCCCCATCCCAAACCCCACTCCATTTTAAAACATATAGCAGCGGGTAAATATAAACTGAGTGTGAGGTCAGACATATGTGCAGAGACATAAAAGGACAAAGGGACAAGGTGAAAGTTTGCATCAGAAAGCCATGATAAGGAGTCTTATAATTAGCATATCTGAAGACTTTAGAGCAGGTGGGTAACATTTTATTTCCTTGAAATGTCTTGTTTGTCCCCCAGAAAAAATGAAAAAAAAAAAAAAAAACATTTCATAGTAATGATTTTGGACTTGCTTTCACACACAAAAAAGGCGTAATGATGACAAGAGACATCAACAGAAGTCAAAACTAACACAATAGATAAAAAGCAATTCTTGTCAAGTATAGTCAAAAGAAACAATACTGGATATTTTCTAGTAGGCTTCTTTGTTTCATAATGGCTGGGAAAAAGAAACAAATGCCCATGATATTTTTTCTCTGAAAACAAGCAGAATCAAAAAATTAGATCTTAATAAGTCTGAGACAATAGTGCTCAGAAACATAATTGGGGTGAAAAATAAGATTTTAAACAATATTCTGCTTAGTGAAATAAGTCAAACAAGAAAAGACAAATAATTCATGTTATCACTCACATGTGGAATGCAAAATATAAAACAAATGAATAAATATAACAAAACAGACTTAAAGATATAGAAGCAAACTAGTCACCAGTAGGGAAATGGAGGGGCAAGATAAGGGTAGAGGATTTAGAGGTACAAAATACTACATATAAAAATTACAAGGATATATTGTACACCACAGGGAATATTGACAATATATTATAATAACTTTAAATGGAGTATAACCTCTTAAAATATTGAATCACTACATTGTACATCTGAAACTAATATTGTAAACCAAATATACTTCAATAAAAAAACAAAATGAAACACATTTTAAAAAATAAACAATACTTTTAGAAAGAAACTAAGCATTAGCACAGATCACAGTAAGAAAGATAATATTGATTTAGATAAGTACAGGAAAAAAGATGTCATCAGAGTGACTCATGGGTTTATATATTAAAAAAATATAAACACTATGTTGAATAAGATAATTTTGGCTTAAATATGATAGAATCAAAACACAGGGGGAAAGACATGAAATTCTGGATATTGATTGAACTCATATTATATTCCATATACCAAATTAGATTTTCACTATATCATAATAATATGCTATATTATAGTTTACCTGATAAAAGCTTCAAAATTCATCAGATAATTATAATGGCTATTTTGTCTCTAGAAGTTAGATTTTATAAAGCATTTTTAAAAATTATATTGGCCCTTTCAGCAGTGAGGAAATATTAAGAAAAGTGCAGCAATCAGAGAATACATAATTTGATCAAAGTTCACCATTTTGAATGATATTTATTAAAATAAAATTTTCTATGTTCAAATATTAATTACTAACACTTTTGCTGAACCCTTATTTTTTCAAGTCAATTTAGTGCATATGGATTGTAGTAAATTAAACTGTTTCCCCAAAGCCATATAGAGTTAATATGCTTTTTCCATCTGCTAAAATCTAATGTCTACAACTTCTATTTAATTGCTTAAGTGTGGTTTAAAATCAATATATTTTAGCAACCATAAAGATTTACCTCAATTCATTTACAAGGCCTCATATTTCTAATTCAAGTATCTAATTAGCAATGAAATTTAAAATTATGGAGTAAGGTAGCTGTAATGAGGATAGTAGGGCTACATCCCTGTTGTTTCATGTTCTCAGCAGATTTTCTTTGAGTTACTTTGAAATCCCAGGTAGGATATATTTATATATATATATATATATATATATATATATATATATATATATTGAATTATTTGTCATGAGATACATACACTGAGTGCTTTTAACATCTTAAACCATGAAATCAACTCAGATCCCTATTCTAATGTATTCCATCTCTGATACCTTCATTTTTACCTTTTCCAATGGGCTGGGCTATGTCTGACTTTTGGACTCTTGAATCCCTGCTGCCTAGCAGACCAGCTGATGCACAGTAAGAAGCCAACAACTAAGTGTTACATGCAAGAATGCATAGTAAACTGACAGACCAAAGAACAAACCTATGTTGTATTCACATACCAACTAGTCTTACCTGTTAGCTCAAACAGTGAAGAATCTGACTGAAATGCAGGCAACCCAGATTCAATCCCTGGGTTGGGAAGATCCCTGGAGAAGGGAATGGCAACCAACTTCAGTATTCTTGCCTGGAAAATTCCTTAGACAGTGGAGCCTGGCAGGCTATATAGTCCATGGGATCCCAAAGAGTTGGAACAACTGAGTGACTGATACTTTAAATTTCAACCAGTCTTTATTAAATAAATTTACATATAATATATAATTTTCATACATACATATGTAATCTTACTTGATGCACTAATATTACAATATAGAATGTATTATCAGTCTACCTTTTTCAATTGATATTGATGTGAAAGGAATTTGAAAGGCTGCTTAGTGTCATACAACCAGTGGGTAGTAAAGGCTGTAGTGGAATGGGTGTCCTTGAATGTTCATATTTACAAAAAAATAACATCAAGATAAGGTGTGATAAAATTAGTGAATAATGTTATGTTGAATTTATCAATTTATTATAGTGAAACTATCATATAAATGTTATACCATATAAAAATCTTATAATAAAGTTGTTTTATCACAAGCAAGCTTCATGTTTACCATTCTCATATCAGTGTTTAGATCCTATCTTGTGTTAAGAAACATAGACTCATAGTACATAATGAAAATTATTACTGAATAAGAATTCACAAGAATCCACAAATACAACTTTAGTAGAATTTGTCTATTTCAGTGACATTAGAAACATATTAGAGGTGATGGTTCATATTATATAATATCATATATTAATAAAAATAAGTTCATAGAAATCCTCCCAGAAAATATGGTAAAGAAACTTATACTTTTGATGATGCTTTCTTAAGGATTGAGTAGAATAAATCTTGCACATTACTGTTTATGCTAAAAAGCTTTTACTTTAAGAAATACATTAAGAAAATTACAGTTAACAAAATAGTAGCTACATCATTTGTCAACCATTCAAAAACATAATGAGCACAATGAGAAACTGGGAGACAGGCATTTCATTACTTTATACATAAGACATAAAAATGACTTTCAATTTCATTTTAAACAGGCTTACACACACTTAGCACATCATCATATCTTAAGGGCATGTAATAATAGAATGCATGAGGTGAGGAGAACTCTATCATATTTTTATTTGGGAATATAATTGAAGAAAGAAATATATCCTGTCAGATATGTATTAAATGTCACCCTGAAACCACAGAGTCGGATTGAGTTGCAAAGAGTCGGACACGACTGAGCGACTGAACTGAACTGAAACCACAGAATTTTGTTAAATAGTTGAATTTTTTAAACTGGCCACTATTCCACAGATCTTTGATCAACTGAATAACTCAAGAAATATTTTGATAAATGCAGGACAGAATTAAAATATGCTTACTCCTTGGAAGGAAAGTTATGACCAACCTGGATAGCATATTCAAAAGCAGAGACATTACTTTGTCAACAAAGGTCCGTCTAGTCAAGGCTATGTTTTTTCCAGTAGTCATGTATGGATGTGAGACTTGGCCTGTGAAGAAAGCTGAGCACCAAAGAATTGATGCTTTTGAACTGTGGTGTTGGAAAAGACTCTTGAGAGTCCCTTGGACTGCAAGGAGATCCAACTAGTCCATTCTAAATGAGACCAGTCCTGGGTGTTCTTTGGAAGGAATGATGCTAAAGCTGAAACTCCAGTACTTTGGCCACCTCATGCGAAGAGTTGACTCATTGGAAAATACTCTGATGCTGGGAGGGACTGGGGGCAGGAGGAGAAAGGGGCAACAGAGGATGAGATGGCTGGATGGCATCACTGACTCGATGGACGTGAGTTTATGTGAACTCTGGGAGTCGGTGATGGGCAGGGAGGCCTGGCGTTCTGCAATTCATGGGGTTGCAAAGACTTGGACATGACTGAGTGACTGAACTGAACTGAATACCGTATACTAGTGTACTTCCATGAAGGACTTAAATCTTATCTCTGCAGGATTCAAAATGCATTATAAATTTTTGTTTTCATATAATACATTTGCAAGGGTTTCTGTGCAATAAGTTACCCTATACTAGGAAGTTTTTTTTTACATGACTTTTCTCACCAGGGACAATGTAATTTCACCATTTAAATAAAATTCAGAATTACTACATTAACATAAGTTTAAAAATATTGCATAATGCCCTATGAGAAAATGGAGCTTTGCATAGAATTTAAAATATGGAAGGTTGTCAATCTATGTCACTTTTAAGCCTGTATTAGTTTAAATAAGGCCAGTGTCTTTGACAAGGATTTTAACTCTGGTAGAATTTTCACTATCATAAGGGATAATTAGTTTTATCTAACAAACCAAAATTAAATCCCAGTCCTTGAAGATGAAGAGATTATAGTGTTTGTTGTGGGGATGTGGTGGGTATAGTGATCAAGTTTGTCCATGTGTTTTTGAATCTATTTATTTTTTATGCACTTAATTTATTATAAGTGCATATGAAATTTATTATTTATTTATTTTTATGCACTTCTATGCACTGTCAGGTCCACTTAGGACCTGACAGTTTATAGAAGTATCTTATGGAATGGTGGAGGCCTATTACTGTCAGTTAATATGAATATAAAGCCTTGTCCAGAAGAATTTGTCAAGAGCAGTTTCTAATAACAATATATTAATCTCTGTAACTAACCTTACCTTTTCAGTGGTGGTGTTTACAGGGTAAAACTCTAGGTCCTATGAACATTATTCCAAAAAGTAGCAAAAACACAGTAACAACAACAATAAAAACAACAAAAGAGACCCCCTCTTTTTCATAAACACGCATGAGATAAAGAGATTCAATAGATGAATCTCTGTTATAAACATGTTGTTCTAAAGAAATCATGGTGCGGATAGTAAAAGAAGTAGGCCATTACCTTAAGGTTATAAGTAAGAATAATAACAACAATAATAAGTAATAGCTAAAATTCACGAGCCCTAAAAATTTGAAATGAGGGAATATATTTCAATTATAAGGCATTTTTGTTGTTCACTGACTAAGTTGTGTTTGAATCTTTGCGGCTCCATGAACTACAGCACACCAGGCTTCTCTGTCCTTCACTATCACCCAGAATTTGCTCAAACTCATGTCCATTGAGTCAGTGATGTCAGAATGTATACATATAGTCATTTAAAAGTGTACCACAATCAGTCAAAAAACAAACATTATTTGATATCACTTATTTGTGTGGGATATTATATATATATATATATATATATATAATTTGTAATTTGTATTATATATATATATATATATATAATATAAATGAATTTACTTACAAAACAGAATAGACTCAGACTTAAAAAACAAACTTACTCTTACCAAAAAGGAAAAGTAGGGAAGAGCAAAAATTAATTTGGTATTAACATATGCACACACTACTATATATAAAATAGATAACTAACAAGGACCCATTGTATAGCACTGGAAACTCTACTTAATATTCTGTGATAACCTAAATGGGAAAAGAATTTGCAAAAGAACAGACATATGTATATGTATAACAGAATCAATTTGCTGTATACCTGAAATTAACACAGCATTGTAAAATAAAATAAGCACTTAAAAAAATGTAGCATATTGAGAATAAAATTATCATGAAAAACAAGGCACTCAGCTTTATATGGGCTTCCCAAGTGGCACTAGTAGTAAAGAACCCACCTACCCATACAGGATACGTAAGAGACATGAGTTCCATCCCTGGATTGGGAAGATATCCTGGGAGAGGGCATGACAATTCACTGCAGTATTCTTGCCTAGAGAATCCCAAGGACAGAGGAGCCTGGCCTACTACAGTCCATAGGGTGGCAAAGTGTTGGAGGTAACTGAAGTGACTTAGCATGCACACGTGCATGCACAGCCTTATAGTGCTCATTAGCTGCAGAATCACCATCTGGATTTTGATCTACCATATTACAATGTTTTAGAAATCTGAGAAATCTCTTAATAGATTCCAACCAATGGTAGTAAATCATAAAAGAGTAACAAGTAAAAAAGAGTAACAAGTAAAAAAAAAAAAAAAAAAAAAGGAAGAAAAGGCAAAAAGATATGACACTGAGATGAACTCCCCAGATCAGTAGGTGCTGAATATGCCACTATAGGATGCTGCTGCTACTGCTGCTAAGTTGCTTCAGTCGTGTCTGACTCTGTGCAACCCCAGAGACAGCAACCCACCAGGCTCCCCCATCCCTTGGATTCACCAGACAAGAACACTGGAGTGGGTTGCCATTTCCTTCTCCAATGCATGAAAGTGAAAAGTGAAAGTGAAGTTGCCCAGTTGTGTCCGACTCTTAGCAACCCCATGGACTACAGCCTAACAGACTCCTCCATCCATGGGATTTTCCAGGCAAGAGTACTGGAGTGGGGTGCCATTGCCTTCTCCTACTGCAGAATAGAGGAGAAATAATTCCAGAAAGAATGAAGAGAGAGACAGTGAAAACAATGTGCAGTTGCAGATGTGACTGGTGAGAGAAGTAAAGTCCAATGCTACAGAGAGCAATATTGCATAGGAACCTAGAATGTTAGGTCCATGAATCAAGGTAAATTAGAAGTGGTCAAACAGAAGATAGCAAGAGTGAATGTTGACATTTTAAGAATCAGTGAACTAAGATGGACTGGAATGGGTAAATTTAACTCAGATGACCATTATATCTACTATTGTAGACAAGAATCACTTAGAAGAAATGAAGTAGCTATCATAGTCAACACAAGAGTCCTAAATCAGTACTAGGGTGCAATCTCAAAAAAAAAAAAAAAAAAAAAAAAAAACAAACAAACAAAAAAAAAACACACACACACAACAACAACAACCAGAAAGATCACTGTCTGTTTTGAAGGCAAACCAATCAATATCACAGTAATTCAAGTCTGTGCCCCAACCAGTAATGCTGAAGAAGCTGAAGTTAAACGGTTCTATGAAGACCTACAAGACGTTCTAAAACACCCAATAAAGATGTCCTTTGCATCATAGGGGACTGGAATGCAAAAGTAGGGCGTCAAGAGATATCTGGAAAACAAGGAAACTTGGCCTTGGAGTACAGAATGTAACAGGACAAAAGCTAACAGTGTTTTGCCAAGAGAATGCACTGGTCATAAACACTCTCTTCTAGCAACATAAGAGAAAATTCTACACATGGACATCACCAGATGGTCAATACCAAATTCAGATTGATTATGCTCTTTGCATCCAAAGATGAGGAAGCTCTGTACAGTCAGAAAAATCAAGACTTGGAGCTGACTGTGGCTCAGATCATGAACTCCTTATTGTTAAAATTAAGACTTAAATTGAGGAAAGTAGGGAAAACCAATCAACAATTCAGATATGATCTAAACCAAATCCCTTGCAATTATACAGTGGACATGACAAATAGATACAAGGGCTTAGATCTGATGGACAAAGTGGCTGAAGAACTATGGATAGAGGTTTGTGACACTGTACAGGAGGCAGTGATCAAAACCATTTCCCCCCCCTCCCCCCCCAAAAAAAAAAAAAAACAAAAAGAAATTCAAAAAGGCAAAATGGTTGTCTGAGGAGGCCATACAAATAATTGTGAAAGAATAAAAGTGAAAGGCAAAGGAGAAAAGAAAAGACGTACCCTTTTGAATTCAGAGTTCCAAAGAAGAGCAAAGAAATAAGAAAGTCTTCCTCAGTGATCAACACAAAGAAATAGAGGAAAACAACAGATTGGGAAAGACTAGTGATCTCTTCAAGAAAACTAGATACAAAGGGAATATTTCATAAAAAGAAGGGCACAATAAAGGACAGAAATTGTATGCACCGAATAGAAGCAGAAGATACTAAGAAGAGGTGGCAAGAATACACAAAAGAAGTACACTAAAAAGATCTTCATGACCCAGATAACCATGAAGGTGTGGTCACTCACCCAGAGCCAGACATCCTGGAGTCCAAAGTCAAATGGGCCTTAGGAAGCATCACTATGAACAAAGCTAGTGGAGTTTATAGAATTCCAGTACAGCTATTTCAAATCCTAAAAGGTGATGCTCTTAAAGTGCTTCACTCAATAAGCCAAAACATTTGGAAAACTCAGCAGTGGCCACAGGACTGGAAAAGTAGGCTCTCATTCCAATCCCAAAGATGGGAAAGGCCAAAAAATGTACAAACTACTGCACGATTGCACTCATCTCACACTCTACCAAAGTAATTCTCAAAATTTTCCAAGCCAAACTTCAACAGTATGTGAACCGGGAAATTCCAGATGTTCATGCTGGATCTAGAAAAGGCAGAAGATCAAGAGATCAAATTGCCAACATATGTGGGGTCATAGGAAAAGCAAGATAATTCCAGAAAAAACATCCACTTCTGCTTTATTGATTACACTAAAGCCTTTGACTGTGTGCATCACAACAAACTGTGGAAAATTCTTACAGAGATGGGAATACCAGAACACCTGACCTGCCTCCTGAGAAATCCACATGAATGTCAAAAACCAACAGTTAGAAACAGACTTGGAACCACAGAATGCTTCCAAATCGGGAAAGGAGAACATCAAGGCTGTGTATCACCCTGCTTATTTACCTTACACGCAGAGTACCTGATATGTAAAATGCTGGGCTGAATGAAGCATAAGATGGAAACAAGATTGACTGGAATAATATCAGTAACCTCAGATACACAGATGACACCACCCTTATGGCAGAAAGTGAAGCAGAACTAAAGAGCCTCTTGATGAAAGTGAAAGAGGAGAGTGAAAAACTGGCTTAAAACTGAACATTAGAAAAATTAAAATCATGGCATCTGATCCCATCATGTCATGATAAATAGATGTGGAAACAATGGAAACAATGACAGACTTTATTTTACGGGGCTCTAAATTCATGGCAGACAGTGACTGCAGCCATAAAATTAAAAGATGCAGATGGTGACTACAGTCATAAAATTAAAAAAAAAAAAAAGCTTGGAAGTAAAGGTATAGCTGAATTACACAGCATATTAAAAAGCAGAGACATGACTTTGCCAACAAAGTTTGTCTAGTTTTGTTTTTTCCAAAAGGTATGGTTTTTCCAGTAGTTATGTGTGGATGTGACAGTTGGATTATAAAGAAACCTGAACACCAAAGAATTGATGCTTTTGAACTGTGGTGTTGGAGAAGACTCTTGAGAGTCCCTTGGACTGCAAGGAGATCAAGCCAGTCAATCCTAAAGGAAATCAGTCTTGAATATTCATTGGAAGTACTGATGCTAAAGCTGAAACTCTGATACTTTGGCCACCTGATATGAAGAACTGAGTCATCAGAAAAGACTGTGGAAAAAATTGAAGGCAGGAGGAGAAGGGAACAATAGAAAATTAGATGATTGGATGGAATCACCAACTTGATGGGCATGAATTTGAGCAAATTCCAGGAGTTAATGATGGCTAGGGAAGCCTGCCTTGCTGCAGTCCTTGGGGTTGCAAAGAATCGGATACAACTGAGGGATTGAACTGAACTGGGGGGAAAAAAAATTGCTTCTTATTTTGGTTCAATACACACAAAATTTACCCAAGTACATTATGTCAATGATTATACAAATTGATACTAGGAAAAATAATGAAAAAAGATCTTCCCACATGTTTCAGTTGGGAACAAATGAGAGATGGAAAGTGGTAGAAGAAAATAAAGGACATTGCTATTAGTTGAACTGTTTCTGCTCAAAATTTATATGTTGAAGTCTAAGCCCTCTGGACCTCAGAATGTGATTCTTACTTGGAGATAGGTCATGAATTAAAATGATGTCATTAGGGTGGGCCCTAATCCAATGTGACTGGTGTCTTTATAAAAAAGGGAAATTTGGAGATACACACAGGTTTGGAGAGAAGGAAAAATGCAGATAAAGGCAGAGATCAAGGTGATGCTTTCACAAACCAAAGATCTCTCAGAATAGAGTCTGAAGGAGAGACATGGTTAGAATATTCCTCACAGCTCTCAGAAGGAACCATACCTGCTAACACCTTTATCTTGGTCTTCTAGCATGCAGAAGCATGTGGCAATACTTTATATCATTTAAGACACTCATTTTGTGGTGCTTTGTTCTCATAGCCCTAGCAAACTAATACAGAAGCTGTATGCCTGTGCAGCAAAGTAGACAGAATCTCAAATTTAATTAGCAAATAAATGTTCAGAATAAACCAGCTGTTTAAACCTTCATCTGAAAGTAAAGACAATGTAATTTAGAAAAATAAATTTCTCTGTTTTTTTTTTCTTTTTTTCAGATCATGTTAAACTATCCTATCTGTTTTTATCTATGTAATTTGCTTGCTTTAAAATGAGAAATAAGCCTTTGCCCTAACAGGAAAATCTTCCTTTTTGGATATGTACAATTTTTGCTTCTATTACCACATTGCATGGTCAATTTTAGTTTCGTTAAATTCCAATCTACTTTTGAAAAAGGGCACATTTTGGGCATATAATTTTTCTTTATTTTGTCAGAAAATTCACATATAGAAAACAGAAGAAATGTGAAAGTGTATTTTAATAATTAACTATAAACAAATATCCATATAAAAATCCAAGTTATTACAAAGAAAATTGCCAGGACCTTGTATCCCCTGGTATGTGCTAACTTAGTCACAGGTTTCACTCTAAACTTTAAAATCAGTCATCCCATTTCATGGGAATAACATCTTTAATTTATTATTGAACTTCATGTATGCATCCCTAACCAATACCATTGCTTATTTTGATTTTTATAAAAACATATCCATTGTCTCAGGTTTTACTTCTTTAACTCTTCTGGTTTTGTTTAGAGATGAAATTTATTAATTCTAATTACTGTACACTGTTAATTATGGACTTATTCTGGATAGATATTTGATATTACCAATGCGGAGCTATTAAGACTAATAATGCATAAGATTTACCAGGGAATATACTTAGGATGGGATTTCTGGGTAGTGCAATATTCTTTCCTTTCTTTGCCCCTAGAAATTTTAAAAACACCCTTGCTTTCTTTAACAAGGGGTCCTAGACTCATCCACAGAGAAGGCAGTGGCACCCCACTCCAGTACTTTTGCCTAGAAAATCCCATGGACGGAGGAGCCTGGTAGGCTGCAGTCCATGGGGTCTCGAAGAGTCGGACATGACTGAGCGACTTCACTTTCACTTTTCACTCTCATGCATTGGAGAAGCAAATGGCAACCCACTCCAGTGTTCTTGCCTGGAGAATCCCAGGGACGGGGAAGCCTGGTGGGCTGCCATCTATGGGGTCACACAGAGTCGGACATGACTGAAGCGACTTACCAGTAGCAGCAGCAGACTCATCCTGAATTTTACCTGGACAGGTAATGAAATAAAATGCCTTAACCGAGGATCTTATCTGGGAAATAATTGTATAAGAAAACAAAATTGAGTAGAAAAGGCTGCACAATACCTGCCTCATGTGATGACTGGAGATTAGCAGGGTGATAAGAGAGGTGAAGGATTTTTAATTATTGAAGAAGCAATACTTTTTCTAAAAGTAACAGAGCAATTATCTTTTTCTGAAATTAAATATCATGGGTATATATTGGCATTTCCAATATATCTCTGGTTTGCTGTTTTTTCTGCCTTGCTTCAATAGCAGAGTTTCTAGACCAATATCTAAGGGCACTAACTGTGGAACTTGACTCCCTGGGTCCAAATCCAGGCTCCATTATGGGAATATATTGCACGTTTTTGGTATAGATTTCTTAACATATTTTAATTGTTTTCATTATAGAATAGGAATAAAAATAATTGCTAAAACTGTATAATAGATGTAAAATGTAAACATATTAGTGACATATAAATTGAAAAATAGCAATTTAAATAACAAGAATATGCGATTGGATTCAGTAATTATTGATATTTCTTTGGCTCTCTTGGAAAAATGTCCTAAAAGGCAGGATTCTAAAATGAAGGACAATCAATCCAGGGAATCACCAAAGGAAGTAGAGATGGAATCTATTTTTGCAATTAATTCATTTGTGAACTCTAAATCACATAGGCTTCAATTATTAAGTATTATATGGGTTAATGTTTTAAAATGAAGGATTTGCCTCTTAATGTGAACTCTACAGTTCATCATAATGTGAAGAAAGTAATGTTTTCAGCTTAGTAACTCTCCAGAGAAGCTTGCCCTCATTTTATGCTGTCCGCTGGTACATAAGAAGCAAATATTTGGGAAGGGAAAAAAAAAGAAATTCCCATATGAAAACATGGCAGAATATCAATAGATTGAAGTAGAGCAGCTTCTTTTAAAGCAAAAAATGCTTTATACTAGGAATTTTGCTGGAAATTCAAATATTTTATATGAAATCTCTTAGGTTTATTAATTCTCACTATAAAACTTAAGATATATCCTTCAAATAAAAGTGACTCAAACATAATTCAATTTCCATTAGAACTGGACATGGAACAACAGACTGGTTCCAAATAGGAAAAGGAGTTCGTCAAGGCTGTATATTGTTACCCTGTTTATTTAATTTATATGCAGAGTGCATCATGAGAAACGCTGGACTGGAAGAAACACAAGCTGGAATCAAGATTGCGGGGAGAAATATCAATAACCTCAGATATGCAGACGGCACCAACCTTATGGCAAAAAGTGAAGAGGAACTAAAAAGCCTCTTGATGAAAGTGAAAGTGGAGAGTGAAAAAGTTGGCTTAAAGCTCAACATTCAGAAAACCAAGATCATGGCATCCGGTCCCATCACATCATGGGAAATAGATGGGGAAACAGTGGAAACAGTGTCAGACTTTATTTTTCTGGGCTCCAAGTTCACTGCAGATGGTGACTGCAGCCATGAAATTAAAAGACACTTACTCCTTGGAAGGAAAGTTATGACCAACCTAGATAGCACATTGAAAAGCAGAGATATTACTTTGCCAACAAAGGTTCGTCTAGTCAAGGCTATGGTTTTTCCTGTGGTCATGTATGGATGTGCGAGTTGGACTGTGAAGAAGGCTGAGAGCCGACGAATTGATGCTTTTGAACTGTGGTGTTGGAGAAGACTCTTGAGAATCCCTTGGCCTGCAAGGAGATCCAACCAGTCCATTCTGAAAGAGATCAGCCCTGGGATTTCTTTGGAAGGAATGATGCTAAAGCTGAAACTCCAGTACTTTGGCCACCTCATGCGAAGAGTTGACTCATTGGAAAAGACTCTGATGCTGGGAGGGATTGGGGGCAAGAGGAGAAGGGGACGACAGAGGATGAGATGGCTGGATGGCATCACTGACTCGATGGACGTGAGTCTGTGTGAACTCCAGGAGTTGATGATGGACAGGGAGTCCTGGTGTGCTGCGATTCATGGGGTCGCAAAATGTCGGACACGACTGAGCGACTGATCTGATCTGATCTGAACAAGAGTAAAGTATTCTAAAAATAATCATAACATGTTAGAGAAATAAAACATTAAATTTAAAAATATAAGAAATTTAAAATTATCTTCATAATACTTCTGTTACGGAAGATCAAAGCAAAATATCTTAATTTCAACTAAAAGTTTTGCATCCTTTAAAGTACAAAGATTTACTACTATTTTATGGAAGGAAGTGATTTTTGCATATCGTTATTCAATGTCCCTTTAAAATAGATTTATTAATGATACAAGGAGAGATATTTTCTTACTTTTAATATTTCTAAATATCTAAAAACTGTTTCATTCATTTTATTTCTGCTTTTGCCTACGTAGTCATTATTCTCCCTTATTTCCACTCTCTTTTTGAAAAAACTGGTGACAATAGACGGTCCAGAGCTAGAATTCTGTACCTAAGCTTGTTATAACATGTTTTAGTTCACTTTTGGGTTCATCTGGTGCCTAAAAAAATTAAATCAGAGGTAAAAGAGTTTAAGGTGAGAAAAGAAAGCAATCTGGCTAAAAATTTAGTGAGGGTTAATTAAATTAGCTAGACAACAAGGTCCAGTCAAATCAGACATCAGATATCAATAGGCATAGTTGCCACACATAAAGTATGTCTCATATGGGGCTCTCCATGGTCACAGAAGTAGTTATTTCATGAATTTGCACCTTGGTATTCATATGGACTATTTTGATAGAGATGCCCTATTCATTTGGGAAGAGGAAAATGACCAGTTATTGCTTATAGGATGCCAGTCCCAAGCATACTAGGTAAAATTATGTTTGGAATCATTTGGTCTGTTAGATTCATATAATAAGGCAAGGGATAGGTACCCTTGAGTCCATGATACTCCAAATAAATAAATAAATAAATAAATTGTACTTGGAAAAAAAAAGAGGATAGGTATTTGCATTTGTGGAAAGTACATGTGAATGCAAATATGAGGCATATGAAACAGCCCTCATTTATGTTCTGGCGGAAGAATAGATTTACTTTTTTGAAAAGTGTTATTGATGAAAGAAATTCCTTTTGAAGCCTAGGGTGGAAAGCTAAAGGGTCCTCTGTGAAAAAGTAAGTGAAGTGAAACTGTGAGTTGCTCAGTTGTGTCTGACTCTTTGCAACCCAATGGACTGTAGCCCTCCAGGCTCCTCTGTCTATGAAACTCTCCTGGCAAAAGTACTGGAGTGGGTTGCTATTTCATTCTTCAGGGGTTCTTCTTGACTCAGGGACTGAATCCAGGTCTCCTGAACTTCAGGCACATTCTATCATCTGAGTCAGTAGAAAAGTCTGAAAGGACTCTCTAGTGATAAACAAAGAATCACGAATTTGGGGTCCCCTGATACTTCTAAAAGGAAGACAGCACATAACCAGCAATTAAATCAGGACCGTGTGATTGTGGTATGGCTTAAGTGAAGAGATGCCATAATGTCCAGGGCTTTTGAAGGGATGGGAGAATTATTAAAGAAGGAACAGCTTGTGTGAGGGGAAGAAAAACAATAGTATTGAGACAAAGTAAAGCTCATGTACAAAAGGTGGGGGAGACAAAGTCCCATTTGCAGGAGCAAGAGGGAAAATACTATGGGTACGAATGTCAGATTTGAGGGGAAAAGAGCAGTAGAGGAAGACTGATGTGGCTTTTAAGTGAATAGGCAACTTCAAATAAGGTTTATGGAGGTTGTGGAAGGGCTTGCTTGATATTTGATATTTGATAGGGAGAACAATTTTTTGTTTGCTTATTTCATCATATCAAGTAAAAACAAAACAAAACAGGCTTTTATTTACAGGGGTTTCTGGGTCCCTGAAATTCAAGGGCTCTTGAAACGTGGAAGATTTGGGAGATTGCAGTAGTCCAAAAGTGACCTATGTAACTATAAATTATCCTTGGTATTTTGAAGGTTTGGAACAGAATTAGTGCCATGGTGTTGACATGTCGTCTGCTGAAATGTGGAAAAAAGGCATCCAGTACCTGAGAGTTACCTATGAGAGAGCGGTATCAGAGAAATTAGCCAGGAGGGAAAAAGCCATCTCTGCCTCAGTCTCTCCTACAGTTGAGAAGCTGCAGGACTTGCTCAGAGCAATCCGTGGATAAGGAGGGAAAAAAAATTAGAAAAACCTCACAAAAGAATGGAATACTTCTGCTTAAGTCAGGGAGTTAATCTCCAGTTAAAAGAACCATGAACATTTCCATCCAGGAAGTTCTATCTTGAATAGAAATGAATCAGGAAGCATCCTGCTGAACAGAAATAGTCAGGGATTAAATTCCCCCTCAGGGAATAATTCTACCAGGGGAGATTCTCAGTCAACATTAAAGAGCCAGTGAAAGTGCTGTGCACACAGAAAAGAACCTGATGACACAGAAAAGAATTAAAGGAACTCCCTGCATCTGGTGAAGCTGTATCATTACAATTCACCAAAAAATTATCATGAGGATATTAATTAAAATAATACCAAGCAAATGATGAGCAGAGATAATTGGAGAATGTGACCTCTAGTATGGATAACTCATATAATAGAAACTTGCTTTCATTTGTATGTTCATGAAATCGAGAAAAAGAAAACCTGTTGCTTCTGTTATCCAGATAATTGCTTATTCTCTGCAATTTGAATATACAGTTTACCAGTTAAGCATCATCACTAACCTGGAACAAGGAAGATCACAATCTTTTGAGATATTAAATAGGAAAGAAACATATATATCCTCTTTTTACTTTTTGTTGTGGAGACAAAAATAATTAGACTGTCTTTCAGTTCTCCAGAGAAAAAGACTGTATGTTCTCAAAAGCATATGTTTGAAGTAATTTTTTATGCTGAATTTGTAAACAATACAATCTCTAAAAAAACTGGACCAAGGAAATTAGATATAGCCTAACAACTAGAGAGGACCCAGAGGTGTTATTTACAGTATTTCTTAATATATAAACTATTCAAACATTTGGCAATGATCAAGTATATTTGAAATGAATTTTGCTTGTTTAAAAGACTAAACAACTACTTGGGTAAATCTGCTCTCAAAGTTCTATCTGCACAAAAATAAGCATACACACAGAATTTTAAAGAAAATCCCCCAATCATTTGAAATACATTTATATTTCACATATAAGTGTTTTTGTAGTTTTGAAAGGCAAGAATGTTATACAAGTTAAATTCTCCTTACTTTACACTCTAAAATTGTGATTCATAGAGATTTTTCTGGAATAATAATTTCTTCCTCAATGCCACCCCATATTTTTCTCAATTAATCATAAGCCAAGATTATACTATGCAGATATAACCTCAGCTACCTACATCTAACCACTCTGTAGCATTTAGTTATCTGTTTTGAGAACAAAGGAGAAAATAGTTTCATTATATTTTTAAACAAATTTTTGTGATAATTACAACTTATTGTGATATGCAATTACAGCCCAGAAATAAATGGAAGTTCTGCTTGTCTAAACTGAATATTCACTATGATATCTTATCTCAAGCTTTAGTGTAAAACAATATATGCTTTACATCATTAAGTGTTTTATTTCTAACAATTTTAACCAATAGACAATATCTAAATATATTTAAAAATAGTCTAATTCTATGACCAATCTAGACAGCATATTAAAAAGCAGAGATATTACTTTACCAACAAAGGCCCATCTAGTCAAAGCTATGGTTTTTCCAGTAGTCATGTATGGATGTAAGAGTTGGACTACAAAGAAAGCTGAAAGCCGAAGAATTGATGCTTTTGAACTGTGGTGTAGGAGAAGACTCTTGAGAGTCCTTTGGACTGCAAGGAGATCCAATCAGTCCATCATAAAGGAAATCAGTCCTGAATATTCATTGGAAGGACTGATCCTGAAGCTGACACTCTAATGCTTTGGCCACCTGATGAGAATAACTGACTCACTAGAAAAGACCCTGATGCTGGGAAAGATTGAAAGCAGGAGGAGAAAGGGACAACAGAGGATAAGATGATTGGATGGCATCATCAACGCAACGGACCTGAGTTTGAGTAAACTCTGGGAGTTGGTGATGGACAGGGAATACTGGTGTGTTGCAGTCCAAGGGGTCGAAAAGAGTCAGACATGACTGTGTCACTGAACTGAACTGAAAGGCATTTTTAAAACATTTAGTCTTTTCCTGCACTTTTAAATTAATGTGCTAGAAATTGCAATGATTATAACTTTAAATTTGTGTTGTAAAATAAAAATTAGAATAGCATAAATACATGAATGTTCTCTCAATATCAGTACAGTTCTTAATTTTATTTTCATCAGTTTGTTGCTATTGAGGGTTGAAGCAGAGGAGGTAAGGCAACGATTTTAAAGATCAGGTTCCCAAAATTATGACCTTTAGCTTATCTATTGATATAGATGCTCTCCATCTTGAAAAGAGGTGCTTCAAGCACAAGGAAAGTTTTATTTACATTTTTGGAGAAAAAAAAATAGTTTAAAAGGAAAACAATAATAATACAAAACCCACTTGAAATCAAACACAGATCGAAAATATTTCTGTTTCTTGACACCATTCCCAAGACATTGCATCTGAAACAAAAGAGGTGGGACTTTTTACACTGTCTATTTTTATGAAACATTATTTTCAGAGTGGCAAACAATGTTTACTTAAACTGCATTCTTGCAGGAAAAGATGATTTGGACATAGAATAGTTAAGGAGAGACATGGTATAATTACTCTCCAAAACTAGTGTTAGCTGGATGTGTCTCTAATAATAAGATGCCCTACATTTCAAGGACAGCTTTGTCATTTGGAGGACTTATGTGTAAAATGGAAATAATATGGCATATAGCAGAATAAATTTCTATTATAAGGATGTAAGTTTCCTGAAATACTTTTAACCTATACAGTAGGGTTAACCTATAGAGTAGGTTAACCTAACCTAACCTATAGAGTAGGAAATTGTACAAGCTGCACATAAACAGAACAGAACAAAATAATCAATCAAACAAACAAATGTGTGCTAAGACACAGTAAAAAAAAAATTGAGCAAAACCCCATTTATCCAGGAAAAACATTAATTCTAAGATTGTTCTTTACTTTTAGTGTCAGATGACCTAAAACAAGCTGACTATCTAGGGATAGGAAGCTCAATTGGTACTTAAGGCAGACCTAAGGTTTTCCTTGCACAGATCTGTTCATGTTTCAAGTCTAGTATTAGAATTGTATAAGAGATCTCATAGACAAGTTAGTCTGTGGCCCAGATAGCTTCCAGTGTAGATGATGCCTTCACGGTTTGATGTTCTTTAAATCAAGGTGACAGATTAGACAACAGATCAATTTCAATACACTGAAGAAGTATCTATCCAAACATTATATTGTGTTTCTCAAATTTGAGGCATTGAACATCCTTTATATGGCAATTTTTTTGAATGCAATTATTACCCAATTCCTTGCTTGGTTGTGCTGTATATAGCATGTAACATGTTTCATCTTCAGATATACAATATAACATTTATTTTGCACATTATCACACATGAAATAGAATATAACATTCTTTAGATGAAGGATTTTTGTCTTGTCTTAATTGCTATGTTGCCAGGCTCTAGACCAAAATCTGGAACAAGGCAGACACTTAGTGTCAAATGTGTCAAACAAAAGGGAGAGTGAGCATGAAGAACAGAAAAGAACCTCTTCAAAATCATTTTACTTTTCACCTCAGTATAATGTATCAGAGTTTATGATCAGATACTAGCTTTTCTTGAATTTTGTAGGTGAAAAGTGATCTGTTTTGAAGAATGTTCAGGATGTGCTGACATTAATTTTGACAGTTGTTAATGTGTCATGAACTTGCTCTTGATCTGTGGCTAGTTACGCACATGTGTAACCCAGTCATGAATCTTGTTAGCTGCCAATTAAGCACAATGCCTGTGAAATGTGTTCTGAGTTTTTAAAGGGTTATGGTCATCATCTGGGGAAGCATTTAATGACATGACATAGTTATAGACACTAACAAAGTTACACCAGACAGATTTGGATCTTGGCTGGATCTGTAGCTCACAAAGTGTCATCTTTACCCATTAAACTGATATCAGGAGTGTCCATCAAGTTCTAGACAAGACAATGCACACATTCCTTTCAGTACTTCTAGTATCAAAAGGGTTTATGCCTCATGTAGTTCTTTATATCTGCCTTCATTTCATTAAGTGTAAATTGGAGTTTCAATTTCTGCTGGAAAATGGTACTTTCAGGTCATTTTAATGTTTAATTTTCTGAGCTGTGTCTTCAAAGCACCTTTTCACAGAGTACCTATCCATCACAGGTAATATCTATGTATCTCTAAAGTAGCATAGGTAGCTAATCTCTTTGCTTACTTAGTATATTTTACATAAGTCTGACTAATTCCCTTGGGAAATAGTTTCACAGAAAGCAGTACAGAATCCTGGGTCCCACTGAAGGTGGAAGAGTTAGACAGAAATTTAGAAAGCCTCTGCTTCTTCTTGGTGTGCCTAGTTTACTTATAATGGGTCAGAGTGGGTTTCAATCAAAGCAAATGGGTAGATGCCTCCCTTCCGTGAGGTCAGTGATTATGGTGTATAGGGAGAGAGGGAAGGTAAGAAAGTATCCTGAGGACTGTCAGGAGTCATCTTTGTTCCTCCTCAAGGACTCCAGTCTACTACTCAGTTTAAAAATAAAGAGGGTTGGGGAGAAAGGTAGATACCAAGTTGTAGAAAATCATGTTGCCTCTCAGAACTTTGTGAGATCTCCTTCTTCCAGATAAGCTTGGCTCCCTCCTAAAAAAGGAAGGAAATATGGCCCTGTTCCATCCAAACTCTTTTGCTAGGCTCATTTGCAATTGCCTCCTTAACTCAGAAATCTGCCCGTCTTTCTGCCTCTTGTTTAATGGGTCTATTTAATTTGTTCCTTCTTTGCATTTTGCTTGAATTCCCCACCTGCTATCCTCTGTGTCAGTAGCTTGAACTGAGTGTACATACACTTTAGGGTAATTTCAAGAGACATATTGGAAAACAGAATTTTAGGATAATAAGTCTCTAGATTCTCAGCTTTCATTTCTAGTTTTCATTTGTAGTCTCTCCTGAACTTGAACTGTTTCAGCATTCTCCTCTTGTCAGGGCATCATACAGATTTTTTTTTTCCCCTTTCTCTTTCATAATCACACTTCTCATATTCTACAAAAGAAATCGTGTTTCTATTCATCCTAAGTCTCACTATTATGTGTTGCTCTGGGTTGTTATTAAAATCTCAGGGTATTAAACAAAGGCAGAGTACAAAATTGAAATATTCTGTTGGTGAGTCATTATTAATCAAGGCATCTGAGCTTATTTTAGGGTTTCTTGCCTTTTCCTGTTTTATACATGTTGTGCTAAGGGCAAAATATGGCACTATAAATGAACTATCCTCACTTGTTTCTGGATATTTATATTTCAGGTATATTGCAAAATGGTGCAGCAAGAGTAAAGGAAAACTTTCCTCTTCTACCCATCAACCATTATTAAAGAATATAACACTTGTGAGAGAGCCCCATGATGGCACTGAATGCAACACTGCAAATAAACACTGAAGAGGCTCATAGTCTCTCTGCTTTATCCATGTTTAAAAAACAACTGGAAATAACATTTCTCTAGTATTAAGTGCATCCTTATTCATTCTTCATTTTTACCATTCTATATAGTAAGTCAGAACTTTGCATACACTTTCATTTGCCCATGCTTTTCCTAGATTCCATTTGCATACTTTTCTTCTGTGAAATTGAAAGAAGTAATTTTTTTTTTTTTGCATATACGTCCTGCAGACCACCACTATAATTTATCTCTCACATACTCAAACTATATGCTTCTTCATAGGAGACCACCAAAGCTTGAAATAGAAATAGATAAAGCCATCAAAGTATACCTTAGGCACCCTTTCTACAGTATGCTGCTTCTGTTACATCTTACAGAATAACCCTACTCTGTTTCCCTTGAATTTTAGGAAGAAACACTTTCATTTATATTTCCAGCATTCCTAAATTCTTGAACATTGTCTATCTGTAATATCCTCTTTCTGCTTATACCTGTTGTGTAAGTGTGATGGTCAGTTTGATGGTTCTTAGCTTGGCATAGTACCTATAGCACCCAGTTAAATAAACAAAAACTTACCTAGGTGTTGTCATAAATATACTTTGCAAA
Organism: Bubalus kerabau; assembly: GCF_029407905.1. Taxonomy (NCBI): domain Eukaryota; kingdom Metazoa; phylum Chordata; class Mammalia; order Artiodactyla; family Bovidae; genus Bubalus; species Bubalus kerabau. The sequence goes on along the minus strand of NC_073632.1, from coordinate 11,662,662 downwards.
TGTGGTTAAAATCTACAATCAAGTGAATTTAAGTAATAGAGAGTATCCTCAATAATCTTGCAGATCTGATCCAATCTTCTGAAAGGTTTTAAGAGCAGAGTTGAGATTTCTGGGAGAAAGAAATCCACTTGTTGACTCCAGCATCCACTTATGCCCTTAAATTTCCATTTCACACATCCCAGTGGCCTACCCTACAAATTTCACACTTGTCTAGCTGTGCCCATAGGCACTTAAAGCAACCAAATCTGTGTCAGTTTTCTAGGAGTACCTTAACGAATTATGCAAAATCATGGCTCATGACAACAGAAATATGTCCTCTCATAGTTTGAAGGCCAGAGACCAAGATGTCAATGGGATGGCATATCCCTTCAGAGGCTGTCAAGAAAATCTGTTCCTAGTCTCCTCCAGTTCTGAAGGCTGCAGGCACCCTTTGGCTTGTGACGACATTAGACCATCCTCTGCCTCTGTCATCCCATTGCCTCCTCCTCTTCCCTGTCTTCTTTGTGTGTCATCTCAAAATTCCCTCTGCTTCTCTCTTGTAAAAACACCTTTGATTGAATATACTGCCCATGCGGTGGGGATAAGCTCCTCTGCTAAATATCTTTAACAAAATCACATCCCTTGATATGTAAGTTAATATTCACTATTTTGCTATGCTGCTACTGCTAAGTCACTTCAGTCATGTCCGACTCTGTACGACCCCATAGACAGCAGCCCACCAGGCTCCCCTGTCCCTGGGATTCTCCAGGCAAGAACATGAGTGGGTTGCCCTTTCCTTCCCCAATGCATGAAAGTGGAAAGTGAAAGTGAAGTCGCTCAGTTGTGTCCAACCCTCAGTGACCCCATGGACTGCAGCCTCCAGGCTCCTCCGTCCATGGGATTTTCCAGGCAAGAGTACTGGAGTGGGGTGCCATTGCCTTCTCCGTTTGTTTTTTTTTTTTTTTTTTTTTGCTATATAAGGCAATATTCAGTTTCTGGAAATTAGGATGCAAAAATCGAGGAGGGGTAGAACTTTTTGCCTACCACAGTCTGTCCTTTGACTCCATAAGATTTACATCTATCACACGTGCACTTGGGGTATTTACTCCACCCCAATTACTCTCAAATGAGCACAACATCTATTCAATATTATAATGCCATCTAAACATCATCTATTTAAAAGTCTCAAATCTCAGCATCTAAACCATCTAAAGTAGGTATGAGTGAGACTCTGCTTATTATTCATCTTGGGGGAAGAATTCTCTCCTTTTCTGGCCCCATGAAACTAGAAAATAAATTATGTATTCTTGAAATACAATGGTGAATAGATCTGTTAAGGCATTTCTGTTTCAAAAGCAAAAATGAAAGGCAGAGAGGAGTTACAAGTTCCAACCTGTTTCAAATTGCAGCAGACAAATCCACTAGGCTCCCAGGCCTGGGAATAGTGTGTCTTGCAGCTCTGCCCTCTTGTCCTGTGACTTGATTCTCTCAGCCTGTAGCTCACCCCTCTAGACCCAGTGTTCTGTCCTTAGAGTCTTTCATACTGCCTTTGGAGTGGTAGTGTAGTTCTGTGCTGTGCTTAGTCACTCAGTCATGTCTCATTGTGACCCACCACTGGACTATAGCCTGCCAGGCTGATCTGTCTATGAAGTGTTCCAGGCAGGGATACTTGAGTGGGTATCCCCTCTCCAAGGAATCTTTACCCCCCCAGGGATTGAACCTGAGTTTCCTGCATTGCAGGCAGATATCTGAGCCACCAGGAGAGCCCACATTTTTACCATACACAGCAATAATAAACCAGGTTGCATCATAATTGTTGGCTGGAAACTGTCTCAGTTAAACATCTAAGTTCATCACTTACAAGGTCTGCTTTCCCTACAAATAAAGGACACAATTTAGGTAAAATTGTCTACCTCCATACGACAAGGATCACCTTTCCTTCCATTTCCAATAGCATGTTTCTCATTTCCTTTTGAGCTTCTTCTGCTGCTGCTGCTAAGTTGCTTCAGTAGTGTCTGACTCTGTGCGACCCCATAGACAGCAGCCCACCAGGCTCCCCTGTCCCTGGGATTCCCCAGGCAAGAACACTGGAGTGGGTTGCCATTTCCTTCTCCAACGAATGAAAGTGAAAAGGGAAAGTGAAGTCGCTCAGTCATGTCTGACTCAATGATCCCATGAACTGCAGCCTACCAGGCTCCTCTGTCCATGGGATTTTCCAGGCAAGAGTACTGGAGTGTGTTGCCACTGCCTTCTTCGTTTGGTCTTCTACCAAATACCAAAAGAGACTTTCCATTCATATTTTTAGCAACATTTTGTTTATGACTGCACAAACATCCCCTCAGATGATAGACATTAATGGACAATACTCTTCACTTCTTTTTTATCCCTGACCTTTTATCTAATTCCAAAGCCACGTTCATATTTTCAGGTATTTGTCATACAGTAGCAATCCACTTCTGGTACCAAAATCTGGATCAGTTTCCCAGGCCTTCCATTAAAAAAACAAACAAACAAAAAAACACTACCATTAAGCAGCTTAACATAACAGAAATATGCTCTCTCTAAGTTCTGAAGACCAGAAGTGCAAAATCACCATGTTAGCAGGCCTGAACTCTGTCATCAGGCTCTAGGGGAGATTCCATTCCTCACTTCTTCCAGTTTGAGTTGACCTCAGGTCCTCTGTTTTCCTTGTCCCTCTGTAATCTCGTCTTCCATGTGTCTTTTCTTTCTTTGACATAATGGAATATATGTTTATTTTCATTGACTTTAGCTAGTGCAAAAAAAAAAATTAGTTTAAATTTTGTATTTATTATATCCTGATCTTTCTTGTTCTTCCCTCACCATTTTTTTTTTTTTAATTGGAGGATAATATTTGTCTTTTGGTTGAGCTGGACCCCTGTTGCTGTGGTTGGACTTTCTCTGGTTGTGGTAAGAAGGGGGTACTCTTCGCTGTGGTGTATGCGCTTCTCACTCCAGTGGATTCTCTTGTTGCAGAGCAGAGGCTCTAGGTGTGAGGGCTCAGTAGTCGTGGGACATGGGCTTTGTTGTCCTGAGTCATGTGGAATTTTTCCAGATCAGGGATTGAACCCATGTCTCCTACACTGGCAGGCAGAATTTTATCTACTGTACCACCAGGGAAGTCCATGTTTTCTCTTTTGTGTAATGATTCTAAAACTCCTTGTGCCTGTCTCTTATGAGGACACATATGAATACATTAAGTGCCCACCCAGATAATCCAAGATAAACTCTTTCTCTAAAGAGTCTTAACTTTATAGCATCATGTGTGTATACTATATGACAATGTTCACTTCAAAAGATGAGCTTTCAATTAAATGGACCCCTTTATCAAAAAAGAAACATTTTCCTGATTAATTGTCCTGTTTCAAAAGGAACATTTCTTTTTTGTACTACGTCTCTTGAACTTTCATTTGAACCATGAAAACAAGTAGTTTCTCAAAGAATAAAGAACAAAAAAAAAAAGAAAATAAAAGAAAAATACCTGACAATGACTCTACATTTTCATATCTTACATTTTATTTCCATTTGAAAGATCTAAAAAATGAAAGATTTTGGAGACATTGCATGTTTACTTTTTCCCTTGATAGTCCCTCACCATTCCACAACTCAGCAATCTATTACTTCTAGATCACTTAATTCTTGTGTTCAACCATACATGTACAATCTTAACTGTGACATTTTATAAAATATTTTTTCTGAGGGTGAAGGCAAAATTACTTCTTCATAGCAAGAAATGGTCATATATTTATTGTTTTTATTAAAAATATATTTGCCTTTTTTCTCCCAGGGAATATTTTGAAACATATTTGAATATAATTTTAACAAAATCATACAATAAAATATCTATAGAATATTGCAAAGTAAATTGAAATGCCATACCAATTGCATGTCCAAAAATAGTTTGAAACAGTTTTATTTGCAAGTCAAAAACCTTTACACACTTGCTTTAAATTTGTTAAATGCTACTACATGTAAACATTTCTTTCATTAGTCAATTGCTCACAAACAGGGAAATAAATTTATAAAACATAGTGTATCTGTTTTGTTATATTTGTTATATTTTGTTATATTTCCTACATCTGTTTATCATAAGCCTTCTTAAGTCATCTGAAGGATTCTTTTTTCTATTGCTTGAATTATTTAAGTAATTTAGTTAAGATAGTTGTGTTCTTGTTTTTTTTCTTCCTAGACTCACACCCGTGGTTTTACTTGCTTGGATATTGTCTAAAATAACCCTAGGTGATATAAAACATCTAAAAGATAAATGCTTATTTTTATGTCAAATATAAAACATGTGGTATAAAACTTGTAAATTAGCTTTGCATATTTTCAGTGATCTTCAAAGTGTATGATTTGAATCAAGACCTTACATTTGTATTTTTGATAACTTGAAATCATACTCATTTCTGACACAGCAGGTTTTTGATAGCTCTGTAAAAAAAAAAAAAAAATCATTACTTCAGGCAAGGTGACAAGGATAATCACTTTCTATAATTAATGTTTAATACTTGAATGCCAGGGAGGAATTATTATGTCCTTGGTCCAAAAATTTTAACCACACTACATCATCTGCCCTCCAGGAAGTATTGGTGAGAATAACTAGAGTGACTCTGGTTCAAAGAAACTGTATTAGATTTTTGTCAGCTTTTGAAAATGTTGTAACTCAAAGTAATATTTGAACTGCTAACATGCAATGCAGAGTTCATAGCTTTCTTACAGTACTAACTCTCTTTGGAAGTCTAGAAATCTGATGAAACCATTTTATCTACACCTTTTGTCAAATAAAGTGGTATTTCATGAAGAAGTTGGAATCATTTAGAATATAAAATACAGTTATGTTCTTGCTTAAAAACTAGATTGAAAAATATGTTTTTGTTTTCCTTAAATTCCATGTTTCTGTTATAACTGGAGATTTTTGGTCTGAAATGAAGTAACTTAAGTCAATATAATTTATTAATAAAGATAAAAATAAGGATGCTTCCCTGCATGACATGAACTTGGGTTTGCTTCTTCAACTTGTAAATATGATAGACTCTGTCTATGTCTGATAGTTACCAATATAACTTTCTGCATTTATATAAATCCTGTTCTCTCCACATACATGTTGCATCTTTGTCTTATCATGTTAATATGTTCAAACAAGTGGAATATGTATTTTATTTTCTACCATATTTAACACTTTCCTTCTTCTCTTTCTAATATTTTCAAATAAATAAAATCACTATATTTTATGTATAGTCTGATCATGTCTTTACACTTAAAACCTTGTAGTTCTAATTGAACAATTTTATTGCAGATAAGGATTTTTGGAAATATTATCAGATTTTTTAGAACTATATTATTTTCATTATTTTTCAGCTTACTAAAGCCTAACTCCAGGAATTTTACCTCCTGAAAACTCTTTTAAGTTTCTAGTATTTGTGTCCCATATTGATGGTAAGTGAGCCCAACTATTGGTGGAGGTGGATTGTGGGTTCAGTGTAAGCCTTACTGTGAAACTGAGAAGTGATAAGTCTACAGAAAGTTGAAGATAAACAATGCAGAGAGCAGTTAACAGCATTGTATGTGGAGGGGAGCCAATTTAAAGCCTTGAAATAAAGCAGAGAGCTGCTTTCTGGGAGTGAGTGGAAGGCCAGTGTCACTATCATTGGAAGAGCAGGGTGAAGCAGCAATGAGATTATTGATGTGCTCCTGGGTGCTCATGCTGAGTCACTTCAGGTGTGTCTGACTCTCTGCAACCCTATGGACTATATAGCCTGTAAGGTTCCTCTGTCCATGGGATTCTTCCAGGCAAGAATACTAGAGTGGGTTGCCAGACCCTCCTCCAAGGATCTTCCAGACCCAGGGATCGAACACATGTCTCCTGCAACTCCTGAATTGGCAGGTGGATTCTTTATCACTGAAGTACCAGGGAACCCCAAGATTAGTGGTGGATGATGTCAAAGAGGACAGTTCTTGTAAGGACTTGGAGGACCACATGAATAGATAGATTATCTTGTAAGCAAAATTTTCTCATAGGATCTGACGCCTTTGATACAGGTTTGATTAGCTGATGGAAAGCATACAGCTACCTCATTTCTAAATCAACTTTCTATTAGAATGAAAGAAGGAATGCACATATTAGAAAATCCCTAAAGAAGCACTAGCACCAGAAAAGGACCAAAACAACACTTTAGTCATACAGAAATTTTGGAAAATATGCATTAGATGTGGTCAACTTGACTCTGAAAACAGTTAACAACAAGAAATGAATAAGCTCCTTAAGCAAAAGAAAAGATCTCAGAAAAGACAAGGAGATTTTTGCTTTGTTAGTTTAGTTTGGGTTAAAGGTGGATCGAAGAATGATGATAAAGGCCAATAAAGGCTCAGTTGTCTTGGAAAAGCTGATGCTTGCCTATAACTCCAGGGTAAAGCCAGGTCCAGTTCACTGCAGCGGGAATGACTACAGTGTGTGGCCCAAACTGCATCTTCTAGGTGCCCAGCGTCTGTTTTGTTGATACATACTCAGTGGACAAGAGAAGTGAGGAAAGAGAATCATAGTTTGTGGGTCTTACTTAAATCTAGCAAAGCAAAATTAATGGATAATGCTCCACATAAGACCTGTGCAACAGCACTGTATATTCTACAATAGCAAAAATAAATATTCCATATTTGATATGGTAAATAATATGGATGTACTTAAGTACATATAATACAAATCTATTTAAAATATATATGTATTGATATTGATAAATTTAATATCACCAAAATATGTACATGTTTTTCAAATGTCAATAGAACATATTTAGCAATTGTCTTCTAATTGGGCATTAAGAAGAAGCCAACTCAATATAAAATGCCATTTTAAACAATAGATGTACAAAATATTTTATATGTGCTCATACTACATAAAAATGCAATATGTAATGAGATAAATGATAATTAAATTATACTCTTCCCAAAATCTCCACATCTTGGTAATTTTAGAAATTCAATAGAAATAAACTACAATATGAGTACTAGGTTAGAAAATACTGTGGAATATACATATATATGTAAGATTAGAACACAATATAAATTTAAAATATATATATGGAATTTAGAAAGATGGTAACAATAACCCTGTGTACGTGACAGCAAAAGAGACACTGATGTATAGAACAGTCTTATGGACTCTGTGGGAGAGGGAGAGGGTGGGAAGATTTGGGAGAATGGCATTGAAACATGTAAAATATCATGTATGAAATGAGTTGCCAGTCCAGGTTCGATGCACGATACTGGATACTTGGGGCTGGTGCACTGGGACGACCCAGAGGGATGGAATGGGGAGGGAGGAGGGAGGAGGGTTCAGGATGGGGAACACATGTAAACCTGTGGCGGATTCATTTTGATATTTGGCAAATCTAATACAGTTATGTAAAGTTTAAAAATAAAATAAAATTAAAAAAAAAATAAAAAAATAAAAAAAAATAAAATAAATAATCCTTTGGTTCTAGAAGATATAAAGTGTGACAAAACATAGTAGTGGAGTGAAATATTTAACAAATCTAAGGCTAATTATGTCTTAAGGTTAAAACAATATGAAGACACAGATGAAGATGTGCAGCAGAAAAGAGTAGAGGGTGGCTCTAGGGATGATGTTATAGTTTTCTAGAGGATAAGAATGGAAGGCAAAGTTTGATAACAATCTCTACTTACATTAATGTTTTTCCTTTAAATCTCATTAAAAATAATTCTTCTATTATTAAAGACAAAGTGTTCTCAACAGATATGTTAGACTCTGCAAAATTGCATTACACACATTCTGCATGTCTTACTGTGTATACTGATGAAAATATAAATATAAACAATCAACCCAAAGGAAAATGAAGTAACCTGCCCTTAATACTATTTTTTTTCCTTTTCTTGATGAGCAACATTTGATTAATCATGTAAAAATTTACTCATTAATAGCTTCAACTAATTGAATTAAAACTATTTACAAGATATAGCACTTTTTGTGTAAAAGATCATTTAAAAAAAAGGGCTTCTTAAATTTTAAATCCACTTTGAATTTTTTTTTTTTTTTTGAAAATTAAAGATCCATTATGTTTGAAATCTAAAGTTTATGATCATGAAAACTGCACCTGGGTCTTCTCTATTCACCAGCTCTTAAATGTCTGCTTACGGTCCACAGATTCATGTAGTACATCACACAGCATCACATAGCACATGTGTTAATCATGTCCTAGTCATGAAATTAAAAGACTCCTTGGAAGAAAAGCTATAACCAGCCTAGACATCATATTAAAAACCAAAGATTTTACTTTGCTGAGAAAATTCCGTCTGGTCTTTTTTTTGCCTATGGTTTTCCCAGTAGTCATGTATGGATGTGAGTGTTGGGCCATAACAAAAACTGAGCACCAAAGAATTGCTCCTTTGAACTCTGATGTTGAAGAAGATTCTTGAGAGGCCCTTGGACTTCAAGATCAAACCAGTCAATCCTAAAGGAAATCAGTCCTGAATATGCATGGAAGGACTGATGCTGAAGATGAAACTCCAATACTTTGGCCACCTGATGTGGCCACCTGATGTGAAGAACTGACAGGAAAAGATCCTGATGCTGAGAAATATTGAAGACAGGAGGAGAAGGGAATGACAGAGGATGAGATGGTTGGATGACATTACCCACTCGATGTACATGAGTTTGAGCAAGCTCCGAGAGCTGGTGATGAACAGGGAAACCTGGTGTGCTGCAGTCCATGGGATTGCAAAAAGTCAGACATGACTGAACAACTGAACTGACTGACTGAAGCATTTGGCATATACAGTTGACCCCTTTTTCTATGAAGTTTCAAGACCCCAGTGGATACCTGAAATCACATTTAGTATGGAAACTTACATATAGTGTTTTTTTTTTTTCCTGTACATATATAACTGCAATAAAGTTTAATTTATAAATTAGGAACAGTAAGAGATGAACAACAAAAATCAATAATAAATTAGAGCATGTATAGCAATATACTGTAATAAAAACTTTGTGAATGTGGTCTCTTTCTCTCTCTCTTAAAATATTTTGTTGTACTTAATTCACCCTACTTGTGATGGTGTGAGATGGTAAAACACTTACATGATGAGAAGATGTTAGGTGAATGATGTAGGCATTATGAGGTAGCATTTAGGCTACTACTGACCTTCTGATCACACACCAGAAGAACCATTAGCTTCATGTGATCTTGGATCATTGAGCCAGGACATTGCTGATGGTTGAGGACCCCAGGAAAGACAGAGTGGAATAGCATGAGATGTCATCACATTACTTAGAATGGTGCACAATTCAAAATTCATGAATTGCTTATTTCTAGAATTTTCAATTTAATATTTTTCAGACTGCAGTTGGCTAAGGGTAACTAAAACCATAGAAATTTAAATGGCAGGTAAAGAGACCACAGTAAACTGGTGGGAAAAAAAAAATGGTGTCTATCTTGTCTCTGAATTTTTATCCTGCTTAAAGATGACAAAAATGCTTAAGATAATCTGGGCTGACAATTTCCTGGTTTGTGGGGAAAAAAAAGGCACAGAATCAGGGTGGCTAGTTAAGATGGGCCATCAATCCCCTCTAGCCAAGGACGTATGTTTCAAGAGTTGGGATATGTATGTATTGGGCTTCCCTGGAGGCTCAGTGGTAAAGAATCTGCCTGCCAAGTAGGAGACTCAGGTTTGAACTCTGGGTTGGGAATGTACCCTGGAGGAGGAAATGACAACCCACTTCAGTAATCTTGCTGGGAAAATTCCATGTACAGAGGAGCCTGGCAGGCTACAGTGCATGGGATCCTGGAGAGTCAGACATGACTGAGAGACCAAACAAACAACAAGCTCTACTTTGCACTGGGCATAACCAAAAGGAGGAGACTGAAAGTATAAATGGGGGAAGCCAAGAGGGATAGATAGGAAGTATGAGGAGGACTCCTTTGGTAGTATCTGACTATTAACAGATCTGTCTGTCTACTTGAGCTGAACTGAGCTGTAACTTGACTGTTGTTCTACACTGTTTAGTTCATCGTTCAAAAATTTTGTTGTGATGAAACAAGAACTGAGGAAAAGAAATAAACCAACCTGACAGACTGATCTGAGTAATAGGAACTACAAAGTCTAACTTTTCAGAGGCAGAGAACAATGGGCTAGAGAGAGGAGGGACATAAAAGAGATGACTGTGGCTTAAATTTTATTCTAAATGTGATTGCTCTGAGTGAGCTACTGAAGGATTTTAAGCAGGGAAATTGTATGATCTTTTCAACATTTGAGACTGTCATCCTGGGAACAAATTATAAAGAAACAAAAACAGTAGTAGGGGACCATGTAGGCATTATGCTAAACGAAATGATCTTGTTATATGTGAAATCTTAAAAATAAATAAATAGATAACCCAGCTCATGGATACAGAGAATAGATTGGTGGTTGCCAGAGGCAGGTAATGGAGGTTGGGAGAAATGAGTGACTCTTTAGTTTAAATAAATTTAGATTAAAATAAAAGAAAAAAACAAGCAGGGAAAGGAGGCAGTGGGCTCTTTCAGATGGTTCAAAATGACATGGCTTTGATGGCTTGGATTAGGGTGGTGACAGTAGAAATAGAAGCGGACAGACAGGATATATGTTGGTGTTAAAATCAGCAGAACTTGCTGATGGCTTCCTACCCATTCCAGTATTCCTGGGCTTCTCTTATGGCTCAGCTAGTAAAGAATCTGCCTACAATGAGAGAGACTTGGGTTCAATCCCTGGGTTGGGAAGATCCCCTGGAGAAGGGAAAGACTACCTGCTCCAGTATTCTGGCCTGGAGAATTCCATAGACTGTATAGTCCATGGGGTCACAAAAAATCGGACTGGACTGAGCAATTTCACATTGACTTTCACTTCATCATGTAAGGCATGGAGAGACCTTAATAAAAACCAGACCTAGGTGTTGGGCTTGAGCCATTTGATTGGTTTTGGTGAGTTCGTACCTGGGAGAAGAAAGCTGAGTTTCATTTAAATTAAATTTGGGGTACTAATCCAAATCTGAGTCATTAGGTTATTAATATAGATTATAGAATCAAATAAATATCACTTTGTGCTTTTAATCAAGAAATAAAGTGTAATCAATTTTATCTGGTTATATGCAATAGAATTATAATTTTGAATATTATGAAAATAAAATCTGTTTAAATTTTTTGTTCAGGTAGTTCTGTCTCATCTTTTATTTGAAGAGGATAATTATTGAAAATATCATGAAGACCTGATTCTGGAAATGAGTCACATATGAAACAATGGTAGAAAACTATCCCCACAAACAGTAGTACACTATAAATCATTTCTCTTGGTAGTTCTTATAAAATCTATTCAAAGGACACTGTTGCAAAGTAAATCTGCAATCATTCTGTATTATTGCTCTCATTTCAGCTAAAAACAAAAGTAGTGAGTATTGTATTTTTATGATCTTATACCCTTTTTGTACATGTTTATAAATCTATTATAAGATGAATATAGAAATTGTCAAACAAATGAGTGTGAAAGTCAGACTATTTTATGGTCCAGAAGAAATCAAACAGTGTATGTTTATCCTCTCAAAATTAAAAACATTGCCCTAACTTGTTGTGCACAATAAGAGTTGGTATTTTTGAGAGTTTCTTAAAATCCAAAGAGGATAATCATTATCATTTTTTTTATTTTTTATTTTTTTACATTTTTAAAAAGGATATTTAGTAATAAGTTTAGTTGTAGGTTAAAAACTACCTCCACTCATATATGTTTAGGGAAGGCATAAATCACTTGATATGAAACATATGAAATAAAAAGCAATTAAGAGGTCATGCTATTTAAAAGCATAATAAATTACTGTAAATGTGAATTATAAAACCATCAATATGTTTACAATAACTTTTATTTTTGCTTTGTACATTTAAAAATAACTCAACACGTCACTTTTAAAAGACTCAAAGTACAGGTGCAGCCTATATTACCATATTTAATGTAAAATGCAAATTTACTCTTTAAATAACTTTATTCCTATTTGACTGAAATTTTAATTATAACAAGGTGATTTCTTTCTGCACATGCATTTAAAAATTAAAATGAAAAAGCTAGTACAAAATTTTTTCAGCTCTAAAATATTCTTAGATATCTTTTTATAATAAAATAAGTTTTTTTATAATAGCTTTATTATTTTTAATTACCTGCATTACTGACTGAGAATTCTGTTAATAAAGAGAGGCTAGAAAATAAAAACAATCAAGAAATTATTTTAACAGCTAGTATCACTGCTATATAATTTTATATATATATAGAGAGAGAGGGAGAGAATATTTATAGACACATATAAACTTTTTTGCTGCTACAAAGTCAAATTATATAGCATTTGTTCTTAAGTAATTTGTCTGATTTAATACAACTATAAATATATCTGTGGGATAACACATGTATGTACTATTCTACTAAGTCGCAAAAAATTTATTTATGACTTATGTGACATAGTTTATTAGTGTATTTATTTATATAATTTATGATTTACTGTCTATCTTTTAAGACAGGTGAGTCAAAATTGCAAACTACCTTAAAATGCACGAAGATTTTGGAGGACAGAAATTTGTTCATAACACAACAAAGCGATTTGTTACAACTTTTTAAATAATAATTATTGCTTACTGAGTATTTACCTTGTGCTATTTCTACTAACAAAAACTTCTTTAAATTATGTTTCAATTATTAACCCGATTCTCAGGATGAAGAAACTGAAAGCAAGAAGATTTAAATAACTTCCCCAAAGTTACCTTGCTGCTAAGTTGCTTCAGTTGTGTCTGACTCTGTGTGACCCCATTGATGGCAGTCCACCAGGCTCCCCCACCTTACTGGGAATCAAATGTAAGGGCTCTGACTTAAAACACTGAACTACTGTATAATTACAGTGTGTTTGGTTTATGCGTGAATTATCTATTATTTCAGTGAATGATGAACTACATTTCCAATATTAAGACATACATTCTTATGCTCCAAGTAGCAATATACTAGAGAAATAATGCCCAACTTCAGTCAAATACTTGCCTGGGATTCAAACATGGTTATTCCTCTTCAGTTTCTGAGAGAGGTAGTTCTTGAAACTAGTTAATTTTCAGAAAGCTTTTGTGTAAGAGGGACGCATGCCCATGTACTGGGGTCCAGCCCCTGTTGGATCCAGGGATTCCTTCAGGAGGACAGCGTTGGTGAAAAGGATAGCAAAGCAGAGAGATTAGAGGCTCATTATAACTGGTTTTCCCGGAAAGTCAATAAAACCCATGACATCAGGTTTGTTCTGACCACGGAGGCCACAGGCACCCTCTCGAATCGCTGAAGGTGCCCCACCTTAGGCACCTTCTGAAGTGGGTCTTACAAGCCCAGGCAAGTAAGTGGTCCCAGAGGACCCCTGCACTCCAATTATATGTCCTGAAGGAAGAACAGAAAAGAAAAGGAGAGAAAAGGAAACAAGAAAGAAACGACACGGGGAGACCAAACTTTGAGCAAGGCCCATAGCTTTATTTTCAAAGGGAGCTTATACACCTTCAGTTGTGCATAGAGGATAATAGGGGGTGTGAAATGATGCAAAGTCAACAGTCTTTGATCCTTATCGAGACCAGGCTTCCCTTTCTGGAAACTTATCATATACAAATGCTTTAGGTAATTTACATCATCTTCTGGCCAGAAGGCCTGTTAACATTTTATGACTCTGATAAAGGTTTGTCAACCATAAGACTTATTTTCTCTAAGAGTAATTATTTTAAGGTTGGGGCCATCCTCTGAAGGTGTTAGATAAAGTTGCATTCCTATAGGGCAAAGGTTCAGTGGGCTTACAACAAAGGAAAGAATTTATTACCTTAAGGGTCTAAAGTTGTTAACACCAAGGCCACTACTTATTTTTTCTATATAACAACTATATTAATTAATACACTTCCAAGGATACAATACAGGGGATGTAGAAACTGGGTAGCAAGCATTGCCTCAACAATGAAATCTTCTACTAATTCTATTCTAACAATTTCTAACTCTATGAGAGGCTCTATAATATTTGAATATCTTAAGCTTCCCATGCCTCTTGCAGTTGGGAGACTGTTAACAATCATATGCGTAGCTGTAGGAGTATGGGTAAACCTGTCAGGCAAGTTAGAAAGCCATCTGAGGGGTTTGGATTGAAACACTCCTATTATGCCTAGGAGGCTAATTAACTAGAGCTCTAAGTTGATTTCCTTCAGAGAAAGGTGGTTTGGGATAGCAAAAGTGGGCTTAAAGCTCAACATTCAGAAAACGAAGATCATGGCATCTGGTCCCATTACTTGATGGGAAATAGATGGGGAAATAGTGGAAACAGTGTCAGACTTTATTTATTTGGGCTCCAAAATCACCCCAGATGGTGACTGCAGCCATGAAATTAAAAGATGCTTACTCCTTGGAAGGAAAGTTATGACCAACCTAGATAGCATATTCAAAAGCAGAGACATTACTTTGCCAACAAAGGTCCGTCTAGTCAAGGCTATGGTTTTTCCTGTGGTCATGTATGGATGTGAGAGTTGGACTGTGAAGAAAGCTGAGAGCCGAAGAATTGATGCTTTTGAACTGTGGTGTTGGAGAAGACTCTTGAGAGTCCCTTGGACTGCAAGGAGATCCAACCAGTCCATTCTGAAGGAGATCAGCCCTGGGATTACTTTGGAGGGAATGATGCTGAAGCTGAAGCTCCAGTACTTTGGCCACCTCATGCAAAGAGTTGACTCATTGGAAAAGACTCTGATGCTGGGAGGGATTGGGGACAGGAGGAGAAGGGGACAACAGAGGATGAGATGGCTGGATGGCATCACTGACTCGATGGACATGAGTCTGGGTGAACTCCGGGAGTTGGTGATGGACAGGGAGGCCTGGCATGCTGTGATTCATGGGGTCGCAAAGAGTCGGACACGACTGAGTGACTGAACTGAACTGAATGTCAGAGAAGTTGGTGAAAGTCTTAAAATAGTAAAACAGACAGATTCTGGTTTTGGGATAGATGCTCAGGCAGATCCAGTGGGTGGTCCTCGAGCCCTGACTCGCCTTGCCTGTCAGGGCTCTCCCGCATGACCTTGTCATGGGTGGGAACTCCCGTACTGGCTCCTAGCACCCATGATCCACAGAGATGTGAAATGGATGCTTGGAGTTTGTCTATCAACATTCAGAAAACTAAGATCATAGCATCTGGTCCCATCACTTCATGGCAAATAGATGGGGAAACAGTGCAAAAAATGAGAGACTTCATTTATTTATTTATTTGGCTCCAAAATTACTTCAGATAGTGACTGAAGCCATGAAATTAAGAGATGCTTACTCCTTGGGAAAAAAAAAAACAAAAAAAAAACAAAAAAAGTTGTGACCAACCTAGACAGCATATTAAAAAGCAGAGACATTATTTTGCCAACAAAGGTCTGTCTAGACAAGGCTACCATTTTTCCAGTAGTCATGAATGGATGTGAGAGTTGGACTATAAAGAAAGCTGAGCACTGAAGAATTGATGCTTTTCAACTGTGTGATGTTGGAGAAGACTTTTGAGAGTCCCTTGTACTGCAATGAGATCCAACCAGTGCATCCTAAAGGAAATCAGTCCTGAATATTCATTGGAAGGACTATTGCTGAATCTGAAACTCCAATACTTTGGCCACCTGATGCGAAGTACTGACTCCTTTGAAAGACCCTGATGCTGGGAAAGATTGAGGGCAGGAGGAGAAGGGGATGACAGAGGATGAGATGGTTGGATGGCATCACCTACTGATTTCCTTTAGGATGCACTGGTTGAATCTCCTTGCAGTCCAAGGGACACTCAAGAGTCTTCCCCAACACCACAGTTCAAAAGCATCAGTTCTTTGGCACTCAGCTTTCTTTATCGTACAACTCTCACATCTATACATACTACAGGAAAAAACATAGCCTTGACTAGATGGACCTTTCTGGACAAAGTAATGTCTCTGGTTTTTAATATGCTGTCTAGTTTGGTCATAACTTTCCTGACAAATAGTAAGCATCTTTAAATTTCATGGATGCAATCACCATCTGAGTGATTTTGGAGCCCAGAAAATAAAGTCAGCCACTGTTTCCACTGCTCCCCCATCTATTTGCCACGAAGTGATGGGGCCAGATGCCATGATCTTAGTTTTCTGAATGTTGAGCTTTAAGCCAAATTTTTACCTCTCCTCTTTCACTTTCATCAAGAGGCTCTTTAGTTTTCTTCACTTTCTGCCGTAAGAGTGGTGTCATATGCATATCTGAGGTTATTGATATTTCTCCCCACAATCTTGATTCCAGCTCATGCTTCCTTCAGCCCAGCATTTGTCATGATGTACTCTGCATATAAGTTGAATAAGCAGGGTGACAATAGACAGCATTGACATACTCCTTTTTCTATTTGGAACCAGTCTGTTGTTCCATGTTCAGTTCTAACTGTTGTTTCCTGACCTGCATACAGGCTTATCAAGAGGTAGGTCAGGTGGTCTGGTATTCCCATCTCTTTTCAGATTTTTCCACAGTTTATTGTGATCCACAGAGTCCAAGGCTTTTGCTTTTTCGATGATCCAGCTGATGTTGGCAATTTGATCTCTGGTTCCTCTGTCTTTTATAAAACCAGATTGAACATCTGGAAGTTCACATTTCACATATTGTTGAAGCCTGGCTTGGAGAATTTTGAGCGTGACTTTATTAGCGTGTGAGATGAGTGCAATTGTGCGGTAGTTTGAGCATTCTTTGGCATTGCCTTTCTTTGGGATTGGAATGAAAACTGACGTTTTCCAGTCCTGTGGCCACTGCTGAGTTTTCCAAATTTGCTGGCATATTGAGTGCATCACTTTCACAGCATCATCTTTTAGGATTTGAAATAGCTCTACTGGAATTCTATCACCTCCACTAGCTTTGTTAATAGTGATGCTTCCTAAGGCCCCTTTGACTCCACATTCCACGATGTCTGGCTCTAGGTGAGTGATCACACCATCGTGATTATCTCGGTCTTGAAGATCTTTTTTGAACAGTTCTTCTGTGTACTCTTGCCACCTCTTCTTAATATATTCTGCTTCTATTAGGTCCATACCATTTCTGTCCTTTATCGAGCCCATCTTTGCATGAAAATTTCCCTTGATAGCTCTAATTTTCTTGAAAAGATCCCCAGTCTTTCTCATTCTATTGTTTTCCTGTACTTCTTTGCTTTGATCACAGAGGAAGGCTTTCTTGTCTCTCCTTGCTAGTCTTTGGAACTCTGCATCCAAATGGGTATATCTTTCTTTTTCTCCTTTGCTTTTTGCTTCTCTTCTTTTCACAGCTATTTATAAGGCCTCCTCAGACAGCTATTTCTTTTTTTTTGAATTTCTTTTTCTTGGGGATGGTCTTGATCCATGTCTTCTGTACAAAGTCACGAGTCTGTGTCTATAGTTCATCAGGCACTTGCCTACCAGATCTTGTCCCTTAAATCTAGTTCTCACTTCCACTGTATAATCTATAAGGAATTTGATTTAGGTCATACATAAATGGTTTAGTGGTTTTCCCTACTTTCATCTATTTACGTCTGAATTTGGCAATAAGGAGTTCATGATTTGAGCCACAGTCTACTCCCAGTCTTGTTTTTGCTGACTGTATAGAGCTTCTCCATGTTTGGCTGAAAAGAATATAATCAATCTGATTTTGTTGTTAGCCACTGGTGACGTCCATGTGTAGATTCTTCTCTTGTGTTGTTGGAAGAGGGTGTTTGCTATGACAAGTACATTCTCTTGGCAAAACTCTATTAGCCATACACACACACACACACACACACACATATATATATATATATACACACACACACAGAGAAAGAGAGAGAGAATGAAATAGCTAAGAATTCTGTTTGCTCCATTGTGGGCACAACTAACCTCACTTTGAGGTCCAGGCAACAAGTGAGGATACAGAAGTGTGTTAGCCATCATCTGAACACTACCCAAGCATTTGCCATTCAGGAACTCAGAACTCTGATACCATTTTGATTGATCAAGGCTTCAACATGGGTTTGATGGCACTTGAGGCCTGGAAGTATTGGGTATTGGAGAACTCAGTTGGTACCCCTTGGGAGAACTAAGGTCTTGCTCAAAACCATCTTCCTGTCTCCCCAAGTACTTTAGACAATGACTGAGAAAAGAATGTCTTGAGAATCGATTGGTCAGCAAAATATGTGATTAATAGACATTCATTAACATTAAAAATTAGCAAGTGTAGATTTTTCAAGACCTGAGGTATATTAGAATTGTTAGGAGAATAGTCCCATTTAACTGTCAGTAGAGCTGATTTTGGATGGAAAGAGACCACACTGGAAATATTCCATTGCCTTTTAGAATGACAGCAGATTTTTTTTCTCAATAAAAATGCCCAACCTGCTTGTGGACATAATTTGATCTGTTTTATATTAAGAGAATAAGTTTCCAGTCTTGCTTTGATTACATCAATTATATTTATATCTATGATTCATATGTATACTATTATTTCATTAATAGATATTGATGGTCCATAATTGTTTTAATACTCAGATACAGAGACACAGATATGAAGGACCAACTGCACATTACACGTGGATTTTTGACTGCAGAGATCAGTGAGTTGTTCAAAGTTCAACTGTACTTATTTCAGAAAAAAAATTCCTGTTGAAAAAAGCTGGTGAAACATACATTCAAGCACACATTTAAAGGAAAGCACAGAATGTGGCTTTATGAAATTAAGCAGCTTTTTTTTTTATTTCCAAAACTTAGGTGGTAACCTGAAATATTCCCATTTGTCTTCAGTAGGTGATCATCACCGAACTCTTCATTCATTTCCAAACACAGAGCCTTGTCATGAAGAATTCCATAAGCCTGCTTGAATTGACAGTTGGCTGATTAAATAAAGTTGGAAGATTAAGTAATGAGAGGAAAATTTTCCCCAAAACTTATACCATGATTTTTCAATATGTTGCTGATAAAGGTTGTAGGTTAATTCTATTTTATTATATTTTTCTCCTGCTTTTTCTAAAACCTTTCAGGCCCAATGCATCAAGTTTTGTTCAAATGAGCATCCAACTATGTGAAATTATATCCTTTCAATCAGATGCTAGTGTCTATCCCCTCCAGAAGGTCTCAGCGTATGTGTTGCTGGAGTATGCATTAAGATCCAGAGACTCATGGCATATGATTTATGTAAATGGAGTCAGCGTTGACGTTTCAGGTATTTCTATGTTTGGATCACTTCTCAGAATATTCTGAATAACTTATAAGGTAACATTCTGAGTCATAGAGTTGGCACTCTTTCATCAGAGTTAGATTCCCTGGCCAACTGCTCACTACCTCATCCTATAACCCATCTATTAAATTAAAAAGCATTATCCTTCAAAGACCTTTCTATAACTGTATTTGCACATTTATTATTCAGAGCACCTCCCTAAAGCCCTTGATATTGTCAATAAGAAACTCTCAGAACTACTAGATAAAGGCTATTTGAAATATTTATCAACCTAATTCTGCCTGTGAGTTCCTCTAGAGACATGTATTTAAAGTCAGCAGTATGAATGTAAGTCCTTTATTAATATTGTCCTTGTTAAATCAACTGCAGGTGATGGGTTTGACTGTCTGAGAAAAATGGCCTCAGGATCCCATGTGAAGAATAAAGACCTTAATCATATTTGTGATAGAATTGTTGTTTTCTGGTGTGACATAAGCAATAGCATTAGGCTGTATTCTTATACCTCTAAAAACATGATGTTCTCAGCATATAATTTCCTCATTTAGAAAATAGAGTTGTTTTCCCATGGCTATCATTATTTTTATGTTTCAGGCTAATATTTACATTGTTTGCTTTCACAGAAGCATGTCATGAAATAAATGATCTGACACAAGAATATAATTGAGTTTTACTTTGGTATATTCTGATTCTTATTAAAATTTTCAGAGTTGGAAGTATATGATTGAATCTGTCACAAAATTTTAAATGGAGATATATTGCTGAACATGATTATCCCCTTTACAAATGTGCTTTAATATGTTATTGGGGATTGGAGACAACGTTACTTACAATGTTAATGTTTTTGTACCCTGGTAGCCCACTTATTGCTAATCTACTGTGATTGATACAATCCCTGTTGTATAAATACAATATTTGTAGGGGATTGATGCATACAATCCCCTATAAACAGTGCTTCAATAGGTAGGGATTTCTTTACCTTAAATAAATGATCATATTTCAGAAAACTAATAGCTGCTTTATCATCACACATGTTTTAAATGCAAAATTGTATATCAATTATATCTATATAAAAATGTGCATTTTGTCTTTTCCTGAATAAAATTGTTTCCTTTTATCTCAGTCCATATAATTAAAAAGAAAAGAAAAAAAAAAAAAAACATGAAATGCTTTCACAGGACAACCCAGATTTTAATATCTTTCATTAAAATATAGGAATTCTTAAAATTAGCATGCTTTAGTGTTATATATTTGAAGAAAAAATATTTCAAGGCCAGTAAGCATTACTTAAAAAAGAGATTAAAATATAACTATAACTATATATATATACTATATATATATATATATATATATAGTGTATATATATATATATATTTAATTCAGCTACAAGCCTTTTGGGGAAATTGTTCAATCCAAATATTACTTTACTGCAGTGCCATTTCTCTGGCTGATTCTAAATTTATGCATAGAACTATATGCTACAATGTTTGTATAATTTTCCTTTTTTTTTTTTTTTAATGGATCTTTGCTCTGACATACTATGAGAAAAACCTTGCCAAATCTTTCAATTTGGCATCACCACAAGGTCCTTGACTCATTAGGGTGGCTCCTTCAAATTTACCCTTATTCCTCTGCCAGAAAACATGATCAAAAACATTATTCCTCCATCCAGAATGTAACAGCATCAGCAGGTTGTAAAGTAGGCAATGTCTCTTGTCTCTACCTGACAGATTTAAGTAAGGCATCCAGACGCTTGTATGGATAGTCAGGGTAGCACTCAGAACTCTTTCCTGCTGGATTATCATAACACACTGTGGAAATTTAATACTTCATATATTACTTTTACTGATTTAAAATTACTTAACTGATGAGAAAACATAAAATGCACAGCACAGGCATTTAATCCACAGCCCTATGTTATATATTGTTAATAACATTGACCACTTCTAATTTCTAGTCTTTTTTGATCAAATTCATTATAAAATGCTTCCTTTTTTTTTCTTTTTTTTTTTTAAATTTTATTTTATTTTTAAACTTTACATAACTGTATTAGATTTGCCAAATATCAAAATGAATCCGCCACAGGTATACATGTTTTAATGAGACAATGTCAAACGTAATTCTTATAATCCACTGTATAAAAAATATACATGTTAACAAATGTTTATTCATTTGATATTCATCATTATGATGGCTAATTAAAAATAAATCTGGTATATTTCAGTTGGTTTTCTGTATTTACCAGTTTTCCTGTTTTTATAATGAAATATGATAAATATTACCATATTTATCAAATAAATTTTGTGGTAATGCTATTTTTAATGCACTTCTGATGAAAAGTTATTGACCCGACATTGTTCAAACTCACAAATTCAAATTTTTATTAGTATAAAACAAAATTCATTACTTTTTAAAGATTTCACAGTTATGTATTCCCTTATTGATTATTATATGATTATAGCAAAACAACTAAAGCATTTTACATAATGTACATAAGAAGGGAATTAAGCTTGAGGAAATATGACCAAGAAATCAAATTTGAACTCTTTCAGTGACCATCAATTATTTTTTACTAAATTTGATTTATGGCTCAGGGATACATGATACCTATCGACTGGAAACTGAGGTCTCAAGGATAAATATTTTAACAATTGTGACACACTACTCTTCATGAGTTTTCAAGACAAGAATACTGAAGTGATTTGCCATTCCCTTTTTCTATGGACCATGTTAGTTCAGAACTTTCATCCATTACTCCTTTGTCTTGGGTGTGCCTACATGGCATGGCTACATGTCTACACGGTATGGCTCATAGTTTCATTGAGTTAAACAAGGCTGTGATCCATGTGATCAGTTTGGTAAGTTTTCTGTGACTGTGGTTTTCATTCTGTCTGCACTCTGATGCATTTTCATATGTTCATGGAGCTCTCAAGGCAAGAATACTGAAGTGGTTTGCCATTCCCTTCTTCAGTTAACCACATGTTACTTGCCTCTTGAAAAATCTGTATGCAGATCAAGAAGCAAGAGTTAGAACCAGACATGAAACAAGAGACTGGTACCAAATAGGAAAAGGAGGACATCAAGGCTGTATATTGTCATCGTTTATTTAACTTATATGTGGAGTACATCATGGGAAATGCCAGGCTGTATGAAGCACAAGCTGGGATCAAGATTGCGGGGAGAAATGTCAATAACCTCATATATGCAGATGACACCACCCTTATGAGGAAAGCAAAGAAGAGCTAAAGAGCCTCTTGACGAAAGTGAAAGAAGAGCATGAAAAAGCTGGCTTAAAACTCAACATTCAAAAAATGAAGATCATGGCATCCAGTCCCATCACTTCATGGCAAATAGATGGGGAAAGAGTGACAGATTTTATTTTGGGGGGCTCCAAAATCACTGCAGATGGTGATTGCAGCCATGAAATTAAGACGCTTGTTTCTTGGAAGAAAAGCTATGACCACTAGACAGCATATTCAAAAGCAGAGACATTACTTTGCCAACAAAGGTCCATCTAGTCAAGGCTATGGTTTTTCCAGTAGTCATATATGGATGTGAGAATTTGACCATAAAGAAAGCTGAGCGCCAAAGAATTGATGCTTTTGAACTGTGGTATTGGAGAACACTCTTGAGAGTCCCTTGGACTGCAAGGAGATCCAACCAGTCCATTCTAAAGGAAATCAGTCCTGAATATCCATTGGAAGAACTGATGCTGAAGCTGAAATTCAGTTTCTTTGGCCACCTGATGCAAATAACTGAGTCACTGGAAAAGACCCTGATGCTAGGAAAGATTGAAGGCAGAAGGAAAAGTGGGCGACAGAGGATGAGATGGTTGGATGGCATCACCAACTCGATGGACATGTGTTTGAGCAAACTCCAAGAGCTGGTGATAGACAGGGAAGCCTGGTGTGCAGCAGTCCATGGAGATGCAAATTCCGACATGACTGAACAACTGAACTGACTGCCCTTTGATGGATGAAGATAAGAAGCTTCCACAAAGAAGCTTCCTGATGAAAGGGACTGGCTGTGGGGAAAACTAGGCCATGCTCAGTAAGTCATTCCCCCCCCCCCCCAGTATAGTTTTTCTTTATATATTTTTAAAATTATTATTATTATTATTTTACTTTACAATATTGTATTGGTTTTGCCATACATCAACATGCAGAGAGGGAGGGGGGAATGATTTGGGAGAATGCCATTAAAACATGTAAAATATCATATAAGAAATGAATCGCCAATCCAGGTTCAATGCAGGATACAGGAAGCTTGTGGCTGTATAAGTTAAATAAACAAGGTGACAATAAACAGCCTTGTTGTACTCCTTTCTCAATGCTGAACCAGTCAGTTGTTCCATACAGGGTTCTAACTGTTGCTTCTTGACCTATGCATAGGTTTCTCAGGAGACAGGAAAGATGATCTGGTATACCCACTTCTTTAAGAGTTTTCCACAGTTTGTTATAACTCACACTGTCAAAGGCTTTAGCATAGTCAATGTAATAGAGGTAAATGTTTTGTTTGTGTGTTTGTTTGTTTGTTTTCTGGAATTCCTTTGCTTTCTCCATGATCCAACAAAAATTGACAATTTGATCTCTGGTTGCTCTGCCTTTTCTAAACCCAGCTTGGACTTTGGGAAATTCTTGGTTCACATAATGCTGAAGCCTAGCATGTAGGATTTTGAGCATAACTTTACCAGCATTGGAGATGAGAGCAATTGTCCAGTGGTTTGAACATTCTTTAGTACATCCCTTCTTGGCCATTGGGTTGAGGTTTGATCTTTTCTAGTCCTGTGACCACTGCTGTGTTTTCTAGATTCACTGACATAAAGAACAGGACTTTGATAGCCTCATCTTTTGGGATTTTAAATAGCTCTACTGGAATTCCATTACCTCCACTAGCTTTATTGACAGCGGTGCTTCCTAAGGCCCACTTGACTTCACAGTCCAGAGAGTCTGGCTCTGGGTGAGTGACCACGTCATCATTGTTATCTGGGTAAATGAGATATTTTTTGAACAGTTCTTCTGTGTATGCTTTTCATATCTTCTTGATCTCTTCTGTTTCTATTAGGTCTTTCCTGTTTCTGTCCTTTATTGGAACATACAATGTTCTTATATTTGAAAGATATTAGTCCATGTGAAGGTACAGCTAGAGACACATGAATCTGAAGAAATCCATAGTCAGATAATCTGAGTTTAGACAATTTATGTTATACACACAATATTATTTGGCAAAAAAAAAAAAAAAATTCAATTCTTATAAGTAGTCACATAAATTTAAAAATGTGCTTGCCCTTTTCCCGTTATGCATAATCATGGTGTGCTTTCTATACTAGTGTCAGAATAGTTAAAGAGGATATTGTTTTACTGGGAAGACTGGGTAAGTGTTCAGGATCAATTTAAAGAAATGATAAAATAAATGATGACTAGGAAAACCTGTTCTCTAGAAGTCATCATGTAGAAGGAAATGGCAACCCACTCCAATTGCCTGGAGAATTCCATGAGCAGGGGAGCCTGGTGGTCTGCAGGCCACAGGGTTGTGGAGAGTTGGACATGATTGAAGCAACAGAGCACAGAAGTCATCATAATAGAATGGTGACCCAGGTAGTTGCCCAAACTTTATCTCAATTAAGACTTAATATTTTAGGTTAGTTATGGCAATTCATTGAGAATGAAAATACTTACCTTGCCCAGAAATTTCTTTTCAAGTTTGAAATGGTTTATATAAATTTTAAACAACAGAGTCACACAATTTAATGTGATATCATTTTAGAAGATTTGTGTATAAATTATTTGATGTTTCAATACCATAGCTATGAGAAAGCATAATCAGACAGAAACAATGTCCCAAATTTAATTATATCTCTGAGGTGATTTGACAGGTTTCAAACCAGTTTAACTAATGACAAGTCAAAGGACATAGTCAACCTAGATATTTAGATGTGAAATATATTCTAATTTAGACAATGCAGTCCATGGGGTCTCAAAGAGTTGGACACAACTAAAGGACTGAACTGAACTTAGAATTTAATTCATTGTCTTTTTTAAACATAGACCTGCCTTTGAACAGTTGACATGGGGTAAAAACTACTAACCATATACTTATAGAAGATTTGCTGCTACTCTGTGATTACTAATATAATAGAGGAAAACAACAGAATGGGAAAGACTAGAGATCTCTTCAAGAAAATCAGAGATACCAAAGGAGCATTTCATGCAAAGATGGGCTCAATAAAGGACAGAAATGGTATGGAGCTAACAAAAGCAGACGATATTAAGAAGAGATGGCAAGAATACACAGAAGAACTGTACAAAAAAGATCTTCACAACCCAGATAATCATGAGGGTGTGATCACTGACCTAGAGCCAGACATCCTGGAATGTGAAGTCAAGTGGGCCTTAGAAAGCATCACTATGAACAAAGCTAGTGGAGGTGATAGAATTCAAGTTGAGCTATTCCAAATCCTGAAAGATGATGCTGTGAAAGTGTTGCACTCAATATGCCAGCAAATTTGGAAAACTCAGCAGTGGCCACAAGACTGGAAAAGGTCAGTTTTCATTCCAATCCCAAAGAAAGGCAATGCCAAAGAAAGCTCAAACTACAGCACAATTTCACTCATCTCACATACTAGTAAAGTAATGCTCAAAATTCTCCAAGCCAGGCTTCAGCAATATGTGAACCGTGAACTTCCTGATGTTCAAGCTGGTTTTAGAAAAGGCAGAGGAGCCAGAGATCAAATGGCCAACATCCACTGGATCATGGAAAAAGTAAGAGAGTTCCAGAAAAACATCTATTTCTGCTTTATTGACTATGCCAAAGCCTTTGACTGTGTGGATCACAATAAACTGTGGAAAATTCTGAAAGAGTTGGGAATAGCAGACCACCTGACCTGCCTCTTGAGAAATTTGTATGCAGGTCAGGAAGCAACAGTTAGAACTGGACATGGAACAACAGACTGGTTGCAAATAGGAAAAGGAGTAAATCAAGGCTGTATATTGTCACCCTGTTTATTTAACTTCTATGCAGAGTACATCATGAGAAATGCTGGACTGGAAGAAACACAAGCTGGAATCAAGATTGCCGGGAGAAATATCAATAACCTCAGATATGCAGATGACATCACCCTTATGGCAGAAAGTGAAGAGGAACTCAAAAGCCTCTTGATGAAAGTGAAAGTGGAGAGTGAAAAAGTTGGCTTAAATCTCAACATTCAGAAAACCAAGATCATGGCATCCGGTCCCATCACTTTGTGGGAAATAGATGGGGAAACAGTGGAAACAGTGTCAGACTTTATTTTTCTGGGTTGCAAGTTCACTGCAGATGGTGACTGCAGCCATGAAATTAAAAGACTCTTACTCTTGGAAGGAAAGTTATGACCAACCTAGATAGCATATTGAAAAGCAGAGACATTACTTTGCCAAGAAAGGTTCATCTAGTCAAGGCTATGGTTTTTCCCGTGGTCATGTATGGATGTGAGAGTTGGACTGTGAAGAAGGCTGAGCACCGAAGAATTGATGCTTTTGAACTGTGGTGTTGAAGAAGACTCTTGAGAGTCCCTTGGACTGCGCGGAGATCCAACCAGTCCATTCTGAAGGAGATCAGCCCTGGGGTTTCTTTGGAGGGAATGATGCTAAAGTTGTAACTCCAGTACTTTGGCCACCTCATGCGAAGAGTTGACTCACTGGAAAAGACTCTGATGCTTGGAGGGATAGGGGGCAAGAGGGGAAGGGGACGACAGAGGATGAGATGGCTGGATGGCATCACTGACTCGATGTATGTGAGTCTGAGTGAACTCCGGGAGTTGTTGATGGACAGGGAGGCCTGGAGTGCTGCAATTTATGGGGTCGCAAAGAGTCAGACATGACTGAGCGACTGATCTGATCTGATCTGATATAATATATATATATATATAAAACATATATATATATATGTTTTAAGATTGCCAGTAGATCAATCAGGGTGCTTTTATTAGTTGCACTAGATATCTATGCAGTTAGTAGTTTTGACTACATGGTTTATCAAATTCTCTTATGTATAACTTTGAAAATTAAGCATCATGAATTGTGCACATAGACCCTGAGTAGTTTTCGCTCATATCTGTATTCTCAGTTCTGAGGTAAAAGCCTAAACTATAATACAGACTCAATAAATAACCACGGAAAGAATGAATAAGTAAAATGAAGCAGCCAATCAGTCAATGAAAGGACTTGCTAAGTTATGGGCTTGATGCAATATCAATTTATACACTCTCCCTCCTTTAACAATCTCATTTCTTACCAAACTGGGATATTCATCCCACATTTCATCCACACTATTTTACTTACATTACTTACATCAAACTTCTGAATGAGTTATGCCTTAGTGCCTCCCTAGTAAACACAACAGCCTGAGCAAATCATTTTTAATACCTCTCACTTTTATATGATAAATTAAAATATATAATAATTATGAATAATCATTGTTTTCTTGCAATATTCCTTTGTTTTAAGCAATTAGAATTTTAAAAAAATGTATTTCAATGGATGTATTTTGCTCAAATAGAACTAGATATTTCTTATATGAGCTTAATTTGCATTTATTTTAAAAATTACACACCACATTTTGTGTTCTTTTACAGAAATCTAGTTTGCAAACATATTTAAAAATTTTAAATGCTCATGTAGAATGAAAGTAACTTGAGTTCAGTTTTCTTATTTTCACATGATGAGCTATCATTATTTATTTTGAATCAACTGCTCAAACTAGGATATATGTAGCACACAGAGGTTGAAAACAGTAGCTGCACCAAAAACAGCCTTAAAAAATCCTAATGCTTAATGAGCCAATACCTGAAATCTTCATGTTGAAAGCCAACTATTTACTGAGAATTATTCAAATTAGCATCTACATTCAGGCAGATCTTTTTTTTTTTTTTTTTTTTTTAATGTGCTGCTCTTTATTACATGTCGAATGAACTATATATTTTACAACATTGAAGGTATATGGCAATCCTGTCTTAATCAAGTCTATTGGCAACCTTTTACCAACACCATTTGCTCACTTCCAATGTCTGTGTCATATTTTAATAATTCTTAACATATTTCAAAATTTTATCACTATTATACTTGTTATGTTGTCTGCAATCAGTGATCTTTAATGTTATTATTGTCAATATTTTGGGGCACCACAAAACATATCCCTGTAAGATGGCAAACAATAAATTAAGCATGCATTCTGATTGTTCTATTTCCTGGCTAATCCCCAATCTGTCTCCTTTTCCTTGGGCATCCCTACCCCCTGAAACACAACACTGAAATTAAGCCAATTAGTGACCCTACAAAGACCTCTACGTGTCCAAGTGAAAGGAGGGGTTACACATCTCTTCATTTAAATCAAATGCTGGAAATGATTAAGCTTTGTGAGGATGGTATGTCAAAAGCTGAGTTGGCTGAAAGACTGGGACTCTTGTACCAAACAGCCACATTATAAATGCAAATGAAAAGTTCTTGAAGGAAGTTAAAAGTATAACTTCAGTGAACACACAAATGGTAAGAAAGTGAAATAGGCTTATTGTTGATATGAAGAAAGATTCATGTGTCTCAAGCGATCAAACCAGTCACAACATTCCCTTTAGACTAAAGACCAATTCAGAAAAAGACCCTAATTCTCTTCCATTCTATGAAGGCTGAGAAAAATGAGGAAGCTGCTTAAGAAAAGTTTGAATCCAGCAGAGTTTGATTCATGAGATTTAAGAAAAATCATCATCTCCATAACATAGGAGTGCAAGGTGAAGCAGAAGGGCTGATGTAGAAGAGACAGCATGTTATCCAGATCCAGATAAGGAAAATCTCAAAGGTGGCTACACTAAACAGCAGATTTTCAATGCAGATAAAGCAACCTTAAATTAGAAGTTATCATCTAGAATAGCCAGAGCTAAAGAAGAGGTCAGTGCCTGGCTTCAAAGCTTCAAGGGACAAGCTGAGTCTCTTGTTAGAAGCTAATGCAGCTAGTGACAATAAGTTGAAGCTAGTGCTCATTCACCATCTGAAAATCCCAGGACTCATAAGAATTATGATAATCCACTTTGCCTATGCTCTATAAATGTAACAGGAAAGATTGGATGATGGTATATCTATTTACAACTTGTTTTACTGAATATTTTAAATATACTGTTAATAGAAAAAATGACTTACTGTAAAATATTACTGTTCATTTGATAATGTGCCCAGTCACCATAGAGCTCTGATGGAGATGCAAAACAAAACTCAGATTGTTTTCAAGCCTGTTAACATAAATCCATACTGCAGGCCATAGGACACAAAGTAATTTCAAATTTCAAGTCTTGTTATTTGAGGTATATATTTTATAAGGTTATAGCTGCCATAGATAGTGACCCCTATGATAGATCTAGGCAAAGTCTATTGAAATTTTTCCAGAAAAGATTTATCATTCTAGATCCCATTAAGAACATTCTTGATTCTTGAAAAGAGGTCAAAATAGTAACATTAAAAGGAATTTGGATGAAGTTGATTACAACCCTCCTGGAAGACTTTGAGGAGTTCAAACTTCAGTGGAAGAAGTAAATATAAGTTATATGGAGCTAGCAAAAGAACTAGAATTAAAAGTGGAGCCTGAAAATGTGACTGAATTAGTATACATCATTACAAAACTTGAATGGATGAAGAGTTGCTTTATTTAGATCAACAACAACAACAACAAAAAGGGGTTTCTTGAGTTGGAATCTACTTCTAGTGAATATGCTGTGAAGATTGTTGAAATGACAAAAAAAAGATTGACAATATTACATGTGTATGCTAAGTTACTTCAGTTGTGTCTGACTGTTTGCAATCCAATGGACCATAGCAGGCCAGGCTTCTTTGTCCATGGGATTCTCCAGGCAAGAATGCTGGAGTGGGTTGCCATGCCGTTCTCAGGGGATCTTCCTGATCCAGGGATTTAACTTGCATCTCTTAATCTTCTACATTGGTGGGTGAGTTCTCTACCACTAGTGTCATCTGGGAAGCCCATATTACATATACTTAGTTGATAAAGCAGGGTTTAAGGGGATTGACTTCAATTGCAAAAGAAGTTCTATTGTGGGTAAAGTGCTAGCAAGCAGCATTGCATTCTACAGAGAAATCGTTCATAGTAGAAATAGTCAATCAATGCAGAAAACTTCATTTTTGCTTATTTTAAGAAATTGCCAAAGCCACCTCAGCCTTCAGAAATCACCATCCTGATCAGTCAACAGCCAACATATTGAGGCAAAAACATTTATCAGCAAGCATTACAGCTTGCTGAAGTTTCAGGTGATGGTTAGAAAGTTTTAGCAATAAAACATTATTTAATTAAGGTAACTGCACTGCTTCCTCCCCCTCCCCTCCTCCTTTTTTGGGCATAAAGTTAATTCACACTCAGTTGACTACAGTATAGTATGAAGAAAACTTTTTATGTTGTTGTTTTTCAGTTGTCTCCAACTCTTTGTGACTACATGGGCTACTGCATGCTAGTTTCCCCTGTCCTTCACTATCTCCTGGAGTTTGCTCAGATTCATGATCATTGAGTCAGTAATGCTATCTAACTATCCTGTGCAATATCGCTCTTTACAGCATCAGACTTTGCTTTCACCACCAGACATCCACAATCTAGCATCATTTCTTCTTTGGCCCAACCACTTTATTGTTTTTGGAGCTACTAGTCATTACCCTCTACTCTTCCCCAGTAGTATGTTGGACATATTCTAATTGTTGGGGTTGGGGGTGGGGAGGTTATCTTCCGATGTCATGTATTTTTGACTTTTCATACTGTTCATTGTGTTTTTCTGGAAAGAATATTGGAGTGGCTTCCCATTTCCTCCCCCAGTGACCATATTTTTTCAGAACTCTTCACCATGACCTGCCCATTTTGGGTGGCTCTGCACAGCATGGCTCATAGCTTCATTGAGTTACACCAGCCCCTTCACCACAACAAGGCTGTGATCCATGAAGAGGAAATTTTATATGCACTAGAAAATAACAATAAAAATAAGTGTGATATTTGCTTTAATGCAGTGGTCTTAACAGAAACAGAAATATATCAGAGGCATGCCTGTAAAATGAAAATATTGATGAATGTGTAGGGAATAAAATATGATAATTTGAAGTTAATATATTTGTATATTAAAGAAATTCAAAAGTACCTATAACAATTTAATTATTTTAAAACTGTCATAAAATGTAAAATTCTCTGATTCACATGGTCCCATTGAATTTTTTTTTCAGTTGTGTGTTAATTTACCACAGATTGCTGCAGGATGACATAAGTGTGCAAAGAGCTGAAAAATATCCTTTTATTTGTTAATTTAAGGTTCTTAAGAAAGTATAAAACAATTAGAAATTTACTAGCAAAAATAAAGTGCATTAAGCTTTACTGACCTCGTGGGAGGCAATGGTACTTTTCCAAACCTCCACTCTCAAGATTCTGAGAAATCATGTCCAGTTTAATTGTGGAAAGAGATAAAAGGGATTGAGGTTGAAAGCTGCATTAAAGGGAAGGGTCATTAAAAGAATCAAGATTAATGTGAAAATAATTCACCAATTCAATTATCTGAGAAAATGAAAATGGGAGTTTCCAGTGTTATTAATGACAATAATGGAAAGGATAAAAGGAACAAAGAGTTTAATTGTGTGGATATAAGAAGACAAGGCAGCTTAAATGAAAGAAGTGGTCAGACTGGTCTAGAGAGTATTCAAATGAAGTTTTGCAAGAGAAATTCAACCCAGAAGGGTAAACACATGTCTTAAGAAAAAGGAGCAGCTATTAATCCAAGGTTATGCATAAAAAATCATAAAATTCATTACAATAGTCCATAAAGCACTTCATTTTGTTTGTGATTTGTGAGTTAATAAACTGTAACAAGCTTCTCTTCACTAAATTTTATTTTCATTTACAAGTTACTATGTTACCCAGGGGACTGTCTATAGGTGACACCTACCTTTGTGAGGTGGATTTACTCCTGAAGCTAAAATTAACTGGAACAAATGCAAACACATAAAATATTTCATAAGCATTTTTTTTCAATGGGAAAACAAACATTTATAGTTTATAATTTCAAACTCAATCCCATTAGAATAACTAGATTTTAGAAAACATATATAATTACTTCAGAAGTAGTGCATGTTTAATGGGAAAACACTTTAAATGTGCAATTAAGAAGCCTTTAAAAATTACATTTAATTCAACGACAGAGGCATACCATTCTAAATATTTTAATGCTTATCCTTCTGGTCTCTCATTTAAGGAGATAGATAGATAGATACTTAGTTAAAATTATTATTATGTTCAGCACAATATTTTGTAACATACACTCTAGTGTGTACATATGGGCTTCCCCGGTGGCTCAGCAGTAAAGAATCTGCCTGTGATGCAAGAGATGTAGCAGACAAGGGTTCAATCCCTGGATCAGGAAGATCCCCTGAATGTGGACATGGCACCCCACTCCAGTACTCTTCCCTTGAAAATCCCACGGGCAGAGGAGCCTGGTTGGCTACAGTCAATGGGGTCACAAAGAGTCAGACACGACTGAAGCGATTGAGCACCAGCACTGGTATGTACATATAGTGTCATGTATATACTGTTGATGTAAGACAAAGAGATAGCCAGATAATTCTCCCGGAAAGATGGGTTTATCTGGGGTCATGAGAACATTATCATTCAGGATCTGCAACCATAGTGAGCCACCTACAAGTTCCTATGTGGTGGGTGCAGAACACTTTAGAAGAGGGCTTCTGTAAACAGCAGTCAAAAGCTTTTCTTTGGCTGAATCTTTGCAAAGAGGAAAGTTCTTACAGTTGAAAGAACATGAGGGCATGAAAGCTCCCCCTGCTAGGCTTCTGGTTGTATTTGAGATTTTTATTAAATATTTTACATTTCCCCCTTTTGATTGAGATGTTTCTCTGAAAACATCACCGATCAAGAGCCATCTTTTCTGGTTTCAGACACTTTTTATCCTTCATGTAGCGTCTCATGTAGAAGTGCAAACACTGGAAACCTATTGAAGTCACTTGGGAGTAACAAGAGGTATAGAGGGAGAGCTCTCAGCACTTATCATCTTAAATTGATATGTTATCCAGGGCATAGACCCTGGAGATCACTTAAGCATTACAGCACCATGAAAATTTGGTGATTAACTTTGAACGGCCCTGGGAAAAGTGTCATCAGAAGCATCTGATTCAGTTCCAGGAAACCTTTACTTTCAGATCACCAAATGATGTGCAGGTTCAGATGGGGTTTTGTACTTTGTTTAGGTGAGTCATGAGAATCAAAGAATCTATTCCCTGGATTCCATGGCTCGGGAATTAGTTAGTAGTACCTAATTGGAGCCTTTCCAGCAATACCAAAGAAACTTTTTCTGGGAGTGTCTTTTCTAATAGGAGAAATCTCCAGGTTGCTAAATGTGATGGTTAAGGTCTTCCTTTCCTGAGGGTATACCCTTAAAATATAGCTCTACCAAAACATGATTATTTACAATAGAAGTGATTAGCC
Source organism: Bubalus kerabau (assembly GCF_029407905.1). Lineage (NCBI taxonomy): Eukaryota > Metazoa > Chordata > Mammalia > Artiodactyla > Bovidae > Bubalus > Bubalus kerabau. The sequence continues at coordinate 11,628,969 of NC_073632.1, read as the reverse complement.
CTTTGCAGTAATGAAGTAGGTGTCCTTTTATCAGTTGTGGATCAACAGAAGCAGAAGCCAAGGTCATTTTGTGTTCTATGACCAGCTCAGAGAGTGAGAGATTACAAATTCTCATAAAATTATAAGACAGATTATATGGTAATGCTTTTGGCCAAAGTATTTGGAAGATCTCTACACTTTTAGTCAACTGAATCCTAATAATGCTGTTAATGTGTTTAAAAAAGCCAGAGGTTTGAGGATGGGAAGCTGAGCAAAATTGTGTAAAACTAGCTAAACAGCACAGATTTGTCAAAGCATCTGGCCAATAAAATGACTTCCTTCATCACTATGAAGTTCAAGAAGAGTTCCCCAAGGATGAATGATATTTTGTAAAAGGACTTTATCCACAGAAGATGAAGGAGTTTGTCTGCAAGCGGAAGCTTCAGTCCAGTGTAAAAACATACAGATGATGACTAACCCTATTTATAGCCACATAAAGAGGAAGTTATATGAAATCCACTTGCCAAACCTCAAATTGCCCATTAGACTGTTTAAAATTTCCAGGAGCAGTGTGAACAAGCTTCCCTGGGCTGTAATTGAGACAAATAGAACAAAGAGGTAAGTACTTTTTGCATCTTTGTTAATGTTTCCCCACAAATATTGATCTATGAAAGCTATTGTTTGTCAGTAGAACAATAGTTTAATGCATGTACAATTGTGAGGAATGGGAATTTTGGAGTTTCTGTTATAAATGGGTTGTTATTTGATTCAAACTACAGCTTTCTCTTTTTATCAAATAAGCAATTCTTGAATTTTCAATCTTGTTTTTTTTCTTTCCTGAGGTCAATTATTGGGTTTCTCTAGAGAGTTTTTATAAATTACAGTTTGGGGAATCAGCCCTTTGGACTATGATAGAAGTTGATCTACAGTTGGTCTCTTTAAGGCCTCTATCTGTGGAAGTGTCAACAAGCTCAGTAGTCTTAGCTTCCAGGGTCAAGAGTCTAGAATGTATCAGAATATTAATAATAATGAAAGTGGCAGATAAAAGTACTGTATTCAATAATTCCTGAACATAGCAGACATTTTAAATATTATTTCCTTTGGAAGTAAAAACAGCTATGTTGCTTTAATTAATACAACATTACAAAGTCATGAACTACTCCAAAAGCATATATACTATCAGCATAAATACTGGTAGTTTTGTCCTTGGTTAAAGTACAAGTCCCAATCAAGAATATAAAATTCAGTCTATTGGGCCAAAATAGCAATAGGTAAAGGTGCTTTTTCAAGAACATCAAAAGGAGCTTCAATGACATACCCAACACAATATTTACCATTAGCAGCTTTTAAATAAGACACATCGGTGATCCACAATAAGTCACTGCTACCAAGAGGAATTTCCTGTATATCATCATGAGGAGTCAGGAGGTGATCCATTTGCATTCAGCAGTTACGACAGACTTTGTTGGTGGCAGAACAGAGAAGAGTAGTAGGGTTAAGGTTTTTACAATATACAAGGGTTATTCAAGGAGCAGTTAGCAAAATGGCTTCACAGGAGGAAAGACAGCTGGATGAGAAATGTTCAGTGCAATGAGAATTCAGGAACTTCTGCTACATAAGGTACAAAGATGTTTAAAGAGGGTCCCACAATGATTTTGTTTTCTTGATAGCTTAACCAGAAGGTTAGTGGTCATAATGGTTCTAAGGTAAAGGGGAACCCCCATGCCACAGGGTTCAGTTGCTTGCTATAATATCCTATAGGTTGATGGTAGTCCATGTGTATCTTCAGGTGACTACCCCCAAGGACATTCTCTTCCTTTGTATAAACTAAGCTGAAAAGCGAACCTGACAAAGGGAGTCTGAGGGAAGATGGTTTCATCAAAGTCTCCCTTAAGATTTTGTCATCCAATTTGTCCCTTAAAATTGAGTTGGAGTTGTTTTGTATTTTTTAGTAAAACATACAAAGATTTGGCCATAAAAGAAAAATCTGGGAGCCAATTTTGGTAGGGGCCATTTATCCCAAGAAAGCCTAAAACCTAACTTTTAGTCTTGGGTTTTGGGAAGCCTAGGGAACTATGCTATCTGTCCAGATCTAGGGGTATCCTCTGTTTTAATATCAGGTGCCCTGGATATCAAATCTGTTTTTGGTCGAAGTGCAATCTTCTTTTGTCAACCTTCTGTCCCTTTAAGACTAAAAGCTTTATCAAGTGTATACTATCTTCCTGTGGGGAGGATTTTTCTTGTGAGTATGAAAGCAAAGAACCAAATTATCTATATATCACAACAAAGTATAAAACTGAGGGAAATTTATAACGTAAGAGATCAGCCTTCAGTATTTTGGAGGTACAGATGAACTGTTCTTCTTTCCAAAAGAAAGTCAGCTTTATCAACTGAAATAATAATGAATAAAATGCATAAATTAATTACAGTAAGGAATTTGTTTCAGATGATAATGGATGTTAGGAATGCATGATGCTTGGGAAAAATAGGGCTTTGAGGATTTTCAATGTTTACTGCTCAGACATCCTGGACAAACCTTCACCTTTGGCCCTTTTTTTTTTTTTTTTCCTCACTAGTAAAATAGAAGTATTACAAGGAAGTGTATAAGGTATAATGAAGCCTTGAGACTTGTGATCTTCTGTTATGGGCTTTATGACTTGAAGGGCTTATCTAGTTCTAAGATATTGATTAATTCTGGCAACATATTTTGACAGATCTAGTTGAATCTTGATAGGAGGTATGTTGTGAATTTTGCCAATATCAGCTGGAGATTTTTCCTGTAAGGAGGGTGGTAGCTGATTCAATAGGAACAAAAGATCAATGTATCCAGAATTTGTTCTAATATAGTCAGAGATGGAACAAATGAAAGTTTTCAAAACCACTATGAGGTACCATTTCACACCAGTCAGAATGGCTGCGATCCAAAAGTCTACAAGTAATAAATGCTGGAGAGGGTGTGGAGAAAAGGGAACCCTCTTACACTGTTGGTGGGAATGCAAACTAGTACAGCCACTATGGAGAACAGTGGGGAGATTCCTTAAAAAACTGGAAATAGACCTGCCTTATGATCCAGCAATCCCACTGCTGGGCATACACACTGAGGAAACCAGAAGGGAAAGAGACATGAGTACCCCAATGTTCATCGCAGCACTGTTTATAATAGCCAGGACATGGAAGCAACCTAGATGTCCATCAGCAGATGAATGGATAAGAAAGCTGTGGTACATATACACAATGGAGTATTATTCAGCCATTAAAAAGAATACATTTGAATCAGTTCTAATGAGGTGGATGAAACTGGAGCCTATTATACAGAGTGAAGTAAGCCAGAAAGAAAAACACCAATACAGTATACTAACGCATATATATGGAATTTAGAAAGATGGTAACAATAACCCTGTGTACGAGACAGCAAAAGAGACACTGATGTATAGAACAGTCTTATGGACTCTGTGGGAGAGGGAGAAGGTGGGAAGATTTGGGAGAATGGCATTGAAACATGTAAAATGTCATGTATGAAATGAGTTGCCAGTCCAGGTTCTATGCACGAAACTGGATGCTTGGGGCTGGTGCACTGGGATGACCCAGAGGGATGGAATGGGGAGGAAGGAGGGAGGAGGGTTCAGGATGGGGAACACATGTATACCTGTGGCGGATTCATTTTGATATTTGGCAAAACTAATACAGTTATGTAAAGTTTAAAAATAAAAAATAAATAAATAAATAAATAAAAAGATCTATGTCGGAGAATGCTTTGCCTATGTTCTCCTCTAGAAGTTTTAAAGTTTCTGGTCTTACTTTTAAATCTTTAATCCATTTTGAGTTTGTTTTTGTGTATGGTGTTAGAAAGTGTTCTAGTTTCATTCTTTTACAAGTGGTTGACCAGTTTCCACAGCACCACTTATTAAACAGATTGTCTTTAATCCATTGTATATTTTTGCCTCCTTTGTCAAAGTTAAGGTGTCCATAGGTGTGTGGATTTATCTCTGGGCTTTCTATTTTGTTCCATTGATATATTTCAAAAGATAATTTAATCCACCTGGTTGCTTACTCTGATGACTATTCTCAAATTCTAAAATCATTTCCATTTTTGGTAAAAAGAAATACAGACATGATATTTCTCTAAGAAATCTTAGTCTAGTAAGAGGGTAGGGATGGAAGAACTAAGAAGAAAAGCATGTGTAGTTCTAAAGGGTCTAATCAAAATTCTATAGTTTCAGAGACAGAATTCTCTTGGGTTAATTAGAGATCCATACTATTTGAACTTTGAGGCAGGGACTGTTCTATAGCAGTGGGGTTGAACACCAAGACTGTAGCTTTATTGTCAATTAGACATTCATCCCCAATCTGGAGAAATGTTTCTCCACGCTGATTAAGAGGGAAAATTAGGAAGACCCCATGTATCTCTTTGAAGCTCATAACTGAGAATTGGGAGAACACTAGAAAGGCTTGCTAGAGGGCTGAAGGTGCCTGTAATGCTTGAATTTGTAACAATCTCTTTTCAATGTTCTACTCCTCACAATAATAGCAGAGACTAGGACAATTTCGATTTTGTTTAAGAACTTTGATTTGCTGGAGTTGAAGATCAGATTTTGGAAATTTTCCTTGGAGCTGGAGAAATATAATTTGCCAAACTAAATCTGAAGTAAAAGTAGTTTATTACTTTATCCAAATCCTTTTTAATAGAAGGGAAAGGTCCTGATTCAGCCATTACTAAAAATGAGTTTAAAGCCACTTGAGTGAAAGGAATTTCTGAAGACTGGAATTTTTCTTAAAAACAATCTGAAGTTGATTGTAATATTTATGAACAGGTTCATCATATCTTCATGTGCAAGCTTAAATTTTGTTAAAATAGACAGGCATTGGAAGAGGCCTAAGAATTGCCCTATGAATTCACCTACTGGTTGCTTGAGTCTGATCATATGGTAAGTAGTTAACAGGCTTATTTCCAAGTTATAATTCCACAGATCTTTCAGGATTTCCCCAATTAATGTCTCTTTTCCACTTTTGAGCCTGGTTTTCACTGAAAAGCATGTACATTTTCTGATATATGCCAGAGAAGTATTGTTAATATATTTGAATGGCTATATTGCATTTCCCAGCAAATCTATGACTATCGTTGGTTACTTTGGGAAAATCATTGACTATGACTCCCAGTTCAGCTTTAGTCCAGGGAAGATAAGAAATTAAGTGTTTATCTCTAGTTCCTCAGAAGGCTTAATTTTTAAATGGACAGATTATGATAAACTCAGAAGAAAAGGGAATGGGGAGAATTTCAGAGAAAAAGATTCAGCAAAGACTGAGGTGCTGAGGGTGTAGAGGAAGTGTAGGCAACACAGAAGGGAAGGAGGAAATGGTGTCAGAGCCAGAGCATGACACATAGAAGCCAAGGAAGAATAATCAGAGCCTTTAGGACTCATTTTATCTTATTCAATTGTTCATTTGGCTCAGTTAATCTTAAAATTGTATTTCATTGATAAATTATTTTAAACTCCTGACTGTATTTGAAAGTTTCAAAAATGCCAATGTAAGTAAGCATTCCACTCAGTTCTTGAAATTTTTGAGATATTGTAGTTGAATTTGGTGTTAAGGAAATTAAGTTTGGGAATTTTAAAAGTTCTTCATAATGGTCATTTACATTATAAATTACTTTTGATCAGATGGCTCCATTTAGTTAGAAAGGCACATGAGGAAGAACCATGGTTTTTAAATGCAAAAGTTGTTGGAGTATCTGTATATGTATGTGTAGCATCTTCAAAATATTTAGATAATTGGAACACCATTTCTAAGAGATTTTTTTTAATAGAGTAAAACATTATTTTTCAGCTCAAATAGCTTACAATGCAAAGTGCTTAATTCAAACAGCTTGCAACTCAGCCTGCAGACCTCATGCCAGTCAGTTCTAAGGAAATAGCTTGGTCATGAAGGAGCCTGTCCAAAGGCTTCCCAGACATTTTCCACAGGACTCCTAAGGAATAAATAGTCTGCAAAAGCAGCACAGCTTTACTGAAGCAACCTCTGTCCCCATAGGAACAGGGAACCTCAGTCAGTTTCAAGTAAAATAATCCAGTTTCAAAGTCAGACCAATGTGCCAAATGAGTAGCACATACAGAGCAGATTTTAACCAGAAAGGCAAAACCATAATAAAAGTCTTGTATAAAGACTGGAAACTTCAAATGCAGAGGTTGTAAGCTTGGATCCTGGAGAAAAATGCACTTTCAAACTCCAGGATATGTGAGAAAAGCAATAAGCTTAATAGACACAGTTGTGAGTACTACATCTGTTTACACACCAGCCCTAGATCTTGTGGAAGTCCTTACTGATCCCTGTACAGACCACTAAAATGTTGACTAAAAACAAAGAGGCCACCAGATATTTCTCTAGCAAAGGTAAGTTTATTTGGGATGAGCAGAGACTTTCATTGTGGGGTCAGCAACCATGTTAAGCCACATGCAAGTTCCTGCATGATAAGGGAAGGAGTATTATTTTATCAGGGAAAAGTGAGATGGGAAGTTATAGTAACAAAGAGTCCATGGCTTTTCATTGGCTGAATATTTGCCTGGAAAGAAGAGGAGTCTTTCTTCTTTCTATTGGGTTTCTGTTATCATCACAGTGTGAGAATTGCCCATGCTGGTCACCAGATTCCATTTGGTTGAGGTTTCTGTTTATTAATTTTTATAATACTATATAACAACAAGTATTTTTCATATTTATATGCCAAAAGTATAATCATGTTATAATCAAATATGCAATTAAATTGATTTAGTAACTTCATAACTTCATCAACTATATTTGACCATAATTTTTTAAAGCAGCCTTCCATTCAGGTTCATTTAGATTTTAAAATATGTTTGTATATATTATAAAATAATATATATTTGAAAACATATTTCCATGAAAAATTCAAAAATGTTCTCATTATTTTCCTGGTAGTGGAAAAGTTGAATTAAAATATGTGAATATTTTTAAAGTAGAATTTTAAAATAAAATATTTTCTACCTTATGGGTTTCCCTGGTGGCTCAGTGATTAAGAACCTGCTGGCTGGGGAACACATGTATACCTGTGGCGGATTCATTCTGATATTTGGCAACACTAATACAGTTATGTAAAGTTTAAAAATAAAATAAAATTTAAAAAAAAAAGAAAAAAAAAAATCTCAGTAAGGTCTCAAACCACAAAAAAAAAAAAAAAAAAAAGAACCTGCTGGCCATTGTAGGAGACACAGGTTCAATTAATGAGTCAAGAAGATTCCCTGGAGAAGAAAATGATAACCTAACCTAGAATTCTTGCTTGGGAAAACTCATGGACAGAGAAGCCTGGTGGGCTACAGTCAATGGGGTCACAAAAGACTTGGATGTAACTTAGCAACTAAACAACAACAACCTCTATCTAATAGTGGAAATGATACTTTAAAAATTTTAACTGCTGTGTTTGTGATTGGTCTGTTAATATTTTCTGTTTCTTCCTGGTTCAGTTTTGGAAGGTTATGCTTTTCTAAAAATTCATCATTTTCTTCCATGTTGTCCATTTTATTGGCATATAGTTGCTCATAGGCTTTTATGATCCTTTGTATTTCTGTGTTGTCTGTTTTAACTTATCTATTATCCCTTGTTTCTTGATGAGTCTGGCTAAAAAGCCTCTTGATGAAAGTGAAAGAGGAGAGTGAAAAAGTTGGCTTAAAGCTCAACATTCAGAAAACGAAGATCATGGCATCTGGTTCCATCATTTCATGGGAAATAGATGGGGAAACAGTGTCAGACTTTATTTTTGGGGGGCTTCAAAATCACTGCAGATGATGATTGCAGCCATGAAATTAAAAGACGCTTACTCCTTGGAAGGAAAGTTATGACCACCCTAGACAGCATATTCAAAAGCAGAGACATCACTTTGCCAACAAAGGTCCACCTAGTCAAGGCTATGATTTTTCCAGTCGTCATGTATGGATGTGAGAGTTGGACTGTGAAGAAAGCTGAGCACCGAAGAATTGATGCTTTTGAACTGTGGTGTTGGAGAAGACTCTTGAGAGTCCCTTGGACTGCAAGGAGATCCACCCAGTCCATTCTGAAGGAGATCAGCCCTGGGATTTCTTTGGAAGGAATGATGATAAAGCTGAAACTCCAGTATTTTGGCCACCTCATGCGAAGAGTTGACTCACTGGAAAAGACTCTGATGCTGGGAGGGATTGGGGGCAAGAGGAGAAGGGGACGACAGAGGATGAGATGGCTGGATGGCATCACCAACTCGATGGACGTGAGTCTGAGTGAACTCTGGGAATTGATGATGGACAGGGAGACCTGGCATCTTGCAATTCATGGGGTCGCAAAGAGTCAGACACGACTGAGTGACTGAACTGAACTGAACTGAACAATGTTCAGTTCAATGTTGTCAATGTTGTTCGTCATTGACAATGTTCATCAATGTTATTTATCTTCTCAAAGAACCAGCTTTTAGATTTATTTATCTTTGTTATTTTCTCCTTAATTTCTTTTTCGTTTATTTCTTTTCTGATTTTTATGATTTCTTTCCTTCTACAAACTTTGAGTATTTTTTTTTTCTTCTTTTTCTAGTTGCTTTAAGTGTAAGGTTAGGTTGTTTATTTGACATCTGTCTTGTTTCTTGAGGTAGGCTTGTATTGCTATAAACTTCCTTCTTAGCACTGCTTTTATGGCATCCCGTAGTGGTTTTTTTTTTTTTTTTTTTTTTTTGTCTTCTTTTTTTTTGTAATGTAACCTTGTGATTTAATCAAATTGCACAGAAATTTGAAATTACAGCTCCTCTAGATATCTAAGGATGATTATGCATGCCTCCATATTTCAATTCTGCACTGTTACATTTGAACTAATATAGTGAATTTCACATAATGATAAATCAATTTAGAATCTCCTTGCAACACCTCAAATTATATAAAATGGAACCAAGTTTTGAAACTCTGTGCAACATTTTCATGCTAATGATATATATATTTTTTAAACTGGCAACTTTGGATTATAATATATCAGGTGGCTATACTATAAAATGTTGGTCATTGAATATCATGGACTTTAAACTGGCTTTGGCTCCTAAAAACATATCACTTCAAGAGCCTCAAATGTGTTTCTTAAAAAAATAAGATTTGTGTAACCAACTGCCTTCTATGGGACAAGAACTATGGTAATAGTGGGTTCAGCTATTACAATTATACTTATATTTTATTTTCAAAAGCACTTTATATGAAAATATAAGTATGGCATCCAATAAGAGATTTACACCTGGACTTGGTATCAAGCTCAGATTTTAGTTTTGCAAGGAAAAACAGGTTTACAGGTTAAACAACAATTTGTAACCAAAACTTTAATACCAAGGACTCTCACAAAATATATTACAAATGATAGCATGAAAAAAGAATCTTTCACAGTAACTCAGTCCAGCTCTACAATGCACCCTTAAAATGGAAGGACATTTGGTATCTTGAGTAACCTCAAAATTCCAAATAAAGAAAATTACCAAGAGCTATGTATTCATACACAGCAATCACAAAAGGAACTTAAAACCTAAAGCAAAGGTAAACTAACTTCCTTGAAACTTCTTAGATTCTACACAAACTGTACAGTCTTTTGTCCAGTGTGAAGACTAGTGGAACTTTAAAACCTTTAATCTAGCTTAAGGGTGCAGTTTTAATTTTTCTGGCTGGCTTTGTGTTCACCGCAGCTTTTAAAAACTGCTGAACAACAGCTGCATACCATATCCCAGCTATGTTGAAAAAATCTTCCAATTTTTGCCAGTTTTTGTTTCCATAGTGTTAAACATCAACTTTAGCTGGTCAGGAGTTAGAGGTTTATTATCAGTCTATGCAAGACTAAATTTCAAAGCAAATTCAGTTTTACTTGAGGGAACATTGTAAAGTAATAATTATTGATATTACACGCCTCATCTGATCCATTTCAAGCCATAGAAAGTTACACCTTTGTGTGTCACTGTTCCAACAAACAAATGTGAACAGCTAAAACATTTTCAAAATGCATTAAGCTTATGAAGTCTAAACAAACAAACAAACAAACATGATTTTTCATTACATATTTTTTTAATTTTATTTTATTTTTAAACTTTACATAATTGTATTAGTTTTGCCAAACATCAAAATGAATCCGCCACAGGTATACATGTGTTCCCCATCCTGAACCCTCCTCCCTCCCCATACCATCCCTCTGGGTCGTCCCAGTGCACCAGCCCCAAGCATCCAGTATCGTGCATCGAACCTGGACTGGCAACTCGTTTCATACATGATATTTTACATGTTTCAATGCTATTCTCATATATTTCTGTCAGATGAATTTATTCCCTGTACACCACTCCTCTTGCAAACTGGTCTTCTATTACCTTTCATTTGACCTACTGAGACCTAGAGAAAGATTGGGAGTGCTTGTGATTTCTCTCCCAGGACAGTGATCTCTCTCTTCTCCTATCTCTAGAAAGGGACCTGCTCCAGCTGTGGGAGGAGCTTCTCCAACTTGGATATCTGCGTCTACGTGGGGGACTCCTCCTCCAATAACCATCTCAAGAGTGATGACCCCAAGAAGGAGTTGGGCCACGATTTTGACTTCTCTTTTCACCATTTGACAATTCCACTCTTAACTTGGCAGCCACCTAGGAGTCTTCCATCTAACTCTCAGACAGCATCAGCTGCATCTCGGGGATCTTCAAATGCAACAAAAGCAAACCTGGGAGGGTTTCTAGCAAAGCACACACTTCAGAGTGGTCCATAATAGCCAAAATCTCATTCTAATTATGTCTTGTTACCATTGTTTCCAAGATTATCTACATAAACTTTACAGTCCAAAGGACAAGAATCATGATGCATTTTGAAATCTTGGGTTAGAAATGTGGAGGTTCAAATCCATAAAACCTTAGGTCTTCCTGGTCCTTTCCCTCCTCAAACTCCCAGATGCTCTCGCATACCTGGCATCCACAAAATGGAGGACACCATAGGTTTTGCGTTGTCATCCCTTCATTGTCATTTGTTCCTAGGCATATTTTACTTTTCTTAATGATCTGTTGGCTATTCATAATCATGTTGTTTAGTCTCCATGTGCTTGTGTTTTTGTTTTTTGTTTTTTTTTCTTAATAGTTTTTAATTCTTATAGTTGTTATCTAATCTTGCAGTGCTGTGTTCAGAAAATATTTTTAAAATGATTTCAGTTTTTTAAAAAATTACTGAGGCTTGAATTGTGGGCCCAAGATGTAATCTATCCTAGAAAATGTTTCATGTGCAGTTGAGAAACAATAATCAAGAATCATCCGTCAAAGGAAAGCCAAGGGCCAAATGACTTCACAGGCAAATTCTACCAAAACTTTAGAAATGAGCTAACATCTATCATGCTCAAACTCTTCTAGAACATTGCTTAAGGAAGAAGGAAAATTTCTAAACTCATCTATGAGGCCACCATCGCCCTACCAAAACTAGACAAAGATGCCACAAAAATAAAGAAAATTATAGGCCAATATCACTGATGAATTTAGATGCAAAAGTCCTCAACAAAATTTTAGCAAACTGAATCCAACAATACATTAAAAATATCATGAGTCAAGATCAAGTGGTATTTATCTTAGGGATGAAAAAATTCTTCAATACACACAAATCAATCAGTGTGATACACCGTACTGACTAGTTGAAAGATAAAAATCACATAATCATTTCAATAAATGCAGAGAATGTCTTTGACAAAATTCAATACACAATTATGACAAAAACTCTCCAGAAAGTAGGCATAGAAGGAACATAACTCTACAGAATGGAGACCACATATATGACATATATGACAAACCCACAAGGCCATATATGACAAACCCACAACAAATATTATCCTCAATGGAGGACAGAAGGCATAGAAGGAACATAACTCTACAGAATAGAGACCACAACAATAAATAGAGATCCACAAAAACAAGTAGAGACCCACAACAAATATTATCCTCAATGGCAAAAAACTAAAAGTGTTACCTCTACAATTAGGAATAAGACAAGGGTGTCCACTTTTGCCACTATAGTTCAACATAGTTTTGGAAATCCTAGCCAAAGCAGTCAGAGAAGAAAAAGAAATAAAAGGAATCTTAATTGGAAAGAAAGAAGAAGAACTCTCACTGTTGAGAGATGACATGATTCTCTATATAGAAAACCATAAAGATGGCATAAAAAAAATAGTAGAACTAATCAGTTAAGTAAAGTCACAGGATGGAAAATTAATACACAGAAATCCTTTGCATTCCTATACAATAACAAAAATCAATAAGAGAAATTAAGGAAGCAATCCCATTCATCATTGAAACAAAAACAATAAAATACTTAGGAATGAGGAAAATATTTACCTAAAGAAACAAAAAGTCTGTTTGCAGAAAAAGCATAAGACATTAATGAAAGAAATAAAAGATGATACATAAAGATGGAAAGCTATGGCATGTTACTACAGTGAAAATGATTATATTTCCCAAAGCATTTTTATATATTCAATGCAATCCATATTAAACCACCAATGGTATTTTTCATAGAGGTAAAACAAATAATTCCATAATTTGAATGGAAATAAAAAAGACCCTAAAAACAACTACCAGCTGTGGATGTGACTGGTAATGGAAACAAAGTCCAAAGTTGTAAACAACAATATTGCATAGGAACCTGGAATGTTAGGTCCATTAATCAAGGCACATTTGAAGGGGTCAAACAGGAGATAGCAAGAGTGAGCATCAACATCATAGGAATCAGCAAGCTAAAATGGACTGAGATGGGTGAATTTAACTCAGATGACCATTATATCTACTACTGTGGACAATAATCCCTTAAAAGAATGGAGTAGCCATCATAGTCAACAAAAGAGTACAAAATGCAGTACTTGAAAGCAATCTCAAAAACGAAAGAATGATCTGTTTGTGTCAAAGTCAAACCATTCAATATCATGGTAATCCAAGTCTATGCACAGACCAGTAATACTGAAGAAGCTGAAGTTGAACAGTTCCATGAACATAAAAGACCTTTTAGAACTAACACACCAAAAATATGTCCTTTTCATTATAGGGGACTGGAATGCAAAAAGTAGGAAGTTTTGCCTGGAGTACCAGGCAAAACTGGCCCTGGAAAACAGAATGAAACAGGGCAAAGGCTAACAGAATGTTACCAAGAGAACACACTGGTCATAGCAAACACCCTCTTCCAACAACACAAGAGAAGACTCTACAAAAGGACATCAACACATGATCAGCACCAAAATCAGATTAATTATATTCTTTTCAGCCAAAGGTGGAAAAGCTCCATACAGTCAGCAAAAACAATACTGGGAGCTGACTGTGGCTAAGATCATGAACTCCTTACTGCCAAATTCAGACTTAAATTGAAAAAGTAGGGAAAACCACTAGACCATACAGATATGACCTAAATCAAATTACTTATGATTATATAGTTGAAGGGAGAAATAGATTTAAGGGACTAGATCTGATAGACAAGAATGCCTGATGAACTTTGGAAGGACGTTCAAGACATTGTACAGGAGAAAGGCACCAAGAACATCACAAAAGCAAAATGGCTGTCTGGGGAGGCCTTACAAATAGCTGTGAAAAGAAGAGACATGAAAAAGAGAAAAGGAATGAAATACCCATTTAAATACAGAGTTCCAAAGAAGAGCAAGGAAAAATAAGAAAGCCTTCCTCAGTGATCAGTGCAAAGAAATAGAGGAAAACAATAGAATGGGAAACACTAGAGATCTCTTTAGGAAAATTAGAGATACCAAGGAAACAACATCTAGTCAAGGCTATGGTTTTTCCAGTGGTCATGTATGGATGTGAGAGTTGGACTGTGAAGAAAGCTGAGCGATGAAGAATTGATGCTTTTGAACTTAGGTGTTGGAGAAGAATCTTGGGTGTCCCTTGGACTGCAAGGAGATCCAACCAGTCCATTCTAAAGGAGATAACTCCTGGGTGTTCTTTGGAAGGAATAATACTAAAACTGAAACTCCATTACTTTGGCCACCTGATGCGAAGAGTAGACTCATTGGAAAAGACCCTGATGCTGGGAGGGATTGGGGGCAGGAGGAGAAGGAGACGACAGAGGATGAGATGGCTGGATGGCATCACTGACTCGATGGATGTGAGTCTGAGTGAACTCTGGGAGTTGGTGATGGACAGGGAGAACTGGCGTCCTGCAATTCATGGGGTCGCAAAGAGTCGGACATGACTGAGCGACTGAACTGAACTGAAGGTACATTTCATGCAAAAATGGGCTCAATAAAGCACAGAAATAGTATGGACCTAACAGTAGCAGAAGATATTAAGAAGAGGTGATAATAATACAAAGAAGAACTGTACAAAAAAGATCTTCATGACCCAGATGATCACGATGATGTGATGACTCACCTAGAGCCAGACATCCTGGAATGTGAAGGTAAGGGAGCCTTAGGAAGCAGCACTATGAACAAAGCTCGTGGAAGTGATGGAATTCCAGTTGAGATATTTCAAATCCTAAAAGGTGATGCTGTGAAAATGGTGAACAAAATATGACAGCAAATTTGGAAAACTCAGCAGTGGCCATGGGACTGGAAAAGGCCAGTTTTCATTCCAATCCCAAAGAAAGGCAACGCCAAAGAATGCTCAAATTACTGCACAATTGCACTCATCTCACACACTAGTAAAGTTATGCTCAAAATTATCCAAGCCAGGCTTCAACAATATGTGAATTGTGAACTTCCAGATGCTCAAGTTGATTTTAGAAAAGACAGAGGAACCAGAGATCAAATTACCAAAGCAAGAGACTTCCAGAAAAAAAAAAAAAAAAAAAAACAAAAACAAAAACAAAAAAAACAAAAAAAACACATCTATTTCTGCTTTAATGATTATGGCAAAGCCTTTTTCTGGATCACAACAAATTGTGGAAAATTCTTCAAGAAATGGGAATACCAGACCATCTGATCTGCCTCTTGAGAAATCTGTATGCAGGTCAAGAATAATAGTTAGAACTGGACATGGAACAACAGATTGGCTCCAAGTAGGAAAAAGTACATCAAGGCTATATATTTTCACCCTGCTTATTTAACTTTTATGTGGAGTACATCATGAGAAAAGCTGGGTTGGATAAAGCACAAGCTGCAATCAAGATTGCCGGGAGAAATATCAATAACCTCAGATATGCAGATGACACTAACATTACGGCAGAAAGTGAATAAGAGCTAAAGAGCCTCTTGATGAAAGTGAAAGAGGAGAGTGAAAAAGTTGGCTTAAAGCTTAACATTCAGAAAATTGAGATCATGGCATCCAGTCCCATCACTCCATGGCAAATAGATGGGAAAACGGTAGAAACAGTGAGAGTTTATTCTTTTAGGCTCCAAAATCACTTCGGATGATGACTGCAGCTATGAGATTAAAAGACATGTATTCCTTGGAAGAAAAGCTATGACCAACCTAGACAGCATATTAAAAACAGAGACACTACTTTGCCAATATATGTTCATCTAGTCAAGGCTATGGTGTTTCCAGTAGTCATATATGGATATGAAAGTTGGACTATAAAGAAAGCTGAGTGCTGAAGAATTGCTGCTTTTGAACTGTGGTGTTGGAGAAGACTCTTAAGAGTCCCTTGGACTGCAAGAAGATCCAACCAGTCCATCCTAAAGGAGATCAGTCCTCGGTGTTCATTGGAAGGACTGATGTTGAGGCTGAAACTCCAACACTTTAGCTGCCTGTTGCAAAGTGCTGACTCATTTGGAAAGACCCCAATGCTGGGAAAGGTTCAAGGTGGGAGGAGAAGGGGATGACAGAGGATGAGATGGTTGGATGGCATCACCGACTCAATGGACATGAGTTTGAGTAAACTCTTGGATTTCATGATGGACAGGGAGGTCTGGTGTGCTGTAGTACATGGGGTCACAAAAAGTCAGACAGGACTGAGCAACTTAACTGAACTACTGATCTGAAAAAAGACCCTGAATAGTCAAAGAAATGTTGAGAAAGAAGAATAGGGCTGGAAGAATCAACCTTCCTGGCTTCAGAATATACTACAAAGCTCCAGCAATCAAGGCAGTATGTAACTGGCACACACACACACACACACACAAAGAATAAAAAGAAATATAGATCAATGCAACAAGATAGAAAGTCCAAAAATGTACTCATACACATATAAGCATCCAGAGATAAACTCATGCTCCTATGGGCACCTTATCTTTGACAAAGGAGGCAAATATATATAATGGAGAAGAGACAATCTCTTCAATTAATGGTGGTGGGAAAACTTTCAGCTACGTGTAAAGGAATATAATTTGGACTCTTTCTAACACAATAAAAAAAAAAAAACTGAATAGATTAAAGACCTACATGTAAGACTATAAACTATAAAGCTCTTAGAGGAAAACATAGGTAGGACACTCTATGACATAAATCACAGCTAGGTCTTCTATGACCCATCTCATACAGTAATGGAAATAAAAGTAAAAATAAACAAATCAGATCTAACTAAACTTAAAAAACTTTTGCACAGTGAAAGAAAGTACAAACTAAATGAAAAGACAACCCTCAGAATGGGAGAAAATAATAGCAAATGAAACAAATGACAAATAATTAATCTCCAAATATATACAAATAATTTATTCAACTCAATAGTAGAAAAAAAAACAACCTAATAAAAAAGCAGGCAGAAGACCCAAACAGATATTTCTCCAGAGAAGGCATACAGATGACTAATAAGCACATGACAAGATGCTGAACGTCATTTATTATTAGAGAAATGCAAATCAAAACCACATTGAGGTATCATATCACACTGATCAGGATGGCTATCATCAAAAAGTCTATAGAAAATAAATGCTGGAGAGGGTGTGGAGAAAATGGAGCCCTCTTGCAGCATTGGTAGGAATAAAAATGATACAACCACTATGGAGAACAGTATGGAGATTCCTTTAAAAACTAGGAATAAAAGTACCATATGAAACCAGAACTGAAAGATATATGTATCCAAATGTTCATTGCAGCACTATTTACAGCAGGTAGGACATGGAAGTAACCTAGATGTCCATCAACAGATGAATGGGCAAAGAAGTTGTGGTACATATATACAATGGAATATGACTTAGCTATAAAAAGAAACACATTTGGGTCAGTTCTAATGAGGTGGATGAACCTGGAGCTTATTATACAGAGTGAAGTAAGTCAGAAAGACACAGTCAAATAAAATTAATGCATAAGCATGGAATCTGGAAAGAGTACTGATATTGCAGGACAGCAAAGGAGACACAGACACAAAGAACATACTTTTGGAAATAGTGGGGGAAGGAGAAGATGGGATGATTTCAGAGAATAGCATTTAAACATATACATTACTATATGTAAAATAGATAGCCAGTGGAAATTTGTTGTATGATGCAGGGAACCCAAATCTGGTGCTCAATGACAACCTAAAGGGGATGGGATGGAGTAGGAGTTGGGAAAGAGGTTCAGGAGGGAGGGGATATTATATAAATATATATGTATATCTATGGCTACTTCATGTTGATGTATGGCTGAAACCATGACAATATTGTAAAGTAATTATCCTCTAATTAAAAAAAAAAGATCTGCCAACTATAAGTCAGCTATTTTGCATAGAGATCTCTACAAAGATGGAAATATTCTCAGTCCAATGTATGATTACATGTAGCTGCTGAACACTTGAAATGTTGCTAGAGTGATATATGAACTGAATTTTAAATTGTATTTAATATTAATTTAAATTTTAATAGCTGCATGTGGTTAGTTGTAACTGTATCAGACAGCAAAGACAGAGAATCAAAACAGGAACATGTTTTGTAATTAGCATTTTTAAATCTCATGGAAGTTCTTTTTTTGGTAATGAATGAATAAATGAACCAAATGTGCATTCTTGTGTGAAATGTTTATGACTTCAGCCCAGTCTCCTGCTGGACTCCTACTGTTCCTGACTGATAATAATTGGGATACAGAAATCACAGAATTTAATCAGATAAAAGTAATATAAAAATTACAAATTATAATTAAAAAACAACCATAAGATATAAGGAAGTCTACATGGAAATACAAACTTAGAAGAGATTCAGGTGATAAGATTTGGTTTGACCCACATTATAGCAGACATTATGATTTATCCAGTCAGGTTGGAGCTTGTCTAATATTGCCAACATGCAGCAGTTCAAGCTCTAGAATAAGGGTTGGGCATCAGGCCATCAGCAATCAGTAATGTGTGAGAGGGAGAGGCCCAGTGTCAGTGACAGGAGACCATCAGAGCATGCAGTGTGGTGGAGTCTTGGTGTAGGAGCCCAGGCAGGTAGCTGTGTGAAGACCATGAAAGGTCCCAGTTTTCTTTTCTAGAGATTTCAAGAGAGTTGTCACCAGTCCAAGTCTTCAGAGGTGCAGAGGACCTACATTATGCATTTTCAACATTCTTTCTCTGTTTGTCATTTTTCCATATTTATGAATCCTATTTCTTAAAAAGGAAGCCAGGAAAAAAAAAAAAAAAAAAACTAGGGATCTTTATTAGCTGCAACTAAAGCTAATCAGGTCATCAGTTCAGTTCAGTCGCTCAGTCGTGTCTGACTTTTCGCCACCCCATGAATCGCAGCACGGCAGGCCTCCCTGTCCATCACCAGCTCCCAGAGTTCACTCAGACTCACCTCCACCAAGTCAGTGATGCCATCCAGCTATCTTATCCTCTTCCGTCCCCTTTTCCTCCTGACTCCAATCCTTTACAGCATCAGAGTCTTTTCCAATGAGTCAACTCTTTGCATCAGGTGGCCAAAGTACTGGAGCTTCAGCTTTATCATCATTCCCTCCAAAGAACACCCAGGGCTGATCTCCTTCAGAATGGACTGGTTGGATCTCCTTGCAGTCCAAGGGACTCTCAGGAGTCTTCTCCAACACCACAGTTCAAAAGCATCAATTCTTCGGCACTCAGCTTTCTTCACAGTCTAACTCTCACATCCATACATGACCACAGGGAAAAAACCATAGCCTTGACTAGGCGGACCTTTGTTGGCAAAGTAATGTCTCTGCTTTTGAATATGCTATCTAGGTTGGTCATAACTTTTCTTCCAAGGAGTAAGCGTCTTTTAATTTCATGGCTGCCCTCACCATCTGAAGTGATTTTGGAGCCCAGAAAAATAAAGTCTGACACTGTTACCACTGTTTCCCCATCTATTTCCCATGAAGTGATGGGACCAGATGCCATGATCTTCGTTTTCTGAATGTTGAGCTTTAAGCCAACTTTTTCACTCTCCTCTTTCACTTTCATCAAAAGGCTTTTTAGTTCCTCTCTACTTTCTGCCATAAGGGTGGTGTCATCTGCATATCTGAAGTTATTGACATTTCTCCCAGCAATCTTGATTCCAGCTTTTGCTTCTTCCAGCCCAGCGTTTCTCATGATGTACTCTGCATAGAAGTTAAATAAGCAGGGTGACAATATACAGCCTTGATGTACAGTTGGGTCATGTAAGCTATATGATTTCTATATCAATCACTTGTTCAAATTGTAAATTAGGAGGATCCAACTAGGAAGGACATTTCTTCTGGATTCCATGTGACTGGTGTTTGTAGCAAAAGATTTTCAAATCTAAGGTTATTAATGGTGAAAAAGCCAAGTTTCAGGGACAGAGGAGGCATTTTTGTTGTCATAATTAGTAAATCCAAGTTCAGACAATGGGACATCTGTAGCAATTTGAGAATTTTTTGGCCAGTGCTATAGAATTACATTTTTAGACTTTTTCTGGTAGCTTAGTCTTGATCTTGGCTCTTCAGATCTAAACATATCTATCCTCGATATCCTTTACATTTTTTCTTACCTGCTTAGTCAGCAAGAGTTAATTTCTTCTGTATGCAACTAAAAATCCTAATTAAGATAGAAATTTGTTCTAAAATAGACTGTTAACAAAAAAACTTGAAAGAAACTGAAATATTCTAAAATTGGTTATGTGGCCTATTTGAGGATGACAGATGTGAAATCTTCAAAATTAATAATAGACAGAACTCTTGCCAACTCAGCCTATGGGGGGGAAATGGATAAATTTACTGTTGTGACCAAAAAAGTAATGCCTAAATCTTTTGCAAACCAATGAACATTTGACACAGAACAAAATGAATAGCAAGAGGTAGTCAAGGATTTTGAGGTCAGCCTGATTTTTTCTGAGTGTCCTGAGCATGAAAGGAAAATAATAATAATAATAAACAACCAATAAACAATCTAGCAACAACAAAAATCCCTAATTTCTCAAAGGCAAAGAAAGATTTTTAAAAATCTACAGGTATGTTTTAAAAACCACACATGCAATGACAGTGATAGAAAAGATAATTATCAAACTAGAATATGACTTAATTGTTTTCAGCTCTTAAATTACCATAGGGTCTTGATTGAGCTCATTTTTCCACAAGGTATAGCCAGCTTTCACTCCATGCACCACACTGTAATGGGAAGTCTCCAGATATACACCTATGGTACATTCCCAGCACATCTTAGAATTTCCTATTAAATGAGCTAGGAGAGGTTGCTCAGTTATAAAAGAGGAAAACAGGGAAGAGTTGTGGAAATGGTTTCAAGGATCCTAAACCAAGAATATAGAAAAAAAAATTAGAATAGCTGAGTTTCTCTATAATGTTCACTTATTAGAAATTCTGGATTGCCTCTGCAAACTTTTACATTATTGCTTTTGATCATTAATATATCCTAAGAATATTAAAGAGTAGTATATTATCCACTCTCAACAGATGTTTTTGAATAAAGGTTCATGTGGCTCACCTGGTAAAAATTTACCTGCAATGTGGGAGACCTGGGTTTGATCCCAGAGTTGGGAAGATCCACTGGAGAAGGGAAGAGCTACCCACTCGAGTATTCTGGCCTGGAGAATTCCATGTACTGTGTAATTCATGGGGTCGCAAAGAGTTGGACATGACTGAGTGAATTTCACTTTCACTAATTCTGGAAGATACAAAGTAGATGTGGTTATAGACCCTACAAAATAGTTGCAATGGGTACCATGGTGTCACACTCTCAAAAATTTAGATGAGCAAAAAAGTCATTTTAAGTGCTATTTGAAAAAAAAAAAAAATGACTGATGCCCTTTCTCTGCATCATAAAATTATTTTAAAATTGTATGGCAAAACCAATACAATATTGTAAATTAAAAATAAATAAATAAATAAATAAAAAGTTACCAATAAAAAAAAAAAAAGAGAAAAGTGAAACTAAAAAAAAAAAAAAATGTATGGAGAGGCACCAAAGTTTTCTTTTTTGAAGAGTTTGAATCCTAAGAATTATGAAGAAAATAATTTGGGGGCAGTTGCATCATATGTCCTAGCTTATCCACACCAAACTACATCCCTCAAGACTTGTCAGAAATATTCATTTCTTCAAGGTGTTGGAAATCATTCAGAAGAGGAGTATAATCATCAAAGAAAATGCCAATTCCTATTATCCATAAGCGGAAGAGACTTAGAGTAGCTGTTACTTCAGTAAACTATTTTTCTTTTAAGTAACTAATAGAAGTTACTATTTATCTTTAAAGTAACTAATAGAAGCAAAAGATAAGAAAAGCATTGTTCTTCGGTTGAATGAACTTTGATATCCTAATAAAAGATGAGAGTGATAATCATTCCTTCAGGGACCTGGAGGAATCCTTAATGGTGGCTAATAAATATTGAGGTTTCTCAGACAAAAAGAAATGATGTCTACCAAATTCATACTTGATTTATAAAACTGGAAAAAAAAAATGTCTAGCTGAACAGAGATCTAAGTAAGTTACGATGACAGAGCTGATCCCCTTTCATTGACAGAGAGCCCCTGGAATAAAAGAGAATTTGGAACACTTATTTGATAGCATCACAACTGTATCACTGATCCTATTCACAGCATCAGTTGTCTCACTGTATTTCACTGTCTGTACTGTTTACTGAACCCAGGGTAGGCAAGGCATGAGCTAAGAGGCTGGGAGAAGACTAGAGGAGCCATAGGAACTACAGTCATGCTTGTTTATTCCTGGCAAGAGCCATAGCATAACCCAATACAACACCACCTCTCTCCTGGCTGGCTTAGTGGCCATAACAATATTATCTCCTGGCTGACCCAGAAGCCATAGCTGTAGAAATGCTATATCCGCTCTTCTCCTGTCTGACCCAATGGATATAGCCAAGATGCAGCAGTACTGCTGCTGCTCTCTAGGTGGAGCTCACATATGTGTACCACACACAAACCATGACCCCATGACCAAGCAAGTAACTCATGACAGCATATGTGCGTGCTATAAGTGACCTCAGCTTCACACAAACATTTTTTTTTTTTTTTTTTTAATGTGGGACTAGGGAAAGAGGCCTCAGAGCCAAGAGAGCCCGATCATGCCACCTAGGCTAATTTGTGTTCTTCCCACAATAAACAAGCAGCACAACTCTGCTCTTTACTTCCTGCCTGGAACACAGGTCTTGTGTTCAGGTATGCAATGTATTGCATGATGGTCTTAAGACTATGAAGAGGAAAACCATCTACAAAAGGTGATGACACCAGAGGCTGGTGGGATCCTGAAGTCTTGACACCACTGTTAACTGTAGTTGTCAAAAGCACAGAACCCAGCACAGTGATGCCTGTACTCAAGATCAAACCCCAGTGCTAACTAGTTGTATAAAGTTAAGCAAGATAATAACATTCCCTTTGCTTCTGTATTCTCATTGACAAAGTGGAGATAATGTTAGTAGTATTTGGCTGGTACCAATAATTAACATGTAAAGAAATTTACATGTTAATTTACATTTTAAATTTTTAAATTTATATTTAAATTTAAAATAATACCTGATAAATAGCAAGTTTTATGTGAATGGCTTGTTTTCATGATAATAACACTGGACTTTAAAACTCTGAATTTTTTATTGCCTGAGATTCATGATCAATTCTTGTTTTAAGTCATTTGAGATAGGTTTTCTCTTATTACAGATTAAATTCAATCCTGAATAACATAATAATATGAAAAATAGTACAGTAATTACCAAAGAAGAAGAGAGCTATACATATACATTATATATGCAAAGATATATTATCCAGTTCAGTTCAATCACTCAGTTGTGTCCTACATTTTGCGATCCCATGAACTGCAGCACATCAGGCCTCCCTATCCATCACCAGCTCCCAGAGTTCACTCATGTCCATCAAGTTGGTGATGCCATCCAGCTATCTCATCCTCTGTCGTCCACTTTCCTCCTGCCCCCAATCCCTCCCAGCATCAGAGTCTTTTCCAATGAGTCAACTCTTCACATCAGGTGGCCAAAGTACTGGAGTTTCAGCTTCAGCATCATTCCTTCCAAAGAACACCCAGGAGTGATCTCCTTTAGAATGGACTAATTGGATCTCCTTGCAGTCCAAGGGACTCGCAAGAGTCTTCTCCAACACCACAGTTCAAAAGCATCAATTCTTCAGCACTCAGCTTTCTTCACAGTCTAACTCTCACATCCATACATGACCACTGGAAAAACTATAGCCTTGACTAGATGGACCTTTGTTGGCAAAGTAATGTCTTTGCTTTTCAATATACTATCTAGGTGGGTCATAACTTTCCTTCCAAGGAGTAAGCGTCTTTTAATTTCATGGCTGCAGTCACCATCTGCAGTGATTTTGGAGCCCCCAAAAATAAAGTCTGACACCGTTTCCACTGTCTCCCCATCTATTTCCCATGAAGTGATGGGACCAGATGCCATGATCTTACTTTTTTGAATGTTTGAGCTTTAAGCCAACTGTTTCACTCTCCTTTCTTCACTTTCATCAAGAGGCTTTTTAATTTCTCTTTACATTCTGCCATAAGGGTGGTGTCATCTGCTTATCTGAGGTTATTGATATTTCTCCCAGAAATCTTGATTCCAACTTGTGCTTCTTCCAGCCCAGCATTTCTCATGATGTACTCTGCATATAAGTTAAATAAGCAGGGTGACAATATACAGCCTTGATGTACTCCTTTTCCTATTTGGAACCAGTCTGTCGTTCCATGTTCAGTTTTAACTGTTGCTTCCTGCATATAGATTTCTCAAGAGGCAGGTCAGGTGGTCTGGTATTCCCATTTCTTTCAGAATTTTCCACAGTTTATTGTGATCCACACAGTCAAAGGCTTTGGCATAGTCAATAAAGTGGAAATCGATGTTTTTCTGGAACACTCTTCCTTTTTCGATGATCCAGCAAATGTTGGCAATTTGATCTCTGGTTCCTCTGCCTTTTCTAAAACCAGCTTGAACATCTGGAAGTTCACCCTAGATCTGATAGATAGAGTGCCTGATGAAGATATATTATTAGGACTATATAAAATAGGTTTTTATTTTCCTGGGCTCCAGAATCACTGTGGATGGTGACTGCAGCCACAAAATCAAAATACACTTGTTGCTTGGAAGGAGGGCAATGACAAACATAATGTATTAAAAAAAAAAAAATCACTGCCAACCAAGGTCCATATAGTCAAAACAATCGTTTTTCCAGTAGTCATGTACAGATGTGAGAGCTGGACCATAAAGAAGGCTGAGCCTTGAAGAATTTTGCTTTTGAACTGTGGTGCTGAAAAGGACTCTTGGGAATTCTATGGATAGCAAGAAGACCAAATCAGTCAATCCTAAAGGAAAGTAACCCTGTTTATTCAGTGGAAGGACTGGTGTTTATAAAGAAGCCTCAATACTTTGGCCACCTGATGGGAAGAGCTGACTCATTTGAAAATACCCTGATGCTAGTAAAGACTTAGGGCAAGTGGAGAAGGGGCAACAGAGGATGAGAAGGTTGAATGGCATCACTGACTCAATGGACATGAGTTTGAGCAAACTCCAGGAGATAGTGAAGGACAGGGAAGTCTGGTTTGCTGCTGTTCATGTGGTCAGAAAAAGTTGGGCACAACTTAGCAAGTGAACAACAGAAAAATAGGTTTAATATTAATAAGTTAATTTAAGAATATTTTTCAAATATAACACTAAATTATTTTGAATTCTATGAAGGCTTTTGCAAATAAACATAATTGTTTATGAAACAGATTAACTTGAAATTTTACTTAAAGCAATTGTAGACAAGGTATGGATACATAGTACCCCCCCACACCTCTCTCCACCTCTATGGCATATAGCTAGTACTACTGATAATCTGATGATAGATGACATATATGTAAATCATATTTGAATAGTTGAGTACATTTGATCCACTTTTAGTTTGTTTTTTTTTTTTTTAATGAGTCAATTTATTGAACTCAGCAAATGGTCCTTGCATGCCTTTTATTTTCATTATCCTATAATAATAATGGGCTTCCCTGATGACTCAGAGGTAAAGAATCTGCCTGCAATGCAGGAGACACAGGAGATGCAAGTTCAACCACTGGGTCAGGAAGATCTACTGCAGAAGGAAAAGGCAACCCAGTCTAGTATTCTTATCTGGACATTCCCATGGACAGAGGAGCCTGGCAGGCTACAGTCTAAAATTTTGCAAGGAGTCAGACATGACTAAGCTTGCAGGCACATAATGATTATGTATTCAATGTCAGAATATAGTGTGACATTTTGTTTTTTTGTTTTTTTTTTGATTTATATTTGGAATTTTTAATATTATTTAGTCTCTGTTTTTACTCTGATGTGTCTTAATATGTAGCAAAATGGATTTTCAATATATCCTTGTATTTGAAATAGTGCTTTGACTTGCTAACTACTCAAGATTTACAATTTAATTCAGTAGTTAACATGATAGTTCAGTCAGTCAGGATTGTTATAAAAAAATTTCAGCCCTGTTCAGTTTTTTCTCAGGCATTATTGTTTTGATTTTTCTGATAAGAAAATTTAAAGAACAAATATACGCTCATGTAGATAGGTGCCAAATGAATTAATCTACTATATGTAGATTGAAACTATGCTTCAGTAGGTTTCCTAAATATCATTCATGTGTGGCCATGGAACATGATTACTTTATTCCAATGGTTGGTGGGAGGCAGAAAATAAATAATAGTGTTCCCACCCCAAGCTGCATAGGTTTCAACTAATATGTGAAATAAATTATAATTTGAACACAGGACTCAATTCCTTAAGTTTTTATTTTTCCAAAATAAAGCATCAAATATTACCTACTATCTCTACAGTCTGTTTTGAACTGAATGATTGCAATACAGAGCAATTGCCAAAGAAAGATAAAAAAAATATATCAAATTTGCTTTGACTATCCCATTATACAAATATTATTTTTGAGAGTAAAGTTATTATTCTTCAAAAAACTTAGAATCTTAAATAGAGGCAATATTTCTTCAAAGTGAGGACTAAGTGCCACAGGGGAAAATCTACCACAATTTCTACCCCTCATAATTTATCAGTATCTTTAAAAAGTGAACTCTTTCATTTCTTTGCTAAAATAACCTGAAAGATGTAACTTCACACTTGCATTATCAATCAAACTTATTAGTCTAAGCAGTTCATACAGTGAGGAAAAATAACACACTGAATTTTCCTCCTCCAAAATCCTAATAATCACTTAATAACTAGAATTTGAATATTTTGTTTATTTTGGACTTCTACATTGGTGCAGAGGAAATGATTAAATGTGCTCTGAAAAAATATGCTAAAATATATATGTGTGTATATATATATATATAGAAAAATAATAGGAAGTATTTTTGCTGTGTGTTAAATTTATCTAAGGTGTAAATTAAGACCTTAGTCACAGGGATGCACCAGAAGAACACGGATAATTCAAATATTAGATGTTCATGCCACTATTTTCTTACAGGTGGTCTATGATCAAGCATAATTATTGCAAATATTGCAGGGTATTGCCCACTTACTGTTTATTAAATCGACGTAGCTTTTGAATACAGTAGACAAGGTATTCAAAGCACAAAAGCTGCTTTATCAACAAATGTTCAATTGCTGTTGTGGTTGTTCAGTTTCTAAGTTGTGTCTGACTCATTGTGACCCCATGGACTGCAACACGCCAGGCTCCTCTGTTCTCCACTTTCTCCTGGAGTTAGAACAATTCATGTCCACTGAATTGGTGATGATATCAAACCATTCAATAGTCTGCTGCCATCTTTTGCTTTTGCCTTCAATCTTTCCCAGCATCATGATCTTTACCAGTGAGTAAATTCTTTGCATCAGGTGGCCAAAATAATGGAGCTTCAGCTTCAACATCAATCCTTCCAATGAATATTCAGGGATCATTTCCTTTGGGATAGATTGTTTTGATTTCTTTCCTGTCCAAAGGACTCTCGAGAGCCTTCTCCAGCACCGCAATTCAAAAACATCAATTTTTCAGTGCTCAGAAGCATCAGGTCTTCAGCACTCAGTCTTTATTATGGTCTAATTCTCACATCTGTACTTGACTACTGGAAAACTGTAGCTTTGAAAATACAGACCTTTGTCAGCAAAGTGATATCCCTGCTTTTAATATGCTGTCTAGTTTTGCCATAGCTTTCCTTTCAAAGTTCAGTCATCTTTTAATTGTATGGCTATGATCCACACTGATTTTGGAGTTCAAGAAAATAAAATCTGTCACTGTTTCCACTTTTTCCCCATCTATTTGCTATGAAGTTATGGGACTTCATATCATGATCTTAGCTTTTTCAATGCTGACTTTCAAGCCACTTTTTCACTCTCCTCTTCCACCTTCATCAAGAGGCTCTTTAGTACCTCTTTGCTTTCTGCCATTATAGTAGTATAATCTGCATATCTGATGTTGTTAATATTTCTCCCTACAATCTGGAGTACAGCTTGCGATTTATCCAGCACAGCATTTTGTATGATGTACTCTGCATACAAGTTAAGTAAGCAGGGTCATGACAGACAGTCTTTATATTTTCCCAATTTTGAATAAGTGTATTGTTCCATGTCTGGTTCTAACTGTTTGTTGACCGCAAGAAGCAGGTTTATACAGGTTGCTCAGGAGACAGGTAAGGTGGCCTGGTATTCCCAACTTAAGAATTTTCCAGTTTGCTGTGATCAACACAGATAAAGACTTTAACATAGTCAATGAAACAGACGTAGATTTTTTTTTTTTTTTTCTCTTCTGGGATTCCTTTGCTTTCTCCATGATTGACAATTGTTGGCAATTTCATCTCTGGCTCCTCTGTCTTTTCTAAACTCAGTTTGTAAATCTGGAATTTTTCAGTTCACATACTTCTGTAGATTGAAAGATTTTGATCATAATTTTTCTGGCATGTTAAATGAGTGTGATTGTGCCATAGTTTGAACATTCTTTGGCATTATCCTTATTTGGGACTGGAATGAAAACTGACCTTTTTCAGTTCTGTGGCTACTGCTGAATTTTCCATATTTGCTGACATTTTGAATGCATCACTTTAACAGCATCATCTTTTAGGGTTTTAAATAGTTCAGCTGGAATCCCATCACCTCCACTAGCTTTGTTCATAGCAATAATTCCTAAGGCCCATTTTACTTCACATTCCAGGATGTTGAGCTCTGGGTGAATGACCATACTGTTGTGGTTATCCAGGTCTTTAAGACCTTTTCTGTATAGTTCTTCTGTGTATTCTATGCACCTTTTCTTAACTAATCTCTTCTGCATTTTTTAGGTCCTTACTGGTTCTGTCCTTTATCATGCTGATTCTTGGATGAAGTGTTCCCTTGATATCTCCAATTTTCTTGAAGAGATCTCTAGTCCTTCCCATTCTATTGTTTTCCTCTATTTCTTTACATGTGTGTGTGTATGTGTGTGTGCACTCAGTCATTCAGTCATGTCCAGTTCTTGAGACCCGATGGACTGTAGCTTGCCAGAATCCTTTCTGTCCATGGTATTTTCCAACCAAGAATACTGGAGAAATGGTTACCATTTCTTACTCCAGGGGACCTTCCGAACCCAGGAATTGAACCCACATCCCCGAGTCTCCTACATTGATGGAAGTTTCTTTACCACTAGCCTGTTTCTTTGCACTATTCATTTAAGAAGGTCTTATTTCTCCTTGCTATTCTCTGGAATTCTTAATTCAGCTGAATGTATCTTTCCCTTATCCTTTGTCTTTTACATCTCTTCCTATGTCAGCTTTTTGTAAAGCCTCTTTAGACAGTCACTTTGCCTTCTTGCATTTCTTTTTCTTGGGGATGATTTTGGTTTCCTGTACAATGTTATAAATTGCTTTCCATGGTTCTTCATGTACTCTGTCTACCAGATGTAATCCCTTAAATCTATTTGTCACCTCCACTACTAATTATAAAGGATTTACTTTAGGTCATATCTGAATGGCCTAGTGGTTTTCTGTACTGTCTTGAATTGCAGCCTAAATTTTGCAATAAGGAGTTCATGACCTAAGCCACAGTCAGTGCCAAGTGTTGTTTGTACTAATAGTAGAGAGATTTTTCATCTTTGGCTTCAAAGAACATAATCAATGTGATTTCAATATTAACCATCTATGATGGTCACGTGTAGAGTCATCTGTTTGGTTGCTGGGACATTGTGTTTGCTATGATCAGCTTGTTGTCTTGACACAACTCTGCTAGCATTTGGCCTGCTTCATTTAGTCCTCTCCAAGGGCAAACATGACTGCTATTCTGGGTGACTCTTGAATTCCTGCTTTTGCATTCTGGTCCCCTTTGATGAAAAGGATATCTGTTTTTGGTCTTAGTCTATAAGGTGTTGTATGTCTTCATAGAACCAGTTAGCTTGAGCTCCTTGTGCATCAGTGGTTGGGGCACAGACTTGGATTAGTGTGATGTTCAATGGTTTGCCCTGAAAATCAACAGAGATAATTCTGTCATTTTTGAGATAGCACCCAAGTACTGCATTTTGGACTCTTGTTGACTATGAGAGCTACTCCATTCTTTCTAAGGGATTCTTGCTCACAGTAGTAGGTAAAATGGTCATATGAACTAAATTTTCCTATTCCAATCGATTTTAGTTTACTGATTTCTATGATGATATTCAGTTTCAAAATCTCCTGTTTGTCCATTACTATTTACCTTAACTCATGCACCAAACTTTCCATGTTTCAATGCAACATTGTTCTTTATAGCATCAGACTTTACTTTCACCACCAGACACATCCACAACTGAGTGTCATTTCTGCTTTGGCCCAGCCACTTCATTCTTTCTGAAACTGTTAGTAATTGTCCTCTATTCTTCCCATCCTCCAGTCTTCCTCAGTAGCATATTGGGCATATTACAGCCAGGAGGTCTTATCTTCTAGTGCCATATCGTTTTGCCTTTTCATACTGTTCATGGGGTTCTTGAGACAAGAATACTGAAGTGGATTGTCTTTTCTTCTCCTGGATACCACGTTTTATCAGAACTCTTCATCATGTCTCATTCGTGGCCTTGCATATCATATCTCATAACTTCAATGAGTTATAAAATGCCTGTGCCAGACAAGGCTGTGATTGTGAAGAGGACTTGTTCATAGGAACAGTTAAATCTAGATAGACATGTGGAACAAAACATTTTGTTGACATTAAACAGTCCCAGCTTAGCTTCATGAAGATAATCACTTAGATAAGAATAGTTTCATTGGATTGAGTAAGATATCCAATGAGATTCTTTCTTTACAAGTAACAGGATACCAGTCTATTCATTTAAAGCACATTCATCTATGTTTATCCAAGTAAAACATACCTACCACATAAGTAACAGGATATCTGTTCATCCAAATAAGCATAAACAATTAAAACATGTATTTATTTCAAAAAACAAGAAAAACTTAATAGAAGATGAAATAGCCTTTCATCTGGAGTATATCATGTAGTGTGTCACAGAAAAGAAAAGCATCTATATAGTATTGAACCTTGAAGAGGACAAAAATCTAGATGATGATCAGTAGCTGTAGAAAGTGTGTCAAGATTTTCTTGGTTTTCCACTTTAATACTAAAGTTATGTGGTGTGGAAAAGAATCTTGAGAGTCCCTTGGACTCCAAGGATATCCAATCAGTCCATCCTAAAGGAAATCATTGGTAGTATTCATTGTTAGTACTAATACTGAAGCTGAAACTCCATTATTTTGGCCACCTGATGCGAAGAACTGACTGACTAGAAAAGACTCTGATGCTGGGAAAGATTGAAGGCGGAAGGAGAAGGAGATGATTGAGGATACGATGCTTGGATGGCATCACCGACTCAATGGACATGAGTTTGAGTAAACTCCGGGAGCTGCTGATGGACAGGAAAGCCTGGCATGCTGTAGTCCATGGGATCGCAAAGCATTGGACATGATTGAGGGACTGAACTGAACTGAACTGACTGAATACATAGATTAATAAACCACTTTTTACCTGAATCTGGGGGAAGGATATCTCTAGTTCACACTTTAGCAAGTAGTTAAGAACTAGTGGAAACATTCCTCAGAAGGACCTGACCTTTCTCTTAGAGGCTATAAGCCCAACCTTCATCCTACTAACCCCCTGCATGATACCTTTCATGTTAAGAACTTCTGGACATGTTCATCAAGAGTCCACTCTTTTGAGATTATTCAAAAAAGTACACAGTCTGGTTTGGGAAGGGAGGATTTTCTTACCAAACACTTTCAAAAATAATATCCTAGACTAAGGAAGCGCTTGATACATTTTCTGATCAAATTTCTTTTTGTATGATTTCAAAATGCAGGACAAAGGCCAAAGTTGACACTTGCCCTCTATAACTTTGTTCAATTAAATATGTTTTATGACAGAATTTTTAATTTGATAATCAGCATAGAAGGAAAAATATATATATATCCAACTTTTTTGCTAGTCATCCCTCATTACTCATACATACATGCTTCTTGCCACTGCCATTTTCAGTAGAAATAATAATAGAAGTGGTAGTAATAACAATAATATCAGTAGTAATGTGTTTTTATCACTCTTATTCTCATGTTTGGAATCTATGAAACAGTAAATTGATTTACTCTACCAAATCTCCCACCCAGAATTCCTACTGTTTTTCGTGATTGCAGAACATACTTTCTTAGCATTTGACTTTCTGTCCTTCATAAGACTTACTTTGCCCTAAGGAACATGTACAGAAATTAACACTGGGCTAATTCTGAATCTAAGATGAATTGTATGTTCCATTTACTCTCTTATGTCTTGCAATTTTCATGACAGGAACCACAGACAACTGAACATAAAAGACTCATGATGTATATTTTCACCCTAGCTAAATCTAGGAGCAAAGACATGTTAAGCTTAGACAAGGAAAGCCTATATATGACAAATCCCTTTGATCTGAAGACCTGTGAGCAAGATGCTTGTCTTTCAAGTTGGTAAATTTGGAAATTATTTGTTATTCAGCAGTAGCTGGCCAGCTTGCTCTCTTTCTTGCTCTCTCCCTCTGTTCTTACTCACTTACTGACCTTGTCTTTTCATTCAAGAATAATTTCAGAATAATTTTATGCTATGCCAATTGTGGCACTGATGATACTTTGCATAAACAAGTTACACTACCAGATAGGAGATGAGAAGAATCTTATAGTTAAAAACAAAAAAACTTCACTTTTCCACAAGTATTGTGATGATTTTCACAGATCATTTAGCAATTTTACCATCTGTTGTTGACAATTTCTAAAGAAATTCCCCCAAATTTTGATGTGACAAAGATTTAAGGTGTATTGAAATAACACAAATTTTGATGCATGTGCACTGAAAATATTATATTTCCAATATTCCAATCTAACAAATTTTCCAAACAGTTTACAGTATGGAAAGAAAGCAAACCATTGGTTTTCCTAAAGCTCAAATTGTCTTCAGTATTTTGCATGGCACTATCATGAGACATTCAAGAAGATCATGATAACATCATTCTATTCTTATTTTATTGATCACGAAAGGTAATCACAAAAATATTGAATGATTTTACCCAAACAAATGAAGCAGACAGGAATTATGGTGCCTTCAAAATTTGTTTAAATTCAATTTCCATTATGAACAATTCTTGGTAAAGTTGAATAGTAGTAGTTTTTTGAATATCAATAAACCCTTTTACTCTCCTATGAAACTGGAAAATCAAAATTTTCCATTGGATCACAGAAAAATCAAAAGAGGTCTAGAAAAACATTCACTTCTGCTTTATTGATTTCACCAAAGCCTTTGATTGTGTGGATCACAACATATGGTGGAAAATTCTTCAAGAGATGGGAATACAAGACCACCTTACCTGCCTCCTGAGAAATCTGTATGCAGGTCAAGAAGCAACAGTTAGAACCGGACATGGAACAATGTACTGGTTCTAAATAGGGGAAGGAGTATGTCAAGCGTGTATATATATATATATATATATATATATATATATATATAGTCACCCTGTTTATTTAACTTATATGCAGAGTACATAATGCAAAATGCTGGACTGGATGAAGCACAAGCTGGAATTAAGTTTGTTGTGAGAAATATCAATAACTTCATATATGTAGATGACACCACTCTTATGGTAGAAATTGAAGGAGAACTAAAGAATATCTTGATGAAAGTGAAAGAGAAGAGTGAAGAAGTTGGCTTAAAACTCAACATTCAAAACACTAAGATAATGGCATACATTCCAATCACTTCATGGCAAACAGATAGGGGAACAATGGAAACAGTGAGAGACTTTATTTTTTTGGTCTCCAAAATCACTGCAAATGGTGACCACAGCCATGAAATTAAAGGACACTCGCTCCTTGGAAGAAGAGCTATGGCCAATCTAGACAGCATATTAAAAATCAGAACTATCACTTTACCAACAAAGGTCCATCTAGTCAAAGCAATGGTTTTTCCAGTAGTCATGTATGGATGTGAGAGTTGGGCTATAAAGAAAGCTGAGTGCCAAAGAATTGATGTTTTTGAACTGTGGTGTTGGAGAATACTCTGGAGAGTCCCTTGGACCAACCAGTCCATCTTAAAGGAGATGAAGCCTGAATATTCATTGGAAGGACTGATGCTGAAGCTTAAACAATACTTTGGCAACCTGATGAGACAAGCTGACTCACTGAAAAGACCCTGATGCTGAGAAAGATTGAAGGTGGGGGAAGAAGGGGACGACAGAAGATGAGATAGTTGGAAGGCATCACCGATGTGATTGACACGAGTTTGAGAAAGCTCCAGCAGTTGGTGGTAGACAGGGAAGCCTGGTATGCTGCAGTCCATGGGTTCACAAAGAGTCGGACACTACTGAGTGATTGAAATCAACTGAAACATTTTTAATTTATGAAATGTTTACACATTAAAACCATCTCCATGAATTTCCTTTAACACTCAACATTTACAAAATTACAGCATTTCTATTAGAAAGTATCACACTTATCAACATTCCAGTTCACTTTATGTATAGGTTTCTTCTTTTACTTATGATGCAGCTGTACATTTTTAAACTTCAGTTCAGTTTAGTTCAGTAAATTAGTCTTGTCCAACTATTTGCGACCCCATGAATTGCAGCACTGCTAGGCCTCCCTGTCCATCACCAACTCCCGGAGTTTACGGAAACTCATGTCCATCGAGTCGGTGATGCTATCCAGCCATCTCATCCTCTGTCATCCCCTTCTCCTCCTGCCCTCAATCCTTCCCAGCATCAGGGTCTTTTCCAATTAGTCAACTCTTCGCATGAGGTGGCCAAAGTATTGGAGTTTCAGCTTCAACATCAGTCCTTCCAATGGACACCCAGAACTGATCTCCTTTACGATGGACTGGTTGGATCTCCTTGCAGTCCAAGGGACTCGCAAGAGTCTTCTCCAACACCACAGTTCAAAAGCATCAATTCTTCTGTGTGCAGCTTTCTTTATATTCCAACTCTCACATCCATACATGACTACTGAAAAAATCATAGCCTTGACTAGATGGACCATTGTTGACAAAGTAATGTCTCTGCTTTTTAATATGGTGTCTAGGTTGGTCATAACTTTCCTTCCAAGGAGTAAGTGTCTATTAATTTCATTGCTGGAATGGCCATCTGCAGTGATTTTGGAGTTCAGACAAATAAAGTCAGCCACTGTTTCCACTGTTTCCCCATCTATTTCCCATGAATTGATGGGACCGGATGCCATAATCTTCGTTTTCTGAATGTTGAGCTTTAAGCCAACTTTTTTGCTCTCCTCTTTCACTTTCATCAAGAGGCTTTTTAGTTCCTCTTCACTTTCTGCCATAAGGGTGCTGTCATCTGCATATCTCAGGTTATTGATATTTCTCCCAGCAATCTTGATTCCAGCTTGTGCTTCTTCCAGCCCAGCGTTTCTCATGATGTACTCTGCAAATAAATTAAATAAACAGACTGGACGTACTCCTTTTCCTAGTTGGAAGCAGTCTGTTATTCCATGTCCAGTTCTAACTGTTGCTTCCTGACCTAAATTAAGCTATCATAATTTTCTTTGGAATATTATTATGATCAAATCAACTGTATTATTTTAATTTATGTATCTTGTATTGTAAAAAGCCTCTTGATGAAAGTGAAAGTGGAGAGTGAAAAAATTGGCTTAAAGCTCAACATTCAGAAAATGAAGATCATGGCATCTAGTCCCGTCACTTCATGGAAATAGATGGGTAAACAGTGGAAACAGTGTCAGATCTTATTTTTCTGGGTTCCAAAATCACTACAGATTGTGACTTCAGCCATGAAATTAAAAGACACTTACTCCTTAGAAGGAAAGTTATGACCGATCTAGATAGCATATTCAAAAGCAGAGACATTATTTTGACAACAAAGGTTCGTCTAGTCAAGGCTATGGTTTTTCCTGTGGTCATGTATGGATGTGAGAGTTGGACTGTGAAGAAGGCTGAGCACTGAAGCATTGATGCTTTTGAACTGTGGTGTTGGAGAAGACTCTTTTTTTTTTTTTTTTAATTTTATTTTATTTTTAAACTTTACATAACTGTATTAGTTTTGCCAAATATCAAAATGAATCTTGAGAGTCCCTTGGACTGCAAGGAGATCCAGGCAGTCCATTGTAAAGGAGATCAGCCCTGGGATTTCTTTGGAAGGACTGATTTTGAAGCTGAAACTCCAGTACTTTGGCCACCTGATGCGAAGAGTGGACTCATTGGAAAAGACTCTGATCCTGGGAGGGATTGGGGGCAAGAGGAGAAGGGGACGACAGAGGATGAGATGGCTGGATGGCATCACTGACTCGATGGACGTGAGTCTGAGTGAACTCTGGGAGTTGGTGATGGACAGGGAGGCCTGGCATGCTGCGATTCATGGGGTCGCAAAGAGTTGGACACGACTGAGTGACTGATCTGATCTGTTCTTGTATTGAAGAATAATTGTTTTGCAGAATTTTGGTGTTTTCTGTTAAACCTCAGTATGAATCAGCCATGCTGCTACTAAGTGGCTTCAGTTATGTCTGACTCTGTGTGACCCCAGAAATGGCAGCCCACCAGACTGCCCCATCCCTGGGATTCTCCAGGCAAGAACACAGGAGTGAGTTGCCATTTCCTTCTCTAACGCATGAAAGTGAAAAGTGCAAGTGAAGTCACTCAATCGTGTCCGACTCCTAGCGACCCCATGGACTGCAGCCCACCAGGCTCTACATATATCCCCTCCCTTTGAAACCCCCTCCCATATCCCTCCCCATCCTACCACTATAGTTTGATACAAGTGCCCCTGTTTGAATTTTCTGAGCCATACAGCAAATTCCAGTTAGCTATCAATTTTACATATGGTATTTTTGAATAGCTAACATCTTTGTGTCAATAAATGCTTCAAATTCTTTACTTATGTAAAATAGTCAAATTCAATTTATCACAGGAAATCTGAGTTAACGTTAGAGTTAGTTTTATGAAAAGAATAATTATATATTAAATATTCTAATAAAATCAGTTCCATATGCAACTTTAACTGTAACATTGCCATAGATCATTACTAGTAGCTACTTCACTTAAAATATTTACAAGAATTAAATTCTTGTAATTTAAATTTACTTGTGTTACATAGTATTTTCCTCAATTTGATAATCTACATTTATTATTTTTTATTTATCACAATTTAGCATAATGTTAAATATAATAAATATTATGGATATTCATAACTAAGCCCGAGTGGACTTAAGGGGTACTTTGAGATTTTATTTCTGTTTTTACTCCCTTAGTGTGTGTATATATATATAC
Source organism: Bubalus kerabau (assembly GCF_029407905.1). Lineage (NCBI taxonomy): Eukaryota > Metazoa > Chordata > Mammalia > Artiodactyla > Bovidae > Bubalus > Bubalus kerabau. The sequence continues at coordinate 11,592,008 of NC_073632.1, read as the reverse complement.
ACACACACATATAATGTTTATGATTCTACAATGTATGCCATTATAAGACATTTTCTGGGTAAGGGATAACAAATAGTAGAGAAGATATGAAGAAGATATGGCCAATCTTCAAGTTTTCTTCTGTGGATAATAAGCAAGGAAGCAAAAACGACACATAGAAATTTTCTGAACCACTTAGAAATTATAGAAGATAGATTTACATTGACACAAATCACGAGAAAACAAATGGCTTTATAGTGCCAGTTTTGGGTGTAGGAGAGGATTAAACCAGGGTTATGCCCTTGTTTGACTGGTGTCAGAAGGAGGGAAATTGTCTCAAGAGAGTTCAATTCAGTCTCACAGTCATGTCTGACTCTTTGCAACTCCGTGGACTGCAGCATGCCAATCCATCATCAACTGTCCATCAGCCAACTCACAAAGCTTACTCAAATTCATGTCCATCACCAACTCATGAAGCTTACTCAAATTCATGTCTATCGAGTCAGTGATGCCATCCAACCATTCTCTGTCGCCCGTTCTTCCATCTTCAATCTTTCCCAATATCAAGGTATTTTCAAATGAGTCAGTTCTTCGCATCAGGTGGCCAAAGTATTGGAGCTTCAGCTTCAGCATTAGTCTTTCCAATGAATGTTCAGGACTGATTACCTTTAGGATGGACTGGTGGGATCTCCTTGCAGTCCAAGGGGTTCTCAAGAGTCTTCTCCATCACCAAAGTTCAAAAGCATCAATTCTTTCATGCTCAGCTTTCTTTATAGTCCAACATCCATACATGACTACTGGAAAAACCAAAGCCTTGACTAGACGGACCTTTGCTGGTAAAGTGATATCTCTGCTTTTCAATATGCTGTCTAGGTTGGCCATAGATTTTTTTCCCAAGGAGCAAGGTGGTTTTTGTTTGTTTGTTTTAATTTCATGGCTGCAGTCACCATCTGCAGTGATTTTGGAGCCCCCAAAAAAAGAAAAACAAAGTCACCCTTTGTTTCCATTGTTTCCCAATCTATTTGCCATATAATGATGGGACCAGATGTCATGATCTTAGTTTTCTGAATGCTGAGCTTAATTTTTTTCACTTTCTTCTTTCACTTTCATCAAGAGTCTCTTTAGTTCTTCACTTTCTCGCATAAGGGTGGTGTCATCTGCATATCTGAGGTTACTGATATTTCTCTCCACAATCTTCATTCCATCTTGTGCTTCATGCAGCCTGGCATTTAGCATGATGTACTGTGCATATAAGTTAAATAAGCAGGTGACAATATACAGCCTTGAAGTACTCTTTTCTTGATTTGGACCCACTTTGTTGTTCCATTTCCATTTCTAAATGTTGCTTCTTGACCTGCATACAGATTTCTCAGGAGGCAGGTCAGATGGTCTGGTATGCCCATCTCTTTAATAGTTTTCCACAGTTTGTTGTGATCCACACAAAGCATTTAGCATAATCAATAAAGCAGAAGTAGAGGTTTTTCTGGAACTTCTTGCTTTGTCGATGATCCAGTGGATGTTGGCAATTTGATCTCTGGTTGCTCTGCCTTTTCTAAATGCAGCTTGAACATCTGGAATTTCACGGTTCACGTATTGTTGAAGTTTGGCTTGGAGAATGTTGAGCATTACTTTGCTAGCGTGTGGACTGAGTGCAATTATATGGTAGTTTGAACATTCTTTTGCATTGCTTTCTTTGGGATTGGAAGGAAAACTGACCTTTTTCAGTCTGTGGCCCATGCTGCGTTTTCCAAATTTTTGGCTTATTGAGTTCAGCACTTTAACAGACTTAACAAATCTTTAAGGATTTGAAATATCTCAACTGGAATTCCATCACCTCCACTAGTTTTGTTCTTAGTGATGCTTCCTCCTGTAAGAGGGCTTATGCCATACACATATCAAGAGAGTAGAAGTGATGAATTATGGGAACTTATTGGAAAATAGCAGTTGTGTGGGGCTAGTAGAGTTATGGAAAAGAGAGTTGGAATGAATTCTAGAACACCATGAAATCAAGGAACAGTGCTGAGACAGAAAATAGAAGCCTTTGTTTGGAAGATGGAAGCTAATATTTTGTGGTGGAGATGTTTTGTGAAGCTAAGTGAAAGCTTTCAAAACTGAAGGAAAAGCATGTGAATATTCACATTAAATTAAAAAAAAACAGTTTTTTTTTTTTTTCTAAAATTAGAGTACTGATCTTTGGGTATGCTTCTCAAAACATGCCTACCACAGAGATCAGGATACAAATTAAACAATTTATGACATAGTAAACATTGTTCTTAGATGTTGCTTATCATTTTCTTAAAATGTACACTCTAAAAATGTGATAGCAAGTGCTCCTTCTAAAATAGAGATGCTTGGTGGCCTGAATAATTATATCACTACAGCTTACTCTTTTCCTCCATTCATGTCCTTTTTCTGTTGCAAATATTACTTTATAGTTTTATCAGCAACAAACCTTTTTCCAGGTTTTTCCATAGTCAGAAGATCCACAGATCGTCCATCATAAGTAGTTGGTTTAAAGAATTCATACAGCAAGCATACTTCTCCATAGAAAGTGATATTAAACCAAGAAGCTTAGGTAATAATTATTAACTTAGGTATAAGAATGTTACGTTTTGAATAAGAGAGAAAATATTAAGGAAGAGAAGATACTGGCCATAAGTATGAGAATAGGAGATAAGTAATGGAACAGAACAACTGCATATGCAACATGACAATCAATTACTTACAGCTACTGCACACAAAAAATAACGTATTAATTCATCAAGGCAAATGTAATGTATTGATCCATTATTCAGCACCTTTTCAAAGTCAAGCATTGCTCTTATTGGTGGGAATTTTAAAGTGAGCAAGGCGTCTTTTACTCAATACTCTAAAGTGGTATGAAAAGTTTGCAACTGATTTTATTACTAAATAATGAAGTGTTAAAATTTACAGCATTGTTTTAGTATTTTGTGCTATTATTAATCCTATAATGACACACAGAAAAAAAAAAAGCCAGTGTTTAGGAATATAGAAATTGCAACATATGGGACTATGTGTTTAAACAATCTTGGGAAACATAAGAAAAGTCTTTCTAGAGAAGACAGGTACTCTACTTTATAGTCAGCCAATTTTAAATAATGATGGCTGGGTAAAGTTATCAGGATACTATGTAGTATGTCCTTTAGATTTGTGCCAAGCTTTAATTCTGTGGAAACCTTGTTAGATATTTTATATGTCTTATAAATTAATTATTGATGAATTACATCACAGTGTTTATGTTAATTGGTAGTATGTTGACTACATTTTAAGCAATGTATTTAATTTTACATCACTGTATATTTATATATTTTTATTTATATTTGCATCATTTTACTATACTTCTATTCATTACACATCACATTTTGTGTTCTATAGTAAATTACATAAAATGTATATAATATACACTTTTGAGTATTTGTTTTTTCTATTCATAATGCATCCTAAATTATGTTCTATATTAGTATATATTATTGTGCCTTTAATATTCTATAAAACATAAATATAAATGAGACTTTATAAATGTAAAATATAGGGGTAGCTTAGCTGGTAAAGAATCTACCTGCAATGCAGGAGACCCCAGTTCAATTTCTGGGAAGGCAAGATCCACTGGAGAAGGGATAGGCTACCCACTCTAGTATTATTGACCTTCTCTGGTGGCTCAGCTGGTAAAGAATCTGCCTGTGATGTGGGAGATCTGGGTTCAATTCTGGTTTGGGAAGATCTCCTGGGGAAGGAAACGACTACACACTCCAGTATTCTGGCCTGGAAAATTCCATGCAGTCACAAAAAGTCAGACACAACTGAGTGACTTTTGCTTTCATATATGTGAATTACATATAAATATATAATCAATACAACACCAAAGACAAAATCCATAAAAGAAATAATGGATAACCTGGATTCCATTATTATTAAAAGCTTCTAATCTGTAAAACACAATGTCAAGTGAATGAGAATACAAGTCACAAACTGGGGGAAAATATTTGCAAAAGACACGTGACAAATAATTATTATCCAAAATATACAAAAATGTCTTAAAACTGAAAATAAGAAAACAAATAACCTCATTAAAAACTAGGCCAACAATCTGAAGATACACCTCACCGAAAAAGGTATATAGATGACACATAACCATTTGGAAAGATATTCTACATCCTATTCCATTAGGATAATTCAAATTAAAACAGTGAAATAACACTACAGACCGCTAGTGGCCAAATTCTGGAACACTGACAAACCAAATGGTGACGAAAATGTGAAGCAACAGAGCTCTCTTCATTCCTGGTGAGAATGCAAAATGGTACAGTCACTTCAGAAGACAGTTTGGAGGTTCCTTACTCTTATCATAGGATACAACTTTTGTGCATTTTTGGTGTTTACACAAAGGAATTGAAAAATTATGTCTCCACATAATCTTACACAAGAATATTTATAAATATTCTTATCCATAATTGCCAAAACCTGGAAGCAATTATGATGTCTTTCAATAGGTAAATGAACAAATAAATGATAGATCAGCCAAGCAATAAAATATTATCTAGTGCAAAAAAGAAATGAGTTATCAAGTCATGAAAAGATCTGGAGGGAACACAAATGTCTATTAGTAAGGAAAATAAGCAAGACTTAAAATGTTATATACTGTGTGATTCAAACTATATGACATTCTGGAAAAGGAAAAACTATGGAGAAAGTGAAAGAATTAATTTTTGTCAGAGGTTGGATTAGAGTAAGTTATACATAAGCAGAACACAGAGGAATTTTAGGGCAGTGAAACTCCTGTGTATGGTACTATAGAGATAGACACATGCTATTATTATCAAAACCCATAAGATGTACAGAGGCTTCCCTGGTAGCTCATCTGGTAAAAAATACACTTGCAATGCAGGAGACCTAGGTTTGATCCGAGGGTTGGGAAGATCCCCTGGAGCAGAGCATAGCAGCCCACTCCAATATTCTTACCTTGGAGAATCTCCATGGACAGAAGAGCCTGGCATGGTACAGTCCATGGGGTTGCAAAGAATCAGACAGGGCTGAATGACCAAGCACAGAACATAAGATGTACAAATCAAGCAACCTCTAAGGTAATCTATAGGCTTTGGGTAATAATGGCATATCGATGTAGGCTTATTTTGATTATAGTTAATTGATTATAATACATGTGCCACTCTGGTGCCAGATTTTGATGGAGGGAATATGTGCATATGTGGGAGCAAGAGCTATAGAGTAATCTTAGTATTCCCCTAAATTTTGTTATGAATTTAAAACTTCTATTTAAAAATACAGAATTTCAAATATATCAGATTATATCAGATTTCTTCTCTCATATTAAAATATATGTTTAAGATTACATCACCAAATCATCAGTTCAGTTCAGTCACTCAGTCATGTCTGAATTTTTGCAACCCCATGGACTGCAGCATGCCAGGCTTCCCTGTCCATCACCAACTTCTGGAGCTTGCTCAAATTCATCTCCTTTGAGTCGGTGACGCCATCCAAATACCTCACCTCAGTCATCCCCTTCTCCTGCCTTCAATCTTTCCCAGCATCAGGATCTTTTCCAATGAGTCAGTTTTCAGCATTAGGCAGCCAAAGTATTGGAGCTTCAGCTTCAACATCAGTCCTCCCAATGAATATTCAGGACTGATTTCCATTCCGATTGACTGGTTGAATCTCCTTGCAGTCCAAGGCACTCTCAAGAGTCTTCTCCACATGAGAGTTCAAAAGAGTCAATTCTTCAGTGCTCAGCTTTCTTTATAGTCCAACTCTCAAAAAACGATCCGAAAAGTTCAGGCTTAGTAACCAATTGATTTCCACAGAAACAAATCCTTCAGTTCAGTTCAGTTCAGTCACACAGTCGTGTCTGACTCTGCGACCCCATGAATCGCACCATGCCAGGGCTCTGTGTCCATCACCAGCTCCCGGAGTTCACTCAGACTCATGTCCATAGAGTCAGTGATGCCATCCAGCCATCTCATCATCTGTCCCCTTCTCCTCCTGCCCCCAATCCCTCCTAGCATCAGAGTCTTTTCCAATGAGTCAACTCTTCCCATAAGGTGACCAAAGTACTGGAGTTTCAGCTTTAGCATCATTCCTTCCAAAAAAATCCCAGGGCTGATCTCCTTCAGAATGCACTGGTTGGATCTCCTTGCAGTCCAAGGGACTCTCAAGAGTCTTCTCCAACACCACAGTTCAAAAGCATCAATTCTTCAGTGCTCAGCTTTCTTCAGAGTCCAACTCTCACATCCATACATGACCACTGGAAAAACTAGATGGACCTTTGTTGGCAAAGTAATGTCTCTGCTTTTCAATACGCTATCCAGGTTGGTCATAACTTTCCTTCTAAGGAGTAAGCGTCTTTTAATTTCATGGCTGCAATCACCATCTGCAGTGATTTTGGGGCCCAAAAAAATACAGTCTAACATTTTCCACTGTTTCCCCATCTATTTCCCATGAAGTGATGGCACCAGATGCCATGATCTTCGTTTTCTGAATGTTGAGCTTTAAGCCAACTTTTTCACTCTCCAGTTTCACTATCATCAAGAGGATTTTTAGTTCCTCTTTACTTTCTGCTATAAGGGTGATGTCGTCTGCATATCTGAGGTTACTGATATTTCTACTGGCAATCTTGCTTCCAGCTTATGCTTCTTCCAGCCCAGCATTTCTCACGATGTACTCTGCATAGAAGTTAAATAATCAGGGTAACAATATACAGCCTTGATGTACTCCTTTTCGTATTTGGAACCAGTCTGTTCTTCCATGTCCAGCTCTAACTGTTGCTTCCTGACCTGCATATAGGTTTTTCAAGAGGCAAGTCAGGTGGTCTGGTATTCCATCTCTTTCAGAATTTTCCACAGTTTATTGTGATATACACAGTCAAAGGCTTTGGCATAGTCAATAAAGCGGAAATATGGCATCTTTTAACAGATCTTCAAAAAGTTAATACATCTATAAAACCTATGGTACATTACAACCATAAATTCCAACACCTACCACTATTCCTCAAAACTGACATACTATTATTATAGATTTACAAGATTGCTTTTTTACTATACCTTTATACCCTCTAGACCAAGGGAAATTTGCTTTCTCTCTTCCTTATCCTAATTATATCAGGCCTCATAAATGGTATCAATGGACTATGTTGCCTCAAAAAATGATAAATTCTCCCATCACGTGTCAATATTATGTAACCAAAGCCCTTGAACCTATGAGAAAACAATTTCTTAACTTTCTTGTTATTCATTATATGGAGGATATATTGTTTTCAACTCCATCTGTTTTAGAAACTCAACATAAGTTTGACATAACTCAACAATGCTTAATAGCTTCTAGATTAATCATTGACCTTGAAAAGATTAAAACATCTGCACCTTCAGTTCGGTTCAGTCACTCAGTCGTGTCCGACCCTTTGTGACCCCATGAATCGTAGCATGCCAGGCTTCCCTGTCCATCACCATCTCCAGGAGTTCACTCAGACTCATGTTCATTGAGTCAGTGATGCCATCCAGCCATCTCATCCTCTGTCGTCCCCTTCTCCTCCTGCCTCCAATCCCTCCCAGCATCAGAGTCTTTTCCAATGAGTAAGCTCTTCGCAGGAGGTGGCCAAAGTACTGGAGTTTTAGCTTTAGCATCATTCCTTCCAAAGAACACCCAGGACTGATCTCCTTTAGAATGGACTGGTTGGATCTCCTTGCAATCCAAGGGACTCTCAAGAGTCTTCTCTAACACCACAGTTTAAAAGCATCAATTCTTCAGCGCTCAGCTTTCTTCACAGTCCAACTCTCACATCCATACATGACCACTGGGAAAACCATAGCCTTGACTAGATGGACCTTTGTTGGCAAAGTAATGTCTCTGCTTTTGACTATGCTATCGAGTTTCGTCATAACTTTCCTTCCAAGGAGTAAGCGTTTTTTGTTGTTGTTGTTGTTGTTTGTTTGTTTGTTTGTTTTATTTCATGGCTGCAATCACCATCTGCAGTGATTTTGGATCCCAAAAAAGTAAAGTCTGACATTGTTTCCACTGTTTCCCCATCTATTTCCCATGAAGTGATGGGACCAGATGCCATGATCTTCACTTTCTGAATGTTGAGCTTTAAGCTAATGTTTTCACTCTCCTCTTTCACTTTCATCAAGAGGCTTTTTAGTTCCTCTTCACTTTCTGCCATAAGGGTGCTGTCATCTGCATATCTCAGGTTATTGATATTTCTCCCGGCAATCTTGATTCCAGCTTATACTTCCTACACTTTACTATTTCTTAAGATTTGTTTTTAATAGACAACATATTACTCCCAAACTAACACAGATTCATGTTAATAAATTATCAATCTTGAATGATTTTCAAAAACTTTTAGGCAATATAAATTGGATTAGACCCTCTTTAGACATTACAAATTATCAACTGACTATTTTATTTAACACTTTAAAAAGAGATCCTTATTTAAATAGCCCTTGTTCACTTTCACAAGAGGCAGGAGAAGAACTTTGTTTAATACAAAATAAATTGCAAAAACAGTTTCTTACTCGTATTAGATTTGATTTACCTCTAAAGTTATTTATACTCCCCTCTCTCCATTCTCCTACAGGATTTCTTACCCAACAATAATACCCAACAGAATGGATCTATACCCATTTTAGAGGGACAAGGTCACTTACACCCTGTCTTGATTCGATTGCTCTAATCATTTTCAATGGGAAAAATAGAGCTAAGTCTCTAATTGGGTCCAATCCTCCAAGAATTGTAGTACCTACTAATAAATCTCAATTCGAGAATGCATTACAAACTTCTACAGATTTCCACATAGCCTTTCTGGAATATTTTGGAGAAATTTCATTTCATTACCCTTCTCACAAACTTTGGAATTTCTTCAGAAACACTGAATTTATTATCGCTCACATTGTCACATCACAACCTATACCTGAAACTGATGTTTTCTATATAGATGGGACTAAAAACGCCAAAGCCTCATTCTGGTCTCTCAAAGCATATAAAGTCTTTTATAAGAAATTTCACTCTGCTCAACAAAATGAATTATATGCTCTCATTCAGTTTATTAATGTACATTCTTATCCTATTAATATAGTTTCTGACTCTTTATATTCAGTTTTTGTATTAAGAAATATAGAAACTTCTACCCTAAATTCTAGTCAATCTATTATCCAACAACTTTTTCTTGAACTACAATCTGTTGTTAAGAACCACACTCCCCCCATTTATATTACCCATATTCGAGCACATTCTTGTCTTCCTGGCCCTATGGCTCATAGCAATGAACAAGCTGATAAACTTATCTCTTTTGCTACTCCTGAAGAGCAACATGCTCTATTACACAATAATGCTGGCTCATTACATCAAATTTGGAAAATTCCATACCAACATGTTAAAGAAATCATTAATAATTGCTTTACTTGTAGACCCCTACATTTTCGACCCATTACACAAAGTATCAATCCTCGAGGATTACAACCCGATGAACTATGGCAAATGGATGTAACTCATTGCCCTGAACTTTCTCCCTTTTCCTTCTTACATGGCTCAATCGATACAAATTCTTCTTTTATATGTGCCACACCTCTCTGATGTGAAACTACACAACATGTTATAACCCACCTGTTAACTTGCTTTACAGTAATGGGAACACCTAGTTCTATAAAAACAGACAGTGGCCCTGCCTATATTTCTAGGCAATTCAAACAAAATTTACATTCATTCTCTAATAAACATTAGAGGCATTCCTTATAATCCACAAACACAGGACATAGTTGGACAAGCACATCACACACTGAAATTACGAATAAAAAAGGGGAAATACACAAGAACACTTCTATCTTCCTTATCCAGAGCAGACTTTACTAGATTCCAACACAATATATGCTTTAATGTTTTACTATTCTTAATACAGCTTTATTTGTTTTAATTTTTTTAAACTTACCGTAAGGAGATATTTTGACAAAAGCAGAAAAACATTTCAAGACATTGAAGGATACCTCCCTTCCTATGTCCATTTAGTATCAAGACAGGTTGACCAAACAATGGAAATCTGGAAAATTAATATTACAGGGAAAGGGGTATACTTGTATTTCTCCAGAGGGATCTAACGAAATCAGTTGGCTCCCTCTTTGGAAGATCTGCCCCAGGGGAGGCACCGGCATTCAAGATAGAGAAAAAACTACAAAATCCCCAGGAGGAAGAAATTCCAGTACAATCTATGGCGGCTTTAAAAATTTCCAAGAGAGGCCACACTCGATGTCATCGACCTTATGATCTCCTATGGGAGGGACAGATAAAAACCTTTACTAATCAAGCTGAAAATCTGTTTTCTCAACAGGAAATGCATTGGCTTCCTGAAAATATTTTTGTCGCTATGCTTGCTTTGCTTGCTTTTGCTTCCCCTTCTCAGGCTGACTTGATTAATAATACTTATTGGGTTTATATACCTCAGTTCAGTTCAGTCGCTCAGTCGTGTCCGGCTCTTTGCGACTCTATGAATTGCAGCACGCCAGACCTCCCTGTCCATCACCAAATCCTGGAGTTCACTCAGACTCACATCCATCGAGTCAGTGATGCCATCCAGCCATCTCATCCTCTGTCTTTCTTTTCTCCTCCTGCCCTCAATCCCTACACCATCAGAGTCTTTTACAATGAGTCAACTCATCATATGAGGTGGCCAAATACTGGACTTTCAGCCTTATAATCATTCCTTCTGAAGAAATCCCAGGGCTGATCTCCTTCAGAATGGACTCTCAAGAGTCTTTCTCCAACACCACAGTTCAAAAGCATTAATTCTTTGGCAATCAGCTTTCTTCACAGTCCAACTCTCACATCCATGCATGGCCACAGGAAAAGCCATAGCCTTGACTAGACGGACATTTATTGGCAAAGTAATGTCTCTGCTTTTCAATATGCTATCTAGATTGATCATAACTGTCCTTCCAAGGAGTAAGCGTCTTTTAATTTCATGGCAGCAATCACCATCTGCAGTGATTTTGGAGCCCAAAAAAATAAAGTCTGACTGTTTCCACTGTTTCTCCATCTATTTCCTATGAAGTGATGGGACCAGATGCCATGATCTTCGTTTTCTGAATGTTGAGGTCTAAGCCAACATTTCACTCTCCTCTTTCACTTTCATCAAGAGTCTTTTTAGTTCCTCTTCACTTTCTGCCATAAGGGTGGTGTCATCTACGTATATCAGGTTATTGATATTTCTCCAGCAATCTTGATTCCAGCTTGCACTTCTTCTAGCCCAGCATTTCTCATTATGTACTCTGCATGGAAGTTAAATAAGCAGGGTGACAATATACAATCTTGACGTACTCCTTTTCTATTTGGAATCTGTCTGTTGTTCCATGTCCAGTGCTAACTATTGCTTCCTGCCCTGCATACAAATTTCTCAAGAGGCAGGTCAGGTGATCTGGTATTCCCATCCCTTTTGGAATTTTCCACAGTTTATTGTGATCCACACAGTTAAAGGCTTTGGCATAGTCAATAAAGCAGAAATAGATGCTTTTTTGGAACTCTCTTGCTTTTTCAATAATCCAGCAGATGTTGGCAATTTGGTTTCTGGTTCTTCTGCCTTTTCTATATCCAGCTTGAACATCTGGAAGTTCACAGCTCACGTATTCCTGAAGCCTGGCTTGGAGAATTTTGAGCATTACTTTTCTAGCATGTGAGATGAGTGCAATTGTGTGGTAATTTGAGCAATCTTTGGCATTGCCTTTCTTTGGGATTGGAATGAAAACTGACCTTTTCCAGTCCTGTGGCCACTGCTGAGTTTTCCAAATTTGCTGGCAAAATGAGTGCAGCACTTTAACAGCCTCATCTTTCAGGATTTCAAACAGCTCAACTGGAATTCCATCACCTCCAAAAGCTTTGTTCATAGTGATGCTTTCTAAGGCCCACTTGACTTCACATTCCAGGATGTCTGGCTCTAGGTCAGTGATCACCCCATCATGATTATCTGGGTCATGAAGATCTTTTTTGTACAGTTCTTCTGCTTATTCTTGCCACGTCTTCTGAATGTATTTTGCTTCTGTTAGGTCCATACCATTTCTGTCCTTTATCGAGCTCATCTTTGCATGAAATGTTTCCTTTGTATCTCTAATTTTCCTGAAGATATCTCTAGTCCTTCCCATTCTGTTGTTTTCCTCTATTTCTTTGCATTGATCGCTGAGGAAGGCTTTCTCATCTCTTCTTGCTATTCTTTGGAACTCTGCATTCAGATGCTTATATCCTTCCTTTTCTCCTTTGCTTTTTGCTTCTCTTCTTTTCAAAGCTATTTGTAAGGCCTCCCCAGACAGTCATTTTGCTTTTTTGCATTTGTTTTCCATGGGGGTGGTCTTGATCTCTGTCTCCTGTACAATGTCATGAACCTCAGTCCATAGTTCATTAGACACTCTATCTATCAGATCTACTCCCTTAAATCTATTTCTCAATTCTACTGTATAATCATAAGGGATTTGATTTAGGTCATATCTGAATGATCTAGTGGTTTTCCCTACTTTCTTCAATTTAAGTCTGAATTTGGCAATAAAGAGTTCATGATCTGAGCCACAGTCAGCTCCTGGTCCTGTTTTTGTTGACTGTATAGAGCTTCTCCATCTTTGGCTGCAAAAAATATAATCAATCTGATTTTGGTGTTGACCATATTGTGATGTCCATGTGTAGAGTCTTCTCTTGTGTTGTTGGAAGAGGGTGTTTGCTATGACCAGTGCATTTTCTTGGCTAAACTCTATTAGTCTTTGCCCTGCTTTATTCTGTATTCAAAGGCCAAATTTGCCTGTTACTCCAGGTGTTTCTTGACTTCCTACTTTTGCATTCCCCCCCTTTATTGCAGGTTATAGAATGGACAGATATAGGACTGATCAGATCCACTAATGACTCAGTACATATGCCTCATCCTTGGAGCTTGGAAAGCCCTCTCATCCCGAGGAAGAAGGAGGACTAATTAACATTTCTCTAGGCCATGAAATCCTTCCTTTATGCATGGGCCCAGCAGAATTATGTAGCAATGTTAGGTGACAAACATAGGCTTTTGTCCTGCTCCAAAAAATAACTTGCACACATTGCTTGGACTGTTTATTGCCCTGTCCTTTTATGAAAACCATGTCAATACTACCAAAACTCTAGGAAAAGGACAAAAATTGGAATGTAAGGGGTTTACATACAAGGAGTTTAAATATACTCCTGTTTATTGGGATAGATATCAAGCCAAATCAGGGAAATTTATGTTTATGGTCAATTACAGTATTGTTGATTGGAGATCCCATGGTATGTGGCTATCTAACTGCTCTGATTATATTAATAATACTATATGTGATCACTCACCTAGAGCCAGGCATCCTGGAATGTGAAGTCAAGTGGGCCTTAGAAAGCATCACTACAAACAAAGCTAGTGGAGGTTATGAAATTCCAGTTGAGCTATTTGAAATTCTAAAAAATGATGCTATAAAAGTGCTGCACTCAATATGCCAGCAAATTTGGAAAACTCAGCAGTGGCCACAGGACTGGAAAAGGTCAGTTTTATTCCAATCCCATAGAAAAGCAATGCCAAAGTATGCTCAAACTACCACACAATTGCACTCATCTCACACACTAGTAAAGTAATGCTCAAAATTCTCCAAGCCAGGCTTCAGCAATATGTGAACCGTGAACTTCCTGATGTTCAAGCTGGATATAGAAAAGGCAGAGAAACCAGAGATGAAATTGTCAACATCTGTTGTATCATCCCAAAAGCAAGAGAGTTCTAGAAAAACATCTATTTCTGCTTTATTGACTATGCCAAAACCTTTCACTGTGTGGATCACAATAAACTGTGGAAAATTCTGAAAGGGATGGGAATACCAGACCACCTGACCTGCCTCTTGAGAAACCTATATGCAGGTCAGCAAAAAACAGTTAGAACTGGACATGGAACAACAGACTGGTTCCAAGTAGGAAAAGGAGTATGTCAAGCCTGTCTATTTTCACTCTGCTTATTTAACTTATATGCAGTGTACATCATGAGAAATGCTGGGCTGGAAGAAGCACAAGCTGGAATCAAGATTGCCAGAAGAAATATCAATAACCTGAGATATGCAGATGACACCACCCTAATGGCAGAAAGTGAAGAGGGACTAAAAAGACTCTTGATGAAAGTGAAAAAGGAGAGTGAAAAAGTTTGCTTAAAGCTCAACATTCAGAAACCGAAGATCATGGCATCTGGTCTCATCACTTAATGGGAAATAGACGGATAAACAGTGGAAACAGTGTCAGACTTTATTTTTTGGGGCTCCAAAATCACTGCAGATGGTGATTGCAGCCATGAAATTAAAAGACGCTTACTCCTTGGAAGGAAAGTTATGACCAACTTAGATAGCATATTGAAAACAGAGACATTTCTTTGCCAAAAAAGGTCCGTCTAGTCAAGGCTATGTTTTTTCCAGTAATCATGCATGGATGTGAGAGTTGGACTGTGAAGAAAGCTGAGCACCAAAGAATTGATGTTTTTGAACTGTGGTGTTGGAGAAGACTCTTGAGAGTCCCTTTGACTGCAAGGAGATCCAACCAATCCATTCTAAAGAGATCAGTCCTGGATGTTCTTTGGAAGGATGATGCTAAAGCTTAAACTCCTGTACTTTGACCACCTCATGCGAAGAGTTGACTCATTGGAAAAGACTGTGATGATGGGAGGGATTGGGGGCAGGAGGAGAATGGGACCACAGAGGATGAGATAGCTGGATGGCATCACCGACTCTATGGACAAGAGTTTGGGTGAACTCCAGGAGTTAATGATGGACAGGGAAGCCTGGCATGCTGCAGTTCATGGGGTCGCAAAGACTCGAACACGACTGAGTGACTGAACCAAACTGAACTGAACTGATATGTGATTATGTTACTCAAATAACATGGAAGATTACCAAAAGTTCAATGGAACACCTCCTTTACAAAGGACTCCTTGGCTGGCTTGATGGTGAAAGGGCACCTCCTCGCCCTCAAATTGTCCTCCATAGATGGATTGGGCCTGAACAATGGGACATCTGGAAACTTGCTGCAAATACTGAAAAACTTGGAACTTGGACCGCATATTTTACAGGAACCAGTCATAGTCATAGTAACTATTCCTTCCATTATAATCATTCATATTTTATACAAGCTGTGTTCCCCTTCCTTTTGTTATAGCCATAGGAAACTTACAATGTAAGAAGACTTTACGTTCTGTGACTTGTATAGATTGCAAATTGTATACTCGTCTTAATTCCTCTGTTTCTCTAAAGAACAAATCCTTTTTGATTCTTCAATCTTGACATAGTCTGTCATTGTCAGTAGATCTCCAAAGACCCTGGAAAGAGGGTCCCATGGCAGGATTTGCCTCCCAGTCACTCAATAAATTACTCCGACCATCTAAGCGATTCACTGGATGGTTAATTCTTATCATTTTGTGGTTAATAGCCATTTGCACCACTGCTGCTGTCACAGACATTGCCTTACAAACTTCAATCCAAACACATAACTTTATTGAAAATTGGACTAAAGATGCTCATACTATATGGGTCACTCAGGTTCAGATAGATGGAAAAAATCAGGATAAAATTCAGACATTAAAAACAGCCATCCAATGGGTTGTAGGTCAGTTAATGGATTTACAAAAACAAATATTATTAAATTGTGATTGGAATTCTCAATTTTCTATCACTACTGTTATGTTCAACCATAGTGCTTACAATTGGGAACAAATCAAATTTCATTCACAAGATATACACAATAATACTTCCTTAAATGTACAATTGTTGCAAAAAGAAATCTTTGAAACCTTCTCTAAGAGTCTACCCTCTTCCAACAATTTGGAAACCTTAGCTGAACAGCTAGCTGATTGATTATCTGGGCTAGACCCTTGAAGATGGTTTCAAAACATTACACATAGTATTGGATCTGGAACTATGATGCTGATAATTATCCTGGTGATTATATTTGTAGTATATTGATGCCTTTCAACTAAAATTGTTCAAACTAAACAAACTCAATTGATCAGGGCCTTTTTCACAAAAGTATCTACAGTCACCCCCAATTATGATAAAATAATCATAATAAATAAAATAATTTTATTTATTTTTATTTATATATAAAATAATATAAGGGGGGATTGTCAAGAACATTCAACTTTAAGGGATCCAGTATGTTTTCTTCCTTTGTGTGCCATTTCTCAAGGACTCTCTGTTCCTTATCAGTTCCTGGAAAACAGGAATGAGCAGAGTTGCATGCAGTTCTCAGGACTGAGATTATGGGAAAGAGCACCTGCTTGGATTCCCTTCAGTGACTCCCTTCAGTGAACTTTTGCTGCTGCTAAGTCGCATCAGTCATGTCTGACTCTGTGCGACCCCATAGACAGCAGCCCACAAGGCTCCCCAGTCCCTGGGATTCTCCTGAAAAGAACACTGGAGTGGATTGCCATTTCCTTCTCCAATGCTCAGTGACCTTTTAGGACTATCTATTTTGTTGCAACTGGTGGAATTTCATTCTTTTTAATGGCTGAGTAATCATTTATTGAAGATATACAAGCATGCATTTCTGCAAATAAAGTACTCTTGTTTCACTTGAGACTTGGGTCCCCTGCCTCCTTCTTCTCGTTGACTCCAGTCCTCAGGTCTCAGTCTACAAAGACCGTGACACTAACCCATACAAGTTGAACTATCATGATTCATTTTTTTGTTCTATGTAAAATTTACTTTGCAGAGTATTTAAATTTAAGAAACAAATCAGTTCCTTTCCTCTTTGAATTGTATTTATTATTTCCAAATTTTCTGCTAATGCAAAAATAGAGATAAGTTCTCAGAGAAGCAGGTGCTGTAAACAGGATATAACATGCAGTTTTCATTGATTTGCTTTCTCTGACAGAACTTCTAATTACTTTTACAAGACACTGGTTGAAAATGCATTTTTTCCCCTTCAACATCAGATGTGTGCTTTACTGTTTTCATATTTTTTAAAAGGTAGCAGATGATCATGTTTGTCTGACTTCCCCACAACCATACGGCCAAGGACATTTAAAGACGAAAATGTCTTTTAATTTGTTTAAATTACTAATGTCAATCATTTTAGAATAAATTAGACATTCTGTTCCTAATAAGCAATGTACATTGCTGTTTATATTTTAAGCTATGATATGTGTGAACTTTTATAACAATGTCAATAAATAATTTCTCATTAAAATGGGTATATTTTACTGAAGGAAATGACTATTAATATAAAAAAGAAGTATGTTACTGGCAACTCTTTTTATGCCATTTTAGAGTATAATATTCTTGGTAGCTCAATTCAGTTCAGTTCAGTCGCTCAGTCATTTCTGACGCTTTGCAACCCCATGGCCTTCAGCATGCCAGGCCTCCCTATCCATCACCAACTCCCGGAATTTACTCATGCCCATTGAGTCGGTGATGCCATCCAATCATCTCATCCTCTGTCATCCCCTTCTCCTCCAATCTTCAGTCTTTCCCAGCATCAGGGTCTTTTCAGTGATTCAGTTATTTGCATCAGGTGGACAAAATATTGGAGCTTCAGCTTCAGCATTAGTCCATTCAATGGATATTCAGGGATGATTTCCTTTAGAATGGACTGGTTGGATCTTCAGTCGAAGGGACTCTCAAGAGGCTTCTCCAGCACCACAGTTCAAAGCATCAGTTCTTTGGCACTCAGCTTTCTTTTTAACCCAACTCTCACATCCATACATGACTACTGGTAACACCATAGCTTTGACTAGATGGACCTTAGTTGGCAAAGTAATGTCTCTGTTTTTAATGTGCTGTCTATGCTGGTCATAACTTTTCTTCCAAGGAGCAAGCGTCTTATTTTCATGGAAGCAGTCATCATCTGCAGTGATTTTGGAAACACCATTTCCATTGTTTCCCTATCTATTTGCCCTGAAGTAATGGGACCAGATGCCATGATCTTAGTTTTCTGAAAGTTGTATTTTTTTTTTTTTGTTTGTTTGTTTTTTTTTTTTAATTTTATTTTATTTTTAAACTTTACATAACTGTATTAGATTTGCCAAATATCAAAATGAATCCGCCACAGGTATACATGTGTTCCCCATCCTGAACCCTCCTCCCTCCTCCCTCCCCATTCCATCCCTCTGGGTCATCCCAGTGCACCAGCCCCAAGCATCCAGTATCGTGCATCGGGAAGATTTGGGAGAATGGCATTGAAACATGTAAATATCATGTATGAAATGAGTTGCCAGTCCAGGTTCGATGCACGATACTGAAAGTTGTATTTTAAGCCAACTTTTTCACTCTCCTTTTTCACTTTCATCAAAAGGCTCTTTCATTCTTCTTCACTTTCATCCATAAGGGTGATGTCATCTGCATATCTGAGGTTATTTTTATTTCTACTGGCAATCTTGATTCCAGCTTGTGTTTCATTCAGCCCAGCATTTCTCACGATGTACTCTACATATAATTGAAATAAGCAAGGTGACAATATACACCCTTGATGTACTCCTTTACCTATCTGAAGCCAGTCTGTTGTTCCATGTCCAGTTATAACTGTTTCTTCCTGACCTGCATACAGATTTCTGTAGAGGCAGGTCAAGTGGTCTGGTATGCCCATCTCTTCAGAATTTTCCATAGTTTGTTGTGGTTGACCCAGTCAAAGGCTTGGGCATAGTCTTGGTTGCATAATTCTTAATGGTTACACATTTTTATAGAAAATATTTAATTTTAATACTTTCATTTTTAGTACTTAATATTTAGTATTTATATATTTGTTCTTTCAACATTATTGTGTCTTTATAGCATGCAAGTGTAATAGATAGTCCTTTCTGGCATCAAAGGAGCTCATAGAGATAAGAACAAACTATTCTTCAAGAGTGGATGAAATAGCTCAATGGCATTCTAAAATAAGCTCCTACTCTGATACTTCAAAATCTGATCTTAGTTCAATTTACTCCTTATGGTTATTTTTTTTTTTTTCTCTGAAATCTAACTTTATGCCTAGTCTGTATCGCCATTCCAATGCAAACTGCTTTATTTTTTTTTTCAAACTGCTTTAAATTCTTATTTTAAATATTTTCCCCAATAATTGTATAATACATTTAAGGATATGATCCATTAGTTTTATCTTCCTCAACATGATAAATAAGGTTGTGTACAATATGAAAACTTATTAAAGTCCTCCTTTCATTAAGCCATATTAAGCAAAGAAATAAGTATTATTGCCATGAAAAATACCAATTCCCTGACAAGAAAAATTTAAGGTATATTTTCCACGTAAATATGTTTAAAAGAGATATTAATTATTTTTCAGTTAATGAGCTAGCTATAATTTAAAATGTAAAAATGTAGCCTTCCCCTATGGAATTTATTAATATACAAATAAAAGTGTTTTAGTTTAGTTTTAAACTCTAAAAGTGTTTCATTTTCTTTACAGTATCTGCTCATCACTTTCTTTTTGACCTTTAGATTATACTACATGCATTTTAAAAATAGACATTTTTCTGCATATGGTAAGATATAGAAAATAAGAAAGCAACAATGAAACATTAAATAAAGGAAAGTGATGAAACAATTGACCATGAACAATTAAATGTATTCAGTAAGACACTGGGTTAAACTTCAAGTCTATATGATGTAAAGATTTGATTTAAAAAATATTGTTTGCAAACAACATGATCAAAATACCATGAATAAGAAATCATGTACACAAAAATAAATAGAAATGATAAGAAATTATATATCAAGAAAAAATTTTAAAAAGGTTTGTGATAGTATCATCAGGGAAAGGAGAAATAAATATAGAAAAACAAAGAAAGAAAACAGAATAGAGAATTAACTGTAACTTCCTGTTGTTAAACACAACTCAAATGGCAATAAAAGATTAGTAAAACTGTATGTACTAAAAGTCTAGCATTAAATATCTTCAAAAAAATTAACCAATGAGGTATTTACTGTGCAAAAAATTCAGACCACTATTGGAAGTAAGCATATTGTATGGTATTACATTGTACAAAATAAAAATTTGTTAAATGTGGGTTTTTTTTGTTTGTTTTGGTCATTTTTGTCCTGCATTTTATTTTATTTTAAATTTATTTATTTTAATTGGAGACTAATTACTTTATAATATTGTATTGGTTCTTCCACAAATGAACATGAATTCGCCGCAGGTGTATATGTGTTCCCCATCCTGAACCCTGCTCCCATCTCCCTCCCCGTACCATCCCTCTGGGTCATCCCTGTGCACCAGCTCCAAGGATCCTGTATGGAACCTAGACTGACAATTCATTCCTTATATGATATTATACATGTTTCCATGTCATTCCCCCAAATCATCCCACCCTCTCCCTCTGCCACAGAGTCCAAAAGACTGTTCTATACATCTGTGTCTCTTTTGCTGTCTCCCATACAGGGTTATTGTTACCATCTTTCTAAATTCCATATATATGTGCTAGTATACTGCATTGGTATTTTTCTCTCTGGGTTACTTGACTCTGTATAATAGGCTCCAGTTTAATCCACCTCATTAGAACTGATTCAAATGCATTCTTTTTAATGGCTGAGTAATACTCCACTGTGTACATGTACCACAGCTTTCTTATCCATTCGTCTGCTGATGGACATCTAGGTTGCTTCCACGTTCTGGCTATTATGAACAATGCTGTGATGAACATTGGGGTGCACGTCTCTTTCAATTCTGGTTTCCTCGGTGTGTATGCCCAGCAGTAGGATTGCTGGATCATAAGGCAGTTTTATTTCCAGTTTATTAAGGAATCTCCACACTGTTCTCCATAGTGGCTGTACTAAATTCCCACCAACAGTATAAGAGGGTTCCTTTTTCTCCACACTCTCTCCAGCATTTATTGCTCGTAGACTTTTGGATCACAGCCATTCTGATTGGTGTGAAATTGTACCTCATTGTGGTTTTGATTTGCATTTCTCTGACAATGAGTGATGTTGAGCATCTTTTCATGTGTGTGTTAGCCATCTATATGTCTTTTTCAGAGAAAAATCTATTTAGTTCTTTGGCCCATTTTTTGATTGGGTCATTTATTTTTCTGGAATTGAGCTGCAGGAGTTGCTTGTATATTTTTGAGATTAGTTCTTTGTCAGTTGCTTCATTTCCTATTATTTTCTCCCATTCCAAAGGCTGTCTTTTGATCTTGCTTATAGTATCCTTGGTTGTGCAGAAGCTTTTAAGTTTACTTTGGTCCCATTTGTTTATTTTTGCTTTTATTTCCAGTATTCTTGGAGGTGGGTCATAGAGGATCCTGCTGTGATTTATGTCAGAGACTGTTTTGTGTATGTTCTCCTCTAAGAGTTTTATAGTTTCTGGTCTTACGTTTAGATCTTTAATCCTTTTTGAGTTTATTTTTGTGTATGGTGTTAGAAAGTGTTCTAGTTTCATTCTTTTACAAGTGGTTGACCAGTTTTCCCAGCACCACTTGTTAAAGAGATTGTCTTTAATCCATTGTATATTCTTAACTCCTTTGTCAAAGATAAGGTGCCATAGGTGCCTGGATTTATTTCAGGGCTTTCTATTTTGTTCAATTGATCCATATTTCTGTCTTTGTGCCAGTACCATACTCTCTTGATGACTATGGCTTTGTAGTAGAGCCTGAAGTCAGGTAGGTTGATTCCTCCAGTTCCATTCTTCTTTCTCAAGATTGTTTTGGCTATTCGAGGTTTTTGTATTTCCATACAAATTGTGAAATTATTTGTTCTAGTTCTGTGACAAATGCCGTTGGTAGTTTGATAGGGATTGCATTGAATCTATAGATTCCTTTGGGTAGTATACTCATTTTCACTATATTGATTCTTCCGATCCATGAACATGGTGTATTTCTCCATCTATTAGTGTCATCTCTGATTTCTTTCACCAGTGTTTTATAGTATTTTATATATAGGTCTTTTGTTTCTTTAGATAGCTATATTCCTAAGTATTTTATTATTTTCATTAGAATGGTGAATGGAATGGTTTCCTTAATTTCTTTTAATATTTTCTCATTATTAGTGTATAGAAATGCAAGGGATTTCTGTGTGTTGATTTTGTATCCTGCAACTTTACTATATTCATTGAATAGCTCTAGTAATTTTATGGTGGAGTCTTTAGGGTTTTCTGTGTAGAGGATCATGTCATCTGCAAACAGTGGGAGTTTTACTTCTTCTTTTCCAACTTGGATTCCTTTTATTTCTTTTTCTGCTCTGAATGCTGTGGCCAAAACTTCCAAAACTATGTTGAATAGTGTGGTGAAAGTGGGCACGCTTGTCTTCTTACTGACTTTAGAGGAAACACTTTCAGTTTTTCACCATTGAGGTTAATGTTTTCTGTGGGTTTTCTGTGGGTTTGTCATATATAGCTTTTATTATGTTGAGATATGTTCCTTCTATTTCTGCTTTCTGAAGAATTTTTTATAATAAATGGATGTTGAATTTTGTCAAAGGCCTTCTCTGCATCTATTGAGATAATGATATGGCTTGTAACTAGACGTTAGGGGTTTAAATATTTTTTTTAACCCCTAACGTGGAAAACTCAGCAGTGGCCACAGGACTGGAAAAGGTCAGTTTTCATTACAATCCCAAAGAAAGGCAATGCCAAAGAATGCTCAAACTACCACACAATTGCACTCATCTCACATGCTAGTAAAATAATGCTCAAAATTCTCCAAGCCAGGATTCAGCAATATGTGAACCGTGAATTTCCTGATGTTCAAGCTGGTTTAGAAAAGGCAGAGGAACCAGAGATCAAATGGCCAACATCTGCTGGATCATGGAAAAAGCAAAAGCGTTCCAGAAAAACATCTATTTCTGCTTTATTGACTATGCCAAAGCCTTTGACTGTGTGGATAAAAATAAACTGTGGAAAATTCCAAAAGGGATGGGAATATCAGACCACCTGACCTGCCTCTTGAGAAATCTGTATGCAGGTCAGGAAGCAACAGTTAGAACTGGACATGGAACAACAGACTGGTTCCAAATAGGAAAAAGAGTACATCAAGTCTGTATATTGTCACCCTGCTTATTTAACTTATATGCAGAGTAGATCATGAGAAAAGCTGGACTGGAAGAAACACAAGCTGGAATCAAGATTGCTGGGAGAAATATCAATAACCTCAGATATGAAGATGACACTATCCTTAGGATACAAAGTGAAGAGGAACTCAAAAGCCTCTTGATGAAAGTGAAAGTGGAGAGTGAAAAAGTTGGCTTAAAGCTCAACATTCAGAAAATGAAGATCATAGCATCTGGTCCCATCACTTCATGGGAAATAGATGGGGAAACGGTGGAAACAGTGTCACACTTTATTTTTTGGACCTCCAAAATCACTGCAGATGTTGACTGCAGCCATGAAATTAAAAGACGCTTACTCCTTGGAAGGAAATTTATGACCAACCTAGATAGCATATTCAAAAGCAGAGACATTACTTTGCCCACAAAGGTCCGGCTAGTCAAGGCTATGTTTTTTCCAATAGTTGTGTATGGATGTGAGAGTTGGACTGTGAAGAAGGCTGAGTGCCAAAGAATTGATGCTTTTGAACTATGGTGTTGGAGAAGACTCTAAATTTAGAGTCCCTTGGACTGCAAGGAGATCCAAACAGTCCATTCTGAAGGAGATCAGCCCTGGGATTTCTTTGGAAGGAATGATGCTAAAGCTGAAACTCCAGTATTTTGGCCACCTCATGTGAAGAGTTGACTCATTGGAAAAGACTCTGATGCTGGGAGGGATTGGGGGTGGGAGGAGAAGGGGACGACAGAGGATGAGATGGCTAGATGGCATCACTGACTCGATGGATGTGAGTCTGAGTGAACTCCAAAAAGTTGGTGATGGACAGGGAGGCCTGGCTTGCTGCGGTTCTTGGGGTCGCAATGAGTCGGACATGACTGAGCAACTGAGCTGACTGAACGTCTAGTTACAAACTATTGAATCACCCACGATAATAAAAATATCAGATCAGATCAGATCAGTAGCTCAGTCGTGTCCAACTCTTTGTGACCCCATGAATCGCAGCACACCAGACCTCCCTGTCCATCACCAACTCCTGGAGTTCACTCAGACTCACGTCCATCGAGTCAGTGATGCCATCCAGCCATCTCATCCTCTGTCATCCCCTTGTCCTCCCACCCCCAATCCCTCCCAGCATCAAAGTCTTTTCCAATGAGTCAACTCTTCTCATGAGGTGGCCAAAATACTGGAGTTTCAGCTTTAGCATCATTCCTTCCAAAGAAATTCCAGGGCTGTTCTCCTTCAGAGCTCTGAATAAATATAACACCAAGGGATAGAACTCATTAATAAAACTCTAAGTATTTGCTCGTTAATTTTCTTTAACTTATCCATAGGTATAATTTTAACACCATCTAAAGAAAAAAATGATTCAAGAAAAAATTAATTTGGAAAAAATAAATATCACCCACTTCCTTAATGCCAAATTTCAATATGTATCCTGGTAGATTAAAAGTAACTAAAAAAGGAAGCCAGCATCACTCCTGAAAAATACAAATATTAATCTTCCCCTGGAGTGTTCATGTTCATTTATGTGGGACTCCGTGGACTATAATCCTGCCAGGGTTCTCTGTCCATGAAATTTGCCAGGCAGGAATACTGAAGTTGTTATTTCCTACTCCTACTGGAGTTGCATCTTCCTGACCCATGAATCAGCCCAGGTCTCTGGTATCTCCTGCACTGGCAGGTGGATTCCTAATCACTGAGCCCCCTGAGAAATCATCTCCTGGACTGAGGAACAATTAATAATAATAGATATACAGGAAAGCATTAGTTGAAAGTTTTTCATGAAAGCATTTTTAAAACATACTTTAAAATAAAATATACATATAATTCCATCTTCAATAGATTTATAGAACAAATAGATCTCATAGAAAAATGACTTTTTATAAACTGTATAAATTCTCTGCAGATAAATTTGTCTGCTAAGTTTAGACAAGACAAAAAATATCTTATCTAAATAAGGTAAATGTCTTTGGTGTCTGTTGGAGGAATGCATGTATCTCTAGTTTACTCTTAAGAATTATCATTTTTTGTAATTTTGCATTAATTGAGGGTATTCTTTGCAATTTCCTGTAAGACACATTTTGAGCCTTATTTTCTGTTTCTGTTTTGGAAACCAAGCCCAAATCATCAGGAGTAGATGTTTTCTACCCAGAGTAGAACATTTCTTTATATCCAGATACTTACTTTCTCCTTTTTTTTTTTTTTTTTGGTCTTTTTGCTATGACTGCAAGGTAATCACTACATAACAGTTCTGAACAATATTATTGAACAGAACTTTTATTTTTCCATAGTTCACGAGAAAGACTCCATATTGCTTCCCTCTCATGGACAGAGGAGCCTGGAGGGCTACAGTCCATGGGGATGCAAAAGATTCGTACACAATCTAAGGACTAAGCAACAATATAGAAAAACAACAACAACAACAACAACAACAACTAGTAAATGTAATTATCAATAAATATAAAAAGCAAAATAAAATTAGAAAAAAAATGTTGGCATCTTATGTAAAAGGCCAAAAATTTAAATTCTTAATTTTTAAGAGATCTTTCAAATTTCTAAATTTCTTTTATTCATTGTACATGAAGACTAACTAATGAAATAATCTTTTCAGAAATTATGAAATATAGGAATACATTTTATTTCTGTATTAAAGAAAAAAAATTCCATAGACCTAATTAATAAATATGTACTGAAGAATGTTTTAAGACTCTTCAAATAGTAAACAGAGAACTACTTGCATGTTTTCTGTGAAAAGGTGTAAATAGAATAGAGACATAATTATCTCTGGAGTCATTAATTTTTTAAACAACAATTAAGAAGAGTAAAAAAGAGATTATTGAATTAACTATCATAGAAAGTTTTTGTTTGCTCCTTAGAATCTGGGGCTAGATGAATACATTCTTTCTTTTCTCTTTTTAATTAGCTATGCAGAAAAAATTAGATAAAATCAGCATAATTATGGAAATAAGGCTATATTTTAAAAATATGTATTTGCAACAATAAGACATGTGGGAATGTAGCTAGTTTTGCTAGCTCATTTTAGTAGTAAAATATGCTTTTTGTTTGTTCAATATAAAAGAATGTATTGATTGTGTGTACCCCTATAGCTAGTACTCCATAGGTAACCGTATGTATGTCGTGCTTATCAATCTAGTGCTTAGATTGATCTCTCCACAAAGAACGTCTATAAAATTTGGGGAAAAAAGGCAGAAAACAATGTTTGAAAACTTCAAATACACTTCAAGAGCAGTCAGAACTTAAGGGGCAAAGATCTTGGCAATAAGGGTAGTATGTTCATCCAAAGCAAACTTCTCTGAGTTTCTTTGTCCTCAGAGTATTTGCTGATTCACACCTAGGGACAAAGAGATGTAACGGGGTGGTGGGGGGAATCAGCATAATATTTTCTACACTTTCAGTGGTCTTGGAGTGAAAAAACTGGAGTTTGAATTTTTTAAGGCAGCAAAAATTCCAGAAAGAAGAATCCCAGGGGGGAAAAAGGCCACTGAGAAATGAACCCAACATTCTTCAGTAATTTTTTTCCTGAGCCATATGGCAAATGGTATGATACACATAAAGGGACCAGCCTATGAGAAAATAAGCAGAATGCACTTGCTATTCAGATATAACATAAGCACAGATTTCAGCATACAGTACTGAGAAGACAACAATTTGATTTCAAGCTTTTCAAGTAGCAAGGGCTGAATTAAATATGTCAGGCTTTTTGTTTGTTTGTTTGTTTGTGTTTTTTTGACATTATTTTATTTTTTTTAATTTTATTTTATTTTTAAACTTTACATAATTGTATTGGTTTTGCCAAATATCAAAATGAATCCGCCACAGGTATACATGTGTTCCCCATCCTGAACCCTCCTCCCTCCCCATACCATCATCCCTCTGGGTCGTCCCAGTGCACCAGTCCCAAGCATCCAGTATCGTGCATCGAACCTGGACTGGCAACTCAGGCTTTAATTTGAGATGTATGAGGTAATGAAAGCTGCCCTATAAGTAAAGGAAAAATTAGTAATAACCTCAAAGTAATCTTCTCATACTGTTTTAACTCCCTGCTAACGGAATTAAATCTTTTCTAAAGGAAAGTGACTTTATCCAAAGCACTTTTATAATTTATTATACACAAAGTCTTACATATATTAAAAATAAATTACTAAACCTATCAGAACATTAAACCAACTGTTGGGATCATAAAATATTACAATAGAGACAAATCTGTTGTAAGTAACCCAGATTTTTGACATAAATTAAAACTACCATGGCTAAAATTTTAAGAAATATACCTTTAAAAATAACGAATTTTGCTAGAGAGACAGGATTTATAAGAATCAAATGGAGATGCTATAATTTTTAAAAATACAAAAATTAAACTTAGAGTGAACACAGTGAAGCAAACATCAGTGAACTGGAAAACCAACCAAACCAACAACCTAGAATCTTCTTCCTAAAACAGTATCCTTCAATAATGAATGAAATAAATGAATCATAAATTAGAATGAGTGAATTTGTCAAGAGCAGATTTCCATTACAAGAAAATGCTTTAATGTTTTTAAGCTAAACAAGTATGCAAACTTTAGGAAGAAATGAAGAGCAGCAATATTAGAAAGTTTCTTATAGTCTTATCACAATAATCAAAAACTTAAATATATATACTTAGTTAAAAATAAGAATAGTAGTGAAGGTAAAATATATATTTTTATATAAATAAGCAAGAAAAATAGAAAATGAAAACAGTTTAATATGAAAATGGCAGTATAAAAGAAAGGCAAAACAACACATGGGAAAATTAGAAAACATGAGGAGATGGAATTAAATCTACTATTAACAATAAATCTATTAAATATGATTTGATTATTTTTAAAAGGCATAAACTGTCAGATTGAATAAAAAATCAAGGTTCAAACATATGCTGTTTAAAACAGATATACTTTAATACAGTCTAAATGTTTAGTTAAACCTAAGAAGATGGAAAAATATATTTTAAGAATAATAAAAGAAAATGTAAAGTGGTATGTTCAAATCAAAAAGGAGATTTTAAAGAGACATTTCCTGAAAGCTAGAACACTATTAACTTTTTATAATAAAGAGTTTCAATTCATCAAGAAGATGCAAAGTTCTAAGTGTATACACATTTTATAACAAAGCTTCAATTAGAACTATGGAAAGAAATATTTGGAAATTATATTTAGAAATTTTAGCACTCTTCTCTCTGCAACTGATAGAGGAATTAGACTGAAACTTGGTAAGGATTTAGAAGACTGAAGCAATATTTTGAATCCATTAACATAATTGGCATTTATAAAATACTTTAATTAACAACAGTAGAATGAAAAACAGATTTGAACGAGGAACAAAAGACTTGGATACTGCATGGATGTTAGGATGACTATGAGCATATAAACAGATATAAAATACCTTTAATCTTCAGGAATATGCAAATAAAAAGTACTACATGCTCACTAGAATTGTTTTTTTTTTTTTTGTAAAATTAAACATATATCTGTAATACAACAAAAGACAACAGCAAAAGAGACACAGATGTATGGAACAATCTTCTGGACTCTGTGGAAGAGTGAGAGGGTGGGATGATTTGGGAGAATTGCATTGAAACATGTAATATATATGAAACGAATTGCCAGTCCAGGTTCAATGCATGATACAGGATGCTTGGGGCTGGTACACTGGGATGACCCAGAGGGATGGTACGGGGAGGGAGGTGGGAGGGGGGTTCAGGTTGGGGAACACATGTACACCCGTGGCAGATTCATGTTGATGTATGGCAAAACCAATACAATATTGTAAAGTAATTAGCCTCCAATTAAAATAAATATATTTATATTAAAAAAAATTAAACATACACCTGTAATACAACCAAAGACAACAAACAAAACAAAACAAAATGATTCATGGCCAAAAATACTAGTTAAAAAATATTCATAGAAGCTTTGTTCGTGGCAGCACCAAACTGGAAACCATCCACGTGTCTATCTATTTCAAGCCTACCTATTCTTTCCCCACATTATGTTTGTTTGTTCAGTTGTCTTCACACACCTGAGTACTTACTCAAATTAACAAAAAATGGACATCCATGTTTTCACTTGGCATTTATAATATTAGATTTAAAATGGACTCCTAATTTTTTTGACTTTTTATGTTATATTGGTGATTAGCATATTAACAAAATCATGATATTTTCAGGTGCACAGCAAAGTGACTCAAGTATTTGTAGGCATGTATCCATTCTCCCTGGAACTCCTCTCCCATCCAGGCTGCCACAGAACATTGAGAAGAGCTCCCTGCACCTCCTTTTTTAAACACAGTGATGTAATTGGCAGTCATTTGGCTTTGTCAATTTAGCTATTGGGATCTTAATTGACATATTGATTGTAAAGGGAAATGAGTGAAATTTCTGAGTAATGAAACTGTTGTATATCTTAATTCATATGGTGGCATTCTGAATTGATTAAAATATTTGGCATATTAAATGCATTCCAAGTATGTATCTATCTATTGTTTTTACAAATGTTCATATTAAAAAAAAATACAATATTGTTTTGTTTTCCACTTTTTCATTTCTAGCAAGACTCTATTTTTTTACTTCTAAATTTATCTTTCCTAAATTATTGTAATACTTGCCATAAATTTTTATTCCACAAAAATTAATTTGAGAGTTCATACTTGTGGAGGATCTGTTTAAGAATAATTACTTTCATTAATAAAATGATACCATTTATATTTTTATTTGACCGTGTATCATTGTAGATGCATTTGTTTGAAAACATGATAAGAAATCAACTGAATTAACATAAACATTAAAGAAAATACATTATTTCTTTAAAAAGAAACTGACTTCAGCATTTATCAGAGTTGCTAAGTCCAGCAACACAATGGTTGATTCCTCAATTCCTTTATCTTCCCCATCCTACCCTTACTATCTCACCAGAAACTTACTCACTTTTGAGAGTCACCCAGAGATACAAAGTTCACAAAAGGAAAGAGTTATTTTTTATGTTAATCTTTTTATAAACAGAACAGACTAATCAAACCAACCAACAAACAAAGACATTTCTTCAAAGTCAATAAATAAACTTGGAAATTTCTATAATCATCTTAATGAACAGAATCATGTTGAGAAGCCATGTATATATCATTCAGTGACAAGAGAATGGAATTAAAATGATTGTATTTATTAAATTATATTTATGAGTATTTGACCTTCAGATTTGAGATAGTGTCAATGATGTTGAAGCCTGTGGTTAGGGTAACACCCTATCTAAATTCAGGGATTAACTAAGAAAGGGGAAGATATAGATTGACAGAAGAATGGGAATCCAAAAGTGCCAGTTGAAAAGGTTATTAAAAAATACATGATAGTGTTTTATTTTTCTCATAGAATATTATTTTTAATTTTAAGCATATATGTAGGTATGTATGCATTCATGTGCTTATGGAATGTTGAGTCCTTTAGAGGAAAAGGATTGAAGTATCTTTTAGTCATCATGTACCCCAAATTCCTAGCAGAGTGCTGGCATGCAAAAGGTACTCAATAAGTAGTGGGTGAAAGCATAAATGACATGATGATTCACATGTTGACAAACAAGAGCCCTTCAAGAAAACAATGATTCTTGTGTTTAGGTGAGGAACCAAGTCCTCTTGATCTCTACAAATAATGAACACTTTTTAAAATGATGCAGTAAATGGTTGGGTTTATCTTCCTGGTTGAATTAAGCTCTTTCAAGATTTGGACCACATTTATGTTTTTATTTTTTCATTCTATGACCCCAAAACTCACATAGGGCCTTGTTGGTATGTGCACTTACTGAAAATTATTTATATATTCTGGATAAAATATGTTTATCAATTTTTGTTGCAAATATATTCTTGCACACTGCAGCTTAATATGGGACCTTCTTAGTAGTGTTTTAGCTGAACATGCATGCGTGCTCTGTCTCTCAGTCATGTCCAACTCTGTGACCCCACAGAATGTAGCCCACCAGACTCCTCTGTCCATGGGATTATCCAGGCAAGAATACAAAACTGGGTTGCCATTTCTTCCTTCAGGGAATCTTCCCTACCCAGGGATAAAACCTGTGTCTTTTACATATTCTGCATTGGCAGGTGGATTCTTTACCACTGAGCCACCTGGGAAGTCCCTTTTGTTGAAAAGGATCACTTAATTTTATATAGTATGATCTATTAACAATTTCCTTTATGCTCTGATTTTGCATCATGTTGAATATATATATTTAATATAAATGTATTTATTTTAATTGGTGATTAATTACTTTAAAATATTGTATTGGTTTTGCTGTACATAAACATGCATCCGCCACAGGTATACACATGTTCTCCATCCCGAACCCCCCTCCCTCCTCCCTCCACGTACCATCCCTCTGGGTCATCCCAGTGC
Source organism: Bubalus kerabau (assembly GCF_029407905.1). NCBI lineage: Eukaryota > Metazoa > Chordata > Mammalia > Artiodactyla > Bovidae > Bubalus > Bubalus kerabau. Next base: position 11,560,621 of record NC_073632.1, on the reverse strand, counting down.
ACCAACCCCAAGCAACCAGTATCACGCATAAAACCTGGACTGGCGATTCGTTTCATATATGATATTATACATGTTTCAATGCCATTCTCCCAAATCATCCCACCCTCTCCCTCTCCCACAGAGTCCAAAGGACTGTTCTATACATCTGTGTCGCTTTTGCTGTCTCACATACATGGTTATCATTACCATCTTTCTAAATTCCATATATATGCATTAGTATACTGTATTGGTGTTTTTCTTTCTGGCTTACTTCACTCTGTATAATAAGCTCCAGTTTCATCCACCTCATTAGAACTGATTCAAATGTATTCTTTTTAATGGCTGAGTAATATATATATATATATATAGCCACAGATTCAGGAAGATATTCCTCTATATTATTGTTATATTTTTTCACATTTAAATCTTCAATTCCCTGAAATTGATTCCTGTGTTTAATGTGAACTGTGAGTCATTTCTGGAGAAGGCAATGACAACCCGCTCCATTACTCTTGCCTGGAGAATCCCATGGATGGAGGAGCCTGGTAGGCTGCAGTCCATGGGGTCGCTAAGAGTCAGGCACGGCTGAGCGACTTCACTTTCAATTTTCACTTTCATGCATTGGAGAAGGAAATGGCAACCCACTCCAGTATTCTTGCCTGGATAATCCCAGGGACAGAGGAGCCTAGTGGGCTGCTGTTTATGGGGTTGCACAGAGTCAGACACGACTGAAGCGACTTAGCAGCAGTAGCAGCGGCATGAGTCATTTCATTGTTTTTCACATGGATCATTAATTGATATAGCATCATGTTTTCCAAAGTAGCATATTTTGAGAATTTTTGGCATCTATACTCAAAAGCGGAGAAGGCAATGGCACCCCACGCCAGTACTCTTGCCTGGAAAATCCCATGGATGGAGGAGCCTGGTGGGCTGCAGTCCACAGGGTCGCTAAGAGTCGGACACGACTGAGTGACTTCACTTTCACTTTTCACTTGCATGCATTGGAGAAGGAAATGGCAACCCACTCCAGTGTTCTTGCCTGGAGAATCCCAGGGATGGGGGAGCCTGGTGGGCTGCTGTCTATGGGGTCGCGCTGAGTCGGACATGACTGAAGTGACTTAGCAGCAGTAGCAGTAGCATACTCAATAGTGATAGATGGGTAGATAGATAGATGATAGGTAGATAGATAAATAGATAATTGTGTGTGTGTTTGTAATGTCTGTCTGGTTTTGGTGCCAGGGTAAGCCTGTCTTAATAGAGTAAGTTAAGAAATATTTCTTTATCTATTTACTGGAAGAGTTTTCGAAGGACTGCTGTAATTTTTCTTTAAATACTTAGTAGAATTTACCAGTAAAGCCACCTAATATTAGACTTTTACTTGAGGAATGAAAAATATATATTAATTCAATCTTTTTATTTATTTTAGATTTATTCAGACTTACTATATCCTCTTGATGGAGAAGAAAATGACAACCCACTCCAGTATTCTTGCCTGGAAAATCCCATGGACAGAGGAGCCTGTTGGGCTATGGTCCATGAGGTCACAAAAAATCAGACACTACTGAGTGACTAACATACACACATGTCCTCTTGAACTGAGTCTTGGTAAATTATGACAATAAAAATCTGTCCTTTTCTTCTAAAAATGCTAACTAATTTATCGGCATACAATTGTGCATAGTCTATCCTTATAGTCCTTCTTTTCATCTGTAATTTCAGAAGTCATCCCACCTATTTTATTCCTTATTTTTGACACATGTGCGAGCACATGGGTATTATGTTGGTCTCAGTCTATTGACAGTGATGCTATCAGCAATAAATGCCCATGGAAGCCACTTGGGCCCATTCCACCTGTGGTCTCCCCAACAGACATCTCCCAAACGAGAGCCCTTTCTGTGTCCAGATCAACTCTTGTGGTTTATATCATGGTTTCATGATGTACCTCAGCAACATCCATTAGGGAACTTTGAAAAAAAAAAAAAGGCTTACTATTCAGATTCTGGAGGATTAGCCCAAAGGACACATAGGGAAATCTCCAGGTCGAGAGAGGGAAGGAGAGTGGACAAGGGACTACCTTCATTAAGGTAAGGCCAGGTGCCTAGGAATTTAAAACAAGAGAATGAGAATTAGAGCAAAGGAAAGGGAAATTTGGTCACTCAGGTGGTCACCTACTAAAGTTATCCAGAGCATCCTAAAGGAAAATATCAGGGGTGGGGTAGCCTGGTTTATTATCTGATTGTCTTAATAGTAACCGTATCATGCAACTGGCAATATGTTTGTTTAGGATGGACGTCTTTGTAATGCTTGTCTTGGCAATCTGAAGCTTAATTTTAGGCACTTACATTTGAATGAATCATGTGTTTGTTTGTTTGTTTGTTTTTCTTTGTCAGTGTAGATAAGGGTTTGTTAGTTTCATTGATATTTCAAGAACCAACTTCTTTTCTTTTGACTATAATTTATTTACAATGGTGTGTTAGTTTTTCTCTGTACAACAAAGTGAAACATCTTTATGTATACATTCACCCCCTCCCTCTTGAGCCTCCCTCCCACCTCACCCCCTCTAGGTCACCACAGAGTGCCGAGCTGAGTTCCCTGTGCTATATAGTGGCTTCCCACTACCACTAGATGTCTATTATTATTTTACACATAGTAGTGTATATATGTCATTGCTACTCTTTCAATTCATCCAACCCTCCTCTTTCCCTTCTGTGTCCACAAGTCCATTCTCTATATCTGTATCTCTATTCCTGCTGTACAAATAAGTTCATCAGTACCATTTTTCCAGATTCTAAATATATCCGTTGATATATGATATTTGTTTTTCTCTTTCTGAGTTACTTTACTTGATATGACAGACTATGGGTGCATCCACATCACTACAAATGACCCAATTTCATTGCTTTTCATGGGTGATATTCCCATTGTTTATTCCATTGTTTAATAGTAAAAGCGTAATATTCCATTGTTTATAAGTACTAAGTCTTCTTTATCCATTCATCTCTTGATGAACATTTAGGTTGTTTCCATATCCTGACAATTGTAAATAGTGCTGTAACAAACATTGGAGTACATGCATCTTTTTGAATTATGGTTTTATCAGGGTATATGCCCACTATCGGGATTTCTGAATCATACAGTAGTTCTACTTTTAGCCTTCTGAGGAACCTCTATAATGTTATCCACAGTGGCTGTATCAATTACATTCCCACCAACAGTGCAAAAGGGCTCTTTATTCCACACCATCTGTAGCATTTTCAAAGAATCAACTTTTGGTTTTCTATTAATTAGTTCTTTGAGAGAGGAGTTCAAAATTGTATTTCCTGATTTTTATCCCAGCTCCACCTTCTCAAAGGGAAGATATATTTTTATCTTTATTTTTATCTTTATAGGAAGTGTTATGGCATCAGTATATGATGATTATTTCTTATTTGCAAGACTCATTTCATTGCAATGAAGGCACTTTGGTATGATGGAGATGATGGAGATTATCACCTCTTCTTATCTTTCTTTGTCTGCTTCTAGGACCCCAGTTGCTGCAAGAAGTATTATAAGTATGGTTTTATTATTAAGTAAATTTTATTATTAAGTAAATAATTTATTATTACTTATTAATATTATAAGTATTATAAGTGTGGAGGTTTCTGTTTTTCTTTGCCCTAGGACTCCTGAATTCACAAGATATACAATTTCCTATCACTCATCCCATGTTCCACCCCATTTCTCTGCTCATATTTGGCTAACTGCCTACTCTAACATTCTCCTTCAAGGAGTCTGGGCCCTTAAATTTTTTATAGTCTATATTCTGTGGATGCTTCAACCTGAGCAGGGACATTGCCCCTGGGGTTTCCAGATCCCCTTGATATCTGTTTGAGATAGAGATCTCAGGATTGTTTACAGTCCAGGGTTTTAAGTTTGGGAGGAGTATGCAGCCTTGCCCAATGGATATAAATAGTCTTCATCTTCAGGTGAGATGAACTGAAATCCTTGTTGGAACACCATTTGAAGTTGGAGTTGCATTCTAGATGATAGAAATTTAACTAGGCAATTAAAAATACGAAGACCAAATAGAAAACAAATAATAAATATAGTGGCTAATAGACCTAGACTTCACACCTACCCACCACCATCTAGTCCAACCTACCTTGGCCAATCTGGGTATAGCAACCCTGATAAATGGTGACACCAAGGGCCCCAGGATCCTCTGACCTGTGTCCTATCCTGGCATCAACAGTACCCAGGATGAGTGACATTCTTCAAATCTCCTCTATAGATTTTATTACCAATGATTAATCTCTGTGTTCTGAGGAGCATTCCCCTGTAATGGACATCTTCATAGTTCCAGGACCTATTTAGGTCTCATTTCCATTTCTCTAAAAATATGGTGAGTATCTGAAAAGAGGCTCTGGTCACTAAGGGAATTTTTGTGTGAAGTTGTGTTAAAACTCACTATTATCCAAAAACATTTCAATTTACTTTAGTTCAGTTCAGTTGCTCAGTCGTGTCCAACTCTTTGCAACCCCATGAATCGCAGCACGCCTCTTTGTCCATCACCAATGCCTGGAGTTCACGCAGACTCACGTCCATCGAGTCAGTGATGCCATCCGGCCATCTCATCCTCTGTCGTCCCCTTCTCCTCCTGCCCCCAATCCCTCCCAGCATCAGAGTCTTTTCCAATGAGTCAACTCTTCGCATGAGGTGGCCAAAGTACTGCAGTTTCAGCTTTAGCACCATTCCTTCCAAAGATATCCCAGGGCTGATCTCCTTCAGAATGGACTGGTTGGATCTCCTTGCAGTCCAAGGGACTCTCAAGAGTCTTCTCCCACACCACAGTTCAAAAGCATCAATTCTTCAGCGCTCAGCCTTCTTCACAATCCAACTCTCACATCCATACATGACCACAGGAAAAACCATAGCCTTGACTAGACGGACCTTTGTTGGCAAAGTAATGTCTCCGCTTTTCAATATGCTATCTAGGTTGGTCATAACTTTCCTTCCAAGGAGTAAGCATCTTTTAATTTCATGGCTGCAGTCACCATCTGCAGTGATTTTGGAGCCCCCCAAAATAAAGTCTGACGCTGTTTCCACCGTTTCCCCATCTATTTCCCATGAAGTGATGGGACCAGATGCTACGATCTTCATTTTCTGAATGTTGAGCGTTAAGCCAACTTTTTCACTCTCCTCTTTCACTTTCATCAAGAGGCTTTTTAGTTCCTCTTCACTTTCTATCATATGGGTGGTGTCATCTGCATATCTGAGGTTATTGATATTTCTCCCAGCAATCTTGATTTCAGCTTGTGCTTCCTCCAGCCCAGCATTTCTCACGATGTACTCTGCATATAAGTTAAATAAGCAGGGTGACATATACAGCCTTGACGTACTCCTTTTTCTATTTGGAACCAGTCTGTTGTTCCATGTCCAGTTCTAACTGTTGCTTTCTGACCTGCATACAAATTTTTCAAGAGGCAGATCAGGTGGTCTGGTATTTGCATCTCTTTCACAATTTTCCACAGTTTATTGTGATGCACAGCGTCAAAGGCTTTGGGATAGTCAATAAAGCAGAAATAGATGTTTTTCTGGAACTCTCTTGCTTTTTCCATGATCCAGCGATGTTGGCAATTTGATCTCTGGTTCCTCTGACTTTTCTAAAACCAGCTTGAACTTCAGGAAGTTCACTGTTCACATATTGCTGAAGCCTGGCTTGGAGAATTTTGAGCATTACTTTTCTAGCGTGTGAGATGAGTGCAATTGTGTGGTAGTTTGAGCGTTCTTTGGCATTGCCTTTCTTTGGGATTGGAATGAAAACTGACCATTTCCAGTCCTGTGGCCACTGCTGAGTTTTCCAAATTTGCTGGCTTATTGAATGCAGCACTTTCACAGCATCATCTTTCAGGATTTGAAATCGCTCACCTGGAATCCCATCACCTCCACTAGCTTTGTTCGTAGTTGTAGATTACTGTCTATACAAGAAGTTTATGTTTCCACAAAGTTGAACCTGATAGCAGTTAATCGACTGGCAAATAAAGCAAACCAAGGACAAAGATCCGATGATTTGAGACCCTAGATATCTGTGAGAGTGGCTGAAAGCTTTTCCTGACATGATGTCATACACATATACAACAATGAGCTGTGCATGATCTAGTGGCAAGGTTGGAAGATGTTTGACAAATTCCTTTCCACTATTTCCAGCAGAGTAAGACAAGAAAGTATGAGTGAGACAGGGTTGCAGAAATTAGACAAGGATAGTCAGACACAGGTGGATCAATAATAAGTCTGTAAGTGTAGCCACAGGGGAGGTGGTGGTATGCTTTAAACTGTGTGCCTAGAGGTGGTGAGTGGAAGTTGTCTTGAAGTGAAGAAACAGACCAAGCATCTAGCTAGTCTGGTCCATGACCCACTTACCCATCATATGGGAGTCTTCTAGGGGAAAGTATCTAGTGGCTTTTATGTGTAAATATGTCCAAAAGATGAACAAAGAAAGCAAGAGAGAGAAAAAGGGAGTAGTGGCAGGAAGTCAAGCAACAGCTCTCAAGTACAAGCTAGGTGAGAGCCTGAGGATTACTGGAATTCTCTTGGTTGGCTCACCAATTATATTACTGGAGAGTAGGTTCTTTTCTCATTTCAGAAAGTATTCAGAAATGAGACACAGAGGACAAGAAAAAAAAGTATTTGACAGTATTTTCTCAGGAGGGAGATTTGACAGGCTCAGGTGAGCAGTTGCTCTGAGTTCCTCTTGGCAATCTGGTTATGTGGAGTGTGAACATGATTGGCAGAATAGTCATTGAGGAAGGAGGGGTTTGAGGTCATATGCCCTGGTTTTCATCCTAGATTCAGCTTCCTGAAAGGAGGAGGGATGTTTTCACTTTATTGGAAGCGTCATGGCATTGGTGCATGGTGGGTACTTCTATTTTGCAAGGCTAATTTTATTGTAATGAGGGCATAATGAGAAAGATGTTACATTTGAACACTGGAGAATCCTCCTTTTTCTTTTTTCTTTTTTTTTTTTATCTGCCTCAGGACCCCTATTGCTACAAGATACATGGTATGTATTATTTCCTGTCACCCTAGAGGCTTATGCTTTTTAGTGTCTGACCAAGGACCTTTGTTATTCACAAAATGTGTATTTTCCTGCTACCTGGTCTGTGTCCTCTTCTTTGCTCATCTCTAGCTATCACCCTGTTCTAACAATATGATCATCTCGTTAAAGGTAAGCATTCACACATTCACCACCATCACAAGCACTACCACAATAAAACATTAAAACTATATATACATTCATGAAAAACCAACTATAACAATTAATTTATAGAAGATAACTTATTGAATCTCATGAAGGAATTCTAAATCATCCTCTGGGCTTCCCTGGTGGATCAGTGGTAAAGAATCCACCTTCAAATGCAAGAGACTTTTGTAGAATCCCTGGGTTGGGAATATACACTGGAGAAAAAAATGACAACCTACTATAGTATTCCTGCCTGGGGAATCCCACTGGGCAGACAGCCCTGGCAGGCTACATTCCATGAGATTGCAAAAGAGCCAGAAATGCTGGACTGGAAGAAGCACAAGCTGAAATCAAGATTGCCAGGAGAAATATCAATAACCTCAGATATGCAGATGACACCACCCTTATGATAGAAAGTGAAGAGGAACTAAAAAGCCTCTGGGTATTGATTTTATATCCTGCAACTTTACTATAGTCATTGATTAGTTCTAGTAATTTTCTGGTGGAGTCTTTAGGGTTTTCTATATAGAGGATCATGTCATCTGCAAATAGTGAGAGTTTTACTTCTTCTTCTCCAATTTGGATTCATTTTATTTATTTTTCTGCTCTGATTGCTGTGGCCAAAACTTCCAAAACTATTTTGAATAGTAATGGTGAAAGTGGGCACCCTTGTCTTGTTCCTGACTTTAGAGGAAATGCTTTCAATTTTTCACCATTGAGGATAATGTTTGCTGTGGGTTTGTCATATATAGCTTTTATTATGTTGAGGTATGTTCCTTCTATTCCTGCTTTCCGGAGAGTTTTTATCATAAATGGATGTTGAATTTTGTCAAAGGCTTTCTCTGCATCTATTGAGATAATCATATGGCTTTTATTTTTCAATTTGTTAATGTGGTGTATTACATTGATTGATTTGCGGATATTGAAGAATCCTTGCATCCCTGGGATAAAGCCCACTTGGTCATGGTGTATGATCTTTTTAATGTGTTGTTGGATTCTGATTACTAGAATTTTGTTAAGGATTTTTGTATCTATGTTCATCAGTGATATTGGCCTGTAGTTTTCTTTTTTTGTGGGATCTTTGTCAGGTTTTGGTATTAGGGTGATGGTGACCTCATAGAATGAGTTTGGAAGTTTGCCATCCTCTGCAATTTTCTGGAAGAGTTTGAGCAGGATAGGTGTTAGCTCTTCTCTAAATTTTTGGTAGAATTCAGCTGTGAAGCCGTGTGGACCTGGGCTTTTGTTTGCTAGAAGATTTTTGATTACATTTTCAATTTCCATGCTTGTGATGGGTCTGTTAAAATTTTCTATTTCATCCTGGTCGAGTTTTGGAAAGTTGCATTTTTCTAAGAATTTTTCCATTTCTTCCACGTTGTCCATTTTATTGGCATATAATTGTTGATAGTAGTCTCTTATGATCCTTTGTATTTCTGTGTTGTCTGTTGTGATCTCTCCATTTTCATTTCTAATTTTATTGATTTGATTTTTCTCCCTTTGTTTCTTGATAAGTCTGGCTAATGCTTGTCAATTTTATTTATCCTTTCAAAGAACCAGCTTTTGGTTTTGTTGATTTTTTCTATGGTCTCTTTTGTTTCTTTTGCATTTATTTCTGCTCTTATTTTTAAGATTTCTTTCCTTCTACTAACCCTGGGGTTCTTCATTTCTTCCTTTTCTAGTTGCTTTAGGTGTAGAGTTAGGTTATTTATTTGACTTTTTTCTTGTTTCTTGAGGTGTGCCTGTATTGCTATGAACTTTCCCCTTAGGACTGCTTTTACAGTGTCCCACAGGTTTTGGGTTGTTGTGTTTTCATTTTCATTCATTTCTATGCACATTTTGATTTCTTTTTTTATTTCTTCTGTGATTTGTTGGTTATTCAGCAGTGTGTTGTTCAGCCTCCATATATTGGATTTTTTAATAGTTTTTCTCCTGTAATTGAGATCTAATCTTACTGCATTGTGGTCAGAAAAGATGCTTGGAATGATTTCTATTTTTTTTTTTTTAATTTACTAATGTTAGCTTTATGGCCCAGGATGTGATCTATCCTGGAGAAGGTTCCATGTGCCCTTGAGAAAAAGATGAAATTCATTGTTTTGGGATGAAATGTCCTATAGATATCAATTAGGTCTAACTGGTCTATTGTATTGTTTAAAGTTTGTGTTTCCTTGTTAAATTTCTGTTTAGTTGATCTATCCATAGGTGTGAGTGGGGTATTAAAGTCTCCCACTATTATTGTGTTATTGTTAATTTCTCCTTTCATACTTGTTAGCATTTGTCTTACATACTGCGGTGCTCCCGTGTTGGGTGCATATATATTTATAATGGTTATATCTTCTTCTTGGATTGATCCTTTGATCATTATGTAGTGACCTTCTTTATCTCTTTTCACAGCCAGACACAGCTTAGTGATTGAACAACAAAAATAACAACAAATCATCCTGTAATTAACATTATTTTGAAAGGAAACAACAGAAGATAAGATGGTTGGATGGCATCATCGATTCAATGGACATGAGTTTGGGTAAATTCCAGGAATTGGTGATGGACTAGGATGCCTGTTTTGCTGTGGTCCATGGGGTTGCAAAAGACTGAATGACTGAAATGAACTGAACTGAATCATAAAATACTAAACTTTATCCCAAAGAGTCACAACAAAGCAACAGTGTCTTTCCTCATTTGTATTTGCCATTTCACTGGAGGTCCTGACCTCTACAATAGGTGATAAAAATAAGTAAAAAAGAACATAGTTGGAGAGAAAAAAGAAGAACTGTATTTAATTGTAGGTGACATGATTACATATGTAGAAATATTTTAAAAAATCTGCAAGGGTAACCTTTAGTGAATAAAATAAATAATTACTACAGGCAGGAAACAAGATCAATATATAAATTTCATTGCATATCTATATATTATCAGCAAATTAAGCCACAGACTCCACTCCTGGTGGTGCCCTTCTGTCGATTCATTTGTTTCAGCTTTGCAAGCTTACTACCACCACCGCCTCCACACCTGAATCCAATGATTGGTTTCCTGGAAGCTTCCTAGAGGGTCAAATTATCCTTCTGTAGGATCAGCAAAAATTTGGGGAAAAAATGCAATTAAAACACCATATAGAACACCAAAATTATTAGACTGTATTTATCAAAAAAATATGCTAAACCTCTAAAATAAAAATCAGAAGATATCACTGAGAGCAATTTAAAATTATGATGCTATTTTGTGAATTGAAATGCTTGTATTGATATGTCAGTATTCCTCAGATTGACCTGTAGATTCAATATGATATTAATGCTAATCAAAATATGTAAAAAAAAATCTTTTGTAGAAACTGGCAATTTGCTTATATGTGTGTGTGTGTGTGTGTGTGTGTGTGTGAAATGACAGAATTTTTTTTAAAAAAAATGATAAAAAAAGTTTGAAGAATTGTATTGTCTAATTTCAAAGTTTAATCTAAAACAAAAATAGTCATTGTGAACTTCCCTAGTGGTTCAGTGGTTAAGAACCCTCCTTGCAATGCAGGGGACGTGGGTTTGGTCCCTGGTAGAGGAAATAATCAAGGCTATGGTCTTCCCAAAGGTCACGTTTGGTTGTGAGATCTGGGCCATAAAGAAGGCAGAGTATCAAAGAATTAATGGCTTTGAACTGTGGTGCTGGAAAAGACTCCTGAAAGTCCCTTGAACAGCAAGGATATCAAACCAATCAATCTTAAGGGAAATACCCCTGAATACTCATTGGAGGGACTGATGCTGAAGCTGAAGCTCCAGTATTTTGGTCACCTGATACGAACGGCTGGTTCACTGGAAATGTACCTGATGCTATGAAAGATTGAGAACAAAAGGAAAAGAGGTCATTAAAGGATGAGATGGCTGGATGGCATCATCGATGCCATGGACATGAATTTAGGTAAACTTCAGAAGATGGTAAGAGACAGGGAGGTTTGCGTGCTGCAATCCATGGGGTCACAAAGATTCAGACATGACTGGGCAACTGAACAACAACAAAGGGGAACTAAAATCCTACATGCTGAGGAACAACTAAGCCTACACACCACAACTACTGGACCCGCACGCCCTAAATAGTGACTGTGTCTACTGTAATAAAAGATCTCCCATAGCACAATGAAGATCTTGTGTGCTTCAGTGAAGACCTGAAACATACAAATAAATAAACAAAATAAAATACAATAATCAGCATAATAAATAGATCTTCTAAAGGAATAGGACTGTTTATTAAGCACGGGCGGCTGCAACTGGTGACTAAGCATGGGCGAGAGGAGCTACGCCACGTCTGAGGTCAGGGGCAGAAGCCGGGAGGACCCCATGCATGAAGGGCAGTGGCCAAGAGGAGCTACCCCACGTCCAAGTAGCAGTGGCTGCGTGGGCACAGAAGGGCCTAGAGGAGTTATCCCACATTGAAGGTCAGGAATGGCAGTGGTGAGGAGATAGCCCTCATTCAAGGTAAGGAGCAGAGGCTGCCCTTTGTTGGAGCAGCCATGAAGAGATACCCCACTCCCAAGGTAAGAGAAACCCAAATAAGACGGTAGGTGTGGCAAGAGGGCATCAGAGGGCAGACACACTGAAACCATAATCTCAGAAAACTAGTCAATCTAGTCACACTAGGACCACAGCCTTGTCTAACTCAATGAAACTAAACCATGCCCATGGGGCAAGCCAAGACGGGTGGGTCATGGTGGAGAGATCTGACAGAATGTGGTCCACTGGAGAAGGGAATGGCAAACCACTTCAGTATTCTTGCCTTGAGAACCTCATGAACAGTATGAAAAGGCAAAATGATAGGATACTGAAAGAGGAACTCCCCAGGTCAGTAGGTGCCCAACATGCTACTGGAGATCAGTGGAGAAATAACTCCAGAAAGAATGAAGGGATGGAGCCAAAGCAAAAACAATACCCAGCTGTGGATGTGACTGGTGATAGAAGCAAGGTCCGATGCTATAAAGAACAATACTGCATAGGAACCTGGAATGTCAGGTCCATGAATCAAGGCAAATTGGAAGTGGTCAAACAAGAGATGGCAAGAGTGAATGTCGACATTCTAGGAATCAGCGAACTGAAATGGACTGGAATGGGTGAATTTAACTCAGATGACCATTATATATACTACTGCAAGCAGTAATCCCTTAGAAGAAATGGAGTACCCATCATGGTCAACAAAAGAGTCCGAAATGCAGTACTTGGATGCAATCTCAAAAATGACAGAATGATCTCAGTTCATTTCTAAGGCAAACCATTCAATATCAGAGTAATCCAAGTCTATGCCCCAACCAGTAATGCTGAAGAAGCTGAAGTTGAACGGTTCTATGAAGACCCACAAGACCTTTTAGAATCAACATCCAAAAAAGATGTCCTTTTCATTACAGGGGACTGGAATGCAAAAGTAGGAAGTCAAGAAACAGCTGGAGTAACAGGCAATTTTGTTCTTGGAATACAGAATGAAGCAGGAAAAAGACTAATAGAGTTTTGCCAAGAAAATGCACTGGTCATAGCAAACACCCTCTTCCAACAACGCAAGAGAAGACTCTACACATGGACAGCACCAGATGGTCAACACCGAAATCAGATTGATTATATATTTTGCAGCCAAAGATGGAGAAGCTCTATACAGTCAGCAAAAACAAGACCAGGAGCTGACTGTGGCTCAGATCACGGACTCCTTATTACAAAATTCAGACTGAAATTGAAGAAGGTAGGAAACACCACTAGACCATTCAGGTATGACCTAAATTAAATCCCTTATGATTATACAGTGGAAGTGAGAAATAGATTTAAGGGACTAGATCTGATAGATACAGTGCCTGATGAACTATGGACTGAGGTTTGTGACATTGTACAGGAGACAGTGATCAAGACCATCCCCGTAGAAAAGAAATGCAAAAAAGCAAAATGGCTGTCTGGGGAGGCCTTACAAATAGCTGTGAAAAAAAGAGAAACAAAAAGAAAAGGAGAAAAGGAAAGATATAAACCTCTGAATGCAGAGCTCCAAAGAATAGCAAGAGGACATAAGAAAGCCTTCCTCAGTGATCAATGCAAAGAAATATAGGAAAACAACAGAATGGAAAAGACTAGAGATCTTTTCAAGAAAATTAGAGATACCAAGGGAACATTTCATGCAAAGATGGGCTCGATAAAGGACAGAAATGGTATGGGCCTAACAGAAGCAGAATATATTAAGAAGAGGTGGCAAGAATACACAGAAGAACTGTTCAAAAAAGATCTTCACAACCAAGATAATCACGATAGTGTGATCACTTATCTAGAGCCAGACATCATGGAATGTGAAGTCAAGTGGGGCATCACTTAGAACAAAGCTAGTGGAGGTGATGGGATTCCAGTTGGGCTATTTCAAATTCTGAAAGATGATGCTGTGAAAGAGCTGCACTCAATATGCCAGCAAATTTGGAAAACTCAGCATGGCCACAGGACTGGAAAAGGTCAGTTTTCATTCCAATCCCAAAAAAAGACAATGCCAAAGAATGCTCAGACTACCACACAATTGCACTCATCTCCCCTGCTAGTAAAGTAATGCTCAAAATTCTCCAAGCCAGGATTCAGCAATACATGAACTGTGAACTTCCAGTTGTTCAACTGGTTTTAGAAAAGGCAGAGGAACCAGAGATCAAAGTGCCAACATCCATTGGATCATGGAAAAAGCAAGAGAGTTCCAGAAAAATATCTATTTCTGTTTTATTGACTATGCCAAAGCCTTTGACTGTGTGTATCACAATAAACTGTGGAAAATTCTGAAAAAGATGGGAATACAAGACCACCTGACCTGCCTCTTGAGAAATCTGTATGCAGGTCAGGAAGCAACAGTTCCAACTGGACTTGGAACAACACACAGGTTCCCAATAGGAAAAGGAGTATGTCAAGGCTGTATATGTCACCCTGCTTATTTAACTTATATACAGAATAAATCATGAGAAACGCTGGAATGGAAAAAACACAAGCTGGAATCAAGATTGCCGGGAGAAATATCAATAACCTCAGATATTTAGATGACACCACTCTTATGGCAGAAAGTGAAGAGGAACTAAAATGCCTCTTGATGAAAGTGACAGAGGAGAGTGAAAAAATTGGCTTAAAGCTCAACATTCAGAAAACGAAGATCATGGCATCCTGTCCCATCACTTCATGGGAAATAGATGGGGAAACAGTGGAAACAGTGTCTGACTTTATTTTTGGGGGCTCCAAAATCACTGCAGATGGTGACTGCAGCCATGAAATTAAAAAACGCTTACTCCTTGGAAAGAAAGTTATAACCAACCTAGATAACATATTCAAAAGCAAAGACATAACTTTGCCAACAAAGGTTCGTCTAGTCAAGGCTATGGTTTTTCCTGTGGTCATGTATGGATGTGAGTTTGGACTGTGAAGAAGACTGAGTGCTGAAGAATGACTCTTTTTGAACTGTGGTGTTGGAGAAGACTCTTGAGAGTATCTTGAACTGCAAGGAGATCTAACCAGTCCATTCTGAAAGAGATCAGCCCTGGGATTTCTTTGGAAGGAGTGATGCTAAAGCTGAAACTCCAGTTCTTTGGCCACCTCATGTGAAACGTTGACTCATTGGAAAAAACTCTGATGCTGGCAGGGATTTGGGACAGGAGGAGAAGGGGATGACATAGGATGAGATGGCTTGATGGCATCTTTGACTCAATGGACGTCAGTCTGAATGATCTCCGGGAGTTGGTGATGGGCAGGGAGGCCTGGCGTGCCTCAATTCATGGGGTCGCAATGAGTTGGACACGAGTGAAAGACTGAAGTGAACTGAACTTAACTGTTACTACTGTGGTCATATTCAGTAAATAAAATTCCCTTTGATTGTAGGTTTTTTTTTTTTTTTTTTTTTTCTTTTGTACAATAGAACAATAGAATGGGCAAAAGAAGAGATCTCTTCCAGAAAATTGGAGATACCAAAGGAATCTTTCACTCAAATATGGGCATAATTAAGGACATAGAATGTATGGATTTAATAGAAGCAGATGATATTAAGAAGAGGTGGCAAGAATACACAGAGGATGTATACAAAAGTGTTCTTAATGACCCAGATAACCATGGTGTTGTGATCACTCAACTAGAGCAGACATACTGGAGTACAAAGTCAAATGGGCATTAGGAAACATCACTACAAACAACGCTAGTGGAAGTAATGGATTTCCACGTTAACAACTAATGCTGTTAAAATGCTGCCCTCAATATGCCAGCAAAGTTGGATAACTCAGCAGTGGCCCCAGAACTGGAAAAGGTCTGTTTTCATTCCAATTTCAAAGAAATGCTATGCCAAAAAATATTCAAACTACCACACAACTACACTCATTTCACATGCTAGCAAACTAATGCTGATAATTCTCCAAGCATTGCTTCAACACAATGTGAAATGAGAAATTCCAGATGTTCAAGCTGGATTTTGAAAAGGTAGAGGAATCAGAAATCAAAATGTCAGCATCCATTTGATCATATAAAAGCAATAAAATTCCAGGAATAAAAAAAATACTTCTGCTTTATTGACTGTGCAAAAGCCATTGATTGTGTGGATCACAACAAACTGTGGAAAATTCTGAAAGAGATGGGAATATGAGAACACCTTACCTGCCTCCTGAGAAATCTGTATGCAGTTCAAGAAGCAACAGTTATAACCCAACATGAAACAATGAAATGTTTCCAAATTGGAAAAGGAGTACATCGAAGCTGTATATTGTAACCCTGCTTATTTAACTTATATGTATACTACATCATGAAAAAGGCCAGTCTGGATGAAGCACAAGCTGGAATCAATATTGCTGGGAAAAATATAAATAATCTTAGATATGTAGATGACACCACCCTAATGGCAAAAAGCAAAAGGGAACTAAAGGGCCTTTTGATGAAAGTGAAAGAGGAGAGAAAAAATGTTGGCTTAAAACTCAACGTTCAGAAAACTAAGATCATGGCATCCAGGCCCATCATTTCATGGCAAATAGATGGGGAAACAATGGAAACACAGAGTGACTTTATTTTGTTGGACTCCAAAATCCTGTAGATGATGCCTGCAGCCATGAAATTAAAAAAGCCAAAAAACAAAAACTTGCTCCTTGGAAGAAAAGTTATGACCAACCTAGACAGCATTTTAAAAAACAGAGACAGTACTTTGACAACAAAGACCCATCTCTTAAAAGCTATGGCTTTTCCAGTAATCATGTGAGAGCTGGACCATAAAGAAAGCTGAGCACCAAAGAATTGACGCTTTTGAACTACGGTGTTGAATAAGACTCTTGAGAGTCCCTTGGACTGCAAGGAGGTAAGATCAGTCAAACCTAAAGGAAATCAGTCCTGAATATTCATTTGACAGAACTGATGCTGAAGTTGAAGCTCCAATACTTTGGCCACCTGATGTGAAGAACTGACTCATTAGAACAGATCTTGATGATGGGGATGATTGAAGGCAGAAGGAGAAGGGGACAACAGAAGATGGGGTGATTGCATGGCATCACTGGGTCAATGGACATGAGTTTGAGCAACCCCGGGAGCTGGTGATGGACAGGGAAGCCTGGCGTGCTGCAGTCCAGGGGGTTGCAAAGAGTCAGATATGACTGAGCAACTGAAGTGAAGTGATGCTTTTTATCACTGGATGAAGCTATTTGATTTTTAGGCTTTAGTCATTGATAAAATTTAGTGTAGATATGTCAAGTCGTTTAGGAAGGATCACAGCTTTGAATGTGCAGTTTTCAGAAATGTCTTTTAAAACAAATTGGTAATGACTTAGCAAAGCAACTCAGTCACAAGTGATATTTTGGTCCTAAAATCTTAGATGATATTGTGTGTAAAAGTCACCTGTACAAGGAAGCTGAGGACATAAATACCCTGCTTTGTCAGTCAGATGACATTTACACATTTGATACTCAAACACTGAATAATCATCTAAGATGTGTGTTTTTTCTTGTAGATTTTTATGTTATTTTATTTTGGTATTGCATTTCATAGGATAGAAGAGCCTAAGAGCATAGATTGTGGAATCAGACTACCGGCATTGAAAACCTGGTTCTAGGAAGAAATAGAAAATCTTAACAGACCCATCACAAGCACGGAAATTGAAACTGTAATCAAAAATCTTCCAGCAAACAAAAGCCCAGGTCCACATGGCTTCACAGCTAAATTCTACCAAAAATTTAGAGAAGAGCTAACACCTATCCTGCTCAAACTCTTCCAGAAAATTACAAAGGAAGGTAAACTTCCAAACTCATTCTATGAGGCTACCATCACCCTAATACCAAAACCTGACAAATATGCAACAAAAAAAGAAAACTACAGGCCAATATCACTGATGAACATAGATACAAAAATCCTTAACAAAATTCTGTCAATCAGAGCCCAACAAAACATTAAAAAGATTATACACCATGACCAAGTGGGTTTTATCCCAGGGATGCAAGAATTCTTCAATATCCGCAAATCAATGTAATACACCACCTTAACAAATTGAAAAATAAAAGCCATATGATTATCTCAATAGATGCAGAGAAAGCCTTTGACAAAATTCAACATCCATTTATGATCAAAACTCTCCAGAAAGCAGGAATAGAAGGAACATACCTCAACATAATAAAAGCTATATATGATAAACCCAGAGCAAACATTATCCTCAATGGTGAAGAATTGAAAGCATTTCCTCTAAAGTCAGGAACAAGACAAGGGTGCCCACTTTAACCACTACTATTCAACATAGTTTTGGAAGTTTTGGCCACAACAGTCAGAGCAGAAAAAGAAATAAAAGGAATCCAAATTGGAAAAGAAGAAGTAAAACTCTCACTGCAGATGACATGATCCTCTACACAGAAAACCCTAAAGACTCCACCAGAAAATTACTAGAACTAATCAATGACTATAGTAAAGTTACAGGATATAAAATCAACACACAGAAATCCCTTGCATTCCTATACACTAATAATGAGAAAATATTAAAATAAATTAAGGGAATCATTCCATTCACCATGGCAATGAAAAGAATAAAATACTTAGGAATATATCTACTTAAAGAAACTAAAGACTTATATAGAGAAAACTATAAAACACTGGTGAAAGAAATCAAAGAGGACACTAATAGATGGAGAAATATACCATGTTCACAGATTGGAAGAATCAATATAGTGAAAATGAGTATACTACCCAAAGCAATTTATAGATTCAATGCAATCCCTATCAAGCTACCAATGGCATTCTTCACAGAGCTAGAACAAATAATTTCACAATTTATATGGAAATACAAAAAACCTCAAATAGCCAAAGCAATCTTGAGAAAGAAGACTGGAACTGGAGGAATCAACCTGCCTGACTTCAGGCTCTACTACAAAGCCACAGTCATCAAGACAGTATGGTATTGGCACAAAGACATAAATATAGATCAATGGAACGAACTAGAAAGCCCAGAAATAAATCCACGCACGTATGGACACCTTATTTTTGACAAAGGAGGCAAGAATATACAATGGAGAAAAGACAATCTCTTTAACAAGTGGTGCTGGGAAAACTGGTCAACCACTTGTAAAAGAATGAAACTAGAACACTTTCTAACACCATACACAAAAATAAACTCAAAAAGGATTAAAGATCTAAACGTAAGACCAGAAACTATAAAACTCCTAAAGGAGAACATAGACAAAACACTCTCTGACATACATCACAGCAGGATCCTCTATGACCCACCTCCCAGAATACCTGAAATAAAAATAAAGAAATGGGACCTAATTAAAATTAAAAGCTTCTGCACAACAAAGGAAACTATAAGCAAGGTGAAAAGACAGCCTTCAGAATGGGAGAAAATAATAGCAAATGAAGCAACTGACAAAGAACTAAGCTCAAAAATATACAAACAACTCCCACAGCTCAATTCCAGAAAAATAAATGACCCAATCAAAAAATGGGCTGAAGAACTAAATAGACTTTTCTCCAAAAAAGACATACAGATGGCTAACACACAAATGAAAAGATGCTCGACATCACTCATTATCAGAGAAATGCAAATCAAAACCACAATGAGGTACCATTTCACGCCAGTCAGAATGGCTACGATCCAAATGTCTACAAGCAATAAATGCTGGAGAGGGTGTGGAGAAAAGGGAACCATCTTACACTGTTGGTGGGAATGCAAACTAGTACAGCCACTACAGAGAACAGTGTGGAGATTCTTTAAAAAAAAACTGAAAATAGAACTGCCTTATGACCCAGCAATCCCACTGCTGGGCATACACACTGAGGAAACCAGAATTGAAAGAGACATGTGTACCCCAATATTCATTGCATAACTGTTTATAATAGTCAGGACATGGAAGCAACCTAGATATCCATCAGCAGACGAATGGATAAGAAAGCTGTGGTACATATACACAATGGAGTACTACTCAGCTATTAAAAAGAATACATTTGAATCAGTTCTAATGAGGTGGATGAAACTGGAGCCTATTATACAGAGTGAAGTAAGCCAGAAAGAAAAACACCAATACAGTATACTAACGCATATATATGGAATTTAGAAAGATGGTAATGATAACCATGTATGCAAGACAGCAAAAGAGACACTGATGTATAGAACAGTCTTTTGGACTCTGTGGGAGAGGGAGAGGGTGGTATGATTTGAGAGAATGGCATTTAAACATGTATAATATCATATAAGAAACTAATTGCCAATCCAGGTTCGATGCAGAATAGAGGATGCTTGGAGCTGGTACACTGGGATGACCCAGAGGGATTGTATGGAGAGGGAGGTGGGAGGGGGGTTCAGGATGGGGAACACGTGTACACCATGGCAGATTCATGTTGATGTATGGCAAAACCAATACAATATTGTAATGCAATTAGCCTCCAATTAAATAAATAAATTTAAATTTAAAAAAATAAAAAAAGAAAACCTGGTTCTAATTCAAGTTAGGTTTGTTTCTGTTTCTAATGCAAATGGATCTCATATGTGTCACAAAAATTATCTCAAAATGGACTGTAGAGCTAAACATATCAATAAAGTGCAAAACTACAAGACTTCTAGAAAACAGTGTAAGAGAAAAACCATGATGGCCTTGGATACTGCAATGATTTTCTAGTTACAACAGCAAAGCCATGATAAAAGTAAAAAATAATATGTTATATTTCATTACAGTTAAAAACTTCTTTAAATTAAATACAGTGTCAAGAGAATGATAACACAAGCCCCATATTAGGAAAAAATGTATTTGCAAAAAATCTAATAAAAAATATTATCTAGAATATAGAAGAACTCTTAAATAAGAGTTCAAGGAGAAACAGACAACCTTAAAATATGAGCCAAAAATCCTAACAGACACCTCATCAAAGAAAATCTGTAAATGGAAAATAAGAGTTGAACATCCAACTATTCTCATTTTACAATTAAGGGAAAAGTGTCCTAGAAAGTTTCAGCAATTTACCTGTAGTTACATCATAACTATATTGTAGCAAAACTGGATCCAAAATACAAGGCCCTTACTTCCCCAGATATGCATGTCCAACATTAGACCAAAATTATCACTTCTGTCAAATGATGCAGTGACAAGGTTTTGCCCTATTAATTGTTAACCTTAAGTAACAAGGGATTGAGATTTTATTGAGGAAATTAGTTTCTGTCATCTTTCATAATTAATAAAAAAAAGGAGTCTGATTTCTCATTCCATGTTTAACTAATTATGGACACTTGAGCAAGATTATTCACCTCTTCAAACCTGCTTAGTCATTTGTAAACTGGAGAAAATAGTATATTAAACATTTCTTGAAATTTTACCTGGTATTTAACACAACTGTATTATATCAATAATTTTAAAGAACTGCATATTTTGCTACTTTATAATGATAATTAATTATTGCTTTTATAACCTTATATGACTGCATATTGTTACAAAAACTAATATTTTTCTTTCACCAGTGTAAAATTCAAAGAAAGGCAGCATCATGTTTTGTTGTTTATTTATTTATTCATTCAACAAATATCTTTGTAACATATATTATTAGCCAGAGTCTGCCAAAGGTACTGATACTCAGATCAGATCAGATCAGTCGCTCAGTTGTGTCCGACTCTTTGCGATCCCATGAATCACAGCACGCCAGGCCTCCCTGTCCATCACCAACACCTAGAGTTCACTCAGACTCACGTCCATCAATCAGTGATGCCATCCAGCCATCTCATCCTCTGTTGTCCCCTTCTCCTCCTGTCCCCAATCCCTCCCAGCATCAGAGTCTTTTCCAATGAGTCCACTCTTCACATGAGGTGGCCAAAGTACTGGAGTTTCAGCTTTAGCATCATTCCTTCCAAAGAAATCCCAGGGCTGATCTCCTTCAGGATGGACTGGTTGGATCTCTTTGCAGTCCAAGGGACCCTCAAGAGTCTTCTCCAATACCACAGTTCAAAAGCATCAATTCTTCAGCACTCAGTCTTCTTCACAGTCCAACTCTCACATCCATACATGACCACAGGAAAAACCATAGCCTTGACTAGACGAACCTTTGTTGGCAAAGTAATGTCTCTGCTTTTCAATATGCTATCTAGGTTGGGCATAACTTTCCTTCCAAGGAGTAAGCATCTTTTAATTTCATGATACTAGCAATGAGAAAATAAAAGTAGGTGGCTTTATTCTTGTCTTTATAGATTTGAAATGTCTTTCTCTTCCTCTGGACACTCATCTCTGTTTTTCCTAAATTCCATACTTCAGAGACAGAAAGAAATACTTGAAGGCTCTAGTAACCACTCCTATTATATATTATTCCCTCTAATGATAACACAGATAATGGGGCTGGCATGTTTTCTTATAGGTAATTCGGGAAGAAAAGAGCCCATTCTCCTAGAGTAACATTTAAGCTTGTACTTCCATTGGATAATATTGAAAATACTTCCATATTTACTCACTCAGTTCTTTATCCACATTTTCTGTAATATGCTCAATAATGCTAGGAGAACCAGAGGTGATGGCAGGCCAACTTCAGTCACATCTTGAGAATGGATTTATTTTCCTTAAAATGATTGACTCATGTAATATTTGAATAACCAAAAAAAAAAAAAAAAAAAAAACCACACATTCTTCTCTTCCAGGGTGAGTTTCCCCTTTCATTTCTGAGTCTTTCCCTAAAAGCACAACCAATCTGGGGCTATTTCAATCCATCAGTCATGGTCAGCATAAATTAATATTGCTATAAATAAAATCAACTGAAACTTTAGTGTCTTAAATTATCATTTTGTTATTTTAAGATTATGTTGGATTTAAATTTAGGCAAGGCTCAACTAGAATCTTCTGTTCTCAGCTCTGTCCCCTCATAGTCTTCAGTCAGCAGCAAAACAGTAATTTTCTCCTTATTTAGATACTCTGGCTAATGTCTGGGATGAAGAAAATTACTGAGCTATGTATCTTTAATCTACCAGTAGGTCAGCCTGAGCTTCTGTGAGTGTTATCTAAGAAGGTTTTCAAAATCCACAGTGGAAGAAGTCAAGGTATTTGAGGCTTTGATTTGGAAGTGGCCTAAAGGTCACATCCACATAAATTTATTGATCAAAGTGAATCAGAAGGCCCCAGATCATCATCTTTTGATGATGAAAGGAGCTACAAAGCTATGTTGAAATTATATGTCAGCTACCCAGAACCAGACATTCTGGTGTGTGAAGTCAAGTGGGCCTTAGGAGGTGAAAGTTAAAGTGAAAGTTTCTCAGTTGTGTCCAGCTCTTTGCAACCCCATGGACTATACAGCCCTGAATCCTCCAGGCCAGAATACTGGAGTGGATAGCTTTTCCCTTCTCCAGGGGATCTTCCCAACCCAGGGCTCAAACTCAGGTCTCCTGCATTGCAAGCAATTTTTTACCAGCTGAGCTACCAGGAAAGCCCAAGAATACTGGAGTGGATAGCCTATTCCTTTTCCAGCAGATCTTCCCAACCCAGGAATTGAACTGGGGTCACCTGCTTTGCAGTAAGATTCTTTACAAACTGACTTATCAGGGAAGCTGGCTTTAGGACTTCCTGGTGGCTCAGACAGCAAAGCGTCTGCCTATAGTGTGGGAGACCTGGGTTCAATCCCTGGGTCGGGAAGATCCTCTGGAGAAGGAAATGGCAACCCACTCCAGTATTCTTGCCTGGAAAATCTCATGGACGGAAAAGCCTGGTGGGCTACAGTCCGTGGGGTCACAAAGAGTCAGACACGACTGAGTGACTTCACTTTCACTTTCACTGTTAATAAAACTAGTGGATGCAATGGAATTCCAATAGAGCTAATCAAAACATAAATAATGATGCCATCAGGTGTTGCATTCAATATGTCAGCAAATCTGGAAGACCCGGCAGTGGCTACAAGGTGGGAAAAGGTCTATTTTCAGCCCAATTTCCAAAAAGGTAGTACTAAAGAATGTTCTAATCATCGGACAATTGCACTCAGCTCCCATGCCAGTAAGGTCATGCTTAAAATCTTGCATGCTAGGCTTCAGCATTATGAATATCAAGAGCCGCCAGATGTCCAATTTGGGTTTAGAAAAGGCAGAAGAAGCAGAGATCAAATTGCCAACATTCCTGGATCATAGAGAAAGCAAGGGAATGCCAGAAAAAAATTTACCTCTGTTTAATCAGCTAAGCTAAATCCTTTGACTGTGTGGATCATAACAAACTGTGAAAAGTTCTTAAAGAGATAGGAATACCAGACCATCTTACCTGGCTTCTGATAAACCTTTATGCAGATCAAGAAACAACAGTTAGAATCCTGTATAGAACAATTGATTGGTTCAGGGTTGAGACAGAAGTACCACAGGGTTGTCTGCTGTCACCCTGTTTGTTTAACATATATGCTGAGCACATCATGAGAAATTCCTGACTGGATGAGTTATAAGCTGGAATCAAAGTCAACAACCTCAGATATTTGGATGATATTGTTCTAATGGCAGACAATGAAGAGGAACTAAAGAGCCTCTAGATGACAGTGAAGAAGGGGAATGAAAGAGCTGGCTAAAGGCTAAATTTTATAAAAAACTAAAATGGCATCTGGCCCCATTACTTCATGGCAAATATAAGGTGAAAACGTAGAAACAGTGACAGATTTCCTCTTCTTGGAATCTAAAATCACTGTAGATGATGACTGCAGCCATGAAGTCAGAAGATGATTGCTTCTTGACAGAAAAGTGATGACAAACCCAGAGAGTGTGTTTAAAAACAGACATTACTCGGCCAACAAAGGTCTATATAGTCAAGGCAATGGTCATCCCAGTAGTCACAGACAGTTGCGAAAGCTGGACTATCCACAGAGCACCAAAGAATTGATGCCTTCAAACTGTGGTGCTGGAGAAAACTCTTGAAAGTCCTTTGGAAAGCAAGGAGATAAAACCAGTCAATCTTAAGAAAATCAACCCTGAATACTCATTGAAAGGACTGATTCTGAATCTAAAGTTCTAGTACTTTGGCCACTTGATGTGAAGAGCCAATTCATTGGAAAAGTCTCTAATTCTAGGAAAGATTGAGGGTAGGAGAAGAGGGTGTCAGAGGATGAGATGATTGGATGTCATCACTGATGCAATGGACATGAAGTTGGGCAAACTCCAAGAGGTGGTAAGAGAAAGGGAGGCCTGGCATGCTGAAGTCCATGAAGTCACAAACAGCGGTACATGACCGCTCATGTACTGCTTGAAAAGCAGAGACATTACTTTGCCAACAAAGGTCCATCTAGTCAAGGCTATGGTTTTTCCAGTGGTCATGTATGGATGTGAGAGTTGGACTGTGAAGAAAGCTGAGCACCAAAGAATTGATGCTTTTGAACTGTGGTGTTGGAGAAGACTCTTGAGAGTCCCTTGGACTGCAAGGAGATCCAACCAGTTCATTCTAAAGGAGATCATATGGCAAAACCAATAAACAATGTTGTAAAGTAAAACATAAAATAATAATAATAAGCTTACCCTAATAAAGCCAGCTTTACCATAAAAAGAAAGAAAGAACATGAGAATTAAAAATAAATAAATAAATAAAGGAGATCAGACCTGGGTGTTCTTTGGAAAGAATGATGCTAAAGCTGAAACTCCAGTACTTTGGCCACCTCATGTGAAGAGTTGACTCATTGGAAAAGACTGTGATGCTGAGAGGGATTGGGGGCAGGAGGAGAAGGGGATGACAGAGGATGAGATGGCTGGATCACATCACTGACTCGATGGACGTGAGTCTGAGTGAACTCCGGGAAGTTGGTGATGGACAGGGAGGCCTGGCATGCTGCAATTCATGGAGTTGGACATGACTGAGTGACTAAACTGAACTGAACTGAACTTATATCTAGAGAGGAAATGTTCAGTCATTTATACAAAATCTACAGGAGTCTTCAGTCTGCCACCATTAGTCATATTACTTCTATATGCAAAATACTCTCGGCTACACTGAGGAGCCTGAAAGTTTCAAGTAAGGTTACCATAATGCTTAAAGTCCTGGATTATGGTAACTGGTTTCCTCAGTATGAAATCTACAGGTTTCCAGTAGACTCTTCAACTGGTTTCCAGTTGAGGAAAACCTAAAATGCAGGTTGTCTTAATTCATAGATTTTTGAACTAAAAAAACAAATATTCTTACCCCTAAAGATATAGCATAACCATAATAAATACTTCCACTCAAAACAGGGAGAATGGAAGGCACATAATAATTGTTCCAAGGCAGTTCTGAAAGCCTAAGAGATATATTTTTTATTTTAAATTTTATTAGTGATGGATTAACTAGATAACTAAAAGCAGATCCAAATATCAAAATGAATCTGCGACAGGTATACATGTGTTCCCCATCCTGCAAAACTAATACAATTTTGTAAAGTTTAAAAATAAAATAAAATTAAAAAAAATAAAAGCAGATCCAATTCTACAAATTTTAAATTATTTTCTTGAGAATTTCTTTCTACTTCATTTAATTCACAGAAAATTGGAAGCGAAACTGGCTCAAAGTTTCTATTAAAATTGCATTATTTGTGTAAAGAATAAGCTTGTTCAGGGAATAAGGCTCAGATCCTGGCTCCTCATTCACCTCAGTTCACTCACGATTGCTACTCTTTTACAAACGATGTGCTAGATCAGGATATTTATAAAACTTCAAGTAAAAGAGTCTAAAATAGTGTTAATGCAGACACAGATTTTTCATAATTTTTGAAGTATTTTCTTTATGTTTAGAGATTTGCCTTTATATAAACAATACTATTTTTATGTTCCTCATCATTTAATCACTTAAATATATCAATAGATTTTTAAATGCTTTGTTTTTTTGTTTGTTTGTGTGTTGTGTTTTGTTTTGTTTTGTTTTATCTCCAAAATATACTACTAGTTTATTCAGCTCAGTACCAGCAAACAACCCAATCAAAAAGTGGGCAAAAGACCCAAGCAGACACCTCTCCAACAAAACACACAGATGGCCAACAAACACATGAAAAGATACTTATCATTGCTGATTATTAGTAAAATGCAAATAAATACTATAATGAGTTATCAGCTCACACCAGTCAGAATCAATTCAGTTCATTTCAGTTGCTCAGAAAAGCTATGACCTACCTAGACAGGATATTATAAATGCTTTGTTTTTAAGAGGAGTTTACGGATGGGGAGGGAGGTGGGAGGGGGGTTCAGGATGGGGAATATGTGTACACCTGTGGTGGATTCATGTTGATGTATGGAAAAAACAATACAATATTGTAAAGTAATTAGCCTCCAATTAAAATAAATAAATTTATATTAAAAAGGAATAAGCTTCCTGCCTATCCAGTGCCTCTGAAAGTCCATACCCTCCCGCATTATAAGAATTATTCACCAGATTGTATAATTTTCACTGATAATATACCTGCATTGATGCATCATAATTATCCAAAGTATATGTTTATGATGTATCAATGTAGGTCTATTTTCACGAAAATGATATACAATCTAGTGAGTGATTTTTAAAATTAATTAATTTTAATTGGAGGTTAATCACTTTACAATATTGTGGTGGTTTTGCCATATCTACATGAATCAGCCACGGGTGTACATGTGTCCCCCCATTCCTGAACTCCCCTTTCTCCTCCTTCCCTACCCCACCCCTCTGGGTTGTCCCAGAGCACCGGCTTTGAGCGCCCTGCTTCATGCATTGAACTTGCACTGGTCATCTATTTTACATATGATAATATACATGTTTCAAAGCTATTCTCTCAAATCATCCCACCCTCACCTTCTCCCACAGAGACCAAAGGTCTGTTCTTTACATCTGTGTCTCTTTTGCAGTCTTGCATATAGGGTCCTCATTACCATCGTTCTAAATTTCATATATGTGCATTAATATATTGTACCGGTGTTTCTCTTTCTGACTAAATTCACTCTGTACAATAGGCTCCAGTTTCATCCATCTCATTAGAACTGACTCAAATGCATTCTTTTTATAGCTGAATAATATTCCATTGTGTATATGTAAGACAACTTCCTTATACATTCGTTTGCTGATGGACATCTAGGTTGCTTCCATGACCTAGCTATTGTAAACAGTGCTGCAAAAGGGTCTCAAAGACTCAGACATGATTGAGTGACTAATAAAGACTCACAAAGAGTTGGACGTGACTGAGCGACTGAACAACAACAATCTTAGGGTTCACTCTTGTTATTTATTCCATGAGTTTGGACAAATACATACTGACATATCCATCATTACAATATCATACAGAATATATTCACTGACTTAGAAGCCTTCAGTGTTCTGCCTTTTCATTTCCCATGATCATCTTTAACAACCATATATCTCCCTCCATACTTCTGGCTTTTGGAGAAGGTCATATTGTTCAAACCATACAGTATATAGGCTTTCCAGATTGACTTTACTTTTCATTTGGTAATATGAATTTAATATAAGTCCATGTCCTTTAATTGGCTATATAGCTAATTTCTTTTTTGCTTTAGTCATCAATTGTCTACGTGAATAACACTATTTATTTGTGTATTTATGGATATCTTTGTTGCTTCCAAGTTTGGTAAATATGGGTAAAACTGCACTAAACAGCAGAATGCAGGTTTTTATATGGATATAAGCTTTCAATCTTTTTTTGGGTAAATACCAGGAATGCGATTGCTGGATTATGTAGTTGAGTGTTTTTCATTTTGTAAGGAACAACAAATTGTCCTCTAGAGTAGCTATGCAATTTCGCTTCCCACCATCAGTGTATCAGTTCAGATCAGTTCAGTCACTCAGTCATGTCCGACTCTTAGTGATCCCATGAATAGCAATGCGCCAGTCTTCCCTGTCCATCACCTACTCCCGGAGTTCACTCAGACTCACGTCCATTGAGTCAGTGATGCCATCCAGCCATCTCATCCTCTGTCGTCCCCTTCTCCTCCTGTCCCCAATCCCTCCCAGCATCAGAGTCTTTTCCAATGAGTCAACTCTTCGCATGAGGTGGCCAAAGTACTGGAGTTTCAGCTTTAGCATCATTCCTTCCAAAGAAATCCCAGGGCTGATCTCCTTCAGAATGGACTGGTTGGATCTCCTTGCAGTCCAAGGGACTCTCAAGAGTCTTCCCCAACACCACAGTTCAAAAGCATCAATTCTTCAGCACTCAGTCTTCTTCACAGTCCAAATCTCACATCCATACATGACCACAGGAAAAACCATAGCCTTGACTAGACGAACCTTCGTTGGCAAAGTAATGTCTCTGCTTTTGAATATGCTATCTAGGTTGGTCATAACTTTCCTTCCAAGGAGTAAGCGTCTTTTAATTTCATGGCTGCAGTCACCATCTGCAGTGATTTTGGAGTCCAAAAATATAAAGTCTGACACTGTTTCCACTGTTTCCCCATCTATTTCCCATGATGTGGTGGGACTGGATGCCATAATCTTCATTTTCTGAATGTTGAGCTTTAAGCCAACTTTTTCACTCTCCAATTTCACTTTCATCAAGAGACCTTTTAGTTTCTCTTCACTTTCTGCCATAAGGGTGGTGTCATCTGCATATCTGAGGTTATTTATACTTCTCCCGGCAATCTTGATTCCAGCTTGTGTTTCTTCCAGTCCAGCGTTTCTCATGATGTACTCTGCATATAAGTTAAATCAGCAGGGTGACAATATACAGCCTTGATGTACTCCTTTTCCTGTTTGGAACCAGTCTGTTGTTCCATGTCCAGTTCTAACTGTTGCTTCCTGACCTGAATACAGATTTCTCAAGAGGCAGGTCAGGTGGTCTGGTATTCCCATCTCTTTCAGAATTTCCCACAGTTTATTGTGATCCACACAGTCAAAGGCTTTGGCATAGTCAATAAAGCAGAAATAGATGTTTTTCTGGAACTCTCTTGCTTTTTCCATGATCCAGTGGATGTTGGCAATTTGGTCTCTTGTTCTTCTGCCTTTTCTAAAACCAGATTGAATATCAGGAAGTTCATGGTTCACATATTGCTGAAGCCTGGCTTGGAGAATTTTGAGCATTACTTTACTAGCATGTAAGATGAGTGCAATTGTGCGATAGTTTGAGCATTCTTTGTCATTGCCTTTCTTTGGGATCAGAATGAAAACCAAACTTTTCCAGTCCTGTGGCCACTGCTGAATTTAACAAATTTTCTGACATATTGAGTGGGGCACTTTCACAGCACCATGTTTCAGGATTTGAAATAGCTCACCTGGAATTCCATCACCTCCACTAGCTTTGTTTGTAGTGATGCTTTCTAAGGCCCACTTGACTTCACTTTCCAGGATGTCTGGCTCTAGATTAGTAATCTCTTCCAACAACATAAGAGAAGACTCTACACATGGACAGCACCAGATGGTCAATATCGAAATCAGATTGATTATATTATTTGCAGCCAAAAATCGAGAAGCTCTATACAGTCAACAAAAACAAGACCAGGAGCTGACTGTGGCTCAGATCATGAACTCGTTATTACCAAATTCAGACTTAAATTGAAGAAAGTAGGGAAAACCATTAGACCATTCAGGTATGACCTAAATCAAATCCCTTATGATTATACAGTGGAAGTAAGAAATATACTTAAGGGACTAGATCTGATAGATACAGTGCCTGATGAACTATGGACGGAGGTTTGTGACATTATACAGGAGACAGGGATCTAGACCATCCCCATGGAAAAGAAATGCAAAAAAGCAAAATGGCTGTCTGGGGAGGCCTTACAAATAGCTGTGAAAAGAAGAGAAGCGAAAAGCAAAGGAGAAAAGGAAAGATATAAGCATCTGAATGCAAAATTCCAAAGAATAGCAAGAAGAGATAAGAAAGCCTTCCTCATCAATCAATGCAAAGAAATAGAGGAAAACAACAGAATGGGAAAGACTAGAGATCTATTCAAGAAAATTAGAAATACCAAGGGAACATTTCATGCAAAGATGGGCTTGATAAAGGACAGAAATGGTATGGACCTAACAGAAGCAGAAGATATCAAGAAGAGTTGGCAAGAATTCACAGAAGAACTGTACAAAAAAAAAAAAAAAATCTTCACGATCCAGATAATCACGATGGTGTGTCTTGGTTACTATATCTTTATAGCACATATATTTGGAATCTAGGTAGTGTTAGCCCTCAAAATTTGTTCTTCGCCTTCAGTAATGTGTTGACTCTTCTGGATTTGGTGGCTCTTCATATAAACTGTAGAATCAGTTTGTTGAGATCCATGAAATAACTTGCAGTATTTTTTATTGGAATTTCTTTGAATCTATAGGTTAATTTGAGAAGAACTGATATCTTCATAATGTTGAGTTTTCTTCTCCATGGACACAAAATTTCTCTCCACTCATTAAGTTCTTCTTTAATGCCATTCTTCAGAATTCTGTAGCTTTCCACACTTAGATCCTACACATATGTTGATAAATTGGTGATAATATAAATGACATAGTGTTTTTAATATCAAATCTGACTAGTTCATAATTGTTATGTGAGAAAATGACTGGCATTTGCATATTAACTTTGTATTCTGAAACCTTGCTAAAATTGCTTATTAGTTTCAGAAGTTTGTCTATTCTTTTGAATTTTCTATTTAGAGAAATATGAGAAGGGGACGACAGAGAATAAGATGGTTGGAAGGCATCATCGACGTGATTGGCATGAATTTGAGCAAGCTCTGGGAGTTGATGATGGACAGGGAAGGCTGGCATGTTTCAGTCCATGTGTTCCCAAAGAGTCGGGCACAGCTGAGTGATTGAACTGAACTGATATCATCTCTGAACAAAGACCTTTTTTTTTTTTTCTTTTTTTTCAATCTGTATGTATTTTATTTCCCTTTCTTGTCATATCTAATTTGTTAGTATTTCTAGTACTATATTGAAAAGGAGTGATGGGAGGGGACATCCTTGCCTTGTACTTGACATTAGTTTGAAAGATTTGAATTCATCACCAGTATGAATTTAAGGTGTGAATTCATCACAGGTATCATGTTACCTGTAGGAATTTTTGTAGGTATTATTTATCAATTTGAAGATGTTCCTCTCTATACCATTACTTGAAATCTTTTTATCATGAATGAGTATTGGACTTTGATCAAATATGCCTTGTATCTATTCATCTGCCAGTGTGATGTTCCTTTTTAAATTGCTGATGTGATAGATTACATGGATTAATGTTAAACAATCCTTTAATGTTGAACAATTATTTAATTTATTTAGATAGAAAATGCATATCTGTGTTAAATAAATAATATATATATATGTAAGATCAGTATACGATGTTAAAATATTAGTTGAGAGAAATGTTCACTTTATATAAAAAAAAATTCAGAAAGTTGAATATTGACACATTAACTTCCAGTTCATTAATAAAAAATGGGTAGTGTTCTTTTCAAAACTGCATGCATTTTTATATTAAGTTGGATTGAAAGTTTTATTGTTGTGCTCTATTATTTATTTTTCAGTTTCTTTTCTTTCCTTATTTTTAATTTTACTGGAATGCTTTCTTTAAATTAGTATTTCAATTTTTTTTTTTTTTTCTGGAATGCAACTGTCTTATCTCCATTGGTATATTGCAACATCTACTTACAAAGAAGTTTAAGATATTTCAAACTTTGCAAAATATTTCTTTAATTACATTATTAATTGATTAAAATAAATCACTAGCTTTCTATCAATAAGATCATAAAAAATACTTAAATACTAGTTTTTTTAATATCTCTGAGGTATTTTTACATGCTAGCTTCAAAGAGTATTCCTACCTAATAATACATTCACTGTTTTTACCAACTTTATTCTAATCAAATTACTATTTTAAAAATATATATATTTATTTTTGATAGGAAGATAATTAATTTACAATATTATATTAGTTTCTGCAATACATCAACATAAATCAGCCAAAGGTATACACAGGCCCACCCACGTTGAACCTCCCTGCTACCTCCCACTCCATCCCATTCCTCTAGGTTTTCACAGAGCACCAGATTTGGGTTCCCTGCATCACAAAGAAAATTCCCACTGCCTATCTATTTTACATGTGGCAATGTATATGCTTCATGATACTCTCTCAAATTATCCCACCGTCTGCTTCCTCCACCATGTCCCAAATTCTGTTCTTTATGTTTACATCTCCTTTGCTGCTCTGAAAATAGGTTCATCAGTACTGTTTTTTAGATTCATATATGTATTAATAGACAATATACGTTTTCTCTTTCTGAATAACTCCACTCTGTACAGTAGATTGGGGATTCATCCACCTCACTGGAACTGACTCAAATGTGTACTTTTAAAATATCTGAGTAATATTCCATCATGCATATGGACTGCAATGAGATCCAACCAGTCAATCCTAAAGGAAATCAGTCCTGAATATTCATTGGAAGGACTGATGCTGAAGCTGAAACGCCAATACTTTGGCCACCTCATGCGAAAAGTTGACTTTTGGAAAAGACCCTGATGCTGGGAGGGATTGGGGGCAGGAGGAGAAGGGGATGACAGAGGATGAGATGGCTGGATGGCATCACTAACTCGATGGACATGAGTTTGAATAAGCTTCGGGAGTTGGTGATGGATAGGGAAGCTTAGCAAGCTACAGTCCATGTGGTTGCAAACAGTTGGACATGACTGAGTGACTGAACTGAACACTGAGTGATTTTGAGCATCTTTTTATATGTTTACTTATGTATATGTCTTCTTTGCGGGGGAGGGAAATGTCTGTTTAGATGTTCTGTTACCTTTTTGATTGGTTTGTTCTTCTGGTATTGAACTTCATGAACTGCTTGTACATTTTGGAAACTAATCCTTTTGTTTCATCCGGCATTGTTTTATCCCATTCTGAGGGTTGTCTCTTCACCCTGTGTATAGCTTCCTTTATTGTACAAAAGATTTTAAGTTGGCTTAAGACCCATTTTTGTTTTGTTTTGTTTGCTTGTTTGTTTTTACTCTGATTACTGTAGGAGGTTGTTCATAGATGATCTTCATGTATTTTATGACAGAGTGTTGTGCCTATGTTTTCCTCTTAAGTGTTTCATAGACTCTGGTCTTACATTTAGGTCTTTTATCCACTTTGCCTATTGTTACATATAGTGTTAGGAATGTTCTAATTTCATTCTTTTTTTTTTTTTTTTTTTTTTTTTTTTTTACTTTACAATATTGTATTGGTTTTGCCATACATCAACATGAATCCGCCACGGGTGTACACATGCTCCCAATCCTGAACCCCCCTCCAGCCTCCCTCCCCATACCATCCCTCTGGGTCATCCCAGTGCACCAGCCCCAAGCATCCTGTATCCTGTGTCGAACCGGGACTGGCGATTCATTTCTTATATAATATTATACATGTTTCAATGCCATTCTCCCAAATCATACCCCCCCGCCACAGAATTTCGTTCTTTCACATATAGCTGGCCAGTTTTCCCAGCTCTATTTACTGAAGAGAATATCTTTTCTCCTTTTTATATTCTTGCCTCCTTTGAAGAAATAAGGTGCCCACATGTATTTGGATTTATCACTGGGTTTTTAGTCTTACTAATTGTTCTACATTTCTGTTTTTGTGCTAGTATCATTACATTTTGATGACTGTAGCTTTTTAGCATAATTTGAAGTCAAGGAGGTTCATTCATTCATCCAGCTCCATTCTTCTTTCTCAAGGTTGTTTTGGCTATGTGAGGTCTTTTGTGTTTCCATACAAGTTGTGAAGCTTTTTTTTTTTTTTTTTCTAATTCTGTGAAAAATATGATTGATAGGTTGATAAATATTTCATATTATCCATAGATTTATTTGGCTTATATAATTTTCACAATATTTATTCTTCCAATTCAAAAACTTGATATTTCTCTCCATCTGTTTATGCCATATTTGATATTTTTCATCAGTGTCTTATAATTTTCTACATACAGGTCTTTTGTCTCTTTGAGTAGATTTATTCCTAACATTTTATTCTTTTTGTTTTTTTAATGGCGAATGGAATTGTTTGCTTAACTTCTCTTTCTGATTGTTCATTGCTTGTGTATAGCAATAGGTAGGTACCCTTGTCTTGTTCCTGATTTTACAGGAAAGACTTTCAGATTTCCACCACTGAGGACAATGTTGGCTGTGCGTTTGTCATATATGGCCATTATTACATTGAGGCATATTGCTTATAAGCTTACTTTCTGGAGACATTTTTATCATAAATGAATATTGAATTTTGTCAAAGTTTTCTCTGCATCTATTGAGATATAGTTTCTTTCAATTTCTTAATATGGTATATCACACAGATTGATTTACATATATTGAAAAAGATTTACATCTATAGGATAAAGCCCACTTGGCCATGATGTATGATCTTTTTAATGTGTTGTTGGATTCTGTTTCCTAGAATTGTAATGAGGATTTTTGCATCTATGTTCATCAGTGTTATTGACCTGTAATTTTCTCTTTTTGTGGCATCTTTCTCTGGTTTTGGTATCAGAGTGGTGATGGGCTCAGAACGATTTTGGGAGTCTTCCTTCCTCTGCAATTTCCTGGAGGAATCTGAGATGATAGGTGTTAGATCTTCTCTAAACTTTTGGTAGAATTCACCTGTGAAGCCATCTAGCCTTGTACTTTTGTTCATTGGAAGATTTTTTATTACAGTTTATATTTCTATGTTCTTGATTGGTTTGTTCATGCTTTCTGTTTCTTCCTGGTTCAGTTTTTGATGGTTATGATTTTCTAATAATTTATCCATTTCTTCAAGATTGGCCAATTTATTGGCATATAGTTGCTGATAGTAGTTCTTTATGATCTTTTGTATTTCTGCATTGTCTATTGTAACTTCTCGTTTCTCATTTCTAATTTTATTGAGTCTTCTCTCTTTTTTCCTTGATTAGCCTGGTTAGCAGTTTGTCAATTTTGTTTACCTTCTCAAAGAATCAGCTTTTAGTTTCATTGATCTTTGTTATTGTCTCCTTCATTTCTTTATCACTTACTTCTGCTCCGATCTTTATTATTTCTTCCCTTCTACTAACTTTTTTTTTTTTAATTTGTCTATTTTTCTTCTCTAGTTGCTTTAACTGTAAGGTTAGGTTGTTTATCTGTTGTTTATCTTGTTTCTTGAGGTAGGTTGTATTGCTATAAACTTCCCTTTTATCACGGTCATGTTTTGTTTTGTTTTTTCATTTTATATATATATATATATATAAAATCTGTGTATGTGTGTGTGTGTAAGTCAAACATTATTGACTTACAATGTTTCAGGTGTACTGCACAAGGTGATTCAGTTATACATATACACATATATTATTTTTCAGATGATTTTCCATTACAGGTTATTACAAGATAGTGGCTATAGCTCTCTGTACTATAATTAAATCTTTGTGACTTGAGGCATATCTAGTCAGTCATTTCAGTCACTCAGTCATGTCCAACTCTTTGTGACCCCATGGACTGCAGCAGGCCAGGCTTCCCTGTTCATCACCAACTCCCGGAGCTTGCTCAAACTCATGTCCATTGAGTAGGTGATGTCATCCAACCATCTCATCCACTGTCATTCCCTTCTCCTCCTGCCTTCAAACTTTCCCAATATCAGAGTCTTTTCCAATGAGTCAGTTCTAATGAGGCATGAGGCATATCTATTTTTTTTTTTTTTCTAATTAGAAATCTAGCATTCTATCCATACCAAGTAAAACAAGTTCGGTCAAAATGTCATAAAATTTTACTTAAGCAAAGATTCATAAGTATTCTAAGATATATATATATAATACATGCTGCTGCTAAGTTGCTTCAGTCGTGTCCGACTCTGTGTGACCCCATATATGGCAGCCCACCAGGCTTCCCCGTCCCTAGGTTTCTCCAGGCAAGAGCATTGCAGTGGATTTCCATGTCCTTCTCCAATGCATGAAAGGGAAAAGGGAAAGTGAAGTCACTCAAATGTGTCCTACTCTTAGCAACCCCATGGACTGCAGCCTACCAGACTCCTCCATCCAGGCAAGGGATTTTCCAGGCAAGAGTATTGGAGTGAGTTGCCAGTGCCTTCTCCGATTGTACATGCATATGTGTATGTATGTATACACACACACACACACACACACAAATGCCTTTATACTACACTTGATAAACTCTTGAGAAAGAACATCAAAAACCAAAAAAAAAAAAAAAAAAAGAAGAAGAAGAAGAGATGGAGAAATTGGAAAACATTAATTTAAATGAAATGGAAACACTGAATATGAAATAGAAAAAGCAAAATAAACTAGATAAAAGATTAGTGTACAGTCCAGTTGTTTTTAAACATGGCTGCTCTTTAGAAACTTATCTGCAGCTTTGCAGGAAAAAAAAAAAAAGACAATATCAGAAAATTTATATTTTTCAGAAAATTTCAAGATAATTTTGATATGCATCTGAATTTTGAAAAATTATTACAGACTTTTCTATTAAGTTGTGGTTTTGGTGATAAAGAATTCTATTATATTTCAGTTGAGCAATCATGATACAATAATATTAAGTAATAGTTACACAATCACAATAGTGAAAGGTGTTTATCAGTTTTCATAATAAATCGTCAGAAAAAAGAATAAAAGATAATTACAATTACAAGCCATAATGGTAACATGATTAATCTAATAATATAAAATAATTACATATAGTTTCTCAGGGTTAAGCAGAGTGATGTGGTAAGTAGAAGTGGATACATGCACTTGTTTTCATCTTCCCAGCCAGTCTATCTCTTTTGTTTGGTTCATTTAATCCATTTGCATTTAAAGTTATGATCCATATGTATGATCCTATTAAGGTTTTCTTTTTTATTTCTATTTTTTAATATATGAATTTATGTATTTTAATTGGAGGTTAATTACTTTACAATATTGTATTGGTTTTGCCATGCATCAACATGAATCTGCCACAGGTATACACGTGTTCCCCATCCTGAACCCCCCTCCCTCCTCCCTCCCCATACCATCCCTCTGGGTCTTGCTTTAGGTTTATTTTCTGTCAGTCTCTCGCTTGTCTTTTGCTTCCTACCTGGAGTATTTCATTTTGCATTTGTAGAGTTGGTTTGGTAGTGCTGAATTGTCTTAACTTTTGCTTGTGTGGAAAGCTTTTGATTTCTCCATCAAATCTGAAGGACAGTCTTGCTGGGTAGAGTATTCTTGGTTGCAGATTCTTCCCTTTCATCACTTTAAACATATTAAGCCATTTCCTCTGGGTCTTGGTGCTTGCAAGATTTTGTTTGTGCCCTCCATGTCTGCAGTCTCTGTATCCCTCAGGCCTTTGGAAGTCCTACAATCAAATCCTGCTGGCCTTCCAGGTCAAATTTGCTGGGGATTCCTAATTCCTTTGTTTGATCTCCAGAATGGGAAGCCCGATGTGGGCTGCACAACCATCACAAAGTGGGAGAGTTTCTTCAATATTATTGTCCTCCAGTTTGTGGATCACTCACTGAGCAGGTATGTGATTTCATTTTATCATGATTGTGCCATTCCTACCATCTTGCTGTGGTTTCATATTTGTCTTTGGAGATGGAGTATCTTTTTGGTGGGTTTTAGTGTCCTCCTGTCAATGGTTGTTCAACAGCTAGTTGCAAACTCACAGGAGGAGATGAGCACATGTCCTTCTACTCCACCATCTTGAACTGGAAGGTCAAGCTGTCCTGTTTTCATTATCATTTGTTTCTAGGCATGTTTTTATTTCTTTTTTGAATTTTTTAGTGATCTGTTGCTTATTCAGAAATATATTGTTCAGCCTCCATATATTTATCTCTTTTTAAAGTTTAAATTTGCTTTTCTTTCTTTTTTTTTCTCCCCCTTGGAGGTCATTATCTAAACTTATATCACTACTGTCAGAAAGGATGCATGAAATAATATCATTTTTTTTAACTTATCTAGACTTGATTTGTGACCTAAGATGTGCAAATCTTGGAGATTATTCCATATGCACTTGAAAAAAAAATAGTGAAATTTATTGTTTTTGAATGAAATGCCCTGTAGGTATCAAGTAAATCCAACTGGTCCAATGCATTGCTTAAAGCTATGTTTCCTTGTTAATTTCCTGTCTGGATGATCTCTCCATTAGTGTGAGTGGAATATTAAAATTCCCTTCTATTATTATGTTGTTATCTATTTCCCCTGTAATATCTGTTAGCATTTGCCTTATGTATTGAGGTACTCGTATGTTGGAGTACCTCAATATAAATATATATATATATACATATATATATATATATATATACTATATATAAATATATGTGTACTCCTATACACATATATTTATAATTGTTTATCTTCTTGGATTGACCCCTTCATCATTATGTGGTGTCCTTCCTTACCCCTTGTAAAGTCTTTATTTGAAAATATATTTTGTGTGATATGACTATTGCTATTCCTGATTTCTTTTGATTTATGTTTGCATAGGATATAATTTTCTAGCTTCTCATTTCCAGTCTGTATGTGCCTGTAGGTTTGAAGTGGATCTCATGTAGATAGCATATATAGGGGTCTTACATTTACATCCTTTCAGCCAATCTGTGTCTTTTGGTTTGAGCATTTAGTCCATTTACATATAAGGTAATTATTAATATATATGATCCTATTTCATTTACTTTATTGTTTTGGGCTTGTTTTTGTAGGCCTTTTCTTTGACTTGTGTTTCTGTTTAGAGAAGTTCCTTCAGTATTTGTTGTAAAATTGGTTTGGTGTTGTTGAATTCTCTTAAATTTTGCTTATCTGTAAAGGTTTTGATTTCTCCTTTGAATGTGAATGAGATCCTTGCTGAATAGAGTAATCTTGATTGTAGTCTTCTTTTTTCTTTTTTTTTTTTTTTTTTTTTTTTTCCTTTTAGCACTTTAACTATAGCAGGCCACTCCATTCTGGCCAGCAGAGTTTCTGTTGAAAAATAAGCTATTAGCCTTATGGGGATTCCCTTGTGTGTTATTTGTTCTTTTCCCTTGCTGCATTTAATATCTGTTCTATGTGTTTAATTTTTGTTAGTTTGATTAATATGTGCCTAGCCATGTTTCTCCTTGGGCTTATCATGTATGAGACTCTGAGCTTCCTAGATCAGTGGTTATTTCCTTTCTCATTTTGAGGAAGGTTTTGATTATAATATCCTTAAATATTTTCTCATACCCTTTCTTTTGGTCCGCTTCTTCTGGGACCTCTATGATTTGAATTTTAGGGGTGCTTAATGTTGCCTCAGAAGTCTCAGAGACTGACCTCATTACTTTTCATTCTTTTTTTCTTTATTCTGCTCTGCTTTTGTTATTTAAACCATTTTATATTCTGAAACATTTATCCATTCTTTTGCTTCAGTTATTCTGCTGTTGTTTTCCTCTAATTTATTTTTTAAATTTTATTTATTTATTTATTTTAGTACCACAACTTTATTTATAAAGACCTTGAGTATATAGAATTCAAGTTTCTGAACACATAAATCCGGCATTACCTAAATGTTCACATTATTATGCTTTACATTTGATTTTTAGAGTCTTAAACCGGTTTTTTGTTTTGCTTTGTTTTTAATCTCCCTGAACTGGAAGAATTGTTAGAAGACATGCAATTGACTCACATTGAAGTGTATTTATCCACAAACCTTTACAAATGTTCATTTGTTATGTAAGTGTAATTTTACACTTTATTTCTAAAAAGTTGAATCAGCCTTGACCCCAAATTATTTTACTTGTGCATCTAACTACCCAACTTCTGCCCCCAAATTATGGTCACATTTGTCAATCTCAATTCTAAGTTAGACTGAAATGTATTGTTTTTCTCCAGTCTTCCATTTTCCTTAAAGACTTCAGTCCAACTGGATCTGATCAAGAATGAAATTTACATAGTCTAGTTTGCCTTTGTCTGATAAAGTTAAATGTTGCAACTTTGATGACTATTCCTCAAATACCATTATTTTATTTCATGTAACAGATACTTATGTATATCCTCCAGAATTTAATTCTTTACTGAGATCTTTTATAGGTTAATAAGTAATAATTTTTTTTTCTCATTTTCTTGAGATCTTGAACTATTCAGCCCATTGATGAGCATTAATGTCACTGGATTCTCTGACAGCAATAATAGAGGCACAATTTTCCACTCCATCTGGCAGACTTACACATGCTGAATTCCTGAAAGGAAAATATTCAGCTTTTTATTAGATTGCCAACCACCCCAGTAATTACATAAATTGAGTAATAGATTGTCCTGATAATAGTGGTAATTTCACTCATGAGGGTCCTGTTGATATCCTCGGTCTTTGAACCCCCAAAGACAACAAAGTTAATTTCTGTTCTCGGTCATTCAGAAAGGCTTCCCTGTCCTTCACTATCTCCAGGGTTTGTTCTGGATATGGAGCTGCCTTATGACCCAGCAATTCCACTGCTGGGCATACACACTGAGGAAACCAGAATTGAAAGAGACACGTGTACCCCAATGTTCATTGCAGCACTGTTTATAATAGCCAGGACATGGAAGCAACCTAGATGTCCATCAGCAGATGAATGGATAAGAAAGCAGTGGTACATATACACAATGGAGTATTACTCAGTCATTAAAAAGAATATATTTGAATCAGTTCTAATGAGGTGGATGAAACTGGAGCCTATGATACAGAGTGAAGTAAGCCAGAAAGAAAAACACCAATACAGTATACTAACACATATATATGGAATTTAGAAAGATGGTAACAATAACCCTGTATACGAGACAGCAAAAGAGACACTGATGTATAGGACATTCTTTTGGACTCTGTGGGAGAGGGAGAGG
Organism: Bubalus kerabau; assembly: GCF_029407905.1. Lineage (NCBI taxonomy): Eukaryota > Metazoa > Chordata > Mammalia > Artiodactyla > Bovidae > Bubalus > Bubalus kerabau. The sequence continues at coordinate 11,519,343 of NC_073632.1, read as the reverse complement.
GTGGGAAGATTTGGGAGAATGGCATTGAAACATGTACAATATATATGAAATGAGTCGCCAATCCAGGTTTGATGCACGATACTGGATGCTTGGGGCTGGTGCACTGGGATGACCCAGAGGGATGGAATGGGGAGGGAGGAGGGAGGAGGGTTCAGGATGGGGAACACTTGTATACCTGTCATGGATTCATAACCATATGAATATACCTGTGGTGTATTGCAAAACCAATACAATATTGTAAAGTTAAAAAATAAAATAAAATAATCACCAAAAAAAAAAAAAAAAAAAAAAGAACCTCTTGATGAAAGTGAAAGAAGAGAGTGAAAAGCTGGCTTAAAACTCAGCATTAAAAGAACTAAAATCATGGCATCTGGTCCCATCACTTCATGGAAAATAGAAGAGGAAAAAGTGGAAACAGGGACAAATTTTATTTTCTTGGGCTCCAAAATAACTGCAGATGGTGTCTGCAGCCATGAAATTAAAAGAAGCTTGCTTCATGGAACAAAACTATGACAAACCCAGATAAAGTATTAAAAACCAGAGACATCACTTTGCCCCCAAAGGTCCATACAAAGCTAGGTGTTTTTTTTGTTTTTTTGTTTTGTTTTGTTTTTTGTTTTTTGTTTTTCCAGTAGTCATGTATGGATGTGAAAGTTGGACCATAAAGAAGACTGATTCCCAAAGAATTGATGCTTTTGAACTGTGGTGTTGGAGAAGACTCTTGAGAGCCCCTTGGACAGCAAACCAGTCAATCCTAAAGGACATCAACCCTGAATATTCAGTGGAAGGACTGATGCTGAAGCTGAAGCTCCAATACTTGGGCTATCTGACTTGAAGAGTGGACTCAGTGGAAAAGACCCTGATGCTGGAAAAGTTAGAGGCCAGAAGGAGAAAGAGACAACAGAAGATGATATGGTTGGATGGCATCACCAACTCTAATTTATTTTTAATCTCAATTATCTTGTTCATTATTAATTGTTTATTACTTAGTGCTTTTAAGTCCTTGGCAAACATTTCTTGTGTCTTCTAGATCCATGCCTCAAGTCCATTTGTCTGTGCCTCCACTTTAATTTCAAGACTTTGAATCATCTTTACTATAATTACTCTCAGTTGTTTTTCAGGCAGACTGCTTAATTCCTCTTCATTTGTTTGGTCTTGTGAGTTTTTATCTTTGTCCTTCTCTGCTTCATGTTTCCTTGTCTTTGTTACTGCTGTTTGTTTAATTAACTCTGTTTGTGGTCTCCTTTCTGAAGGCTAGAAGGTCATTGCTCCTATTAATTTTGGTGTCTATCCCTGTGGGTGGGATTGAATCAGTACATAGTGAAGATTTCCTGGTTGGGGGGATTTGTGCCTGTTTTCTGGTGAATGGAGCTGGCTTTTGTCTCTCTGAAAGGCAGAGCCTTGTACAGTAGTGTGCTTTGGGGTGTTTAAGGGTTTGGTATGGTTTGGGGAAACATTTATATTAATAAGATGGTTTGTGTTCCTGTTTTGCTAACAGTTTGGCATAAGGTATCTGTCATTGGAGCTTGCAGGCTTTTGGATGGGGCTTGACCTTTGTTTTTTGATGGAGGCCTTTGATACGCCTCTCACATATTAACAATCCATGGGGTTGGAAATTCTCTGGTGGTCCAAAGTTCTGGATTCTGGTCTCCCCCCTCTGGCTTTCAGTCCCAATCCCTTACTTTAACCCTAGGACATCATAGGCCACACAGTACAGAGGAAAGAACCCCAAGACAAATGATACAGCACTCAATAGCCAAGTATATCCAAAGAGACTCATACACTTACAAATAGAAAAGAAGGGAGAAAAATAGAGAGAAAAAAGGGGTAAAAACAAGAGTCAATATAGGAGGATGCAATCAATCCAATAATCAAACCTCTGAATGAAAATTGATACTAAAAATTAGACTTTCAAAAATACAAAATAAAAAGCAAACATCAAAAATAAAAATCAAAAACATGAAAATATTTCAATATAACTGAGCAATATTACACAGAAAAAAATAGCAGAAAATAAAATGAATTTATGTAAAAATAAGATGTTTTTAAAAAGGAAGAAGTGAAGTATAAAAATTAAAATTAAATGGGTAAAAAGGAACAATTTTAGACCAATATGATAAAAGGGGGGCATATATATATATACACATAGAATGGTAGTGAGAAAATTGTCCATATGATGCCTCCATTTTCCTACCCCAGTCTATTTGCTTCCACAGAAAGTCCTCCAATATTTCTAGGATTACCTCTAGACCTGTTGTGGGCAGTGTGGGGTCAGCTCAGACTCAGATCTTGCCTTGATCCATCTTTACTTGCTCTCAAAATCTACAATTGTCTCTAAAGTCCACAGCTTTAGGCTAACTGCTGGATTTAAGCCACTGTACTTGCAACACAAACACATGGTTTTTCTAGTAGTCATGTACAAATGTGAAAGTTAGACCGTAAAGAAGGCTGAGCACTGAAGGATTGATGCTTTTGAATTGTGGTGTTGGAGAAGACTCTTGAGAGTCACTTGGGCATCTAGGAGAGAAAACCAGTCAATCTTAAAGGAAATGGATCCTGAATATTCATTGGAAGGACTGATGGTGAAGCTGAAGCTCCAAATTTTGGCCAACTGATGTGAACAGACAACAAATTGGAAAAGACCCTGATGCTAGAAAAGATTGAGGGCAGCAGGAGAAGGGAGCAAAAGAGGATGAGATGATTGGATGGCATCACTGACTCAGTTGATATGACTTTAAGCAAAGTCTGGGATATGATGAAGGACAGGGAAGCCTGGTGTGCTTCAGTCTATGGAGTTGCAAAGAGTTGAACAAAACTTAGTGACTGAACGGCAACAAGCTTTAACTGCATGGGGGACTTCCCCTCCTTTCCTTTGTTCATGAAGGCCCTGGTCTTACCATTTTGGTTTTGGGCCCACCTCTACTTGTTGGTTGCTCTCCTGTTCTCTGTATAGACATGAGGGGGCAAAACTATCTACTTATTATGGGCTCATTTTCTCAGTTGGACTGGGGAGGGCGTGGCGTGCAGCAGTCACAGCTGGGGTGTGTGCTGAGTTCCCACTCTGTCTGGAACCTGTGAGAAGTCACCACAGTCTGAAGGGCATTGTGCTTTACCACAGAGGAGTAAGCTCCAAGTCTTATGGCACCCTTGGCAGAGACACTTCACTCAGGCTCGCAGGAAGATATGGGCAATGACCCTGGCTGCTCACAGATTGGTGGTAACTATCATCCCTGGGACTAAGACCATAGTAGCCCTCTGCATTCCACCTCTGTCACTTGAGCTGGCCTCTATATCTCTAGAGCCACAGACAGTGGCTGGTTTGCCCTGTTTTTGTATTTGCTAAGGTGCAGTCATTTGTTCTGTGAGCACACATCATTAGAGATTTTTTGTGTGTGTGTGTGAGAGTAATCTTTTTCCCCCCTGGCCAGTCCAGGCTTTTTCTTGGACTGTCTCCACTGTGTCACACTAGCCCCCTCAGATTATCTTCAAAGCAGTCAACCCGAGTCCTCTCCCTGAGGTTCGACCCCCAAAGCCTGAGCCTCACACCTAGCCCCCACTCAGTGTGATGGACACAAGTGTGTGAGCCACTTCTCCACTGGGAAATGTCATTTAAAGAGATCTCTGTGGGGAATGTTCTCCATTTTGTTTTCAGAGCACCTGCCACTACACTTCCCTCTGAAATCCTGAGGCTCACTCCTTACCTTACATGTGAGGGAGTTCCCTAGTATATGGAAACTTTCCCCCTTCGTGACTGCCTTCCTAGGGTGAAGGTCCCCATCCCCAAATTCTTTGTTTCCATTTTTATCATTATCTTTTGCCCTACCTCATTCTGAGGGGATTGGTTTGCCTTTATGTAAGTCTGGAGTACTCTGCCAGTGTTCAGAAGATGTTCTGTAGGAGTTTTCCACATGCAAATGAGTTCTTGATGTATTTGTGGGGGAGGGGGCGAAGTGATCTCCTTGTTTTATTCCTCCACCATATTGAGTGTCTTCAAACTAGTATACCTTTAATTCATGATCCTGAATCACTCTGCAATGAACCCAAGTTTTGTACTTTAATTGCTATGACAAGGTATACTCACTAATGGTTCTACTATTCCTAACAATATGACTTTGACTAAATTTTAGCATCATCTTGTTTTATGTATTCTTTAATTGCTTTTGATGAATATATTTTATTTCTATGTTTAATTTTCCTGCTAGCTTTATACACAGTTGACCCTCTACTGTTCCTATATATCTACCTTTAACCAATAAGATTCTTCCTTTCATAATGTTCTGATTTCTAATTTTGTCCTTTTCTTTTCTGCTTACAGAAGTTCTTTAACATATCTCATAAGACCAGCCCTGGCTGTCCCACTGGTATTTGTAACCAGGTCCTTGCATGACAGCCTTCATGTTCTAAGGGTATGGGCTTCTTATGGCCCACTGAAAATCAACAATTTCATAATCCACTATTGAGTAAGCATGAGAGAGATAATTAAACAATGAATTAATGCAGAAACACATCATTAAGGGAAGCAAATGGATAAATTGACTTGAGGCTTTGAATTAATTCAAATTCAGAGTACACTGAATTTTTCTATAAGTTTTCTAAAACTATACTAAAAGTATAGTTTTAATACTTTTTTTTTTTTTAATCAGGATAGACAAAATGTCATTTCAATCTCCTTTGGAAAATTTCTAATACTAATTTTATATCTTCTTTTTTTCTCTTCAATTATACCATATTTTTCTAACTCTATTTCCCACCCATATACCAAAATGTGTATGATTATTGGTAGAATGTTTGGGATTTGTTAGAGGATGTAGATGGGATTTATGTTTCTTTAAAAAGCAAAATATGTATATATATATATATATATATATATATATATATAGCAATACATCTCCTAAATATGAATGAGTTCTGTTCTGAGAGTACATATGAGTCCAATTTGTAAATCCAAAAAAGTTAGCTTAGGTACCTAACACAATCAGCCTAGCGCTGTATTGTCATAGATTTATGGTAGTTTTCACCCAAATAAGACATTAAAAAACATACACACACAAAATAAAGAATACATTTTTAATCTTACAGTACCATACCTTGAAAAGTACAGTAATACAGTACAACAGGATCTTCCCTTGTTGCTCAGGGGTAAATAGTCTGCCTGCAATGCAGGAGATGTAGGTTTGATCCCTGGGTCAAGAAGATCTCCTGGACAAGGTAATGGCAACCCACTGTAGTATTATTGCCTCAGAAATGCCATGTACTTAGGAGTCTGGCAGGCTGTAATCCATGGAGTTGAAAAAGAATCTGACACAACTTAGCAATGAAACAGCAACAACAACGACACAACAGCTCACATACAGGGGCTGGCATCAAGGCAAAAAGAGTTACTGACTGGAGGGGCCAGAGGAGGTAGAAGATGGTAGAGCTGAAGGATCATCAGCAATATGAGAAGAAGGGCAAACTGCAAATTTACTCACATCTGACATTGATGGCACAGAGTGGTTCCTTGCCAAATTCAGTTCCATCTGCCCTCTTGGGAAAATGATCCAGTGATTTCTCGGTAGCATCTTTTTTTTTTTTTTTTTTTTCCTCATCTTAGATGTCAATGTAGCACTGGATTGCATTCTGAGTGGCTGCTGCGACCTTCATGTACCATTCTATGTTTTGATCCTGTGCCTCAACAACTAACAATGCCTCTTCAAAGAAAGAAAATCCCCTTGTCATTTCCTGTATTCTGAATCTCTTCAGTTCTTCGATTACTTCTTCCTCTTGTCTCTATTGATCCATTCTCTGGACTTCAAATTCCATCAGGTCTTCATTAGTAAGTTCCTTGTGTTGCAAAGCTATAAACTCAGTGAAGTTGTCTCTTGCAAATCTAGCTCCAGCTAATACACAAAAGCACAACCACTTATAGAGGGTGAACTCATCTGAAAATGTACGCCGGATATATGAATTGACCTATGTGATTAGAAGTGTGACTGTATGTCCACAACTGAAGGTTCATATAAAGGGGAATTATCATATCTGAATTAGTGGAATAAATTCATTCATTGCAAACTCCATGACCTTCACATTTCTGATCATGAGTATGTAGCATAGGGGTCTCATAATTCACTTAGAATACTTTTAATGTATTCAAGTCAATATTGCAATGTTTCCATATCACAGCATGGGCAGAAGTGAAGTAATTCTCAACTGTACTGAAAGGGATCTAGGCTGATAAGCACTACATCTGTTGGTGGAGTCCAGTTCTGATTATGCTAATGTACTATGCATTTACCCCAAACTCAGTCTTCAAGTCAGTTCCTCCTCTTGGCTCAGAACCTACTTGACAAACCAGTGTGTTATACTCAGATATTGTTCCCCTAATCTATGTAAATTAAACTATTTGTATGGTGATCTGCCCTTCTTCAAGATTCAAGTTAATCATTTAATGGCCCAGGATGAACCATCTGGTGCTAAGATTATCCCAAAATGCATCTTATGGGTGAGGGCCTGGTGCCATTCTGAGTTTTAAGACATTCCTTTCTTTCATTAACAGACTGCTAGTGACTATATAACATTCAGCTGAAGACTAACAGGGAGGTACTCTTTCTGCCCCCTTCTGATGCCTATGTCAGAAGCTTTTTCTACAGCCACTATGGAGAACAGTGTGGAGATTCCTTAATAAACTGGAAATAAAACTGCCTTATGATCCAGCAATCCCACTGCATGTCCAGTAGTGGCACTCACGAAGGGGGAAAGTTTCCATATACTAGGGAACTCCCTCACATGTAAGGTAAGGAGTGAGCCTCAGGATTTCAGAGGGAAGTGTAGTGGCAGGTGCTCTGAAAACAAAATGAAGAACATTCCCCACAGAGATCTCTTTAAATGGCATTTCCCAGTGGAGAAGTGGCTCACACACTTGTGTCATATCACACTGAGTGGGGGCTAGGTGCGAGGCTCAGGCTTTGGGGGTCGAACATCAGGGAGAGGACTCGGGTTGACTGCTGTGAAGATAATCTGAAGGGGCTAGTGTAAGCACTATGACGCTGCATACTATGATGCTTGCCAATATCTCTGACTCATCTTCTATGTACACAACTCTTCTTATTTTCAGGGTTCTAACTATACTTCTGTCCAATCCTACCAAGCTGGTTTCTGCTTTGTTCTTTCCTTTGGAAAGAAGGGGCTTCCTCAAGAATATACTAACCAGTTGTCTATCTTCTCTTAGCTTCCTGCCCAGATCTACTCTAAACCATTTGCTGCTTATTAGTTACTGTACGTATTTGTAGTTACTACTCTTAGTAGTACTACTGAGTACTACTCATTAGTTACTACTCCTTTAATTTTATTTTTTTTCATACTGTATGTTTTACATTTCTGTATGTAAGTTTAGTCTGTCCCCACCTTCTGAAGCACATGAATCTTCACTGTCCTATTCACCATCTTATTCTACGACTTAGGGATTTTTTGACTCCTACAGGCTATTAGGAAAAGGAGTACATCAAGGCTGTATAATGTCACCCCGCTTATTTAACTTATATGCAGAGTACATCATGAGAAATGCTGGACTGGAAGAAACACAAGCTGGAATCAAGATTGCTGGGAGAAATATCAATAACCTCAGATATGCCGATGACACCACCCTTATGGCAGAAAGTGAAGAGGAACTCAAAAGCCTCTTGATGAAAGTGAAAGAGGAGAGTGAAAAAGTTGGCTTAAAGCTCAACATTCAGAAAACAAAGATCAAGGCATCCGGTCCAATCACTTCATGGGAAATAGATGGGGAAACAGTGGAAACAGTGTCAGACTTTATTTTTCTGGGCTCCAAGTTCACGGCAGATGGTGACTGCAGCCATGAAATTAAAAGACGCTTACTCCTTGGAAGGAAAGTTATGACCAACCTAGATAGCATATTCAAAAGCAGAGACATGACTTTGCCAACAAAGGTCCGTCTAGTCAAGCCTATGGTTTTTCCAGTGGTCATGTATGGATGTGAGAGTTGGACTGTGAAGAAGGCTGAGAGCTGAAGAATTGCTGCTTTTGAACTGTGGTGTTGGAGAAGACTCTTGAGAGTCCCTTGGACTGCAAGGAGATCCAACCAGTCCATTCTGAAGGAGATCAGCCCTAGGATTTCTTTGGAAGGACTGATTTTGAAACTGAAACTCCAGTACTTTGGCCACCTGATGCGAAGAGTGGACTCATTGGAAAAGACTCTGATGCTGGGAGGGATTGGGGGCAGGAGGAGAAGTGGACGACAGAGGATGAGATGGCTGGATGGCATCACTGTCTTGATGGACGTGAGTTTGGGTGAACTCCGGAAGTTGGTGATGGACAGGGACGCCTGGAGTGCTGCAATTCATGGGGTCACAAAGCGTCAGACACGACTGAGGGACTGAACTGAACTGAACAGGTTATTAAAAATAAAAGTAATTAATCAACAAAAATATATTTCTGTTAATATAGATTCTAAGTAAGAATATTTTTGTTCTAGTCTTCTTGTATCAAAATTGTAATTTTTGGAGAGCATGCATCTAAATTTAATTTCATAGCATTGATTCTTTATAGAGACATGTTTCTGATTTTTTAAAAGGGCAAATGTACCTGATGAACTCTAGAATTTATAAGACAACTGAGTGCAAAATCAAGAGTCAAAGAAATTTTATTTGTCTCATAGTTCTAGCCCTGACAAAACAGATAATATTTGGTATATCGTTTTTTATCTTAAACTTTTATTTTTCTACCTGGAAGTAAGGTTATATGATTTTATGAGTTATTTCTCAAACTTGTTTTTAAGCATTAAAGTTTGTTTTCCTCCCAAATCATATCTGTGAACATCTTCAAAATGTAGGATTGGGTTTTCTTATGTTGAAGCAGTGGTGAGGAACAACGTCAGTTCTGCTTGTTTCATTCTTCAAATTTGACAACCCAGACACACATAGATTAAAATGACTGAATTTAGACATCAGAAGGAGCCTTTCTACATTATTATTTTTCCATTTAAGTTTTGATTTAAGTAAGTTTTGCCAAAAGGCAGAGGGGTGCTTAGATGAATTTTACAAATCCAAGGAGCATGTATAGCTCATTTTCCACATACATATAAAATTATTTGTGCTGTGTTCATTAAATTTTGAAAGTTGGGAATGTTAATATGTATCTTAATTGATAAAAGTAGAGATACAGTTGATTACTTCTTCATTTGTTACACGATGATCTGGAAATGCAATGATGTGTTTTACTAATGTAAGTGTCTCACAGTGAATACCTCACATAGTTTTCAAGGACCAGTATGTCTGATTCCTCCAGCAAATCTAAGATTAAGCATACCATGTTGACAAACCATCAATGTAAATTCATTCTATCAGCACATAATCCATAATTAAGTATATGATGAACCTGAAGGGAAAAAAAAAAAATTTGTATCTAGGAAGCAACCTGTCTCAATTTACAGCTATATCTTAAAGTCTAATAAATACATCATTCCTATGACTCTATAAATACTGAGGAGAAAGAGGGAAATTGTTTTATTATATTAAAATACAGACTAAGAAAATATTGTTTAAATATTTTAGATTCATAGGAAGTTAGTTGAATGTGTAAAGTATATTTGCACTTTTAAGTTTGACATAGCTTGTTTTACAAGAACTGAAAAAACTGGGCTATTATCACTCCTTAAGCTTCTTTTGTGTGTACCTGCATTCACTAATAAATGTAAAATACAATTATATATATGTATGCTCCTATCCCTGCTTTGTCTCTATCGGCTCTAGGCCCTCTATTTTATTTTTTCTTTCTTCTTGCCTCCTCTTTTCCTTCTGCCCTTCATTTCTTTTTTTCATCTTGCATACCCCTGATACAATTATCAAAACTAACAATTAATGTCCCATCCCTGGGTTGGGAAGATACCTTGGATTAAAGCATGACAACCCACTCCAGTATTCTTGCCTGGAGAATCCCCATGGACAGAGGAGCCTGATGGGCTACAGTCCATGGAGTCACATAGTGTTAAACAGGACAGAACAATTAAGCACAGCACAGTACATGATGCTACTAAATGCATTATAAATTATATTTGGATATTTCCAAATATTTTTTTTCTTTTTTATTCCAGTATCCATTGCATGTTACCACATTGAATATAGCTATTGTACTTCTTTAGTCTCCTTCAATTTATGACAATTTCCCAGTCTTTCCTTGTTTTTCATTCCTTCATATTTTGGAAGAGTACCCATCAAATATTTAACAGAATGCCTTCACAATGTGGGCTTAGCTGATGTGTCCTTCTGATTAGATTATAATTTTGTCACAAAAAAAAAAAGAAAGAAAGAAGAAGTGATGAGCCCTTCTTTGTGCATATTATTGGGGGTACAAGAGGTCAATATGTCTTATTATCTAACTACTAATAGATATTATTGAGTAAGAGAGTAACATATTTAACATGGTATAATCCTGTTGCAGATTTGTTTAATGTGAAATGATTAAATATATCAATTATTTTATGTGAATTTCTAAATAATGAAAGTTTTAGTATGTTACTAACAAAATATTTTATTGTAGATTCTTAATAACCCAAAGTAAACTGAGTTGTACACCCAGAGTGTCAAGGTATTTCTTGATTTTGAAAGTATAGTTTTGGTGGTTAAACTTTCTGAAACTGTTGAATATGTGTTCACTTTATAGTTCACTTAACACATAAAGAAAAATCAACGAAATTATAATCATCCTAATACAGACCATAGAAATACACTGATTCTAAAATAATGCAAGATAAATAATGGATTCATATGGAATCATTTTTTATATCATTATAATTCACCATCACTATGGACTGCATTCTTTGTTTTTTGACCCATTAAAAAAGTACTTAAAAATCCAAATTTTAACATAGCTTGCTTTATAGTCACTGCTACAAATATATCAAAAATGCTTAGCAATGGAAACTGCTTCAGATTTCAAATCAGGATATTTTGGAAGAAATAGAACATATTTTTCAATTACACTTGTTTTAGTTGTTTCTGGGAGTATTTATTTACTTATTGACTATTATAATTAAGCAAAATTGGTTACAGAACAATAATTCCCAGAAAGAAATTCATTTATTTGTAGTAATGGAATATATCACTGAAGAGACAAAACACTTACATGCACTAGCATCTTAAAAAGTTAAACTTATCTGAAAAAATTAAGTGGACATTTGGACTAACAGGAAGCAGAATTAAGTTGAATATTTGCTCTTTGAATGGAAGAGGAAAACATGATACTTTTCATAAATTGGAAATAAAGACTTTTCTGCTATTTAACAATATTATATTCTTTATAGCCAAAGGTGAAGCTATATACAGTCAGCAAAAACAAGACCAGGAGCTGACTGTGGCTCAGATCACGAACTCCTTATTTCCACATTCAGACTTAAATTGAAGAAAGTAGGGAAAACCACTAGACCATACAAGGATGACCTAAATTAAATCCTTTAAATTTATACAGTGGAAGTGAGAAATAGATTTAAGGGACTAATCTGATAGACAGAGTGCATGATGAACTATGCACAGAGGTTCATGACACTGTACAGGAGAAAGGAATCAAGATTATCCCCAAGCAACAGAAATACAAAAAAGCAAAAAGGCTGTCTGAGGAGGCCTTACAAAGAAAGTGAAAGAAAGAAAGCGAAGTCACTCAGCCGTGTCCTACTCTTTGCGACCCCATGGACTGTAGCCTACCAGGCTCCTCTGTCCATGAGATTCTCCAGGCAAGAATACTGGAGTGTGTTGCCATTTCCTTCTCCAGGGGATCTTCCTGACCCAGGGATCAAACCCAGGTCTCCTGCATTGGAGGCAGATGCTTTAACCTCTGTGAAAAGAAGGGAAGCAAAAAGCAAAGGAGAAAAGGAAAGATATACCCATTTGAATGCAGAGATCTAAAGAATAGCAAGTAGAGATAAGAAAACCTTCCTCAGTGATCAGTGCAAAGAAATAGAGGGAAACAATAGAATTAAAAGGACAGAGATCTCTTCAAGAAAATCAGAACAAGAACTGAAAAAAAACTGAGCGCTGAAAGGTTGTTGTTGAATCACGCAAAGACGCTGGGATTCTTGGCCCCAAGAATTCAATCCGGGGCCAGAGATAAGGCTCAATCACTCAGAGCTTTTGTGTAATAAAGTTTTATTAAAGTATACAGGAGCTAGAAAAACCATAGGCTTGACTAGACGGACCTTTGTTGGCAAAGTCATGTCTCTGCTTTTGAATATGCTATCTAGGTTGGTCATAACTTTCCTTCCAAGGAGTAAGCGTCTTTTAATTTCATGGCTGCAGTCACCATCTGCCGTGAACTTGGAGCCCAGAAAAATAAAGTCTGACACTGTTTCCACTGTTTCCCCATCTATTTCCCATGAAGTGATTGGACCGGATGCCTTGATCTTTGTTTTCTGAATGTTGAGCTTTAAGCCAATTTTTTCACTCTCCTCTTTCACTTTCATCAAGAGGCTTTTGAGTTCCTCTTCACTTTCTGCCATAAGGGTGGTGTCATCGGCATATCTGAGGTTATTGATATTTCTCCCAGCAATCTTGATTCCAGCTTGTGTTTCTTCCAGTCCAGCATTTCTCATGATGTACTCTGCATATAAGTTAAATAAGCAGGGTGACATTATACAGCCTTGATGTACTCCTTTTCCTAATAGCCTGTAGGAGTCAAAAAATCCCTAAGTCGTAGAATAAGATGGTGAATAGGACAGTGAAGATTCATGTGCTTCAGAAGGTGGGGACAGACTAAACTTACATACAGAAATGTAAAACATACAGTATGAAAAAAATAAAATTAAAGGAGTAGTAACTAATGAGTAGTACTCAGTAGTACTACTAAGAGTAGTAACTACAAATACGTACAGTAACTAATAAGCAGCAAATGGTTTAGAGTAGATCTGGGCAGGAAGCTAAGAGAAGATAGGCAACTGGTTAGTATATTCTTGAGGAAGCCCCTTCTTTCCAAAGGAAAGAACAAAGCAGAAACCAGCTTGGTAGGATTGGACAGAAGTATAGTTAGAACCCTGAAAATAAGAAGAGTTCGTGTACATAGAAGATGAGTCAGAGATATTGGCAAGCATCATAGTATGCAGCGTCATAGTGCTTAGATTTTATTTTAAATTCAGTGAAAATCTATTGGATGATTTTCTGCAAAGTGATTGATATCTTTTAGATTTTAGAAAAATAATTATAAGATGGAAGGCGGTTACAGTAACCATTCAGTGAGAGTGGATGGTGGTTGGAGATAAATGGTTGGATAGATAAATAGGAATACAACTGAGAAAATTTTGAGGTAGCACCAAAAAGAACTCTTGATGGGTTTTATAAGATATATGACTCTTTATTTATACTTACTGCATATGCTAAACTATATCTCACCTTGCTATTTAGGATAGCAAGATAACACATGGAGAAGCAAATGGCAACCCACACCAGTACTCTTGCCTGGAAAATTCCGTGGGCTACAACCCATGGGATTGCAAAGGGTCATACACGACTGAGGGACTTCACTTTACTTTCAAGATAACACAAACTTCTAGTCCAATGCTTTAAATATTGAAGAAGATCAATTTACCTTGCCCATCTCTGATTTTTAGTTTTCATTTTGATTAAATGATTTCAATTTACAAATCATCTCATAGGTTTTGAAACTCAGACCACTAAACAGCTTTGTATATCTGACAGACTTCATGATATTGGTGAAATGGAGATAGCTAACATTTAAACCAATCCAAACAGCTTAAGGGCTTACCTTGTGGCTCAGCTGGTAAAGAACTTGCCTGCAATGCAGGAGACCTGGGTTGGGAAGATTCCCTGGAGAAGGGAAAGGCTACCTATTCCAGTATTCTGGCCTAGAGAACTTCATGGACTGTATAGCCTATGGGGCCACAAAGAGTTGGACAGACTGAGTGACTTTCACCTCACGTCAAACAGCTTAAAATTTCATAACAGCTCCAAATTTATTTTGACCACTGTATCGTCAGAGATTTTTGTAGACCAAATGGAGAAGTGCAATGCATTTCTTCATCTCTAAATCTTGTTCATTTTTTTTTTCCCTGCCCAGAGGAAAAGTTAAACAAACAAACAAACAAAAGTTAGATTTTCCCCCCGCCCTGCACCATTGGGCAAAATGCAATTACCCAGAGAAAAGTACTAATTTTTTGAATTTTTGGTACATATCAGTTTGCTGCTGCTAAGTCGCTTCAGTCGTGTCTGACTGTGTGCGACCCCATAGACGGAAGCCCACTAGGCTCCCCCGTCCCTGGGATTCTTAGGCAAGAACACTGGAGTGGACTGCCATTTCCTTCTCCAATGCATGAAAGTGAAAAGTGAAAGTGAAGTCGCTCAGTGGTGTCCGACTCCTAGCAACCCCATGGGCTGCAGCCTACCAGGCTCCTCTGTCCATGGGATTTTCCAGACAAGAGTACTGGAGTAGAGTGCCATTGCCTTCTCCACATATCCGTTTACTTCTTGCCAATTTCTCATCGGAATTCAGTTCCTGGAACATTTCATATGTTCAAAATTTATGGAAGAACTTAGATGAGCAAATGGCCATCTTCCTCATGCCCATCATGAAGAAAAGGTAGTTACCCTAAGGTTAACTTTATTAGGATTAGACTTTAGCCCACAGAATTAAGCAGTAAAATATAAAATTTACAGAAGTGGAAGGCTGACATTAAATTAATTTTGAAAAAGAAATCGGTTTGCATTGTCTCTTTGAATTTAAGATACAAAATTAAACAATAAAAGAGAAAATATGCAGAACTAGAGTCTGTATGCTAAGTATGTCTCAGTGTTTGCCCCTTATTTCAAAGAAACATCTGTATGGGATATTGGAGAGTACAAAATGGACTGCCCCACTGTTTCATTTTAAAAGTACATTTATTGTGCAAGAAATGGTTGACTTCAGTAAAACTTTTACTTTTAGATATTTCACAATTCAGGATGCAAGAAGATTTGGCCCGGAGTTCCTTCCATGAGTCCATTGTTACACTCTAAGGTTTTACTCAAAAAAGAAAAAAAAGAGGCACTGCCTTGCCTTTAATTAGAGTGTATGAAATCTCTTGCATTTTACTGCACTGAAGTATAGCAGCACACCAATAACTTGCTAGCATAATATTGAACTTACGGTTGCTTATATGTTCCAAATGCCATCTGAGAAGAAAATAGAGTTTCTTTGCATATTCTGAAATTTCATCTGGACTAAATCAGAGAACTGTATGTGTGAAAAATCTATGCCTTATTGGTTGGATATTGGATGATCTTTACCAAACTGTGTTTTAGAAAGTTGTATCAGATATGAGAAAAGCAGAGTTTTTACCTCCTTCCTTGCTTACCCTTTGAGCAATCAGATTTGCTGGATGGAGCTAAAAAAGTGTGGAAATTATAATGATTGAAATCATTAATATTAGCAAGAAAAAAGTCTATTTCTCTAATACATGATTTTTCAATAAAAGTGGCATTGTCCCCAAAAGTGTTGAACATTGATTGGTTCTGGAAGAGAAGAGGGAAAACAAAACTTGCTACTTTATGCATAAATCAGAAATATACATACAGTGCACTAGGTAACTTTAGTTGTATCTGACTCTTTCTGATCTTATGAATCATAGCCTGCCAGGCTCCTCTGTCCATTGGATTTTCTAGGCAAGAATATTGGGCTGGGTTGTCCTCCTCCAGGAGTTCATCCCAATTCAGGGGTCAAAACTGTGTCTGTTAAGTCTCCTACATTGGTTGGGGAGTTCTTTACCCCCTAGCACCAACTAGAAGTCAATGTATGGAGTACATAAATAGATACACACTTTATCTGTGTTATTAAAAATTCAGAGAAGGGTCAATTAAAAAAAAAAAAAAGAAAATTTAGAAAATGTGCAATTCCGTCCTTAAAGTGTTAATAATCAAAGAGAGGTGAGAAACACTGTTCTAACAAATACTTAAACCCAAGCAAACTAAACATAACCTAAGTTCTTGAGGAGTATTCACCCCATATATTGGAGGTCAAATCATATGTATTATAATAAGAAATCTCCTTGTATTTTCTAGATGAGAAATTTTGAGAGAATCTATTTATTACATTATATAGTGTCTTCATGTTTAGGAAATTTGAATAAAATATCACTTTGCCTCAATCTTGGGAATAATTATTCTCTTGAGCATCTGTTTTATTGTCTTATGAGACTTATGAAATCTACAACTTTATTTCCCTCCTCAGAAGGTTAACAGTAAGCATAATGGAAAAAAATATATATAAATAAATATTATAAAGTGCTTAAAAACATGTATTTGAATTAGCCTAATTTTGGTAGACACATCTTGGTTTTGTGCATGTTTTTCTTTCTTACTATTTTAGCTGATTTTTAAGGTTGTTGGATCTCAAATGAATCGTTTTATGATTTAAGCTACCTACAGTCAATTTTGTAATAGGAAAGAGATATCATTTTTACTTTTATTTATTTATTTACTTCAGAGCTTGAAAATTTATTGTGGACTCTTATGGAATTAAAATTCCAAGTCAGTAAACTCACTGTTGTATTTAATCAATTAATAATGGTTTTCTTATTCAAGGGTGAATGTCACCGTTTGTGATTGTTCAGAATACACTCTGAGTATGTGTGCATAAATGAATCATACAGCCCATAGCTTAAGAGAAAGGAGTAGAAAGGAATGAAGGAGATTTATATTTTTCACCCATTTTTTGGTTACAGAACACAGACTAACAAACAAAATAAGTAGTTTCTATATAATGCAAACTCAAAATGGTTTGTAGAGCTGTAATTTCAACTGCATTAGGAGAAAATCCTGTTGGCTTGAGAATAAAGACTTTTTGACACAAAGACCTCTGTGTAAAGAGATTTCTGTTCCTCAAATGTTTAAAGTTAAAATAACCTAGATATGAAATAGAACCTTGTGGGCTTCTGCCCATGGCTACTTCTGCTTGTGCAATAAAGCAGTCGTCTTTGAACAATTTCTCATTATCATAATATACTAACTTCTTAAACACATGCCTTGAGAAGTGGAGGGCTGTGAATGGAATGAAAAGGATGACAGAAGCTGTTTAAATTTTGGAAATAGTAAATAAAAATGAGAGATCTTCAGTATGACTATAGCTAGATTAGATTGAAGCTTAGCAAAGAAACAAGGTTGATATTATAGGGGCTAAGCTGACCCCTGCCTTCAACTAAGCCACTATTTGGCTATATATTTCTATGAATTGTAAATCCAAATGATTGTGTTTTATTTACTTGATTGATTGTTTCCATATTTTTTAAAAAAGTTCTAAAACTCTTTTTTTTTTGTTTTTTATTTTATTTTATTTTTTAAAATTTATTTTAATTGGAGGCTAATTACTTTACAATTGTGTGTTATTAAAATAGTATTCTATTATAAAGTATCCCATTTAACAAAATTAAAATTCTCAAAGGAAATTTGCCATTAGCAATAGTTGCTAATTTATATAGCTATTTTTCGGTTATAAACTATTTAGTTAATCAATAGTGTTCTTTACAGTGGTGAACACTGCTGCTGCTAAATCACTTCAGTCATGTCCAACTCTGTGTGACCCCATAGACAGCAGCCCACCAGGCTCCCCTGTCCCTGGGATTCTCCAGGCAAGAACACTGGAGTGGCTTGCCATTTCCTTCTCCAAAGCATGAAAGTGAAAAGTGAAAGTGAAGTCGATCAGTTGTGTCCAACTCTTCCCGACCCCATAGACTGCAGCGTACCAGGTTCCTCCGTCCATGGGATTTTCTAGGCAAGAGTACTGGAGTGGGGTGCCATTGCCTTCTCCGAGTGGTGAACACTACATGTAGTCAAACTTAAACCACATCATCCTTACAATCTAGTCAGAGTTTGAAAGAAATATGTTCAGTAATTTGAATTCATACTAGGTGCTTAATCACATGACTCTCACACATCCTTTATTAAAGCAGGAATCGAATAGCCAAGCTTAAGGAAAGGGATATATCAGAGTTTAGCTCAAATTGTATAATATCTATGATATATGTTATTTTTTTCTAAGCTATTATAAACCTCAGAGTGGCATTTTACTGTAATTATGAAACTAAGTGTAGTATCACATTGATGTCATCTTTGGAATAGCTTTTAATATATGTCAATATATGTTAATATATATTAATTAATAATATATGTTTTAATGTATATTTCAAGGTAGTCAACTTACTGAAGTGATTCCCTAAACTGTAACTTCCCATGTAGCATTGATGGTAAGTTTTACCTCCAATTTTCTAGTAAAGTGTCATGTCTCTTTAAACCTTGAAAATATCATTCCAACAGTTCTCCAACATTTGAATATTTAAATAAAATCTAGGGTTTTATTCATTGAATCTACCTTTCCTCTCATGCAAAGTTATAAAAAGTTTTGATAGCACCTGTTCTTATTTTATAACTCAAATAAAGACTACTTTGCTATAAAGCCACCTAAAATGTTAGCTGGATAGTAACTTTTATTCTAAATATCACAACCATGAAAAAGCAGTGATTTTTTCACTTACAAATATAGTATAAAAAGGAAATAATTAAAATAGCAAACATCTAAGGGTGACTTCTTTGAGTGAAACATTTTTTAGGCATTACTGTTGAACTCATAAGTGGTATAGAATGAGAAATACAGCCTCATATAAAATTAAAAAGGTTTGATGCTATGGTACAGATTTTCATATATTTTTCTACATATTTTCATAAATAGATAGACACATCTTTAGATAACTGGAATCTGACTTTTATACATATATAGTAAAATATTCTCAATACAATTTCATTTTTCAATTTATACAGAAGAACAAAGGATTCCTAAGCCTCTGTCTCTACCTACATCTTATCATAGGGACTATGTAAATATTAAATAAGATCACAGTGTGTCAGTTTGCTTCCTTCACTATATTAACATTCATTTACTCAAGAAGCATCTGTTGGAATTATAATCTGTAACTTGCACACTAATAAGAATGGTGCCTAAGATTTTTTTTTTCTTACTTCTGAAAAAAGGATAGAGTTTCTTAAAATCTGACTAGATCATTTTATTATTCTTCATTATCAAATTTTATGTTGAGATAAACATGTAACTTTGCATTAGTGAGTCAAAATCAAACAACATTCTTTCACTTGCCATAGGCCATTCCTGGCAGTGATTTGACTGCTACCATCAGATGTATGTTATGAATAAAACCCTGTGCTAAGAACTGTGAACAGAAAGTTAATGCCATTTGCAAAAAATAAGCTATAAGGGAAACTGAAATAAACTGAGTACTCTGATGAGCTTTCAGAGATTAATGTATAAGAGGAGAAAAAAATGCAATTTAAGTTGAAAATTTGTAGGACAATAAGGGAAAATGCATTCCAGTTAGAGTTAGAATATTAGTCATAAAAGTAAGTGGATTATAGAACAATTCATAATAGGTCTTATGTGTGTGTGTACACATGTGTGTGTCCATGTGCATACAAAGATGGAACGTCTAAGCTCAGGTATGCTTGATTTATCTGAATCCTTACTTGAGAAAACCAAAACTAGTAAAATATATATTCACACTCTTGTCAATCCCTATGAATACATTAGAGGGAGACTGAACTCTGCAATATCTATTAAGGGAGAATACTGATACTTTATCCTATTTACCTCTTTAAGTTTAGGCTGACATGCACACATAATTCTATAATACTACTTGTATAAACATCTTATATATCTTAAAATTATCATTTCTAATCTTACCAGAAACTTAGATGAGGAAAACATACATTCTTATGGGTGCTTAGCATGACCTTGAATCTATATTAAGTGCTCCTTATGAATTACAGACTTTTCCTACATAGCTTAATTTATAGATCTCATTCAGGTTTCAACTAACTTGTTCTACCAAATTTATATAATTAATTGACTTTCTTGTTCAGCAAAGAAATTGAATTCTTAGTATAAGAGCAAGTCAAATAAGTCTGTGTGTGTGTGTGTGTGTGTGTGTGTGTGTGTGTGTATAATTCAAGGATCTGTAGAGCAGTCAAATAGAAATAGAAGCCTTACATCAGTTTCTATAATTTGAAATGGTGATTTCTCCTCATTTTCTGTATTTAAGGACTTCTGAGACCCAGAATCTTTCCATTGAAATGGAGATTGATCTCACTGAGAATGGACACTGCAAAACTATCTCAAAGAATACATGAGATATGCACCCATTTATTTTAATATTTTATTTATTTTTTTAAAATAACAGTTATTTACCAAATGCATTGTACTCTAGAGAAAAAGCTACACCCAGGCATTCTGAGGACTGTTACATACATAGCTTTGCTTACCTGATACTTCCACATAGCCACTTGGTCAGAATATAAGCTTAGTGAGACTAAATGCTGGCCCTGGTCTCTTTGTGGTTGTACTCCTTGTCAGTTCCCTGAACCTCAGTTGGAATGAGATGGGTGGCAGCTGGCAGAGACCACACAATGGCTCTCTGACCTGTAAATAATTTGCATTATGTGGAAAAGGCCAAGTAAAAACCCTTCTCTGTCCCCAGCCAAGATTATAAATTGCAAACAGTACAACGTCCCTGTTTAGAATTATATACATAAACACTTTCTTCAAAGATAAAGGGCATAGCAGATATGATTCCATTATTTCCACAGTTAATTCAAATGTATAATCTCTGTACAATCCAATGGATTGTGAGGAATGAGACATGCTCCTTAAACTTGTGCCTGTGAGTCATCCTTAGTGAAACAGATCAAGTGTTCTGGTGTTTAGTATGCAGCTATTGAAGCAGAAAATGTGTGTGTGTGTGTGTGTGTGTGTGTGTGTGTTTCAATCTCTGTCATTAAAGAAGATTAAAAACAATTCACTTTTGTGTGAGATAAACTGCAGTGTACACTCAAGACCATGGTGACTTCTCTGTTCTCTGACATAATATAGTCCCAGTGTTCCTAATTGATAATACAATGTGATTCATTGCTGGAACATAAGAAATGGAGTAATGGATTGAATGCCCTCAGCAATATGTGCCTGCTAACAGCATCAAAGATGAACCTTCAGTGATAAATATGGAATATACATCTGTAGCAACAAGAACAGGCAAAGGTACCCTGCTGCCAAAGCCTTCGATTACTCAGGAAAGAGGGGCTGGGGTACCCAGTGATGAGCATTCTCCATCAGGTGAAGGGAACTGTTGAAGGAAGTAAATAAAAGAGACAATAAAAACAGTTGTTATCCAAGGAGACTGGTTCAATAAACCTGAATAATTAGTAGGAATTGTGGCTCAATGCTTCAAAATTTCCTGCATTGTGGATTTAATTTGGAGCACAAGAAAATCTGAGTGACAAAAGGGATGCATTGTAGTTGATGATTTTGGCTGCCCAGAATCACATACTTGGACTACTACTAACTGTCCTTCAATGCATTTCAGTGCATGTGAGCAGGAACCAAAACTGGTGATGCCTCACTTTAGTATTCTCCAAAGTTTCAGTAAATCTTGAAGGCAAAAGCCATCTGTTACCAGTAAGAATCTTCATTCTTATCTAGTAATTGTCCAATGGTGGGGATGAAAACCACTTCCATCTTTGCAAAAGATAATTACAGAAACCATTCCGGAATGGAAATTTTGACTTTTTTTACAGAAGCAATCACTCTGGCTTTTTCTCTTTTCTTATTCACTATTCCTGTCACCTTGTTTCTGTGGCCCAAGATCTCCTTCCAAACATGCTTCTTGAATCAAAATACTGTTTCAATCTTTCCCTTGAGTCTGCTAACTCTATAAAAAAGATTTTTATTTTAATACTATTTAACATTTTAATATTTAGCTAGTATTGCTGTATAATGATCAATTTTACTATATTTTCTTTCTTTTGTATAGTTTCCTAAAAGATGCTTGATTTCATAATTTTTAACAGTTTGTTCTATTTGTATGTTAAAATACATAATTTGGCTGCAGTACAAAGAGTAAAGTAAATGAGAAAAAAGTGAAGGGCAGAAAAGCAGGGACTGTTAGTGAAGTAGTTAGGAAGAAACATGGAGCATAAGATGCACATAAAAGTGGTGCAGGGAAGAGGAAGGTCTGGCTTCTAATACATGTAAGCGTTAAAATTTTTAAGATTTAGCTGTGGATTAAATGTTCAGTCGCTCAGTCGTGTCCGATTCTTTGCGACCCCATGAATCTCAGCACGCCAGGCCTCCCTGTCTATCACCAACTCCCGGAGTTCACCCAGACTCACATCCATCAAGTCAGTGATGCCATCCAGCCATATCATCCTCTGTCGTCCCCTTCTCCTCCTGCCCCAAATCCCTCCCAGCATCAGAGTATTTTCCAATGAGTCAACTCTTCGCATGAGGTGGCCAAAGTACTGGAGTTTCAGCTTCAGTATCATTCCTTCCAAAGAAATCCCAGGGCTGATCTCCTTCAGAATGGACTGGTTGGATCTCCTTGCAGTCCAAGGGACCCTCAAGAGTCTTCTCCAACACCACACTTCAAAAGCATCAATTCTTCGGTGCTCAGCTTTCTTCACAGTCCAACTCTGACATCCATACATGACAACAGGAAAAACCATAGCCTTGACTAGACAGACCTTTGTTAGCAAAGTAATGTCTATGTTTTTCAATATGCTATCTAGGTTGGATTTAACTTTTCTTCCAAGGAGTAAGCGTCTTTTAATTTCATGGCTGCAGTCACCATCTGCAGTAATTTTGGAGCCCAAAAAATAAAGTCTGACACTGTTTCCACTGTTTCTCCATCTATTTCCCATGAAGTGATGGGACCAGATGCCATGATCTTTGTTTTCTGAATGGATTAAATGTTACTTGTAAGGAAAATAGGATTTTTTTTTTTTTGCACTAAACCAAAAGTCCACATTTTTCCAATAACATTTCTTAAAATAAGTACAAAATATTCATTATGAGATTAAAAATTGTTTCTTATTAATGGTTAAGAAAAGAGTTTCCAAAAATATAAATGTATCATTTATTTTTTTTTCTTTCTTTCTTTCTTTTTTTTGATAGAGAACTGAGAAAGAAGAAAAGAAATAGTAAACTTATACGACTTTTTTTGTTTTTGTTTTTTTTTAACAAAGGGAGAATGGTTTTCAAGAGCAAGGTCTTATTTTTCCAGTCACAAATAAAGCCTTAGGCTGAAAAGAGCTTAAAGAAAAGTAATAGAATATTAGGAGAAAAATAAGTTTATTAAGCACTAAAATTCAGTTCAAAGACAGCAAGTTTGGTAAAAATCCATATTTGAAAATTTAAGCATATAGGAAGATATTTTCTTACAACACATCTTATTTTTTCAAATTTAGAATATTAAATTAACTTAAGAAACTGCTTGCAATTAGCTAATTAGAATTAATATTTCATTTTATTTTAAAATATAGTAATTGAAAAATACAAAATCATAACAAACATAATAAATATGGGAGCTGATTAGCACCAATTGATTTCTTATTATATGTTAAGCCTTTTTTCATAACTTAATAGGTATTAATTGAATTATTTTCCAATTATTTGAAAGAAATATCATTTTCACTTGATATACAAAGAATCTAAGGTAGAGAGTGATTAAGTAACTTCAAGGGCTTCAAAACAAAAAGTGGTAAAACTGAATATTGAAACAGAGAAGCTTATATTCAGAGTACAAATTCTTAATAAACAAAACTATGTATTCTCATTAATTTGAATTAAAAAAAAATCATTACCGGAAATTACTTTTTTTCTTCCAATATTAGATGCCAACTTGTTCACATTTTAACATTTCTTAAATCAGTATATGTATTTAAGTGGATATGTGCAGTTAATGTGGAGAAGGCAATGGCAACCCACTACAGTGCTCTTGCCCAGAGACTCCCATGGATGGAGGAGCTTAGGCTGCAGTCCATAGGGTCTTGAAGAGTTGGACACGACTGAGCGACTTCACTTTCACTTTTCACTTCCATGCATTGGAGAAGGAAATGGCAGCCCACTCCAGCGTTCTTGCCTGGAGAATCCCAGGGACAGGGGAGTCTTGTGGGCTGGCGTCTATGGGGTCGCAATGAGTTGGACATGACTGAAGCTACTTAGCAGAAGCAGCAGTGCATTTAATGTAGCCTTTCTTTTATTGAAGAGCTAAATCAAATTCGAAGTACATCTAACAATCATTTGCATTTTACAATTAAGAACCTATGAAAACTTATTTCTCCACTTGGCTAAAGGGAACCAATTAGCCTTGTGTAACTCAGTGAAACAATGAGCCATGCTATGTAGGGCCACCTAAGATAGGCAGGTTAAAAAGGACAGTTACGATAAAATATGGTCCACTAGAGAAGGGAATGGAGAAGGCAATGGCAACTCACTCCAGTACTCTTGCCTGGAAAATTCCAGGGATGGGGGAGCCTGGTGGGCTGCCGTCTCTGGGGTCGCACAGAGTCGGACACGGCTGAAGTGACTTAGCAGCAGTAGCAGAGAAGGGAATGCCAAATCACTTCAGTATTCCTGCCTTGAGAACTCCATGAAAAGTATGAAAAGTTAAAAAAAAAATATGAGTCTGGAAGATGAGCTCCCCCCCAACCCCCGCCCCAGGTCAGTAGGTGTCCAATATGCTACTGGTAAAGAGCAGATAAATAGCTCCAGAAAGAATGAAGAGGCTGAGGCAAGGCCGAAATGATGCCCAACTCTTAATGATGGTGAAAATTAAATCTGATGCTATGAAGAACAATAGGAACCTAGAATGTTAAGCTCATGAATCAAGGTAAATTAAGTTCAGTTCAGTTCAGTTGTTCAGTTGTGTCTGACTCTTTGCGACTCCATGGACTGCAGCACACCAGGCTTCCCTGTCCTTCACTAATTCTCGGAGTTTGCTCAAACTCATGTCTGTCAAGTCTGTGATGCCATACAACCACCCAATCCTCTGTTGTCCCCTTCTCCTCCTGCCTTCTACTTTTCGTAATGTCAGGGTATTTTCCAATGAGTCAGTTCTCCCCACTAGATGCCCAAAGTATTGCAGCTGCAGCTTCAGCATCAATCCTTCCAATGAATATTTAGGACTGACTTCCTTTAGGATTGACTGATTTGATCTCCCTGCAGGCCAAGGGATTCTCAAGAGGCTTCTCCAACACCACAGTTGAAAAGCATCAATTCTTCAGCGCTTGGCTTTCTTTGTAGTCCAACTCTCACATCCATACATGACTGCTGGAAAAAACGTAGCTTTGACTAGATAGAACTTTGTTGGCAAAACTGTGTCTCTGCTTTTTAATATGCTGTTTGGTTACAGCTTTTCTTCCAAGGAGCAAATGTCTTTTAATTTCATGGTTGCAGTCACCATCTGCAGTGATTTTGGAGCCTTCCAAAATAAAATCTCCCACTGTTTTGATTGTTTCCCCATCTATTTGCCATGAAGTGATGGGACTGGATGCCATGATCTTACTTTTCTGAATGTTGAGTTTTAAGCCAACTTTTTCACTCTCCTATTTAACGTTCATAAAGAGGCTCACTCTCCTCTTTCATTTTCATAAAGAGGTTATTTAATTCTTCTTTGCTTTCTGCCATAAGGATGGTGTCATCTGCACATTTGATGTTATTGATATTTCTCCCAGCAATCTTGATTCCAGCTTGTGCTTCATTCAGCTGGGCATTTCACATGATGTACTCTGCATATAAGTTAATATATGGGTGACAATATACAGCCTTGACATACACCTTTGCCTATTTGGAACCAGTCTGTTGTTCCATGTCTAGCTCTAACTGTTGATTCCTGACCTGCATACAGATTTCTCAAGAGGCAGGTCAGGTGGTCTGGTATTCTCATCTCTTTAAGAATTTCCAGTTTGTTGTGATCCACACAGTCAAATATTTGGTATAGTCAATAAAGCACAAGTAGAGATTTTCTGGAATCTCTTGTGATTTTGAGGATCAAGTCAATGTTGGCAATTTGATCTCTGATTCTTCTGCCTTTTCTAAATCCAGCTTGAACGTCTGGAAGTCCATCCTTCATGTACTGCTGAAGTCTGACTTGGAGAATTTTAAGCATTACTTGGCTAGCATTTGAGATGAGTGCAATCGTGTGGTAGTTTGAACATTCTGTGGCATTGCCTTTCTTTAGTATTGGAATGAAAACTGACCTTTCCCAGTTCTGTGGCCACTGCTGAGTTTTCCAAATTTGCTGGCATATTGAGTGTGGCACTTTCACAGCATCATCTTTTAGGACACAAAATAGCTTAACCAGAATTCCATCACCTCCACTATCTTTGTTCATAATGATGGTTCCTAAGGCCCAGTTGACTTCCCACTCCAGGATATCTGGCTCTAGGTGAGTGATCACACCATATTGTTCAGTTGGGTCATGAATATCTTTTTTGTACAGTTCTTCTGTGTATTCTTGCCACCTCTTTTTAATATCTTCTGTTTCTGTTAGGTCCTACCATCTCTGTCCTTTATTGAGCCCATCTTTGCATGAAATATTCCCTTGGTAGCTCTAATTTTCTTGAAGAGATCTCTAGTCTTTCCCATTCTATTGTTGTCCTCCATTTCTTTGCCTTGATCCCTGAGGAAGGCTTTCTTATTTCTCCTTTCTATTCTTTGGAACTCTGCATTCAGATGGGTATATCTTTCCTTTTCTCCTTTTCCTTTAGTTTCTCGTCTTTTCATAGCTATTTGTAAGGCCTCCTAAGACCACTATTTTGCCTTTTTTCATTTGTTTTTCTTGAGGATGATCTTGATCATTGCCTCCTGTACAATGTCATGAACTTCCATCTATAGTTCTTTAGGCACTCTGTCTAAGCAGATTAAATCCCTTGAATCTATTTTTCACTTCCACTGTATAATCCTAATGGGATGGTATATTGGACATGATCAAATAGGGGATGGCAAGAGTGACACTTTAGGATTCAATGAACTAAAGTGGACAAGAATGGGTGAATTTAGTTCAGATGACTGATATATCTACTACTGCGGGCAAGAATCCCCAAGAAATCAAGTAGCTCTCATAGTCAACAAAAAGTGTGATATGCAATACTTTGGTGCAACCTCAAAAATAATAGAATGATCTTGATCTATTTCCAAGGCAAGAAATTCAACATCAGATCAATCCATGCCTATTCCCCAAATAGGGTTTCCCTGTAGCTCAAATGGTAAAGAATCTGCCTGCAATGCAGGAGACCCAGGTTTGATCCCTGGGTAAGGAAGATCCTCTGGAGAAGGGAATGAGAATCCACTCCATTGCTCTTGCCTGGAGAATCCCATGGACAGAGGAGCCTGGTGGTCTCCAGTCTGTGGGATTGCAGGGAGTCGGACACGACTGAACAATTTACAGTACTATTCCCCAAATACTAATGCCAAAGAAATTGAGGTTGTCTGGTTCCACGGAGACCTCCAAGACCTTCTAACAACAAAAAAGTCCTTTTCATCATAGGAAATTGGAATGAAAAATAGAAAGTCAAGAGATACATGAAGTAACAGGCAAATTTGCATTGGAGTACAAAATAACGCAGGGCAAAGGCTGACAAAATTTTGCCAATAGAGCACACTGGTCATAATAAACACCTTCTTCCAACAACATAAGTGATGACTTTACACATTGACATCACCAGATGGAAAGTACCAAAATCAGATTCATTATATTCTTTGCAGTTGAAGATGAGAAAACTCTATACAGTCAGCAAAAATAATTCCTGGGGCTGACAGTGGCTTATATCATGAGTTCCTTATTGTAAGATTCAGACATAAACTGAAGAAAGTAGGGAAAAACACCAGCCCATTCAGGTATGATCTGTGTCAAATAATTTATCATGCAGTAGAAGTAGTATATAGATTCACGGGATTAGATCTGATAGACAGAGTGCTTGAAGATAGACAGAGATTCATAACATTGTACAGGAGGCAGTGACCAAAACCATCCCCAAGAAAATAAATGCAAAAAGGCAAAATGGTTAAGACTTACAAATCACTGAGAAAAGAAAAGAAGCAAAAAGCAAAAGCTAAAGGAAAGATTTATTCAATTGAATGAAAAGTTCCAAAGAATAGCAAGGAAAGGTAAGAAAACCTTAGGCAAACAATACAAAAAAATAGAATTAAAAAATAGAATGAAATTAAAAAAAAAAAAAATAGAATGAGGAAAACTAGAGATCTCTTTGAGAAAATTAAGGATATCAAAGGAAGATTTCAGGCAAAATGGGCACAATAAAGGACAGTAATTGTAAGGTCCTAACAGAAGCAGAGAAATTTAGAAGACATGGCAAGAACACACAGAAGATCTGTACAAAAAAGGTCTTAATGATCTGGGTAACCACAGTAATGTGGTCATTCACCTAGAGCCAGACATCCTGGTGTGTGAAGTCAAGTGGATCTTATGAAGCATTACTACAAACAAAGCTATTGGAGGTGATGGAATTCCAGCCAACTTATTTCAAATCCTAAAATATGATGCTGTGAAATGATGTACTCAATATGTCAGCAAATTTGGAAAACTCAACAGTGGCCACTTTTTTGGAAAAAGTCAGTTTTCATTCCAATCCCAAAGAAAGGGAATGCTAGAAAATGTTCAAACTACCATACAACTGCACTCATTTCCCATGATAGTAAGGTAATATTCAAAACCCTTCAAGTTAGGTTTCAACAGTACATGAACAGAGAACTTCTGGCTGTACAAGCTGGCTTTAGAAAAGGCAGAGGAACCAGAGATCAAATTGCCAACATCTGTTGGATCATCAAAAAAAGCAAGAGAATTCCAGAATACCTCTATTTCTGATTAATTGACTATACTAAAGCCTTTGACTGTATGGATCACATATAAACTATGGAAATTTTTCTGAAGAGATGGGAATACCAGACCACATTACCTGTCTCCTGAGAAGCCTGTGTGCAGGTCCAGTAGCAGCAGTTAGAAAAGGACAAGGAACAACAGACTGGTTCAAGATTGGGAAAAGAGTATGTCAAGGCTATATATCATCACTCTGCTTATTTAATTTATATGCAGAGGATGTCATGTGAAATGCCAAACTGGATGAATAAAAAGGTGGACTCAAGATTGCTGGGAGATATATCAACAACTTCAGATATGCAGATGATACCACCCTGATGGCAGAAAGGAAAAGGGAATTAAAGAGCCTCTTAATGATGCTGAAAGAGGAGAGTGAAAGAGTCTGACATGACTTAGGGACTGAACAACAACAATTATAACTGTACTGAAAAATATTTTCACATTATTTTGTCTAATTTAGAATTTAATTTTACTACCAACTTTAAAATTAAAAATAAATTATTCCACCTGAAAAAATTAGAAGTAGATAAATATTTTGATATGTTTTCTATTCTTCAGACAATTTGTGTAACTATTGCTGACATTAAAATTAAAAATGTATTCTATTTAAAACTAAAATTTTGATTGCATCTCTGAGTCCTTTTGTTAACTAATAGTTCCATTTTCTTTTTCCTTTAATTTGTCTCATAAACCTTGCAAAAGTTCCAGACTGCACCAGATACTTTTATGCACTAATAATAGCTACCAATAAAATAAATCAGCTCATACTTTATACATTGATTCCAAAGTCTTTTTCTGTCTATAAGCTCTTCCGAAGGAAGTCCAGGTAGATCTGCTTCTGACTAGGTTCCTTGTCAAATGACTCAGAGGACTTAGAGTTTTAACAAAATCAAAATATATTGATTTTTTTTTTAAAAGAAAAATCTAATCACAAATTTTAAGTATACTGTCACCATAGGAATACTGAGTGCATACATTTGGATGCTACCCTTGAATTTCATCTGAACAATGGGAATGATAATGACTCTTTGTTTATATTATATACCTGTGAAAACAAATATATGGTATAAATAATTATTATAGAACTTAGAAATCTACGCTACGCTAGGCTAAGTCACTTCAGTCGTGTCCGACTCTGTGTGACCCCATAGACGGTAGCCCACCAGGCTCCCCTGTCCCTGGGATTCTCCAGGCAAGAACACTGGAGTGGGTTGCCATTTCCTTCTCCAATGCATGAAAGTGAAAGTAAAGTTGCTCAGTCGTGTCCGACTCTTTGCGACCCCATGGACTGCAGACTACCAGGCTCCTCCGTCCATGGGATTTTCCAGGCAAGAGTACTGGAGTGGGGTGCCATTGCCTTCTCTGAACTTAGAAATCTGGAAGGCAATAAATTGGTATCTACTATAGAAATGTAATGTAGGACTCCTAGTCTCATCTTCTAATACAATATTACTTTAAACTATATTTACTAAGTTAAATGTAACTGACTAAGAACCATGTGGATCTGATTTTAGTATTGATCCCAATTAATATTTCAAGGAACAAAAAGAAAGCAAGGATCAGATATTTGTGTGTTACTTCTTTAATTTCCAGTCCTTACCCACATTATTAGATAGATAGATGATAGGCTGATAGATAGATGGATATACATAGACAAACTGTTTAAGTGAGCCACAAGATTATTGCATACATTCAATGTTTAGTTGTTATGTTACATGGCTACATTTATATTTTCCTGATAATAATTTCATTTAAGACTTCTCAGTTCCTATAGGGC
The DNA here is from genome assembly GCF_029407905.1 of Bubalus kerabau. Classification (NCBI taxonomy): domain Eukaryota; kingdom Metazoa; phylum Chordata; class Mammalia; order Artiodactyla; family Bovidae; genus Bubalus; species Bubalus kerabau. Next base: position 11,488,870 of record NC_073632.1, on the reverse strand, counting down.
TTTCTCTTTATGTGTTTAGAAGACTTAGGGTACACACATTGCACCCCATGGCTTCTATATGTTGCTGTCTCTGCTTTTGCTCATATAACACCACCCTTATCTTCTTCGAGATCACTGTTCTTCCCACCATTGGATCCCCCTTGTGTCCTAAAATTGCATGTACAACTCTATGTACCTTATCCCTTGCAAATGTCCTCAAGCTTATATCCAGGCTGTAACACATAGGCTCTTACTGCTGCTACTGCTGCTAAGTCGCTTCAGTCGTGTCTGACTGTGTGCGACCCCATAGACGGAAGCCCAGTAGGCTCCCCTGTCCCTGGGATTCTCCAGGCAAGAACACTGGAATGGGTTGCCATTTCCTTCTCCAATGCATGAAAGTGAAAAGTGAAAGGGAAATCGCTCAGTCATGTCCGACTCTTAGTGATCCCAAGGACTATAGCCTACCAGGCTCCTCCATCCATGGGATTTTCCAGGCAAGAGTACTGGAGTGGGGTGCCATTGCCTTCTCCACATAGGCTCTTAACTTTAGAGTAATTGCTCTCAAGCTTTCCCTCTTTGCATGAGGAGGAACTAGGAAACTACATCTAAAGCTTTGCTGACACAAGCACATGCCCTTTCTGCATCACAAAGTGCTGCTGGAAAAATTATCCTCTCTTTTACTGCCTTATCCTAAGAACACAGATCAAATACAGATGGTTACTTTATCACATCTTATTTTCTTCATTGTTGTGTTTTCCTGCCATGCTCACAGCTGACAGAGATGCATTTACCTCTACCAGGGAACCACACAAAAGCTTTGACAGACCCTGGCTCAGCCACTGAGACCAGGAAATGAACAAACTAGAAAGTAGAACTGGGGTGTCAGGAGTGGGTAACACTGAAGGGAGAAGTTAAAAAGGTGTAAGTAAAAGAATATATACAAAAACTGTAATAACCTGTCATTTGTACACTATGACTAAAAAGCAGAATTAATCACAAATCTTTTAAACCTATGATTACTCATACAAAATATAATCTGTGGAAGCTCACATCAAAAGTTCTCTATGTTATGGCTTCAAATTATTTTACCAATACTGCAATTCTGCTGGAAAGAATTGTTTTCTATACACTTATCTTACACATTACAGCTTCTCTTTGCTCATCTGTTCTTTATGAGGAAATTGCCTGTGTCATCATCCAATCTATGTACCCAGACCACATCTGCTTCTCAATGTGTCTTCAAGGATTCCTCGTTCCTGGTCCCAGGGATAGAACTGACCTTTGTTTCAATGCTTATATCCCAATGCACTTTACCCACGTTTCAGTTTGGGGCTTACAGTTTTATGTTGTATTATTCCAAACTTAGTTAATAAGTCTGATGTGTTTATTCCTTTGTTGCCTTTGTTTCCAGTATCTCCTAATCTAATGTTTTACATAGAATAGTATTTGGGGGAGGAAAAGCTTGACAGAATAGGCATAATAAAATAGTGACTTCAATTCGATGTTACTCAAGTGAAATATTCATTTGCAAGTTGTGAGCTCAAATTATACCTACTATTTCCTAATCTCAGAGAAGGCAATGGCAACCAACTCCAGTACTCTTGCCTGGAAAACCCCATGGACAGAGGAGCCTGGTAGGCTGCAGTCCATGTGGTCGCTAACAGTCGGACACGACTGAGCGACTTCAGTTTCAATTTTTACTTTCATCCACTGGAGAAGGAAATGGCAACCCACTCCAGTGTTCTTCCCTGGAGAATCCCAGGGATGGCGGAGCCTGGTGGGCTGCCATCTATAGAATCGCACAGAGTCAGACACAACTGAAGCGACTGAGCAGCAGCAGCAGCAGCAGCAGCATTTCCTAATCTTAATAGTTGGCTTTACAAAACAAGGATAAAAATTATTCATATCATAAGAGACACATAACTTGCTTAAATTGCTGTGGTTCTCTTATAGGAAATTATTGCTCATGTTGCCTATTTAAAAATCGTTTTAAAATATTCAGAATTCGATAAAGGAATATTTGTGGTATCTCTAAATATGTTCAATAAAAATCAAAATAGAAGTATTTCAGTGTTGTATTAAAATTGTGTTGATCTTTTTTATATGTTCTTATAAATATTTGTATAGTCTGAGAATGAATATTATATGAAAAGATAATTATTTTACACATGTATAGCTAGATTGTTCACACTCAAACACACAAAAAATTGTGATGCAGCAAAACATGAGTGGGCAAGGAAACTGAAGATGGGATGCATGTTGCAGAAATGCTGACACTTACGTGTGTACAGTGGAGGAGGAGTAACCAGCAGACTCAATGTCAGTGTTCAAGCACAAATTTCATGTTCAATAGATGTAATGTCCAAAAAGGAACTTCCAGACAATGATGAGTATTCACTCCAGAGAGATCACCAGATATTGTTTGTGCAACATTTATCCATATAGAACAATACTGATGTCAATGAAGGAGGGATTGTAAAGGTCTAGCACATGAATTTTATATGTGTGTATTCAGTCCTTCAGTAATGTTTGATCTTGTGACCCTGTGGACTGCAGTCCACCAGGCTCTTCTGTCCATAGGATTTTCCAGGCAAAATTACTGGAATGGGTTGCCATTTTCTATTGCAAGGGATTTTCCCATCTCAGGAGTGAACCCACACTTATTGCATCTGTGGCTTTGGTAGACAGACTCTTAATCACTGAGCCACCTGGGATGCCAAGTTCATAAATTGACACTCTAAGAAAATGAGGTCTAATTTTGAACTGAATGGCTATGATTTAGACCTGAAATTCAACTGGATTACTGTAGTGAAAGTCCAGTTGTATTAATCAGTCAACAAAACAATACAAAACAAACGACTTTAGGAAATGATGCAGTTTAGAAGACATGGAAACATCCTTTTCTTTCATAAGAAAATCAATTTGAAAAACAAAATTGGATGAAACCAAATCCATTTCATCCAGGGAGTTTTTACAATGCAAGATTACCTTGCAAATACACACACACAAAGCTATTAAAATTAATAAGGGAATACTGTAAAGTTACAGTACTCAAAAATCAGCTAAATTTCTATAGACTAACAATGGACTATTTAAAAAGGAATTAAGAAAACAATCTCATTTATGGTAGCATCAAAAAATAAAATACCTAAGAAAAAATTTAAACAAGGAGATGAAAGACTTGCACACTGAAAGCTACAAATCACTAATGAAAAATTAAAAAAAATAAACAAATGAATTGAAAGGTATCTCATGTTCATGGATTGAAAGACAATATTGTTAAAATGCACATACTCCCCAAAGCAATCTAGAGTCAATGCAATCTGGAGTCAATGCAGTCTGCCACAAAACCAGATATATAGGCCAATAGAATAGAAAAGAGAGCACAAAAAGAAACCAATATATATATATTCAATGGATTGTTGAGAAGCTCACCAATAAAATACAATGGGGAAAGGACAGTCTCTTCAACACATGGTGCTGGAAAACTGGATATCCACATCAAAATAATAAAAATTAGATATCTAACGTATATCATATGCAAAAGTCATTTAGGATGGATTAAATATTAAAATATAAGGCTGAAACTGTTAAAATTCTAGAGGATAGAGGAAAAGACAGGTCAAAATTTTCATAACACTGGGCTTAGCAATGATTTCTTAGCAATCTAAGAAAACACACGCAGCAAAAGCATAATTAGAAGAAAATAGAACTGCATTAGACTGGAAATATTCTGCACAGTAAAGAAAACAATCAACAGAGGTTAAAAAGCAACTTATAGAATGAGAGAATATATTACAAGTATGTATCTGCTAAGAAAATGCATTATAGACTGAGTGTATCTCCATAAAAGTCATATGTTGAAATTCTACCCTCAGTACGATGGTATTAGAAGACGGAGTCTTTAGTAAAGCAATGAGGATTAGATGAGCTGACGAAGATAGGGCCCTCATAAATGGGTTTAATATCCTTGTATATGTTCAGAGAGAGCTTGCTGCTTCTCCCTATTCTCTGCCATAGTTGAAGACGGCCTTCACCAGAACTAGACCATACTATCATCCTGATCTTAAATGTCTAGGCTTTAGACCTGTGAGAAATAAGTTTATGTGGTTTGTAATCCACCCAGTCTATGCTATTCTGTTACAGCAACCCAAATGGACTAGGAGAGGAATACATTCACAACATGCAAGGAAATTCCAAAAATCAATATCAAGGAAAAGAATAATTCAATTAAAAATGAACAAAGAATTCAAACAGATGCTTCCCCAAATAAAGACATACCAGAGGCAAAGAGGTGTATGGAAAGATGCTCTATGTCATTAATTATCAGGGAAATGCAAATGAAAACCACACAAATGCACTAGTATGTGTATTGTAAAATAAATAAATTAATTAAATTTAAAATACGACAAGTGTTGATAGGGAAACAAAGAAACTAGACCTCTGTGCACTGTTGGTGAGAATGTAAAATATTGGGACCACTATGAAAAAGATTATAAGTGTCTAGTCCATTTACAAGATGGACAGGGGGTGCACATAAAGCCATTAGCTAGATTTTATGCCTGGGTTCCTTATCAATAAATTCTAAACCTGTACCACACTTTAACTTGATTTTTCCCCCAGATTTCTCTAAATGTCTGAATTTTTGATTCCTGTACATTATAGTCTTGAACTATTTTTTAAAATATATGTTTTACATTTTATTTTAAAGCAATTTATAATTGTGGCACATTTGAAAAATTAATTTACCACAGTGGAATTGGTCTGATGAAAATATTAGTGTATCATCTCCAAACCCAGCTAAGGAATGTATATCTTCCAAGTTCTCATACAATTTTTTAATAGAGTAAAAAAAAAAATCTGCCATTTAATTACAGTAAAGAGATAGTACTATAAACTGTGTTATAAAGAATGTTATGAAAATTAAATATTATATATATTAAAGATAAATCAAAATATATAACTGATGATATATAATTTTTATTAAATAATATAATGCATATATACTATTATTTTAATATATAATAGTATATATTATGGGCATCTGGTTCGATCACTTCATGGCAAATAGAAGGGTAAAAAGTGGAAGGAGTCACAGATTCTATTTTCTTGGGCTTGTAGCTGGAAAGGAAAGTTATAACAAACCTAGACAGCATATTAAAAAGCAGAGACATCATTTTGCCAACAACGTCTGTATTGTCAAAGCTATGGCTTTTCCAGTAGTCATGTATGAATGTGATAGCTAGAGCACAAAGAAGGCTGAGTGCTGAAGAATTGATGCTTTCAACTTGGGGTGCTGGAGAAGTCTCCTTAGAATCCCTTGGACTACAAGGAGATCAAACTGGTCAGTCCCAAAGGAAATCAACACTGAATGTTCATTGGCAGGAAAGATGTTAAAGCTGAAGCTTCAATACTTTGGCCACCTGTTGAGAAGAGCCAACTCATTGGAAGAGCTGACTCCTGATGCTGGGAAAGACTGAAGACAAAAGGTGAAGAAGGAGGTAGAGGATGAGATGGTTAGATAACATCATTGACTCAATGGACATGAATTTGAGCAAACTCTGGAAGATAGTGAAGGACAGAGGATCCTGGTGTGCTGTGGTCCATGGAGATGCAAAGAGTTAGATACAACTTTACAATTGAACAACAACAGTTAAAACTTGAACAACACTGAGGTTGGAATGTCGACCACTTGTAAAGTAGAAAATTCATGTATAACTTTTGATTACCCCAAAACATAACTGCTAATAGCCTACTATTGACTGGAAGCCTTACTGATAAAATGAATACTAGATTAACACATGTTTTGTATGTTACATGTATTAATATTATATATGGCATTCTTATGATAAATAAGCAAGTGACTCATTGGCAAACTATTCACCTACTAATGCAGGAAATGCAGGGACACAAGTTCAATACCTGGGTCAGGAAGATCCCTGGAAAAGGAAACATGTAAAATATCATGTATAAATGAGATGCCAGTCCAGGTTCGATGCACGATACTGGATGCTTGGGGCTAGTGCACTGGGACGACCCAGAGGGATGGTATGGGGAGGGAGGAGGGAGGAGGGTTCAGGATGGGGAAGACATGTATACCTGTGGCGGATTGATTTTGATATTTGGCAAAACTAATACAATTATGTAAAGTTTAAAAATAAAATAAAAAAAAAAAAAGGAAATGGCAACCCATTCCAGTATTCTTGCCTATAAAATCAAATGAACAAAGGAGCCTGGTGGGCTACAGTCCATAGAATCACAGAGTCAGACATGACTGAATGACCATGCACATTCATATGCATGCATTATATATGGTGTTCTTACAATAAAGTGAACAAGAGAAAAGAAAATGTTAAGCAAATAGCAAGAGAAAAACATGTTTATTGTACTGTATTGTATAAACACCATGTTTACATCACATGTTTAAAAAGAGTCATCTGTCAGTACTTACATCAATATTTTGTTCTCTGAAACACAACATTGTAAGTGCTATAAGCATTGCTAACACTGGCATCGTAAGTGAAAAGATAATGTGAAAAAGAAATTCATATTTATTAACAGGCACAGAAATTCATGAAATGATAATGAGGAAGCAGCAATATTACTGCTTTATGGTAGCCTAGTGAAATTGGCATGATTGCTTCACAATAGCCTAGCCTATTCACTAATGAATAAGTCATTATAAAATTTTATGCCATAAAGACTTACTGTCATATTCATAACACAGTATTGGAAAATTTAGAGAAAACACCTACTTGAGTTGATATGCTGATGTGGAGTTTCTTGAATTGTTAGAGGTGATGAGGGCATACCATAATGCAATGCAATTCTTTGAAAGTAGAGTTATTAAAAGAGTCAGAAAGCTATCACATTATTACTTTTATAATAAGTTATACTCCTCTTATGCCTATGTAAGAATAGGCTATTCACTTCAATACAAGTCTTGCATATGATGTGCTACAAATCAACGATAATGGTGATGACACAAAAGCATCTCATTTAGTCCTCACTGTACATGTATTAGATTTTCACAGAGCACAGACATACACATACCCCACAGATGACTTTATTAAGTGTGTAGCATGATGTTTATTTACTCAATAGTCATTAAATGGAAATGGATCATCATAAAGTCTTCACCCTTGTTGTCTTCATGCTGAGTAGGTTGAGGAAGAGGAGGTAGAGGAGGGTTTTGTCCTCTTGTCTCAGGGGTGACAGAGGTGCAGGAGGTGGAGAGGGAGGCAGGAGAGGCAGGTACATTCAGCATAGCTTTACAGAAAAGCAAATATAGTTATCCATCTGGCTTTTTTACTTTTATATTTCTCTAAAGATGTTTCCATACAGTGCCACCAATCCTTCTTCCACTGTCTGCTTTGGTTTAAATGCCCATATCAGTGAAGGGTCCACATCATAAAATAAATCAAAAGCAGTCTTGAATATTCAGAAGCCTTCTGCCAGATTGTCTGATGTCATTCATTTTCTGGCACTGCTTCTTCTATGTCTTCTTCCTCATCTTCTTGCCTTGGTTCAGAATCACCTATCTCTTTAAAATAATCTTCTATTAATTCCTCTGGTGTGATGTAATTCTTGACTTTCTCAAATATTTATATCTTGAAACACTTTACCCACCGCCTTTTTTTTTTTTTTTTTTTTTTGGTCCCTTATCCACAATTGCCATCCTATTTCCTTGATTGGCTCTTTTGTAAATCCTGTGAACTCATGCAAAACATCTGGACACAGTTTTCTCCAGCAGGGATTTATATTGGGATCCTGACAGCTTTCACCACATTTTCTGTAACAGTGATGGCATCTCCAATGATGTAACCCTCCCAGACTTTCATGTTCCCTCTGTTAGAGTTCTCTTCCACAACATTGGTAATCCTTTCTATGGAGACCATATGTAATGAGCCTTAAAGTTTCTTATGACCCCTTGATCTAGAGGCTGCATTAGAGCATTGTGTTTAGGGGAAAGGAGTGCACCAACACCTTTGTGGTTGAACTCATGGCGGGGTGGGGGGGTACTGGGTGTCCAGGATTACTGTTCAATATTGAAAGGGCTTTAAAAAACAGTCCCTTACTGGCAAGGTAATTTCTGTCTTCAAGGACAAAGAATCAATGGAATAAATCCAGGAAAAATGTTCTCATTGTCCAGCCCTTACTGTTGTACAACCAAAAGACTGACAGTTACTGTCTCTCTTGTCCCTTCAGTACTAAGGGTTAGCAGTTTTATAGATAAGGACATTCCTGACCATGAGCCTGACTGCATTTTCACAAAACAGTAGAGTGAGTCTATGCTTTTTGTATTAACTCCTCACTTCTATTCTTATCAATAGATGTCTTTTGTGACATTTTTCTTCCAGAATAGAGAACTGTTTGCATTAAATATGTTCAGGTAGATATCATTTATCCCCAATGATTTTCTTAATGGCACCTGGGAACTTTTCTACTATTAGTCTGCAGAAGCTGCTTATCTTTAAACCTTCTTATCTGTGTGTGTGCTCACTCACATTTGAGTCTTTGTAGTCCTATGGACTAGAGTCTGCCAGGCTCTTCTGTCCATGGGGTTCTCCAGGCAAAAATACTGGAATGGGTTGATGTGCCCTCCTGTAAGGGATCTTCCCAAACCAGGTATTGAACTTGTGTCTCTTATGTCTCCTGCACTGGCAGGTGGGTTCTTTACCAGTAGTGCTACCCCCTGCCAATCTTCTGGCCTATCAAAAATTAAGTCAGATAATATGTGTGGCAAATAGTATTGTAAAGTACATTATGGCATGAAATAGGGAGAATCAAAAGATGAAGAGGATGCCAATAGCATTGATCAGATCAGATCAGTCGCTCAGTCGTGTCTGAGTCTTTGCGACCCCATGAATCGCAGCACGCCAGGCCTCCCTGTCCATCACCAACTCCCAGAGTTCACTGAGACTCAGGTCCATCGAGTCAGTGATGCCATCCAGCCATCTCATCCTCTGTCGTCCCCTTCTCCTCCTGCCCCCAATCCCTCCCAGCATCAGAGTCTTTTCCAATGAGTCAAGGCTTCACATGAGGTGGCCAAAGTACTGGAGTTTCAGCTTTAGCATCATTCCTTCCAAAAAAATCCCAGGGCTGATCTCTTTCAGAATGGACTGGTTGGATCTCCTTGCAGTCCAAGGGACTCTCAAGAGTCTTCTCCAACACCACACTTCAAAAGCATCAATTCTTCGGCTCTCAGCCTTCTTCACAGTCCAACTCTCACATCCATACATGATTACTGGAAAAACCATAGCCTTGACTAGACGAACCTTTGTTGGCAAAGTAATGTCTCTGCTTTTGAATATGCTCTCTAGGTTGGTCATAACTTTCCTTCCAAGGAGTAAGCGTCTTTTAATTTCATGGCTGCAGTCACTATCTGTAGTGATTTTGGAGGCCAGAAAAATAAAGTCTGACACTGTTTCCACTGTTTCCCCATCAATTTCCCATGAAGTGGTGGGACCGTATGCCATGATCTTCATTTTCTGAATGTTGAGCTTTAAGCCAACTTTTTCACTCCCCACTTTCACTTTCATCAAGAGGCTTTTGAGTTCCTCTTCACTTTCTGCCATAAGGGTGGTGTCATCTGCATATCTGAGGTTATTGATATTTCTCCTGGCAGTGTTGATTCCAGTTTGTGTTTCTTCCAGTCCAGCATTTCTCATGATGTGCTCTGCATATAAGTTAAATAAACAGGGTGACAATATACAGCCTCGACGAACTCCTTTTCCTATTTGGAACCAGTCTGTTGTTCCATGTCCAGTTCTAACTGTTGCTTCCTGACCTGCATACAGATTTCTAAAAAGGCAGATCAGGTGGTCTGGTATTCCCATCTCTTTCAGAATTTTCCAGAGTTTATTGTAATCCACACAGTCAAAGGCTTTGGCATAGTCAATAAAGCAGAAATAGATGTTTTTCTGGAACTCTCTTGTTTTTTCTATGATCCAGTGGATGTTGGCAATTTGATCTCTAGAGATTAAAAATTACATAAACAAATATGTTGAATTTAGTTTTCAACATGTTACATGTTTTTAGAATTCTGAATAGTAATAGAAATCAGTATCATCCTTTACTTACAGCATGATGCAGAAGAAAGCATTTTGGTATTGGATTAAAAAGAATAAATACAAGATCTTCCTTGAATTATCAAATTACTCATTTTTAATGAGTACTATCTTCCAAACCTGGCCTTTATGGTTTCCCTGCTGGCTCAGATGGTTAAGAATCCACCTACAATACAGGAAACCTGGGTTCGATCCCAGGTTGAGAAGATACCCTAGAGGAGGGCATGGTGACCCAATCCAGTATTCTTGCCTGGAGAGTCCCCACGGGCAGAGGAGCCTGGCAATCTATAGTCCATGGGTTTGCAAAGAGTCAGACATGACTGAGTGACTAAGCACAGCACAGCACCATGGGAACAATAATACCACTTACCTGTGGTTGGGAAGATTCATGACTCGCTGTACACAAAGTACTTGACTTAGTGATGATAGCATAGGAAAGGCACAGTAAAATATTTTATCATTAGCATGATGATGAAGATGTCAATGATGAAAATGATAACAACAATAGCAACAAATAAATACAAAATAAATAACAAACAGGATAGAATATTTCTCTAAGCTCAAGTGATTAATATTTTTTAAATTAAACTTTAACCTCTATTAAGCATTTTACACATTATTACAATCTTTATATTGCAGTGACCCTTTGTCTCTGGTTCAGTCTTATTGTTTACATTTGGAAAAGAAAGTCTTTACTTGGATGAGGGACCATGATTTACAAGCTTGATGCTAATAAGCATCTTAAAAAAATCAAATGATATTATGTCGAAAGAGCAGTATACATGTAGATTGGTGTATGAAATAGTGAATTAGAACTTGCTGTGAGAAAAAAAAAAAATTCATCCTTGGATGTAGTGGAGAGATGAAGATGTGACAATTTCCTTTTCAGCTTGAAAGTGAAACTGCTACTGCTGCTGCTAAGTCACTTCAGTCGTGTCCGACTCCGTGCGACCCCATAGATGGCAGCCCACAAGGCTCCCCCTCCCTGGGATTCTCCAGGCAAGAACACTGGAGTGGGTTGCCATCTCCTTCTCCAATGCATGAAAGTGGAAAGTGAAAGTGAAGTCACTCAGTCGTGTCCGACTCTTAGCGATCCCTTGGACTGCAGCCTACCAGGCTCCTCCGTCCATGGAATTTGCCAGGCAAGAGTACTGGAGTGGGGTGCCATTGCCTTCTCCAAAAGTGAAACTATGTGGCAATATTTAGATTTAGGAACCAGAATCCACATAGTTACACACAAGTTTCTAAAATAAGTATATCTGTTTATTCAAGTATTTTTATCATTTGCCAGTTGATAGAGCCCCATCATTAAATAACTTAAATATTTATTTGGTCTAATCTGCATTTAATTTTGAGCTATGTATATTGCTATCTTTCTTCTTGTTTTAAGCATCACAAGATAGCACCATATATCCTGGATAAAACTACCAAAGTAGGTATCTAAGTACGGGGTGCATATGTTAGCAAGTACTGGCACCTTGATATCCCTGAAGACATAATTAACAGGCACAGATACCATTCTGTGGATTCTGCTTTACTAATAGTTCTCTAAAGATCCATGTGCTTTGTATTAAGTATCATAAGAGCCAGGGCTGCTACCAGGCGGAGTTGCTAGCTCTCTTGAAGATCAATTAGTAAAGCTCACCAAAATGCTCACACATAATATTTTTTTTGCCTGAAATGCTCATATTGAATAAGCTTTCACTCTGAATCTAAAATCGCCTAAAAATAGATAGAAAGACATTCTAGTTAAGAACAATGCGGCCCTGTATACTTCCTTTCCATGAACCAAATTTGACATCTATATATATATATATACACAAAATTTTCATTCATTTTTTAATTTTCATAACCAAGTAGAATGAAGAGTTGAGGAAGTTAAAACAAGGTAAAAGTAAGGTAAAACAAGGTAAAAGTCTTGTTATTGATCAAAGCTATGCTTTTAGTGATTAAATGATTCTAAGTAAACTAGGCATCACTTCACAAAGCAATTATTTCAAACTTTCTTAACTTTGATTTTTAAGTCATACTGAAAAGCTAAACATATTCTCCTATGTGGTATATTTCTGGCAATTGTTTGCAGTTTTGTTGTCATTACTTTAAATTCTCTATTATTTTGCATTAAAGCTTTTTTTTAAAATTGCTTATAAGTTTTGATGCTTCTTATTTTACGTTGGAATTTATTCATTATAGAAGAAAGTTAATTTTAAACAAAATACTGGCATTACTTTTAATTTCTATAGAGAATGACACAGGTATCACTTTTAGGGAGACGGCTAGGTACAGGTGACAAAAAAAAAGAAAAAAAATTATACCACACTTTAATATTGATAGATGAACAGTGGATTTTTGTGGTGATCACAGTCTGCTAGAAAGTCTTAGAAAATATCCTTGGAGAATACCACACAAGCATACCCAGTCCCTTTTATCAACTCTGCCTCTCTCCTGTTTGGAGAGATACATATACCCTGCCCTGAGAAAAAATTATACTGGCTGATACATTAATACTAGTCTCTAATCTAATCTTTCAAAATTTTATTTAGAAGCTGAATAGCAAAATGAACTATTTTGAAAGTTTTCTTCTCTCTTTACATATCTTTTAAGTACTTTGCTGATAAAATACTAATTTGAATTTTAATATTGATTGCAAAGTGTGGGGCTCTTATGAATTTTTTGACCTGGGTTAGCATTGGAGACATTGTAGTCAATGCCCCGATTTTAGAATAATAAAATACCAGGCCTGGAAATTTAAATAAGGTTTAGTAATGATAATATTAGAATCAATGAGTGAATATTTGCTGTTCTTTTAAAAATCACTTTTACAGCTATTCATTAGCACTTAGGTACCAGCTCTAAAATCACTGTGGATGGTGACTTCAGTCATGAAATTAGAAGATGAATACTTCTTAGCAGGGAAGCTATGACAATCCTAGACAGTGTGTTAAAAAGTAAAGACATCACTTTCCCCACAAAGGTCTGTTAATCAAGTCTATGGTCTTTCCAGTAGTCGTGTACAATTATGAGAGCTGGACCATAAAGAAGGCAGAGTGCCAAAGAATTGATGCTTTCAAACTGTGGTGCTGGAGAAGACTCTTGAGAGTCCCTTGGATAGTACAGATATCAAACCAGTCAATCTTAAAGGAAATCAACCCTGAATAGCCATTGGAAGGGCTGATGCTGAAGCTGAAGCTCCAATACTTTGGCCATTTGATGTGAACAACAAACTCATTGGAAAAGACCTTAATGCCAGGAAAGATTGAAGGCAGAAGGAGAAGAGGCCAACCGAGGATGAGATGGACATGAACTTGAGCAAACTCAAGGAGATGGTAAAGGACAGGGTGTGGCGTGCTGCAATCCATGGAATCACAAAGAGTCAGACACAATTTGGCGACTGAACAACAACAACAAAATTTCTAAGGAAATGGAGAAATCCTTTATACATCTTTATATGTAGGAAATTATTAGGCTGTAGTGAAAATAATGACACAAATTAAGGTAAATTATATGAAAGTATCTAGAAAATAATGTACTTTGCTCATTTTGAAATATCCAGTAATTCACACTATGAATGAGATCCAGAATTGTTTCCCAGTGTTGTTTCCATATAAGAAGATTAAGGAGAAATTGGCCAAGATGGCAAAGTAGAAAGACCCTGAGTTCACCTCCTCTCAGGAGCACAAACAAGTCATAGCTGCCTGCAAAACAGCTATTGATGATAAAGACTGGCATCTACCAAGAAATATCTTCCTGAATTAAAAGCATAAAGATGCATAGAAGGGACTTTGGATAGCAACAAGTCTGATATAACCCTTGTTCCCTTCTCAATGGGCAACTTACAAACTGGAGGATAATTATATTAAAGAGGTTCTCCAACAGGAGTGAGAGTTCTGAGTTCCACTTTGTGCTCACCAGCCTAGAGGGCCTTATACCAGGGAGATAAGCCCCAGATAATTTGGCTTTGAGGGCCAGTGGAATTTAATTTGGGGTGCCTCAGAGGACTGGGAGAAATAAAGACTTTACACTTAAAAAATTCATACCAAAATCTCACACACACCGAAACCCAGTGCAAATGCAATAATTTGATAGGAGCCTGGGCCAGACCTATCTGTTGGTCTTGGAGCATCTCCTAGAGAAGTAATGGTGGCTGTGGCTCACCTTAGGGACAAAGACACTGATGGCAGCAATTCTTAGGATTCCATTCTACCATGTGGACACTGGTGCTGGTGGGCACCATTGTGGATTCATCCCTATAACACCATGACCTGGCCCCACTCAACAGCCAGTAGGTGCCAGTATTTGGACTTCTTAAGCCAAGCATCTAACTGGTCAGGGCACAGTTCTACCCATTAGGGACAGCTTGCCTAAAGGCTTTTTGAGCCCACGGTTGAGTCTAGACATGTCCTAGATAAGGTCCTAACCACCAGAGTGACCAGTGCACAGCTGGCACAAGCTCCAGAATCCCCTGTGTCACAGCCCTGCCCTTCAGGAAGCCTGCTGTGGCCATTGGACCAACCTTACCTGCAAAGGGGAAGACAACACTCTAGAAAATCACAATTCTGCAACCTGTGGACCCAGCCTTCCCAAAGCAGGCCAGTCCCTGTCCTGAGAGCAACAGGGAACATAAATTGGTATAGCCCCTTTGGAAAACAGTATGGAGGTTTCTCAAAAAAACTAAAAAATAGAGCTATCATATTATCAAGAAATTCCACTTCTGGGTATATATTCAAAAGAGACAAAAACACTAATCCAAAAAGATGTATGCACCCCAATGTTCATAGCATCACTATTTACAATAGCCAAGGTATGTAAGGGGCTTCCTAGGCAGAACTTGTGGTAAATTTTAAAGAATCTCCCTGCCATTGGAGAAGATGTGAAAGATGAGAGTTTAATCCCTGGGTCAGGAAAATATCCTGGAGATGGTAATGACAACCCACTCCAGTATTCCTGCCTGAAAAATTCCATAGGCAGAGGAGCCAGGAGGGTCACAGTCCATGGGTTCACAGAGTCAGCCACAATTGAGCACACACACACACACACACACACACACACACAGTATGTAAGCATCTTAAGTATCCATTAACAGATGAATGGATAAAGAAATCATGGTACCTCTTACTTAGCCATTAAAAAAAGAAAGAAAAGAAATATTCCCATTTGTAAAAACACGGATGAACTTGGAGAGTATTGTGCTAAGTGAAGGAAATCAGACAGAGGAAAACCCGTACTGTATGTTATCACTTATGTGTGGAATCTAAAAAATATAACAAACTAGCGAATATAACAAAAAAGAGACAGACTCACAGAGAGCACAAACTAGTTGCTACCAGTGGGGAAAGGGAAAGGAGGAGGGGCACTTAAGAGCAGGAGATAAAGAGATAAAATATACTATGCATAAAATAAATAAGCTATGAGGATATAATTGTACAACACAGGGAATAGAGGCAATGCTTTATTATTATCATAAATGAAATATAACTTTTAAAAATCACAAATTGCTGTATTGTACATCTATAACTTGTATAATATACATCAACTGTATGCCAATTAAAACAAACAAACAAAAAAAGAAATGAACAAACAAAGCCCCTAAAACAGTTAAAACATAAAAATATATTAAATTATGTTTCTGTCAGCTGGAAATGTAGATTGGGGTTATAAATGTGAACAGAAAAATAAAGTGTATAAAAGAAAAGAAAGAAGAATATCCATAGATATTTTATGTTGTTTTATATGAATTCAGGACTGTTATGGACTGAATATTTATTTCTTCACAAAATTCATGTTGAATCCTTAACTCCTAATGTTGCTGAATTTGGTGTGAGGGAGTAATTGAGGTTAAATGAGGTCATGAAGGAGGGACCTGTGTCCAACAGGAAGACATGTCAGAGTGTGAATGCTCACTCTATCTCTGTGTGCCAAGAAAGGTCAAATAAGGACAGAAAGCAGCTGTTTACAAGTTCAAAAGAACCTTATTTCAGAGAACAAATTAACCAGAAACTTGATCAGAACTGTGACAAAATAAATTGCTATCGTTTAAGCCACTCAGTCTGTGGTATTTTGATATGGCAACACAAGCAGAATTATACAAAGACTTCTGAGTTTTGTAGGAGTCAGAGTAAAATACATTGCTTTAGTATAAAAAAGTATATAGAAGCA
This sequence comes from Bubalus kerabau, assembly GCF_029407905.1. Classification (NCBI taxonomy): domain Eukaryota; kingdom Metazoa; phylum Chordata; class Mammalia; order Artiodactyla; family Bovidae; genus Bubalus; species Bubalus kerabau. Next base: position 11,472,665 of record NC_073632.1, on the reverse strand, counting down.
AACATTTAGAGGTGATTAAAATATCTATTATATAAATTAAAAAAGAAGTTCATGAAGTAAAAAATTTAGATGAATTTCTAGTTCTGATAGTAGAACACATCAATTCAAAAATTTTAAGTTAAGACTAACTTGGTAAGAAAAACAATAATTTTCAGTCTTATAGTAGATTTGATTGTTAGTAAGAATCAAAATATATGCTATTAAAAATAAATCTGTTTTAGGGAGAAAATTCTAAAAACCTGAAGGAAAGACAGTTAACTGATTGAGAAGCTCATTTTCCTCTGTGCATAAAGGCAAGCATATTTCAGTCACTCACAGTTTGGTTAGGGCAGATGATCAATTCCTAGTCAAAGAAAAGGGAGTTGACGGAATGCGTTTCACTTCAAGATGGTCCAGAGACCTTCCAGAACACAATTCTCCATTTTTTCACTTCTGTCTGACTCACTCTGGGTCACCCTTCTTGGAATAATATTTGTAGACTTTTGTTGAAGACTGGAAGTGCAGGATGTCTGCTGCCTGGGTTCCTACAACCCAATTACAGGACAGCCAGCAAACAGGAATGTCCAGGGTGGACTTTCTTGTGCAAGGACATAAACTGTATTGTTTTAATCTATTGAGATCACAGAGTTTAGAATCTAGCACTACTTATATAAACCTAGACAGCAGAGATATTACTTTGTCTACAAAGGTCCGTCTAGTCAAGGCTATGGTTTTTCCAGCAGTCATGTATGGATGTGAGAATTGGACTATAAAAAAGAAAGAAAGAAAGCTGAGTGCCAAATAATTGATGCTTTTGAACTGTGGTGTTGGAGAAGACTCTTGAGAGTTCCTTGGACTTCAAGGAGATCCAACCAGTCCATCCTAAGTGAAATCAGCCTGAATATTCATTGGAAGGACTGATGCTTAAGCTGAAATACCAATACTTTGGCCACGTGATGCGAAGAACTGACTCATTTGAAAAGACCCTGATGCTGGGAAAGATTGAAGGTGGGACGAGAAAGAGACGACAGAGGATAAGATGGTTGGATGGCATCACGGACTCCATGGACATGAGTTTGAGTAAACGCTGGGAGTTGGTGATGGACAGGGAAGGCAGATGTGCTGCAGTCCATGGGGTCGAAAAGAGTTGGACACAACTGCGTGACTGATTTGAACTGAACTGAACTACTTCTATTACTTCAGATTGACATATGTTTGTGCTTGTTTAGTTTTAAATAATCCATATCCTAGATTAAGGAAACATCTGAAATATTTTCTCAACATACCACACTACATAAGATAAAGAAGATGGAAATATTTGTTCATGTGTTTTTGTGGTTAACAATTTTTAATCAAAATGGATTTTTATAAACTATATTGAATGTAACCACTGTTGGAAATTGATCTCTACTTTCATGAAAAGTAACCAAAGGAAACTTTTGTTTAAATTATATTTTACTCCTAGTTTAATACTATTTATAAGAAACTATTAATTTCTCTCCTACTGCAAGTAAATTAAAAATTATAGGTCATAGGCTCTTCTTTAAACTGTGTTTAAAATGCAAAAGCTGAAGCTGTGTAATCTGTAATGTTTCTCTGTGTTTTGTGTACTAGTGTTACTCAGTGAGCAGTCATTGAAGGTCAGACCTTGCCTTACATACCTTTCCTTTGCTCTCTGTGATAATACTTTCAGTTCCTTTGTTCCTTAAAATGTGTAAAGCATTCTTTTCCTGGTTGTTAGGTGCCAGCTAGTCCTGTCAGTTACCCTGATATCTCATGGCTTCAGGTTGGCTGACAAATTCTCCTTGAAGCATTCCTTTAATTTAGCCTTCTTAGTCCATTTCTTCAATTAGTTTACCATAGAAACATAGAATATTTGATTATCAAATCATTCCACTTTTTCATTGTATAAATGAATGTACAGTTTACATGGATTTGACTCCTAAAGATATGGGTTCCATATTAGTCCAGTAGTCTCCAAAATTTGTTTCCTAACTCCATTCAGTAAGTTAATTGTCTAGCACAAAACCAAAATACATTTATTAATTTAATTCTTTTATATATAAATACATATATACAAATATAATGTATACTGTATAACATATCTAAAACCTAAATGAAGATAAAAGAATAAATAATAAATGCATCTTCAAAATACTTTTATAATTCAAGATTTCTATCTTTTTTTTTAAACTTTATTTTATTTTTAAACTTTACATAACTGTATTAGTTTTGCCAAATATCAAAATGAATCCACCACAGGTATACATGTGTTCCCCATCCTGAACCCTCCTCCCTCCTCCCTCCCCATTCCATCCCTCTGGGTCATCCCAGTGCACCAGCCCCTAGCATCCAGTATCATGCATCGAACCTGGACTGGCAACTCATTTCATACATGATATTTTACATGTTTCAATGCCATTCTCCCAAATCTTCCCACCCTCTCCCTCTCCCACAGAGTCCATAAGACTGTTCTATACATCAGTGTCTCTTTTGCTGTCTCGTACACAGGGTTATTGTTACCATCTTTCTAAATTCCATATATATGCGTTAGTATACTGTATTGGTGTTCTATCTTTGCTCATACAAGCAAATATTTGTAGCTGAAATAATAATTACAGAAAGAACAATAATTTTATTAAGCTGATTTAAATATATAATTTTAATGGACGCTATGATTGAAAAAGTCATATAGGATGTGCAAAAAAGACTGTTAGCTGTAAATGTCATAATAAACATTTACAATCATATGTACCAATAATGGAAGAGTTATGCTATAATTTAGCAGGCAAGTTTTCATCCATTTAAAACTTAACCTTCTTTAAAGAGGGTATACTATGCTCGTATTTTTTTAATAAATACATTATAAATCATCAATCAGCACACATTTTTTAAAGAGCTAAAATTTTATCTCCAATCACATTTTTATATGTGGAAATATGTTTCTCTATGTACTTGTCAAATACGGATATCTTTCATTTGAACTATCAATGCTGTTTTTTTGCTGTTTCCTTTTTAGGTGCATGACAATGCTGTTTATATGGTCATGTATTTCATATGACAGTAAATTAATGGAAGTTTTTCATTCTACTAAGTTTTCTTTCTGCTATCATCAAATGATGTAGAACTGAACACTTTTTCAAAGAGAAAATGCAGATGGCTAAAATGCACATGAAAACATGTTCAACATTGCTAAATATCAGAGAAATGCAAATAAAAACCACAATAAAATATCACCTTACAACTGTCAGAATGGTTATTACCAAAAAGAACTTCAAGGAAGCAAAGATGTGGGGAAAAGGGAAACTCTTACACTATTGGTGGGAATGTAAATTGGTGTTGCCATTGTGGAAAACAGTATGGAGGTCTCGAAAAAACAAAAATAGAAATATCATATAACCCAGTGATTCCACTTTTGAATTTATATCTGAAAGAAACACTAATTCAAAATGTTACATGCACCTTGTTCATAGCAGCATTATTTATAATCTCCAAGATATGGAAACAAGTTAAGTGTCCATCAACAAATGAATGGAGAAAAGAAGATGTGCTATGTATCTGAGATTACAGATAGGCTCTAGGATGTATTGTAAAACATGGGGAATATAGATAATATTTTGTAATAACTGCAAATTGAAAGTTACCTTTAAAATCATTAAAAGAAACTTAACCTAAAAATAAGTTAATTTATATGTGGCTGGCAAAAAATGTTTTATAGGTTCCCATATTCAAATGTGGTTAGAAGAATGCCATGTGGTATGTGGAACAGCACTGACCTGTCTACTCGAGTTCAAAAGTCGTTAGAGCCAAAGCATGTATTTTATAAAGATTGAATATTGTTGCTGTTGGCTGCTGTGAATTTGCCCTCAAGTTCATAAGTAAGTAAGTGTTAGTTGCTCAGTCGTGCCTGACTCTTTGAGACCCCCATGAACTGCAGCCCACCAAGCTCCGCTGTCCATGAGATTTTCCAGGCCAAGGATACTGGAGTGGGGTGCCATTTCCTTCTCAGGAGATCTTTCCAACCCAGGCATTGAACTCTGGTCTCCTGCACTGCAGGCAGGTTCTTTACCGACTAAGCTACAAGGGAAGCCCAAGTTCATAAGGGGTGAAAAAGATGATAAAGAGTATTAGAAATAATAAAGAAGATAAATACACAGTGTCTCTCTATTGATAGAATTAAGGAAATAAAACATAAAAATGTTTTCATTTTTGTCTTGATGGTTGGACAATTTCAAGTCTCTGAAAATGTCAAACTGATAACCTGAGGAGAGAGAAGACAGAAAAATAAATGTGTAATTGCCCACACAAAGGAAAACAGGACAGATACCATGCACTTTCCTTTGAGTTAACATTTATATTTAATTGCTTCTTTCTTTGCCATCTTCCTTCAAAATATTTCTGTGTATATTATATATGACACATTTAAATCTTACTGTTTAAATAGCTTTTCAATGTCTCTTATCCATAGTAATTTGTAAATATCTTTTTGAAAAGTACTGTTTCTCATGACTGAAATCCCAGAAGTTTCTTTTGTGGTGTCAAAAATGTTTAATTGTCTCATTTCTCTTTCTAGTCCTGGATTCTCAAAGCTAGGTTAAAAATTCTCCTTGCAACGTATGTCAGAATCTCATTCTGTTTTGTTTCCCTTTTACTTTTTGATTTTTTTTTTCACTTTAGCAACAATGTACATTTTTTTCCTTTCTTACTCCATTTACCTCAATGTTCTCATTTGTAAAATAAATTAATGACAGCATCTGAAAGATACAGCTCATATGAAGCTTGCTAGTGTAGAGAAGACAGCACATTGTGTTATTTTCTAGTTTACTTCATATATATTTCAGGGTGCTTATATTGAATATAACTATTTGCAAAAGAAAAACAAGATATTTTAAGTGTGAAATTATTAACAGGATAATCTACAGGATAATTAACAGTGCAGAATTTATTTGTTACTGTATAAAAGCAAAAAAAAAAAAAAAAAAAACAAAACAATAAGTGATGATATGTGAGAAGCATTTCTAGCACACATTTCCTCAGATTTAAAACCAATCATTGCATAATAATGTTTTACACAATTTTTACTTCCATAATTAATTTTATTTGTACAAAAAGTTTATGTGTAAGAAAAAGGTGAAGATCTACAGATGATTCTTACTATTCTAGGTGGCAAATATTCTCATTGCATTAATAGTCAATTCTGAATTATATGGGAAACTTTTATGAGAAGAAATCTGTTATGTCACTATATGATAAATGTTTCATTTGACATTAAAGTCAAAGACACTTTTCAGTCTTCATCTGTGCAAGTGTAACATCTAACAAATGGTAGGAACTCAGTAAATATTTTTAAAATTAATAAGTTAATCAATGCATAAAGATTAGGTTCACTGTTAGTTCATTTATTTGATTTTCTAATTTAGTAAAGGCATTCTAAATTTCTAATCTAGTAAAGAAATTTCCCTTAGACATTTTATCAAATAACTTATTGAATCATGTGTGTGTTAGTCACTCAGTCATGTCAAATCATATAAAAAGAGCTAAAGGTATTACATTTTACTATATAGGTTTTGAAACTTGTGATTTTTTTTAATATTACACTTTTAATAAAAATAAATAATAGAATTTGTTTTAAAAATGAATTTTGCAACTCTAGAGAGTAAAGTTTTTAATAAATTCAGTTCAGTTCAGTTCAATCGCTCAGTCGTGTCCCACATTTTGCGACCCCATGGACTGCAGCAGGCCAGGGCTCTGTGTCCATCAACAGCTCCCAGAGTTTACTCAAACTCATGTCCACAGAGTCAGTAATGACACCCAACCATCTCATCCTCTGTCTTCCCCTTTGCCTCCCACCCTCAATCTTTCCCAACATCAGGGTATTTTCAAATGAGTCAGTTCTTCACATCAGGTGGCCAGAGTACTGGAGTTTCAGCTTCAACATCAGTCATTCCAATGAATATTCAGGACTGATTTCCTTTAGGATGGACTGGTTGAATCTCCTTGCAGTCCAAGGGACTCTCAAGAGCCTTCTCCAACATCACAGTTCAAAGCATCAATTCTTCGGGGCTCAACTTTCTTTATATCCCAGCTCTGACAATCATACATGACCACTAGAAAAACCATAGCTTTGACTTGACAGACCTTTGTTGACAAAGCAATGTCTATGCTTTTTAATATGCTGTCCAGTTTGGTCATGACTTTTCTTCCAAGGAGCAAGTGCCTTTTAATTACATGGCTACAGTCACCATCTACAGTGATTTTGGAGCCCAGGAAAATAAAGTCAGCCATTATTTCTACTGTTTCACCATCTACTTGCCATGAAGTGATGGGACCAGATGCCATGATCTTAGTTTTCTGAATGTTGAGTTTTAAGCCAACTTTTTCACTCTCCTCTTTCACTTTCACCAAAAGGTTTTTTAGTTCTTCTTCACTTTCTGCCATAAGTGTGGTATCATTTGCATATCTGAGGTTATTGATATCCCCCCCAGTCTTGATTACAATTTGTGCTTCATTTAGCCCAGCATTTCTCATGATGCACTCTGCATATAAGTTAAATAAACAGGGTGACAATGTACAGCCTTGATGTATTCCTTTCCTGATTTGGAATCAGTCTATTGTTCCATGTCTGGTTCTACAGTTTGAATTAAATACAGTGAAATTCGTTGGATCATGGAAAAAGCAAGGAAATTCAGAAAAGCATCTACTTCTGTTTCACTGACTACCCAAAAGCCTTTGACTATCTGGATCACAACAAACTGTGGGAAAATTCTTAAAGAGATGGGAATGCCAGAGCACCTTACCTGCCTCCTGAGAAACCTGAATGCAGGTCAAGAAGCAACAGTTAGAATAGGACATGGAACAGTGAACTGATTCAAAATAGGGAAATAGGTATATTGTCATGCTGATGATTTAACATCTATGCAGAGTAAATCATGCAGAATGCCAGATTAGATAAATCACAAGTTGTAATAAAAACTGCTGGGAGAAGTAACAAACTCAAATATGCAGACAATACTACCCTATGGCAGAAACTGAAAAGGAACTAAAGCTCCTCTTGATTAAATTGAAAGAGGAGAGTGAAAAAGCTGGCTTAAAACTTAACATTTGAAAAAACTAAGATTATGCTATTTGCTCCCATCATTTCACGGCAAATAGATGAGCGAGGTTGGGGGGCATGGCGAATTTTATTTTCTTGGGCTTTAAAATCACTGCATAAGGTGACTGCAGCCATGAAATAAAAGGACACTTGTTCCTTGGAAGAAAAGCTATGATAAACCTAGACAGCATATTAAAAAGCAGAGACATCGGTTTGCTGACAAAGTTCATGTACTCAAAACTGTGGTTTTCCAGTACTCATGTAAGGATGTGAGAATTGGACCATAAAGAAGGCTGAGCACAGAAGAATTAATGTTTTTGAAGTGTGGTGTTGGAGAAGACTCTTAAGAGTCTCTTGGACTGCAAGGAAATCAAGCCAGTCAATCCTAAAGGAATTTGACCATGAATTATTCAATGGAAGTATTGATGCTGAAGCCAAAGCTCCAATACTTAGGCCACCTGATTAGAAGAGGTGATTCATTGAAAAAGACCCTGATGCTGGAAATGACTGAGGGCAGGACGAGAAGGGGATGACACAGGGTGAGGCATGGGATGGCACCACCGACTCAATGGACGTGAGTTTAGGCAAACTCCAGGAGAGAGTGAAGGACAGGAAGCCTGGCGTATTGAAGTCCATGGAATAACAAAAGTCAGACATGACTTGGTGACTGAACAACAACAGGAAATAAGTGACATTATTGAGTCCAAATATTAGAAAGGGGTACAGTCACACACATACTCTGTTTTACAGAGCTTAATTTGTCCAGGACCAGACACTAGGAAATTGAACAAGTCTAGATCTAAATGTATACTTAAAAAAAAAAAAATTCTATAAGAAGCACATTCAGTACTTGGAAAGTACTGAAACATAAGATCAAAGGTAGAATTACTGATATTTTGTATTATTTGAGCTTAAAAAACACAGATAAATCTATGATCAATAATTTATTAGATTTGTTTTAGTCCATTTAATAAGCTGAATTATTAAGAACAACAGAAATTAGCATTATGATATACAGTCTGCAATGTGGAACGATTACTTATGTGCACCCCACAAAATAACATTGAATAGAAGGATGAAGGGGAGATAGATGGATTGATCAGACTAATGAGTAAACTGAAGTGTAGGCACAACTGACAGCAACAATGTCACAGGATAGAGGTTTCAATCAATGTAGGATAAATAATAATAACTGTTAAACTCTAATAAAAATAACAAGCATGAAGAGGGGCAAGCACAGCTGGAAGCTTTCAAGAAAATCTTTCAACTATTATAATAATTATTTCTGAAAATATGAATCAATTAATAATATGGAGAGTAAAATTTGACTCTCATGTAAAATGTAGACCACTTGTGAAAATTTGTAGTTTATTTGTATTATTATCAGTTCATTTCAGTCACTCAGTTCGTCTCTGACTATTTGCAACCCCAGAGATTGCAGCATGCCAAGCTTCCCTGTCCATCACCAACTCCCAGAGCTTTCTCAGACTCATGTCCATTGAGACGGTGTTGCCATCCAAATATCTTATCCTCTGCTGTCTCCCTTCTCCTCCTGCCATCAATCTTTCCCAGCATCAGGATTTTTTACAGAGTCAATTCTTCACTTCAGGTGGCCAAAATATTGAGGAATCAGCTTCAGCATCAATCCTTCCAATGAATATTCAGGACTGATTTCCTTCAGGATTGACTGGTTTGATCTCCTTGCAGTCCATGGGACTCTCAAGAGTCTTCTCCAACACCACAGTTCAAAGCATCAGTTCTTCAGCACTCAGCTTTCTTTGTAGTCCAACTCTCACACCCGTACATGACTACTGGAAAAAAAAAATAGTTTAGACTAGATGGACCTTTGTTAGCAAAGTAATGCCTCGCTTTTTAATATGCTGTCTAGGTTGGTCATAGCTTTCTTTTCAAGAAGCAAGTGTCTTTTAATTTCATGGCTGCAGTCACCATCTGCAGTGATTCTGAAGCCCAAGAAAAAAAAATCTGTCATTTCTCCATCTATTTGCTATTAAGTGAAGAGGCTAGATGTCATATTCTTAGTTTTTTCAATACTGAGTTTAAGCCAACTTTTTCACTCTCCACTTTCACTTTCATCAAGAAGCTCTTTAGTTCTTCTTCACTTTGTGTCATAAAGGTGGAGCCATCTGTGTATCTGATGTTATTGATATTTCTCCCAGCAGTCTCGATTCCAGCTTGTGCTTCATTCAGCCCATGTTTTGCATGATGTACTCTGCATATAATTTAAATCAGCAGGGTGACAATATACAGCCTTGATTTACTCCTTTTCTCAATTTGGAACCAGTCTGTTTTTCCATGTTCTGTTCTAACTCTGCTTCTTGACCTGCATACAGATTTCTCAGGAGGCAGGTAAGGTGGTCTGGTATTCCCATTTCTTTCAGAATTTTCTACAATTTGTCATGATCTACACAGTCAAAGGCTTTGGCATAGATAATAAAGCAGAAGTAGATGCTTTTCTGGAACTCTCTTGCTTTTTCAGTGAACCAACAGATGTTGGCAATTTGATCTCTGGTTCCTCTGTCTTTTCTAAAACCAGCTTGAACATCTGGAAGTTCACAATTCATGTATTGTTGAAGCCTGGCTTGGAGAATTTTGAGAATTATTTTAATAGTGTGTGAGATGAGTGTAATTGTGTGGTAGTTTGAGCATTCTTTGGCATTGCCTTTCTTTGGGATTGTAATGAAAACTGACCTTTTCCAGTCCTGTGACCACTGCTGAGTTTTCCAAATTTGCTGGCAAATTGAGTACTTTCACAGCATCATCTTTTAGGATTTGAAAAAGCTCAAATGGAATTCCATTACCTTCACTAGCTTCTTTTGTAATAATGCTTCATAAGGCCTACTTGACTTTGGACTCCATGATGTCTGACTCTAGGTGAGTGATCACACCAATGAGGTTATCTGGGTCATGAAGATCTGTTTTGAATAGTGCTTTTGTGTATTCTTGCCACTTCTTCTTAATATCTTCTGCTTTTGTTAGGTCTGTACCATTCTTTCCCTTTATAGAGCCTGCCTTTACATGAAATATTCCCTTGGCATCTCTAACTTTCTTGAAGAGATCTCTAGTCTTTTCCATTTCATTGTTTTCCTCTATTTCTTTGCATTATTCTTGTACTCTTTGTATTATTTGTTTTATTATAATCAGTGATTTTTCTATTTCTTAATAATTTAAATACTATCAATAAAACAATATTGCTGTCTTAATAAATAAAATTTTAATAATTTTTATATATTTATTTTTATAATTTTTATAATTTTTATAAATATATATTTAATAATTATTAATAATAATTAATAAAATTAAAAACTTAATTAATAAAACAAATTAATGTCTGATTTGGGAAACCAATCATTTTTATAATTTGCAGTGAAATCAAGTAAACAACTATAGTGTGTTTTTATAATTTTAATACAAATTTGTATTATACATGTATTTGTGTATATATATATATATGTGTGTGTGTGTAGGAATATACATTTTTGTGCACTTCCCTGGCAGCTTTTTAAAGTAATACATTTTCAAAAGTATGTGGTAAATAACACATACACACATGACTAAGTTGAATTGTTTCTAAAGCATTATTTTGACTTACAAAAATGGGAAATCCATATATATTTTAATTGTAATATATTGAAAATTAAATTCATTATCATAGGAAAATAAATGCCAAAGATAAAGGATTAGAGTACAAAGATTATCAATGTACATTTTTTTCACTGGGATACATTTATAAAGCAATTGAAGATAGCTTTTTTATCTGATGCTTGATAATTTATATTTGGAGCCATAGTTTTGATGGTATTTTCAAGTTTTCTCTAGGTATAAATATCTACAATATCTAAAAAAAATAAACTAAATGAGCTATAATAGAAAAGTGGTGGGCTGTAACAGAAAACAGATTTTAAAGTTAAGAAATATGTAAGTGGGTCACAATAAATATATTTCACTTCACAAGTGATGCAAGTTCACTGATACAGATTGCTAAATCCCATGGATTCTAAACAAGTTATTTACAAAGGAAATCGTGTGAAATAGGTGAATATGTTTACCTCTTAGAAGTTTCCTCACCTATAAAATGAGAAGCAGATTTCAATTTCCTCCCCTGCCATCCTGTGAAAAATGAGTTTTATTAGGGAAAGTGTTGTAAACCTTAGCTTGCCACTTGAAAATACATGTGCATTTGGCATACTCAAAATATAAAATTTCTATATTTCAAAATACTCACTTATAAAATGATAATACAGGAGTGTAACTAGATTCATGCCTAAGTTGGACAAATATTTACTGAATCTACAATTTCCCATCACTGTGATAGCATCTGAAAATAAAATTTTATTAGTTTCAAAGAACATTTCAAATTTTAGTTTATATGTCTAAACTTAAACAAAAATATTTTAAAATTATGTATTAGCATACATAATAAGGACAATCTGATTTCAATTTTATCCTAACTCTACTTTAGTAACAAAAACATTTCAAGCTAATAATATATTTAGAAATATGCACATGTCTGTAAGTTAATTTTATAAATATCTATAAATACAGAGGGCTATATCATCACTTACATTTTAGTGGTTTTTAATGAAGTAGAAAATATTCATAATATTTTTACTTTTGTTTCAAAGAAAAAGAAGAGTTTCATGCTGAATAAACTAAGTAAATTTTATATTTATAAAACAATAACTATATGCATTAATAAAGTGTTTTGAATAATACTGTTGTGATAGTTCCTTAAAGATACATTTACATAATTTCTACTTTTCCACTGTATTTTTAAAATGTTATACATATATAATGTGTTATTTTTTGTTTTTTTTCAGGGTGCTGTTATATAACATAATTTGCTCATTTGTTTAAACTAGCCCTGCAATTTGAAGAGTATTAATATATTCAATATTATATTAATTACACAAATAATAATCATTATCATACAATTAATTATTTGTATAATTTAATTGTTATAATTAAGTTAAAAAATAATATATATTTTCAGTAGGAGAAGATAGATACGTCAAGATCATTCAGCTACTAAAAGTTGATTTGTTCAAGTATCTAGGTGACTAACAATCAAAAATAAAACTCATTGTTCTTAACTTCTAATGGACAGTTTTCTCCTAAAGCACTCTGTCACACTAACATAAAGCTTGTACTGGGTGCATACTGTTGTACTAGAACAAATAAAATAGTATCTTCATATTCTGTAAAACATTCAACAAAATATGTTTTCCTATTTTTAAAAAGTGATATTAATATGAAATATTTACGTTCTTTTTAATCAAGAATTAAATATCCAAAAATATTATTGAAAGAGCTATAATTTTAGTGACTGAACTTCCCCAGTATATAATCAATTTGATATATGTAGATCTGAGGCAGAATCAAAATGGTGCACACTTATGCTCTATATGTTTCTACAACAGTAGGGACAAAAAAGTTGGAAAAGAGATTTTTGTTAATAAGACATGTATTACTTTCCAAACTGACTGAGTATTGGTTTGGAAGGGTTGTCTGGTGCCATGATTTTCAAGAATTTTGGTCTCAGGAAACCAAATACTTTGGTCTCAGAATCTTGTGACAAATATTCAATCGCAGGTTGGAAGATCAGGGTCTGACTTCTAAGGGGCTAATACTTCTACCACATTCAATTTCAAGGTACCAACGAAATGTCACTGAACATATGATTGGAGAGACGAGTGCACAGTTATCACAAGCCATTCTGTGCAAGCCCATTCAAATACATCCCTGGCTATCTATGGACATTTACCATGTAGAAATTAGAACAGATATTTTAATTTTTTATGAATTAAATTTAATCACACATTAAATATATTCAGGAAAATGTAAAACAATGAGAAAACAATATCACTATCTATCTAGTATTTGTATTTGCTTGCAAATAGAATTGGATATTCTTAAAGAGATATGCACAGATAAAGAATTTATTGCTGTTATTTTAAAATCATTGGGAGAATGGCATTGAAACATGTAAAATATCATGTATGAAACGAGTTGCCAGTCCAGGTTCGACGCACGATACTGGATGCTTGGGGCTGGTGCACTGGGACGACCCAGAGGGATGGAATGGGGAGGGAGGAGGGAGGAGGGTTCAGGATGGGGAACACATGTATACCTGTGGTGGATTCATTTTGATATTTGGCAAAACTAATACAATTATGTAAAGTTTAAAAATAAAATAAAATTAAAAAAAAACAAAACGCCAAAAAAAAATCATTTTCCTTAATATATTTAATGTGTGATTAAATAGAAGAAGTTTGGAGTCTCATATCTGATAACACATACAATCTGTTACAGTATGGCATATTGTGTAGTCAATGAAAGACTGAGGCAAAAAAAAAAAAAAAAAGAGATATTATCATTTATGAAGACAATTTGGTCTTGCAGATCTATGGAAACAGTTTTGAGTATTCACTGGGATCTTGGACCACACTAAACAACACTGGTACAGAGAAATAGGTGGATCCAAAAACAGCCTATCAAGGAATCATCTGAAGAAAAGGACATCAAAAGTATAATTTTTCTTCTCTGAAACTACAGAGGAGTCATGGGACATGACATTAAAGGAACAGTGAAAACGCCCTAAAACTCTCTGTGCAATATGTATTCTTGTGAGTATGGGCCAGGGAACATGAGAAGTCAAAAAGATGAGTTTCCGAAATGAAGGAATTTAAATTATTTATAGGAATTTAGATATAGAAACAGCATACCACTTTTCTGTTCCTCTCAGGTTTGGAGGAGATTCACTGACTTTAGAGCAAGAAGTCACATTTTTAGTGAAGGCAACTTTAATAAAGTGATGATGACAAAAATTGTTCTTAAGTCATATTTTTGAGTAAATCTAAAATTTTCCAAAAAGAAAAAAAATAGCAACAAACAAGTAAGTTAGTTCATCTGCTGAAGGATGCAGAATAAAAGAAAAATGAAATTAAAACCTGGGGAAATTATTATTTCTTATAAAGCTGTTAAACAAGTATAACTAAAATATTTGAACACAGAACCCATATCCAGTTGATAACAGCTATTTATTATATTTAAGTGTATTTTGACTCTGAGATTCTTGGATGCTACCCATGAAAATAGTTGTGGAAATAATTAAAACATTGATCTGGTCAATCAGATCAGTAATAATTGGAAGTGACCATTACAAGTATATGGAAAATAAATAAAATGTTAAATTTTAAATTTCATTATTTTTGATTAATTTTGGAGATACAAATTAAAGTTCCTTCTTGGATTTGACTGTTTAGTTATCTTATTACTTGTCCCCAAATTTTATGTAAACACACTTTGTTCCAATTTTAGAAGATATTTAAAAATTTTCATATACTATTTTCTACTAATAATTTACAACACAATAAAGTTTTGTGAATTAAATATAAATTAATAGTAATATATAGTATAAAGTAATATAATTATTAGAGCTAATGTGTTCTTATAGAAAACTGAACATATGATTTTGTTGAAAGGGAAAAGATTCTCAGAAGTCATTGCTATAGTTAAATATTTTTTGATAGAAATATATGTATGTTGATTTGGGGAAAATAAATTACATAAGATTTTCTTAGCACTAAGGAGAATAAAATAATCTTTAATTATTAAAAAAAAATCAGTACCAACCCAGAAATGAGAATTATAATATGGGAATATTTTGGAATATTAAAAATATGTGTGTTCCATATGTTTGAAAAGCTAGAACACTGAACCTAAGTAGATTGCATTATACTGCAAATTTAGAAAAAGACCAAGGTTAAATTCTAAAGATTAAAACTATATTATAAAACGTTAAAAAGTATACTGAACTGGGTTAACAGTAGAGTAAGTAATATAGCAAGAAACAGTGTGATGGAAAATATCCAAATTGAAACACGGAGGGAAAAAAAAAAAATTGGGAAAAGAAACCAAGTAAGTATCAGTGATTTAAGGAAATGTCAAAAAGTTTTATATATGTATGAGTGAAGTCAGCAAAACAGAAGAGGGGTAGGAAAAATATTTGGAGAAACATCTGCAGTTTGTAACACATGGCAGATGAATGGATAAGAAAGCTGTGGTACATATACACAATGGAGTATTAATCAGCCATTAAAAAGAATACATTTGAATCAGTTCTAATGAGGTGGATGAAACTGGAGCCTATTATACAGAGTGAAGTAAGCCAGAAAGAAAAACACCAATACAGTATACTAACACATATATATGGAATTGAGAAAGATGGTAACAATAACCCTGTGTATGAGACAACAAAAGAGACACTGATGTATAGATCAGTCTTATGGACTCTGTGGGAGAGGGAGAGGGTGGGGAGATTTGGGAGAATGACATTGAAACATGTGTAATATCATGTATGAAACGAGTTGCCAGTCCAGGTTCGATGCACGATACTGGATGCTTCGGCCTGGTGCACTGGGGCGACCCAGAGGGAGGGTATGGGGAGGGAGGATGGAGGAGGGTTCAGGATGGGGAACACAGGTATACCTGTGGCGGATTCATTTCGATATTTGGCAAAACTAATACAATATTGTAAAGTTTAAAAATAAAATAAAATTAAAAAAAAAAAAGCATTAATTCTTCAGCGCTCAGCTTTCTTCACAGTCAAACTCTCACATCCATATATTACCACTGGAAAAACCATAGCCTTGACGATATGGACCTTTGTTGGCAAAGTAATGTCTCTGCTTTCCAATATGCTATCTAGGTTGGTCATAACTTTTCTTCCAAGAAATAAGCATCTTTTAATTTCATGTCTGCAGTCACCATCTGCAGTGATTTTGGAGCCCCCCCCAAAAAAGTCAGCCACTGTTTCCACTGTTTCTCCATCTATTTCCCATTAACTGATGGGACCATAAGCCATGATCTTAGTTTTCTGAATGTTTAGCTTTAAGCCAACTTTTTCACTTTCCACTTTCACTTTCATCAAGAGGCTTTTTAGTTCCTCTTCACTTTCTGCCATAAGGGTGGTGTCATCTGCATATCTGAGGTTATTGATATTTCTCCCAGGAATATTGATTCCAGTTTGTGCTTCTTCCAGCCCAGCATTTCTCATGATGTACTCTGCATATAAGTTAAATAAGCAGGGTGACAATATACAGCCTTGACGTACTCCTTTTCCTATTTGGAACCAGTCTGTTGTTCCATGTCCAGTTCTAACTGTTGCTTCCTGACCTGCATACAGATTTATCAAGAGGCAGGTCAGATGGTCTGGTATTCCCATCTCTTTCAGAATTTTCCACAGTTTATTGTGATGCACACAGTCAAAGGCTTTGGCATAGTCAATAAACAGAAATAGATGTTTTCCTGGAACTCTCTTGCTTTTTCGATGATCCAGTGGATGTTGGCAATTTGATCTCTGGTTCCTGTGCCTTTTCTAAAACCAGCTTGAACAACAGGAAGTTCATGGTTCACGTATTGCTGAAGCCTGGCTTGGAGAATTTATATATTATTAAATACATTCCCCTTTCATGGTGTGATGAAATTTGGTTGTAAATTAATTTCCAGTTTCAACAACAGATTTCAGCATTGAGATTTGTAGAGGGATGGGATGGGGAGGGAGGTGGGAGGGGGATTCAGAATGGGGACCACATGTACACCCGTGGTGGATCCATGTCAATATATGGCAAAATAAATACAATATTCTAAAGTAATTATCTTCCAAAAATTAATTAATTAATTAATTTAAGAAAAAAATAATATTTTTTTAGAAATGAATGCTGTACTTAGTTACTCAGCTGTTTCTGACTCTTTGAGACCTCATGGAATGTAGCCCACCAGGCTCCTCTGTCCATGGATATTCTCCAGGCAAGAAAACTGGAATGCATTGCCATGTGCTCCTCCAAGGGATCTTCCCAACTCAGGCATAGAACCCAGATCTCCCTTATTGCACACAGATTCTTTTCCAGGTGAGCCACCAGGGAAGCTCTTTAGAAATGAGTAGAACACCTACACAGACATTTCTCAAAAGAAGACATAGAGATGAACACACACATACACACACACACACACACACACACACACACACACACACACACACACAAAAGATCCTCAACATCACTCTTTGTTAGATAAATGCAAATCAAAACTACAATGGCGTATCATCTCGCACTGGTTAGACTGGTCATCATCAAAAAGTGTGCAAAGGATAAATGCTGGAGAGGATATGGAGAAAAGGGAACCCACTTGCACTGTTGGTGGGAATGTAAATTGACACAGCTATTATGGAGAACATTTTGGAGATTACTTTAAAAAATAAAAGGAATAAAACTACTGTATGACCCAACAATCCCACTACTGGGTATATGCCCTTCAGTTAGTTCAGTCAGTTCAGTCACTAAATTGTGTCTGATTGTTTGCAACCTTGTTGACTGCAGCATGCCAGGCTTCCCTGTCCCATCACAAACTCCCAGAACATATTCAAATTCATGTTAATTGAGTTGGTGGTGCCATCCAACCATCTCAGCCTCTGTCACCCCCTTCTCCTCCCACCTTCAATCTTTCCCAGCATCAGGGTATTTTCAGATGAGTCAGTTCTTCGCATCAGGTGGCCAAAGTATTGGACTTTAAGTTTCAGCATCAATCTTTCCAATGAATATGCAGGACTAATTTCCTTTAGGATAAACTGATTGGATCTCCTTGCAGTCCAAGGGACTCTCAAGAGTCTTCTCCAACACCACAATTCAAAAGCATCAATTTTTCTGCGCTCAGCTTCTTTTATGGTCCAACTCTTACACCCATACATGACTGCTGGATAAATCATAGCTTTCACTAGATGGACCTTTGTTGACAAAGCAATGTTTCTGCTTCTTAATATGCTCTCTAGGTTGCTCATAGCTGTTCTTCCAAGGAGCAACTATTTTGCTTACTATGATGGTTTCTCCATTTCTTCTAAAGGGATTATTGCCAAAAGTAGTAGATACAATAGTCATCTGAGTTAAATTCACCCATTCCAGTCTGTTTTAGTTCACTGGTACCTAAAATGTCTATGTTCCCTCTTGCCATCTCCTGTTCGACCACTTCCAATTTGCCTTGATTCATGGACCTAACATTCCAGGTTCCTATGCAATATTGCTCTTACAGCATTGGACTTGACTTCCATCACCAGTCACATCTACAATTTGGAGTTGTTTCTGCTTTGGCTCCATTTCTTTATCCTTTCTAGATTATTTCTCCACCAATCTCCCATAGCATATCGGGCACCTACTGACTTGGGGAGTTAATCTTTCAGTGTCCTCTATTTTGGCCTTTTCATGCTCCTCATGGGGTTCTCAAGGCAAGAATACTGAAGCAGTTTGCCATTCCCTTCTCCAGTGGGCCACGTTTTGCCAGAACTTTCCACCATGACCTCTCCATCTTGGGTGGCCCTACACAGCATGGATCATAGATTCATTGAGTTTGACAAGGCTATGGTCCATGTGATCAGTTTGGTTTGTTTTTGTGACTGTGGTTTTCATTCTGTCTGCCCTCTGATGGATAAGGATAAGAGGCTTATGGAAGCTTCCTGATGGGAGAAACTGACTGAGGGGGAAACTGGGTCTTGTTTTGATGCTCAGTAAATCTTTAATCCAATTTTCTCTTGATGGGCAAGGCTGCATTCCCTCCCTGTTGTTTGACCTGAGTCCAAACTATGATGGAGGTAATGAAGATAATGCAAACTCCTTCAAAAGGCCCCAAGCATGCACTTCCGGACTCAGCGCCCCAGATCCTGAAGCAGGCCACCACCAACCCACACTCCCCCATACGATCCTGGACACTCACGAGCAAGTCTGGGTCAGTCTCATGTTTGGTCACTGCTTTTTTCTCCTGTGTCCTGGTGTGCACAAGGTCCTTTTGCCTCCCAAGAGCCCAAGTCCCCAGTCCTGTGTAAGTTCTGGCAGTTGTGTGATGGGGTTAATGGCGACCTCCTCCAAGAGGGTTTATGGCATACCCAGGTCTGCTGCACCCAGAGCCCCTGTCCCTGTGGCAGGCAATTGTTGACCCATACCTCCACAGGAGACATTTAAAAATAGTTCTGGCTCAGTCTTTGAGGGGTCTCTGGGTCCTGGTGCACACAAGGTTTGTTTGAGCCCTCCATGCATCTCTGGCGAGTATGGAGTTTGATTCTAAATGTAATTTTGTCCTTCCAACCATCTTTCTGGGGCTTCTCCTTTGCTCTTGGACATGGGTTATCTTTTTTTGGTGGGACCCAACATTCTCCTTTCAACAGTTGTCCAGCAATGAGTTGTAATTTTGGAGTTCTTGCAGGAGAAGATGAGCTTATATCCTACTACCCTACATTCTGTTACCTCCATTGAGAAATATATTTTGAGAAACCTGTAATTCTAAAAGACACACATACCACAATGTTCATTTCAGCACTGTTTACAATAGCCAGGACATGGAAGCAACTTAGATGCCCCAACAGATGAATGATAATGAAAGAGTGTGTGTGTGTGTGTGTGTGTGTGTGTGTGTATAATACACAATAGAATATTACTTAACCATAAAAAGGAACAGATTTGAGTCAGTTTAACTGAGGTGAATAAACACAGAGCCTGTTAGCCTGTTATAGAGGTGAAGTAAGCCAGAAAGAGAAAAGCAAATATCGTATATTAATGCATATGTATGGAATCTAGAAAAATGGTACTGATGAATGTATCTGTATTGCAGGAATAGACACACAGACATAAAGAACAGACTTGTGGACATAAGAGGGGAAGCAGATGGTGAGAGGAATTTAGAGAGTAGTTTGAAACATATACATTACCATATGTAAAATACGTAATTAGTGAGAAGTTTCTGTATAACAACAGGAGTTCAACACAGTGCTCTGTGATGACCTGGAAGGATGGGATGGTAGGTGTGGGGGGTGAGAGGGAGGCTTATGAGGCTGGGATATATGTATACTTACAGCTGATTCACATTTATTGTATATCAGAAACCAAAATAACAATTATCTGCCAATGTAAAAAAATTGAAAAAAAAAAAAAAATGACCATTAGACTTGTAGTCAAGTCTAACAAGGAGGAGGATTTTCATGAAAAAATGTCTGGTATGGGCTACTGAACTCAGAATAACAATAACTAGGAGGATGGTGGTATTACATGTTCCTCTACTTTGTGATAATAATAATACTCGAATATATTCCTATGTGTCAAAGAATACATTCTTTTTGGAGGTTTAGATTAACCTATACACACTGCTATATACAGAAGAGATAAACAACAATGACCTACTATATAGCAGAGGGAAATATTGTTTTACAATAACCTATAAGGGAAAGGGCTTCCCTGCTGGCTCAAATGGTAAACAATCCAACTGTAATGCAAGAGACCTGGGTTCAGTCTCTGGGTTGGCAAGATGCCCTGGAGCAACTCACTCCAGTATCCTTGCCTGGAGAAGCACCATAGATAGAGGAGCCTGGTGGGCTACGGTCCATTGGATATTCAAAAATCACTGCAGATGGTGATTGCAGCCATGAAATTAAAAGACACTTACTCCTTGGAAGGAAAGTTATGACCAACCTAGATAGCATATTCAAAAGCAGAGACATTACTTTGCCAACAAAGGTCCATCTAGTCAAGGCTATGGTTTTTCCAGTGGTCACGTATGGATGCAAGAGTTGGACTATAAAGAAAGCTAAGCCCATAAAAATTGATGCTTTTGAACTGTGGTGTTGAAGAAGACTCTTGAGAGTGTCTTGGACTGCAAGGAGATCCGACCAGTCCATTCTGAAGGAGATCAGCCCTGGGATTTCTTTGGAAGGAATGATGCTAAAGCTGAAGCTCCAGTACTTTGGCCGCCTCATGCAAAGTGTTGACTCATTGGAAAAGACTCTGATGCTGGGAGGGATTGGGGGCAGGAGGAGAAGGGGATGACAGAGGATGAAATGGCTGAATGGCATCACTGACTCGAGTCATGGATGTGAGTCTGGGTGAACTCTGGGAGTTGGTGATGGACAGGGAGGCCTGGCATGCTGTGATTCATGGGGTCGCAAAGAATCGGACACGACTGAGTGACTGAACTGAACTGAAGGGTAACAGATGGGGAAACAGTGGAAACAGTGGCAGACTTTATTTTTTGGGCTTCAAAATCACTGCAGATGGTGACTATAGCCATGAAATTAAAAGACGCTTACTAGTTGGAAGAAAAGTTATGAGCAACCTAGATAGCATATTCAAAAGCAGAGACATTACTTTGCCAACAAAAGTCCGTCTAGTCAAGGCTATACAGTGGTCATGTATGGATATGAGAGCTGGACGGTGAAGAAATCTGAGCGCCAAAGAATTGATACTTTTGAGCTGTGGTGTTGGAGAAGACTCTTGAGAGTCCCTTGGACTGCAAGGAGATCCAACCAGTCCATTCTAAAGGAGATCAGTCCTGGGATTTCTTTGGAAGGAATGATGCTAAAGCTGAAACTCCAGTACTTTGGCCACTTCATGTGAAGAGTTGACTCATTGGAAAAGACTCTGATGCTGGGAGGGATTGCAGGCAAGAGGAGAAGGGGACGACAGAGGATGAGATGTCTAGATCGCATCACTGACTTGATGGATGTGAGTCTGAGTGAACTCTGGGAGTTGGTGATGGACAGGGAGGCCTGGCGTGCTGCAATTCATGGGGTCTCAAAGAGTCGGACACGACTGAGTGACTGAACTGACCTGAGCTAAAGGGTAAAGAAACTGAATACATATTTTTATATATGGATATATATATGCATATATATGTATATATCTAAGTCCCTTTGCTGTACACCAGAAACTAACACTTTTTAAATCAACTGTACTTCAACAACAAAAACCTTAAAAAAAAAAAATCATTAAAAAAAAAAACTCTTCTAGAATTTGACCCAGTTAGCATAATCAATAATTCCATAAAGCCAATAGTAATTTGAAAATTCAAAATCACACTTTTCTGCTCAATATTCACTATATTATTAATTCAACAGCAAATGTTTATTGTATACACAGTCTGTACTAGAGGAGTACATCAGTATTACTAGGATGGAAAATGATCCAAAATGAGGTGTTATATAAAATACACATTATCTTCTTCTTCAAGAACATTATTTTCATCACTAGCATCATATAGTGTGTTTTATAAATACTGAAAAATTCTTATCACTTTTCTTCTAGTAAATTTTCTTCTCTGTATTTCCTACAACTAAAATGAAGCACTGTTTTCATATTAGATTCTTTACAGTATGTGGAAGACTATTTCTACTATAAATAAGCAAGAAATATATCACGATGAATAAATATAATTAACACAAAAATGCATGAGTGAATTCTATTTCCTAAACATCAAAATATCTAGAAGAAATTTTGAGGAAATAACTTGTAGTTAGAAATATATAAACTAAATCTCCAGAGAGTGTGATGATGTTTATTATTTAATATTTAAAAAACATACTTCAATATTTTAGTATAATCACAAACATTTTTATTACTACTACTGGAACCTATGTATATTTCTGTAGTGACTTCCTAAAAATTGTGTGAGGTAAAAATGAATCCACTGTTAAAAGATTTTATTCACTCAAACCAATGAACCTCCATTTCTCCTTTTTTTTTTTAATTTAATTTTATTTTTTAGACTTTACATAATTGTATTAGTTTTGCCAAATATCAAAATGAATCCACCACAGGTATACATGTGTTCCCCACCCTGAACCCTCCTCCCACCTCCCTCCCCATACCATCCCTCTGGGTCGTCCCAGTGCACTAGCCCCAGGCATCCAGTATCGTGCATCGAACCTGGACTGGCAACTCGTTTCATACATGATATTTTACATGTTTCAATGCCATTCTCCCAAATCTTCCCTCCCTCTCCCTCTCCCACAGAGTCCATAAGACTGTTCTATACATCAGTGTCTCTTTTGCTGTCTCGTATACAGGGTTATTGTTACCATCTTTCTAAATTCCATATATATGCATTAGTATACTGTACTGGTGTTTTTCTTTCTGGCTTACTTCACTCTGGATAATAGGCTCCAGTTTCATCCACCTCATTAGAACTGATTCAAATGTATTCTTTTTAATGGCTGAGTAATACTCCATTGTGTATATGTACCACAGCTTTCTTATCCATTCATCTGCTGATGGACATCTAGGTTGCTTCCATGTCCTGGCTATTATAAACAGTGCTGCGATGAACATTGGGGAATAAGTGTCTCTTTCCCTTCTGGTTTCCTCAGTGTGTATGCCCAGCAGTGGGATTGCTGGATCATAAGGCTGTTCTATTTCCACTTTTTTAAGGAATTTCCACACTGTTCTCCATAGTGGCTGTACTAGTTTGCATTCCCACCAACAGTGTAAGAGGGTTCCCTTTTCTCCTCCATTTCTCAGGACGATTGTTACACTGGAATGTGGCATATTTAAAAGTAATTTCAATAATACTTAGCAGATTTAGAAATAATTTAAATGATTTCATTATTTCTATGTTACAACATAATGAGTTAGAAATGCCTAGAAGATTCAGGATTCATATTAAAAGACTTTTATTATTTTCCTGAAATTGGGAGGAAAAGATATGTATAAAAGTTTATTATATTGTTGAAACAAGACTGAACAAGTTTAAGATGCAAATTGTGTAGTGTAATTCTTCGATAAAATTAATGGAGATTGTGAAAAATTAAAGGTCTTACAAGGAAAATCTTTCTCAAATTGTTTTGTATGTAAATTACTGTGTGAAGGATTGGTTTGAACCTATTTAGTAATCTAAAGGAGTCATTTTGATTTTAACATAATTCTGATATTTATTTGAACCAAATAAGAAGGATTTGGATATTGAGTATGCCATAGCAAACTCAAAGTCTAATACATGCTCTTTCTAAATACTTAGAGATAGGCTTCAGATATTCATATATACATTTATTATGTAAATTTTTACAGTTTCATGAATCCAGAATTGTGCAGATACTATATATCACCATTAAGAAGACATATACTATGATGAGGGAAACCATACAGGACCTAGAAACATATAGTAGTGGTATCTCTCCCAGTTGTAAGATGAGAAGAGGGTGTCAGTGAAATCACTTAACTTATTTCACATTTTAGTAACAACATTTAAAAAATATATATTATTTATTTTGAAATAATGTTAATCTTACAGAAGACTAACATTGGTAGCACAGAGTTACAAGTATTCTACTTTCAGTTTCTCTTAATGTTAAAGTCTTACATAACCATGGTTAACAAACAAAATGGCCACAAGACTGGAAAAGGTCAATATTCATCCCAATAACCAAGAAGGGCAGTACTAAAAAAAGTGTTCAAACCACCAGATAATTGCACTCATCTCCCTTTCTAGTTAGGTCACACTTAAAATCTTGAATGCTAGCTTTCAGCACTACATAAATCAAGAATTTCCAGATGTCCAAGCTGGGTTTAGAAAAGGTAGAGGAACCAGTGATCAAATTGCCAACATTAACTGAATCACAGAGAAAGCAAGGGAATTTTAGGGAAAAAAAAAAAATTCTATTTATTTTTCATCAACTAAGTCTTTAACTGTGTGGGTCTAACAAACTGTGGAAACCTCTTAAAGAGATGGGAATAGCAGACCATCTTACTCGTCTCCTGAGAAACCTGTATGCCAGTCAAGAAGCAATATTTAGAAACCTGTATGGAACAATGTATTGGTTCAGGATTGAGAAAGGAGTACCAAAGCGGTGTCTGTTATCACCCAGTTTGTTTAACTTATATGCTGAGCACATCATCAGAAATATTGGGCTGGATGAGTGACAGGCTTAAATCAAGATATATGGGAGAAAAATCAACAACTTCAGATATACAAATGATATATGATACCTCTCTAATGGCAAAGAGTGAAGAGGAACTAAAGAACCACTTGATGAGGGTGAAAGAGGAGAGTGAAAAAGCCAAATTAAAAGTAAATGTTAAAAAAAAAAACTCAGATTACAGCATCTGGCCCCATTATTTCACAGCAAATAGAAGGGGAAAAAGTGGAAGTAATAACAGATTTCCTCCTCTTGGGTTTTAAAATCACTGCAGATGATAACTGCAGCCATGAAATTAGAAGACAACTGCTTATTGATAGGGTAATGATGACAATCCTAGACAGTGTTTTGAAAAGCAGAGATGTCACTCTACCAACAAAGGTCCTTATAGTCAAGGCTATGGTCTTCCCAGTTGTCATGAACAGTTGTTACAGCTGGACTGGAAAGAAGGCACAGTGCCAAAGAACTGATGCCTTTGAACGAGGGTGCTGGAGAAGACTTCTGAGAGTCACTTGGAAAGTGAAAAGATCAATCAAGTCAATCTTAAAGGAAATAAACCCTGAATATTCATTGGAAGGACCAATGCTGAATCTGAAACTCCAGTATTTTGGTCACCCAATGCGAACAGCCAACTCATTGGAAAAGTCCCTGATGTTCAGAAAGACTGAGGGCAGAAGAAGAAGAGAGCCTCAGAGGATGAGATGGCTGGATGGCATCACTGATGCAAAGGACATGAGCTTGGGTAAGCTCCAGGAGATGGTGAGGGATAGGGAGGTCTGGTGTGCTCCATGGGATCTCAAAGAGTCAGACACAACTGGGTGGCTGAACAACAACAATAAACAAAATTAGGAGATTAATACTGGCACAATACTATCAACTAAATTACAAATTTTATTCAGATTTCTTTTTTTTACAGACCATCTTATTGAGCTAGATTAACACGTAAAAACTGTACATACTTACTGCATACAGTTCAAGAGTTCACACATAATATACACTCATGGAACCATCACCACCCCACCATGAGGATATAAACCTATCTATTAACTCTGAAAGTATTCTCCTATATTATTATTACTATTCATATGTTTAGTAAAATTACTGAACATGAGATCTACCCTCTGGTCCAAGTCTAATAGAGCATCATTAGCTATGTGTGCTTTGTTAAGCAACAGAGCTCCAGGATCTCTTTATCCTTCATAATCGATTTATTTCCAGGATCTAATTCGGGAGCCCACACTGCATTGAGTTGCCATGTTACTTTAGTTTTCTTCAATCTGTGAGAAAGACTGGGAGCCTTTCCTTGCACATCATCATCAGAACACTATTAAAGAATACTGGTCAGATTTATTTTTAAGAATACACATGTATACCTGTGGCAGATTCATTTTGATATTTGGCAAAACTAATACAGTTATGTAAAGTCTAAAAATAAAATAAAATTTAAAATTAAAAAAAAAAGAAAAAAAAGAATGTCTCTCAATAATTTTTTAATACTTTTTGTGGTTAAAATGAAGTTATAGATTTTGGAAAAAATAACAGTGACATGATATGCCCTTTTCATGACATCATATGTGGGGCTATATGATATCAATACATCTTGTTGCAGGCAATGCTGATTTTGATCACTTAAATAAGATAATGTCCATCACTGCTGCAGTGCAAATTTACCCTTTTCTCTTTTCCACACTTCATTCCTTAGAGGCAAGCTGGTACATTGAAACCAGGAGAAGGAAATTCAGCTTCACCTCATGTTCAGTTTAGCTCAGTCACTGACTCGTGTCTGACTCTGCAATCTCATGGACTGTAGCCTGCCAGCGTCCTCTGTCCATGGAATTCTTGAAGCATATTAAAATATCCTCTGAATTTAATAAATGTTTTGGGGCTTGATGCTTTAGATTATTCAAATATCTTACTTCTCACTAAAGTGTATCCACTGATTTTAACATTCATCAGTGGATCTTGCCTATAGCAATTATTGCAGCATTAGTTTTTTTTTGTTTTTTTTTTTATGGTGATCTACTTTTCTCCTTACTTATATGTTCATTTGTTGGAAATTTTCTGTAAATAATGGTTGTTATTTACCACCGTTTATATATATAAGTAATCATTATTCATTTGTGTCCATGTGTACCATGTATTCATGAGTATCATGAATATTTATTTTACTTGGAAGGATACAATGGCTATTATTCTTAAAATATTTTATATAATTTTATATTACTTTATACCTGTTATTATTCATTTGGAAGAAGAATTGGTTACAATTCAATATTATTTCTTGAAGATATATTTATTTTAGCTTATTTCTATTATATGATTAGTAAAAAATATTGAGATAAATGTTATTAATTTTAAAATCTACTGTAAATAAATAACTAATATATATATTCATTATAGTTGATGCATATAATAAAATATTTACAAACATCCTTAGCCAAATAATCAAATACTAGTCTTGTTATTCCCTTTAAAATTTTACAGAGTTTCTTTCTCCTTTAATAATTTCAGTAATAGAAATTTAAGTTAATAAAATCCTATGATACAATAGCTTTATATTGATCATTTATCAATCTAAAAAATGGGAAATTATTCTCTGTAAAATAAATGCTTATATTTGCTGATTTCTATTGCAATTGTATTTTTAAATGGCTGTTTGTGTAATATATTAAATGATACAATTGGAAGGCAACATAGATTGTTAAATGGATGCAGATTAAAAGGAAAAAAAATAAACTAAATAATCAACCCTAAAGAAGGAGAATGTGCACTGAAATGCAGGGTGGCACCCACTGTCAGCATCCTGCATCCAGTTACCCTTAGAATTCTTCACTCTCTAATTTCACTATATAGAGACAGGCAAATAAAAAGTGGATAAAGGACTGTACATTTCCTTTTCCAAAATTCTATAAAATGTTATATCTACCAATTGAAAAGATAAGATTTGGAACAAATTTTAAGGAGTAGAAGCTGATAGCATTTTGAAGTAATCTAGCAAATATGTATTTCTCTTGTAAGCACGAAAAAATTTTTTTTTAATTACAGATTAAACTAATTTGGGGCAGAGAAGCCCACAGAGGATAGAATTTTATCAATTTCACATTATCAAACACATTGAAATATAAAATTAATATGTGCACTGTTTAACTTGTCTGTCCTACAGAAAATTTTGAACTATTAAAAAAATAATAGACAATGAATAAGGCTGTCATCCCCTTCTTTTGGTAAGTTATCTCTTAAAATGTCTTTATAAGGCTTTCAATTGTTTGAACTAGAAGTTTTTATATTACCCTTTCTGCCTTAGATTTTATTGGCCAAGAGGTGTTATCATACAGTCTCTAACAAACAGTGCTGGGAAAACTGGACAGTTATATGTTAAAAAAAAAATGAAATTTGATCATTTTTTAACACCATACACAAAAGAAGCTCAAAATGTATAAAGACCTAAATTTGATACCAGATACTATGAAACTCAGAGAGGAAAACATAGAACACACTCTGCCATAAACCGCAGCAATATTTTTTCTGTTCCACCACTCAGAATAATGGAAATGAAAAACAGAAATAAACAAATGGAACCCACTTAAATTCAAAAGCTTTTGCACAGTTAGAAACATTTATTCTTCCGTCACTAAGTTGTGTCTGATTCTTTGGGCTGCAAGCATCTTTCATTCAGTCGGAACTCCTGTCCTTCACTATCTCCTGGAGTTTACTCAGGTTCATGTCCATTGAGCCCATGAAGCTATCTAACCATCTCATCCCCTGCCACCCTTTTCTCCTCCTGTCTTCAATCTTTCCCAGTTTCAGGGTCTTTTCCAACGAGTCTGCTTTTCATGTCAAGTGACCAAAGTATTGGAGCTTCAGCTTCAGCATGAGTCCTTCCAATGAATATTCATGGTTGATTTTCTTTAGGACTGACTGATTTGATATCCTTGCTGCCCAAGGGACTCTTAAGAGTCTATTCCAGAACCACAATTCAAAAGTATCAATTCTTCAGTACTCAGCCTTCTTTACAATTCAACTCTCACATGCATACATTAATATTGGAAAAACCAAAGTTTTGATCATATGGAACTTTGTCACCAAAATGATGTCATTGCTTTTTAATGCACTGTCTACGTTTGTCAAAGCTTTTCTTCCAAGGAGCAAGTGTCTTTTAATTTGGAGCTACTGACACAATTGATAGTGATTTCAGAGCCCCAAAACTATCACATTCTTAATGAACTCTACCCTAATATAAAATAATAAGTTGGGGAGGGAGGAGGGAGGAGGGTTCAGGATGGGGAACACATGTATACCTGTGGCGGATTCATTTTGATATTTGGCAAAAACTAATACAATTTTGTAAAGTTTAAAAATAAAATTAAATTTTAAAAAAAAGTTAAAAAAATATAGGACACTAAAAAAATAAAAAAATAAAAAGAGCTATTATTCTATATAAAAGATTGACACTCATTCTGACACAAGTGCTCAGAGGGAAGTCCTGTATTATCCAGAGTTGGAGAGAATGGAGAATGGCTCATTATGAGCTTCAATTCAGTTCAGTCGCTCAGTTGTATCCTACACTTTGTGACGCCATGTGTTGTAGCACGCCAGGCCTCCCTGTCCATCACCAACTCCCGGAGTTCACTCAGACTCATGTCCATTGAGTCGGTGATGCCATCCAGACATCTCATCCTCTGTCGTTCCCTTCTCCTCCTGCCCCCAATCCCTCCCAGCATCAAAGTCTTTTCCAATGTGTCAACTCTTTGCATGAGGTGGCCAAAGTACTGGAGCTTCCACTTTAGCATCATTCCCTCCAAAGAACACCCAGGACTGATCTCCTTCAGAATGGACTGGTTGGATCTCCCTGCAGTCCAAGGGACTCTCAGGAGTCTTCTCCAACACCACAGTTCAAAAGCATCAGTTCTTCAGCGCTTAGCTTTCTTCACAGTCCAACTCTCACATCCATACATGACTATTGGAAAAAACATAGCCTTGACTAAACGAACCTTTGTTGGCAAAGTAATGTCTCTGCTTTTCAATATGCTATCTAGGTTGGTCATAACTTTTCTTCCAAGGAGTAAGTTTATTTTAATTTCATGGCTGCAGTCACCATCTGCAGTGATTTTGGAGCCCCCAAAATAAAGTCTGACACTGTTTCCACTGTTTCCCCATCTATTTCCCATGAAGTGATGGGATCAGATGCCATGATCTTCGTTTTCTGAATGTTGACCTTTAAGCCAACCTTTTCACTCTCCACTTTCACTTTCATCAAGAGGCTTTTTAGTTCCTCTTCACCTTCTGCCATAAGAGTGGTGGCATCTGCATATCTGAGGTTATTGATATTTCTCCCAGCAGTCTTGATTCCAGCTTGTACTTCTACCAGCCCAGTGTTTCTCATGATGTACTCTGTATATAAGTTCAATAAGCAGGGTGACAATATACAGCCTTAATGTACTCCTTTTCCTATTTGGAACCAGTCTATTGTTCCATGTCCAGTTCTAACTGTTGCTTCCTGACGTTCATATAGGTTTCTCAAGAGGCAGGTCAGGTGCTCTGGTATTCCCATCTCTTTCAGAATTTTCCACAGTTTATTGTAATCAACTCAGCCAAAGGGTTTGGGATAGTCAATAAAGCAGAAATAGATGTTTTTCTGGAACTCTCCTGCTTTTTCAATGATCCAGCGGATGTTGGCAATTTGATCTCTCGTTCTTCTGCCTTTTCTAAAACCAGCTTGAACATCAGTTTATCGGTTTTATTGTCAATTACGTTAACTAGGGAATATAATTAGTTTTGTAAATTGTGCCTAGTTTTAGAGTAAAATGTTTTCATAGAAACATATACTGCTCTTTCTTGGCCATAATATGAAAGTTATGACAATTACATTTTTTGTAATCATTTGGTCTTTAGAAAATAGTTAAAGAGATGGGAATATCAGACCACCTTATTTGCCTCCTGCTAAACCTATATGCAAGTCAAGAGGCAACAGAACCAGATATGGAACAACAGACTGGTTCCAAGTTGGGAAAGGAGTATATCAAGGCTGTATATTGTCACTTTGCTTATTTAACTTATAGGCAGAATATATCATGTGAAATGTAAGAATGGATGAGTCACAAGCTGGATTAAAGAGTGCTGGAAGAAATATCAGCAACCTCAGATATGCAGATGACAACACCCTTATGGCAGAAAGCAAAGAGGAACTAAAAAGCCTCCTGATCAAGGTGAAACATGTGAGTGAAAAAGCTGGCTGAAAACGTAGCATTCAAAAAATGAAGATCATGCCCTTCTGTTCTATCACTTCATGGTAAATACAAGGGGAAGAATGGAAACAGTGACAGATTATTTTCCTGGGCTCCAAAACCACTGTGGATGATGACTGCAGCTAGGAAAATAAAAGACACTGGCTCTTTGGAAGAAAACTTATGACAAATCAAGACAGCATATTAAAAAGCAGAGACATTACTTTACCTACAATTGTCTGTATAGTCAAAGCTATGGTTTTTCCAGTAGTCATGTATGGGTGTGAGGTGGATGTGAGAGCTGGACAACAAAGAAGGCTGAGCATTGAAGAACTGAGGCCTTTAAACTGTGGTGCTGGAGAGACTCTTGAGAGTTCATTGGACAGCAAGGAGATCCAAACAGTAAATCCTAAGAGAAATTAACCCTGAATATTCATTGCAAGGACGATGCTGAAGCTGAAGTCCCAGTACTTTGGCCACCAGATACAAAGAACAAACTCACTGGAAAAGACCCTGATGCTGGGAAAGAATGAAGGCAGGAGGAGAAGATGATGGTGACAAAGGATAAGATGGTTGAATGGCATGAGTCTGTGAAAACTATGGGAGATGGTTAAGGACCATGAAACTTCACGCACTGCAGTCCATGGACTGCAAAAAGTCAGACACGACTAAGCAACTGAACAACAACAATCATTTGCTTTAAACTTACATGAATAATACTGTAAATACTTCCGTTAAGTACAAACCAAATTAAAAATAAATAAATAAATATGAAACCAAACTTACATGAAATAGCCAAGTTCAAGATTATACCATTGGAAATTTAGCATGCCTTGTAATTGCTTGAATGTTAACCTGGCCAGCAGTATGTATGTCATTTCATGGTACTTGCAAATACTGTGGCAAGAAAGAAAAGTTAAAAAAAAAAAAAAAAAAAGAAGAAGAAGAAAATCCTTCAAGAATGGGACAAAATAAATAGTTCACTTTCCATGAAAATTTAGATGGCACAGCTTATGTGCCCAAGTGGTAAATAACCTAAATATTTCTGAAATACTTTTAAATCTGAAGGTTTTCTTAAGCTAACATTCAGTTGCATACTCCTAGAAAACTAGTACAGGCCATTACATGCCTCCCCAAGGGTGTGGAAAAAAGATATGTTCCTTACAACATAAACATGCACAGAAATACTGCAAAATGTTAATGATTAATTTACCCTTTAAATCCTTTAAACTGCACACATGGACTTATAGGTTTTCTTAGCTTCTATGTTAGGTCATCTTGTTGTAATGAAATATAGACAACAAAATATAGATAGTAAAGTATGAAAATAGAAAAAAATAAATGTTTTGACACTGATATTTGGAGCAGCATATCAGGTCAAGAAGCAACAGTTAGAACTGGATATGGAACAAAAGACTGGTTCCAAATAGGAAAAGGAGTACGTTGAGTCTGTGTATTGTCACCCTGCTTATTGAACTTATATGCAGAGTACATCATGAGAAATACTGGGCTGGAGGAAGCACAAGCTGGAATCAAGATTGCTGGGAGAAATATCAATAATCTCAGATATGCAGATGACACCACCCTTATGGCAGAAAGTGAAGAGGAACAAAAAAGCCTCCTCTTGATGAAAGTGAAAGAGGAGAGTGAAAAGGTTGGCTTAAAGCTCAACATTCAGAAAACGAAGATCATGGTATCTGGTCCCATCAATTAATGGCAAATAGATGGAGAAACAATGGAAACACTCTCAGACTTTATTTTTGGGGGCTCCAAAATCACTGCAGATGGTTATTACAGCCATGAAATTAAAAGACGCTTACTCCTTGGAAGGAAAGTTATGACCGACTTAGATAGCATATTGAAAAGCAGAGACATTACTTTGCCAACAAAGGTCAGTCTAGTCAAGGCTATGTTTTTTCCAATAGTCATGTATGGATGTGAGAGTTGGACTGTGAAGAAAGCTAAGCGCTGAAGAACTGATACTTTTGAACTGTAATGTTGGAGAAGACTCTTGGGAGTCCCTTGGACTGCAAGGAGATCCAACCAGTACATTCTAATGGAAATCAGTCCTGGGTGTTCTTTGGAAAGAATGATGCTAAAGCTGAAACTCCAGTACTTTGGCCACCCCATGCAAAGAGTTGACTCATTGGAAAAGACCCTGATATTGGGAGGGACTGGGGGCAGGAGGAGAGGGAACGACAGAGGATGAGATGGCTGGATGGCATCACCGACTCAATGGATGTGAGGTGGGGTGAACTCCGGGAGTTGGTGATGGACAGGGAGGCCTGGCGTGCTGCTATTCATGGGGTCACAAAGAGTTGGACATGACAGAGCGACTGAACTGAACTAAACTGATCCACAGAAAACCTGAGTTTGTTAGGGTTTTGAGAACAATGAAATCCTCCCTTTAATAAAATTTCAACTAGATATTGTACCCTGTAAAGAAAAATGTGGAAAGAAATTGACATCCCACTACTTTAGAAGGGAGTCATATTTTCTGCATACTTCAGTGAGACAATAATGTGAAGTCAGACTAAATCTTAACATCACATGCGATTCACTTATTAAAAAGAAATGATAAAGTTGACTAAAAAATTCTCACCAAATACTAAAATAGTAAACAATATAGTAACAAAGACAGGGCATGAGACAAATAAATGCTACTTTTAATGTTTTTGAATTGACTTACTCTCAGCTTTATCTTGTATGTATTTTTTGCTTATCTCAGTTTTTGTATTGATAAAGCTTTCTGATTTTATATATATATATATATATATATATATATATACAATGTTGATATTTTCCCATGAAAAGATAAATCATAAGGCTTCCCTATTGATCCAGTGGTTAAGTATCCTCTGTGTAATGCAGAGGACACAGGTTCCATCCGTGGTCAGGGAAGATCATACATGCCATGGGACAACTAAGCCTGTGTGCCACAACTACTGAGACTTCTATCTAAAGCCCAAGAGCTGCAACTACTGAGCCCATATGCCACAATCACTGAAGCTCATGAACCCTAGAGCCCACACTACAGCAAGACAAGCCACCATAATGAGAAGCCACAATGAGGATCTCACCATGATAAGGACTACAACTGGAGAGTAACCTCTGCTCACCACAACTAGAGAAAGCCCAAGCAACAAAGACCCAGTGCAGTCAAAAAATAAACAAATAAAAAAAAATAATAATAACATAACGAAATACACAAGAAATGATCCTTCAATAATATTTTATCATTTAAGGTTTTTTTTTAATTATTTTATCTTCATACTAAGTGATATTGTTCAAAAATAAAAAGGGACATTACCTAATAAACACAACAAAGTACTGCTAAAAACAAAGTCACAGTATATTCAGAGAAATAAAAAAAAAAATAGAATAAATAGAAACACAAACTCTCAGACAGTAAAATAGTAAAAGAATATCATATTGAGACATTTCTGACATTATTATATTGTATACCTGAAGATTAATATGAAGTTGTATGTCATTTATACCTCAATTTTTATATATTAATTTTGTATAATGTAACTTTACTGAATTTGCTGACTAGTTCTAACACTTTTTTGTGCACTCTATGATTTTCTATTTACAAGATCGACAGTAACATTGAGACAATTTTAATTTCCAATTTTAATTTTTTTTCTTTTTCTTGATGGATTTCTCTGACTAGGATTTACAGTATTATATTGCATATAAATGGTGGGAATGGACAACTTTGTCTTTTTTCTGATCTTAGAGGAAAAGCTTTCAAGTTTTCAGCTTTGAGTATGACATTAACTATGGAGTATCATATATATATATATTTTTTTAAATTATGTAAAGGTATGTTCCTTTAATACTAATTTATAGAGTGTTTTTATCATGAAGGAATGTTGAATTTTGCCAAATGCTTTGTCTGCATGTATTGAGATGTTCACCTATGTTTTTCTCTTTTTTTCTATTAATACAGTATATCACATTTATTGAGTTGCATATGCTCTACCATCTTTTCATCCCAGGGATAAATTCCACTTGATCAGGTGTATGATCATTCTAAAATGGTGTTGAATTTGTTCTACTAGTATTTTATTAATTTTAAGAGCTTTTCATCTATATACATCAGAGACATTTACCTATAATTTTCTTTTCTTCTAGTGCCCTTATCTAGTTTTGGTATCAGAGCAATGCTGGCCTCATAAAATGATTTGGGGATGATTGCAATTTTTTGGAAGAGCTTGAAAAGGATTAGTATTAATTTTTCCTTAAATGTTTGGTAGAAATCACCTGTGAAACCATCTGTTGATAGGATTTTCTTTGTTGGGAGATTTTTGATTACTACTTAATCACTTCTGTTGTTATTTTCTATTGTTATTTTCTATTTCCTCATGAGTAGTCTTGGTAAATTTTCTGTTTATTGGAATATAGCCTCTTTTATGTAGTCCAGCATGTTGGCATATATTTATTTATAGTAGTCTCTTATGGTCTTTTATATTTATGTGGTATCAATTATAAAATATTAGATTTGACCTATACTTCAGACCCAATGGACCTAATAAACTTAGTAGACTTATGCATAACTCTATTTTCAATACAGTATTATATACAGCTTTCTCAAAGCATACAAAATATTTTTCAGGACAAAATATATGTTAGGTCAAAAAACAAATCTTTAAAAAATTAAACTGAAATCATATATATAAACTGCATATATATGTGTGTGTGTGTATGTATATATATATATATATATATATATATAATGAGCAATTTGTATATTCTGGAGGTTAATCCCTTGTCCGTTACATCACTTGCAAATATTTCCTCCCATTCTGAGGGTTCTTTATTGCTTTGTTTGTTTTATTTTGTTTTGTTCATAGTTTCTTATGCTGTGCAAAACCTTTTAAGCTTAATTAGGTCCCAGTTGCTTAACAATTTAGCTTTAAATTTCAAGGAGGTAAAAATAAATAAATAAAATAAACAACTAAGCCCAAAGTTACAAGAGAAAGGAGATAACAACACAAAACAAACAAACAAAAAAAGAGCATAAATAAATTAGAGACGCAGTAGAAAAGCAATAGAAAATATGAATGAAACTGAGTTAATTTTTAAAAAGAGAACATTGAAAAATGTTTTGCTAGACTTACCAAGAAAAAGAGTACTCAAATAAATAAAATTATAAATAAACCAAGGACCCTACAATTGTTTCTGTTTTCTTATGCTCTTGCTTTATGCCTGCTCTTGTACTGAGCTCTGCTTGTTCTTCAGCATCTCCCAAACCCCGGCCTTTCTCCTGTTCCGTGTTTCTACTCCTGCCTATGATCTTTGTTAACTGACCTAGAACTGGAATCAGAATAGAAAAGTTTGCTAGGAGAGTGAGTAGCCTAGAAAAATAGAGAATACATAAAATGGTATGAGCCTTTCTCCAAGATTCCCTCATTTTCTTACCTCATAGAATCAGAAGCTGCATAAACCTGACACTTAACTTCTAAACCTAGGCACTAATTGGCATTAGAAATAGGTATCTCCCTACATCTTGGGAGAGAAATAAACTTTGGTACACTTTGGCAGCAGTTGGGATGTTAAGCATTTTGGACAATTAAGAAAACAGGGTATTCCCTTTTAGAGGAATATAATAAAATATGCAATAAATTCTGAATACTGGCATGATTCTATTGTCTTTCAGGTAGCCTTCTAAAACATCTGGCTGCTTTTTTTCTGCAGAAATTTCTTGCTTAGCAAAGAAAATATCCTCAACTCTTCTTGTGTAGGAAAAAAAAAATATATATATATATATAGATATATATGCCAACATAGGGGCAATTGAAAATTAAATATTTAGTAGAAATTTAAATACAGTAAGCATTCTCAAGCGCATTTTATTTTGTTATTGGCAAAACCCAATTACATAGATTATTATACATTACATAAGCTTAGAATAAAATGAATATTGGTAGAGTGTTCATCAGATACCTCCTCTATCAGAATTCAAAGAAGTAATTTTAAGTCTCAACCAAATATGTTTCTTTGACCCATGACAGAATATCACCAACATCAAGCACCTAAGATGAACAAAATATCAATTTTTAAATTATAGACAGAATCCAGCCCTGTTGTTGCTGACCCTGCCTAATTCATCTCAAGTTCAGCTTCAAGTCACACCTTTAAACTCTTCTCAGATAAACTGCTGTTTTCAAATGTCATCTTCTATTTAAATCCATATGGGGCCAAAAGTATCAAAAAATATCAGGTGCTATTACTGTTTATGTTATTCTTTTTATTATTTTTTTCAATCTTGCCTGTCCTACATCTTGCACATTTGGAATTCTCAAAGTTTCTTCTATGGATATCATCTATGAGAGTAATACATACTTTGAGCAGTTAAACATGCGTGAGGCACCAAGCCCCATCCTTATTCTGTAAAGGTATCTCAATTAAAAAAAAATGTTCAATTAGAAAATAAGAATGTGAAATTATTTTTGGTGGGAATTCATAGCCCAACAATCCTTAGAAAACATCAACTCCCTAAGTACCTGTTTTCTCAACTCCTGGGAGATTATTTATAGGGATAACTTATGTTTACATATGTTTTCCATGGATTTTAATAACTCTTGTTCCAGGCTAAATTTTCAAGGATTCTTGTCTAGCATGCATCCTTGGAAGATAGATAGTGTCTCCCTTGAAAACAGAGGAGAGTTTTGTTTACTGACCAGGGCAATACTCAAGCAGATATGCTTACAACTACTTTAAAAGATTAGGTTGTTATTCACTGTTAGATCAGGGTTCCTCAACTGTGAAGTAAATTCACTGCTTGTACAGCACCCACTGAATCACTTTGCTTTCCTCTGTGGGATTTGGCAAGTAAGTAGACAAGGTGAGCACGAAGAATGCACTGTTTGATGCCATTAATGATGTCCTTTGTCTCTGAAACCAGGAGTTTCATGTCTTCTGTAGGCATCCATGAAACTGTATCAGATTAAGACATTAACTTGCTGACAGGCTAACATTCCAGATCCTCAAGGTTCTTGACATAAAAAATAACTGTGTAGTAAATCATAAAGAATATGAATTAAAAAGCTGTTTCCTTTTATCACAGGAACACAGCAACATAAATACCTATTTTCAAAATTAGAGACATTTAAAGTTTCAACTGAGGAGGAGATATATGTTCATCCTTTTACACAATTCATATTTTTGACACATTGTAAGCCAAGCAAGCTTCTAGGCTCTTAGAACACTATATTTCTCAGAGTAGATAAAAATGAGCTCTGGTGAACAAATTGAACCACAGATACCTCAATACATGTCTACCCCATGGTAGTCCTTCCAGGAAGGAAGACAAGCATTTGTTGATTCAGCACAGAAGTAAAGAATACTATTGAGATATCTTTGCCCAGAAATAGACATTTGGCTGCATTTTACAACATAAGAACTATATCATTTGTGTGTCAAGGAAGTGAATATAGAGTAAATAGTGTTGCCTCCATAGCACTGTGAGTGTTTTGAACCGAAAAAAGATATGTTTCTTGTTTTCAAAATTATAATAGTCTTAATGGGAATGAAAGAGTGAAAAAAAAAAAAAAAACAGGCAACTATAATACAACATAATAGTAATAATAGTAATGTGTACTCACTGTAAGTATGCATTTCAATTCAGTGTGTATTTAGGGAGATTTTCTTATAAAAAGAGGCAGCTAAAATGAGATACACGGGATCATCAGCTATTAGCCTGGAGAAGCAAAGTGTGAGAGATTTACCTAAATTAAAAATACATTGTTCTAGAATATCCCATGGTTGGCTCAGAACATCTGGCCTTAACATCCAGTATCTCTATCCTCTGGTGGAAAAGGAGAAACACACATCACACAGTACATATCTCATTAAAAAGTGGTTTATATTTGTATTAATAGGTGGAGACATATGGAAATAACAGAATGATTTTTGAGTATTTCAATTCGATGAACAAAGTTTTTATCCAGACAACTCATTTGCGACTGTCTGTAATATGTACATTTCCGAAATCTGAAGAACAGTCTCAGCATTCATGTCAATGGTTATTCATAACAAGCTTTATTCTGCAGATAAATCCAGCATTTATAAAAGGAGGTGGTATCTCTATAGATAGTGATTGGATCCTACTCAACACCACCTGGTAATGTGTGAATTGTCTCTATGCAGGAACTTCCATCTTAGCCCTGAGATGATTCATTTATTGATGTCTGAGACATGCAAACAGTGCTATTAAAATCCTGCCATTTAGCTCAAGACTTGGTGACACTGAAATGTCTCTCCCCTCTTTGAGCGGTTTTTGAAACAGAGGATCTAAAGATAAATTGAAATAAAAAGTATGAGAATAAGTAGTATGGCAAAACCAATAAAATATTGTAAAGTAATTAGCCTCCAATTAAAATTAACAAATTTATATTAAAAAAAAGAGTCAAAAATTGATGTGAGCTAAAACCTATTTAAATATTAACATGCTATCATTACCACAAATTTCTTAAGTGACTTTATTTAACGTTAAAGTCATTTGAAATGAAAAAGCTATTTTAATAGGATAATTTAGAAAAAAGCCAGAAGCTTTGTATCAGTTTAAAGGAGAGAAAGATATACACAATTTTATAAAATTGAATTATATTTAGAGGTAGTTTTTAAATAATCTTCTTTTAGCTAGACTCTCCTGGTTTCCATGATGTCTACTGGGGCAAAGTGACATGCCAATTCACAATTGACTAAATAAAGAAATGTTTCAAATGAACAATGAGAATGGCTGAGTAAATTATCATTGTTAATGACTTTGAACAAACAGGTTAATTGACATTGGGAGTTTGAGACATTTTGTGTGTCATTTTCTGATAAAGGTGATAATATTCCTCATTTTTTCCTTAACAGTATTCACTGCCCTGCCATATGGGAGGCAGTTTTCCTAGTCTGAATCTGTCCTTCAGCACGCTAAGCTCATTTTCATATCAGATAACTCTAAATGAAGAGAGAGGTCTGTGCCAGACAGTAATGAAACACAGATCTACTGCTCCTGCAGGAGGGAAGGAGAGCAGGAACATCCTTTGCTCTTGGACTGGTTCCTAGAGTTAAACATAGGCTGCTTTTCTGATACCAAAACACCCAAACTGATGACAACACTCTTAACAACTTCTTATAATTTGAGCTTTCCCTCTCCCAAAAGCTGTCCCTCTTCAAATTTTCCCTGTTCCTAATGATAACCCGCTGCTCAAACCACCAAGCTGAGTCACTGCCTAGCCACCCAAGTCTACTATTTTAGCATCCTGTTAAATCAGTTAATTACCAGACCTTCAGATTTCACCTCTCTGCATCATTCAAATCTTGTTCTGTCACGTTTCTGTACTCTAATGCAGCTCTTAGATAATTGTCTTAATACATCTTGAACAGAGCTGAATTTTCTTACTGCTGGACTGTCAGGGAGGGGTTATTTAAATGGATATCTGTCTATATTAATTGGCTACCGAAACACCTGTAGGGATTTCTTCTGCATTTAAGAAAACAGGCAGCAGATAAACTATAGCCTAATTTACAAGATCCTGCAATGGAACCCCACTCCAGTACTCTTGCCTGGAAAATCCCATGGATGGAGGAGCCTGGTAGGCTGCAGTCCATGGGGTTGCTAAGAGTCAGACACGACTGAGTGACTTCACTTTCACTTTTCACTTTCATGCATTGGAGAAGGAAATGGCAACCCACTCCAGTGTTCTTGCCTGGAGAATCCCAGGGACGGGAGAGCCTGGTAGGCTGCCATATATGGGGTCGCACAGAGTTGGACACAACTGAAGCGACTTAGCAGCAGCAGCAGCAGCATTAGCTTTCACCTGCATTTCCATGCTTGCCTCTTCTATTGGTTATTGAACACTCTTTACCACTCCCTTTGTCTAATCCTTTTGAAACCAAATTCAATTTCCCCAATGGGATCTTTGCCAGTTCACACTATTTTATTATAATTTGCACTCAGAATCACATATTTAAGTGATATGGTAAGTACCAAGATTTATTAATTATGAACTTAATTTTCTGTTTTTATGATTAAACACTTTTACTCACAAATAGATAAGGCATATGCAGACAGGGAAAGTATGTAATTAATTAAAAACTTTATATCTACAATATATCCAAGAAACAAGGAAAACATTTATTGTGTAAATGAGCAAAACTTTTCAAGTGTTTTGTTTAGTGTTGTACAACTACAATCAAATAAAGATACCAGTCCACTCTATAACTTTATACCAAAGATTTCTATTTAAGCTCAATATCTCCATTATCTTAAGGAACAGACTTTCATGAATGCTTCATTAAATCAAATAATTATTTACAAGTGCTTTACAAGTACCTTTCTATTTTAATTTTTTTTTTTCAATAAGCTATCCATTTCAGTTCAGTTCACTTCAGTGGCTCATTCATGCCCGACTCTTTCCAACCCCATGGACTTCCACACACCAGGCCTCTGTGTCCATCAGCAACTTCCGAAGTTTACTCAAACTCATGTCCACTGAGTCAGTAATACCATCTAACCATCTCATTCTCTGTTGTCCCTTTCTCCTCCTGTCTTCAATCTTTCTTAGTTTCATGGTCTGTTCAAATTGATCAATCTTTGCATCAGGTGGCCAAAGTATTGGAGTTTCTGCTTCAACATCAGTCCTCCCAATGAATATTCAGGACTAATTTCCTTTAGGTTGTACTTCCTTGATGTCCAAGGGACTTTCAAGAGTCTTGTCCAACATCACAATTCAAAATCATCAATTCTTTGGCACTCAGCTTTCTTTATACTCCAACTTTTGCATCCATATATGACTACTGAAAAAAAAACAAAAAACAAAAAACAACAACATAGCTTTGACAAGATGGAATTTGTTGGCAAAGTAATGACTCTGCTTTTTAATATGCTGTCTAGGTTGGTCATAACTTTTCTTCCAATGAGCAAACATCTTATAATTTCATAACTGCAGTGATTTTGGAGCCCAAAAAATAAAGCCTGTCATTTTTTCCACTGTTTCCCCATCCATTTGCCATGAAGTGATGGGACCAGATGTCATGGTCTGAGTTTTCTAAATGTTGCATTTCAAGCCAACTTTTTCACTCTTCTCTTTCACTTTCATCAAGAGGCTCTTTAGTTCTTCTTCACTTTTTGCCATTAGGATG
This sequence comes from Bubalus kerabau, assembly GCF_029407905.1. Taxonomy (NCBI): domain Eukaryota; kingdom Metazoa; phylum Chordata; class Mammalia; order Artiodactyla; family Bovidae; genus Bubalus; species Bubalus kerabau. Next base: position 11,430,484 of record NC_073632.1, on the reverse strand, counting down.
TAATCTGCATATCTGAGGTTATAGATATTTCTCATTTCTCCCAGAAAATCTTGATTTCAGCTTGAACTTCAACCAGCCTGGTATTTCACCTGATGTACTCTGCATATAAGATAAATAAGCAGGGTGACAATATACAGCCTTGACATACTCCTTTCTCAATTTGCAACTAGTCTGTTGTTCCATATCCAGCTGTAACTGTTTCTTAGTAACCTGCATACAGATTTCTCAGGAAGCAGGTCAGGTGGCCTAGTATTCCCATCTCCTTCAGAGTTTTCCACACTTTATTGTGACCTACACAGTCAAAGGTTTTGATGCAGTCAATAAAGCAGAGGTAGATGTTTTTCTGGAACTCTCTTGCTCTACAATGATTCAACAGATGTTGGCAATTTGATCTCTGGTTGCTCTGCCTTTTCTAAATTCAACTTGAACACCTAGAAATTCATAGTTAAGGCACTGCTGATGTCTGGCTTGGAGACTTTGGAGCATTACTTTGCTAGTGTGTGAGATGAGTGCAATTGTGCAGTAGTTTGAACCTTCTTTGGCATTGTCTTTCTTTGGGATTGGAATGAAAACTGACTTTTTCCAGTCCTGTGGCCACTGCTGAGTTTTCCAAATTTGCTGTCATATTGCATGCAGCACTTTCACAGCATCATCTTTTAGGATTTTAAATAGCTCAACTGGAAGTCCATCACCTCCACTAGCTTTGTTCATAGTGATGCTTCCTAAGGCCCACTTGACTTCACATTCCAGGATGTCTGGCTCTAGGTAAGGGATCACATCATTGTGATTATCTGGGTCATGAAGATCTTTTTTGTACAGTTCTTCTATGTATTCTTGCCACCTCTTCTTATTATCTTCTCTTTCTGTTAGGTTCATGCCATTTATGTCCTTTATTGTGCCCATCTTTGTATGAAAATTACCTTGATATCTCTAATTTCCTTAAAGAGATCTCTAACCTGTCCCATTTGGTTGTTTTCCTCTGTTTCTTTGTATTGATCACTGAGGAAGGCTTTCTTATCTCTCCTTGCTTTTCTTTGGAGCTCTGTATTCAAATGGGTATATCTTTCCTTTTCTCATTTGCACTTCACATCTCTTCTTTTCATAGCTATTTGTAAGGCCTCTTCAGACAACCATTTTACCTTTTTGCATTCTTTTTCTTGGGGATGGTCTTGATCAATGCAGCGATCAAGACCATCCTTAAGAAAAAAAAAAATCCCTTTTTACATTGTTGCAAATATTTTATTTGTCACAATGAATAGCTCATGCCAGGTCCTCAGCCACTCAGCTCTCCTATCAGGAGACAACTCATCTTACTGGTTTCCTGTAGTTGCATCACAGATATTCTGCATGTTTACATGCAGATATTTGTTATTACTTGCATTTTCTTCTTCTATTTTCATGTTAGCACATATATTTTTATTCTGTAACTGGACCAGAAAAACATTTATTTCTGCTTTATTGACTATGCAAAAGCCTTTGACTGTGTGGATCACAAAAAAACTGTCAAAAATTCTTAAACAGATGGGAATACCAGACCACCTGACCTGCTTCTTGAGAAATCTGTATGAAGGTCAGGGAACAGCAGACTGGAAACAAATAGGAAAAGGAGAACATCAAGGCTGTATATTGTCACCTTACTTATTTAACTTATCTGCAGAGTACATCATGAGGAATGCTGGGCTGGAGGAAGCACAAGCTGGAATCAAGATTGCCAGGAGAAAGATCAGTAACTTCAGATATGCAGATGACACCACCTTTATAGCAGAAAGTGAAGAAGAATTAAAGAGCTTCTTGATGAAAGTGAAAGTGGAGAGTGAAAAAGTTGGCGTAAAGCTCAACATTCAGAAAACTAAGATCATGGCATCCGGTCTCATTACTTCACGGCAAATAGATGGGGAAACAGTGGAAACAGTGTCAGACTTCATTTTTCTGGGCTCCAAAATCACTGCAGATGGTGACTGCAGCCGTGAAATTAAAGAACACTTACTCCTTGGAAGGAAAGTTATGACCAACCTAGATAGCATATTAAAAACCAGAAACATTACTTTGCCAACAAAGGTCCATCTAGTCAAGTCCATGGCTTTTCCAGTGTTCATGTATGGATGTGAGAGTTGGACTATAAAGAAAGCTAAGCCCATAAAAATTGATGCTTTTGAACTGTGGTGTTGAAGAAGACTCTTGAGAGTCCCTTGGACTGCAAGGAGATCTAACCAGTCCATGCTAAAGGAGATTGGTCCTGGGTGTTCATTGGAAGGACTGATGCTGAAGCTGAAGCTCCAATACTTTGGCCACCTGATATGAAGAGCTGACTCATTTGAAAATACCCTGATGCTGGGAAAGATTGAGGGAAGAAGGAGAAGGGGACAACAGAGGGTGAGATGGTTGGATGGCATCACTGACTCAATGGACATGGGTTTGAGTGAACTCCAGGAGTTGGTGATGGACAGGGAGGCCTGGCATGCTGTGCTTGATGGGGTCACAAAGAGTTGGACATGACTGAGAGACTGAACCTAACTAAACTGAACTTGACAATGTGTATAGGTTATTTTCAGGTATATATGTATCTATATTTAATCTTAAACTTTTGTTTTACAAATTGCTATCATACACTTAGTAGAAAGTATAAGGTACCTCCAAGTAATTATCCCTCATCCCAACACTTAATCAAATTTGTCATTTTTTTTGTTTTCTCTAACCCCCTCATTTGTTGCTCTTGTGGTTGCATTATTTCTCTGGAGTATTTTAAAGCAAATACAGGCATTATAACATTTTACTTATTTCAAGCTTACAAATATTTTTAAGTAAGGATATTTTGGGGAAACTTTTATTTTGATACGATGTCCATTTAACAGATAAATTTTAGAAACAGTACAAAGCCTCTTTCACTTTTTAAAATATGGACAACTAATAATAGTGCTTACAGTAAATGTTGTTTTCCTGCTATTTTCCAGGTACTAGTTCTGTTTTCCATTTATTATAACAGTTAGCAATTAAACTAAATAATTTAGGAATTTGAATGTGAAAACTGGAGTTGTATTACTGATTCTCATTAGCTGTAAAATTGAATTTGTCTACATCATAATTCCCTCATATGTAAAATGGGAACAAAACTTTTCACAGACTGGCCAAACTTGTGTTATCCTTTCTCATATGGGCAGCTTTATCTGGGAAACTCATTGAAATTAGCTAAAATTCCCATAGACAATATGATGACTGAGGCAAATTACTTTGCTTTTGTATCAGAGTTTGTGCATGTGTGAGTTCTCAGTCACTTAGTCGTGTCAGACCCTTTGAGACACCACAGATTGTAGCCCAGCAGTCTCCTCTGCACTTGGAATTTTCCAGGCAAGAACATGAGTGGGTTGCCATTTCCTACTTCAGGGGATCTTTCTAACTCATGGATAAAGCCTAGGTCTCTTGTGTCTCCTGCTTTGTCTGGCAGATTCTTTATCACTATACCACCTGGGTTTATATTTTGCACTGTCTACCCTGGTCACCCCACTGGAGATCTCTGAAGCCCAAATCAAGTAGTACCTGGGAAAAGATTTTGTAATTTTGAAATGTTAAACAAATTAACCTTTCAAATTTTTTCAGATCTCTCTCTCTCTCTCTCTCTCTCTCTCTCTCTATATATATATATATATATATATATATATATCATTGCATATTGATCACAAGTTCATTGAGTCTAAAAAAACACACAAATTTTTATAAAAGCAAGTTGTTTTCCTGTCCATAACTTTCTAAACTTTGTACAATGAAGTATTTTACTTTTACATTTAAAATAAATTAAAATTATAATATTTTAAAATAATGAAGAAAGTAATAAGAATTATGGCAAAATATTCAAGTACAAGCATGAGAAAATCTGAAGCTGTCATTTATCCCTAGTTCTGTGATAAGGATGCTATGAAATCACACAGTGTTGCCACTTAACCAGCTTTGATATTCTAAGAAAAAGAAAGCAATTTCAAAACTGAGAACAGAAACCTATTTAGAAATAAGTCAGGGAATGGAGGGAGAATAAAGAAGACTGAGAGCAGCTGGGTGGCAGTAACACATGCAGAGAACTTAAGGGAAAGGAGAGCATGAGGATAAGCTGGACCAGAAGTGAGGGCCTAGGAAAAGCCAATGTGCACACATACTCAGGGGCACACACACACACACACACACACACACACACACACACATTTCTAGTAGATACTTTAAATACTTTGCCCTCCAGTTTTAGAATATGACTTCATATCAGTCCTTAGGGAAGAAATTATAGTAGCCTTCCTGAGAAAATGTTTAGAAAGATCAAATAAGGAAAGAGAAATGAGCTCCTATCTTTATTTAAGAGTTAGGACAGCTGAAGGTAGTTGTAGGTGAGTAAAGAAAATGAAGATGAAGAAAGTTGGATGTGTAAAAAGATTTGATGTAAAATAGTCAGAAGTTCAGAAACTTTAAATGCCAGCTAAACTGGAGGCTTCTATAAATGTGTGTGCATGTGTATAAACAGGTTAAGAATGTGAAATACACTACAGTAACTTCCCCACAGACAAAACACTTCCATTCCAAGAGCGCATTAATAAATCCAACAAAGTTATCACAGAGAAAGAAAGAAAGAAAATGGAATCACTCAGTTGTATCAGCCTCTTTGCAACCCCATGAACTGTAGTCTGCCATGCTCCTCCATCATGGGATTTTCCAGGCAAGAATACTGGAGTGGATTGCCATTTCCTTCTCCAGGGAGTCTTCCCAGGGATAGAACCTGGGTCTCCTGCACTGCAGGCAGACTCTTTACCATCTGAGCCACCAGAGAAGCCCAAAATTTAGCCTAGGTACTCAGTTAACAGAAGAAGCTATATACTGCTGCTTTTACACTACCTTGAAGACAACCTGACCTTGAAATAAAGATACTGTACTACTGTATTGAATTAGTTTCACTGAGTTAGAGTTAGACAAGGCTGTAATTCTAGTGTGATTAGATTGACTTGTTTTCTATGATTATGGTTTCAGTGTGTCTGCCCTCTAATGCCCTCTTGCAACACCTACCATCTTACTTGGGTTTCTCTTACCTTGGACGTGGGGTATCACTTCATGGCTGCTCCAGCAAAGCACAACTGCTGCTTCTTACTTTGGATGATGGGTATCTCCTCACCACCACCCCTTCTAACCTTGAACATGGAGTATCTCCTCTAGACCCTCCTGCACCCGCGCAGCCACCGCTCCTCAGGTGTGGGGTAGCTACTCCCAGCTGCTGCCCTTGGCCTTGGGCAAAGGGTAGCTAGTCCAGGCCACTGCCCTTGACCTCAGATGTGGGGTAGCTCCTCTCGGCTGCTCCTGCGCTGTCACAGCCTGGCACTCTTGGCCGCCGCCCCTGACCTCAGACAGGGGTAGTGCTTCTCAGCTGCTCCTGCGCTGTTGCAGCCTGGCACTCTCGCTGCCACCTCTTGGGCATGAGGTCTTCCCAGCTTCTGCCCCTGACCTCGGACGTGGGGTAGTTCCTCTCGGCCGTGCTATATGCACCGTTGCAGCTGCCAATGCTATGTGCGCCATTGCAGCCACCCGTGAAGATGGGCGGGTTATGGTGGAGAGGGCTGACAGATTGTGGTTCACTGGAGAAAGGAATGGCAAACCTCTTCAGTATTCTTGCCTTGAGAACCCCATGAACAGTATGAAAAGGCAAAATAATAGGATACTGAAAGAGGAACTCCCCAGGTCAGTAGGTGCCCAATATACTGCTGGAGATCAGTGGGGAAATAACTCCAGAAAAAATGAAGGGATGGAGCCGAAGCAAAAAGAATACACAGCTGTGGATGTGACTGGTAATAGAAGCAAGGTCCGATGCTGTAGAAAGCAATATTGCATAGGAACCTGGAATGTCAGTCCATGAATCAAGGCAAATTGAAAGTGGTCAAACAGGAGATGGCAAGAGTGAACATCAACATTCTAGGAATCAGCAAACTAAAATGGACTGGAATGGGTGAATTTAACTCAGATGACTATTATATCTACTACTGTGGGCAGGAATCCCTCAGAAGAAATGGAGTAGCCATCATGGTCAATGAAAGAGTCCAAAATGAAGTACTTGGATGCAATTTCAAAAACGACAGAATGATCTCTGTTCTTTCCCAAGGCAAACCATTCAATAAAACAGTAATCCAAGTCTATGTCCCAACCAGTAACGCTAAAGAAGCTGAAGTTGAATGGTTCTATGAAGACCTACAAGACCTTTTATAACTAACACCCAAAAATGATGTCTTTTTCATTATAGGGGAATGGAATGCAAAATAGGAAGTCAAGAAACACCTGGAGTAACAGGCAAATTTGGCCTTGGAATGAGGAATGAAGCAGGGCAAAAACTAATAGAGTTTTGCCAAGAAAATGTACTGGTCATAGCAAACACCCTCTTCCAACAACACAAGAGAAGACTCTACACATGGACATCACCAGAGGGTCAACATCGAAATTGGACTGACTACATTATTTGCAGCCAAAGATGGAGAAGCTCTATACAGTCAACAAAAACAAGACCAGGAGCTGACTGTGGCTCAGATCATGAACTACTTATTGCCAAATTCAGACTGAAATTGAAGAAAGTAGGGAAAACCACTAGACCATTCAGGTATGACCTAAACCAAATCCCTTATGATTATACAGTGGAAGTGAGAAATAGATTTAAGGGACTAGATCTGATAAATAGAGTGCCTGATGAACTATGGACGGAGGTTCGTGACACTGTACAAGAGACAGGGATCAAGGCCATCGCCATGGAAAAGAAATGCAAAAAAAGCAAAATGGTTGCCTGAGGAGGCCTTACAAATAGCTGTGAAAAGAAGAGAAGTGAAAAGCAAAGGAGAAAAGGAAAGATATAAGCATCTGAATGCAGAGTTCCAAAGAATAGCAAGAAGACATAAGAAAGCCTTCCTCAGTGATCAATGCAAAGAACTAGAAGAAAACAACAGAATTGGAAAGACTAGAAATCTCCTCAAGAAAATTAGAGATACCAAGGGAACATTTCATGCAAAGATGGGCTCGATAAAGGACAGAAATGGCGTGGACCTAACATAAACAGAATATATTAAGAAGAGGTGGCAGTAATACACAGAAGAACTGTACAAAAAAGATCTTCACGACCAAGATAATCATGATGGTGTGATTACTCACCTAGAGCCAGACATCCTGGAATGTGAAGTCAAGTGGGCCTTAGAAAGCATCAGTATGAACAAAGCTAGTGGAGGTGATGGACTTCCAGTTGAGCTATTTCAAATCCTGAAAGATGATGCTATGAAAGTGCTGCACTCAATATGCCAGGAAATTTGGAAAACTCAGCAGTGGCCACAGCACTGGAAAAGTTCAGTTTTCATTCCAATCCCAAAGAAAGGCAATGCCAAAGAATGCTTAAACTACCACACAATTGCACTCATCTCACACGCTGGTAAAGTAATGCTCAAAATTCTCCAAGCCAGGCTTCAGCAATATGTGAACCGAGAACTTCCTGTTGTTCAAGCTGGTTTTAGAAAAGGCAGAGGAACCAGAGATCAAATTGCCAATATCTGCTGGATCATGGAAAAAGCTAGAGAGTTCCACTAAAACATCTATTTCTGCTTTATTGACTATGCCAAAGCCTTTGACTGTGTGGATCAGAATAAACTGTGGAAAATTCTGAAAGAGATGGTAATGCCATACCACCTGACCTGTCTCTTGAGAAACCTATATGCAGGTCAGGAAGCAGCAGTTAGAACTGGACATGGAACAACAGACTGGTTGCAAATAGGAAAAGGAGTACGTCAAGGCTGTATATTGCAGCCCAGCTTATTTAACTTATATGCAGAGTACATCATGAGAAAAGCTGCGATGGGAGAAGCACAATCTGGAATCAATATTGCTGGGAGAAGTATCAATAACATCTGATATGCAGATGACACCAACTTTATGGCAGAAAGTGTAGAGGAACTAAAAAGCCTCTTGATGGAACTGAAAGTGGAGAGTGAAAAAGTTGGCTTAAAGCTCAACATTCAGAAAACTAAGATCATGGCATCTGGGCCCATCACTTCATGGGAAATAAAGGTGGAAACAGTGGAAACAGTGTCAGACTTTATTTTTGGGGGGCTTCAAAATCACTGCAGATGATGATTGCAGCCATGAAATTAAAAGATGCTTACTCCTTGGAAGGAAAGTTATGACCAACCTAGATAGCATATTTAAAAACAGAGACATTACTTTGCCAACAAAGGTCCGTCTGGTCAAGGCTATGGTTTTTCCAGTGGTCATGTATGGATGTGAGAGTTGGACTGTGAAGAAGGCTGAGCACCAAAGAATTGATTTGTGGTGTTGGAGAAGACTCTTGAGAGTCCCTTGGACAGCAAGGAGATCCAACCAGTCCATTCTGAAGGAGATCAGCCCTGGGATTTCTTTGGAAGGAATGATGCTAAAGCTGAAGCTCCAGTACTTTGGCCACCTCATGCGAAGAGGTGACTCATTGGAAAAGACTCTGATGCTGGGAGGGATTGGGGGCAGTAGGAGAAGGGGACGACAGAGGATGAGATGGCTGGATGGCATTATTGACTCGATGGACATGAGTCTGAGTATCTCCAGGAGTTGGTGATGCACAGGAAAGCCTGGAGTGCTGTGATTCTTGCGGTTGCAAGGAGTCGTACACGACTGAGCGACTGAACTGAACTGAACTGACTTTCTTTGGAATAGAGTACTATACATCACAGTACACAAAAGCTCAATCACTTGTATAGAGGATGCACACACATGACAATGTGCATCCTACAAGTGAACTAACTTACATGATTTGACATTGAATGCATGCATGTTCACACTTTTGAAAGTTTGCAATGTGAAGTTTTGCATCTGGAGGAATTAATGTATATCTAAATATATAAGGATCATTGGCTAAAAAACAGCTAATATAATGAGGAAAGTATTCTTTTAATTGCAAATGAAACTTAAAACATGTTTTTAGTAGAACCCAAACACTGATTTAGGGATTCCCTGGTGGCTTAGTGGTAAAGAATCCACCTACAATGCAGGAGACTTGCGTTCTATCCCTGAGTCCAGAAGATCCCTTGGAGAAGGAAATAGCAACCCACTCCAGTGTTTTTGCCTGAGAATCTCATAGATGGAGGAGTCTTGTGGGCTCTAGTCCATGGGGTCACAAAAGAGACATGACTTAGCAACCAAACAACAACAACCACAAACACTGATTTTATTCCATGTCACTTCTTGAACTAGTTAAATGATTTCTCATAAACATTATAAAAATGTAATTAATGAGTTTGGGCAAAATGTGGAAGTTCAGACATTAACTGAACCTTAAAATAAAAACAATCAGATAAAACTAGAGTGTTTTCTGGTGCAGTGACTGAACTGGCAGAGTGATTTAACTTGATTGAACAAATTCATCTCTTACAGATGGCAGAACTACAACTGCTTGAAGTCATTTGAGCTGCCAGTACTGAGATAGAAAAGATCATTGAATTTCTACTTTGGAAAATGTGTGAAATACAGAAATAGCTTCCAAAGCAGTTCAAGGAAAAGAAGTTGCTCAGTCAAATTCAGAGAGTATCCATCATTTTCAAAGTGACTACACACAATTAGGGTCATGATCTACAGAATCAGTCTCTATCCGAATTAATTTGACCTGGCTATACCTGCTCCAGAGAAGTGTCCTGATTTGCTGATTTAGAATACAGGAGTGGAGGATGGCAGTTCAGGGATCTCTGCTTCCATGGGTGACTTAGAGAGATTCATAGTTGAAAGTGGTATAATAGGAACCCTAATCAGTTTTCCAAAAGAATGTGAATTTCCTTTGGTCGTTTCTAGCTACCTCCAAATTGAAACAGCACACTTAAACCAGATCACCAAACGGCCATAAATATAAGACATAAGGCTTCAGTCTTCAAATTCATAATCCTGGGGCATCTCAGGTATATCTGAAGTTACAATTTAGTTATCTACTCCTGTGATTTTTTTTAATTTGCATATTTTTCCATGAACTAATATATAGCCTTTGTTTTTCAGCATTATTAAAAAGCAAAACAAAACAAAACAAACAAACAAAGTCACTTTGAATTGAATCATAAGCAAGAGGGTTATTGAGATAATTTAGGCTTAGCATAGGATGTTTCTGTAGCCTAATAAGGTTACTTGTTGACATTTTAACATAGAATCTAAAGGGAGTTCTAATTCTATTTATTTGCTTTATATTCAGTGATTTTTATCAAAATTTATGTGTGAAAATACTATTTATAAATCATTATGGAGGAGGAGCCAAGATGGCGGAGGAGTAGGATGGGGAGAACACTTTCTCCCCCACAAATTCATCAAAAGAGCATTTAAACGTCGAGTAAATTCCACAAAACAACTTCTGAATGCTGGCAGAGGACATCAGGCACCCATAAAAGCAACCCAACTCTTCAAAAGGAGGTAGGAAAAAATATAAAAGACAAAAAAAGAGACAAAAGAGGGAGGGACGGAGTTCCGTCCCGGGAAGGGAGTCTTAAAAAGAGAGAAGTTTCCAAACACCAGGAAACCTTCTCACTGCCGAATCTGTGCCGAGCTTTGGAACCACAGAGGGCAACATAAAAGGGAGAAAAAAAAAAAATAAACAATTAAAAGTCACAGATTGTGAGCCCTACAGTAACTCCCCCAGCGGAGAAGCAGCGCAGACGCCTGCACACGGCATTAGCAAGCGGGGGCTGGGCAGGGAAGTGCGGCGCGGGCTGTGTCCCTTAGAGTAAGAATCAGGCCGAATGTTCTGAGCGCGATCTGAGCGAAATAATTTGGGCTAGCAAACCAGACTGTGGGATATCTACCACGCGAAAAGCCAGCCCTAACCTAAGACACTGCCAGGCCCGCACACAGAACAAAGGACTGAACAGAGATAGCTGGTTGCAGACCTTCCCCTTCCGGTGACAGGCAGCCAGAGCCGTAAGGGGGCAATCGCAGCCCAAGAGAGACACTATCTATAAAACTGTAAGCAGGCTTCTTTGCTAACTAAAACTTCTTGAGGGTCTGGACGGTCAACATCTGCCTGAGAAGGTGCTCCGGTTTTACACCCAGATAACCAAGTGGCAGGGAGGCGATAAGTCGCAGCATTGGCGCCCGCCAAACACATCACCTGAGCTGCTCGGATCTGGGAAGAGCACAAAACGCAGGCCCAACCGAGTCTGCGCCTCTGAGGACTACCCGAGTGCCTGAACCTGAGCAGCTTGGACCTGGGAGCTCAGCCCAGGGCCGGCCTCTGATTGTTCCCGGCGGAACAACCTAGAGCCCGAGCAGTGTGGGCAGGGAGGCTACACGCGCCGTGAGTGGGGGCAGACCCAGTGTGGCTGAGGCACTGCGAGCGCATGCCAGTGTTATCTGTTTGCAGCATCCCTCCCTCCCTCCCCACAGCGCGGCTGAACAAGTGAGCCTAAATAAAATTAAAAAAAAAAAAATAGTGTCCTCCACCGTCCCCTTTTGTGTCAGGGCGGGAACCAGACACTGAAGAGACCAGCAAACAGAAGAAGCTATAACAGAGGGAAACGCCTTGGAAGCTACAGGCCATAGATTAAAACCCTGTGGTTACTACGGGCTACATAGGATGTTGAGAAATATAAGTCAGACCAAGGAACTAGCCAAAAATGAACTGAACCCACGATACTCACAACAAAACCAGAGAAAGACCTAGATATATTTTACTATTTTTACGATCAATCTTTCTTTCTTTTTTTTTTCTTTTTAAATTTTTTTTTTAATTTCTTAAAAAAAAATTTTAAGTCCTCTATTGTCCTTTAATTTTCACTTTTATAACTATTACTTTGCAAAAAAAAAAAAAAAAAACACCCTATTTTTTTTTTCTTCTTCAGCAAACTTATATATATATATTATAATTTTTTGACCATGTTTTGTTTTGTTTTGTTTTTCTTTTTCTTCTTTTCTTTAACATTGTATTTTTGAAATTTCAAACTCTACTCTAGATTTTTAATTTTAGCCTTTTGGTATATGTTATCAATTTTGTACCTATAGTTTTTTTCATAATTTCTGTGACTTTTTTTTTTTTCTCTGTTTCTTCCTCTTCTTCTTTTGTATAACATCGTATATCTGCAATTCCAAACTCTACTCAAGATTTTTAATTTATGCTTTTTGGTATTTGATATCAATTTGGTACATGTATTTTCTTTATAATTTTTGTGACATTGTTTTTGTTGGTTTGTTTTCTCTCTTTATTTTTCTTCTTCTTTTCTTTAACATTGTATTTTTGAAATTCCAAACTCTACTCTAGATTTTTAACTTTTGCTTTTTGGTATTAGTTATCAATTTTGTACCTGTAGTTTCTTTATAATTTTTGCGACCTTCTTTGTTTTTCTTTGTTCATTTTTTCTCTCTTTCTTTTCCTTCTTCTTTTCTTTAACATCATATTTTTGAAATTCCAAACTCTACTCTAGATTTTTAATTTTAGCCTTTTGGTATATGTTATCAATTTTGTACATATAGTTTTTTTTAATAATTTCTGTGACTTTTTTTTTCTTTCTTTTTTTTCCCTCTGTTTCTTTCTCTTCTTCTTTTATATAACATCATACATCTGCAATTCCAAACTCTACTCAAGATTTTTAATTTATGCTTTTTGGTATTTGATATCAATTTGGTACATGTATTTTCTTTATAATTTTTGCGACATTGTTTTTGTTGGTTTGTTGGTTTTCTCTCTTTATTTTTCTTCTTCTTTTTTTTAACACTGTATTTTTGAAATTCCAAACTCTACTCTAGATTTTTAATTTTTGCTTTTATGTATTTGTTACCAATTTTGTACCTTTAAGAACCCAATCTTCAGGACCCATTTTTCACTAGAGAATGAGATTACTGGCTTGACTGCTCTCTCTCCCTTTGGACTCTCCGTTTTCTCCACCAGGTCGCCTGTATCTCCTCCCTAACCCCTCTCTACTTTACCCAACTCTGTGAATTTCTGTGTGTTCCAGACGGTGGAGAACACTTAGGGAACTGATTACTGGCTGGATCTGTCTCCCTCCTTTTCATTTCCCCCTTTTATCCTTCTGGCCACCTCTGTCTCCTGCCTCCTTCTTCTCTTCTTTGTATAACTCCGTGAACATCTCTGAGTGGTCCAGTTGTGGAGTGCACATAAGCAAGTGACTACTGGCTAGCCCACTCTCTCCACTATTGATTCCACCTCATCTCATTTGGGTCACCTCTAACTCCCTCCTCCCTCTTCTCTTCTCCATGTAATGCTGTGAACCTCTCTGAGTGACCCTCACAGTAGAGAAACTTTTCATCTTTAATGTAGATGTTTTATCAGTGGTGCTGTATAGAAGGAGAAGTTTTGAAACTACTGTAAAAATAAGACCGATAACTGGAAGTAGGAGGCTTAAGTCCAAACCCTGACTCCAGGGAACTCCTGACTCCAAGGAACATTAATTGACAGGAGCTCATCAAACGCCTCCATACCGACACTGAAACCAAGCACCACACAAGGGCCAACAAGTTCCAGGGAAAGACATACTAAGCAAATTTTCCAGCAACAAAGGAACACAGCCCTGAGCTTCAAGATACAGGCTGCCCAAAGTCACCCCAAAACCATAGACATCTCATAACTCATTACTGGACATTTCATTACACTCCAGAGAGAAGAAATACAGCTCCATCCACCAGAACATCGACACAAGCTTCCCTAACCAGGAAACCTTGACAAGCCACCTGTACAAACCCACACACAGCGAGGAAATGCCACAATAAAGAGAACTCCACAAACTGCCAGAATACAGAAAGGACACCCCAAACTCAGCAATTTAAACAAGATGAAGAGACAGAGGAATAGCCAGCAGATAAAGGAACAGGATAAACGTCCACCAAACCAAACAAAAGAGGAAGAGATAGGGAATCTACTTGATAAATAATTCCGAATCATGATAGTGAAATTGATCCAAAATCTTGAAATTAAAATGGAATCACAGATAAATAGCCTGGAGGCAAGGATTGAGAAGATGCAAGAAAGGTTTAACAAGGACTTAGAAGAAATAAAAAAGAGTCAATATATAATAAATAATGCAATAAGTGAAATTAAAAACACTCTGGAGGCAACAAATAGTAGAATAATGGAGCCAGAAGATAGGATTAGTGAATTAGAAGATAGAATGGTAGAAATAAATGAATCAAGGAGGATAAAAGAAAAACGAATTAAAAGAAATGAGGACAATCTCAGAGACCTCCAGGACAATATTAAATGCTACAACATTCGAATCATAGGGGTCCCAGAAGAAGAAGACAAAAAGAAAGACCATGAGGAAATACTTGAGGAGATAATAGTTGAAAACTTCCCTAAAATGGGGAAGGAAATAATCACCCAAGTCCAAGAAACCCAGAGAGTCCCAAACAGGATAAACCCAAGGCAAAACACCCCAAGACACATATTAATCAAATTAACAAAGATCAAACACAAAGAACAAATATTAAAAGCAGCAAGGGAAAAACGACAAATAACACACAAGGGAATACCCATAAGGATAACAGCTGACCTTTCAATAGAAACTCTTCAAGCCAGGAGAGAATGGCAAGACATACTTAAAATGATGAAAGAAAATAACCTACAGCCCAGATTATTGTACCCAACAAGGATCTCATTCAAGTATGAAGGAGAAATCAAAAGCTTTTCAGACAAGCAAAAGCTGAGAGAATTCAGCACCACCAAACTAGCTCTCCAACAAATACTAAAGGATATTCTCTAGACAGGAAGCACAAAAACGGTGTATAAATTCGAACTCAAAACAATAAAGTAAATGGCAACGGGCTCATACTTATCAGTAATTACCTTAAACATAAATGGGTTGAATGCCCCAACCAAAAGACAAAGACTGGCTGAATGGATACAAAAACAAGACCCCTACATATGTTGTCTACAAGAGACCCACCTCAAAACAGGGGACACATACAGACTGAAAGTGAAGGGCTGGAAAAAGATTTTCCATGCAAATAGGGACCAAAAGAAAGCAGGAGTAGCAATACTCATATCAGATAAAATAGACTTTAAAACAAAGACTGTGAAAAGAGACAAAGATGGTCAAAGGATCAATCCAAGAAGAAGATATAACAATTATAAATATATATGCACCCAACACGGGAGCACCGCAGTATGTAAGACAAATGTTAACAAGTATGAAAGGAGAAATTAACCCTAACACAATAATAGTGGGAGACTTTAATACCCCACTCACACCTATGGATAGATCAACTAAACAGAAAATTAACAAGGAAACACAAACTTTAAACGATACAATAGACCAGTTAGACCTAATTGATATCTATAGGACATTTCATCCCAAAACAATGAATTTCATCTTTTTCTCAAGCGCACATGGAACCTTCTCCAGGATAGATCACATCCTGGGCCATAAAGCCAGCCTTGGTAAATTCAAAAAAATAGAAATCATTCCAAGCATCTTTTCTGACCACAATGCAGTAAGATTAGATCTCAATTACAAGAGAAAAACTATTAAAAATTCCAACATATGGAGGCTGAACAACACGCTGCTGAATAACCAACAAATCACAGAAGAAATAAAAAAAGAAATCAAAATTTGCATAGAAACGAATGAAAATGAAAACACAACAACCCAAAACCTGTGGAGCACTGTAAAATCAGTCCTAAGGGGAAAGTTCATAGCAATACAGGCACACCTCAAGAAACAAGAAAAAAGTCAAATAAATAACCTAACTCTACACCTAAAGCAATTAGAAAAGGAAGAAATGAAGAACCCCAGGGTTAGTAGAAGGAAAGAAATCTTAAAACTTAGAGCAGAAATAAATGCAAAAGAAACAAAAGAGATCATAGCAAAAATCAACAAAAGCAAACGCTGGTTTTTTGAAAGGATAAATAAAATTGACAAACCATTAGCCAGACTCATCAAGAAACAAAGGGAGAAAAATCAAATCAATAAAATTAGAAATGAAAATGGAGAGATCACAACAGACAACACAGAAATACAAAGGATCATAAGAGAGTACTATCAACAATTATATGCCAATAAAATGGACAACGTGGAAGAAATGGACAAATTCTTAGAAAAGTACAACTTTCCAAAACTCGACCAGGAAGAAATACAAAATCTTAACAGACCCATCACAAGCACGGAAATTGAAACTGTAATCAAAAATCTTCCAGCAAACAAAAGCCCAGGTCCAGACGGCTTCACAGCTGAATTCTACCAAAAATTTAGAGAAGAGCTAACACCTATCCTGCTCAAACTCTTCCAGAAAATTGCAGAGGATGGTAAACTTCCAAACTCATTCTATGAGGCCACCATCACCCTAATACCAAAACCTGACAAAGATCCCACAAAAAAAGAAAACTACAGGCCAATATCACTGATGAACATAGATGCAAAAATCCTTAACAAAATTCTAGCAATCAGAATCCAACAACACATTAAAAAGATGATACACCATGACCAAGTGGGCTTTATCCCAGGGATGCAAGGATTCTTCAATATCTGCAAATCAATCAATGTAATACACCACATTAACAAATTGAAAAATAAAAGCCATATGATTATCTCAATAGATGCAGAGAAAGCCTTTGACAAAATTCAACATCCATTTATGATAAAAACTCTCCGGAAAGCAGGAATAGAAGGAACATACCTCAACATAATAAAAGCTATATATGACAAACCCACAGCAAACATTATCCTCAATGGTGAAAAATTGAAAGCATTTCCTCTAAAGTCAGGAACAAGACAAGGGTGCCCACTTTAACCACTACTATTCAACATAGTTTTGGAAGTTTTGGCCACAGCAATCAGAGCAGAAAAAGAAATAAAAGGAATCCAAATAAGAAAAGAAGAAGTAAAGCTCTCACTGTTTGCAGATGACATGATCCTCTACATAGAAAACCCTAAAGACTCCCCCAGAAAATTATTAGAACTAATCAATGACTATAGTAAAGTTGCAGGATATAAAATCAACACACAGAAATCACTTGCATTCCTATACACTAATAATGAGAAAACAGAAAGAGAAATTAAGGAAACAATTCCATTCACCATTGCAACGGAAAGAATAAAATACTTAGGAATATATCTACCTAAAGAATCTAAAGACCTATATATAGAAAACTATAAAACACTGGTGAAAGAAATCAAAGAGGACACTAACAGATGGAGAAATATAGCATGTTCATGGATTGGAAGAATCAGTATAGTGAAAATGAGTATACTACCCAAAGCAATCTATAGACTCAATGCAATCTCTATCAAGCTACCAACAGTATTCTTCACAGAGCTAGAACAAATAATTTCACAATTTGTATGGAAATAAAAAAACCTACAATAGCCAAAGTGATCTTGAGAAAGAAGAATGGAACTGGAGGAATCAACCTACCTGACTTCAGGCTCTACTACAAAGCCACAGTTATCAAGACAGTATGGTACTGGCACAAAGACAGAAATATAGATCAATGGAATAAAATAGAAAGCCCAGAGATTAATCCACGCACATATGGACACCTTATCTTTGACAAAGGAGGCAAGAATATACAATGGATTAAAGACAATCTCTTTAACAAGTGGTGCTGGGAAAACTGGTCAACCACCTGTAAAAGAATGAAACTAGAACTTTCTATCACCATACACAAAAATAAACTCAAAATGGATTAAAGATCTAAATGTAAGACCAGAAACTATAAAACTCCTAGAGGAGAACATAGGCAAAACACTCTCCGACATACATCACAGCAGGATCCTCTATGACCCACCTCCCAGAATATTGGAAATAAAAGCAAAAATAAACAAATGGGACCTAATTAACCTTAAAAGCTTCTGCACATCAAAGGAAACTATTAGCAAGGTGAAAAGACAGCCTTCAGAATGGGAGAAGATAATAGCAAATGAAGCAACTGACAAACAACTAATCTCGAGAATATACAAGCAACACCTACAGCTCAACTCCAGAAAAATAAATGACCCAATCAAAAAATGGGCCAAAGAACTAAACAGACATTTCTCCAAAGAAGACATACAGATGGCTAACAAACACATGAAAAGATGCTCAACATCACTCATTATCAGAGAAATGCAAATCAATACCACTATGAGGTACCATTTCACACCAGTCAGAATGGCTGCAATCCAAAAGTCTACAAGTAATAAATGCTGGAGAGGGTGTGGAGAAAAGGGAACCTTCTTACATTGTTGGTGGTAATGCAAACTAGTACAGCCACTATGGAGAACAGTGTGGAGATTCCTTAAAAAACTGGAAATAGACCTGCCTTATGACCCAGCAATCCCACTGCTGGGCATACACACTGAGGAAACCAGAAGGGAAAGAGACATGTGTACCCCAATGTTCATCGCAGCACTGTTTATAATAGCCAGGACATGGAAGCAACCTAGATGTCCATCAGCAGATGAATGGATAAGAAAGCTGTGGTACATATACACAATGGAGTATTACTCAGCCATTAAAAATAATACATTTGAATCAGTTCTAATGAGGTGGATGAAACTGGAGCCTATGATACAGAGTGAAGTAAGCCAGAAGGAAAAACACCAATACAGTATACTAACGCATATATATGGACTTTAGAAAGATGGTAACAATAACCCTGTGTACAAGACAGCAAAAAAGACACTGATGCATAGAACAGTCTTATAGACTCTGAGAGAGAGGGAGAGGGTGGGAAGATTTGGGAGAATGGCATTGAAACATGTAAAATATCATGTATGAAATGAGTTGCCAGTCCAGGTTCGATGCACGATACTGGATGCTTGGGGCTGGTGCACTGGGACGACCCAGAGGGATGGAATGGGGAGGGAGGAGGAAGGAGGGTTCAGGATGGGGAACACATGTATACCTGTGGTGGATTCATTTTGATATTTGGCAAAACTAATACAATTATGTAAAGTTTAAAAAATTAAATTAGGAAAAAAAAAAAAAAAGAAACAAATGAACCCACAAACAGAAATGGAAAATAAAGAAACCAAAAACAAAACAAAACAAAACAAAAAAATCATTATATTAAGTGAATCATTATTACTACACTGATATTACTCATACAAAATCAGTACCCAATTGCCATTTAACTACTGGTAATTTTAATTTTTTTATTTTTAATTTCTAACCCATTAAGATCTATAATGCGTTAGAACATTATGTAACCCCAATCCCAAGTATTACTTATTTACATCTACCTACTAGGCATCACACGAGTAGTTCAACTGAACATATTCAATTCTGAACAAAGGTTTATGAAATAACTCCTTAAATCTGACCTTTATTTTGTTTTCCCTACCCATCCTTCCAATTGCCTAAGGCAGAAAGAATCCCTTTGCTTCTCACTTTTTTTTTTTTTTTTACCACTAACATACAAAACACATGTTAATTTCTTTTGATTGTACCTCTGACTTAGCCTTCCTAATCATACTAACTGCAGTTGTATAGACGCTTCTACTACTGTTTTCCACCTTACCTGCACTGTTACTTTGAGAGATGCTTGTTACTTCTAATACCTGACTCTTTATGGGGTTCTGTTGCTGAAGTTAGAATTTCTCTAAACTTCCACCTTAATGTTTAGGTTTTTTTAATCTGTTTAGTTAATTTCCCCTTGTCTAGCAGTGTAATTGTTCAGCATTCTTTTGACTGTGTTCTCCCATCACATTGATTTACTCTAAACTTCATCTTAGTAATGCTATACATGTATATACACATATATCTTTATAGTCATGCTATCAATTCTTAAATTATGTGTTAATGCATATAATGTTTTTTGGGAACATCCCCTCATTCCTATAACTGAATCAGTTCTCCTGCTACCTGATATCTTATCAGACTGTATCAGCCACCTTGTTACCTCTTTTTTGTCCCCACTTGACTTCAAGACCATGAAGTATAGAAACAGTTTCTTTCTTTCCATTGTATCCTCAGGTCCTGACACAATGTCTAGCATAATATGGACACACAATAATTTTTTGCTAATTATCAAATGGTTATATTATGATGCAAACACTGACCCCCAACAATATTAATCATTGTGCCCTTTGGTTAATTCATTAGAACCAGGCAGTTCTCATCTTAAACAACTTGAATTGCAATTAAACCATTTATTCTTTCATGTTGTTCCTTAATAAATTGTCACCATTTCCTATTCAAATGTCAACAAACACATTTTAGTCACTGCTTGTACAGTGACTATCTAGTTGAGCTAACTTCAGAAGGAATTGCCCTCTCAGAGTTAAATTTTAATAAAAGAAATTGGGAAAGTACATAAAAATGACAATACCATTTATTCATGCTTCCAGTTTTTCATACATGAAGCAGATAAGTATTGAAGGCATCCCCTGTGTCCAGTATTGCTCTAAGTGCTGGTAAACAAAACATACAAAATGCCTGTCATCCTGTGAATTATCCTGTAGCAGAGAAAAACAGAAAATGAACTCACAATAACTCAAATGGTGCTAAGAGCCATGGAGAAATGTGTAATAGGTAAAGTGATAGAACATGCAGAGAAAGCTTCCTACATTCTGTGGGCTGGTCTGGGAAGGTCTCACTAATGGGGACATTGAGCAGGAGCCAAATAAGGAAATGAGGAGAAAGGAGCTGTGTGGACTTGGGAGGGAACAGCATCCTAGGTATGGAGAAGAATGTGCAAAGATGAGCCAGGCTTGTTTTCAGAACAGCGAGGAAACCTCTGGCATGAGAGCACTGACTGTTGGGTTACTGAAAGCTGGGCTCAGAAGCATAATTGCACCTGACTACACAGGTTCTCACAGATAACTAAAAACTTCAACCTCCCTATTGACCTAAATAAGAAGACTGGATGATTTTGAGTAGAGTCAAGACCAGACCTGGTTTATCCTTTGAAAGGATAACTACTTCCTCCATGGCACCATCTTGGAAAAGGTGACTGGTACAGCTGAAAGAGAGAAACACAGCTCCACTCAACCCAAATGGAAAGAGTCTCTAACCACTCATGGAAAACACCCAGGACACAGAGAAAATTAGTCTTAAAGTACAGGTCAATTAAGTTAATGTACACTCACCCTCTTGAAAATCCTAGGATTATATCTCCATGGCACTCATTTGTGGACAATTCCTAGCTTCCTTGATTCCAAGGTCTTATTCTCATGGAAACAATAAAACAAGTTTGCTGATTCACAAGATAGAGGAAACTTTTGAAACTTTAAAAATGGCTCCACAGTATCTATTATTAGATTGTCTACCTAGCACACATGTGACAGGTGATTTCAAATTAAAAAAAAAAAAAAGAAAGATAATTACCAAAAACAGTAATCTAACATCTTAAAAAACGTGTTATGTACTGAAAAGGTACGGCATTAGGTACTGAAAAGATGCATGGAAAATAATAGTTTACATTATTGAAATGTATTAATAAATTCTTTTTTATCTCCTGGCTAAGAAGTCAGAATTATTTTTACTTATCTCCCTATATATTCTTATTCAGATTTTGAAACTTTTGATTTTTTTTTCAGTGCTTTAACTCCTGGTATCAATAGGCTGTAGAGTTCAGAATTTACTTCTAGAAATGTTTTATTAGCATTTACAAATGTGTGAGAATGGTTCAATCAGTATAGTATTAAGTTCTGGGACTTTAAATACTTGAAAAAGAACTACTATGTGTATATGTGTGTGCAACACTTTATATTAACTAACTTTTAGCTTGTTGTGTTTTATATGCACCTTTTTTTTTCTTCCATTTTTACAGTGAATCTGGAGCAAACAATATTGTTCTGGTTCATGTGATATTTTGGAGAGAATGAGTATTCTTGTAATCCCTTGTTTTCTTATATCCCTCAGGCCACCTATTGTTATGAACAGGCATATACAAAATGAGTGGTTAATTCTTGTCACTTAATATGCATAATTTATGTAATTAATTGTGGTTTAAAACACATAGTAATCATCTCATCGTTTTCTTTGTGCTATTGTCTCTGTGTGCGCCCACTGATTTTAACAAGCCACCAGAACCACAACCCTGTGCCCTCAGCACAGATCTACATCATTCTTCTGATTATAGGCCCATTATTTTTGCAACGTAAATAAATTGGTTTCCACACAGAAAGGGGCTCCCTAGAATATTAATAATTCCACATAGAAACATCTGATGTAGGACAGTGACACAGAGCTACATTCATGGTTTACTTTGAGTTCTATAATATATGAAACTGCAGTTTCTAAATGAATTCCCCTATTTTATGACCTAATCACTGAAGCCAACTCTGTATCCAGGCCAGTTTGCTCATCTGGTTTGAGCCTGGTTCAAATAAAATAAATGTGTGTTTGATTTCCATATGGGCTACTTAGCTATTCCCAGAGTAAGCCTGCTGCTGCTGCTGCTGCTGCTGCTAAGTCGCTTCAGTCGTGTCCAACTCTGTGCGACCCCATAGACAGCAGCCCACCAGGCTCCCCCGTCCCTGGGATTCTCCAGTCAAGAACACTGGAGTGGGTTGCCATTTCCTTCTCCAATGCATGAAAGTGAAAACTGAAAGTGAAGTTGCTCAGTTGTGTCCAAGTACTAGCGACCCCATGGACTGCAGCCTACCAGGTACCTCCATCCATGGGATTTTCCAGGCAAGAGTACTGGAGTGGGTTGCTATTGCCTTCTCCAGAGTAAGCCTACAACACCCATTTGCTGTAACATAACTGCAGCCAACCATCTTATAGATAAATGCATGTGGTCACAAGGAGATGATATTAAATTTGAGAATTACAGCTCTAACTTGTTATTTCCCATGTGCCAAGTTCTGCTCTAACTTATGGAAAACAAACAGACAAAAACCACTCTTGTATTCCTTAGAGCAGCCAACTACTGGAAAAAGATAATATAATATACCAGAAATAGAGAAACAGAGAAGTTAAATGAACTGTCTCTGTCCTTAAGGCAGTAAATTTCACTGTTGAGATTTTAACCCAGGTAGTTTGGCTACAATTGTACAATATATGTGTTTAGCAAAACCCCTTATAACGATGTCCATGAACCTTCTGTATAAAAATCAGGATATAATTGACTTTGAACAATTCAGTTTCACTCTACTCCCATTTGATATTTTAAGTGTTTCTTAATATCATAACTAAGGTCTGTTAACAATTAAAAGAAAATATTTTGGATTGTTCCTATTTAGACAGTATAAGAAATATAATATTTATTAAATTCATGTATCTAAAGATAAGTGATTATAATGTGAAGTTGCTTTTTCTATAGAATTTGGGATCACCTAAATTATGATGCGGAGAAGGCAATGGCACCCCACTCCAGCACTCTTGCCTGGAAAATCCCATGGATGGAGGAGCCTGGTGGGCCTCAGTCCATGGGGTCGCTAAGAGTCGGACAAGACTCAGTGACTTCACTTTCACTTTTCACTTTCCTGCATTGGAGAAGGCAATGGCAACCCACTCCAGTGTTCTTGCCTGGAGAATCCCAGGGACGGGTGAGCCTTGTGCGCTGCCATCTATGGGGTTGCACAGAGTCAGACATGACTGAAGCGACTTAGCAGCAGCAGCAAATTGTGATGAAAGTAGTAAGATTTATATTGAATAGTTATATACTTAATTATATAATTAAATTATTTTAAAAATATAGGTTATTTCAATTTAATATTTAAGCATAATTAATAATTATATGTAGAAATACTTATTTTAATTTTTATCTGCATTTTAACACACAAAAATAATGAGCTCTGTGAGGATGGGATTTCGTTTTTGAATATCTTTAGTCACTGCTGTGTTCTTAGCATAGGCAAAACGCTATCATAAAGTCAATCCCCAAGATATTTATTGAATAGATGAGTGAATTATTTATATAAAATCCAAGAGATGATTGGAAACGTGCTATTATTAACCAAATAATTGTGCTTAGAGAATTAGAAAATGCAGAAAAATATATTTGTCTTGTGGTCAGGAAGAAGCAGGGACCTTTATTGAAAGAAAAGGTGGAACTGAGGCTAGAGATAAAACCCACAAAAACAAGCAAGCAAGTAAGAAACAAACAAAAATCAGTAGCTCTCTAATTCTCCCTTTGAAAATGAATGTCCAGAGAGCCCTCTAGGCTCCTCTGTCCATGGGGATTCTCCAGGCAAGAATACTGGAGTGGGTTGCCATGCCCTCCTCTAGGGGATCTTCCTAACCCAGGGATCAAATCCAGGTCTCCCCCACTGCAGGCAGATTCTTTACAGTCTGAGCCGCCAGGAAAGCCCATGAATACTGAAGTGATAGGGATAGGAGTAGCCTATCTCTTCTCCAGGGGACCTTCCCGACCCAGGAATCAAACCAGGTCTCCTGAACTGCAGGCAGATTCTCTACCAGCTGAGCTACCAGGGAAGCCCCTCTAATTAATGAATGCCATAAATAGAATTTTTATATATTTCAAAAAAATACATCAATGTCTCATGTAAAATAATAGCTCCATATAAAACTCCAAATATTTCCCTACTCTACCGGAAGGATATGCTCATGCCTAGATAAGGTGTGTTGGGGCTTCCCAGGTGGCACTTTTGGTAAAGAATCCACATGCCAATGCAGGCGATGCAAGAGAAGCATATCCATTCCCCGGGTCTGGGAGATCCCCTGGAGCAGGGAATGGAAACCCGCTCCAGTATTCTTGCCTGAAAATCCCATAGACAGAGGAGACTAGTGGGCTCCAGACCTTGGCGTCTCAAAGATTGAACATGACTGATGGACTAAGCACGTGCGCGCGCGCACACACACACACACACACACACACACAAGCACACAGTAGCTGTGTAACTCTGAAGAGAAACCCTCTGGGTGAAGAACCTAGCATGGAGTGAGATTTTGATGTGTCACCTTGTCATACAGTCAGTGAATCATGACCTGGCTGTCTAATCTGCTGATAACTGTACAACCCTGACTTCCGCTAAAATGGCAGCTGCATGGATGCTAAGTCACTTCAGTCATGCCTGACTCTGTGTGATCCTATGGACTATAGCCTGCCAGGCTCCTCTGTCCATGGGATTCTCTAGGCAGGAAAACTGGAGTGGGTTGCCATACCCTCCTCCAGGGGATCCTCCCAACCCAGGGATTGAACCCACATTTGTTACTGTCTCCTGCATATGCAGGCAGGTTCTTTACCATTGGTGCCACTTGGGAAGCTCATAAGCCTGGATTGTTTGCTTCCTGTAAGCAGTAAAGCCCACTTCCTGGAACTTTCACAATCAAGTAAGAATGTATCCAATACTTAGAATTTGATCCAGATATCGCCAACCACTCAATATCACTTAGAGACTTTGCTTTCTAAACATGGGACTGAAATTGACTTTTTCTGCTTAAAAACAAACAAACAAAAACATCTGCCTTTTCCAGGCCTCTCCCTTAGTTTACATAGCATAACCTGTATTTTCTGCCTGACAGTGAAACTTTTTCTCAGCATTCTATCTTTATCCCTTCAGTCTTTATTTTCTTTTGACATAGCTGACTATTTAGTAAATTGCAAAATTGTCTACCTCACCACCAAATGCAATCACAATAAAATTTCTGTATATATAAAGTGTAGAAATAGAAAGCAATAAACAATGGTCACTAGCAAGAAACATATTCTTGGCAACAAGAGTACATTTTGTTGTTTTCGTGGAGGTGGAGAGAACCCATATGCTGATTTACCTTGCCCTTTCTATCTAGAGTGCTTTTTTATGCAATGACCCAAGGACATTAAATAGAGCAGCAGATTCTTATTTTGAAAGTGATACTATTTGAAAGCCTATTTCCTGTTGGGCTGGTTATAGGCATTTAGGAGGTGCTTTAAATGTTGAGAAATATTGTGCTCCTTTCTTGCCAGAATTGAAAATTTCACAGTAACGGACTCTTAACACCTTATGTGGCCATTTGTCGTTTCAGTCAAAAGGGCTCCATTGCCTCACAGTCAGCGTTAGATTTCTTGTTAAGGAAGTGATAGTTGAATATGCATATCAGACTTGTGGTTTCCTATTTCCAACCAATCATCAGACCTATTTTTGCTTTCAGATGACCTCCTTTTGTTGTAGTCTGTTGTATTCCTGTAGTACTGCAACTCACAAAAAGTAGAAAACAAAATTCAATAACCAGATGTTTTTCTACTATGTCTTTTAGGGATATATCCTTTAAAAATGGCATAATAAAGATGCAAATAAATCTATAAAATTCTACCAAAGGAAATCTGTGGCTTCCACCTTAGTTAGTCCCTTCCCTAGATCAACATGAAATAACACATTCCCTTAAGAAGCAGTGCTACTTGGCTTTCTGACACCCAGGACACTTGTATATGGATTTTCCTTATCAGGAGAGAAATTTACAAAGAAAAGGTTTAAAAATAAGTCTGGAAGACCCTCCATCCCTGCAGCTTTCTCAAATATCACTGTTTCTCATCTACTTGTCAGCTGTCTGGAAGCATTGACCAGAGGCATAAAGAATCTTTATTGAAAACTACATAACTCTCTTATTTTTGCTTTCAGATGACCTCCTTTTGTTGTAGTCTGTTGTATTCCTGTAGTACTGCAACTCACAAAAGGTAGAAAACAAAATTCAATAACCAGATGTTTTTCTACTATGTCTTTTAGGGATATATCCTTTAAAAATGGCATAATAAAGATGCAAATAAATCTATAAAATTCTACCAAAGGAAATAAAAGATGAACTAAAGAAAGAGAAAGAAAAGCTCTATTCCTGGATGAGAAGATTTAATGTTACCTATTTTCCCCAAAGTAATTTATAAATTTAACACAGAACAAATTTTAAGGAAATTGTCAAACTAACTCCAAAATTCAACTGAAAGATAAAACAGTAAAAGTATCCAAAAAGCCATGAAAAAGAACAGTGAGAAAAAATTATACCAGATATGAATATGTAAGTTTCCTGGTGGTCTAGTGGTTAGGATTCAGCATTCTCACCGCCATGACCTGGGCTTGATTCCTGGTCAGGGAAATACCTGTTTAGTCTTTCCTCATGGCTCAGATGGTAAAGAGCCTGCCTGCAATGCAAGAGACCAGGTTCAATCCTGGTGGGCTACAGTCCATGGAGTCACATAGAGTCCAACATGACTGAACGATTAAGACATACACATGAATATTTATGTAACATGTATAAGAAAGAAAGAAAGAAAAAAGTGAAGTCACTCAGCCGTATCTGACTCTTTGCAACCCCATGGACTGTAGCCTACCAGGCTCCTCTGTCCATGGGATATTCCAGGCAAGAATACTGGAGTGGGTTGCCATTTCCTTCTTCAGGAGATCTTCCCAACTCAAGGTTTGAATCCAGGTCTCGAGCATTGTAGGCAGATGCTTTACAGTCTGAGCCACCAGGGAACATGTATAAACATATATATCAAATTAAAATACACAGTAATTAAAAGTTATAATTATTTGAAGGCAAGGCAAAGAGATCAATAAAAAGAAGCTTTAAAAAAAACAGACATAAATATGTTCAGAATATAACAAAGTTGACTTTCAAAGACATAGGACAGGCTATTTAACAGATATAGGTTAGGAAAATCATATATCTACTTGGAAAAAATCAAATTTGAATTTCATTTTATATACAAATAAATGTAATTATAGTTGCCCTAAAGAGCTAGAAATGAAATGTCACATTTGTTGCTGCTGTTGCTTAGTTGCTTCAGTCAAGTACGAGGACCTGCATGCGACCTTACGGACTGCAGCCTGCCAGGCTCCTCTGTCCATGGGATTCTCTAGGGAAGACTACTGGAGTGGGTTGCCAGGCACTCATCCAGGGGATCTTCCTGACTCAGAGATCAAACCCAGATCTCCTGCATTGCGGGCAGATTCTTTACCACTGAGCCACCAAGGAAGCCCTTATTTAAAATCATATAAAAGAATGGGACAGATGTTAAGCCTGTGTACTCATTAGTTTGAGCCCCTTAGAAAAAACCAGAACACTTGCTAGTGCATAGCAAGGAACCTCTTTCTAACTCTGGATCTTGTGCCTCTTAGTACCTCAAGTAAACCAGTTTCACATTTCAGAGTCTGTCTCACAATACTGCACAGGCTTTTGCACCATTTTAAGAAACAGATGGGGAAATAGGGGAAATAGTGTCCGACTTTATTTTTTTGGGCTCCAAAATCATTGCAGATGGTGACTGCAGCCATGAAATTAAAAGACACTTACTTCTTGGAAGAAAAGTTATGACCAACCTAGATAGCATATTGAAAAGCAGAGACATTACTTTGCCAACAAAGGTCCATCGAGTCAAGGCTATGGTTTTTCCAGTGGTCATGTATGGATGTGAGAGTTGGACTGTGAAGAAAGCTGAGCGCTGAAGAATTGATGCTTTTGAACTGTGGTGTTGGAAAAGCCTCTTGAGAGTCCCTTTAACTTCAACCAGTCCATTGGTTGGATCCAGGAAATCCAACCAGTCCATTCTGAAGGAGATCAGCCCTGGGATTTCTTTGAAAAGAATGATGCTAAAGCTGAAACTTCAGTATTTTAGCCACCTCATGTGAAGAGTTGACTCATTGGAAAAGACTCTGATGCTGGGAGGGATTAGGGGCAGGAGGAAAAGGGGGTGACAGAGGATGAGATGGCTTGATGGCCTCACTGACTCAATGGATGTGAGTCTGAGTGAACTCTGGGAGTTGGTGATCGACAGGGAGGCCTGGCATGCTTTGATTCATGGGGTCGCAAAGTGTTGGACACGACTGATCGACTGAACTGAACTGAACTGAAGAAAGGGTGGAGATGATATTAAGAATAAAAAACTTCTGTTAATGAAGCAGTGTTGTGCTATGGTGTGCTGTGCTTAGTAGCTCAGTGTTGTCCGACTTTGCAACTGCATGGACTGTAGCCTGCTAGGCTAGTCTGTCCGTGGGGATTCTCCAGGCAAGAATAATGGAGTGGGTTACATGGCCTCCTCCAAGAGATCTTCCCAACCCAGGGATAAAATCCAGATTTGTTGTATTGTGGGCTGATTCTTTACCATCTGTGCCACCAGGGAAGCCCAAGAATACTGGAGTGTGTAGCCTTTCCCTTCTCCAAGGAAACTTCCTGACTCAGGAATCAAACTAGGGCCTCCTGCATTGCAGGCAGATTCTTGACCAGTTGCGCTACCAGGGAAGCCCATTGTTAGCACTCTCTTTTTCTCTTCCTTTGATGCTGCTTAACTTTTTTGTCAGCATCATTTTCTTCTACTGTGGGTACCCTTCTTTTCAACCCAGCAAATGAGCATTTTTGAATTTTATTAATATATTGTAGTGATCTTAGATTATAAGAGAATATTTTTCCATGTTTTGTATATATAAATTGCCTGGAAAGAACTCACGTCCTTTGTCCATACATTAATTTATCACTGAGATCTGGTACATGAAAGCTAGATCTATACCTATACCTATTAATGCATCTATTTCTATATTTGTATCTCCACCTCTATCTAAATTAACTGTAGCCCAAATAGTCCTGCATAAATAAAACTACAAATTGTTAGTAAATCATAACCTTGTATTTAGCCTGCAAGTCTGAAAGCCCTTGTTGGTCAGATTAACCCTGCTCCATGCATCTCTTGCTTTCCTTTCAGTCTAGGCAGGCTCTTTTCATGATCCTGGCAGAAGCACAGGATGACAGGAAGAAATATGCAGGGTTTTCTTGAGTCTGGGCTTAGATCTAGTACATGTTTCCTTCTGTCCTATTTTATTGCTTATAGCAATTCATATGGCCAAGCCCAGTGTCAAGAAATTCTTCAAGATTTCTTTTTCAGAGGGATCATAGATCACAAAGCAAACAGTACAGCTCAGGGAGGAGTGGAAAGCTGGAGCTAGGAATGCCATCAACCATAGGATAAAATAACTGTCTCCACTGAGATCTGTGCTCACCCTTGTGGTCTTGAGAGTAGAGTCTGTTATAAGAAGATAGAAAGAAGGAGAACTTGGAGAGATAATATTAATTGGTATTAGAATTATACCAGATCATGTGCTTAAACATAAAAGAAAGACTGCTATTTTTGTAGACAGCTTTAAGAGGAGGCATATGAACTATTTAAAGAGAGATACTTTCACTGATCACGTGTGCAGAGGTCCACAAGTGCCAGCTCTCAAGTTCCCTCCTTTTTCCTGGAGCTTAGAATGTACTCTGTGGTATTAGAAATGAGTAAACAACAGGTACACAGTCTGCTGCAGGCAGAGAGAATATTAAATACATAACCCAGAAAGTGCCCGAGGGTTCATATATCTATCCAGCTAATTCAAACTGGAAGTGACTTTTCTCACTGAAAGGAGAGTTGTATAAACTATTCTTTTGCTGCAGGGCTTGCAGAGAATACAGATGAAGAAGAAAATAGGTGGAAGCTGTCCAATTCCCCCAAATGGAGAAAAATGTTATTCCTTAGTCATTAATTGTACTTTTACCCTCCTTTAATAGGTAGAAAAACTCCATGTAACAATTCAATAGAATTAATTTTAATCAACTGTGACCTCACTATTTCTATAAGTGAAAAAAAAAGGACTCAATAAATATTTACTCAAAAAATGCAGAAAGCAAAGTAGAGAAAATATTCTTAAAATAGTAATAGTAAAGACTTGACATAGGGAAATGAATCTAAAACAGAAATGTTAGAGGACACAATAGTGGGATGAACATACAGGTATCAATAAACCATTAGGGGAATACAGAGGAATATGTCCTAGAGTTTGTCAACTTACAGGAGTCAGCCTTAACCTCAGCTCCTATTGTATAATCCTGCCTTTCAAATATACATACATCTATATATACTCTTAAGGAACACTATCATAAAATGTTTATAGTTCTCATTAGTTTTAAATACACAATTAGTTTGTCATATTTTGTGATACCAAAAGCAAAGGAACCCCTCCAATTATTGTTGCTAAATTATTATAGACTATTAATACATGTATTGTTATTAATAGCCCAGTTAGAAACAAAATGCTAGTTAACAGTAGGAACTCTAGAGCTGGTCAGCCTGGTTCATTTCACTCTTCTACCACTTGCTAACTTTGTAGAAGCACATAAGCTATGTAACTTTATGATTTAGTGTCTCATTTGTCATATATATAGATAATGAGGCTATCTATCCACAGGATTTCTGTGAGGGCAAAACATTTAAGATGGAGCTTGGAAAGTATCTGATAAATTAAAATGATTAAATAAATTATAGAAAAATTAATGCATTGTTATTATTAATATGAAATTTTATATTGAGAATGAAACAAAGAAAGGGAAAAATAAAGTTAACCTCTGTCTTGCAGGGAAAAAAAAAAAGTTGTACATAGCTTATTCTCTGAGAGATATGTAAATCAGTTGTAAAAGGCTCTTAGTGATAATTTCCTACTATGCATTTACAAATTTATAAATGAAACATAGTAAAGCTGACATAATCAAGACTTTTCCTCTCTTTGTAGGATTGCATACAATTTTTCCTATGCAAATAGCTCAGTGGTTTTTAATAATTCAAAATTAAAAATGGCAAAAGTGGCCTCACTTATTAAATTTAAAAAATGCAAGTTTTTTTATCTTACAACTTGGGCTTACCTAGTGGCACTAGTAGCAAAGTTTATGTCTCCTCTGGAATATAGGAGACATACAAGGACATGGATTGATACCTGGGTCAGAAAGATCCTCTGGAGGAGAGCATGGCAACCCACGCCAGTATTCTTGCCTGGAGAACTCCATGTACAGGAGAGCTTGGCAGTCTATAGTCCACAGGGTTGCAAAGAGCCAGACAGGACTGAAGTGACTTGCTGCTGCTAAGTCGCTTCAGTCATGTCTGACTCTGTGTGATCCCATAGACGGAAGCCCACAGTCAGAAGCCCACCAGACTACCGTCCCTGGGCTTCTCCAGGCAAGAACACTGGAGTGGGTTGCCATTTCCCTCTCTAATGCATGAAAGAGAAAAGTGAAAGTGAAGTCGCTCAGTCGTGTCCAACTCTTAGTGACCCCATGGACTGCAGCCTACCAGGCTCCTCCGTCCATGGGATTTTCCAGGCAAGAGTACTGGAGTGGGATGCCATTGCATTCTCCGGAAGTGACTTAGCACAGCACAAATAAAATAACATGTATTTGGAAACTGAATGTCTACTTTTAAATGATGGGTGTCTCTAAGAAAGCATAACAAGGAAAATTAGAATATATTTGTAATAGGATAAAAATGAATGAAGAATTTGCCTGAATTTGTTGCATGCAGGTGAAGCTGATTAATGCAATTAAATACAATGCAAAAGATGAATGAAAACAAATACTGGACACTAGCATACAATTTTGTGAAATTTGAACACAACCTTTAGTTTATAATACTGTATCACTTGTTAAATTCCTGTGTGTGTGTTTTTTTTTTTTTGCAAGATAGTGTTTCATTATATTCTCAGAATTGCATTAAAAATTTAAGCCTTATTTAAATTTTTAAATCACTAAGATGATAAATTTTTTAGACTTTCAATAGTAATATTTGATGTCAAAATACACAGAACTATATCAAAGTTTTGAGTGAATATAAATTAGAAATCTACTATTCTATTCATACTAAGTCAAAGAAGTGGAATCAAAATGTCATAATTTTTTTTTTTATCTAGGCAGAAATTCATACATTTTCTAAAAAATATACATATTATACTATAGATATAATATAGATGTGTGTGTATACAAAAGCTTTTCTATGATGCTTGATAAAGGACAACAGCAACAGCACAACAAGAAAAAAGAGATGGAGAAATTGGAAAACATAAGTTAAATGAAATGGGAGCACTGAATATTAAATAGAAAAAGTGAAACAAGCTATATAAAAGATCACCATATAGTCCAGTTTTTTTTTTAAACATAGCATTTGTATTTTTCAAAGAATTTCAAGATAATTCTGTAATGCATCTGGATTTTAAAAAGTAATTACAAGCTTTTCTATTAAATGGTAGTTTTAGTGATATAGAAGTCTATTGTTTTATTTTGATTAATCATGATACAGTGGTATTAAACAAATAATAGTTACATAATTACAATAGTAAAAGATGTTTATCAGTTTTCACAATCAATAGCTAGATTAATAAAAAAAGACAATTGCAATTTCCAGTCATAATGGAAACATGAGTAACTTAACGATATAAAATAACTACATACAATTTGGGAGTTAAGTAGAGTGGAAGTGGAAGTACATAAAACAACAGCTTTATAGAAGTTCCCTTGTATGTTATTTTCCATTGTTGCTTTTAACATTTTATTTTTGTATTTTGTCATTTTGATTACTATGTGTCTCGGTTCATTCCTCCTTGGGTTTGTTCTGTTTGGGACTCTCCACCTGGACTTTGTCAAATATTTCTTTCAGATGTTAGGGAAGTTTTCAGCTATTATTTCTTCAAATATTTTCTTGGGTCCTTTTTCTCTCTCTCTCTCTTTCTAGGACCCCTATAACGTGAATGTTGGTGCATTTAATGTTGTCCTAGAGGACTTTTAAGCTATCTTCATGTTTTATTTTCCATTCTTATTTTTCCAAATTATGTTCTGTGACAGTAACTTTCACCATTATGTCCTGCAGGTCATTTATGTATTCTTTTGCATCAGTTATTTTGCTAATGATTCCTTCTGGTGTATTTTTCATCCCTGTTCTTTAGTTCTTCTAAGTCTTTGGTAAATATTTATTTTATCATCACAATATTTGCCTCTGTTATTTTTCCAAGATCCTAAATAATCTTCACTATCACTATTCTGAATTCTTTTTCTGGAAGATTGCCCATCTCCATTTCATTTGGTTGTTTTTCTGGGGTTTTACCTTGTCCCTTCATTTGAGACAAAACCCTCTGTTTTTTAATTATGATTAATTTTCTGTGATGTGGTTTTCCTTCCAGCTGCTGGAGGATTGTGGTTCTCCTTCTTCTGTCTGCTCTCTGGTAGATGAGGCTAAGAGGCTTGTGTAAGTTTCCTGATACAAGAGAAGCCGATGACTGAAAAAAACAGTCTTGCTCTAGTGGGCAGGGCCATGCTTGGTGAAATTTTAATCCACCTATCCACTGATAGGTGGGGTTGCTCTCCCTCCCTGTTAGTTGACTGAGGTGACCCACCCCTGGGGTCTGTGGGCTCTTTCGTAGGGTTAATGGTGACCTTCACGGAACTTCAAGAGGACTTACGCCAAGGATCCCATTCCAGGACTGCTGCTGCCAGTGTCCCTGTCCCCCACACCGTCACAGAAGACTCTCCAACACTAATAAATAGGTCTGGTTCAGTCTTCTGTGAGGTCACTGCTCCTTTCTCCTGGGTCTTGGCATGCACAAGATTCCATTCCCTCTAAGAGTGTAGTCTCTCTTTCCTCCAGTCCTGTGGAAGTCCTGTAATCAAATACTACTGGACTTAAAAGTCAAATTCTCTGGGGATTCCCAGTCCTTTTGCTGAATCCCCAAACTGGGAAGCCTGACATGAAGATCAGAACCTTTGCAACAGTGGGATAACTTTTTTGGTATTATTGTTCTCCAGATTGTGGGTCGCCCACCCAGAGAGTATAGGATTTGATTTTACTGTGTTTTTGCCCCTCTTACCACCTTGTTGTGGCTCCTTCTTTGTATTTGGATGTGGGGTGTCTTTTTTGTGGGTTCCAGTATACTCCTGTCGATGGTTGTTCAATGGTTAGTTGATTTTGATGCTCTCATGGGAGGAGGTGAGTGCATGTCCTTCTACTCCACCATCTTGAACTGTAAGCCAGTGTTTTCATTTTTTATATAATGCTTTTCAATTAAAAGGAAAATAAAACAAACTCTTACAGGATGCTTGAGGCTTTGTTCCTCTTGCCTGAGTTTTTGAAATTGGAGCTTATTATAGAGAGTAAGTAAGCCAGAAAGAAAAACACCAATACAGTATACTAATGCATATATATGGAACTTAGAAAGGTAGTAACAATAACCCTGTATACGAGACAGCAAAAGAGACACTGATGTATAGAACAGTCTTATGGACTCTGTGGGAGAGGGAGAGGGTGGGATTATTTGGCAGAATGGCATTGAAACACGTGTAATATCATATATGAAACGAGTCACCAGTCCAGGTTCGATGCATGATACTGGATGCTTGGGGCTGGTGCACTGGGACGACCCAGAGGGATGGGATGGGGAGGAAGGAGGGAAGAGGGTTCAGGATGGGGAACACATGTATACCTGTGGCAGATTCACTTTGATATATGGCAAAACAAATACAATATTGTAAAGTTAAAAAATAAAATAAAATGTATACTATTCAATACTCTGGGTAGTCGTGGTGGTGGTGGTGGTTTAGTTGCTAAGTCATGTCCAACTCTTGTGAACCTGTGGACCCCTGCCAGGCTCCTCTGTCCATGGGATTCTCCAGGCAAGAATACTGGAGAGGGTTGCCAGTATGCATATCCACAATTTCCATTTAAGATTATACTTGTCTGGCCCTATTTACTTTCACAACATCTTTTAAGTTCTGTTACCCACATTAGATTAATTCCACCCATCTCTCTGTTGCACTCAAACATTTTACATTCATTTTTTGAAAAGATTTTGCACTGCTATCACTACCTGGAATATTCTTTCAGCTGATTCTTGCCTAACTGTCTCCTTGTTGAGCTTAGTGTTTAAATTAAATGTATCTTTCTAAGAAGGGATATGTATCATATTATTAGTGATTAGTCTGTTAACACGTATTAGTTGGTGTTAGTATGTTTGGGATCAAGTAACAGTCACTTCAAACCAGATTGTTTTAAATAATGTAAATTTTATTTTATATAAAAGGAAATCTGCAGGTACCGATAGATTTCAGAATTGATTGATGGAGTGGCTTAATGGTATAGGAGAAACCTACATTTAATCTTCCTCTGCACTACAACATCAATCAATTAACTTCTTCCTGACTTCTTTAATTTATTGTTATAGAATGGCTCCAAGTGATATGTTTTTCTGTTCACATCAATATGTTTGAGACAAAAAACCTATTAATCTTTGACTCATCCATGAAACAAAATCCTTTCTCTCTTTCTAATTGGACAAACATAGCTCATGTAACCACTATGCGACCTGCAAAGTCACCAGAGGAATATTTGCTAATTGACTATGGTTAAGTAAGACTCATGCTGGATCTCTGAATGGAACCATCTTCCCTCTGATCACTTTTTGCTTAATGGTTTGACACATAATGATTGTGATATGTTGAGATGAAATAGTATCTTATGATACCCATAGGTATCTTAGATGGCAATGCAGAGACTCATCAAACACTTATGCTAAATACACACTCCATGTGTCTCACGCCCCTGTGTCCTTCTCAGTTACAAGGGACAGGTGAAAGCTAATCATTTGCCTGAGATTGTGAGAGCCAACAGTCAGATTACAAACTGTTAACGTTCCTAGTTATAGGTCCTGAGCTTACCAAGAGCTACTATTCCTTCCCAAGTACAAGTATTCCTGCTTGAGCAGCTGCCAGGAGCTCAGCAGCTTGGAAACCCTTCACATAAATAGCACCTGAAGTTACATTGCCTTAATTGTAGCGTGTATGGGCACAACCCTCAGGTAGGTGGGCATGAACTTGCCTTAGTCAGAGACTGGAGAGTCTGTTCCTTCAGATTGGACCAAGTTATAACCATCTTCCCAGATATCAGAGGTACATCACCCTAGCCATGCCCACTAAGCCACTACAATCGTGTTGGACTCTTTGTGACCATATGGACTGTGACCTGCCAGGTTACTTTAGCCATGGGATACTAGAATGGCTTGCCATGCCTTCCTACAGAGGATCTTCTCGACCCAGGGATCAAAACTCCACGTGTCTTACATATCCTGCATTGGCAGGCTGGTTCTTTACCACTAGCACCATCTGGAAAATCACCCTAACCATAGTTACCAAAAGAAATCAGCAGAGAACACAGAACACCAAGGACACTGTGCCAAGTAAATTCCTAATGAGTGCTAAAGAAGATACCATTCAGTATAAAATAGATCTTTCACCGATGCAATGCCCATGAATTTGGGCAAAGTTCAGGAGATGGTGAGGGACAGAGAAGCCTGGTGTGCTGTCCATGGGGTTGCAAGAAGTCGGACACAACTAGATGACCAAACAACAATGAGATGAAATGAGAGAATGAATGTTGGATGGGCAACCAAAAACTATCACCCAATTTACATTAGACACCCCTAACTTGTCACTTTCTAACAAATTCCTTTATTTTAGATTCTTCATACCACTTAATAGTATCTTTATTTATTACTTATTTTATTTATCTTTTGTACCACTATTAATTTTAAGGCTCATGACAAAAAGGAATATATACACGATGTTTCTTACTATATCTCTAGATATCCCTAGAATAGTTTTGGCTCAAAATACACAATCAATGAATATTCATAAAATTAATTTTTCTAATACTCAATTAGCTAATGAGCAAATGTACTTCTTGAGAAAAAAGAATGTACAAATTATAAAGTTGTTATCTTATATTCTGACTCCATCTATGTGAATGTGGGTTTATATATGTTTATGTGTCTGCATAAATAAATAAATAAAGATCCAGAATTCTTTCCTTTTCAAAATTCTTTTTTGTGGTTGTTATGTAAATGTGGCCTATGTCAGTAACAAGTCATGACCTGCAAACATTAGTGTTGACTGAAAGATTATTCAGTTCTCACAGGAATTAATCTATGCTTCAGAGAACTGACTACACTATGAGATCTTTTCCAGGATAAATATGAAACTTTCTCTCATCACAGAGATGAATGAAGCCAATTTGCCTACACGGCATGGAAATATCCAGTACATTCTTGTCTTCAATGCATTGAATGAAGAGGAAAGAGTTACTGTAGCTCCAAAAAGGTACTATATATTCTGACTGAAGATATTAAGAATATTTTAGATTCCATCAGGGAAAAATAATAAGTCACAAGTATAAACAAATTATGGCATCATTTAATAAATGGGGAAATTCAATGTGCACTAGAGACAATTTATTGCAATATATACAGCATCTTTTTCTTGCAGTGAATTGTAGTGAATATAAATCAAGGATTATCTTTTTCCTCAAAGAAAAACAGTCACTAATTTCTTATAAGTTGTACCTGAGGGCCTCATTAGGCTAATACTTGACTCGAATGTTTCATTATCTTAGCAAGTGTTGTATTATGGGGCATCTCTGATCCACATTGTTCCTCTTTAAAACTCTCCTCTTTCAGCCTATATAACATCTTGGCCTTGATTCTCCTCACATCATCTGACATTTTCCCCTCAGTCTTCCTCATGACTTCTTCTTCTAATCATCTCCTAACTGTTGAGGGTTCCCAGAGCTTTCTTCTCAATATGATTGAGAAATTCAAAAAATATTTATTTATCCTAAAATTAATAGTCTTTCCATAGTTGACCCCTCGTTTGGTGGCACAGCCTTTCAATCTTCTACTCAAGCTGGAATACTTGGGCTGAAACCTCAGTGATTTTTCTCCCTTTCTTCTCACACTCATTTAATTCAAACTCTGTCCTTTTTGTCACCAAAATATATTTCAGTTATTTACTCTTTGTCTATTCCTACCACGGTGCTAATGAATACTGTATTTATCTCTACTTTGAGTTGCTTCCACATTTCTCCAGTCAATGTTACTCTGTTCTCCATACAGCTGAAGGACTGAGAATTTCACCCCAAATTCATTTTTTGTACTTTCAAAAATTTTCTAGAATAAGATGGAGTAAAAACTATACAGTTAACTAATTAATCATGTCAGATTTTTGCCAAGTTTAATATTCTTAGGATAGGAAACATACCAACTTTGGTTTGTACATGATTTTCAAAAATAAATATTTAGCCACACCTCTGGAGTGTAATGATAAATATGGTATAATATAATATAATATATAGAAAAACAGCATATGATGATTTCAATGCTAAATTCTTCCTATGCAACTGATATTTAGGTAATCCTCCTAAAGCAATATATATATATATATATATGTATGTGTGTATATATATATATATATATATTTGAATCATCTACTCATCTATACAAAAAATACTTCAAATTTACATGTATATATATGGCTGAGTCCATTTGCTATTCACATGAAACTATCACAGTATTGCTAGTAGGCTATATTCCAATATAAAATAAAAAGTTTAAAAACAAAGCAAAATTTAAGATTCTCCACCCCCCCACAAGTGTCTAATACCATGTCTAAGTGAGTGAATTATTCAAAGCAATGCAATTTTGTCCCAACTTATCATAAGAAAAGTATCCTCTATGGCTGTCCTATAAAATATCTGATTTAGTAAATCTCTCTCTCTTTTTTTTTTTTTTTTTTTTTTTTGGAACCCTCAACATATCTTGCACACTTTAACTTTTCCATTCTGCTCTTTGACTCACTTTTGAATATCATGTTGTAAACATTCAGTTTCATCCTTCAAACCCTGTAGATCTTTCCAGGCCTAAGTCAATTCTCACCATTTTTTATTAATTCATCCCAGAACTGTTTAGTGCCTAGAGCTAGCTATCTCCACTGAACTCAGCAAGTTATTACCATCAGATGAGTTTCATTTGTTAACTAATTGCACACTGGCCGATGCAATGTTGCAAATTTTTGCTACCATAATTTAATTTAAATATAGGTTTTTTGTTTGTTTGTTTGTTTGTTTGTTTTTTACTATATTACTATATTTTGTTCCCCAGGGCAGACTGTATTTCTTAATTTGTGCTTAGTCACTCTGTCATGTCCAACTCTTTGCGACCCCATGGGCTGTAGCCCAACAGGCTTCTTTGTCCATGGGGATTCTCCAGGCAAAAATACTAGAGTGGGTTGCCATACCCTCTTCAGGAAGATCTTCCCAACCCAGGGATTGAACCCAGGTCTCCTGTACTGAAGGAAGATTCTTTACCAACTGAGCCAACAGGGAAGCCCATTTCTTAATTACTTGCAATTTATTCATTGCCTTCCATGCTTTATGTTGAAGATAAATATTTAACTATGATCACATTACCAAAGCCCTCATTTTCCCATGTCTTACTTATACTTCAGTAACACAAAAGTCCAGCTTTGAAATAGTTCAGATTGTTTTCAAAAAGACACATTTAAATAGAGATTATGGGTAAGAAGTTGTACAGCATCTCTACTACTCCACTTTTCCATGTAGATCCCTCAGCTTGAAATTACTAAGGGTGGAAAGATCTTTTCAATCCAATTTTACATAGGTATAATTAAGAATTATTTATTATTTATGTTTTACCTGAAAGTTAAATATAACCAGATGCTCTGTACTTTAATCTGCTAAATCTAACAACCCTAACGCCTATAACCCAAACTCAGTTCACATTTTTATGAACACATAATCTTGTATAAATATGTATATTTCCCATATATGTTCATATACATATAATACATATATTATATAACTATATCTGTTAGGTAGTTAGAATAGGAAAAGTGAAAGTAGCTCAGTCGTGTCCGACTCTTTGTGATCCAATGGACTATACAGTCCATGGCGTTCTCCAGGCCAGAATAGTGGTGTGGGTAGCCTTTCCCTTCTCCAGGGGATCTTCCCAAACTAGGGATTGAACCTGAATAGGAAAAAGGAGACCTAAATGGCAGTGGCTAAAAGACAAAGAAAGGGAAAAAAAAAAAAAGTGAAAATGGAACAAAAGAAAATCCGAGGACTTGAGTAAGAACCTCCGGTGAAACAAACAGCCCTCCTGGCTGGCCCAATTTACATAAGGCAGGCCCAGGGGAAGGAGGAAAAAAAAAAAAAAAAAAAAAACATATAAAAAGAGGAGCCACGATTTAGCTTCTCCTTTGGGGTCAGCCTGCCTTTGCACCTCAAAGGTGTACTTTCCTTTGCTTGCCAAATAAAACTCTGATCTGTAACAGAGTTTTAACACTGGTCCACTATTTCAAACCTCTGCTGCAGTGAGACAGAAACGAGGAAACTGCACACTCCCTAGATGTATCTGATGCCATGATTCAGATTTAACCTGGCTGAAACAACCTCAGCTCAGCCCCAGTGAGGTGGAGACCAAGCATAGCAGAAGACCAATTTGGCAAAACCTCACATGGTGAAAGCTGAATGAGATGGAAGCCCAGTGCAGTGGAAGTGATGAAAAGCCCACTGCGCTGGAAATCAGGTTAGCAAAAACAAACTCAGCACAAAGTTCACACCGCTCAGTCTCAGATTCCAGAAGACCTCCAGTTAGGGTAGGAGGTCCTCACCCCTGTGCATGGAGGGACATATGGCTAACAAAATCTTAATTCCTTTACAATCTCTTGTTTACACAAGTGGCAGTGGATGCGATTGAGGAACTCTGGTAGGGGCTAATCCCCAGGGTGTCCCAAAGACTCCACTATCTTCTGTGCCCCAGTAACTATTTCCCAAGCGGGTGAGGGTTCTTTTGTCCTTAACCTCCTTTGTGTCAAGGATCAGGACAATGGAAATTGAGCACAGGTCAGGCATTTAACATATTTTCCAGCAAGGTGTAATAGGGGTTCCTTGGCAAGTTCTTCCCACTGCTTTTCCCCCTTTCTTCAGGTCCTGTTTCCATCTACGCCACTGATCAGGCAGGTCATCATCTTTCCATTTCTAAAAGTTGTGTTTGAAACTGTTTACCTAAGATTGTGACTCAAACCCACATTGCAGGGACTGTGCTATGCTTAATCACTCAGTCATGACCTACTGGGACTTGAGCCCAGACAAAACACAAGGTGCCTGGTTTCAGGACCTAGTGAAATTTAGGCTCTTGATATCTCATTGCAGAAAGAATTCAGTGAGAGACACAGCAATAGGTAAGAGAGAAATTTGTTTGGATTCATAGAGAAGCACAGTTCACAGAGTGTGTGCCCTCACAGAGGGTGAGTGTGGCGGCCATGAAATGTGGGGTTAGTTTTTGTAAGCCGGGTGATTTAGTATGCTAATGAGTGGGAGGATCATTCCAACAATTGGGGAACCACCCACTCCTTGGTCTTTTGATAGTGCCTTGGAACTGTCATGATGCCTCTCGGTGTGTCATTTAGGTTGCAGATTGAGGATCAAGGTTTAGTTGAATTTGACTTGTTTTGCCATCTTGGGCACATTTGATTTTAATGCCTTTATTTTGTCCCACTGGGCTATATCATTCTTTCAAAAATTGTGCCCTGCCCCCTTCCCTCTTGTTTAATGCTCTTTTCCTGAGCCCCATCCAGGCCCACAGTGTTTCCTGTACAATCTTCTGGAGGGACAACCAGAAAATAGCTAACCCTTGGGAGGGAAATACTGTACAACATCCAATCCCTCTAGAGATTCAGGCCTTCATCTTACATGTTTCCTACAACATGTGCAACAACAGGATCCCTCAGTGAACCCACTAGGTCAGGTCACAGGCACACAGTGCCTTCTAAAAGTCCATCTGTTGGTGGCATCCCTTCAAAGGCAACTGGGCTTCAAGCGACAATGTTTGCCACTTTGAAAGTTAGCCCTGCAGGACATTTGGGCCCAAACTCTTATCATTCTTCTCTTAAAGGGACTCAAGTCCTAACTAAAGTCTATCTGGAAAGATGGGCACCCAAAGGCTCAACTTCAGCCCACATGGAAGGGCCCCTACCCTGTAATACTTTCTAGCCCCATAGCAGTCAAGGTAACAGGGCACTGTTCCTGGATTCATGTATCAAGCTGTAGAATAAAATAGAAGAGTACACTCAATACACCTGTGAGCCCCTGGGAGATCCAGATACTTATTCATGACGACAAATGAGTGCCATTCCAATGAACATCACCAAAATTAAATTCTGGGGATAAGATTTCTCAGGATAGCTCTAAAGAGTCAATACAGCTTGGCAAGTGTTGTACTCCAAAATAGACAGGAGATAGATCTCCTGATCTCTGAACAAGGAGACTTGAGCCATCTTGAATGAGACATGTGGTTTCTGAGTAAATACCTCCAGCTGAGTTAAAGAAAGTCTCACAGTCCTCAGGAAAAATATTCAGATTCTATGGGATCTCTAAAAATGAGCTGGAGAGTTCTAACGATGGTGACAATCTGCCTTTAGGGGATTCTTCTCCTGGTGTGGGGAAATTTGGAGTTGGCTAATGCCTTTACTAATCCCTGTTATCATCGTATTGATAATTCTTATGATTGTTCCATATATTATCAATCATATAACCCATTTTGTCTTTGCCCAGGTCAACAAGATACAACATGTGGTGCCAATTCAACAAGGATATATAAAATTACAACTGACCGTGGAAAATATCACTCACCCTTAGATGGACACCACTATAAGGACTGTGAGGCTTGAGACTAGCAAGAGGGGGAAGCCCAATGTGCCTCTCCATCTCAGCTCAGAAGGAAGTATCCAGAGAGACCTCAATGCCCGTATTACCAAAGAATTGGGCCTCCCATCTCTTAAGAGAGGAATCTTATGTACTTAGAATAGGAAAAAAGAGTCCAAATGGCAGTGGCTAAAAGACAAAGAAAGGAAAAAGCCCACAAAAATGGAACAAAAGAAAATCCAAAAACCTGAGTCAGAACCTCAGGTGAAACAAGCAGCCCTCCTGGCTAACCAAATTTACACAAGGCAGGCTCAGGGGAAGGAGACAAATTATACAGAAAGAGGAGCCAAGATTGAGCCTCTCCTTTAGGGTCGGCCCACCCTCACGCCTTGAGGGCGTACTTTCTTTTGCTTGCTGAATGAAACTCCAAACTGTAACCAAGTTGTAAAACTGGTCTGCTGTTTCAAATCTTTGTTTTCAAATATTTGGAGAGACAGAACCAAGGAAAGTACACACTCCCCCAACATATCTATCTATATCTACATCTATCAATATCTGAAGTTAATGTTTTATGAACTGAATTATGCATGCAAGTTCATGTTTAAAATTTAAGTAAATATTATTAGGCTTTAAATCACATTCTGTTTTCCCTTTAAATATCATTACTTTATAACACTCTCCTTGTAGATATAGCTCATTTAATCTGGCCATGGACTATAATTCACTTAAATTTTTCCCCTGAGGACATTTCAGTTCTTTGTGAAAAAACAGTGCTGAAATTATACTCCTGTTCATGTGCCCATATGTTTCTGTGTGGAATTTCTCCAAGGTTTATGTATACCCAGAAGCAAAATCCTGAATTGGGTATATATTTTTTATTCATACATGAAATCAAAACTCATCTATAGTGCTTTGTATTCCAATAATTATATTTTTTACTACTACAATTCCCATGGTTTAATCACTAAGTCATATCCAGTCCTTGTGACCCTATGGACTGTAGACTGCCAGACTCCTCTGTCCATGAGATTTCCCA
Source organism: Bubalus kerabau (assembly GCF_029407905.1). Lineage (NCBI taxonomy): Eukaryota > Metazoa > Chordata > Mammalia > Artiodactyla > Bovidae > Bubalus > Bubalus kerabau. The sequence goes on along the minus strand of NC_073632.1, from coordinate 11,386,304 downwards.
GGCAAGAATATTGGAGTAGGTTGTCCTTTCCTTTTCCTGGGGAACTTCTCAACCCAGGGATAGAATTCCTGTGTTGCTACTTAAAAACAAAACGAAACAGTTCTGCTCACTTTTTATAGCCTCTTGATTCTTATACATTTTGTATTATAATTTTCTATTTATTTTACTCTCTATATGATAATTCTAGTATCTGATGTCTTTGGGTGTATAACTCTTCTGTATGAAATTTCTGTTGCCATCTCTCTTAGAGATGTTTCCAATGTGTTTTGTAAATATTTATTCTGTGGTAACACTAAGGGACAAAGACTGTACATGCTTTAATGAAGATAAAAATTTAATTTGTTTCTATGCCATGTTTCAGAGGTCAAATTGCCAACATCCGCTGAATCATAGAAAAAGCAAGAGAGTTCCAGAAAAACATCTATTTCTGCTTTATTGACTATGTCAAAGCCTTTGACTGTGTGGATCACAATAAACTGTGGAAAATTCTGAAAGAGATGGGAATACCAGACCACCTGATCTGCCTCTTGAGAAATTTGTATGCAGGTCAGGAAGCAACAGTTAGAACTGGACATGGAACAACAGACTGGTTCCAAACAGGAAAAGGAGTTCGTCGAGGCTGTATATTGTCACCCTGCTTATTTAACTTATATGCAGAGTACACCATGAGAAACGCTGGACTGGAAGAAACACAAGCTGGAATCAAGATTGCCAGGAGAAATATCAATAACCTCAGATATGCAGATGACACCACCCTTATGGCAGACAGTGAAGAGGAACTAAAAATCCTCTTGATGAAGGTGAAAGTGGAGAGTGAAAAAGTTGGCTTAAAGCTTAACATTCAGAAAATGAAGATCATGGCATCCGGTCCCACCACTTCATGGGCAATAGATGGGGAAACAGTGGAAACAGTGTCAGATTTTATTTTTCTGGGCTCCAAAATCTCTACAGATTGTGACTGCAGCCATGAAATTAAAAGACGCTTACTCCTTGGAAGAAATGTTATGATTAACCTAGATAGCATATTGAAAAGCAGAGACATTACTTTGCCAACAAAGGTCCATATCGTCAAGGCTATGGTTTTTCCAGTGGTCATATATGGATGTGAGAGCTGGACTGTGAAGAAAGCTGAGCACCGTAGAATTGATGCTTTTGGACTGTGGTGTTGGAGAAGACTTTTGAGAGTCCCTTGGACTGCAAGGAGATCCAACCAGTCCATTCTGAAGGAGATCAGCCCTGGGATTTCTTTGGAAGGAATGATGCTAAAGCTGAAACTCCAGTATTTTGGCCACATCATGCATGGAATTGACTCATTGGAAAAGACTCTGATGCTGGGAGGGATTGGGGGCAGGAGGAGAAGGGGACGACAGAGGATGAGATGGCTGGGTGGTATCACTGACGCGATGTATGTGATTCTGAATGAACTCTGGGAGTTGGTGAGGGACAGGGAGGCCTGGTGTGCTGCGATTCATGGGGTCGCAAAGAGTCAGACACGACTGAGCAACTGATCTGATCTGATGACATATTTAAAATAACAACAACATGAGACAAAATTCATTCATGTGTGTATGCATGTATGTTGATATAGTGACTACTTTATTAGGAAGATGTTTAAGGTCAACTTCATGGTGTGTGACCTGTACAGCCACAAAGAGCCCTGCACTGGGTAGAATAACATATTTGGCTTAATGCTCTACTGTCATCATATTAAAACTAAGAGTATTTTTTAAGCAAAGAATCTCACATTTTTATTTTACATTGGGTCTCACTGTGACTAGTCCTCAGGATAGTTTACATAATTTGCATATGAGAACATAACTTATAGACATAAATTTTAAAGAACAACTGCTGACTTTTCTTAAAGGTATTAGCATGTCACAGAGGCAGAAATAAGTTGGCTTTTTCATTGCTTCAGTTTCTAAGTAGATTGGCATCCCCTTGACCACACTTTCACGGGAATTGTACTTCTTTGAGTGTCCAGGGATATTCAGTTCAGTTCAGTTCAGTCGCACAGTTGTGTCAGACTCTTTGCGACCCCATGAATTGCAGCACGCCAGGCCTCCCTGTCCCTCACCAACTCCCAGAGTTCACTCAGACTCACATCCATTGAGTCAGTGATACCATCCAGCCATCTCATCCTCTGTCATCACCTTCTCCTCCTCCTGCCCCCAATCCCTCCCAGCATCAGAGTCTTTTCCAATGAGTCAATTCCATGCATGATGTGGCCAAAATACTGGAGTTTCAGCTTTAGCATCATTCCTTCCAAAGAAATCCCAGGGCTGATCTCCTTCAGAATGGACTGGTTGGATCTCCTTGCAGTCCAAGGGACTCTCAAGAGTCTTCTCCAACACCACAGTTCAAAAGCATCAATTCTACGGTGCTCAGCTTTCTTCACAGTCCAACTCTCACATCCATATATGACCACTGGAAAAACCATAGCCTTGACGATATGGACCTTTGTTGGCAAAGTAATGTCTCTGCTTTTCAATATGCTATCTAGGTTAATCATAACATTTCTTCCAAGGAGTAAGCGTCTTTTAATTTCATGGCTGCACTCACCATCTGCAGTGATTTTGGGGCCCAAAAATATAAAGTCTGACACTGTTTCCACTGTTTCCCCATCTACTTGCCATGAAGTGATGGGACTGGATGCCATGATCTTCATTTTCTGAATGTTAAGCTTTAAGCCAACTTTTTCACTCTCCACATTCACTTTCATCAAGAGGCTTTTGAGTTCCTCTTCACTTTCTGCCATAAGGGTTGTGGCATCTGCATATCTGAGGTTATTGATATTTCCCCAGAAATCTTGATTCCAGCTTGTGCTTCTTCCAGTCCAGCCTTTCTCATGATGTACTCTGCATATAAGTTAAATAAGCAGGGTGACAATATACAGCCTTGACGTACTCCTTTTCCTATTTGGAACCAGTCTGTTGTTCCATGTCCAGTTCTAACTGTTGCTTCCTGACCTGCATATAGGTTTCTCAAGAGTCAGGTCAAGTGTTCTGGTATTCCCATCTCTTTCAGAATTTTCCACAGTTTATTGTGATCCACACAGTCAAAGGCTTTGGCAGAGTCAATAAACCAGACATAAATGTTTTTCTGGAACTCTCTTGCTTTTTCGATGATCCAGTGGATGTTGGCAATTTGATCTCTGATTCCTCTGCCTTTTCTAAAACCAGCTTGAACGTCTGGAAGTTCACGGTTCACGTATTGCTGAAGCCTGTCTTGGAGAATTTTGAGCATTACTTTACTAGCATGTGAGATGAGTGCAATTGTGCGGTAGTTTGAGCATTCTTTGGCATTCCCTTTCTTTGGTATTGGAATGAAAACTGACCTTTTCCAGGCCTGTGGCCATGCTGAGTTTTCCAAATTTGCTGGCATATTGAGTACAGCACTTTCACAGCATCATCTTTCAGGATTTGAAATAGCTCAACTGTAAGTCCATCACTTCCACTAGCTTTGTTCGTAGTGATGCTTCCTAAGGCCCACTTGACTTCACATTCCAGGATGTCTGGCTCTAGGTGAGTGATTAGACCATCGTGATTATCTTGGTTATGAAGATATTTTTTGTACAGTTTTTCTGTGTATTCCTGCCACTTCTTCTTAATATATCCTGCTTCTGTTAGGTCTATAGCATTTCTGTCCTTTATCGAGCCCATCTTTGAATGAAATGTTCCCTTGGTATCTCTAATTTTTTGAAGAGATCTCTAGTGTTTTCCATTCTGTTATTTTCCTCTATGTCTTTGCATCGATCACTGAGGAAGGCTTTCTTATCTCTTCTTGCTATTCTTTGGAACTCTGCATTCAGATGCTTATACCTTTCCTTTTCTCCTTCGTTATTTGCTTCTTTTCTTTTTGCAGCTATTTGTAAGGCCTCTGCAAACAGCCATTTTGCTTTTTTGCATTTCTTTTCCATGGCAATGGTCTTGACCTCTATCTCCTGTACAATGTCACAAACCTCCGTCCATAGTTAATCAGGCATTCCATCTATCAGATCTAGTCCTTTAAATCTATTTCTCACTCCCACTGTATAATCATAAGGGATTTGGTTTAGGTCATACCTGAATGGTCTAGTGGTTTTCCCTACTTTCTTCAATTTCAGTCTGAATTTGGCAATAAGGATTTCATGGTCTGAGCTACAGTCAGCTCCTGGTCTTGTTTTTGTTGACTGTATAGAGCTTCTCCACCTTTGGCTGCAAATAATACAATCAATCCAATTTCAGTGTTGACCGTCTTGTGATGTCCAGGTGTAGAGTCTTCTCTTGTGTTGTTGGAAGAGGGTGTTTGCTATGAACAGTGCATTTTCTTGGCAGAACTCTATTAGTCTTTGCCCTGCCTCATTCCGCATTCCAAGGCCAAATTTGCCTGTTAATCCAGGTGTTTCTTGACTTCCTACTTTTGCATTCCAGTCCCCTATAAAAAGGACATCTTTTTGGGGTGTTAGTTCTAAAAGGTCTTGTAGGTCTTCATAGAATCGCTCAACTTCAGCTTCTTCAGCGTTACTCATTGGGGCATAGACTTGGGTTACTGTGATATTGAATGGTTTGCCTTGGAAACGAACAGAGATCATTCTGTCATTTTTGAGATTGCATTCAAGTACTGCATTTGGACTCTTTTGTTGACCATGATGGCTACTCCATTTCTTCTAAGGGATTCCTGCCCACAGTAGTAGATAATGGTCATCTGATTTAAATTCACCCATTCCAGTCCACTTTAGTTCGCTGATTCCTAGAATGTTGATGTTCACTCTTGCTATCTCCTGTTTAACCACTTCGAATTTGCCTTGATTCATGGACCTGACATTCCAGGTTCCTATGCAATATTGCTCTTTATAGCATCAGACCTTGCTTCTATCATCAGTCACATCCACAACTGGGTATTATTTTTGCTTTAGCTCCATCCCTTCGTTCTTTCTGGAGTTCTTTCTCCACTGATCTCCGGAAGTATATTGGGCACCTACTGACCTGGGGAGTTCCTCTTTCAATATCCTATCATTTTGCCTTTTCATACTGTTCATGGGGTTCTCAAGGCAAGAATACTGAAGAGGTGCCATTCCCTTCTCCAGTGGACCACATTGTGTCAGACCTCTCCACCATGCCCACCCATCTTGGGCCACCCCACAGGGCATGGGTTAGTTTCATTGAGTTAGACAAGGCTGCGGTCCTAGTGTGATTAGATTGACTAGTTTTCTGTGATAATTATTTCAGTGTGTCTGCCCTCTGATGCCCTCTTGCAACACCTACTGTCTTACTTGGGTTTCTCTTACTTTGGACATGGGGTATCTCTTTACAGCTGCTCCAGCAAAGTGCAGCCGCTGTTCCTCACCTGGAAGAGGGGTATCTCCTCACCACCTCCCCTCCTGACCTTGAACGTGGAGTAGCTCCTCTAGGCCCTCCGGTTGATGTGGGGTTGCTCCTCCCGGCCGCTACGCCTGGCCTTGGGCGTGGGGCAGCTCCTCCCTGTTGCCACCCCTGGCCTCGGGCGGGGGTAGCTCCTCTGAGCTGCTCCTGCGCTGTTGCAGCCTGACACTCTCAGCCGCTGTCCCTGACCTCGGACGTGGGTCACTCTTCTTGGTTGCCACACCTGTCCTTGGACGTGGGGTAGCTCCTCTCGGCCACGCTCTGTGCGCCGTTGCAGCCACCTTCGCTCTGCGTGCCATGGGTTAGATCTCTCTATCTCTGTTCCCTCTCTCTAGCAGATAATTTTAGTGATATGCTCAAATTCCTTTCAATCCATTGTAACTTAAAGAGGATCTTCAGAGTGCAAGATTGTTGCTGAACTGTGAAAGACACCGGGATTCTTGGCCTCTAGAGGAGATGAATTCAATCCAGGCCCAGTGATGAGGCTTGATCTCTCAGAGCTTTTGTCCAGTAATTTTTTTTAAAGTATAAATTAGATAGAGAAACTTTCTGACATAGACATCAGAAGGGGGCAGAAAGAGTGCCCACCTGCTAGTTTTTAGCTGTAAGTTATATACCTATTAGCAGGTTACTAATTAGAGAAAGGAGTTGTCTTAAAACTCAGAGAGTGGTGCCAGGCCCCTCACCCACAACATGCATTTTGAGATAACATTGGCACAAGGTGCATCACCCCGGGCCATGAAATGATTGACATGAATCTTGAAGAAAAGCAAGTTTCCAGGCAAATATATAGTCTCATTAACGTAGCTTAAGAGAACATTTGCATGAGTAAAACATACTGGTTTGTTGAGTAAAACATCCTGGTTTGTCAAATTGTTTCTGAGTCTTAGGCAAACAGACTTGAAGAAAGACAGTCTAAGATAAATACATAGTTTATTAACATAGCTTGAGAAAAACATTTCCATATGAAAAATGTAGAGGTTAGCTCAAGATTTGAGAAAAGTTTAATTCAGATGGAACCAGGTGTTGTCATGGCAACTCAGAATTTTAAAGGAAACCTCCTTTTAATTTTGTATAGAGAAGGAGGAAAAAAAATCTGACACTTGCATTTTGTTTCCTCTGCATCTTAGGAGTGATAAAAAATGTCTGACACTTGCAGCCTATTTCCTCCATTTGGGGACCCCTGCCCTTCCTGTCTGTAACCCTCTCAAGAGGATAAGTTTTGAACTTCCAAATCCAATATATTGAATCTGCTCACAGAACTAGAAGTTCCTAGACATTATCTCCCTAACTTTCCCCCACAAGCCCCTAGCTAATTACAGATAGGCACAGGATTTTGAAAATCCAGTGTCCTTTCCTCAGGTCAAAATAAATTATTTATTATAATATTATTTTATGATAATGATAATTAATCTCAATATTCTGATAATATTAATCATAGAAATGTTGTATATTATATAAACATACAAATAATAATGTCCAGTAATGTCAGGCAAGTGTATGCTCCTCGATTCTGTCTCTTTACAACAAAGATTTGGAGTGACGGACATTAGGACATTAAAGCCCTCAGTGTGTCACAGCTCTCGGGTCTTGGACAGACCGTGTTATAGCTCTCAGGTCTCAAACAGACCGTGTTATAGGTCTTAGACAAGTCAGTGTTACAGCTCTGTGTTACAGGTCTATTTTATTTAAATAATAGCAGGAACATCCATCCTCGAGGTGTGAGGGCATGACGATCCAAAGATATGAAGAAAAAAGCATGCAGAAGAGAGTCAGAGAGAGACAGAGAGAGAGGGACCCCAAGCGCTTTGGCTCCTCGTTTTATATGTTTTTTCTCCCCCTGGGCCTGCCCTATGTAAATTGGGCTAGCCAGGAGGGCTGTTTGTTCTACCTGAGGTCCTCACTCCAGTCCTCGGACCTTCCTTTGTTCTATTTTCACGGGCTTTTCTCTTCCTTGTCTTTTAGCCACCGCCATTCTGGACTCCTGTTTCCTATTCTAACTACCTAACAGTAACTAAATAATAATATTAGAATTTTTCTGAGATCAGGTTGAAGTTACCTTAACAGGACTTTGTCTCAGATTTTACCTTTGCTTGGCTTCCTTCTCTTTCTTCTTTTATTTTCTCCAAACTTTACTGGCTCCTTCTAACAGTACTTCCTCAATTTCCTGCACAAGAATCCTTATTTGGGGGTCAGCTTCTAACAAACTTACTGATTTGGCAGGACCTAAAGACTTGTGTCTTATTCTTTTAAGGTGGAATAATACCCCAAATTCTGACTTCTAAATACTGATTTAGATCCTAGGGAAATATGGGTTTGCAACCTCTTATGCAGTTATTTGTATTATCTCAGACCCTTTACTATTCTTAGCTCCTGGGAATTTCCTGTACTGTCTTGTACATTCAGAAATGTATTTAAAAAAAAATTATTATCAATTATCTAGAATTTGTGCATTTTAAGGCAACTGAGCTATTTAGCTGGGCTGCCATAGTGCTGGAAGTATGTGATTTTGTGGTGTTTATTTCTAGATTTTATGTTGGATGTTTAGCTCATGTTTTTGGTCTTTTTTTTCTTATCTATGGATTAAAAAAAATATAAGTCTCACACATTATGCATTGTTTCATTGTCACTGAGCTCTAAGTATTTTGTCATACAGAGGAGTTTTCTATCTTCAAGTGCTTTATTGGTTTAAAGGCATAAATGCTTTAACATTGTATTCTTTTGGACATACATTTATCATTTTATGTGTTTTATGTATGTATAAGATAAATGTACAGTACAATTTTTATTCTTTAGAATTGTTTAAAGATACATTTGAAGTCTAGTGATAGATTTTTGTGACTGTTTTAAATGTAACAGAAAATTCTCTATGTATCTCTGGATTGTCCTCATTCATAAACTCAGAAAAAAAAAAAAAAAAAAAAAAAAAAAAAAGCCTTTCATTCTGAAGGCAAGCAAGATTAATGGGTCTGGATGTGGCAGTATGGTCAGTAAGTGAAATAGACAATATGAAATATCAAAAATCTACCTTCCAACTATGCTAAAATGTTAGCTGAAATGGTGTCCTCATAATTTAATGAAGGAATAAGGTAAGATGCTCAAAAGAATTCAAAACCTTAGATATATATTTAATTTTCAGAGATTAGGAATCCATAACAGATTTTTTTTCCCCCTCATTTTTAATGGTCTTTGATGGTTGGACATTTTTAGAATGAAAAGAGTAGGCAAATAGCAGTAAAATATGTTTTCCATTTTTATGGTTGCAGTGAGTTGTACTGGAGGTTTATACAGCTTGTTAAATATCTCTGCACTTTCCTGCCAATTTTCATCTGGAATACAATGCAATTCTTATATTTGAGCTATATATCTTTTGAAATTAGCATGGTACAAGGCAGCCTTGGTATTTGGACTATCGTGTCATAAATTCTGCAGAGACTATTGTCGAAGAAAATTTAGGATTGGACAGGAGGAATTTAATGAAACTTTTTATGAAACATAATTCTTTTTTATTAAGTTAATACAGAGAGACTCAGACTTGGCATTATAACAGTATAATGTGTAATTTTTTTTCTAGATTTATTTAAGAACTATAAGACAATTCTGTTTTAACAATAAAGAAATAACAAATGTTAATTTATAAATTAAATAGCACCATATTTTATAGATTTGTGGGTCACTAAAATTTTTGAAGTATGTTTTGACCATTCATACAGACTTTTAAAAACATGAAAAATTTTTGAAACAAATATTTTAAGAGAAAAATACTTCCATACATTTCTAAAGAGTCATCCATGTATTCTGATGGAAGATGTTTCAGGATACAACATCTGGGAACTCTCTATAAGAAAACAATGTCAAAAGTGATGTAGCAAAGGAAAAAACTTTCTCCTACCTCCCAAGTTCTGTAACTGAACTAACGTGTTAAATGAACTACCTGTTACAATATGATAATAAATATGAGAAAAGCACATCCATTTTATTTAATAAATCCTTCATACACATAAGAGTCATCACAGGAAAATGAAGGAGGCAAGTGCCCCAAATGCCAGGTTAAACAAAGTGGCAACTGTGGAAAAGTGACTGAAAGGTGCAGGGCAATCTCAGGAAGGTGGGATCCGCTTGTAAAAGTCTGTTTGTACAGAGTTCTCATTCTCTGCACCCTTTTCTCTGGTGATAAAGAATATTCCTTTCCTCCTGGCATAGAGAAGGCATCGCATCCTTCACATGAGAGTTTCATTTCCTACCTTCATGAAGAAAAGAGGAGATCACTGATCCCCTTATTACACTTGTTGTTTTTCAAATATGTTTAGCTCAAAATAATCAATATGCCAAAGGGGCATATTTGGGGTTGCCAGTCCTTAATTGAGAGTTGGTAATGGACAGGAAAGCCTGGCGTTCTGCAGTCCATGGGGTGGCAAAGATTCGGACAGGACTGAGTGACTGAGCTAACTGATTGAGTCCTTAACTCCTTTGCTAAGCATAAACTGAACCCAGAGGTAAGATTTCTTTACAAAGAAATTCTTGCATTGAAAATTATCCATTGAAGACTGCCCACCTTAAAATAAACTAAAAGTAGAGTTTTAAAATTATTTCCACATTTGAGAAGAAATAATCTTTTGAACTGAAAAAAATCATCCTCACAAGATGTTGCATATTTTCAGGATATCATTTCTTTGCTTGCATTGACTAAAACTCCTAAATTGTTGTGTAAAAATCTAATCTATGTGAAGCTGTTTATTTGTTCTGTTTCTTCTTTCTCAAGTTTTTATTTATTATTATTATTTTTAATGTAAGTACAACTCATAATCAGGTTTAGGCAGACCTTTAAGGAAGGCATTTCCCTAGAAAAGTTACTCCTGAACTTTTGTTCATTTGTGGCATTACTTTTGGTGTATATAGAGATTCATATATTTGAAACTTTCATTAACCCAGTATAAAATTTCTCTGATCTAAAGTGGACTGTTGACTAAAGAAAATAATTGTATCTAACCTATGAGAAGCTATAGGAAAATTTTTAAAGTTACTTTCTTTTTTAAGTTGTCATATTTCAAATTGCTTCACTCACATGGATTCTTTTGTGCATTTAATAAGGGAAATGATTGGAACTACAGATCTACTACTAAAAAAAGCAAAGCAAACCAACAACCAAACAAAACTCTCAAACTCAAAACTGAAAATGACAAGGACAGAGAGAGGAAAACCATACTGTTGTTTTCGAAAGTTACATTTTCACCAAAGATAAAAATTTCAGATTAAGATTTAATGATTTGTAAACAAGGGATCCTCATTCTCAGAAGATAAAATAAACCCAGCATTGAGGATCTAAGCAAAAGTCAGAGAACTTTTCTCTGAAAGAAAAGACAGTAAATAGTCTAGACTATGTGGACCCTACTTTCTCATTTTCCTTTCTCAAACTCTGCTGTTGTGTCACGGAAGACCTTACAGATAGACATGAACAACTACCACCTGAAGGTCATAGCTTGACAGTTCCCAATCCAGAAAAACAGACCGGAACTCAGACTACATATAGGGCATGATTTACCCTTTGTCAGAGAGATCTGTGGACAAGGTAGTTGTAAGGCCTGAGCAGAAGATCTTGTTTCAAAGTAGAGAGCCTTAAACCATGCCAGCAAGAATATATTAGGGGGCCCTTGAGGGGATCTTCTGAATGGACAAGTCTACTATACCCCCAAAATCACAGGAGTTTCCTTGGTGGCTCAGATGGTAAAGAATCCCCTTGCAATAGAAGAAACCTAGGTTTGATCTCTGGGTCAGAGATCTCCTGAAAAAGGGAATGGCAGATCATCAAAAAAGCAAGACAGTTCCAGAAAAACATCTATTTCTGCTTTATTGACTATGCCAAACTACCGGGAGCCAGCGTGAGGAGCTCCACCAGTGGCAAAGGTCATGAGGAAGGAGGCTCAGCATACACAAAGGCGGGATCGAGCCTCAGGAGTCCCCCTGGAAATTCTCAAGCATCTACCCCCAAAACCAGAGCCTGCCTACTTTACTACTTTGTGATCTCACCTACACCTCTGACTTTATGGGGGGCTGTCCCCCACCATCTCTTTCGGAGAAGGAGTTAACTTAGATCTCCAGTTAATAATAATTCCTGGGTGTGATAGGAGTGTTTCAACCTACAAACTCCTCTGAAGGTTCTCTAGCCTGCCTGACAGGCTTGTCCGGCCACATGTGATTGCTCACAGCCTCCCAACCATGAGAGGCATGAGATGCTTTAAACCTTCTAAAAATAGGTTCTTTAGAGAGGTTAGAAAACTATTAGTATAGTATAGTGGGCTGATTAGAAATTGTATTGGTGAAGGGTTTTTCATTTGTTGAGCCAATGTTTACTGCTAGGTCTCCACATCCCCTGCCCTTATACACATTAATGAATATATAGAAGAAATAAGTATTAACCTTTGATATTAATCATGTTAGGCCTTAGGCTAAGCAAATTCTTTCTTTAATTAAAACCCACTGCACCCTCACCCTATAGGAATGTACCTTTATCTGGTACCTTTGGTAGGTGGCATCTATTTTAAGAATAATCACCCCTGGAGAAATAAGGGTTCTGGTTGACTGACCACTGTCACAAGGAGAGGGTCATAACTTTTCAGCAGGCCCCTGGCCAGAAGATGATGTAACACCCCTAAGACCTCTGTATACATTTGTATGAAGCACCTGACTTTAATAAAAGTCAGGACTGCTGACCCTGTGTGAATTTTGTATAACATCTCAGTGTATAAAAACAGACCCTGGAAATATAAAAAATGGGATCAGTTCCTCGAAAGACTGGTCTCCCCATGTCGTTCTTTCTCTCACCTTCTGGCTGAATCCCCATCTGGAACGTGGAGGCTTGTCAAGCCTACTATTTATGCCTGGGCTTCTAAGATCTGACCTGGGAGGCCTTAGTGTCTCCTCTCCTTCGGGAGAACAGGAGGACGCCTGTGGCCTACGTAGGTGATGTAAATTGCTTATTTTGGAATTGTATTAGCTTTCCACGTAAACCAAGTTATTCAGCCTCTTTTCTCCACTGAATTTTCCTGCTGAGCTATCCTCATTCTATGACTCTTTATATCTCTAATTAATATTTAATTAAAGCCAGTGTATTCGCTGATGCTGTCTCTCCCTCCAATTTCCCTGGATCGACCAGGGCTGGACCCCGGCACCAAACCCTTTGATAGTGTGGATCTCAATAAACTATGGAAAATTCTGAAGGAGAATAGAATACCATGCAACCTGACCTGCCTCTTGAGAACCCTATATGCAGGTCAGGAAGCAAGAGTTAGAACTGGACATGGAACAACAGACTGGTTCCAAATAGGAAAAGGAGTATGTCAAGGCTTATTTAACTTATATGCAGAGTACATCATGAGAAAGGCTGGGATGGAAGAAGCACAAGCTGGAATCAAGATTTCTGGGGAAATATCAATAACCTCAGATATGCAGATGCCACCACCCTTACGGCAGAAAGTGAAGATGAACTAAAAAGCCTCTTGATGAAAGTGAATGTGGAGAGTGAAAAAGTTGCCTTAAAGCTCAACATTCAGAAAATGAAGATTATGGCATCCGGTCCCATCACTTCATGGCAAATAGATGGGGAAACAGTGTCAGACTTAATATTTTTGGGCCCCAAAATCACTGCAGATGGTGAGTGCAGCCATGAAATTAAAAGACGCTTACTCCTTGGAAGAAATGTTATGATCAACCTAGACAGCATATTGAAAAGTAGAGAGATTACTTTGCCAACAAAGGTCCATATCGTCAAGGCTATGGTTTTTCCAGTGGTCATATATGGATGTGAGAGTTGGACTGTGAAGCAAGCTGAGCACGGAAGAATTGATGCTTTTGAACTGTGGTGTTGGAGAAGACTCTTGAGAGTCCCTTGGACTGCAAGGAGATCCAACCAGTCCATTCTAAAGGAGATCAGTCCTGGGTGTTCTTTGGAAGGACTGAGGCTAAAGCTGAAACTCCAGTACTTTGGCCACCTCATGTGAAGAGCTGACTCATTGGAAAAGACTCTGTTGCTCGGAAGGATTGGGGGCAGGAGGAGAAGGGGACGACAGAGGATGAGATGGCTGGATGGCATCACTGCCTCGATGGACGTAAGTTTGAGTGAACTTCAGGAGTTGGTGATGGACAGGGAGGCCTGGAGCACTGCAATTCATGGTGTCGCAAAGAGTAGGACATGACTGAGCAACTGAACTGAAACGGAACCCACTCCAGTATTCTTGCCTGGAGAATCCCATGAACAGTGGAGCCTGTCAGGCTACAGTCCATGGGGTCGCAAAAAGTCAGACACAACTGAGTGACTAAGCATATACACCAAAAACCCCAGGAAAAGGTTATTGACTAAGTCAACCTAATGTATTGTTCTTTTGTTGCAAGAACAGATAATGCTGCCTTGACCCATTGGTAGTAGTATCACAAAAAGACCAAGTCAGGGAAGATTACTTATTGGATTAAAAGACTGGGGAACTTTTTAAAACTGAGTATGTATGTGTGTATATATATATATATATATATATATATATATATATATATATACACACACACACACACATACATACACATAATATAGGATCAGTAGACACTTGTGGTGAAAATTTTGAGGTAAATTTTGATACAACTGCTGTCATGATAAATGAGCTATTTCTCCAGGTGTGAAATATTTGTGACAGCTGTTTACTCAGATGAGAGAACTGTTTACTCAAACACTTTTGTTGCAGCAATTTCCTGAAACAAACAATGAAGTTATTTATCGGTTTTCAGTCTCAACTTCCTGGGTGAGGATTTCTTGGAGCAAATATTCAAGTTACACCAACATAAGTCTCCTATTTCTGAAGTGGGAGGAGGTAAGTGAATATTTCAGAAAAAAAAAAAAAAAAAAAGGTGCTAACTAAGGACACAGATCTTCACCTTCTCAACTAGTCAGTGGACTATGTGGAAACAAAAATGTAAATATTTTCAGATCCCAGATAATTATGGTTGTTTAAGATATTGGATTGGCTAAAAAATTCCTTCAGGTTTTTCCATAGGATGTTACAGAAAAGCCCACATGAACTTTTTGACCAACCCACAGGTTTATTTGCCAGAAAAAAAAGTATAAGTAAGTGGTAAATGTAATGGGTTGTGTGATGTGCAACACACATCTCTGTTCCGGAATGAAGATACTATTCCCCCACCTACTGAGTGCTAACAACTGGCAACTCCTGTCTATGAGTCTATACTAAAGGAAATTACTTTTCTCAATATCATCTTTTTTCTATGGGAAGCCCCCTCCAATGACATATCATAAAGAAATATAAGGTCTCTCCTCTCAACTCGGGACAACTCTCATGTGCCATTTTTATTCCAGAAATATCTATGATGTCAGATGAAATCTTTATTCGGCATGCATTGGCTCAACTTTTCCATACATCCAAACTCCCTTCCTTTTCTTCCCTTCTAAGGATGTTGATTCCAAGAGCATCAGCCTGTAAGTTCAGTTGTGTCTAACTCTTTGTGACTCTATGGACTGTAGCCCACCAGGCTCCCCTGTCCATGGAATTTTCCAGGCAAGAATCCTGAAGTGGGTTGTCATTTCCTCCTCCAGGGGATACGCCAAGCTCAGGGGTCTACTTCATGCATTCTGCAACTCCTGCATTAGCAGGAAGATAATAACAATAATAATAATTATTAACCTCTGTGCCACTTGGGAAGCCTGATTCCAAGAGCACTACCCCATAAGTGTCTTTCACAGGTGGTAGCTTGGATTCCTCCTCCTGTGGAATCCTACTTGAATGTGTGTAGGAAGAGATGGCCCAAAATTAATTTTAAGAGGTAATTTTGCAGCCAAAACACTTAGTATAGTGACAACAATGAGACGTCTGTCATTGGAGATAGTTGAAACATAAATAGTACCTGACAAAAAGTAGCTATGTGATTTATAAAACTTTCAGTGGTGGTAAATAAATGCAGCATATTGTAGAGGGAACATATTCATTGACACAAAACGTGAAATGTTTAAATGAGAAGTGTAATTAAAGAGAAACGGTGGCAGCAAAGACGGTGGCCATAACTGTATGTATTGTTAGTATAATCTGGAAAAAGAATAAAAAGCTGAAGACAATTACTTACTGATGAATAAAGAGTCCAAATAATTTCAAATTCAGGACTTTTTCTTTTCAAAATCATTTCATAGTTGAAGTTGAAGGACAATAAACAAAAAAGTAACCAAAATCTAAGGATAGATGATTTCTTTTAGGAAAGAAAAGATGTGAGTACTTGCTCAATGGGGGTGGAAGCAAGTGGATATCAGTAAGAAGAGCTTCAATAGAGTGGTTGAAAATAGATAAAGGCTGAATGTGACTTTTAAATATTTATATATAGAAAGAATAATTCTGTGGCCCGAGGCTACAGAAACTAAGAAGTCTATTATTTTGAAGGCTATTTCTCTGTAAACTCTACCACGCACTGTCAGAAAAGATCAGAAAGAGACCTAAGAAGGGTTCACTAAGGTGTAAACCTAAGATGTGGGAATAGTAGCTGTTCAGAAAGTGCAAGGAATTTCACCTAGATCTTTCTCCTCAACCTTTGCCATGAAACAAAGCTTTACTTTGGTTTTAGGAACACAAGACTTTGCTGCTCTTGAAAAATCACTGCACCTGATGGAATGAGAAAAGATTTCTCCTAAGGGAAGGGCAAGAATACAAATCAGCCCACAAATACAGTCCCTGGAGAGTGAGGAGAGATAAGGATGCATTCTTGAGACCTAGAAATGCAGTGGATACTTAAGGGTGAGATCTAGTTAGAAAACCAGAGAATTAAGTCCTTCAACTGCCCTTCTCACTGCCCAACTATCAAAATTGGACTGATAAGCAATACCAGAGGAATCCTGGAAGGACAGAAAAGGAAGGAGCGAATACGAGAAAACTTCTATGAGGCATAGCACAAAGGGAAGCCTACATTTCACATTGCGACCCAATGGCTACGAAGAATACAATTTACACCTTAAAAACTAGATATATCTATAGAAATCTGAAGCCAGTTGCTCATGGAGGGTAGTTATAGCAGCCAAAAAGTAAAAAAGAGAGGAGAGAGGGCAAAAAAAATTCAACCATACTCTGATTATATTAATTTAATATCTTGCATTAAAGTCTCAGTAGAAGAAAAGCAGTGTCTGTTTCCAGGCAGAAACCTCTTAACCTCTGCCTCTAACAACTTGTACAAGATGCTTGTGCACAAGATGCCTAGCAACAACGAAGAGACACAATGAATGACAAGAAAAAGGTCACTCAAAGATAAAAGAATCACACACAGGCATGACACTGATGCTTAATTATCTAACAGAATGTACAATAACTGTAATTAATATTTTAACAGTACTAATGAAAATGGTATCAGGTCAGTATGATTTTTCTTTCTTTCTTTCTTTTTTTAAGATGGCAATCAAAAGAAAGATCAAATGAAAGTGGCATATGCTTTTTAAACCACAATACAAATAGTTTTGGTAGGCACTTTATTAGGCTGATTATATCCAAGGAAAGAATCAACAAACCTGATGATAAGTCATTAAAAATTATCCTAAAACATTACTGTGAGATGCAGTGGAGATAAAAGGAGGAAGAGGAAAGACTACAAAAAAATTAAAGAATAGCTATAACTCAATGTCACATATTGTAATATATGTGTTTGAATATCAGAAGGAAAATAAAATGTATTTCAAAACATAATATTAGAAGATTTTCCAAAATTAATGACAAAGAGTAAGCCATAAATTAAAAAAAAAAAAATCAGAATAAACTAACACAGGCAAAATATATCCCAGAGGGGGAAATATCATCTAGATATATCATACTCAAAGATAAAGAAATCTTTATAAAAGATGAAGAAAATTCTTGAAGGAAACCAATGAAAAGAAACAACGTACATGGGCAGGGGGCAGAAATTAAAAGACATTTAGAGTGAAACTACTCAAATTAGAGGACAATGATATCAATCAATTAATTAAAGGGGAATAAAACTTTCAAGCTATAGCCCCAAATTCTATCACCATCTAGATAGAAATGTGCTGAAAATAAAGGATCAGTTCAGTTCAGTCACTTAGTCGTGACCGACTCTCTTTGACCCCATGAACCTCAGCACATCAGGCCTCCCGGTCCATCACCAACTCCGAGAGTTTACCCAAACTCATTTCCATCTTGTCAGTAATGCCATCCAACCATCTCTCAATCTGTCATCCCTTTCCCCTCCTGCCCTCAAATTTTCCCAGCATCAGGGTCTTTTCAAATGAGCCAGCTCTTCGCATCATGTGACCAAATATTGAAGTTTCAGCTCCAATATCAGTCCTTCCAATGAACACCCAGGACTGATATCCTTTAGGATGGACTGGTTGGATCTCCTTGCAGTCCAAGGCTCTCAAGAGTCTTCTCCAACACCACAGTTCAAAAGCATCAATTCTTTGGCCCTCAATTTTCTTTATAGTCCAACTCTCACATCCATACATGACTACTGGAAAAACCATAGCCTTGACTAGATGGATCTTTGTTGGCAAAGTAATGTCTCTGCTTTTTAGTATGCTATCTAGGTTGGTCATAACTTTCCTTCCAAGGAGTAAGCGTCTTTTAATTTCATGGCTGCAATCACCATCTGCAGTAATTTTGGAGCCCCAAAAAATAAAGTCAGCTACTGTTGCCATTGTTTGCCCATCTATTTGCCATGAAGTAATGGGATGAGATGCGATTATCTTAGTTTTCTGAATGCTGAGTTTAAAGCCAACTTTTTCACTTTCCTCTTTCACTTTCATCAAGAGGCTTTTTAGTTCTTCTTCACTTTCTGCAATATGGGTGTTCTCATCTGCATATCTGAGGTTATTGATATTTCTCCAGACAATCTTGATTCCAGCTTCTGAGCCATCCACCCCAGGGTTTCTCATGATTTACTCTGCATATAAGTTAAATAAGCAGGGTGACAATACACAACCTTGATGTACTCCTTTTTCCATTTGGAACCAGTTGGTTGTTCTATGTCCAGTTCTAACTGTTGCTTCCTGACCTGCATACAGGTTTCTCAAGAAGCAGGTCAGGTGGTCTGGTATTCCCATCTCTTTCAGAATTTTCCACAATTTATTGTGATCCACAGTGGCAAAGGCTTTGGCATAGTCAATAAAGCAGAAATAGATGGTCTTCTGAAACTCTCTAGGTTTTTTGATGATCCAGCGGATGTTGGCAATTTGATCTCTGGTTCCTCTGCCTTTTCTAATACCAGCTTGAAGATCCTGCACTTCATGGTTCACGTACTGTTGAAGTCTGGATTGGATAATTTTGAGCATTACTTTACTAGCATGTGAGATGAGTGCAATTGTGTGGTAGTTTGAACATTCCTTGGCATTCCCTCTCTTTGGGATTGGAATGAAAACTGACATTTTCCAGTCCTGTGGCCACTGCTGAGCTTCCCAAATTTGCTGACATATTGAGTGCAGAACTTTCACAGCATCATCCTTCAGAATTTAAAATAGCTCAACTGGAATTCCATCACCTCCACTAGCTTTGTTCATAGTGATGCCTCATAAGGCCCACATGACTTCATATTTCAGGATGTCTGGCTCTAGGTGAGTGATCACACCATTGTGATTATCTGGGTTGTGAAGATCTTTTATGTATAGTCTTTTGTGTCTTCTTGCCACTTCTTAATACCTTCTGCTTCGGCTAGGTCCCTACCATTTCTGTCCTTTATTGAGCCCATTTTTGCATGAAATGTTCCCTTGGTATCTCTAATTTTCTTGAAGAAACCTCTAGTCTTTCCCATTCTCTTGTTTTCCTCTATTTCTTTGTATTGATTGCTGAGGAAAGCTTTCTTATCTCTCTTTGCTATTCTTTGAAACTGCATTCAAATGGGTATATCTTTCCTTTTCTCCTTTGCTTTTGGTTTCTCCTCTTTTCACACCTATTTGTAAGACCTCCTCAGACAGCCATTTTGTTTTTTTGCACTTATTTTTCTTGGGGATGGTCTTGACTCCAGTCTTTTGTATAATGTCACAAACCTCTGTCCATAGTTCATCAGGCACTCTGTCTATCAGATCTATTCCCATAAATCTATTTCTCATTTCCACTGTATAATCATAAGGGATTTGGTTTATGTCATACCTTAATGGTTTAGTAGTTTTCCCCACTTTCTTCAATTAAGTCTGAATTTGGCAATATGGAATTCATGATCTGAGCCACAGTCAGCTCCCAGTCTTGTTTTTGCTGACTGTATAGATTTTCTCCATCTTTGACTGCAAAGAACAGTACGAAAAGGCAAAAAGATAGGATACTGAATGATAAACTCCCCAGGTTGGTAGGTGCCCGATATCCTACTGGAGATCAGTGGAGAAAGATCTCCAGAAAGAATGAAGAGATGGAGCCAAAGCAAAACAAACACTCAGTTGTGGATGGGACTGGTGGTAGAAGCAAGGTTTGATGCTGTAAAGAGGAATATTGCATAGGAACCTGGAATGTTAGGTCCATGAATCAAGGCAAATTGGAAGTGGTCAAACAGGAGATGGCAAGAGTGAACACGGACATTATAGGAATCAATGAACTAAGATGGACTGGAATGGGTGAATTTAACTCAGATGACCATTACATCTACTACTGTGGGCAGGAATCCCTTAGAAGAAATGGAGTAGCCATCATAATCAACAAAGAGTCTGAAATGCAGTGCTTGGATGCAATCTCAAAAATGACAGAATGATCTCTGTTCATTTCCAAGGCAAACCATTCAATATCATGGTAATCTAAGTCTATGCCCCAACCAGTAATGCTGAAGAAGCTGAAGTTGAGCGATTCTATGAAGACCTACAAGATCTTCTAGAACTAATACCCCCAAAAGATGTCCTTTTCATTATAGGGGACTGGAATGCAAATAAAGGATAAAAGAAAAAAAATATGTATTATGTAAGAAGAAAGCATAAAAGAGTTGAAATGGTTAAATTAATCCTATTAAAGTGGGTCTTTAAGCAAAACATGTTGCTAGATACAAAGAGACATATTTCAGAATAACAAAAGTATTCATTATTATGAAGATACAAAAACTGCAATTATACATAAAAATAAATGCAAAGCTCAAAAGTATAGAAAGCAGATATTAAGGGAGCTGAAGGGAAAAATAAGCAAAGTAATAGTAATGATTAGAGATATCAAGGATGGATAAATTTACTAGACTGAAAGTCAGCAAAGATGTACAAGACATGAACAGTAAGTGAAAGAATGAAGCAACCCCAGCCTGAGAAGGACATGGCAACTGATGCCTTAAAACCCTCAGGCATAAAATTTGGTTTATAAGATGAAATAAATCCCAAGAAGGCAAGGGGGACTGAGAATGGGTAGCAGAGGATGAAGATGATGACTGTCTTGCTGTGGTCCTGATATTAGCTTCAGAAGCAAAGGCTTACAGTTATTCCGTTAACCTTCATTTTCTAAGTATCTCAGCAAGAAAGGTCCATTGGAAGACATTTAAGTTCTATTTGCAAATTGCTACGCTGGAAAATTTTGCCAGACCCACATTATTAATCCTTCCAATGGCAGCCTCACATGTTGGCTGATCAACATGACCTCATTCTAGTTCTAATTTGGGGAATTCTGAGGGGACCATCATACCACATAGCACCCAAGACTCCTTTTTTGTTGTGATTGTAACTCATCTCCTCCCTCTGCCCAGTTTTTATTTCCCTCCCTTTCATGGGTGTCAGTCTCATAAGAACTCAGGAATAAATGTCCTTCAGGCTAATCTCTGTCTCAGAATCTGTTTTCTAGCACCTGGGAACCCAACCTTCCAGTCAGGTGAGGAATTATTTTTTTTCTCTCTCATTTTCTTTTTTTTTTTTTAATTTTATTTTATTTTTAAACCTGAAACACTGTATTAGTTTTGACAAACATCAAAACGAATCAGCCACAGGTATTCATGTGCTCCCCATCCTGAACCCTCCTCCCTCCTCCCTCCCCACACCATCCCTCTGGGTCGTCCCAGTGCACCAGCCCCAAGCATCCAGTATCGTGCATCAAACCTGGACTGGCAACTCGTTTCATACATGATATTACACATGTTTCAATGCTATTCTCCCAGATCTTCCCACCCTCTCCCTCTCCAACAGAGTCCATAAGACTGTTCTGTACATCAGTGTCTCTTTTGCTGTCTCATACACAGGGTTATTGTTACCATCTTTCTAAATTCCATATATATGCGTTAGTATACTGTATTGGTGTTTTTCTTTCTGGCTTACTTCACTCTGTATAATAGTACTCCATTGTGTATATGTACCACAGCTTTCTTATCCATTCATCTGCTGATGGACATCTAGGATGCTTCCATGTCCTGGCTATTATAAACAATGCTGTGATGAACATTGGGGTACACGTGTCTCTTTCCCTTCTGGTTTCCTCAGTGTGTATGCCCAGCAGTGGGATTGCTGGATCATAAGGCAGTTCTATTTTCAGTTTTTTAAGGAATCTCCATACTGTTCTCCATAGTGGCTGTACTAGTTTGCATTCCCACCAACAGTGTAAGAGGGTTCCTTTTTCTCCGCACCCTCTCCAGCATTTATTGCTTGTAGACTTTTGAATCGCAGCCATTCTGACTGGTGTGAAATGGTATCTCATAGTGGTTTTGATTTGCATTTCTCTGATAATGAGTGATGTTGAGCATCTTTTCATGT
This sequence comes from Bubalus kerabau, assembly GCF_029407905.1. NCBI lineage: Eukaryota > Metazoa > Chordata > Mammalia > Artiodactyla > Bovidae > Bubalus > Bubalus kerabau. The sequence continues at coordinate 11,364,269 of NC_073632.1, read as the reverse complement.
GTTTTTCTCATTTTCATTGGAGAGCATTAAGCTATTTTCTCCCGTCAGTGGGCACAATTCTTTCCTTTGCATAATGTGAGTCTTAAAAGTGATGCATTTTCTGTTCTTTATCATTTTGAAGTCTCAGCTCAGCTTCAATCAGGTTTAAGTAGTTTAAAATATTTGATAATTTTATGTACATAAGCTTTCAGCATAGCAATACCTTAAGTAACTACTCAGATTTCCTAAGTATTTCTTCCTTTTCTTCCTCACTGATATTGCCTCATACTGTTTTATCAGAAAATATTTTCACACATTTTACCACTAATTTTAAGCTATGGTCACAACTACAGGCTGTTGAAATTTTATATTATATTTCTCATGACCTTTTCTGTAATCTCCTTTCCTAATATATTTTGTTCAATTCTGAAGTCTTCATATTACTTTTATTGTTTATCATAAATGCTAAAATGAAGCAGTTTGTTCCTTTTATGCTTCTTTCATATCATAAGCTTGTTTTACATATTTGGCCATATTGAAACCAAAATAGTAACATTATTGTCATTTCTACTTTCAAAGAGATGACAGTACTTTTGTTTTACTCTCTGCCAATGGATTTTACCTAGTTAATATAAAAATTTAAATAGACAACTTATTTATACTATTAAAAAACCCATTAAGTAAATCATTTGATAATTTATTATTTTCACTCTTGCTATAGTCAATTTTCCAAATATGTAAAACTTGCTATAAATAATTTTATATTTGGTTTTGTTTCAATCCCTCAAGTTTATACATGACTGCTATTTTTTTTTTATGAAATGCAAAACTGTCTTAAAAAGCATTGAAGGATTAATGAAGAACAAACACATATAAATGTGTTTTATCATAATAAATATTTATATATTAATGTGTTTACATATTAATAAAATGATCAACTTTTCATTCATTTTTAAATTTATTCACTCTTTAAATATCAATAAGTTCCTTCTATGTTCTACATGCTATCAGAGGATTTGAGGTTATAAAAGTAATAAGGTGGAAAAAATAAAACTAGAGAAAAAAAAATCTGCTTCCTCTGCTTTTATAATCTACAGCAATATGTGATACACAAGAAATAAGTGAAGTGTTTAGGGCATGAGCTGGCAATCAATTTTTCTGTAAAGGGCCAAACAGTAAACACTTTGTTGGCCATATGATATGTCTTTTTATTACACAAACCTGTCACTGTAAGGGAAAAGCAACCATAAACAATACATAAATAAGTAAACACTGCTATATGCCAATAAAATCTTACTTACAAATAAGTAATAGCATTTAGAGAAAAATTAAGTAGGACAAGGGCATAAGGAAATGTGTGTGCAATTTTAAATAAAGTGGCCAAATAATGCTCACTTTGTATGTGCTATTTGAGCAGTTTAAAAAAAAAAAATGTCAGGGTGTAAATCATTTGGATATACAAAAGAGAGCATGGTCCAGACAGCAAAGGACACATGCAAAACAAAACAAAACAAAACAAAACCTGTTAATTACTAAGCAAAAGTGTTAAATCAGTGAACTAAAATGAACAAGAATCAGTGAATTTAATTCATCTGACCATTATATCTACTGCTGTGAGTAAGGATCCCATAGAAGAAATGGAATAGTTCTCATAATCAACAAATGAGTCTGAAATGCAATACTGGGATGCAACCTCAAAAATGACAGAATGATCTCAGTTTCCAAGGCAATCCATTCAACATCAGAGTAATTCAAGTCTATGTCCCAACCACCAGAGTTGAAGAAGCTGAAGCTGATCAGTTCTATGAAGACATAGAAAACCTCCTAGATCTAATACCCATAAAAGATGTTCTATTCATCCCTGAGGATTGGAATGCAAACTAGGAAGTCAAGAGATACATGGAGTAATAGGTAAGTTTGGCCTTGGAATATAAAATGAAGCAGGGCAAAGGCTAACAGAATTCTTCCAACAGAATGAACTGGTCACAGGAAATACCATTTTTCAACCACATAGCAGATGACTTTACACATGGACATTACAAAATGGTCAATACCAAAGTCAGATTAATTGCATTCTTTGTGTGAGAAGAAGGTGAAATTGTGTACAATCATCAGAAACAAGACCTGGGGCTGACAGTTTATCAGCAAAATTCAGGCTTGAACTAAATAAAGTGGGAAAATCACTACCCCAGTAAGCTATGACTTAAATCAAATCCCCTATGAATATACAGTGGAGGTGATAAATAGATTCAAGAAATTAGATCTAGTAAACTGTGCCTGTAAAACTATGGACAGAGGTCTGTGATATTGTACAGGTGGGAATGAACAAATCCATTTCAAAGCAAAAGAAAAGCAAGAAGGCAGAGTGGTTATCTGAGGAAGCTTTACAAATAGCTGAAGAAAAAGATGAAAAGCAAGGGAGAAAGGGAAAGGTAAACTTAAATAAACACTGTGTTCCAGAGAATAGCAAGTAGAGATAAGAAGGCCTTCTTCAACAAACAATGCAAATAAGTGGAGGAAAATAGCAGAAGGGGAAAGACTAAATATTTCTTCAAGAAAATTGGAAATGTCAAATGAATGTTTCTTCTAAAGATAGGCACAATAAGGACAGAAATGGTAGACCGACAGGAAGTGGAAGACATCAAGAAGAGATGGAAAGAATACACAGAAGAACTGTGTATTTTGTATAGAAAACTGTACCAAAAAGTTCTTAGTGACCTGGATAACCATGATGGTGTGGTCACTCACCCAGAGCCAGACATTCTGGGTATAAAGTCAAATGGGCCTTAGGAAGCACATATGTCAATAAAGCTAGTGGAAGCAATGAAATTGCAGTAGAGCTATTTAAAATCCTAAAATATGATGCTATAAAAGTGTTTCACTCATTATGTCAGGAAATCTGGAAAACCCAGAAATGACCACAGCACTACAAGAGGTCAATCCTCATCCCAATTTCCAAGAAGGGCAGTACTAAAGAATGTTCAAACCACCAGGCAATTGCATTCATCTCCCATGCTAGTAAAGTTATATTCAAAATCCTGCATGCTAGGCTTCAGCATTACATGAATTGAGAAATTTCAGATGTCCAAATTGGTTTTAGTAAGGCAAAGGAACCTGAGATCTAATTGCCAACATCCGCTGGATCATAGAGAAATCAAGGAAATTCTAGGGGGTGGGGGTGGGGCAAGCACTTGACTCTGTTTCATTATTTCATCCTTTGACTGTGTGGATCATAAAAAGCTGAAAAGTTATTAAAGAGATGGGAATACCAGACCGTTTTAGCTGTCTCCCTAGAAACCTGTATGTGAGTCAAGAAGCAACCTTAGACCCTTGTATGGAACAAATGACTAGTTCAGGACCGAGAAAGAAGTACAACAGGGCTGTCTGTTCTCAGTTCAGTACTGTTCAGTTGCTCAGTCATGTCCGACTCTTCTCGGCCCCATGAATTGCAGCACGCCAGGCCTCCCGGTCCATCACCAACTCCCAGGGTTCACTCAGACTCATGTACATAGAGTCAGTGATGCCATCCAGCCATCTCATCCTCTGTCGTCCCCTTCTCCTCCTGCCTCCAATCCCTTCCAGCATCAGAGCCTTTTCCAACTCTTCGCATGAGGTGGCCAAAGTACTGGAGTTTCAGCTTTAGCATCATTCCCTCCAAAGAAATCCCAGAGCTGATCTTCAGAATGGACAGAATCTCCTTCAGAAGTCTCCTTGCAGTCCAAGGGATGCTCAAGAGTCTGCTCCAACACCACAGTTCAAAAGCATCAATTCTTTGGCGCTCAGCCTTCTTCACAGTCCAACACTCACATCCATACATGACCACTGGGAAAGCCTTGACTAGACGGACCTTTGTTGGCAAAGTAATGTCTGTGCTTTTGAATATGCTATCTAGGTTGGTCATAACCTTCCTTCCAAGGAGTAAGAATCTTTTAATTTCATGGGTGCAATCATCATCTGCAGTTATTTTGGAGCCCCGCAAAAAAATAAAATCAGCCACTGTTTCCACTGTTTCCCCATCTATTTCCGATGAAGTGATGGGACCAGATGCCATGATCTTTGTTTTCTGAAAGTTGAGCTTTAAGCCAACTTTTCCACTCTCCACTTTCACTTTCATCAAGAGGCTTTTCAGTTCCTCTTCACTTTCTGCCGTAAGGGTGGTGTCATCTGCGTATCTGAGGTTATTGATATTTCTCCTGGCAATCTTGATTCCAGCTTGTGCTTCTTCCAGCCCAGCGTTTCTCATGGTGTACTCTGCATATAAGTTAAATAAGCAGGGTGACAATATACAGCCTTGACGTACTCCTTTTCCTATTTGGAACCAGTCTGTTGTTCCATGTCCAGTTCTAATTGTTGCTTCCTGACCTGCATACAGGTTTCTCAAGAGGCAGGTCAGGTGGTCTGGTATTCCCATCTCTTTCAGAATTTTCCACAGTTTATTGTGATGCACACAGTCAAAGGCTTTGGCATAGTCAATAAAGCAGAAATATATGTTTTTCTGAAACTCTCTTGCTTTTTCAATGATCCAGCGGATGTTGGCAGTTTGATATCTGGTTCCTCTGCCTTTTCTAAAACCAGCTTGAACATCAGGAAGTTCAGGGTTCACGTATTACTGAAGCCAGCCTTGGAGAATTTTGAGCATTATTTTACTAGCATGTGAGATGAGTGCAATTGTGCGAGAGTTTGAGCATTCTTTGGCATTGCCTTTCTTTGGGATTGGAATGAAAACTGACCTTTTCCAGTCCTGTGGCCACTGCTGAGTTTTTCAAATTTGCTTGCATACTGAGTACAGCACTTTCACAGCATCATCTTTAAGGATTTGAAATAGCTCAACTGGAATTCCATCACCTGCACTAGTTTTGTTCGTAGTGATGCTTTCTAAGGCCCACTTGACTTCACATTTCAGGATGTCTGGCTCTAGGTCAGTGATCACACCATCGTGATTATCTGGGTTGTGAAGATCTTTTTTGTACAGTTCTTCTGTGTATTCTTGCCACCTCTTCTTAATATCTTCTGCTTCTCTTAGGTCCATATGATTTCTGTCCTTTATCGAGCCCATCTTTGCATGAAATGTTCCCTTGGTATCTCTGATTTTCTTGAAGGGATCTCTAGTCTTTCCCATTCTGTTGTTTTCCTCCATTTCTTTGCATTGATCACTGAGGAAGGCTTTCTTATCTCTTCTTGCTATTCTTTGGAATTCTGCATTCAGATGCTTATATCTTTCCTTTTCTCCTTTGCTGTTTGCTTCTCTTCTTTTCACAGCTATTTGTAAGGCCTCCACAGCAGACATTTTGCTTTTTTGCATTTCTTTTCCATGGGGAATTATCTTTACCCCTGTCTCCTGTACAATGTCAGGAACCTCAGTCCATAGTTCATCAGGCATTATATCTATCAGAACTAGGCCCTTAAATCTATTTTTCACTTCCAGTGTATAATCATAAGGGATTTAATTTAGGTCATACCTGAATGGTCTAGTGGTTTTCCCTACTTTCTTCAATTTAAGTCTGAATTTGGTAATAAGGAGTTCATGATCTGATCCACAGTCAGCTATTGGTCTTGTTTTTGTTGACTGTATAGAGCTTCTCCATCTTTGGCTGCAAAGAATATAATCAATCTGATTTTGGTGTTGACCGTCTCATGATGTCCAGGTGTAGCGTCTTCTCTTGTGTTGTTGGAAGAGGGTGTTTTCTATGACCAGTGCATTTTCTTGGCAAAACTCTATTAGTCTTTGCCCTGCATCATTCCACATTCCAAGGCCAAATTTGCCTGTTACTCCAGGTGTTTCTTGACTTCCTATTTTGCATTCCAGTCCCCTATAATGAAAATGACATCTTTTTTGGGTGTTAGTTCTAAAAGGTCTTGTAGGTCTTCATAGAACAGTTCCATTTCAGCTTCTTCAGCGTTACTGGTTGGGACATAGCCTTGGATTACTGTGATATTGAATGGTTTGCCTTGGAAATGAACAGAGATCATTCTGTCGTTTTTGAGATTGCATCCAAGTACTGCATTTTGGACTCTTTTCTTGACCATGATGGCTACTCCATTTTTTCTGAGGGATTCCTGCCTGCAGTAGTAGATATAATGGTCATCTGAGTTAAATTCACCCATCCCAGTCCATTTTAGCTTGCTGATTCCTAGAATATTGGCATTCACTCTTGCCATCTCTTGTTTGACCACTTCCAATTTGCCTTGATTCATGGACCTGATATTCCAGGTTCCTATGCAATATTGCTCTTTACAGCATCAGACCTTGCTTCTATTACCAGTCACATCCACAACTGGGCATTCTTTTTGCTTTGGCTCCATCCTGTCATTCTTTTTGGAGTTATTTCTCCACCCATCTCCAGTAGCATATTGGGCCCCTACTGACTTGGGGAGTTCCTCTTTCAGTATCCTATCATTTTTTCTTTTCATACCGTTCATGGGGTTCACAAGGCAAGAATACTGAAGTGGTTTGCCATTCCCTTCTCCAGTGGACCACATTCTGTCAGATCTCTTCACCATGACTCGCCCATCTTGTGTTGCCTCATGGGCATGGCTTAATTTCATTGAGTTAGACAAGGCTGTGGTCCTAGTGTGATTAAATTGACTAGTTTTCTTTGAGTATGGTTTCAATGTGTCTGCCCTCTGATGCCCTCTTGCAATACCTACCGTCTTACTTGGTTTTCTCTTACCTTGGGCGTGGGGTATCTCTTCACGGCTGCTCCAGCAAAGCACAGCCACTGCTCCTCACCTTTGACGAGGGGTATCTCCTCACCGCCTCACTTCCCCATTTATTTAACTTATAAACTGAGGACATCATGAGAAATGCCTGGCTGGTTGAGTTACAAGCTGAAATCAAGATAGGTGGGAGAAACATCAACAACCTCAGATATGTGAATGATGGCAGAAAGCAGAGAAGAACTAAAGAACCTCTTGATGAGGGCGAAGGAAGAGAGCAAAAAAGCCAGCTTCCAACTAAACATTAAAAAAGCTAAGAGCATGGCATCCGGCCCCATTACTTCATAGCAAATAGAAGGGGAAAGATGCAAGCAGTGACATATTTCCTCTTCTTGTACTCTAAATCACTGTGAATTGTGACCACAGCCATGAAATTAGAAAATGATTGCTTCTTGGCAGGAAAGTGACGACAAAACTAGACAGTGAGTTAAAAAGCAAACATTACTTTGCCTAGAAAGGTCTACATAGTTAAGACTATGGTTTTCCCAGTAATCATGTATGGTTCTGAGACCTGGATGGAAAAGAAGGCAGAGCGCCATAGAATTGATGCTTTTGATGGTGGTGCTGGAGAAGTCTCTTGAGAGTCCCTTGAAAAGCAAGGAAATCAAACCAGTTAAACATAAAGGAAATCAACCCTAAATATTTATTATAAGGATTGATTCTGAAACTGAAGCTCCGATACTTTGGTCCCCTGATGCAAACAGCTGACTCATTGGAAAATACCCTGATGCTGGGAAAGATTGAAGGCAGAAGGGGAAGAGAGTAACAGAGCATGAGATTGTGGGATGGCATCGCCGATACAATGGACATAAACTTGGGCAAACTCTGGAAGATGGTGAGGGACAGGGAGGTTGGCATGCTGCAGTCCATGGGGTTGTGGAGAGTTGGACATGACTGGGTGACTGGGTACAACAACAATAATGTGAAATACCAAGGCTGACATTTTGTAAGTTTGTGCAATATAGTTGTATTTTTGTTTGTTTTTTCAACTTGTGTCTTTTCTGTGACATATGACATTTTGCAAGTTCCTTAGATTCTCTGTGCCTTAGTTTTTTCATCTTTAAAAGGAAATATTAATACTCTCCATCTTTTAAGTTTGTTAAATGAATTAAATTACTTAAAACTGGTAAACAAAGTTTGACACAAAGTATAGTCCATTTAGTCAAGGCTATGGTTTTTCCTGTGGTCATGTATGGATGTGAGAGTTGGACTGTGAAGAAGACTGAGTGCTGGGATTTCTTTGGAGGGAATGATGCTAAAGCTGAAACTCCAGTACTTTGGCCACCTCATGCAAAGAGTTGACTCATTGGAAAAGGCTCTGATGCTAGGAGGGATTGGGGTCAGGAGGTGAAGGGGGCGACAGAGGATGAGATGGCTGGATGGCATCACTGACTCGATGCACGTGAGTCTGAGTGAACTCTGGGAGTTGGTGATGGACAGGGAGGCCTGATGTGCTGCAATTCATGGAGTCGCAAAGAGTCGGACATGACTGAACGACTGAACTGAACTGAACTGAACTGATAGTCTATTTAAGAAGTGTTTGTTAAATTATATGTATTATTATTTTGGAAAATTTAAACCATACACAATATACTTCAGTTGTATCAATTCAGAGTTGTTGAGAGTCATAAGGAATGGGAATAAAAAAGTATGATTCTTCCAGTCATAAATATAAATATAGCATGTGCATGTTCATTTGCTTCAGTCATGTCTAACTCTTTGCAACCCTGTGGACTGTAGCCTGCCAGAGTCCACAGTCCATTGAATTTTCCAGACAAAATACTGGAGTGAGTTGCTATGCCTTCTTCCAGGGGATCTCCTCAACCCAGTGATTGAACCTGCATCATCTGAATCTTCTGCACTGCCAGCAGATACTTTACCCACTGAACCACAGCTGATCTTTTAGCAAAAACTTTGTCACCCACACAAGAATGGCAGACTATATTTATACTACTGAAAAGCAGGAACCCAAAATCAAGATTACTCTACCCAACAAGGATCTTATTGAAAATTGATGGCAGAATCAAAAGCCTTACAGACAAGTATTAGGTAAGAGAATTTAGTACCACCAAGCCAGCTTTACAAAAATTGTTAAAGGGACTTATATAGACAGGAAACACAAGAAAAGAAAAAGAGCTAAAGAAACAAACCTCAAACAATTAAGAAAATGGCAATAAGAACATATATATTAATAATTACTTTAAATGTAAATGAATCAAATGTTCCAACCAAAAGACACAGACTGGCTAAATGCATACAAAAACAATATCCACATAAATGCTGTCTAAAATAGACCCATTTTAGACCTAGAGACACATACGGACTGAAAGTGAGAGGATGGAAAACATATACCATGCAAATGAAAATCAAAACAAACATGAAATAGCAATCCTCATATCAGACAAAATAAACTCTAAAATAAGAATATTTCAAGAGATAAAGAAGGACACTACGTAATTATCAAGGGCTAAATCCAACAGGAAGACATAACAATTGCAAATATCTATGTCCCCAACATAGAAACATCTTAACATATAAGACAAACACTAATAAACATAAGAAGAGAAATCAACAGTAGCACAATAATAGTAAGGGAATTTAACAACCTTTGGACAGATCATCAAAAGAGAAAATTAATAAAGAAGCATAAGCATTAGATAATACACTAGACCAGATGGATCTCATTGATATTTTCAGGACATTCCATCCAAATACAGAAGAATACACTTTCTTCTTAAGTGCACATGGAGCATTCTCTAGGATAAGCCACATCTTGAATCACAAATCAAACCTCAGTAAATTTAATAAAGCTGAAATCACACCAAACAACTTTGCTGACTACAACTCTATGAGACTAGATAGCAATGGCAGGAAAAAAAACTGAAAAAAAAAAAATACAAACACATGAAGATTAAACAGTATGTTTCTAAATGACAAACAGTTACTGAAGAAATTAAAAAAAAAAAAATCCTAGAAACAAATGATATGACAACTCAAAACACAGATGCAGCAAAAGCAGTACTCAGAGGGAAGTGTATAGCAATAAAGTCCTAACTCAAGAAATAAGAAAAACATCAAATAAACAAATGAAATTTACACCTGAAACAACTGAAAAGAAGAAGAAGAAGAAGAATGACAACAACAAAGCACCCAAAATTAGGAAAAGGAGAGATAAAATACAGAGCAGACATAAATGAAATATAAATGAAGGAAACAGTAGTAAAGATTAATAAAACTAAAAGCTGATTCTTTGAGAAGATAAACAAAATTGACAAACCTTTAGTCAGAGTCACCAAGGAAAAAAAGAGAAAATTCAAACTGACACAAATAGAAATGAAAAAGAAGTTACCACAGACAATACAGAAATACAAAAAAATCATAAGAGATTATTATCAGAAACTATATGCCAATAAAATGGACAAACTGGAATAAATTGACAGATTCTTAGCAAAGTTCAATCTTCCAAGACTGAACTAGGAAGAAACAGAAATTATGAACAAGCCAACTACAAGCACTGAAATAAAAACTGATCAAAAAACTCCCAAAAAACAAAAGCCCAGGACCAGGTAACTTCACAGGTGAATTCTATCAAACATTCAGAGAAGAACTAATGACATCCTTCTAAAACTCTTCCAAACAATTACAAAGGAAAGAACACTGCAAACTCATTCTATGAGGCCAGCACCACCCTGATACCACAACCAGACAAAAACATGACAAAAAAAGCAAATTATAGGCCAATATCACTGAGGAACATAGATGCAAAAATCCTCAACAAAATTCTAGCAAACAGAATTCAACAACACATTAAAAAGATCATACATCATGATGAAATTGGGTTTATCCCAGTAATGCAAGGATTCTTCAACATACTCAAATCGATCAATGTGATAGAACATATTGCCAAATTAATCGATAAAATACAAAACATGATAATCTAAATAGATGCAGAAAGGGTCTTTGACAAAATTCAGAGCACATTTATGATTTAAAAAAAAGAAAAAAATTTCAAAAAATGGGCACAGGAAGAACCAACCTAAACACAGCAATTAGTATATATGATTAACCCACAACAAACATTAATCTCAATGGTGAAAAACTGAAAGCATTCCCTCTAAGATCAGGAATAAGAAAAGGGTGCCCACTCTCACCAGTATTATTCAGCATAATTCTGGAAATCCTAGCAGAGAAGAAAAATAAGTAAATAAAAGGAATCCTTTTCGAAAAGAAGGTGTAAGACTCTCACTGTTTGCAGATGAAATCATACTATACACAGAACACCCTAAAGATACTATCAGAAAATTACTAGAGCTAATCAGTGAATTTAGCAAAGTCAGTACACAAAAAACACTTGCATTCATATACGCTAGCAATGAAGAATCATAAGGAGAAATTAAGGAATCATTCCCATTCACCATTGCTACAAAGCAAAAAAATATTCCTAGGAATAAACCTATCTAAGAATACAAAAGTGTTGTATATAGAAAAGTATAAGACACTGATGAAAAAAGATCAAAGACAACATAAACAGATGGAGAGATAGTCCATGTTCCTGATTGGAAGAATCAATATTGTAAAAAGAAATATACTACCAAATGCAAGCTACAGATTCAATGTGATCCCTATCAAATTATTGTCAGCAGTTTTCACAGAACTAAAACAAACAAAAAAAAATCTCAGAATTCATATAGAAACAAAAAGGACTCTGAATAACCAAAGCAATCTTGGGAAAGAAGAATGGACCTGGTGAATCAACCTTCCTTGACTTCAGATTATACTACAAAGCTACAGTCATCAAGACAATATGGTACTGGATCAAAAACAGAAATATAGACCAACAGAACAAAATAGAAATTCCAGAGATAAACCCACACACCCATGGGCTCCTTATTTTTGACCAAGGAGGCAAGAATATGCAATAGAGCAAAGATAGTATCTTCAATAAGTGATGCTGGAATAACTGGACAGTTATGTGCAAAAGAATAAAATTAGAACACTTCCTAGTACCATACACAAAGATAAAACTCAAAATGGATTAAAGACCTAAATGTAAGACCAGACTCTATAAAACCCTTAGAAGAAAACATCAGCAAAACACTTTGTAACATAAATCACATGATTATTTATGATCCACCTCCTAAAATAGTGGAAAAAAAAAAAAAAAACAAGTGGAAGCTAATTAAACTTAAAAGCTTTTGCACAGGAAAAGAAACTATAAACAACACAAAAAGACAACCCAGAGGATGTTAGAAAATAATAGCAAAATGAAACAAGTGACAAAGGTTTAATTTCCAAAATTTATAAGCAGCTAATATAAGCCAATACCAGAAAAACAAACAACCCAGTCAAAAAGTTGGAAAAAAAAACTAAACAGACATTTCTCCAAAGAAGACATACAGATGGCTAATAAACACATGTAAAGATACTCAACATTACTCATCATTAGAGAAATGAAAATCAAACCTTACATCTACCAGAATGGCCACCAACAAAAAGTCTACAAACAAAAAAATGCTGGAGAAGGTATGGAGAAAATGGAACCCTCTTGCACTGTTGGTGGGATAAGGTAAATTGATGCAGCCACTATGGAAAACAGTATGGAGATTCCTTAAAAAACTAGAATAAAACCACCACATGGCTCAGAAATCCCACTACTAGGCATATACTCTGAGGAAACCAAAATTCAAAGGACACATGTATCCCAATGTTCATTGTAGCAGTATTTAAAACAGCTAGGACATGGAAGCAACATACATGTCCATTGACAGATGAATGGATAAAGAACTTGTGGTACAATACAATGGAATATTTATTCATCCACAAAATGGAACACATTTGTGTCAGTTCTAATGAGGTGGATGGACTTAGAGTGAAGTAAGTCAGAAAAAGAAAAAAAAAAAACGTATACTAATGCATATATATGGAATCTGGAAAGAGGGTACTGATGAAATTATTTGCAGGGCAGCTATGAGGACACAGACATAGAGGAGAGACTTATGTTCACAGTGTGATGCAGGGGAGGAGAGAGTGGGATATGTGGAGAGAGTAACATGGAAACATACACTACCATATGTAAAATAGATAGATAAAAGAGACCTCAAGTCAGGGCTCTGCAACAACTTAGAGGGGTGGGATGGAAAAGGAAGGTTAGAGGGGGTTCAAGGGGGACCCGGCATATGTTGAATATACCTGTGGCCGATTAATGTGATGTTTGGCAGAAACCAACACATTAATATAAAGCAATTATCCTTCAATTAAAACTAAATACATTTAAAAACAGGAAAAAAAGAGTTTCACGTTCAAGTAAATATCATTATCCCAGTGCTTCACATACAATGATTACTATACCCACATTATTACATATGATTCTAATATCATTATCATGTGGTAGTAATTAAAGTTATTGTTAACCATGCTTTATTAATGAATGCTGCTGCTGCTGCTGCATCACTTTAGTCCTGTCCAACTCTGTGCAACCCCATAGATGGCAGCCCACCAGGCTCCCCCATCCCTGGGATTCTCCAGGCAAGAACACTGGAGTGGGTTGCCATTTCCTTCTCCAATGCGTGAAAGTGAAGCCGCTCAGTCGTGTCCGACTCTAGCGCCCCATGGACTGCAGCCTACCAGGCTCTTCTGTCCATGGGATTTTCTAGGCAAAAGTACTGGAGTGGGGTGCCATTGCCTTCTCCGTTATTGATGAATCAGATCAGATCAGATCAGTCTCTCAGTCGTGTCCAACTCTTTGCTAACCCATGAATCACAGCACGCCAGGCCTCCCTGTCCATCACCAACTCCCGGAGTTCACTCAGACTCACGTCCATCGAGTCAGTGATGCCATTCAGCCATCTCATCAGGGACACAAAAGAGACTTGCACCACATTAGTAGTAGATCTAGACTAAAATCCCCTGTATTTTCCATTATAGATCCCTAAATAGCTTATTAATATATACTTCTTAACATTTATCCTAAATACTATTTTCCAGCAGATTTCATGGTAATCAAGAGAGATTGTGTGAACAGAATTTCATTAACAGGGAAAAAATAAAGTTTCAGTTCAGTTCAGTCGCTCAGTCATGTCTGACTGTTTGCAACCCCATGAATCGCAGCATGCCAGGCCTCTCTGTCTATCACCAACTTCCGGATTTCACATAAACACACCTCCATCGAGTCAGTGATGCCATGCAGTCATCTCATCCTCTGTCGTCCCCTTCTCCTCCTGCCTCCAATCCCTCCCAGCATCAGAGTCCTTTCCAATGAGTCATCTCTTCGCATGAGGTGGCCAAAGTACTGGAGTTTCAACTTCAGCATCATTCCCTCCAAAGATATCCCAGGGCTGATCTCCTTCAGAATGGACTGGTTAGATCTCCTTGCAGTCCAAGGGACTCTCAAGAGTCTTCTCCAGCACCACAATTCAAAAGCATCAATTCTTCGGTGCTCAGCTTTCTTCACAGTCCAACTCTCACATCCATACATGACCACAGGAAAAGCCATAGCCTTGACTAGACGGACCTTTGTTGGCAAAGTAATGTCTCTGCTTTTCAATATGCTATCTAGGTTGGTCATAACTTTCCTTCCAAGGAGTAAGTGTCTTTTAATTTCATGGCTGAAGTCCCCATCTGCAGTGATTTTGGAGCCCCAAAAAAATAAAATCTGATGCTGTTTCCATTGTTTCCCCATCTATTTCCCATGAAGTGATGTGACCAGATGCCATGATCTTTGTTTTCTGAATGTTGAGCTTTAAGCCAACTTTTTCACTCTCCACTTTCACTTTCATCAAGAGGCTTTTGAGTTCCTCTTCATTTTCTGCCATAAGGGTGGTGTCATCTGCATATCTGAGGCTATTGATATTTCTCCCGGCAATCTTGATTCCAGCTTGTGTTTCTTCCAGTCCAGTGTTTTTCATGATGTACTCTGCATATAAGTTAAATAAGCAGGGTGATAATATACAGACCTGACATACTCCTTTTCCTATTTGGCACCAGTCTGTTCCATGTCCAGTTCTAACTGTTACTTCCTGACCTGCATACAGATTTCTCAAGAGGCAGGTCAGGTGGTCTGGTAATCCCATAAAATTTACCTGACTTCAATATTTTAAATCAATAGAGACAAATAGAGATTTAAATGTGGAATGGGTGAAATAAGTAGAGGGATAAATGAAATATGCTCTCAAGGCAGGATTTACTAGATTCCATCTGATTCCAGAAGTTTTTAACAAGGAGGTGATGAAGGAAGAGGTGAGAGCAGGAAGGACAAAAGGTCAAAATCTCCTCAAGATGAATTATTTAACCTTAGCAAAAAATGAGGGTAGAATTCTATTTTAGTGAGTGGAATCTATAAATGAAATGTTCTGCAATGAATAGGCAAATTTGCACCACTCCTTCCTTGCTCAGTTGCTCAGTCATGTCTGATTCTTTGCAGCCCCACGAACTGTAGCCTGCTAGGCTCCTTTTTCTTTTGAATTTTCCAAACAAAAATACTAGGATGTGTTGCCATTTCCTGCTCCAAGGGGTCTTTACAACCCAGGGATTGAACCCATGTCTCTCATGTCTGCTGCATCGACAGGCAGATTCTTAACCACTAGCACCACCTGGGAAGCCCATAGGTAACTCCTAACTGCAAATTATTGCCCCACCCAAAGTCCCAATGATACTTCAAAGCCAATATATATATATATTTTTTTTTCTAACAAATTTTAAACAATGTGACTATTTAATGGATTACAACTTGTATAGAATGTATTTTGCCACACATGCTTGCTTACGGGGTTCTTAAAAAATTTTATAGTTCTTTATTATTTACTAACACTTTTCACAAACAAGTAGAAAACATTTGGTTTAGGATTTAATTTCCTCTACGCTTTTGGAAACTGAAATAACTGGCAACACCTTCTTTCCTAATAACCCTTCTGTTGTTGAAATGAAAAAATAAATTTACATTTCAGATTGGTTCTTTTGGAAAATTACAGTTTTTTATAAATCATTATTATAAACATTTTTTTTAATCTGTGTCACGTCTCTAAGAATGATGTATCAATTTGCTAGACTTGGAGTAACAGAAAACAAAAACTGATTCCTAAAATAAAATAGGGGCTCATAAATCTCGCAAATAATAAAATATACAGTTGGGCTGTTCAAGTCAACTCAACAATGTTTTGCTTTCTTCTATGTGTGTGCACTGAATCCTGAAGTTCCATTCTCAAAGTAACCTTGTGCTTACAAGATGACAACCAGTATTCTCATCATTCCATTTGCTTTTCAGGCAGTAAGAAAGAGACTTATGCCAGTTGACTTAAATCCCCTCCTCTTTTGAGTTCCCAATGTACATGACCAGCAACTACTGATAAATGTCATCAGCCAGGACTTAGTTACATCCAGGTCAGCCCTATTTGTATAGGAGACTAGTAAATACAGTTTCCTTTGCCAGACATATTCTACCCCCAACAAAATTAACTTTCTGTTGGTGAGGAAGAAGATGAGAATCGATAAAGAATAGGAAAAATAAGTTTCTGACCTAAGGATTAAGGAGAATAATTAGACAATTCAGAATATATGCTAAGGGGGAAAAAATGAGCCTGCAGGATGGGGTGAGGGAGACTGGGTCATTTGGTGTGAAGCCCAGGCTCTGAATGTCGGAGGCTGGCCAAAGGCAATGGCAGTGACCCAGCAGGAGTGCCAGCTTGTTGATAGATCCGAGCAAGCAGGACATTTTGGCAATGGGATCACTGGCTCCAGAAAAGATTATGTCTGCAGTGTTAATTGTGAGTAGTTCAATTTGGAATAAGGATCCAATCATAGAATCTGTACAGCTAGCAATTTACCAGTCACAATTATATTTCTCATTTGTTTTCCTTTTTGAAATTTTCCTCCAGGGAAAATGACTTAGAATATACAAACTATGTTTTTTTAATTCAAGTATCATATTAACATATTTTATTTTTATCATTGTGAAAAGAAAATGAATTTAAAATTATTTACCACTCTTGCATATGTAACAATCTTTTGAAATTTTGAATATTAAATAACACAACCAAAATCCAAATCTATTTCTGTCTCCTACCAACTCTTATGTGTTTAACCACCATTTATATAGCAATCTCTCTAGGATTTTTCTGAACTGTTACATTAATGGATATAAAGTAGCTGAATGATGAAAGAAAATCAAACTGTTCTTTCCATACCTCAAAGCACATGGAAAACTGCTTAAACCTGAGGGTTATTAACAAGCCACTGGACCACTCAAATGGAAGAGGGATTTAAACTGCCCATTCTGGGACATATTCAAGGAAGGAGACACTTGGGAAAGAGAATAGAGGAGGACTCCTTGTAGGAAAGTGATTAGAATTATTTGGATTCATCCCAAAACATAGGACCAGGTCTTGTGGTGAAATCTACAGATAAATGAAATGAATTATTGGATAACCAAAAGACTGTAGGACATCAAAAGTATTCCATGTCTGGGGTTGTATAAGCAGTCTGAATAATTATCTATATCACATATTTTCAGTGAACCACCTAATTGATTAGCATTCTCAGGGCTCTAGGAAAAACAGAAAGCTTGTTTAAAAGAGCAATGCTTCCAAAGTAGGATATCATTCCATTATCATCAGATTCATAGGGGTGCTTGAAAGAAATGGTGATAAAGGAACCCTATCTAAATCCATGAATTTCCCTGGTAGGTCAAGTGGTAAATAATTTGCCTTCAATGTGGGAGAATCAGATTTTATTACTAGATTGGGAATATACCCTGGAGAAGAGAATGAAAACCCACTCCAGTATTCTTGCTGGGAAATCCCACAGAGAGAAGAGTCTGGTGGACTACAGTCCATGGTTTGTAAAAGTGACTAAACCACTACCATAATTAGGATATATTAGTTTTTCATGCTTTAGGGAGAAGTGACTACAAAAGTGAATCATGTGATTTTGAGATTTAGATATCATTTATATTAATTCAAAGCATTTTAAGAGCTTGGAATTCTTCCCACCAGATTATTTTTTTTTTTAAGTACAAAAGTTTCATGTGGCTCCCTTAAGCCAAATTAACACCAACCACTGATGTGAATTATCTGTACCATGTACACCAGTACACTGACATACAAAGGTCAGTTTTACAGTAACTACATTTAAAGATTCATCATTATTTAATAAGTAAAACTTAGAAAAATCCTAAGATTTACATGTACTTCAACAATATAGAATAATAATCTTTTTAAAGTGTGACTTTTTTGAATGACTAAAAACACCTTACTTCCAAAAATGACAACTCAAAATAAAATTTCTGTCTACAATTCTTGTGAACACTAATGTCCATTTGCTTTCATATTTAATGCGCTAAGTTCCTTGCAAAAAAAAATAGTCTATATTTGATTCTGAAATCAATCAGTATTCAACTTGTTAATAAACTATAACCACCGATCACAGTTTATTTTTTGCATCAAACCAGTATACTTTAAAACACCTTCTTTAGACATTATAACTACTATTACTTTAGGTTGTAAATTAATATGATTACTTTATAAAAGATTTTAAAATATGATGGAAAAAAAAATTCAGTAGAAAAAAACTAGCTTGGTTTCCCAGAAATAATCTTCTCCTCTTCCCTACTTCTTAACCAGAAAATTTGCCACACTAACAGCTACTTAAGGTCTGTCAGCATTGCCACAGTGAAATGGTGCTGTGTTTCAGCAATTAGAGGAAGAACAGTCAAGTTTCAAAATTCTGTCTCCTGCTGAGTCTTGCTCACTCTTGATTCCAAACTGTTCATTCCCACCAACCCCAAAACAGTTCTTAGAGAGTGAGCCCCCACGTCCTCAAACAGTAAACCTCTTTTGTTTGTTTGTCTGTTTTCTCCATCTTCTCACAATATTACTTAATACAAGAATCTCAGAGTCAGTCTCCATTTTTTCCTTCTCTTCACCTTCCTCATTCAGGTCACCATAACTCCTGTTTATTCTCTCTCCCAAACATAGATCAAGCTGTCTGATTTTCCACACTTCCAGTGCAAGCTGCTAGCAGAGAGAATCAGAATCTCTTACCTGAACTTGGAAAGGAAACCCTTCCCAGGAGTCTGCACCTCTCAACTCCTTCATTTAAAACTGTATTTCCCTGCCTACACTTCCAGTATCTTCCCATTTAGCTTCAGAAATAAAGACCAAATACACATTCTGAATTGCTCATGTTTTGATTCCTTTTGTACCATTCTTCCTTTAGTTATTAAATACTGTATTATGTTATATGATTATTTTAGTATGTCTCCCAAAATATAATATACGTTTCTGAAAGCAAAGATTGTTTCTGTCTTATTCACTCTGTAGATGCTCACTCTTTTTTTTTTTTTTTTTGGTTTGTTTATTTGTTTGTTTTTTTTGGCCACATCTCATGGTAGGCAGGATCTGAATCTTAGTTCCCAGAACAGGGATTGAACCTGTGACCCCTGCAGTAAAGTCTGGAGTCTTGACCACTGAACCACCAAGGAAGTCCCAATCCTCACTAGTTTTTGAATTATAGTTGAACGCATGATGACTGCTAATACTTTTGCATATTCAATCCAGTTTTTCTCCTTGTTTATATTTCAAGTATTTTTGTGGTCATGTCATAATAATTTTCACTTAAACTTTTGAGTTATAAAAATGCTGCTGCTGCTAAGTCGCTTCAGTCGTGTCCAACTCTGTGCGACCCCAAAGACGGCAGCCTACCAGGCTCCACCGTCCCTGGGATTCTCCAGGCAAGAACACTGGAGTGGGTTGCCATTTCCTTCTCTGATGCATGAAAGTGAAAGTGAAAGGGAAGTCGCTCAGTCCTGTCCGACCCTCAGCGACCCCATGGACTGCAGCCTTCCAGGCTCCTCCGTCCATGGGATTTTCCAGGCAAGAGTGCTGGAGTGGGGTGCCATTGCCTTAAATGCTAATAAATATCAATTATAGATGAAATATTGGTTATTCTGAATATTATGTATAAGAAATATATTTTTAGTTTATTAACTTATAATGTTTCCTAGTCATTTGTATAAATTTTAAAGTGAAAGAGGCGAGTGAAAAAAAAAAATTTGTAAATTACAGCATATTTACAAAACTAATACGGAGCTCCTGTATACCTTTACTCAACTTATCCTAATGTGAAAATTTTATGTAACCATAGTTCTAAGTTTTATTCTAATTTCACCCGTTTTTAAACTAATGCGTTTTTTCTATTGCTGAACCTAAGAATCCAACTTTGCATTAAGTTGCTATGTGTTTTGATCTGCTAAACTTTTATTCTAAACTTTTATTTTGTATTTTTTGTAACAAGCAATATTGTGATAGTTTCAGGTGAACAGCAAAGGGACTCAGCTGTACATATACATCTCTATTAAAAGTTATATAGCAGTGTGTATGGGAGGGGGATTTGGGGGCAATGGATATCCTACAGTTTTTGACACTCTGTTAGCCTTTGACTTTTAAGAACTTAATACTTTTGAAAAAACTTTAGTCAATTATTTTACAGAAGATGCCTCAATTTGCTTTTGTCTGATGTTTCCTTGAAATTAGATAGAAGCTTTGCATTTTGGCCAAGAATGTCTTACAGCTCATGAGTGTAAGATAACAAGTCATATTACTGGTAATCCTAATCACTTGAAAAATATTATAATCCAGTGGTAACATTATATCGTTTTTATTATCATTATTATTATTATCATGACTACTATTGCTACTACTATGTAGACAGTTACATTTATGAACTTTGGAAGCACTTTGAGTATGGATTCTATTTTCTGTAGACAAGCTTTCATCCTTTCTTAAAGAACTCCCTCACTGTTTGGCACTACATATGTTCCATACTCATACATTAAGGTCCTGATATGCAAATCCCTTATGATTATACAGTGGAAGTGAGAAATAGATTTAAGGGCCTAGATCTGATAGATAGACTGGCTGATGAACTATGGAATGAGGTTCGTGACATTGTAAAGGAGACAGGGATCAAGACCATTCCCATGGAAAAGAAATGCAAAAAAGCCAAATGGCTGTGTGAGGAGGTCTTACAAATAGCTGTGAAAAGAAGAGAAGCAAAAAGCAAAGGAGAAAAGGAAAGATATAAACATCTGAATGCAGAGTTCCAAAGAATAGCAAGAAGAGATAAGAAAGCCTTCTTCAGCAATCAATGCAAAGAAATAGAGGCAAACAACAGAATGGGAAAGACTATGGATCTCTTCAAGAAAATCAGAGATACCAAAGGAACATTTCATGCAAAGATGGGCTCGATAAAGGACAGAAATGGTATGGACCTAACAGAAGCAGAATATATTAAGAAGAGATGGCAAGAATACACAGAAGATTTGTACAAAAAAGATCTTCACGACCCAGATAATCACGATGGTGTGATCACTCACCTAGAGCCAGACATCCTGGAATGTGAAGTCAAGTGGGCCTTAGAAAGCATCACTATGAACAAAGCTAGTGGAGGTGATGGAATTCCAATTGAGCTATTCCAAATCCTGAAAGATGATGCTGTGAAAGTGCTGTACTCAATATGCCAGCAAATTTGGAAAACTGAGCAGTGGCCACAGGACTGGAAAAGGTCAGTTTTCATTCCAATCCCAAAAAAAGGCAATGCCAAAGAATGCTCAAACTACCACACAATTGCACTCATCTCACATGCTAGTAAAGTAATGCTCAAAATTCTCCAAGCCAGGCTTCAGCAATATGTGAATCATGAACTTCCTGATGTTCAAGCTTGTTTTAGAAAAGGCAGAGGAACCAGAGATCAAATTGCCAACATCTGCTGGATCGTGGAAAAAGCAAGAGAGTTCCAGAAAAAAATCTATTTCTGCTTTATTGACTATGCCAAAGCCTTTGACTTTATGGATCACAATAAACTGTGAAACAGATGGGAATACCATACCACCTGATCTGCCTCTTGAGAAATCTGTATGCAGGTCAGGAAGCAACAGTTAGAACTGGACATGGAACAACAGACTGGTTCCAAACAGGAAAAGGAGTTTGTCAAGGCTGTATATTGTCACCCTGTTTATTTAACTTATATTCAGAGTACATCATGAGAAACACTGGACTGGAAGAAACACAATCTGGAATCAAGATTGCCGGGAGAAATATCAATAACCTCAGATATGCAGATGACAGCACCCTTATGGCAGAAAGTGAAGAGGAACTCAAAAGCCTCTTTATGAAATTGAAAGTGGAAAGTGAAAAAGTTGGCTTAAAGCTCAACATTCAGAAAACAAAGATCATGGCATCTGGTCACATCACTTCATGGGAAATAGATGGGGAAACAGTGGAAACAGTGTTAGACTTTATTTTTCTGGGCTCCAAAATCACTGCAGATGGTGACTGCAGCCATGAAATTAAAGGACACTTACTCCTTGGAAGGAAAGTTATGACCAACCTAGATAGCATAAGCAGAGACATTACTTTGCCAACAAAGGTTCATCTAGTCAAGGCTATTGTTTTTCCTGTGGTCATGTATGGATGTGAGAGTTGGACTGTGAAGAAGGCTGAGCGCTGAAGAATTGATGCTTTTAAACTGTGGTGTTGGAGAAGACTCTTGAGAGTCCCTTGGCCTGCAAGGAGATCCGACCAGTCCATTCTGAAGGAGATCAGCCCTGAGATTTCTTTGGAAGGGATGATGCTAAAGCTGAAACTCCAGTACGTTGGCCACCTCATACGAAGAGTTGATTCATTGGAAACGACTCTGATGTTGGGAGGGATTGGGGGCAGCAGGAGAAGGGGACGACAGAGGATGAAATGGCTGGATGGCATCACTGACTCATTGGACGTGAGTCAGAATGAACTCCGCGAGTTGGTGATGGACAGGGAGGTCTGGCGTGCTGCGATTCATGGGGTCGCAAAGAGTTGGGCACTACTGAGCGACTGCTCTGATCTGATATATAATTTTTGAGATACGTATGTTTCTAGTGAAATCAAGAAACACAAGTATAAAAAATATAACTTTGTTCTTCTTAGAACATAATAAACAACCAGAACAATACTGCAGCATTAGTCACTTAAAATGTGACCCAAGAAGAGCTGAATACAAAAACCTTACCCAGGTCTAAATGCTCATCTGTATTTCATTTCTGTGTGTATCTTTCTATTTATCTATCTATGCTTTATTCAACACTATAAGTTCCTTCCAGCACTCCTCCTTTTATTTATTTTCAATTTCATTCTCTGGCAGTGAGAAATCTGTGTTAAGATTCTTTTAATGTTAACACTATTCTGGGTATAAACTTTTTAGCATAGCTACAAATATCAATAATTCCTAGATTAAAGAACAACTTAGAAAACTAAGCACTTACACTTGTTAATTTTACCAATTAAGGGCAAAGTTACTTATATATTCATGAAACTCAAGTTTAAAATTACTAGCAATTTCTTGGGGTTAGCAATTTTCTTGTCCTAAGCAAAGGGTATATTATGATATTTATAATACAATGTGACCTTTTTTATGTAGTCAACCATCTATTTACTTTGCAACTATGTCTACAGCACATTGGGCCTCCACTGCTGACTCAGTTGGAAAAGAAAATCAGGAGACCACAAGCAATGCAGAAGAGAGCCAGCAATGCAGGAGACCTAGGTTGGGAAGATTCCCTGGAGAAGAACATGGTAACCCACTCCATTATCCTTTTTTCAAAATTTTATTTTGCTTGCATTTGGAGTATGATTATTTTTCAATAGTGTGATGGTTTCTGCTATACATCAACATGAATCAGCCATAGGCATACATATGTCCCTTCCTTCTTGAACCTCCCTCCCACCTCCCTCCCCATCCCATCTCTCTAAGTTGTCACAGAGCACCAGTTTTGGATTTCCTACTTTATACATCAAATTCTACTGGCTATCTATTTGGCATATGGTAATGTATGTTTCAATGCTACTCTCTCAAATCATCCCACACTTTCCTTCACCCACTGTGTCCAAAATCTGTCTGTATATCTACATCTCCATTGCTACCCTACACATAGGATCATCAGTACTATCTTTCTAGATTCCATATAAAATTCCATAGACAGAGGAGTCTGGCAAGCTACAGTTCATGGGATCACAAGAACTGGATACAATTTACCTAGTAAACCACTACCACTACACCACATTGAGCCCCAACACAAACGTGACAAAGAAACCCATGATTTTTTCCCAGAAGGGAAAAGGTCCAGTGTAGGTGCTTTTTTTTTTTTTTTTTTTTTTTTGAGGGTGTAGGGTGGTGTCAGGTGTTAGTTTTCATAGTGAAGAAGAAAGGAAACACACATAAGAAGAATAGACATTACTTGCCACTCCTTTTCCAGTGTCTGAGTGATGCACGTAGAATTTAAGCTCTTCTTAACTCTCTTCTCTCAGTCAGTCGATACTCAAGTATGAACTCTGGGCTGTATAGGTCAACTGAACTTAGGCAAAACAAGAGAGCATTGTTTAAAATAACATCCACACGGTGCTGCCCAAAATAGGCAAAATGTGCTTTTCCATTGCTTTTTTATTTTTTTCTTGTTCTAGGAACTCTTAAAAATTTAGATGATATCAGAAGTATACCACCACAATCACTCCACAGCATTTACTGAGTGTAGAATACTATTTTGTTTATTTATTTTTATTTATTTTAATGGAGGCTAATTACAATATTGTATTGGTTTTGCTATACATCATGAATCTGCCACGGGTATACACGTGTTCCCCATCCTGAACCTCCCTCCCATCTCCCTCCCCGTACCATCCGTCTGTTAGGAAAGACAATTAACTAAATATACAGGGCACAATAGACTACATTGGATGATACAAATACAGAAACACAATTTAAGCTCCTTTATGTTTATTTCTTTTCAATTATGACCCCACAGAACTATGCATCTTCTTTATGTTAAAATCAAATCTTTAAATCTAGTTCTTTATTTAAAATTGGCATTTAACAAATTGATTTTTGCTCCCACATTTTCTTTTTGAGGTGTGTATGTGCATGGTCAGCCATGCCCAGCTCTTTGTCACCCCATGGACTGCCAGACTCCTAAACCCTTATGCACTTACTTCAGTACTTACCTCTCCCAAAAAGGAATGAGAAGGCTGTAAGCATTCTTGGTCTGGGGACTCACCAGGCCCACATTCTGCCTCTCTTTGACCAGTGTGATAATGACAACCTCAGGCAGGTTTAAAGGCATAGAGTCATAGCTGGGGATCAGGGTAGTTGGCAGGAAGGCCCCCTAACAAAATTTGGTTGTATGCTGTTCCTAAAAGTTGAAAAAGCATTCATGTAATAAGAAATGCATTTTTTTTTTGTTGTTTTAAATTCTGTTATTCTATTTGTTACTAGAAGGCACATGCCTAGGCTTCTCTTGTTATCAGAAGTAAACAGTTCCTTATGTGGCCAGTAGTCTTAGAACCAAGAATGGAATTATTCTTGTAAATATTGAGATTTATAAGTTAAAAAAAAAAAAGTAGCCATCCTCATCTGGGTGGGCCAGACATGGCCCCTGCTGGTACATTTCCCTCTTGTCCAAGGAACCTCAGCAGGGGGCTCCCAAGCTGTCAGGGAGCTGCCAGGATCCAGTGGCTTTGGCAGTTTGGGAAAAGAAGCTGAACTTGAGAGAGCCCCCTCTCCTGACTAGATGCACACTGAGGTGCTGGAGCCCAGTAATGGACATGCGTGGATGCCCATAGGTCATTTCCAGCTTGAAGAAGGAGGAGGACACATGAAAGAAGAGTGTGGTCTCTGGGTACTGAGACTGATCCTCAGCTCAAGGCAAGAAGGCAAAACTTCAGTCTGCAACCACAGAGACTGAAATCTACCAACAATCTGAATAAGCCTGGAAGTTTAGATTCTTCTCCAGAACTTCTGTGTAAGAGCTCAGCCTGGCCAACATTTAATTTTGATCTCATGAGGCCATATACAGGGAACATATCAAGCCCACCCAGTTTCTGACCTGCAGAACTATGAACTAATGAATGGATGCTTAAGACACCAAGTTGTTGACAATTTGTTAGGCAGTAGTTTAAAGCTAATACAAACTGCCTCTTAGCATTCCAGCTGAAGCTTCATCTAAGAAAACTTCAATGCCCTAGGATTTTGTTTCAACCCAATAAACCATGTGGCAGGGGAAGGAGTGAAGGTGACTTGTAAGTAGAAAAAAAAAAAAAAAAAAAACAGGCTAGTTACTTTGGTGTGAAATAATTTATATATATATCGGAGAAGGCAATGGCACCCCACTCCAGTACTCTTGCCTGGAAAATCCCATGGGTGGAGGAGTCTGGTAGGCTGCAGTCCATGGGGTTGCTAAGAGTCAGACACGACTGAGCGACTTAACTTTCACTTTTCATTTTCATGCATTGGAGAAGGAAATGGCAACCCACTCCAGTGTTCTTGCCTGGAGAATCCCAGGTACGAGGGAGCCTGGTGGGCTGCTGTCTATGGAGTCACACAGAGTCAGACACGACTGAAGTGACTTAGCAGTATGTATATATATATATATATATATATATATATAATCTTGACATGGTTCTTGATGCAGAGCTCTTAGTAAAGAAGGCTGACAGGAGAATCTTTTGTTCTAACTTTTAGTCCTTCATCCCAATTGCTGGCACAGAACTCATGAGACTGTTGAAATTTCCTGAGTGATAAGAACATCTGACATCATGCTCCTAAATCCCCTGGAGTTTCCTGGAGTATCTTTTGTTATAATGAAGTGACTCTTCCTAGGTTCCTGGATGGGGCATTGCCACCTGAAAGACCAAGCTATACTTAAAAATTTGGGACTTTCAGCCCCATCTTTCATTCCTTAGAGAGAGGAGAGGGATTATACATGAAAATAGTAATTAGTCATGCCTCTGGTATGAAGCCTCAATAAAATCCCAGTAGTATGAGGTTCAGAGAACTTCAGGGCTGTTGAAGACATCCCTATGCCAGGAGGGTGGCAGCTCAACCCACTTGCTGAATGTCAGCTTCTGTGCTCCTGAGAAGCTCAATGTATCTTTTATCTAACAAGTCCTTATGCCTCCTCAATGTGTTCTGGGCTCAGCAAAGAAGATATAAGCCTTCCCTGCTGGCCTTCCATCTGGGTAGGTAACAAAGAGGATGCATTCCATCTCTGCAGTGATCAGGACATGCTTTCCAAAAAAGGTTCCTTTCTCAGGTGTGCCCATGGGAGGGAGCCCCACATGCAGGCAATGACTTGACTTTCCTTGTAAGGGAAATCAAAGTACCTCTTCAAGAAATTCTTCACCTGCTTGCATCATAAATCCAATTGTAAACTCATCACCCCATGCAACATCTATGGCTGTGCAATGCCAGGTCTCTGAACTCCTCACTCAAACACCTAGCTAGAATATCTCTACTCCTTTAACCCTGGGATTTCAACTTGTTGCACTTTCTTTGGCAATATTGAGTTCTTTGAAGAATCCTGAAATATCTTGAAATGAAGGCTGCCAAGATGAACTCCAAGCACTGACTATAGTCTCATTATCAATAATCTTGCTGCAAGTACCACTTTCATATTTATAATTTACTCTCTCTGAATCTGAAAACCTCTGGTTATAAGGTTCTGAAACTATTGCTTAAATTAAGTTCCTAAAGTTTCCCCCCCCTCCACTGTCCACTCATCCTGTGCCTGCATGGTGGACCCCAAAATGCTGCATCCCGAGGAGGCCTGGCTAAACAGAGACCTTGGCTGGACCTGGAGTCCCTGACTCATTTGAGTACCAGCATCGCCACCCTCAAAGCCACACCTATGAAATTTTTAGAAAAAAATAAAACATAAAGTATCCATCATTCAAAAGAAGAAATGGAATGTCTATAACTATTTTCAATTAAAAAATCCTAGATTCTTATTCATCAGTATTTTGGATATTATCTGGGTATTATATGTGTGTGTGTTGTCTTAAATAGTGACAAAAGTAAAGGAAAAGAAAAAAAAAAGCTTGAAATGGCTACAGGGAGCAAAAGGGATATTCACCTTAAAACAGAATGGAAATGGAATGGATTATGTCTTGGCAGGCCAAGATTTCTTACTGCAGTAAATAGAAAAGAGAAGAGCACATTGAAAAAAAAAATTGTAAACATTAGAAATGAAAGTTAGTAACTGTCAATGGGGTCACAGAGTTGGATATGACTTGGGGCCTGAACAAGACAATAAGGAAACCCCATTCATGAAGGCTTCCTCTCATGATCTAATCACCTTCTAAAGGCCCCGCCTCCTAAGACCATCACCTTGGAGAGTAGGTTTTTCACATATGAATTTGATGGTGGGGGTTAGGGATCATAGCAGGACCCATCTGTGGATTTGGGGAAGAGAAAGTGCTCTGAGTCTATCCTGAAAACCTGCCTAAGCCTTCATTTAATGATGGGTTCATTTAATGACTCCCCTTTAAGAGTACCCTTATTGGCCCCTACCCTATCTACCCCATCCTAGAAAGTGTGCACCCTACTCTGGAAGTGATCTGAAGCCTCTATAGTCAATTCTATGCATGTGGTTGTTGATTCTACATCTGAGTTAACATATTAAATGTTTTTGCTTCTACTTCCCATTAGTATTAGAAGGAATTCCTCAAATGGAAAAAAGAAAAAAAAAAAAAAAAAAGGCACATGTAGACAATTACTGAGAACTTTGGGGTTAACATCATTAAATGAAGATAATAGGTGTCTTCTTTGGGTCCCATTGCTGTAACAATCCTTAGATGTGTGAGGCTCTGTGCTTGATGATGTTGATGACAGGCACCTCAAGAAATGGGAAGGAGCCCCTGCCTTGAGGATTTGAGTTCATTATATCCCTGGCATGACAAATGGACATGTTTATTTTCAAAGGCACCCATTAGCTTATTATTAAACTTTTGTATAAACAGAGCACACTTCTCATGTGGTGCATTGGTAAAGAATCCACCTGCCAATGCAGGAGATGCAGGTTCAATCCCTGGGTCTAGAAGACTTTCTGGAGTAGGAAATGGCAACCTGCTCCAGTATTCTTGCCTGAGAAATTCCATGCACAGAGTAACCTGATGGGCTCCAGTCCCTGAGGTCTCAAAGAGACGTACACAACCAAGTGACTGAGCACAGCACAGTACAACCTGAGCACATGTACCATGGTCTTGCAACTGCTGAGATGATATTCCTTTCTGGGGGTAGATCAACTCAGGCTCAATGATTAACAAAGAAAATAGGTACTTACCTAGTCAAACAGAAAAGTTTTATTCAAAAACACTGTTTATTTAGCCCCAGTGACTCCTCAATATTTTTGTGAAAAAGTGGCAACTATCTTATGACGGAAAATTTCATATCCGTTCCATTGACTGGAGCAAAGCTGATCTTCAACAAGACCCTTAACTCAGAGAGCTTCAGTGTGCTTTGGCCAAGGCGGAACTTGATGGTGTCCACTAGGCTGCTGCACTCTTCTATGCTACACAGTTGAGAAAGGCATGGTTTCTATTTAATGGGCCCAGCCTAAGGCTGTTCTTATTTATCTGGCCAATTCTAACCTTGATTAGTCTATTATATGTTCACTGTGCTTGAGCTATTTCCTAAGAGATTGGATTCCAATTTAGTTTCACACTCAGAAAACTACAGATTGGGGAATTAAAGATACCACTTTTGGAAGATGCACATAGCCATTTTCCAAAAGATGCAATTCCACATGTGAGATAAATGTCAAAGTTACTAGATCATCACAGAATGGCCACACTAAGAGCTGCTTAACTGAAGAGGCCAAATACAGTCAAGCTCCTGATCAAGAGACTTAAAATTAAAATTGTTGCCACTATTGCCTTATGCTTATAATTGTGCCAGATATGGCAACAAAACTACTCTCCTAGACTAGGCACAAAGTAAACAGATCTATGTGTCTGATGCAGAGTCCAGCAGTGCCTGCCAGATGTGTGGCTCCTGTCAGACTTGTGGCTCCTTTTTGATCTATTTGTTTCCTAACAACATGATAGATTGTGGCCCTGCTCACTCCTTACTGCCAGAATCTGATCACCCTCATGATTAGTGAGGTCACACCAAAATGGGCACTTATTCAAGTCATGGCACTGCTGTTCCTGTGTGATCAGCTGACTCTGGCCATATGATCATGGCTTTTGAAACGTTTATGTTTTCAGTTTCTTGACAATCTCATGTGCTAATGAATCATGCTTTTTCACAGAGCTAATGAACAATGGTCTGGTAATCAACATTTTCAATAAATGTTTCATGTACACTAATAACATTAACAACATTGATTATTGAAGCATCCTCCTCAAAATTCATAATAATTTATGGCTATGTCTCTGTCACTTGCTCCCAGTCTACATACCTTAGTAGGGTAGTTTGGTCATGAATGGAGCTGTCCTCAGAGAAGGGCCATCTCCACTCAGTGACTTTCTAGATAATGATCAGAATGAAAGGTGTGGGATTTCATACATATCTATTTTGAAAGTCTGGAATTTTTCTCTCCTCGATTTTGGGCAGATGCTTTCTCTCCCCCAGTTGCATCCCTAGGTGGAACTGGTTGGTAACTGTTCCAACTGGCAGCTCAGCTAGACAGTGGCAAAAGTGCGCCACCTGGATTCTCATGATGACTTGATGTAATAATAGAGCAAAAGGAAAAGAAACACTTGATCATGTACGATGATTGCTAAAAGACTCCACCAGAAAATTACTAGAACTAATCAATGACTATAGTAAAGTTGCGGGATATAAAATCAACACACAGAAATCCCTTGCATTCCTATATACTAATAATGAGAAAACAGAAAGAGAAATTAAGGAAACAATTCCATTCACCATTGCAACGGAAAGAATAAAATACTTAGGAATATATCTACCTAAAGAAACTAAAGACCTATATATAGAAAACTATAAAACACTGGTGACAAAATTCAAAGAGGACACTAATAGATGGAGAAATATACCATGTTCATGGATTGTAAGAATCAATATAGTGAAAATGAGTATACTACCTAAAGCAATTTATAGATTCAATGCAATCCCTATCAAGCTACCAACAGTATTCTTCACAGAGCTAGAACAAATAATTTCACAATTTGTATGGAAATACAAAAAACCTCGAATAGCCAAAGCGATCTTGAGAAAGAAGAATGGAACTGGAGGAATCAACCTACCTGACTTCAGGCTCTACTACAAAGCCACAGTTTTCAAGACAGTATGGTACTGGCACAAAGACAGAAATATAGATCAATGGAACAAAATAGAAAGCCCAGAGATAAATCCACACACATATGGACAACTTATCTTTGACAAAGGAGGCAAGAATATACAATGGATTAAAGAGAATCTCTTTAACAAGTGGTGCTGGGAAATCTGGTCAACCACTTGTAAAAGAATGAAACTAGAACACTTTCTAATACCATACACAGAAATAAACTCAAAATGGATTAAAGATCTAAACATAAGACCAGAAACTATAAAACTCCTAGAGGAGAACATAGGCAAAACACTCTCTGACATACATCACAGCAGGATCCTCTGTGACCCATCTCCCAGAATATTGGAAATAAAAGCAAAAATAAACAAATGGGACCTAATTAACATTAAAAGCTTCTGCACATCAAAGGAAACTATTAGCAATGTGAAAAGACAGCCTTCAGAATGGGAGAAGATAATAACAAATGAAGCAACTGACAAACAACTAATCTCGAGAATATACAAGCAACTCCTACAGCTCAATTCCAGAAAAATAAATGACCCAATCAAAAAATTGGCCAAAGAACTAAATAGACATTTCTCCAAAGAAGACATACAGATGGCTAACAAACACATGAAAAGATGCTCAACATCACTCATTATCAGAGAAATGCAAATCAAAACCACTATGAGGTACCATTTCACACCAGTCAGAATGGCTGAGATCCAAAAGTCTACAAGTACTAAATGCTGGAGAGGGTGTGGAGAAAAGGGAACCCTCTTACACTGTTGGTGGGAATGCAAACTAGTACAGCCACTATGGAGAACAGTGTGGAGATTCCTTAAAAAACTGAAAATAGAACTGCCTTATGATCCAGCAATCCCACTGCTGGGCATACACACTGAGGAAACCAGAAGGGAAAGAGACACGTGTACCCCAATGTTCATCGCTGCACTGTTTATAATAGCCAGGACATGGAAGCAACCTAGATGTCCATCAGCAGATGAATGGATAAGAAAGCAGTGGTACATATACACAATGGACTATTACTCAGCCATTAAAAAGAGTACATTTGAATCAGTTCTAATGAGGTGGATGAAACTGGAGCCTATTATACAGAGTGAAGTAAACCAGAAAGAAAAACACCAATACAGTATACTAACGCATATATATGGAATTTAGAAAGATGGTAACCATAACCCTGTGTACGAGACAGCAAAAGAGACACTGATGTATAGAACAGTCTTATGGACTCTGTGGGAGAGGGAGAGGGTGGGAAGATTTGGGAGAATGGCATTGAAACATGTAAAATATCATGTATGAAGCGAGTTGCCAGTCCAGGTTCGATGCACGATACTGGATGCTTGGGGCTGGTGCACTGGGACGACCCAGAGGGATGGAATGGGGAGGAAGGAGGGAGGAGGGAGGAGGGTTCAGGATGAAGAACACATGTATACCTGTGGCGGATTCATTTTGATGTTTGGCAAAACTAATACAATTATGTAAATTTTAAAAATAAAATAAAATTTAAAAAAAAAAAAAAAAAAACTGGCCCAAACAGAAAAGGGATAAAAAGATATTCTCACGTGTTATAAAAAATTATTTTTCCCTTCCACACATGGTTTTGGATAAAAGAGGTCATTTCCAGTAAATGCAGATTGAAGCTATTGGGGCTTGAGGACTTGTGGTCAATAGGAGAGAAGCAACAGTTCTGATTCCTGGAGAAGGAATACCTCCTGGAGTTATAGGAGAGTGAGGAAGAATTGATAAATTTGTCTTTTGCAATCATCATATAAAGGAGAATACCCTGTGCAGCTCTCCAAATCACTGCAAGATCCTTAAATTTAACAGGTTTCTGGGTGTACCACCCCTAACTAAAAAAAAACTTTGACCAGAATTAATCATTATTTTCCTTAATAAAGGAGTACATCAAGGCTGTATACTGTCACCCTGCTTATTTAACTTACATGCTGAGTACATCATGAGAAACGCTGGGCTGGAAGAAGCACAAGCTGGAATCAAGATTGCCGGGAGAAATATCAATAACCTCAGATATGCAGATGACACCACCCTTATGGCAGAAAGTGAAGAGGAACTCAAAAGCCTCTTCATGAATGTGAAAGAGGAGAGTGAAAAATTTGGCTTAAAACTCAACATTCAGAAAACAAAGATCATGGCAATTGGTCTCATGACTTCATGGGAAATAGATGAGGAAACAGTGGAAACAGTGTCAGACTTTATTTTTTTGGTGCTCCAGAATCACTGCAGATGGTGACTGCAGCCATGAAATTAAAAGACACTTACTCCTTGGAAGAAAAGTTATGACCAACCTAGATAGCATATTTAGAAGCAGAGACATTACTTTGCCAACAAAGGTCTGTCTAGTCAAGGCTATGGTTATTCCAGTGGTAATGTATGGATGTGAGAGTTGGACTGTGAAGAAAGCTGAGCACCGAAGAATTGATGCTTTTGAACTGTGGTGTTCGAGAAGACTCTTGAGAGTCCCTTGGAGATCCAACCAGTCCATTCTAAAGGAGAGCATCTCTGGGTGTTCTTTGGAAGGAATGATGCTAAAGCTGAAATTCCAGTATTTTGGTCACCTCATGTGAAGAGTTGACTCATTGGAAAAGACTCTAATGCTGGGAGGGGTTGGGGGCAGGAGGAGAAGGGGACGACAGAGGATGAGATGGCTGGATGGCACCACTGACTCAATGGATGTGAGTCTGAGTGAACTCTGGGAGTTGGTGATGGACAGGGAGGCCTGACGTGCTGTGATTCTTGGGGTCACAAAGAGTCAGACACGACTGAGCAACTGAACTGAACTGACTGAACTGAGATGAGCATTACAGACAGAAAGAGATGGGCCCAGATTAGGCATCCTCATGTGAAATACTTGAGGGACCATTACCTGCTGACCATGCATTTGAAGCTCTCTGCAAAATTAAGCAAAACTAGCTTTGGTTCCTTAGGGAAGACTCTGGTAGAATCTGTGTGCTTTAAGCATCAGTCTCTCCCTTCCATATTCTCCAAAACAAAATGATTAAAAATAATTACTTGAAACTTTAAATACATTTCCCATAGAAATGATATTATTAAAAATAATAAAAAAATGCAAGACATGTACCTATTGATTTCACTGGGTTTATGACTAGTGGTTAACCACTTGCTTGTTTGGAGTCAAGGAGTCCTGAGGCAGAAGGAGAGGAGGAGTTGGAAAAAGATTTTGTCAGCACAGTGATCCAGGGCTGGCCACTGGTAGCAACTTAAATGTATACAGCTCATCTTTGACACTCAGAAGGAAGGATTATAGGAAGATATGTGACTTACTCACCTTGGGCATACATTTTAAGAAGTTGTCTAAAACGTAAAATAAAAAGCATCATTTAAGACAGTTTTTATTTTCCTTTTTTTTTAATTAAAATGTACATTAGACTGACAAATTAATGTCAATGTGCTGGACACTGATTCTCATAATGAAACTTATTGGGATTGGGGTAACCTCCCAACTAAATGCATAAACTTCTTTCTCATCTCCTGGGAACAAAACACTGTAAATTTCAGCCTCTTGCATTGCCCCGGGGTGGCCAATGGCAAGAGTTAGGCCAGAAAACACTCCCCTCCTGGGCATTCTCCAAACTCAATTGGCAGCAGCCAACAATTCCAGCAGGGCCTTTGCCCGGGCCTCCATTGTGCAGCTTGTTCCAATGTGCAGCAGCACATTGACCAAGACACAGTGAACAGTGAAGGTTTACACACTCAAGAGGACCAGCTGTGGGACAACTAGGGCACCAGGCATGTCCTCTGAATACAAGAAGCAGCTGAAGAGCTTGTCCTTGATAGTCAGGGCCTGACAAAATGTGGCTCAGTAGAGAAGGGAATGGCAAGCCACTTCAGTATTTCTGCTTTGAAAACCCCATGAACAATATGAAAAGACAAAAATATATGACACTGAAAGATGAGCCTCCCAGGTTGGTAGTTGTCCAATAAACTACTGGGGAAGATCAGAGAAATAGCTCCAGAAAGAATGAAGAGACTGAACCAAAGCAGAAAGGACACCCTGCTGTTGATGTCTCTGGTGGTGAAAGTAAACTCTGAAGCTATAAAGAACAATATTGCATAGGAACCTGAAATATTAGATCCATGAATCAAGTCAAATTTGATGTGGTCAAACAGGGGTTGGCAAAAGTGAACATTGACATTTTAGAAATCAGTGAACTAAAATGGATGGGAATGGGTGAATTGAATTTAGATAACCATTGTATCTACTACCTTGGGGAAGAATCCCTTAGATAAAATGGAGTAGCCCTCATAATCAACAAAGGACTCTAAAATGCAGTACTTAGCTGCAATCTCAAAAATGACAGAATGATATCAGTTCATTCCTAGGCAAACCATTCAACATCAAAATAATTCAAGTCTATGCACCAATTATTAATGCCAAAGAAGATGAGAGTGATTGATTCTATGAAGACCTACAAGACCTTCTAGAACTAAAACCATAAAATGTGTCTTTTTCATCAAAGGGGACTGTAATGCAAAAGTGGGAACTCAAGAGATACCTGGAGTAAAAGGCAAATTTAGCTTTGGAGTACAAAATGAAGCAGGGAAAAACTAATAGAGTTTTGCCAAGAGAACACACTGGTCATAGAAAATACCCTCTTCCAGCAACACAAGACAACTCTATACATGGACATGACCAGATGGTCAACACCGAAATCAGATTGATTATATTCTTTGCAACCAAAGATGGAGAAGCACTATACAGTCAGCAAAAACAAGACCAAGAGCTGACTGTGGCTCAGATCATGAACTCCTTATTGCCAAATACAAACTTAAATTGAAGAAAGTAGGGAAAGCCACTAGAACATTCAGGTATGACATAAGCCAAATCCCTTATGATTATACAGTGGAAGTGAGAAATAAATTTAAGGGACTAGATCTGATAGAAAGAGTTCCTGATGAACTATAGATGGAGGTTCGTGACATTGTACAGGAGACAGGGATCAAGACCATCCTCATGGAAAAGAAATGCAAAAAAGCAAAATTCCTTTCTGGGGAGCCCTTAAAAATAGCTGTGAAAAGAAAAGTGAAAAGCAAAGGAGAAAAGGAAAGATATAAGCATATGAATGCAGAGTTCCAAAGAATAGCAAGAAGAGATAAGAAAGACTTCCTCAACAATAAATGTCAAGAAATATACACAATGGAGTATTACTCAGCCATTAAAAAGAATACATTTGAATCAGTTCTAATGAGGTGGATGAAACTGGAACCTATTATACAGAGTGAAGTAAGCCAGAAAGAAAAACACTAATACAGTATACTAACACATATATATGGAATTTAGAAAGATGGTAACAATAACCCTGTGTACGAGACAGCAAAAGAGACACTGATGTACAGATCAGTCTTATGGACTCTGTGGGAGAGGGAGAGGGTGGGAAGATTTGGGAGAATGGCATTGAAACATGTGTAATATCCTGTATGAAACGAGTCACCAGTCCAGGTTCGATGCGCGATACTGGATGCTTGGGGCTGGTGCACTGGGACGACCCAGAGGGAGGGTATGGGTAGGGAGGAGGGAGGAGGGTTCAGGATGGGGAACACAGGTATACCTGTGGCTGATTCATTTTGATGTTTGGCAAAACTAATACAATATTGTAAAGTTTAAAAATAAAATAAATTTTTTTAAAAAAGCAATGATTAAAAAAAAAAAAGAAATAGAGGAAAACAACAGAATGGGAAAGAGTAGAGATCTCTTCAAGAAAATTAGAGATACCAAGGGAACATTTAATGCAAAGATGGACTTGATAAAGGACAGAGATGGTGTGGACCTAACAGAAGCAGAAGACATTAAGAAGAGGTGGCACGAATACACAAGAGAACTGTACAAAAAAGAAAGTCATGACCCAGATAATCATGATGGTGTGATCACTCACCTAGAGCCAGACATTCTGGAATGTGAAGTCAAGTGGGCCTTAGGAAGCATCACTATGAACAAAGCTAGTGGAGATGATGGACTTCCAGTTGAGCTATTTCAAATCCTGAAAGATGATGCTGTGAAAGTGCTGCACTCAATATGCCAGCAAATTTGGAAAACTCAGCAGTGGCCACAGGCCTGGAAAAGGTCAGTTTTCATTCCAATCCCAAAGAAAAGCAATGCCAAAGAATACTCAAACTACCACACAATTGCACTCATCTCACATGCTAGTAAAGTAATGCTCAAAATTTTCCAAGCCAAGCTTCATCTGTGAACTGTGAAATTCCAGACGTTCAAGCTGGTTTTAGAAAAGGCAGAGGAACCAGAGATCAAATTGCCAACATCCGCTGGATCATCGAAAAAGTAAGAGAGTTCCAGAAAAACATCTATTTCTGCTTTATTGACTATGCCACAGCCTTTGACTGTGTGGATCAGAATAAACTGTGGGAAATTCTGAAAGAGATGGGAATACTAGACCACCTGACCTGCCTCTTGAGAAACCTGTATGGAGTTCAGGAAGCAAGTTATAACTGGACATAGAACAACAGACTGGTTCCAAATAGGAAAAGGGATGTGTCAAGGCTGTATATTGTCACCCTGCTTATTTAACTTATATGCAAAGTACGTCATGAGAAACGCTGGACTGGAAGAAGCACAAGCTGGAGTCAAGATTGCTAGGAGAAATATCAATAACCTCATATATGCAGATGACACCACCCTTATGGCAGAAAATGAAGAGGAACTAAAGAGCCTCTTGATGAAAGTGAAAGAGGAGAGTAAAAAAGTTGGCTTAAAGTTCAACATTCAGAAAACGAAGATCATGGCATCCGGTTCCATCACTTCATGGGAAATAGATGGGGAAATAGTGGAAACAGTGTCAGACTTTATTTTTCTGGGCTCCAAAATCACTGCAGATGGTGATTGCAGGCATGAAATTAAAAGACACTTACTCCTTGGAAGGAAAGTTATGACCAACCTAGATAGCACATTCCAAAGCAGAGACATTACTTTGCCAACAAAGTTCTGTCTAGTTGAGGCTAAGGAGAAGGCAATGGCACCCCACTGCAGTACTCTTCCCTGGAAATTCCCAAGACAGAGTAGCCTGGAAGACTGAAATCCATGGGGTTGCTAGGAGTTGGACACGACCGAACGACTTAACTTTCAATTTTCACTTTCATGCATTGAAGAAGGAAATGGCAACCCACTCCATTGTTCTTGCCTGGAGAATCCCAGGGACAGGGAACCTGGTGGGTTGCCATTTATGGCATCGCACAGAGTTGGACATGACTGAAGCGACTTAGAAGCAGCAGCAGCAGCAGTCAAGGCTGTGGTTTTTCCAGTGGTCATGTATGGATGTGAGAGTTGGACTGTGAAGAAAGCTGAGCACCAAAGAATTGATACTTTTGAACTGTGGTATTGGAGAAGCTTCTTGAGAGTCCCTTGGACTGCAAGGAGATCCAACCAGTCCATCCTACAGGAGATCAGTCCTGGGTGTTCTTGGAAGGACTGATGCTAAAGCTGAAACTGCAATACTTTGGCCACCTCATGCGAAGATTTTACTCATTGGAAAAGACCCTGATGCTGGGAGGGATTGGGTGCAGGAGGAGAAGGGGACAACAGAGGATGAGATGGCTGGATGGCATCACCGACTCTATGGACATGAGTTTGAGTAAACTCCAGGAGTTGGTGATGGACAGGAAGTCCCGGCTTTCGGCGATTCATGAGGTTGCAGAGTTGGACACGACTAAGCGACTGAACTGAACTGAACAGTATTTCTACTGGGCACTGTTACTTGAGATGACTGAATAAGAGACTCTTTAAACATGTGTGTACCCACCTGAAAGTTTTGTTCTTAGGTTATTACTGTATAACAAAGTAAAACACACAGTTTATGGCTCTATTAAAGGGACATGAATGTCCTCTGAGCCCACACAGGTTGGTAGGAGTATTTTGGTTTAACATACATGGAAATCAACCCTGACTTTCAATCTATTTCCAGTACAACATTTAAATCTCAGGTTTTTAATTCTTTCAGGTGCTATTTTTAAATTTACATATTTCCTAAAATCTGGAGTTCATGTGTGAGTTGTTGGTTTGTTTCTGCAGCATTTATCATGGCAAAGGCAGCAGCAACATCTCTGACATGAGGAGTGAGGGAGAGGACCAGATATGAATTGTGGTTGAACATGAGGATTTGTAATTTAGCAGTTTATTACTTTATTAGTAAGGCCCTTATATAATACCTATTTCTACTGTGACCCAGTGGAGCTAAAGGAGTGTAAATTATTGAATGGAAATCGTGTTACTTATGAAGACAATCTGGTGATTACAGGTTTGCTGCACAGCATTTCCATTGTAAAACTAATGTTTCCTCTATGTGTAATGACACAGGCAGGAAATCTCATGAAATGCTGCCTGGTAAACAACAATGAGAGGCCTAATATTTTTTCTACTACTAAAGATTTGTTACCTTCAGTACTAATGCAGTACTACATTAATATTAGTGAAATAATATCCTTATGAGTCCTTGTTTCTACAATTGTGAGGTCTCCATATATATATTTTAAGATTGTTATATTTATATTGGATTGTAAAATAGCCATCCTGGAGACAAGTGATAAAACAATTTTTAAGGTACTGAGACTTATATCACATGTCAAGTGATGATTTTTCAGGGAGCAAAAATCAAATTCAGTCTGCTATGCAGCAGGATGGTATTTTATGATAATATAAAACACGTCATTGTCACTTTAAAAATTAAAGAGTTCTCTACCTCTACCAAGTCAGTGGCATCACTGACTCAATGGACATGAGTTTGAGTTAGATCTGGAAGTTGGTGATGGACACGGAAGCCTGGCATCCTACAGTCCATGGGGTCGCAAAGAGTTGGACATGACTGAGCGACTGAACTGAACTGAACTACCTCTGAACATCACCTTTATACATGATCCATCAATGGCTGCTGCAAACATCCTCTCTCCCCACTTATCTAATTAGCCCCTTCTCAGTTGCTTTTGATTCTGGCATCTAGCAATCTTATAAAAAACTTGAGATGCTGCAACTGTTAGAGGCTGACATGTCTGCAGGACCAACCAAAACACCACATGTCCTTGTAATGCAGCCCTTTGGTCATCCTTTTAAAAGGACCAGAAGAATAATTCTCCATCTTTCTGTGTGGCCTAGGAATTAAAAAAAAAAAAAATCTAGAAAAGAAAAAAAAGTAAAAGATTGATTCATGAAGAAGGAGAAGAACCCTAAGTGGAGAAGTAAATGTACTTCATTTTCCCAGAAACCTGTATCAGACTAAATATGACCATATTCTATATCTATTTATGATTATAAAACATGAAAGAAGAGGAATATTACATATATTTTGGAATGAAACTGTCAAGACAAAATACTGCCTGGGAAACTCATCCAAGCCTACCTGAGTTACTGTGGAAATGGATCACAGAAAAGTGGAAGTGTGGCTTCTTCTTAAGAAAAATGATGTGAGTGAGAAACTGAGTTACCCTCAAAAAGTAAGAGGAAACAACCAGGCCAGAAGCAGCAACATTAGCCTCATTTAGAGAGCTGGAGTTGACGCAGGTATGACTTAGTCTGTCATATGGTAATACCTTCCTGTAGGAACAATTACTTCCCCATCCATCAGAATGCTCCTTAAACTTAAACCAAGGCCCTGAAGTGTGTTTTTGTTTCTTTGTGGAAATGTATATGGACTCACGATTTATTGTACAGGTGAGAAGACAGGAAACTCTCCAACTTACTTGGCTGCAATGAAGATGGATATCACAAAATGGCCTGAACCAGCAAGATTTTTTTTCCTCACTTGCAAAAGGCATGTTAAGGAGGGTTAGTAAGACATGTATTTTTGAACCCATATAAGAAAATACTCAAGAAGGTTCCCAAACACATGCTACCAGGCCACAATCACCCTGATACCAAAACTAGACAAAGATATTACAAAAAAAGGAAAGTTACAGGCCAATGTCACTGATGAACATAAGTGCAAAAATCCTAAGCAAAATATTAGCAAACAGAATTCAACAGCACATTGAAAGGATCATGCATCAGGGTCAACTGGGATTTATCCCAGGGGTGCAAGGATTCTTCAATTTATGCAAATCAATAAAATGTAATACCTCATATTTAAAAATTGAATACTAAAAGCTATATGGTCATCTCAGTAGATACAGGCATAGCTTTTGATAACATTCAACACCCATTTATGATAAAAGCTCTCTAGAAAGTGGACATAGAGAAAACTTACTTCAACGTAATAAAGGCAATAAACGTCTTTCTCAATACTGAAAAAAAATGAAAGAATTTCCTCTAAGATCAGGAATAAAATAAGGATGTCCACTCTAGCTACTCTTTTTTTTTTCTTTTTTAATATAAATTTATTTATTTTAATTGGAGGTTAATTACTTTACAATATTTTATTGGTTTTGCCATACATTAACATGAATCCTCCACAGGTATACATGTGTTCCCCATCCTGAACCCCCCTCCCTCCTCCCTGTACCATCCCTCTGGGTCATCTCAGTGCACCAGCCCCAAGCATCCTGTATCCTGCATCGAACTTGGACTGGCGATTCATTTCATATATGATAGCTACTCTTATTCAACATCATTTTGGAAGTCCTAGCAATGGCAATGAGAGAAGAAAATGAAATAAAGGAATCTAAATTGGAAAATAAGTAAAACTGTCACTATTTACAGATGCCATGATACATAGAAAATCCTAACATACCCCCCCAAAAAATACTAGAGCTACTTACTTAATTTAGTAAAGTTACAGGACACAATGTTAATACATACTTTTGCATTCCTATACACTAACAAGGAAAGATCACAAAGAGAAATTAATAAAGCAATCCCATTTACCATTGCAACAAAAAGAATAAAATTCCTAGGAATAAACCTACCTAAGGAGACAAAAGACCTCTACTCAGAAAACTATAAGATACTGATCGAAGACAATGCAAACAGACAGACAGATATACCATGTCCTTGAATTGGAAGAATCAATATGGTGAAAATGATTGTATTACCTAAAGCAATCTACAGATTCAGTGCAGTCCCTTTCAAATTACCCATTTTTTTTCCCACAGAATCAGAACCAAATATTTTACAATTTATGTGGAAACACCAAAGACCCCAAATACCACAATCCTGAGACAGCAAAACACAGCTGAAGGAATCAGATTCTGAATCTTCAGATTATACCACAAAGCTACAGTTATCACGACAATTAATTGCTACAATAATCACTACAATATTGTACTGGCACAAAAAGAAATATAGATCAATGGTACAGGATAGAAAACCCAGAGGTAAACACATACACCTATGTATGGGGGCTCATAGATTGTAATCTGTTGAAAAGGAGGCAAGACTACACAATAGAGAAAAGACAGCCTCTTCAATAA
Source organism: Bubalus kerabau (assembly GCF_029407905.1). Taxonomy (NCBI): domain Eukaryota; kingdom Metazoa; phylum Chordata; class Mammalia; order Artiodactyla; family Bovidae; genus Bubalus; species Bubalus kerabau. Next base: position 11,322,076 of record NC_073632.1, on the reverse strand, counting down.
GTAGTTCTGGGAAAACTGGACAGCAACATGTAAAAGAATGAAATTAGAAGATTCCCAAGCACCACACACAAACATAAACTCAAAATGCATTAAAGACCTAAATGTAAGGCCAGACACTATTAAACGCTTAGAGGAAAACATAGACAGAACATTCTTTGATATAAATAATTTAGAGCAAGATATTTTTTGACTCACCTCCTAGAGTAGTGAAAATACAACTAAACAAATGAGACCTAATTTAAAAAAAAAAATTTGTGTAGCAAAGGAAAACATAAACAATATGAAAGGCAACCTTCAGAATGGGGGAAAATATTTGCAATCCAAGCAACTGACAAGGGATTAATATCATGAATATACAAACTACTCATGGAGTTCAATATAAATGTAAATAAATAAACAATCCAATTTAAAAAAAAAATAGCAGAAGACCTAAATAGACATTTTTCCAAAGAAGATAAACAGATGACCAATAAACACATGGAAAGATGCTCAACATTACCAATTATTAGAGAAACGTAAATCAAAACTACAAAGAGGTATCACCTCACACTGGTCAGAATAGCCATCATCAGAAAATCTACAAATCAAAAATGGTGGAGAGAATGTGGAGAAAGGGGAACCTTCTTGCCTGTGGATGTGTACATTGCTATAGTCACTATGGAGAATAGTATGGAGGTTCTATAAAAGAGTAAAAATAAAACTACCACACTACCCAGTAATCCCTAGAAATATATTCTGAGAAAACCATATACCCTTAGAAAACCATAATTCAAAGAGACACATGTACTCCAGTGTTAATTGCAGCACTATTTACAATAGCCTGGATATGGAAGTGACCTAGATGTCCATTAAATGAGCAGTGGACAAAAAAGATGTGATACCTATATATATCTATATCTATATCTATATATATATATATAATAAAGTATTACTCAGCCATAAGAAATGGATACATGGACACAGGGGCAGAAGGGGAAGGTGAGATGAATTGAGAGATTGATAATATATAATATATATTATATATTTATATATAAATTTATACATATATTATGCATGTATATAATATTTATATATATTATATATATAAATATATATATTTATATATATAAAGTGTTAGTCACTCAGTCTTGCTTGACTCTTTGTTACCCCATAGACTGTAGCCAGGCAGGCTCCTCTGTCCATGGTATTTTCCAGACAAGAATACTGGAGTGGATTGTCATTATCTTCTCCAGTGGGTCTTCCTGATCCAGGGATCAAACCCAGACTTCCCAAATTGCAGGCAGACTTTTCACCATCAGCACTACCAGGGAAGCCCATATATACACAACTATGTAGATAGCAGTAACCTTCTGTATAGCACAGGAAGCTCGATTTAGTGCTCATTGATGACCTAGAGGGATAGGATAGGGGTCGGATGGGAGTGAGGTCCATGAAGGAGGGGATAAATATAAATATATATTTATGTGTGTGTGTGTGCGTGTGCGAAGTCACTTCAGTCATCTCTGACTCTTTGAGACCTTATGGACTATAGCCTACCAGGCTCCTCTGTCTATGGGATTCTCCAGGCAAGAATACTGGAGTGGATTCCCATGACCTTCCCCAGGGAATCTTCCAGACCCAGGGGTTGAACCTGTGTCTCTCATGTCTCCTGCATTGGCAAGTAGGTTCTTTACCACTAGTGTTACCTGGGAAGCCATAAAAATATGAATATGGTTTTATATTAGACGTGGGTTTATACACACACACATACATGCCTATAGCTGATTCACTTTGTTGTACAGCAGAAACTAACATAAAGGAACTGAAAAACAATTATATTCCAACTGAAAAGAAAAAGAAAATTCTCAGTAGACAAAGTATCTTACTTGTTTAGTCAAGATCAATTAGGTGTTGAGAGTCTAGAACTATGTTCCAGGCATTGACCAAGTCCCTGGGGATTTGATAAAAAGCAACAAAAATAAATAAACAACAGTTTACAGCTGATAAAAATGTTTCATTCTCATGGGAGTAAACATGTCTTCAGGAGTTCTTTCACAAATAGAATTATTTGTATTTGAAAAAGAGTCTTTGAAGATTCTTTTACAGTATAAGATGTATTGCATATATATACAAGTTTTGTAAAAGAAATAGAAATGAGGGAAACAGATTTTTGCAGAAGTCTGTCTGCTTTATTATTCTTAGAATTCCTTCAATACAGAATAATGTACAGATGTCATGAAAAGTTTGTATGTGTGCAGATTTGTTATCATGAAAACCAAAGACAAAACCAACCTTTGGGTCTGGATGACACACACACAAAACCTGAGACAACCTTCAGACAGAAGAGTGCAAAAACCAGGAGGGGAAAAGACCCAACTGTGTAGACAACAAGACAACCACAGAACCTCTCCCTGATGAACTTCATGGGAAGGCTTGGTGGACTCTCCTTCAGCCATTCTACCTGGAGCCTTTCCACCTTGTTTTTTGTGCAGTAATCCCTCAAATAGATTAAAACACTGAGAACAAAGCCTTTTCTCCTTTTTTTGGATGACACTTAGGAACTTCTTAGCTAAATCCCTACAACTTTTCAATTTATGAAAATATTATTCCCAAATATTTAGTGCTATACATGTTCCAGCCTGCTTTACTTGTACAAATAATAAAAAGTTTTAAATAAGTTCCCATCGACTAAATAGCACATGAGAGAATTAATCTTCTGATGTAGATTAAAGTGTTTTTTAAAGCAAGGCAAAGTGTTAGGTTTTATACATAAGTTCATAGCTCTTCAAAATCATTAAACATTATTTTTCTCACTTCATAAAGAGTTTTCTTTTATTTTAATAATTATTTTATTATTTATTTAATTGTTGCTGTCATGAGACTTGAATGTGTCTTTATGATATATACAAATCTTCAAATCAGTTCTCAGAAATTGGATTCTAAAAGCCTAGTACTATGTCCATTAACAGGTTTCCTACATAATTCTTGACATGGCAAATTTAAGTAACGCACTTTAAAGTATACTGGAATCCTGATCATTTTACTTACAGTCATAGGTAGGAATATTGCAGTGCCCTTTTCACCAGTTATACAGTAGTTGACTTTCTTTTTTTTCCACCACTGAAGTTGATGATCATCTTTATCCTGAAGGCATTATGAAATTGCTATTATTAAGACTGAATTTTCTTACTAAAAATGTTGAAAATGAAAAGCCACAAATAAAGAAATCTGCTAGTGGTTTTATTTGTTAGCATATAAAGTTTCTAATATATTTCTGAATGAACTAATTTTGTTAGCAAAGCTATAAACGGCCTTCTTTAACATTCCTTCTTGTGTGTGTGCTTAGTCACTCAGTCGTGTTCGACTGTTTGTGACCCCATGGGCTGTAGCCTTCCAGGTTCCTCCAGAATCCATAGGGATTCTCCAAACAAGAATACTTGAGTGGATTGCTATGCCCTCTTCCAAGAGATCTTCCCAAAGCAGGAATCGAACCCAGTTCTCTTGCATTGCAGACAGATTCCCCATCATCTGAGCCACCAGAGAAACCCAACATCCCTTCATATGAAAGTCTAAAATCAGAAAACTTCACTAGACATAGGTCTATATCTTATTAACTTTAAAGCAAAAGCTATGAATACCTTTATATAGTGTAGGTAAGTCAAATAATTGTACCTTTAATGAAGGAAGTGTTGACTTGTAGAAAGAGGTAGAAATTAATCTCAAATTCAATCCCATTGCTTTGAAAAGTGCAAAGTAGTTAAATTAGACCAGTCTACTATAAAAAATGTTTATAATATTCACACAAAAATGATAAAATATGTGTAGAATAAAACCATTCTATTTTACTAGTCCTGTAATAATAAATCATATTTATTTGTTTTATATTTATTATCTATCTGTAGTTCTAGAAATGATTTTAAAACATTTCCTACAATATTTTTTTTGAGTACTAGGTCTTTCTCAAGTATAGGAAGTATACTATAGTTAAGTGTAGTACTTAAGATCCTTTGGTCTTAAGTATAAATGATCTATTCTCTTCTTGAGAAATGCAAAAGTTTAGATTTTATAGTCCCAAGCTTGGAAAGGACATTAGAGGACGTCTGATCTAAAGTTCCTTTGATATTATAATCCTTTTTCACAATCTTTGTAGGAATTTTGCACAGTCTTGTTATGGATTCAAATCATAAAAGTAACTTCACTGATGAATTAGTAACTAAAAACTCCCTGAATGAACCTACTTCACCTTTTAACATTACTGAATTAAATACATATACATATACATATATACATATATATATATATATAATTTTAATTTTTATCTGTTTTTACACACATAGTGCCAAAATCTGGTTCTTTTTAGAGTTTTTCGTTGAGTCCTGACATTGTCCTTTGGAAAATATAGAAAATGTCCCATTCCTCTTCCCTTTGAAATGAAATCAAAGGTTTGAACATAGCAATAATATGCTACCTCTTCTCTCCAGCTTCTCATTTCAAGATAGTTTCCCTTTAGTTCTTTCAATACTTTATTATATTAGGTATCTCCAACTTCTAAGGGAAAGGGTAGATTTTGGAGTAAAAGAAGAAGACTACACTGGGATTTTAGATCAAATGACTTGAAATTTCATAAAAAAAAAAAAAAAGGAACTACCTTCTACAGATAAAAGTGACAGCTTCAGTAGTATGATTAGATATCCGCAAAAAGAAGGAAGATCTTAGGTAACAGATGTGGCAAATGCAACACAGAGGCCATTACAGTTGATTAATGATTGTTACCAGAAGTGAGTCCTCAGAGACGACTTGTTTGTACTGGGCATCTTTGATGCTGTGACAAGTTATCCCCTGAAAGTCACAGTATCTAAAACAAAGGAGAGAATGAAAGAGGTTTTCTAGAGATGCATATAAGAAAGTGCTTGAAACAATTTTCTTATGATCGTGAACTTTACCACAATATATATTTTAGGACAAGACGATTTAGACTGGTTCCTCTGTTCTCCTTTGCACTAACTACAATAATAAAGTCTAGAACTATCAAAAGAGACAACCAAAAGAGAACTCTGGGAGGCTATGTATTGGTCAGTAAGAGTTCTCTGAAGAAAATGATAATTGATGTAATTGAGTCCGCTTCTGAATTCCTGACATTCAGGTATGATCTAAATCAAATCCGTTATGATTATACACTGAAGGTGACAAATAGAGTCAAGGGATTAGATCTGGTAGACAGAGTGCCTGAAGAACAATGAACAGAGGTTTGTAACATTGTCAAAGAGGCAGTGACCAAAACTATCCAAAAGAAAAAGAAACGCAAGAAGATAAAGTGGTTCTCTTAGGAGTCTTAACAAATAGTTGAGAACTGACGAGAAGAGAAAAGCAAGGGGGAAAGGGAAAGGTAAACCCAACTGAATGCAGAGTTCCAGAAAAGACCAAGGAGAGAGAAGAAAGACTTCTTAAATGTACAGTGCAAAGAAATAGAGATAAACAATGCAATAGGAAAGACTACAGATCACTTCAAGAAAATTGGAGATATCCAGGGAACATTTCATGCAAAGAAAAGAAACAGAAGAAATTAAGAAAAGGTGGCAAAAATACACAGAAAAACTATACAAGAAAGGTCTTAATGACCCAGATAACCATGACAGTGTGATCACTCACCTGGAGACAGACATCTTGGAGTGTGAAGTCGAGTGGGCCTTCAGAAGCATTACTATGAACAAAGCTAATGAAGGTGATGGAATTGCAGCTGAGATATTTAAAATCCTAAAAGATGATGCTGTGAAAGTGTGGCACTCAATATGTCAGCAAATTTGAAAAACTCAGCAGTGGCCATAGAACTGGAAAATGTATTTTCTTTCCAATCCTAAAGAAAGGCAATTCCAAAGAATGTTTCAACTATCACACTCATTTCACATGATAATACAATTATGCTCAAAATCCTTCAAGCTAGGCTTCATCAGTATTTGAGCTGAGAAGTTCCAGTTATACAAACTGCACTTCACAGAGGCAGAGGAACCAGAAATCAGTTGCGGATATTTGTCAGATCATGGAGAAATCAAGGAAATTCCAGAAAAATATCTTCTGCTTCATTGAATATGCTATTCCCTTTGATTATGTGGATAACAACAAATTGTGGAAAATACTAAATAGATGTGACTATCAGACTACATTATCTGTATCCTGAGAAAACTGCACTCAGGTCACGAAGAACAGTTAGAAATGGACATAAATCAACTGACTGATTCCAAATTGGAAAAGGAGTATGACAAGATTGTATATTTTCACTCAGGTTATTTAACTTCTATGCAGAGTACATCATCTGAAATGCCAGGCTGGATGAATCACAAGCTAGAATCAAGACTGGGAGAAATAGCAACAACCTCAGATATGCAGGTGATACCACTCTAATGGCAGACAGTGAGAGGAACTAAAGGACCTCTTTATTAGAGTGAAATTAAAAAAAAAAAAGAAAAACACTAAGAACATGGCATCTGGTCACATCACTTCATGGCAAAAAGAAGGGGTAAAGTGGAAACAGTGAAATGATTTCCTTGTGCTCCAAAATCACTGTGGATGCTGACTTGAGCTATGAAATTAAAAGACACTTGTTCCTTAGAAGAAAAGCTATGAGAAAACTAGATAGTGTATTAAAAAGCAAAGGCATCTCTTTGCCAATAAAGGTCTGTATAGTCAAAGTTATTGTACTGATGTGAGAGCTGGTCCATAAAGAAGGCTGAGTGCTGAAGAACTGATGCTTTTAAACTGTAGTGCCTGAGACAACTCTTGAGAGTCCCTTGGACTACAAGGAGATGAAACCAGTCATTACTAAAGGAAATCAACCCTGGATGTTCATTGGAAAGACTGTTACTGAAGCTCCAAGATTTTGGTCACCTGATGAGAACAGCTAACTCATTGGAAAAGTCCTCGATGATAGGAAAACTTGAATTCAAAAGGAGAAGGGTGCAGCAGAGGATGAGATGGTTAGATAGCATCATCGACTCAAGGGACATGAATTTGAGCAAACTCTGGGAGATAGTGAAGGACAGAGGAGCCTGGTGTACTGAAGTCCATAGTGTTGCTAAGATTTAGACACGACTTAGAGACTGAATAGCAACAATAAAAATAGAAAGAAGATTAAAATAAAACATATCAACATATATAGAGTACAGCTAAAGTAGTACTGAGAAGGAAATGTATAATACTAAAATGCTTATACTAGGAATGAGAAGAGGTTTGAAATAAATACTTTAGGAAACAAAAAACTAGTAATAGTAAAACAAGATATATCTATAAGAAAGAAAGAAGGAAGGAAATAGTAAAGATCAAAGCAGAAATCATTGAAAATGAAAATGGAAAGCAGAAAATGAGTAAAAAAAATAGTTATTTGAAAAGTCAACAAAATAGATAAATGTTAAAATATTTAAAACAGTTATATTTTTATATAACACTATACATCCTTAACAGCAATTGGTTTACATAATACTTTGACGTGCATTAAAAACATTTAAATCTAGACCTGTATGTGATTCAGAATATGGACACACATGCCTTCTTTGGTTCTTTGTAAAAACATTGAATGAGTCATCTCTATAGCAAAAGCACCCAAAACATTGTATGTGCTTTCAGTTACATCTTATTTACAGCAGAAGTTAAAAGCATATGGCAAAATTTGTAGAATATTGCAGCTTTTTCTACAAAATTTTGGTATAATTTATGATCCAAAATTTGTACCCTTCAATTGCCAAGTAACATCGAAGTCTCTGAGACCCCATGAACTGCAGCATACCATGCTTTCCTGTCCTTCACTGCCTCCTTAAGTTTGCTCAAACTCATTTCCATTGAGTCAGTGATTCCATCCAACCATCTTAGCCCGTGTTGCCCCCTTCTCTTCTTGTCCTCAATCTTTCCCAGAATCATGATAAGTTTTTTGCATAAGGTGGCCGAAGTATTTGAGCTTCAGCTTCAGCATCAATCCTTCCAGTGAATATTCAGGGTTAATATCCTTTAGGAATGATCCAAAATATAAAACTACAAAAAAAAAAAATAAATAAATAAAAGGCCTAAATGCTAAAATGTTCAAAAAATTAAGGATATATGCTTTTTTGGAAATGTTTTATGGGAAACAGATGGGGAAACACTGGAAACAGTGTCAGACTTTATTTTTCTAGGCTCCAAAATCACTGCAGATGGTGACTGCAGCCATGAAATTAAAAGATGCTTACCCCTTGGAAGGAAAGTTATGACCAACCTAGATAGCATGTTCAAAAGCAGAGACATTACTTTGCCAACAAAGGTTCGTCTAGTCAAGGCTCTGGTTTTTTCCTGTGGTCATGTATGGATGTGACAGTTGGACTGTGAAGAAGGCTGAGCGCTGAAGAATTGATGCTTTTGAACTGTGGTGTTGGAGAAGACTCTTGAGAGTCCCTTGGACTGCGTGGAGATCCAACCAGTCCATTCTGAAGGAGATCAGCCCTGGGATTTCTTTGGAAGGAATGATGCTGAAGCTGAAGCTCCAAAAGCTGAAGCTCCAGTACTTTGGCCGTCTCATGCGAAGAGTTGACTCATTGGAAAAGACTCTGTTGCTGGGAGGGATTGGGGGCAGGAGGAGAAGGGGACGACAGAGGATGAGATGGCTGGATGGCATCACTGACTCGATGGACGTGAGTCTGAGTGAACTCCGGGAGTTGGTGATGGACAGGGAGGCCTTGCGTGCTGCGATTCATGGGGTCGCAAAGAGTCGGACACGACTGAGCGAATGATCTGATCTGACTTTATTAGTTTATCCTATTTATTTTCAATACCAAATATACTTCAGTCTTTTAGAAAGTAAGTCTTACAATACTCATATTCTATTTGAATTTTGAAATATTCAAATCTATTTGTCATGACAGTTATCATTATTATACACAAATCATTTTGAAACCTTAAATTGCTTCTGGTACCACTTTCTTTAGCATTTAATTTACCAGGAAATTTAAATTTATTATATGATTTTCATCTACCTGAGTCAAATAAATACCATATTTATAATCTCTCCAGTACTGCTTATATGAAATCTTCAGAAATATATCTCTAGTTATACACAATTAAAAAAAAAAAGGCTAGGTAAAATAAAAACTATAAGACAATTTGGTTCAAATATTCATATTTTGAAACATTCATTGTCGGGAAAAAATTGTGACTTTATTCTTCCAGATAAATAGAAATTAGAAGTAACTGTGAAACCAGGGTAATGTATTCACACATGAAGCAAAGAAGACTGGGATCTGAGATCTGAACAAAATGCCCTCTGGCCATAAAGCTTCACCTTTTATCAGCTGGAAAGGAAACATGACTTTTCAACCTTTACAAATTGAAAACTCCAGCTGAAGTGCTGCATGGCCAAATGTCCTGCAGCTCCATTTTTCTCCTTCGGTTAACACAGTATGAGGAAATAGCTGACAGATTTTCAAAGCCAAACTTGCAATGTGATATTTTTGCTTTGTCTTGTCTATGAGTTGTATCATTTTCTGCTTCACTTTTTTTTTTTTTTTTTTTCTGTATGAGTTCTGTTGACTGATTTAAAATTTATGGAAGCTACAAGTACATGTGGAAATGTTAAACACCATGCAACACTGTTTGTTTTCCGTAAGGAATTATGCTATGGGATGCTTCTGGTATTCCTATATTATTTTAGAATATTTTTCATTTTGCAGTACCAAGATTTATTCCACATAACATTATGTTTGTAAAGATGCACTTAAGTATAGCATGAAAGTAAATATGCATTTGAACAGGCTATTTTCAGGCAGGACTTCTCAGAACCTTTATTTTGTATTATTTTTTGTTTATCAGAGTATAGTTGTTTTATACTCTTGTGTTAGTTTCTGCTAGACAGCAAAGTGAATCAGCCATACATATACACATCTCCCCTCTTCTCGGATTCCCTTCCCATTTAGGTCACCACAGAGCACTGAGCAGAGTTCCCTGTGCTATACATTAGGTTCTTATTAGTTATGTAATTTATACAGAATACTGTGCATGCTGGTTTACTTCAGCCGTGTCTGACTCTGTGTAGCCCTATGGGCTGTAACCTGCCAGGCTCCCCGTCCATGCATTCTCCAGGCGATAATACTGGAGTAGGTTGCTATTTCCTACTGCAGGGATTCTTACCCAGCCAGGGATTGAACCTATGTCTCCTATGTTTTCTGCATTGGCAGGCGGGTCGTTTACCACTAGTGTAACCTCGGATATATATTTGCAATTCCAGTCTCCCAATGAATTTCACCTCCCTTCTTCCATTGGAATTCATACATTTGTTCTCTATGTCTGTGTCTCTATTTCTACTTTGCAAATAGTATCATCTTCACCTTTTTCTAGATTTCCACATATATGTCTTAATATATGATATTAGTTTTTCTCTTTCTGACTTACTTCACTCTTTATGAAAATCTCTAGATCCATCCATGTTTCTCCAAATGGCACAATTTTATTCCATTTGGATAAGTAATATTCCACTGTATATATATACCACATCACATTTATCTGTTCCTTTGTTGATGGACATTTAGGTTGCTTCCATATCCTGGCTTGAAGAAGGCAATGGCAACCCAGTCCAGTACCCTTGCCTGGAAAATCCCAGGGACAGGGGAGCCTGGTGGGCTGCTGTCTATGGGATCGCACAGAATCAGACACGACTGAAGTGATTTAGCAGCAGCAGCAACAACATGTCCTGGCTATTGTAAATAGTGTTAAAATTAACCTTGGGGTGCGTGTATCATTTGACTATAATTTTCTCTGGGTATATGCCCAAGAGTTAGATTTCTGGGTCATAGAGTTGTTTTATTTTTAGTTTTATTAACCTCCATATTGTTCTTCATAGTAGCTATATCAATTTACATTCCCTCCATTGTAAGAGGATTCTCTTTTCTCCATATTCTTTCTAGCATTTATTGTTTATAGGGTTTTTTTTTTTTAATGATAGTAATTCTGACCAGTGTGAAGTGATACTTCATTATAGTTTTGGTTTGCAATTCCAATAATATAGTGATGCTGAGCATCTTTCCATGTGTTTGTTGATTATTTGTACATCTTTTTCAAAGAAATGTCTAGGTCTCCCACTCACTTTTTAATTGGATTGTTTATGTTTTGATATTGAGCTCCAGGAGCTGTTTATATACTTTTGATATTAATCCTTTTTTGGTTGCTTCATTTGCAAATATTTTCTATGATTCAGAGGGTTATTTTTCACTTTGTTTATGGCTTCCTTTGCTATGTAAAAGCTTTTAAATTTAATTAGGTCCCATTTGTTTATTTTAGTTTTTTTATTTTCATTGCTCTAGAAGGTGGATCAAAAATATCTCACTGTAGATATTTTTGAGACATCAAAAATATCTCACAGAACACTTATCAAAGAGTGTGCTGCTTATGTTTTCTTCCAAGGCCTTAATAGTGTCTGGTATCCCATCTCAGTGTTCAATGTGTCTTCAGTTTATTTTTTTGCATAGTATTAAGGAGTGTTCTAATTTCATTCTTTTACGTGTATCTGTCCAGTTTTCCCAGTGCCAATTATTGAGGTGTCTGCCTTTTCTCCACTGTGCTACCTTGCCTCCTTTTTCATAGATTAGGTGACCATAGGTGTGTGGGTTTCTCTCCGATCTTTGTATCCTGTTTCATTGATTGACATGTCTTTTTTTGTGTCAGTAAAATACTGTCTTGATTACTGTAGCTTTATAGAATAGTCTGAAGTCAGAGAGTGTGATTCCTCCAACTGTTGTTTGTTGTTTATCATAAGACTGTTTTGGTCATTCAGGGTTTTTTTGTGGTTCCATATAAATTTTAAAATATTTGGCTCTAATTCTGTGAAAAATGCCACTAGTAATTTTAAAAGGATTGCACTGAATCTGTAGATTGATTCTTCCAATCCAAGAACATGGTATATCTCTCCATTTGCATTGTCTCTGATCAGTATCTTATAGTTTTCTGAGTAGAGGTCTTTTGCCTCCTCAGGTAGGCTTATACCTAGAAACTTTATTCTTTTTGTGACAATGATAAATGTAATGTTTTAAATTCATATTTTATTAATTTCTCTGTGATATTTCCTTGTTACTATATAGGAATAATAGATTTCTGTGTATTATTTTTGTATCCTGCAACTTTACTAAATTAATTGATTAGCTCTGATAGCTTTCTGGTGGCATGTTTGGATTTTTTATGTATCACAGCATCTGTAAACAGTGGCAGTTTTACTTCTCTTTTCCAATTTAGGAGGCTTCCCTAATGGCTAAACAGGTTAAGATTCCACCTGCAATGCAGGATATGTAGGACATGCTGGTTTGATTACTGGGTCCGAAAGATCCTCTGGAGAAGGAAATGGCAACCTACTCCAGTATTCTTGCCTGAAAAGTCTGATGGACAGAAGAACCTGATGGGGTCATCTGCAAACAGTGGCAGTTTTTCTTCTTTTCTAATTTATATTCCTTTTATTTAATTTTCTTCTCTGATTGCCATTGCTGCTACTGCTAAGTCACTTCAGTCGTGTCCGACTCTGTGTGACCCCAGAGATGGCAGCCCACCAGGCTCCCCCATCCCTGGGATTCTCCAGGCAAGAACACTGGAGAGGGTTGCCATTTCCTTCTCCAATGCATGAAAGTGAAAAGGGAAAGTGAAGTTGCTCAGTCGTGTCTGACTCTTTGAGATCCCATGGACTGCAGCCTACCAAGCTCCTTCGTCCATGAGATTTTCTAGACAAGAGTACTGGAGTGGGGTGCCATTGCCTTCTCCGGATTGCCATTGCTAGGACTTCCAAAACTATTTTGAATAATAATGAGTAGAGTGGAAACCCTTGTATTGTTTCTGATCTTAGAGGAAATGTTTCAGTTTTTCACCATTGAGAATAATGTTTGCTCTAGATTTGTCGTGTGTGGCCTTTATTATGTTGAGGTAGTTTTCCTCTATAGCCATTGCCTGCTATTTTATTTATTTTTTAATTTTATTTTATTTTTAAACTTTACAACATTGTATTAGTTTTGCCAAATATCGAAACGAATCCTCCACAGGTATACATGTGTTCCCCATCCTGAACCCTTCTCCCTCCTCCCTCCCCATACCATCCCTCTGGGTCGTCCCAGTGCACCAGCCCCAAGCATCCAGTATCATGCATCGAACCTGGACTGGCAACTCGTTTCATACATGATATTATACATGTTTCAATGCCATTATCCCAAATCTTTCCACCCTCTCCTTCTCCCACAGAGTCCGTAAGACTGTTCTATACATCAGAGTCTCTTTTGCTGTCTCGTACACAGGGTTATTGTTATCATCTTTCTAAATTCCATATATATGTGTTAGTATACTGTATTGGTGTTTTTCCTTCTGGCTTACTTCAGTCTGTATAATAGGTTCCAGTTTCATCCACCTCATTAGAACTAATTCAAAAGTATTCTCTTTAATGGCTGAGTAATACTCCATTGTATATATGTACCATAGCTTTCTTATCCATTCATCTGCTGATGGACATCTAGGTTGCTTCCATGTCCTGGCTATTATAAACAGTGCTGCGATGAACATTGGGGTACATGTGTCTCTTTCCCTTCTGGTTTCCTCAGTGTGTATGCCCAGCAGTGGGTGTTAAATTTGTCAGTATTAACAGATGCTTTTCATATATCTATTGCAATAACCATGTGTTTTGTATTCTCCATTTTGTTAATATGGTGCATCAGATTGATTGATTTGCATCCATTGAGGAATTCTTGGATTCCTGGGATAAATCCCACTTGATCCTGGTGTATGATCCTTTCAATGTGTTGTCAGATTCTGCTTGCAAATGTTTTGTTGAGGATTTTTGTGTCTATGTTCATCCGTGATATCAGCCTATTTTTTTTTTTTTTTTTTTTTTGGTGTGTGGATTCATCCTCTGGTTTTGGTATCAGATTGATGATGACCTCATAGATTGAGTTTGAGAGCTTTCCTTCCTGAAGAAATGAAGCTTTCTCTTCAATTTTAGGGAAGATTTTGAGAAATACAGATGTTAGCTCTTCTCTAAATGTTTGCAGAATTCACCTGTGAAGCCCTCTGGTGCTAGATTTTTGTCTGTTGGAAGATTTTTGATCACAATTTCAATTTCAGTAATTGTGATTGGTCTTTCCATATTTTCTATTCCTTGCTGGTTCAGTCTTGGAAGATTGTACCTCTTTAAAAATTTGTAAATTTCTTCCAAGTTGTCCATTGTATTGGAATATAGATGCTTGTAGTAGTTTCTAATTATCTTTTGTATTTCTGTGATGTCAGTTGTAACTTCTTTTTTGTCCCTAATTTTATTTATTTGAATTGTCTCCCTATTTTTCTTGATGAATCCATCTAAAGGTTTATCTATTTTGTTTATCTTCTTAAACATGCTTTTATTTTCACCAGTATTTGCTAATTTTTTCCTCATCTCTACTGCATTTATTTCTGCTTTGATCTTTATAATTTCTTTTCTTCTATTAGTATTGGGTTTTGTTTGTTATTCTTTCCCTAGTTGCTTTGGGTGTGATGTTAGTTTATTTGAGCTTTTTCTTGTTTCTTGAGGTAGGATTGTACTCCTATAAACGTTCCATTTAGATCTGCTTTTGTGGTGTCCCATAGGTTTTCCATTGCCAAGTTTTGTTGTCATTTTTTTCTAGGTAGGCTTTGGTTTCTTCTTTGATTTATTCAGGGATCTCTTAGTTATTTAGTAGCATATTGTTTAGCCTTCAGGTGTTTGTGTTTTTACTGCTTTTCTTCTCTGCAATTGATATCTAATCCTTTAGCATTATGCTCAGAAAAGATGCTTGATATGACCTCAATTTTCTTAAATTTACCAAGGCTTGATTTTTGATTGAATATGTGCTCAACACTGGAGAATGTTCCATGTGAACTTGAGAAGAAAGTGCATTCTGCTGCTTTTAGATGAAATATCTTAAGGATAAATATAAGTATTTCATCTAAATATTAAGGATATTTAGATGAAATATCCTATATTAAGTCTATTGATCTAATGTATCTTTTAAGGGTTGTGTTTCCTTATTAATTTTTGTCTCTTTAGTCTACTCATTGGTTTATGTGAAGTGTTTAAGTCCTTTACTATTATTATGTTAGTGTTGATTTATCCTTTTATGACTTTTAGCATTTGCTTTATATATTGAGGTGCTCCTATTCTGGTGTGTTAATATTTACAGTTGTTATATCTTCTTGGATTGTTACTTTGATTATTATGTAGTGTTTTTCTCTGTCTCTTGTAAATGTATTTAAAGTCTATTTTGCCTGATATAAATATTGCTACTCCAGCTTTCTTTTAATTTCCATTTCATGGAATATTTTTTCCATCTGTTCACTTTCCGTCTATATGCGTCCCTAAGTCTAAAATACGTCTGTGATAAGACAGCATATATATGAGTCATGTTTTTTTATCCAATCAGCCAGTTTCTGTCTTTAGATTGGAGCATTTAATACCTTTACATGTAAGTTAATTATTAATATGTATGTTCCTATTAGCATTCTTGCAATTGTTTTGGGTTTGTTTTTGTAGGTCTTTTCTCTTCTCTTCTTTCCCATCTAAAGAAGTTCCTTTAGGATTTGTTGTACAGCTTGTTTGATGATGCTGACTTCTTTTTGATTTTGGTTTTCTGTGAAACTTTTGATTTCTCCACTGACTTTGAATGAGATTCTTGCAGGTTAGAGTAATCTTGATTGCGGGTTTTTCCTTTTCTTAACTTAAAATATATCCTACCACTCCCTTCTGGCCTGCAGAGTTTCTTCTGAAATATCAGCTGATAACAGGATTGGAATTTCTTTGGATATTATTTGTTGCTTTTCCTTTTCTTCTTTTACTAGTTTTTATTTTAAATTTTTGTTAGTTTGATTAATATTTGTCTCAGGTGTTTCTGCTTGAGTTTATCTTGAGTGGGACTTTCTGTGCTTCCTCTACTTGATGGCTATTTTCTTTCTCATGTTAGGGAATTTTCCACAATAATCTTTTTGAATATTGTCTCAGACACTTTCTATTTCTCTTCTTCTGAGATTCCTAAAACATGAATGCTGGTGCTTTTAGTGTTGTCTCAGAGGCTTCTGAGACGGTCCTCATTTCTTTTTCTTTTTTTTTTTTAATTTTACTCTGTGGCAGTTATTTACACCATTCTAACTCACTTATCTATTTGTCTGCCTCAGTTATTCTGCTCTTAATTCCTCCTAGTATACTTTTCATTTCAGTTACTGTGCAGTCACCACTGATTGTTTTGTTCTTTAGTTCTTTTGTCCTTGTTAAACATTTCTTATATCTTCTTTTTTTATATAAAATATTTTATTTTATGTTTTAATTTATTTATTTTAATTGGAGGCTAATTATTTTACAATATTGTATTGGTTTTGCCATATATCAACATGAATCTGCCAAAGGTGAACACCTGCTCCCCATCCTGAACCTCCTCCCACCCCCCTCCCCGTACCATCCCTCTGGGTCATCCCAGTGCACCAGTCCCAAGCATCCTGTATCCTGCATTGAACCTGGACTGGCGATTTGTTTCTTATATGATATTATGCATGTTATATCTTCTAATCCATGGTTCCATTTTGCTTCCAAGAAATTGGATCATCTTTACTATTAACACTCCATATTCTCTTTTGAGTAGATTGCCTATTTCCTCTTCATTTATTTGATCTTGTGGCTTTTTATCTTGCTTCTTCATCTGCAACATATTTCTCTGTAATTTCATTTTGTCTAAATTACTCTATTCATGCTTTTCTTTCTGCAGGCTACAGGGTCATAATTCTTCTTGTGTCTGTTATCTGCCCCTTGGTGGGTGAGTTTGGTCAAGGGGCTTGTGTAGACTTTCTGGTGAGTGGGAACATTACCTGTGCTCTTGTAGGTGGGGCTGAGTCTTTTCCCTCTGATAGGCAGGGCCATATCAGGTGTTTTGTTTAGAGTTTCCATGAGCTTAGTATGATTTTAGGAACCCTGCCTGTTGATGCATGGGGCTATATTCTTATCTTGCTGGATTTGTCATGAGATGCCCAGTATTGAAACCTGCACACAATTAGTTGGAGCTCGGTCTTGGTGTTGAGATGCACACCCCCAGAAAAGCACACTTTAAATAATATTCCCTGGGCACATGGATTCCTGGGCAGTCTTGCATCCTGGACTTGGCAGTCCCACCTCAGAAGCCAAGGTCTGACTCCTAACTGGGGAATAAAGAGTCATGCAACAAGGCCAAAGAAAAAAGAAATGAAAAGAAAAATAAAGAAAGAAAAGAAAAGAAATGTGTAAACAAAATCCAAAACCAAAACAAACAGCAACAATAACAGGCACACACACACACACACATCAAACTGACAAACCAACCCCTAGACAAATGAAAAAAAGTCAAGCATAAACAAAGAAGCAGACAGAAAAAATAAATAAATAAAACAAATAGGAAAACAAACCAAAGAAAGTAAAAATGAAAACAATTGATAAATACTATAGTTATAAAAATAAAAAATGAAAAATGTAACAAAAGTAGAAAGCAAACTTAAAAAAAGAAAGCAAACATTAAAAAAAAACAAATATGATAAAGAATGAAAATTAAGAAAAAATATAAAACCACAGCAATGCATATATTTAAACTTAATAAAAAATTTTAAAAATTCAACAACATCGACAACTAAGCAAAATGAAACAGACAGGAAAAGTATGATAGTGATAAGATTTTCCTGGTGTCTCCTCTATCAGTGTCCTAGCTCCCATAATGTCCCACAGCCAATCCTTGCCTCCCTAAGAGGCCCTCCATTTCTTCTATAGAGGTCTCTGGACCTGCTGTGGGCTCTGTGGCATCAGCTGGCACTCTGACTTGGCCTAACTCCCACATGTATTTGCCCCGAAAACCCACTGCTGCTAAAACTAGACTGCTCTGAGTTGTGGGACCACTTATTGTCTATTTAGATATCCCACAGATGCATGATTTAGCAATCTGGTAGGTGGAATTTAATCCATGGCTTGTGCAGCTGCGTGAAGAGATTTCTGTTCCTTTCCTTAATTGCATTGCCTGTGGGGGTCAGGTTTTATTTTTGGTCCTATCTTTGCATCTGGGTCACCCTCAGATATCTGTTCCCCATCCAGGCAAGAGACAAGAAAAGTATCAGCTGGTTGGGCCTCACTCAGGCTGAGGAGGATTATGGTGGTCACAGCTGGAGTGTGTGGGAGTCTCCTGCAGCAGTGTAGGCTGGCAGGCAGTCGTGATAGTCTGGGGTTTGCTTGCTCTGGTGGGATTTCCTCACAGTGCTTGTGGAGACAGAGACTGGGGTGTAGGAGTGGTGGTGGCCTCACACCCTGCACACCACTCAATACTGACGCCTTGTTTCCCAGGCGGACCATACTTCCTCTAGGGGTATTTCAGGTGTGGTGGAACCTGTCACTCTTGTTCCTTCTGTTTTATCTGAGCAGCCAACAGTGGTTTTCTCCCTGAATCTTCTCTCTCAACCCCATGTTTTAGCACTCAGCCACTGCCAAATCTGGCATTCCTCTCTCAGGCAGGATTCCCAAGAAGGCTTTGGGATAGTCAGTGTGCAAGACCCCAGAGACTACATAGGTGAGAGAGGTCTTGCCTTGAGGAACAGGTGATCCTGCTTAGATGGGTGTCCCTCACAATAATCTTGGAGGTAAAAGTCAATGAATGGGGAAGGACATTAGAGTGGTGGCTGGCCCCATCCCTTGCATACTGCTCAACTATAACAGTATGTATCCTGACTTTTTCTGCAAACCTTCCCAGTTGTGGAGTTCCTTACTCCTGTCCCTTCAGGCTGTCTTTTCACAGCCAACAGCTGTCCCCTCCATAGGTCTGTGCTCCAAAGCCACTTTCTAGCACCTAGCCCCCTTCCACAATAAGAGATCCATGACTCAGGTTGGGGTGCACTGTGCTGTAGTACAGACCATGCACATAACTCTTACTTTGTCCTGCCTTCTGCAGAACTTCTGCAGAAGGTCTTCTTTGATCTTCCAAAGGTCTCTTTCTGCTCCAGCTGATTACCCCACTGTGAAGGCATTTTCCCCCTTCTTACCTGCAGTTTTGCATCTTGCCTTTTCTGACTTTTTTCTTTCTTTCTTTCAGCCTACCTGGCTGCAAGGGGATTTTTCTTGTCCTTTTAGGTGTCCAAAGACTTCAGTTAATGTTCAGCAGGTGCTCTGTGAGAACTGGTCTATTTGAAGATGTATTTTTTATGTAGTTGCAAGGAAGGATGGATTCTGTGTCCTCTTATTCCATCATCTTGACTCCTCCTGTAATATTTTTAAAATGCAGTGTTAAAGATAAATATTCTGTAATCTGTATTACACTAGACTGTGTTCTGTTTAAATATGACTGTTTCTTCAGGTTAATTTTAAAAAATTAAAACTAGGCAGGAAACTTTTTAATTCTTTGTAAAAGAGAAAATGAAAACCTATTAGCTTTAATTGAAAATGGAAATTCAGAAACCTCTTTATTATGGTCAGTGATTTCGTCAACACAATTTAAAAATGAAGAGAAAGTCATTAAGAGGCATTTTTCCATGACCTTTGAGTAGGTAATTATTTCATCTACTTACACATCTATTTACTTTTCTAACTTTTGGAGTCAATGTAGAATATCCACTCCATTAATATTAAGATTCTAATAATAATAAGATATGTGTAATACTGGGCTAAAAATGTAGATCATTATTTTTTTATAGTCCAAATATTCCTTCATGATTTTTTTTTCTAAATTTGGTACCAAAAATCATTATTGGAAAATATATAGCCACTTTCTATTAAATATTTTTGAACACTGCATCATTTAAGATATGTCTTATAAATAAAGATGGTCTCAGTATAGTAAGAGGGAGCTGGAGCTTGGTCTATGGTGTATCAAAATTGTCCTATATTTGCCATCATTAACTAACTCATGTTTTGATTGCAATGCTGATTAGGTAGGCATGCTCTGCTCCACTTAACACTCTTGACCAAGAGGCAGCTCTGATCAAAATTCCCAAACCACTTCTGACAGCAGGCTGAGTGAACAGCTTATTGAATGCTAGCAAATAATGAACAGCAAATGCTTCTGGAAAATTTGACTGTTGGGCAAACTGTACATAACCAAAGGTTTACATCTCTGAAGTCCCCTCCTATCCTGTGAAATCCCAGGATGTGTCCATACTTTGGTAGAAAAGTAGCTTTTCCCATAGTATAGAGTGGTACTGAGAAATGCTTCTTGAACATGGGTTGTATCTCTAAATTTTGCATCTGGATGGGGCTATTTGAATAAAATTTAACTAATAGTGGTTGAGGAGAAAATACATGCATCACCTCTAGTCTTGGTTCTGTAGCATCTCCCACACTACTCTCCTTTTTCTCCAGCCAATAAATCCCTCAGTACATTCTTACTCTCCTCTCCTTAAATCCACAGTGCTGCCTGTTTGCCTGCCCTGCCTCACACAGCCTATACTTCTTTATGTGATCAGGTTATCATAACACAATGAGAGATGAGAGGTTTGGTGCTGCCTTTAACTTGATTAGATCTTGCTCAGTCCTTGAAGATCAACAAAAATCTGACACATGTGATGTGTATATCAAAGTTCTGTGATGAAAAACAAATATTGTTTATTAACACATAAATATGGAATCTAGAAAAATTTATATAGATGAAGCTATGTTCAGGACAGGAATAGAGATACAGCTATAGATAACTTTGTCAACAAAGGTCCATCTAGTCAAGGCTATGGTTTTTCCAGTGCTCATGTATGGATGTGAGAGTTGGACTGTGAAGGAAGCTGAGTGCCAAAGAATTGATGTTTTTGTACTGTGGTGTTGGAGAAGACTCTTGAGAGTCCCTTGGACTGCAAGGAGATCTAACCAGTTCATCGTAAAGGAGATCAGTCCTGGATGTTCACTGGAGGGACTGATGTTGAAGCAGAAATTCCAATACTTTGGCCACCTGATGCAAAGAGCTGACTCATTTGAAAAGTCCTTGATGTTGGTAGAGATTGAGGGCAGGAGGAGAAGGAGACGACAGAGGATGAGATGGTTGGATGACATCACTGATTCAATGGACATGGGTTTGGGTGGACTCTGGGAGTTGGTGATGGACAGGGAGGCCCAGCGTGCTGTGGTTCATGGGGTCACAAAGAATCAGACACGACTGAGTGACGGAACTGAACTGAACTATAGAGAACAGATGGATAGACATAGAGGAAGGGGAGGAAGGGTAAATTGGGAGGTTGGGATTGACAGGTGTACATTGTCATGTGTAAAACAAATAGCTAGAGATAACCTGCTATGTAGCACAGGGAGCTCAGCTCACTGCTCTGCAATGCCATTATTGGGAAGGATAAAACAAAGTGGGAGGGGGATCTAAGAGAGGAGATATCAGTGTGCATGTGTGTGTGTGTGTGTGTGTGTGTGTGTATCTGATTCATTTTATACAGGAGAAACAAACTCAGCATTTTAAATCAACCATTCGTTGACATTCTAGGAATCAGTGCATTAAAATGGACTGATGAATTTAACTCAGATGAATATTATATCTACTACTGTGGTCAGGAATCCCTTAGAAGAAATGGAGGAGTCATCATGGTCAACAAAAGAATCTGAAATGCAGTACTTGGATGCAAATCTCAAGAATAAAAGAATGATCTCTGTTCATTTCCAAGGCAAACCATTCAATATCACTGTAATCCAAGTCTACACCCCAACCAGTAATGCTTAAGAAGCTGAAGTTGAATGGTTCTATGAAGACATACAAGACCTTTTAGAACTAACATCCAAAAAAGATGTGCTTTTCATTATAGGGGACTGGGATGAAAAAGTAGGAAGTCAAGAAACACCTGGAGTAACAGGAAAATTTGCCCTTGGAATACGGATTGAAGCAGGGCAAAAGCTAGTAAAGTTTTGCCAAGAGAACACACTAGTCATAGCAAACACCCTCTTCCAACAACACAAGAGAAGACTCTATACATGGACATCACCAGATGGTCAACATCGAAATCAGATTGATTATATTCTTTGCAGCCAAAGATGGAGAAGCTCTATACAGTCAGCAAAAACAAGACTGGGAGCTGACTGTGGCTCAGATCTTGAACTCCTTATTGCCAAATTCAGACTGAAATTGAAGAAAGTATGGAAAACCACTAGACCATTCAGGTATGAACTAAGTAAAATTCCTTATGATTATACAGTGGAATTGAGAAATAGATTTAAGGGACTAGATCGGATAAACAGAGTGCCTGATTAACTATGGATGGAGGTTCGTGACATTGTACAGGAGACAGGGATCAAGACCATCCCCATGGAAAAGAAATGCAAAAAAGCAAAATGGCTGTCTGGGGAGGCTTACAAATAGCTGTGAAAAGAAGAGAGGCGAAAAGCAAAGGAGAAAAGGAAAGATATAAGCATCTGAATGCAGAGTTCCAAAGAATAGCAAGGAGAGATAAGAAAGCCTTCCTCAGCAATCAATGCCAAGAAATAGAGGAAAACAACAGAATGGGAAAGACTAGAGTTCTTTTCAAGAAAATTAGAGATACCAAGGGAACATTTCATGCAAAGATGGGCTCGATAAAGGACAGAAATGGTATGGACCTAACAGAAGCAGAAGATATTAAGAAGAGGTGGCTAGAATGCACAGAAGAACTGTACAGAAAAGATCTTCATGACCCAGATAATCATGATTATAGTACTATAAACGTGCAACCTAGATAGAAACCTAGATATGCAACCTAGATAGCATATTCAAAAGCAGAGACATTACTTTGCCAACAAAGCTCTGTCTCGTCAAGGCTATTTTTTTTCCAGTGGTCATTTATGGATGTGAGAGTTGGACTGTGAAGAAACCTGAGCACCATAGAATTGATGCTTTTGAAGTGTGGTGTTGGTGAAAACTCTTGAAAGTCCCTTGGACTGCAAGGAGATGGATAGATTATAACACTGATATGTATGTTTGTTTGTGTGTGTATATATGCATTTCAGTGTTAAAATTCTCATAAAATTTGTGGTTAATTATATCATGAATCATATTACTCTCCCAACCACACAATCCCTTGTCTTCACAATTTCTCCTCTAAGATGAAGTGAAAATTATTTCACCAGGTGACATTTATATTTCTGTAAGATTATGAGCATAAACTACCTAGAAACAAGAAGTCATTCTCAGAGCCTTTTTATCTTTTTCCTCTCTTTCACTCTCTCTCTCACCCACACACAATTTTATTCACAGAAAATGCTCTAAATATAGTAGTAGATGATAACAGAATAAAAAATCATCTTACTGTTTTTGAGGCTGAATAGGGACAGGGGCTCTGGGTGCGGGTATGGCATAAGTCCTCTTGGAGGATGTCGCCATTAGGCCCTAAATAGAGCTGCCAGAACTTACATAGGACTGGGAAATAGATTCTCGGAGAGCACAAAAGAATCTTGTGCACCAGGACCCAGGAGAAAGGAACAGTGACCCCCAGGAGAAATGCCTGTGGGGTGTCTGGGAGTCTCCAGTGAAGGCATGGGTCGGTGGTGGCCTGATGAAGGGTTGGGGGCATGTACTATAGTAGTACATGCTTGGGATCTTCTGAGGGAAGTCACCATTATCTTCATTAACTCCACCATATTGTGGTGGTGGTTTAGTTGCTAAGTTCTGCCCGACTCCTGTGGCCACATGGACGGTAGCCTGCTAGGCTCGTCTGCCCATAGGATTCTCCAGGCAAAAAAAACTGGAATGGGTTGACATTTACTTCTCCAGAGAATTTTGCCAACCCAGGAATTGAACCTGCGTCTCCTGCATTGCAGGCAGATTCTTTACCAACTGAGCTACAAGGGAATCCCACCATAGTTTCAGTCAGTTCAGTTCAGTCGCTCAGTCATGTCCGACTCTTTGTGACCCCATGAATTGCCACACGCAAGGCCTCCCTGTCCATCACCAACTACCGGAGTTCACTCAGACTCACGTCCATCGAGTCAGTGATGCCATCCAGACATCTCATCCTCTGTCATCCCCTTATCCTCCTGTCCTCAATCCCTCCCAGCATCAGAGTCTTTTCCAATGAGTCAACACTTCGCATGAGGTGGCCAAAGTACTGGAGCTTCAGCGTTAGCATCATTCCTTCCAAAGATGTCCCAGGGCTGATGTCCTTCACAATGGACTGGCTGGATCTCCTTGCAGTTCAAGGGACTCTCAAGAGTCTTCTCTGACACCACAGTTCAAAAGCATCAATTCTATGGCACTCAGCATTCTTCACAGTCCAACTCCTACAGTCATACATGACCACTGGAAAAACCATAGCTTTGACTAGTTGGAAGTTTGTTGGCAAAGTAATGTCTCTGCTTTTCAATACGCTATCTACTTTGTTCATAACTTTTCTTCCAAGGAGTAAGAGTCTTTTAATTTCATGGCTGCAGTCACCATCTGCAGTGATTTTGGAGCCCCCAGAAATAAAGTCTGACACTGATTCCACTGTTTCCCCATCTATTTTCCATGAAGTGATGGGACCAGATGCCATGATCTTCGTTTTCTGAATGTTGAGCTTTAAGCCAACTTTTTCACTCTCCTCTTTCACTTTCATCAAGAGGCTTTTTAGTTCGTCTTCATTTTCTACCATAAGGGTGGTGTCATCGGCATATCTGAGGTTATTGATATTTCTCCCAGCAATCTTGATTCCAGCTTGTGCTTCTTCCAGTCCAGCGTTTCTCATGATGTACTATGCATATAAGTTAAATAAGCAGGGTAACACTATACAGCCTTGATGTACTCCTTTTCCTATTAGGAACCAGTTGTTTGTTCCATGTCCAGTTCTAACTGTTGCTTCCTGAACTGCATACAGATTTCTCAAAAGGCAGGTCAGGTGGTCTGGTATTCCCATCTCTTTCAGAATTTTCCCCAGTTTATTGTGATCCACACAGTCAAAGGCTTTGGCATAGTCAATAAAGCAAAAATAGGTGTTTTTCTGGAACTTTCTTGCTTTTTGGAGGATCCAGTGGATATTGGCAATTTGGGCTCTGGTTCCTCTGCCTTTTCTACAACCAGCTTGAACATCTGGAAGTGCATGGTTCATGTATTGCTGAAGCCTGGCTTGGAGAATTTTGAGCATTACTTTACTAGCGTGTGAGATGCGTGCAATTGTGCAGTACTTTCAGCATTCTTTGGCATTGCCTTTCTTTGGGATTGGAATGAAAAATGACCTTTTCCAGTCCTATGGCCACTGCTGAGCTTTCCAAATTTGCTGGCATATTGAGTGCAGCACTTTCACAGCATCATCTTTCAGAATTTGAAATAGCTCAACTGGAACTCCATCACCTCCACTAGCTTTGTTTGTAGTGATGCTTTCTAAGGCTGACTTGACTTCACATTCTAGGATATCTGGCTCTAGGCAAATGATCACACCATCGTGAATATCTGGGTCATGAAGATCTTTTTTGTACAGTTCTTCTGTGTATTCTTGACACATCTTCTCAATATCTTCTGCTTCTGTTAGGTCTATACCATTTCTGTCCTTTATCGAGCCCATCTTTGCATGAAATATTCCCTTCGTATCTCTCATTTTCTTGAAGAGAACTCTAGTCTTTGCCATTTTGTTGTTTTCATCTATTTCGTTGCACTGATTGCTGAGGAAGTCTTTCGTATCTCTTCTTGCTATTCTTTGGAACTCTGCATTCACTTGCTTATATCCTTCCTTTTCTCTTTTGCTTTACACTTTTCCTTTTTTCACAGGTATTTGTAAGGCCTCCACAGACAGCCGTTTTGCTTTTTTTTTGCATTTCTTTTCCATGGGGATGGTCTTGATCTCCTGTACAGTGTCACGAACCTCAGTCCATAGTTCATCAGGTACTCTAGCTATCAGATCTAGGCCCTTAAATCTATTTCTCATTTCCACTGTATAATCATAAGGGATTTCATTTAATTCATACCTGAGTGGTCTAGTGGTTTTCCATACTTTCTTCAATTTCAGTCTGAATTTGGCAATAAGGAGTTCAAGATCTGAGCCACAGTCAGCTCCCAGTCTTGTTTTTGCTGACTGTATAGAGCTTCTCCATCTTTGGCTGCAAAGAATATAATCAATCTGATTTCGGTGTTGACCATCTGGTGATGTCTATGTGTAGAGTCTTCTCTTGTGTTGTTGGAAGAGGGTGTTTACTATGAGCAGTGCATTTTCTTGGCAAAACTATATTAGTCTTTGTCCTGTTTCATTCCGTATTCCAAGGCCAAATTTGCCTGTTACTCCAGGTATTTCTTGACTTCCTACTTTTGCATTCCAGTCTCCTTAAAGAAAAGGACAACTTTTCTGTGTGTTAGTTCTAAAAGGTCTTGTGGGTCTTCACAGAAACTTTCAACTTCAGCTTCCTCAGCATTACTGATAGGGGCATAGACTTGGATTACTGTGATATTGAATGGTTTGCCTTGGAAACGAACAGAGAACATTCTGTCGTTTTGGAGATTGCATCCAATACAGCATTTTGAACTCTTTTGTTGACCATTATCACTACTCCATTTCTTCTGAGGGATTCCTGTCTGCAGTAGTAGATATAATGGTCATCTGAGTTAAATTCACCCATTCCAGTCCATTTTAGTTCGCTGATTCCCAGAATGTCGACGTTCACTCTTGCCATCTCTTGTTTGACCACTTCCAATTTACCTTATTTCATGGACCTGACATTCCAGGTTCCTATGCAATATTGCTCTTTACACCATCAGACCTTGCTTCTATCACCTGTCACATCCACAGCTGTGTATTGTTTTTGCTTTGGCTCCATCCCTTCATTCTTTCTGGAATTATTTCTCCACCCATCTCTGGAAGCATATTGGGCACCTACTGACCTGGGGAGTTCCTCTTTCAGTATCCTATTATTTTGCCTTTTCATACTTTTCATGAGCTTCTCAAGGCAAGAATACTGAAGTGGCTTGCCATACCCTTCTCCAGTAGACCACATTCTGTCAGACCTCTCCACCATGACCTGCCCGTCTTGCATGGCCCTACAGGCATGTCTTAGTTTCATTGAGTTAGACAAGGCTGTGATCCTAGTGTGATTAGATTGACTAGTTTTCTCTGTGTATGGTTTCAGTGTGTCTGCTCTCTGATGCCCTCTTGCAACACCTACAGTCATACTTGGTTTTCTCTTACCTTGGACATGGGATATCTCTCTGCTCAGGGAGAGAACACAGCTCCACCCAACAACAGAAAATTGGATTAAAGATTTACTGAACATAGCCCCGCCCATCAGAACAAGACTTAGTGTCCCGAACAATCAGTCTATCCCATCAGGAAGCTTTCATAAGCCTCTTATCCTAATCTATCAGAGGGCAGATAGACTGGAAACCACAGTCACAAAAAACTAGCCAATCTGATCACATAGACCACACCCTTGTCTAACTCAATGAAACTACGAGCCATACCACCCAAGAAGGACAGGTGATGGTGTAGAGTTCTGACAAAATGTGGTCCACTGTAGAAAGGAATGGCAAACCACTTCAGTATTCGTGCCTTGAGAGCCCCATGAGCAGTATGAAAAGGCAAAAAGATAGGGCACTGAAAGATGAACTGCCTAGGTAAGTAGGTACCCAATATGCTACTGGAGATCAGTGGAGAAATAACTCCAGAAAGAATGAAGAAATGGAGCCAAAGCAAAAATGACATCCAGTTGTGGATGTGACTGGTGATGGAAGCATGATCTGATGCCATAAATAGCAATACTGCATAGGAACCTGGAATGTCAGGTCCATGAATCAAGGCAAATTGGAAGTGTTCAAACAGGAGATGGCAAGAGTGAACATCAATATTTTAGGAATCAGTGAACTAAAATGGACTGGAATGGGAGACCCAGGGATCAAACCTGGGTCTCATGCATTCCAGGCAAATTCTTTACCACGGAGCCACCAGGGAAGATAATTTTAATAGTCAATATTTCTTGAGTATCTACTACCTGACAAGTTGTTCTAATTTTTTCACTTGAATTATCTCTGAAAAATATTTGTCTTCATTATTCCTATTGTTGCAGCTGAGAGAACTAGGGAACACAGAGTTAATAAGTGATGGAGACTGATTTCAAAATCTGAGCCTAATCCAATGCTGTTTTCAACCTCTAGTCCATTCTCACATGTTGGATTTTCACTTTCAACTTTTGGGAGAAAGATTAAAAGAAAATCTATTTGTTTGGGGATTTCCCAAGACTCTCAGTGGTAAAGAATCTGCCTGCTAATGAAGGAGATATGAGTTCATTCTCTGGGTCAGGAAAAGGAAATGGCAACACATTGCAGTATTTCTGCCAGAATAATCCCATGGATGGAGAAATCTGGTGAGCTACAGTCCATGGGGTCACAAAGAGTCAAATATGACTGAATAACTGAACATGCACTCATATTACTTTTATACACTTACTTAGAGGTCAAAATGAGTGATAAATCTAGATCTAGCTATTAATATCTGAATAACAAGAGTGATACTGGAAAACAGAGGAATAACTTCACATAAAGATAGAGCAATAGGGTCTCTAAGAGTCGGACACGATTGAGCGACTTCTCTTTCACTTTTCACTTTCATGCATTGGAGAAGGAAATGGCAACCCACTCCGGTGTTCTTGCCTGGAGAATCCCAGGGACAGGGGAGCCTGGTGGGAGGCAGTCTATGGGGTCGCACAGAGTCGGATACGAGTGAAGCAACTTAGCAGCAGCAGCAGCATTTAACCTGAATTTGAAATAATAGTATCAAGTGGTGAGTGTCTAAGAACAAGCATTATGGATTCAAACGGTTTTCAGAGGCAGCATCCCAACAGAGTTGGCATTCCAATAATATTCTTACATTTTGTTATTGTTAAAGCAACATGTTATCTAGCATAAGCTGTTATAAGATATGCATGAGGGGAATCCAGGACAATAAAATATAAGTCTGGAAGGTACAGTGATTAAAAAAAAAAAAAAAAAGGTGGATGGGAAAGCAGGTACAGGGGAATTTAAATAAAGCTCTGAAAAGTCTCAGGCATAGGAGAGCAGGCTTGCATTATACATTGGCATGTATGAGAATGTTCCCTACAGTATCCCAGATCCGGTGTAATCTTTTCATTATGAAAGGTATTATGGTTTTAAATCAATTTTACACAGGGATTCCTTTGAATTTCTAGGAATTTGATCTCCTTTAGTGGGGAAAAAAGAATTACTTTTCCCTCTTTCAACAGAAATTTTCTACTACCTGATATAAAACACTTCAACTTCCTAGGAACCAAAAGTCAAAATATAGAGGTCAAATAATTGATATTCAGTTTAGAGTTTAAAAAAAGAGAAAAAAAGTAAAAGCCATGCTCTTTGTGTCAGGTAAACCTTATGTTCATTCAAAAAAACTTTATTACAGGTCATAAAGCCTAATAATATTTGTGACTCTTATCCACTAGGCAGAAACCTGCAAAATTACCTGCTGACAGAAAGTCAAAGAGCTCTAAAAACAGTGAGACTGGGATGTTCTGGGATAGTTCAAAGGTCATTGCCACCCCACGTGTGAGACTTCCAGCTAAAGATCCCTGGCTGTGGCAGACCTGAGGAAGAGACAAGTCATCACTAGCCTAAGTGCTACAGCACATCCCTTTCAGTGTTGGAGGCTATTTCCTCTACATAGTTTAATTGAAATAAAAGAACATAGGAAGCTCTTCTCAGTTATTTTCAAACCTTAAAATTTAAGAAAAGTATCCTTTAGTTCCTTCAGGCTGACTCTGGGAAATGTGAATCTCATAGGTTTGAAAACTCATTTTCTTCATTTAAAAAATGATTCAGTTACCTTACTGAAATTACTGGCTTGTTGTATGTGAGATGATGCTAATTTTTTTGGCTTCTTAGGACAATGCTTTAACATTAAACTCTTTTTAGCTCTTTTGGACAACATGGGAACAATAAGCAGCCAGCAGTGACCATTTTCAACCATTTTCAAATCTTAGTCCCTCTCTCCTCCATTGAAGGGATAAAATGGTCAGTCTTATAAATGTCTATTTAATCTCATTGCTATATTGCTTAGCATAACATCCTGTGCATATTTAAAAACACTGTGTATTATGTGATAGCTATCTTAACAAAATATCCCTCCAGTAGTCTATATGCTGCAACTGTTCTTGCTTAGTGAATACCTGCTATATCACACATGGCATAACATAGCAAATATCTGGAGACTTTATCATGAGCATCTGTCCTATTCAGTCACCTTTTGGATAAAATAACACTGATAAAGACAGCAATGGTTAGAAACTCACCAAATAACCAAGCAAGTGCTTTGCCATGTATGTATATGGATTTACATTAATATGAAAAATATAATATTTCTAACATGAGCATACAGAACCTTCTTGCCAAAATCACAAATCTAGTTAAACACTGAGTCAAAATTCAAACTCAAGTTGTTTGACACAGTCTACCTTTAACTTTTATGAAACTGTATCTCTAAATTCAAATTCCTTACTATTTCCTGTAAATGCACCTGCTTCATTTTCCCCCATGATGCTTATCTCATTGTTTTTCCACCACTGCTCTAATAATGTGAATATAATAGGCACTCATATTTCCTCATTGTTTTGTTTTTTAATTGAAAAATGCTTTAAAATACATACTTTCTTCTTCTTTTTATCTTTCTCCCTCTTAAACCTTGTCTCTTTCGGAAGCTTTAAATATTCCAGATTCTCACTGTTCTCAAAATCCCAGAACATTGAGTTTATGGTTGTGAAGGAAAAGATTTAGAGAGATGACAAAAAAGAATCATTTAAATGTGCCATCAAATACAGCCTCAAGGAGCCAATCAGAAGAAAGACGTAGGAAGACAGACTTCCAGCAGGGGGTTGCTGCCCCAGCCCCACTTCTGCCTCAGAGCTCCCTCTGTGGTCTTCAGTGCCTTACTCTTTGGGATCCTATGGACTGTGACTCGCTAATCTCCTCTGTTCATGGTACCCTCCAGGCAAACATAACGGAGTGGGTTGCCATGCCCTCCTCCCGGGGAATCTATCTTCCCAACCCAGGGATCAAACCTGGATCTCCTGCATTACAGGCTTCTGAAGTGCCAGGAGGATTCTTTACCAGCTGACCTGCTAAGGCACCGGGAATACACCCCCACAACCACCCACACCCCCAGCCCTCCACTGCTGCTACGGCTAAGTCGCTTCAGTCGTGTCCAACTCTGTGCGACCCCATAGACGGCAGCCCACCAGGCTCCCCCGTCCCTGGGATTCTCCAAGCAAGAACACTGGAGTGGGTTGCCATTTCCTTCTCCAATGCATGAAAGTGAAAAGTGAAAGGGAAGTCACTCAGTCATGTCTGACTCTTACCGACCCCATGGACTGCAGCCTACCAGGCTCCTCCATCCATGGGATTTTCCAGGCAAGAGTACTGGAGTGGGCGCCACTGGGAAACAAAAATTAGAGGAGCAGTTTGCTTCCTTTCAATCCCACTGGGATGAAAGAAGGCAGGTAAAAAAGGAGCTCCAGAAGCAACCTTAGACTGCAGTGAGATGCTGCCTAGCCTGAATTTCTTCAGTGGTCAAGACATTTTGGTCAAGGTTTTCTGTAGGGTCCCGGGTACAAAAGGAATGAAAGTGCAGCCCCAGGACCTGACCCAGTACACAAAGACAGCAATAGTGAATCTGTAGCTTTTGTGAGAATAGCAGCCCAAGAGCAGAATCAGCATGGAGGCCCAGTGTCTCTGCAGGGCAACACCATCCGCAGTGGTGGCAGCATTTGGGCAGAAGGCCTGCAGGTAACCTGGAGCTCCGGACAGAGACTCTGGTGATGCCAACGATTTTGAATTTGGACCAGACTCGGTCTAGCTGATACTACGCTATGGTAGAAAAATACATTTTGTTACAATTTTCCACCTGAGTTTCACCTTCTACCTGACAGAGGCTGATAGAAAACAAAGAAACAGAAATCCTTGTTACTGCTGCTGATGAAGTTCATGCACATTTTGAATGCATTTATGGATCCATTGATATGTTTTGTAAATTTTGTGGAAGTCATAACCATATTTCATTTATTTGCTCAGTAAACATTTATTGAAGCCCTACTATGCAATAACTAGATACACAGTAGTTATATATTTCCTGTTTTTATTGAGCCTAAAGTCTAGAAAACAATCAGTGTAAGTACATACATACATAAAATATAATAACAAATTGTGATAAGATGAAGTGAAGACCTCAGTAGGAGAAGGGGGAGTAGTGATGAAGAGAGAAGGTAGGAGGTACTTGAATAAGGACATAAAGATGTGGCCTCTAGGCTGAGAATGGTGGCTTTGGAGTCAAGCATTCTAAGCAGGATTAGGTTAAATGAAGGGGCTGGGCAAGAGTGGGGCGCTATGCCTCTGAAGAGAAGAAGGGTGATTGTGGAGAGGAGAGCCCAAGGGGGTGAGGAAGGAGCACAGGTGGTGCTGGGTGCTGCAGGGCCTGGGGGACCAGAATAAGGATGCTAGATTCAGGGTGGGGGGGGAGGGCAGAGAGCTAAAGGCACACGCTGACAGCAGACGTTGCAAGGAGAGCCCAAAACTGATAAGCTGTGTAACTTTTAGAAAGTTACTTAATTTTTCTGTACTTCAGATTTTTCACTTTTAAGTGTGTGAATAGTAATAGAAATGAAGCAGGACTTTATGATCCTTGCCACCCTTCCCACCCCCCACCCTATCATGTCTTCTGCCTGCCTTTTGCCTGTGGAAATATTTAATCAAAGAATAACTTTAATCAGAGAAATGAGAAATGCTGAAACAAAGGAAAACAAGTCTAAGGAGACTAAATAATAATAATGTGGTCATAGTTAAGGACCTTTAGTTCTTTCTCAAGTGCTATAGATAATATTCTGAGCCATATCATGTGAGCTATCTTATAGATAACAAAACACCAGGTGGAGAAGTTACCTACATGATGACCAGGCTGTTCCCAGGACATGAGCTTCCACAATTCTGAGAACTGACCACAAATAAATGGTGCACCACAGAACTGAAGATTAACTGTTAAGATGATTCTAGTCAGATCACCGATGACAGTTTGAAGACAACTGTTAGAGATGACTATGTTTTGGCATGCAGTGCCTGCTGCCCCCTGACTGTGTCTATAAATGCTCTCGCCCCTGCTTTTTGGCTGGGGTGGAGGAGCGGGAGAGAGGGGGAGTCAGCCTTTGGACAGATGTCTGCCACCCTCCCTCCGACCCCCGTTGCCATTACCTAAATTGAAGGAAACTTTTCTTTCCACCTTTTGGCCTGTTTACTGGCTTTTGAGCAGTGAGGACCCGGACCCATGACACCTAACTTTCGTTAACAATAGCAACTACTTCATAGAGTTGATTTGAGCAAAATTTGAGTTAATAAATGCAAAATACTTAGATTAGTGTGTTACTCATTTCTTGTGTGCTTGTGTGTGTGTGTGTGAGAGAGAGAGAGAACGAGAGACAGAGACTCAAAGGTTTTAATGAGGAGAGTGATAGGATCAGAGTTGTGTTTTAAAGGTAGAACCTTGCTTGTTGAGTGAAAATGGATAGGAAAATGAAGAACTGACATGGAAAAGGTAAAAATTTGATTGCAGTGTCTTAATAAAGTGTTTTGACATCAGATGTCATTCACTAATTATTCAATATACTCTAGTTCACAGTCTCCCTTTTTTTCTCTTACTCTTTAAATACTTTTAACTTGCTTGAATATTTAATAATGTTATAGAACTAGTGTAGTGACAAAAATATTTTGAATAGTTTTGTCAGCTTTAGAAGAATGATTTACAGACTAATATTTATTTTATTAAAATGAAAATATTGGGAGCAAAATCATTCCTAATTAATTCATTTATTCAGCAGATATTTGTTGAAAACTAATTATATTAAATATGTCACACAATCTTCTAGGTGTTTAGAATGTTGAGCAAACACAAGCCTACCTTCTGAACTTTATATTATCTTTGGCAAGCAAAGCAGTGAGCTGACATAGTTGAAAACTCAATACCTGAGAGATAGCTGCTCAACGTATAAATAAATATTACTTTTATTTAGTGCACTATTAATATTTCACTCTACTTGATAAAATTTAGATGTACTTTTTCCTGAGTCTGAACACTAAACTCTCTTTTCTTAGGACATTTTTCTTTAGAAAACTTGTAAATTTAATATTCTTCTCTGCCCCTTTTAGGTGCAAATCTTAAGAGCCGTTTTGACAATTTTATGACCCATGTATGTCTCTCTCTCTTGAACCTAGAAGCCATTTCTTTGAAACGTAATCATCAAGGAAGGCTGTGACGCTGTGTGAAGGGTGGGAGCCTTGTTTTTGACCAGCAAACACTGGTGGTCTCAGTACAGAGAAGAGTGTTTACAATTGCGGGAATACATCAATGTGAGACATACATCTCATTGGTCAACTTCTTTCAAGAACTTTATCACTAGTTCCCAGCAGCTGAACCTTTCCACTTTTGTCCCAACAGGGATTGAAAGGGGTTATGCGTTCTCTTCTGTACTGCTGTAGCCTTATAAAGCTTTTCTTACCAATTTAAATTTGTCTGGTGCAACTTTGGCCTTGACATACCTACATAAAGCTTTAGCATAATTTACAGATGATTGAGGAAATGCAATTTTGTTGAAGAAGTTAACACAATTAACTAAACACGGGATCTGGGGAAAACTTGTGTATATATTTATGTGTGTGTGGGATATGTGAGTGTGTAAAACATGATCAAGGTGTATTGATAGGAGAAATAATTAGTTGATATCTTAATTTTCTGGAGAAAAAATAAAGTTTAATAAAAATTAAAAGGAGTCTTTATTGCTTAAAATAAGATGAAAAAATTCCAAGAATTATTTAAAACTGCACTTGATAATATCTGTCAAAAATGAAAACTAAGAAAAACATATCTATAAAGAGAAGTTGCCATTTATGAGGATTTTTTTTTTTAATTATGTCTCTAGATATCAATGTACACCAAAGCATCCTGGAAGTGTCCTGTCTAAATTATGTTAGCATGGGGATAAAATATTTCCAAGTAATGAGAGTAGTTTTAAATCAATGCATTTGTCCAACAAGTAGCCAAAGGGGAAATTTAATTACAATTAAATTAATGCTTATTATCCTATCTTAAAATAAAGTCTATGCAGTACTCTGAGTCAAATTGCCATATACATTAAACCCTATTCATATGGTAGACAAAAGGTACATTAATTTGTGTTTTGGGAGAGAATTTCAGGATCTAACTTTTTAAGTTGAAAAAAAAAAAAGCACATCCATAAATTATAACATTAATGATAATGGGTAAATAAACTTCAGTGTTACATGAAAAAGAATCCAAACAATAAAATATTATCCATTGTCTTGCATAGCCAGGTTGTTAAGATTCAGTTGAAATTAGTTAAATAAGCAAACATATACAGAAAGATCCAGGAACTAAGTTTTCCTCCTTCTAAGTGAGATGACTTGGCAGGTGACATTACTGATTTAATATCTAACAGACATTTCTGTAGTGCTAATGATTTATCTCATCTATCACTGAGGAGTGGAAAAGTAAATAAACATTATATCTGCATGATAGTGATAATGACAATTCAATTTCTGCATCTATGATGAGAATAGTACGACCTGTTAGAAACTAAAATTAGACACTTATTTACACAAATATGTCCATAAAAGTAGCATATTAATTTAACTGGGTTCTTTTCTGAGGAATTCTTTGAATTAAATTGTAGTGGCAAAATGTTGTTCAAATGTTTATATCTTAAATATTTTGTAATCTGGTGTTTAAATAGTATTTAAATATACATCAAAATCAGATTGGACACCAATTAAAGGGAAGAAAGTATTCATGATATCCTAAATAAATCATCAAAACAAACTAAAAATAAATTTTAACAGATCTACTCATGATTAGGGAAAAACGGAATATAATGTCATGTGTACATGTGAAAACTAGAGAAGAGCTTATTAGTAATCTTCTATTGCTGCAATACATTTATTAATACTGGCATTTTGCTAGAGTTTGTCAATTTGTTGTGTGTTTAGTTTAAATTAAAATCTACTAAGAAGGAGCCCAGTCATAAAGGTCTTCCATTGTGCATTGTCTATAATACTTTTTAAAACTATCAAAAAATCTCCTTCAAATATTAATCCATAACCATAAAATTGGCTCTGAATTGAATTATTAAAAAAAATAATCTCCTAGACATAAGAAGCTCACAAACTAGACATTGTTAGCTAATCTAGTGTTTACCACATTAGTTTCAAAGTGAAAGAGAGGAGGACAGATGTATAGCATGGAGAGTCACTGTGGATGCATGTGCTTCTGTAGGGAACAACCTAGTGGTAGGAGGCAATAAACAAGAGGGTGATGGTTTGGAAAAATGGAATTGACTCATGGTGGGGTAGACAGTGAAGGAGGGCTTTACATATGAACATGATTCACTGAAAATGCTTAAATCATTTTCCCAAGATTAGTGTCTAGCTAAATAATTTTTAACTTTTTTCTTTATATTTGTGTATTCATCTTGGAAAATAATATATAGTTTATCAAACAGATTAAGAATAACTGGCTGTGTAATTTGTGCCTTCCTGATACAATGGGAAAAATATAAATTCCATAATCATTAACATGAAGGTTAGAAGTTCCCTTTATTTTTGAAATAAGGCAGTATTAGGAGAAAATTGTCTTCCCCAGGAGCTTGTAAATATTGTGATTATTATTTTCATGGCTAGGAAATCCCAGATGGATGCATTCTGGAGAGATTTCAAATGTAGATAAAATTACATAAAACACTTCTCATTTAAAATGTATAAGCTGTACTAATAAAAATAGTTAACTCGGATCATTTTCCTAAAATTGTATAAATAAGTAAAAACATAGTTAAAGAAATGACACTCTGTTGTGGGGTATATATATATTTAAAGGAATGTGTGTGTTAGTTGCTCCATAGTGTCCAACTCTTTGTGACACCATGGACTGTAGCCCACCAAGTTCCATTGTCCATGGGATTCTCCAGGCAAGAATACTGGAGTGGGTTGCCATTTCCTTCTCCAATATGATAATTTAGTATACCTATATATTGTAAAATGGTTATCATAATCAAGTTAATTATTTCATCCATCACCTCACATACTTATATTTTTATTAATGTATGGTGAGGAAACTTTACATTTACTCTTTTAGCACATTTCAAGTGTACAGTACAATATTATTAAGTACATTCACCATGCTGGACAATAGATCACATGAACATCTTATAACTGAAAGATGTACACTTTGATCAGTCAGTTCAGTTTAGTTCAGTCACTTAGTCTTGTCTGACTCTTTGAGACCCCATGAACTACAGCACATCAGGCCTCCCTGTCTATCACCAACTCCTGGAGTTTACCGAAACTCATGTCCTTTGAGTCTGTGATGCCATCCAGCCATCTCATCCTCTGTCGTCCCCTTCTCCTCTTGCCCCCAATCCCTCCCAGCATCAGAGTCTTTTCCAATGAGTCAACTCTTCGCATGAGGTGTCCAAAGTACTGGAGTTTCAGCTTTAGCATCATTCCTTCCAAAGAAATCCCAGGGCTGATCTCCTTCAGAATGGACTGGTTGGATCTCCTTGCAGTCCAAGGGACTCTCTCGAGTCTTCTCCAATACCACAGTAAAGTTTAAAAATAAAATTAAATTAAAAAAAAAAAAAGCATCAATTCTTTGGTGCTCAGCCTTCTTCACAGTCCAACTCTCACATCCATACATGACCACAGGAAAAACCATAGCCTTGACTAGATGGACCTTTATTGGCAAAGTAATATCTCTGCTTTTGAATATGCTATCTAGGTTGGTCATAACTTTCCTTCCAAGGAGTAAGCATCTTTTAATTTCATGGCTGCAGTCACCATCTGCAGTGATTTTGGAGCCCCAAAAAATAAAGTCTGACACTGTTTCCACTGTTTCCCCATCTATTTCCCAAGAAGTGGATTCCCATGAAATAGATTTCCTAGGATATCTTAGGTTATTTTGGGCCTTTTGTGGATCCAAACATATTTTGGGATTAGTTTCTCTCTATTTCTGTGAAAAATGCTACTGGAATTTTTATAGGGATTGCAGATTGCAATGACTCTTTAGGTGCCTATGGGCAGTATGGATATTTTAATATTATTAAATCTTCTAATCCATGAATGCAGGATATCTTCTCATTTATTGGCATTTTCGTTTCCTTTCATCAATGTCTCATAGCTTTCATCAGATAGCTCTTTCACCTCCTTGTTTAACTTTTTCCTAAATTGTTCATTCTGGTCAATGCTATTATATCAGTAAAGCTCATGTTTTTACTTTTTTCTTCACTCTCCATTACCTGAATGAG
The DNA here is from genome assembly GCF_029407905.1 of Bubalus kerabau. NCBI lineage: Eukaryota > Metazoa > Chordata > Mammalia > Artiodactyla > Bovidae > Bubalus > Bubalus kerabau. The sequence goes on along the minus strand of NC_073632.1, from coordinate 11,283,861 downwards.
AAAGCATGATTCATTCAATTAAGTAATTCTTTGATTTTTTTAAAGATTCTGGGTTAATAAGATCAAATATTTAATATAATTGCCTTGAATGTTGAGTCTTCAAAATATATCCTAGAAAGGCTAGCTCATTCATAGTGAAGTACATTTCATGTAGTTCATAAAGATTTTATCACACAAATGTATGAGGAAATATGCTATTTAAGAAAAACACAGCCCATATTATCAAGGGAAGTGGCATAATTAGACTATTAGATTATTTTTTAATTAAAAAGAAAATTTTTCCTTTTGGTAAATTTAGTAGATAATAAGGGGCTTAATATAGATTAGAGTAAATAAAACCAAATAAAATCATTATTTTCATAGTAACATAAGAAAAACATGGCTTCTCTTGACAACTGGAAAAAGGTGTAAAAGGGCAAAGTGGGAGATATGAGCAGTTACATCAAATTCAGTCTGTGGAAGAGGGCCAAGAGGAAAACTTCTAAATGACAAATGGTCAGTAAAATGTAGTATGAGGCTTATATTCAGTTTTTAATTGATGCTTATACAGCATTATGCTGTTAGTTTTCATCATTTTCCTAAAATCTTTAGTGAAATGTTGGTCCATAGTCTTGTTTCAATGGTATTTTGAAAAGTTAGGAATTGAAAATAATGTCCACTGGTGATCAACTTGGTCTGAAAACCAACAACAATAAGGATCAAGACATGGATGGAGCTAATGGAAGTAAAAACAAGCAAATGAACAAACAAAAAATGGAGCTGGTGGGAGTCACAAGGAAAAAATGTAAGGAAACATAATCATTCCCATTCTCAATAATCCCAGAAAAGCTTTATGGAATATTCTTGCTTTCCCAAAACATGAAATGTCAAGCGAGCTTGATCCTTGTGTAAATCTACTGGAGGAGGGCATGAAAACCCAGTGTTCTTGCCTGGAGAATCCCAAAGACAGAGGAGCCTGGCAGGCTACAGTCCAAAGGGTCACAAAGAGTCAGACATGACTGAAGTGACTTAGCAAGCACCCACAACCTATTACAATAGGAATAATGAGTGACTGTTCAATATCTAGGTCAAGAATTATAAATGTTTTACTGAAGCCTAATCATTAACCAATGGTTAATAGCCACAGCTCTTCCTATGTATAGGTGGAGAGTGGAGAATAACAATATCCTTATAGAGAGAAAAATTTTCTAAAAATAATTTTTCTAAATTTATCAATTAGAAATATAAAAGGAATTAAACTTGGAAATCCTTCTATGTGTTTATCCCAGTGAAACTTATAAGAATCTTTTCAAATGTCAATTGTTTATTTAAAACCTTAATGATTTCACTTGAAATATTCATCTGTCTGCTTAATACTCACTTTTATGCCAATGACTATATTACATGCTGTGAGAAAATTTTCTAAACTTTTTTTTTACTTTTTTTTAACTAAGCAATTAATTCACACTTTCATATTAAAAATGCAAATAACCTTGATTTTAGCATTTTTTTGAAATAAAAAAAGTATTTCAAAGCCTTATATAAATTTACATATCACAAAAACAGATGAATTCTACATCTGCAGAAAAGATTTATGGTTTTCAATATTCATATGTACGGAGATTGCTACAATAGTACAGACTTATTGAAAATAATACAGATTGTTAAAAATTAGTTCTTGCTATCCCAAGGTCATAATATTTATTTGTTATTTACTAAGCAATAAATTAATGAAATAATATTTAAATGAATAATACTCAATGTTAGAGTCACTTTAAGTGTAGAATATCATCTATTTAGAAAAAAATATATATATGTCTGTATACTTTTGCTAAATATAATAAAATATCATAACATTTTGTAGAAAATTAATATAATCAACTATCAACTTCTTTATAAAAATTATATTGGAATTTCATTGTGGATTTTTAAAATTTATTATTTTTAATTGGAGAATGATTTCTTTACAATATTGTGTTGGTTTCTTCAGTACAACAATGTGAACCAGCCATAAAGTATACACATGTCCCCTCCCACTTGAACTTCCCTCCCACCCCCACCCCCCATCAACTCCTCTAGGTAGTCACAGAGCACCAAACTGAGCTCCCTGTGCTATGTATCAACTTCCTACCAACTGGCTATTTTACACATTATAATATACATGTCAGTGTGTGCGAAATTTTTAAATGGAACACAATAGTAATATAAAATTAGGTGGCAATTTGCAGTTAAAAAACACTGGTCAACCATTTTTTTAAGTATGTTGCTAATCCTTCGACTCTGGCTCAATTCCAATTTAAATAATTGTTTATACATATTATTTTACAATTTCTTTCCAGTGAACTAATTTTCAAAGTCTGCCTTAAATCACAATTGGCATTTTCTTTTTTGCTTACTTGTTTTAAGTCAAAAATGATATTTATCACCTTGTAAAAAAATAAAGCTAACTTCAGGCATTGATGTATCCACATGATCAAAGAATAATATCAGATATATTTTTCTTTAATCTTTCATACCTGTTTCTTTTGTGTTGGCATTTTTTAAATTAATAAAACAGGCTTCTTACCTGGCAGCATATATAGATTTGTCCCTGGCATTCATTTTCCATGGAGGAACACTCAGGTTATCAAGGTATCATAATCCTTCTACTAAAAATGCAAAGAATGCAATAATTACCATTACAGTCACCAATTTCCTGAATAAAAGTAATTTAAAAAATCTGTATTTTCCAAAGACTATCTACTTATTGTATAGACAATCCATTTCTAGCTGAATTACATTTACCTCTAAGCTAAAACACACATGTGTGTTATTTCTGTTACTAATAACCCCCCAAAATAGCTTGAATATTCTATTAAAAAACTGGCAAATACAAGTCATATAACCAGTAAATATCATTAAACATATTTTGGAATATAGGGAACAATGTCTGAGTGAATCTTAAATGTTTATCCTCCTCCAAATAACATTGCTATTGCCAGCAAAAGAATTAGATACAACACATATTATGAAGCTGGGTTATTTTTGTCCAATCAGTAGTTACAATTTGAACTATGGCAAATTATTTAGTGTCAATTATCTGATTATTAATTTGTAATGTTATTATTAATACTTTGTAAGATTGTTTTGAGGATAAAGTGGTATATCTTGTAAAAATGTTAGCATCAAACATGATAAAAATCACATATTGGAAATTATTCATTTTTACTTCTTCTTCTTCTAAAAATTTGATTTTTTTCTAAATTTTAAAATACACAAGTGTTTTCAAACCTCTTTCTAATATTAATGAGAATGTTTAAATAATCATATCTTTATTGAAATTTTCTTCCTAAATGACATGATTATTGATATATGGATAAGTATTGTATTTTTACATGTTGAAGTCAGTAACACAAATATTAAGGGATATGACTATGTATGAAAGGTTGTGATGGTTAATTTTATGTGTCAGCTTGATTGGGCTACAGAATGCCCACATATTTAGTCAAGCATTGTTCTTGATGTTTTCAGGTGAGATTAACATTTAAACAGGCTGACTGAGGATTGTTCTCCTGAATGAGGTGGGGGATAATCCAACCAGCTAGTGGCCGAAATAAACCAAAAAGGCTTACCCTCTCCTGCGTAAAATAATTCTTCTGCCTGACTGGCTCTGAATTGGGCCAATGACTTTCTCCTGAATTTGGGCTCAAACTGAAATATTGTTCTTCTGGGTCTGTCATCTGCCATTCTTCAGACTGAAACCATTCCATTAGCTCTCCTGCTGCTTAGGACTTTGGATTCTGAATGGAAGTACACTCTCAGCTTCCTAGTTTCCAGCTTGCTAACTCACCCTGCAGATCCTGGAATTTGTTACCTTCTATAAGTGGAAGGAACCATTTACTTATAATAAATCGAATCATATATGTATATGATCATGGACAGAAGAGCCTGGAGGGCTACAGCCGATGGGGTCACAAGAGTCAGACATGACTTAATGATTGAACAACAAAAAAATATGATCTCTTAGTGATTGTTTCTCTGGAGAACCTCACTTATAAAATGATGTTTTAGGTAGTTTTTTAAAAGCCATATTTATCAAGTTATAATTTACATCCATAAATTCCCAAGTCTACAAAAGAAACATGCATTCCTGTGCATGTCTCTGTTTCTGTGTCTGCCTCTACAAGTTTTTTTTTTTTTTCTTTTTCTTTTTCCAGAAAGTTGTTTACACAGGTTGGTATAGTAATAATATTTGAGGATGAGTGAACAATATAACTGAAACAGGATTCAAAGATGTACGACAAGATAGTTGCACTTTATGGACCCTGGAAGCAGATGCCAGTTTTGTCTTGGAAGTGATATAATACTGTAGAGAGAGCACATATTTTAAAGTATTTAATTCCAAAGAATGAATGAAAAGTCCTGTGTTCTTACATAGTCTGCTTAATCTTCCTGACATTCATTTGAGAAATGAGAGGAAATACTCACTTTACTATATTCTCTTAATCTATAAAGATGATAGCATCTATCTATTATTTAATGGAACAAAAAATATTAAGAAGATGATTAAGTAATACCACAGGCAGTGTTAGGTTGTACAAGACAATGACTGTTTTTGGTATGGAGAGTGACCTGATCAGAGCTATTCTTTAATGTAAAATTAATTTTATGCTAAGATATTGGAACAATAACAAGTTCAAAAATGCTCTTCAGTATTTAATACTGAACAAATAATGACATGCTTTGTCATAGTTATGCTTGGATTCATTGCAAGAGAGGAGTCAAAATAGACTTGATTAAGGCTTCTATGGAAATAACAAAAATGAATAATTAATTTTTTAACAAGATGAAGATATTCATTTGAGCCAGATAAAATTTGAAATTACAGACCTAGATTATCAATACAGTGGAATAGGTCAATGGGAGAGAGACTGGGAAGAACTGAGGGTTAGTCACATGGTGCCATTAAATATGAATTCACTCCACTTTATATACAAAAACAAGGCTGGAGCAGTGAAAGACAGACAAGAGAGTTAGTTGGAGGGTGTAAAGTTTGAGAAGCCAAAGGAATATACTCTCAAGGAGGGATTCAGAGCCAAAAGATTTGAGTCAAAGGAAGGAAGTCAGGATAAATATATTGAAAAAGGAATATCATTTTTATTGGTGTTTTATTATATTGGGTGTTTTCAGATATATTTTAAAACAATTCTGAGAAGTAAAAATCTGAGATTCACAAAATTGTAATAGATTGACCAAAATCATACAACTAATAAAATGGAGAACTAAAATTCTATCCTAGGTATTAGAGAAAGAGAGACATATAGGGCCTTTTGAAGTGGTCATGGGAGAAGGCAATGGCACCCCACTCCAGTACTCTTGCCTGGAAAATCCCATGGACGGAGGAGCCTGGTAGGCTGCAGTCCATGGGGTCGCTAAGAGTCGGACACAACTGAGCGACTTCACTTTCACTTTTCACTTTCATGCATTGGAGGAGGAAATGGCAACCCACTCCAGTGTTCTTGCCTGGAGAATCCCAGGGATGGCGGGGCCTGGTGGGCTGCTGTCTATGGGGTCACACAGAGTCGGGCACAACTGAAGCGACGTAGCAGCAGCAGAAGTGGTCATAAGGAGTATAGTGGACATCTTTAAAAAAGTTATTTTAGGAAGAGAGTGGAAGCATAAGGGAGATTTAAAAAAAATTAAAAAGTGAACAGATAGTGAGAAAATGGTCTTTCAAGTGTTAAAAAAGAGGAGACCAAGATAGTTAACTCAAGGGATTAACAGTGTCAAAGGGGAGATCTCCAGAGGTAAATCAAATTATAATTGCTAGTCAAAAGGTTTCAGAGAATAAAACTTTTAGAGCAATCAAATGTCATCACTTTCTGGAATGCATTTCAGATAGCTGATAATTGAAAAAAAAAAATATATATATATATATTTAAATGTTTTTGTGACCTTTAAACAAGGGGAAACACTATTTTAGCTCTTAGCATTGTTTGAGACATAAGAAAGAACTATGTGTGTTAAGTCACTCAGTTGAGTCCAAATCTGCCACCCCATAGGCTGTAGCCCACCAGGCTCCCCAGTCCATGAAATTTTCCAGGCAAAAATACAGAAGTGGGATATTATTTCCTACTCCAGGGCATCTTCCTGACCCACAGATCAAACCCATAGCTTTTGCATCTCTTGCACTGACAGGAAGAATTTTTACCACTGAACTATTTGGGAAGATCCATAAGAAAGGCAAGGGATCCCTAATATTGTAAAAGACTTATTTCATTGTGGGTGGAGCCTTATTTCTTGTGTTTCCCCTGTGTCTGTTTGACAAATGTTTGCCTGTATTTTAAGTGTGTCTGTAGTGGGGGGGTGTGGGGGAGCCGGGGGATTTTGCTTTTTTCAGGCAGTATTTGCAGAAATACAGGCTGAAAGAGTAGATGAGGACACACAAAAAAATAGAGACCATAGAGATGTGCCTTCATCTCACACTGTCAAAAAACCATAAAATCATCTGATATCATCCCAGTTAGCATACATTGAATGTTGGCCACGTGGTAAGTGCCTTTTCTATGCTTTTGCATGTTTAATCCTCTTCACAGTCCTCAAATCTAGGTATTACTATGATATCAAATTTTCAAAAATGAAAAATCTATAAGTTGCCTGAAATCACAAAACAGTAATTGCAAGAGCTAGGCTTGACTTTTGGACTTACAGCTCCAAAGCCAGGTTCTTAATGACCCTGCCCTACTGCTTTTGTAAAATAGACTACACTGTGGGGAGAAGTCACAATCAAATGATTATTCTTCTGGGGCAGCCACGAAAATTCCCCATGTGTGAGAGATTTTTTTTTTTTTTTTTCAGATATGGTTACTCAGGATGATCTGGGAGGAGGATAATATTGGGGTGAAAAAATAGGTTTTGGATCTGCCTTCCAAAGGATAGATCTGTGGACCACATGATTGTGGCAAGATGGTTTAGTTTTTCCAGGTATTATATTAACAAGATGTAAAACTGTGACTGTACCAATCCCAATCTCTCTTCATGGAATATACAGGGAAACTAAGTAATTAATGGTAGTTACCTTGGGCTTTTGAGTTCAAAAAGCTCGGCTTATGAATAAGAATACTTGAAAAAGTTATATTGAGAAAGAATATTTTCCCTGACTTTCAGGCTGAAAGAGATGAGAAAGAAAATAGTTAAAACTTAGGGGACAGACAATAGAAAGCCACTCTGATCTTACTCTCATCAAAAATTTTATGCTGCAACTAAAGATCCCATATGCCACAATAAAGAGTGAAGATTCCTCATACCTCATATCTGGCACAACCAAATAAATAAATAAGAATTTTAAGACTTGTCTTCTTTACCACATCTTATCACATATGCATGGGGGCATAAAGTATAGAGAGTCCCATGGATGCCAAAATGGAACAGCCTTGAAGTACTGAATTGTGCTTTCTTTGACTGTTGGCCCAGGATGGGATTCTGTCCCCTTTCTGCAGCTCTGCAGGATGGTCACAATGACTGTTGTCCAATGTTCCCACATCTATATGCAGCATATGTCACAAATTCTCCTTAAAACGCCTTTTTATCCTTCCTTCTGGGACTCCACTCCTTCTCCCTCCCACTTCTTTGTATTTTCATTTTCTGATTCTTTGTTTTCATCATCTTAAAATGTTGCCATAATGTATAAATTAAAATTTCATTTATTCTCAGAGCTTCATAGATGATCTCCATTAAAATAACTCTTAAATTTATATCAATAGCTTGAATCCCTTCTCTGACCTCCAAACGAGAATATTTGTTTTCACAGCTTCATCATTTGACAGTTTAGCAAGTTTTGTCAAACTTAAAATGCCAAGAACTAATGCTTGAGCCTCTTTCCTACTCCATCCCAAAACTCCTTTTTTGCATATTCTTTCCCCACCAATAAGTAACTCAATTTCTCCATATTTCAGTTTATAAAACTTACAATCGTCATTCTTTCATTTACCTATCCAGCAATATATGGTGGTGGTGGTCGTTTAGTCACTAAGTTGTGTCCTACTCTTGTGACCCCATGGACTGTAGCCTGCCAGGCTCCTCTGCCCATGGGATTCTCCAGGCAAGAGTACTGGAGTGGGTTGCCATTTCCTTCTCCACAGCAATTTATATATATATATATATATATATATATATATATATATATATATATATACACACACATATACACACACACGTATATATCAATCATCTACTAAGTTCCACACACTGTGCTAAACAATTGTACAACAGTGAAGAAAACAAAGATGCCTATCCTCTTGATGATTATAATTTCAAAAAACAAACAGAAATATCAGTTAAGTAGAGTTGGGAGACCAGTAAGGGGAGCTCTCATGCCCTGAGACAGCTGAATCAGTGAAAAGTATTCTTGGCATGGACTCAGTCAGGGGCAAACCACAGATTCTTTGTGTACTAGAGCCCCCACACCACCTTCCTTTCCTCTCTATATAAGCCTTCTCCTTCCCTTTGCTGTTTGGGACTTAACAAGTGGTTCACTATGATTCCAGATATCAACTTGCCACTCTGCTGATTCTGAATAAGTCCATCTTGCTGGAGAAATCGGTCAGTCTGTTCATTTCAGGTCAGTATTTTGCTGGCCTGCACTAGGGCCCAAGAGCAGCCTGAACATCTCCTGCTTTGGTGAGCAAACGGGTGTTATCCCCACAATGGAGCCCATTGGTATTTACTGCTTTTCTTGTCAACCCTGGAGCTTGAATATGTCTAATACAACCAAGCTCACATTCTACTTGCTTTTTGAAGTTCTCCAAGTTCTATTCAAGATCTATTTAAAGGTTTCTTCTTTTTGGTTAAAGCCTTGTTCTCCATGTGAGTACTCATTTGGCACTTTGGTCTGATTTGAGACCAGACTGTTTCACTGAAGCCAGCTAACCTTCATCCCATTTCCTTTGGAATACAAGCTGCTTATCCTGAAACTGGCTAGCCTTCAACAGATTCCTGTGGGAAGATGAGTTGTTTCTCTGAAACAGTGCCAGTTTTTTCAGCTTTCAGCTGATTCTTTTGGAAAGGTTGACTTCTGGAGACAGGCAAAATAAATAAATAAATAAATAAGAAGGAAAGAGAAAGCTTTCAGCCTGATTCCACTGGGACCAAGATCTCTCTTTTGGACTTGATGGGATTTGCTTGCCAGCTGTTTGAATTAAACCATGTGTGCTGTAGGCTGTTTGAAAATTCTTCTTTACTCTGGAGGAAAAGACTCTAAGAAATGTAATTCCAGTTATCTAAATATTTTGAAGCCCCCACTCCCCCTACCCCACACAGGAACTCTGTCTGATTTTAAGCTTAAAATTGCATTTGTTTTTATTCACATTTCTAACTTTAGACTGACCTGAGCAAAAGCAATTTAGAGTATCAATGGCCACCATGGGGAGCTTTTGAAATCTTCAAATTTAATTTCCTTAAAACTGAAATGGACTACAATAGCTGAAAAATTTCCAGAACTGAGTGGAATGCTTATTTTAATTGGTACTTTGAACCTTCCCAAAATTATCAGGAGTCTAAAGTTGCCTTTCTGAAAAACAAGATCTTAAGATTAACCAAGGCAGACAAGTAATTAGCAAAAGATGAAATGCTCCCAAAGTCTTAGGCTCTTCTTCTTTGGATTTTCATCTCAGGCTTCCCATATGGCACCATCTTCCTCTCCCCAGGATCCTTATGGTCAGACTCCACCTCTGGACTCATATACTCTTCCTTGCTTTCTGTACTACATACACCAGTAATATACCCTTAACATCCTCCCATACCATGCTAATTCTCTGGGCTTCCCTGGTGACTCATATCGTAAAGAATCCCCCTGCAATGAGGGAGACTTGGGTTCAACCCCTGGATTGGGAAGATCCCCTGGAGAATGGAACGGCTACCCACTCCAGTATTCTGGCCTGGAGAATTCCATGAACAGAGGAGCTGGGGGGGTACAGTCCATGGGGTTGCAAAGAGTAGAACAAAACTGAGCGACTGAGCCACAGAAATTGTCAGTGAAGGCCAGACACAACATTAAATAAAAAACCACGAACTGGGATAGTCTCTAGAATCAGTCTACTAGTTTGTTATATTATCAGGCTTGAGCAATGGTCAACAAGGACATTATCAGGCTGATCCCTGGGGCTCTTCCAAATTCTGTTGATTCAAGCTTTCACACAAAAATTTGATAAACTAGTTCACGACTATTACAATTGACTTCAGATTGTTTTTAAAGAAAATTTTGGGGGGATTCCTCTGTGGTCCAGAAGTTAGGGCCCCACATTTTCACTGCCAAGGCATGAGTTCAGTCACTGGTCAGGGAACAAGTCACACATGGCAAGACCAAACCAAATTAAAAAAAAAAAAAGAAAAGAAAATTCTGGTCTTTCATGTCTTCCTTTAGATGTCGATTCCATTTGTGTAGCTTTTAACTCTATGTTTATTAATGGGCTGAAGCAAGGCCTTCGCCCTTTTGATAAACAAAGCCAGAGTGGAATGGGAAACTGTCCATCCCAGATTTCTCTCACACACTAGATGAGGCAACTCCAATAAAAGTCATCAAAATTCTTAATATTCAACACGATCAGATGAAGCCTCCTAAGTGAAACAAAAACCATTCTTGTTTCTGCTATGGTTACAAAGAGCCAGGTCACTGCAAAAGCAATTTTTAACAAATTTAAGTGATTTGGGCACCTTCAGCCTTCTCAGTCAGTTCAGTTCAGTTCAGTCGCTCAGTCGTGTCCAACTCTTTGTGACCCCATGAATCACAGCACGCCAGGACTCCCTGTCCATCATCAACTCCCGGAGTTCACGTCCAGACTCACGTCCATCAAGTCAGTGATGCCATCCAGCCATCTCATCCTCTGTCGTCCCCTTCTCCTCCTGCCTCCAATCCCTCCCAGCACCAGAGTCTTTTCCAATGAGTCAACTCTTCACATGAGATGGCCAAAGTACTGGAGTTTCAGATTTAGCATCATTCCTTCCAAAGAACACCCAGGGCTGATCTCCTTTAGAATGGACTGGTTGGATCTCCTTGCAGTCCAAGGGACTCTCAAGAGTCTTCTCCAACACCACAGTTCAAAAGCATCAATTCTTCAGTGCTCAGCTTTCTTCACAGTCCAACTCTCATATCCATACATGACCATTGGGAAAACCATAGCCTTGACCAGATTGACCTTTGTTGGCAAAGTAATGTCTCTGCTTTTGAATATGCTGTCTAGGTTGGTCATAACTTTCCTTCCAAGGAGTAAGTATCTTTTAACTTCATGGCTGCAATCACCATCTGCAGTGATTTTGGAGCCCCCAAAAATAAAGTCTGACACTGTTTCCCCATCTATTTCCCATGAAGTGATGGAACCAGATGCCATGATCTTCGTTTTCTGAATGTTGAGTTTTAAGCCAACCTTTTCACTCTCCTCTTTCACTTTCATTAAGAGGCTTTTTAGTTCGTCTTCACTTTCTGCCATAAGGGTGGTGTCATCTGCATATCTGAGGTTATTGATATTTCTCCTGGCAATCTTGATTCCAGCTTGTGCTTCTTCCAGCCCAGCATTTCTCATGATGTACTCTGCATAGAAGTTAAATAAGCAGGGTAACACTATATAGCCTTGACGTACTCCTTTTTCCTATTTGGAACCAGTCTGTTGTTCCATGTCCAGTTCTAACTGTTGCTTCCTGACCTGCATACAGATTTCTCAAGAGGCAGGTCAGGTGGTCTGGTATTCCCACCTCTTTCAGAATTTTCCACATTTCATTGTGACCCACACAGTCAAAGGCTTTGGCATAGTCAATAAAGCAGAAATAGATGTTTTTCTGCAACTCTCTTGCTTTTTTGATGATCTAGCCTTCTAGCCAGGGTATTAAAGACTTCTCAACTCTCAATGATGAGACTTGGAAGAAATCTAGGTGCTTTTCCAAATATTTCCCCTTAGACAGCTTGAAAAAACTTTTCTCCACATTCAGGATCATTCTCTCCAGTCCTAACTGACTGAAGCCACACTTTCAGTGCTTAATCCCACTACCATGAAAGAGCTCCACCTTGGATTATTAAAACTGCTCAAATCATGGGGATTGATCTTTAATGAACCTCAAGCAGTTCCTGTTTTGGAATATATATTTTTTTTCTCTCTCTCTCTCTTTTTTTTCCCCAGTTCTTTTGAGAGACACATTCTTTGTAGTTTATCCACCATACCATTTTATTAGGCTAAAACTTATTAGAGAACAACAATGCTTAAATTTCCTTCTCTCAAAAGAGGTAATTAATCCTAGAATTTTATAGTAGTCCTCAACATAACCCACCAGATAAATTAAATGACTCTTTGACATCTTTTATTCTATCTCTGACAGGACTAGAATTGCTTCTGGAAGCATTGATCTTTGGCCTTATTGACTCAGATTTCACTTTTCTTGGACAAAATCTCAGATTGATTTGAGAAAATTCACAGTGTACCTCCCATTATGATTCAAGTGGGCCTGACAAAACATCTTTCCAGAATTAATCAATTCCCATAACTAAAGATGTCTTTCAGTACATGAAACCAATAAAAGAATATCACAAGGCTCATCATCTCCATACTAACCTCTGCAATACTCCCATTACACTTGCTAGGAAATCTAAGACCTCAGCCTGAAGGTTTGTTCAAGAGCTCTGAGGAGTAAACAGCCTTGTCACCCTTTGACACCTAGTTGTTTCTAACCTTGTGTATTACCTCCATTCCCATTTGAAGAAGCAAATTCTTCACTGTAATTGATTTTTGGTGTGTGTTCTTTAGTATTGCAGTTGATGAAGGTAGTCAACTGTTTTTTGCCTTCACTTGGGAAGAAAAACAGTTCATGTGGAAACACCTCAGAGTTGTACTGAGAATTCTTATTTCTCCCGAATCCTGAGGTTTGATTTGGATGACATAAAATTTCCTGGAGGTTCTTTGCCACTTCTGTGTAGATGGTAATTACCAATGTGTGGATGGATGATTTGCTTCTATGCTCCCCTTTTCAAGCCTCTTCACATGAAGACAGCATTCATTTGCTAAAAGATTTTAGCCTTAAAGGGACATAAGGTTGGCAAAGAAAAATTGTAATTGCCCAAACCCAGGTTTTAAATTTAGGATGTCTTTTACCAAAACAAGGAATACACCTAGGTCCATAAAGATTGTACAGTGTCTTAAGTTTTCCAAAACCCAAAAGTAAGTGCCAATGGAAAAGTTTTCTTTGGTTAGCTGGTTATTGTCTAAAATGTGTTTCAAAACTCTTATGACCAAACCTCTCTATGTTTTACTCAACAATAAAAATTCCAATGCAATTTAATGAGAAAATCTGAATAGCACAAAATTCATAGTCTTAAAGAAGAGTTTAATGAACCTACCTGTTATTGGTCTTCTCAATTATCAGATTCCCCTTTTCTTTGTTGTATATGAAAAGGAAGGGAATGTAATTGGGCTGCTTATTCATAACAGGGGAACAAATAAGTGTGTTCCCTTATACAAGGAATAAGTCTCCTTACCCAAAAGATCCTTTAACCAGTAACTGGATCTTCTGACACAGGGACACTGTCTTGCCTTAGAGTCATTACAGTCACTGCTTTTTTGGTTAAGGTCACCAAGAATATTGTTGTGGTCGCCTCTTTAATCATTCCTGTACCTAACAAAGCAGAGCCCTCCAGAATTCACATAACACTCAATGCTTCTCAGCCAGCTGCTTCACCTCCTATGAAGTTATTCTGCTAATTGATTTTCACATAATTATTTTGTATTATAAGCACTTTCACATGGCCACTCTTCTCTCCTCCATTACACACGGAGTCCTTTCATGACTTCTTCTTGCTGATTAACCACCTCCTGTCTCCTTGTGGGGATCTACAGGAAATTCCACTGACTTCTTATGGTTCACTTGAGGTTATTATTTAAAAGGCAACAATAGCAGATGCCATGCTGGATGTGCTATTAAAATATTATTTCAATTTTGTCAGGGCAGCATCTTTAGTAATGGACTCCTCAGCCAACCAGTCTAAATCACACACTCTTATATGAGTTTGTACTTTAGACAAGAACAAAACTACAAATATTTGTGCTGATAGTAGATAAACTTTCAGAGTAGCTTATAATTTCAGAATGTTGTGGAAGCAACATGAATTACTAACTTCCAGGGAAAATAAAATTTTGAATGGCTCCTATGCTCAGGAATTACCAAAGGTGGTACTTTTACCAGACACTGTATCTATTAAGATTCTAGACACACTAAACTTGACGTTCTGGAAGCTAAGGAAAATTACTGTTATATCTACAGGGAATGCTGCCACTAAAGAGACAAACTGCAGCAAACTTCTATTGTGGTGCAAAGGGCTCTTTCTTCAAATAATAATTTAGGAAAACTGGTTAGAGAAGTCCAACAATTGGCCTCAGAAAAAGAAAAATAATATTTGCAATTTTTGATCTGATAAAAAAAGAGAAAGATCTGCCATGGACCAAATAACCACTCTGACCAAATACCAGAGACTCAAAAACTCCCACTCCTCAACCTTACACATGCATTAAACTACTGGTTTATTGAGAAAAGTATAGCCTCCATCAATCAATATAGGTGGGAAAACAGTAACCAGGCCATAAAAAGCACTTCCTTCACTTGCCCAACTTATCCAAATACAATCCATGTAAACTCGCATTGCTCCAGACATTTTAAACTATTGAATGAGCCAATTGAGGCTTGGGAAATAAATTTCATATAACTTCCTCTTCCTAGTGGACATATATATATTTTAGTCACGATCTGTGCTTTTTCATTGGGCTAAAGCCTTCCCTTGTAGCCAGGCTAGTGCTTATTCTATGAATAAATTCCTTTTGGAAAACATTACCTTAAGTTGAGGAATGCCTCTGATGATGGAGGGACCCATCTAACTGGCTAAGTGCTTTGATAAATCTCTTCTGTTTGGCTTGTTTTACTACACTTTATCTGAGCTTCCCAACGTGAATCCCCTGTTTTAGTTAAACATAGTAGCAACATTACTGAGACTCAATTGGCAAAAGTGAAAGAGTACCTACTTTGGCCAAAATGTTGCCATTGGTACTTCTAAATTTCAGATACACTCCTGGACCTCATAAAATTTTACCCTATGAGATAGTCACAAGACACTCAATGCCCTTGGTTCATGCCTCTTTTTATCTACAACTGATAAAAGGAGAGATGTTCCACTATTGCAAAATTCTAATTCCTTCTATTAAAAATAATGATGCTTTAGAAGAGGTACCTTTTCACAGTACCCTCTTGGGAGATAAAGACCTTACATAAGTACCATATAACCTGAAGATTTGTCTTTTGAATTAGACATCTCCAGAAAATGCTTTTTCAGTCTTATCAGAAAACCCCCTATCAAGTTCTTTTAACCAATGTCTGTGCCAATTAGATTCACATGACACAAGTAAAGAAAGTATGCAGCTCTGACTGGACCAACACTTCACCTGATGGCTTGAAAGTAAAGATTCCCTAAATTTAATTAGATGTCATTTAATGAGACAGATTTTCCAAGATATCTGAAAGAGGTCTGTTGGAATTTTGGTTCCAAAACTTTTGATTATATAGCAGATACTCTCTAATGTCTATGGTTTTAGAAACATTGTTGATGTTGTCCAGTCACTTAGTCGTATCTGACTCTTCGTGACCCCATGGACTACAGCATGCCAAGTTCCCTGTCCTTTGCCATCTCCTGGAGCTTGCCCAAACTCATTCCATTGAGTCAGTGATGGCATCCAACCATCTAGTCCTCTGTTTTCCCCTTCTCCTCCTGCCTTCAATCTTTCCCAGCATCAGGGTTTTTTCTAATGAGTCAGCTCTTCTCATAAGGTGGCCAAATTATTGGAGCTTCAGCAGCAGTCCTTCCAAAGTATATTATAGTTGATTCCCTTTAGGATTGACTCATTTGATCTCCTTGCAGTCTAAGGGACTCTCAAAAGTCTTCTCCAACACCACACTTCAAAAACATCAATTCTTCAGCCTTCTTTATAGTCCAAATCTCACATCCATACATAACTACTGGAAAAACAATAGCTCTGACTTTTTTTAGTTTTATTGACAAAGTAATGTCTCTGCTTTTTAATATACTGTCTAAGTTTGTCATAGCTTTTCTTACAAGGAGCAAGCATCTTTTAAGTTTATGGCTGCAGTCACCATCTTCAGTGATTTTTGAGCCCAAGAAAATAAAGTATTTCACTGCTTCCCAATCTGTTTGTCATGAAGTTATGGTAAGACATACTATGATCTTAGTTTTGTTTTTTAATATTGAGTTTTAAGCCAGTTTTTTCACTCTCCTTTTTCACCTTCATCAAGTGGCTCTTTAGTTCCTCTTCACTTTCTGCCATAAAGGTAGCATGTCTGCATATCTGAAGTTATTGATAATTCTCCCAGCAATCTTTATTCCAGCCTGTGCTTTATCAAGCCTGACATTTCACATGATGTACTTTTCATAAAAGTTAAATAAGCAGGATGACATTTTATAGCCTTGAAATTCTCCTTTCCCAATTTGAACCATTCCATTGTTTCATTTCTGGTTCTAACTGTTGCTTCTTGACCTGCATACAGATTTCTCAGGAGGTGAGTAAGGCAGTCTGATATTCCCATCTCTTGAAGAAAATTTTCAACAGGTTGTTGTGATCCACACAGTCAAAGACTTTAGCAAAAGTAGATGTTCTTCTGGAATTCTCTTCCTTTTTCTATGATCCAATGGATGTTGGCAATTTGATCTCTGGTTCCCCTGCCTTTTCTAAATTCAGCTTGAACATCTAGACATTTTCAGTTCATGTACTGCTGAAGCCTAGTGATAGCTTATGGTGAAGGATGTCAGATTCGTAATCTCCAAAGAAGATTTAGCTTCAGGACCAGGGACCAGGCTTGATCACACAAGAGCTTTTGTGTAGCAGCGTTTTATTAAAGTATAAAAAGAAAGATAGAAAGCTTCTGACATAGACAAGAAGAAGGATGAAGAGTGCCCCACTTGTTAGTCTTATCAAGGCCTTATATGCTTTTACCAGACCCACTCCCACAACAGAACAAGATAACAAGATTAGTCAGAAGGTTCTTGTTAAGGAGAAACATGTCCTTAATACAAGATACATTGTTATACTGACTAAGACAAAGCAATGTAGAAAACCAACCAACCAAACAAACATTTGTCCTTTTGGCTTCCTTGAGAACCCCAGACCCCTATTGCTTCCTTGAGAGCCTCAGACTCCTTCCTCCTCCTTGTGGACCCCAGACTTCTTACAAAGCTACATAAGAATTGACTATCTCAATAGCTTGGAGAATTTTGAACATTACTTTCCTATCGTGTGAAATGAGTGCAATCATGTGGTAGTTTGAACATTCTTTTGTATTGCCCTTCTTTGGGAGGGGAATGCAGTCTGACCTTTTTCAGTTCTGCTGAGCTTTCCAAATCTGTAGGCATATTGAGTGCAGACCTTTATTAACCGGTGAAGTTCCTCAGTCACATCCAACTCTTTGCGATCCCATGGACTGTAGCCTACCAGGTTGCTCCATCCATGGAATTTTCCAGGCAAGAATACTGGAGTGGTTTGCCATTTCCTTCTCTAGGGGATCTTCCTGACTCAGGAATCGAACCCAGGCCTCCTGCATGCAAGCAGCAGCAATTTAACAGGATCATCTTTTAGAACTTCAAATAGCTCAACTGGAATTCCATCACCTTCACTAGCTTTATCCATAGTGATACTTCCTAAGGCCACTTGACTTTACATTCCAAGTCAAGTTTGGATGTCTGGCTCTAGATGAGTGATCACACCATCATGGTTATCTTCATTGAGATATTTTTTTGTAGAGTTCTTCTGTGTATTCTTGCCACATTTTCTTGATATCTTCTGCCCCTATTAGGCCTATATTGTTTCTGTCCTTTATTGTGACCATCTTTGCATGAAATATTCCCTTGATATCTCTAATTTTTGCAGAGATCTCTAGCCATTCCCATTCTATAATTTTCCTCTATTTATTTGCACTGTTCTCTTAGGAAGGCTTTCTTATCTCTCCTTGCTATTCTTTGGAACTCTGCATTCATATGGGTATATCTTTCACTTTCTTCTTTTCCTTTTGCTTCTCTTGTTTTCTCAGCTATTTGTAAGGCCTACTCAGACAGCCATTTTGCCTTTTTGCATTCCTTCTTCTAAGGATGGTTTTGGTCACTGACTCCTGTACAATGTTATGAAATTCTGTCCATCATTCCTCTGGCACTGTAATCTATCAGATCTAATCTCTTGCGCCGGGGTCCAGCCCCGGCTGATCCAGGGAATTCGAAGCGGGGATGGCGTTGGTGAGGAACAGGATACAATAGCTTCAATTAGATATTAATTAGAGATGTAAAGAGTAATAGAATGAGGATAGCTCAGTAGGAAAATTCAGTGGAGAAAAGTGGCTGAGTAGCTTGGTTTACGCGGGAGACCAATAAAACTTCAAGACAAGAAGTTTGCACCACTTACTTAGGCCGCAGGCATCCTTCCGTTCTCCCAAAGGAAAGGAGACACTGAGGCCTCCCCGGTTGGATCTTAGAAGCCCAGGCATAATTAGTAAGCATGGCAGGCTCCACGCTCCAGATGGAGACTCAGCCAGAATTTGAGAGAGAGAGAGACATGGGGAGACCAGTATTTCGAGGAACTGATCCCAATTCTTTATTTTCCATGGTCTACTTTTATACACTGAGATGTTATGCAAAAGTCACATGGGGTCAGCAGTCCTGACTTTTATCAAAGTCAGGTGCTTCATACAAATGTATACAGAGGTCTTAGGGGTGTTGCATCATCTTCTGGCCAGGGGGCCTGCTGACAATTTATGACCCTCTCCTTGTGACAGTGGTCAGTCCACCAGGACACATATTTCTCCAGGGGTGATTATTGTTAATAAAGACTTCACCTTCCGAAGGTACCAGATAAAGGTACATTCCTATAGAGTGAGGGTGTAGTGGGTTTTAATTAAGGAAAGAATTTACTTAGCCTAGGTCTAACGTGATTAATACCAAAGGTTAATACTTATTTCTTCTATATATTCATTAATGTGTATAAGGGCAGGGGGTGTGGAGACTTAGCAAAAAACATTGGCTCAACAAATGAAAAACCCTTCACCAATACAATTTCTAATCAGCCCACTATACTTATACTTATGGTTTTCTAACTTATCTAAGGAACCTGTTTTTAGAAGGTTTAAAGCATCTCGTGCCTCTCATGGTTGGGAGGCTGTGAGCAATCACATGTGGCCGGACAAGCCTGTCAGGCAGGCTAGAGAACCTTCAGAGGAGTTTGTAGGTAAAACACTCTTGTCATGCCCAGGAGTTTTTATGAACTGGAGCTCTAAGTTAACTCCTTCTCCGAAAGAGGTTGTGGGGGACATCCTCCGTAAAGTCATAGGTGTAGGTGAGAGCACAAAGTAGTGAAGTAGGCAGGCTCTGGTTATGGGGGTAGATGCTCGAGGATTTCCAGGGGGACTCCTGAGGCTCGATCCAGCCTTTGCGTATGTCGAGCCTCCTTCCTCATGACCTTTGCCATGGGCGGAGTGCTTCACGCTGGCCCCCAACACTCTTGCATCTATTTGTCACTTCCACTGTGTAACCATAAAGGATTTCATTTAGGTCATAATTGAATGGTCAAGTGGTTTTACCTACTTTCTTCAATTTATGTCTGAATTTTTCAATAATTCAGAATTATTATAAATTATATATTATAAACAGTATAAATAATTATAATTATATTTAATTTTATAAATAAAATTATATTTATATTTAATTAGTATAATTTAAATATATATATATATATATATATATATTTTATTTAACTTTACAATATTGTATTGGTTTTGCCATATATCAAAATGGATCTGCCACAGGTATACATGTGTTTCCCATCCTGAATCCTCCTCCCTCCTCCCTCCCCATACCATCCCTCTGGGTCGTCCCAGTACATCAGCCCCAAGCATCGAGTATCATGCATCAAACCTGGACTGGTGACTCATTTCATATATGATATTATACATATTTCAATGCCATTCTCCCAAATCATCCCACCCTCTCCCTCTCCCACAGAGTCCAATAGGCTGTTCTATACATCAGTGTCTCTTTGGCTGTCTCATATACAAGGTTACTGTAACCATCTTTCTAAATTCCATATATATGTGTTAGTATACTGTATTGGTGTTTTTCTTTCTGGCTTAGTTCACTCTGTATAATAGGCTCCAGTTTCATCCACCTCATTAGAACTGATTCAAATGTATTCTTTTTAATGGCTGAGTAATACTCCATTGTGTATATGTACCATGGCTTTCTTATCCATTCACCTGCTGATGGACATCTAGGTTGCTTCCATGTCCTGGCTATTATAAAGAGTGCTGTGATGAACATTGGGGTACACGCATCTCTTTCAATTCTGGTTTCCTCAGTGTGTATGCCCAGCAGTGGGATTGCTGGATCATAAGGCAGTTCTATTTCCAGTTTTTTAAGGAATCTCCACACTGTTCTCCATAGTGGCTGTACTAGTTTGCATTCCCACCAGCAGTGTAAGAGGGTTTCCTTTTCTCCACACCCTCTCCAGCATTTATTGATTGTAGACTTTTGGATCACAGCCATTCTGACTGGCGTGAAATGGTACCTCATAGTGGTTTTGATTTGCATTTCTCTGATAATGAGTGATGTTGAGCATCTGTTCGTGTGTTTATTAGCCATCTCTATGTCTTCTTTGGAGAAATGTCTGTTTAGTTCTTTGGCCCATTTTTTGATTGGGTCATTTATTTTTCTGGAATTGAGCTGTAGAAGTTGCTTGTATATTTTTGAGATTAGTTGTTTGTCTGTTGCTTCATTTGCTATTATTTTCTCTCTTTCTCAAGGCTGTCTTTTCACCTTGCTTATAGTTTGCTTTGTTGTGCAGAAGCTTTTAAGTTTAATTAGGTCCCATTTGTTTATTTTTCCTTTTATTTCCAATATTCTGGAAGGTGGGTCATAGAGGATCCTGCTGTGATGTATGTTGGAGAGTGTTTTGCCTATGTTCTCCTCTAGGAGTTTTATAGTTTCTGGTCTTACGTTTAGATCTTTAATCCATTTTGAGTTTATTTTTGTGTATGGTGTTAGAAAGTGTTCTAGTTTCATTCTTTTAGAAGTGGTTGACCAGTTTTCCCAGCACCACTTGTTAAAGAGATTGTCTTTAATCCATTGTATATTCTTGCCTCCTTTGTCAAAGATAAGGTGTCCATATGTGCATGGATTTATCTCTGGGCTTTCTATTTTGTTCCATGGATCTATATTTCTGTCTTTGTGTCAGTACCATATTGTCTTGATGACTGTGGCTTTGTAGTAGAGCCTGAAGTCAGGTAGGTTAATTCCTCCAGTTCCATTCTTCTTTCTCAAGATCGCTTTGGCTATTCGAGGTTTTTTTATATTTCCATACAAATTGTGAAATTATTTGTTCTAGCTCTGTGAAGAATACCATTGGTAGCTTGTTAGGGATTGCATTGAATCTATAAATTGCTTTGGGTAGTATACTCATTTTCACTATATTGATTCTTCCATTCCATGAACATGGTATATTTCTCCATCTATTAGTGTCCTCTTTGATTTCTTTCACCAGTGTTTTATAGTTTTCTATATATAGGTCGTTAGTTTCTTTAGGTAGATATATCCCTAAGTATTTTATTATTTTCGTTGCAATGCTGAATGGAATTGTTTCCTTAATTTCTCTTTCTATTTTCTCATTACTAGTGTATAGGAATGCAAGGGATTTCTGTTTGTTGATTTTATATCCTGAAATTTTACTATATTCATTGATTAGTTCTACTAATTTTCTGGTGGAATCTTTAGGGTTTTCTATGTGGAAGATCATGTCATCTGCAAACAGTGAGAGTTTTACTTCTTCTTTTCCAATTTGGATTCCTTTTATTTCTTTTTCTGCTCTGATTGCTGTGGCCAAAATTTCCAAAACTATGTTGAATAGTAATGGTGAAAGTGGGCACCCTTGTCTTGTTCCTGACTTTAGAGGAAATGCTTTCAATTTGTCACCATTGAGGATAATGTTTGCTGTGGGTTTGTCATATATAGCTTTGATTATGTTGAAGTTTGTTCCTTCTATTCCTGCTTTCTGGAGAGTTTTTATGATAAATGGATGTTGAATTTTGTCAAAGGCTTTCTCTGCATCTATTGAGATAATCATATGGTTTTTATTTTTCAATTTGTTAATGTGGTGTATTACATTGATTGATTTGCGGATATTGAAGAATCCTTGCATCCCTGGGATAAAGCCCACTTGGTCATAGTGTATGACCTTTTTTAATGTGTTGTTGGATTCTGATTGCTAGAATTTTGTTAAGGATTTTTGCATCTATGTTCATCAGTGATATTGGCCTGTAGTTTTCTTTTTTTGTGGGATCTTTGTCAGGTTTTGGTATTAGGGTGATGGTGGCCTCATAGAATGAGTTTGGAAGTTTACCTTCCTCTGCAATTTTCTGGAAAAGTTTGAGTAGGATAGGTGTTAGCTCTTCTCTAAATTTTTGGTAGAATTCAGCTGTGAAGCCATCTGGACCTGGGCTTTTGTTTGCTGGAAGATTTCTGATTACAGTTTCAATTTCCTTGCTTGTGATGGGTCTGTTAAGATTTTCTATTTCTTCCTGGTTCAGTTTTGGAAAGTTGTACTTTTCTAAGAATTTGTCCATTTTATTGGCATATAATTGTTGATAGTACTCTCTTATGATCCTTTGTATTTCTGTGTTGACTGTTGTGATCTCTCCATTTTCATTTCTAATTTTATTGATTTGATTTTTATCCCTTTGTTTCTTGATGGGTCTGGCTAATGGTTTGTCAATTTTATTTATCCTTTCAAAGAACCAGGTTTTGGCTTTGTTGATTTTTGCTATGGTCTCTTTTGTTTCTTTTTCATTTATTTCTGCCCTAATTTTTAAGTTTTCTTTCATTCTACTAACTCTGGGGTTCTTAATTTCTTCCTTTTCTAGTTGTTTTAGGTGTAGAGTTAGATTATTTATTTGACTTTTTTCTTGTTTCTTGAAGTATGCCTGTATTGCTATGAACTTTCCCCTTAGGACTGATTTTACAGTGCTCCACAGGTTTTGGGTTGTTGTGTTTTCATTTTCATTCATTTCTATGCAATTTTTATTTCTTTTTTGATTTCTTCTGTGATTCGTTGGTTATTCAGCAGCGTGTTGTTCAGCCTCCGTATGTTGGAATTTTTAATAGTTTTTCTCCTGTAATTGAGATCTAATCTTACTGCATTGTGGTCAGAAAAGATGGTTGGAATGATTTCAATTTTTCTGAATTTACCAAGGATATATTTATGGGCCAGGATGTGATCTATCCTGGAGAAGTTTCTGTCTGTGCTTGATAAAAAGGTGAAATTCATTGTTTTGGGATGAAATGTCCTATAGATATCAATTAGGTCTAACTGGTCTATTGTATCGTTTCAAGTTTGTGTTTCCTTGTTAATTTTTGTTTAGTTGATCTATCCATAGGTGTGAGTGGGGTATTAAAGTCTCCCACTATTATTGTGATATTGTTAATTTCTCCTTTCATACTTGTTAATATTTGTCTTACATATTGCGGTGCTCCTATGTTGGGTGCATATATATTTATAATTGTTATATCTTTTTCTTGGATTGATCCTTTGATCATTATGTAATGACCTTCTTTATCTCTTTTCACAGCCTTTGTTTTAAAGTCTATTTTATCTGATATGAGTATTGCTACTCCTGCTTTCTTTTGGTCCCTATTTGCATGGAAAATCTTTTTCCAGCCCTTCACTTTCAGTCTGTATGTGTACCTTGTTTTGAGGTGGGTCTCTGGTAGACAACATATGTAGGGATCTTGTTTTTGTATCCATTCAGCCAGTGTTTGTCTTTTGGTTGGGGCATTCAACCCATTTACGTTTAAGGAAATTATTGATAACTATGATCCCATTGCCATTTACTTTATTGTTTTTGGTTCGAATTTATACACCCTTTCTGTGTTTCCTGTCTACAGAATATCCTTTAGTATTTGTTGGAGAGCTCATTTGGTGGTGCTGAATTCTCTCAGCTTTTGCTTATCTGTAAAGCTTTAGATTTCTCCTTCATATCTGAATGAGATCCTTGCTGGGTACAATAATCTGGGCTGTAGGTTATTTTCTTTCATCATTTTAACTATGTCTTGCCATTCCCTCCTGGCTTGGAGAGTTTCTATTGAAAGATCAGCTATTATCCTTATGGGAAACTCCTTGTGTGATATTTGCAGTTTTTCCCTTGCTGCTTTTAATATTTGTTCTTTGTGTTTGATCTTTATTAATTTGATTAATATGTGTCTTGGGGTGTTTTGCCTTGGGTTTATCCTGTTTGGGACTCTCTGGGTTTCTTGGACTTGAGTAATTATTTCCTTCCCCATTTTAGGGAAGTTTTCAACTATTATCTCCTCATGTATTTTCTCATGGTTTTTCTTTTTGTCTTCTTCTTCTGGGACCCCTATGATTCGAATGTTGTAGCATTTAATATTGTCCTGGCGGTCTCTGTGATTGTCCTCATTTCTTTTAATTCGTTTTTCTTTTTTCCTTTCTGATTCATTTATTTCTACCATTCTATCTTCTAATTCAGTGATCCTATCTTCTGCCTCTGTTATTCTACTATTTATAAATACAATTATATTTATATTTAATTAGCATAATTTAAATATTATAATCATAAAATTTGAAATAATTCAAAATCTGATCCACAGCCAGCTCCTGGGATTTTTTTTTTTTGGCTTACTATATAGAGCTTCTCCATCTTCAGATGCAAAGAATATAATAGAGGCAGTCCTAAGATGGCAGAAGAATAGGATGGGGAGACCACTTTCTCCCCAAGAAATTCATCAAAAGAACATTTAAATGTTGAATATCCACAAAACCACTTCTGAATGCCGGCAGAGGACATCAGGCACCCAGAAAAGCAGTTCATTCTATTCAAAATGAGATGGAGAAGTCTGGGCTACTGTAAAAATAAGACTGAAAACCAGAAGCAGGAGGCTTAAGTCCAAGTCCTGAGAACACCAGAGAATTCCTGCCTTCAGGGAACATTAATAGACAGGACCTCATCAAATGCCTCCATACTTACACTGAAATCAAGCACCACCCAAGGGCCAACAAGTTCCAGAGCAAGAAATATCACTTAAATTCTCCAGCAACACAGGAACAAGCCCTGAGCTTCAAAGTACAGGCTGCCCAAGTCACTCCAAACCCATTGGCATCTCATAACTCATTACCGGGCACTTCATTGCACTCTAGAGAGAAGAAATCCAGCTCCACCCACCAGAACACTGACACAAGCTTCCCTAACCAGGAAACCTTGACAAGTCACCTGAACAACCCCACCCACAATGAGGAAACTCCACAATAAACAGAGCTCCACAAACTGCCAGAATACAGAAAGGCCACCCAAAACACAGCAATATAAACAGGATGAAGAGACAGAGGAATACCCAGCAGGTAAAGGAACGGGATAAATGCCCACCAAACCAAACAAAAGAGGAATAGATAGGGAATCTACCTAATAAAAAATTCCAAATAGTGATAGGGAAAATGATCAAAAATCTTGAAACCAAAATAGAATCAAAGCTAAATAGCCAGGAGACAAGGATTGAGAAGATGCAAGAAAGGTTTGATAAGGACCTAAAATAAATAAAAAAGAGTCAGTATATAAAGAATAATGCAATAAATGAGATCAAAAACACTCTGGAGGGAACCAATAGTAGAATAACGAAGACAGAAAATAGGATTAGTGAAGTAGAAGATCAGATCAGATTAGATCAGTCGCTCAGTCGTGTCCAACTCTTTGTGACCCCATGAATCGCAGCACTCCAGGCTGCCCTGTCCATCACCAACTCCCGGAGTTCACTCAGACTCATGTCCATCAAGTCAGAGATGCCATCCAGCCATCTCATTCTCTGTCGTCCCCTTCTCCTCTTGCCTCCAATCCCTCCCAGCATAAGAGTCTTTTCCAATGAGTCAACTCTTCACATAAGGTGTCCAAAGTCCTGGAGTTTCACCTTTAGCATCATTCCTTCCAAAGAAATCCCAGGGCTGATCTCCTTCAAAAAGGACTGGTTGGATCTCCTAGCAGTCCAAGGGACTCTCAAGAGTCTTCTCCAACACCACAGTTCAAAACCATCAATTCTTCGGTGCTCAGCCTTCTTCACAGTCCAACTCTCACATCCATACATGACCACAGGAAAAACCATAGCCTTGACTAGACGGACCTTTGTTGACAAAGTAATGTGTCTGCCTTTGAATATGCTATCTAGTTTGGACATAACTTTCCTTCCAAGGAGTAAGTGTCTTTTAATTTCATGGCTGCAGTCACCATCTGTAGTGACTTTGGAGCCCAGAAAAATAAAGTCTGACACCATTTCCACTGTTCCCCCATCTATTTCCCATGAAGTGGTGGGACCAAATACCATGATCTTCGTTTTCTGAATGTTGAGCTTTAAGCCAACTTTTTCACTCTCCACTTTCACTTTCATCAAGAGGCTTTTTAGTTCCTCTTCACTTTCTGCCATAAGGGTGGTATCATCTGCATATCTGAGGTTATTGATATTTCTTCCAGCAATCTTGATTCCAGCTTGTGTTTCTTCCAGTCCAGCGTTTCTCATGATGTACTCTGCATATAAGTTAAATAAACAGGGTGACAATATACAGCCTTGACGTACTCCTTTTCCTATTTGGAACCAGTCTGTTGTTCCATGTCCAGTTCTTACTGTTGCTACCTGACCTGCATACAAATATCTCAAGAGGCAGATCAGGTGGTCTGGTATTCCCATCTCTTTCAGAATTTTCCAGAGTTTATTGTGATCCACACAGTCAAAGGCTTTGGCATAGTCAATAAAGCAGAAATAGATGCTTTTCTGGAACTCTCTTGCCTTTTTGATGATCCAGCTGATGTTGGCAATTTGATCACTGGTTCCTCTGCCTTTTCTAAAATCATCTTGAACATCAGAAAATCACGGTTCACATATTGCTGAGGCCTGGCTTGGAGAATTTTGAGCATTACTTTACTAGCGTGTGAGATGAGTGCAACTGTGTGGTAGTTTGAGCATTCTTTGGCATTTCCTTCCTTTGGGATTGGAATGAAAGCTGACTTTTTCAGTCCTGTGGCCACTGCTAAGTTTTCCAAATTTGCTGGCATATTGAGTGCAGCACTTTCACAGCATCATCTTTCAGGATTTGAAAGAGCTCAACTGGAATTCCATCACCTCCACTAGCTTTGTTCATAGTGATGCTTTGTTAGGCCCACTTGACTTCACATTCCAGGATGTCTGGCTCTAGGTGAGTGATCACACCATCGTGATTATCTGGGTCGTAAAGATCTTTTTTGTACAGTTCTTCTGTGTATTCTTGCCAGCTCTTCTTAATATCTTCTGCTTCTCTTAGGTTCATACCATTTCTGTCCTTTTTTGAGTCCACCTTTGCATGAAATATTCCTTTGGTATCTCTGATTTTCTTGAAGAGATCTCTAGTCTTTCCTATTCTGTTGTTTTTCTCTATTTCTTTGCATTGATCACTGAAGAAGTCTTTCTTATCTCTTCTTGCTTTTCTTTGGAACTCTGCATTCAGATGATTATATCTTTCCTTTTCTCCTTTGCTTTTCGCTTCTCTTCTTTTCACAGCTACTTGTAAGGCCTCCCCAGACAGCCATTTTGCTTTTTTTGCATTTCTTTCCCATGGGGATTGTCTTGATCCCTGTCTCCTGTACAGTGTCATGAATCTCATTCCATAGTTCATCAGGCACTCTATCTATCAGATCTAGGCCCTTAAATCTATATCTCACTTCCAGTGTATAACCATAAGGGATTTGATTTAGGTTATACCTGAATGGTCTAGTGGTTTTCCTTACTTTCTTCAATTTAAGTCTGAATTTTAAATAAATGAATCAGAGAGGAAAAAAGAAAAACGAATTAAAAGAAATGAGGAACAATCTCAGAGACCTCCAGGACAGTATTAAATGCTATAACATTTGAATTTTAGGAGTCCCAGAATAAGAAGACAAAAAGAAAGACCATGAGAAAATACTTGAGGAGATAATAGTTGAAAACTTCCCTAAAATGGGGAAGGAAATAATCACCCAAGTCCAACAAACCCAGATAGGCCGAAACAGGAAAAACCCAAGGCAAAACACCCCAAGATACATATTAATCAAATTAACAAAGATCAAACACAAAGAACAAATATTAAAAGCAGGAAGGGAAAAAGAACAAACAACACACAAGGGGATTCCCATAAGGATAACAGCTGATCTTTCAATAGAAACTCTTCAGACCAGGAGGGAATGCGAGGGCATACTTAAAGTGATGAAAGAAAATAACCTACAGCCCAGATTACTGTACCCAGCATGGATCTCATTCAAATATGAAGGAGAAACCAAAAGCTTTACAGATAACTAAAATCTGAGAGAATTCAGCATCACTAAACCAGCTCTCCAACAAATGCTAAAGGATCTTGTTTATACAGGAAACACAAAAAGGGTATATAAACTTGAACCCCAAACAATAAAGGAAATGTGAAGGGGATCATACTTATCAATAATTACTTTAAACATAAATGCATTGAATTCCCCAACCAAAAGACAAAGACTGGCTGAATGGATACATAAACAAGTCCCCTATATATGTTGTCTACAAGAGACTCACCTCAAAACAGGGGACACAGACAAACTGAAAGTGAAGGGCTGGAAAAAGATATTCCATGCAAATAGAGACCAAAAGAAAGCAGAAGTAGCAATACTCACATCCGATAAAATAGACTTTAAAACAAAGGCTGTGAAAAGAGACAAAGAAGGACACTACATTATGATCAAAGAATCAATCCAAGAAGATACAGCAATTATAAATATATATGCACCCAACATAAGAGCACCACAATATGTAAGACAAATGCTAACAAGTATGAGAGGGGAAATTAACAATAACACAATAAGAGTCGGGGACTTTAATACCCGACTCACACCTATGGATAGGTCAACTAAACAGAAAATTAACAAGGAGACACAAACTTTAAATGATACAGTAGACCAGTTAGACCTAATTGATATCTAAAGGGCATTTCACCCCAAAACAATGAATTTCACCTTTTTCTCAAGCGCACATGGAACCTTCTCCAGGATAGATCATATCCTGGGCCATAAATCTAGCCTTGGTAAATTCAAAAAAACTAAAATCATTCCAAGCATCTTTTCTGATGACAATGCAGTAAGATTAGATCTCAATTACAGGAGAAAATCTATTAAAAATTCCAACATATGGAGGCTGAACAATGTGGTGCTGAATAACCAACAAATCACAGAAGAAATCAAAATATGCATAGAAACGAATGAAAACGAAAACACAACAAGCCAAAATCTGTGGAACACTGTAAAAGCAGTGCTAATGGGAAGGTTCATAGCAATACAAGCATACCTCATGAAACAAGAAAAAAATCAAATAAATAATCTAACTCTACACATAAAGCAACTAGAAAAGGAAGAAATGAAGAACCCCTGAGTTAGTGGAATGAAAGAAATCTTAAAAATTAGGGCAGAAATAAATGCAAAAGAAACCATAGCAAAACTCAACAAAGCCAAAAGCTGGTTCTTTGAAAGGATAAATAAAATTGACAAACCATTAGCCAGACTCATCAAGAAACAAAGGGAGAAAAATCAAATCAATAAAATTAGAAATGAAAATGGAGAGATCACAACAGACAACACAGAAATACAAAGGATCATAAGAGACTACTATCAACAATTATATGCCAATAAAATGGACAACGTGGAAGAAATGGACAAATTCTTAGAAAAGTACAACTTTCCAGAACTGAACCAGGAAGAAAGAAAATCTTAACAGAACCATTACAAGCACAGAACACAGAAATTGAAACTGTAATCAGAAATATTCCAGCAAACAAAAGCCCAGGTCCAGATGGCTTCCCAGCTGAATTCTACCAAAAATTTAGAGAAGAGCTAGCACCTATCCTACTCAAACTCTTTCAGAAAATTGCAGAGGAAGGTGAACTTCCAAACTCATTCTATGAGGCCACCATCACCCTAGTACCAAACCCCGACAAAGATGCCACCAAAAAAGAAAACTACAGGCCAATATCACTGGTGAAGATAGATGCAAAAATCCTTAACAAAATTTTAGCAATCAGAATCCAACAACACATTAAAAAAGGTCATACACCATGACCAAGTGGGCTTTATCCCAGGGATGCAAGGATTCTTCAATATCTGCAAATATGTAAAGTTTAAAAATAAAATAAAATTTAAAAAAAAATTAACAGAAAAAAAAATCCGCAAATCAATCAATGTAATACATCACATTAACAAGTTGAAAAATAAAAGACATATGATTATCTTAATAGATGCAGAGAAAGCCTTTGACAAAATTCAACATCCATTTATGATAAAAACTCTCCAGAAAGCAGGAATAGAAGGAACAGACTTCAATATAATAAAAGCTATATATGACAAACCCACAGCAAACATTATCCTCAATGGTGAAAAATTGAAAGCATTTCCTCTAAAGTCAGGAACAAGACAGGGGTGCCCACTTTCACCGCTACTA
This sequence comes from Bubalus kerabau, assembly GCF_029407905.1. NCBI lineage: Eukaryota > Metazoa > Chordata > Mammalia > Artiodactyla > Bovidae > Bubalus > Bubalus kerabau. Next base: position 11,253,317 of record NC_073632.1, on the reverse strand, counting down.
CCCAACATAGTTTTGGAAGTGCATGGCCACAGCAGTCAGAGCAGAAAAAGAAATAAAAGGAATCCAAATTGGAAAAGAAGAAGTAAAACTCTCACTGTTTGCAGATGACATGATCCTCTACATAGAAAACCCTAAAGGCTCCACCAAAAATTACTAGATCTAATCAATGAATATAGAAAAGTTACAGGATATAAAATCAACATACAGAAATCTCTTGCAATCCTATACACTAATAATGAGAAAATAGAAAGAGAAATTAAGGAAACAATTTCATTCAGCATTGCAATGAAAAGACTAAAATACTTAGGAATATATCTACTTAAAGAAACTAATACAATTATGTAAAGTTTAAAAATAAAATAAAATTTAAAAAAAGAAATATGTAAAAAAAAAGAAATATACTTGACAAATAAAATTGTGTTGATTAAAAAAAAAAGAAACTAAATACCTATACATAGAAAACTATAAAACACTGGTGAAAGAAATCAAAGAGGACATTAATATATATAGAATATACTATGTTCATGGTTCAGAAGAATCAATATAGTGAAAATGAGTATATTACCCAAAGCAATCTATAGATTCAATGCAATCCCTATGAAGCTACCAATGGCATTTTTCACAGAGCTAGAACAAATAATTTCACAATTTGTTTGGAAAAACAAAAAACCTTGAATAGCCAAAACAATCTTGAGAAGAAGAATGGAAATGGAGGAATCAACCTGCCTAACTTCAGGCTCTACTACAAAGCCACAGTCATCAAGAGAGTATGGTACTGGCACAAAGACAGAAATATAGATCCATGGAACAAAATAGAAAGCCCAGAGATAAATCCACACACCTATGGACACCTTATCTGTGACAGAGGAGGCAAGAATATAAAATGGAGAAAAGACAATCTCTTTAAAAGTAGTGCTGGAAAAACTGGTCAACCACTTGTAAAAGAATGAAACTAGAGCACTTTCTAACACCTTACACAAAAATAAACTCAAAATGGATTAAAGATCTAAAGCAAGACCAGAAACTATAAAACTCCTAGAAGAGAATATAGGCAAAACACTCTTCACCATAAATCACAGCAGGATCCTCTGTGACCCACCTCCCAAAATATTGGAAATAAAAGCAAAAATAAACAAATGGGACCTAATTAAAATTAAAAAGCTTCTGCACAATGAATTAAACTATAAGCAAGGTGAAAAGACAGCCTTCAGAATAGGAGAAAATAATAGCAAATGAAGCAACTGACAAAGAACTAAGCTCAAAAATATACAAGCAACTCCTGCAGCTCAATTCCAGAAAAATAAACGACCCAATCAAAAAGTGGGCAAAAGAACTAAACAGATATTTCTCCAAAGAAGACATAGAGATGGCTAACAAACACATGAAAAGATGCTCAACATCACTCATTATCAGAGAAATGCAAATCAAAACCACTATGAGGTACCATTTCACGCCTGTCAGAATAGCTGTGATCCAAAAGTCTACAAGCAGTAAATGCTGGAGAGGGTGTGAAGAAAAGGGAAAGCTCTTACACTGTTGGTGGGAATGCAAACTAGTACAGCCACTATGGAGAACAGTGTGGAGATTCCTTAAAAAACTGGAAATAGAACTGCCTTATGAGCCAGCAATCCCACTGCTGGGCATACACACCGAGGAAGCCAGAATTGAGAGACACGTGTACCCCAATGTTCATCACAGCACTGTTTATAATAGCCAGGACGTGGAAGCAACCTAGATGTTCATTATCAGATGAATGGATAAGAAAGCAGTGGTACATATACACAATGGAGTATTACTCAGACATTAAAAAGAATGCATTTGAATCAGTTCTAATGAGGTGCATGAAACTGGAGCCTACTATACAGACTGAAGTAAGCCAGAAAGAAAAACACCAATACGGTATATTGACACATATATATGGAATTTAGAAAGATGGTAACGATAACCCTGTATGCGAGACAGCAAAAGAGACACAGATGTATAGAACAGTCTTTTGGACTCTGTGGGAGAGGGCGAGGGTGGGATGATTTGAGAGAGTGTCATTGAAACATGTATAATATCATATATGAAACGAATCACCAGTCCAGGTTCGATGCATGATACAGGATGCTTGGGGCTGATGCACTGGGATGACCCAGAGGAATGGTACAGGGAGGGAGGTGGGAGAGGGGTGCGGGACATGTGTATACTGTGGTGGATTCATGTTGATGTATGGCAAAACCAATACAATATTGTAAACTAATTAGCTTCTAATTAAAATAAATAAATTTATAATAAAAATAAATAAATATAATAAATCTGCTTTCAATATTAACCATCTGGTGATATCCATGTGTAGAGTTGTCTCTTATATTGTAGGAATAGGGTATTTGCTACAACCAGTGTGTTCTCTTGGCAAAACTGTTAGCTTTTTCCCGCTTGCATTTTGTATTTCAATGACAAACTTGCCTGTTAACTCAGGTATCCCTTGACTTTCTACTTTTGCATGCCAGTCCTCTGTGATGAAAAAGGCTTTTTTTTTTTTTTTTTTTAAGTTAGTTATAGAAGGTGTATAGGTCATCATAGAACCATTCAACTTCAGCTTCTTTGTCATTACTGGTTGAGACATGGACTTGGATTACTGTGATATTGAATGGCTTATCTTGAAAATGAACAGAGATCATTCTGTCCTTTTTGAGACTGCACCCAAGTACTGAATTTTGGACTCCTGTTGACTATGATCTATGCCATTTCTCCTAAGGGATTATTGCCCACAGTAGTAACTATAATGGTCATCTGAATTAAATTTACCTATTCAAGTCCATGCTATTTCACTAATTCTTAAAACATTGATGCTCACTTTTGTCATCTCCAGTTTGATCACTTCTAATTTTCCTTGATTCATGGACTGAACACACCAGATTCCTATGTAATATTGTTTTTGCAGCATTGGACTTTTCTTTCACCGCCAGACACATCCACAACTGGGCTTTGTTTCCACTTTGGCTCAGCATCTTCATTCCTTCTGAAGCTATTTTTCCACTCTTTTCTGGCAGCGTATTGGCCACTTACAGATTTGTGAGTTCATCTTTCAGTGTCATATATTTTTGCCTTTTCATACTGCTCATGTGGTTCTCAAGGCAAGAATGCTGAAGTGCTTTGCCACTCCTTTCTTCAGTGCACCAGGTTTGGTCAGAACTTTTCACCATGACTTGTCTGTCTTGGGTGGCCCTACACAGCATGGCTCATCATTCTTTTGAATTAGACAAAGCTGTGATCCATGTGATCAGTTTGGTTAGTTTCCTGTGATTGTGGTTTTCATTCTCTCTGCCCTCTGATGGATAAGAATAAGAGGCTTGTGGAAATTTCCTGATGAGAGGGACTGGCTGTAGGGAAAATTGGGTCTTGCTTTATTGGACAAGGCCATGCTCAATAAATCTTTAATCAGTTTTTCCGTTGATGAGTGGGGTTGTGTTCCCTCCATGTAGTTTGTCCTGAGGCCCAACTGTGGTAGTGGTAATGGTGACCTCCTTCTAAAGGACTTATGCCAGCAAGTTGCAGCTCCCAGGGCTGGTGTAGTCAGTACCCCTGACTCTGTGACAGGCCTCTGTTGACCCACATCTCCTCCAGAGACTCCTGGACATTCACAGGCAAGTCTGGTTCACTGTCTTATGGGGTCACTGCTTCTTTCTCCTGTGTCTTGGTGTGTATAAGGTTTTGCTTGTGCCCCCCAAGTATGTTTCCCCAGTCCTGTGGAAGTTCTATGATCCAATCTCACTGTCCTTCAAAGTCCAATTCCCTGGGGGTTCTCAGTCTCTTTGCCAGATCTCCAGGTTGGGGAATCTGTTGTGGGCTCTAGAACTTTTGCAACAGTGTGAAAACTTCCTTGGTATAATTGTTTTCCAGTTTGTGGGTTGTTTGTTCAGCAGTTCTATGATGGGGCTAATGGTGACCTCCTCCCAGAGGACTTATGCCACACATTGTCCCTCCAAGGTCTGCTGCAGTCAGAGAAGCTGACCCCATGGCAGGCCACTGCTGATCCATGCCTTTGCAGGAGACACTCAAACACTCAAGGCAGGTCTTACTCAGTTTCTTGCGCAGGTTACTGCTCTTTTCCCTGGGTCCTGGTATGCACAATTTTTGCTTGTGCCCCTGAGTGTCTTTCATGGTAGGAGATTGTATTCTAAATGCAATTGCACTCCTCCTACCATCTTTCTGATGCTTCTCCTTTGCCTGTGAACATAGGGTTTCTTTTTTTGGTGAGATCCAACATTCTCCTGTCTATGGTTGTTCAGCAGCTAGTTGTGATTTTGGTGTTTTCACAGGAGAAGATGAGTGCATGTCATTCACAGATTTTAGATAAAAAGTGCCTCAGAAGTCTCCATCCTACCCCTTCTCATTATGCAAATGTGACCTAAAGATATTTCCAATATGTGAACTGTTTATCTGATGTGAGACAGTATACCTAGGAAAGCTTCCTCCTGATATAGAGGAAGTAAAAGCTGATGAAACTGGCAAACCTGGCTGTTTATCAGTGAGGCTTTCAGAGAAAGAACTTGATCAAAAGCATAAAATTTAAAAACAATTAAAATAGAAACCTCAATTAAATAGTTGGGAGACCAGCATGGGGAGTTTTCATACACTTCAAACTTAGCAAAGCCTAACATGCAGAAGGAAGATTCATTTCCTGGTAAAGATTTATATAATAGAAAGCCTTTGACTGTTTGCTTACCACAGCCCCTCAGTTTCATCTTCATCTCCATTAACCGTTCTCCTCAGTTGCAATTCTCTGCTGATCCTGAATACACTCATCTTCTCTGGGGAAATATCTGGCAGGCTGTTTGTTTCAGGCCAAAATAACCCAGGAAAACAACAAACAGTACACATAATAATATGCAGATAATATAGTATCTCCAAAGATAATGAGTTCATGCAAAAATTAAAAAAAAAAAAAAAAAAGGTAGAGCAGGTTGACGTACATTTGGAGGAGGAACATTTATTGTAATATGAAATGGAAGGTTAAGATAGGCCTCACTGAAAAGGTGAGAGTTACTCAAACACTTGGTGGTGAGACAGTTATATGAAACGAGTCGCCAGTCCAGGTTCAATGCACGATACTGGATGCTTGGGGCTGGTGCACTGGGACGACCCAGAGGGATGGTACGGGGAGGGAGGAGGGAGGAGGGTTCAGAATGGGGAACACGTGTATACCTGTGGTGGATGCATGTTGATATATGGCAAAACCAATACAATATTGTAAAGTTAAAAAATAAAATATAGTAAAATATATATTTTAAAAAAAGATAGCTGGGGAAAGGAGTATTCTAAGAAAAGGGACAATGAAAATAAAACTAAGGAAACAACATCTTGGCATTTTTTAAACATAGAAGGAAAGCATTGTGTCTAACAAAGAGTCATCAAGAAAAGAAAATTGGCAATGCAACAGACAGACTCTGAGAGGCCTGTGAGGATCATTGCCAGTACCATGGCTGTTTAGATGAAATGGAAAGCAATATAAAATTTGAGTAAATGTTTGACCCTCATGTCTTAAGTTTAAAAGGATCACTCTGTGTACTCTCCTGAGAATAAACCTGGAACAGCTTTGGTGAAGATGGTTCTGACCAGGGTGGTGGTGGTAGAAGTGATATGAAGTGGTTAGATTTGGAATACATTTCTCTCATGCCGCATAGTAAAGCCTTTCAACTCATCTGTCAATTCTGTACTAAATTATATCCAGAGTCTGATTTTTTTTTTTCTTCTGTCATTTTCTCTACCACCTTCTTCATCAAGGATCATGTTTAGCCTGTGCCTCCTACATGGCTCTAGTCCTTCCCACACACCCTTCACTCCAGTCACCATGTAAAAATTATAATGATTCCTTAACATGTCAGTCATGGCTTCTTTTAAAAATTCCATGGAGCTTTCCATTATATTTAGAATAAAATCTGAAATCCATAAAATACTCAAGAAAAACATATTTAGGCTTAACCATGATACCTCCTTTGTCTCTTTGTTTCTCTACCAATTGTTTCTACTTTATTTTTCTCTAGCCCACTCTAGGATATGCATACTCACTAATCCTTCTGCTTAAGTATCTCGCCTATAGATGTCTGTATTGCTCAGTTCTTCTTATGTTCCCCTTTATTTTTGATCCGATATCATCTTATTAGAGAAGACTTAACAAATAATTTAAAAGAAAGGAAGGGATCTGAGGAGCCAAGATGGCGGAGGAGTAGGACGGGGAGAACACTTTCTCCCCCACAAATTCATCAAAAGAGCATTTAAACATCAAGTAAATTCCACAAAACAACTTCCGAATGCCGGCAGAGGACATCAGGCACCCAGAAAAGCAGCCCAACTCTTCGAAAGGAGGTAGGAAAAAATATAAAAGACAAAAAAAGAGACAAAAGAGGGAGGGACTGAGTTCCGTCCCGGGAAGGGAGTCTTAAAAAGAGAGAAGTTTCCAAACACCAGGAAACCCTCTCACTGCCGAATCTGTGCCGAGCTTTGGAAGCACAGAGGGCAACATAAAAGGGAGGGGAAAAAAAAAATAAACAATTAAAAATCGCGGATTGTGAGCCCTACGGTAACTCCCCCAGCGGAGAAGCAGCACAGACGCCTGCACATGGCATTAGCTAGCGGGGGCTGGGCAGGGAAGTGCGGCACGGGCTGTGTCCCTTAGAGTAAGAATAGGGCCAAATGTCCTGAGCGCTATCTGAGCGAAATAATTTGGGCTAGCAAACCAGACTGTGGGATATCTACCACGCGAAAAGCCAGCCCTAACCTAAGACACCGCCAGGCCCGCGCACAGAACAAAGGACTGAACAGAGATAGCCGGCTGCAGACCTTCCCCCTCCGGTGACAGGCAGCCAGAGCCGGAAGGGGGACATCGCAGCCCCAGAGAGACACTATCTATAAAACTGTAAGCAGGCTTCTTTGCTAACTAAAACTTCTTGGGGGTCTGGACGGTCAACATCTGCCTGAGAAGGTGCGCCGGTTTTACACCCAGATAACCGAGTGGCGGGGAGGCGATAAGTCGCAGCATTGGCGCCCGCCAAGCACCTCATCGCCTGAGCTGCTCGACCTGGGAAGAACACAAAATGCAGGCCCAACCGAGTCTGCGCCTCTGAGGACTACCCGAGTGCCTGAACCTGAGCGGCGTGGACCTGGGAGCTCAGCCCAGGGCCGGCCTCTGATTGTTCCCGGCGGAACAACCTAGAGCCCAAGCAGTGTGGGCAGGGAGGCTACACGCGCCGTCAGCGGGGGCAGACCCAGTGTGGCTGAGGCACTGCGAGCGCACGCCAGTGTTATCTGTTTGCAGCATCCCTCCCTCCCTCCCCACAGCGCGGCTGAACAAGTGAGCCTAAATTAAAAAAAAAAAAAAAAAAAAAAAAAAGTGTCCTCCACCGTCCCCTTTGTGTCAGGGCGGGAACCAGACACTGAAGAGACCAGCAAACAGAAGAAGCTATAACAGAGGGAAACGCCTTGGAAGCTACAGGCCATAGATTAAAACCCTGTGGTTACTACGGATTACATAGGAAGGGGCCTATAGATCTTGAGAAATGTAAGTCGGACTAAGGAACTGCCAAAAATGAACTGAACCCACAATACTCACAACAAAACCAGAGAAAGACCTAGATATATTTTTACTATTTTTACGATCAATCTTTCTTTCTTTCTTTTTTTTTTTAATTAAAAAAAAAATTTTTTTAAGTCCTCTATTGTCCTTTAATTTTCACTTTTATAACTATTACTTTGCAAAAAAAAAAAAAAAAGACCCTATTTTTTTTTTTTTTTCTTCTTCAGCAAACTTCATATATATATTTTATAATTTTTTGACCGTGGTTTTTTTTTTTTTTTTTTTTCTTTTTTCTTTTTCTTCTTTTCTTTAACATTGCATTTTTGAAATTCCAAACTCTACTCTAGATTTTTAATTTTAGCCTTTTGATATATGTTATCAATTTTGTACCTATAGTTTTTTTCATAATTGCTGTGACTTTTTTTTTTTTCCGTTTCTTTCTCTTCTTCTTTTATATAACATCGTATATCTGCAATTCCAAACTCTACTCAAGATTTTTAATTTATGCTTTTTGGTATTTGATATCAATTTTGTACCTGTATTTTCTTTATAATTTTTGCGACATTGTTTTTGTTGGTTTGTTTGTTTTCTCTCTTTATTTTTCTTCTTCTTTTTTTTTTTTTTTTTTAACGTTGTATTTTTGAAATTCCAAACTCTACTCTGGATTTTTAATTTTTGCTGTTTGGTATTAGTTATCAATTTTGTACCTGTAGTTTCTTTATTACTTTCACGACCTTGTTTGTTTTTCTTTGTTCGTTTTTTCTCTCTTTCTTTTCCTTCTCCTTTTCATTAACGTCGCATTTTTGAAATTCCAAACTCTACTCTAATTTCTAATTTTTGTTTTTATGTATTTGTTACCAATTTTGTACCTTTAAGAACCCAATCTTCAGGACCCATTTTTCACTAGTGTACGAGATTACTGGCTTGACTGCTCTCTCTCCCTTTGGACTCTCCATTTTCTCCACCAGGTCACCTGTATCTCCTCCCTAACCCCTCTCTACTCTACCCAACTCTGTGAATTTCTGTGTGTTCCAGACGGTGGAGAACACTTAAGGAACTGATTACTGGCTGGATCTGTCTCCCGCCTTTTCATTTCCCCCTTTTATCCTTCTGGCCACCTCTGTCTCCTGCCTCCTTCTTCTCTTCCCTGTATAACTCTGTGAACATCTCTGAGCGGTCCAGTTGTGGAGTGCACATAAGGAAGTGACTACTGGCCAGCCCACTCTCTCCACTATTGATTCCACCTGATCTCATTTGGGTCACCTCTAACTCCCTCCTCCCTCTTCTCTTCTCCATGTAACGCTGTGAACCTTTCTGAGTGGCCCTCACAGTAGAGAAACTTTTCTTCTTTAACGTAGATGTTTTATCAATGGTGCTGTATAGAAGGAGAAGTTTTGAAACTACTGTAAAAGTAAGACAGATAACTGGAAGCAGGAGGCTTAAGTCCAAACCCTGACTCCAGGGAACTCCTGACTCCAAGGAACATTAATTGACAGGAGCTCATCAAACGCCTCCATACCGACACTGAAACCAAGCACCACACAAGGGCCAACAAGTTCCAGGGAAAGACATACCAAGCAAATTCTCCAGCAACAAAGGAACACAGCCCTGAGCTTCAAGATACAGGCTGCCCAAAGTCACCCCAAAACCATAGACATCCCATAACTCATTACTGGACATTTCATTACACTCCAGAGAGAAGAAATACAGCTCCATCCACCAGAACATCGACACAAGCTTCCCTAACCAGGAAACCTTGACAAGCCACCTGTACAAACCCACACACAGCGAGGAAACGCCACAATAAAGAGAACTCCACAAACTGCCAGAATACAGAAAGGACACCCCAAACTCAGCAATTTAAACAAGATGAAGAGACAGAGGAATAGCCAGCAGATAAAGGAACAGGATAAATGCCCACCAAACCAAACCAAAGAGGAAGAGATAGGGAATCTACCTGATAAAGAATTCCGAATAATGATAGTGAAATTGATCCAAAATCTTGAAATTAAAATGGAATCACAGATAAATAGCCTGGAGGCAAGGATTGAGAAGATGCAAGAAAGGTTTAACAAGGACTTAGAAGAAATAAAAAAGAGTCAATATATAATGAATAATGCAATAAGTGAAATTAAAAAGACTCTGGAGGCAACAAATAGTAGAATAACAGAGGCAGAAGATAGGATTAGTGAATTAGAAGATAGAATGGTAGAAATAAATGAATCAGAGAGGATAAAAGAAAAACGAATTAAAAGAAATTAGGACAATCTCAGAGACCTCCAGGACAATATTAAACGCTACAACATTCGAATCATAGGGGTCCCAGAAGAAGAAGACAAAAAGAAAGACCATGAGAAAATACTTGAGGAGATAATAGTTGAAAACTTCCCTAAAATGGGGAAGGAAATAATCACCCAAGTCCAAGAAACCCAGAGAGTCCCAAATAGGATAAACCCAAGGCGAAACACCCCAAGACACATAGTAATCAAATTAACAAAGATCAAACACAAAGAACAAATATTAAAAGCAGCAAGGGAAAAACAACAAATAACACACAAGGGAATTCCCATAAGGATAACAGCTGATCTTTCAATAGAAACTCTTCAAGCCAGGAGGGAATGGCAAGACATACTTAAAATGATGAAAGAAAATAATCTACAGCCCAGATTATTGTACCCAGCAAGGATCTCATTCAAGTATGAAGGAGAAATCAAAAGCTTTTCAGACAAGCAAAAGCTGAGAGAATTCTGCACCACCAAACCAGCTCTCCAACAAATACTAAAGGATATTCTCTAGACAGGAAACACAAAAATTGTGTATAAATTTGAACCCAAAACAATAAAGTAAATGGCAACGGGGTCATACTTATCAGTAATTACCTTAAACGTAAATGGGTTGAATGCCCCAACCAAAAGACAAAGACTGGCTGAATGGATACAAAAACAAGACCCCTGCATATGTTGTCTACAAGAGACCCACCTCAAAACAGGGGACACATACAGACTGAAAGTGAAGGGCTGGAAAAAGATTTTCCATGCGAATAGGGACCAAAAGAAAGCAGGAGTAGCAATACTCATATCAGATAAAATAGACTTTAAAACAAAGACTGTGAAAAGAGACAAAGATGGTCACTACATAATGATCAAAGGATCAATCCAAGAAGAAGATATAACAATTATAAATATATATGCACCCAACACGGGAGCACCGCAGTATGTAAGACAAATGCTAACAAGTATGAAAGAAGAAATTAACAATAACACAATAATAGTGGGAGACTTTAATACCCCACTCACACCTATGGATAGATCAACTAAACAGAAAATTAACAAGGAAACACAAACTTTAAACGATACAATAGACCAGTTAGACCTAATTGATATCTATAGGACATTTCATCCCAAAACAATGAATTTCACCTTCTTCTCAAGCGCACATGGAACCTTCTCCAGGATAGATCACATCCTGGGCCATAAAGCTAGCCTTGGTAAATTCAAAAAAATAGAAATCATTCCAAGCATCTTTTCTGACCACAATGCAGTAAGATTAGATCTCAATTACAGGAGAAAAACTATTAAAAAATCCAACATATGGAGGCTGAACAACACGCTGCTGAATAACCAACAAATCACAGAAGAAATCAAAAAAGAAATCAAAATTTGCATAGAAACGAATGAAAATGAAAACACAACAACCCAAAACCTGTGGGACACGGTAAAAGCAGTCCTAAGGGGAAAGTTCATAGCAATACAGGCACACCTCAAGAAACAAGAAAAAAGTCAAAAAAATAACCTAACTCTACACCTAAAGCAACTAGAAAAGGAAGAAATGAAGAACCCCAGGGTTAGTAGAAGGAAAGAAATCTTAAAAATTAGAGCAGAAATAAATGCAAAAGAAACAAAAGAGACCATAGCAAAAATCAACAAAACCAAAAGCTGGTTCTTTGAAAGGATAAATAAAATTGACAAACCATTAGCCAGACTCATCAAGAAACAAAGGGAGAAAAATCAAATCAATAAAATTAGAAATGAAAATGGAGAGATCACAACAGACAACACAGAAATACAAAGGATCATAAGAGACTACTATCAACAATTATATGCCAATAAAATGGACAACGTGGAAGAAATGGAAAAATTCTTAGAAAAGTACAACTTTCCAAAACTCGATCAGGAAGAAATAGAAAATCTTAACAGACCCATCACAAGCACGGAAATTGAAACTGTAATCAAAAATCTTCCAGCAAACAAAAGCCCAGGTCCAGACGGCTTCACAGCTGAATTCTACCAAAAATTTAGAGAAGAGCTAACACCTATCCTGCTCAAACTCTTCCAGAAAATTGCAGAGGATGGTAAACTTCCAAACTCATTCTATGAGGCCACCATCACCCTAATACCAAAACCTGACAAAGATCCCACAAAAAAAGAAAACTACAGGCCAATATCACTGATGAACATAGATGCAAAAATCCTTAACAAAATTCTAGCAATCAGAATCCAACAACACATTAAAAAGATCATACACCAGGACCAAGTGGGCTTTATCCCAGGGATGCAAGGATTCTTCAATATCCGCAAATCAATCAATGTAATACACCACATTAACAAATTGAAAAATAAAAACCATATGATTATCTCAATAGATGCAGAGAAAGCCTTTGACAAAATTCAACATCCATTTATGATCAAAACTCTCCAGAAAGCAGGAATAGAAGGAACCTACCTCAACATAATCAAAGCTATATATGACAAACCCACAGCAAACATTATCCTCAAAGGTGAAAAATTGAAAGCATTTCCTCTAAAGTCAGGAACAAGACAAGGGTGCCCACTTTCACCATTACTATTCAACATAGTTTTGGAAGTTTTGGCCACAGCAATCAGAGCAGAAAAAGAAATAAAAGGAATCCAAATTGGAAAAGAAGAAGTAAAGCTCTCACTGTTTGCAGATGACATGATCCTCTACATAGAAAACCCTAAAGACTCCACCAGAAAATTACTAGAACTAATCAATGACTATAGTAAAGTTGCAGGATATAAAATCAACACACAGAAATCCCTTGCATTCCTATACACTAATAATGAGAAAACAGAAAGAGAAATTAAGGAAACAATTCCATTCACCATTGCAACGGAAAGAATAAAATACTTAGGAATATGTCTACCTAAAGAATCTAAAGACCTATATATAGAAAACTATAAAACACTGGTGAAAGAAATCAAAGAGGACACTAACAGATGGAGAAATATACCATGTTCATGGATTGGAAGAATCAATGTAGTGAAAATGAGTATACTACCCAAAGCAATCTATAGATTCAATGCAATCCCTATCAAGCTACCAACAGCATTCTTCACAGAGCTAGAACAAATAATTTCACAATTTGTATGGAAAAACAAAAAACCTCTAATAGCCAAAGCAATCTTGAGAAAGAAGAATGGAACTGGAGGAATCAACCTACCTGACTTCAGGCTCTACTACAAAGCCACAGTTATCAAGACAGTATGGTACTGGCACAAAGACAGAAATATAGATCAATGGAACAAAATAGAAAGCCCAGAGATAAATCCACGCACATATGGACACCTTATCTTCGACAAAGGAGGCAAGAATATACAATGGATTAAAGACAATCTCTTTAACAAGTGGTGCTGGGAACTCTGGTCAACCACTTGTAAAAGAATGAAACTAGAACACTTTCTAACACCATACACAAAAATAAACTCAAAATGGATTAAAGATCTAAACGTAAGACCAGAAACTATAAAACTCCTAGAGGACAACATAGGCAAAACACTCTCTGACATACATCACAGCAGGATCCTCTATGACCCACCTCCCAGAATATTGGAAATAAAAGCAAAAATAAACAAATGGGACCTAATTAACCTTAAAAGCTTCTGCACATCAAAGGAAACTATTAGCAAGGTGAAAAGACAGCCTTCAGAATGGGAGAAGATAATAGCAAATGAAGCAACTGACAAACAACTAATCTCGAGGATATACAAGCAACTCCTACAGCTCAACTCCAGAAAAATAAATGACCCAATCAAAAAATGGGCCAAAGAACTAAATAGACATTTCTCCAAAGAAGACATAAAGATGGCTAACAAACACATGAAAAGATGCTCAACATCACTCATTATCAGAGAAATGCAAATCAAAACCACTATGAGGTACCATTTCACACCAGTCAGAATGACTGCAATCCAAAAGTCTACAAGTAATAAATGCTGGAGAGGGTGTGGAGAAAAGGGAACCCTCTTCCACTGTTGGTGGGAATGCAAACTAGTACAGCCACTATGGAGAACAGTGTGGAGATTCCTTAAAAAACTGGAAATAGACATGCCTTATGATCCAGCAATCCCACTGCTGGGCATACACACTGAGGAAACCAGAATTGAAAGAGATGCGTGTACCCCAATGTTCATCACAGCACTCTTTATAATAGCCAGGACATGGAAGCAACCTAGATGTCCATCAGCAGATGAATGGATAAGAAAGCTGTGGTACATATACACAATGGAGTATTATTCAGCCATTAAAAAGAATACATTTGAATCAGTTCTAATGAGGTGGATGAAACTGGAGCCTATTATACAGAGTGAAGTAAGCCAGAAAGAAAAACACCAATACAGTATACTAACGCATATATATGGAATTTAGAAAGATGGTAACAATAACCCTGTGTACGAGACAGCAAAAGAGACACTGATGTATAGAACAGTCTTATGGACTCTGTGGGAGAGGGAGAGGGTGGGAAGATTTGGGAGAATGGCATTGAAACATGTAAATATCATGTATGAAATGAGTTGCCAGTCCAGGTTCGATGCACGATACTGGATGCTTGGGGCTGGTGCACTGGGACGACCCAGAGGGATGGAATGGGGAGGGAGGAGGGAGGAGGGTTCAGGATGGGGAACACATGTATACCTGTGGTGGATTCATTTTGATATTTGGCAAATCTAATACAGTTATGTAAAGTTTAAAAATAAAATAAAATTAAAAAAAAAAAATAAATAAAAGAAAGGAAGGAAGGGAGAATGAAGGAAGCAGGAAGAGGGGGATAAAGAAAAGAGGGAGAGGGAGAAAGAAAGAGAAAGGAAAAAAGGGAAGAAGGAAAAGTAAAAGAGTAAAAGGCACACTTCTTTATTAAGGGAATTTGAACTAAATTACTACTAGCTTTATGAAAAGTGAGATTTACTGAAATGTTTTCTACATATTAAAAGCAAGATTTACAGCTGAAAATCCTTCTAGATGTCAGGTGAGTATATTCTCCTCTGTTCTATCTCTTCACAACAAAGATTTGGAGTGACGGACATTAAAGCCTTTGGCACAACACAACTCTCGGGTCTTGGACAGACCGTGTTATAGCTCTTAGACAAACCAGTGTTACAGCTCCATGTTACAGCTCTATTTTATTTAGAAAATAGCAGGAGAATCCATCCTTGAGGCATGAGGGCATCCCGACCTAAAGACATGAAGAGAAGAGAGTGGAGGAGTGTGCCAGTATGCAGGAGAGAGAGCAAGAGAGAGAGAGCGAGAGAGAGAGAGTCCTTTGGCTCCTCTTTTTATGTTTCTTCCTCCCCCTGGACCTGCCTTGTGTAAATTGGGCTAGCCAGGAGTGCTGTTTGTTCTACTTGGGGTCCTCACTCCAGTCCTCAGATCCTCCTTTGTTCTATTTTCACAGGCTTTTCCCTTCCTTGTCTTTTAGCCACTGCCATTCTGGACTCCTGTTTTCTATTCTAACTACCTACCATGCTCCTTCATCCGTGGGATTCTCCAGGCAAGAATATTGGAGTGGGTTGCCATTTCCTTCTCCAGGAGATCTTCCCAACCCAGGGATCGAACCTGGGTCTCCTGCATTGCAGGCAGACACTTTACCATCTGAGCCACCAGGGAAGCTCATAACTACCTAACATAGGTATTAATGGATATGTGCATCATAATTTTATGTGGTATTTATAAATGGCTCACAGTCTTCAGAGACCTCCATGCAGTTATGAGTAACTCATTTCCCTGAGTCAACACCTAACATTTGTGTTCTTTGGATTATAAAATTTAATAGCACCTTAATTCATTAAAAATGCACAAGTATAATAATATATAAGCTATATAAAGAATAAAAACTACTACAATATTGTAAAGTAATTAGCTTCCAATTAAAATAGACTAATTAATTAAAAAATTTAAAAAGACACCCAGCCCTTCAAAAAAATAAAATAAAAACAAATATAGCTATACTTTGATTTATTGCCACAAACAGAAATAAACTTTCTTCTAAGGTATAGTTTTCCTATTTTAAATTGTATTACTTTCATTAGAAGACAAGTAAAAATATATTTTTCACATACTTACTGCAGGATCAATATAATAGAATGATTCATGCTGAATTCATTAATTTTAAAATATAAAGAGAAATTTAAAGCAAGTATTCAAACAGCACTGCTGGTTCAGATACACTAATGCAACTTTAATTTGACAAAATTCTAAAGCATCCAGTATTTCCTGTTTTTTTTCCTGTAAACTCAGATAGAAGTGAGATTCCATTTATTCTGCCTTTCAAGGATATAAATTCCTTGAGATCTTCTTTATTATAGTTCCATAATTCTTCTTTAGAAAGAGACAGAGTCTGCATTACTTCTTTTATAAAGATCATTGGAGAATCAATAAGTAACATTCTAAATTCATTCTTTGCATCAGCAGGCTCCCTTTCTGTTCTCTCATCCTGACAGACTTTGCTGTATAACACCACCTGAGGTTTTCACTAAACCTTCAGCATCAGGTTTCCCTAGCAACACAAGGCCTTCTTCTTTCTCTCACTGTCTATATCTGAATTAAGAAAAAAAAAAAAAAATCAATTTGTAATAATCCTTAAAAACACAAGAAAGCATTCAGTCAGACATATGAAGTCTGCTATGAAAATGGTGAGTAACAAATGCAATTAGAAATAATTAAGTTGTAGAGGAATATTTTGCTTATGGATTTACAGAAAGCTCCAGATGGTGGCTTTCTGTATTCATCTTCAGATTAGCTAAATAAAGGCTAAGTCTTACGTCATACTGCACATGGCTTTCATGAGTTTACCCTTATACTGCTACAGGATAGGGCTTTTAGTGCTCTAGTTTGGAAGCCACATATAGAAACCTTATTTGATTAAGGTTCTGAGAAACAAAGTGATACAGCCTAGTCATGTGCAGACATTAATGGTAATCAGAAGCATCCCAGGATGGCAAGCTTCCTTTGTTAATGGTTGAAAATCAAGGGTAAGTTGTATTTGAGTCCACTTAGAAATTACTATCCTATTACAAGATAACAAAACTGCTTAGCTAAATAGAACCAGAAAGATCTCTAATAGTCATTAAAAGTTTTTTCTTAAACCAACTATTTTCACCTGTTATCTACAAAACCTTTTTGTAAAATCTTCTTTGTCATATTCTTAAGGATATCCATTCTATTTAAGTACAGAAAATATTGCTTTGTATTCTTTAAATCTGCACACAAAGGGTGTAATTCTCATCTCTTCTGAGGAATGGAATCTGGGGGATTGCCAGAGAGTCTTTAAAGTGCTTAGATTGCTTGAATTTTTTAACGATTTCTCCCATTGTCTACCAGCGTACATAGTACTGTAAAATGTCAATTGCAAAATAAATTGTATAGTTTTCAGACCTTGTTTAAATGTTAATCATAAATCTTGAAATACTTAAACCAGTGTTTAGTATGTGCCTTTTATTCTTATGTTAATGCTCTCTAGTTTTCCTTCCTTGATGATATTCTAGAGATAGTTTTTCTTTTTGATGCTGTTATTAATTTAACTTTCCTGTAAAGGATCAGATATTTATTTTTAAAAAGAAAATGCAAAAACATATCAAACATCAAATACTCTTACTTTATTATTTTATTTATATTATTTTATTTATTTTATGATCTCATTTTATTATTTAAGTGATTTGTGGTTTAATAGGAATCATCAGCACTAATAATCTCAAGAATTAAGTTAACTTAAAATGTTGGCTTAATAATTGAAACATTCAAGAAATCATGTATTTTGAACCATTAATAATGGCTTAGTATATGATATTAAAATGGTAACACTGTTTTATAAAATAAGTGTGAATTTTATTTTATAAATTAATAGAATTATAAAATATGGTCACAGGGATTCATATAAGTATTGTCTATTATTCTGCCTAAAAATGACTGTATGTTGAATTTCATAAAAGATGCATGATGCTAAATATTTATATATGCATATAAATATTGTAATGTAGTTCTATGTTATCATCTCTAATAGATATTATTTAACATTTAATATTCTGGTAATGATAATCTCATTTTATATTATTAATAAGATTCAGATAATGCAATATTACTAGTGGATTAAGTATGTTTATGTTCTCAAGAAAAAAATGAGGTTGATAATGCAGGTTTTTGGAAATTATTAACAGATTATTCCAGTCTGGGATATGAATTTACAATTATAATTCTAATTGGTTTAAGATGGATCTTACCAAAGAATATCCAAACTACCACACATTGCACCCATCTCACACACTAGCAAAGTAATGCTCAAAATTCTCCAAGCCAGACTTCAACAGTATGTAAACAATTAATTCTAGATGTTCAAGATGCATTTAGTAAAGGCAGAGGAACCAGAGATTAAATTGTCAACATCCGTTGGATCATTGAAAAAGCAAAAGAGTTCCAGAAAAATCATAAATTTCTGTTTATTTACTACTCCAGAGCCTTTTACTGTGTGGATCACAACAAACTGTGGAAAACTCTTAAGGAGATGGTAATACCAGATCACCTTAACTGCCTCCTAAGAAATCTGTATGCAGGTCAAGAAGCAACAGTTAGAACTGGACATGAAATAACAGACTGGTTTCAAAATGGGAAGGGAGTACATCAAGGCTGTATAGTGTCACCCTGCTTATTTAACTTATATGCAGAGTACATCATGTGAAATGCTGGACTGGATGAAGCACAGGCTGGAATTAAGATTGCTGGGAGAAATATCAATAACTTCATATATGCAGATGACATCACCCTTATGGCAGAAAGTGAAGAAGAACTAAAAAGCCTCTTAATGAAAGTGAAAAAGGAGAGTGAAAAAGTTGGCTTACTACTCAGCATTTAGAAACCTAAGATCATGGTATTTGGTCCCATCATTTCACGGCAAATAGGTGGGGAAACAATGGAAACAGTGAGAGACTTTATTTTTCAGATCAGATCAGTCGCTCAGTTGTGTCCGACTCTTTGCGACCCCATGAATCACAGCACGCAAGGCCTCCCTGTGCATCACCAACTCCCGGAGTTCAGTAAGACTCTCGTCCATCGAGTCAGTGATGCCATTCAGCCATTTCATCCTCTGTCTTCCCCTTCTCCTCCTGCCTTCCATCTTTTCCAGCATCAGGGTCTTTTCAAATGAGTCGGTTCTTCACATTAGGTGGCCAAAGTACTGGAGTTTCAGCTTCACCATCATTCCTTCCAAAGAAATCCCAGGGCTGATCTCTTTCAGCATGGACTGGTTGGATCTCCTTGCAGTCCAAGGGACTCTCAAGAGTCTTCTCCAACACCACAGTTCAAAAGCATCAATTCTACGGTGCTCAGCCTTCTTCACAGTCCAACTCTCACATCCATACATGACCACAGGAAAAGCCATAGCCTTGACTAGACGAACCTTTGTTGGCAAAGTAATGTCTCTGCTTTTGAATATGCTATCTAGGTTGGTCATAACTTTCCTTCAAGGAGTAAGCATCTTTTAATTTCATGGCTGCAATCACCATCTGCAGTGATTTTGGAGGCCCCCAAAATAACATCTGATACTGTTTCCACTGTTTCCCCATCTATTTCCCATGAAGTGATGGGACCAGATGCCATGATCTTCATTTTCTGAATGTTGAGCTTTAAGCCAACTTTTTCACTCTCCACTTTCACTTTCATCAAGAGGCTTTTTAGTTCCTCTTCACTTTCTGCCGTAAGGGTGGTCTCATCTGCATATCTGAGGTTATTGATATTTCTCCCAGCAACCTTGATTTCAGCTTGTGTTTCTTCCAGTCCAGCGTTTCTCATGATGTACTCTGCATATAAGTTAAATAAACAGGGTGACAATATACAGCCTTGACGTACTCCTTTTCCTATTTGGAACCAGTCTGTTGTTCCATGTCCAGTTCTAACTGTTGCTTCCTGACCTGCATACAGATTTCTCAAGAGGCAGATCAGGTGGTCTGGTATTCCCATCTCTTTCAGAATTTTCCACAGTTTATTGTGATCCACACGGTCAAAGACTTTGGCATAGTCAATAAAGCAGAAATATATTTTTTCTGGAACTCTCTTGCTTTTTCCATGTTCCAGCAAATGTTGGCAATTTGATCTCTGGTTCCTCTGCCTTTTCTAAAACCAGCTTGAACATCAGGAAGTTCATGGTTCACATATTGCTGAAGCCTGGCTTGGAGAATTTTGAGCATTACTTTACTAGCATGTGAGATGAGTGCAAAAATCACTGCAGATGATGACTGCAGCCATGAAATTAAAAAAAAAACAAACAAAAAAAAAAAAACAAAAAAAACACTTGCTCCTTGAAAGAAAGGTTATGATCAACCTAGACAGCATATTAAAAAGTAGAGACATTACTTTGCTAACAAAGGTCCACCTATTAAAAGCTATGATTTTTCCGGTAGTCATGTATGAATGTGAGAGTTGGACTATAAAGAAAGCTGAGCACCAAAGAATTTATGTTTTTGAACTATGGTGTTGGAGAAAACTCTTGAGAGTCCCTTGGACTGCAAGGAGAGCCAACCATTCCATCCTAAAGGAAATCAGTCCTGAATGTTCTTTGGAAGAACCGATGTTGAAGCTGAAACTCCAGTACTTTGGCCACCTGATGTGAAGAACTGACACATTTGAAAAGATCCTGATGCTGGGAAAGATGGAAGGCAGGAGGAGAAGGGGAAGACAGAGTAGGAGATGGTTGGATGGCATCACCAACTCGATGGACTTGAGTTTGAGCAAGTTCCAGGAGTTGATGATGGACAGGGAAGCCTGAGGTGCTGCAGTCCATGGGCTCACAAACAGTTGGTCTCAACTGAGCAACTGAGCTGAGCTGAACTGTAAACTAAAGAGATGGTTAGAAAAGTTTATGTCTACTTAGAAATGAAAAAGTCACAATCTTGATATAATTTTCACTAAAACTATTTTATAATTATTAATAATAAATTTTACTCAGTGTTTAAGATATCAAACACTTAAATGAGGAAACTTCTATGTTTTAGCAGCAAAAAATAAAATAAAAAACAATTAAAGAACAAAAAGGCAAAGTTGTAAGATTTTATGCATTATAGCCAACTGGATAATAATATTTGTGAGGCCAAGGAACAACCACAACTCCCTTGTTATCAGTGAAAGCTCAAAATTTAACACCAAAACTGTCATTTAGAGGGATTGAAGAAATATTGAGTTATCATGTTTAAAAAAAAAAAAAAAAAAAAAAAAACTACATTGAGAAACTTGGTTCCAATTCCCACTCCTACTGCTGTCTTAAAAGAATAATATGTTTATCTTAAGACCTTGAATATAGTTCCCTATACTATTCAGTTATGACTCTGTGGTATAATCAATTTATATATGATAGTTTGCATCTGCTATTCCCAAACCACAACCCTTCCCTCCCCTGCTTCCCCCATCCCCTCCCTAGGCAACCCCAAGTTACCTGTCTCTGTCTGTGAGTCTCTTTCTACTTGATAGATAAGTTCATTTATGTCATGATTTAGATTCCACATCTAAATGATTTTATATGTCATTTGCCTTTCTCTTTTTTTTAATTTAATTTTATTTTTTAACTTTACAATATTTGCCTTTCTCTTTATGTCTTATTTCACTTAGAATCTAAGAATGATACTCTCTGGTGCATCTATGTTGCTTCAAATGGCATTATTTCATTCTTTCATATACTTCAATAAAAAAAAAAAAAAACTAATTAGGCAAAGAAAAAAGAGAGAGAGAAAAGAAATCAACAAAGGAGGGGAAACATTCCTGGTGGAGAGTCCCATAGGAGTGTCGTTGAGTATGTTAGGTGTGCCCTCAGTCATTCCAGGCTTACATTTTCACCTTATGTGACCCATGTCCTTAGATTTCTGTCAAGTTCTTGCTCTAAAAAGCAGCATGCAATGTGCTCATTGCTCTCCATGTGTGGTCTAAGTTGTTGGGAGGCTAATCACTTAATAATTTCAGTAAAAACCATGTACACTTCTTGGAGTATATGGCGTTTTCATTGGTGTCCATAAATCCTTGGAAGAGGCAATCTAATCAAATTTAAATCTTTTGGCTATTTCCTTTTCCAACTGATAAAAGTGCATGTGTTATTTAAATTCTGTCTCTATATAATGAGATTCTAAAAGTGAAAATAATAAGATACAATTTCACACAAAAAAATGTGTGTGTTCCCAAAGGAAATTCTTGAAAAGTAATAAAATATTTGTGAAGATCTTCTGGAAAATAATGCTGAAGAAACAATCCTTATCTTTGAATAAACAAAAGAAAAAGGGATTATTTAATAATGACTCAGGCGATAATATTAGGTTTGGCTTAACGAGAACTTAGATGGCATCATCATCTTGAAGAGTTAATCAGCTTCTTTGTGTTCCCAGAAAACTCATTTGAATTCATAGCATGGTGGGTCCCATTTTCCAGGTCATACTCATTCTAAGCAAGCACATTTTTGGATACGGAGGAGAAAGAAATACTTACTAAATTTGTGATAAAGAATCAGACTGTGTCTGTCTTTTGGCTTTACACTTAATCTATTCTGGAAAGCTGTCCAGAAATCAAATATAATTGAAGATTAAATTATAAATTTGTGTCATCTTACTATTTAACAACAAGAAATAGAATGGGATCATCATATAACACACATACTCTTCCTGTGAAAAAGAAATGAAAACTTGAATTATGAACATAACTGTACTTATTTAATTTAGAATGCAAAAAAGGGAAATATTAATTTGCCATGTAGTTGAGTATGTGCTCTGAAGTCAGGCACAACTGGATGGAAACTCTTACTTCATCACTCATTAGCTTTGCAATTTTAAACAAATTACTTTTTGCCTTCCTGGCTTCTTCTCTGCTTCCTTCTCAAGGATCCCCATTTCCACTCCACTCAGTCTTTCTCCAGATGCAACCATTTTGCCCTTATGAAATTAAAGCTGGATCAGACAGTCTAGGAAGACATCTTTAAAGTGACCCCATAGCTCCATGCTAACCTAGGATATGATACATTTATACTAACTGCTCAGAAGGCAGTTCATTTGTTTTCCCCAAAACCTTGGGTAAAACATCATTTACACTTCCAAGATATCAATAATATACTTTACTTATGACAATACCAATTCACAATTTTAGGTCAGCACATTTTTCAGATCTCAAAGAACTTTCTTTCATTACTTTCAAAGTAATAATTTGACATCCCTAGCATTATAAGTTAAATATAATGTATGCAATAAATGGATCATTTCCATATTTTTAAATATGAATAGGAACTCAATTTTTATTTGGAGAAAATAAATAGATATGAAATCAATACATTTTGATTTTTTAAATTGCTGAATGGGATATATTTGTTGTGTAAATTTAATACTACTATAACTTCTTTAAATGTTAGTAGATAGTATTAAATAGACAGTATTAAAAATTATTAATAGATAGTATTAAACAATTTATGAAATGTCCATTCAAACTTTAGGATATAAATTTTGAAGTCATCTAACATAATTTATGGAAAAAGAAATGGCAACCCACTCCAGTGTTATTGCCTGAAGAATCCCAGGGACGGGGGAGCCTGGTAGGCTGCCGTCTATGGGGTCACACAGAGTCAGACACGACTAAAGTGACTTAGCAGCTTAGCAGCAACATAATTTAATTTGGTAAAAATTTTCACAAGTAAATAATAAAATAATATAATAATAATTTTATATATAAATATTTACATATGGGCTTTCCTAGTGGCTCAGATGGTAAAGAATATGCCTGCAATTCAGGAGACCCCAGACTCAATTCCTGGGTTGGCAAGATCCCCTGGAGAAGGAAATGGTTACCCACCCTAGTATATTTGCTTGGAGAATTCCACAGACAGAGGAGCCTGAGGAACTACAGTCCATGGGGTCACAGAGTCAGACACGACTGAGCAACTAACACGTTCACATATTTATGCATATATATGTGTGTGTGTGTGTGTATATATACGCATATATATCTTGGTCAGTATATAGCTGGCTGCAGTATAGCAGGCTGGAGATGTATGGGACAGGTAATGAGGGAGCTCTGAGTCTTCAAGCAGTATGAATGCAGGATTACTCCTTCTGTGAGGCATCTCAGGATTTTCTCTTAAGGCCTTTAAATAATCGTGTGTGACACATCAACATTAGGCAGGGATAAAGCACTTTATTCAGAATCTATGGATTTAAAATTCGTCACATCTAAAATATGTCTTCCAACAAAAGAGACACAAGTACAAGGAACAGACTTTGGATTCTGTGGGAGAAGGCAAAAGTGGGGTCATTTGAGAGAATAGCATTGAAACATGTTTATTATCTTATGTGAAATTGTTGTCCAGTCTAATTTTGATGCATGAAACAGGTCACTCAAAGCTGGTGCAATGGGACAACCCAGAGGGATGGGATGGGGAGGAAGGTGGGAGGGATGTTTGGAATGGGGAGACACATGTACACCCATGGCTGATTCATGTCAATGTATGGCAAAAGCCACCACAATATTGTAAACTAATTAGCCTCCACTTTAAATAAATTAATTAAAAATAAATAAATATAAAAAGAAAATTAAAAGTCTCTATAATGTCATCTACCAGAAAAATAAACAAATAAATTAAATAAAGTATGCCTTCACTGCAACATGCAGATTGATGTTTGCCTCAAAACAGGATACCATAATTTAGCCAAGTTAACACATAAAACTAACATACACACATATGCATATATGTATGTAGAAGTACCCATTGCCTCCTGAGTGATAAGCTAATTTGTCTGTTTGGCATTATAAAAAATAATACATTTGATCATGTCAAATCAGCATAAATATTATGTACATAAGCTCAAATTAATATAACTTTTTGGCTTATCAATTATACCTTATTTTGAAACTGGTAGAAATTTAATATAAGATTTGACTAGCTCTAGTAAACTCAAATGGCAACCCACTCCAGTGTTCTTGCCTGGAGAATCCCAGGGACGGGGGAGCCTGGTGGACTGCCGTCTATGGGGTCGCACAGAGTCAGACACGACTGAAGCGACTTAGCAGAAGCAGCAGCAGCAGTAAACTCAAATAAAATTAATAGGAAAAGACCCTTTTACTTTGGGGACGAAATCAAGGAGACAGGATACAGATATAATCCCTATAGAACAATAGGGAACCAATGCAAACAAGGTGGGGATAAAACTGCTTCTAACCTCCACAGGACCTATATACATGGAGAGCATCATTTCTGAGACACCAGTCACTAGTCTAGAGGACATGACATGTTGAGAGTATCTTGTTGGCCACAGTTTGATGTTTAGACTTTCCATATGCCTTTGTAGATTTAAATTGGATCCAGAGAAGTGTTTTTAAAACCAAAGGAATACAACTAAAGACATTATCAACTATTTCTAAACTGTGATGAAATTACAAAGCTTTCTACTAAAATGTTTTGACTCATTTATTTACTTATTGAGCAAAC
Organism: Bubalus kerabau; assembly: GCF_029407905.1. NCBI lineage: Eukaryota > Metazoa > Chordata > Mammalia > Artiodactyla > Bovidae > Bubalus > Bubalus kerabau. The sequence continues at coordinate 11,228,031 of NC_073632.1, read as the reverse complement.
TGTTGTGAGCATGTGTGTTCCTTAAACTGGTCTAGGTTCTAAGAAAACAGAAATTAGTTTGTCAAGAAAGGTTTCTAATCTTGTTAAGCATTTGTTTGTGAAGAGGAGTAGAAAAAACAACATACAAATACATTCTGTATTTATAACAGCAATAAATTCTGTAAAAAATAATTCCAATCTAGTGAGGATCCATTGCCTGAGTAGGTACTTTAGAGTGAGTAGACAAAATGTGCCTGGAAAGTTGACATTTAAGCTTAGATCTTAATAAAAGTGAAGTTTTGGTTCCCAAATAGGAGAAGACAGAATGTCATAATCAACTGTAGCACAGCCTGTATCAGAGAAATCAGTACTGGAGACATTTTAAGAGGAGGCAGGAATCAAAGCCTGCTCTAAACCTTGGCAGGAGATCTGCAGGTACTAGAATGGGTAAAGGAAAGTTGTGAGATATTCTTTTAAAATAGATGAAATGCATTATTGATCAGTATTCAAAATTTTTCAGTCTGACACTTGTGAGAGGAATGGATGATAGAGAGATGGGCAAAATTAAGAAGGATGATAGAGGAACCAAAAAAAAAAAAAAAAAAAAAAAAAGAAGAAGAAGAAGAAGGAAAGATATCTTATGGATTCTTCTATGTGTGTGTGTGTGTGTGTGTGTGTGTGTGTTTTAATCCCAGTATTCATGTGAATTTATTTATTCTTAATCTTTGACTATTGTGTAATTCATTTTCGTGTAAGAAGTAAAATAGACATCCATCTTATTACTTGTGGACATGGTTAACCTCTTGCCTTAGTGTCGTTTATTGAATAATGGAAGGATGATTTGTAAATCCATAATCACTGGATGAAATGAAATTATTCAATACTGAGAAAAATGAGTTTAAAAGTGCACACAAGGACTCCTTTCATTAATACAAATCTCTGGGTAATTCTTGCAAAGATTCATGCAAAGACAGTGTATATGGCAACAGAGAGCTGGAAGCAACCTGTGTGTCCATCCTTATAATAACGGATTTTAAAAAATGTAGGAAGTCACACTATGAAATGCCACATAGCATTCTGCTGCTGCTGCTAAGTCACTTCAGTCGTGTCTGACTCTGTGCGACCCCATAGATGGCAGCCCATCAGGCTACCCCGTCACTTGGATTCCCCAGTCAAGAACACTGGAGTGGGTTGCCATTTCCTTCTCCAGCCACATAGCATAACAAGCAATAAACCAGATATGCAGCATGGATCAGTCCCTAAACAAGGTTGGATTAGACAACTAGGACAGAGGTGGGATTTCTAAAACCCTAATGGAATTGAAACACACAGAAACTGAGCCATATTTTTCACAAAGATACCTCTAAGCTTAAGAACATATATCAAGCCTGTTACAAATGATTTCCTCTGAGAGAAAGGCAGGGATTAGGGGAAAGTAGGGACAAAATAAAACATGACAGGCCTTGTGATGAGCAGTGATGTCTTAACATTAAGGATACATGCAAGGTGTATTCTAATATCAGACATGACAAATGTGGAAAGTGTGACTTAGATCTGATGACATATGAAAAACATTACAGTCTAACATAGGATAAGAAAGGACATTTCATGTAATACAACTGTAGGATTTAATATATGTCTTAATATTTAAAAAAGTTTCCCTGGTGGCTCAGAGGTTAAAGCATTTGCCTCCAATGTGAGAGACTCGGGTTCGATCCCTGGGTTGGAAAGATCCCCTGGAGAAGGAAATGGTAACCCACTCCAGTATTCTTTCCTGGAGAATCCCATGGACGGAGAAGCCTAGTAGGCTACAGTCCACAGGGTCGCAAAGAGTTGGACACGACTGAGCGACTTCACTTCATTTTAATATTTAAATATGTTTTAAAAGTTAAACTGTGATGAGATATTTAACAAATTTGTGGCCATGGTCTCCCATTAAACCTTAGGATATTCCTGTTTTAACTGATGTTTCTGTTTTACCTTGAACCTGTTATTTTCAGTTGACACAAGCAGAGTCTCCTCCTGGTTCCTACTACTAAAATCTTTTCCATCTTCCCTCTCAGGGACACACAAATCTATGTGTATGAAATTAGGGTCTTCCTCCTTCTCATCTCTTTGCCTCTGTGTCTCTTTGTTTTACTGTGAACTTCAAAGCAATATTTGCATCTGTTTTTTTTCCTTGTAATCAACAAGTACCTAGTAAGATGCATAATATAAAGCAGAATTCAAAAAACTATTTAGAAAAGGAAATTTAAAGTTATCTTCAATTAAAAATAAAATGCATTTTCAAAATAAAAAAGGAAATGACTTGCAAAATACCAATACACAGCTTTGAACCAATTTGGAAATGACAAATTACTAGAGGAGTGAAACTTTGCAAAGGTCAACTTCATCATGAGCACAAATAAGCATCCAAGAAACCACATTAACCATATTCAAAACAATAACAATCAAAATATAAACATGATGATAAATAAATGTGTAAGTAGAATATAATAAATTAAAATTATTTCTACCTAGCCTAAATCAAGTGCTATTGTTAACATTAATTTAAAGGTAAGAAAGTTTAAAGAAGTATTTAAGAAGGAAGCAAATTTAACTGATGAATTGGCATATATAAGACCCATGATTCATCAAAAGTGAGCTCTCAGGTGATTTTGTTTAACCTACTTGACTAGTTTGAAGAAACATATATTATGCTGTTATCTTAAAATAATTTAGAAAGTTGAATACAAATAACATATATATGGTACTTCCCTGGTCGCTCCAATGGTAAAGAATCTGCCTACAATGTGGAAGATGCAGATTTGAATCCTGGGTCAGGAAGATCCCAAGGTGTAGGAAATGGAAATCCGCTCCAGTATTCTGGCCTGGAAAATTCTATGGACAGAGGACTCTGGTAGGCTACAGTCCATGATCCACAAAGAGTCGGACATGACTGAGCAATATATATATATATATATATATATATATATATATATATACATACATACATACATACATATATATATATATACATATATGATATTTCTTTTTATCCAAGTGCTTAGGAAAACAGCAATTCTTTATGAATAACTAAGATGCCACTTGTACTTCTGTTTGACAAATGAGTATTATCTAGATATACTATTTGAAAACCACTAGACCATTCAGGTATGATCTAAATCAAATCCCTTATGATTATACAGTGGAAGTGAGAAATAGATTTAAGGAACTAGATTTGATAGATAGAGTGCCTGATGAACTATGGACTGAGGTTCATGACATTGTACAGGAGACAGGGATGGAGACCATCCCCATGGAAAAGAAAAGCAAAAAAGCAAAATGGCTGTCTGGAGAGGCGTTACAAAAAGCTGTGAAAAGAAGCGAAGTGAAAAGCAAAGGAGAAAATAAAAGATATAAGCTTCTGAATGCAGAGTTCCAAAGATTAGCAAGAAGAAATAAAAAAGCCTTCCTCAGCTATCAATGCAAAGAAATAGAGGAAAACAACAGAATGGGAAAGACTAGAGATCTCTTTAAGAAAATCAGAGATACCAAGGGAACATTTCATGCAAAGATGGGCTCAATAAAGGACAGAAATGGTATGGACTTAAGAGAAGCAGAAGATATTAAGAAGAGGTGGCAAGAATACACAGAAGAACTGTACAAAAAAGATCTTCATGACCCAGATAATCACGATGGTGTGATCACTGACCTAGAGCCAGATATCCCGGAATGTGAAGTCAAGTGGGCCTTAGAAAGCATCAGTACAAACCAAGTTAGTAGAGGTGATGGAATTCCAGTTGAGCTCTTTCAAATCCTGAAAGATGATGCTGTGAAAGTGCTGCACTCAATATGCCAGCAAATTTGGAAAACTCAGCAGTGGCCACAGGACTGGAAAAGGTCAGTTTTCATTCCAATCCCAAAGAAAGGCAATGCCAAAGAATGCTCAAACTCCCACACAATTGCACTTATCTCACATGCTAGTAAAGTAATGCTCAAAATTCTCCAAGTGAGGCTTCAGCAATATGTGAACCATGAAATTCCTGATGTTCAAGCTGATTTTAGAAAAGGCAGAGGAACCAGAGATCAGATTGCCAACATCCACTGGATCCTTGAAAAAGCAAGGGAGTTCCAGAAAAACATCAATTTCTGCTTTATTGACTATGCCAAAGCCTTTGACTGTGTGGGTCACAATAAACTGTGGAAAATTCTGAAAGGGATGAGAATACCAGACCACCTGACCTGCCTCTTGAGAAACCTATATGCAGGTGAGGAAGCAACAGTTAGAACTGGACATGGAACAATAGACTGGTTCCAAATAGGAAACGGAGTACGTCAAGGCTGTATATTGTCACCCTGCTTATTTAACTTATATGCAGAGTACATCACGAGAAACGCTGAGCAGGAAAAAGCACAAGTTAGAATCAAGATTACTAGGAGAAATATCAATAACCTCAGATATGCAGATGACACCACCCTTATGGCAGAAAGTGAAGAGGAACTAAAAAGCCTCTTGATGAAAGTGAAAGTGGAGAGTGAAAAGGTTGGCTTAAAGCTCAACATCCAGAAAACGAAGATCATGGCATCTGGTGCCATCACTTCATAGGAAATATATTGGGAAACAGTGGAAACAGTGTCAGACTTTATTTTTGGGGGCTCCAAAATCACTGCAGGTGGTGATTGCAGCCATGAATTGGAAGACACTTATTCCTTGGAAGAAAAGTTATGACCAACCTAGATAGCATATTCAAAAGCAGAGACATTACATTGCCTTCAAAGTCCGTCTAGTCAAGGCTATGGTTTTTCCAGTGGTCATGTATGGATGTGAGAGTTGGACTGTGAAGAAAGCTGAACGCTGAAGCATTGATGCTTTTAAACTGTGGTGTTGTAGAAGACTCTTGGGAGTCCCTTGGACTGCAAGGAGATCCAACCAGTCTATTCTAAAGGAGATCGGCCCTGGGTGTCCTTTGGAAGGAATTATGCTAAAGCTGAAACTCCAGTACTTTGGCCACCTCATGCGAAGAGTTGACTCATTGGAAAAGACTCTGATACTGGCAGGGATTGGGGGCAAGAGGAAAAGGGGATGACAGAGGATGAGATAACTGGATGGCATCACTGACTAGATGGATGTGAGTCTGGATAAATTCCGGGAGATGGTGATGGACAGGGAGGCCCAGAAGGCCGCAATTCATGGAGTCAAAGAAGGCTGCAATTCTTTGCAATGCTGCCAAGAGTCAGACATGTCTGAGCGACTGAACTGAACTGAGCTATTTGAAATACTACAGTCCTTCCCCAAGATAATGATCTATATACCATCTTCCCTCTCAGGGACACACAAATCATATTACTGTGATAGTATAGGAGGCTCATCTGATTGAAAAAGTATTTTAGCATGTTTTTTAAAAGTATAAGTTTTGTAAGTTACTTATTATCTTGTGTATTAATTGTAGTGGTAGCAATGTCTTTGAAATGTTGCATATTGACTTGATTTACAGTCCTGAAAACATGTTCTTGAAAAAACAAACAAACAAACAAACTGATGATCTGTGAAAATGTGTTTTTTTTTTTTTTTTCCTTAAAACCTTTGGCTGCTGCTGCTGCTAAGTCTCTTCAGTCGTGTCCGACTCTGGGTGACCCCATAGACAGAAGCCCACAAGGCTCCCCCGTCCCTGGGATTCTCCAGGCAAGAACACTGGAGTGGGTTGCCATTTCCTTCTCCAATGCATGAAAGTGAAAAGTGAAAGTGAAGTCACTCAGTCATGTCCGAATTTTCCCGACCCCATGGACTGCAGCCCACCAGGTTCCTCCGTCCATGGGGTTTGCCAGGCAAGAGTGCTGGAGTGGGGTGCCATTGCCTCCTCCTAAGCCTTTGGCTAGGGATACAAATTTTTAGGCCTTGAATTTACTGACGGGTTGTAAACTAAGATAGATGAGATGGTATGATGATTTCCTGTCTTCAATGATGAATGCTTGATGCTGGTTTCACCACCTAATCCTATTATTTCACAATCCAGGCTTTTCTGCCATTTAGGTTATTATTATTATTTAAATTCTACCTGCATAAGACCTAAACATATTGTAAGAACTTAGAAAGAAAAAAAAAAATACAATATTTTACTGTAGGTAAGTGTTGTTTTTAATTTGGTGGAAAAAATGCTTATATCAGACAAAAATAAATTGCATCAGTTCAGTTCAGTCTCTAAGTCGTGTCGAACTCTTTGAAACCCCATGAATTGCAGCACACCAGGCCTCACTGTCCATCACCAACTCTCGGAGTTCACTCAGACTCATGTCCATCGAGTCAGTGATGCCATCCAGTCATCTCGTCCTCTGTCATCCCCTTCACCTCCTGCCCCCAATCCCTCCCAGCATCAGAGTCTTTTCCAATGAATCAACTCTTCACATGAGGTGGTCAAAGTACTGGAGTTTCAACTTCAGCATCATTCCCTGCAAAGTAATCCCAGGGCTGATCTCCCTTAGAATGGACTCGTTGGATCTCCTTGCAGTCCTAGGGACTCTTAAGAGTCTTCTCCAACACCACAGTTCAAAAGCATCAATTTTTTGGTGCTTAGTCTTCTTCACAGTCCAAATCTCACATTCATACATGACCACAGGAAAAACCATAGCCTTGACTAGACGGACCTTAGTTGGCAAAGTAATGTCTCAAAAACCCTGCTTTTGAATATGCTATCTAGTTTGGACATAACTTTCCTTCCAATGAGTAAGCGTCTTTTAATTTCATGGCTGCAGTCACCATCTGCAGTGGTTTTAAAGCCCAAAAAAGTAAAGTCTGACACTGTTTCCACTGTTTCCCAATATATTTCCTATGAAGTGATGGCACCAGATGCCATGATCTTCGTTTTCTGAATGTTGAGCTTTAAGCCAACTTTTTCACTCTCCACTTTCACTTTCATCAAGAGGCTTTTTAGTTCCTCTTCACTTTCTGCCATAAGGGTGGTGTCATCTGCATATCTGAGGTTATTGATATTTCTCCTAGTAATCTTGATTCTAACTTGTGCTTTTTCCTGCTCAGCGTTTCTCGTGATGTACTCTGCATATAAGTTAAATAAGCAGGGTGACAATATACAGCCTTGACGTACTCCGTTTCCTATTTGGAACCAGTCTATTGTTCCATGTCCAGTTCTAACTGTTGCTTCCTCACCTGCATATAGGTTTCTCAAGAGGCAGGTCAGGTGGTCTGGTATTCTCATCCCTTTCAGAATTTTCCACAGTTTATTGTGACCCACACAGTCAAAGGCTTTGGCATAGTCAATAAAGCAGAAATTGATGTTTTTCTGGAACTCCCTTGCTTTTTCAAGGATCCAGTGGATGTTGGCAATCTGATCTCTGGTTCCTCTGCCTTTTCTAAAATCAGCTTGAACATCAGGAATTTCATGGTTCACATATTGCTGAAGCCTCACTTGGAGAATTTTGAGCATTACTTTACTAGCATGTGAGATAAGTGCAATTGTGTGGGAGTTTGAGCATTCTTTGGCATTGCCTTTCTTTGGGATTGGAATGAAAACTGACCTTTTCCAGTCCTGTGGCCACTGCTGAGTTTTCCAAATTTGCTGGCATATTGAGTGCAGCACTTTCACAGCATCATCTTTCAGGATTTGAAAGAGCTCAACTGGAATTCCATCACCTCTACTAACTTGGTTTGTACTGATGCTTTCTAAGGCCCACTTGACTTCACATTCCAGGATATCTGGCTCTAGGTCAATGATCACACCTTCGTGATTATCTGGGTCGTGAAGATCTTTTTTTTGTACAGTTCTTCTGTGTATTCTTGCCACCTCTTTTAATATATTCTGCTTCTCTTAGGTCCATACCATTTCTGTCCTTTATTGAGCCCATCTTTGCATGAAATATTCCCTTGGTATCTCTGATTTTCTTAAAGAGATCTCTAGTCTTTCCCATTCTGTTGTTTTCCTCTATTTCTTTGCATTGATAGCTGAGGAAGGCTTTCTTATCACTTCTTGCTAATCTTTGGAACCCTGCATTCAGATGCTTATATCTTTCCTTTTCTCCTTTGCTTTTCACTTCTCTTCTATTCACAGCTTTTTGTAACGCCTCCCCAGCAGCCATTTTACTTTTTTTGCATTTAATTTCCATTGGGATGGCCTTGATCCCCGTCTCCTGTACAATGTCAGGAACCTCATTCCATAGTTCATCAGGCACTCTATCTATCAGATCTAGGCCCTTAAATCTATTTCTCACTTCCACTGTATAATCATAAGGGATTTGATTTAGTTCATACCTGAATGGTCTAGTGGTTTTCCCTACTTTATTCAATTTAAGTCTGAATTTGGTAATAAGAAGTTCATGATCTGAGCCACAGTCAGCTCCTGGTCTTCTTTTTGCTGACTGTGTAGAGTTTCTCCATCTTTGGCTGCAAAGAATATAATCAATCTGATTTTGGTGTTGACCATCTGTTGGTGTCCATGTGTAGAGTCTTCTCTTGTGTTGTTGGAAGAGGGTGTTTGCTATGACCAGTGCATTTTCTTGGCAAAACTCTATTAGTCTTCGCCCTGCTTCATTCCGTATTCCAAGGCCAAATTTCCCTGTTACCCCAGGTGTTTCTTGAATTCCTACTTTTGCATTCCAGTCCCCTATAATGAAAAGGACATCTTTTTAGGGTGTTAGTTCTAAAAGGTCTTGTAGGTCTTCATAGAACCATTCAACTTCAGCTTCTTCAGCATTGCTGGTTGGGGCATAGACTTGGATTACTGTGATATTGAATGGTTTGCCTTGGAAATGAACAAAGATCATTCTGTCGCTTTTGAGACCGCATCCAAGTACTGTATTTCGGACTCTTTTGTTGACCATGATGGCTACTCCATTTCTTCTGAGGGATTCCTGCCCACAGTAGTAGATATAATGGTCATCTGAGTTAAATTCACCCATTCCAGTCCATTTCAGTTCGCTGATTCCTAGAATGTCGACATTCACTCTTGTCACCTCTTGTTTGACCACTTCCAATTTGCCTTGATTCATGGACCTGACATTCCAGGTTCCTATGCAATATTGCTCTTTACAGCATTGGACCTTGCTTCTATCACCAGTCACATCCACAGCTGTGTATTGTTTTTGCTTTGGCTCCATCCCTTCATTCTTTCTGGAGTTATTTCTCCACCCATCTCCAGTAGCATATTGGGCCCGTATTGACCTGGGGAGTTCCTCTTTCAGTATCCTATCATTTTGCCTTTTCATACTGTTCATGGGGTTCTCAAGGCAAGAATACTGAAGTGGTTTGCCATTCGCTTCTCCAGTGGACCACATTCTGTCAGATATCTCCACCATGACCCACCGTCTTGGGTTGCCCCACAGGCATGGCTTAGTTTCACTGAGTTAGATGAGGCTGTGATCCTAGTGTGATTAGATTGACTAGTTTTCTGTGAGTATGGTTTCAGTGTGTCTGCCCTCTGATGCTCTCTTGCAACACCTACCATCTTACTTGGGTTTCTCTTACCTTGGGCGTAGGGTATATCTTCACGGCTGCTCCAGCAAAGCACAGCCATTGCTCCTTACCTTGGACGAGGGATATCTCCCCACTGCCACCCTTCCTAACCTTCATTGTGAGATAGCTCCTCTAGGCCCTCCTGCGCCTGGGCAGTCACTGCTCCTTGGATGTGGGATTGGTCCTCCAGACCTCCGCCCCGAGGCGCCACCCCTGGCTTCGGGCATTGGGGCGTGGGGTAGCTCCTCCGGGCCGGCCACCGCCCCTGACCTCGTTCATGGGGTATCTCCTCTCATCCGTGACCCCTGACCTCAGACTCAGGGTAGCTCCTCTCGGCCGTTCCTGTGCCATTGCAGCCTGGCACTCTTGGCCACTGCCCCTGACCTCAGACTTGGGGTAACTCCTCCTGGCCACCACCCTTCAGGCATGGGGTCCTCCCAGCTTCTGCCCCTGACCTCAGACGTGTGGTAGCTCCTCTTGGCCTCTCTGGTCGCAGCCGCCACTGTGCATACTTGTAGTATTTTTCTTTGTAGGCTTGTAAGCATTTACCTAATTTTTTTACAAGGAATCTCATAAGAATAGAAAATCGAATTACTGAATTACTGATATCTGATCTATCGAAATCTGCTTTGGTAGACAATCTAGCATGTTAGACCCTCCCAGTCACTCAAGCCTGATGATCACAAATGCATTGTGAAGCATGCTTGCAGTGGAAACTTACTGTAAAAACTACTTTTGTGAAACTGTGCTTAATGTGAATTCCACTTTAGCCTGGGAAAGATAGTTTTGAAAATATCTTTGAAAAAATATATGATGCAGCAACTATTTATAATGATGAATATATTTTGATTTATTAATTTTAATTGTTAGCAATTATTAATCATAACTTTAAAACTAAGAGGATAAAAATATATTTTTATACAAACTGAATTCAGTGGCATATATAAATGACCCGCAAGTTATATATACATATATATGGTCTATTTTAAACCTAAAGATACACCAGTCAGAATGGCTGTGATCCAAAAGTCTACAAATAATAAATGCTGGAGAGGGTGTGGAGAAAAGGGAACCCTCTTACACTGTTGGTGGGAATGCAAACTAGTACAGCCACTATGGAGAACAGTGTGGAGATTCCTTAAAAAATTGGAAATAGAACTGCCATATGACCCAGCAATCCCACTGCTGGGCATACACACTGAGAAAACCAGAAGGGAAAGAGACACGTGTACCCCAATGTTCATCGCAGCACTGTTTATAATAGCCAGGATATGGAAGCAACCTAGATGTCCATCAGCAGATGAATGGATAAGAAAGCAGTGGTACATATACACAATGGACTATTACTCAGCCATTAAAAAGAATACATTTGAATCAGTTCTAATGAGGTGGATGAAACTGGAGCCTATTATACAGAGTGAAGTAAGCCAGAAGGAAAAACACCAATACAGTATACTAATGCATATATATGGAATTTAGAAAGATGGTAACAATAACCCTGTGTACGAGACAGCAAAAGAGACACTGATGTATAAAACAGTCTTATGGACTCTGTGGGAGAGGGAGAGGGTGGGAAGATTTGGGAGAATGGCATTGAAACATGTAAAATATCATGTATGAAACAAAATAAATAAATAAACCTAAAGATACATACTATTCATTTGATCTTAATTTTAAAGGAGGAAAGACTATAGACTAAAGAGCAATTTTATATTCTAAGCATTCTGAGAGATTCATATTTTTTCTTGAGAAACACTTTAAACTCTCAATACAATTTTACTGTAAGCAACATATATTAAATTCTTTTATAACTTAAAAATAAAAATAATTTTTGAATTGCTTTATTAAAATTATTTTTTATTTTTATAATATACAAGATTCATGGACCATTCTACACTTGCCAGTGGGATAAATTGTACTATACTTTTACATGTTTTATAAATACTAATAATTAAAATCTTAGGAAAATATATTCTTATTTCTGTATATGTTTTCCGTTAACTTTTATTCATTTATTTATCAAATTTTTCAGAAAGAGAGAAAATGATTTGAAATAATGTCAACAGCTAAGAAAATCAAGACTTTTGTTAAAATGTATTATACAAAATGCATACATGTGCAAAGAGATTACTTTCAAAATAGATTATAAAATCAGATTAAAATTATTTACTTTGAGAATTTTCTAATAGGCATATAACATATTTATGTAATATAAATAATATATTAAATTGTACTTTATTATCAGCTTTCATTATGAACCAAATATGGTAATAATAAAAAAAAAGATATTCAGGTAAATTATAAAGGATTATTTTTCTTTTTACTAGTACATAACATATTTTAATCAATCTTAGAAAATTCATTTGAGAGTGTTTAATGTGATCATGGATGTTGGCCAGGGAACCAAAGTCAGAAATTTAGAATAATACAATAGAATTTTTAACTTTCATTCAATATTCACTGGTGGAGGCAGAAGGAACTTTTGTTTCATAAGACTGTTGATTTGGAAATAAATCTGTGAGGTCATCTTTTAATATTTTCCTTTTTTTTTTTTTCTTGCCAAAATAGGATAGATCATTCCCATGCACTATAATCACCATGTGTTGTAAAATAAGCCCCTTATGAGACTAATCTCAATTAAAAGCTAGAATTTTATGAAGATCTAGGATATTTTATGCCAAATTTAATAGTAAAATGTCAGAATTAGAGTTAAGCTGCCAGTTCTAAACATTTTGTACAAATACAGAGCTCTGTGTGTGTGTGTGTGTGTGTGTATGTGTGTGTGTAAGTATTCACAGATACAGAGTCAAAATGCCACTATATATCTGAATAATTATGTTTGTATAGCTCCATACTTGACTCTGGTTTCCTTGGTCAATAAATAGTCTTTCATAAAAAAATCAATATAAATTCAGTTTCCTTATAGAGTTGTATCACTTGAGTATATCTGTCCTTATAAAATCAATTTTCTGATAGAGTTTTATCACCTTTAAAGATATGTTTTTATACAGTGGACCTAACTCTTGTTTTGTGTGTGTGTATGTGTGTGTGTGTGTGTGTGTGTGTGTGTGTGTGTGTGTTTAATAATACATCCAAGATGGATGGGTCGTGGTGGAAAGATCTGACAGAATGTTGTCCACTGGAGAAGGGAATGGCAAACCACATCAGTATTCTTGCCTTGAGAACCCCAGGAACAGTATGAAAAGGCAAAGGATAGGACACTGAAAGATGAACTCCCCAGGTCTGTTCAGTTCAGTTCATTTCAGTCGTTCAGTCACATCCAACTCTTTGCGACCCCATGAATCACAGCACACGAGACCTCCCTGTCCATCACCGACTCCCGAAGTTCACTCAAACTCATGTCCATAGAGTTGTTGATGCCAACCAGCCATCTTATCCTCTGTTGTCCCCTTCTCCTCTTGCCCCCAATCCCCTCCAGCATCAGAGTCTTTTCCAATGAGTCAACTCTTCGCATGAGGTGGCCAAAGTATTGAAGTTTCAGCTTCAGCATCAGGCTTTCCAAAGAACACCCAGGACGGATCTCCTTTAGGATGGACTGGTTGGATCTCCTTGCAGTCCAAGGGACTTTCAAGTGTCTTCTCCAATGCCACAGTTCAAAAGCATCAATTCTTCAGCACTCAGCTTTCTTCATAATCCAACTCTCACATCCATACATGACCACTGGAAAAACATAGCCTTGACTAGATGGAGCTTTGTTGGCAAAGTAATATCTCTGCTTTTCAATATGCTATCTAGGTTGGTCATAACTTTCCTTCCAAGGAGTAAGCATCTTTTAATTTCATGGCTTAAATCACCATCTGCAGTGATTTTGGAGCCCAAAAATATAAAGTCTGACACTGTTTCCACTGTTTCCCCATCTATCTGCCATGAAGTGATGGAACCAGATGCCATGATCTTCGTTTTCTGAATGTTGAGCTTTAAGCCAACTTTTTCACTCTCCTCTTTCACTTTCATCAACAGGCTTTTTTATTTCTTCTTCACTTTCTGCCATAAGGGTGGTGTCATCTGCATATCTGAGGTTATTGATATTTCTCCTGGCAATCTTGATTCCAGCTTGTGCTTCTTCCAGCCCAGCGTTTTTCATGATGTACTCTGCATATAAGTTAAATAAGCAGGATGACAACATAAAGCCCTGACATACTCCTTTTCCTATTTGGAACCAGTCTGTTGTTCCATGTTCTAACTGTTGCTTCCTGACCTGCATATAGGTTTCTCAAGAGGCAGGTCAGGTGGTTTTGTATTACCATCCCTTTCAGAATTTCCCACAGTTTATTGTGGTCCACATTGTGTCCGACTCTTTGCAACCCCATGGACTATACAATCCATGGAATTCTCTAAGCCATAATACTGGAGTAGGTAGACATTCCTTTTTCCAGGGGATCTTCCCAACTCAGGGATTGAACCCATGTCTCCTGCATTGCAGGCAGATTCTTTACCAGCTGAGCCACAAGGGAAGACTGCCCCCCCCCACCCCCACCAGATCGGTAGGTGTCCAATATACTACTGGAGATGAGTGGAGAAATAACTCCAGAAAGAATGAAGAGATGGAGCCAAAGCAAATACAACACCCAGTTGTGGATGTGACTGGTGATGGAAGCAAAGTCCGATGTTGTAAAGAGCAATATTGCATAGGGACATGGAATGTTAGGTCCATGAATCATGGCAAATTAGAAGTGATCAAACAGGAGATGGCAAGAGTGAACGTCGCCATTCTAGGAATCAGCAAACTAAGATGGAATCTATGAATTTAACTCAGATGACCATTATATCTACTACTGTGCACAGGAATCCCTCAGAAGAAATGGAGTAGTCATCATAGTCAACTAACGAGTCTGAAATGCAGTACTTGGATGCAATCTAATCAGTTCTAATGAGGTGAATGAAACTGGAGCCTATCATACAGTGAAGTAAACCAGAAAGAAAATCACCAATACAGTATACTTATGCATATATATGGAATTTAGAAAGATGGTAACCCTGTGAGCGAGACAGCAGAAGAGACACAGATGTATAGAACAGTCTTTTGGACTCTGTGGGAGAGGGAGAGGGAGAGGGTGGGATGATTTGGGAGAATGGCACTGAAACATGTATAATATCATATATGAAATGAATTGCCAGTCCAGGTTCGATGCATGATACAGGATGCTTGAGGCTGGTGCACTAGGATGACCCAGAAGGATGGTATGGGGCGGGGGGTGGGGGGGGGTTCAGGATGGGGAACACGTGTACACCCTTGGCGGATTCATGTTGATGTATGGCAAAACCAATACAATATTGTAAAGTAATTAGCCTACAATTAAAATAAATAAATTTATATTAAAATAAATACAATTTTACTGTAGGTTTTTTTTTAAGTAGCCTCAGTGCTACTGCTTATGAATTATTCAGGTTAAAATTTTATGCTTTAAAGATGTGTAAATTTAAATCTGAATATTTCTTGGTTTCAAAAACATAACAAATTTCATATAGTTAATGCAACATTTATCACTCATCTATGTTACTGGTTTAAGTATAAATATGTGATTAAAAATAAATTATGCCTTTTATTTCAATAAAGTAAGTATACTTCCATTACTTTAAATGTAAAGTAATATATCATTGGATTCTATTAAAATGTTTAAGCTGTTTATGACATTAATAAATGATCTCTCTCAATTTTGGATTTTGTCGCCAATCTTATCAATTCCAGCTTTGCAACTGTTTCACATTGGTCTGTCATGTTTATCAGTGTCAACATCCTACTTCAGAGATTCATCTTTTATTTCATCTGCTAAAATAACCTCTAAATTAGCCCTGTTTATGTATATTCCCTTGTGGCTCAGCTTGTGGTTTATGTATACCCGCTTGTGGTTTCCTTGTGGCTCAGCTAGTAAAGAATCTGCCTTTAATATGGGAGACCTGGGTTCAATGCCTGGGTTGGGAAGATCCCCTGGAAAAAGGAAAAGCTACCCACTCCAGTATTCTGGCCTGGAGAATTCCATGGACTCTGTAGTCCATGGGGTCGCAGAGTCAGACATGACTGAGCGACTTCCATTCCATTCCATGTATATACCACACTGCTGCTGCTGCTGCTGCTAAGTCACTTCAGTCGTGTCTGACTCTGTGCGACCCCACAGACGGCAGCCCACCAGGCTCCCCCATCCCTGGGATTCTTCAGGCAAGAACACTGGAGTGGGTTGCCATTTCCTTCTCCAATGCATGAAAGTGAAATCCTGTCTGACCCTCAGCCACCCCATGGACTGCAGTCTTCCAGGCTCCTCCATCCATGGGATTTTCCAGGCTACAACTTTCCTATTAAAGAATATTTGATGTTACACTTTCGTTCTTTAAAAACACTGTGTTACCTAAAGGATAATTTAAAATCACTTGAATGACACTTATAGAGTTTATAATGTAGATTTGTCTATTATATTTTCTAGTTTCTTTAACAAACACATGTATTCTGCTATCCTCCCATTTGTTTGTGTGCATATGTGTGTGTGTGTACAAGCATAAACACACATGCAGAACACCTATCTATACAATCATGTAACCACACTGTCTCCATTACATACACTTCCTTACTGTTTGATCACAGGACCATTAGAACTACAGAGATGATAACTACTATTCAATACAGAGTACTGTGATAAATTGTTACTTATCTTGAAGGTGGATATAATATAAATCTTTTCTGTCACAGGTTGGATTCAAGAGGGAGAAGTGGATGTTGATACCAATTAAGGGTTGTTGGCATCAACACCTGTAGAAGGTCAGGGAAAGAAATCGAATTGACTATACAGAGTAGATGAGCTCTGATAGAGTTTGAATAATGACCCCTCAAAATGTCAGATTGGTTAAGTAGAGCAGAGGAGAACAGGATATTTCCTACATCTACATCCACCTGTCATTAGATTCAGGCTGCTTCCAGGAAAAGCAGCAGTCTTTGTCAAGGCAACAGTCTTCAGTTGCAATAATTCCTAAACTTCAATAACAGCTGATAACTACAAGTTGGGGCACTTCTAGCAGCTAGGGAATAAATTATTTGATCCTTAAGTACTTCTGTGCTGTGCTCAGTCGTGTCCAGCTCTTTGTGAGTCCATGGACTGTAGCCAGCCAGGATGTTAAGGTAATCTTGATTAGAAAGCATGGGGAACTGATTTCCATGCTTCCTATTATGCTGTGAACAATAGTCTTTATCTCTAGCTCAGGAGTCCCATGTCTGATGCCAGCACATTGTTTATGTCTAGGGAATCAACTTGGATAAAGGATTGAAGCCTGCAATTGAAATTAAGCCATGCAATGGCATAAATATCATAACATAAAACATCTGTTCCCTTATTAAATTTCCCTTCTTCATTCATGTTTGGCATAGACCTTTTACAGTTGACTTAATTTGAATAATTTTTTCTTCAAAGATGGTTCTTCTCATGTAGAGAGAATAAAGTTAATGTATTTGACTTTGAAATAATATATTGTTAGATTTAATTAATAAAGACTTTGCCTTAATTGTCAGTAATATTAAATGTTGTACAACAAAACTATGATATAAAGAATTAAATATGGATCAACTTATAATTGGATAATCATTTATTATTAGGTTATATAATAAGACTGAAATAGAATGAGCCAGTTTCTGTTACTGCCATTAGTAGACATTTATATTCTTTTGTACACTTATAGATGAGTAAAATGTTGCTTTTGATGCATTTAAAAACTGATATTTTTATATTTGAAATGATGTTTATTTGAGAGTGAAAAGAAACAGAGTATGATCATTAGGATCATATTCTATACTATTCTTTGAACTTTCAAATCTACTTCATAGAGGGACTGTCCTGTAAGTAATTGTACTTAGTTGTTTAGAGCTGAAGGTTGTATTGATTATCAAATATGATCTGCAGGATTGGGATAATTCAATAAAGATATATGACCCACATTTTTTATCAAAATCTAGATTTAAAAAAAAATTGGAGAAGGCAATGGCACCCCACTCCAATACTCTTGCCTGGGAAATCACATGGACGGAGGAGCCTGGTAGGCTGCAGTCCATGGGGTCGCTAAGAGTTGGGAATGACTGAGAGACTTCACTTTCACTTTTCGCTTTCATGCATTGGAGAGGGAAATGGCAAACCACTTCAGTATTCTTGCCTGGAGAATCCCAGGGACAGAGGAGCCTAGTGGGCTGCTGTCTATGGGGTCGCACAGAGTCGGACACGACTGAAGCGACTTAACAGCAGATTTAAAATATGATTTAATGCCAATGAATGAATATTATTAAGTTTTACTTAAAAATATTTACTTTTTGAGTGAATATAGGGGAACTCAAGCAATAAATATATAGTTGACCTTTGAACAGTGCATATGTTAAGGGTGTGAAACTTCATGAGGTTGAAAATCCAAGTATAACTTATAATCAGACTTCAGTAACTCCAGTTCCTCTGTATCTTCTGTTCCACACCTCTGACTTTAACCTTCCATGGATCATATGGTATTGTAGTATATTTCCTATTGGAAAACTCTGGGTATATTTGGACCTTCACAGTTCAAATTCATCTTGCTCAAGAGAACTGTAAATACAAACTTTCTTATAAAGCAACGACATTTGAGTTTTTGTGTGCATATATTTCACCTGGGAAGTCTATGTAAAATATAGATTCCTGGGATCCATTCAACATGATTCTGATTTTGTATGTCTGGAGATGTCCTTAGAAGCCAGAGTTTTGATTCTGATAAAAGTGCTCAGAGAACATCTTGAGACCAATGCTGTAAAGCCTGGGATTAAATAAAAAAATTCAGCATGTTCACAAATAATTCATGTGTATTTTAGCACCCAGTTTCTTTTCCTATTTTCCAGTTCTTTTCAAATTGGAAAGAGACATGCATGAAAATCTACTAAAGATATTTTTTAAACCAAGAATGATTTTTTCTTTCATACCTATATTTTCCCCATCCCGGATTAATCAAATCCAAAGATTTTCCTACAAACAAGGAGTGGATTTGGGTTAAGAAAAGTATGCATCCTTTAAAAATTAATATCCATCCTGAACACGTGTACACCCATGGCGGATTCATTTTGATGTACAGCAAAACCAGTACAATATTGTAAAGTAAATAGCCTCCAATTAAAATAAACAAATTTATATTTTAAAAAATAAAATGCATGTTTTTCCATTAAAATAAATAAATAAAAAATTAATATCCATGAGCTACTTATATTGATATCTGATTCTTACCTTCTACCATATCAAAATCTGGTGCAGCCTCTAGGTTGGTTTAGGAAATCTTAAGCCATGTGACTTCAAAATACTTGTGATGTAATGAAAGGTAATTTAGAATGAGCTCACAATTTCTGTTATGAAATGTTTTTGTAATGTCTTGCTCCATATCAGCTACCCCAAGTAGTTATAATAAAGTAAACCTTGCATCATCCTATATCTCTTACCAATAGTGGGATTTTGAATCTAGTCTGATATAGGAAGTGATGGGTTTCAGTTTTAAGGACAAAATAAGAACTGACCCTCTGTTGATACCCGGGCACAGAACAAAGAAGTAAATTACTTATTCAAGGTAGCTAGTAATATAGATAAGAAAATAATACACCTGTATTATCTATTTTAAAAATTATACTGTTAACTTGAATACCATCGCTCAAATAAACCAACTGCTCATTTATTTGATTCTCCATTATTTTCATATACTATACTGTATAATATTTCATTATTAGAAGAGCACTATGACATAGGACAACTTATACGATAGATCAAAGTATTGAAAATTAATGACTTCAGGTTGCTGAGACTGGAACTAGAATTTTGGTCACCTAATGTTGACTATACAAATTTTTAAATTTTATTTCAGCTGGGAGAAATATCAGTAAGCTCAGATAGGCAAATGACACTACCCTTATCTCAGAAAGTGAAAAGGAATTAAAAAGCCTCTTGATGAAAGTGAAAGAGGAGAGTGAAAAAGTTGGCTTAAAGCTCAACATTAAGTTGGCTTAGAGCTCTAAGATCATGGCATCTGGTCCCATTGTTCCATGGGAAATAGATGGGGAAACAGTGTCAGATTTTATTTTGGGGGACTCCAAATTCACTGCAGATGGTGATTGCAGCCATGAAATTAAAAGACGCTTACTCCTTGGAAGGAGAGTTATGACCAACCTAGATAGCGTATTCAAAAACAGAGACATTACTTTGCCAAAAAAGGTCCGTCTAGTCAAGGTGATGTTTTTTCCAGTGGTCAGGCATGGATGTGAGAGTTGGACTGTGAAGAAGGCTGAGTGCCGAAGAATTGATGCTTTTGAACTGTGGCATTGAAGAAGACTCTTGAGAGTCCCTTGGACTGCAAGGAGATCCAACCAGTCCATTCTAAAGGAGATCAGCCCTGGGATTTCTTTGGAAGGAATGATGCTAAATCTGAAACTGCAGTACTTTGGCCACCTCATGCGAAGAGTTGACTCATTGGAAAAGACTCTGATGCTGGGAGGGATTTGGGGCAGGAGGAGAAGGGGACAACAGAGGATGAAGTGGCTGGAAGGCATCACTGACTCAATGGACGTGAGTCTGAGTGAACTCTGGGAGTTGGTGATGGACAGGGAGGCCTGGCGTGCTGCAATTCATGGAGTCGTAAAGAGTCCGACACCATTGAGCGACTGAACTGAACTGAACTGAGTGTGTGTATGCCAATCTCAATTTCCCAATTTATGCTGATGCTTGATATTTTCAATGTGCTATTGGATTTGGTTTGCTGCTGCTTTGTTGAGGGTTTTTGGATTGATATTTAGCAGGTCTTCAGTTTTCGTTCCTTTTTTTTTTTTTTTTTTTTTTTTGCAATGTTTTTTGTCAGGCTTTCCTATTACAAAACTACTGACCTCATAATGAGTTTGGAAGTGTCTTTTGTTCTTAAATTATTTTGAAGAGTTTGAGAACTGTTTCTGTAAATTCTTGTGTATATGATTGATAGATCTCCAGTGAAGCCATCTGATACTGAGTTTTTCTCTGTTAGGATATTTTCAATTACTGGTTCAATTACATCAGTAGTTATTGGTCTGTTTAGATTTTCCATTTATTCATACTTTAGTCTGGGTAGGATATATGTTTCTAGGAATGTATATATTTCCTCTAGGTTATTTACTTTGTTGGTGTATAATTTTGCCTAATAACCCCATGCTTTTTTTGTTTCCATTTCTTTGGCCTCACTTATAGTGTATCCTGTCTCATTTCTGATCCTGAGGCTTCACTATTTTTCTCCCTAGCTAGTCTAAATAAGGGTTTGTCATTTTTGTTTATCCTTTCAAACAACCAACTCTTCATTTTAAACAATTGTATTTTTCTATTCTTTATTATTTATACTTTATTTTTTATTTATATTCTAATTTTTATTGTTACCTTGCTTCTGTTTAGTTCATCTTAACTGAGTCTGTTGTGCTTCTTGAATCTGTATCTCCATTTCATTACCCAGTCTGAGAAGTTTTCAGCCATTAATTCAAATAAGATTTCTATTCCATTTTTACCTCATTTTTCCTACTGAAACTTCCATAATTTTTATTTTAGTCTTCTTTATTACCTCCTATAAACCAATTAGACTTTCTTATTTTTTTTACCTTCATCACAATTTGTTTTTCTTATTGCTTCTGTAATTGAATTACTTAAAGTGATTTGTTTTGAGTTCATAGATTCTTTCCTGTACTTGATCAGATCTGCTGTTAAACACCTCTAGTAAAATTTTAATTCAAGTATTGCATTCTTCAGTTCTAAATTTATTTGTTCTTTCTATCTCTTTGGTGGTATCCTGATTTTATTTATTCACCATTATCTTGAGGTCATTGAACATCTTTCTTCTAAGTATTTTAGATCTTGGTCAGGTAACTTATATACCTTAATTGCTTTAGTGTTAGTTTTTAGGGATTTATTTTGTTCCTTTGTTTGGGGCACATTATTTTGTTTTGTGTATGTGTATGTGCATTGTTATTTTGTGTTAGAATTCATGAATGTTGGGAAGTGGTTCTCTCTCCCAGTCTATAAATTAGCTTCATAGGCAGAAGATCTTCACCAAACTGGAAAATCTGGGCGTTTCTCAAATCTTTTCTGTGAATTATTTTTCTCTGAATTTCTGTGTGTAAATTTCCAATTAAAGAGATTTTCCCAGTTTACTTTTCCAGGAGCCTGTAATATCTCACGCCTCACCCTGTCTGTCTGCAGTACTGCAGGCTTTCTACAGTGGCCACAAACACTAGTTTCTATTGTGGTTGTTCTCAGTGTCCTCCAGGTGTTTAGAGCTCACAGGTCTGTGAATGCTCTGAGTTGGGCGGACTCTGCACTGAGCCAAAGGGAGGGGCAGTGGCTAGAGAGAGTCATGCTGGTAAAAGCCAATGCCTCTGCCCTTCATGCTCCTTCCTGATGCCTTCCTATAGGACCTAGGTTCATACAGGATAGAAACTTGTGTGTCACACAGCCTCTCAAAGAGTCAGAATGTTCCATCTCTTCTTTTCCTCTTCAGGGGCCATCTGAGTTGGCACTTTTCTTTTGAATGTGGCTTGTGAGCCAGGCAGAAGGGCTTGGCAAGTAACTGCCACAAATTTAAGCACTTGCTTTGATGCAGCTGGCTTCATGCTCACCTGTGGTACTGGAGCCTCTTGACTCACTTCTGGTCTTATAATGGGAACTTGTCTATGTAATATTGAATTTGTTTATCAGTGGGAAAAGAAAGTGTAGGGCTTCCTATTTCGCCATTTTGCTGATATCATCTCCTAATGAGGGACAATATTTTGCTGGATCTTTATTCTGATTTATTTTTGTGTCAAGAAATCTATATATAGACAGTATCATATTTGGCATTATTTTTCTGTTCATAGTGTAAGTTATTTAATACATTTTTAATACATTAATCTTATATTAATCTTCAAAAATGTTTATCCAACCAAACATTACAACTTTCCAAGGTGAGTTTAATAGAGAAAAAATTAAAAATTCATGGATATAATCTGTTTTCAAAAGTTAAACTATATGCTTATGTTAAAAAACAATGGTAATGAATAAAAATTTCAAAAAATGTCATTTTAATGATAAAATTATCATTTTACTTCATGATTGAAACTAAAATTAAATTGATTTGAACTTAATGATTATATTGCCATCTGGCAATTACAATTTGGTAATCTCTAAAATTTCCATAAGATGTTGGAGGCAGAAAAACAGAAAGTAGTTGCATACAATTCAATATAACATGACAAAGACTCTTTAATTCTAAGTATATTATTACTACAATAAAGACTATTCCAAGATGTGATTATCAGACAAATTGATTTTTAATAATATGTGAAGATATGTTTACTAAGGTTTTATATTTTCTTTGTGCTTCAAAAGGTGAATTGTTCTAGTGTGTTTTAGTTAAAAGGAATATAGGTACCTGTCACATGTAATGTGCTTTCTTCTCTGTGGGACAACTGTGATTTTGGCTAAAGAAGATGAGAACACACACGTATATAGGAATGTCACCGAGATCATCCTTTGGTGTGCGGCCAAGATCTTTTTCTCTTGGACTCTGCCTTCAAAGCCAGATAGCTGGACCTGCTTCACTGTCATTCTTGGCATCTCTGAACTTTGTGTGGTCAATAACCTCATAGTTACTGTCATGCATAGCCAGGAAAACTAAGTAATTCAAGGAGGTATGAATTTCAGCTTTATTATGAACACATAAATTCACTATCAAATATCAGCAAGCACTTTTTTGGAGGGAAAAATATCACTATACGTTTTACATGCTGAAATTTTATCACTTGATTGAAGTATAAATGTTTATATATTCTAAGGGAAAAATAATTAGTCATGGTGGTCAAAGTTGTTAATTTTATGTAAAAAAAACAAACGTTAAGTATTTTCAAATGGTTTAATAAGAAAAAAGATTGACAGCTAATAAAATTATGAGAGAATGTGCTATCCATATAATTTTAGGAAGAATATTATATATATTTCTACTAACATGTTTATAAAAATATTGACTATTACTAAGCTGCTAATAACAGTTAAGAGTAGTAGTAATAGTAATAATGATGAGAATACTTAGCTATATAATTATTATAATCTTTGTAGTTTATATGCTCATATTCATAACAATAAACAAAATAATTTTTGAAAAAAAAAAGCAACAAGGAGAGAAATCCATTTGCTCTTTTTCATACTAAATTAATATTGTTTCTAAATGTGAAATAATCATGAGAAAATATTCTTGTGTTTTGAATGAATCATGGATTGAAAATGACTAATTTTGGAAAAGAATAGAAATTATTTCTTGAGATAAGTAACAAGCTTCTTTTCATGAAATGCACATCTGGTCATATAATTGCTATTAGTTTACAGTTACCATTCATTGTTGATCAAATTTTTCAATACCTTGCCTGTATTAATCCTTCAAAAGAATTTCAATAATTAAAATCTTAAAAGCTATCAGCCTAGCACTCCACTGACTCCATGAAGCTCACAGGCATGTATGTCTGTCATGTTCCTGGGATACTGCAGAAGCACAGACAAGAGAGTTTAAATGTGACATTTCACTGAATGAGTTATTTATAGAATAATGAGGAGGGTAAGTAAAAGTATACAGGATGATGAAATACCCAATAATTAGCAGCAAGGAAAAAGCCTACCACTTCAAAGAGGCAAGGGGAACCACATTCTGGACACACACAAAAGAAGCCACAGAGCAGAAGTTTTGTAGTTCCATAATTTATTTTTAATGAAAGAACATTTACATCTCTCAGGAAAGATCCAGAAAAGAGCAGCTAGTTGAACAATGAATACCATTCTATCAGAAGGCATAGAGAATAGAGGTTAGAGAGAAATGGTCCTTAGGTAGTAAGGAATACAATCCAAGGAGGACAGAAGGCCCTTGTAGGCTAATCTTGTGGAATAAGTTCTACTTTCTCAATTGAAAGGGTAGGACTGGTTTGACAATAATGATGGTGAGGATGGAGGGGGCATCACTGTGACAAAAGCTCATTTATTAAAAATCGCTGTATGCTAAATTCTATTAATATTATCATAAGTGCAGGTAGTAGGCTTTATTATCATCATTCATGTATGTGTGCTCAGTTGATTCAGTCATGTCTGAGTCTCTGAGATGCTATAGACTGTAGCCCACCAGGCTCCTCTGCCCCTGGGATTCTCCAGGCAAGAATATTGAAGTGGGTTGCCATGACCTCTTTCAGAGGATCTTCCAAACCCAGGGATCAAACAGGCATATCTTCATTTCCTGCATTGGTAGGAGGATTCTTTACCCCTAGTTCCACCAGAGAGGGCCAGAGTATCTATAGTACAGAACAACTGGGAAGGAATATCTGCACAGACTGAGCTTCCAAGGTCGCACTAGGAGTAAAGAACACATCTGCCATTGCAAGAGACATAAGAGATGTAGTTTGATCTCAGGGTCTGGAAGAATCCTTGGAATAGGTCATGGCAACATGCTCCAGTATTCTTTCTTGGAGAATCACATGGACAGAGGAGCCTGGTGGGCTATATTCCATAGAGTTGCAAAGAATCAGATACGAATGAAGCAATATAACATGCATGAATGTCTGCCCAGTCTAGGCTCCTACTTTAGGGATTATCCCAAGGTCAAAGTCAAATGGAAGCCCAGAGGAAGTAAGTAACTCAGGAATTTTGATCAACGTCTGCTTTCCAGACAAGAGACCTGATTTCTGAAAGCTGGCTTTGGTGCAATATCCAGAATCATTGACTGGGTGTGAGGTCAGGTCATGATAGTCTTCAAGGACAAATTAGCTGGTAGTAAGTGATGTGATATTATCAATTAGTAGTTGTTGAATCAAAAAGGGACACACCATTCAAGTGAATTGTCCCAGAAGGAGAGGAGAACACAGGTAAGAAGCCAGTGGGCACACAAACCAGGGAAATCTGACAAAAGGTGTTTTGAAGTAGAAGGTTGGAAGCATAATTTAACTAACTCCTGGGCCAACACACCAGAGACCATTTTCTTTACTCTGGGTTGTCAGCAGTTGGGGTGAAGAAAACAAAGGGTTCCATTAAAGTTAAAAACCCTCCTATAAGTATATTAAAATGCTTATAAATCATTTTTTATTCCTTTGTATCTCAATCTTAATTTCTATGATTTGATCATTTTTTTCTAGTATCTCAGAAAGGAAAGAATCTGCCTGCAATGCAGGAGGCTGGGGTTCCATCCCTGGGTCAGGAAGATCCCCCTGGAGAATAAATGGGAACCCACCCCAGTATTCTTGCCTGGAAAATCCCATGGAAAGAGGAGCCTGGCAGGCTACAGCCCATGAGGTGACAAAGAGTTGGACATGACTAAGTGACTAAAGGTTTCACTTAATGGTCAATTAATTTCTATGTTGTTAATGAAGGTCCAATTTGGTTCTAATACTTAGTAACCACTGCTACTCAACCAAGGTAGTTCTGAAGTATGAATGTTTGCCATTCTAAAGTTCTCAAAACCAATGCTAGTATGAATCTTGACTGTTAGTAATAAAATAAATATCTTCATGTAACCTTTCATGGTTATTCTGTAGAACAGATTGTCCTGAATTCAACAATTCTGTTCATGAAATTCTCTAGGAAAGAATACTGGAGTGGGTTGTCATTTCATTCTCCAGAGAATCTTCCTGACCCAGGGATCGAACCTAGGTCTCCCACATTTTAGGCAGGTTCTTTATCATCTGAGCCACTAAAGGAAGTCAATAATTAATACTCTCTGTCTCAAAGCTCAGAGCTTCTCCAGTACAATGTCTCTAGTGCTGAATGAGATTTCATATCTGGTTGAAAGCTTTCCCACATTTATTACATTTATATTCTTATAATTATTATATTATATTGTTATCATTATTATCATCATTTTACAAAAGAGAATTCTGAGGAGAGTGCTTAACCCCTATCCTCAGGTCACTCATGTGGCAAAACCATAGTCACCCCACATATGACCAACAGGAAAGGTTCCTAACAACTCCATTTTGTTGCACAGTTTTCAAATAACTATAGCACTGAAGGAAAGGATGACTTGACTGGAAAATGAAGCAAGTTTGTCTCAGCATACTAAGGACTCATTGAATGATAATGACCATGAATTTAGTATGGGACTGATATCCTAGCTCTAAATTATGACCTAAATCAAAGTGGCCCGTGTGTAGGCAGAGAAGCTGCCAAGAAGAGATCAGAGTGACCAGTGAGGGATGGTTATTTGACATCCTAAAGGACAAAGCAATCTTTTACAGGTTTTTTGTTTTGTTTTTTTTTTTTTTTTTTCCCCTTCTGATCCTGAGCTGTAGCTAATATCTTTGAAGGGCCAAAGAGGACAGAAACCCTATTACAGAAAGGAAAATTTCTGTCTTTGTAAGCTCTACTGTAAAGAGAGCTTGAAGACTTTAAACATTTTTAAGTTTTTATTTAGTTAAGTTTTGTGCTTCTGAGAAAAGCCTACGTTTCAAATCACATTCATTTTGACATGGCTATATCAGCCACACCATAGGAATTCACAAATGAGTCCACAATTTTTTCAGCTACAGTGTGGGGACAGACATTTCAAGAACATCCCTTTACCTGTTGTGGGTAAAAAATTAAAACTTTCCTCACTAAATGAGGGCTCTTTCTATTATCACAAATAAAGATATTCCAATTAATAATGAAAGTATATTCTAATTAATAATGATAGTATATATAAGCATGTATATGCTAATATAAACATCATATACTTAAGCTTTTTTTTTTTTTTAATAACTTACAGTTCTTGGCTGTTTATATATCATGTTAACAAGCCGTGTATAGCAGCTGTGTGCCATAAATTGAAGACTTTTTTTCTAGGTATAAAGTTGTTTTGCAATGAAAGTAATCTCCCTCCCCTTTAGAGAAACTAATGATTCCTTTGAAAGCTTAAAATAACATTATCTACTAACTCACACTGTGGTTTATTGGCTAACTGCTAAACAAAATAACTTATCAATAAAGGGTTTATTAAGAAGCTAGTAAAAATGAAGTACTGTCTGTTTGCCAATGTCATTGGCATTTAAAGGCTAATAAGACATAGAGAGGTAATCCTATAGGTTGCATGGGAAAAGAAAAAGACTAGTATGTCTTTATAAAGCTGCTGCAGGTACATGATTTGAGTGTTTTCAGTTTCTAATCTCTACAAAGCAGTGGTATAGAAATGAAATATATATATATATATATTTTTTTTTTTCCCTGTAAAAGGGCAACTAATACATGGCTTTTTAATCCTTACAATCTGTTGCAATTGTTCTGCTGTTATATTAAACCAGCCGTAGATGATACATGGCAACCCACTCCAGTGTTCTTGCCTGGAGAATCCCATGGACGGGGAGGCCTGGTGGGCTGCAGTCCATGGGGTCGCACAAAGTCGGACATGACTGGGGTGACTTAGCAGCAGCAGCAGATGATGATACATAAACAAATGGTTTGGTTGTGATTCAGCAAAATTCTATTTATAAAAGCAAATGGCCAGCTGGATTTGCTCCATGAATTGTATTTTTCCAAGCCCTGAAATAAAATATTAAGTTATTGCCTACTTAATGTGATGACGTAGTACTTATAAAAAAGACATTTTGAAAAAGCTAAATGAGGCTTTCATTTTAAAGAAACTGACTTAGGGAACTATTTAATACATGTATGTGAATAATCATGTTGATCATAACAGCAATTTCTACTGATTCTTTATTTAAGTAACAGCAAAATTAATAATTTAAAGATATTATCTAATTATAAGACAGAGAACGATGGTGAAAGCCTGAAATAAAACATGAAAAAAAGAAATCCAGAGGAAGGGCCAAGATGTGAAGCTTATGGAAGATTTTGACAGTACACAATTTAGTGATGAATTGATTGTATATATTATTTATATTGATTTCATGATGTTTGATGATCCTTCTGTCTACACTTACTGTTTTTAAATTGATGTTGTGTTACAATACATTCCAAATTGTGAAGGGTGAGGGACCATCTCCCCAATCCCCCTGCTCATCATGATAGAATATTCTTTTCCCAACATTTTAAAAAATGATATCCTGCAGACAAGCTTATCTTTTCATTCATATCTCATTTTTGGTCCTTAAACTAATATGTATTGTGATAATATCATTTAGGAAATAATGTTCTGAGTGCTAGAAATACAGAGCAAAAAAAAAAAAAAAAAGTGAACAATTTCTTGGTCCCAGGGAGCTTACAATTAACAGGCAGGGAAATGAATGAATGAGGCTTTCAGAAACTAATAAGTGCTAAGACAATACAAGAATGGTATGACTAATTATTGTGGTGGTGCTGATTGGGAAGGAATGTAGATAGACTACATTTGATTTGATGATTGCAGAAGATATCTGAAGGAGATATCACTAAGTTAACATGTAAATTTCAAGACTATGACAACTGCAGTAAAATCCAGGTCCAGAGCTTTCCAGGCAGAGGAAGCGGCAAGTACAAATTGTCCTTCCTGGGAATGAACATAAACATGTTCCAAGATTAGAAAGAGAGTTCTGGGTGAAAATTAAGGAACTATTGATCAGAAGACACAGTGAGGGGTCCATGCTCAGGGGATAGTGTTAAGGAATAGATCATAAGGTTTTGTAAACCCTGATGAAAAATTTAGGTTTACTTTATGTGTAATGGAAGCATTTAATGATTTTTCATGGCTCAGTCACATAATCTATATGATGTTTAACAAAAAGCATTCTGGCTGCTGTGGGGATAGTGAGATACAGAAAGGAGGTGGGCTAAGAGATGTGGTTAGCAATTGAACAAGAGGTTAATCATACATTACCGTTTTTCTAATCACTTTACCTTTTACCAGCAATATTTTTTAAATTAATTTTATCTGTGTTTTAGAGTATTCCTTCTAAATATTCTCAATAGAATTAAATGAAATAACAAACAGTACACTAAGAACTTTTATTCTAGAATTCCAGAAGAAAATGGTTATGGAATTGCTTTATACTCAAATATAGGTTTTTCTTTAGTATGAGCCCACCAAGTCTATTGTTTAGAATATTTTAATATGTCTCAGATAAGTAAAATTTTAAGTAATCCAAATATTTATTTAATTAACATCCATACAAGAGCAGAGAATATATTACTAAATTGTCCCTCTTAACAACCAGAAGTTAAGAAGTATTTACTATGTGACAAAAATTGTGCTAGAAAATTTAGTTATACTAACTCATTTAATTATTATGGTAACTATGTAGTATATAGCTGACACAATTTTAAGATTGAGAAAACCAAGACTGAACAAAGTTATGAAGTTACAAACATTTATGCTGCTGCTGCGTCACTTCAGTCGTGTCTGACTCTGGGCAACCCCATAGACGGCAGCCCACCAGGCTCCTCTGTCCCTGGGATTGTCCTGGCAAAAATACTGGAGTGGGATGCTATTTCCTTCTCCAATGCATGCATGCATGCTAATCGCTTCAGTCGTGCCCAACTCTGTGTGATCTCATGGACAGTAGCCCACCAGGCTCCTCTGTCCACAGGTTTCCTCAGGCAAGAGTACTGGAGTTAAAACATTGATGGGTATGTAGTAAATAAGAATTGGAGACAGGGAACTAGCACAGGTAATTCTTATTCCAAAGCCCCTGCTCTTAAGTGCTATTGCCTTTATACACACACATACACTTGCAGAGAAGACAGTGGCTCATTTAGTTATAGATGATATGAGAATACTTTATAGATATTATGACAATACTTTGGCCACCTGATGTGAAGAACTGACTCATTGGAAAAGACCCTGATGCTGGGAAAGATTGAAGGCAGGAGGGGAAGGGGCCAGCAGAGGATGAGATGGTTGGATGTCATCATCAACTCAATGGGCATGAGTTTGAGTAAGCTCCAGGAGTTGGTGATGGACAGGGAAGCCTGGCATGCTGCCGTCAATGGGGTGGCAAAGAGTCAGACACGACTGACTGACTGAACTAAACTGATGAGAATAAGTTTGACAATATGGAAGAATATACACTAACATATGTAAAGGAGACAGCTAATAGAAATTTGCTGTATGATTCAGGAATCTCAAACAGGGGCTCTGTGCCAACCTAGAGGGGAGGGAAAAGGTGGAAAGTGGGAAGGAGGTTCAAGAGGAAGGGGACATTATGTGCACCTATGGCTTCATGTTGTTGTGTGACAGAAATAAAACCAATATTGTAAAGTAATAATCAATTAAAATTAAATAAATATAATTAAAAAAATCAAATTGGCACCACTCTCCAATGTAAATAGAAGTAAATTTATACAGACTAACAAATTGGAGGTTCTTTGGAAACTGGAAAAAATATTACCATCTATAAATGTGAAAACATCAAGTATAACAGATAATACCAGTACTAATTACTGGGACTGTATATGATTCACTAAGGAATGGACCACATTGAATTATGAATGTTATGTATTCCTTGGGACTAGAACGTCCTTAAAGTTATTCATTCTTCCTTTATTCAGAGACTTGTTTACCGTGGTTATATACTTTTAGGACTGGGATCAAATGATTAATTTAAAAAGTAGCGATCCCCAGAGTTTCCTTTCATTCTCTGAACTTCTTATACAAATGATGAATATAAGAACAGAACAAAATAAAAAAATCTCACAATTGCACACTTGAGATCACTGCACAATTTTTAAAGTATTGTGAGACAGTATAAATACCAACAAATCTACAATGTAACACCAAAGATTGCTAAGTAGCATATTTTGAATATTTAGTATGTCAGATAGCATACTAAATATTCAGCATTTCTACTTTATTTAATTTTCATAAAAAACATCATGCCATTTTAAAAGAAATATCCTCATTTTATTGTTGAAGAAAGTGTAATTTACTATGGATTACTGGTCATTGCTTACTTAAGAAGTCATGGCTATAGCTGAACAAATCCTGTACTGAAATTCTAACCATCATCCCCATGGTCTTCAGAACAAATTCTAGAACGTTGAGTGAGGAAAGGAAGTATATCTTATCTATACTAATTTTTGAGGGGTTTAATGATATCCTCCAGTACAAATAATATCTCTTCCTTATCCTTAAATTCTTTTTTTTTCCCCTTGAGATGTCTTTTCAAGCTGCCTCCATTTTTTTTTAATTTTATTTTATTTTTAAACTTTAAAATATTGTATTAGTTTTGCCAGATATCAAAATGAATCTGCCACAGGTATACATGTGTTCCCCATCCTGAACCCTCCTCCCTCCCCATACCATCCCTCTGGATCGTCCCAGTGCACCAGTCCCAAGCATCCAGTATTGTGCATTGAACCTGGACTGGTAACTCGTTTCATACATGATATTATACATGTTTCAATGCCATTCTCCCAAATCTTCCCGCCCTCTCCCTCTCCCACAGAGTCCATAAGACTGATCTATACATCAGTGTCTCTTTTGCTGTCTAGTATGAAACAATAACCCTGTATCCTTAAATTCTTATACTTTAACCTCTTCCTGTAGATTTTAGATATTTGGGTGTAAAATATTATGGCTTATATGCCTTTAATTACAACTGAAATATAATCATAAAGACTTCAGATTAAGTTATTTTACTTATTAACACATTTATGAAGATTTCAAAAAAGAAAAAGAAGAATTGATGTCTCTGTTTCACTTCTAGGCAAATTTTAAGCAAGTTTGACTACAAAAAGCATTAACCTGAAGTGCTGGGAGCCCATTTCCTTTTGGGTAGACTACAAAGAGAGAGAACCATGATATATATTGTCACAGACATTGAGCTATCTATTGTGATAGAAAGAAACAGAAAACTGAAGGGGGAAAACAGCAAACTCTAATCTGCTTAACCTCAGTATTTTGCCTACTAAATAGGATGACCATATATTCTAGTACATCTGAGTTGTGCATCTCTCATTACATCATAATTATTAATAGAATCCTTGCTTAATCCCTCTAAACATATCCTCTGAACAATAAATTATTGTTCTATATGTTTGCTGTTGTTGCTGTTGTTTAGTCACTAAGTCGTATCTGATTCTTTTGTAAGCCCCTGGATGCTGGCCCAACAGGCTCCTCTGTCCATGGGATTTTCCAGGGAAGAATACTGGAGTGGGTTGTTATTTCCTTCTCCAGAAGAATTTCTTGACTCAGTTATGAAACCCTAGTCTTCCACTTTCAGACAGGCAGTTTCTTTACCACTGAGCTATATGTTAAACCCTTCTACCTGTTTATTGATGAGAAAATGAAAGGGAGATAACTGGCTTAAGGTCAAATACCTTGTGGGCAAAGGACCTTCATAATGAACCAAGTAAGTTGACCTCTGTTATCTTTTCTAGGAAGTCTATGGTACATACATATTGTTAGTATATTTTTGATACATTTTTAGTAAAAATTATGTGAAGATGTATGACTTCACACGCTCATCATATGCCCATACGTGCTTAGATTACTTTTGTACCAGGATTCAAATCATGACAGATACATTTAAGAACTTCTTTGTTGAAAATTTGAAAATAAATTGGAATGATTTCCCTCATGTGTCCACTAAATCTGACGTGGGATATTTTCAGTGAAATTGTCTATTGACTAAATTCACTGTTTTTTCATTTTATTTTTGATACAACTTCTTGACTACACTTCAGTTCAGTTCAATCGACTCTTGGCAATCAAATGGACTGCAGCATTCCCTGCTTTCCTTTACATCACCAACTCCTGGAACTTGCTTGGACTTATGTTCATTGAGTCAGTGATGCCATCCAACCATTTCATCCTCTGAAGTCCCCTGAATGTCCTGCCTTCAATCTTTCCCAGCATCAGGGTTTTTTTCTGAAGAGTTGGCTCCTATCATCTGGAGGCCAAGGTATTGGAGTTTCAGCTTCAGCATCAGACCTTCCAATGGATATTCAGAACTAATTTCCTTTAGGATTGATTGATTTGATCTCCTTGTAGTCCCAGGGACTCTCAAGAGTCTTCTTCAACATCAAAGTACAAAAGGAGATAAGTCTTCTCCAACACCACAGGACAAAAGCATCAGTTCTTCAGTGTTCAGTTCAACTCTCAGATACATACTGGAAAAAACAAAGCTATGATGGAAATTTGTTGGCAAAGTAATATCTCTGCTTTTTAGTATGGTGTCTAGGTTGGTAATAGCTTTTCTTCCAAGGAGAAAATATCTTATAATTTCATGGCTGCAATCTCCATCAGCAGTGATTTTGGAGCCCAAGAAGAAACAGTTTGTCACTGTTTCCATTGTTTCTCCACTTTTTTGCCATGAAGTGATGGAACCAGATGCCATGATTTTGTTTTTTGTATACTGAGTTTAAGCCAACTGTTTAACTCTCTTCTTTCATTTTCATCAGAAGATTCTTTAGGTCCTCTTAACTTTCTGCCATAAGGGTGGTGTCATCTGCATGTCTGAGGCTATTGATATTTTTCCCGGGAATCTTGATCTCAGCTTGTGCTTTATCCAGCCCAGCATTTCACATGATGTACACTGCATATAAGTTAAATAAGCAGGATGATAATGTACAGCCTTGACATGCTCCTTTCCTAACTTGGAATCAGTCTGTTGAACGATGTACTGTTATAAAAGTTGCTTTTTGATATGCATGCAGATTTCCCAGGAGGCAGGTAAAGTGGTCTGATATTCCCATCTCTTGAAGAGTTTTCCACAATTTTTTTGTGATCTATACAGTCAAAAAAGATCTTCACGAGCAAGATAATCATGATGGTGTGATCACTCACCTAGAGCCAGACATCCTAGAATGTGAAGTCAAGTGGGCCTTAGAAAGCATTACTATGAACAAAGCTAGAGGAGGTGATGGAATCCCAGATGAGCTCTTTCAAATCCTGAAAGATGATGCTGTGAAAGTGCTGTACTCAATATGCCAGCAAAATTGGAAAACTCAGCAGTGGCCACAGGACTGGAAAAGGTCAGTTTTCATTCCAAGCCCAAAGAAAGGCAATGCCAAAGAATGCTCAAACTACTGCACAATTGCACTCATCTCACACACTAATAAAGTAATGCTCAAAATTCTCCAAGCCAGGCTTCAACAACACGTAAACTGTGAACTTCCAGATGTTCAAGCTGGTTTTACAAAAGGAAGAGGAACCTGAAATCAAATTACCAACATCCGTTGGATCCTCAAAAAAGCAAGAGAGTTCCAGAAAAACATCTATTTCTGCTTTTTTTTTTTTTTTTCTATTTCTGCTTTATTGACTATGTCAAAGCCTTTGACTGTGTGGATCACAATAAACTGTGGAAAATTCTGAAAGACATAGGAATACCAGACCACCTGACCTGCCTCTTGAGAAACCTATATGCAGGTCAGGAAGCAACAGTTAGAACTGGACATGGAACAACAGACTGGTTCCAAATAGGAAACGGAGTATGTCAAGGCTATATATTGTCACCCTGCTTATTTAACTTATATGCAGAGTACATCATAAGAAATGCTGGGCTGGAAGAAGCACAAGCTGGAATCAAGATTGCTGGGAGAAATGTCAATAACCTCAGATATGCAGATGAAACCACCCTTAATGCAGAAAGTGAAGAGGAACTAAAGGTCCTCTTGATGAAAATGAAAGTGGAGAGTGAAAAAGTTGGCTTAAAGCTCAACATTCAGAAAACGAAGATCATGGCATCTGGTCCCATCAATTCATGGGAACTAGATGGGGAAACAGTGGAATCAGTGTCAGACTTTATTTTTTGGAGCTCCAAAATCATTGCAGATGGTGACTGCATCCATTAAATAAAAAGATGCTTACTCCTTAGAAGAAAAGTTATGACCAACCTAGATAGCATATTGAAAAGCAGAGACTTTACTTTGCCAACAAAGGTCCGTCTAGTCAAGGCTATGGTTTTTCCAGTGGTCATGTATGGATGTGAGATTTGGACTGTGAAGAGAGCTGAGGGCCGAAGAATTGATGCTTTTGAACTGTGGTGTTGGAGAAGACTCTTGAGAGTCCCTTGGACTGCAAGGAGATCCAACCAGTCCATTCTGAAGGAGATCAGCCCTGGGATTTCTTTGGAAGGAATGATGCTAAGGCTGAAACTCCAGTACTTTGGCCACCTCATGTGAAGAGTTGACTCACTGGAAAAGACTCTGATACTGGTAGGGATTGGGGGCAGGAGGAGAAGGGGACGACAGAGGATGAGATGTCTGGATGGCATCACTGACTCGATGGTGGTGAGTCTGAGTGAACTCCAGGAGTTGGTGATGGACAGGGAGGCCTGGCGTGCTGCGGTTCATGGGGTCGCAAATAGTCGGATACGACTGAGTGACTGAACTGAACTGATACAATCAAAGGCTTCGGTGTAATCAATAAAGCAGAAATGTATGTTTTTCTGAAATTGTCTTTTTTTTTTTTTTTTTTTTTTTTTTTATGATCCAGCAGATACTGGCAATTTGATCTCTGGTTCTGCTGCCTGTTCTAAATCCAGCTTGAACATCTGGAAGTTCATGGTTCTCATACTGTTGAAATCTGTCTTGGGGAATTTTGAGCATTACTTTGCTAGCATGTGAGATGTGTTTAATTGTGCAGTAGTTGGAACATTCATTGGAATTGCCCTTCTTTGAGACTGGAGTAAAAGCTGACCTTTCCCAGTCCTGTGGCCACTGCTGAATTGTCCAAGTTTCATGGCATATAGTGAAGCACTTTAACAGCATAATCTTTTAGGATTTGAAATAGCTCAACTGGAATTCCATCACCTCCACTAGCTTTGTTCATAGTGATGTTTCCTAAGGCCTACTTGTCTTTTCATTCCAGGATATCTGGCTCTAGGTAAGTCATCATACCATCATGGTTATCTGAGTCTCGAAGACCTTGGAGAAGGCAATGGCACCCCACTCCAGTACTCTTGCCTGGAAAATCCCATGGATGGAGGAGCCTGGTGGGCTGCAGTCCACAGGGTCACTAAGAGTCGGACAGGACTGAGCGACTTCACTTTCACTTTTCACTTGCATGCATTGGAGAAGGAAATGGCAACCCACTCCAGTGTTCTTGCCTGGAGAATCCCAGGGACGGGGGAGCCTGGTGGGCTGCCGTCTATGGGGTCGCACAGAGTCGGACACGTCTAAAGTGACTTAGCAGCTGTGTATTCTTGCCACCTCTTAATATCTTCTGCCTCTGTCAGGTTCATGCCATTTCTGTCCTTTATTGTGCCTATCTTTGCATGAAATTTTCCCTTGGTATCTCTTAGTTTCTTGAAGAGGTCTTTAGTCTTTCCCATTCTATTGTTTTCCTCTATTTTTTTTTTTTTTTTTTTTTTTTTTAGCACTGATCACTGATGAACTTTTTCTTATCTATCCTTGCTACTCTTGCAAACTCTGCATTCAGATGGGTAAATCTTTCCTTTTCTCCTTTACCTTTAGTTCCTTTCTTTTTTTTTTTTTCTCAGCTATTTGAAAGGACTCCAGAGACAACCATTTTTGCCTTTTTGCATTTCATTTTCTTGGGTATGGTCTTGATCACTGCCTCCTGTACAATATCAGGAACCTCCATCCATAGTTCTCAGGCATATCCAGGCACTCTATGTGTCAGATCTAATCCCTTGAATCTATTGTCACTTCTACTGCATAATCATAAAGCATTTGATTTAGGTCATATCTGAATGGTCTAGTGGTTTTCCCTACTTACTTCAATTTAAGTCTGAATTTGGCAATAAGAAGTACATGATTCAAGTCACAGTCAGCTCCCAGTCTTGTTTTTGCTAACTGTATAGAGCTTCTCCATTTTTGCTTGCAAAGAATATAATCGAGCTGACTTTGGTATTGACCATCTGGTGATGGCCATGTGTAGAGTCTTCTCTTGTGTTGTTGGAAAAGGGTATTTGCTATGCCCAGTGTGTTTTCTTGGCAAAATTCTATTAGCCTTTGCCCTGCTTCATTTTATACTCCAAGGCCAAATTTGCCTGTTATTTTAGGTATCTCTTGACTTCCGACTTTTGCATTCCAATCCCCTATGAAGAAAAGGACATTTTTTTTTTTTTAAACTGTTAATTCTAGATGGTCGTGTAGGTCTTCATAGGACTGTTCAATTTTAGTTTTTTTTCGGCCTTACTGGTCGGGACATAGACTTGGATTATTGTGATATTGAATGGTTTTCCTTTGAAGCAAACAGAAATCATTTTGTCATGTTTGAGAGTGCACCCATGTACTCCATTTCAAACTCTTTTGGTGACTATGGTGGCTACTTCATTTCTTCTAAGGGATTCTTTCCCACAGTGGTAGATACTATGTTCATCTGAATTAAATTGATAGATTCCTGTCCCTTTGACTTTACTGATTCCTAAAATGTCAATGCCAGTGTCCCTCCAGGCAAATGGCAGAGTAGGATATTCACTCATCTTCGTCTGTGAGAACTCCAAAATTACAACTCGCTGCTGAACAATTATTGACTGAGAATGTTGGATCCCACAAAAAAAAAAAAAAAAAAACCTGGTGAGCATCAGGATCCAGAGACCCCACAAGACTGAACCAGACCTGTGTTTAAGTCTCCTGTGAAGTTACGGGTCAGCAGCAGCCTGCCTCAAGGGGCAGGGATCCTAGGTTCAGCAACCTGGGCCACACAGGCTGTGGCATAAGCCTTCTTGGAGGAGGTCACGACTAGCCCCACCGTAAAGCCATTGAGCAGATGACCCACAAACTGCAACAATTATATGAAAGAAATTCTCTCACTCTTAAGAGAGTTCTAGGACCCACAACAGATTTCCCAACCCGGGGATCTGTCAAAGAGACTGAGACTCCCAGAGAATTTGACTACACTTCAGTTCAGTTCAGTTGCTCAGTCGTGTCCGACGCTTTGCGACCCCATGAATCGCAGCATGCCAGGCCTCCCTGTCCATCACCAGCTCCCGGAGTTCACCCATATATATGTCCATCGAGTCACTGATGCCATCCAGACATCTCATCCTCTGTCGTCCCCTTTTCCTCCTGCCCCAAATCTCTCCCAGCATCAGAGTCTTTTCCAATGAGTCAACTCTTCGCATGAGGTGGCCAAAGAACTGGAGTTTCAGCCTTAGCAGAGATCCTTTCAAAGAAAACCCAGGGCTAATCTCCTTCAGAATGGACTGGTTGGATCTCCTTGCAGTCCAAGGGACTCTCAAGAGTCTTCTCCAACACTACAGTTAAAAACCATCAATTCTTCAGCCCTCAGCTTTCTTCACAGTCCAAATCTCACATCCATACATGACCACTGGAAAAACCATAGCCTTGACTAGACGGACCTTTGTTGGCAAAGTAATGTCTTTGCTTTTCAATATGCTATCTAGGTTGGTCATAACTTTTCTTCTAAGGAGTAAGCGTCTTTTTATTTAATGGCTGCAGTCACCATCTGCAGTGATTTTGGAGCCAGAAAAAATAAAGTCTGACACCATTTCCACTGTTTCCCCATCTATTTCCCATGAAGCGATGTGACCAAATGGCATGATCTTCGTTTTCTGAATGTTGAGCTTTAAGCCAACTTTTTCATTCTCCACTTTCACTTTCATCAAGAGGCTTTTTAGTTCCTCTTCACTTTCTGCCATAAGGGTGGTGTCATCTGCATATCTGAAGTTATTGACATTTTTCCCGGCAATCTTGATTCCAGCTTGTGCTTCTTCCAGCCCATCATTGCTCATGATGTACTCTGTATATAAGTTAAATAAGAAAGGTGACAATATATAGCCTTGATGTACTCCTTTTCCTATTTGGAACCAGTCTGTTTTTCCATGTCCAGCTCTAACTGTTGCTTCCTGACCTGCATACAGCACTTACACTACCTATTTTTACATTTCAGAGATGATCCATTCTCTTTTTTTACAGACTATCTTTATAGTGTATTTCCAGGACAGAATTATCTAGAAAGGAAACTTGATTATATTTTTCTCTATCTTCTTATATTTTATAAAACAATTTTGACCAACTACATATGTTTCCTCCATTTTCCCTTTTATTTCCATTCTGTAATTCTGCTGGATATTTAAGATAACACTTGCACAGTTCAGGATGGGGAACACATGTAAACCTGTGGCGGATTCATTTTGATATTTGGCAAATCTAATACAGTTATGTAAAGTTTAAAAATAAAATAAAATTTTAAAAAAAAAATAAATAAATAAAGATAAAGCCCAAAATCTTAGTACTTAAAATAATCAGAATTTATCATTCACTAACTAAAATGTCAAAATCAGGTTTGCTGTTTAGTCGCTAAATCATGTCCAACTCTGTGACCCCATGGACTGAAGCACACCAGTCTTCCTGATCCTTTACAATCTCCCAGAGTTTGCTCAGGCTCATGTCCATTGAGTCACTGATGTCTTCGAACCATCTCTTCTGTTGCCCTTGTCTCCTCCTGCCCCAATCTTTCCCCACATCAGGGTCTTTTTGCAATG
Source organism: Bubalus kerabau (assembly GCF_029407905.1). NCBI lineage: Eukaryota > Metazoa > Chordata > Mammalia > Artiodactyla > Bovidae > Bubalus > Bubalus kerabau. The sequence goes on along the minus strand of NC_073632.1, from coordinate 11,188,279 downwards.
TGTCAGCTCTTCACATCAGGTGGTCAAAGTATTGAAGCTTCAGCATTGGTCCATCCAATTAGTATTTAGGGTTGATTTCCTTTAGGATTGACTGTTTTTATCTCCTTACTGTCCAAGAGAGTCTTCTCTAGCACCACAGTTTGAAAGCATCAATTCTTCAGTGCTCAGTCTTCTTTATGGTCTAACTTTCACATCTGTTCGTGACTAATGGACATATCTTTGACTCTATGGACCTTTGTCAGCAAAGTGATGCCTCTGCTTTTTAATATGCTGCCTAGGGATGTCATAGCTTTTCTTCCAAGGGGCAAGCTTTCTAATTGGTGATAAATTAATTGGTAATTCACATTATAACTCACTACTGTCTTTGATTAAGTCTTCCAAGACCAGCTTGCATATGGGTATAGGAGAAGATAGGGCAAAAAGCAGATGGAGGGTTCATTTTTAAGAATATATTTTATATACAATCCATTCTACAGACGATTAAAGAAAAATAAATATTTATTACAATGTTTTAAATATCTAACAATGAAAAATAATTTCTTGAATCCCTTTGTATTTTCATTCAACATTTATATTCCTATTGTATTTGGTATAAAACACTATATTCCAAGGCTGATGTGTTTTTGAATGAGAAAAAGCATAACAATATCCTAATTTGACTATTTGATCATACTTTGGCTGATATAAAATTAAATGTTGCCTTGGAGATGAGCCATGTCATTAAGCCACAGTGGACTTCTCTTTTCAGCAAATCTGAGTGCAATTTACACGTTTGCTAGAGATGCATGGTGAACTTTTGTGAAACTTTCAGAATGGTTGTCTTATATGCGTCCCTCGCCCCCACCCATAGCATTGTTGTATGTGCATAATCCATTTCAATATTTACTTATTCCCACTCTTATTGACTTCTTATTTTATTCTTTAACCAAACTTTGTGCATGCATGCACAGATTTTATCACCTTCATGTATATGTTTGTATAAAGATAATATTGTCTAGCAAAATAAGTGCAAATGAGATTTCTCTTATGAAACCGTCCCAGTTTCCAAAGAAAATTGCCTTACCCTCCTCTGTTCTCACATAGCAATTTATTTATACTTCAACTATAGAAACAGAGCATACCACAGCCCCTTTCTTTTCCATGAAAGTGTAAGCATCATGATGGCAAGAAGAGTACATTATTCAAAACTGAGTTCTTATTAGAGTCTAAGAGTGACTGCTAAATATGTGTTATTATAGTTAGCTAAATATAAAACTACACAGTGAATTATAAAGCACTATAAAATATTGTAGCATTGCAGTGTAACCCTATATAAGCTTACATTAAATTTACATATCCATTCTCAGTCTCATTTCTCCCATTGTGAGTAGTAAAAAGAAAAGCAAAACAAAAACAAACACTAAATATATCAAAAATTTCGAAGTGCTTTGATAGAGCTTCAGCAAATAAAGTTATCAAACAAGATGTCCATTAGTATAATTATTTAACACTTACTATTTATATGCAATGGTTATAAATACCTAAATAGGTGTAGCCCTCAGAATTTGGGATGTTTCCCTAGGTGTGGAACAGGATAATCATGTCTTCAGTAAGGTAGACAAGTTTTACATTATAAGCATTTCATGAATACAATCTGAAAGATATTTAGGACGTTCAGCAAAATATCAAATAAAAGACACTGCACAGAATATGAGTAACTCTGAGTAGTTAGCATTTATGCTATGTAGACTGTACTTTACTGTTAGTTCATATCAGCATTCAATTCATGTTATCAGATAGCTTTTCACTCATTGTTATCATCATAATCATCCTCACACTAGTTCCTAATAGTAAGAGTATTAAAATAATTAGACAGGAATAATAAAGAGGGACATAAGCAACAAGTAACACACAAGGGAAACCCCATACACTTAACAGCTGATCTTTCAGCAGAAACTCTGCAATCCAGAAGGGAACTGCAGGATATAATAAGCACTAAAAGGGAAAAATCTACAACCAAGTTTACTCTATCCAGCAAGGATTTCATTCAAAATTGATGGAAAAATAAAAAGATTTTCAGATAAGCAAAAGTTAAGAGAATTCAGTACCACCAAACCAACTTTACAACAAATGTTAAAAGGACTTATTTAATCAAGAAATACAAGAGAAGAAAAAAGATCTACAAAATCAAACCCAAACAATTAAGAAATTGGTAATAGGAACATGTATATCAATAATTACTTTAAATGTAAATGGAGTAAATGCTCCAACTGAAAGACCATTCAGACCAGCTGAATGGATACAAAAACAAGACCCATATATATGCTGTCCACAAGAAACCCATTTCAGACCTCAAGACACATATAGACTGAAGGTGAGAGGATGGAAAAATATATTCCATGCAAAGGGGAAGCAAAAAAAAATCTGGAGTAGCACTCCTCATATCAGACAAAATATACCTTAAAATAAAGAGGATTACAGAAGATAAGGAAGGGCACTACATAATTATCAAGGGATCAATCCAAGAGGAAGACATAACAACTGTAAATACCTAGGCGCCCAACATAGAAGCGCCTCAATACATAAGACAAACACTAACAGACATAAAAGGAGAAATTGACAGTAACATAATAATAGTAGGAGACTTTAACACCCCACTCAGCCAATGGACAGATCATCAAAACAGAAAATCAGTAAGGAAACACCAATATTAAATGATACATTAGATGAGATGGATCTCATTGATAGCTTCAGGACATTTGATCCAAATACAGAAGAATATACCTTCTTCTCAAGTCCACACAGAACATTCTCCAGGATAGACCAAATCTTGGGTCAGAAATCAAACCTCAGTAAATTTAATAAAATTGAAATAAAATCAAACATCTTCTCTGACCACAATGTTATGAGACTAGATGTAAATTACAAGAAAATAACGTGTAAGAAACACAAACACATGGAGATTAAACAACACGTTTCTAAATAACCAACAGGTTACTGAAGAACTCAAAAGAGAAATCAAAACATTTCGAGAAACAAATGACAATGAACACATGACAACTGGAAACCTATGGGATGTAGCAAAAGCAGTTCTAAGAGGGAAGCTTATAGCAATGCAATCCTACCTCAAGAAAGCAAGAAAAACATTGAATAGCCAACCTAAATTTACAGCTAAAACACCTGGGAAAAGAAGGACAAAACAAAACCCAAAATTAGTAGAAGGAAAGAAATCACAAAAATCTGAGCAGAAATAAATGAAAAATAAATGAAAGAAAAAATAGTAATGATTAAGAAAACTGAAAACTGGTTCTTTGAGAAGATTAAAAAAAAAAAAAAATTGGCAAACCTTTAGCCAGACTCATCAAGAAAAAAATAAAAAAAGTGAGAGAGAAGAATCAAATCCACAAAATTAGAAATGAAAAAGGAGAGGTTACAACAGACAATGCAAAAATACAAAGGATTATAAGAGACTATTATGAACAACTATATGGCAATAAAATAGATAACCTGAAAGAAATGGACAGATTCTCAGAAAAGTTCAATCTTCCAAGACTGAACAAGGTAGAAATAGAAATTATGAACAATGCAGTTACCAGCACTGAAACTGAAGCTCTGATAAAAAGTCTCCCAAAAAAACAAAAGCCCACTCTCAACCAGATTGCTTCACAAGAGAATTCTATCAAACATTTAGAAAAAAGCTAATGCCTATCCTTTTAAAACTCTTTCAAAAAATTTCAGAGGAAGGTATACTTCCAAACTCATTCTATGCAGTCACCATCACCCTGATAACAAAACCAAACAACGACAACACAAAAAAATAAAACTACAGGCCAATATCACTGATGACTGCTGCTACTTGTGCTGCTAAGTCGCTTCAGTCATGTCCGACTCTGTGCGACCCTATTAAACGGCAGCCCATGAGGCTCCCCCGTCCCTGGGATTCTCCAGGCAAGAACACTGAAGTGGATTGCCATTTCCTTCTCCAATGCATGAAAGTGAAAAGTGAAAGTGAAGTCGTTGAATCTTGTCCGACTCTTAGCGACCCCATAGACTGCGGCCCACCAGGATCCTCCGTCCTTGGGATTTTCCAGGCAAGAGTGCTGGGGTGGGGTGCCATTGCCTTCTCCACTGATCATCATCACTGATGAACATAGGCTCCTCTGTCCATGGGATTTTCCAGGCAAGAGTGCTGGAGTGGGGTGCCATTGCCTTCTCCACTGATCATCATCACTGATGAACATAGGTGCAAAAATCCTCAACAAAATTAAAAAAAAAAAAAATAACAGAATTCAGCAGCACATAAAAAAGCTCAAACACCATTATCAAGTTGGGTTTATTCCAGGGATGCAAAGATTCTTCAATATATGCAAATCAATCAATGGGATACACCATATTAACAAATTTAAAGATAAAAAACATATGATAATCTAAATAGATGCAGACAAAGCCTTTGACAAAATTCAACACCCCCTCTTCAAAAAATGGGCATACAAGGAACCTACCTCAACATAGTAAAGGCCATATATGATAAGCCTTGCAAACATTATTTTTAATGGTGAAAAATTGAAAACATTGCCCCTAAGATCAGGGACAAGACAAGGGTGTCCACTTTCATGGCTAGTATTCAAAATATTTCTAGAAGTCTTATCTACACCAGTCAGAGAGGAAAAATAAATAAAAGGAATCCAGATCAGAAAAGAACAAGTAAAACTCTCACTGTTTGCAGATGACATGATACTGTACCTAGAAAACCCTAAAAATAGCATCAGAAAATTACTAGAGCTAATCAGTGAACTTAGCAAAGTTTCAGGATACAAAATCAATACACAGAAATCACTTGCATTTCTATATGCTAACAAAGAAAAATCAGAAAGAGAACTTAAAGAATCAATCCCATTTATCATTGCAACAGAAAGAATTAAATATCTAGGTATAAACTTACCTAAGGAGAAAAAAGAACTGTGCACAGAAAAGTATAAAACACTAATGAAAGAAATCAAAGGCAGCATAAACCGTTGGAGAGATATTCTATGCTCCTGGGTAGGAAGAATCAATATTGTGAAAATGACTATACTACCAAACACAATCTACAGATTTAATGTGATCCCTATCACATTACCAATGCTGTTTTTCACAAAACTAGAACAAAATATTTCACAATTCATATGGAAACATATGAATTGTGACCCCAAGTAGCCAAAGCAGTCTTGAGAAAGAAGAATGGACCTGGAATAATCAACCTTTCTGACTTAAGATTATACTACAAAGGTACAGTCAAGACAGTATGGTACTGGCACAAAGGCAGATATAGACAAATGAAACACGATAAAAAGCCAAGGAATAAACTCATGCACCTTATTTTTGACAAAGGATGCAAGAATATACAATGGGGCAAAGGCAGCCTCCTCAATAAATGGTGCTGGGAAAACTGGACAGCTACATGTAAAAGAATGAAATTAGAACACTTCCTAACACCATACAAGAAGATAAACTGAAAATGGATTAAAGACCCAAATGTAAGACCAGAAACTATAAAACCCTTAGAGGAAAACATAGGCAGAACACTAGATGACATAAATCAATACAAAATCCTCTATGGCCCACCTCATAGAGTAATGTAAATAAAAGCAAAAATAAACATTTGGGACCTGGTTAAACTGAAAAGCTTTTGCAGAGCAAAGGAAACTTTAAGCAAGATGAAAAGATAACCCTCAGAATGGGAGAAAATAATAACAAATGAAACAACTGACAAAGGGTTAATTTCCAAAATATACAAGCAACTCATACAACTCAATCAAAAAGTGGGGAAATGACCTAAAAGGACCTTTCTCCAAATAAGATATACAGATATCTAACAAACACATGAAAATATGCTCAACATCACTCATTATTGGAAAAATATAAATCAAAACGACAATGAGATATCGCCTCACATTGGTCAGAATGGCCATCATCAAAAAGTCTGCAAACAATAAATATTGGAGTGGGTGTGGAGAAAGGGGACATTCTTGCACTGTTAGTGGAAATATAAATTGATACAGCCACTATGGAAGACGGTATGGAGATCCCTTTAAAAACCAGGAATAAAATCACCATATAACCCAGGAATCCCACTTCTAGGCATATACCCTGAGGAAACCAAAATTGAAAGATACACATGTGTCCCATTGTTCATTACAGCACTATTTGCAATAGATAGAACATGGAAGCAACCTAGATGTCCATCATCAGATGAATGGATAAAGAAGTTGTGGTACATATACACAATGGAATCTTACTCACCCATAAAAATAAATGCATTTGAGTCAGTTCTAATGAGATGGATGAACCTAGAACCTATTACACAGAGTGAAGTAAGTCAAAAAGAGAAAGATAAATACAGTATTCTAACGCATATATACGGAATCTAGAAAAATGATATTGAAGAATTTATTTACAGGCAGCAATGGAGAAACAGACACAAAGACTGGGCTTATGGACATGGTAGAGGGGAGGAGAGGGTGATATGTATGGGAAGAGTAACATGGAAACTTACACTATCATATGTAAAATTGCTCTATGTCTCAGGAAACTCATATAAGGGCTCTGTATCAACCTAGATGGGTAAGATGGGGAGGGAGATGGGAGGAAGTTTCAAAAGGGAGGGGATATGTGTATACCTATGGCTGATTCATGTTGAGGTTTGACAGAAAACAGCAAAATTCTGTAAAACCATTACCCTTCAATAAAAAATAAATTTAAAAATATGATTGGATATTTAAATCAGATGAAAGAAAAGGTACCAAAAGAATAGGGAAATAATTTTGTAATTCTAATTCTTACTGTCCTGACCCATTGGCAGGCCTTCTGGGCCTGTGACCTGTGCAGTTTTACAGGGCCCATTGCTTAGAAATACCCACTCTTAGTTTCAAGCTTGGCTGATATCATTAAAATCCTGAAAATAATTTGAACAAGAGGCCCTGCATTTTCTTTTTTTTAATTTATTATTTTTTTATTGATGTATAGTTGGTTTACAATGTTAATGTCAATCTCTGCTGTACAGCAAAGTTACTTAGTTATAGACATATAGACATTCATTTTATATATACTCTTTTCTATTAGGGCTTATCACAGGATGTTGAATATAGTTCCCTATGTGATACAATAACACCTTGTTGTTTATCCATCTTGTATATAATAGTTCATTTTGTACTAACTCATGCAAATTACATAGCCAGCCCTGTCTCCAGGCATGGGAGAAGCCTGTTTGTGTGCTTAGTCAATTCACAAACAATTCTCAAAATTCAGGAACAGTTTCCATTATCCAGAGTGGACTTCCCAATGTCCTTTTATTCTAAGTAACTTGAACATTACTTAATCATTTAATTAATTAATAATCTAAACAAACACAAAGGAAATGCATTTTCATTGCACAGAAATGGAACAGAACACACAGAATGACAAATTGGTAACAAAGTTTGTAAGAAATATCCTTGTACACATTACATTAGAAATGGAAAGTTTGGTAGCTAAGAAGACAGTGAAATATACACTATAGCACATGAGATCAAGGGAGTATTTTCAGTCTTCATTATGGTCTTATGTCTCCAGCAGCTCATATGTTTATAAAAATTTCCAGGAACACTGCATATATATTAACAGTAAATTCTTCAAAAACCTCATGACAAGTTTTAAAATTTTTGATGACAATCCAAGTTCACAGCCTTAATCATTGATAGCATCAAGATCAGAGACAATGTGTGGCACATAGTGTTACATTTCAACCACTCACTTTCTGGTATTCAATTATATTTTTCTCACAGAGTACTCACTATTTAAATGTTATATAGCTTGATTTCAGAAAGCTTTTATAAAAGTACTAAACTTCACTTCTGCACAAAACCTTGACTGTGGAAAAAAAGTTTGCCTTTGTTTTTACATTAATTAATTCATTTTAATTGGATGGTAATTACTTTATCATATTGTGATGGTTTTTCCCATACATCAATATGAATCACCCATAGGCATTCATGTATCCCCTCCCTCCTGAACCCATTTCCTACCTTGCTGTCTCACATAAATCACAGCAAGATCCTCTAAAACCCACCTACTAAAGTAATGGAAATAAAAACAAAAATAAACAAGTGGGACCTAATTAAATTTGGAAGATTTTGCACAACGAAGGAAACTATAAAGAAGGTGAAGAATGCCCTCGGAATGGGAGAAAATAATAGCAAACAAAACAACTGACAAAGTATTAATCTCCAAAATATGCTTTGTTTTTTATCATAAAAATATAAAAGAAACTTTACTATTAGTCACATACACATGTATTTATTGTATGTGACATATGCTGCATATGACAGAGCAAGACAAAGTTATCTACATGAATGTCTTTCTTCTTTAAAAGACAAAGCTAAAGAAATATGTTCAAGTTATTCAGCAGATCAATGACTGTGTAAGCATAAATTAGAAGGTCAAGAGAGATTTAAACTGATTACAGAAGCAATAGAACCTAGATGGACCGAGAGTGAAAGGAAGATGCACCAGATGGGCTGGGAAAGAAGAGAAGAAACATCTATGTGGTTGGGAATATTTTGTTTTTGATCCATCTTGACAAGGATATTTTACTTGAACATATTTAAATATGTGGAAGTATCCTTGACTTGCTCTTTTAATAATTTCTTTTTTTTTCTTAAAAAAAAAAAAAAAAATAACCACAGTGCTATACCTCATACTTGGTTGTTCATTGCTCAGTAACCCAATACTGAGAAACTGGTAAAAAAAAAAAAAAAATATATATATATATATATATATATATATATATGTGTGTGTATATATATATATATATATATATTACTTATATATATATATTTTCCCCCTGATCTCTGGCAGGTCAGTGACATGGAGTGAGACCCCAGCCCTGTAGTCAGTGGAGCACACATGAAGGGGCAAGATAAATGGGAAGTTCTGGGGGTGGGGCCTCAGGATATCAGGGGAGAGAGTCCAGGGCTGGGTGGTCATCTTCTAGAGAGGCCAGGGAGAGCTAATAGAGGAAGGAAGGTAGAGATATGCAACCAGAAGGCCCTTTCCTTGGAGAGGTGGCAGAGGGTGTCCTAGGGGCTACAGAAATTGTGGGGGTGGGACGGGGGGCAGGAGAGGGTGGAGCCTGGGCCAGGCACAACGGGTCAAGGGCAGGTTTGGGAAAGATAGGTTTATTGAGGAAGCTGCCAACCCTGGGGAGAAAGAGGACTCTTATCCCAAAGAACAAATTCCGCACCACCAATTATGGAGTAAGAACTTTTAGAGGGGACTTTCAGTGTGTACAGAAAGTGGGGGAGGCTAAGGGCAGAATGCATGGTCAGCTTCAACAATCATTAGCGTCATCTTGATTGTTTTAAGCACAGCTAATTTTCAATTTCAGAATCAGTTTCTTTCCATTTTCTTTAGGCTAGTGTTGTTGTTGTTGCTTTTAATTGTATAAGATAAAGAAGCTTATGTTATGCCTACGGTCTAGTCATCATGGTAAATTCTTCCACCTGGTGAGAGTTCCAGTATTGGCTAAAAGGTTCAAAGGTCAGACTATTATCTATGGCTTTTGAGCAGAAAGTAAAGGAGTCTTTCTTGACTTTTTTTCCTTTCTTTTTTGCATTTTCTGTTGTCTCTGATTAAATGTATTCTCTACTGAAGTTTTTCTACAGACAGGAGGCACACAGAGGACATGGGGCATGGCAGGTGTTTGTCCTGGGAAGGTTCCATAGTGTTCTGCTCCACTACAAAGCAAGTTGGTTCCTAGTACTGCCCTGTGCCTCTCAGTGCTACAGTCCCAAAGCATTCCTTTTAGAGACTTACTTTTGTGAGGAACAGCTTTAATTTCTTTCTTTCTTTCTTTCTTTTTTTTCTCTTATTGAGCATTTCTTTACTCAATTCAATGGACAATAGTTGTAAGAACTGTGTGGCCTTTCTAATGGATTCTCATCTGGTGTAGAGATGCTACTATAAATTTTTGAAACCTAGTACCATGTAGCTCAGAATCTTTACCATGTTTGATAAAATTTCTGATATCTACAAGTTGAGAGAAAACTACATTAAATCTAGAGCAGCAAATCTAAAACTAGTAAACCCCTATATCAAAATCTGGGGGAAAAGATTTTCACAAGAGTAAATAAGGTAACAGTCTATTTATTAACCATTTGGGGGAAAACAAAAACAAAAAACTTTGGGTTTTCCAAGAATAATATCCGAGTCCAAGAGCTGTCTTTTCCTCTCATGAAGGATGTCATGTGTAAAATCTTATCTATTCCAAACTATAAAAGTAGCCAATTACTGGAGCTCTGGTCTGCTTGTAACTGTTACAGAAGGTAAAGGAAAACAGCATGCAAGAAACAGGCACATTGCATACACCCACATACCATCAACTCATAGGCTATTTCTAGCTGAATTAATTTTCATGCTACTATTTTTCATAAACTTTTGCATTTTAAGAAAATAGGTTTGAGAACTAGTAAGTAATGAATATGATAAAGTCAAATGATTGTCCAGTCAATTCATGACTAACATATATATTTTAGTAGAATGCTTAAAACAAAACACAAATATTTCTAATGATCTTGTGACTTTTTATACCAATGAAATTTATTTTTCTTGAGTGTAAGGAATTGTCATATGTCTCCCTGGTAGTAAATGAAGATGAGAACTCTTGGATCGTAGTGACTATATTGACCTCAAGGGTGATGGAAGAAGATACAGATACTTCTTTGCTGTTGGTAGTTAGCTCCTTTGTCTGTCCTTATAAAAGGCATGAAGAGGGTGAACCTGGGGGTTCTTTGATTTTATGTAAACAATAAAGGTACTAGTATCTGTCTATTCCCAAGAACTCTGTTTAGAATAAAGAGAGGATAAATTTTTTAACATTCAACACTGTTTCCCTACATAAAAATATCTGACTGTATTTTCTTGTCTCTGGTATATTACTGCTGAGCATAGACTGATTCTGGATAGGGAGGACAATTCACCAAAACAACTCAGAAACTTTCCAGACTCATACATTCAAGACATACCTAAAAGTCTGCCTGCCCCAAGATCAGTTTAAAGATTAGGGACTTAGAAATGCTATGGGATCTGAACTATTTAAATGAGCCCATGAGATTAATTTCTTTGGCAACACTGTTATCCTAAGGGAGATCTGAAAGTGAAAATGAAAGTCACTCAGTCCTGTCCAACTCTGTGACCCCATGGACTATACAGTCCATGGGATTCGCCAGGCCCGAATACTGGAGGGTGTAGCTTTTCCCTTCTCCAGGGGATCTTCCCAACACAGGGGTCAAACACAGGCCTCCCACGTTGCAGGTGGTTTCTTTACAAACTGAGCCACAAGGGAAGTCCAAGAATACTGGAGTGTATAGCGTACTCCATCTCCAGTGGATCTTCACGGCCCAGGAATTGAACTGGGGTCTCCTGAATTGCAGGTGGATTCTTTACCAACTGAGCTAAGAGGGAAGATCTGAATCAGAGTGTAAATCAGAGCTGAGGCTTAGATAATTGTTTCATGGCAACTGTATTGTTAATTTATACTTCTAGAGTCATACTTCTTATCCCTCCTCCCCCACATACAAGTTGTGCCCAACCTGAATGGATTTGACCTATTTTATTATATTTTTTCCTTCCCCTACTCTGCTCTGTGTAACAGGAGTGCTAATCCTCTATTTCCCAGGGAACCCTATAATCTTCTTCTGGAGAGTTTGGACAATGGAAGGTCAAAGAGCAAATGATGAAAAAAAAAAAAAAAAAAGAATACAGGTTATCTCCCTATACCATCTTCTTTGCTTTGAGGTGGAGCCAGCATCTCTGTCTTCTGTGGTTTCTGCCCTTTCAGGACATGTTCATGTGTTTGTAAGTATAGACAGGTTCTGTCTGTTAACACTGGTCCCTGGTTTGGGTTAAACTTCCCCTTCATTTTTTCCCTCATAATTGGGATCAGAAATTGTTTCCTGGTGTTTGAGTTTCAGCTTCTCTACAATCTATGCAACCAAATTAAAAGACCTGTGGTTAAAATACTTGAAGTGGTTTCTACTATCTTGGTAGTTCTGAATGATTTGAAATGAAGTGATTTATTAGAAGTACAGTCTCATGATTCACTTAACTAGGCTCAGGTTAATATATGTAACATATCTCATCTGAGTCCCTTCTGTCTTAAAGATCTAGATGACATTGTTTCAAAGCTTTACTGCACTTCTAAGAGAAGTCCAGTATTCTCTCTGGGATGTCTTTAAATTTTGGAGGTTCTCTTTGTGCAATGACCTCTAGATCAGAGTTTCATCTCCTACTGAATTATGTAAGCTGATTAACTCTCTCTCTCCACTGAACAGGACATGTCTATGTTTGTACTGCTGCTGCTGCTGCTGCTAAGTCGCTTCAGTCATGTCCGACTCTGTGCGACCCCATACACGGCAGCCCACCAGGCTCCACTGTCCCTGGGATTCTCCGGGCAAAAACACTGGAGTGGGTTGCCATTTCCTTCTCCAGTGCATGAAAGTGAAAAGTGAAAGTGAAGTCGCTCAGTTGTGCCCGACCCTCAGCGACCCCATAGACTGCAGCCTTCCAGGCACCTCCATCCATGGGATTTTCCAGGCAAGAGTACTGGAGTGGGGTGCCATTGCCTTATCCGATGTTTGTACTAAATACTGGCAAATGGATCAGCCCTTTCTGTGAACTAAATGCATATTAAAATGTTCAAAATATTCAAAAGCTGATATGAAGAAGCCATCAAACATATTATACTTTTGAAGGAAGTGCTATCTTCCCCCCCACCTCACTTCCACTTTTCCCCTCTAGTTTCATTATATATACTTTTTCCCAAATTGCCTCAGTGCACGTCTAATTGGTTTCCCTATATTTCCCCAAGCAATATAATTTAGAAAGTAAAAAATAAAACTACTTTTTAATCCACAACTCAATCTTGGTCTCCAATGAGAAAAAAAAGCCATAATAATAATAATCACTTTGTAGTATCTACACACTTCAGTAAGGTGTTTTGCTTACAAAAGAAATGTTCTCTTCCATTTCATATGAATATTTTTTAGATTATATTTTATTTTGTTTTGAATAAATTTATTTATTTTAATTGGAGGCTAATTATTTTACACTATTGAGGTGGTTTTTGCCATACATTGACATGAATCAGCCATGTGTACATGTGTCCCACATCCTAAATCCCCTCCCCACCTCCCCCATCCCATCCCTCGGGGTTGTCCCAGTGCACTGGCTTCGAGTACAGTTTCATGCATTGAACTTGGACTAGTCATCTATTTCACATATGGTAACATACATATTTCAATGCTGTTCTCTCAAATCATCCCACTTTTGCCTTCTCTTTTTACAACTATTTTTCATTTACTTTTTTGAAAACATTCTAGTTTCTTTCCAGTTTAAAACACACATTTTATCAAGTATTTTAATTATGAATATGTTTTGCTTTTGCCTCTTTGGATTCTATGTATATCAAGAAAATAAGTTTTCTGTTTTGCCTAATTATTTTCAAATAATATGGATGCTAGAGATTTAGTGTAAAACTATATATATATATATATATATATAGTTTTTTTTTAATTTCCAGACATTTTAAATTGAATGCATTGCTGCATAATAAGTTATCCCCCAAAAAAGAGGTTTAACTTCAGTTCAGTTGCTCAGCTGTGTCAGACCCTTTGCTACCTGTCCATCACCAACTCCCAGAGTTTACTCAAACTCATGTCCATCGAGTCAGTGATTCCATCCAGCCATCTTATCCTCTGTCGTCCCCTTCTCCTCCTGCCCTCAATCCCTCAAAGCATCAGAGTCTTTTCCAATGAGTCAACTCTTTGCATGAGGTGACCAAAGTATTGGAGTTTCAGCTTTAGCATCAGTCCTTCCAATGAACACCCAGGACTGATCTCCTTTAGAATGGACTGGCTGGATCTCCTTGCAGTCCAAGGGACTGTCAAGATTCTTATCCAACATCACAGTTCAGAAGCATCAATTCTTCGGCACTCAGCTTTCTTCACCCAATATGCTACTGGAGATCAGTGGAGAAATAACTCCAGAAAGAATGAAGAGATGGAGCCAAAGCAAAAACAATACCCAGTTGTGGATGTGACTGGTGATAGAAGCAGGGCCTGATGCTGTAAAGAGCAATATTGCATAGGAACCTGGAATGTTAGGTCCATGATTCAAAGCAAATTGGAAGTGGTCAAACAGGAGATGGCAAGAGTGAACGTCGACATTCTAGGAATCAGCAAACTAAGATGGACTGAAATGGGTGAATTTAACTCAGATGATCATTATATCTACTACTGTGGGCAGGAATCCCTTAGAAGAAATGGAGTAGCCATGATGGTCAACAAGAGAGTCCAAAATGCAGTACTTGGATGCAATCTCAAAAATGACAGAATGATCTCTGTTCATTTCCAAGGCAAACCATTCAATATCACAGTGATCCAAGCCTATGCCCCAACAAGAAACACTGAAGAAGCTGAAGTTGAAAGGTTCTATGAAGACCTACAAGACCTTTTACAACTAACACCCAAAAAAGATGTTCTTTTCATTATAGGGGACTGGGATGCAAAAGTAGGAAGTCAAGAAACACCTGGGTTAACAGGAAAATTTGGCCTTGGAATATGGAATGAAGCAGGGCAAAGGCTAATTGAGTTTTGCCAAGAGAATGCACTGGTCATAGCAAACACCCTCTTCCAATAACTCAAGAGAAGACTCTACACATAGACATCACCAGGTGGTCAACACCAAAATCAGATTGATTATATTCTTTGCAGCCAAAGATGGATAAGCTCTATACAGTTAGCAAAAACAAGACTGTGGAGCTGACTTGGCTCCGATCATGAACTCCTTATTGCCAAATTCAGACTTAAATTGAAGTAAGTAGGGAAAACCACTAGACCATTCAGGTATGACCTAAATCAAATCCCTTATGATTATACAGTGGAAATGAGAAATAAAGTTAAGGGACTAGATCTGATAGATAGAGTGCCTGGTGAACTATGGACAGAGGTTTGTGACATTGTACAGGAGACATTGGTTTACACAACAATATTTATTATTTTATATCTTCTGTAGGTCAGGAATCCAGGTCCAGCTTACCTGAATCTCCTGTCTAAGGGTCCTTTATAAGATTACAATGATCTAAAGGCTCAATTGGCATCTGCAGCAAGTGTACACACATGGTAATCAGCAGAATTCAGATCCTTGTTGGCTTTGGATTAAAGCATGAAGTCTTCCTGTTAATGGCCAGAGGCTGCTATCAATCAAGTCCTTTAAAACTGGGTTTCTATAGAGGGCAGTTCTCAACTCCCTAGTTTTTTTCTAGAGTGAGCAAGTGAGAAGAGCCAGAGACAGTACCAACAAGATGGAAGTCACTGTCATCCATATCTTAGTCTAATAAGTGACATGCCATCGGTTTTTCTGTACCCTGTGCATCAGAGATCCAGCCCCATCTAGCCCTGTTTCAGAGGAGATTGAAGAGTGAGTGCCAGGGAGCTGGTATTATCAGGAGCCATTCCAGAGACTGCCTGCACAACTGTCCTACCACAGTACCTGTATGAAGGAAAAGGAAATTATAAAATAGCATGATGACACTGTATCAGAATGAAATATAGGAAATCAAGATGTCAGAGAGGTACGGCGCTTCCTGCTTATCCACAGAAATGGAGAGTAAGTCTTCAGGGAATGATATACATTGGATATACTTTTGTACTTCCCATTATCTCACAGGTCAACACATTTTTTAAGTAATATTTTTTATATGAACAGGGAATGTCTAGGTGAAGATAAAATATTTTGTTCTTTTAGATTTCTTATTAAAGTAAAAATGGTGTTTCATGGTCTCAATTCACTCTTCATATGATATGGACAACAGACCTCAGAGAAGTCAGTGTGGTTAGAGAGACCAGTTACAAGATGCAGCTGAATGCCCAACTGAATGGTAATAGGCCTGGATTTCAGCCGCTTTTACAATAAAGGAGAAGGGTAAAAAAACACTAGTTAAAAACACTCTACTAATCCTCTTCAGTTTATTATACCAATCATTAAATCTGATCAAGAAGTACATTTGGGACTGGAGGGGGAAACAATGAGTTGTATTTTTGAAAGTTTAAATTTGAAGTACCTATAAGACATACAGATAGAAAAAAATAAAATTAAACACAGGCTTGAAATCAGGAAATGTGATATAGAAAAATAATGGAACTTAGCTATATATATATATATATATATACACACACACACATACACACACACACACACACAAACAGAAAAACTATTTCATAAATATAGCCTCCAAAGAAAATTAAGTTAACATTTTTATAAAAATAATGCAATCTTTCTTACAAGCCTGCATTTTCTGGCAGTAGCATTAACAAAGCAAACATATTTTTTCCCATTCTGCAATTTTTTTTTTTTCCAGATGAAATAATTTGAACAAGTCCTTTAGGTAAAAGCATACAAGACCTTTTCCTGGAAACGATTGGCTGCTTCAATTTTTATCCTGTCTGGATTGGCTCTCTCCAATGCAATTCATAATTGCTAGTTCTAAAATATTGCTGAATTCTCACTAGGCTTTTGCCATTATAAATTTTAATAGTAATATAGACATATTTTATTTCATATAAAAGAATGTTCATATTTAAATTTGTTGGGAATTCTATTGTACTGTTGTCAAAGAATCCTTATTTTCACAACATCACTGAATTGAATCCCATTTCCTTGAGCTTCAGCTCTCTGAAGCAAACTCAATGATAAAATGGTCCCCTCTAAGGAGTTAATGACTGATCATGAAGTCAGTGACACTTCCATTTAGGTATTATATTCACATTTTGAAAGGACTATTTTAGAGACATTGTTGTTATTCAGATGTTAAATTCTGTTCGACTCTTGGTGACCCAATGGACTTCAGCACACCTTGCTTCTCTGTCCTTCATGGTCTCCCAATATTTGCTCCAACTTATTTCAATTGAGTTGGTGATGCTATCTAACCACCTCATCCTCTGTCGCCCACTTCTCTTCCTGCGCTCAATGTTTCCCAGTATTAGGGTCTTTTCCAATGAATCTACTTCGTATCAGGTGGCCAAAGTTTTGGAGCTTCTGTATCAGTCATTGCAATGAATATACAGGGTTGATTTCCTTTAGGATTGACTGGTTTGATCTCCTTGCAGTCCAAAGGATTCCCAAGAATCTTCTCCATTACCACCATTTGAAAGCATCAATTCTTCAGCCCTCAGTCCTCTTTATGGTCCAACTCTCACATTTGGACATGACTATCGGAAAAAACATAGCTTTTATTATTATTTTATTTATTTTTAATATAAATTTATTTATTTTAATTGTAGGCTAATTACTTTACAATATTGTATTGGTTTCGGCATACATCAACATGAATCTGCCACAGGTGTACACGTGTTCCCCATCCTGAACCCCTCTTCCACATCTCTCCCCGTACCATCCCTCTGGGTCATCCAGTTCATCAGCCCCAAGCATCCTGTATCATGCATCAAACCTGGACTGGCAATTCATTTCATATATGATATACATGTTTCAATGCCATTCTCCCAAATCACCGCACCCTCTCCCTCTCCCACAGAGTCCAAAAGACTGTTCTATATATCAGTGTTTCTTTTGCTGTCTCACATGAAGGGTTATTGTTACCATCTTTCTAATTTCCATATACATGCATTCAGTTCAGTTCAGTTCAGTCGCTCAGTCGTGTTCGACTCTTTGTGACCCCATGAATCAAAGCACGCCAGGCCTCCCTGTCCATCACCAACTCCCGGAGTTCACCCAAACTCATGTCCATCAAGTCAGTGATGCCATCCAGCTATCTCATCCTCTGTCATCCCCTTCTCCTCCTGCCCCTAACACCCCCAGCATCAGAGTTCTTTTCAATGAGTCAGCTCTTCACATGAGGTGGCCAAAGTACTGGAGTTTCAGCTTTAGCATCACTCCTTTCAAAGAAATCCCAGGGCTGATCTCTTTCAGAATGGACTGGTTGGATCTCCTTGCAGTCCAAGGGATTCTCAAGAGTCTTCTCCAACACCACAGTTCAAAAGCATCAATGCTTCGGTGTTCAGCTTTCTTCACAGTCCAACTCTCCCGTCCATACATGACCACTGGAGAAACCATAGCCTTGACTAAATGGACCTTTGTTGGCAAAGTTATGTCTCTGCTTTTCAATATGCTATCTAGGTTGATCATAACTTTTCTTCCAAGGAGTAGGCATCTTTTAATTTTATGGCTGAAGTCACCATCTGCAGTGATTTTGGATCCCCAAAAAATAAAATCTGACACTGTTTCCCCGTCTATTTCCCATCAAGTGATGGGACCAGATGCCACGATTTTCGTTTTCTGAATGTTAATTAATGGTGTTTTTCTTTCTGGCTTACTTCCCTCTGTATAATAGGCTCCAGTTTCATTCACCTAATTAGAACTGATTCAAATGCATTCTTTTTAATGACTGAGTAATATTCCATTGTGTATATGTACCACAGCTTTCTTGTCCATTCATCTGCTGATGGACATCTAGGTTTCTTCCATGTCCTGGCTATTATAAACAGTGCTGCAATGAACATCGGGGTATACATGTCTCTTTCAATTCTGGTTTCCTCAGTGTGTATGCCCAGTAATGGGATTGCTGGGTCATAAGGCAGTTCTATTTCCAGTTTATTAAGGAATCTCCACGCTGTTCTCCATAGTGGCTGTACTAGTTTGCATTCCCACCAGCAGTGTAAGAGGGTTTCCTTTTCTCCACACCCTATCCAGCATTTATTGCTTGTAGGCTTTTAGATCACAGCCATTCTGACTGGCGTGAAATGTTACCTCATAGTGGTTTTGATTTGCATTTCTCTGATAATGAGTGATGTTGAGCATCTTTTCATGTGTTTGTTAGTCATCTGTGTCTTCTTTTGAGAAATGTCTGTTTAGTTATTTGGTCCATTTTTTGATTGGGTCGTTTATTTTTCTGGAATTGAGCTGAAGGAGTTGCTTGTATATTTTTGAGATTAGTTATTTGTCCGTTGCTTCACTTGCTATTATTTTCTCCCATTCTTAAGGCTGTCTTTTCACCTTGCCTATAGTTTACTTTTTTGTGCAGAAGCTTTTAATTCTAATTAGGTCCCATTTGTTTATTTTTCCTTTTATTTCCAATATTCTGGGAGGTGGGTCATAGAGGATGCTGCTGTGACTTATGTCGGAGAGTGTTTTGCCTATATTCTCCTCTAGGTGTCTTATAGTTTCTGGTCTTACGTTTAGATCTTTAATCCATTTTGAGTTCATTTTTGTGTATGGTGTTAGAAAGTGTTCTGCTGCTGCTGCTAAGTTGCTTCAGTCATGTCCAACTCTATGTGACCCCATAGATGGCAGCCCACCAGGCTCGCCCATCCCTGGGATTCTCCAGGCAAGAACACTGGAATGGGTTGCCATTTCCTTCTCCAATGCATGAAAGTGAAAAAATAAAGTGAAGTCACTCAGTCTTGTCTGACTCCTAGCGACCAATGGACTGCAGCTCACCAGGTCCCTCCATCCATGGGATTTTCCAGGCAAGCATACTGGGTGGGTTGCAATTGCTTTCTCTGAGAAAGTGTTCTAGTTTCATTATTTTACAAGTGGTTGACCAGTTTTCCCAGCACCACTTGTTAAAAGATTGTATTTTCTCCATTGTATATTCTTGCCCCTTTGTCAAAGATAATGTGTCCAGAGGTACATGAATTTACCTCTGGGCTTTCCATTTTGTTCCATGGATCTATATTTCTGTATTTGTGCCAGTACCATACTGTCTTGATGACTGTGGCTTTGTAGTAGAGCCTGATGTCAGGCAGGTTGCTTCCTCCAGTTCCATTCTTCTTTCTCAAGATTGCTTTGACTAGACAGACCTTTGATGGCAGTTATGTTTCTGCTTTTTAATTTGCTGTCTAGGTTTGTCATAGCTTTTCTCTCAAGGAGCAACCATCTTTTCATTTCATGGTTGGAGTCACTGTCCATGGTGATTTTTCAGCCCAAGAAAATAAAATTTGCCACTGTTTCCACTTTACCTTCCTTTATTTGCCATGAAGTGATAGGGCCAGATGCCATGATATTAGTTTTTTGAATGCTGAGTTTTAAGCCAACTTTCCACTCTCTTCTTTCACCCTCTTCAAGAAGCCCTTTGATTACTCTTTGCTGTCTGCTATTATGGTAGAATTATCTTCATATCTGGAGAAGGAAATGGCACCCCACTCCAGTACTCTTGCCTGGAAAATCCCATGGATGGAGGAGCTAGTAGGCTGCAGTCCATGGGGTCGCTAAGAGTCAGACAGGACTGAGCAACTTCACTTTCACTTTTCACTTTCCTGCATTGGAGAAGAAAATGGCAACCCACTCCAGTGTTCTTGCCTGGAGAATCCCAGGGACGGGGGAGCCTGGTGGGCTGCCGTCTATGGGGTCGCACAGAGTCGGACACAACTGAAGTGACTTAGCAGCAGCATCTTCATATCTGAGGTCATTAATATTTCTTGTGGAATCTTGATTCTAGCTTTTGATTTATTTAACCCTGTATTTCACATGATGTACTCTGCACATGAGTGCATGTGCACTCATATATGTAGCCTTGATGTATTCCTTTCCCAACTTTGAAGCAGTCTGCTGTTTAGTGTTTGGTTCTAACTGTTGCTTCTTGACCTGAAAACAAGTTTCTCAGGAGGCCATTAAAAGGTCTGGTATTCCCATCTCTTTAAGATTTTCCCACACTTTGTTGCGACCCACAAATTCACAGGATCTATGGTTGTCAATGAAGCAGGTGTTTTTCTGGTTTCTCTAAGCCATAACACTGGAGTGGGTAGCCATTCCCTTCTCCAGGAGATCTTCTCAACCCAGGGATTGATCCCAGCTCTCCTGTACTGCAGGAGAATTATTTACCAGCTGAGGTACAAGAGAAACCCTAGATTACTAGAGTGGATAGCCTATCCCTTCCCCAGCAGATCTTCCTGACCCAGGAATCGAATTAGGGTCTCCTGCATTGCAGGTAGCTTCTTTACCAACTGAGCTATCAGGGAAGCCCAAGTAAGAATGAAAGACAAATGTAAAAGATTGCAGACTATTCTTAGCATGTCTTATGGAGCTGTCTTCCCTCTATGCCTAGATATAACTGGACTGTTAGCAAACTTTGTTTCCCCATAATAAAACATTCTCCTCAAAAACCTGTAAAAGTGGACTTTAACAACAATTTCAGATGCACGAGCAAATGGACAAGAATTTTTCATTCATATTTGCTTGTCAAACATAATGAGAGAAAAGCCACACAGACTATTGTGTAACCATCCTGCACTATTTCTAACCCACTGAAGACCTGCCAATACATTTCAGTAAAAGGATCAAAGTGTAATAAAATAAATATTTTGCTTCTCTGCTAATAACCAAGCCTAATGTGTTAAATAACTTTGGTCTCTTTAAACCTAGTAATGTGCATATGTCAGTTCAGATCCACCAGTTTATACCTCCCCATCTTATTCCCTAGTAACTATTTAAAAAACATAACAGTGTAAATCAACTTTACTCCAGTTTTTTTTTTTTTAATTAAAGACACAAATAAACCTAGATTTCAGTTTGTGAGGTTGAGCATCTATTGTGAAGCATATAAGCATATAACCTTGTACCATTCAAGTATCAGAGACAGCATCTGTGCTGAATGAGAGAGCTATATTTGGGCTTCATATACATAAATATATTCAGCTTATGGGTGTATAATAAAGGATTATGCTTTCTGTGTATAATATTATGATATATATATATATATATATACACACACACACACACAAACACATTTAGTAAATATTCCCTCTCTATTGTATCTGCCTTCCTTCAGATTAATTTATTTAGCCATATAAACATTTACATAAAACACAGAAAACATAAACAAGCCGATTCCTTGCAAATGGATCCATTTCCATACATAATGCAATTTGTAAATAGTTCTTTAGTTTATACCATGGACTGAAGAGCGCCAAGCTTCCCTGTCCAGCACGAACTCCCAGAACATACTCAAACTCATGTCCATCGAGTCAGTGATGCCATCCAACCATCTCATCCCCTTCTTCTTCTGCCCTCAATCTTTCCATCATCAGGGTCTTTTCCAATGAGTCAGTTATTTGCATCAGGTGGCCGAAGTATTGGGTTTTCACTTCAGCATCAGTCCTTCCAATGAATATTCAAGACTACTTTCCTTTAGGATTGACTGGTTTGATATCCTTGAAGTCCAAGAGACTCCCAAAAGTCTTCTCCAACACCACAGTTCAAAAGCATCAATTCTTCTGTGCTCAACGTTCTCTACTGTCCAACTCTCACGTTTATGCATGACTACTGGAAAAAACATAGCTTTGGTTAGATGGACCTTCGTTGGCAAAGTTATGTCTCTGCTTTTTAATATGCTGTCTAGGTTGGTCATAGTTTTTCTTCCAAGGGGCAAGAGTGTTTTAATTTCATGGCTAGAGTCACAATCTTCAGTGATTTTGGAGCCCCCCAAAATAAAGTCTCTCACTGTTTCCAAAGTTTGTCCATCCATTTCCCATGAAGTGATGGGACCAGATGCCATGATCTTAGTTTTCTGAATGTTGAGTTTTAAGCCAACTTTTTCACTCTCCTCTTTTACTTTCAAGAGGTTGTTTAGTTTTTCTCTGTTTTCTGTCATACGGGTGGTGTCATCTGCATATCTGAGGTTATTGGTATTTCTCCTGATAATTTTGATTCCAGCTTGTTCTTCATCCAGCCCAGCATTCCAGGTGATGTACTCTGCAGATAAGTTAAATAAACAGGGTGACAACACACAGCCTTGACATACTCCTCTCCATTTGGAACCAATCTGGTGTTTCATGTCCAGTTCTAACTGTTGCTTCTTGAACTGCACACAGATTGTTCAGGAGACATGTCAGGTGGTCTAGTATTCCTATCACTTTAAGAATTTTCCACTCTTTGTTATGATCCACACAATCAAAGGCTTTTGTATATTCAATAAAGCAGAAGTAGACGTATTTTTGGAACTCACTTGCTTTTTTGATGATCCAACCATTGTTGGGAACTTGATCTCTGTTTTCTCTGCATTTTTTGAATCCAGCTTGACCATCTAGAAGTTCACGGTTCATGTACTGTTGAAGTCTGTCTTGGATAATTTTGAGCATTACTTTGCTAGTGTGTGAGATGAGTGCAATTTATGTTCTTTGGCATTGCCTTTCTTTGGGATTTGAATGAAAACTGAACTGTTCCAGGCCTGTGGGCATTACTAAGTTTTCCACATTTTCTAGCATATTGAGTGCCGCATTTCTTTTAGGATTTGAAATAGCTCAACTGAAATTCCATCACCTCCACTAACCTTGTTCATAGTGATGCTTCCTAAGGCCCACTTGATTTCACCTTCCAGGATGTCTGGTTCTAGGTGAGTGATCACACCATTATGATGATCTGGGTCATGAAGATCTCTTTTGTATAGTCCTTCTGTGTATTCTTGCCACCTCTTAATATCTTCTGCTTCTGTTAGGTTCATACCATTTCTGTCCTTTATTGTGTCCATCTTTGCATGAAATGTTCCCTTGTTATCTTTAGCTTTCTTCAAATGATCTCTAGTCTTTCCCATTCTATTATTTTCCTCTATTTATTTGCACTGATCAAGGAGGAAGGCTTTCTTATCTCTCCTTGATCTTCTTCGGAACTCTGCATTCAAATGGGTATATCTTTCGTTTTCTCTTTTGCCTTTATCTTCTCTTATTTTTTCAGCTGTTAGTAAGGCCTCCTCAGACAACCATTTTGCCTTTTGTGTTTCTTTTTCCTGGGGATGGTCTTGATCACTGCTTCCTGTACAATGTCACAAAGCTCCATCCGTAGTTCTTCAGGCACTTTGTCTATTATATCTAATCCCTTGAGTCTAGTTGTCGCTTCCATTGCATAATCGTGAGGGGTTTGATTTAGGTCATGCCTGAATGGTCTAGTGGTTTCCTCTACTTTCTTCAATATAAGTGTGAATTTGGTAATAAGGAGTTCATGATCTGAGCCACAGTCAGCTCCTGGTCTTGTTTTTGCTGACTGTGTAGAGCTTCTCCATCCTTGGCTGCAAAGA
This sequence comes from Bubalus kerabau, assembly GCF_029407905.1. Classification (NCBI taxonomy): domain Eukaryota; kingdom Metazoa; phylum Chordata; class Mammalia; order Artiodactyla; family Bovidae; genus Bubalus; species Bubalus kerabau. The sequence continues at coordinate 11,164,203 of NC_073632.1, read as the reverse complement.
ATATAATCAATATGATTTCAGTATTCATCTCATGATGTCCATGTGTAGAGTCTTCTCTTGTGTTGTTGGAAGAGGGTGTTTACTATAACTAGTCTGTTCTCTTGTCAAACTCTGTTAGCCTTTGGCCTGCTTTGTTTTGTACTCCAAGGACAAATTTGCCTGATATTCCAGGTATCTCTTGACTTCTTACTTTTGCTTTCCAGTCCCCTATAATGAAAAGGACATCTTTTTTGAATGTTAGTTCTAGAAGGTCTTGTAGGTCTTCATAGAACCATTCAACTTCAACTTCTTCAGCATTACTGGTTGGGGCATAGACTTGGATTACTATGATATTGAATGGTTTGCCTTGGAAACAAACAGAAATCATTCTGTCATTCTTTAGTTTGCATCCAAGTACTGCTTTTCAGATTGTTTTGTTGACTGTGATGGCTACTCCATTTCTTCTAAGGGATTCTTGCCCACAGTAGTAGATATAATGGCCATATGAGTTAAATTTACCCATTCGAGTCAATTTTAGTTCACTGATCCCTAAAATGTCGATGTTCACTCTTGCCCTCTCCTGTTTGACCACTTCCAATTTGCCTTGTTTCATGGACTTAATATTCCAGTTTCCTATGCAATATTTCTCTTTACAGCATCGGACTTTGCTTCCATCACCAGTCACATCCACAACGGGGTGTTGTTTTTGCTTTTGCTCTGTCTCTTCATTCCTTCTGGAGTTATTTCTCCACTGATCTCCCATTAGGCACCTACAAACCCGAGGAGTTCATTTTTCAGTGCCCCATATTTTTGCCTTTTCATGCTACATGGGGTTATCAAGGCAAGAGTACTGAAGTGCCTTGTCATTCCCTTCTCCAGTGAGCCACGTTTTGTCCAAATTTTCCTCCATGATCGAACCATCTTGAATGGCCCTATATGGCATGGCTCATAGCTTTATTGAGTTAGACAAGTCTTTGGTCCATGTGATCAGTTTGTTTAGTGTTTGTTTTTTTTTTTTTTTTGTGACTGTAGTTTTTATTTTGCTTTCACTCTGATGGATAGCATAAGAGGCTTATGGAAGTTTCCTGATGGCAGATACTGACTGAGGGAGAAACTGAGTCTTGTTCTGATGGGCAGGTCCATGCTCAGTAAATCTTTAATCCAATTTTCTGTTGATGAGTGGGGCTTTGTTCTCTCCCTGTTGTTTGACCTGAGGCCAAACTATGGTGGAGGTAGATAATGGTGACCTCTTTCAAAAGTTCCCTTGAATACAATGCCAGACTCAGTGCCCCCAACCCTGTAGCAGAGTACCATTGACCCATGCATCCTGGACACTTGTGGGCAAATCTGGTTCAGTTTCTTGTGGGGTCACTCATTGCTCCTTTCTCCTGGGTCTTGGTGCACACAAGGTTCTGTTTGTGCCCTCCCAGAGTCTGTTTTCCCAGTCCTGTGTAAGCTCTGGTGGTTCTATGGTGGGGTTAATGGTGACCTCCTCCTTATGCCACACCCGGGTCTGCTGCACCCAGAGCCTCTGCCCCTGCAGCAGGCCACTGCTGACCCATATCATATATATAACATATACCATATATATAACTGGTATTTTATGTATGTGTTCTTCAATTTAACATTACTTTTGTGTGTGTGTGTATGTATGTGTGTGTTTAACAGTATTTAATTACTTACCAAGATCTTTCCTTGTGGCTCAGCAGTAAAGAAACTGCCTGGCAATGCAGGAAAAGTGGCTTTGATCCCTGCGTCAGGAAAATCCCTTAAAGAAGGAAATGACAACTCACTCCAGCATTCGTGCCTGAGATATCCCATGGACAGATGGACCTGGTAGGCTTTAATCCATGGGGTAAAAAGATCTGGTTTTCAGAGGGATTCAGTTCCGTTGCCTAGTCGTGTCTGACTCTTTGTGACCCCATGGACTGCAGCATTCCAGGCTTCCCTGTCCATCACCAACTCCTAGAGCTTGTTCAAACTCATGTCCATTGCATCAGTGATGCCATTCAACCACCTCATCCTCTGTTGTCCCCTTCTAAAGGGATTGAATCTCATTATAATCTTTATTTATAATCCAAGATCTTTATTTTGGAGTCCATGGAGATTTAAATAAAACAGTGTAGTAACTATTACCTGATACTGTTTGATTTAAATCCCCTATGTTGAGATACTACCCCCAAACTATTACATTTTCCTTTGTGATTAAAGAACTAAAAAATGTATTCCAGAACTTATGAGTTTTTTTAAATGAGGTTTTCTTCATATTTTCAACTCTTGTCTTTCTCTGTTTTACTGTGTGAATCAGTACACATTGTCTTCCACAGGCAGTTTTTGGCTCACTCTCTTCTTTGTGATCACTTTAGTGACAGAAGTGTTAGGAGCTCAAATTAACGCCTGGAGCAGAAGAGCAGCCATTCCTCCACACTAAATTCTTGAAACCTCACAGGAATAAACTAAACAGTTGCAATTAGGGAAAAGGACAGACTCCAACAACAGTCTGAATAAAAAAGAATGAGATATTACTTTAAGGAAATCACAGGTAGACTTTAATTTGAATTCATCAGCACTTCATGGATCAATCCTACTTGCCAAGCATTAGCAAACGATCTTCATAGCTCCTGTTATTGGTTTTATCTTATGAAATTATATTTAGCTTACTAATTAAATGGATAAATGATGATAATTTTGTGTTTGGTGAAAAGTAAGAAAGTTCATTATATTCCTATTAATCAGCTTTCTTGAGGTTTAGTTACTGTATGTGTCTGTGTGTGTATGTATATGTACGTGCATGTATATGTACTAAGATTGGACACATCTTTAGGAAAGAATGCACGCTATGTATATTTTTTAAATACCTCTTTTAGAATAACAGGAAATTGTAGAACATGTTTAGTTTTGCAAGTGCTGTCAAGTTTTACAATCTAAATTATTCTTGAAGACATTTTCTAAAGGCTCTGTATTTTTTGTGATGGCAGATCAGGTTATGTGAACCAAGCTTTAATTAAATATTCCTAAAACTGTATATTGAAAAAAAAAAATCTTAAAAGAACCAGATATTCTATCAGGAAAGATATTCTATCAGGAAAGAAGCAATTATTAGGCTAAAGTGAAGAAAAAATGAACCAAGAGATGCACTTATGAATTACAGTAAATGTGAACATTTATTTTGACGTATCTGTGGGAATAAAGAACAAAGACTAGTTTCTACAGAAAGAAAATAATCTAATAGGAGAATGCTCCATAATAAGCTGCAGTAAATAATATATCTTTGGGACAAAGGTAAACAACAAAAGGACTAGACTTTTGTAGAATTACAGTGTGGTGAGTATAAGATGAGGCCAGGGTGATAATATGGCAAAGTTGGGGATAGGAGATGGAGCTGAAGGCACTGTGCTTTGTAGGTCATTGTTAAGACTTTGCTATTTAAGAAGGACAGCAAATCACTGAAACATTTTAAGCAGATAAATGATATTCTCTTTTCATTTTTACTGTTCTGGCTGTGGTATGGAGAAAAGGCTGAATTAAACATGGACAGGAGCAAAGAGAAAACTTAGGAGGCTATTACAATAATTCAGAAGGCTTCCCTGGTAGTTCAGCTGGTAAAGAATCCACCTGCAATGTAGGAGAACCTGGTTCAATTCCTGGGTCACAAAGATTTGCTGGAGAAGAGATAGGCTATCCACTCCAGTGTTCTTGGGCTTCCCTTGTGGCTAGCTGGTAAAGAATCTGCCTACAATTCCCGAGACTTGGGTTCAATCCCTGGGTTGGGAGGATGCCCTGGAGAAGGGAACAGCTACACACTCCAGTATTCTGGTCTGGAGAATTCGATGAACTGTATAGTCCATGGGATTGTAAAGCTTCAGGCATGACTGATCAACTTTCATATTTCACCAAAAGAATCCAGACAAAGACAATGGTAGTGAGGAGAGGATAATGAAGAAAGCTGAAAATCTGGATATATTCTGATTGAGTGTTAGCCAGATTTCCTCAACCATTGAATATAGAATGAAAAAGAGACAAATCCAAAGTTGTGCTGAAAACAGCTGGAAATATAAACTTTCTGTTATCTAGATTGAAGAAGCAGTCACAGGGCTCATGTTTTGAAACTGCCAAATTTGAAATACTGTTGAGCATCCAAGTAGAGTTCTGAGTAGTAAGTTGGATTTATGACTGGCTATATGATACACTTAAGACTAATCATCATGTAGGTAGAATCTTTACTCATGAGACTAGATGAGATTGCCAATGGAGTGGAGGTAGATAGAGGAATAAAGGTGATGGACCCTAGATAGTGTCAATAGTAAGTGACCATAATTGTAGCTAACACATTATTATGACTCCAGTACATATCAGTGCATTCATTAGAAATGTTTTAATTGCCAGAAACAAACAACTTTTAAAAGGATAGGAGATCTTTATACCCAGGAAGTCCAGGACTGCTGCTGATTCTGAGGTTGCCCCATAATGAAATTAGTTGGCCAGGCTCTTTTATTTCTCATACCCAACCATCACCTGACCTTATGCTTGAATTTAAAGTAGTTATTGCAACTTCATGTGAAAAACAGAAAGACAGAAGGAAGGACAGGGAAGGAAGGGAAAGAAGAGTCATGCTAGTCAAGTCTATCTTTTTAAAAATAATTTTCTGGAAACCTCAAGCAGAAATTTCTGCAGCTTCTTAAAGTAGTAGCTGCAAGATAATCTAGAAATACATTTCATCTTTGCCTGCCCTATAGAAGTGGTCAGCAAACTTTCAATGCAAAGGGCCATAGTAAGTATGGCAGCCGTTTCATGCCATGTGGTCTCTGCCTCAGCTACTCAACGTTGCCACTGTAGTTAAAAAAAAAAAAAAAAAAAGGATGAAAAATATCTAAGTGAATGAGTGTGACTGTGTTTTAACAAAATTTGTTTACCAAACAAGCAGTCCTCCAAATGTGGCCTGTGGGTGGTAGCTTGATAATTCCTACTCATTTAAGTAAAAGAAAGAAAAAGGGAGACTGTTTTGGGGCTTTGTATGGAGACAGGGAGATATTTTACAGTGTATATTCCAGGGAGCTAATATATAGAAAGGATAATCTGACACTAATAGGAAGAATACTAGATAATAGAGAGAAAAAGCAGACTTACATTCAGTTCTAGTACTTAATATCAATGTGACCTTGAATAAGTCACTTAACCTTGTAGTGCCAAGTTTTCTCATTAATGAAATGAAGATAATAAAACCTGTCTCACCTACCTCTACAGATTGCTGGGAAAATTGAATCAAGTAATGAGAAGTGAAATGAATTGAACTGTCTGTTGTTCACAAATATATGATACTTACAGGCCAGGCCCCCCACCCCCCCCCAAAAAAAATCCATTGCATCAAGTATATTGAACTCTTTTGAAAGTATCTTTTTTTATAGAATTACAAAATGAAACATAACACACTGAAGGAAGATAAAAATGTTACCTTTGTAGCCTATTCCTGCTGAGAAAAGTGAGGAGAGGAAAGTGAACTCATGTGAATTATTGAAAGGTGTAAGTGAAAAATGAATAGATATATAAAAATCAGAAGAGTAAGGCTTATCATATATAGTTAACAGAAAATATAATTCTAACAATAGTTTGGAGAAAAATTCATTATATGTTATATTTAAACTAGCACATCTTTATAAATGCTAATTTATTATATAAAATGCAAGCAATGACTTTATATACACAGACATAATTTTCTGGGTTACTTTGATATTTTCCTTTTATTGAATACAGAGCCATTTGGGACCTAGCCTTAGACATCTTCAGTTATGGCCATAAACTCATCCCCATTTCTCAGTTTGCTCTAAAACTCTCAGGAAATTATTTCACTTATCTTGGATTCAGTTTCTTCCTGTGTGGAATGTGGACATTAAATTACATATCTTTGTTGTTCATTGCTTAGTCGTTGTCTCCTGACATTTGCTGAAAATCACGTCCACTGAGTCGGTGAGTCCATCCAACCATCTGATCCTCTGTTGTCCCCTTCTTCTCCTTCCCTCAGTCTTACCCAGCATCAGGGTCTTTTCCAGTGATTTGACTCTTTGCATCGGTGGGCAAGTGTTGGAGCTTCAGCTTCATCATCAGTCTTTCCAATGAATATTCAGGGTTAATTTCCTTTAGGATGGACTGATTTTTATCTCCTCCTTGCCCAAGGGACTCTCAAAATCTTCTCCAGCACAACAGTTCAAAAGCATCAATTATTCAATGCTCAGCTTTCTTCATTGTCTGACTCACATCTGTACATGACTACAGGAAAAACCATAGCTTCAACTATACAAACCTTTGCTGGCAAAATGATGTCTCTGCTTTTTAATATCCTGTCTAGTTTTGTCTTTGCTTTTCTTCCAAGGAGCAAGTGTCTTTTAATTCCATGGCTGCAGTAACTGTACACAGTGATTTTTGGAGCCTGAGTGATAGCTTATAGTAAACTTTGCTTTATATCATCTTTTTGTAGGTTGGCAAACATAAATCACCCAAAGCTATGTCATTTGTAAAAGCAACTTCACAATGTCTATGTTAATTAGATCAATAAACAAACATCAATACCAGATATCAATTCACTAGTGAATATCCCACAGTTCTCAGAGGACTGAAATTCATTTCAGTTTAATTTTCTTGAATTGGAATTGTTTGGTTTAAAAGTGCCTAATTCTCTTTAGGCCAATTAAATAGAGCTCATTGACCAATTAGCCCTCAGCAACATTATCCAAAGATGAAGACACACACACTGAGACACACATAAATCTGGACAGTCAGAAACCTCACAGTTTTCCATTTGAAATTGAAAATGTCTCTTGGCCTTATTTTTTTTTCCCCCCTTTGGCCTGAAGTTCTTCTACCAATTTGCTCATGGCTGGAGTCCCAGACAGAGTGGGTGGTGTATCTCAAGGACATGGTAAAAGTTAACTTCAGTTTTTTTCCCAGTGTGTTAGTGTTTCTCAGGCAGGATTGCCAAAAATGTATTTTAACAAGCCAGCTTTTTCCTAATTGCATGTACAAGAACAACTGGTTTTACAATTTCAAAAAGATTTTATTTTACCCAATTTTCTCTATAGTCTAAGGAATATCATGGCCATTTGGTGTCAAAAATATCATCTCTCCTTTTTGTAGCCATAGTATTATAGCTAAAATTTGAACCAGAAAGTGTTCAAATTGGCTCTGATGACAGGGGTAGACTGAATGATAAGCCACTGTCCCAGCAGTGATTGTCTCTCAGGAGGAGAGGTCTTCTCTTACAGCAAAGAAAGCCTGCATATAAGGGAATTTTTAGGCTCTGGGGTTCAAACTCATCCCAGTTTATCCAAGATACACTTCAAAAGGTTGGTCCTGGAATTGTTAGCTTCCACCTTTAAGAGAGAAAAGTGTGGTGCTCAGTGTCATGGCTTTTTTCCTGCCAGAGGTGTCCCTCCCTGCTCTAGATGGGAGTGGAAACCCATCTTCCACCCAAGTTTCCTTCCCTGGCCAGAGTTAACCCATCTCTTACCAGTGCAGGTGTCCCAGTAACATCCCCCCTCATGATACCACTGAGGTGGGGTGGTGATGCATCAGGGGTAGACCTGATGGCATCCCAGATTGATGTCCAGTTCCTCACCATTAACACCTTGGCTTGATTTCCGCTTTTTCTGCAGTGCCAGCCGGGGCAGAGCAGAGTAGTCTTCCAGAATGTCTTCCATGCAAGACACCACTAGGGGAAACATCTGTCTTTTACATGCCTATGCACATTCCTGAGCATATTCCTGACTGTAGTAGAAGTGTTAAGTCCAGATCAGCCTATGTGATAGCAAAGGAGGTGCTGGAGGGCCACCCTATGAGGGGAATAATAGTAATAATACTTTTTCCTGTCCATGGAGTGTCAAAGTCAGCCTTTCTATTTCTGTCCAGCAGATTATACCGAAAGAATATCTAAGGAGTTGAGACAGGAGTGAACTGAACTGAATCTAGTGAAGCAGATACTCTCCTGCCCTCTTCAATGTCTATGTCAGAAGCTTTTTCTGTCACTTTCACTTTAACTAAAATCTGCACAAAGCTGAGTGACTGAGACTTGGGCCTTTGGTCCCAGAGTTAAATCTTCTTCAGAGACCACTAGTCCGGCAGCACTGTTCCCCATTCACCATAAGCTATCATCTTGGTGGCTAACCTGGGATCTTCAAGACAAGGTCTTGAACTTTTTCTGGTCTGCTAAGAGCTAGTGCCTCCACGGGAAGAACCCCACTGCATTTCCAGTCTGCCCAAACATGAGATTGCTCCAATCTATGTCCTCAGGAAACTCACACTCACCAGCAATGCCTCAATCCATATAGTCTAGAGGCATTGCTGTGACAAAACCCTGCCTGTGGGTCTTTGGGGTCAGGATGGTGATTCCGAGCCTGAGAAATGTCCCTGAAGCTAGAGCTCCAGCTAGCTCCCCAATGTGTTTTTGCCTGCAATGTCCTGCAAAACTTGGAATGGGAATCCTGCTAGAAAAACACAATAACAGCATGGATTCCAATTCCCCTGAAAGCTACAATCAATAGGCACATGAAGTTAGTAGCTTTAATTCCCCAAGCAGTTATAAAATGCTAAGAGAGGCCAGAAAAAACTGTTCGAGGAAAAGAAGTTCGGTCTGTACGCTTCTGAGTTAGTAAAGAAGAGACTTTACAACAAAAGAGAAAAAAAAGCTCCAGTTCTGAGTATACTTACCTTGTCTTGAAGATCCCAGGTTAGCCACCAAGATGATAGCTTATGGTGAATGGGGAACAGTGCTGCCGGACTAGTGGTCTCTGAAGAAGATTTAACTCTGGGACCAAAGGCCCAAGTCTCAGTCACTCAGCTTTGTGCAGATTTTAGTTAAAGTGAAAGTGACAGAAAAAGCTTCTGACATAGACATTGAAGAGGGCAGGAGAGTATCTGCTTCACTAGATTCAGTTCAGTTCACTCAGTTGTGTCCAACCCTTTGCTACCCCATGAATCACAGAATGCCAGGTCTCCCTATCCATCACCAACTCCTGGAGTTTACTCAAACTCATGTCCATCGAGTAGGTGTTGCCATCCAGCCATCTCATCCTCTGTCGTCCCCTTCTCCTCCTGCCCCCAATCCCTCCCAGCATCAGAGGCTTTTCCAACGAGTCAACTCTTCGCATGAGGTGGCCAAAGTATTGGAGTTTCAGCTTCAGCATCAGTTCTTCCAAGGAACACCCAGGAATGATCTCCTTTAGGATGGACTGAATGGATTTCCTTGCAGTCCAAGGGACTCTCAAGAGTATTCTCCAACCACATAGTTCAAAAGCATCAACTCTTCGGTGCTCAGCTTTCTTCACAGTCTAACTCTAACATCCATGCATGATCACTGGAAAAAGCATAGCCTTGACTAGATGGACCTTTGTTGACAAAGTAATGTCTCTGCTTTTTAATATGCTATCTAGGTTGGTCATAACTTTCCTTCCGAGAAGAAAGAGTCTTTTAATTTCATGGTTGCAATCACCATCTGCAGTGATTTTAGAGCCCAAAAAAATAAAGTCTGATACTGTTTCCCCATCTATTTCCCATGAAGTGATGGCACCAGATTCCATGATCTTCATTTTCTGAATGTTGAATTTAAGCCAATTTTTTCACTCTCCTCATTCACTTTCATCAAGAGGCTTTTTAGTTCCTCTTCACTTTCTGTCATAAGGATGGTGTCATCTGCATATCTGAGGTTATTGACATTTCTCCTGGCAATCTTGATTCCAGCTTATGCTTCTTCCACCCCAGCGTTTCTCATGATGTACTTTGCATATAAGTTAAATAAGCAGGTTGACAATATACAGCCTTGATATACTCTCTTTCCTATTTGGAATCAGTCTTTTGTTCCATATCCAGTTCTAACTATTGCTTCCTGACCTGCATACAGGTTTCTCAAGAGGCAGGCCAGGTGGTCTGGTATTCCCATCTCTTGAATAATTTTCCACAGTTTATTGTGATCCACACAGTCAAAGGCTTTGGCATAGTCAATAAAGTAGAAATAGATGTTTTTCTGGAACTCTCTTGCTTTTTTGAGGATCCAGCGGATGTTGGCAATTTGATCTTTTGTTGCTCTGCCTTTTCTAAAACCAGCTAGAACATCTGGAAGTTCACCGTTCATGTATTGCTGAAGCCTGGCTTGGAGAATTTTGAGGATTACTTTACTAGCATGTGAGATGAGTGCAATTTTGCAGTAGTTTGAGAATTTTTTGGCATTGCCTTTCTTTGGGCTTGGAATGAAAACTAACCTTTTCCAGTCCTGTGGCCACTGCTTAGTTTTCCAAATTTGCTGGCATATTGAGTGCAGCACTTTCACAGCATACTCTTTCAGGATTTGAAATAGCTCAACTGGAATTCCATCATCTCCACTAGCTTTGTTCATAGTGATGCTTTCTAAGGCCCTCTTGACTTCACATTCCAGGATGTCTGGCTCTAGGTGAGTGATCACACCATTGTGATTATTTGGGTCATGAAGGTCTTTTTTTGTACAGTTATTTTGTGTATTCTTGCCACCTCTTCTTAATATCTTCTGCTTCTGTTAGGTCCATACAATTCCTGTCCTTTATCAAGCCCATCTTTGCATGAAATGTTCCCTTGATATCTCTAATTTTCTTGAAGAGATCTCTAGTCTTTCCCATTTTGTTGTTTTCCTATATTTCTTTGCATTGATCGCTTTCTTATGTCTCCTTGCTATTCTTTGGAACTCTGCATTCAGATGCTTATATCTTTCCTTTTCTCCTTTGCTTTTCGCTTCTCTTCTTTTCACAGCTATTTGTAAGGCCTCCTCAGACAGCCCTTTTGCTTTTTTGTATTTATTTTCCAAGGGGATGGTCTTGCTCCCTTCATCCTGTACAATGTCATGAACCTTCTTTCATAGTTCATCAGGCACTCTATCAGATCTAGTCCATTAAATCTACTTCTCACTTGCACTGTATAGTCATAAGGGATTTGATGTAGGTCATACCTGAATGGCCTAGTGGTTTTCCCTACTTTCTTCAATTTAAGTCTCAATTTGGCAATAAGTTGTTCATGATCTGAGCCACAGTCTTCTCCTGGTCTTGTTTTTGCTGACTCTATACAGCTTCTTCATCTTTGGCTGCAAAGAATATAAATTAAGCTGGACCTTATATACTTCTCAACTATCTGATGAGAATAGATTAAAAAAAAAAAAACCTCAAGGCTGTGAGAATTTTGCCCAGACTGTTTTCCATAACATTCATCCTGGGATGACATCAGCACAAGATTATCCACAAGAAAACAGGTTAGGTCATATCTCAAGGCTGTGGAAATTTTTACCCAGAGCTTTTCCCATAACATACATCCAAAGCTAAAAAAAAAAAAAAAAAAAAAAGCCTGTCCTTGAACAAGAGATACCGTTGCCTATAAGGCCTGTTTGTCTAAGGCAAAAGAATGTGAAAAAGAATGAATATTCACCTCTTCCTTAAAGGGCTCTCAGGCTTGGACTCCTTGTCAACCTGCCTAAGCAAACTCTCTCACAAGAAAACACAATCTCTTACTGTTTCCACTTTTTCCCCTTCTATTTACCATGAAGTGATGGGACCAGATGCCATGATCTTAGTTTTCTGAATGTTGAGTTTTAAGACAACTTTTTCACTGTCCTCTTTCACCTTCATCAAGAGTTTCCTCTTTGCCTTCTGCCATTAGGATGGTGTCTCTGCTTCTGAGGTTATATTGATATTTCTCCCAGCAATCTTGATTCCAACTTATGCTTCATCTAGCCCAGCATTTCTCATAATGTACTCTGCCTATAACTTAAATAAGCATAGTGATAATCAACAGTATTGATGTACTCCTTTCCCAATTTTGAACCAGTCTGTTGTTCCATATTCAGTTCTAACTGCTGCTTCTTGACCTGCATACAGGTATCTATCTATAATTTATTTAGAAATTCCATCCACCAAATTCATTGTGAAATTCAATATTTTTCTCACATATAATTTTGCTAAATAAATGTTGCATTATATTTTTAGATTTTTTTCCAGTTATATATTGGCCAAACAATAGAATGAAAGACTTACAAAGTCTACAATGTTTGAATATAAAAAGCAGAGATACAGTCTATCAAGAAAATGTTAATGAAAGAATGTTCTATCAGGTTTAGCTGTATATTTTTGCTGCCTTTCCAAGAAGGAAATTTGAAGTTCTTACCAGTCTCGATATCTAACCAAAGCCCAGGCACTCTCGGTGATGTGTTGGTCTCTGCATGAAAAATGGATATACATTCTCTTGATTAGAGATCAATGATACACATTCCTTACCAAATAGTGAATGGTGAAGGAGACACTGGAAAACCACCATGAATGCATGAAATAAGAACAGGAGACATAAAAGTCATTGGTCAGAAGTAACTGCAATATCCACGTGTGCTGAAGTTGTGAGGGGGCCCTTAAACTAGGGCTCATATGTTTCCTTGATCAGAGCCTGATTCCATTTCCCAGCATCAGCAACCACATACATTTTTCTTCATGCTTTGGATTTGACTTCAGGGAGTTCTTTTTTTGTTTGTTTTGTTTTGTTTTTCATCCTTCCAGACTACATCAGAACAGAGGATATGAAAATTTGCTTTCTCTTGAGTTTGTGCAGGTTTTTATTTTTTTAACCTTTTTCACATTTTCAGAAAATTTGGGTCATTGTAATTCTCAAATAGTCACAGAGATTCAGAGAGGTAGAGGTTTAACAGAACAATTCCCTTAAAGATATATCTTTTTAAAGAAAGAAAAATTCATTTCATTTATTTATTTGTGGTTGTTCTGCTCCTTCATTGTTGCACACAAGCCTTCTCTAGTTGTCGAAAAAGGGGATACTCCTGTTTGCAGTGAATGGGCTTCTCATTGTATTGGCTTCTTCTGTTGCAGAGCACAGGTTCTAGGCAAACAGACTTCAGTGCTCAATAGCGTGCAGGCTCAGTAGTTGTGGACCATGGCTTAGTTGCTCTGTAACATGTGAGATATTCCCGGACCAGGGATCAAACCCATGGATCCTGAACTAGCCAGTAGATTCTTAACCACTATCCTACCAGGGAAGTTTCTAATTCTTTTTCATGATTCCAGAAAAAGATTAAAACTTTTTAAAATGATTCAGTATGTAGCTAATCTTGTTCTTACTATTATTGTTCACTCCACCTTTAGAGTGAGATACTTGTTATTGTATCTTATATGTTTAATTTTCTAAATTACTCTTTCCCCATTTTTGCTAACTCCTGTTCTCATCACTCCATTACTGTTCTGCATCATTAATTTAATGCATATTAAGGTCTATGTATCCCTGGTCGTGTATGGATGTGAGAGTTGGACTGTGAAGAAAGCTGAGCGCCGAAGAATTGATGCTTTTGAACTGTGGTGTTGGAGAAGACTCTTGAGAGTCCCTTGGACTGCAAGGAGATCCAACCAGTCCATTCTGAAGGAGATCAGCCCTGGGATTTCTTTGGAAGGAATGATGCTGAAGCTGAAACTCCAGCACTTTGGCCACCTCATGCGAAGAGTGGACTCATTGGAAAAGACTCTGATGCTGGGAGGGATTGTGGGCAGGAGGAGAAGGGGACGACAGAGGATGAGATGGCTGGATGGCATCACTGACTCAATGAACGTGAGTCTGGGTGAACTCCGGGATTTGGTGATGGACAGGGAGGTCTGGCGTGCTGCGATTCATGGGGTCGCAAAGAGTCGGACACGACTGAGTGACTGAACTGAACTGAACTGATCCCTGGCCTGTGGTGGCTTTAAATAAATACTGGATTTCTCTGGCCAGAGGATCCATTCTACCCCTGAGTCAAGTACATGGGTAGTGGATTAAGATTCTGATTATTTATTCTCTGTCTTCCCACCTGGAGTCTTACTCTTGGGATGATCCCTGTGAATCCCATAGTACACTGATTAGACTTTTGAACATTCTAGACCTTCAAGTAACATGAAACTACTGGAAGCATACAGGAGATAACCAAAAAAAAAAAAAAAAAAAAGAAAGAAAGAAAGGAGTATGATCTGTCCTTAGAATACATCTCAACTGTAGGCAGTGGCACTGCTTTAATTTTGAAAAAGCAACAATGTCTGAACCAGAAATAGGAATCCCAAAAGGATTTGATTGCTTGTTAACCTGAACAGCAAATAGTAGAACCAGAAAACTGTTGTTAGATCTTGGACCATATAATCTCCCAGAATTAAGCAACTTATCTTATAAATGTCTTGCATCACGGTTTTAGAAAGTACAAAAAATGTACGTGACATGACACATATGAAACCTCCTTGGTACAGCCAGGTATTGCACAGGCTTCGGTGACTTTGAAAATGGTTGCTATCTGGACACCCAGCTGTTATCTGGAAGCTGTGTTTGACAAGTCTGTAATAAAGAGATTCAAATAATAATTTTAGGACATTCTCAAGAAAGTTCAGTAAACATCTTCTTTATAATGGACACATATTATTATCTTTGCAAATGATTACTGCAATGTAGAAATCTAAGTACAATTTTAAATTGACAATAACCACAGTTAACTTGAAGGACTATATTATGAATTTTCTTTTAGGGAAAGTCTTCTTGTTTAATGCTTTTAGAGTTAGATGGAAATGACTGTCAGCAGAATTTCAAATTTAAGAAAAACTGAAAATAGATTTTACTAATTAGTGATGTAAATTCTTATCTAGCATATAAGCAATTGCATTTAAACTTCAGAAACTTACATCAAACTTTAAATTGGATTTGGTCAACTTACTTAAAAATGTGAAATATTTATGTTCTAATTATGTGAGAATATTTTGCAACTCCTTTTGCTTAAAATATGTGGTAGTATAGTAACATATTCACAGCAGAGTTTTCCTTATTAAACTAAGAAAAGTCACAGGATTAAACATGTTTCTCTTGTTTCATTGAAATGATCTGACAGAAAGCAAACAAAAGGAGAAAAAATGTGTACTTCTGAATTTTCCATTATGCCTGTGTTAGTTTCCTGTTTCTACCACAAGAAATCACCACAGATAATCTGCATTAAATTGTGAGGTGACTGGTTTCAAGGTATAAATACCAATTTACAGATAAGAGACTTAAACATTAAGGTGATTAATTTTCAAGTAGTAATACAACTACAAACAATTTCTCATATTGGTTCCTCCTTGAAAATGACTCAGCCGGCCTTTGTCCTTTTGCCTGTTCTCATGAAAAACGAAGAGCAAATACAGCTGTATTGTCAGAGATGGGTTATGGATGATCAGCTACACCAGTTCCTGGGCCCAGCACTCAGGTGGTACTCCTGTCCAGTTTTATAGTCTAAACCTCATCCTCCGACAGCCAAAGTATTAGAACAGAACTGTTATTCCTAACTGGTAAGAAAATTCATTAAGTAGTCTCATTTCAAACTGCAACAGCAGCTTGAAAGATATTTTCTTTAAAACTTCTTTATATATCATGAGAGTCTATTAAAGAAAATATTTTCTCTTGTGTATTTTAATCTATCAAATATATGTTCACCTTAATATGAATAGGTATATAACACAATTACTAAATATTTGGGAACATGAATGCATTTGCTTTACTTTTGATTTCTCACACTGAAATTTTTATTTGTAGTGTTTATTCTTTACCTTGAAAGTACTGAAAATCATGCAATAATTTAGAAATAAATGATATCTTTTTTGGCCAAAAGACAAACAAAAAAGCAAATGTATTGGCAATAAGTTGAGATCACGTTTCTCACCAAACTGCTATCTGCATATTATTAACATATTTCATAAATATTTGGAAATTTGATAAGGAAAATTATATTTCATAATTAACTTACTTCTTCCTTATTAATGATGTTAAACATATTTTCAAATACTATTCAGCTTTTCTATATCTTCTTTTATGAACAAATAGTTCATTATATTTTCATATTTTCTCATTGGATCATTTTTTTTTTTTTTACAGAGTAAATTATGTGAGCTCCATTAACATTTCTTTTTTTTTTAATTTTTTTATTTTATTTTTAAACTTTACAATATTATATTAGTTTTGCCAAATATCGAAATGAATCTGCCACAGGTATACATGTGTTCCCCATCCTGAACCCTCCGCCCTCCTCCCTCCCCATACCATCCCTCTGGGTCGTCCCAGTGCACCAGCCCCAAGCATCCAGTATCATGCATCGAACCTGGACTGGAAACTCATTTCATACATGATATTATACATGTTTCAATGCCATTCTCCCAAATCTTCCAACCCTCTCCCTCTCCAACAGAGTCCATAAGACTGTTCTATACATCAGTGTCTCTTTTGCTGTCTCGTGCACAGGGTTATTGTTACCATCTTTCTAAATTCCATATATATGTGTTAGTATACTGTATTGGTGTTTTTCTTTCTGGCTTACTTCACTCTGTATAATAGGCTCCAGTTTCATCCACCTCATTAGAACTGATTCAAATGTATTCTTTTTAATGGCTGAGTAATACCCCATTGTGTATATGTACCATAGCTTTCTTATCCATTCGTCTGCTGATACATTTTTGTTTTTCTTATCATCATCTCTGTTCTCTTTATACAGTAATTTACTGCTTTGTGATATGATTTTAGTAAATAGTCATACTTAATTTGCATTCCCTTTAATTTCATTTACATGCTAATGCATATTAAAGTTAAATTTTTTAATGCTTAAAAATGTGTATTCTCCTTTGCAACTAACCTGTGATGTCAATAAGTCTGAAACTATCTTACAGTGCATTTCTCTTCAGTACAATAACTCAAATCAGGCATCCTAAATATTCGTTTTTAGCATTTCAAGGAAAGATAAATCTGACATCACTGTCTCATAAAACTTTTGTATAGAACCTAAATAAGTAAAAATAATCATTGAAGTAATGTATATATTTGGGAACTTAAATGCAGCTTCTATCACCATTTTTATCACATAACAATTTATAATACAAGATGCTCCTAAGGACAACTTAATATAACAGCAAAAGTCATTTTGAAATCTCTAAGTGAGGAAACTAATATAAAAGCTAACATATTCAAGATGATTTTAGTTTTCACCTTACTTACAAGTAACTTATTGCAGGATGAATGTATTCGATGTGACCTGTATAAATGAAGGGAAAAAAAGTCAAAATGAATTTCTCATCTGCAAAGACTCGCTCTGCTTCCAACCATTGAGAAAGAAACAACAGTTCCAGCTAACCACTGGGAAGATGCAAAATGCGGCCAGTCAGTGTCACCTGGAAGAACACTGATTCCGCCTCATTCTCATCTCAATGTAGACATCCCTTTACTGCTGATATAAACCTAAAAAGTTGTTCAGTTATATTTATAGTCCTCTTTCTCTCTTCTGCCTGGAGGCTTGGGAACTGCTTGCTTTCTTTATATCCCTTCTATAACTTGCAACAATATTTGCCACAAGGGGAGGAAAACGACAAAATAAAACTACAGCTTGACAAATATCTGGTGAGTCAGTCAGCTTCGGTCCTGCAGTGCTGTCATGATCTGTATTTTGGTGACTCGTGATATTAAAATTCAGAAAAGGAGACACACTAAGGAAATATTTTTAAATGAAAATTTTAAATAATAGACTACAATCTTATGCAGGATACGCCTTGCTAACTTTATCTAATTTAAATTCAGGTTTCTTAAGGATCTTTTTCCCAGTGGAGGTGTGTTAGGAAAGTTTCTTAAAAATAATAACAAACAGTTTTGTCTTAATTCTGCCTGCTTTGTATTGAAGTTTAAATGATTTATGATGTTTCAGGTACACAGTTTGTCATATATATGTGTGTGTGTATATATATATTAATATGACTGAAGAATATTTCTCAGATTATTTTCCATTGTAGGTTATTAAAAAATATCTTTGTTGTTTGTTTATTTAATACATAGTAGCATGTATCTGGACAAGGCAATGGCACCCCACTCCAGTATTCTTGCCTGGAAAATCCCATGGAAGGAGGAGCCTGGTGTGCTGCAGTCCATGGGGTCGCTAGGAGTCGGACACGACTGAGCGACTTCACTTTCACTTTTCCCTTTCATGCATCGGAGAAGCAAATGGCAACCCACTCCAGTGTTCTTGCCTGGAGAATCCCAGGGACGGGGGAGCCTGGTGGGCTCCCGTCTACGGGGTCGCACAGAATCGGACATGACTGACGCTACTTAGCAGCAGCAGCAGCAGCAGCAGCATGTATCTGTCAGTCCCAAACTCCTAAGTCATCCCCTCTTTCCCGTTTGAGAACCATAACTTTGTATTGTATGTGTGTGAGTCTGTACCTTTTCAAACTAGAGTTTTGTCCAGCTATATGCCCAGAGGTAGGATTGCTGTATCATACGGTAACTCTATTTTTAGATTTCTACATTCTTAATGTTATCAGGAAGCTAAATTTTAAATCACTTACAAAAAATTTAATGGGTTCATTCATTAAGTTCTTAACTTATATCATTAGTCTGGTCAATTAATATTAAATACATCTAAAATCACTGCAGATGGTGATTGCAGTCACAAAATTAAAAGACACTTACTCCTTGGAAGGAAAGTTATGACCAACCTAGATAGCATATTCAAAAGCAGAGATATTACTTTGCCAACAAAGGTCCGTCTAGTCAAGGCTATGGTTTTTCCAGTGGTCATGTATGGATATGAGAGTTGGACTGTGAAGAAAGCTGAGGGCCGAAGAATTGATGCTTTTGAACTGTGGTGTTGGAGAAGACTCTTGAGAGTCCCTTGAACTGCAAGGAGATCCAACCAGTCCATACTAAAGGAGACCAGTCCTGGGTGTTCATTGGAAGGACTGATGCTGAGGTTGAAACTCCAATACTTTGGTCACCTCATGCAAAGAGTTGACTCATTGGAAAAGACTCTGATGTTGGGATGGATTGGGGGCAGGAGGAGAAGGGGACAACAGAGGATGAGATGGCTGGATGGCATCACCAACTCGATGCACATGAGTTTGGGTAAACTCCGGGAGTTGGTGCTGGACAGGGAGGCCTGGCATGCTGCCATTCATGGGGTTGCAAAGAGTCGGACACGACTGAGCAACTGAGCTCTACTGAACTGAACAGGTTAAAAGTAAAAGTTTTTCTTTTTTTCCAAGCCAGCATTTTGTATTGATGTTCAATATTTATTTATTTGTTTTAGTCAGAAAACTACCAATTTATTTAGTCCATAACAATAGTAGGAAAATGAAGCAAATTGCAATAATGAAAAGAACATATATATTAAATTTTCTATGACTGCAAAGACAAAAAAATTCTTTTTTTTTTTTGCAAGTAAAGTTTATTCTACCAGAAAAGAAAAATTAAGGAAAACATCACTTAAAGGAGAATTTTTTTATCCATCAACCTTAAATCCTATCCGCTTTATATCTGTCAGCTTAAATCAGGACCTCTACTCAGTGTTCTGTGGTGACATAAATGGGAAGGAAACCCAGGGAGAGGGGATGCATGCATGCATATGGATGACTCATTTTGTTGTACAGTAGAAACTAGCACAGCACTGTAAAGAAATTATACCCTAATAAATATTAATGAAAGTAAAAGCACAAACAAAAGACAGCATTGATGACATTCTTTCAATACAACAAATATTGGAGAAGGAAATGGCAATGACTCCTGTATTCTAGCTTGGAAAGTTCCAAGGACAGAGGATCCTGATGGGCTACAGTCCATGGGGTTGCAGAGAATCAGATTGTACTGATCTCTCAGGCAAACACTACAAATATAACAACTATTGCTTCACCTTCAGAACCAAAGGAAAAGCAACTCTTGCATTCAGAAAATAAGTATTAATGAATTGTAAAAGTGAGAAAAAAATACTGAATTTTTCTCTACAGGCAGATTATTTAAGGTTGATGTTCAATATTTATTGATACTCAATAAATACCTGTCAACTAACCTCATTAGAGTTACTCAGTATCACCTAAACCAAAGATCAAAGCATATGTAAAATTTTCTCTTTCCGTTAAAAAATCCTAATATTAGAAATAATTTCTTGTAACTGTATATAGTTAGTTTTTTGTTTCAATGTTTTTGTACATGCTCAATACTGAATTATTTTAAATAGACAAGTGAAATAAGGTAATTATTTATTTCTTTTTTTTTAATGAAGACATTTGTTGAAACATAGAGGCAAATAATGCCTCTGACTCTTGGCAAAATTAGTCTCAAAATTGGTTTAACTTGTAGCTTTATTATTTGAAGCAAACAAGTCTGATTAACACATCAATTGCCTTAAATAGAACTCCAATTATTTGCAAGAGTAATGAATTTCTAGAGACTGAATAAATAATTCAAAAGACCAAAACATCAGAATAAATTAATGAATAAACTCAGAGAATAGAAACACTTCACATGACTATTAACACTAGAAAAATTGCTATTGCATTATAAAAACAAAAAACATGCAGGATAAATGCAGAATAAAATCTGACTTCTTAAATTAGATATTAACTTTTTATTACACTATGATACAACTTCATAAAAGTATTTAAAAATAAAAAAAGATCTTATAAGTAAATCTTAATACTTGATGCTATTCTAGATATTGTCTTTTTTAAATCAAAAGAGTTTATGTGAAATTAATTTCTGTTCATAGTATGTTACAACATTTTTCTTTAAGTAACCATATCTGAGAATTCTTACAGAGATGACTTAGGGGACAAATAGGTTTTTAAAAATAAATGAATACACCTGATCTATGAGAAATGTAATTTTTTTAAAAAATGTAAATATCATCATTGCTTTGTGCTTGCCTGCTAAGTTGAGTTCACCTCTTTTGTGACCCCATGGACTGTAGCCCACCAGGCTCCTCTGTGGGATTTTTCAGGCAAAAATACTGAACTGGTTTACCATTTCCTTTTCCAGGGAATCTTCTCAACCCAGGGATCAAACCCTTATCTCCTGTGTCTCTTGCATTGCAGGCAGATTCTTTACCTGCTGAGACATCAGATCTTCCTATAATATCATCATTATTATTCCCCAAATAATAAACAATACAGCAGAGTAAACACTGATTAACTTTGTGTTTACATGCATAGTGCTATTTATACACACGCACATATATATACACATTTTCTGTAAATATTTAATCACAGTTTTGAATATTAAAAATGGAATAAATTATTTTTATCAGTGAAAGTGAAAGTCGCTCAGTCATGTCCAACTCTCTGTGACCCCATGGACTATACAGTCCGTGGAATTCTCCAGACCAGAATATTGGAGTGGGCAGCCTTTCCCTTCTCCAAGGGATCTTCCCAGCCCTGGGATCGAACCCAAGTCTCCTGCATTACAGATGGATTCTATATCAGCTGAGCTATCAGGGAAGCCCATTTGTTTTTTATCCTCAGTTCATTTCAATTGATCAATATTCATTTCACACCTAATACTTGCTAGTATTGTGCAAGAGATAAAAACTAGAAAGTAACTTCAATTTTAGTTCAAAGTATTAGTCAATAATGTAGAGATGAAATTAAAATGAAGAAACAACGTGTTTTACAGCATTTATTTTTAAGCAATTAATTGAATTCAATGATACAAAGTATGTGCAATCTAGTTACTAAGCAACATTTTCAAGATTTTGAAATAACTAGTAAAATGATTAAGTTTCATCTTTGGTGTATTTTAGAGTTTTGTTTATGATTCTGCACAGTAGAGAGGGATCTAGTGTATGTGAGTAAAGAGCAATGTATTTCTCTCTCTTCTCTCTTTCAAGGATGCATGCCTATGTATGCATATGCATAATTGTATAAAATCTTGCTGGATAATCTTTAACGACTAGTACAGAATGCTTAAATATTTGTATATTGTATGTAAGTGGCATATAAATGTGCTGATAATATTTCATTAACCATTTTGCCACTAAGAGTTGATGACAGATCAAAAACAAACACTGTTGTATTTGCTACAATTGATGCAGTCACTTTCTAATCATATTAATGTTTTTCTTGTCAAAAAGAATAAACCCCAGTTGCATTTGGAGTACACCCAGTTCATTTTTATGCATTTCATTACAGATGCACACATGTGCTGAGGCAGTTAACGATCCTCTATGCAGAACTTGGCTTCCTAGGGCTTTGGGTGAGTCATTACAGTCACTGGACTTCATCTACCTCATACGATTTGCTAATACAGGTAATTCTAGATGTTTTCACAGGTATAGATGCTGCAAGGTTGCAAGCTTTTCTATAATTTTCTTTATGCATTGTCATTTTCACCATTAGTTCAGTTCAGTCGCTTAGCCCTATCCGACTTTTTGCGACCCCATGGGCTGGAGCATGCCAGGCTTCCCTGTCCGGGAGCTTACTCAAACTCATGTCCATTGAGTTGGTGATGCCATCCAACCATCTCATCCTCTGGCATCCCCTTCTCCTCCCACCTTCAATGATTCCCAGCATCAGGGTCTTTTCATTTTCACTGAATATACAGCATTAAAAGAATGGAGTCTTCGACTCCAGACAAGAAGCTTCATTAATTAGACTGCAATTTGATTTTTAGATACTCCTGTGTATTTAAGTGAAGTTGTACCTAGAACAATTTTTTGCTTTGTAGTCTAACTTTTTAGCATCTTACCATCTGTTTTTAAAGTACATATTTTCAAAAACAAGTCATAGGGCACAGTTAGGTAATATTGCAGATATTGATTAAAATTAGAATATAGATAATGATTAAAATTGAAGGTAATCTCTGTGAGATAAACCTAAAAACAATGGAAATTGAAATAAGAAAATATTTTAAAACGTCTCAACTTATAGCCTATGGGACTGACAATTTGGTAATACATGAATTTGCCCTAATTATGGGCACCAAGTTATCTTTAGTGACTAAACTATTGTTTTTAGTTTTCTAAGTCAGAAAAGTCTGTGAAAGTTACTGACTCCATTAATGACTCCATTAGTTTAGATTCCTTTATTTCATAGTCTAATGAAATACATTGCTTATAACCATAATCCATATAAACAAACATCAAAAATTATATTTGAAGATATGAAAGTACAAAATCAAATTACAAGTGGAAATATATCATGTATTAGGTGGGGGCCAAGGTAGTGATTTTTTCAATCATTTTATCAGCATCTGTATAAAAATAATAATAATAATAAGTATTTAATTGAGAAACAAAAGTGCCAGGATCCTTACTTTCTGTTGCTCATATGACTTAAAGTCAAAGAAAGTTTTCTCATTATTTTATAGGATCAATATTCTATTACCCTAAATCTTGCGAACCTATTTTACTTGAACAGATTTAAATAAATTCTGTTTGACTAGTAATTAGATCATTTACTTGAATTCCTGCCAATATTCACAGACAGAATCTTCTTGACTTTAGTTCTTTCTCACTTTCCTGCTTAAAAATGATCTCACTCAACTGTGCCAGAGTTAAAATAATGTTTCAAATGCAAATTTCCAACATCAAGGATTTTCCCCCTTTTAAAATGCTTATAATCACTATAGCAAAGGATCAATTATTGACAAGATCACTTGAAAAATATTCCTGAAAAGAATTCACCTAGGTCTCCTGCCCCATCCTTTGATAAGTCATCTTATTAAATAATGAAATGAATTAATTCAACAAATATATTAATTCTAATACTTTGAATATCTATTGCATGCCACATGCTGCTGATTTATTTATTGTATTTACACTTCAAAAACCTTAATCAATATCTTATATGCACTATTATACTCAGAATAAAGTTAAGAAAATGAAAACTATGATAGAGAAGTAAATGGCTGAAAACTTAATATGCTCAAAGTTATCTCTGCTCCTATACCAAACTGCTTCAGGATATATTTCATTTAAGCAGAGGAAGGGATGTTTGGGCTTCCCTGGTGATGCAGATGGTAAAAAATCCGCCTACAATATGGGAGACCCAGATTTGATTCCTGGGTCCGAAGGATCCCCTGGAGCAGGGCGTAGCAACCCACTGCAGTATTGTTGCCTGGAGAATTCCATGGACAGAGGCGCCTCGCAGGCTACCATCCATTGGATCGCAAAGAGTTGCTGCTGCTTCTGCGAAGTCGCTTCAATCGTGTCCGACTCTCTGCGACTCCTTGGACGGCAGCCCACCAGGCTCCCCCGTTCCCTGGGATTCTCCAGGCAAGAACACTGGAGTGGGTTGCCATTTCCTTCTCCAATCCATGAAATGTGAAAAGTGAAAGTGAAGTCGCTCAGTCGTGTCCTACTTTTAGCGACCCCATGGACTGCAGCCTACCAGGCTCCCCAGTCCATGGGATTTTCCAGGCAAGAGTACTGGAGTGGGTTGCCATTGCCTTCTCCATGTCCTTCTCCCAAACCAAGGATCAAACCCAGGACTCCTGCATTGCAGGCAGATTCTTTACAGCCTCAGCGACCAGGGAAGCCATAAGACTGTATTTAGCTGTTTATAATTCTGGAAAGATGTACCTAAATAATTTGGTATATTTTATACCAATGTGAGTATTTATTTTTGAGCTTGTCAGTGAAATTATTAAAATAATTAGCTTAGACAGGGCTTTTATCAAGTGCTTTATTTATGACTACAAGGTTTCCTGCATCACTAGAATGAATTAATAATAAGTGTAACAAATATAAAGAAAATGCTTAGTTTGCATTTGTTTAGATTATAGAATTGTTTTCATGGGTTTCCCTGGTGGCTCAGAAGATAAAGAATCTGCCTGAAATGCAGGAAACCTGAGTTCTTTTCATGAATTTCTTGACCATCGTTTGTTCTTGGTTTCACTTTTGAAACACTTGGTGAGTTTTCAAAACACTGATGAGTAGCAACACCCTAAATAACTCAGAATTGCTGAGTGTGAGGACCATATATTGATATTTTTAGAGGTCTATGGGAAATTTCTGTGTGCAGCAATGTGGAGAAACACTGCTCTAGAGCAACAGGAGTCCATGATAAATTGATAGGTCCATGCTCTCACAATCTCATACATTTAAACAGGGAATTTCAACAGATCAATCAATGCAATTTTTACAATAAATTCAATCTAATGCTGAAACTTTTAAAACAATATTTCCTGCTTGCTCTGACCTAAGACTTAAAGGAATTTCCCAATGTGAAGAAAAATGAATATAAAACTTAAAATGAGAAACTTAGTAAATAGTCTTCCTAACATACGCATGTTAAACAATTGGAAATGCACTTTAAATTAATATGTTTTCAAATAATCCATGTAATGCTTTCTGTACAAAGAGTTTCATCAAAACTGGTATAAAGTGTTCTGCTTAAAGTGTTAAATTGCAATTACATAGAAGATGAACTTATGTACTTTGAATATTCTACATTCTTGATCATAATAAGTGAAGGAGATACATAAAGATAAAGAGAAACCAAGAACAGAAGCCTTTTTTTACCTTCAAAATTCTAATTATACCCACACAACTATCTGATTCAAAAGAGAACAGGGAAAACCTTGCAATAAAAATGTATGCATTATTTCCTGGGCATTAGTATATTAAATTATCAAGTCAGAAACCAATGGGGCCCTTTGGGTCAAGAGACCACTTAAGCATTTAGTTAAATTTATATGAGTACATTGCTGGAAAGATAATTGTAATGATATAAAATGATTCAGTTCAATGATTCCAGTGTGGCTTAAAGATAATGAATCTTTTGTATCAGTCATCTTGGGAATATTAACATTATTGAGTCCTAAGCTTGCTAATGAGCTTTTTGCTAGGAAAAAGTATAAATTACACTGAGTGATATTTTTATTATTATAGGCATGGTATTTAAAAAAGTAATTAGTATGCTTGTGAGTAAATAGCAGGATTGGAATTGACTTTGATCACAGGAAGATGAATATTGAGCCATCATAATAGTTTGTGAAAATTAATGTGTTACCAAAACTAGAAAAGTTATAGAAGTTTAACATAAAATACAATTAATTTATTTTGATTTAAGATAATGTCAGTTATGGAGATGGTATGGGACATGTGAATGGAAGGATTTATTTTATTTACTTTCTATGTGTTGTGCTCTTCTATATTAACAGCGCATGGATTATGAAACTAGCAATGGAAAATGGGCCTCTTGAGAGACAGAGAAGTAGAAGGTCTGGAATTTATAGCTCTGAACACTTTTAAAATTATCATCATAATAGGAAAATATAAACATAAAATATATCTAAATAATTAAACAAAATTTATATCTACATCTTCCTCTGCACTTGGACTTCTTCAGATCACATTGCTGGGGACTGGCAATAACAAATGTAAATAATCCCTGTGCCTCTTCAGGTTTAGGTAAATAAAGCTGAACCTGCAAATCTGACGTATGTATGCATATATCAGACAGATTCCAAGGTATGAGGAATAGTTTTGTAGGCTCTGAATTTCTTTGGGAATCTAACTATTGCCTGTTTAATGGTAGGGTTTAGCATAGGGTTTAGCACAATGACTAACACAGAGTAGAAACTTAGTAAATAAATATGACATTGATTCAAGAAGCTAAATATTAATGACTGAATTTGATTTTCATTGGAAGTAACAAATAACTGTGTCAAATTTGTCCAAGATTGTTTATCCACATATCCATGGCCTGGATAAAACTTACTGAATTCAAATGATAAGAATGTTTTCTTGTTTGTTTTTTTGTTTGTTTTTTTTTTTTTTAATCCATAAAGAAAGAAGAACAGTATGTCATAGTTTTAAAAACAGGGTTTAAAAAATTAAAAATTTACATTTATAACTATAGAATGCTGTAATCTACAGAAAATAAAGTTCTCTGTAGATTTCTATAGGGCAACTGTAAGACATAAAATGTATCCAGATAATGAGGAAGATGTAACTGGCACCTCTTGGTGTCCGCACACATCTCTGGGACCTTTGCAGATTTTCACAACTTTGGGGGATTCGTTTCTGTGAGGTTAGACTGACTTTAGGTTTTCTGTCTTCCCTGCCTCATAATCCTGCTCTCTAGGATTACTGTCAATAAACTATTAATTTCTGCAACCTAGTCTTACCACAGTTACTTCTCTGAGGAGGGAGGAAACAACATTTGAGGCACTAGGAAATGTTGGCAATCTAAAAAAAAAGTGTCTTCTCAGACAAACAGACAGATATGGTTTGGCCCTGATTCTGTTAGCAAACACAACTTTAGATCCACTCTCTCATGCATAATAAAGTCCTGCTACATAGACCAGGTTGTGCTGAAGGGAAGCACAGCATTTATTGCAGGCACCAGGCAAGGAGAAAAAGCACTTCATGATCAAAACACTTGAATTTTCTGAAGGCTTTCAGAGAAGAGATTTTAAAGATAGTATAAAGGAAGGGGTTGCAGGGTGTGTGATCAACTCTTGCACAGTTCTGTTTGGTTGGAATCAATGTGAAGTTACAAGCAAAATCAAGTTTCTGATTTCAGGTTTCTGGCCTAGGGCCTACGTGCTTGCAGTCCACAGTTTTCATCTGGTTGGGGACTGCTTCCTGTAAAAACAACATAGGGAATGTGTGTTTGAATTTTATCTATATCTTTCAGGTAACTGGGTGTTCAGTGACTCTATGTGGCAGGTTTATAGTCTAAAGTGTTTCCAATTTCCTAATCCACCAGCTTTTCTTTGTTTCAACATATTTTTATTTCCTAATAGTTTATTCTTGAACCACCCTTCAGAGACTCATTGGAGGCCAGGGAGATTAAAGCAAAAGGCTTTTACTTCAAACAGGGGCACAGGGACGTACATATGGTTTCAATCACCTTCCCCCCATTTCTTTAACAGTCCTCAATCTCAAAGGGAACAGGTTCAGGAAAAGCAAGGGAGTAAAGTTGGAGGTGGAGAGGTTAATCATAAACTCAGCAGAGGAATTCAGTTTTAAGGGGTCTAAATTTCAATTTCATTCTAGATGTGATTTTGAGACAAGTCATTTACCATTTGAGCAGGTAGCTATGGAGCACCTGATGTGTTAAATAATCCAGGGTGCAGTAATGAATGCAAGTAAGGAAGCAGCTTCATACCAGACTGAGGCACTTTCAGGGAAAGCACAAAAGCACTGATATGAGAGTGTTTCTGGTGCATGTGAGAAGTACAACTCGTGTGACTGGAGCACTGAGAATAGAGGAAGAGAAAGTGAGGTCTAACCAGTTAGGCATATGCTTTGATACTTTGATTACTTTGTCTCTCATTACTGGTTTGGATCTATCCTTTATTTCTTCACTCATTTTTGTCCACACAACAGGGCTTATAGGATCTTAGTTCTCTGACCAGGAATCCAGCCCAGGCCCTTGGCAGAGAAAGCCTGTAGTCTTAATCACTGGACTGCCAAGGAAGTCAAATTATTACTGCATTTTAGGTCCTATTAGAGGATATGATTCCTCCTTTCTGTGTCAAAATAAGCTTTCTTATATCTCTGTTCTCCCCTTAAACAAACAAAACAAAACAAACGAATATACCCGACCTGGTATCAAGCTTGTGCTATTTTCCATAGCCTGGACAGTATTTTTGGTAAAATATCTACCTTTAGGAGTCTGATATAGAAACTTTCAAGTTAAAATTTTCACTCCTTGAATGTCATTCTTTTCAAAATATAAAGTATATGTTTTAAAACCACTATCTTTAAAAAATATCCTTATCATCAAACAATTAATGTTATTTTAAGAATTATAATTTAATCATAAGCATATTTGTCTTAAACTAGTGTCATAAAAATTTACTCAAATAATGTTAGTGATAGCATTTTTAAATCCATAAAATCCAAATGATTATAAAAAGTAACATTGATGATTTTTGTGGCTGACATATATATTTAATAAAACTTAGAAGTGTTAATAAGTGTTAACAGTTACATGTTTTTAAAAAGATGAATCTATTTTTGTGTGTGTAATTATAGAACTTATATCTCAAAAGCTGAAATTCAATTCTTTGAGAAAGATAAATTTATATACATGATCTGGGTCTTATAATGTTACATATCTTCATATAAAATGATGTGGGCCTTATAGTTTTAACAGCATAACAATTTAATTTTATATATTTTTTATGGACTGGAAACACACTTAGATTATACATTTGGTTCAGAAAAGTGAGATGTAGCTAGAATGTTCTCAGAGAAAGCAATTTCTTAAAGAGGTTTTTGACACTGATGTTTTGACTGCAAGGAAATATGAACTCAAATTGCCTGATGAGATATCTGATAAAGAGTGAACTTAAAATATAACATTATAACAATCTGCCAGGTGCAATTCAAACCTTTCCAAGTATGTGAGATAATAGAATAAATGAAATGAAAGATGATATTTGGTGTAAATTAAATAGCATTAAACTAAATGAGAACCTCCTGCTAGATGATGTGAAATTGAGATCATATTTTTTTGCCTGAGTAAAAGGAAGTCTACAAGAACATTAAGAAGGATGAGCAAATATTCTCCATTTAAAGAATTTATATATTTTAAAATTAAATTTTATACTGTTCTTAAAATATTGATATTGGATATCTTTAGTGATTTTTGATCTATTATCCTAAATATTACAGAACCTGTTTCCCAAGAAAAACAAGAATTGTTAAGACTAATGTTATATATTCTTATTTTTAGGACAGTAAAGAATATATTTATATTTACAGAATATATGACTATGAAAAATAAAATATGAATATGAAATCATAGTTTTAACATGTTTTTCTTTTGCTGTTTTCTCCCATTCAGGGAAAGCTAGTTTGCTTTTCCATATAATGTCTCATTGAGAGATTGACCCATAAGATGAAATATAATTTTCCAACCACTACATTTTTCACCTGAACTGTAAAAATGGCATTTATTTTTGTGCATATGAAGTCTGCAAGGCACAGAAAATCTGAAAAATGCATTTGTTTGCCTTTAGATATCATTAACTTTCATTTCTATTATTTAACTTTAAAAGATAAGTTTCATTCTATAATATTCCAAATAGATCATCCCAGAGAATAATATATATTTTTAAATATGTAAAACAAAATAAATATAAGATAAAATTTGAGTCATCAGGCCTCTAAAAATATTAAATTCTTTAATATTTAACAGGTGATGAGAAAGAACACTGTAAGATCATGAGGTGGTTCTATTATTGAGAAATTTGCTGCTTAACTAGATAGACATATAAGGAGAAGTGAGGAAAGTCCCAGCAGGAATTTTGGTAGTTCTATCTATTCTGATGGAATTTGCAGAAGAGTTGTCAGAGCACAAAAGGTGAAAAAGTTGAGAAAATAAGTTTAGAAGTTGCTGTAGTATGTGTCAGCTGTGATAGGGTTTTGTTTTGTTTTGTTTTGTTTAATGAATAGAAGAGAAAAAGAATGGAAAGCAACTGCTTTGTCTTTGCAGTTTTGTGTGAAGACTGGCAATTTTCATAAATAACTGAAAATTTAATATAAAATGAAATCTCACAAATGAGATTCTAGAGAGTGCCGGGAGCCGGCATATTGCATATTGAGTGCATATTGCATATTGAGTGCAGCACTTTCCACAACATCATCTTTCAGGATCTGGAATAGCTCAACTGGAATTCTATCACTGCCGGGAGCCAGCGTGAGGCGCTCCACCCATGACAAAGGTCATGAGGAAGGAGGCTTGGCATACGCAAAGGCGGATCGAGCCTCAGGAGTCTCCCTGGAAATTCTCGAGCATCTACCCCCGAAAACCAGAGTCTGCCTACTTTCTGCTTTGTGCTTTCACCTACACCTCTGACTTTATGGGGGGCTGTCCCCCACTACCTCTCTCTGAAAAAAGAGTTAACTTACAGCTCCAGTTAATAAAGTTCCTGGGTGTGATAGTGTTTCAACCTACAAATTCATTTGGAAGTCCTCTAGCCTGCCTGAATAGGTTTTTCCGGCCACATGTGATTGCTCAGAGCCTCCCAACTGTGAGAGGCATGAGATGTTCTAAACTGTCTAAATACAGATTCCTTTGAGCAGTTAAAAAATTGATTAGAAATTGTATTGGTGAAAGGATTTTCACTTGTTGGGCCAATGTTTGCTGCTAAGTCTCCATATCCCTTACCTGCTGTGTCCCTGGCGGTATATTGATTAATATAATTGGTGTAAGTAGTAGCTTTAATGTTTGTAACCTGGAACCCTTGAGTTAATTCTTTTTCTTGTTATAGCCCACCACACCTTTGCTCTGTAGGAATGCAACTTTATCTAATGCTTTTGGAGGGTGGCGCTTGACTAATCACCTTTAGAGAAAAATAAGTTTTCTGAAGAAAGGGTCTTAAAATGTTAACAGGCCTCTGGGCCAGAAGATGATGCAAATCACCTAAACTTTTGCATATGATAAGTTTGCAGGAAGAAAGCCTGGCTTACTGCATGACTCTACCCCTTCCCCCATTATCCTCTATGCATAACTTAAGGTATAAAAACTACTTTGGAAAATAAAGTGCAGACCTTGTTCACAGAAACTTGGTCTCCCCATGTCGTTCTTTCTCTTACCTTCTGGCTGAATTATTTAGCCTCTTTTCTTCACTAAATTTTCCTACTGAGCTATCCTTATTTCAGCCTCTTTTCTTCACTGAATTTTCCTACTGAGCTATCCTTATTCTATTACTCTTTATATTCTTAATTAACGTTTAATTAAGCAGTTGTTTCCTGATCCTCGCTGACGCCATCCCCGCTTC
Organism: Bubalus kerabau; assembly: GCF_029407905.1. Lineage (NCBI taxonomy): Eukaryota > Metazoa > Chordata > Mammalia > Artiodactyla > Bovidae > Bubalus > Bubalus kerabau. The sequence goes on along the minus strand of NC_073632.1, from coordinate 11,132,697 downwards.
GAATTCCCTGGATCCACCGGGGCTGGACCCCAGCAAGAGACAAGTTTGACCAACACTGATGACTGATAGCTAATTAATTAAATTGCAAGTAGTTAAGAGAGAAATTTTAATTTTGTGCAAACATTAGCTTCACACGTTTCACAAGGAATTAAATCATAATTACTAAAAAGGCAAAAATCTGGAACAAGCATTTTTAAGATCATTTTTATCAGTTATTCAATCATGAAAACTGAATCTCTCATACTTCATTCTCATTCCAGGAGTATTTTTCCTGCTTCAACATTATATCTCATAAAATAATTCATTTCAGTTCAGTCGCTCAGTCATGTCTGACTGTTTGAGACCCTGTGGTCTGCATCACACCAGGCTTTCCTGTCCGTCATCAACTCCCACAGTTTGCTCAAACTCATGTCTATTGAGTTGGTGATGCCATCAAGCCATCTCATCCTCTGTCATTCCCTTCTACTCCTGCCTTCAATCTTTTCCAGCATTAGGGTCTCTTCTAATGAGTCAGTTATTTGCATCAGGTGGCCAAAGTATTGGCGATTCAGCTTCAGCATCAGTTGTTACAATAAATATTCAGGACTGGTTTCCTTTAAGGTTGACTGGTTTGATCTCCTTGCAGTCCAAGCAACTCTCAAGAGTCTTCTACAACACCACAGTTTGAAAGAATCAGTTCTTCAGCTCTAGGCTTTCTTCATGGTCTAACACTAAAATCCATACATGACTACTGGAAAAATCATAGATTTGACTCGACAGACCTTTGTGGGAAAAGTAATGTCTCTGCTTTTTAATATGCTGCCTAGGTTGGTCAGAGATTTTCCTCCAAGAAGCAAGTGTCTTAATTTCATGGCTGCAGTCACCATCTGCAATGATTTTGTAGCCCAAAAAAATAAATTCTGACTATATTGCCATTATTTCCCCATCTATTTGCCATGAAATGATGGGACTGGATGCCATGATCTTTATTTCTTGAATGTTGAGTTTAAGCCAGCATTTTTGCTCTCCATTTTTAATTTCTTCAAGAGGCTCTTTAGTTCCTCTTTACTTTCTGCCAGAAGGGTGGTGTCATCTGCATATTTGAGGTTGCTGATGTTTCTCCTTGCAGTCTTGATTCCAGCTTGTACTTCATCCAGCCTGGCATTTCACATGATTTGTTCTGCATACAGGTTAAATAAGCAGGATGCCAATATACAGCCTTGATGTACTCCTTTTCCAGTTTGGAACCAGTCATTTGTTCTATATCTGGTTCCAACTGTTGCTTTTTGATCTGCATACAGATTTCTCAGGAGGCAGGTCAGGTGGTCTGGTATTCCCATATCTTGAATAAATTTCCACAGTTTATTGTGATCCATGCAATCAAAGGCTTCAGTGTAGCCAATAAAACAGAAGTAGATGTTTTTCTGGAATTCTCTTCCTTTTTTGATAACCCAATGGATATAGGCAATTTGATCTCTGGTTTGACTGCCTTTTCTAAATTCAGCTTGAACATCTGGAAGTGCATGGTTCATGTACTGTTGAAGCCTAGCTTGGAAAATTTTGAGCAATATTTGCCAGCATATGAGATGAGTGCAAATGTGTGGTAGTTTGAAGATTCTTTGGCATTGCCTTTCTTTGGGATTGGAGTGAAAACTGACATTTTTCAGTTCTGTGGCTACTGCTGAGTTTATCAAATTTGCTGCCATATTGGATGCAGAACTTTAACAAAATCATCATTTAGGATTTGAAATAGATCACCTAGAATTCCATCACCTCCACTAGCTTTGTTCACAGTGATGCTTCCTAAGGCCCACTTGACTTCACATTCCAGGATGTCAGACTCTAGGCGAGTGATCATAACATTGTGGTAATCTGCGTCATGAAGATCTTTTTTGTACAGTTCTTTTGTGTGTTCTTGCCACCTTTTAGTAACATCCTCTGCTTCTTGTAGGTTCATATCATTTCTGTCCTTTATTGTGCCCCTCTTGGCAGGAAATATTCCCTTGATATCTCTAATTATCTTGAAGAGTTCTCTAGTCTTTCCCATTCTTTTGTTTTCCTCTATTTCTTTGCACTGATCCCTGAGGAAGTCTTTCTTATCTATCCTTGCTATTCTTTGAAACTCTGCATTCAATTGAGTATATCTTTCATTTTCTCCTTTGCCTTTAGCGTCTCTTCTTTTCTCAGCTGTTTGTAAGGCTTTTTCAGACTAACCATTTTGCCTCTCTGCATTTCTTTCTCTTGGGGATGGCCTTCATCACTACCTCCTGTACAATGTCACAAACCTCTGTCCAAACTTCTTCAGGTACTTTGTCTATCAGATCTAATCCCTTGAATATATTTGTCTTTTACACTGTATAATCATAAGGGATTTGATTTAGGTCACACTTGAATGGTCAAGTTGTTTGCCCTACTTGCTTCAATTTATATAGAATTTTGCAATAAGAAGTTCATGACCTGAGCCACAGTAGGCTCCCTGTCTTGCTTTTGTTGACTATATAGACATCTACACCCTCAGCTGTGAAGAATATAATCAATCTGATTTTGTTATTCACCATTTGGTGATATCCATATGTAGAGTCATCTCTTGTGTTTTTGGAATGGGGTGTTTGCTATGACCAGTGTGTTCTGTTTGCAAAACTCTCTTATCCTTTGCCCTGCTTCATTTTGTACTTCAAGGCCAAACTTGTCTATTACTCCAAGTATCTCTTGACTTCCTACTTTTGCATTCCAGTCCCCTATGATGAAAAGGAGATTGTTTTTTGGTGTTAGTTCTAGAAAGTGTTGTATGTTTTCTTAGAACCCTTCGACTTCAGCTTCTCTGGCATTAGTTATTGGCATGTAGACTTAGATTTCTGTGTTATTGAATTGTCTTCTAAACCAACAGGGATCTTTCTGTTGTTTCTGAGATTGTACACAAGTACTGCATTTAACACTCTTTTGCTGACTATGAGGGCTATCCTATCTCTTCTAAGAGATTCTTGCCCACAGTAGTAGATGTAAGGATCATCTGAATTAAATTCCCTCATTCCAGTCCATTTTAGTTCACTGATTTCTAAAATGTCAATGTTTACTTTTGCCATCTCTTGTTTGATCACATCCAATTTATCTTGATTCATGGACCTAACATTCTAGGTTCCTATGAAATATTGTTCTTACAGCATCAGACTTAAAATAATTAGTAGGTTAAAATTGCAGAAAAATACATAGAAGCTATTGATTCAACTCAGGCATTAGAATACAGTAAGCAGGTACATTTGCCTATCTTATGTATGTATTTCTGTGGTTAGCCCTTAATATCACTTTTTTCTGACTTTAATATTGCTATCAGTCAGTTCAGTTCAGTTCAGTTGCTCAGTCATGTCCGACTCTTTGTGACCCCATGGACTGAAGCACACCAGGCCTTCCTGTCCATCAACAACTTCCATAGTTTACTCAAACTCATGTCCTTCAAGTCAGTGATGCCATCCAACTATCTCATCCTCTGTCGTCTCCTTCTCCACCCCTCTTCAGTCTATCCCAGCATCAGGGTCTTTTCAAGTGAGTCAGTTCTTCGCATCAGGTGGCCAAAGTATTGGAGTTTCAGCTTCAACATCAGTCCTTCCAATGAAAATTCAGGACTGATTTGCTTAAGGATGAACTGGATGGATCTCCTTACAGTTCAAGGGACTCTCAAGAGTCTTCTCCAACACCACAGTTAAAAAGCATCAATTCTTTGATGCTTAGCTTTCTTTATAGTCCAACTCTCACATCCACACTTGACTATTGGAAAAACCATAGCCTTAACTAGGTGGACATTTTTTAGCAAAGTAATGTCTCTGCTTTTTCACATGCTGCCTATTTTGGTCATAACTTTTCTTCCAAGGAGTAAGCATCTTTTAATTTCATGGCTGGAGTCACCATCTGAAGTGATTTTGCAGCCCCCCAAAATAAAGTCTGCCACTGTTTCCACTGTTTTCCCATCTATTTGCCATGAAGTGACATTATTGCTTTAATTCACAATATTTAGATACAGGAAGATGATTGTCTGAAACTAATTAAAATTATGGGGAAATTCATATCTCAAAATATTCTTCATCTCAAGAAATATAAATGTATGAAGTTGTTCAAAAGGTGTACAGATCGGGAACGTGTTTATCTTGGAAAGTCACTTTTGCATAGTTTGAGTGGCGCACTGTCCTGAATGGCAAGTGTTATTCTAACGTTCCATGTCCCAAACTGATCTAATTGTTGCAAAATGGCTCTTTCAGTCAAAGGATATTTAGTTTCTTCTTCAAACTAATAGATGGTATCATCTAAGTGCCATTTCTTATCTGTTTCACAAAACACTATTCAACAAATTCACTTTGGAATTTGACTTCAGGGAAATTTACTCTATTCATAGAAAGTTGCCGATTTCCTTTAAGCAATAAGAACTATTAAACAATTTCTCATATACCTTAGAAATACATAACAACATAAATGTGTGCTAAGTCACTTCAGTCTTCTCCAACTCTTTGGGACACTATGGACTGTAGCCCTCTAGATTCCTCTGTCCATGGAATTCTCCAGGCAAAAATACTGGAGTGGGTTGCCATTCCCTCCTCCAGGGGATCTTTCCAACACAGAGATTGAATTTATGTCTCCTTCATTGGCAGAGGGATTCTTTACCATTAGCATGATCTGAGAGGCCCATAATATACATAAAAAACAGTAAATAATATAAATATAAAACAGTAAATAATTTTTTCACCATGATTATTTTCACACTTGTGACAATAAGGAAGAAAATAAAAGTTTAATCTAGAGTGGCTCAAAAAATGTTCTGAATGCTTTTGAATCCGAATTATGAACACCTAGAAGATAAAAACTACTTATTTCCTGTTGTTTCCCCTAGAATATACCATTTTTTTCATATAAATAAATATTTTTGAAAGTTCACAGATATTAGTAGCTTTCTTTAATTGTAATAACTAAGTATATAATAAGAATATTACTTGTCATATTTGATGTATTTATTTCCTCATTTTTTATCTATAATGTTTATTTTTTGTTTTCAAAATAATTTAAAAAATGTATAAAAAGGAGTATAAAAAGTGAAGCTGCATTTTCTACAGCTGCTTTTTCTACTTCTGATTCTACAGCATGTCAAAGATAGCAAATATTATTTTACTCTAATTTTTCAATTGTGTGTATATATATATAAATACACACACATATATATATGTATATTTAACATAATTTTTCTTAATCTAATTTTTGCTAAAAAAGTAAGTGTGGATATCTTTTCTTATAAATAAATGTATAACAACGTTTTCAAAACGTTTACAAACTTCAGTTTTCTTTAAGTACAAATTATGTTTAACCAAGCTCTTAATGCTAAGTATTTGAGATTTATACTTTCATTTTAATAATTATAAACACATGAATGGATAGCTTTTGGTCCAGTTGTTTCATAAGAAAATACATTTCTAAAATCTGGTTTCCTGAATCAAAATTGTCTCACTAAATATATTTTACACACCTCAAAAAAGAGCATTTCTAAAAGGTTGTATCAATTTACAAATATACCAGTATTAAGCATAATTCTACCATCCTACATTTGGAGAAGACAATGGCACCCCTCTCCAGTACTCTTGCCTGGAAAATCCCATGGACAGAGGAGCCTGGTAGGCTGCAGTCCATGGGGTCGCTAAGAGTCGGACACGATTGAGCGACTTCACTTTCACTTTTCACTTTCATGCATTGGAGGAGGAAATGGCAACCCACTCCAGTATTCTTGCCTGGAGAATCCCAGGGAATGGGGAACCTGGTGGGCTGCCGTCTATGGGGTCACACAGAGTCGGACACGACTGAAGCGACTTAGCAGCAGCAACCATCCTACATTTACAAACATCGTGTATGACTAATTTTTACTAAGATAACTGAATAAACAAATACCATTTTTAATCTGTGTTTTTCTCATTGATACTAAAGTTGCATATTTTCAAATGTATTTACTGTCTTTCAAATAAATCTTGGTTTGTAATAAAATAATCTTTTAAAAAATTATTGTATTACAAACCAATAAAATATTGTAAAATAATTAGCCTCCAATTAAAATAAATAAATTTAAATTAAAAATTATTTTAAAATACAATCATTTTCATTTAAATTACTTATTGGTACTTTTCACTGGATTTTATATTGGGGATCTATTGTTTTTCAACATTTTATGATGAAATTTGAAGTTATTGAATTTTTCTTTTACAATGAATTGTGTTAATCCACCCATCCTATCCTGTCATTGCCATTTTCTAAATGTGCTGTGGCACGAATCAGTTCATAGAATCCTCACCCATTTCATATCTTTCAGTTCAGTTAGTCTCTCAGTCCTGTCCGACTCTTTGCGACCCCATGAATCCACGAAATCCAGGCCTTCCTGTCCATCACCAACTCCCGGAGTTCATTCAAACTCACGTCCATCGAGTCAGTGATGCCATCCAGCCATCTTATCCTCTGTCGTCCCCTTCTCCTCCCGCCCCCAATCCCTCACAGCATCAGAGTCTTTTCCAATGAGTCAGCTCTTCGCATGAGGTGGCCAAAGTACTGGAGTTTCCGCTTTAGTATCACTCCTTCCAAAGAAATCCCAGGGCTGATCTCCTTCAGAATGGACTGGTTGGATCTCCTTGCAGTCCAAGGGACTCTCTCGAGTCTTCTCCAACACCACAGTTCAAAAGCATCAATTCTTCAGCACTCAGCTTTCTTCACAGTCCAACTCGCACATCCATACATGACCACAGGAAAAACCACAGCCTTGACTAGACGAACCTTTGTTGGCAAAGTAATGCCTCTGCTTTTGAATATGCTATCTAGGTTGGACATAACTTTCCTTCCAAGGAGTAAGCATCTTTTAATTTCATGGCTGCAGTCACCATCTGCAGTGATTTTGGAGTCCAGAAAAATAAAGTCTGACACTGTTTCTACTGTTTCCCCATCTATTTCCTATGAAGTGATGGGAACAGATGCCATGATCTTCATTTTCTGAATTTTGAGCTTTAAGCCAACTTTTTCACTCTCCACTTTCAGTTTGATCAATAGGCTTTTTAGTTCCTCTTCACTTTCTGCCATAAGGGTGGTGTCATCTGCATAACTGAGGTTATTGATATTTCTCCCAGCAATCTTGATTCCAGCTTGCGTTTCTTCCAGTCCAGCGTTTCTCATGATGTACTCTGCATATAAGTTAAATAAACAGGGTGACAATATACAGCTTTGACGAACTTCTTTTCCTATTTGAAACCAGTCTGTTGTTCCATGTCGAGTTCTAACTGTTGCTTGCTGACCTGCATACAGGTTTCTCAAGATGCAGGTCAGGTGGTCTGGTGTTCCCATCTCTTTCAGAGTTTTCTACAGTTTATTGTGATCCACACAGTCAAAGGCTTTGGCATAGGAAATAAAGCAAAAATAGATGCTTTTCTGGAACTCTTTTGCTTTTTCCATGATCCAGCGGATGTTGGCAATTTGATCTGTGGTTCCTCTGCCTTTTCTAAAACCAGCTTGAACATCAGGAATTTCACAGTTCACATATTGCTGAAGCCTGGCTTGGAGAATTTTGAGCATTACTTTACTAGCATGTGAGATGAGTGCAATTGTGCAGTAGTTTGAGCATTCTTTGGCAGTGCCTTTCTTTGGGCTTGGAATAAAAACTGACCTTTTCCAGTCCTGTGGCCACTGCTCAGTTTTCCAAATGTGCTGGCATATTGAGTGCAGCACTTTCACAGCATCATCTTTCAGGATTTGGAATAGCTCAACTGGAATTCTATCACCTCCACTAGCTTTGTTCGTAGTGATGCTTTCTAAGGCCCACTTGACTTCATATTCCAGGATATCTGACTCTACTTCAGTGATCACACCATCGTGATTATCTGGGTCATGAAGATCTTTTTTGTACAGTTCTTCTGTGTATTCTTGCCATCTCTTCTTAATATCTTCTGCTTCTCTTAGGTCCATACCATTTCTGTCCTTTATCAAGCCCATCTTTGCATGAAATGTTCCTTTGGTATCTCTGATTTTCTTGAAGAGATCCCTAGTCTTTCCCATTCTGTTGTTTTCCTCTATGTCTTTGCATTGATCGCTGAAGAAGGCTTTCTTATGTCTTCTTGCTATTCTTCGGAACTCTGCATCCAGATGTTTATATCTTTCCTTTTCTCCTTTGCTTTTTGCTTCTCTTCTTTTCACAGCTGTTTGTGAGGCCTCCCCAAACAGCCATTTTGCTTTTTTGCATTTCTTTTCCATGGGGATCATCTTGATCCCTGTCTCCTGTACAATGTCACGAACCTCATTCCATAGTTCATCAGGCAGTCTATCTATCGGATCTAGGCCCTTAAATCTATTTCTCATTTTCACTGTATAATCATAAGGGATTTGATTTAGGTCATACCTGAATGGTCTAGTGGTTTTCTCTACTTTATTCAATTTAAGTCTGAATTGGCAATAAGGAGTTCATGGTCTGAGCCACAGTCAGCTCCTGGTCTTGTTTTTGCTGACTGTATAGAGCTTCTCCATCTTTGGCTGCAAAGAATATAATCAATCTGATTTCAGTGTTGACCATCTGGTGATGTCCATGTATAGAGTGTTCTCTTGTGTTGTTGGAAGAGGGTGTTTTTTTATGACCAGTGCATTTTCTTGGCAGAACTCTATTAGTTTTTGCCCTGCTTCATTCCATGTTCCAAAGCCAAATTTGCCTGTTACTGCAGGTTTTTCTTGACTTCCTGCTTTTTCAGTCCAGTCACCTATAATGAAAAGGACATCTTTTTTGGGGTGTTAGTTCTAAAATGTCTTGTAGGTCTTCATAGAACCATTCAACTTCAGCTCCTTCAGTATTACTATGTTATTCATTTTTTTAACTAGAATTCAAAATGCTATTTTCTTTAGGTGTAAAATGTACACAAAATGAAATGTACAAGTCTATGTGTGTATTTTGAAATTTAACATGCATATATGTTCAGTTGCTTTAGTTGTGTCCAACTCTCTCCAACCCCATGGACTTTAGCCCACCAGGCTTATCTGTCCATCGGATTTTCCCAGTAAGAATACCAGACTGTGTTGCATGCCCTCTTCCAGGGAATAGTCCTGACCCAGGGATCCAACCTACATCTCCTGTGTCTCCTGCATTGCAGGTGGATCTTTTATTGCTGAGACATGGGGGACTCCCTTGTGAGACGTAACAGATACCTAAATCTATAACCAAAACTTTAACAAGATTACAGAAATGACCTTTGAGCCTCTACATTTCTTATGCCTTTAACTTTCTCTTGTTTCTTTTTAAATTTATAATATCTTCCTAAAGTGTAATTAATTGAATGGATTTTTTTTCTTTCTTTTATTGTTTCTGACTTTTGAATCTGTTCTAGGATGGCATGCACATTTATTTATTTATTTTGTTTTCTGATAACTATAATTCTGGTGTAATTACATTGAATGGTATTCTTCCTGTTTTATTGGTAAGCTGAGATAAATAATCACAATCAATTATTACCACCATCAACTCCCTCCCGTATTTGAAACACGGTCCAAAATGAACACTATTTCATGTGTACTAACTAAAAGCTGAACCTATCCCAGTGAACCTCTGTAGAAGAAGATGAAAATCTTTTTTTTTTTTTTTTAAGAGAAATCTTGAGATCTTAGTGTATCAGTGGCACAATTTTTTCCCCAGTATGTTGCCTAAAGAGTACAGTGTAAAAATAATTCACATATAATTATCAGAACTTATATATTTTGTCAGCTTTCAGATTTGTCCTTGTCTTAAGTGACACATTTTGGCAAGGACAGACCTAAAAGTCCAACAAACATAAAGTTAATGAGTAACATTCAGTGATGCCATCCAGCCATCTCATCCTCTGTCATCCCCTTCTCCTCCTTCCCCCAATCCCTCCCAGAATCAGAGTCTTTTCTAATGAGTCAACTCTTTGCATGAGGTGGCCAAAGTACTGGATTTTCAGCTTTAGCACCATTCCTTCCAAAGAACACCCAGGGTTGATCTCCTTTAGAGTAGACTGGTTGGATCTCCTTGCAGTCCAAGGTACTTTCAAGAGTCTTCTCCAACACCACAGTTCAAAAGCATCAATGCTTCGGCGCTCAGCTTTCTTCACAGTCCAACTCTCACGTCCATACATGACCACAGGATAAACCATAGCCTTGACTAGACGGATCTTTGTTAGCAAATTAATGTCTCTGCTTTTCAATATGCTAAGTTGGTCATAACTTTTCTTCCAAGGAGTAAGTGTCTTTTAATTTCATGGCTGCAGTCACCATCTGCAGTGATTTTGGAGCCCCCCAAAATAAAGTCTGACACTGTTCCCACTGTTTCCCCATGGATTTCCCGTGAAGTGATGGGACCAGATACCATGATCTTCATTTTCTGAATGTTGAGCTTTAAGCCAACTTTTTCACTCTCCTCTTTCACTTTCATCAAGAGGCTTTTTAGTTCCTCTTCACTTACTGCCATAAGGGTGGTGTAATCTGCATATCTGACAGAGGATGAGATGGCTGGATGGCATCACTGATTTGATGGACGTGAGTTTGAGTGAACTCCGGGAGGTGGTGATGGACAGGAAGGCCTGGTGTGCTGCAATTTGTAAGGTCGCCAAGAGTCGGGCATGACTGAGCGACTGAAGTGAACTGAACTAAACATTCTGTATGACAGCTTTTCTACCTTCTGTTGTCCATAAAATAAACAAGGATAATTTTATTCTAAAAAGTGAAAAAATGTACTTCAAAACTGGAACTCAAGTTGTTAAGATAATTGTTTTCAATAGGTTGTATTAACAAATCTCTTTGAAAATAGTTGGCAAAAAAGAATGCAGTCTAAAATGTATATGGCCTATTTGGAAGATTTTTAATAATAATCATGAGGAAAACTCTGGGGTTTATTAGAAACAGATAATAAAAGAGCATGTTAATTAAAAATCATAGAAGGTTATTTACATAGTAATGGATACTCTTTAGTGTTATATGTGTTAAAATGTTTTCAAGTTAACACACAAAGACAACACTACCTTCATTTCAAGACAAGTTGCATTTTCATGTGAAATGAGGTTCAAAGACATGTTAATAGGTGATATTATACAAATGTTTCCAGAGAAAAACACGTTGTAAGTGATTTATGAAGGGAAATTCCATTTTTATTCTTCAATATTAAGAACTCATCAATATTAAGAAGTACAGTGATAATAGCTCTGTTGCCATATGATGGTCACTCACTCCCAAATTCAAGCTCCAAGGCCCATCATTCTGTGCATCTCTTAGCTATCTCATGGCTAGAACTGAATTTACCTTCCTTTGGTGTTCACTTTCACATTGACAAGTACACTGGGATTTCCATTACCCTTATTTTTATGCATGGTGCTTCCCTGGTGGCTCAGTGGTGAAGAATCTGCATGCTAATGCAGGCAATGTGGGTTTGATCCTTTCTTTAGGAACATTCCCTGGAAAAAGAAATTACAACTCATTCCAGTATTCTTGCCTAGGAAATTCCTCACACAGAGGAGCCTGATGGGCTACAGTTCATGGGTTGCAGAGTCAGATATAATTTAGCAACTAAAAAGCAGCAGTAATTTTTTATGCATATATTTATACACCTCATCCCTTTATAATGGGCTTTAACTCTGAAGCATGAAGTTGTAGATAATTCTCCTGTTTGAATTTCTGAATATTAAATATTACTTTAAGTGGATAGACTGCATGAAAACATAGATTAAAAAGGAAAATACTTTGGTATATTTTTTATCCACATTTCTGGGCTTAATCCAGACCCAATGAAAATACTTTTTTGCCTGGCCCATTTCAATGCTTTTACCTTAGCCATTTCCCTCATTATTGTTGAGTGGAAAAATGCTACTTAGTGAGAATGTCAGGATACATGTAATATGCAATTTTCCTAAGCAAACTGAAAAGCAGCCACAAAACAGAGCTTCCACTTCAAAGGGACTTTCTCAACTGTTCCCATAACACACTCCTCTATTCATTCAGATTATTAAAATTTGCACTTAGTCTGTGTTTTGATATGTGGTGACAAGCTTATTAAAAATTTCACAACAAAAGAGATCTTTCCTTTCTTGTTCACTAGACTCAACCCCACTAACATAAGAAGAAAATGTCATTTTTCATTCCAATCCCAAAGAAAGGCAATACCTAAGAATGTTCAAACTACTGCACAATTGCACTCATCTCAAATGCTATCAAAGTAATGCTTACAATTCTCCAAGCTAGGCTTCAAAAATATATGAACTAAGAGCTTCCAGATGCTCAAACTGGATTTAGAAAAGGCAGAGGAACCAAAGATCAAATTGCCAACATCTGTTGGATCATAGAAAAAGCAAGAGAATTCCAGAAAAACATCTACTTATGTATTATTAACTACACTGAAGCCTTTGACTGTGTGGATCACAACAAACTGTGGAAAATTCTTCAAGTTATGGGAATACCAGACCACCTGACCTGCCTCTTGATAAATCTGTATGCAGGTCAGGAAGCAACAGTTAGAACCAGACATGAAACAATGGACTGGTTCCAAACTGGGAAAGGAGTATGTCAAGGCTGTATAATGTCACCCTGCTAATTTGCCTTATATGCAGAGTATGTCATAAAAAAAATACCAGACTGGATGAAGCACAAGCTGGAATCAAGATTTCCAGGAGAAAATATCAGTAACCTCAGATATGCAGATGATACCACCCTTATGACAGGAGATGAGGAAATAAAGAGCCTCTTGATGAAAGTGAAAGAGAAGAATAAAAAAGCTGGATTAAAACTCAGCACTTAAAAAATGAAGATCATAGCATATGGTCCCATCACTTCATGACAAATAGATGGGAAAATAATGGAAACTGTGAGAGACTTTAATTTTGGGGGCTCCAAAACCACTGCAGATGGTGATTGCAGTCATGAAATTAAAAGACACTTGCTCCTTGGAATAAAAGATATAACAAACGTAGACAGCATATTAAAAAGCAGAGACATTACTTTGCAAACAAAATTCTGTCTATTCAATGCTATAGTTTTTCCAGAAGTCATGTATGGATGTGAGAGTTGGATCATAAAGAAAGCTGAGCGCAGAAGAATTGATGCTTTAGAATGGTGGTGTTGTAGAAGACTCTTGAGAGTCCCTTGGACTTCAAGGAGATCCAACCAGTCCATCCTAAAGGAAATCAGAACTGAATATTCATTGGAAGGACTGATGCTGGACCTGAAGCTCCAATCCTTTGGCTACCTGATGCAAAGAACTGAGTCATATGAAAAGACCTGATGCTGGGAAAGATTGAAGGTGGGAGGAGAAGGGGAAGACAGAGGATGAGATGGTTGGATCGCATCACCAACGCGATGGACATGAGTTTGAGTAGCCTCCAGGAGTTGGTGGTGGACAGGGAGGTCTGGTGTGCTGCAGTCCATGGGGTCACAAAGAGTCAGACACGACTGATCAACTAAACTGAACATTAAATTTAGGACAATAGAAGAAAATGAAATACATTTATAGACATCAGGTGTGTTGAATACATTGGAATAATAACTGATCAAAAAACCCATTGAGTCCAGGACCCTGGGGTGAGGCCCTCCTGGCAGGTTTACCTGAACCACTGAGGTACAAGTTGTACATATTTGGCAGTGCCACAGGTTTAGGCATAAAGGGCTGTAAGTTAAAGTCTTTCTAATCTACCATTTGTTCCAGAATGAGTTAGGACCAGGAACTCACCAGGAGATTAATGGGGGGCATGTAGGAGGTCAGAGGTCCCTGCACAAATTTTTGTGAAATAAACACCCACCCATCTCAGCTGGAAGAAAATGAAACATAGCCAGACTTCCTTAGTGATGGGGGCAGTAAGAGAAGTTGAGTTGAAGCCTGGTAAGTCCATGACCACATTCACAGTCTTTTTTTTTTTTTTTTTTAATTTTATTTTCTTTTTAAACTTTACATAATTGTATTAGTTTTGTCAAATATCAAAATGAATCCACCACAGGTATACATGTGTTCCCCACCCTGAACCCTCCTCCCTCTTCCCTCCCCATACCATCCCTCTGGGTCATCCCAGTGCACTAGCCACAAGCATCCAGTATCGTGCATCGAACCTGGACTGGCAACTCGTTTCATACATGATATTTTACATGTTTCAATGCCATTCTCCCAAATCTTCCCACCCTCTCCCTCTCCCACAGAGTCCATAAGACTGTTCTATACATCAGTGTCTCTTTTGCTGTCTCGTACACAGGGTTATTATTACCATCTTTCTAAATTCCATATATATGCATTAGTATACTGTATTGGTGTTTTTCTTTCTGGCTTATTTCACTCTGTATAATAGGCTCCAGTTTCATCCACCTCATTAGAACTGATTCAAATGTATTCTTTTTAATGGCTGCATAATACTCCATTGTGTATATGTACCACTGCTTTCTTATCCATTCATCTGCTGATGGACATCTAGGTTGCTTCCATGTCCTGGCTATTATAAACAGTGCTGTGATGAACATTGGGGTACACGTGTCTCTTTCCCTTCTGGTTTCCTCTGTGTGTATGCCCAGCAGTGGGATTGCTGGATCATAAGGAGGTTCTATTTCCAGTTTTTTTAAGGAATCTCCACACTGTTCTCCATAGTGGCTGTACTAGTTTGCATTCCCACCAACAGTGTAAGAGGGTTCCCTTTTCTCCACACCCTCTCCAGCATTTATTACTTGTAGACTTTTGGATCGCAGCCATTCTGACTGGCGTGAAATGGTACCTCATAGTGGTTTTGATTTGCCTTTCTCTGATAATGAGTGATGTTGAGCAACTTTTCATGTGTTTGTTAGCCATCTGTATGTCTTTTTGGAGAAATGTCTATTTAGTTCTTTGGCCCATTTATTGATTGGGTCATTTATTTTTCTGAAGTTGAGCTGTAGGAGTTGCTTGTATATGTTTGAGATTAGTTGTTTGTCAGTTGCTTCATTTGCTATTATCTTCTCCCATTCTGAAGGCTGTCTTTTCACCTTGCTAATAGTTTCCTTTGATGTGCAGAAGCTTTTAAGGTTAATTAGGTCCCATTTGTTTATTTTTGCTTTTATTTCCAATATTCTGGGAGGTGGGTCATAGAGGATCCTGCTGTGATGTATGTCGGAGAGTGTTTTGCCTATGTTCTCCTCTAGGAGTTTTATAGTTTCTGGTCTTACGTTTAGATCTTTAATCCATTTTGAGTTTCTTTTTGTGTATGGTGTTAGAAAGTGTTCTAGTTTCATTCTTTTACAAGTGGTTGACCAGATTTCCCAGCACCACTTGTTAAAGAGATTGTCTTTAATCCATTGTATATTCTTGCCTCCTTTGTCAAAGATAAGGTGTCCATAGGTGCGTGGATTTATCTCTGGGCTTTCTATTTTGTTCCATGGATCTATATTTCTGTCTTTGTGCCAGTACCATACTGTCTTGATAACTGTGGCTTTGTAGTAGAGTCTGAAGTCAGGTAGGTTGATTCCTCCGGTTCCATTCTTCTTTCTCATGATCACTTTGGCTATTTGAGGTTTTTATTTGTATTTCCATACAAATTGTGAAATTATTTGTTCTAGCTCACAGTCTTTCTAAACTGAGAGATCCATATCTGAATGGCATCAGTGGTCATTGCTGGCTGGTGTCAGCAAAACATTAGCAATCTTTGGATTACAGTTTAGAATCTATAGGAAGCTGGTGACACAGCAAGCACTGCTGCTGCTAAGTCACTTCAGTTGTGTCTGACTCTGTGCGACCCCAGAGACGGCAGCCCACCAGGCTCCCCTCTCCGTGGGATTTTCCAGGCAAGAGTACTGGAGTGGGGAGCCAGTGCCTTCTCCGAGCAAGCACTTAAGAACCCAATTTAAAAAATTTCTCCACCACCATGAAATCTTATAAGATATGGTTTCCCTGCCCCATGAATAGATACCTTCTTAGGGAGCCAAAGAGGATTGTCTCAGGAGACACTGGACATCTTCAAAGGTTAAGTGACTCCTTCAAGGCTACAGAGTCAGTAAGTGGCAGAGCTGAAATCTGAACCTAAATAGTTCATTTCTAGATACCATAGCCAAACTACCATACTACTACCTCTTTTGCTGCAGATCTGGGTGCAGTTGAGAAGGTACTGGTAAGCCTTCAGCTTACTCAGCTGTGGAACAGAAACTAGAATGCAATTTATACAGAAGAGCTCTGTGAAACAGCCGAGATATAATTAGAATCTTTCTGGAATGAGAAGACTGCCTAAAGGAGTAAGGAAGGCATTTAAGGACTGTGTTTCAGTGTAGATTAGGCTTCTGCACTTCTGCAGGTAATCAGCACCTGAATATAGATATCATATGACTGCTGGCTTCAGGTCCTCTTATTGGCCCGGGGCATAGTGGATGGCATAAAACACAATTTTTGGACCATTTTGCTTCTTAAAATCTGCTATTGCATTTGATATTTAAATAGAGTCACTCATATTTTCTCTGAGTCTCAGAGGAGTCCATGTTTGGTTTGAACTTAAAACATTTTAAAGGATATTTGACCTAATTTTTGATATCTGTGGACTTCCCTAGTGGCTCAGAGGGTAAAGCGTCTGCTTGCAATGCGGAAGACCAGGGTTCAATCCCTGGGTCAGGAAGATCCCCTGGAGGAGGAAATGCCAACCCACTCCAGTATTCTTGCCTACAGAATCCCATGGATGGAGGAGCCTGGTAGGCTACAGTCCACAGGGTCACAAAGGGTCAGACACGACTGAGCGACTTCACTCACTTTTGATGTTTGTAACTATTAGTTTCTTCTTCATATCAAAGGTTGTTTGAAACTATGGAAATAGCAATAATGTATATAATCTTTAATAGATTCTTTAAAGTTTACTAGGGTTAAGTAACTATATTCAAAATGAAAATTGCCCTTGCTCAAAAAAATCATTCATTGAAGCAAGGCTACAATTGAAAATAATATATGGATGCAGGTAGCTGATATTTTTTTAACCAGTTCAGGATTTGATTTAAAATTTATATTCTAGTTGGAAGAATCATCTTAGGATTTAAAGTAGGGAGTGATATGGCCCAGTTTGCATTTTGGAAGGTCTTCTCGCATCATGACGGAGAAGGAAATGGCAACCCACTCCAGCATTCTGGCCTGGAGAATCCCATGGAACAGGAGCCTGTTGAGGCTACAGTCCATAGGGTCGCAAGAGTCAGACGTAACTTAGCGACTAAACCACCACCACCACTGGCATCATAAGAGTAAAGTGGGAGAGGCAATGGAAGTACAGCTGCCAGTTTGAAAGGCTGCTTGAAGTCCCCCTAAGCAGAAATTATACATAAAGTCAACAGTGGACCAGGTGTAAAAACATGAGCAGGCTTGAGAAACAGCAAGGAAAGAAAGACTGAATAGGACTGGGTAACTGAATTAGCTAAGGGGAGTAAAGAAGGTGACGGACACCCAGGGTTGTGGCTTCTCACATCTGATGCACAGAAGAGACAAATTCCCTCACAGACGTTGCCACCATGAGATAGGTGCCAGGGGACAATGGGGTGGTTGAGTCTGGCATTTCAGAAAGCACTGGTTCTAATGGTGAAAAACTGCTAACAAGTGAAATGGATAGAACAGGAAAGCCCTGTCCTCTCTTCCATAATTAATATTGTTATATCTCCAATGATATTATTAGGGTATCCATATTTCCATCCACTCACTCAGTAATGCTTGCTGTATGCGGCACTGAGGATTAAAGGAGAGTAGATCAAAGTGATTCCTTCCCTTTGTACCTTATGCTAAAATACATAACTAAATTTCTAATTTTTTGTTCTATCGACCACTGCTCTGGGTAAGGCTACCTGTTCAGCCTTCACAAAATGTCTCAATGCTGAAATAAAGGTAAGCAATGCTGTTTCTTAGCTATCTTGCATGCATAATTTAAAGCAATAGGGAACACTACTGGTAACAAGTCTGTCTAAAAAGAATATTTGAGTATGAGCCATTTTTTTGAGAATTATACCTCAGTATATCTTACTAGGTATAAAACCAGCTCAGGACATAATGATATCTATTTACTGTTTGTATGTGTTACTTCACCTTGTACCTCAGCTTCTGTGTGAATCTGCTTCAAATTTAAATTGCTTCAGTTCCCAGGCTTCTCTTTCTGTTGAAATCAGAATCTCATCATTCTAATGATGTTATTGAAGGACAATTCTTCCCTAATTAATGACTGTGTCTTTTAGAACTACTGAAACAAAAACCTTATCATCTTATTAAATAGCTGGAATAAAATCTTAACAATATTCCTTTATCCCCATCAATTTTTAAACATGAAATAATTTAAATGAATGTATATAGTTTTGTGAATGAAATGGAAGACAAATGATGTACTCTTCAGCTTTCCTTTTGGAAATCAGATAACATGTTTGCTATATTCAGGATAATTATCAAGTATTTTTATCAAAAGTTTCTCCTGGTTTTCTGCCTAAGACATGCTTTGTACAATTGCCTTGTGAAATAAACACTCCTGCATAACAAATCCTTTAATTTGTAGTGGTCTTTCTGCATTTATCTTTCATTTGGAGGTTTATATGGGTCACCATATATATATATTTTTTTTTAATATATATATATATATAAGCATGATATTTATATACAAGTCAGGTTTCTCCAAATATTCAGTAAAATAAGTTTTTTTGTTTTGTTTTGTTTGTTTGTTTTTGTTTTTTTTTTTTTTTTTTTTGGTTCTTAATGTTTAGCTGAAGAAATCTTTATCTATTTGGAGTTTCTGCTAATGTTCTAAAAATGAATTTTATGTGTATTTTAAAGTTAAAATATAAATAACTAGTGATCTATCACTGTATTACAAAGTATCCCAAAACAAAATGTCTTAAAGGGAATTTTTTTTTTTTTTTTTAATCTCACAGTCTGTGCCTGTGATTTGTTTGAGTTCCTCTGACCCATGCTTGCTCTTGAGGTTGAAGTGTATTTGCTAGTCACAGTCATCTCCATCTTGCATGCATGCTAAGTTGCTTCAGTTATGCCTGACTCTGAAACCCATGGACTGTAGCCCACCAGGCTCTTCTGCCTATGGGATTATCCAGGCAAGGATACTAGAGTGGGTTGTTATTTCCTTCTCCAGGGGATCTTCCCAACCCAGGGATTAAACGTGTAGCTCCTATATTGCAGACAGACTCTTTACTGCTGAATCACTGGGGAAGCCCCATCTCCATCTTACCTGGGAGGTAATTCACTCCCAAGGTCACTAGCAGGACTGACACGTTCACTGGGCTGCAGGCAACCTCAAGTCACTGCTAGCTGCGGGAAGAGCCACTGGTGATACCAGCAAGGTTTCCTTGCACAGCAGCACTCAGATTCCACTGACAGAGAAGTGCAAATGGTTAGCAAGACTAAACTGCCAAAACCAAAACCACCATATTTTTAAGAACCTATTCTAATAGTAAAATCCCATCACATTGCTATCTTCCATTCATTAAAAGCAAGCCTAGATGTCCATCAGCAGATGAATGGATAAGAAAGCTGTGGTACATATACACAATGGAGTATTATTCAGCCATTAAAAAGAATACATTTGAATCAGTTCTAATGAGGTGGATGAAACTGGAGCCTATTATACAGAGTGAAGTAAGCCAGAAAGAAAAACACCAATACAGTATACTAACGCATATATATGGAATTTAGAAAGATGGTAACAATAACCCTGTGTACGAGACAGCAAAAGAGACACTGATGTATAGAACAGTCTTATGGACTCTGTGGGAGAGGGAGAGGGTGGGAAGATTTGGGAGAATGGCATTGAAACATGTAAATATCATGTATGAAATGAGTTGCCAGTCCAGGTTCGATGCACGATACTGGATGCTTGGGGCTGGTGCACTGGGACGACCCAGAGGGATGGAATGGGGAGGGAGGAGGGAGGAGGGTTCAGGATGGGGAACACATGTATACCTGTGGCGGATTCATTTTGATATTTGACAAATCTAATACAGTTATGTAAAGTTTAAAAATAAAATAAAATTAAAAAAAAAAAAAAAAAAGCAAGCCTTTAAGTCCAGCCAAGACTCAAAAGGAGGGAATTAGACACCAGTGAGAAAATCAAGCAGCAGAGATCACTGTAGACCTGCTGTATGTGGTGGTCAGTTCTGTTCTAATTCTAAAATGTTAACAAGAGAAAACGTTGCTCATGTACATTTTTTCTGAGAGATACGCTATTGTTTTACTACTTGGGCTTTGTTTTTAGAATTTCAAGCTAAGATGTTAAACAAGAAACAAACTCAGAAGGAAAGAAAAGGAAAAGAAATGTGCCTTTTAATTCCGTAAAGATATATCATTAAATTGTAAACAGATATATACATTGAATTCAGTTCAAAGTGGCCACAGTTTGAGAACTAGTGTGTTAAGTAATACACAAGATACAAAATGATAAAGAAACAGCCATTGATCCTAAACTTGGGTCTTACTTCAAGCTCATCTGCTTACTGGCTGTGTGACTGGAACAAGTTGTTTAGGATAATGTGTTTCTATTTCATGGGACTGTTGTGAGAATATAGTGTTTTGAGGATAAAATGAATCACGTACAAACATACATCTATGTAAAGTCTTTAGTACCATGCTTAACACACTAGTCATTGCATAATTAAGACCACCAGTGATAATGATCATGCTGATTATAACTAATTGTCTAACCCTTTCAATATGCCAGAAGCTGTTTTAAATGCTGTATTAGCTTGAGCTTCTGGGGTTGTATCCTGACTGCTACCTAACAGCTGAGAGATTGGCGTTATGGTAGTTCAAATGGTAAAGAATCCTCCTGCAATGCAGGAGACCTGAGTTTGATCCCTGGGTTAAGAAGATCACCTGGAAGAGGGCATGACAATCCACTCCAGTATTCTTGCCTGGAGAATCCCGTGGATAGAGGAGCCTGGTGAGCTATAGTCCATGGGGCTGCAAAGAATTGGACACGACTGAGTGACTAATGAACAGGTACACATACATGCTCCAAATCCCTCTTTTGTAAAATGATACTAATAGAGCTTTAAAGAGTCAGTATTGGTAAAAGTGATGAGGACACGGCCCCATACATTCTGCTAATTTTTAGGGTAAAATCCTATTATTTTATCATAATTGTGAGTATGACAACCATAACACCTGACAGAAGCATTTCCTAAAGAGAAGGGCACAATATAATGAGGGTTTGTCTCACTGTATCTCACTGTATGCACTGTACACTTAACCCAGGGTAAGTAAGACAAGAGCAAGGAAGCTGGAAGAAAATGTGAGGAGCTGTAGGAACTGTAAACACATTTATTCTCTCCTGGCTGGCATAGCAGCTATAGCAGCAGATACACTGCATTTTCTCCTCTCTTGGTTGACCCAGCAGACACAACCATAATGTAACCTCACTGCCATAACACAGCCATAGCAATGCAGCCTCAAGAGCTTGCCCAGGTGGAGCCTAAGCTTACAGAACAAAAGTAGTCCATGGCCAAGTGAGTACCTCATGACATGCATGCACATTGCTATAAGTGATCTCAGCTGTTACATGTATTTACAACACGTGGGGTGAGAACAAGGGCTGTGGGGCAAAAGAGTCTGACCACATCATCTTGGCTAATTTGCTCTCTCCCTACAGCATTCAAATGATTTGTTCCTAATATCTGCAGGGAAAATCAAGAAGTGGTATCTTGGGAAATTCATGAAATTTCCTATAGAGGATTTGGTAGGTACATGCATTTTAGTTAGAATTGATGACAAAACTAAAATCTTCAAAATATGAAACACTAGCATGCTGATAACAGAAGTATAAAGCTCTGAATCAGAGTACTGCTTGGTGAGAGAAAGCAGAATGAGATTTGCCATATGAGATTTTAGTGGCTATAAGTATTGCTTGCCTGCCATGCATTCTTTCTTTCTTTTAAGAATAGGAAAATTTCGCTTTCAGACATCATCAATATCTGTCCCTGAGATGGACTCAGTTCATGTAAACAAAATGTGACATCTCATAGAACACAGACTTTCAAAGTGTGGTATGGGGACCAGCAGTGGCAGTATCAACTGGGAATTTACTAGAAATACAAGTTTCCAGACCTTTCTCCCAACCTGTTGAGCCAGAATCTTGGGTGAAGCCCAGGAGTTTGTGATTTAGCATGCCTTTCAGGTGAGTCTAATCCAAGCTAACACTTGGAATGACTTAGAATATTTATTTTTTTTCTGGGGGGGGAGGGGCTCAAGATTCTGATTACTCACTGCTTAAGAGTACTTTTTATCAGATAATGCATATTAAAAGCACCTGGAGAACTTCTGAAACTAAAAACACGTGGCCCATTCAACTGTAACAAATATCCTGAGATGTGCCACAGTCTTTGTGTACTTACAGACTCCCCAGTGGTTCTAATATGTAGCCGCACTGAAGAGCACTGCCCCAGGTCTTGGTTTTCAAGTCTTAGCTGCGTCAGTCACTTGGAACTACAGAAAGGAGAAATTAAAGAGGAACCCAAGAAGTAATCAAAGGTGGTAGAGAAACAATGAGCCTCAATTCGGTCTGTAAGATGACCACTGAAGATGGTAGAGGTGGTCATAGAGAGGATGTGACCCCTGGCTGACCAACAAGCTGACCATAAACAGGACCAGAGACACTGTATACCATCTTCTGCCCACAGTTTCCACTGTGGGGGGCATCTGAAAGCTGCAGCCTTGAGACAATAAGGTATGACTGAGACCATCTGAACAGTGTACATGACTGAAACTCATAAAGGCTTCTGTATAGACTCAAGATTCTGGTGAGCAGGTGTAGAGAATTATTCGTCTTGTGGCAGCCAACATAAGCCTTGTATGTAAGTTCCCTTGCCTATTACACCTCTCACTTACAGATATGGGGTTGTCTGCTTCCTTTACTATTCTTTTCTTGCCCTCCAACTAGAGAAGGTAATTTCACTCAGGGGACTCATGAGTTTGCCAACCAACAGGAGAATGTGGGTTATTTTTTCCTATTATGTATAAAAATAGCTTATACTATTGTAAAGAGGTTAAAAGGAATTTGTTGTTGGAAATAACTAGTTTGTGAAAAGGTAGAAATAAATGTTCTCTAGAAATTTTGGATTTTTCCAGAAATTATGAATTTCTAATCAGTACAAGTACTGCATTTTGGACTCTTTTGTTGACCATGATGGCTACTTCATTTCTTCTGAGGGATTCCTGCCCACAGTAGTAGATATAATGGTCATCTGAGTTAAATTCACCCATTCCAGTCCATTTTAGTTCGCTGATTCCTATAATGTCAACATTCACTCTTGCCATCTCTTGTTTGACCACTTCCAATTTGCCTTGATTCATGGACCTGACATTCCAGGTTCCTATGCAATATTGCTCTTTACATCATCGGAACTTGCTTCTATCACCAGTCACATCCACAACTGGGTACTGTTTTTGCTTGGCTCCAACCCTTCATTCTTCTGGAGATATTTCTCCACTGATCTCCAGTAGCATATTGGGCACCTACTGACCTTGGGAGTTCCTCTTTCAGTATCCTATCATTTTACCTTTTCATACTGTTCATGGGGTTCTCAAGGCAAGAATACTGAAGTGGCTTGACATTCCCTTCTCCAGTGGACCACATACTCAGCAGTGGCCACAGGACTGGAAAAGGTCAGTTTTCATTCCAATCCCAAAGAAAGGCAATGCCAAAGAATGCTCAAACTACCACACAATTGCACTCATCTCACACGCTAGTAAAGTAATGCTCAAAATTCTCCAAGCCAGGCTTCAGCAATATGTTAACCGTGAACTTCCTCATGTTCAAGCTGATTTTAGAAAAGGCAGAGGAACCACAGATCAAATTGCCAACATCTGCTGGATCATGGAAAAAGCAAGAGAGTTCCAGAAAAACATCTATTTCTGCTTTATTGACTATGCCAAAGCCTTTGACTGTGTAGATCACAATAAACTGTAGAAAATTCTGAAAGAGTTGGGAATATCAGACCACCTAATCTGCCTCTTGAGAAATTTGTATGCAGGTCAGGAAGCAACAGTTAGAACTGGACATGTAACAACAGACTGGTTCCAAATAGGAAAAGGAGTATGTCAAGGCTGTATATTATCACCCTGTTTATTTAACTTATATGCAGAGTACATCATGAGAAACACTGGACTGGAAGAAACACAAGCTGGAATCAAGATTGCTGGGAGAAATGTCAATAACCTCAGATATGCAGGTGACACCACCCTTATGGCAGAAAGTGAAGAGGAACTAAAAAGCCTCTTGATGAAAGTGAAAGAGGAGAGTGAAAAAGTTGGCTTAAAGCTCAACATTCAGAAAACGAAGATCATGGCATCGGGTCCCATCACTTCATGGGAAATAGATGGGGAAACAGTGGAAACAGTGTCAGACTTTATTTTTCTGGGCTCCAAGGTCACTACAGATGGTGACTGCAGCCATGAAATTAAAAGATGCTTACTCCTTGGAAGGAAAGTTATGACCACCCTAGATAGCATATTCAAAAGCAGAGACATTACTTTGCCAACAAAGGTTCGTCTAGTCAAGTCTATGGTTTTTCCAGTGGTCATGTATGGATGTGAGAGTTGGACTGTGAAGAAGGCTCAATGCCAAAAAATTGATGCTTTTGAACCGTGGTGTTGGAGAAGACTCTTGAGAGTCCCTTGGACTGCAAGGAGATCCAACCAGGCCATTCTGAAGGAGATCAGCCCTGGGATTCCTTTGGAAGGAATGATGCTAATGCTGAAACTTCAGTACTTTGGCCACCTCATGCGAAGAGTTGACTCATTGGAAAAGACTCTGATGCTGGGAGGGATTGGGAGCAGGAGGAGAAGGGGACGACGGAGAATGAGATGGCTGGATGGCATCACTGACTCAATGGACGTGAGTCTGGGTGAACTCCGGGAGTTGGTGATGGACAGGGAGGCCTTGCGTGCTGCAATTCATGGGGTCGCAAAGAGTCGGACACAACTGAGCGACTGAACTGAACTGACTCAGTACAAATTTCATGATTGCGGGTCACAGAAGAAAAACAGGGGTAAAAGAAAGGACCTATTGGAGTGTGTGAAAATAACTTATGTGTCTTCCTAGCCTACTTAGAAATTTAGTTTATTAATTTGTGATCATTTCTATATTGTCTTCAATATTGACTCCTATCTCAGGAGTTCTTGGAAACAGGGACAGAAGTAAAACTCAGCTTTCATGCTGTAATATATTACGTGTTATGTTTTAAAACCAGCATCAGGTTTCACTTATTTTAATGATGAAAATGTCACAGTCAATTACACTGGGAAAGGAGCTTTAGTAAAATCAATCATTCTTCTTGGTTTCCTTTTTTCTTTTCTTTTGCCTCCATGGATTTCAAAGATATGTGCTTTAATTTAAGTTGTGCTTAATTCAGTAAAGTACTGGTACATTATGGAAAAATGTTGTGCATTTAAGTTAGATCCATTTTTGAAAACTCAATACCTAATTACAATGGCAGTTTTCTTATGTCTAAATAAGCATAGAAGCATTTGCTCAATTAGATTGTTGTTGTTTAGTTGCTAATCCATGTCAGACTCTTTTGCCATCAAAGGGACTATAGCCTGCCAGGCTCCTCTGTCCAAGGGATTTAGCATGCAAGAACTGAAGTGGGTTGCCATTTCCTTCTCCAGGGGATCTTCCCAGAGCAAGGATTGAACCTATGCTTCCTGCATTGGAAGGTGGATTCTTAACTCTGTGCCACCAGAGAAGCCCACTCAATTAGGTTTTTGAGGGTTAAATAAGATAACCTACTCCACATGTACCAATAAAAGATATTAGCTCTGGGTTGTTTTATTGTTTTTACTTTCATTTGAAGATATCTGGTAGACAGAGTGCCAGAAGAACTATGGACTGATGTCTATAACATTGTACAGGAGGCAGTGACCAAAACCATCCAAAACAAAAAATATACAAGAAGACAAAGTGGTTGTCTGAGGAGGGTTTTGCAAATACCTAAGGAAAGAAGAGAAGTGAAAGGCAAGGGAGAAAGACAAAGCTATACCCAACTGAATGCAGAGTCCTAGAGAACAGTAAGGAGAGATAAGAAGGCCTTCTGAAATGAACACTGCAAAGAAATAGAAGAAAACAATAGAATGGGAAAGACTAGAAATTTTCCTCAATAAAATGGAGATATCAAGGGAATATTTCATGCAAAGATAGGCCCAATAAAGGACAGAAATGGTAAAGATATAACAGAGTAGAAGAGATTAAGAAGTGGGAGAAAGAATACACAGAAAAATGATACAGGAAAGGTCTTAATGACTTGGGTAACCACAATGATCTGGTCACTCACCTAGAAACTGACATCCTGGAGTGTGAAGTCATGTGGGTCTTAGGAAGCATTACTGCGAACAAAGCTAGTGGAGGTGATGGAATTCCAACTGAGCTATTTCAAATCCTAAGAGACTATGCTGGTAAAGTGCTGCATTCAATATGCCAGCAAATTTGAACAATTCAACAGTGGCAACAGGACTAAAATTGTCAGTTTTCATTCCAATCCCAAAGAAGTGCAATGTTAAAGAATGTTCAAGCAACTGCACGTTTGTGCTCATTTCATATGGTAGTAAGATTATGCTCAAAATCCTTCAAGTTAGGTTTCAGCAACATGAAATGAGAAGTTCCAGATGTACAAGCTGGGTTTTGAAGAATCAGAGGAACTAGAGGTCAATTTGCCAACTTTAATTGGATCATGGCAAAAGAGACAGAATTCCAGGAAAAAAAAAAAAAAAAGAACTATGTCTGCTTCATTGATAAGGCTAAAACCTTTTACTCTGTGGATCACAACAAACCATGGAAAATTCTTAGAGATGGGAATACCAAATCATCATTCCTGCCTTCTGAGAAGCCTGTATGTGGGTCAAGAAGCAACAGTTAGAACTAGACATGGGACAACTGACTGATTCAAAATTGTAAAAAAGAGTACAACAAGGCTTTATACTGTCACCCTGCTTATTTTACTTATATGAAATGTACATCATGTGAAATGCAAGGCTGAATGAATCACAAGATGGAATCAAGATTGCTGGGAGAAATATAAAAAACCTCAGAGGTGCAGATGATACCATTCCAATGGGAGGAAGGGAAGAGGAACTAAAGAGTCTCTTTATTTATTTATTTTTTGTTAACTGGAGGAAAATTGTTTTAAAACATCGTGTTGGTTTCTGACATGTTTGTTTTGTTTTAGTTACTGCTGCTGCTGCTAACTCGCTTCAATTGTGTCCGACTCTGTGCGACCCCATAGATGGCAGCCCACCAGGCTCCCCGGTCCCTGGCATTCTCCAGGCAAGAACACTGGAGTGGGTTGCCATTTCTTTCTCCAATGCATGGAAGTGAAGAGTGAAAGTGAAGTCGCTCAGTCGCGTCCAACTTTTCGCGACCCCATGGACTGCAGCCTACCAGGCTCCTCTGCCCATGGGATTTTCCAGGCAAGAGTACTAGAGTGGGTTACTAAGTCGTGTCAAACTCTTATTACCCTGTGGACTATAGCCTGGCAGGCTCTTCTGTCCGTGGGATTTCTCAGGCAAGAATGTTGGAATGGGTTGCCATACTCTTCTCCATGGGATCTTCCTGATCCAAGGATCAAACTTCATCTCCTGCATTGCAGGCAGCCTCCTGCATTACAGACATCTTATTTACCACTAAGCCACAGAGAAGACCAGTTTCTGCCATATATCAATGCAAATCAGACATAATTATACATATATCACCTCCTCCTTTATCCTCCTTCCCCTTCCCCTAGCCCACTTCTCTAGGTTATCACAGAGTACAAGGCTGGGCTCACTGTGTTATACAGTAACTTCTTACCAATTATCTATTTGATGATGATGAAATACAAGAGTGAAAAATCTGGATTGAAACTCAATATTAAAAAAAAAAACAGCAACTAACATAATGACATCTGTCCCATCAGTTCAAGGAAAATAGAGGGGAAAGAGTAGAAGCAGTGACAGATTTTATTTTCCTGGGCCCCCAAATCACTGCAGACAGTGACTGAAGCCATGAAATTAAAAGACACTTGCTCCTTGGAAGGAAAGCTATGGCAAACGTAGACAGTGAATTAAGAAGCAGAGACATCACTTTACCTACAAAGGTCCATAGAGTTGAGGCTAGCTATGGTCTTTCCATTAGTCATGCATGGATATGAGAGTTGGACTCACAAGGCTGAATGCAGTAGAATTGATGCTTTTGAACTGTGGTGATAGAGAAGACTCTTGAGAATCCCTTGAACAGCAAGGAGATCAAAGTAGTCAATCCTAAAGAAAATCAACTCTGAATATTTATTGTGAGTACTAATGCTAATGCTGAAGCTCCAAAAGTTTGGCCACTTGATGTGAATAGCCAATTCATCAGAAAAAGATCTTGATGCTGGATAAAATAGAAGGCAAAATGATAAGGGGGGAGCAGAGGATGAGATGGTTAGAAAGCATCACCAACAAAATGGACATGAATTTGAGCAAATTCCAGGAGATGGTGGGGTACAGAGGGGCCTGGCATGCAACAGTCCATGGGATCACACAGAAATGGACACAACTTAGCAAATGAACAACAATGATATGCATTTGAAGGATAAAATTAAATACAATGTACTAAAATGTATAGTTTCTTAAAATTACTCATCAAGAATATTAACTTGTACTCTTAAATTTTAAACAATTTACACATTTCTCATATAAATTCAATTAACAATTTTTAACTATGCATGTGTGTCAAGTTGCTTCAATCTAGTCCTACTCTTTGCAACCCTATGGACTGTAGCCCCCCAGGCTCCTCTGTCCACAGGATTCTCTAGGCAAGAATACTGAAGTGGATTGTTGTGCCCTCCTCCAGGGCATCTTCTTGATCCAGGGATCAAACCCAAGTCTTTTACATCTCCTGCATTGGCAGCTGGGTTCCTTACAGATAGTGCAACATGGGAAGCTCCTAAATAACTATCTAATTAACTATAGATATGCAAAATTTAACCATATACTATGGTGTGGTTTGTCAGACATAGACAAGTAAAACTAATACTAAAATAATTAAATTTTGTTACCTTTGACTTAAACTCTTGTGTGTTATTAGAATAGCTGATAATGCTTTTGTTGTTGTTGTTCAGTTGACCAGTCATGTCTGACTCTTAGCGACCCCATGGACTGCAGCATGCCAGGCCTCCCTGTCCCTCACCATCTCCTGAGGTTTGCCCAAGTTCATGTGCATTGCATTGGTAATCATCTCATCCTCTCATCCTCCCTTCTCCTCCTGCCTTCAATCTTTCCTAGCATCAGGGGCTTTTTCAATGAGTCTGCTGCTCACATCAGATGACCAAAATACTTGAAGATCAGCTTCAACATCAGTCCCTCTAAGTGAATATTCCAATTTGATTTCTCTTAAGATTGGTTTGATTTCCTTGCTGCCCAAGGGACTCTCAGGAGTCTTCTCCAGCATTGCAGTTTGAAGGCATTGATTATTTGTCATTCTGCCTTCTTTATGATCCAGCTCTCACAAGCATACCCCATCTTTATTAAGGTGATAGCTTATGGTGAACAATGCCATATTTGTGATCTCTAAAGAAGATTTAGCTTCAGGATCAGGGACCAGGCTTGATCACTCAAGATCTCATCTATAGCAAAGTTTTATTAAAGTATAAAAAGGGAAAGAGAAAGCTTCTGACATAAACATCAGAAGGGGGTCAGAGAGTACCCCCCTTGCTAGTCTTAGCAAGGGAATTATATACTTTTTAGATTTATTACAATAAATCAAAAGAATGCCTCAGGTTGTAAAGATCTTACTAGACCCACTCCCATAATATATATTTTAAGATAACAGGATTAGCCAGAAGGTTTCAAGAAGGAGAAACTCTCCTCAAGCAGGATGTATTGTTGTTATATAATCTTTAATACAGAGTTTAAACTGAGTTGTTTGTTGTGTAATCATCAGTTCCAGGCTTAAAGAAAATAAAAACAAAAAACCTTTTATGTGACTAAGACTAAGGAATGTAGAGAGAGAGAGAGAAAGGAAAAAAAAAAAAAAGAGGGCATTTGTCCTTTTCTCCTCCTTGAGAACTCCAGCCCCCTCTCTCCTCTTCAAGGACCCCAGACTTCTTGTCAACCTGCCTAGGAATTGACTCTCTCATCACCACCACCACCTTTTTTTTTTCTTTTAGGAGAATTATTTTGCCAAGGGAAAGAAGTTGCCAAGGCATCAGTTTTGTTCCATAACTACTTCCTGCTTGAGGGGCATAGTCCCCAAACTGTTGAGGCAACATATTCTCCTAGCCTTCATATTGAGGGTCTCCAATCCGGGAGCTGCAAGTAATAGTTGGAGGAGGCTGTGGCGTGCATAGGAGCCTGAACAACCATTTGTAACCTAAACATTTTCACATGATTAGAAACAAACCACATTATACAGTTACAGATGTAAGGCAAAATAGTCTTATTTTCCCTTACAAAAATTAAACCAAGTTAAAACTTAATAAAAATTAAAAGTTACATTATGTCCATAGTTAGTCCATTTTAGGATTGCTAGACGTCATCAGATCAAGAAGAGGTGGCACGTGTGATTGTTGCTGGTGAAGGTATTCACAGAGCTGAAGAAAATTCTTTCCTTGAAGTAGAGAAACCCACCTTACAAAGCCTTCAATTGATGAGGAAGGGAGTGCTGCATAGACCCACCGATAAGACCGACTATAGAGTCTGGGTTAGGGGGTCACTTCCCAGAGTTCTCGTAATGTCTGTTGGAAAGCTGAAAGCTGAGGATCTATGACAATATGTGTGTACCAAAACAGTCTGTCATAGGGACAGTCCCTTCTTTTTAGGGGACCCTCAATCCTTCACTAAAGGTATGGGTAAATTTTTAAAACAACTGTTTTGTGTTTCCTGAGTTAGCTTACACGGATGTCTTTTAACAATGTCACTAGACTTTATAACTTTTTTTGAAGATTGGAGTCTCCAGTAACAGTATAAATGATCTTTTATTCCTAGAGCTTTTGACACCCCTTGAGTTACAACAGCTTTACAGTCAGAGCCATTGTCACTGAACTTTAGAGTTTAAGATCCCACTTACATCATGAGAAGTCAGTACAGTAAGATTTTGCCTATTAGTAAACTTATGAGCTTTAGGCATTAGCAAAACAATAGTAGCAATTACCCTTAAGCAATGTGGCTATAGCCTTTATTCAGTAACAAACAGACTAAACTCTGATCCTGTAGGTAAGCTCAAAGTTGGAGCCTGCTGGAGAGCAATTTGAGGAGCATTTTGAGTCTCTGGGAACCAAACCAGGTTGTTGTTTGGGCCTGCTGAATCTCAGTTATAAGTTTATATAAATGCCTGGAAAGTTCCTCATAACCCATAATCCAAATGTGGCAACAGCCTGTAATTCCCAAGAATCTCTCAATTGTCTTAAAGTCATATGCAGAGGATTTGGCTCATTCAGGAATTTCAGACAATAAAGTATAAGGATTGGGCACTTATTATTTGTATATCTTGAAAAATTCTTGACTTATCATTTGACTTTTTTACACCCAAAATAGAAGTGTTGCATGGACTATAGGAAATTGATAGTTTCTTGTTCTTTTAAAATTTTAATATGAGTTTTAATTCTTCCTTAATCTCAGGTTTTAGTGGATATGCTTTTGATGTGGAAATAAGTGAGTGAGTTTCTTTGAGCTTGATACTGATAGGAACAGTGTTTTGTGCTCAACCCACGGTTTTTCTATGAACCCGTAGTTTAGGATTTACATTTTATTCAATTAATTGGAGGGAGAGAGCAGGTTCCATATTTACGAAAACAGAGGGCTGGACCTTGTTCAATATATCCATCCCCAGAAAGGGTGAGGGAGACTCTAGCATAATTAGAAACTCCTGAGAAAATATCAGAGTTCCAGTTGCAGCTTAAAGGATGACTAAAACATTGGCTTGTCCAGACAACCCCATTACAATAGTGGATCCAGAGGAAAGTGGACCAGGGTCTTCAGTGAGGACAGAGAAATTTGCCCCAGTGTCCAGAAGAAAATCGACTGATTGGCCCTCCACAGTTATTAATACCTGGAGTTCCTCAGGTGTAATTAGGATGGGAGTTTGTGTGAGGACCGCTGGGCACCTTCAGTCCTGATTGCCCTGGGAGTCCAACCCCTGGGACCTACACTTCAGAGGGCATTCTCTCCTCCAGTGTGGTCATTTGCAGACCGGAAATTGAGCCAGGGATGGCTTAGATGCCTGAGGGCAATCCTGCTTGATATGCCCCTCCTTTCCACAGTAATAACAAGCTCATCCCTTTTACCTGAGTCCCTCTGGGCATTCTTCCTCAGGCTGTTTAGAGCAGATCTAACTTTTGCCTGTTTCTTTTTTGTTGTTGTTTCTCCTCCTCATGTTCTCTATCATAGTATACCGTCTGAGCCAGCTGCAACAGTTTTTTTAAAGACTGATTTTGTCCAAACACCTGTTTTCATATCTTATAACAAATATCTTGAGCTGACTGAGTGAGAAATCTATCTTTTAAGATCATTCCTTCTTTTGAACTTTTTGAATCAATGTCAGTAAACTTGTGGAGAGCCTCCCAAATCTATCTAGGGATTTACCAGGAGTTTCCTTCTCTGCCTGTTCTATGTCAGCCAACTGAGCATAGTCTAAAGTCAATGTGCTCGCTTGAGTCTCTCAAGAATACATCTACCAAAGTGGCTCTGTTATGGGAACCGCTTTTCTCCCAATAGGGAGGAGGGCTATTTCATGTCCCCTCTTTCCCCTTGTCTTGCGTTCAAGCCATTCATCTCCCAAAGTAGTGGCTTCCCTAAAACTTGAGTTTTTGAGTCAGGAGTCAGCATCTGTTCCAAGACATGAATTATATCTCTCCAAGTAATCTCATAAAATAAAGCTAGTCCCGTAAAGGCTTCTATGTACTTCTTGGATCCTCTAAATAGTCTTGACTGCAATTGGGACTGTTTGAATTTCTACCAAGACTGAGGCAATCCCTCCTGGAAGTGTGTCCTGATTCTCACCCTGTTCATTTGGGAGCCCCAGATACAGGGGCAAAGTAAGAGGACAGAGGGGAGCTGAAAGTTTCACACCCCAAATCTGCACCCTTAAGACATAAGTCCGGCCTGTCTGGTAGAGGGAAAAAGAGCAACACATATGTCACTTGTACCCATTTCCCTTGTTTTCTACATAAGTTGTCTAGTTGTAAAACAGTATCACAGTTAAGAGACCCTTCAACTGGCCAGCATTCCCCATCTTCCAAAGGATATTTTGGTCATTCAGTATCACAGAAGATCAGGCATGTCTATTTTTAAATTCTGGGGATCAAGCTTGTCTCAGTTTTTTAAAATGCATTTTAAAGGAGTGGTTCTGGAACTGCTAGCTCCCATTTGTAACAAAGAAAAAAACGACATCCACAGCTGTGACTTCTTTCCACCGGAGGCATCCCTCCCTGCTCTAGATGGGGGTGTAGGTTAGTAGTTCTAATTTCCCACACATTTACAAAATAGTCAAAGAGACTAGGAAAAGCTGACCAAGAAAGGAAAGTTCAGTCCACACACTTTCCCCATTTTTGACCACTCCCCTCACAGGGATGTTGGGTGCATCTTGGCATTGGCTGGTTGGTATAGACACCTGACATGGCTTTCCTTTTTGGGGCTGCCTTCAGTCATTATGCGGCACCACAGAACCGCAAAGCAGGGTGTGTCATTCATTCACACAAGCACACTGTAGAGTTAGTAAAGTAAAGCTGAAAATATGTACACTGAGAAAGCAGAGAGGCTAGAGTTCTTGACTGTTTTTACCTTGTCCTGAAGATACCATATGAGCCCCCCAAGATGATAGCTTACTGTGAATGATGTCAGATTGATGATCTCCAAAGAAGATTTAGCTTCGGGACCAGGCTCGATCACTCAAGAGTTTTATTTAAGTTTTATTAAAGCTTTATCTGTCCCTTTTTATACTTTAATAAAACTTTGCTATACAAAAACTCTTGAGTGATCAAGCCTGGTCCCTGGGCCTGAAGCTAAATCTGGCTGGCTTACTTCTATGTCCTTACTTGCTTCTGCTGCTGCTGCTAAGTTGCTTCAGTCATGTCTGACTCTGTGCGACCCCATAGACTGCAGCCCACCAGGCTCCCCCATCCCTGGGATTCTCCAGGCAAGAACACTGCAGTGGGTTGCCATTTCCTTCTCCATTGTCCTTACTTAGATATGGCTAATATCATAATGTCCCCCAGATTCACTCATGTTGTTACGTGAGTCAGGATTTCTTATAACAATGAATTCCATCATCTATCAATCCATAAAATTCCTACCCATGTTTTTAATGCATTAATTTGTCATTGGGCATATTTTGGCTACTGTGAATAATAATTCAATGGACATAATAGTGCAGATATCTCTTTAAGACACCGATTTTATTTCCTTTAGATATACATCCAGAAGTTGGTTTGCTGGACTACAATTTTATATATATATATATATATATATATATACACACACACACACACACACACACACACACACAAACAAAGTGAAAAACATTTATTTAAGAAATTCTATGAAAACTAGACAAGACTGATGGGAATCCATGGCATTTTTTTTTTTTTAATTGGAGGCTAATTACTTTACAATATTGTAGTATTTTTTTTTTTTTTTTAATTTTTGAGGACCTACATACTGTTTTTCCATAATGGTTGCACCAATGTGCATTCTTACAAACAATATACAATGTTTTCTTTTTATCATATTCTCAACAACACATGTTTTGTGTCTTTTTGATAGTAGTCATTCTAATAGTCTTGAAGAGATATCTAACTATGGTTTTGATTTGCATTTCTGTGATATTTAGCAATGTTCGGGCCATTTATTATATCTGCCTACTATTAATATATTTTCTTTAGGGAAATGTCTAATAAATGTGTTTGTTCATTTTTTAGTCAGATGAAGTGCTTTAAAGTACTGAGTTACATAAGATGCTTTACTGGCATCTCGAGACACTTTGGGTTCATTCAGTTCCAAATCACTACAACAGAAAGAATGTTGGAATAAAGGAGGTCACACAAATATTTTGCTTTTTTAGTACAAATAGACATTATGTTTACACTAAGCTGTATTCTATTAAATGTGCAATAGCATTATGTCAAAAAATGTATATACCTTAATTTAAAAATATTTTATTGCTAAAGATTGCTAAAAAATCATTACAGATCTCAATGAATTGATGTCTTTTTGCAATACAAACATCAAATATTACATATCACTACGGAAAATATAAAAATGCAAAAGTTTGAAATATTGTATGAATTTAAAATGTGACACAGACACAAAATACACCAATGTTATTGGAAAAATGATTGATACCAACAGACTTGCTTGATACAGGGTTGGCACAAATCTTCAATTTGTAAAAATGTAATATCTCTGAATTACCATAAAGCTAAGCACAAGATATTCCTATATGAATTTTAGATCTTAACACTTTTTCAGGTATATTGTTTGTTCAATTTACATTTGCATATGTTCCACAGCTTGTCTTTCACTCTGTTTATTTTTTTTTTTTTTCCCTGTGATGTCCAGAACTTTTTAACTTAAATTTTTTTCTGTTTTTGCTTTTGTCACCTATGCTTTTAGAGTCATATCTAAAAAAGTCATTGACTGGACAATGGCAAGAAATGTGTTCCCTAGTTTTACTGTTTCATAAAACAGTAAAACTAATCTTTAGTTTATTTGAATTTATATCCAGTTTTCTCAATATCATTTATTAAAACAAAGAAAAACTATATTTTCCCCATTGTGTGTCTTTGGCACCTTTGTCAAAGATCAGTTGACTATAGTACATAAATTTATTTGTAGCTAGATAGCATATTGAAAAGCAGAGACATTACATTGCCAACAAAGGTCATCTAGTCAAGGCTATGGTTTTTCCAGTGGTCATGTATGGATGCAAGAGTTGGACTGTGAAGAAAGCTAAGCACCGAAAAACTGATGTTTTTGAACTGTTGTGTTGGAGAAGACTCTTGAGAGTCCATTGGACTGGAAGGAGAGCCAACCAGTCCATTCTGAAAGAGATCAGCCCTGGGATTTCTTTGGAGGGAATGATGCTGAAGCCGAAACTCCAGTACTTTGGCCACTTCATGTGAAGAGTTGACTCATTGGAAAAGACTCTGATGCTGGGAGGGATTGAGGGCAGGAGGAGAAGGGGACGACAGAGGATGAGATGGCTGGATGGCATCACTGACTCAATGGACGTGAGTTTGAGTGAACTCCGGGAGTTGGGGATGGACAGGGAGGTCTGGCGTGCTGCGATTCATGGGGTTGAAAAGAATCAGACACAACTGAACGACTGAACTGAACTGAACTGATGTTGTTCCATTGGTCTACATGTCTGTTTTTATGCCAATAACATACTGACTTGATTAAATTTTGAAATCAGAAAGTATCGTACTTTCAGCTTTGTTCTTCTTTCTCAAAATTGGGTAGGATATTTGTGGAACTGTTTTTGTGTGTTTGTAATCTTATATGCATTTTAGATTTTTTTTTTTCCTATTTGTGTAAAGACTGACATTTAGATTTTCCTAGGAATTGCATTAAATCCTGTAGATAACTTTGTGTAGCATACGCACTTTCACGTTATTAATTCTTCCAGTTCATGGACATGGTCTATCTTTCCACTTAGCTGTGTTTTCCTTAAATTTTCTTCATTAATGTCTTATTATAAGTGGAATTTTCTTTTTGTGAAGTTTATGTTTGTGCATAGAAACACCACCAATATTTGTATGTTGATCTTATATCATGTGTCACTGAATGTATTAACCTGACAGTTTATTGTTGTTGCTGTTGACTTGCTAGGCTTTTCTATATGATGTACACGAATCTACAAACAGATCATTTTAGTTTATCTTATGAAAATATTATGTTTAGAAATTTTTTTCAATTAATCCTAAAAATATTAAAGCTATATACTGGAAATATATTTTGAAAAAAAAAAAGAACAAAATTAGCTAATAGAATTATTATAAAATTTGTAATACTGGTGCTATGTATTATAATAATGAATATAGAAATGCTTCAAAATTTTGAGTTTCAAATACAATACTACAATCAATTTTTACGTGCTTATACCATATGGACCTTCTATGTGCTCATTATAATATTGTGTTCACTAGTGACTGCAGACACATAAAACGTGGCATTTCTTTTTGTGTAACTTAAATTCCTTATAAATATATGCAAATAATTATATTTTCATCTGTGCTTAATGTTAAGCATGTAAAATATGGTAATGTATATAACTGTTGGACCTAACGCAGATGGGATATGGGGACCTTTTTCACCAGAAAGGAACATTTCATGTTAGATCTGAAGAACAGGTAGTATATAATCAGGCAGAAATTAAGGATTAAATTTTCTTTAGGCAAAAAATTAGTAAATTCAGTGGAACATTTTGCATTATTTGCAGCTTCAAAAAAGCTAGTCAGAGCTTTAGAATAAAGCAGCTGGAAAATAAAAGAAGAATGAGAGACACAGAGAGAAGAGAGAAACTGGGATTATGAAATGATTCACATTCTTTCAACTAAGAATGAGAAGAGTTAAGAATACATAGTCAATGTGATGTGTAAGTAAAGATTTTGGTCAAAGCTGTATTGTACTCACTAATTCCAGGGACCCTCCGCATGTGATCTCCTACCTTATGGAAAAGCATTATAATGAAAACACACACAGGTGTGCACATAAAACACACAGATGAGTAAATAGTAATTAGGAGCAGGACCACATAGGTCTAATCAGTTCCACCATGTGAGCAGATCTGGAGAGGGGTGGTTGGGGAAGATGTGGGTGTTTACTTTGATGGTATAATTCTTTCTTTGGATTCTTTAAAAATTCCAGTATGCTTTTAGATAATTTTGACATATGTTTTGTTTTAAGTCATGTGCTCTGAAATTTTTCTGGTGAGGAGTATGTAAAATAATTGACTTCAAAAATATCATACATTAATAGACCTTAAGACAAAGTTAGAAAAAAAAAAAAAAGGCCATTATAATCAAAGAAAATCAACTTTTTTTCTGATATATTAGGAAATTAGGATGCTGGGAAAATGGTAAGATTATTGACAGAAGGTTTTTTTATTGTTTTTTAAATATTATAAATATTAATGATTATATACTTTTAAATAACATGTAAGATTATAAAATTTATACATCCTGGTTTAATTTCCTAGGTATTCTAAAACAGTAATTGTTATTGATCAGTTGCTAAGCCATGTCTGACTTTTTGCTACCCCATGAAGTGCAGCATGCCAGGATTCCCTGTCCATCACTATCTCCTGGAGTTTGCTTAAACTCATGTCCATTGAGTCAGTGATGCCATCCAACAATCTTATCCTATGTCAGTCACTTCTCCTCATGCCTTCAATCTTTCACACCATGCGGGTCTTTTCCATTGAGTCAGCTGTTAACATCAGATAGCCAAAGTATTGGAGCTTCAGTAGTAAACTGGAGAATAATAGTAAATTCCTAAAAATAATAATTTGGGCCTTTAGTATAGAAATAAATCCACATGCAATTTACAAGTTGGAGTTTGGGAAAACAGCCTAATTTTTTTTTTTAGAAACTAAGCAAATTATCGACTCATAATTCTATATTAAGACATATGAGAATAGAACAAAAATAAATGCCAGATGGAAAAAAAATAAAATAACTCCTGTTGGGGTTAATATTTCAACTTTAGTACTTGTCGGCAATTACTGTGATGGATACTTAGGGTGACATATGCTATATATTTTCTTGAAAGCATTATAAATGTTAATTTTAAATATTGCAAATGATAATTAACTATACTTCTAGTGATATTTAAGCACATATTCACATATCAGCAGAGTAAAACCATAGAGTTGTCATGGAGTTTGCTGGTTTACTTACTTACAGTGTTTTAAAGAGCTTTTCCACATCTTAGACATATATCAAAGTCAGATGCAAGAAAGTTAGCTGCCATTTAGGGAAGTTTGTTGGCTGCCATTTAAGGAAGAGGAAAAGTCCAAGGCAGCAATAACAGAAGGTAGTCACAGGCCTGGAACTCATATTTATATTCTCCATGATCCTTTAGTGCTGCCTGCCTGGATATCTAACACAGAGCCGGAAATTACCACACAAGAGAGTTCCTCAGTGCTTTCAGACATGCAGTCATTCATAAGTTGTCTCAGAACGTGCCTATATGCTTTTGAATGTAGAAAGTCTACAGCATATAGAATAAAGAATTCTATATGTCTCCAGACATATAGAATGTCTCTATACGCTTTTGCTTATTGAATGAATGCATTTTTATTCTAAAATCAGAAATTAGAAATTGCTTTTCCCATGTGTATGGTTTAAGTACGATTTTTTATATATTAAAAAAAAAAGTACATCAATGATTGAGACAAACACCTGCCATCAGCTAGAGAATACAGAGATAGAACTGGACAGGCACACAAATAGGAAAACTAATCCTTAGTAATGAGTAAACCCTGCTTGGTGCTGGTGCACTGGGACAACCCAGAGGGATGGTGCAGGGAGAGAGGAGGGAGGAAGGAGGAGGGTTCAGGATGGGGAATATGTGTATACCTGTGGCGGATTCATGTTGATATATGGCAAAATCAATACAATATTGTAAAGTTAAAAACTAAAATAAAATAAAATAAAAGGTACAAACAATTATGTACATAATAAATAAGCTATAAAGCTGTATTGCACAATGCAGGGAATATAGACAGTATTTTGTAGTAGCTACAGGTGGAACATAGCATTTAAAAATTATGAATCACTATGTTGTACACCTGTAATTTACATAATATTGTACATCAACTGCACTTCAATTTTAAAAAATGAAAAAGAAACCACCCCCCTCCCCCAAAAAAAAGAAAACTGGAGGTAAACAAACCCCATCAACAACACAATTCCAAAACATTCTTATTTAATCTGACTTTTGAGAAATTTCAGGAAAATTGCATAGCTTTGCAGCGAATAATACTCATGATTCAGAATATTAGTATTTCACAGTAGACATGGTTGTGGTGATAGTGAAGGACAAGGAAACCTGGCATGCTTCAGTTCATGGGGATCCGCTCACAGTTTAGTGACTGAACAAGAACAATGGTTGGGATATTCTGATTGATCAGAAAAATGATCAGTAGAACTGAACTCACACTCTGGGAAGGAAAGACAGACATATGGAGAGATGTTGATGTATGACAAAACCAATACAATATTGTAAAGTAATTAACCTCCAATTAAAATAAATAAATTTATTAAAAAATAAAAAGAAAGACAGGGACAGAAGCATAGGAGAGAAAGGTAGATTTAATGACAAAATAAATCTAATTAGACATCCCTGGTTGAAGGTTTCACTCACCACTCCTAATTTGGGC
The DNA here is from genome assembly GCF_029407905.1 of Bubalus kerabau. Lineage (NCBI taxonomy): Eukaryota > Metazoa > Chordata > Mammalia > Artiodactyla > Bovidae > Bubalus > Bubalus kerabau. The sequence continues at coordinate 11,092,390 of NC_073632.1, read as the reverse complement.
AGAAAATTTAGTGAATGCTGTGGGTAAAGTAAGCAAGCAACATCCTTTACAAGGACTAACTCAAATAGCTTATTTCTATCAATCTATTCTACATGAGACTTAAAATTTAAATTTTTAGGCTTAAAATCATATAAAATATATTGAGCAGTTGATATACATGTTTTATAAGGACAACTAAAATGCATTAACAATCCTTAAGGGATTAGTATCCTTTCGGCAGAGGATGATCCTTCCGAAGTCACTATAGCATGTATGTGACATGCATGTGTACTACTTATATATAGCATATATCGCATGCATAAAATATGCATCCATGTACATGCATATAATACATAAGTACATGAACATGTACTTTATAAGTGCATGAATTTCTATGTGAGAATACAAGAAGAATTTAAGGCAGGAATCAGCTATCTCTGCCGAGAGATGTGGAATGAGCACACATACGTGTGCCTGTGTTTGTACAAGTGTGCATACCTGAGTGTGTGAGGGCAGGTGTCAAGAGCAGAGAGAATTTAAAGGAAATATGGAACCAGAAGTGAAATTTCAGGTGGAGGCAAAGAAGGAAGGGGAGCTGAGCCTGAGGGAAGAGTCTGAGGACACTGTGAAAGACTAGTCACAGTGGAATTCCCAGACTGGTGACTGACCCACTCACCTGTGAGGGGGGCTGGTGTGCTGAGGGTCACTTGGGTCTGGAGTCCAATGAGCCTGGACCTGGCAGGAAGGCCATCTTTATGGATTTGAAGTCAAAAGAAAATAGTTTCCATTCAAGGATGGTCAGTGAGACCAGATCATGCTAGGAGTCAAAGGGCAGGAGGAACGAATCTAGGAGAGTCCCACTGGACAGTTGAGAGGTTAAGGGAAATTCAAGAGACATGAATGGGGAGAAAGTAAGTTTTATCGGGAGGTGAGGAAGTGGAGGTAGGAGCTTCCACAGGAGGATGCTACTGCTGCTGCTAAGTCACTTCAGTTGCGTCCAACTCTGTGCGACGCCATAGACGGCAGCCCACCAGGCTCTCCTGTCCCTGGGATTCTCCAGGCAAGAACACTGGAGTGGGTTGCCATTTCCTTCTCCAATGCATGAAAGTGAGAAGTGAAAGTGAAGTCGCTCAGTCGTGTCCGACTCTTAGCGACCCCATGGACTGCAGCCCAACAGGCTCCTCCATCCATGGGATTTTCCAGGCAAGAGTACTGGAGTGGGGTGCCATTGCCTTCTCCGCCACAGGAGAATAAGTACCATCTAAGAAGCTCAAATGTTTGAAAAAACTTAATTGAGGAATCTTTTAAATTACAAAATAATTTACTTGCCATGCAGAATGTTTATTTTTAAAATAATTTTATTGATTGATTGATTGGTGTGTAGTACTGGATCATCATTGCTGTATGGACTTTTCTCTAGTTGTGGCCAGTGGCAACTACTCTTCCTTGCATTGTGGGGTGGCTCATTCTGGTGGATTTTCTTATTCTGGAGTGTAGGTTCTAGGGCATGCAGGCTTCAGTAGCTGAGGCATGTGTACCTCAGTAATTGCATTCCCGGGCTCTAGAGCAGAGGCAATAGTTGTCACAAAGGCTTAGTTGTTCCGTGGCATGGGGATCCTCCCAGATCAGGGATTGAGCTTGTGACCCCTGCATTGACAGGTGGATTCTCTACTACTGAGCCAACAGAGAAGCCTCTATGTTTGCTTTAAAAATAAAGCTATTTCATATATCCTATTAGCAACTTTGATAAGTTATTTAATATCTCTCTTCAATACATTAACATGATACCTGAAGACTGTGAGGTTTAAGGTATAAAGACTCCTAAAAGAGACACATAATTATAATGGATTCTGTTCCATTTATTTTTATACAATTGTGTCAATGTAGTTTTCAAAAGGATTCTTTTAAAGAATGATCTTTCTTTGAGAAATGGAGTCTCATTATTTTCCCCTTAGCAGATTTTTTTTCCCTTTTTTTCTTTTTAAGAAAAATCCTGAGAGTCTGATAATAATATATTTCAAATGCCAAGGTATGATAATTAAAGGAAGACATTTTGGAAATACCTGAAATTGATAGGGAAACAGACAGGTAAGTGTGTGTGATTGATGTCAATTTGCTAAGACCTCAGAGACATAAACCTGTCTTCACCATTTCCACACCTGTGAGGGGCTCAGTGGGTACCTTCCCAGATCTCGAGTTATCTCTAAGGGCAAAGTGACATCTCTTTCCTCATGTTAGCCTCTTGGATTTTGGAGAATGGAGAATGATCAGTGAGAAAAACAAATGAAAATATTAAATTAATGAAGTACAGGTTTATGATAAAAAGAAAACACAAAATAAAAATAAGACAGTATAATTGATACTGTTCAGAGAAAATTAGGTAAGACTTTTCAGTAGATGGTATGTGAAACATGTAGGGAATTTCATCATCTAATTTAATACCTTTAATTCCTTTCTGGATCAATTTTTTCAGAATTGAATCACTGCCACAAAATTATTCCTCTTAACATCTCTTTTATAGGGAACTTTAACAACATTTTTCTCAATCTTTTCTCAGAGGAAATGTAAATAACCAGCTGGACACGAGTCCCAGAATGATTTATGCTTTCAGCCTAAGATGATTAAGGCATCAGTCTAGCATCTTTAAGTTTGATAAGGAAAGCTGAGCTATTTCAAATCCTTAGAATTTTATCCATGTGTCTTATTTTATAAAATTGCAAACATAATGACGAGTTATATCTAACACAAAATTACAGTACATTTTAAAAGTATAAATATGGCTCTCCTTGTAGCTCAGTGGTAAAGAATTCACCTGCCAATGCAGGAGACAGGAGTTCAATTCCTGGTCCAGGAAGATCCCACATGCCACTGAGCAGCTAAGCCCCATGTACCACAATTACTATGCCTACACTCTAGAGCCGGTTAGCCACAACTGCTGAGCCCATGTTCCACAACTACTGAAGCCCATGTCCCCTAGCGTCCATGCTCTGCAACAAGAGAAGCCACTGCAATGAGAAGCCCATGCACTGCAACTGGAGAGTAGCCCCTGCTCACTGCAACTAGGGCAGAGTCCGTGCAACAAAGAAGACCCAGCAAAGCCTAAATAAATAAATACATTTACACAAATAAAAATTTAGAACATAATAAAAATATAGTTATATGTACAATTAAAAAATTATGCTCAGTTTTGCCTTTAAATGAAGGTTTATAGTTAGGTTTATTGTTATTGTTCTTTCTTGGAATTCTTCCTTCTAGAGTGTGATATTCAAAAAGAAAGATTCATTTTGGACCTATGAGTTAATCTCATTAAAATTTGCATTAGAACCTATTGGGGTGCTACAATAAGTAAAGGACTGAGTCCATGGATCATTCTAAGGAAGATGATTGCATCAGTATAATGCATAACAATATGAATGACCCTACAGTAGTAATCTATCATGTGGAACAGGTAATCCACAAAATAAGCTATTTATACTTAAACACTTAGATTTTAATAACTGTTGACTTGTGATCATTGAAAATAAAAGCATATATTTAGAGTCAAGTAATCCAAAACTTGAATTTTAAAAGATGTTTATAAGGGGGAAAAAATGTACTGAGATGGCCAAGGACATTTATTTTTTTTTTAAGATTTTTTTAAAAATGTGGACTGTTTTTAAAGGTTTTATTGAATTTGTTACAGTATTGCTTCCATTTTATGCTTTTGGTTTTTTGGCCCTGAGGTATGTGGAATTCTCTGACTAGGGATCAAACTCACATCCCCTGAACTGAAAGGCAAAGTCTTAACCACCACTGGACTGCCAGGGAAGTCCCTAAGGTATTTTGATAGAAGAAAAAAAAAAAATGCATCTTAATTAAAGGAACTTAAGATCATGGCATCCGGTCCCATCATTTCATGGGAAATAGATGGGGAAACAGTGGAAACAGTGTCAGACTTTATTTTTGGGGGCTCCAAAATCACTGCAGATGGTGATTGCAGCCATGAAATTAAAAGACACTTACTCCTTGGAAGAAAAGTTATGACCAACCTAGATAGCATATTAAAAAGCAGAGACATTACTTTGCCAACAAAGATCCGTCTAGTCAAGGCTATGGTTTTCCAGTAGTCATGTATGGACATGAGAGTTGGACTGTGAAGAAAGCTGAGTGCGAAGAATTGATGGCTTTTGAACTGTGGTGTTGGAGAATACTCTTGAGAGTCCCATGGACTGCAAAGAGATCCAACCAGTCCATTCTAAAGGAGATGAGTCCTAGGTGTTCTTTGGAAGGAATGATGCCAAAGCTGAAACTCCAGTACTTTGGCCACCTCATGTGAAGAGTTGACTCATTGGAAAGACTCTGATGCTGGGAGGGATTGAGGGCAAGAGGAAAATGGGACGACAGAGGATGAGATGGCAGGATGGCATCACCGACTCGATGGACATGGGTTTGGGTGAACTCCAGGTGTTGGTGATGGAGAGGGAGGCCTGGTGTGCTGCAATTCATGGGGTCACAAAGAGTCGGACACGACTGAGCGACTGAACTGAACTGACCTGATACCTGTATTAGAAAGTATAATGTCTCTACATTTAGACTTTACTATAGTAAAATTTGACAGAGAATGGTGTACTCAATATGTCAATTGGTTTATCCTTTACTTCAAAATTCCTATATTCCCCCTAGTAAAACATTTTTTTCATCAAAATTATATTCCCTTAATTCCTCAATGCAATTCTTATCCAGTGAAGAGAGTAACCACTTTACTTTTTCTTAGTCCCTTTAACCTGACTGTTTTCACCAAGAGTACTAGGTGCTCCCAAGTATCTCAGTTCTGTTAAGTCACATTTATCTCTGATAAACACCTGATCAAGTTAAAATAATTCAGTTACATTTTACATTGATGAGTGGTCCCTTAGTTATACCATTGACTGTGTTGCCTAAGATAGTTCCAATATTTCAAAAACTTCCCCTTGTGATTATGAAATTATTTATAAAATTTAATAGCAAACCTTAATTTTTAATTCTTATTTAATTACTTTACCAAGAAATCAATGTCAGAGCAGAGCATACTGTTATTATATTATATGAATTATATTAATTTGAAACTTCCTATCTTTTATCATTACTCTATAAATGACTTTATTTGGTCAAAATCTACTTTAGCAATTCAGAATGTATACAGCTTTAAGAAAAGCTGTTTTGATTAAAGGGGGCTGAGGAACCTGCATCCAACCAAACACCCCTCTCCTGATCCTTCTCCTGTAGACATTCCTAAGAAGCCTCAAAATAGAGCCTAAAAATCACCAAATAATAGGCCGACAGTATAACACTAAATTGTTAACTAAATATATTGACTTTTTTTTCTAGAAAGGCATTTTAGTAGGAAGCAAATTCATATTGGATAGTTATTAAACATTTTAGAATTTTTCCTTCCAAATAAGTATAAAATAAAAGTAAGTATCTATTTTAGATCTTGGAATAATAATTGTACTAAGACTCTCATATGGTTTAGTTTTATTAAAAACTACCTTTAATAAAATTTTATTCTAGGTAACACAGATTCATCATTGAAATGTAATATACACTTTGCAGTCATGTGAATTCATAGTCTCACATGCTAGATAAAAATTGTCCTTTCATTATGAGAAAGTACCTGATAACATTGTAGCTCCAAACAGTACATTAGAAACTGTAATTGAAATATCACTAAATTTCAATATATTATTTACTTCTTTTGTAATAATGTTTCATGCACTCTAAATTTTTACATCAAGAATAAGTCACTTATTCTGTATATTTTAACACACATTATTATTTCTAGCATTATCAATTTGTTTTTATGCAACATACATTTAAGAATTGAGAGTTATTGAAGCAAGTCCTAAATTCATTCAGTCATCCATGAAAATGATCCAGTCTTTTCATTTCCTTTGTTCATTCATTTTAATAAATAACTGTACTTTGTCAAACATGACTACATTATTAATAGTCATTCAAAAGAGCTATACATCTGATAAATACTGAAAATAATCATATGTAATGGTTTATGTGACTTATTTCTTACTGTGAGCCATTTCATGTACTTACATTTTGACATTTTTAAATTATTAAAGTAGTGCTTTAGTCTAAACATTTACTAAGAAATTAGAGTCATTTTTTTTTATTTTTCCTGTTGGTATTAAGACTATTTAAAATTTCAATAAAGGAAATAGGAACAAACTACATTTTAATTTTTAAAAATAACTTTATATATTTGGCTGCATCAAATGTAATTAAATTAAATTAAATTAATTAAAGTCTATTTGTATTAAAGATTACTAATTTACATATTTGGGGACAAAGGGAGATAAAATAATTAAATATTAAATATGATATACATGTGTATATATATAATCTCCACAAAGCATTGTTGATAGGTTTATACATCCTTGACAAATATATGTCTTCATCCGTAAATGCATAGGCTTTTCTAGTGTCTCAGATGGTAAAGAATCTGCCTGCAATGTGGTTGACCTGAGTTGGATCCCTGAGTTGGGATGATCTCCTAGAGAAGGAAATGACTACTCACTCCAGTATTATTCTCTAAGGAATTCCACGGACGGAGGAACCTGGCAAGATACAGTCCATGGGGCTGCAAAAAGTGAGTGACTAAAACACACACACACACACGCCCCCACACACATATATACAAACATGTACATGTATATCTTTCTAGAGTGCTGAATTCTTAATGTGTTTATAAGTAAGTACTATTTGTATGTATGTGTATACAAAATATACATTATTCATGCTTTAGATATAATTTAAAGTGGATTATAAAATGAATATATATTGTCTATACCATTCACATTAACACAATCCTACAGGAATGTGAGATACATTTTTATTGCAAGACTAGATCCATAAATATCATAAACATTGAAGAGAGCTCCACATTGGAAAGCAGAGGATTAGCCTTAACATAGTACTCTCAGAGGAATAATCAATTTGAAATTATTGATATGTTATAGACAGATTCTAGCACAAAAGTTTTAATCATAAAGTTATTGCTTCTTCAAACTTCTGTTTGAAAAAGCCTAATTATTAGTAAGGAGACATTTCAGCCCTTTTCTGTACCCTATGCTACAGAATGAACCCTAAGGAATGCAACCTAAAATCATATAGAGACCATAAATATAATTTAATCCAGTGTCTCTTCACCTCAAAATTACAGGCATTGGAAACTGGGTAATTGTGTGCCATCTATGGGGTTGCATAAAGTCGGACATGACTGAAGTGACTTAGCAGCAGCAGCAGTCCTCTGCAGTGTAGAACTTTTAGCAGTATCCTTGGCACCTGTCTACTAAAGGTATCTACACCCTGCTCCTGCCCTTTTATGATACCAAATATGTCCTTGGACATTGTCAAGTGTTCTATAGGGGCAAAATTGTTCCAGTAGAAAATCAATAATATAAAACAAGCTCCCTATTGTCCAAGAGGTAGGACTGTAATGCAGAGACAAGGAGTTACCTCAGTTCACACAGCTATTAGAGGCTGAGTAGTGAGCAGAGATGACTGGGATTCCTCCTTTGCTGTTCTTTTCTCTGTTTGGGGCAGATGGCTGAAATACAGCGCCTACTCACCTTTCATACAAATGCAGGAACAAGGTTTCTGTCTCCGTTTCTCTTTTCTTTTGTCTGAAATTATACTTTTTATTAGATATCAACAATCCATCAAAATTCCCTTTTGTGTAAAACATGAAACCAAACATCATATTGCCTACTTATGTGGCTAACTATAAATAGAAGTCCACTTGTATTTATAAGTAACCCAATTATTTAAAGAGAAGAATATTAAGTCCAGTTGCATGAATTGCATCATTAATGCAGTGACCACTTAATGCCGCTACAGTAGTGAATTCATGTTATTAACAAATTAGTGGTTGGTTTGTTAGCAGTTGAAGCTTTCTATTTTTTTGTGTGCGTGGTTATTCATTTCAAATTGTGCAGACATTAATGCAAGTGGGATTCCAAAGCTACTCACATGAAATGACAGAATTAAGGGTACTTTGCAGCTGAACAATGGATCAGGCTTACCTTTTTCTTTTGATTTTTGCACTGTTTAGGTGACTGTGACACAAAAAATGCTGACCATTTAGTAACAAACAATTCATACTGGAGAAGTGCAGTGGTTGCCTTATTGAAAATATAACATAAATAAAATTAATGCAAATCATTCCCTGAAATTGTGTACTTAATAGCCCTTTATAGATTTGCTCTTATGACAGATTAGGAGAAGCAATGTTAAAATAAACGGACTTGAATCTCTACATATGGAGTATTTCAATCTAGATTTTCCTCTGGAGAAGCAGGAGAAAGGGAATGAGAACTGTGAGGAAGTAGAACATAACAATGAAAGCAACCCTCTTTGACTGAGAAGCCTTGTATTCAAATCTCTTTTTTGTCACTTAAAAGCTATGTAAAGTCAGTACACCTTATTATTTTTTTTTTATTTTATTTTTAAACTTAACATAATTGTATTAGTTTTGCCAAATATCAACTCTAGCATAGGGATCAATAATACAGTCATCTAACTGTTATTATATTTACATGACATAGTACATTATTGTCATATTAGCTATTATTATTAAACTATTGTTACAGATTCCAAGTTAAATGGTTAATATTTTTATGGAATAGCATCTTTAAAAAAAAGTAGGAAATGTTATCCATGGAATAAAGCAAAACATTTCCTAGACTCTTTCTCAGAAAGATGTCTTTCTCCTACATTTATTCCAGATGTCATATCTTTTTTTTGCAAAGTCTTCCAAACTTTGGTTGTAATATTCTAAGTCTGTAAAAATCAGTCTATTAGGAATAGCCTAAATGGAATTCCTTCATTCTACAGAATCATGAAGATTGTATTGATGATGCTGGCAGAGTGTGTTAGCATTTTTTGAGGGAGGGGAAAGATCTTTTATTATTATTATTTTCAACAATAGGGATGCATCCTTTAGCTCTTTCAATTAAAAGTGAAACATTTCCGTGGTAGAAGTTGGTGTACAAAAATAAATACAGCTAACACAAGCCGTAGATTTTATTCTTTGAAATCTAAACTCACTAAGCTTCTATAAACAGAATTTAAAGATAAGTCAAAAATTAATGGGACAATCTTTAAAATTGAGTTTCTATATATTAAGTTCCCTGTGGGGATTACAAGAGACAATGGTAATATCTTCATATGGAATAACATAACAGATATCTATATCTACAAGATAAAAAAAAAGTATTTATAGAAATAAAATGACTTCATAGTTTTGCTTGTTTTTCAGTTACTGAGTCATGCCCAGCTCTCTACAACCCTATGGACTGCAGTACAACAGGCTCCACTCCCCTTCACAATCTTCTGGAGTTGGCTCAATCTCCAACTCGAGTTTGGAGTTGGTGATGCAAACTATCTCATTTTCTGACATCTCCTTCTTCATTTGCCTTAAATCTTCTTTTTTTTTTTTAATTTAAATTTATTTATTTTAATTGGAGGCTACTTTACAATATTGTATTGGTTTTGCCATACATCAACATGAATCCTCCACGGGTGTACATGTGTTCCCCATCCTGAACCCCCCTCCCACCTCCCTCCCCGTACCATCCCTCTGGGTCATCCCAGTGCAATAGCCCCAAGCATCCTGTATCCTGCATCGAACCTGGACTGGTGATTTGTTTCTTATATGATATTACACATGTTTCAGTGACATTCTCCCAAATAACTCCACCCTCCCCCTCTCCCACAGAGTCCAAAAGACTTTTCTATACATTTGTGTCTCTTTTGCTGTCTCGCATACAGGGTTATCGTTACCATCTTTCTAAATTCCATATATATGTGTTAGTATACTGTGTTGGTGTTTTTCTTTCTGGCTTACTTCACTGAAACTGGAGCCTATTATACAGAGTGAAGTATACCTTAAATCTTAATCAGCATCAGGGTCTTTGCCAATGAGTTGGCTCTTTGCATCAGATGCCAAAGTATTGGACTGATTGGATCTCCTTGCAGTCCAAGGGACTCTTAAGATTCTTCTCCAAACCACAGTTCAAAAGCATCAGTTCTTCAGTGCTCAGCTTTCTTTAGAGTCCAACTCTCACATCTACACATGACTACTGGAAAAGCCATAGTTTTGACTAGATGGGGACCTTTGTTGACAAAGTAACGTCTCTGTGTTTTAATATGCTATCTAGGTGAGTCGTATCTTTTCTTCCAAGGAGGTGACATCTTTTAATTTCATGGCTGCAGTCACCATCTGCAGTGATTTTGGAGCCCAAGAAAATAGCCTTTCACTGTTTCTATTGTTTCCCCATCTATTTGCCATAAAGTGATGGGACCAGAAACCATGATCCTAGTTTTTTGAATGATGAGTTTTAAGCCAGCTTTTTCACTCACATCTTTCACCCTCATCAAGAGGCTCCTCAGTTCCTCTTCAGTTTCTGCCATAAGGGTGGTGTTATCTACATATATGAGGTTATTAATATTTCTCCCAGCAATCATGATACCAGCTCGTGATTCATCTGGCTCAGGATTTCACATGATGTGCTCTGCAAATAAGTTAAATAAGCAGGTGACAATATACAGCCTTGATGTACTCCTTTCCCAATTTGGAACCAGTCTGTTGTTCCATGTCCAGTTCTGTTACTTCTTGACCTGCATACAGATTTCTCAGGAGGCAGGTAGGTGGTCTGGTATTCCCATCTCTTTAAGAATTTTCTACAGGTTGTTGTGGTCCACATGGTCAAAGGCTTTGGTGTAGTCAATAAAGCTGGAGATGTTTTACTGGGACTCTTGTTTTTTAGATGATCCAGTGGATGCTGGCTATTTGATCTTCATTCCTCTGCCTTTTCTAGACTCAGGTTGAACACTTGGAAGTTATCAGTTCATGTACTGTTGAAGCCTAACTCGGAGAATTTAGAACATTACTTTGCTAGTGTGTGAGATGAGTGCAACTGTGCAGTAGTTTCAACATTCTTTGGCACTGCCTTTCCTTGGGATTGAAATGAAAACGGACCTTTTCCATTCCTGTGGCCACTGCTGAGTTTTCTAAATGTGTAGGCATATTGAGTACAGCACTTTCACAGCATCATCTTTTAGTAGTTGAAATAGCTCAGCTGGAATTCCATCTCCTCCACTAGCTTTGTTCATACTGTTGCTTCCTAAGGCCCACTTAACTTTGCATTCCAGGATGTCTGGCTCTAGGTGTCATCACTCACAATTGTGGTTATCTGGGTCATTAAAATTTTTTTTTTTTAATAATTCTTCTGTGTATTCTTGCCACCTTTTCTTAATATCTCCTGCTTATGTGAGATTTATACCATTTCTGGCCTTTATTGTGCCCATCTTTGCATGAAAAGTTCCTTTGGTATCTCTGATTTTCTTGAAGAGATGTCTAGCCTTTCCCATTCTAAATCTTTGTATTGATCACTGAGGAAGGCTTTCTTATTTCTTTTTGCTATTCTTTGGAACTCTGCAAGCAGATGAGTATATCGTTCCTTTTCTCCTTTGCCTTTAACTTCTCTTCTTTTCTCAGCTATTTATAAGGCCTCCTCAGACAACCATTTTGTCTTTTGTATTCCTTTTTCTTAGGGATAGTCTTGATCACTGCCTCCTATACACTGACACAAAGCTTTGTCCATAGTTCTTCAGGCACACTGTTTATCATATCTAATCCTTTGGATCTGTTTTTCACTTCCACCGTATAATTGTAAGGGATTTGATAAACTCCCTTCAATTTAAGTTTGAGTTTGCAATAAAGAATTCATGTTCTGAGCCACATTCAGCTCCTTGTCTTCTTTTTGCTGCATATATAGAGCTTCTCCATCTTTGGCTGAAAAGAACAGAATCAACCTGATTTAGGTATTGACCATCTGGTGATGTCCATGTGTAGAGTCTTCTCTTTTGTTGTTGGAAGAGGATGTGTGCTATAACCAGTGTGTTCTCTTGGCAAGACTGTGTTAGTCATTGCCTGCTTCATTTTGTACTCCATGGCCAAATTTACCAGGTTTCTCTTGACTTCCTACTTTTGTATTCCAGTCCCCTGTAATGAAAAGGACATCTTGTTTTGGTATTAGTTCTAGAATGTCTTGTTCATCATCATAGAACCATTCAACTTCAGCTTCTTTGGCATTAGTGTTTGGGGCATAGACTTGGATTACTGTGTTTTTGAATGGTTTGCCTTGGAAACAAACAGAGATCATTTTGTCATTTTTGAGATTGCATCCAAGTACTGTATTTCATACTCTTTTGTTGACTACAAGGGCTACTCCATTTCTTCTAAGGGATTTTTGCCCACAGCAGTAGATATAATGGTCATCTGAGTTAAATTTGCCCATTCCAGTCCATTTTAGTTCACTGATTCCTAAAATGTCTATGTTCACTCATGTCATCTCCAGTTTGACCACTTCCAGTTTACCTTGATTCATGGACTTAAAAGTCCAGGTTCCTATGCAATATTGTTCTCTACAGTATCGGACTTTCCTTCCTTCACCAGGCACATCCACAACTGCGTGTTGTATTCTCTTTGCTCCATCTGTTCATTATTTCTGTGTTTATTTCTCCACTCATCTCCAGGAGTCTACTGTGCAACAACCGACATGGGTAATTCATCTTTCATTGTCCTACTTTTTGCCTTTTCATACTGTTCATAGGGTTCTTAAGGCAATATTGAAGTGGTTTGCCATTCCCTTTTCCAGTGGACTACATTTTGTCAGAACTCTCCACCATGACCCATCCGTCTTGGGTGGCCCTACATGGCATGGCTAATAGTTTCATTGAGTTAGACAAGGCTGTGGTCCATGTGCTCAGTTTGGTTAGTTTTCTGAGCTTGTGGTTTTCATTCTGTCTTCCCTCTGATGAGTAAGGATAAGTAGCTTATGGACTCTTCCTGATGGGAGAGACTGACTGTTGAGGAAACTGGGTCTTGTTATGATGGGCTGGGCCATGCTCAGTAAATCTTTAATCCAAATTTTTGTTTATGAGTGGGGCTATGCTCCCTCCCTGTTGTTTGGACTAAGTCCCAGGCTTCCACTGGAGATTCCTAGACACTCAGAAGGAAATCTGACTCAGTCTCTTGTGGGGACACTGCTCCTTTCTTCTGCCTCCTGATATGCACAAGGTTTTGTTTGTGCCCTCCGAGAGTCTGTTTCCCCAGTCCTGTGGAAGTTCTATAATCAAATCCCAGTGGCCTCTGAAGTCAAATTCTTTGGGGGTTCTCAGCCCCTTTGTTAGATCCCCAGGCTGGGAAATCTTTAATGTGCCCTAGAACTTTCTTAAGGTACAAGGTTACGTTTCCTATTTGATGATTTTCTTGCCTCTTGAGGTGGGTTTGTATTACTATAAGCTTTTCTCTTAGAATAGCTTTTGCTTCATTCTGTAGGTTTGGGTGGTTGTGTTTTCATTACTTTTTCTAGGTATTTTTTTATTTGTTGATTTCTTCAGTGATCTGTTGTTTATTTAGTAGTGCATTGTTTAGCCTACATGTGTTGGTGTTTTTTTGCATTTTTCCTGTAATTGATATCTAATCTCATAGTGCTATGTTCAGAAAAGATGCTTGATTCAATTTCAATTTTCTTAAATTTAGCAAGGCTTGATATGTGACTCAAAATGTGATCTATTCTAGAGAATGTTTGGAGTGAACTTGAGAAAAAATTGTCTTCTGCTGCATTTGGATGGACTGTCCTGAATATATCTACTAGGTGCACCTGGTCTAATGTGCATTTAAGGCTTGTGTTCCCTTATTAATCTTCTTTCTGTATGATATGTCCATTGATGTGTTACTGTCAATTACCTTTTTTTTTTTTTTTTATCTGGTAGTGTTTGCCTCATGTAATGAGGTGCTCCTATTTTGGGGGCATAAATATTTTCAGATGTTCTGCCTTCTTCCTGGATTGATCCCTTGACCATCATGTGGTGTTCCCTCCTTTTCTCTTGTAATATTCTTTCTATTAAACTCTATTTTATGTGATGTGAGAATTGCTCTTCTGGCTTTCTTTCTATTTCCATTGCATGGAGTATCTTTTTCCATCCTCTCACTTTCAGTCTAAATGTATCTTAAAGCCTTAAGTGGATCCCTTGTAGACAGTATATATATATACATTTATATATGTATATATATATATATATATGTATATATGTGTGTGTGTGTATATATATATATATATATACACACACACACTTATATGGGTCCTGTTTTTTGTATCATTCAGCCAGTCTGTGTCTTTTGACTGGAATGTTATTTATTTAGATTTAAAGTAATTGTTGATTTATATATATATATATATATTTCTATTGATATTTTCTTAATTGCTTTTGGTTTGTTTTTGTAGTACTTTTTCTTGTCTTGTGTTATCTTCCTATAAAAGTCTCTTTAGCATCTATTGTAAAGCTAAATTAGTGGTGTTTTATTCTCTTAACATTTGCTTGTCAATAAAGCTTCAGATTTATCTATCAATTTTGAATGAAATCTTTGCTAGGTAAAGTAATCTTGGTTTGAACTTTTCTAATCACTTAAAATATATCCTGCCACTCCTTTCTGGCCTACAGCATTTCTACTGAAAGATCAGCTGTTAACCTTATACACTTTCCTTTGTACGCTACTTGTTGCTTTATTTTTGTTTAATTTTTGTTGGTTTGATATGTATGCATCTCATTGTCTTTGCTCATAGGTTTATCCTGTTTGGTACTTTGCATTTTTTGGACTTGATTATTTCTTTTATTTATTTATTTATTATTATTATTTTGTTGTTGTTGTTATTGAAGTTTTCTACTTTAATCCATTCAAAATTTTTCTGACACTTTCTTTTTCTATTCTATTCTGGTGCTCCTATAATTTGAATGTTGGTATGTTTAATATTTTCTCAGAGCTCTCTGATTCCTTTTAGAATATTTTTGATGTCAGTAATTGTGTTGCTCATTACTGTTTGTTTATCATTTGCTTCTTATAAGTTTTTGTTAAATGTGTTAAATGATTCTTGCATTTTCTCTATTCTATTTTTGAAATTTTGGATCATCTTTACTGTCATTATGACAAATTCTTTTTTCAGGTAATTTTTCTATTTCTTCTTCATTTATTTCATCTCATGGGTTTTTATGTTGTTCTTTCATCTGCACAGTATTTCTCTCTCTCTCTCTCTCTCTTTAAATTTAGTCTAATTTACTGTGTTTGAGGTCTCCTTCCCTTAGAGATAAGGTCATGACTCTTCTTGCTTTTGTTTCTACATTTGTGATTTTGTTTCTCCAGTGTCTTATGTAGACTTCATATTTGGAGGGGCTTTTTCTTGTGTTCTTGTAGAAGGATATGAGGTGGTGGTGTTGTTTTGTTTTTTTTTTTCCCCTGTGAGAGGCAGAGCTATGTGAGATCATTTGCTTAGGCATTCTTGTGGGAAGCCTGTCTGCTGATTATTGGATTTGTGTGTTCTTGTCTTGCTTGCTGTTTGAATGAGGCATCCAGGACTGGGTGCTGAAGGAAATTGGGAGGTTCCAGTTCTTGGATCTAGGTGAAGGCCTTCATGGTCACTCTCAATGATCAGTACTCCCTGGGGCAAGTGTTCTCTGGCAGTCTAGTGTCCTGGGTATGGCACTCCTGTTTGAGAGGTTCAGGCCTGGCTTCTGGCTAGGGATCAAAGATCCCATAATCCACTAAAGGGATTAAAATGAACAAAAGCCTCCCCAAAACCCAAGAAATAGGAACATAAAAGCAAGAAATGAAAAATGAACCCCAGACAAATGGTAAAACCCAAATCAGACAGATAAAAGCAAAATCAAAAGAATATATACAGACACACACACACAAAGAAAACAAAGTAAAAGAGAATAACCCAGCAAGCAAAGGAAACCAAAAATGATATAAACCAATTAATAACAAAGCTAAAACAGAAAACAAGACCAAAGCAGAATGCCAACTGAGGAACAAAGGGAAGAAAAGGAAATAAATAAACATTGTGGTGAAAAAAAAATTAAAAATATATAGAAAAATAAATTTAAATAATAGAAGTATATAATAAAAGTTCCATATATATATATATATATATATATATATATATATATATATATTAAACAAACAAACAAACAAACAAAAAATCTACAACTAGAAAAGCGGCTTCCCAGATGGCTCAGTGGTAAAGAATCTACCTGTCAATGCAGGAATCACAGGAGATGCAGGTTTGATCCCTGGGTTGGGAAGATCCCCTGGAGTAGGAAATGAAAACCCACTCCAGTATTCTTGCCTGGAAAATTCCATGGATAGAGAAGCCTGGTGGGTGGCTGTCCATTGGATGGCAAAAAGTCAGACATGACTGAGTAACTAAACATGCATACACAAGAAAAGAAACAAACCAAACAAACAAAAACTCAGAAAGCCAAAGTAGAGGTAGAAACATATAAATGAAATAAAAATGTTGTAAAAAAAAGTTCCCAAAATCCTAATTTGAGATACTAATAATATAAACAATCACAATATAGGAAAAAAAAAAAAAATCCAAAACCAACTATAGAAGGAATCAAAGCACACAAATAGTAACGAAATTTCTTCTCAGGTCTCAGCTGTCAGCATCCTTTCTCTGCATCCCGCCCCCACTCCCTAGGAGGTCCTGGGAAGTAGACTGATCTCTGTAACTGCTGTAGGGAAGACTGAGACTCTAATCTGACCCTACTTCTGTATGTGCTTGCCTCCAATGTCCATAGCTGTCAGAGCTAGAGCATTTTCTTTTTGAGAACACCCATCGTCCTTTTATGTTTATATATTCCATAGACACAGAATCTACCTAGTTGATCCTGTGAATTCTATATGCTGGTTGTATTGGTGGAAAGGCTTTTGATCCTCTTCCTTGGTTGTGCTGCTCCTGAAGCTCAATTGTGGTTTTATCCCCACCTCTGCATGTGGGTCATCCACAGGAGTTTCCTCCTGAGGCTGCCCTGGAGGACTTGGGTCTGCTGCAGTGAGAACTAGGCATGGAGGTAGCATGACTGCTCAGGTGGCAGGGACCTCAGAAGCATCAGGTATGCAGGGGAACTGGCACCCATGGCCACAGTGGATATGGGTCTATTAGGATTCTTTTCCAGCCTCTGGCAGCTGGCATTCAAAGGGCCTCCCTGCCTGGTTCTTCTGTATTGGTCATTTGTCAGCAATGGTTTATGGGGAAACACAGGTTACAGTGAGTGCTCCAACACTTGCTCATGACTCAATAGTAGCACCCTGTCTCATGGACATATGGCTTTCCTCAAAAGGCATTTCCTGCTGCATATTTCCTCCATCCCATCTCCTTGGGCCAGCTCCCCAAATTCATTAGCAATTCTTACACCAGGATTGCCTTCCAATCTCCATGCTCCAGCTCCCAGCTGCCATGAATTCCAGTAGACTCAAATCCCTGTCCAGTGTATGTAGGGCCATTGCATAGACTGCCTGCGTGGTGTCCATGCTCAGACTATCACAAATCAGCTGTTTTTTTTTTTCTCTGGCAACCTTAAAATTCTTCCATTCTGTTCAAACTGATTTCCCCGGATTCAGGGATCTCTGCCTTGCTGCTACTGCTACTGCTAAGTCACTTCAGTCGTATCCGACTCTGTGCAACCCCATAGACAGCAGCCCACCAGGCCCCACTGTCCCTGGGATTCTCCAGGCAAGAACACTGGAGTGGGTTGCCATTTCCTTCTTCAACGCATGGAAGTGAAAAGTGAAAGGGAAGTCGCTCAGTTGTGTCGAACTCTTAGTGACCCAATGGACTGCAGCCTACCAGGCTCCTCCGCCCATGGGATTTTCCAGGCAAGAGTACTGGAGTGGGGTGCCATTGCCTTCTCCACTCTGCCTTGCTATAGCTTCCCAAACCTCATGTACAATTCCAAACCCACTCATTCTGGTCTTCACCTTACCGAGTTTTGCATGGTTATGCATTCCTTTCTGATGATCAATGACTCCTTCTGATACTCACCTGGTTCTCTGTGAGAACTTCTACATCTGAAGATTTGTTCCTGATATATCTGTGGAGAGAGATCCTCCGCATTCACCTATTTTCCTGCCATCTTGTTGACCTGCAACTTTACTTTTTTTTCTTAATTAAATTTTGCATTCAAGTGGAAAAAATAGAAGTTACAAAATAGTAGAGAGTGAAAAATTCTTCCCTATTTGTCTCTTGACTATACAGAACCTCTTCCTGAAGGCAAGAGTTATTGCAGCTTCTGGCATATCCTTCCAGAGATATTATGAATATATGTATGTTTTTTATGCAAACAGTGACGTGTTGTTTTTCATTCCCTATGTTTCCTGATAAAATTGTACTTTGTAAAGCTTTCATTTCAGTATACATAAAGCTGCCTTATTCTTATTTCAAATCACTCAGATGATTGTAAGTTATATTCCTTTTAGATACATCAAGTGGAATTATTATTATTTTTCCCCCTAAGTACTTGGTATATTAGTCTCCTTGGCTTTCCTAAAAAAAAAAAAAAAACACCATAGACTGGGTATTTTAAACAATAGGAAGCTATTTTCAACAGTTCTGGAAGCTGCGAAGTCCAAGATCAAGGTACCAGCTAATTCTGTTCGTGCTGAGACTCTCTTCCTGGCTTATAGATAGTTCCTCTTCATGATGTCCTTACATAGTGGGGATAGAACTCTTGTGTTCCTTTCCCAATTTATTGGATTAAGGCCTCACTCTTATATCCTAATTTAATGTCTATCACCTTCTCCTAGACCCTATATCTAAATAACAGTCACATTTGGATGACAGCTTCAACATATGAATTTAGTAGGGACACAAATATTTATTATATAATATTTCATATATTTCGGTAGAAAAAAGAAAGAAAATGAGAAAAGATATATAAGCAAAGACTTCCCAGGTGGAGCTAATGGCAAAGAAACTGCTTGCCAATGCCCAAGACACAAGAAATGCAGTTCAATCCCTGGGTCAGCATGATCCCCTGGAGGAGGGTGTGGTAACCCACTCTGGTATTATTGCTTAGAGTATCACATGGACAGAGGAGCCTGGCAGGCTACAGTTCATAGCATTTCAAATAGTAGGTCAAGAGTGTAGTGATTTAGTATGCACACACATGATATAATCAACAGAATAGTGACCAAAAACTTCTGATGAGTCAATGTTGAGTTTGTCGTTATTAGAAGCCTGCCATATTTGATGAAAATGTAATCCACCTAAGTCAAGAGAAACTGAAGATATAAGTTTACTGTACTGAACTTACTCTAACATAGCTTTGGAGCATTATTTGAACAAGACATGTAGAAATAAAAGTAGCTTTAATCACCCAGCTAAATGCTGCGTTACCAAAGGAAAACAGGACATGTTGCAAATTTGATGTCTCTTTATCTACAAGCACAGACAATATGCAAGAAGATCAAATAGAAGATTAATTATATATTTACACTAAAATTTATGAGGCTTCATCGTTAGAAAAGCCAAATTAAATACTTGGATTTCAGTTAAATTTCTTGATCCTCAATGCCTATAGTAAAATAATCATTAAATTATACATGTATAAGGAGAACACAGATCAGATCTCAAGGTCTCGCAAAAGCTTCTCTCCTTAGTTCATTGAAATAAATTGTTCATCATCTTATTAGCATCTACCAGAATAACAGGTAAGAGCACCTAGGCAAAAAATGAAAATTTTTATTTTTTATGGGTACTATATTTGAAACTCTTATTTATATACTTTGCCAAATATTTTCTATAGAGTTTTTTTTGTATAAAACTTAAGACTAATAGGGAAAAAATAAACATTTTATATTTTTTTTATTTTCCACACATGTATCTAAGTAAGTAAAAGTAAATATAATATATTCTCCCTCTTCTCTACTAGTCAAATTGAGTAAAAAGTATCTCCTACAAGTTATGATGCCATTTAATTTTCTTTAGCTGTGCCATGATTTTTTTTTTTTTTTGCTTTTTTTTATTTTTTAACTTTACAATATTGTATTGGTTTTGCCATATATCAACATGAATCTGCCACAGGTATACATGTGTTCCCCATCCTGAACCCTCCTCCCTCCTCCCTCCCTGTACCATCCCCCAGGTCAATTTTTTAAATTTAATATCTTGAAGTATATTTGACTAGAACATTATATTATTTATAGGTGTACAACACAGTGATTAATTTTTTTTATATATTACACATCATGTTAATATCTTACAGTATTATTGACTCCATATTCATGCTGCATACTATATCCCTGTGACTTATTTATTTTATAGGTGATTTTATACCTCTAATCTTCACCTATTTTGACCACCACATCCCCTTTGGCAACTATTACTTTGTTCTTTGTATTTGTGTTTTTCTTTCTGCTTTTTTGTATTTATATGTGTCTTTTGTTTGTTTTAGATTCCATATATAAGTGAAAACATACAATGTTTGTCTTTTCCTGTTCCTGCTCTATGTCACTTGTCCTGATTCTAGCTCCAACCTTGTTGTCACAAGTGGAAAGATTCCATTACTTTTTAAAGCTGATTAATATTCTATTGCACAGTTGACACGAACAACATCAGTTTGAATTGTATGAATCCATTTAGTTTTTTTTTTAGTAATAAATACTAGAGTACCACACAATCTATGGTTAGTTTAGTATTTGGATGTGGAACTGTGGACATGATGGGATAGTGAATAAGTAGGGAAGATTGTTAGTTATATGGAGACTTTTGACTGCTGAGAGGTTGGCACCCCTAGCTACTGCCCCATTCAAAACTCAACAATATTTGTATATACCACACCTTCTTTATCTGTTCATCTGTTTATGGACACAGGTTACCGCCATATCTTGGCTATTATAAATAATTCTGCACTGAACATTGTTCAGTGCACATCTTTTTAAATGTCCTCATTTTCATCAGAGAAACACTCAGAAGAGGAATTGCTAGGTCATGCTGCTGCTGCTGCTAAGTCGCTTCAGTAGTGTCCGACTCCGTGCGACCCCAGAGACAGCAGCCCATTAGGCTCCCTGTCCCTGGGATTCTCCAGGCAAGAACACTGGAGTGGCTTGCCATTTCCTTCTCCAATGCATGAAAGTGGAAAGTCAAAGTGAAGTCGCTCAGGTTGTCTACTTGAAAGTTACACAGTCGTGTCCGACTCTTAGCGATCCCATGGACTGCAGCCTACCAGGCTCCTCCGTCCATGGGATTTTCCAGGCAAGAGTACTGGAGTGGGGTGCCATTGCCTTCTCTGTGCTAGGTCATATGATAGTTCTATTTATGCTTCGAGAAGCCTCCATACTGTTCTCCATTAGTGGGAAAATCAATTTATATTCCTACTAACACTACATGAGATTTTCCTTTTTTCTTTACATCCTCTTCAACATTTATCATAGCTTGTCTTTTTGATGATGGCTATTCTAAGAGAAATGAGATAATATCAAATTATGGTTTTGATTTGCATTTCCCTGATGACTGATGATATTGAATATTTTATCACATATCTGTTAGCTACTCTTTAAATTGTCTTTGGGAAAAAAAATGGTTATTTTCCCATGTTTTTGTTATCATAACTTTTAAATACTGATACTTACAGATATTATTTCTTTTATTATTGTGTTTTTTAAAAAATATGTTTCTGTTTAAAACAAGATATAGATTTTAAAAGATGTGTGACATATTACATTTTACATGATGCATTTAATTTACCAAAAATTGAATGTGAAAGTTTTCTATATCATTTTTCATATGTATGGATATATTGTTGTCCCAGAATATTTTATTGAATAGTCTACAGTTTTATTTTTCCAGTAGTCATGTATGGATGTGAGAGTTGGACCATAAAGAAAGCTGAGCACTGAAGAATCTATGCTTTTTAACTGTTGTATTGGAGAAGACTCTCAGAGTCCCTTGGACTGCAAGATCAAACCAGTCCATCCTAAAGGAAATCAGTCCCGAATATTCATCGGAAGGACTGATGCTGAAGCTGAAACTCCAATACTTTTGCCACCTTATGGAAAGAGCTGATTCATTAGAAAAGGTCCTGATTCTGGGCAAGATTTAATGCATGAGAAGGGGATGATAGAGGATGAGGTGGTTGGATGGCAGCACTGACTCTATGGACATGAGTTTGATTAAGCTCTGGGAGTTGGTGATGGACAGGGAAGCCTGGCATGCTGCAGCCCATGGGGTCGCAAAGAGTCAGACACAATTGAGTGACTGAACTGAACTGACAGCTTTCTTACTGACCTGTGTTTCCATATTTGTTCAATGGCAGAGCCCTATATGCTGTCCCATTAGTTATTAAAAACAAACAAACAAACAAAAAAACAAACCTGGAGTGACATTACTTTGATATTTGCTAGGGTAAATTTCCCTGGTTCATCTTAGGTAATGTTCTTTAAAAAAAATATTATTTTCTTATTTTCAGACTTTGGACACTGTTTTTCTTTATATGTATTTCATGATAAGATTTTCAAATTCTACAGAATGCCTATTAAAAGTTTCATTGGAATTTATTATAATCTACATATCAATTTATGGATAATATTCAATACATTAAGCTTTTCCATCTATTAGTACTTCCCTGGTGGCTAAGTTGGTGAAGAGTCTGCCTGCAATGAGGGAGACCTGGGTTCAGTCCCTGGATTGGGGAGATTCCCTGGAGAAGGAAATGGCAATCCACTCCAGTATACTTGCCTGGAAAATTCCATGGATAGAGGAGCCTGGTGGGCTACAGTCCATGGGGTCTCAAAGAATCAGACACAGTTGAATGACTAACACACACATGTTTTCATTGATTTAAACCTTCTTTACTGTTTACCATTTTTTGTTGTTGTTTATAAAAGTTGTGCACATATTTGTATTTCCACGTTCTTCTCAAGAGTATTTGAAAAATTTCACTATTCAGTCATTCTTTTTTTTTTTTGGACTGGCAACTCATTTCATACATGATATTTTACATGTTTCAATGCCATTCTCCCAAATCTTCCCACCCTCTCCCTCTCCCACAGAGTCATTCTTAAGGTTTAGAAAAGCAATTGGTCTGAGCATATTGAATTGCCATTAAGAATGCTAGCTAAATTATTTTAATAATAATATATTGTCTTTCTTGGTATTTGGTATACAGAGTCTTATCTACTTGCTTTCTTGATGGCTCTCAAAACTTTTCTTTTTTCTCATTCTCTTTATAACTGGATTGATGATAAAATAAGACTTTGAAATGAAATGATGGTAGCAATTTCTCTTGTATTATTCCTAATTTATTGTTATCAATGTTACTATTTTAAATTTTTTCACAATTAAAAGGGATACTCCTATGAGATTCTTGGAGATAAAGTGAAGTTGCTCAGTCGTGTCTGACTCTTTGTGACCTCACAGACTGTAGACTACCAGGCTCCTACGTCCATTGGATTCTCCAGGCAAAAATACTGGAGTGGGTTGCCATTTCCTTCTCCAGCGGATCTTCCTGACCCAGGGATAGGGCCCTAGTCTTCTGCATGGGAGGCAGACGCTTTAACCTCTGAGCCCATTACTCAATGAAAAGATTACATCTCCATTTATAGATTACATATTATAAAAGCAACTTTCTGAATCTTGATACATAGGGTTGATATTTTTAAGCATGAAACTTTAATTCTTTGGAAGTTTGCAAATAAAATGTATCATGAAAGCTAAAATATCAAGAAATAAAAAAAACATTTTTCAGTGTTAATCCAAGTTGGTAGTATTAACATAAACCTACTTCATGATCTTATACTTTATTTTGTTTGATTTATATTTTGTTCAGCATTTGCATCAGTATTTATAAGTAATTAGTTTTTAAATTTCATTATGCTGTCTTTAGATATTTTTAGAATCATTTATAAATTAAAATGAGTTAGGGCAGGTGAGGTCAGCATCATGTTATATTGAGGTGCTCCTTTTGTCTCTCCTCTTCAGTCTACAACCAGCAAAATATGCACAGTGCAAGAAAGGCACATCTGGACCACATCAAGACCTGGACAATTCCACACTTCACTGTCTGTAAATATGGATGGCCTGGAACACATTGAGGAAGTAGAAATAAAGAAATAGCTGAGATGGTGCCTCTACTCCTCTCCCCCTTGCCATAACAGTAACTAAAACCACAACCCCAGATAAGATAGAGTTAGTGGTGGAGGAAGTGCAGCAGTTCTGGCCTCCTAGCAATGGTGGCATCCACCACCACAAGTAAACGGGCAGCAGCAGCTGCAGTGGAGCCTGGGACCCTTTTCATCAACCACTGAGGCACTCACATTCCAGTTTCCCATTCCTTCACCCTGTCAGCAAAGCCTGCAAACCTTACAGCACTAGAAACAGCCGAGACTACCTTGTGACCATGGTTTTTCTTTACCCTCTTCATTCCCCCACCCCAAGAACTGGATCTTATAACTCAGGGGATCATGGACTGAAGGGAAAACCCCACAATCCTAGTGCCTTGGATGGTGGCAGCAGCAAGGCACCAATGACTCCTGAGGCACAAACAGAGGTACTAGGGCATAACGTAGCACCTCTGGCAGGCAGTGAAGGGTGGAATGTAAGGACTCTCAAATATTAAGCCAGAGGTAGCTTATGCTAGAAACTAAATATTTCTGCTATCTTACCACCTGCAGAAAAGAGAAAGAATGTCCTCTAATTTCTAATATGTTGAATCTTTAGAATCAAAAGAAATATGTTCATTATAAACATGCCAGCAGAGGAACAACTTATCAACCACCATGAAGAATCACAGTAACATGGTACCACAAAAAAGAAAATGACAGAGCTCCAAAACTAAATTTAAAATCATGGAATATTACAGTCTAACTTATAGAAAATTCAAAATAAGTCTCTGGAAGAAATTCAATGAGCTCTAAGAAAACCGAGAAAGGCAATTCAATGATCTCAAAAACAAAATTCATGGACAGAATTAAATACTTTACCAGAGAGATTAAGTCTTCAAAAATAAAGTAAACAATTCTGGAGGTGAACAACAAATTCACGGCAAATTCTTGAGGTTAACAAGACAAATAATACATTAGAAAACACTGGAAACATAGTAGAACATATGAAAGAGTGAATTAGAGAGCTGAAGGGTAAAATTCTAGTAAAGATGAAGTAGAAGGGGAGAGAAGAATGAGATATAAAAAATAAGGAAATCGTATGAGACTTATTAAACTCTTTTAGGAAGGGTACCATTAAGATATGTGTATTGTAGAAGGAGAGGAGAGGAAGAAAAGAGCAGAGAGCTTATTAAAAAAAGAAAGAAAGATGAAAAAACTGAGAACATCACAAATCTGCAGACATAATTTGATATGCAAGTCCCTGAATTTAAGAGAAACTTTAAATATCTCAATGCAAAACGATCTTCTCTGTGACACCTTAAAATGCTAAGATATATTAAGTCAATGACAAAGGAAGACTTTTAAGGCAACTGGAGAGGAAAATCTCAATGTTCAAAAAAATAAGATCATGACACATAGTCCCATTACTTCATGACAAATAAATGGGGAAACAATGGAAACAGTGACACTATTTTCTTGGGCTCCAAAATCACTGCAGATGGTGACTGCAGCCATAAACTTAAAAGACACTTGCTCCTTGGAAGCAAACTTATGACCACCCCAGTGCAAGTGAAAGTCGCTCAGTCATATCCGACTCTTTGAGACCCCATGGACTATACAGTCATGTAATTCTTCAGGCCAGAACAGTGAAGTGGGTAGCCATTCCATTCTCCAGGGGATCTTCCCAACCCAGGGACTGAACCCAGGTTTTCCTCATTGCAGGAAGATTCTTTACCAGCCACAAGGGAAGCCCAAGAATACTGGAGTTGGTAGTCTATGTCTTCTCCAGTGGATCTTCCTGACCAGGAATGGAGCCAGGGTTTCCTGCACTGCAGGCAGATTCTTTAGCAATTGAGCTATCAGGGTACAACCAACCTCGAGAGGATATTAAAGCAGACATTACTTTTCCAGCAAAGATCTGTATAGTGAAAGCTATTGTTTTTTTCAGTAGTCATGTATGGATGTGACAGCTGGACCATAAAGAGTGCTGAGTGCTGAAGAATTGATGCTTTTGTACTGTGGTGTTGGAGAAGATTTTTGAGAGTCCCTTGGACTGCAAGAAGATCAAATCAGTCAATCCTAAAGGAAATCAGTCCTAGATATTCATTAGAGGTAGTGATGCTGAAACACCAGTTCTTGGCCACCTGATGAGAAAAACGGATTCATTGGAAGTGACCATGATGCTGGGAAAAATTGAAGGCAGGGGAAGGGGACAACAGAGGATGAGATGGTTGGAAGGCATTACCGACACAATGGACATGAGTTAGAGCAAGCTCCGAGAGTTGGTGATGGACAGTGAGGCCTGGCATGCTACGGTCCATGGGATCGCAGAATTGGACATGACTGAGGGACTGAACTGAGAGGAAAAAGGATATTAGCGTATAGAGGAGGTTATGCTATGGGTTGAAATCTCAGCAGAAACTCTACAGGCCATATAGTGAAATGATATTCTTACATGCTGAAAGATAAAGCCTGTCAGTCAAGAGCACTCTATCTAGCAAAGTTTTCTTTTAGATATGAACGACAAATAAATACTTTACCAGGCAAACCATAACTAAAAGACTAATCAACACTTCAGTTCAGTTCAGTTCAGTTCAGTGGCTCAGTCGACTGAAAGATCAGAAAGATCTCATCTTTCCGATTCTATTATTTTCCTCTATTTCTTTGCACTGATCCCTGAGGAAAACTTTCTTATCTCTCCTTCCTATTCTTTGGAACTCTCCATTCAAATGGGTATACCTTTCCTTTTCTCCTTTGCTTTTGGCTTCTCTTCTTTTCACAGCTATTTGTAAGGCATCCTCGGACAGCCATTTTCATTTTTTTGCATTTCTTTTTCTTGGGGATGGTCTTGATCCCAGTCTCCTGTAAAATGTCATCAACACTAGACCTACCTAATAAGAAATATTGAAAGGAATTCTTCCGTTTGAAATGAAAATACAAAATGTTAGTCAAATATTATGCTGTATTTCCCCTTCAATTCATACAGTGCTGTATGTCAATTATATAACAATAAACCTGGAAGAAAAAATAAATATTATATTTCTGATAAAAATAAATAATGTTTTGAGACAAAATTAGAAAATTGCAATATTTCATCAGCATAAGTTTTTAAATACTTTATTAAAGTTTAACAGAAGATAGCAGAAAAGTAACTATCAGTTTAGTTCAGTTCAGTCACTCAGTCATGTCCGACTGTTTGCGACCCCATGAACTGCAGCACACCAGGCCTCCCTGTCCATCACCAACTCTTGAGTTTACTCAAACTCATGTCCATTGAGTCAGTGATGCTATCTAACCATCTCATCCTCTATTGACCCTTTCTCCTCCAACCTTCAATCTTTCCCAACATCAGGGTCTTTTCAAATGAGTCAGCTCTTCCCATCAGGTGGCCAAAGTATTGGAGTTTCAGCTTCAACATCAGTCCTTCCATGGAACACCCAGGACTGATTTCCTTTAGGATGGACTGGTTGGCTCTCCTTGCAGTCCAAGGGATTCTTAAGAGTCTTCTCCAACACCGCAGTTCAAAAGCATCAATTTTTCTGTGCTCAGCTTTCCTTATAGTCCAACTCTCACATCCACACTTAACTACTGGAAAAACCATAGCCTTGACTAGATGGACATTTGTTGACATAGTAATGTTCCTGCTTATTAATATGCTGTCTGGGTTGGTCATAACTTTACTTCCAAGGAGTAAGCATCTTTTAATATAATGGCTGCAATCACCATCTGCAGTGATTTTAGGGCCCCCCAAAATAAAGTCAGCAATTGTTTCCACTTTTTCCCCATCTATTTCCCATGAAGTGATAGGACTGGATGCCATGATCTTCATTTTCTGAATGTTGAGCTTTAAACCAATTGTTTCATTCTCCTCTTTCCCTTTCATCAAGAGGCTTTTTAGTTTGTCTTCACTTTCTGCCATAAGGGTTGTGTCATCTACATATCTGAGGTTATTGATATTTCTCCTGGCAATTTTGATTCCAGCTTGTGCTTCATCCAACCCAGTGTTTCTCATGATGTACTCTGCATATAAGTTAAATAAGCAGGACAAAAATATACAGCCTTGATGTACTCCTTTTCCTATTTGGCACCAGTCTGTTGTTCCATGTCCAGTTCAAACTGTTGCTTCCTGACCTGCATACAGGTTTCTCAAGAGGCAGGTCAGGTGGTCTGGTATGCCCATCTCTTTCAGAATTTTCTACACAGTGAGAAATTGTGATACACACAGTCAAAGGCTTTGGCATAATCAATAAAAGAGAAATAGATGGGGTTTTTTTTGGTACTCTTTTGCTTTTTTGATGATCCAGTGAATGTTGGCAATTTGATCTCTTGTTCCTCTGCCTTTTCTAAGACCAGCTTGAACATCTGGAAGTTCACGGTTCAGGTATTGCTGAAGCCTGTCTTGGAGAATTTTGAGCATTACTTTACTAGCATGTGAGATGAGTGCAATTGTGCGGAAGTTTGAGCATTCTTTGTCATTGATAAACAACACAAGAGAAGACTCTACACATGGACATCACCAGATGGTCAACATCAAAATCAGATTGATTATATTCTTTGCTACCAAAGATGGAGAAGCTCTATAGCAAAAACTAGCTCTGACTAGCAAAAACAAGACCGGGAGCTGACTGTGGCTCAGATCATGAATTCCTTATTGCCAAATTCAGGCTGAAGTTGAAGAAAGTGGGGAAAACCACTAGACCATTCAGGTATGACCTAAATAAAATCCCTTATGATTATACAGTGGAGGTGAAAGGTAGGTTTAAGGGACTATATTTAATAGACAGATTGCCTGATGAACTATGGATGAAGGTTCATGACATTTTCAGGAGACAGGGATCAAGATCATCCCCAAGTAAAAGAAATGCAAAAAAGCAAAATCCCCCTATGAGGAGGCCTTACAAATAGCTGTGAAAAGAAGAGAAGAGAAAAGCTAAGGAGAAAAGAAAAGATATACCCATTTGAATGCAGAGATCCAAGGAATAGCAAGGAGAGATAAGAAAGTCTTCTTCAGCGATCAATGCAAAGAAAGAGAGGAAAACAATAGAATAGGAAAGACTAGAGATCTCTTTAAGAAAATTAGAGATACCAAGGGAACATTTCATGCAAAGATGGGCTAAATAAAGGACAGAAATGGTATGGACCTAACAGAAGCAGAAGATATTAAGAAGAGGTGGCAAGAATACATAGAAGAACTGTACAAAAAAGATCTTCATGACCCAGATAATCACAATGATGTAATCACTCATCTAGAGCCAGACATCCTGGAATATGAAGTCAAGTGGGCCTTAGGAAGCATCACTATGAACAAAGCTAGTGGAGGTGATAGAATTCCAGTTGAGCTATTTCAAATCTTGAAAGATGATGCTGTGAAAGTATTGCACGCAATATGTCAGCAAATTTGGAAAACTCAGCAGTGGCCATAGGACTGGAAAAGATCAATTTTCATTCCAATGTTTTCCCAAACAAAGGCAATGCCAAAGAATGCTCAAAGTAGCTATAGCTACATCATATTGGTAACAAATGCAATATGAGGAGTAATTTGAGAGAACAGAAACACAATAGGAGAAAAAGAAAAGTATGAAAAACATAGGCAAATGGAGAATGGATGATATTAGAAGAAAAATTACTATTTTATCTTTGAAACCTCATTCTAACTATAAAAGATAAAAAAAAAAATGAGAAAGCTGAAAAAGAATCATAGAACTCTACAAAACCAAATATAGCAAACAAGAACACAAAGAATAATAAGCAATGGAGGTAGTGAACCACCAGGAAATAAAAGATAAAATGGAAGTGTAGGTCCCCATCTATCAACAATCACCCTAAATGTAAGCAGATTGAATTTAGCAAGCAGACACAAGATGACTTAGTGGATTAAAAACATAAGACACATGTATATGTTGTCCTCACATATGTTAATACTTGCAGATCAGAGGCAGAGAAAGTGGGTGTAGCCATACTTACATCAGACAAAATATATTTCAAGTCAAATAAATCTTAAAGAGACAAAACTGTACACCTCTTAATGATCGAGGTGCAAGTCATAGAGAATATTACATAGTTATTATTATCTTGCAGATATGATAGCAGAATCAAAATGTGGAAAGAAAATAGTAATAGACTTAAATGGAAAAACTGACACAACACAATAACAGTAGGGGAAATTAATACCACAGTTACATCAATGAATAATCCCAGGCAGAATTTCAACAACACAGCAGCAGTTTTAAATAAAACATTAGATCAGAAATCAGATGGATTTGATAGATCTGTACACAAATTCCACCAAATACAGCAGAATGGATATTCTTGCATGTACATGGGTCTTTCTCAAAGATAGGCCATATGGTAGAAAACAAAATGAATATCAGTGATTTTAAGTAGACTGAAATCAAATTAATCATTTTTCTGAACAAAATGGTATGAAACTAGAAATCAACTACAGGAAAAAAGTTGGAAAAATTACAGATATGTGAATATGAATCAAAACTCTACTTAATAACTATTGGCTTAAGAAATAAACCAAAGAAGAAATTAAAAAAAAAAAATTACCTGAAGACAAATGTAATGAGAAGACAGCACACCAAATTTATGTGATACAACAATATTGGTACTAAGGGGGAAGTTTACAACAGCACAGGCTTACCTCAAGAAACAAGAAAATTCTGAAATAAACAGCTAACTTCATACCTAAAGGAACTGGAGAAAGAACATATGGAGCCTAAAGTCAGTAGAAGGAAGGAAATAATAATGATTAGAGCAGAAATAAATGCAATAGAGACAAAAAAGCAATAGAAAACATCAATGAACTACAAGTTTGTTCTTTAAACTCTTTTTAAAAAATGATTTTTAAAAAGATCTTTAAAAAAGATTTTTTAAAATGACAAACATTTATGTAGACTCACTAAGAAAAGAAGAAACATATGATAAAATCAAAAATGAGAGAGGAGAAATAGCAATGGAAACCACAGAAATATGAAGGGTTATATGAGAATATTATGTACAAAATGGAATTTCTAAGCACCCAGCATTGGATATTTGGAATTTTAAATGCCAAATCTAAGTGAGAATTGCCTTTTTTTGCAAAAGGAAATGCAACATGTCATCTGACTGCCCTATATAGGATAAAAGCTGTGGGAAATGCCAACGGAGAGCAAATAGAAAAGTAATGAATGCATTGTATAGCAGAACCATTGCCTGACAAGAGCAGCAGTACAAAACTTTCAATTTCTTTTTTTTTTTTTCCAAAAAAAGTATGCTTTTCTAAAAATAATTAATCCTTCAGTTCAGTTCAGTTCAGTCGCTCAGTCATGTCCAACTCTTTGGGACCTCATGAATCGCAGCACGCCAGGCCACCCTGTCCATCACCAACTCCCGGAGTTCACTCAAACTCACGTCCTTTGAGTTGGTGATGCCATCAAGCCATCTCATCTTCTGTTGTCCCCTTTTCCTCCTGCCCCAAATCTCTCCCAGCATCAGAGTCTTTTCCAATGAGTCAACTCTTCGCATGAGGTGGCCAAAGTACTGGAGTTTCAGCTTTAGCATCATTCCTTCCAAAGAACACCCAAGGTTGATCTCCTTTAGAATGGACTGGTTGGATCTCCTTGCAGTCCAAGGGACTCTCAGGAGTCTTCTCCAACACCACAATTCAAAAGCATCAATTCTTTGGCACTCAGCTTTCTTCATAGTGCAACTCTCACATTGATACATGACCACTGGAAAAAAACATAGCCTTGACTAGATGGACCTTTGTTGTCAAAGTAATGTCTCTGCTTTTGAATATGCTATCTAGGTTGGTCATAACTTTTCTTTCAAGGAGTAGGTGTCTTCTAATTTCATGGCTGCAGTCACCATCTGCAGTGATTTTGGAGCCCAAAAAATAAAGTCTGACATTGTTTCCAGTGTTTCCCCATCTATTTCCCATGAAGTGATGGGACCAGATGCCATGATCTTCGTTTTCTGAGTGATTAGCTTTAAGCCAACTTTTTCACTCTCCTCTTTCAATTTCATGAAGAGGCTTTTTAAGTTCCTCTTCACTTTCTGCCATAAGGGTGGTGTCATCTGCATTGACTATGCCAAAGCCTTTGACTGTGTGGATCTCAATAAATGGTGGAAAATTCTGAAAGAGATGGGAATACCAGACCACCTGACCTGCCTCTTGAGAAACCTATATGTAGGTCAGGAAGCTACAGTTCTAACTGGACATGGAACAACAGACTGGTTCCAAATAGGAAAAGGAGTACATCAAGGCTGTATATTGTCACCCTGCTTATTTAACTTATATGCAGAGTAATCATGAGAAACGCTGGGCTGGAAGAAGCACAGGCTGGAATCAAAATTGCTGGGAGAAATATCAATTAATCCTTAGGGTGCACTAATCAAGCCAAATCTTCTACATTGTTTTATGAGCACTCAATCAATATAATGGTAGTTAAATGTAGTCAGTAGTCATATATTAAGAGCATATTTTCAGATAAGAATTGAAGGATTTATCAGGACTCTATAAATGGGTACAATGAAATCTACAGGACGTGATCATTCATTGTGAAAAAAAAATCAATTTTATGTGGATCCTCTGGCATGTTTTTTTTTCAATAGCTAATTAGTCTACTGAAGTCAACATTTCTAGAATGCTAATTAATCTGAGAATGTGAATATATCTTAGTTTATGAAAGATATTCATTTAAAAATATTTTCTTTCTGTATTTAAGCTATTATTACTTTCAGTATTAGAGATCATGGATCATCAAAACATAAAGTATTGTCAGTATGTAAAATTTAATAAAAATGAGCCACAGTGCCATCATCCTAATATAAAATTTATATTTTCTTTAGCTACAATTTTATTTTAGTAAATAGAGGTTATTATTAAAATATATATATATATGTATATGTATATTCTTATTCCTCCAAACTTGTATTCTCCATAAAATGCTATACAACAAATTCACATTTTCCTTTTTGTGGATGAGGATTTAAACTTGTGAGGAGATATCACTATGTAGTTATTGGACATTCATAATATAAACATAATCTAGGTACACATTATCTTTACTATATTTAAATAATTCATTGTATTATTTAAAATATTGCACATAAAGACTAAACTAAGGGCACAAATCTATTATCTGAATAAAATAGTGTTTTAAATGATATTCAAATTAACATTATTTTTAATAAAAGCTCTCAGTGTAAATTTTCATAATACACCTTAAGAAGAATACTATCTCATCTGCTAAGTCTCTTATTAGTTTAATCCCACATAACATAGGCCTTTTTACATAATGAGGTATAGAACTTAAAATACTGATGACCAAATAGAGATTTTTATTAAGAATGTTATTATCATTGGATTTGCTCTGTATTTATTAAAACGTTCACATTAGAAAGAATGATTACTCCATAGTGAGGAAATTTTACACTTGCAAAAGGAAGTGAAAAAGTAGAACACTTTTTTCAATTATGAAATATTGTACTTGATATGGAAGAAAACAATTGCCATCTGTGAGTTCTTGCTGAAATTAAAAGAAAATAGTTTAAAGCTTTTCTTAAAATATCAGATCAGATCAGTCACTCTGTTGTGTCCGACCCTTTGCGACCCCATGAATCGCAGCACGCCAGGCCTCCCTGTCCATCACAAACTCCCAGAGCTCACTGAGACTCACGTCCATCGAGTCAGTGATGCCATCCAGCCATCTCATCCTCTGTCGTCCCCTTCTCCTCTTGCCCCCAATCCCTCCCAGCATCAGAGTCTTTTCCAATGAGTCAACTCTTCTCATGAGATGGCCAAAGTACTGGAGTTTCAGCTTTAGCATCATTCCTTCCAAAGAAATCCCAGGGCTGATCTCCTTCAGAATGGACTGGTTGGATGCAATATATATCCATATATAAAATTTACTATACATTTGCTTCTACCTTGAAATAAGGATATCACACAATAAATATATTAAGTTGCATTATGAAACTGTAACTTGGTATTAATTCTGAATAGATGCCATTGACCTAATCCATGTAAAGTATGACATTTTTGAATATTTGAAGCCCTAAAAACACTAATTGGGATAGCTGAGGTAGAGATAGATCATCACAGCAAAGGAGGCAGTGTTACAAATGCAAATTTTATTTTCCTCTCTAAAATACAGTAAATCCTCTACATATGAATAAGTTCTATTCCCAGACCATATTCATAAGCCCGATTTGTAAGTCCAACAAAGTTAACCTAGGTACATAACAAACACAATCAGTTACTTGGTACTGTACTGTAATAAGTTTATGATAGTTTTCACACAAATAATAGATAAAAACAAACACAAAAGATAAAGAAAAATATTTTTAATCTTAAAAACAGTACCATGTACTGTTTTAAAACAGTACCATAGTACAGTACCATGAAAAATTGTGGTTGTTACTTACAAAGTCATGTCCAATTATTTGCTACCCCATGAATTGTTGTCTACCAGGCCCCTCTGTCCATGAGATTTTTCCAGGCAGGAATATTAGAATGTGTTGTGATTTCCTTCTGAAGGGGATCTTCCCAACACAGGGATCAAACCTAAATTTCTTACTGCATCTCCTGCCACATCTCCTGCATTTCAGGCAGATGCTTACAGCTGAGCCACTGGATAATCCCACCGTAAGAAGTACAGTAGTACCGAAAAACAACTGGCAATTACTGTTTGGGATAGGCAGAGGAGGTGGGAGATGGTAGAGCTGAAGGATCATGAGAAATTAAATCTTTGCTGAATTCAACTCTATGTATCCTTTTGAAAACATCATCCAGTGATATCAGGGTTAAATTCAGTTCGGGTCAGTTATGTCTGACTCTTTGCGACTCCATGGACTGCAGCATGGCAGACCTTCCTGTCTATCACCAACTCCTGAGTTTACCTAAATTCATGTCCATTGAGTCAGTGATGCTATCCAACCATTTCATCCTCTGATGCCCCCTTCTCCTCCTGCCCTCAATCTTTCCTAGCATCAGGGTCTTTTCAAATGAGTCAGCTCTTTCCATCAGGTGACCAAAATATTGGAGTTTCAGTGTCAACATCAATCCATCCAATGAACACCCAAGACTAATCTCCTTTAGGGTGGACTGGTTGGATCTTCTTGCAGTCCAAGAGACTCTCAAGAGTCTTCTCCAACACCACAGTTCAAGAGAATCAGTTCTTCAGTGGTCAGCTTTCTTCACCGTCCAACTTTCACATCCATACACGACCACTGGAAAAACCATAGCTTTAACTAGACGGACCTTTGTTGACAAAGTAATGTTTCTGGTTTTTAAGATGCTGTCTAGGTTGGTCATAACTTTTCTTACAAAAAGTAAGTGTCTTTTAATTTCCTGGCTGCAGTCTCCATCTGCAGTGATTTTGGCAAAATAAAGTCTGCCACTGTTTCCCTATCTGTTTGTCATGAAGTGATGGGACTGGATGCCATGATCTTAGTTTTCTGAATGTTGAGCTTTAAGACAGCTTTTTCACTCTCCTTTCACTTTCATCAAGAGGCTCTTTAATTCTTCTTCATTTTCTGCCATAAGGGTGTTGTCATCTGCATACCTAAGGTTATTGATATTTCTACCGACAATCTTGATTCCAGCTTGTGGTTTTTCCAGCCTAGCCTTTCTCATGATGTACTCTGCTTATAAGTTAAATAAGCAGGGTGGCAATATACAGCCTTGACATACTCCTTTTCCTATTTGGAACCAGTCTGTTCGATGTCCATTTTGAACTGTTGCTTCCTGACCTGCATACAGATTTCTCAAGAGGCAGGTCAAGTGGTCTGCTATTCCCATCTCTAGGTATAAGCTCTTTTTTTTTTTTTTTTTTTTTTTCCTTTTTTCTCATCAGATGACATGGTAGCACTGGATTGCATTCTGTAACCTTCACATACTGTTCTACATTCAGGTCCTATACCTCAAAAACTAAGTTTCTCCTCAAATAAAGAAATCTCCTTGCCATTTCCTGCATCATGAATCTCTTCAGTTCTTCAGTTTCTTCTTCCTCTTGTCTCTCTTTGGCCTTTCTCTGGGCCACCAATCCCATCAGGTAT
Organism: Bubalus kerabau; assembly: GCF_029407905.1. Classification (NCBI taxonomy): domain Eukaryota; kingdom Metazoa; phylum Chordata; class Mammalia; order Artiodactyla; family Bovidae; genus Bubalus; species Bubalus kerabau. The sequence goes on along the minus strand of NC_073632.1, from coordinate 11,056,386 downwards.
TCATTAATAAACTTGTGTTGCAGAGCAGGGAGTTCAATTAAGTCATCTTCTTGCAAATCTAGCTCCAGCTTGTAACAAAAGTACAACAAATTGTAGAGGATGCACACCTATGAAAATGTATGCCAGAGTCATTAACTAGTTTACATGATTAGACATATAAATGACCACTTGCATTTTTGAACGTTTGCAATTTGATGGTTGTTATGTAGGGGACTTACTGTACAAAAAGTTTAATAACCTCAATAAATAGGTATTTGAAACAATGTCATTTCCTATCTTCATTAATAAAGTTCATAGTTGAAGAAATACTAGGTTTTTTTTTGTTTGTTTCAGTAAGTGATAACACTGTATTCTGATAAATTCATTTGGTTATCTCCTTTTATAAAATATTCAATTTTGTAATTTTCATAACTATTTTCCTGTTTATTTTAAAACATAAAGGTGTTTTATTAAAGGCTCTACATATATGCCCCTTAAACTACTCATTTAAGAGAGTGGTAGTGACTTATTTTTTGCATTGTGTTCTACACATGTACTTCATTTCTCTGCTTCTTGAAGATACTCCATGTCTACACATTGAAGTGTTGTTTCACTTTTAATTACAGCTAATTCTGTTAATTATCTGAAGGTGTAGTGTGGCTTCAGTTCAGTTCAGTCTCTCAGTTGTGTCTGACTCCTTGTGACCCCATGAATTGCAGCACGCCAGGCCTCCTTGTCCATCACCAACTCCCAATGTTCACTCAAACTCATGTTCATTGAGTCGGTGATGCCATAGCCATATCATCTTCTGTCATCCCCTTCTCCTCCTGCCCCCAATCCCTCCCAGCATCACAGTATTTTCCAATGAGCCAACTCTTCACATAAAGTGGCCAAAGTACTGGAGTTTCAGCTTTAGCATCATTCCTTCCAAAGAACATCCAGGACTGATCTCCTTTAGAATGGACTGGTTGGATCTCCTTGCAGTCCAAAGGACACTCAAGAGTCTTCTCCAACACCACAGTTCAAAAGCATCAATTCTTCGGCACTCAGCTTTCTTCACAGTCCAACTCTCACATCCATATATGACCAGTGGAAAAACCATAGCATTGACTAGACAGACTTTTGTTAGCAAAGTAATGTCTTTTGAATATGCTATCTAGGTTGGTCATAATTTTCCTCCCCAGGAGTATGAGTCTTTTAATTTCATGGCTGAAATCACCATATGCAGTGATTTTGGAGCCCCAAAATATAAAGTCTGACACTGTTTCCACTGTTTCCCCATCTATTCCCCATGAAGTGATGGGACCAGGTGCCATAATCTTCCTTTTCTGAATGTTGAGCTTTAAGCCAACTTTTTCACTCTCCTCTTTCACTTTCATCAAGAGGCTTTTTAGTTCCTCTTCACTTTTGCCATAAAGGTGGTGTCATCTGCATATCTGAGGTTATTGATATTTCTCCCGGCAATCTTGATTCCAGCTTGTGCTTCTTCCAACCCAGCGTTTCTCATGATGTACTCTGCATAGAAGTTAAATAAGCAGGGTGGCAATATACAGCCTTGACGTACTCCTTTTCCTATTTGGAACCGGTCTTTTGTTCCGTGTCCAGTTCTAACTGTTGCTTCCTGACCTGCATACAGATTTCTAAAGAGGCAGGTCATGTGGTCAGGTATTCCCATCTCTTTCAGAATTTTCCACAGTTTCTTGTGATCCACACAATCAAAGGCTTTGGCATAGTCAATAAAGCAGAAATATATGTTTTTGGGGGGCACTCTCTTGCATTTTTGATGACCCAGTAGATGTTGGCAATTTGATCTCTGGTTCCTCTGCCTTTTCTAAAACCAGCTTAAACATCTGGAAGTTCGCAGTTAACATATTGCTGAATCCTGTCTTGGAGAATTTTGAGCATTACTTTACTAGCATGTGAGATGAGTGCAATTATGCAGTAGTTTAGTTCTGCCCCTAATAGGTCCCAAAGCCTATCAATCCCAAGTATCTCCACTAGTATTGAGTGCTGTGTCACATACTTTGTTAGCTCTTGTATGTGGTCATTGCTTGTTAGACTGCATCTTCCATTCTTGATTATCATCTGCAACTACAAGTCTAAGGCCTGGAGAAGTTGATGATATCTAACTTCTCTACCCCTTGAGACTGAGGAATTCAATAATATGGTCTCTATCCTTTCTGACTTGTCACGTTACTTCTATCCTGTGACTTCCTGCACAAAACGAAGTCAGAAAATGTAGTGAGTAACATGTTCACCAGAACATTTTCTATCACAATCTTCTTAACAGATACCAAACATGAAAGAAGATGTACACTGTTGACTATGGAATTGATTTTAGAAAAGTAACACAAAAAGCTCCACCCGATCTCACAAGCAATTGCTGTCATAATTTTTATTTCTGCATAATAAAAACCCTACCATATAATGTTTTCACTTGTGAATAAAACATTTAATAACAATGGCATAACAATTAAGGAGACCATCTCAGACACCTCAGAGTCAATAGATACCCACAGAGTGAGGCATCAAGAGGACAAAATTTAAAGTAGAACTCCCACTCAAGTGCTGGTACTGCTCTTGCTTGAGCCTCCAAATGGGTGCCTTCTTAAATTTTTCACTCTGAATACTTCACTTGCCTCACTGTAGTCATCTCACTGTTCAATCTTTCCTTTAGCCTTTTGAATCATATGTAGTATAGTTTTATGGAGAAAGAAATGACAAGTGACTTCATTATTGTTGCCTGGAAAATCCCATGGATAGAGGAGCCTGGTGGGCTACAGCCCATGGGGTTACAAGAGTCAGATATGATTCAGAGACTAAACTCTTTTTAGTATTCTTAACTGTTACTTTTACTGCTTGTATCTGTTCTTGTTTGTTCTCAATACATTACTTTCACCCTTACTTTGAGTATAATTTTGCTCTTTCTTTGCAAGATTGGTAATTTTTGATTGAATGCCAAGCACTTTGGATTTCACTTCAGTGGATAGTAGATTTTTCTATTCCTATATCTAATACTGAAATTTGTTCTGAGGCACAGCTGAGCTACTGGAAACAATTTGATATATCCAGATATTACTTAAGATACTTAGGTGGAACTAGATTAATAATTGGGTGACAGAACCAAACTTTAGTCAATATTGCATTCAGTGAAGAATTAATGAATGCTATCCAATTAAGATAGAGGTAAATGGAAGAATATCTATTGGCACAACTTTTATTCAATGTTATATAGGGTTTCCTGTCTAATGCAAAAAGAAAAAAATATTAATAAAGATATAACATTAGAAAATGATGAAGTAAAATTGTTTATTTGCACCTGTCATGATTGTTTACTTAAAAATCAAGATGAGCCTATAAAATAACTCACATGTAGTAAATGAAATTAATATACAAATAATATTTTATTTCTAATGCTAGCAGTGAATCATTAGAAAGCAAAATTTCAGAATTTATAACATTAAGTGTAAAGTTGACACTTTAGCATCATTAAAGAGTTTCAAAGTGTATCAGTATGATAGTCTTTACCACAACTGCCTTTTTTTTCTTAGATACTATAAGAGATATTTGATGATAGGTTTATTAATTTTGTCTGTCCAAATCATTACCTTTGTTTTCTTGGTCTTATATATGTAGTCAAATAAGATTTGAGGGTTTCTCAGTTGGCTCTGACAGTAAAGAACATGCCTACCAATACAGGAGACATAAGAGATGTGGGTTCGATCCCTAGGTCAGAAAGATTCCCCTGGAGGAAGGCATGACAACCCAATACAGTATTCTTGCCTGGAGAACCCCATGGACAGAGGATTCTGGCAGGTTTCGGTACATAGGGTTGCAAAGAGTCAGACCCAAGTGAGCAACTAGCATTTACTTACTTACAGCATGGGTATAAGACACATACATAACATTCACACACACACACACACACAGTTACATATACTTATTTTCAGTATTGTCTTTTTTCCTAATTCTGTGTAGAATTACTCTGTGTATGCAGTCTCTTCCCACATATGATAAAATCTTTCACTTGCTTTTGTTCCTCAGCCAGCATCTTTTCCTTTACAATAAACTCTTTTTATAATTTTCTAGGCTATTGTTTCTTATCTTTTACATTTTGACAAATATTTTTAAAATATGCCACCACAATCATAAACATAAAAATATATGACTTCATAAAAATTAAAAAAGAAACTTTTGCTCCTCAAAAGATACTGCTACTAAAACCAAAACACAAGTCAGAGTGGGAGAATATATCCACATAAATATCTTGAAGTTGGTGGTCCAAATGTAAAAGTAAATATTCCTATCATTTCTCCTTTTAGCCATTTTGACATCAGTTAGTAACACGATTCTAAAGGCAGGGATTACAAAATGTTGCTATTCATAAAAGCAGTTGGAAATCTAAAGTGAAAGTGAAGTCGCTCAGTCCTGTCCGACTCTTAGCGACCCCATGGACTGCAGCCCACCAGCTCCTCTGTCCATGAGATTTTCCAAGCAAGACTACTGGAGTGGGGTGCCATTGCCCCACTCCAGTGGTAAATATAAAAGTAAGGGACAAATATAAAGATTCAATGAAAAGCCAGTTTTGCTGATGGAGTAATTCCTTTATTAATGTGTCTCAAATTTCAGTTATCTTACAAAAGCAAATTTATTTTTCCTGTTTATCATGCTGATTAACAAACTGCTATTTCACAGAAGTAAATATTGTCAGAACACTTGTAAAAGTCACTTTTGGAATACAAGCTTTGCTTTGAGTTTTTTTAAATGCTATTCAAACAATACTGGATTTTATATTCAATATTCCTCTATCTTTCTCTTTCTCTCTCTCTCTCGCTTACACACACACACACACACACACACACACACACACACACACACACACCACCGTTTACACTGTAGAAATTTAAACTGACTTACAGACAATCTAGTCATGACTGTGATGGTAGCCACTGTGTCCAATGATTCATGTGGCATCTTACCTGACTTTAGGTAACTCACATTCTAGGGAAAGAAACAGTAAATTTCAGGGTTGCTGCTTTTCTCTGTTAGTGTGTGTATGTGTATATTTCTTTTCTTGGACCATCTAGACAAACTACAACAGATCCACAATTTGGGGGGATTTCTTGTAAATCTACCTACTGGCTAAAGTTTATATATAAACCCCAAATCAATATTTGCAGTGCTTTCATTGACAAGGCAGACATGCACAGAACAACAAAATAATTGAGCAGCCCATCATGCACATTCCCAGCTGAAAGTGAACAAGGTGATGCTCTGCCTTCCTGTTTTAGGTCTTATACCTAGATGACCAGAGGAGGGAGGAGGTAGGTGACATCTCTATGTAGTACAAGAAGATCTGTTGAAATCAGCTGGATAGGGTAGGAATACAAACCTCAGCTCTGATCAGTGGTGTACTCTCAGTGAAATTACTTAGCACTTCTGAAATTCATTTTCTCTTTTGTAAAATAAGGAAATTAGAATCTAACAGGATGGCTTCTTTTTAGGATTTGTAATCTATAATCTGTTACTACTATACATAAATAATAAATGTTACCAATCTCCATATATCTCTTTCTATCTACCTATCTCTCTGTACCAACAGCAAATTTCAGTATTTATAGCAATTTTATAGAACATGCTATTGTGAATATTAAGACTCAACTATATATGTATTATTGGGTCTTTAAAATATAGTCTCCAAAAAATATTTTAGAATATACATAAAAAAGGAAAAATAAATGCAAAATTATTTAATTACCTTCTAGTAGTCTATTAAAGACATTTAATAAGTCTAAGTATTATTAGTAAAATAGAATGATTTTGATTTATTTCTGAGGCTTAAATTTCAAGTGGCAATTTGAACATAATATGAATATAAAGGGAAAAAGCAAATAGAACTCTTCTTTATATTACTTGAGATCTTATTTTTCAGCTTCTCTTTCTAGATATATTAGAGGAAAGAGTCCATCTCTGTTTATCTTCAAAGTTAATGGCTATTACTTGACAGTTTTAACAGATGCACTTAGAAGAACCAGACTAGATTGCTTTGTGACAGTATCAGCAGGAGTTCTCACTCTCAGCTCAAGCAATCTATAAGCCCAGCAGGAGAGATCATGATAAAATCAGTTTTGAAACGCATACAATGGGTGAAATAGGTAGTAAGTGTGCATTTTTCATGAATTTTGAGGGGAGAAGTGGCACAGCAGTTAATCACAGCGTGAAAACTTCAAAATGACTTGCTGATGAGTTTCCAAAAAAAGGCCCTAGTAAATCATTGAGGAGTATAGAAAAACTATTTGCTAAGCATAATTTAGCATGTTTTCTGTAAAGAGCATTTATAAAGCAGTATGCCTGTTCATTGCCACTCTTAAGAAAGGTCCAGATCCTACTTATTTACTGCACATTTTATTTAGTTGATAGGAAATTTGTTCAAAAATCTCAACTATATATAAAGAGTTGGAGAATAAAATGCATCCTCAAGTCCTTTTTTCTTTTTTACCTAAAGGAAAACATCTAGCTTTTTGAATGTAAAACATCATGCATTGAGGTTGGGATACTATTTGCTCCTTAGAATACTTGAAACTGTGCTCCAGTCTTGACCCTCTTGCCTCTCTCAAATTCCCTATTTACTCACACCCATTTCCAATGTTTTATATTCATTTATTTGTCTTTATTTATTCAACTCAGTATTTTCACTTGGTTAATATATGTGATCAACAATTAGGAAAGATAGTCTGATGTGCACAATATTATTCCTCAAAATCTTTACATGAGAAAATAAAAACAAAAGAGCCATTTGTAAATCAAAAGCAGTTAGGAAAATGTAACCACATAGAAATTAGCCACTCAATCTTTACATTGAAAGATTTGATTCAATATTTTTATTGTTGTTGTCATCTATATTTTTCCACAATGTAATTTTCAAGAATTTAAAATGCTTACATATCAAAGAATTTATTTAACTAATTAATTAATTAGAGAACAAGTTAGGTAATTCCATAATCACTTGAGGCACCAAAAGTGTATGGAAATTATTACAAGCATTTATTAGAATAAGAGGCTAGATTAGATAAGAAACAAGTAAACTACTATAGAAAATTATAAAGCCTATGGGTTATCTTTTTTACTGAACAAAATTCATTTTAAGTCATTCCAAATTTAGACATTAATATATAACTAACTGAGTCTGAAACTACAGTAAATTTAAAAATAAAAATCAAACAAAAATGTCTCCTAGAAACTTAAATATATGATCCTATTAAGCTTAATAATCAATGCTTCAGTAGCATATTGGAAGACATGCTGCTATCCTCTGGTCTTATTTAAAATGTTACATAATTTTTATTAGAAATTATTACTTATCTTTTTATACTAATTATAAAGTTAAATGGAATATTGCCTAATTCATGCACATATATTTAAGAAATATTTACAATTTAAAGTACTTATGTTCCCTTTATTTATTTTTTAATTTATTACATATTCTATTTGCTAAATTATCCAAACAAAAGATATAAATTGTCTGGAAGGATAAAAAATAATGACCCATCTACATTCTACCTATAAGAGAGTTACTTTAGATGTAAGGATCCACACAGACTGAAACTACAGGGATGGAAATACATGTTGCACACAAATGGAAACCAAATGGAAATTGGCTTACTTTGCTTTCAGTAAATCGGTCTCTTTACTTTCAGTCTGTGTGTATTAAATAGCACACTACAGAACAACCAATAAGTAAAAAAGTGAAATAAAAAGAGAAGCAAAAAATACCTTGAAACAAAAGGCAATGGAAATATAACATACCTAAGTTTGTGGGATGAGCTAAAGGAATTCCAAGACTGACATTCACAGAAAAAAAAAAAAAAAGCCTGTCTCAAGAAGCAAGAAAAGTCTGAAATAAACAACTTTCTACCACACAGAATTAGGAAAGAAATAAAAGTTTTGTAAGAGACTGATTTAAATAATTATGTGCCAACAAACTGAACATCCTAAAAGAATGGAAAATTCCTAGAAACATATTATCTACCAAGACCAAATCATTATACAACAGAAAATCTGAACAAAGTTATTACTAGTCAATAATAAGAAAGCTCCTAAAAAGTGAAAATCCAGGACCAGATGCCTTCACTGATGAAGTCTACCAAGCAGTCAAAAAAGAACTAATACCACTCTTTCTCAAACCCTTTCAAAAATGGAAGAGGACAGAACTCTTCTGAATGAACCTAGGAGGTCAGCAATACCATTATAACAAAACCAGACAAGGATGCCACAAGAAAATTATAGGCCATCATTCCTGCTGTACACAGATGCGAACATTCTCAACAAAATACTAGCAAACCAAGTTTAAGGATATATTAAAAAATCCTACACCATTATATTTTGGGACTTTTTTTTCAAGGCTCAAAGAGTGTTCAACATCTGCATGCCAGTCACTGTGCCACACATTAACAATATAAAGGATAAGATAATTATCTCAATAGATGCAGTAAAAGCATTTGACAACACTCAATATCCATTTATGCTTAAAAAAAAAAAAAAAAAAAAAACTTCAACAAAGTGATTATAGGTGGAACATAATAAAAGTCTCAACATAATAAAAGCCATATATGACAAGCCCTCCCTTAACATCAAACATAATAGTGAAAAGTTAAAAGACTTCTCTATAAAAATAATAATAAAACTTTCACCACTTCCATTCAACATAGTATTGGAAGCCCTAGTCAGAGCAATTAGGCAAGAAAAAGAAATACATGACATCCAAATTGGAAAGAAAGACATAAACTGTCACTACTTGCAGATGATTTTATGTAGAGAAAACCTTAAAGTCTCTATTAAAAGAAAAAAAGAAAGTTAGAACTAATAAATTAACTAAAGTAAAATATAGCTTCATAATTAAATTTTTGAGATGAAATACTGAGGCCATTATGGTAAGTGAAAAAAACCAGATTGAGAAACAAATGTCATATGATCTTTCTTACAAAAGAAATTTATTTTAACTTTTTTGCATATTTCAAAAATAAATGGTAGTCTATGAAGTATTACTGAAATGAAGTGATTTTTCTATAATAAATTTGAATCATACATGAAAATTTAGATGAATATTTTATCATTAAATGTAATGAAAAATTATAACTCATAATTTTCAAATATGTTTCTTCTATTAATGCTTTCTAACTTGTCTCGGCATTCAACAAATGAACTAATAAATATTTATTGAGTATGATATTGAATTTCTGAGATATAGTGTATTTTTCAAGAGAGATCAACACAATATTATTTTGTTTGAATGTGTCCAGTGGTAAAATTAGTGATGGATTACTGATATATTTTTCACTGATACTGGGTAATATATTGTTAATGAATGGAGTATGGAACATACCAAGAAGTTGGAGATATAAATTCAAGTCCCTCTCATCAGCTGAGGCCTGTTATAGAAATGTTTGGAAAAGTTACTCAAATTCTCTAGACTATATCTGTTTTTTTTTTGTTTTTTTTTTCTCATCAGTAAAACAAAGGAGTTGGATGAAAGGATATTTAATTCTTCCAGAACTAACATTGTAAGAATTCCATAACTATTGCTGAAATAGTAATGATACATGGCTCATTTGCTTAAAAATTATTCAGACAAAGGAAGCAGTATCATTTTATTAAACTTGATGAAGCATCAATGATCAGCATCAGCTTCAAACCACCCACAGATATTATAATTGCCTTGGCAGTCTTAGCCAATTAATATCATATTTTTATAAAACTAAGTATTTAAACTGTACTTCATGCACAGGACAGTTAAAATCACAACACATTTTATTTTTAACAGTTACCAAAGGAAACTTTTACAACCGACTATAGAAATAAAAGTAACTTAATTAACAGAGCACTCATTCTCCCTCATTTCAGTCAGGCGATTATGTGTAAATCATATCTGCTAAGGGCAATCTGTCCCTTCAGATATAAAACAAAGTAAATTCTAAGTTCAATTCATATATATGGAGAAATTAAGGGGCTTAGTCAAATGTCTCCACATAGTCTTCCTTGAGGATGTGAGTGAGTATAGTGTTCCTAGTCCCAGATTTGGGCAGCTACTAAATTTGAGTTATTGCTAATGTTTCAGTTCTTTGAGCTATTACATCCTTTTCATCCTCCATTCACAGTTGTAAGTATTTTAAGTAACAGTACAGAATACATTACAATACAAATATATTGCATTAAGTTACAAATAAAAATTAAAATATATTATCTTTTCCTCTTTGAATTACTTGGCCATGGTCCTCAAGGGGTCATTTTTAATCTGCTATGAGATTTTTTGACCAGCTATTATATTCTCATTTAACATTTTGTCCTGCTAGCTCACTTACACATCCCCTGTTCATTTTTTATGTTCACTGAGAATTTTTTACAAATAACAAATGTCAAAGAAATCACCTATTGAACAAAAATAAGTTCTTCCACTGGAAATACAGTGGCCAGACTTTAGACTGATAACTTTGTCTCCACTAAAAATACATCCTTAAGATGGATATAATTATTCCTTGTATATTTTCTAGGAGGATTAATGTGGATCAGAAAATTATTTTAAAAATACAAGGTAAAATTAGGTAACAAAATTAGGATGATATGAAGTATTTATGTAAAAATATTCTATTTTGCATAATTTTAATGAATTTGGGAAGTTACTTTCTGATGAAAAAGCTATGACATGTTATATAAGATTCTGTTTATAAATGCTAATTAAGTAAGATTTGTGGTATGAATCAGCACTCTCATTGTTACAAAAACATATATTTTAGTAGATTTAAAATAGAATTAGGTTAGAGGTCTTTGTTTTTGCAACTCTAACTTCCATAAACATTTTAAATAGCTGTTTACATATTTTTAAATGTTATGTAAAATTTGTTTAAATATTTGAAATGTATATATTACCAAATTATTATAAATATTGACACCTTAATGCTATTATATTACTTCTTAAAAATATAAAAAAAAATATAACTGCTTAAGACATACCATCATCTATTTAGAAAAGCAAAACAAGAGACATGAACAGGACACTGCTAGAAGGTAACATCTGGACCAATAAGTGGGTAAGAAAAAATGAGAGTATGAATTCAGTGACAAATGAAATAGAAGGAGAATGTACTAGAGAGACTTTAGAAATAAACTTGAGAGAAAAAACTGAGAGAGAACAAAATAGTGAATCAAGAAACCTCTTCAGTTAATTGGTAGCACTAAAGATCTATTGGTAGATATGACTAGTTTGCCTATATACATTTAGGATTATAGACTGAAGTGTTGTTAACAGTACAATTTGCAGGATAATGTCTAAACAGTTATAAATGATCTCTCCCTATGGTTGACAATCTAAGTTGACAGTTGGCTCGACTTGCCAACAGGGAAATCCATGCTGATTGAGCAGGAAACAACATTGATGCTATAGGTCTTTCTCAAACATTTTTGATTAAATATTGTGTGCAAGAGTGAATCCAATAGCAAAGACTTCTAATTTGTGGTCCAGTAGAAAGGGATTCACTTTGTCCCATTCTTCTTTGTGTTAAACCTGATATTATGATTATTCTTGTTATACTTTGGAACATCAACATTTATTATAACAACTGTTCTATGCAAATATTTTTAATGACTAAGCTATCTTTGAATTGATTCCAAAGAGGTCTTGGTATACTGAAGCCAGAGAAATGACACTCTTATTATTACCACATAACTTTCATTATAGCTAAATGCACTGTTTGTTTTTTACTTTCATTATTCAAATGATCCTAAAATTTCTTGGTACAACCATTATGGGGAACAGTATGGAAGTTCCTTAAAAAACTATACACAGAAATACCATGTGATATAGCAATCCCACTCCTGTGCATGTATCTGGAGAAGAAAATAATTCAAAAAGATACATGCACCCCAATGATCATGGTGGCACTATCTACAATATCCAAGGCTTGGAAACAACCTAAGTGTGCATCAACAGATGATTGGATAAAGAAGATGTGGAACTTACAATGGATATTACTCAGACATTAAAAATGACATTAGGCAATTTGCCTCAAAATAGATGGACCTAGAGATTATCACAAGTGAAGTAAATTAGAAAAATGAAAATATCATATATCACTTATATGTAAAATCTAATAAAAATTATACAAATGAATTTACTTACAAAATAGAAAAAGAATCTCAGATCTCAAAATTAAGCATATTGGGAAAAGGGAAAATGTGGGGGGAAGTGATACATTAGGAGACTAGGATTAACATATACACAGTAATGTATGTGAAACAGATAACTAATAAGGACCTACCATATAGCAAAGGACGTTCAGTTCAGTTTGGTCATTCAGTCATGTCCGACTCTTTGTGACCCCATGCCAGGCCTCCCTGTCCATCACCAACTCCCAGAGCCTACACAAACTCAAGTCTTTTGAGTTGGTGATGCCAATCAACCAGCTCATTCTCTGTCTTCTTCTCCTCCCGCCTTCAGTCTTCCCCAGCATCACAGTCTTTTCAAATGAGTCATTTCTTCACATCAGGTGGCCAAACTATTGGGGTTTCAGCTTCAGCATCAGTCCTTCCAATGAATACTCAGGATTTCTCTCCCTTAAGATGGACTGGTTGGATCTCCTTGCAGTCCAAGGGACCCTCAAGAGTCTTTTCCCACACCACAGTTCAAAAGCATCAATTCTTCGGCTCTCAGCTTTCTTTATGGTCCAACTCTCACATCCATATGTGACTACTGGAAAAACCATAACTTTAACTAGACAGACCTTTGTTGGCTAAGTAATGTCTCTGCTTTTTAACATGCTGTCTAGGTTGTTCATAACTTTTCTTCCAGGGAGCAAACATCTTTTAATTTCATGGCTGCAGTCATCATCTGCAGTGACTTTGGAGACCAAAAAATTAAAATCTCTCACTGTTTCCATTCCCAACTATTTGCCATGAAGTGATGCGATGGGATGCCATGACCTTGGTTTTCCGAATGTTGAGTTTTAAGCAACTTTTTCATTCTTTTCTTTCAGTTTCATCAAGAGGATCTTTAGTTCTTTGCTTTCTGCCATAAAGGTGGTGTCATCTGCATATCTGAGGTTATTGATATTTCTCCTAGCAATCTTGATTCCAGCTTGTGCTTCATCCAGCCCAGCATTAGCACAGGAAACTTTATTAAATTTTATATTTTCTATAATAACCCACATGGAAAACAAACCTGGAAAATATGAATAAATATATATGATATGTATGTATATCATATATATGCATCACATATATATCTCATATATATATATATCACATATGTATATATAACAAATATATTCATATATTTTTGCTATATGGGCTGCCCTGATGGCTCAGATGGTAAAGAACCCCCCTGCAATGCAGGAGACCTGGGGTCAATTTCTGGGTCAGGAAGATCCCTTGGAGGAGGATATGGTAACCCACTCTAATATTCTTTCCTGGGAAATCCCATGGACAGTGAAGCCTTGTGGGCTTCACGGGTTGCCAAAGAGCCAGACAAGACTGATTGAGGAACGCTAACACTTTGCTAAACACCTTAAACTAACAACATTTTAACTCAACTATATTTCAATAAAGATTTTTAAAAATTTCTTATGGGATATTGAAAAAAAATTAAAAACACTTTAAAATCTTACATGCATTAACATTAACATATACATGCATATACATATACATAAACATAATATAATATGAATCAGTACAGTGGTAGCCTCGGTGATTTGTATCAAAATAAGAAATATTTGATAAAGCTAAAGATGGTAAAAAGAAATGTTGACAATATTGAAGTGCATAGTGCCCAATAAACTAATATTATAAGAATATTTTTAGAAAATAGTTTTACATCATATGTTGCAATGTAAGGATTTTCTCTAATTTTTCCTTAGAAAAATACACTTTGGACAAGTTATTCAACATTACTCAGGATTCTTTCTATGTCTGCAAAATAGAAATAATGGACCTCACTTGATTAAAATGAAATATCTCATTATATCACTATAAAAGAATTGACACATGAAAAACCTTCAAAATTATCTCACATGCACACACATGGACACATGAACACATGAGTATATACAAAATCCAGAACCCTGTTTCTTATATTAATAGTAGAAGTATAATGCAGACTTTAATAGTCCAAGTATTGTAGCTTCAGACCAATGTAGCAAAAATGGCTTCAAATTTTTTAAATTAAAATCTTTTTATCTAATGAAAAATATAGAAAAAATAGAGAAAATAAAGATTTAAAAAAAAGAAAAATTGCAGAAGTACCATTGTGTCAAAGCTAGAACATCATGAACAGCATTTTCCAGTAGTAATATAATCATATTCCTTTTATATTAATCAAAAAATGCAAGTCATGTATATAATTTTAAAGTTCTAGTAGCCACATTAAGAAAAGTAAAACAAGATAAATTAATTCTAATAAAGTATTCAAAGTAATCCAACATATTAAAAATGTTTTATTTCATTATTAATGAGATATGTCTCATTGCTCTTTATTTTTACTGTCTTCATAATTTTGTGTGTTCTTCACACTCAGAGCACATCTCAGTTTGAAAGATGTCTAGTAGCCTTTCCTTTCTTCATTGCTGAACCACATAGATCCGAGCTAGAGAATTAACTTGATTCACAAAAATTGGAAAATGATGAAGCAGTTATTAATTTAATAAAAGTGGGAATGATAACACTAGAACATTAATGTTACCCGAATGGAAATTATTTGAACCAGCTTCTGTGGATAATCACAGCACAAATTCAAATTTTCATTCCTTTATGCTACAATTCAGTTCCTCTTAACAAAATCTTCAATGTAAGTTTCAACTAAGGTAAAAATTAAATGTATAAAAAATATTAATTTAAGTCAAATTTTTATGATATTGGGAACTATATAGCTAATTAATATAAATTATCTATTATAAAACGTTTTACAAAATATAGAGCCAAATAAAATATCTAAACTATTGCTAAGCATGACAAGACAAAGGAAGAAATAAAACCTTAGGTGGTAAATTTATTTCTGAATGCACAGTCAAGAATGTTATTTGGCAATTTATAAATCTATTAAAGTGGGATCGCTAGTGATGGTGTGTGAAATAAATTCAGTTTTTTCCATAAAGTAGAATGGATTAGTTTATTTCATGGTCATTTTAGGTGCACCATAAAGATAATGAAAGCATAAATTTTACTATTAAGTCAGAAATCACTTTTATTACTTTTGATTGATTATAACTATAACCATCAAATTCTATTGTCTGATGACTCTCTTGGGCTAGTGCTCTGAAATTTACTTCGTACCAGTCTTTGTAATATAATTACACTAGATGCATCTTGAGTTTAATCTTTTAATTTTTTTTGAAATGTTACAAAGGAAATTCAATATTTTAATGACAAAGCCAGAGTGGAAAACAACATTTTAATGCATAAGTGTGCCAAATAGAGAGTTTTAATGTGAAATATCTACTGAGATCAGGACTGACACCACACAAAACTGGAATATTTCTGAGTTTGACCATGGTGCTCTCAGAGTTGACTTTAATGTCTTCTACTTCCTCCTAGCTAGAAATTATCTGCCGCATTAAGCTTTTATACAATTTTATAAATCATGAAACAGACAACTATTATTCACTTGACAATATTTCCAGTGGGATATTGTTGTCTTAATTAGACTTATTTCATTTATCCAGAAAACAATTGAGTATCAGCAATAGGCCAGATATTGTCTCATGTGCCAGAGATAAAATGGTGAATAGGGTACAAAGAATAAAGCGACCATAGTAATTACAAAGGAAGACAGGTGAATAAATAGGCAAATATGGCAACATGTGACAAAGCTATGAAAGTCGTAGCAGAGGGAGCATACAGGAAAGGCATTTACCCAAACAAGTGAGCTGGGGAAAGATGCCTAAAGAAATGGGAACATCTTCTTGGCTGATGATACACAGGCCAAGGTAACACTAGGTAGGTGACAAAGATATTTACTAAACACCCTGGAGATACTGAAGCACTGGAAAACCAGTGAATGACACCTCTCCATCAACATATATCTTTCAAAGGTTTACATATTTTGAATAATTTATATGGATATTTAGTAACAGTTTACTTTGAATAAACCAAATACAAACATCAGTTTAGGATTTGGGGATTATCAGTTTCTTGAAAGAGGGAATGCTGGCTGTGCTAATTCATTGACAGGAATCACCTATCTATAACTCAGCAGAAGTTTCTTATAAACGCCCATTGTATTATATAATATTTTAGAGAGATTCTTGCTAAATTTTAAAAAATTTGCTTTTAAAAACAAGATTTCAAGGATGCAAATCTAATTATTAAAGAAACTAGGTTATTTATTTTTATCAAATTGACAAAGCAAAAATTGCAGTAGGTAAGATATTTTTGCCATTTGTATGATTTCCATCAGTCATTCAGTATCATTCTAAGATATAAATCACTGACTTCTCTTACCTCAGTTTAAACATAAGTACCAATGATTGCCTAGTCTGTATTTTTGTTTTAGATGGCTTTCCATTAATCACTTTGCTTTAATGATTCTATACAGTTTTAAAGTTTCTCTTCATAGAGCAAAACATTATCATGTATAGATTATACCCCAGAGAAATATATTGTCCTGGTCTTTTATTGCCTACAGTGGCATTTCCAAACTGTGTCTGAATACTCACTCCCTTTCATGCTACTATATACTGTTTCACATTAATTTCTTTAGTGAAAAGATATGTATCAGATCACCATTTTGGGAAGATATGACTATATATGTGATTTTATATTTTGTAGTAATTTCTGTTAGGATGACTTCAGTAGAGCTGTAGACATATAGAAGCTTAAAAGCAATGAGTTTATCTGCTATTGTTTGCATTAGACAAATTTTAATGAGATTTTAATTTTTAATACTACCATCTCCAAACGTACTGATTCAAATCAATGTTTTCTTTAAAACAATAAAAAATGTAATTAAAATATTTTCATTAATGCAACTCCCTCAAATATTTGGCTTTATTTCCTTAAAT
Organism: Bubalus kerabau; assembly: GCF_029407905.1. NCBI lineage: Eukaryota > Metazoa > Chordata > Mammalia > Artiodactyla > Bovidae > Bubalus > Bubalus kerabau. The sequence continues at coordinate 11,039,365 of NC_073632.1, read as the reverse complement.
AGGCACCTACAGCTGAGTGGCATTTGCCTCTGATTAATAGTCTGGACCCAGAACTCCTGACTATCCTACATTTCATGACTATAAATATTTAGTAATCATGTTTACTGCTTTCATTTTCTATCTTAGGTAAGATGGAAAAGGATTATATTAGTATCATCATTTTGAGGGTAAATTAAACTAAAATTTTTTGAACCCTTTATGGCAAAGATGTTAAATTCCAATTTATATGGCACTTACTCATTCCTTTGATTCTAGCCTTCTGTTCTTGGTGGTAATGGGCTACCCAGGTGGCATTAGTAGGAAAGAACCTGCCCAATAGTGCAGGTGACCTAAAAGAGGTGGGTTTGATCCCTGGGTTGGCAAGATATCCCAGAAGAGAGCATGGTGAGAAAGTGAAGTCGCTCAGTCGTGTCCGACTCGTAGTGACCCCATGGACTGCAGCCTACCAGGCTCCTCCGTCCATGGGATTTTCCAGACAAGAGTACTGGAGTGGGGTGCCATTGCCTTCTCTGGTGAGAAAGACTGAAAGCCTTCAAATGTAACTTAGTGCATTGGTAGCACAAGTGAAGTTTGAAAATAAAATTGCAGCTAAAAATATAGTTATCTAAACTTGTAGCTCAGTCCGTAAAGAATCTTCCTGCAGTGCAGGAGACCTGGGTTCGATCCTTGGGTCAGGAAGATCCCCTGGAGAAGGAAATGGCAACCCACTCCAGCATTCTTGCCTGGAAAATCCCACAGACAGAGAAGCCTGGTGGGCTGCAGTCCATGGGGTCACAAAGAGTCAGGCATGACTGAGCGACTAACAATTACTTAAACTAACCTGACTCATCAAGCTAATATTTTTATGTCAAGTATAACTATTAAGTAATTTTTAAATGTCAGCTTTCAAAACTGTTATAATGGCAAGAGAATAAGTTTAAATTCTTACATTTATATATAACAGAGGTCCAGTAGTAATGACAGATCTCTTGTTTAGGGCCACTTAAAATGTTTCCTGATGTGTAAAAACAATCGTTTTGAAGACAACAGAAAGTAGTGAAGCAGGGACACATTTAAGATGTCATGGAAGATAAGGAGATGGAGACATGTCTAGATTTGCCCTTGTCTGAGATGGTGATTGTGGCCATGAAATTAAAAGATGCTTACTCCTTGGAAGGAAAGTTATGGCCAACCTAGACAGCATATTAAAAAGCAGAGACATTACTTTGCCAACAAAGGTCTGTCTAGTCAAGGTGATGGTTTTTCCAGTGGTCATGTATGGATGTGAGACTTGGACTGTGAAGAAAGCTGAGTGCCGAAGAATTGATGCTTTTGAACTGTGGTGTTGGAGAAGACTCTTGAGAGTCCCTTGGACTGCAAGGAGATCCAACCAGTCCATTCTAAAGGAGATCAGTCCTGGGTGTTCTTTGGAAGGAATGATGCTGAAGCTGAAACTCCAGTACTTTGGCCACCTTATGCGAAGAGTTGACACATTGGAGAAAACTCTGATGCTGGGAGGGATTGGGGGCAGGAGGAGAAGGGGACAACAGAGGATGAGATAGCTGGATGGCATCACCGACTGGATGGACATAAGTCTGGGTGAACTCCGGGAGTTGGTGATGGACAGGGAAGCCTGGCGTGCTGCAATTCATGAGCTTGCAAAGAGTCAGACACGACTGAGTGACTGAACTGAATTGAACTGAGGTTGTCCCTGGCCAGGAAGATGTGGTAGAGTCAGAGCTAAACTTCTGACCCTGTTAGAAGATAAACAGTCCCAGAGGTATAATTTAGGTTTCAGTGCAAAAGGAGAATATTGGCTCTCTGCTAGCAGAGATGAGGAAATCAGTCTTCTCTAAGAGGAGGCCCTCTGTCAGCACCCTCCCCAAGATTTCAGACCCAACACTGCTAGCTTCCCTGTCTGATAGATAAGCACAAAACCCTGACTCATTGCTTATCAAGTGCACTGGCGAGCTGCCAGCCTCCCTGAGACTCCTGGAGACTGCGCCTGAGCCCGACTCCACTGCACTCATGGACCTCCCTGACCAAGGCAATGCTGTCATTTCTCCGGCCAGGCTGGCAGCCACTGAGAACAAGGACAAGAAGGAAGGGGATGGGAAGTCAGATTTGGCAGGAGCAGTGGTCCAGAGAATCCTCCCATGGAGGAGAGACAGGATGAGTTAAAACACAAGCCCCACCGTGTTGTTTATAGTCCCAAAGACTTCACAAAACCCTAATTCAAAGGTATCATTTTTAAGAACTTCAAAACTGTGATTACAGAGTGTTAAACTTCAAACCCAAGCACCTCTCTGTGTGGAGCCCTGAGGGAGAGACTTCACCGGTCACAGCTCATACAGATGGCCGGGGAATAAGGTGGATACAAAGTCCATAGGAACTAATTGTTGCCTTTGCAGCGCAAATACAACTACAGACTACAATTAATAGCTGCACAAGTGGTGAGTTGTGGTAAAACTTTATTAACCAAAACTGAGGAGGCTCAGACGTGGCCCTCAGGCTGCTGTTTATCAAGAATTGAAATGAAGTGGCTCAGTCGTGTCCGACTCTGCAATCCCATGGACTGTAGTCCACCAGGCTCTTCTGTCCATGGGATTTTCAAAGCAAGAGTACTGGAGTGGGTTACCATTTCCATCTACAGGGGATATTCCCCACCCAGGTATCGAACCCAGGTCTCCCACATAGTAGGCAGACACTTTACCGTCTGAACCCTGGGATAAAGTATGACAAATTTAAAGTGAATGTATTTTTAAATATTTTATAATAGAGACTCTCAGCATCCCCAACTCTCCCTGGTCATTCTGTGATATGGATTTACTTCTATCAACTACATTTAGTTAATCATTTCCCTCCCTCTTATAGAAGTACTGGGTCCAGATATCACTGTAAGGTCTGCAAGGACATCTGCTATAGAACACCAACATTCTTCCTTACTCAGGTGTAAAATTGGATTTGTCTTTTAGAAGAGTTAAGAGGATTGACTGTGTATATATGTCCAGAAGATGATTCTGAGGCAGGCTGCCCATAGTTTGTTTAATACTCAGGAAAGCCTATACTTTAGAGCAGTTGTAGAAAATTAAAGTTAGATTCATGTGGAAAAACAAAGATTTGAATCATCAGATCCAAGTTGGTAGTGGTAGAATCATGGAAAGTAGGTGGAACTGAGACTGAGAGCCTGGAGTCAGACAGATACTACCTTTTTTTTAAATGAATTGAAAACAAAGGAACAGACAGCACAGTGGTGGTTGTAGAACATAATAATTTAAAACTAAAAAAGTTTTTAATTTTAATTAGATCCCATTTTTTTATTTAAAATTAAAAACTTTTTAGTTTTAAATTGTTATGCTCTACAACCATCACTGTGCCGTCTGTTCTTTTGTTTACAATTCATTAAAAAAAAAAAAAAAAAAGTACTATCTGTCTGACTCCAGGCTCTCAGTTCCACCTACTGTCCATGATTCTACCACTACCAACTTGGACCTGATGGATAAGAAAACTGTGGTACATATAAACAATGGAGTTTTACTCAGCCATTAAAAAGAATGCATTTGGATCAGTTCTAATGAGGTGGATGAAACTGGAGCCTATTATACAGAGTGAAGTAAGCCAGAAAGAAAAACACCAATACAGTATACTAACACATATATATGGAATTTAGAAAGATGGTAACAACAACCCTGTATGTGAGACAGCAAAAGAGACATAGATGTATAGAATGGTCTTTTGGACTCTGTGGGAGAGGGAAGGGGGGATGATTTGGGAGAATGGCATTAAAACATGTATAATATCGTATAAGAAACGAATTGCCACTCCAGGTTTGATGCAGGATATAGGAAGCTTGGGGCTGGTGCACTGGGATGACCCAGAAGGATGGTATGGACAGGGAGGTGGGAAGGGGGTTCAAGATGGGGAACACGTGTACACCCGTGCTGGATGCATGTTGATGTATGGCAAAACCAATACAATATTGTAAAGTAAAAATAAGTAAAAAAATAAAATAAAACTAAAAAGTTATATTATCTTTTTAAAAGGTACTGTGCTGAGGTTGCATAATTTTATAGTTACTATGAAATGACTTAACTCAGTAAAAAGATTTGACTAGTTTTAATTTTTCATATTTCCCTAATAATAATTGAAAAACATCTTATAATTGAAAACCTAATTAAATCAGTGAAACTAGTTTATAGAATTTAGTTTTAGTTTAGCTAAATAGAACCTATGGTACAGAACCAGAAATGATGAAAGAATACTCCATTTTTTATATTAAATATCATCCACCAGTAAGCATTTACGATGTTGTTTAATTATTTGTGTAAGGCAAGTGCAGAGGAAAAGAGACCGAGCCAGGCAGTCAGACAAGAAAAAGGAAATTTATTAGAGAGAAAAGAGAGGGTGACTCACCCTTAAGGAGAATCCACAATCTCCCGTTCTGATGGGGGTCTTTCTTATACCCTGCCAATGACAAATTCTCTGAAGGGCTGGTTAATTTTTAGCCTCTAGCTGAGTCCTGTGGTCACATAGCAGGAGGTCTGGAATCTGGCTGTCTCACAGCTTTGGAGGTAGGCACCAGTGAGAAAACAGAATGTCATTTGGGCAATTTGGTCAGTCTCAAAGATCACTGTGATTTTATTCTTTGTTTCCGAGGTCAACATAATGAGCCATCTTAACAATGAGACCCCAAGTGAGCCCTGCCATTCCAGCCTTTTTGATTTAGGATAAGGGCCGAAGGTCAATCTTCAGTACTTGCTTCCTGCAGGACAGGGGCATCTTGGGGATGAGATAAGAAAAAGCTGGAATGTGGGTCAAGGGAATTTGTGTTGGGTAGAAGTTTTTGATAATCTGAGTGAATTAGAAGTAGCTTGTGGATAGTTTGGTTGGTGAAGGCTTGTAAGCAGTTCTGAAGAAATTTTGAAAGAAGATGCATTAAACATGGACTGAGAGCTAGAGTAAGGGTAAGTAGAAGAAGGGGGCCTAGAAAAGGTAGGACCCAGGGCATCCAATTCTAATTGCCTAACCAGTTTTCCCATGAATTACTAAGGTGTAATGTATTCTTGAGGCACTCTTTGTCAGATTTCTTGCTGCTTCCTTTGCAACACCTGATTTATTGGTATAGAAGTAGCAGTCTTCCTCCAAAAACAGACATAGGCCTCATTTTTCTGCTGTGAGGAGGTCTAATCCTCTTCTGTTTTGTAAGGCCACGGCTGTCAGGGAATCTAGCTAGTTTTGGACTGTGATAAGGCTGTTAGCTATTTCTTCTAGGCTGCCAGTGACATCTTTAGAAAGGCTTTGATAGTCATTTAAAGAGATTGTGAGTCCTGTGGCCCCTGTCCCAATCTCAGCTGCTATTCCTAAACTGATTAATAGAGAAATGAATTGAATTGCCTGTCTGGGTCTGTTATTAGTTAGTGGGATAGGGAGAGTCTGATTGTTAGGAGGAGTAGAAATATCTGGGGCTAGATATACCAGGGTGCATATATTCCTGTCCAGTTAGTGGAAAGACATAAATAGGTGGTGGTTCCACATAAGAAAAATATCCCAGGAGTAAGACAACAACAGCTGAAATCGAGAGCAAATAAGAGTCTTTCTGGGAACTTGTTAGTAGTCTCTGAAAGTGACAGTGAAATCACCAGTGTAGCCCCTACAAGAGGAACATTTACACCACATGCAGAAGGGAGTCTCTCTGAGAAAGTAAAAGGATGTTCTGCAGTTCCTGAGATGTGGTAGATGGATTGGCCTGAAGGGAAGGAGAGATGTGAAGTGTGATTACAGAGGTGTGGCAGTATAGTTCCTAGTTATGCAGTTTTGTCTGGAAAAACAGAAAGGAGTCTGTTATTGTAGATGATTGTCAGAGGTGGTGGGTCCTCCTATAGCTGGTCCTTTGTGAATAGAAGTGAGATCTATAAGGAGGGAGGTCAGTATCTTGTCGGGATTGTGAACTTGATCAATTGAATATAAATTATATATGTATGGTAAAAAAGAGAGATTCTCTTCTATATTTGTGATAAAGAGAAGTATTTATATGAGTCCTTTTATCTGTGGAAATGGAGAGTGCTAATCTTCCAGGTGAGGAGATGGATAAGCAAATCCAACAATCACTGGCCAGGTTTGGGTTTGAGGTCTTGAGTAAGTGATGGGTCAGATTTAGAGTTCTGAATAGATAGGCACGTTGTGTAGCAGGGTGAGTTATAGGCAGGGTATTAATGTGAAGTTTGAACTGCAAAAAGAAAAAGAGGGAGTAAGAGTAAAATCATAATGTGATGTCTCATGTCTAAGAGAATAAAATGATAAAAATAAGAATCCAGGGATAGAAATTAATTTGGGTTGGTGTAGACTCTATGAAATCTCCCTGGAGCCAAAAATTGGTTATAAAGTCAAGGAATAAAGGGAGATCAGTAACAGTGGAGTTTCCAGGAAAGGTAAGGGTTTGTGTTACTATGTTGAAGGAAAGTGGATAATGACTTCATCTAGGCTGATCACAGTGAGAGCAGAGCTATGCCCCAAATAAAAAGAACTATGGATAAGTAAGTAAAACAAAGGGAAAGTTTTTGAATGATAGTCCATTCAGCGGGAGATTAGAGTAAAGTTCTATTCTAAATAAAGTAGGGGAAATCCCAGTCCAACTAGTAACTGTTACAACCGTTTTTGCTTTACTTACCACTACTAGAGTGAGCATGCTTGTTATTTTTCGTGTTGGAGGCACGTGAGTGAAGTCAACTTGCCAGTCCTCTCCTGGGATATGTCCTGGAGCTGGATGTATTGGGAATGAGGGAGTAGGCTTTAGGGCTCCTTGTGATGAGACTGAGAAGCAAGATAATACAAGAATGAGTGATTTGTTGTAGGAGTGAAAGAAGGTTAGGATAGGTGAGAATAGGTCTTAAGAGACGATAAAGAGGTTTAGTGCCTAGGTTCAGGGCTTGATGAATGTCTGTAAGAATCTGTGTCTAAGATTGAGGAAGGACATAGTGGCCCTGTTTTTGTAACCAGTCTCCTTGTGGTTGTGCTCCTTCTTTTAATAATCGTGTTTTTTCTTTGGGGAGGTAAAGGGGCTTTATGTTGGGGATTACTATAAGTTGTTGAGCAGATGATTGGAGTGAAGCTTGTTTTGCTTCTCTGTCTGCGGCATGTTGCCCCATGAAATGGGGTCTGAGGCCACCTAGTAATCTCGGCAATGCATGATGCCTACTTCAGTTGGCATGTTAGCTACTTTTCAAAGTTGGAGTATAAGCAGGGCGTTAGTTACGGGAGAGCCTTTAGTAAATAGGAGACCTCATTTCTTCCAGATGGCGGCATGTGAGTGTATGATATGGAAAATGTATTTAGAATCAGTGTATACATTTGCTCTCTTGTTAGCTACAAGGGTAAGGGCTCTAGTTAGTGCAATATATTCTGCCTTTTGGAAAGAGTTTACCAAGGGTAGAGGTTGGGATTCAATAATTTTGGTGTCAGAGGCAATTGCATATCCAGCTTTTTTTTTTTTTTTTTTTCCTTTTGATGTCATAGAGGAGCTGCCATCAATACACTGAGTAAAGTTAGGGTTATTTAAGGGGTTGAGGAAATGTGGGAGAAATGGGGCATCAGGTCTTCTAATGCCTCTTTGCAAGTATGGATGGGGGGTTCAGAAGAATTAGGGATAAAGGTGGTGGGGTTGAAAGTAGGACACTGTTCAAAGGAGAACTCAGGGGATTCGAGAAGGGTAACATGAATTAGTTGGATGCATGAAGGAGATAGAAGGGTCATGGATTTGTGAGAAAGTGAGTGCTTAAAGTCATGTGGTGAGTGACAGTGGGTGCTCCAAAAGTCAGCGTTTTACTTTCCTGATCGAGGAGGGCAGTTGCTGCAGAGCATGGTGGCAGGCTGGCCGTCCTCAGAGTGAGGGATCTAATTGCTTTGATAAATAGATAAGTGACAGGGGTGAAGGAGGGGTCCTGATTTTGTCCCAAAAATCCTAGGGCAATTTTGTGTCTCTCAGTAATGCAGAGTGTAAAGGGGCAAAACAGGTCAGGAAGTGTTAGAGCTAGGGCTGAGAGAATGGCTTGCTTAAGGGTGTTAAAGCCTGAATGGATATTTGATTTTAGCTCTAGGGGTTGTGAAAGACCTCCTGGGGTAGCATGATATAGGGGTTGTACCAAGAGGGTGAATTAGGAATCCAGAGGTGTAGATATCCAGCTAACCCCTAGAAGGACAGGATCTCTATTTTTGATGTAGGGAATGGTAGGGTAAATATAAGGGACTTTCTCTCAGTAGTAATATATCTTTGTTGATGTTAAAAGGACTCTGAGATAGGTGACTCTAGGAACAGAGAGATGAAACTTGGTGGGAGAGACTCGATAGCCTTGATCAGCTAGAAAATTGAAGAGCTGTATAGTGTGTTGTTGACAGTGTGTAAGCAAAGGACTACAAAGGAGGAGATCATCTACATATTGGAGGACAGTACTCAGAGATCATCTACATATTGGAGGATAGTACTCAGAGTGAGGTCAAGAGAGATTAGGTCTGATGCTAGAACTTGGCCAAAGAAATGAGGGCTATCACAAAAGCCTTGTGGGAGGACTCTCCATGTCAACTGTTGGGAGCAATGATTGTCTGGATCATTCCAGGTCTTGAGAGTCTGGGTGTAAAGGGATAGTAAAGAAGGCATCCTTGATGTCTAGAACAGTGAAGTGGGTAGTGCAAGAGTGACTGAGAGAGAGGAGTACAGGAATTTGGAACTACTGGGTGTATGGGGATAACAGCCTCACTGATAAGTCTCAGGTCCTGGACCAGGGGATAGGAGCCATTTGGCTTTTTTACAGGTAGGATAGGGGTGCTATAGAGATAAGAGGCCCTGATGCAGGAGTTTAGTGAAGATAGATTTTAACACTTGCTGATGTTTTTGGGAGATGGGGTATCGTGATTGGGGAATTTAGAGGGGTCTTTGAGATGGATGTGAATTGAAGAATAGTGAGAGGCAACAGATGGGTTGTCTGTATCCCAAACTATGGGGTTTATGGACGAGGAGGAAAATGGGGCAGGGGAAGAGGAGGTGGGGTTGAGGAGCATTAGTCAGGCTAGATCAGAGGGTGTGCTTCAGATAGTTATAGAGGCTTTGAATTTTGAGAGAAGTTCTCTCCCAAGGATAGGAGGGGGACATTTGGGGAGTATGAGAAAAGAATGAGGAAATGAGATATCCTGAATTGTGCAAGGTATAGGCTCAGTTATTTATGGTGTAGATATTAAACTGTCACCTACCAAAGCAGAGACCTGAGAGACCTTGATTTTCCAGAGTAGGCAGGCATAGCAGAGAATGTGCTCCCTGTGTTGATTAGAAAGGAGATTGGCTTACCTGCCACTGTAAGAGTTACCCCAGGCTCCATAGAGGTGATGAGAGTTGGGGCCTGGGGCCCTGGGCACCTTCAGTCTGAGGAGGCTGTGCAAAGCTGGATTAGAGGACTCCTTCTAAAGACAAGAAGGGGATGTCCAGATCCCTAGAGGGGGATTTGGACAGGCAACCTTCCAATGTCCGTTTATGCCACAGCTGGGACATAGAACTGGAGGGGCCCCAGTGGCCTCCTTTGCCACATTTGAAGCAGGGCCCAAGTGGTTTCCTTTCTTTGTTGGTTGATGGAGGCTTGGAGCCATGTAGGGCAGTGGCTAAAAGGTGATATTTGGCTTGATCTTGTTGGATCTTCTCTAGCTTTGCCTATTCTTCTGGGTTATTGAAAATCTTAAAGGCTAAATTTAAAAGGTCTCGTTGGGGGTTTGAGGACCTTCTTCTGCCTTTTTAAGTTTCTTCTGGATATCTGGGGATGACTGAGGGATAAAATGGGTGTTAAGGACAGTGATGCCCTCTGCTGAAGTGGGGTCTAGTTTTGTATATTTTTGTAGGGCTTCCATTAACCTGGCTAGAAATTGTGCTGGGTTTTCATCTAGTCTTTGAGTTATTTCCCAGAGCTTATCAAAGTTGTCAGCTTTATGCCCTGACTTTTGAAGGCCCATGATGAGGCAAGCAACTGTATGATTATGGACTGCTAGTCCAGGTCTCCCTGCCTGATAATCCCAGTTGGGATCATCTTGGGGACAGTAGTTGGCCCTATGGGCTTAATATTGTCAGTCCTGTGTATCTCATCAGCATGCACCTGCGAGGGTTGCCACACTTGTTCCTTCTCTTCTTGGAGAAGAGTGGAGGAAAGTATGATGTAAATATCATGCCAGGTTAAGTCTTAAGACTGGGTAAGATACTCAAATTCTTTTAACTAATTGTCAGGGTCTGAGGAGAAGGAGCCAAGACACCTTTCAATCTGAGATAAATCGATGAGGGAGAATGAGGCATGAACCTGAGCAATGCCTTCTGCTCCAGCTACTTCCCATAAAGGGAGGAGTGGAGCAGGGAAAGGAGGGGTGCCCTGCTGTGAAGTTTCTTGTTTTTAAGTTTTTCAGGACGGGGTATAGGGAGGGGTCTTATGGAGGTTGGGTAAAGCCTTTGGACCCTTGGGGTACAGGGTGGGGCTGAGGTCTCAGATCTTGCCTTCAGCACAGGCAGGGAGGGGGGTTTGGAGGGAGGGAAGATGCGGCATAAAGTGAAGGTTGTGGATTGGATCTGGAGCAGCTGCAAAGGGACTGTGAGCCATAGGGTGTGGGCTGTGGTCAGAAAGCTCCAAGGAAGAAGAAGAAAATTCTGAATAGAGATCAGGAGACTTTGTATGAGGAGGATGTGGCCCAGAGCGGGGTAAGAGTATTTGAGAAGTAGAGCAGGATTCACAGAGAGAGGGTCGAGAGCAAAGAGCAAAGAAATCCTGAACATGAGGGATTTCTAACCACTTGTCGTGGTGATGGCAGAAGTTATCAAGGTCCTGTAGAGTATTATAACTGAGAGTTCTGTTTTCTGGCCGTTGAGACCTATTATACAGTCTGCATTGTGGTCAGACAGTACTAGAATAGTCCATAAGTCTTTTTGGTCTTAACTCTCCTTGGAAGTCCAGGTTTTGGAAAAGGCATCCTAAAGGAGGAGATTTTGAGGGATGGGATTGAGAATGTCCCATTGCAGCTGAATAGGGAGGTTACACAAGGGTAAGAGAAAGCGAGGAGAAAGGTCTGAGAGAAGGTGTCCCCTATTTTAAAGTCAGATGGGGCACAAGACCGAGGGCCCGAGGGCCATGGGATCCTCCTGCCTAGTGCTAGCACATGGAAATGAGGCAAGAGAGAGAGGATCCAAGAGAATGGGATTTCACTCACCCTTGTAATCAACAGACGAAATGTCAGTCCAGTAATCAAGTGGAGAGTCCCATTCCAGAGCTCATCTCAGTTTCTGGACAGGGTCAAAGGGAGGGGACCACTGGAGGTGGGCTCATGAGAGGAGCCCACCCACTTGGGGTGGGTCTTCCTCCTGGGTTTCGGCACCAGAATGTAAGATGAGTGAAGAGAAAAAGAGAGCAAGCTGGACAGTCAGGCAAGAAAGGAAAATTCATTAGAGGGAACAGAGAGGGTGACCGGCCTTTAAGGAGAGCTTGTGTTCTTCCTTTCTGACGGGGTCTTTCTTATACCCCACCATTGAAAAATTCTCTGAAGAGACGGTTAATTTTTAGCCTGTAGTTGAGTCCTGTGGTCATGTTGCCGGAGGTCTGGAATCTGGTGGTCTCGCAACTTTGAAGGTAGGCACCAGTGAGAAAACAGAATGCCATTTGGGCAGTTTGGTCAATCTCAAGGATCACTGTGATTTTATTCTTTGTTTGCGAAGTCAATATGTTGGGGGAGTGTGTAATTTCCTTGGTTCTGTCTCACCACAGCAAAAAATTGAAGCAAGGGATGGACCAGTATTACAGCTACATGTTACAGCTCAGTTTTATTTGGCAAGCAAAGGAAAATACATCCATGAGTCGTGAGGGCAGGCTGACCCAAAAGATGAGAAGAGAAGCACCCGGCTCAATTTTGGCTCCTCTTCTTATTTTATTTTTTTCTCCTCCCCCTGAACCTACCCTGTGTAAATTGGGCTAGACAGGAGGGCTGTTTGTTTTACCTGAGGCCCTCACTCCAGTCCTTGGACCTTCCTTGTATTTTCATGGGCTTTTCCCTTTCTTGTCTTTTAGCCACCACCATTCTGGACTTCTTTTCCCTATTCCAACTACCAAACAAATGTAATGAGCCATCTTAAAAATGAGACCCCATGTGGTCCCTATCAATTTGTAGAATATTTTTTAGATTTTTTGTTTGTTTGTTTTTACATTTGTAGTTTGTCAACAGTAGATAGCAATAATATTTCTGTAGATCAAAATAATAATCAATACTCTACTGAAAAGGATATGTGAACTTTAACAGAACCAATAATTGGTGATAAATGTGATATTATCTATCTTAACATAATTAAGAACATTTATTTTATTTTCACACTATAAAAGTATAGAGTTTTATCCTATTTGGAATATAAAAATAAAACTTAATCAGTAACTTCTAAATATTGTTATGCTTTCCTTCTCTGATGCATAATATGATTTGAGTGCAGTTCTACTAAAATTATCATGCAATTTTAGTTGTGTGTCCTTCATACATCTATGTATAAAGTAAAAATAAAATATATGGGCATTAAAACATGTTATTAGAATTAATAAAATAACCATAAAATACATTTTATTTTAAAACATTTTTAAACAATTGTTAATAAAATATAGAAAACATAAATATTGCAAACAAAAGAATTCAGGACAACTAAAAAAAAAGAAACTTCAGTTTTGGTAAATTCTTTGGTAAATAATTAAGTCATTGGCTACTTAGCATTTAGGCATTCTGTTTGTCTAAACTCTGACATTAACTGAAGTAAAATAGACCATCCTCAAACATGCTCCACTAGCATAATGTTTATTGGTAGTTGGTTATTTTTGGTTATTGTGCTTCCCTGATAATTGCCCAGAACTGCCTTCCCTACCCCAAACTTCTGTTTTTTTACAGAAGATGGCTTTACGAGAGTGACAGGCCATTCTAGGGATTTACTCAGTTTTCCTGGCTTTCTCCATTTATATAGGAGATTTACATCTTTGTTTTTCTTCTGTTACTCTAGGTTTGGTTACAGAAAGGGGTCTCAGAAAAGAACCTAAGAGGATATATGGAAAACTGCTTTCTCCCCTACAGTCATTTGCTAGTAATAATATTTCTGAGTCACATTATCTGCCCTGTTAGATTTTCACTCCCTTAATCATAAGAGCAGTCACATTTCTACCTCTCTGGATCCCTTTAGGAAGCTTTGGATTTCTTACCTCCTATGATGTAAGTCTAGTTCCTGCTGAGCTCCCAGTAAAGTGAGTGAGAGGATATCATACCTTCCTTCTGTGCCTCTCTTCTAATTCACTGCCTCACAAACACACAGAATTGTTTGGCTCCATCAGATTCCATTTTCATAAAGACAGAGACTTTGTGCTATAATAAGGAAATACAAGAAATAGTCCACTTGTGTGTACATGTCCTTTGTTCTCTGTACTTCTAGGAAGGTCTCACTGTTGCAATGAGGAAACCAATTCTGTCTCCATATTGGAACTGTTTCTTGGGCTTGCTTTTCATTGATTTTGTTATTATAATAATACAGAGTGGTTTACCTCAGAGAATCCTACCCCTCTGCCTGACTGTTAAACTAAAGTGCCTTTGTTCAGAACCCTGTCCACGTGTGGATGGCAGGAAGGAAGAAGTTAACACACCCACTGCCTGAGGCTTGCCATTCTAGGAGATGTTTGCAAGATGAATGACATTTTTACTTTGCTTCCTCATCTCTAATCTATAAAAGAGCCTGGCATCCAGACCCCACTAAGAGGGTTATTTTGAGGCACTAGCCTGCCATCTTCTTGTTCTGCCAGCTCCCTGATTAAAGTCCCTTCCTTGCCTCAACACTTTGTCTCTCAAATTTATTGGCCTATTGTGCAGAGAGCAGAGCAAGCTTGAACTCAGTAACAATCACCTCGCTTGCTTCCAAACATGGTTTGAAGCCTATGCCTTTTTATCCTAATTTCTTTCTGCTTTCTTTACTTTCCCTCCAAAAGTCCCAATTCTCAATAAAGCCTGGAAAAGCTCTTTCCTATGCTTTGTTAGTTTGGTTTCTAAATTTTTTTTTTTTTCACTGAAAATAAAAACACAATGTGAGAGCTATGAGTTAAGTTTCACTTGGGTTTACTAAACACTACAGCCATGGAGACAGACTCTCTGAGGAACTGATCCAAAAAAATATGGATACGTGAGTATATGCATGATTTTACTCAGGGGGTTACATGCAACCAACACCTATTTTGATAGAAGGTTGCTGCTAATCTTGTAGAGAAATGTCCCTATTAATGACATAGGTGCTTTTCTAGATATGAGGAGATGCAAGAATTGGGTTCAATCTTCTCCTGAAAATATCTAACTATCTGAACGTCTGTTCTGCAAGTTTTTCCCAGAGAACAGAGGTCCTCACTTCTGATCTCCACCCTGTATCCTTCTCAGGAGATGTTGAATGTCAGCAGCTGCAGTGTCTGTTGATGTCATCCTTGTAGAACCAAATGGGCGGTGACATTCTTTATTTGGCACTTTGCACCCAAAAGAGTTTCTTCCACAGCATTCTGAGCCATTTTCTAAGCAATGATAATTTCACTGAAGTAAAGGAGAACACAGAAATAGGATGTTTAACTATTGGAAACAGTATTCCATTATATTCACGTGCTATAACTGCCTATTCAATACACAATTATCACTGCTCACTGCCCAAAACAAATTTAAATATCCAAAAAGATTGTTAAGTTATTTATAATAAATATTGTAAAATTCAAAGCAAATCTAGCTTAGTTAGGAGATATTTTATTCAAAAAGACAATTGCAATAAGAGAGGATGGGCTGTTGCAGGAGTAGGAGGGGGATCTTGCAATATGAATCATCTAACCATTGTTATCAAATTCAAGATCAGCCATTCATTGATTGAAAGTCAATAATTAAGGGGAAAATGTCAACAGAAAGGAAAGGTGCTTTAATCAGAACAGCCAGGAATCTGGAGAGAAGGTGGACTCATGTCCCAAGATCAATTCCAAAGATTCTGTTCAGTGATGACAGGTTTTAAAGGAAAAAAAAGGAAAAAGAGTATCAATACATCATCAAGGTAACAGTTTGTTTTGTACATCCTTCTCCACTGCATATAGACAGGCTGACTCTTTCTTCATGTATTATCTTGACTGCCTGATCTGCCTGCAGGATTGCTAAGGAGACTGTTGGAAGTGAGAGGCATTCATTCTCTAATTCAGTTCAGTTCAGTCACTCAGTCGTGTCCGACTCTTTGCGACCCCATGAATTGAAGCACACCAGGCCTTAATTCTAAATCCTTACTTCTTATTATCTAGGAAAAACAATAAGCATATTAACTATGTTCTTCCAAAGTTAGAGGGGAAAAAATGGGCAAATAGGAAAGGGGAAAAAGAGATGATTTCACTATGAGATCTATAAATTCATCAAAGGCAGGCAGAAAAGGGTTTTAATTAAAGGAGTAAGCAAGTCTAGAAGAATTCTGGGCAAATGGAATGAGTAGGGGAACATGATAGGATGTATCAGGCTTCTAAGGGAATATTTGACTGAAAACTCCTATATTTATTAAAAGATACATGAATATCTGACAAATATGTTATATATTTATTTATATATATATTATACATATATTTATATTATATGTTATATATTATGTATATTTAAGATAGTTATATTTCTTTGACATTTATAGATTACAACATTTAAATTGATCTTTAATTTTTTTTAAATGATTTCATTTTTTGAGATAATTGCTAGGGGATTTCATCTACTCAAATAAAATTCTATAAGATTATTTAAAAATAAACATGCAAAAATCTAGTTAATATGTAAATAATTTGAAATATGTACAGGTATATTCAGTTCCTATTAAAATTCAGTCACATATTCCAAGCAAAAAATTCCTTATTTTAACATTTAAGGGGACTTTTACCTCCCTACCATCTTATACTCGTTTTTAACTAATACATGTCAGAGTACTGAGAATCCATTTTCCAGTTTATTTTTCCAATAGTCTCTATTTTTTTTTCTTATTATTTTCAGGAAATTTAGATTCAATGTTCAGGAAACCTCCTTAACTGCTTTAAAACAAAACAAAACAAAAGAATTTTCCCATATAACTTGTAAAATTTATTAATAATTTTCCTATTAGTATTAGTTTTTTTAAATTATTGTATAAAAATTTGAAAACATTTTAGTTGGAGTAATGTGTTATGTAAAAATGTTATTATTATCATTTTTTAAAGATAATCATATTAACTAGTTTTTGCTTCAATGAGGCACCAAGACAGACATATCTCAAACAAACTGGGCAACTTACATAGACTCTCATGTTTAAGTTTTGATGGTTTTCATATTTTGCTTACTTAAAATTTTTACTAAGTATTTACAAGGTCTTTTACTTTAAAAATAAATTTAGCCAAAGTTATCTACCAGCCGAAACTCTTAAATTGGAAAATATATGTTGTAAGTTGAAAACATTCTGCAAAGTAGAGTTAAATGAGTTTGAAGAAAATATTTTCTGGTAAGCACTCCACGCGTTTTCATAACTGAACAACTTACATAATCTACTGCCATGAAATATAATAAGCAACACCAAATCATATCAATTATCAAGGCAAAGGCCAAACATGTAGCTTTAAAGAGTCCAGTGGAAACAAACAAATCCTCAGATTCTCCTCCAGGTAGGGTCTGTAGGCAATCATTCTCTGTCTTAATAATGAAGGGGGAAATTTGACACCATGACTATCAAGTCTTCATATCCCTCACTGTACCCATGCAGACAGAAGCAGACTGCTTACTATTTGATGCATTAGATAAGTTTTACACAGTCAAAGTTTATCTTCTAAAAGTCATCTCTTGTTTTCCCTTAGGAAGTAGCAAATTGTGAGCCAAAAATTGATTAAAAGAAAACAAAATTTTGAAAAGATTTGCATTGAGAGATTCCATTTGCTAGAAAAGATAGATATTTTCATCAACTCCCAGTGAGGCAAAAAACATCTAATATTAGAATGAAAACATACACATACATACATATATACCTAACAAACATTCTTAATAATCATGATGGCGTGTTCACTCACCTAGAGCCAAACATCCTAGAGTGTGAAATCGAGTGGGCCTTAGGAAGCATTATTATGAACAAAGCTAGTGGGGGTGATGAAATTTCAGCTAAGCTATAAAAAGTCCTAAATATGATGCTGTTAAAATGCTGCACTCAACATCTCAGCAAATTTGTAAAACTCAGCAGTGGCCACAGAACTGGAAAAGGTCAATTTTCACTGCAATTGAAAAGAAGGGTAATGCCAAAGAATGTTCAAACTACTAGACAATTACACTCATCTTCCACACTAGTAAGGTTATACTCAAAATCCTTTCAGCTAAGCTTCAGCAGTACATGAAATGAAAATGTACAGATGCACAAGCTGGTTTTAGAATAGGAAGAGGAAGAGGAAGCAGAGATCAAATTGCCAACCTTTGCCAGAGTATAGAGAATGCAAGGAAATTCTAGAAAACACATCTACTTCTGTTTCATTGATCATGCTAAAGCCTTTGACTGTGGATCACAACAAACTGGAAAATTCTTAAAGAGAAGGGAATACCAAACCACCTTACCTATCTCCTGAGAAACCTATAAGCAGGTCAGGAAGCAACAGTTAGAACCAGACATGAGACAATGGATCTGTTCAAAATTCAGAAAGAAGTTTGTCAAGGGTGCATATTGTCACCCTAATTTCACTTCTATGCCGAGTACGTCATATGAAATGCCAGGCTGGATGAATCACAAGCTGGAATCAAGATTGCTGAGAGAAATACCAACAATCTCAGATATGCAGATGATACCACTCTAATGGCAGAAATTGAAGAGGAACTAAAGAGCCTCTTGATGAAAGTTGAAAGAGATGAGTGTTTAATCTCCATATGATTGTGTTTTTAGTTTTGTTTTTTTTTTCTTTTAATTGATATCTAGTCTGATAGTGTTGAAGTCAGAAAAGATGCTTGATATGATTTTTATTTTCTTAAATTTACTGAGTTTTCATTTGTGACCCAAGATGTGGTCTATCCTGGAGAATACTCTATGTGCACTTGAGAAGAAAGTGTATTCTTCTGCATTTGGATGGAATGTCCTGAAGATATTAAAGCAATTAATCTGGTCTAATGTGGCAGACCTTATTAATTTTCTGTTTTGATGATCTGTACATTGGTGTAAGTGGAGTGTTAAAGTGTCTTACTATTATTATGTTACTTTCAATTTCTCCTTTTATGTCTGTTAGTGTTTGTCTTGAGGTGCTCCCACATCTGGTACATAGATATTTACAATTGTTATAGCTTCCTCTTAGGTTGATTCCTGGATCATTAGGTAATTTCCTTCCTTGTCACTTGCAATATTCTATAAGATCTATTTTGTCTGATATCAGGGTTGTTACTCCATCTTTTTTTTTTTTTTTTCCATTTGCATGGAATAGTTTTCCATCTTCTCACTTTCAGTCTATATGTGCATGTAGGTCTGAAGTGGGGTTCTTGTGAGTGACTGAGTGTTAGTCATACAGTTGTGCCTAATTCTTTGCAACCCCACGGACTGCCCCCACCAGGCTCCTCTGTTCTAGGAATTTTCAGACAAGGATACTGGACTGGGTTGCCATTTCCTTCTACAGGGCATCTTCCTGACCCAGGGAATCACACCCAGGTCTCCTGCACTTCAGGCAGATTCTTTATTGACTGACCTATGAGGGAAGAATATGGGTCTTATTTTTGTATTGATTCAGCTGGTCTGTGTCTTTTGGCTGGAACATTTAATCAATTTAATTTTAAAGTAATTATATATATATATATATACACACACACACACACACACATATATTCCTATTGCCATTTTCTTAATTGTTTGGTGTTTATTTTTTGTAGATCTTTTTCTTCTCTTGTATTTCCTGACTATGTAAGTCTCTTTAATATTTGTTGTGAAGCTAGTTTGGTGGTGCTGAATTCTCTTAACTTTTGCTTGTCTGAGAAGCTTTTTATTTCTCCATCAATTTTGAATGAGATCATTGCTGGGTAGAATAATCTTCATTGCAGATTTTTCCCTTTCAGTACTTTTTTTTTTTTTTTTTAATTTGAATGTGTTTATTTTCATTGGAGGCTAATTACTTTACAATATTGTATTGGTTTTGCCATACATCAACATAAATCTGCCACGGGTATACACATGTTCCCTATATCTTGCCATTCTCTTCTGGCCTACAGAGTTTCTTCTAAAAGATCAGCTGTTGAACATATAGAGTTTTCCTTGTATGTTACTTGTTGCTTTTCACTGGCTGCTTTCAATATTCTTTCTTTGTGTTTAATCTTTGTTAGTTTGATTTGTATGTATCTTGACATGTTTCTCCTTGGTTTATCCTGTATGGGACTCTGTGCTTCTTGGACTTGATTGACTCTGTCCTTTCCCATGTTGGAGAAATTTTCCACTATAATCTCTTCAAAAATGTTCTTATACTCTTTCTTTTTCTTTTCTTCTTCTGGGATCCCTATAATTTGAATATCGGTGTGTTTAATATTGTCCCAGAGGTCTCCCTCAGTTCTTTTCAGACTTTTTCCTTTATGTTTCTCTTCATTAGTTATTTGTACCATTCTATCTTCTAGCTCACTTATCTGTTCTTCTGCCTCATGCATTCGGCTATTGATTCCTTCCAGAGTATTTTGAATTTCAGCAATTAAATTTGTTATTTGTCTCTGTATGTTTATTCCTTATTTCTTGTAGTCTTATTAATTGATTCTTGCATTTTCTCCATTCTAGTTTATCTTTATTATCGTTCTTATAAATTGTTTTTCAGGTTTTTTGCCTATTTCCTCTTCATTTATTTGGACCTGTGTGTTTTAGGTTGTTCTTTAATTTACACAGTATTTTTCTGCCTTTTCATTATTATTATTATTATTTTAACTTATTGTGTTTGAGGTCTTCTTTTCCCAGGCTTTGAGGCTGAATTTTTTCTTCCTTTTGCTTTCTGCCTTGTAAGGTTGGTCCAGTGGTGTGTGTTAGTTTCATGTAGGGTATGACCTGGGCTTGCATTCTGGTGGAAGGAGATGAGGCTTTTTTTTTTTTTTTTTTTCTCTGATAGGCAGGGCTGAATGAAGTGGAAATCCTATCTGATGATGATTGGCTTTGTAGTTTTGTCTTGTTTACTGATTGGATAATGTGTCCTTCACAGGGCGCTACTGACAGTTGGGTGGTGTCAGGTTTTGTCAGGTGGGAGTTCTCACTATTTGATACTCTTTAAGGTTAGAAGTTCTGTGGTAGTCTAGGGTCTTGGATTCAGTGCTCCCACTCCAAAGACTCAGGGCCTGATCTCTGGTCAGGCATAGAGATTCTGAAGGTGTTTTTTTATGGCATTAAATGGGATTAAAACAAATAACAAAAAGGAGGAAAAAAAGGTTCACCTCAGACAAACAGCAATTACAAAATCAAGCAAATAATAACTAAAATAATGGAATATACACACATAAACATACACCCATAAGGAAAATGAAAACAGTTCAAAAAGATAAAAAATAAAGTACAGTAGAATTGACCCAGGAAGCAAAGGAAATAAAAAATAATATCCACCAGTTAGGAAAAAAAAACTAACTAAAGAACAAACTTGAAATAAAAAACTAATCAAGGTGTCAACTGGGGAATAATGGAGAAGGAAAGGGCACCCCACTCCAGTACTTTTGCCTAGAAAATCCCATGGATGGAGGAGCCTGGTAGGTTGCAGTCCATGGGGTCGCTAGAGTTGGACATGACTGAGCAACTTCACTTTGACTTTTCACTTTCATGCATTGGAGAAGGAAATGGCAACACACTCCAGTGTTCTTGCCTGGAGAATACCAGGGACGGGGGAGCCTGATGGGCTGCCATCTATGGGGTCGCACAGAGTCAGACACGACTGAAGCGACTTAGCAGCAGCATCAACTGGGGAATAAAACAATGAAAACAAAACAAACTAACAAGTATGGTGAATAAAGAAAGACAAGAGAGAAAGGATTGAATGCTAACTTAGATCAAAGTAGATAAAGAAGATTTATATGTATTAAACATTAACTGCAATGGGAAAATAATAACAGGAAAAGGACACAAGGGATGTGTGGAAAACATAATAAATTTTAAAAATTAAAATTAAAAGAAGTAAAAAGAAAGAAACAAGAGAAAGGAAAAAAAAAAAAAAAAAAGGAAGACCCCATAGAAACACAAAAGGGTAATGGAGGAAGACATATATAACCGAAGTAAATTTGTGATTTAAAAATTTCTCAAAAATTTAAGTAGATTTAATAATACTAATAAAATCAATAACTACCACAACAGAGGGGAAAACGGGGGGGGGGGGGGAGAAAGAAAGAAAAAGAAAATCCAGAAACAACTACAGAACAAGTAAAAATGTAAGAATAAGATATGTTTTTCTTGAGTCTCTGCTATCATCATCCTTTCCATAGCTGGGAGTCACAGTCTACCTCACCTCCCTAGGATGCCCTCCAACATTGGGCTGTTCTCTAATTGGTCAAGTCCTATTCCTGTGTGTTCTTGCCTCCAATGTCCACAGCTGTCAGAAACAGTGCATTTTATTTTCTGAGAACTCTCATTGTCTTTTTACATATTCCATAGACACAGAATCTGCCTAGTTGATTGTGTACATTTATTCTGCAGCTTGTACAGCTGGTGGGGAGCTTTTGGGTCCTCTTTCTTAGCCACACTGCCCTTGGGTTTCATTGTGGGTTTATCTCCACCTCTGCCTCTGGGTTGTCCCCAGGGCTTTGCCCATGAGGCTGCCCTGGAGGACTTTGGTTGCCCCAGTGAGGGCCAGGTGTGGAGATGGTGCAGCTGCTTGGATCACAGGGTCCCTGGATGCACGAGGTGCTCAGGCAGCAGGAACTATTGTGCTTTAGAAGGGTATGGCAACTCACTCCAGTATTCCTGCCTAGAGAATTCTCCAGAGAACCCTGCAGGTCACAGTCAACAGGGTCACAAAGAGTTCTAGCCTCTGGCAGCTCTGCTCCAGTGGGGATGATAGAGGTGCGGTTGCTTGGGTCACAGGAACTCTGGCTATGCAGACAATTCAGGAGCCCTGGCAGCTACTGTCACAGGAGATATGGGGCTATTAGAGCTATTTTTTAGGCTGTGGTAGCTCTGCCCCACTGAGGATTAAGCGTGTAGGTGGCGTAGCAGCTTGTGTTGCAGGAACTCTGGTGGCACCAAGTGTAAGGGACATGGACTGCCTCAACCTCAGGATCTATGGCCCTATTAGAGTCTTTTTTTGATGCTCTGTCAGCTGGTGATCAAAAGGCCTCTTTGGCTAATCCTTTTCTGTTACTCTGTGCATTCAGTCACTTAAAGAGTTCTCCTGGCTGAACTGCTTCTCTGTTGCTTGGCATGTCAGGCACACAAAGGGGCCCCCTGGCTGGGGCCCTACTCTGGTGTTTCCTGCATCAGGTGCTTGAAGGGCCCGCCTCTCCTCTCTATTGTTCAGCTGCCAGTATTGGCATGTGGGGAGAGAGAGGCTATAGTGATGCCTCCACCTGCTATGTATGACTCAGCAGTATCAGTTTGCTTCCATGGCTGCCTGGTTTTCCTCCAAAGGCATTCTCCACCACAATCTCATCCATCACTTCCCCTAAGGCTGTCTCCCCACAGTCAACAGCAGGCCTCGCCTGGGATTTCTCCACAATCCTGTGCTCCAACTCCCAGCCTTCTAGGGGACCTGTGTTCTTTTCCAAGGTATATAAAGGTATGACAAGGATTGTATGATTCTCATTCCATATAGACTGTCACAGACCAGCTGCTTCACTGTCAGCCTCAAATGTTTCTCCTCTGTCCCAAATAATTGCCATGATGTGGGAATCGGACCCTTGCTTCAGTTCCCCCAACCACTGAGGGCAGGTCCAGTTGTACTAACTCTCCTCGCTTCTCCCCTACTTCCTTCATCCTACCATGTTTTGTGTGGCTCCATATATTCTTTTCTGGTGATCAGGTACTCCTGCCTGCTCTCAGCTAATGTTCTGCATGCACTTCTGTGTTTTAAGGTCTATTCCTGATGTATCAGTGGAGACAAATATATTTCACATCCACCTGCTCCTTTGCCATCTTTTTCCTCCCCTTAATTATTCAATCAACTATTTGGATTTGATTAGTGAAGTACTTAAAGGATTAATAATTTAAAAAGTACTGTTTGACACCTGTAACTTTTGCCAAAAGTTTTATAGCATCTGAAGATGTCTAAATATATATATATATATATATATATATATATATATTCAATCATATGTACATGATTCAACTAAATGTCATTGATTGGTCAATTTTTCCCATGCTGGTAGCATCTTCTCTGAATAAACACTGCTCTGTAAGCTTATTTCTTTAGGAAATTTTACAAGATAATGAAGCTAAAGTTTAGATTATGTAGTACCATAATTTCAAATCTAAATAGGGAACAGAATGGGAAAAGTACTCTTTCTCCTGCAGCCTTTCCCAAAGTTATTTCTAAGAGATATTTTTTCTCATGAGATGTCTTTTATGTCAAATAATTTTGGAAAATATTAAAACTCCTAAGTGATGAACCTGCCACTATTTTTAATGTTCCAGCTACAAAAGTAGACAAATAGAAATATGGATTTCCCATTTAGACATAATCTAATTTGCAGAATATATATTTTGTAGTGCAATAGAATAATGAACACTTTAATGAAATGGAGAGTAATCTAGATGAAAGAGAAATAATTTTAATAAGTTGTCTCTTTATTAATTTCCATTTATTTCACTTATCCTTTAAATTATATTAGACATATAGCCAGAATTGTAAAACTATTTTCTGGCCCTGAGGTTCGAGCATACCCTTGCAATATTCAAGGTGAGGCAAGATTCTCATGTGTCTAGAGGCTGTGAGAGACATCAGAAAGGTCTTAAGTCAGAGACTTCACAGGATGCCTGATTATTTAGCACCTTGTCTTATTACAGTATGGAACTTTGATTGTTAGGTGAGATCATAGGAGGGTTTGAACAAAAAGGTGATATACTCTCTTTATACTTTGGAAGGATTTCCATGGTTGCTAGGTCATAAATAGACCACAACTATACTATAATGGTTGGAATGGATGATGGTGAGTCCACTGCTTAAACACATAGTTTGGGTGGATACCCTGAAGTTATAGGGTGTAGAGGTAAAGCTGATATTGTTTGCTTTTTACACAGTAATTGATTTTGAGAATTAAATGAGGGTATATTTGTCAAGAGCTTAACAACAATCCCTGGTACAGAGGAAATGCTAAATAAAATATGTAGTGCATACTTATAAAAATCATCTCTTCATGTGCACGGGTGGAGATACTATTTCTAGACAATTTATTAAACTAGCTATTCACAATTTCCAGCCTTGAATGAGCCCTTAAAAATATCTAACAATCAAATTATTTTATTATTCTTATTATCTTTTATTACTCAGTCACTTTTCTTGCTTTCTTAATTCTCTTAAAAATGTTTACATTTTCAATCATCTGACAACCTTACTATATAATCCTTAGGGAGGAGCTAGGATTGTAATAGTAGTCAACCATACTTAACACATTGGGCTTCATAAATGGCACTGGTGGTAAATAATCCATTTCCCAGTACAGGAGACATAAGAGATGCCACTTTGATTCCTGGGTTGGGAAGATAACCTCGAGGAGGACATGGTAACCCACTCCAGTATTTTTGCCTGGAGGATCCCATGGACAGAGGAGCCTAGTGGGCTATGGCCCATAGGGTTGCAAAGAGAACGACATGACTGAAGTGACTTAGCGGACACTAAACACATTGTGCGAGGAACTGTTGAAAGTATCTTTGATAACTTTTCTTAGCCTTCAAATTAGATCCTATTTTTATTGCTACTTAACCAATGAGGAAACTGACAGATGGGTATAAGTAATTTTCCCAGAGTCACACAGCTAGTAAGAGTCAAAGCAGGAAATTCAGACTCAGGATATGACTCCAAAGCCCCTCTCTATTAATCATTCCCTTCTCAACAAAAATCTGAAGGTCTATCAGCATCAGCGCTTCTGCAGGGTTCCTGCTCCTAGCAAACTCTGGCCTCTCTTTGTATTCCTGAATCTTGTCTCCTCCATTATTTATCTTCTATTTCTTCAGCTCTGCCCCTCCAATGACTCACCCTCATAAATATTCATACAGGCTCTAGTAATTTGCATATCTAAAAATCCTTCCTGCTCAGCATATATATATATATATTTTTTTTTTTTTCCTTTTCCTTCAGGGCAGTCTTCTTAAAGTATCTGTTAATGTATAATATTTGCTTCTTCAAGTCCTACATTTTATTTTACAAATGAAATTTTTACTTGTAAGCTAATAGTGAATACATTCATATTATATTGTAGATAAACCAGGCTTCCTGTCTATGCAATCCCTGACCCAGTAAGTGAGTTTTCAGAAGGACTGCTCTGAACAGTTTAATGTTTATCCTCCCAGATTTTTCCCTCCAATCTTTAATCATAGATATGTATATGTGTGTATACACAATATTTATGCAAATATTTCTTAAAATATTTAAGTTTAACAGGTGTAGTTTATCTTAATTAGAATATATATATATGTTTAGTTGAATTATACTCTATACAGCATGTGTTTTGATATGTGGTAATATATATCCATATCCATGTTTAGTTTAAAAAACTGTTTAACAATTCCTGCTCACTTGTTTTGTCATATGAATTTAGAATACAATTTTCAGGCTCCTTCAGAAAAATCCAGTTGCTCTTTTGATTTTGAATACATTGTTTTGAACCTTATGTATTAATTTAGCAACACTTAATAACCTAATGGAGAAGGAGAAGGCAATGGCACCCCACTCCAGTACTCTTGCTTGGAAAATCCTATGGACGGAGGAGCCTGTTAGGCTGCAATCCAGGGGGTCACTAAAAGTCGGACACGACTGAGCGACTTCACTTTCACTTTTCACTTTCATGCATTGGAGAAGGAAATGGCAACCCACTCCAGTGTTTCTGCCTGGAGAATCTCAGGGACGGGGGAGCCTGGTGGGCTGCCGTCTATGGGGTCGCACAGAGTCGGACACGACTGAAGTGACTTAGCATAGCAATAACCTAATAATGTTGAGTCTTTCTGCCCACAAACATGTTGTATCTCCCTAAGGAATCAATTTATTTCCTTAATAAAGATTTATACCTTTCTGTTAAGATTTTATACAAATCAACGTTTGGTTTCTGGTCCCTGTGGCTTCATTATGTTATACACCTTCTCAGCCAAGGACTTCAACATCTTATCACATATTTAATCATTTTTAGAATTCATCCACCTATATCTAGTCCAACACAGGATCAAAACCAAAAGTTTGCAGGCACTTAAAACCACGGAAGGTTAGTGTCTACTTGAACAAGTCCATAGAGATTATTATCCATAAGGTCAGTGATGGCCACCATTTTGCAAAGCATAGTTGATAATATTCATTTATCTTCCCCACTGCATTTGATACAGATGATCTTCCAGCTTGTGTAAATACCGTCATCTGTCTTTTATGACACTTTATTTATTGTTTTGTATCAATAACTAATTTATTTATTTGTTTTAAAAATGAAACAAAAGTGAATATATTTAACGATAAAAGGTACATTTCACAAAGAAGATGACATCATAAACCATTAGACACCTTAGCAACAAAGATACATAAAAACAAAAGTCAGAAGAAATATAAGGGAAAAGAAAAAAATATATAATCTTACTGAGACATATTAACATTTCTCTGAGACTATTTTATCAAGTGCAGAAAACATAAGAATAGGAGCATATTGAATGATGTTATTAAATTAAATATAATAGATTTATATTGAATTAATTCATGTTAATCTTATATCCTACACAAATGTATTTAAAAATTTGTATCTCATACATTGTTATTTGATATCCATAGAATATTTTGAAAAACTAGGAAAAAAGATGTGTGCTTAGTCACTCATTCATGGCCAACTCTTTGAGACCCCATGGACTGTAGCCCACCAGACACCCTATCCAACTATACAACATATAATATATACTGTGCTGTGCTTAGTCACTCAGTCATGTCTGATTCTGCAACCTCATGGACTGTAGCCCACCAGGCACCTCTATCCATGGGGATTCTCCAGGAAATAATACTGGAGTGGCTTGACATGCCCTCCTCCAGGGATCTTTCCAACCCAGGGGTCAAACTTAGGTCTCTTACATTGGAGGAAGATTCTTTACTGTCTGAGCCATAAACATTACTAAATTTTAAAAAGTAGAAATATTTATGTCTGTGTGATTCAGTTACACATATCGACCTATATTATTTTTGAAATTATTTTCCATTATAGGTTATTAAAGATATTGACTATATTTCCCTGTGCTATACAGTAAACCTTTGTTGATACATATCTATTTTTAATTAGAAATCTAGCATTCTATTCATACTAAGTGAAAGAATTCAAATCAAAATGTCATAAAATTTTTATTATGAAAAAATTTATGTTTTCTAAACTATATATATTATACACATTATATATATATATATACAAAATCTTTTCTACTATGCTTGATAAAGGCTTGAGAAAGAACATTAAAAAAAAAAGAAGAGATGGAAAAATTAGAAAACATAAACTAAACGAAATTGGAGCATTGAGTATGAAATAAAAAAAGTGAAATAAGCTGGTAAAAGTAAAAGACTCTCATATAGTCCAGTTGACTTTACCATGGATGCTTATTAGAAATGTATCTGGAGCTGTGGCTGGGAGGAAAAAAAAAAACAAAAAACAATAAATGGATATTTTTACTTTTCAAAAAATTCTAAGATAATTCTGATATACATCGGGATTTTTAAAAGTGATTACAGGTTTTTGTAATAAATGGTAGCTTTAATAGTTTTTCTCCTGTAATTGAGATCTAATCTTACTGCATTGTGGTCAGAAAAGATGCTTGGAATGATTTCTATTTTTTTGAATTTACCAAGGCTAGCTTTATGGCCCAGGATGTGATCTATCCTGGAGAAGGTTCCATGTGTGCTTGAGAAAAAGGTGAAATTCATTGTTTTGGGATGAAATGTCCTATAAATATCAATTAGGTCTAACTAGTCTATTGTATCATTTAAAGTTTGTGTTTCCTTGTTAATTTTCTGTTTAGTTGATCTATCCATAGGTGTGAGTGGGGTATTAAAGTCTCCCACTATTATTGTGTTATTGTTAATTTCTCCTTTCATACTTGTTAGCATTTGTCTTACATACTGCGGTGCTCCCGTGTTGGGTGCATATATATTTATAATTGTTAATATCTTCTTCTTGGATTGATCCTTTGATCATTATGTAGTGACCTTCTTTGTCTCTTTTCACAGCCTTTGTTTTAAAGTCTATTTTATCTGATTTGAGTATTGCTACTCCTGCTTTCTTTTGGTCCCTATTTTCATGGAAAATCTTTTTCCAGCCCTTCACTTTCAGTCTGTATGTGTCCCCTGTTTTGAGGTGGGTCTCTTGTAGACAACATATGTAGGGGTCTTGTTTTTGTATCCATTCAGCCAGTCTTTGTCTTTTGGTTGGGGCATTCAACCCATTTACGTTTAAGGTAATTACTGATAAGTATGAGCCCGTTGCCATTTACTTTATTGTTTTGAGTTCGAATTTATACATCCTTTTTGTGTTCCCTGTCTAGAGAATATCCTTTAGTATTTGTTGGAGAGCTGGTTTGGTGGTGCAGAATTCTCTCAGCTTTTGCTTGTCTGAAAAGCTTTTGATTTCTCCTTCATACTTGAATGAGATCCTTGCTGGGTACAATAATCTGGGCTGTAGGTTATTTTCTTTCATCATTTTAAGTATGTCTTGCCATTCCCTCCTGGCTTGAAGAGTTTCTATTGAAAGATCAGCTGTTATCCTTATGGGCATTCCCTTGTGTGTTATTTGTTGTTTTTCCCTTGCTGCTTTTAATATTTATTCTTTGTGTTTGATCTTTGTTAATTTGATTAATATGTGTCTTGGGGTATTTCGCCTTGGGTTTATCCTGTTTGGGACTCTCTGGGTTTCTTGGACTTGGGTGATTATTTCCTTCCCCATTTTAGGGAAGTTTTCAACTATTATCTCCTCAAGTATTTTCTCATGGTCTTTTTTTTTGTCTTCTTCTTCTGGGACCCCTATGATTCAAATGTTGTAGTGTTTAATATTGTCCTGGAGGTCTCTGAGATTGTCCTCATTTCTTTTAATTCGTTTTTATTTTATCCTCTCTGATTCATTTATTTCTACCATTCTATCTTCTAATTCACTAATCCTATCTTCTACCTCTGTTATTCTACTATTTGTTGCCTCCAGAGTGTTTTTAATTTCGTTTATTGCATTATTCATTATATATTGACTCTTTTTTATTTCTTCTAGGTCCTTGTTAAACCTTTCTTGCATCTTCTCAATCCTCATCTCCAGGCTATTTATCTGTGATTCCATTTTAATTTCAAGATTTTGGATCAATTTCACTATCATAATTCGGAATTCTTTATCATGTAGATTCCCTATCTCTTCCTCTTTTGTTTGGTTTTGTGGGCATTTATCCTGCTCCTTTATCTGCTGGTATATGGAGGCAGAACAACACGCTGCTGAATAACCAACTAATCACAGAAGAAATCAAAAAAGAAATCAAAATTTGCATAGAAACGAATGAAAATGAAACACAACAACCCAAAACCTGTGGGATACGGTAAAAGCAGTCCTAAGGGGAAAGTTCATAGCAATACAGGCACACCTCAAGAAACAAGAAAAAAGTCAAATAAATAACCGTACTCTACACCTAAAGCAACTAGAAAAGGAAGAAATGAAGAACCCCAGGGTTAGTAGAAGGAAAGAAATCTTAAAAATTAGAGCAGAAATAAATGCAAAAGAAACAAAAGAGACCATAGCAAAAATCAACAAAGCCAAAAGCTGGTTCTTTGAAAGGATAAATAAAATTGAACAACCATTAGCCAGACTCATCAAGAAACAAAGCGAGAAAAATCAAATCAATAAAATTAGAAATGAAAATGGAGAGATCACAACAGACAACACAGAAATACAAAGGATCATAAGAGACTACTATCAACAATTATATGCCAATAAAATGGACAAAGTGGAAGAAATGGACAAATTCTTAGAAAAGTACAACTTTCCAAAACTGGACCAGGAAGAAATAGAAAATCTTAACAGACCCATCACAAGCACGGAAATTGAAACCGTAATCAAAAATCTTCCAGCAAACAAAAGCCCAGGTCCAGACGGCTTCACAGCTGAATTCTACCAAAAATTTAGAGAAGAGCTAACACCTATCCTCCTCAAACTATTCCAGAAAATTGCAGAGGAAGGTAAACTTCCAAACTTATTCTATGAGGCCACCATCATCCTGATACCAAAACCTGACAAAGATGCCACAAAAAAAGAAAACTACAGACCAATATCACTGATGAACATAGATGCAAAAATCCTTAACAAAATTCTAGCAATCAGAATCCAACAACACATTAAAAAGATCATACACCATAACCAAGTGGGCTTTATCCCAGGGATGCAAGGATTCTTCAATATCCACAAATCAATCAATGTAATACATCACATTAACAAATTAAAAAATAAAAACCATATGATTATCTCAATAGATGCAGAGAAAGCCTTTGACAAAATTCAACATCCATTTATGAAAAAAATTCTCCAGAAAGCAGGAATATAAGGAACATACCTCAACATAATCAAAGCTATATATGACAAACCCACAGCAAACATTATTCTCAATGGTGAAAAATTGAAAGCATTTCCTCTAACGTCAGGAACAAGACAAGGGTACCGACTTTCACCATTACTATTCAACATAGTTTTGGAAGTTTTGACCACAACAGTCAGAGCAGAAAAAGAAATAAAAGGAATCCAAATTGGAAAAGAAGAAGTAAAACTCTCACTGTTTGCAGATGACATGATCCTCTACATAGAAAACCCTAAAGATTCCACCAGAAAACTACTAAAACTAATCAATGACTATAGTAAAGTTGCAGGATATAAAATCAACACACAGAAATCCCTTGC
Source organism: Bubalus kerabau (assembly GCF_029407905.1). Classification (NCBI taxonomy): domain Eukaryota; kingdom Metazoa; phylum Chordata; class Mammalia; order Artiodactyla; family Bovidae; genus Bubalus; species Bubalus kerabau. The sequence goes on along the minus strand of NC_073632.1, from coordinate 11,008,312 downwards.
ATTCCTATACACCAATAATGAGAAAACAGAAAGAGAAATTAAGGAAACAATTCCATTCACCATTACAACAGAAAGAATAAAATACTTAGGAATATATCTACCTAAAGAAACTAAAGAACTATATATAGAAAACTATAAAACACTGGTGAAAGAAATCAAAGAGGACACTAATAGATGGAGAAATATACCATATTCATGGATTGGAAGAATCAATACAGTGAAAATGAGTATACTACGCAAAGCAATTTATAGATTCAATGCAATCCCTATCAAGCTACCAACAGCATTCTTCACAGAGCTAGAAAAAATAATTTCATAATTTGTATGGAAATACAAAAAACCTCGAATAGCCAAAGCTATCTTGAGAAAGAAGAATGTAACTGGAGGAATCAACCTACCAGACTTCAGGCTCTACTACAAAGCCACAGTTATCAAGACAGTACGGTACTGACACAAAGACAGAAATATAGATCAATGGAATAAAATAGAAAGCCCAGAGATAAATCCACGCACATATGGACACCTTATCTTTGACAATGGAGGCAAGAATATACAATGGATTAAAGACAGTCTCTTTAACAAGTGGTGCTGGGAAATCTGGTCAACCACTTGTAAAAGAATGAAACTAGAACACTTTCTAACACCATACACAAAAATAAACTCAAAATGGATTAAAGATCTCAACGTAAGACCAGAAACTATAAAACTCCTAGAGGAGAACATAGGCAAAACACTCTCTGACATACATCACAGCAGGATCCTCTATGACCCACCTCCCAGAATATTGGAAATAAAAGCAAAAATAAACAAATGGGACCTAATTAACCTTAAAAGCTTCTGCACATCAAAGGAAACTATTAGCAAGGTGAAACGACAGCCGTCATAATGGGAGAGAATAATAGCAAATGAAGCAACTGACAAACAACTAATCTCAAAAATATACAAGCAACTCCTACAACTCAACTCCAGAAAAATAAATGACGCAATCAATAAATGGGCCAAAGAACTAAATAGACATTTCTTCAAAGAAGACATACAGATGGTTAACAAACACATGAAAAGATGCTCAACATCACTCATTATCAGAGAAATGCAAATCAAAACCACTATGAGGTACCATTTCACACCAGTCAGAATGGCTGTGATCCAAAAGTCTACAAGTAATAAATGCTGGAGAGGGTGTGGAGAAAAGGGAACCCTCTTCCACTGTTGGTGGGAATGCAAACTAGTACAGCCACTATGGAGAACAGTGTGGAGATTCCTTAAAAAACTGCAAATAGAACTGCCTTATGATCCAGCAATCCCACTGCTGGGCATACACACTGAGGAAACCAGAAGGGAAAGAGACACGTGTGCCCCAATGTTCATCACAGCACTGTTTATAATAGCCAGGACATGGAAGCAACCTAGATGTCCGTCAGCAGATGAATGGATAAGAAAGCAGTGGTACATATACACAATGGAGTATTACTCATCCATTAAAAAGAATACATTTGAATCAGTTCTAATGAGGTGGATAAAACTGGAGCCTATTATACAGAGTGAAGTAAGCCAGAAAGAAAAACACCAATACAGTATACTAACGCATATATATGGAATTTAGAAAGATGGTAACAGTAACCCTGTGTACGAGACAGCAAAAGAGACACTGATGTATAGAACAGTCTTTTGGACTCTGTGGGAGAGGGAAAGGGTGGGAAGATTTGGGAGAATGGCATTGAAACATGTCAAATATCATGTATGAAACGAGTTGCCAGTCCAGGTTCGATGCATGATACTGGATGCTTGGGGCTAGTGCAGTGTGATGACCCAGAGGGATGGTATGGGGAGGGAGGAGGGAGGAGGGTTCAGGGTGGGGAACACATGTATACCTGTGGCGGATTCATTTTGATATTTGGCAAAACTAATAGAATTTTGTAAAGTTTAAAAATAAAATAAAATTTTAAAAAAAGCATCAATTATTTGGTGCTTAGTTTTCTTTATGATCCAACTCTCACATCCATACATGACTATTGGAAAAGCCACAGCTTTGACTAGATGGACATTGTTGGCAAAGTAATGTCTTTGATTTTTAGTATGCTGTCTAGGCTGGCCTTACCTTTTTTTCCAAGAAGCAAGCATCTTCTAATTTCATGGCTATAGTCACCATCTGCAGTGATTTTGGAGCCCGACAAAGTAAAGTCTGTCACTGTTTCCTTTGTTTCCCCATCTATTAGCCATGAAGTGACGGGGCCAAATGCCATGATCTTAGTTTTCTGAATGTTGAGCTTTAAGCCAGCCTTTTCACTCTCTTCTTTCACTTTCATCAAGAGGCTCCTTAGTTCTTCACTTTCTGCCATAAGGGTGGTGTCATCTGCATATCTGAGGTTATCGATATTTCTCCTGACAATCTTGATACCAGCTTGTGCTTCATCCAGCCAGCATTTCAAATAATGTACTTTGCATATACATTTTATATGGACCTTAAAATCACCATATTTAAAAGTGGCTTAATAACTGTGGGGAATAGCATTGAACCTTTGTCAAACTACAGGCCAAATAGCTTAGAAGTAGATTATTTACACAGAAATGAAATATGTACTTTCACATATGTAATGCGTACATCTATATGTAGATTTTTGTACATTTGTAGGCAAATTATGGAGTTGATCTTATCTGTCATATCTTACAAAATTTAACAGAAGATTCTCATCTGTGCTAGAGATTTTAATATATATCATCTCATTTAATAGTTCCAGCATCTTTATGCCTTAATCATTCCTTCTTTAGTCCCTCCTATCCTTCCTTCCTTTTTTTTTTTTTTTTCTATTTTCAACCTTTCTACCCCTGTTGGTGGTGGTGGTTTAGTTACTAAGTCTGTCCAACACTTGTAACTCCATGGGCTGTAGCCTGCCAGGCTCCTCTGTCCATGGGGTTCTCCAGGCAAGAATACTGAGTGGGTTCCTATTTCTGAGTGGGTTGCCATTTCCTTCTTCACCAGATCTTCCCGACCCAGTGATCAAACCCAGGTATCCTGCATTGCAGGCACATTCATTACCAATTGAGCTATGAGGAAAGACCTCTACTCCTGTTCTCCTGTTGCCCTTCTATAAATATTCTTTAGACTTAATATGAAAGAGAATGCATTATATATATCACTTTAGACTATTGGCTAAGATTTCTACAATTAAAAGTGCTCTGAATTATATTTATTTTCTGATTGGATCTGTAGATGTACTTATATGTCAGGTTGGATAACTATAGGTAGAAATGTCTAGGAGTTCAGGGGAAGTTAAGGATAAATTTTTCAAAAATTACAATCTCAAACGATATCATCTTGGATAAATTATTTGATCTTTCTGACACCAATTTTGTTTATTTTTAGCTTGAAAACAATAATATCCACCTTGGATACCTAAGTGACAGCTGAAAACAATTTGCCTGATATAGTTTCAGGCATGCTGTTTTCACTACATGGCAAGTTATGAGAACTCTGCCTATGAGATTGTGTGATAAAGTATACACAGAAGCATGTAAATGGCAGATGAAAAAATCAAATAGAATGTTAAGCTGTTAATTCTAGGTAAAAGAAAGCTGAATAAAGTCTGATTTTCTGTAATGAGAGTAACACTCTTTCCTCTCCAGCACACCAACCTTAATTATAAGGAGCTGCTGATGCTGCTGCTAAGTTGCTTCAGTCATGTCCAGCTATGTGTGACCCCACAGACCGCAGCCCACCAGGCTCCCCCATCCCTGGGATTCTCCAGGCAAGAACACTGGAGTAGGTTGCCATTTCCTTCTCCAATGCATGGAGCACAGGTCATCTTTTGCTTTCTAATATCTTCTGAATGTAGGACACAACTGCAACTCTCTCACACACATACATACACTCACAAATACATGTAATGAGCATACATTAAAAAGTTAGTTTTAATTAAAACTTTTATTTGATTTAAATTGAAATTATTCACATAATAGAGGAAAATTTCTCTCTAGAAGATCAAAATATCATATACCATTAGTAGGAAAATAAGCAGATGTGTTATTTTCTTACAGCTTTTTAATGTAATGTCATGCATAATATATTCTTATGCAAAAAATAAAGAAGCAGAGTCTATTTACTGTTTGTCAATTTCATTGCCTGGCTCCCAAAATGCAACTGTAATCTTTGTGTGTAAGAAGTTAAAAACATATCCTTAAGTAATAGGTAAGAAAATGTCTCTTAATCACAAATAAAAACATTAACTTTACAGTATTTTAAGTGCAGTCAGAGAATGCTCTGAAGTTCAGCTTCAAAGAAAGGGAGAGAAAAAATGGAGACAATATGGATCATTGCATATTGTACCACATTTCCCAATGGAATAAAAAAATAAATAAATGAAATAATTGACGAGTAATATTACTTTCAAACCAAATACACACACACACACACACACACACACACACCTTGCTTTTGTACATATGATAAATGACAGACTTCAAATTTTATCACTAAAAAATTTAGAGTATCAGAGATGAGTGTTTGCAAGAGCAAAACAAACCAAGAAAAAAAAAATCATACATAGGATTAGAAATAAAGATATTCTTGTACTTTCCATCATAAAAATGAAGTGAAATAATGTCTTTCCTGAAAGAAAATGATTTTCAGTCTATCACTTTGCTCTACCAAAAATATGCATCGAAAAGTAAATCTAATGCTACTTTCTGATTTTTGAGCTTTTAACATATGTGTCCCCTACTCACCCTTTCTGAGAGACCTATTGTAAAATAATTATCACCAAAATGAAGGATCACACTGAAAAGCAGTATATGGGAGCCAGTAAATAAGGATCCCACAGGGAAGTAAGGCAGGAGGAATAGGCAGCTTAATTCAGATAGGATATTCCAGAAGGACAGCTGGGCTTCCATCTGGAACAAAGTCAGTTCACATTGCTGAGGTCCCAGATGGAAATCTATGGGGAAGAAACAAACAGGCAAACAGAAATGGAATTACTTATCAGATTTCATCATGTTGACAAGGGTTTTATATTAAGCTCAAGCACTTTGATGAAAAATGATAAATTGGACATCATCATAGTAAAGATCTGCTTTTAAAAGATCCCCTTCAGAGATAAAAAATTTAGACTGAGAGAAAATATTTGCACATCATATATTTAGCAGAGTATTTGTATCTAGATAATGTAAAATGTTGTCAAATTTCAATAAGAATACAAGCAAATATGTTTAACAGTAAGCAAAAGATTTGAACAACTGCCAAATACTATGTACAGATGAAAGATAAGTATTGGAAAGATGCTCAAGATTATTAGTAATTAAATTACAGTGACACACATGTTAGAACAACTAAAATGAAAAAGACTGCCCATACCAAATGTTGGACAGTCCTTGGAACAATTGAAACCTCAAAAACTGTTGACAGTAATGTATAATGGTAAAAACAAAACAAAACTTTGGAGAATGTTTTACAGTTTCTTAAAAAGTTCTTCAGATATGACCAATAAAAATGCATATCCACAGAAGTCTTGTAGTTGAATGTTTATAGCAGCTTTACTTATAATAGGCAATAGTTATAATATTATACTTATAATAGACAATACCTGCAAACAACACCAATGTTCAATGACAGGAAAATGGATAAGCAAATTGTGGTAAATCCATTGGATGGAGTACTATTCAGTAGAGTTACACATGGTAAAAGTATACAAAATACTTGCAAAATGGACAGATGTTAATGTATCTGAGAGTAGTAAAAGAAAAAATCAGTAAAATTCAATATAGACTTTGGGTGACAGCTTTGACATATTGCATATTTCTATACCTATAGCAAGATAAATGTAAACAAATTAGAAGTTAGTGAGGTTTCTTGGGTCCACCAGGAAACTGCAGTTATAGGGCAAACTGCCACCCTGAAATCTGAAGAGATAGGTGAATAGTGAGAGTCATAGGAAAGATGTCTTCTTTAGAGCTGAAACCACTGGAGACATAAATTGGTAAGAACACTTAAATGTGAATTTCAGTGAATTGCAGAAGGTTGAGTATGGACTCATTTGAAAAATAGAAACTCTTAGAAACTGCAGTCTCATGTGGGTCCCCGTGCTTTCATGAGTTGTATCTCTAGAAGAACCACTGCATTCTTAATATGAACAATCAGAATGATCCCAGGGACCCAGGCAGGAGGACGGGAATAGAAATCCTTTTGAACTAAGCCCAGACCTCTCCACAGTGAGGGGTGTGGTTTCTTTTTTTAAGCTGAGGAAAAACCAATGCACTTAAAAATATATCAATAGGAACTTCCCAAATTAAATATAAATAGAAAAAATTAGAATATCAAATAACTATAGGACAGTTTCAAAAATTTTGGCATATGTTTTGGAATATCAAAGGAGAAGAAAGTGTAGAACTGAATAAATATTTGAGGAAATAATAACTGAGATCTTCCCCAAATTGATGACAGCCAATAAACCACATATTTAGGAAGTTCAGAGCACACTAACAATATAAATACTATAAACAAAAACAAAATACCTCTACCTAGGCATCACTATATTAAAATGACAGAAAATAATATACAGAAATTTTAATAAAGCAAAACATCTTACCTTTAGAAGAAAACAGATAAGAAGTACTTTCTCAACAAAACCAAACAAACCAGAAGAGAGTTCAGTGATATTTGTAAAGAGTTAAGGGGAAAAACATTCTAAACTAGAATTGTATACCCTGTGAAACTGTATTTTAAAAGTGAGAGATAAAGAAGAGAGAAAACCAAATTCTTGTTGATTTTTCAGACAAAAAAAATGAGGGAAATCAACACAGGTAGACTTGCCACAGAAGAATATTAAAAGGAACTTTGTTAGGGAGAGTGAAATATTTTAGGTCAGATACTCAGATCTACATTAAGAAAGGGAGTAGGACAAGAAATAAAGTAAAACTTAATTTTCATTTTTCTTCTTCTAAAGTGATTTAAAAGTCTGTTCAAAATAATAATAGTAACAATATATCTGGTGATATGGATAAGTCAAGTGAATGACAGCAGCGCTGCAAGGGACAGGAGAGAGAATTTAAAACTACTCTGTTACAAACAGAAAACAAACAGATGCTACAAATGAAGAATGTGTGCATGCTTGTCACTTCAGTTGTATCTGACTCTTTGAAACCCAATGGGACTGTAGCTGCCAAGCTCCTTTGTCCATGGGGTTCTCCAGGCAAGAATACTGGAGTGGGTTGCTGTGCCCTCCTTCAGGGGATCTTCCAGACCCAAGGACTGAACCCACATCTCTTTATATCTCAGGCATTGGCAGACAGGTTCTTTACTACTAGAGTCACCTGGGAAACCCACATATGCAGAATCAGATCAGATTGGATCAGATCAGTCGCTCAGTCGTGTCCTACTCTTTGCGACCCCATGAATCCCAGCATGCCAGACCTCCCTGTCCATCACCAACTCCCGGAGTTCACTGAGACTCACATCCATCCAGTCAGTTATGCCATCCAGCCATCTCATCCTCCATCATCCCCTTCTCCTCCTGCCCCCAATCCCTCCCAGCATCAGAGTCTTTTCCAATGAGTCAACTCTTTGCATGAGGTGAACAAAGTACTGGAGTTTCAGCTTTAGCATCATTCCTTCCAAAGAAATCCCAGGGCTGTTCTCCTTCAGAATGGACTGGTTGGATCTCCCTGCAGTCCAAGGGACTCTCAAGAGTCTTCTCCAACACCACGGTTCAAAAGCATCAATTCTTCAGCACTCAGCCTTCTTCACAGTCCAACTCTCACATCCATACATGACCACAGGAAAAACCATAGACTTAACTAGATGAACCTTTGTTGGCAAAGTAATGTCTCTGGTTTTGAATATGCTATCTAGGTTGGACATAACTTTCCTTCCAAGGAGTAAGCGTCTTTTAATTTCATGGCTGCAGTCACCATCTGCAGTGATTTGGAAGCCCAGAAAAATAAAGTCTGACACTGTTTCTACTGTTTCCCCATCTATTTCCCATGAAGTGGTGGGACCGGATGCTATGATCTTAGTTTTTTGAATGTTGAGGTTTAAGCCAACTTTTTCACTCTCCACTTTCACTTTCATCAAGAGGCTTTTTAGTTCCTCTTCACTTTCTGGCATAAGGGTGGTGTCATCTGCATATCTGAGGTGATTGATATTTCTCCCAGCAGTCTTGATTCCAGCTTGTGTTTCTTCCAGTCCAGCGTTTCTCATGAGGTACTCTGCATATAAGTTAAATAAATAGGGTGATAATATACAGCCTTGACGTACTCCTTTTCCTATTTGGAACCAGTCTGTTGTTCCATGTCCAGTTCTAACTGTTGCTTCCTGACCTGCATACAAATTTATCAAGAGGGAGATCAGGTGTTCTGATATTCCCATCTCTTTCAGAATTTTCCACAGTTTATTGTGATCCACACATTCAAAGGCTTTGGCATAGTCAATAAAGCAGAAATAGATGTTTTTCTGGAACTCTCTTGCTTTTTCCATGATCCAACAGATGTTGGCAATTTGATCTCTGGTTCCTCTGCCTTTTCTAAAACCAGCTTGAACATCAGGAAATTCGTGGTTCACGTATTTCTGAAGCCTGGCTTGGAGAATACTGCTATATAAAGGTGAAACTGGATTCAGTGAAAAAAGTAAACATTGGGACAAGGAATATAATTTATTACAAGAAGTATAGTTGACATGCTAAAAGTTGAGATGAGAGTTATATAAAATACCCAATTAAAACCAGACAGCTTATAAAAAGAAGCCTCTGAAAATGATGGAAATATAATTACAAAAAAAAAAAAAATGAGAGTTTTTCAGGACAGAAGAAAAAATTGGATCATTTAGATGTTGTCTACGAGAAGTCCACTGTAATATAAAGACAAAGGTAAAACTAAAGAGATAGAATAAGTTATATTACACTGTGATTAATCAAAAGAAATCTGGGGTGGCTGTTTTAATTACAAATAAAGAAGCTTTTAGAACAAAGGCCCTTATCAGAAATAAATGTATTAGATAATAAAAAAGGGGATACTAAATAATAAAAGATTAAATTCTCATTGAAGATGTAGTAATCCAAAATGCACATTCCTAATAATGTGTATCAAAGTATTTTGGTAATAACTGATAAAACTGAAAGAAGAAATAGTGACTTCACTTTTATAGTGGATATCCCTGTCAAAAATTGATTAGCCAAAGAGGCAGAAACCTAATAAAGATAGCAATGACTATTTCAGCACTATTAATCAGTTTGATCTAATTGTCATTGATAGAAAACCCACCCAACAATTGAAGACACATCCTTTCTGAGTACACATGCAACATTTCATAAAATATACCACATTCTAGGGCATAAAAACACACAAAAACAAATTTTTAAAAGTGAAATCTTGCACAGTATGTTCTCAAAATAAAGTGGAATAGAACTAGGATGCAATAATCACAAAGATAGTTGAAAAGTATCCAAGTATGTAGAAATTTAACATCATTTTTATCAAAGAAGTCTTAATAAAATTTTAAGAAATTACTTTGAATTAAATGAAAATAGAACTCATCAATATTTATGGGTTGCAACAAAAACAGGGGGAAAAATCGTAGCATTTAAATATATATAGTGAAAGGAGAAAAAAAGGGTATAATCAGTTACTTATTTTCACCTCAGGACATTAGAAAAAGAAGACTATCAGCCAACATAAGCAAAAAAAAAAAAGGCAGGGGGATAAAAATTAGAATAGACAATAATTAGAACAGATATTAGCAAAATATTAGTAAAATTATATCAGATAATAAAATTTAAAGAAGAAAAAAATCTGCAAAAATACCAACTGCTAGCAAGATTACAGAGTAATGAGAACTCATTCATTGATCACAGGAATGAAGCATGGGGCCACCACTCTGGAAAATATTTTGGCAGTTTTTATTTTTTCCTGTTTTTTTTTTTTTTTCCCTTAATAAAACTAAAAAGAATATGCCTTGCCAGTGCAGAAGACCCAGGAGACAGGGTTCAGTCCTTTGGTTGGAAGATCCCCTGGAGAAGGAAATGACAAGCTGCTTCAATACTCTTACTTGGAAAATCCCGTGGACAGAGGAGCCTTTGGGGCTACAGTCCATGGGCTCGCAAATAGTCAGACATGACTGAGCCCAGTAGCTCGGCACAAACACAGTCTTACCACATTCTAAAAAATACAGCATGGAAGTAAAAGCCAGAGGTGTGGGGATGGAAAATAGTAATTTTAGGCAGAGAGACCTGACAAACACTAGCTGTAGCCAGACAGCCAAGATTAACCTAAACAATAATAGTCATAATGACACAAGTTACCTTCAAAACAATGGGATGAAAATGGCACTTCACCTCTGTGGTTCTTCTTCCAAAAACATGTTATTCCAGTCTAGACATGAAATAAACATCATACAAGTCCCAGTTGAGGGGCAGTCTACAAACTGCTTGGCAGGTTCTCCGGAAAAATGCCAAGGTCATCAAAAGTAAGGCAAATCTGAGAAGCTGTCATAACCAAGAGAAGAGTAAGAAATGTGATTACCCTATGTAACTTGGGAGCCTGAAAAGATCATGCTGCTGCTGCTGCTAAGTCGCTTCAGTCGTGTCTGACTCTGTGCAACCCCATAGACTGCAGCCCACCAGGCTTCCCCATCCCTGGGATTCTCCAGGCAAGAACACTGGAGTGGGTTGCCATTTCCTTCTACAATGCATGAAAGTGAAAAGTGAAAGTGAAGTTGCTCAGTCGTGTCTGACGCTCAGTAACCCCATGGACTGCAGCCTACCAGGCTCCTCCATCTATGGGATTTTCCAGACAAAAGTACTGGAGTGGGTTGCCATTGTTTTCTCCGGAAAAGATCATGGAAGGAAAACAAAAAACATGTGGTTAAAAACTGAGAACTTTGGAATAAAGTAGGGATGGAGGAGCCTGGTGGGCTGCCGTCTATAGGGTCGCACAAAGTCGGACACAACTGAAGTGACTTAGCAGCAGCAGCAGCAGGAGGGGCTAACTGAAGTTAATTGACTAATGTGAGATGTTAAAAATAGAGTAACGTGGAAACTTACATTACCGAATGTAGACAGCTAGTGGGAATTGGCTATATGACTCAGGGAACTCAAACCTGGGATCTGTAACAACCTAGGGGGTGGGATGGGGAGGCTGGCAGAAGCAAGGTTCAAGAGAAAGTGGACATATGTATCCCTATGGCTGATTCATGTTGCTGTTTGGCAGAAGCCAACACAATTTTGTTAAGCAATTATCCTTCAATTTAACAAAATATATATATTTTTTTAATTAAGAGAAACTAGATGTTGTATTTTATACAAAACACTGCACTCTTCCTCTAATTCTGTATATCTGAAACTTGTAAGACTAAAAAAAAAAAAAAAAAAAAACTTCCATTTAAAAATTAAACATACATATATAAATAATTTGGCAACATAGAAATAATTTATTGAAGAAAATGATTAAAGACTTGAATGTACAGTCTTTGGTGCATTGGACAGAAAAGTCATGATTTTGAGTGGAGTGCCACTTTTACTTCATTAAGTGCCTCATGAAATATCATTTCAATAGCTTAAATTATTCATTTTTAAACTTTAGTAATTATAAAATAAAATTTAAGAATATCCCAAAATAATTTATCTATACTTCTGTCACTTTATTAGATGGCACTTGGTTTTGGATGTGTTAGTGTCCCTTACAATAGTCTGCTGTCTATGGCATTTTGTCTTTTTTCACTGTGTCTTTGTGGTCTAATTTCTTCCTTTTCACTTTCATAATTTCTCTTCATTACATTTTCTAGTTTACATGAATTTTGTTGCAGTGCCTACTTTTCTCCTTTCTTGACTGCAGTTTAGTCTCCTTTAACTTCTGTAAAACTTTTAGTAAGTAAAAGTTATCTTGAGTTTGTCTGACAGTATTTTTTTCCTCTATTTTCACATAAATCATATTGCAAATAAAACCAGGTTTTTTTTTTTTTCCTTCAGTTTAAGTATGAACATCTCAAATTATATATTTATGTTTTGACTTTCAAACAGTGATTTACAAGTTTCATTTTAACATATAATACTATTACAAACAGGATTTTCTTGACTTTACATATTTTGGTCTATATTTGAAATGATTTAGAAGTGGACATCTGTGGCCCTGCCAAAGCCAGTGACATTGTCCACTAGACTTCCTGTTTCATTATGTGTCTAGACATTCAGATCTTCAAAGAATATGGACTTCCAGTAGATATCACTGCATTTAAAAATCATTTATTCAGACTTCAACAACAGATAATTATATCTCTCTAGTGGGTACTAAACGGAGAAGGCAATGGCACCCCACTCCAGTACTCTTGCCTAGAAAATCCCATAGACGGAGGAGTCTGGTGGGCTGTAGTCCATGGGATCGCTACGATTTGGAAACAACTGAGCGACTTCACTTTCACTTTTCACTTTCATGCATTGGAGAAGGAAATGGCAACCCACTCCAGTGTTCTTGCCTGGAGAATCCCAGGGACGGAGGATCCTGATGGGCTGCCGTCTATGGGGTTGCACAGAGTTGGACACGACTGAAGCGAATTAGCAGCAGCAGCAGCAGTGGGTACTAAAAACTGTAGGGAACTCTACAAATTCTATAGTATTCAACATTGCCAAGAAATGGATATTATTTTTTATTTTTTTAATTAATGATTTATTTTAATTGGAAGATAATTTCTTTAAAATATAATGATGGGGTTTTCTATACATCGACATGAACACCCTCTGGTGCAGACGTGTCTCCCCATCCTGAACCGCCCTCCCACCTCTGTCCCCACCCCATTCCTCTGGGTGTTCCCAGAGCACCGGCTTTGAATGCCCTACTTCCTGCATCGAACTTGCACTGGTCATCTCTTTTACATATGGTAATTACACATGATTCATTACTATTCTCTCAATTCATCCCACCCTCCCCTTCTCCCATGTAGTCCAAAAGTCTGTTCTTTACATCTGTGTCTCTTTTGCTGCCCTGGATATAGGATTGTTGTTACTGTCTTTCTAAATTCCATATGTATGTGTTAATATACTATATTGGTGTTTCTCTTTCTGACTTCACTGTGAATAATAGACTCCAGTTTCGTCCACCTCATTAGAACTGACCAAAACACACTCTTTTTTATAGCTGAATAATATTCCATTGTGTATATGTATGACTACTTCCTTGTCCATCCATCCGCTAATGGACATCTAGGTTGCTTCCATGTCCTAGCTATTGTAAACAGTGCTGCAATGAACATTGGGGTACATATGTCTCTCAATTCTTGGTTCCTCAGTGTGTATGCCAAGGAGTGGGATTGCTGGGTCATATGGCTGTTCTATTTTCAATATTTTAAGTAATCTTCACATTGTTCTCCACAATGACTGTAGCAGTTTGCATTCCCATCAGCAGTGTAAGAGGATTCCATTTTTGTCCACACCCTCCCCAGCATTTGTTGTTTGGAGACTTTGGCCATTCTGACTGGTATGAGATGATACTTTATTGTGGTTTTCATTTGCATTTCTCTAATAATGAGTGATGTTGAATATCTTTTCATGTGCTTACTAGCCCTCTGTATGTCTTCTATGGAGAACTGTCTGTTTAGTTCTTTTGGCCACTTTTTGATTAGATTGTTTGTTTTTCTGGTATTGAACTGACTGTATACATTTGAGATTAATTCTTTGTAAGTTGCTTTATTTTCTATTAGTTTCTCCCATTGTGAAAGCTGTCTTTTCATCTTGCTTATAGTTCCCTTCATTGTGAAAAAACTTTTAAGCTTAATTAGGTACCATTTGTTTATTTTTGTTTTAATTTCCATTACTCTGGGGTGTGGGTCATAGAGGATCGTGCTGTGATTGATGTCAGGCAGTGTTCTGCCTATGTTTTCCTCTAATAGTTTTATAATGTCAGTCTTACATTTAGATCTTTAATCCATTTTGAGATTATTTTTATCTGTGGTGTTAGAAGGTGTTTCTTCTAACACATGGACATCACCAGATGGTCAACACTGAAATTATATTGATTATATTCTTTGCAGCCAAAGATAAAGAAGCTTTATACAGTCAGCAAAAACAAGACCAGGAGCTAACTGTGGCTCACATCATGAACTCCTTATTGCCAAATTCAGGCTTAAATTGAAGAAAGTAGGGAAAACCACTAGAACATTCAGGTAAATCAAATCACTTATGATTATACAGTGGAAGTTATAAACAGATTTAAGGGACAAAATCTGATAGACAGAGTGCCTGATGAGATATGGACAGAGATTCATGACATTGTACAGGAGATAGGGATCAAGGTCATCCCCATGGAAAAGAAATGCAAAAAAGCAAAATGGTTGTCTGAGGAAGCCTTATAAATAGCTGTGAAAAGAAGGGAGGTGAAAAGCAAGGAGAAAAGGAAAGATATTCCTATTTGAATGCAGAGTTCCAAAGAATAGCAAGGAGAGATTAGAAAGCCTTCCTCAGTGACCAATGCAAAGAAATAGAGGAAAACAACAGAATGGGAAAGACTAGAGATCTCTTCAAGAAAATTAGAGATACCAAGGGAACATTTCATGCAAAGATGGGCTCAATAAAGGACAGAAATGGTATGGACCTAACATAAGCAGACAATATTAAGAAGAGGTGGCAAAAATACACAGAAAAACTGTACAAAAAAGATCTTCAAGACCCAGATAATCACAATGGTGTGATCACTCACCTAGAGCCAGACATTCTGGAATGTGAAGTCCAGTGGGACTTAGGAAACATCACCATGAACAAAGCTAGTGGAGGTGATGGAATTCCAGTTGAGTTATTTCAAATCCTGAAAAATAATGCTGTGAAAGTGCTGCATTCCATTTGGCAGAAAATTTGGAAAACTCGGCAGTGGCCACAGGACTGGAAAAGGTCAGTTTTCATGCCAATCCCAAAGAAAGGCAATGCCAAAGAATGCTCAAACTACCACACAATTGCACTCATCTCACACCCTAGTAACGTAGTGCTCAAAATTCTCCAAGTCAGGCTTCAGCAGTACGTGAAACATGAGCTTCCAGATGTTCTAGCTGGTTTTAGGAAAAGCAGAGAAACCAGAGATCAAATTGCCAACATCTGCTGGATCCTCAAAAAAGCAAAAGAGTTGCCGAAAAACATCTATTTCTGCTTTATTGACTATGCCAAAGCCTCTGACTGTGTAGATCACAATAAACTGTGGAAAATTCTGAAAGAGATGGGAATACCCGACCACCTGACCTGCCTCTTGAGAAAGCTATATGCAGCTCAGGAAGCAACAGTTAGAACTGGACATGGAACAACAGACTGGTTCCAAATAGGAAAAGGAGTAAGTCAAGGCTGTATATTGTCACCCTGCTTATTTAACTTATATGCAGAGTACATCAGGAAAAACGCTGGGCTGGAAGAAGCACAAGCTGGAATCAAGAATGCTGGGAGAAATATCAATAACCTCAGATATGCAGATGACACCACCCTTATGGCAGAAAGTGAAGAGGAACTTAAAGGCCTCTTGATGAAAGTGAAAGTGGAGAGTGGAAAAGTTCATTCAGAAAATGAAGATCTGGCATCTGGTCCCATCACTTCATGGGAAATAGATGGGGAAATGTGGAAACAGTGTCACACTTTATTTTTGGGGGCTCCAAAATCACTGCAGATGGTGACTGCAGCCATGAAATTAAAAGACGCTTACTCAGTGGAAGGAAAGTTATGACCAACCTAGATAGCATATTAAAAACCAGAGACATTACTTTGGGAACAAAGATCCGTCTAGTCAAGGCTATGATTTTTCCAGTGGTCATGTATAGATGTGAGAGTTGGACTGTGAAGAAAGCTGAGTGCTGAAGTATTGATGCTTTTGAACTGTGGTGTTGGAGAGTACTCTTGAGAGTCCCTTGAACTGCATGGAGATCCAGCCAGTCCATCTTAAAGGAGATCAGTCCTGGGTGTTCATTGGAAAGACTGATGCTGAAGCTAAAACTCCAATCCTTTGCCCACCTTATGCAGAGAGCTGACTCATTGGAAAAGACCCTGATGCTGGGAGAGATTGGGGGCAGGAGGAGAAGTGTTCTACAGAGGATGAGATAGCTGGATGGCATCACCCACTCAATGGACATGGGTTTGAGTAAACTCTGGGAGTTGGTGATGGACAGGGAGGCCTGGCGTGCTGCGAATCATGGGTTCAAAGAATCAGACATGATTGAGCAACTGAACTGAACTGAACTGAGAAAGTGTTCTAGTTTCATTCTTTTACATGTTGTTGACCAGTTTTCTTGGCACTACTCGTTAAAGAGATTTTTTTTTTCTCCATTTTATATTTTTATTTCCTTTGTCAAAGATAAGTTGTCCATATGTATGGGGATTTTTCTCTAGGTTAAGAAATGAATGGATTTTAGCATGAAAAGATTGTAATGCTAGCTTCAATTTTCAAAATATTTTTGGTATACATCACATATGGCTACTACTTTCTCATATATTTTAGCAACATATTTCAATGAAAGTTCAAAATTTTTAATTTTTATGGCAACTGAAATGTATAGAAAATCCAAGGAATGCTTCATTTAGTTAAAAAAGAGATTGAAAAATAAGATAATATTCCTAGTTAAATGGAGAAGGAAAGAAGTATAAAATAAGGCATAATTAATTGATTTTTAATTTCCCAAACCTAGTCTGTTTCTTAAGAGCAAATAATCACATTGGTTAAACCTATGGTGCTATCATGCCATCATTTTCTATTTAACGTTAATATTTCAACCTTCAGAAAATGGCAATTTTACTGAGGTAATATTTTAAAATTAGAAGTTTAATATTACTAAAAAATTTCTAACTCCTTAAGGGAGATGTCAACAATAATGTATTTACATTTTCACAATGTCATGTATTAAATTAATTGGTTTAATACAGTTTAACCAAACACAATACATACAAAAGTTAATATAGAATTCATAGTAGTAATTAAAATTATAGTTCTTAGAATGGTGACTCCTTTATCCTTTATATTTTATACACAGAGAGTTATCAAGCATCATGGATATTCTTTAAAAGTGAAACACTTGGATTTTTCTTTCCATTCCAGTTTACATTTGGACTCAGATATTATATACTAGCTATTAATACATTATGGCAAATAAAATTTATATGGCCTCCTTAATTTTAATATTCCTGCACTGAATTTCCTCATTTGTTTGATGAGAGTTTAATTCCATTTTGGATTTTTTTTTTAATTCAGTCTCCCTTTTCATAGACAAATTGTTTATCAAATAGGTTTCTATCAATACATTGAAATTTTCTCTTAACTTTTTTAAATCCACCATCTAATTTTCCTCTTCTGATTACATCAGTTAAACTATATTTAGCCATCAAATTTAGTAAACCCAGATCATAGTTTACATGTAAGTACTAAATTTGTTAAAAAAAAAAAAAAAAAGGATGTTTCCCTCAATTGTTTTCCTTAGAAACATGCAGTTATTTTGAACTATCATCTTTCATCCATCTCTAGAACATTATAGTTCTTCAGGATTTTATCTGTCATCTTTCACCTAAGTCCTTGTTCTCACTATGGTGTCTTGTTCACGATCAGGTTTTTCTGAATAATCGTCCTACACTAGTTGTCTCTTCTTTCCCCTTGCTTCTATCTCAACTCTGACCTTAAAATTTACTCTCCCACCTTCCTTCTAGACTCCCACCTAGGATGTTCATCCTCTGTGTTGTTGGTAGCTTTATTGACATTTCTAAAACTAATTATCCCCCATCACCTACCCTGTTTTAGTCCAATGTGTGGTATCTCAAATATGGTGTAGATTATCCAAAGGTCAAGCACAGAACATTAGAATTTTGATGTTTATACTTATAATTTTTATTTTTCCATATGTTTTATCAAGTATAACATGCAAAGTATAAAAAGAAAAAGCTATTACAGATTCATACTTCATAATAGGGTGAAAAAAGAAAAATGATCAGTTATCATAGAATCAATTACAAACTCATTACAAGTTTCCACAGTTCATGATATTATGTATCAAGCAAGGGTTTCCCTGGTGGCTCAGTGGTAAAGAATCCATCTGCCAATGCAGGAGACCTGGGCACTACCCTGGGTCAGAAAAATTCCCTGTAGAAGAAAAGAGCAACCCATTCCAGTATTCCTGCCTAGGAAATCCATGGTCAGAGGAGCCTGGTGGGCTATAGTTCAGGGATCGCAAAAGACCTGGAGACAACTTGGGGACTAAACAAAACCAATGCAAATGAGTTACAAACATTTCTAATCCTCACTCAGCTATCTTTTATTGAATGCCTATCAGAATCTGATCACTGTAATAGGCACATTATATGTAAATCATTCTTTGCTTAGGTACAATTTATTTGTTTGAATACATTTCCTTAATTTTAAGGTCATTTAAGATAATTTGTACATTGGAATGGGAGAAATGTTATCTATGTTTTATTAACTATTGACTCTAAGTTGTGCTTTTGTTGTTGTTGTTGTTAGAGTAACGTAACTACAAAGCTTCTGCTAAAGTGATTCAGCTCACATTATCTAAAATTACTCAGTTGTTTTTCCTTTTAAATATTATCTTGGTAGTGTCAGTTATGAGTGAACATTATGCACAATGTTATGAATGCCTCCCTCATAACTCTGGATTTCTTGGCTCAAAGTTTTAATAAGATGGCAATACCACAAATGGGGTGAAAATAATCCCCGGATTCAGCTCTTATATACACCATAAACATGTGTATATGTTTAGAAGTGAGCAGAATGTCACTTGGCTTCCACTTTGGACAGAATTTGAAGAGTTCTTTTAAAATGAATAATGGAGTTCAAATTTGAGTTCAAATCACAGCTCTTTATTCAAATACATCTGTATGTGATGTTCATACTATTTTTGTTTCTAGTAAAACCCAAAGCATTTTGTTTTTGGCATATTTAGATGCAAACTGACCTCAGAGAGTTTTTTCCCCACTCCGTGGCTTGCCATTTTATTTAATTTTTTAAAGATGGAAATGAAACACATCAAGTCACTTTCTCTTAGAAAATATAAATGCACAATAATTAGGGACACAGAGAATTCTGAGAAGTACAGGATTAGCCACACAGTAATATGAGCTCACATCTGCAGCTAGTCTAAAAACTGTCATACAGATCTAATTCTGCTTCAGTGCAAATGTAATTTGCTGGTGACTGTGTTTGTTTAAACCCATTGACTACTTAATTTTTTATTATATTTTTAAACTAGGCTACTGGGAAAATAATGCACCTGTGCAGGCTGATACTACTGTTAAGTTTGTGATTTACAGCCACAAAAGTTTTTCAATATTGCCTAGGGATCCTTCTGTTTTTCTTTTAAATTAACATCTTCTCACATATCTTCACTGCTTATTTCAAATCTTGCCCATTCCTCTCTTTTCTACAATATAACCATTTCCTCCAACCGCCTCTTCTTTCACAGAAACAAACGAAAGTCCCACAAGATAAATTATTCAACTTCCTTCCACAACTCTAACAATATACAGTGATCTTTCTTCTTTCCTCCTACCCTGTACTGCATTCATTGCAACTCCATCTGCTTTATTATCTCTATAGGTATTCCTTCCTTATGATTTAAATAAGATCAAGTTTTTCCCATCTTAAAACAATCTTACAAAACATTTACATACATATTGAAATTCAAAAATATGTGATAAATACGATAAAATTTGGATCCCAGCCCAGATTCTCTACTACACTCATATCAGTACATATCATTGATATCTGGGTATTCTATAGGAAAATTACTCAGACACATTTCAAATTCAATATACACTTAAGTGATTCTGACATACCCTCTCCTTTATCATCTTGTTCCTGCACCTGGGTTTCCTTTTCTCCCCTTGGGTCAGCAGCCATCAAGACCTTACTTGCATATTTTATTACTTGCATCAAGACCTAGCATTTGCATATTTCTGGAGTCCACTGGTGTTATATTTCCAGTGCCACTGCATTAATCAGACCATCATTATTATTTCATTAGATTACAGTGTTATGCCCCCTCCCCAAATTCTCAACTCTCCCAGGTATATTCACAAATACCTTCTTCACATTCCCACTAAGCCAATGTCCTTACTTTTGTTAATCTCCTACATAAGATCTTCAAGAGGCTCTTCAATTCCCCTGGATAAAATGTGACCTTCTTTATTAACAATGCCTGATCCTTCTTGAGATAATCTCTATATAAATTAAGAGTGCATATTTTATTATAAGTTCTTTTCCCTCTGCTTTTATTTTATTTTTTTTTTTTTTTTGAACTTTAAAGATCAGATTTACTTGGAGAAAACAAAAAAAAAAAACCAAAGCCCAAAGGATGGGATTTTACATCTCAAGACATCTCCCAGGTATTAAGTCTACAGATTACAAATCATTTTCATAGAAGATATTTTTGTACAAATTTTACATGTAATGAGGAGCGGGTCATAAATCCCTGTTTGTTCTAACAGGGTGGCAGAGTAGAGGAATGGGGGAAAAAAACCAGCTTTTTTGTATACATCTATTTGGAAGGAGTAGACATGAAGAGGGCAAACCCTACCTTTTCAACATCTATAGCAAATGGTTTAAAAAAATACCCTCTCAACCTTGGGTATCTCTAAAAGCCACTTCCTAGCTACTAGCCACTCCTAGCCAATTATTTAAAGTCACCTCACTTGGTATGTCCTTTATGTCCACTGGGTAAAGGATTCATTACGCTCAGTGCTGCAGCACTCATAAGCCAGCACCCTGCAAGGCTGGACAGGGTCTAACCCAGGACTGACGGGAAACAAGTCTGCAAATAAGAGACCTAGGTGTCTTTTCTCTGTAGGTACCAATACTGCCCATAAGGACACCATCTATTGAGCTGACAGTACCAAGGTGCATATAAAGCAGGCAAGTAAAGCTATTGTGTTGCAAGAGAAGCAAGAACCTTGTTAAATTGTTCTCCATTATCAGTCATTCTCGCAAGGAATGCTAAAAAAATAAAAAGAACCACCCCCCGCAACAATTGGTCTAGGCCACATTATAAACCCAAACATTTGTGTGGGATTTCAGTGCAGTTTGAAAAAGCACACCCCCCAACACCAATCAAGGTTGTAAGAAAGGTTTCCAATTTAACCACACACTCCACCTAAGACTGGTAATTCTAAAGTTTTCTGAGGTGCAAAAGGGGTCAAAGCAGGAGAAGCAGGAATGGCTGGAGGGAAGGAGTGAGCTTCAATGAAGGAGCCAAGAACTGCTTAAGAAAAACCGCAGTGATTCCTCACTGGACAGCTCCCGCGGGGCTCTAGAGGTTGCCTAGATCAAGAGTGTGACCGAAGTCCAAGTCGTCCCTGGGAAGGTAACAGGAAAGACTAGCATGAGGAACCAAAGATGATGACAAGAGTCTGAATTTTTAAAACTTCAAGATTTCAACAGAATGTGGATTTATCTGAACTTTCAGAAGGACAGTGTTTAAGAAAGGGTGAAACCAGGACACATAAAAGATCTGGGAATTCCCACGAACCCTAAGTGCTTCCTGCTCCAGGAAGTAAACCATTCATGTGTTTACTGGAGGTCATATACCATTTTCTCTATTACTGGTGCAAAATAATTCACCAAACCCTGAAGCTTCTTTTCAAACCACGATTTCCCCATTTATTTTGATCACCAAACAGTCCTATTCTTCAGTGGCCTGTAGACTCACTTCCACCTACCCTCCTGGGGGGTACAAATGAAGGAACTCCCCGTAGGCTGGCCCCAGTAACTCAGAACTAAATGAGAGGAGGGGCTGGCAGCCTCCTGGAGACTAAAACATCAGAGACTAAACCTACCTTGCCGAGGATGGAGAATTTATTCAGGTCATATTTGAGAATTCATGTATGCCACAACAGGATAATTGGAATTAAAGGTAGGAACCTCACTCTTCCTTATACCTGTCTACTGCCCAACTAGATTCCAGACACTGCATCACCGTCACTGCATTTTGCTAAATGGAGGCCCCTAGGCACTAATCACACAGGCAACTGCATGTGTCATAAAAACACACCACAGCTTTTCCATTAAAAGCTGTACGTCTCTTTTCTCTGGCTACACTGATGATTCTCCTGTTAGTTCAATACTTTAAAGGCTGCAGCAGCATGCAAAAGAATTTCATTTCATTTTGTGTTTTTTTAAAAAAAAAGTTAAGAAAGGTCTCCAGGAGATGGTGAGTTTTATTTTGTCTTGTCTGGATAGAGGTTTGATTTGCTCTTGAATGTTCCAGGGTGGAGAGAGATTAGGAGAAAGCACAGAATGCAGAGGTCTATTCGGTGTAATCTCCCTCATTGTCATCTTCACCGTCAATGGCGAGAGCAGCATATTTGCTTGCAGAACTGAACTTCGAGGCTGGGTTTTCTTCAGCTTTCTTTGGCTCAGGTGCAGATCTGGAGTCATGATCCTTTTTGCCATCTTTCCTGTCTGCCTCCTTCCCTCTACTTTTAGAAGCTAAACTTCTCATTTCTTGGAAAGCATATAGTGTTACACTATTTTCAAAATCTTCAGATAACTGTTTTCTCCTGGAGTTCTCCTCCCTTGGCAATTTTCCTAAATGATTCAACTTCATTGTCCAGCTTATCCTTGTTTCCTATTAAATGCCCCATGGCATCTTTTTAGAGGGCTCTAGACTATCCTTTCAATAGGAACTTGATGATGCTGCTTGCCCATTAATCTGTGTCTATCACTAAATTCTCAGTTCTTTACATCAACACCTAACTCCACTTGGTCACTGACCAATACCTAGAACTCAGCATATTGTCTTACATGTAGATTGGGATCAAATATATTTGTTTAAAGTATCTTTTTAACCTTAGGATTATTATTTATTGAAATTCAGAAGTTATATTTAACATATTTTAAATGAACATGATTATATATAATTTTTAGTTCTAAGTTATAATTTAACACTTTCCACAAAAATCTTAAGATAGCAATAGTATATTATATGAATTTTATCTTATAGATTTATGATATACAAAATTGAATTTACAAAGTGGTAGTTTATAACTTGGGGTTTACCAGGTGACTCAGTGGTAAATAATTTACTTGTCAAGGCAGGAGATCCCTGGGTTTGATCCCTGGGTCGAGAAGAGCCCTTGGAGAAGAAAATGGCAACCCATTCCAATATTCTTGCCTCAGAAATCCCATGGACAGAGGAGCATTCTGGGGCTACAGTCCATAGAGTCACAAAAGAGTCAATCATGCCCTCGTGACTAAAGAACAGAAATAACAATTTATAACTCAGATTTAATTTCTACATGGCCTACAATACTCATCAATATATTAGATTTACCATAAGTATTTGATATAAACTAAAAATTAACAACATGATGGCATGAAATCCTTTATTTTAACAATACTTAAAGAATATTGTTTCTATATACTAGAGAATGCTGGTATTTTGAATCTGATAAATGTGGATGTTGATTACTGAGTAAAATTAGACAATAATAAAACTACCATTTATTAAATAACTTCTATATGTTTACATAATCTAATTCAGTCTTTAATTCTATCTTATTAATTCAATACTACTATAGTAATTTATTTAAATTAACCTTTCAAATGTATTCTTATTTATATAACAATGGAGGGAATGAAAATCCATATGGTCTAAGAAACAAAGAAAATAAATAACATAGATCCAAAGATTATTTATATTAAGCTATTTATCTTTCTTTTCAGAATTTGAATTTTTTTGTGAGAATGGATTGCAACTGTTTCTTAAGGAGTAGAATGATTTGCCCAGAGAAAACCCTCAATAAATGTTAGTTACTATTTTTTTTTAAATAAGCTTATAAGATAGCATATTCAAAAGCAGAGACATTAATTCGCCAACAAAGGTTCGTCTAGTCAAGGCTATGTTTTTTCTTGTGGTCATGTATGGATGTGAGAGTTGGACTGTGAAGAAGGCTGAGAGCCAAAGAATTGATGCTTTTGAACCGTGGTGTTGGAGAAGACTCTTGAGAGTCCCTTGGACTTCAAGAAGATCCAACCAGTACATTCTGAAGGAGATCAGCCCTGGGATTTCTTTGGAAGGAATGATGCTGAAGTTGAAACTCCAGCACTTTGGCCACCTCATGCGAAGACTTGACTGATTGGAAAAGACTCTGATGCTGGGAGGGATTGGGGGCAGGAGGAGAAGGGGACGACAGAGGATGAGATAGATGGCTGGATGGCATCACTAACTCCACGGACGTGAGTCTCCTGGCGTGCTGCGATTCATGCGGTCACAAAGAGTCGGACACGACTGAGCAACTGATCTGATCTGATGTGATTAAATATCAAATTTCCTGTTTGGTTTCTTGCCCTTGGATGTAATGGTGCCTTACAACAGACCTGACCCCCCAACTCCTTGCTCCTCAGTGGGAGTGAATGGTGAAGCTGAGCAGGGAAAGAGATGAACACTGTTTCTGTGCATCATCCCTTCATTGCACCATTTTATACTTCCTCTTCTCTTTGCCTTCTACTCTCCCGCCATTTCTTCAGAAGTTGGATGAAGACTCGTTCTGAGTTTAGCCATGTGTATAACAGAATTTTCCATGAATATTGTACAAATGTGGAAGCTCCACCCTTCTGGATTACAAGAACATGATTGGTCACCAACAGATGCCTTAAGCCTGATGTTTGTGAGAAAATATTACCTAAATAGTGTACTTGAACCATTTTTATTTTAGGTGTTTGTTAAAGAAGTTTTTCTAAAACTAATCAGAGAGGGATACTTGTATCTGAAAAATAAATAAATAAATTAAACCACATAAAAGAAAAGTCTTGACTAGTGTGTTTCAGTTATGTTGAAACTTGGTGTAAAAGACTGCAGTTAAGTTGTTGGTTTAATTGTCTAAGGAGACCAACACGTTTCAGAAGCAGGTGAGTATATAGTGCAGGAAGAGATACAATGTATCTTGACCACAGTCTTCCTGGCCTAGTTTCACAAAGAAGGTGCCTAGCTACTGATGACACAGTCTTTGCAGAAAGCAAGTAAGAATTTTCTATATCATTAAGTTAATAAAACTTCATTAACTTTTTTTTTGCTCTGTTTTAAAGGGCATTTTAAATAGTTGAACTCTACTCTTCTTGATCAAAATTCAGTCATCAAATCTGCTTGCACTTTGGGACTACAAAAAGAGGCCAGTTCCTAGGGAATCTCTGAATCAAGTCTCTGCTTAGAAATTTCCATCAATGTTAAAAGCGTGTTTTGCAACAATTCTTTATTACACTTTATGATAGATTGCAAGGCACAATTTTCAAAATGACTAGCAAATTAATTATGCTTGTGAGCCTGGTGATTCTTTGCAGCATGTTTACAAATGTAAAAACAACATGCAAAAGGCACTTGGTGCAAGAATGGCATACATGGCCCTTAATGTATGTGGTAAATTGGACACTAAAAGAAGACATCTGCCTGAATGGTCAGGCAGAGATTGCTTGCTTGGAGATGTAAATACTAAAATGAATAATTCTGGCAATCAAGTTGTTTACCAGATTTGCCCTTTGCAAATTCAAATAGGAGATATCCTCGTAATTTCTTCTGAACCACCTCTTCAATATCCAGAAATAATGAACATTTCTGAAGCATCATTCATTGACTATCTGCAAAATACCACAACTGAAGATCAGTTATGGTTGATTTAAATCTGAAGATCAGATATAGTTTGGTTGCAAACTAAAAGGAATGCACACTGTTAATTCTTAGTGGCTGAGTGTTAGAACACATTATTTTATCACACTAATGGTTCATCCCTTTGTCAGTTGGGCCTTGCCCTAAATGTGACAGTGAAAGAGCGATTGTGCCAGGAGAATCCAAGTTCAGAACTTTGCTCTGGGCATGATCGATGTCTTACGGAAGTTTGGAGCAAGACGTACAGCTGTCATTGCCAGCCTGCATTCTCTGGGAAATACTTCTAGGAGTTGGATGAATGTTCTTGTAAATCATGTAAAAATAATGGCACTGGCATTAACAAAACATAAAAATGGAATAAGAAGGGTATGAATGCATCAATCACCCACCATTTACAGGTAAAATTATTTTTTAAAATAACATCACTTTATTATAATAGTGAAATAGACTGAATTCATACATGGTTACTTACCAACAGGCAGGCTACATTTTTAAGAATTTGGTAAAATTTTTAGAATTGGCTAAATTTGAATTCCAAGAATATCAAAATCCTATCAAATATTCTTTAAAATATATGCCTATTTAAAGAAGATTTCTTTAAAACACATGTGTTTTATGCTGAAATACCTGTTTATACATCATTCTCCAAATTCATTCTTAATATTTCATTAAAAATTATCAGAATAATATGTTTTAGTTTTTAAATGAAATTCCCAAGGTTATGGTATTTGGGGAAAGCAGTTCTGGATGATAGTGTAGAATGAAGGGTATCAATGAGTTGAGGATGATTTAAAAAAAAGAAAAAAAAAAAAAAACCTACCTTGTTGAGGGGAAAGTATTGAAGCTGCTTGGGAGAGTTAGAGAAGAAGAAATAATTGTGAACACAAAGCAGTGTTCTCTATAGTGTTGGGAGGACACTCTATAAAGTGATTGATAGATCAAAATAACAAGGAGGGAGAGAGCTTGATATAATTATTAACTTTAAAAAAATGTTAAATAATTTTCATATGCTAAATGAGAGGCATTGATGAGGAAAGTTTGCAAAGGAAGATATTTGGTCAGTGGATGAAGCAAGAAGAAGGGCAACTTAAAAACAGTGTAACATTAGGCTAACTGAGGCTGATATGAGAATTTAAGGGAAATAGACTATTGCTACTTGAAAGTTTACTAAGGAATTTGAATCATCAAAGGAAAGTGAAGAGAAACATTGAAAAAATATAGGGAACATTTGATGTTTGGGGATGTGTGAAAGAATTTCTTTCAATGACAGTTCCAGATACCTGGCATGTAGAGTTAATAGAGGTCCTGGGTGAGAAAGGATCTAACAAAAGGCATCTAACAAACCTGACATAGTTGGCAATGACAGGATGGGAAAATATGTAACAGACCCACAGTACATTTTGGTCAGGAGAAGGGAATGCAGGTGAGCAGCCCATGTGGTTGGAGCAGGCTAGGCTCAGGGCTATAACTGCAATTTTGTTGGGCAAATTTGAAGGGATTCAACAAGGTTGTTCTTCTGTGTGCCTGGGAAGACTCCATTGGAGCCAGACTTGAGGAGACTGTACCATAAAATGTAATAGAAAAATTCATTATGTTCCAAAACTCACTTAAGCCAATGATTCAAAAAAGTAATTTTAAACTCCTTAGGGAGGAAGTTCTGAGTCTATTTCAGAGCTTAATCCCAGAAATATCCATTGGACATCCTCTCTATATAACTGGGGTCAAATTCCCATTTGACTTTACTGGCAGTGGTCATAAAAGAGGTAAGTTACCCCGGCTCAAAGTGTAGCAGATAATTAAAATTAAGACAGGTGAGCAAAACAAACAAACAAACAACAACAACAAAAAAAAAACACTCAAGTTTCTGATTTAGGGTGAATGAAAGTGTAATTTAATTGAAAGCTTGTAAAGCATACATTTTAGCCTGTCCAAAGAATTTTAAAGAATATTTGGCCAGAAAAGTCTCTACCATCTATTATAATATTAACTGGCACAGATGCAATCATATATTGTGGGATATTATTTCAACACTTTTATCGTGATTGCATTGAATTATTTCCCAATATTTATTTATTTATTGGTAACTTAATGGTAGATAATATGAATAACTAAAATTTAAGCATGTAAAATACCTAATATTATTTTTTAAAACACTGAGCATACATCATTATTATATTCTAGTTATGAAAAATTACTTCAATTTGAAGTCACAGAAGATACCAAAATATTAGAATATTAGGAATATTCTGTATCCTTTTGAGAATAGGAAGAAATTGAGAATGTTTACTGTACCTTTTGGTTAGCACTACCATGACAAAGAACCACAGTGTGAGGGGCTTCAACAATAGAAGTTTATTTTTCCAAAGTTCTAGAGACTAAGTTGTCCCAGTCAAGTTATCAAGAGGACTGATTTCTCTGAGGCCTCTCTTTAGTGCATTGTCAGCCGTCTCCCTGTGTCTTCACCTTCCTTTCCTCTGTAGTAACTGTGCATCCTCTTCTCATAAGAATATCAGTCGTTTTTGATCAGGACCTAAACTGACTCAATGGACATGGGTTTGAATAAATTCTGGGAGTTGGTGATGGACAGGGAGGCCTGATGTGTTGCAGTCCATGGGATTGCAAAGAGTCGGACATGACTGAGTGACTGAACTGAATTGAAACTGGTCACATCATTTAATCTTTACTATCTCTCCAAAGACCCTGTCTTCAGGGAAGTCACACTATCAGTTTAAAAGCATTAGAATTTCAAGATAAAAATGTTGTGGGTGAGTCACAGTTTAGCCCATTACAACCACATGGATTGAAACAATGAACTATTGAATATACTACTAGTATTTAGCTGTTATGTATGGGAGTATGTTGGCACACAATCATATTGACTTATATTTTCATTGTTTTGGAGATTGCTTAGAGGTAAATGAAGGATGAGGAGTTCTGCATTAGTGAAAAGGGATGTCAGTCTATAAGGAATCTGAAAAGCAACAACTGGGAAAAACTTCTCACAAATTAAATTAAAATTCCATATATAGTGTTTCTTATGTTGAGAGACATTATTTTGCCAACAAAGGTTCCTCTAGTCAAGGCTATGGTTTTTCCTGTGGTCATGTATGGATGTGAGAGTTGGACTGTGAAGAAGGCTGAGCACTGAATAATTGATGCTTTTGAACTGTGGTGTTGGAGAAGACTCTTGAGAGTCCCATGGACTGCAAGGATATCCAACCAGTCCGTTCTGAAGGAGATCACCCCTGGGATTTCTTTGGAAAGAATGATGCTAAAGCTGAAACTCCAGTACTTTGGCCACCTCATACGAAGAGTTGACTCATTGGAAAAGACTCTGATGCTGGGAGGGATTGGGGGCAAGAGGAGAAGGGGACGACAGAGGATCAGATGGCTGGATGGCATCACTGACTCGATGGATCTGAGTCTGAGTGAACTCTGGGAGTTGGTGATGGACAGGGAGGCCTGGCGTGCTGCAATTCATGGGGTCGTGAAGAGTCGGACATGACTGAGTGACTGATCAGATCTGATCTGATGTTCCTTTTATTCCTGTTTTCTGGAGAGTTTTTATCATAAATGGATGTTGAATTTTGTCAAAGGCTTTCCCTGCATCTATTGAGATAATCATATGGCTTTTATTTTTCAATTTGTTAATGTGGTGTGTTACATTGTTTGATTTGCAGATACTAAAGAATCCTTGCATCCCTGGGAGAAAGCCCACTTGGTCATGGTGTATGATGTTTAATGTATTGTTGGATTCTGATTGCTAGAATTTTGTTAAAGATTTTTGCATCTATGCTCATCAGTGATATTGGCCTGTAGTTTTCTTTTTTGTGGCATCTTTGTCAGGTTTTGGTATTAGGGTGATGGTGCCCTCATAGAATGAGTTTGAAACTTTACCTTTGTCTTCAATTATCTGGAAGAGTTTGAGTAGGATAGGTGTTAGCTCTTCTCTAAATTTTTGGTAGAATTCAGCTGTGAAGCCATCTGGACCTGGGTTTTTGTTTGCTGGAAGATTTCTGATTACAGTTTCAATTTCCGTGCTTGTGATGGGTCTGTTAAGATTTTCTATTTCTTCCTGGTCGAGTTTTGAAAAGTTGTACTTTTCTAAGAATTTGTCTATTTCTTCCACGTTCTCCATTTTATTGGCAGATAATTGCTGATAGTAGTCTCTTATAATCCTTCGTATTTCTGTGTTGTCTGTTGTGATGTCTCCATTTTCATTTCTAATTTTATTGATTTGATCTTTCTCCCTTTGTTTCTTGATGAGTCTAGCTAATGGTTGTTCAATTTTATTTATCCTTTCAAAGAACCAGCTTTTGGCTTTGTTGATTTTTGCTATGGTCTCTTTTTTTAATTTTGCATTTATTTCTGCCCTAATTTTTAAGATTTCTTTCCTTCTACTAACCCTGGGGTTCTTTATTTCTTCCTTTTCTAGTTGCTTTAGGTGTAGGGTTAGGTTATTTATTTGACTTTTTTCTTTTTTCTTGAGGTATGCCTGTATTGCTATGAATTTTCCACTTAGGACACTTTTAAAGTGTCCCACAGGTTTTGGGTTGCTGTGTTTTCATTTTCATTCATTTCTATGCAAATGTTGATTTCTTTTTTGATTTCTTCTGTGATCTGTTGGTTATTCAGCAGCGTGTTGTTCAGTCTCCATATGTTGGAATTTTTAATAGTTTTTCTCCTGTAATTGAGATCTAATCTTACTGCATTGTGGTCAGAAAAGATGCTTGGAATGATTTCAATTTTTTTGAATTTACCAAGGCTAGATTTATGGCCCAGGATGTGATCTATCCTGTATAAGGTTCCGTGTGTGCTTGAGAAAAAGGTGAAATTCATTGTTTTGGGATGAAATGTCCTATGGATATCAATTAGGTCTAACTAGTCTATTGTATCATTTAAAGTTTGTGTTTCCTTGTTAATTTTCTGTTTAGTTGATCTATCCTTAGGTGTGAGTGGGGTATTTTGGAAGAATCAATATAGTGAAAATGAGTATACTACCCAAAGCAATTTAGAGATTCAGTGCAATCCCTATCAAGTTGCCAACGGTATTCTTCACAGAGCTAGAACAAATAATTTCACGATTTGTATGGAAATACAAAAAACTCAAATAGCCAAAGCAATCTTGAGAAAGAAAAATGGAACTGAAGGAATCAACCTGCCTGACTTCAGGCTCTACTACAAAGCCACAGTCATCAAGACAGTATGGTACTGGCACAAAGACAGAAATATAGATCCATGGAACAAAATAGAAAGCCCAGAGATAAATCCACGCACCTATGGACACCTTATCTTTGACAAAGGAGGCAAGAATATACAATGGATTAAAGACAATCTCTTTAACAAGTGGTGCTGGGAAAACTGATCAACCACTTGTAAAAGAATGAAACTAGAACACTTTCTAACACCATACGCAAAAATAAACTCAAAATGGATTAAAGATCTAAATGTAAGACCAGAAACTGTAAAACTCCTAGAGGAGAACATAGGCAAAACACTCTCTAACATACATCACAGCAGGATCCTCTATGACCCACCTCCCAGCATATTGGAAATAAAAGCGAAAATAAACAAATGGGACCTAATTAAACTTAAAAGCTTCTGCACAACAAAGGAAACTATAAGCAAGGTGAAAAGACAGCCTTCAGAATGGGAGAAAATAATAGTAAATGAAGCAACTGACAACCAACAAATCTCAAAAATATACAAGCAACTCCTGCAGCTCAATTTCAGAAAAATAAATGACCCAATCAAAACTTGGGCCAAAGAACTAAGTAGACATTTCTCCAAAGAAGACATACAAATGGCTAATAAACACATGAAACGATGCTCAACATCACTCATTATCAGAGAAATGCAAATCAAAACCACTATGAGGTACCATTTCACGCCAGTCAGAATGGCTGTGATCCAAAAGTCTATAAGCAATAAATGCCAGAGAGGGTGTGGAGAAAAGGGAACCCTCGTACACTGTTGGCGGGAATGCAAACTAGTACAGCCACTATGGAGAACAGTGTGGAGATTCCTTAAAAAACTGGAAATAGAACTGCCTTATGATCCAGCAATCCCACTGCTGGGCATACATACTGAGTAAACCAGAATTGAAAGAGACACCTGTACCCCAGTGTTCATCACAGCGCTGTTTATAATAGCCAGGACATGGAAGCAACCTAGATGTCCATCAGCAGATGAATGGACAAGAAAGCTGTGGTACATATACACAATGGAGTAGTACTCAGCCATTCAAAAGAATAAATTTGAATCAGTTCTCATGAGGTGGATAAAACTGGAGCCTGTTATACAGAGTGAAGTAAGCCAGAAAGAAAAACACCAATACAGTATACTAACGCATATATATGGAATTTAGAAAGATGGTAACAATAACCCTGTATATGAGACAGCAAAAGAGACACTGATGTATAGAACAGTCTTTTGGACTCTGTGGGAGAGGGAGAGGGTGGGAAGATTTGGGAGAATGGCATTGAAATATGTATAATATCATATATGAAATGAGTCACCAGTCCAGGTTCGATGCATGATACTGGATACTTGGGGCTGGTGTACTGGGATGACCCAGAGGGATGGTATGGGGAGGGAGGAGGGTTCAGGATGGGGAACACATGTATACCTGTGGTGGATTCATTTTGATATATAGCAAAACCAATACAATATTGTAAAGTTAAAAAAATAAAATAAAATAAAGCCAAAAAAAAAAAAAAGATAAATTAAAATTTCATTATACTCAGTGACAGGGCTATTGCAAATTTATGTGAAATGATTTTGTAAGGACATTTGTCCATTGAAATTTTGTTAGGCCCTGAAAATTTAGTGTGGGTGGCTACCCCACGTCCGAGGTCGGGAGCAGAAGCTGGGAGGACCTCATGCCCAAGAGGAGGTGGCCAAGAGGAGTTACCCGACATCCTAGGTCAGGGGCAGTGGCCAAGAGTGCCAGGCTGCCATGGTACATGAACAGCCGAGAGGAGCTACCCCACGTCCAAGTTCAGGGGCGGCAGTGGAGAGGAGCTACCCTGCATCAGAGGTTAAGGGTGGCAGCCTGGAGGAGCAACCCCACCTCCAAGGAGCGGTGGCTGCACAGGCACAGGAGGGCCTAAATGAGTTATTCCATGTTCAAGGTCAGAAGGGGTGGCAGTGAGGAGGTACCCCTTGTCCAAGGTAGGAGCAGCAGCTGCGCTTTGCTGGAGCAGCCGTGAAGTGATACTCCATGTCCAAGGTAAGAGAAACCCAAATAAGACGGTAGGTGTTGAAAGAGGACAGCAGAGGGCAGACATACAGATACCATACTCACAGAAAACAAGTCAACATAATCACACTAGGACCATAGCCTTGTCTAACTCAATGGAACTAAGCCATGCCTGTGGGCCACCCAAGATGGGTGGGTCCTGGTGGAGAGGTCTGACAGAATGTGATCCATTGGAGAAGGGAATGACAAACCACTTCAGTATTCTTGCCTTGAGAACCCCATGAACTGTATGAAGAGGCAAAATGATAGGGTACTGAAAGAGGAACTCTCCAGGTCAGTAGGTGCCCACTATGCTACTAGAGATCAGTGGAGAAATAACTCCAGAAAGAATGAAGGGATGGAGCCAAAGCAAAAACAGTACCCAATTGTGGATGTGACTGGTGATAGAAGAAAGGTCTGATGCTGAAAAGAGCAATATTGCATAGGAACCTGGAACGACAGGTCCATGAATCAAGGTAAATTGGAAGTGGTCAAACAAGAGATGACAGGAGTGCACATCAACATTCCAGGAATCAGAGAACTAAAATGGACTGGAATGGGTGAATTTAACTCAGATGACCATTATATCTACTACTGCAGGCAGGAATCCCTCAGAAGAAATGTAGTGGCCATCATGGTCAACAAAAGAGTCCAAAATGCAGTACTTGGATGCAATCTCAAAAATGACAGAATGAACTCTGTTCGTTTCCAAGGCAAACCATTCAATATCACAGTAATCCAAGTCTATGCCCCAACCAGTAATGCTGAAGAAGCTGAAGTTGAATGGTTCTATGAAGACCTACAAGACCTTTTAGAACTAACAGCCCAAAAAGATGTCCTTTTCATTATAAGGGATTGGAATGCAAAAGTAGGAAGTCAAGAAACACGTGGAGTAACAGGCAAATTTGGCCTTGGACTACGGAATGAAGCAGGGCAAAGAATAATAGAGTTTTGCCAAGAAAATGCACTGGTCATAGCGAACACCCTCTTCCATGAACACAAGAGAAGACTCCACACATGGACATCACAAGATGGTCAACACCGAAATCAGACTGATTATATTCTTTGCAGCCAAAAATGGAGAAGCTCTATACAGTCAGCAAAAACAAGACCAGGAGCTGACTGTGGCTCACATCATCAACTCCTTATTGCCAAATTCAGACTTAAATTGAAGAAAGTAGGGAAAACCACTAGACCATTCACTATGACCTAAATCAAATCCCTTATGATTATACAGTGGAAGTGAGAAATAGATTTAAGGGACTAGATCTGATAGAGTGCCTGATGGACTATGGACTGAGGTTTGTGACATTGTACAGGAGATAGGGACCAAGACCAAGCCCATGGAAAAGAAATGCAAAAAGGCAAAATGGCTGTCTGGGGAGGCATTATAGCTGTGAAAAGAGAAGCAAAAAGCAAAGGAGAAAAGGAAAGATATAAGCATCTGAATGCAGAGTTCCAAGGAATAGCAAAAAGAGTTAAGAAAGCCTTCCTCAGCAATCAATGCAAAAAATTGAGGAAAACAACAGAATGGGAAAGTCTAGAGATCTCTTCAAGAAAATTAGAGATAACAATGGAACATTTCATGCAAAGATGAGCTCAATAAAGGACAAAAATGGTATGGACCTGACAGAAGCAGAAGATATTAAGAAGAGGTGGCAAGAATACACAGAAAAACTGTACAAAAAATATCTTCATGACCCAGATAATCACGATGGTGTGATCACTCACCTAGAGCCAGACATCCTGGAATGTGAAGTCAAGTGGGCCTTAGAAACCATCACTACGAACAAAGCTATTGGAGGTGATGGAATTTCAGTTGATCTATTTCAAAATCTGAAAGACAATGCTGTGAAATCACTGCACTCAATATGCCAGCCAATTTGGAAAACTGAGCAGTGGCCACAGGACTGGAAAAGGTCAGTTTTCATTCCAATCCCAAAGAAAGGCAAAGCCAAAGAACGTTCAAACTACCATACAATTTCACTCATCTCACACGCTAGTAAAGTAATGCTCAAAATTCTCCAAGCCGGGCTTCAGCAATACATGAACCTTGAATTTCCAGTTGTTCAAGCCGGTTTTAGAAAAGGCAGAGGAACCAGAGATGAAATTGCCAATATCCACTGGATCATTGAAATAGCAAGAGAGTTCCCGAAAAACATCTATTTCTGCTTTATTGACTAGGTCAATACTTTGACTTTGTGGATCACAATTAACTATGGAAAATTCTGAAAGAGATGGGAATACCAGACCACATGACCTGCCTCTTGAGAAAGCTATATGCAGATCAGGAAGCAACAGTTAGAACTGGACATGGAACAACAGACTGGTTCCAAATAGTAAAAGGAGTACGTCAAGACTGTATATTGTCACCCTGCTTATTTAACTTCTATGCAGAGCACATCATGAGAAACGCTGGGCTGGAAGCAGAAGCACAAGCTGGAATCAAGATTGCCTGGAGAAATATCAATAACCTCAGATATGTAGATAACACCACCCTTATGGCAGAAAGTGAAGAGGAACTAAAAAGCCTCTTGATGAAAGTAAAAAAGGAGAGTGAAAAAACTGGTTTAAAGCTCAACATTCAGAAAACAAAGATCATGGCATCCGGTCCCATCACTTCATGGGAAATAGATGGGGAAACAGTATCAGACTTTATTTTTGGGGGCTCCAAAATCACTGCAGATGGTGTCTGCAGCCATGAAATTAAAAGACGCTTACTCCTTGGAAGGAAAATTATGACCAACCTAGATAGCATATTGAAAAGCAGAGACATTACTTTGCCAACAAATGTCCATCTAGTCAAGGCTACAGTTTTTCTTGTGGTCATGTATGGATGTGAGACTTGGACTATGACAAAAGCTGAGCACCAAAGAATTGATGCTTTTGAACTGTGGTGTTGGAAAAGACTCTTGAGAGTCCCTTGGACTGCAAGGAGATCCAACCAGTCCATTCTGAAGGAGATCAGCCCTGGGATTTCTTTGGAAGGAATGATGCTAAAGCTGAAACTCCAGTACTTTGGCCACCTCATGTAAAGTGTTGACTCATTGGAGAAGACGCTGATGCTGGGAGGGATTGGGGTCAGGAGCAGAAGGGGACGACAGAGGATGAGATGGCTGGATGGCATCACTGACTCGATGGACGTGAGTCGGAATGAACTCTGGGAGTTGGTGATAGACAGGAAGGCCTAGCGTGCTGTGATTCATGGGGTCGCAAAGAGTCGGACATGACTGAGCAACTGAATTGAACTGAACTGAAATGTTGTAGACATATTCCTCCGTGAAGGATATATGCAATTCTGTACAATTAATTGCATAGATATGTGCTATGCAATGTTTGGGCTTTTGATATAGCAAAACACAGCTTGTAGAACTGGGATTTGGAAAAATACATCAATTCACTTCACTTGCTCAGTCGTGTCCGACTTTTTGTGACCCATGAATTGCAGCACGCCAGGCCTCCCTGTCCATCACCATCTCACAGAGTTCACTCAGATTCATGTCCATCATCTTGGAGATGCCGTCCAGCATCTCATCCACTGTTTTCCCCTTCTCCTCCTGTACCCAATCCCTCCCAGCATCAGAGTCTTTTCCAATGACTCGACTCTTTGCATGAGGTGGCCTAAGTACTGGAGTTTCAGCTTCAGCAGCATTCCCTCCAAAGAAATCCCAGGGCTGATCTCTTTCAGAATGGACTGGTTGGATCTCCTTGCAGTCCAAGGGACTCTCAAGAGTCTTCTCCAACACCACAGTTCAAAAGCATCAACAGTTTGGCACTCAGCTTTCTTCATAGTCCAACTCTCACGTCCATACATGACCACTGGAAAAACCATAGCCTTGACTAGATGCAGCTTTGTTGGCAAAGTAATGTCTCACTTTTTAATATGCTATCTAAGTTGATCATAATTTTCCTTCCAAGGAGTAAGCGTCTTTTAATTTCATGGCTGCAATTACCATCTGCAGTGATTTTGGAGCCCCCCCAAAATAAAGTCTGACTGTTTCCACAATTCCCCATCTATTTCCCATAAAGTAATGAGACCAGATGCCATGATCTTCATTTTCTGAATGTTGAGCCTTAAGCCAACTTTTTCACTCTCCTCCTTCACTTTCATCAAGAGGCTTTTTAGTTCCTCTTCACTTTCTGCCATAAGGGTGGTGTCATCTGCATATCTGAGGTTATTGATATTTCTCCAGGCAATCTTGATTCCAGCTTGTGCTTCTTCCAGCCCAGCACTTCTCATGATGTACTCTGCACATAAGTTAAATATGCAGGGTGACAATTTACAGTCTTGAAGTATTCCTTTTCCTATTTGGAACCAGTCTGTTGTTCCATGTCCAGTTCTAACTGTTGCTTCTTGACCTGCATACAGGTTTCTCAAGAGGCAGGTCAGGTGGTCTGGTATTTCCATCTATTTCAGAATTTTTCACAGTTATTATGATCCACACAAGTCTTTGGCATAGTCAATAAAGCAGAAATAGATATTTATCTGGAACTCTCTTGCTTTTTCGAGGATCCAGGGGATGTTGGCAATTTCACCTCTGGTTCCTCTGCCTTTTCTAAAACCGACTTGAACATCTGGAATCTCACCTTTTACATATTGCTAAAGACTGACTTGGAGAATTTTGAGCTTTCCTTTACTAGCGTGTGAGATGAGTGCAATTGTGCAGTAGTTTGAACATTCCTTGGTATTGCCTTTCTTTGGGACTGGAATGAAAATTGACCTTTTCCAGTACTGTGGCCACTGCTGAGTTTTCCAAATTTTCTGGCAAATGGAATGCAGCACTTTCACAGCATCATCTTTCAGGATTTGAAATAGCTCAACTGGAATTCCATCACCTCCCCTAACTTGGTCCGTTGTTTTGGTTTCTAAGGCCCACTTGACTTCACATTCCAGGATATCTGGCTCTAGGTGAGTGATCACACCATCGTGATTATCTGGGTCATGAAGATCTTTTTTGTACAGGTCTCCTGTGTATTCTTGCCACCTCTTCTTAATATCTTCTTTTAGGTTCATATCATTTCTGTTGTTTATTGAGCCCATCTTTGGAAGAAATGTTCCCTTGGCATCTCTAATTTTCTTTAAGAGATCTCTAGTCTTTTCCATTCTGTTGTTTTCCTATATTTCTTTGCATTGATTGCTGAGAAGGCTTTCTTATGTCTCCTTGCCATTCTTTGAAACTCTGCATTCAGATGCTTATATCTTTCCTTTTATCTTTTGTTTGTTTGCTTCTCTTCTTTTCACAGCTAATTATAAGGCCTCCCCGAACAGCCATTTTGCTCTTTTGCATTTCTTTTCTATGGGGATGGTCTTGATCCCTGTCTCCTGTATAATGTTGCAAACCTCTGTCCATAGTTCATCAGGCACTCTATCTATCAGATCTAGGCCCTTAAATCTATTTCTCATTTCCACTGTATAATCATAACAGATTTGATTTATGTTATACCTGAATGATCTAGTGGTTTTCTCTACTTTCTTCAATTTAAGTCTGAATTTGACAATAAGGAGTTCATGGTCTGAGCCACAGTCAACTCCTGGTTTTATTTTTGCTGATTCTATAGACCTTCTCCTTCTTTGGCTGCAAAGAGTATAATCAGTCTGATTTCGGTGTTGACCATCTGGTGATGTCCATGTGTAAAGTCTTCTCTTGTGTTGTTGGAAGAGGGTGTTTGCTATGACCAGTGCATTCTCTTGACAAAACTGTATGAGTCTTTGCCCTGCTTCCTTCCGTCCTCCAAGGCCAAATATGCCTGTTACTCCAGGTGTTTCTTGACTTCCTACTTTTGCATTCCATTACCCTTAATGAAAAGGATATCTTTTTTTGGTATTAGTTCTAAAAGGTCTTGT
The DNA here is from genome assembly GCF_029407905.1 of Bubalus kerabau. Taxonomy (NCBI): domain Eukaryota; kingdom Metazoa; phylum Chordata; class Mammalia; order Artiodactyla; family Bovidae; genus Bubalus; species Bubalus kerabau. The sequence continues at coordinate 10,969,636 of NC_073632.1, read as the reverse complement.
AGGTCTTCATAGAACCGTTCAACTTCAGCTTCTTCAGTGTTACTGGTTGGGGCATAGACTTGGATTTCTGTATAGCAGCTAGAAAATGAAAATTTAAAAATTTGTGCAAAGCTTCTGAGAATCCAAGAAGTCTTTTCTATTTTTCCAAAGAATTTTAGATTAGGCTTTATTTCATTTATTGGATTTTACTGTGGAAATAATCAGTTTGAGATCCATCCTCTTAGAACAAAATTTTAAGTATAAAATATATTATTATTTGACATAATATTTTGAAGTGTAATGCTGTGGAGCAGAACTCTAGTGGTTATTTTTTCTTGCTTGACTGAAACTTCATGCCCTAGTTTTTCTTCACATGTTATAATACCTTTGTATTTTCCTTGTTTGAGTCATTACTGTGGCTACGTGGTAGAACTAAAACACAACAAACATTTGAATGTGTCACTTTGTATATTACCACTGCAATGTTACCAGTGTATGTTGAAAAACTGGGACTTAAATGTAGTTATCTACTCCCAAAACATAATTAACACATTCAGATAAAGTTTTACTGAATTGTTAAATTCAAATAAAGTGTTCCTGTAATCTGAATTAACACATTTAGATTATCATAAAAATTAGCTAAAGCCCAAATACCAACAATCATCAAAGTATTTTTAATAGTGTCATATGGTGTGTGTGTGTGTATACTCAGTTGTGTCCAAATCTTTGTGATCCCATAGACTGTAGCCCACCAGGCTCCTCTGTCCATGGGATTTTCCAGGCCAGAACACTGGAGTGGACTGCCATGTCCTCCTCCAGGTGATCTTCCCAACCCAGTGATTGAACCTAAGGCTCTTATCTCTCCTGCATTGGTAGGTTCTTTATTACTAGTGTCACTTGGGAAGCCCTTTCTTGTGGTAAGAGGATGGAAAAACTGAGATTAAATTTACTGAAATTAATTTTGTTTCCACTTAAATCCATCTTCATGAGGCACTATTTCTAAGTTAATATTACATTTTTTGAAAATTTTATGATATTAACAATGAAAGAATTTAGGAAAAATCTATGACCAATGAAAACAATCTATGAATGCAATGTAAATATTTTAATCTAGTTGAAACATTGATTTTATTTTATCTTTATAAGCATAACTTGTTCAGAAATAATTGGCCAATGGCAATGACATATCTGTTTCCATGGGAACTATAGAAATATTACTGCAAGCATCTTCCTTTGTGAATGTGAGGAACCATTTTCAGGTAAAAATTCACATGTACGTATATATACATACACACAAATAGTTTTAATTTTGTCATTTATTTCAACTTAAACTTGAAATGTTTCAATTATTACTGATGAATACAAGCTTAGTGATTATATACTCAGACTTTTTAGGGATAAAATTAAGATATCAATTCGGTTAACAATTAATTATTTTGCTACACATTTCATAATATATGGAGAATCTGGACACAGGTTAAACAGTCTTATTATCATAAAATATATTTTATTCTTAGGTACAAACATTGATTTAGAAATACTGTATACTTTGCACATATTTGCAAAATTGTATCTAACGTTTCTCCTTATAAAACAAGTCATTTCTGGCAAATTCCCTTTCATAAAGAATAAAAAAGTTTTATTCCTTCTTGAATGAATTTAAACATGTGAAACAAAATTATTGTTGAAACCAATAATACTTTTTTTAACTTTTCATTAAATATTTGACAATGAAATTGTGTTTAAACCATTCTTATCTCATATTTGATCTCTTCTATAGTTTTCATATTCTGGGAAATATACCTAACCATCCATATATTTAAAAATTATTTGGGTCAACGGTGTCTCCTGTCATGTGTAGACACCTAAAGAATCCTTTCCTGGTAAAAGTAAAAGTTATGTGTTTCTCAAACTGTCAGGAGTGATAACTCCAAATGTTTCTTTTACACATCCTTCCACCTACCATAGTTGAGATAGATTTGAAAGTTTAGTAGGGTGTATCAGTTCAGTTCAGTTCAGTTGCTCAGTTGTGTCCAACTCTTTACAACACAATGGACTTCAGCACCCCAGGCTTCCTTGTCCATCACCAACTCCTGGAGCTTAATTAAACTCATGTCCATCAAGTCGGTAATGCCATCCAACCATCTTATCCTCTGTTGTCCCCTTCTCCTCTGGCCTTCAAACATTCCCAGCATCAGGGTCTTTTCAAATGAGTCAGTTCACATCAGATGGCCAAAGTATTGAAAATCAGCTTCAGCATGAGTTCTTCCAATGAAAATTCAGGTCGGATTTCCATTAGGATTGATTGGTTGGATCTCCTTGCAGTCCAAGGAACTCTCAAGAATCTTCTCCAACACCATAGCTCAAAAGCATCAATTCTTCAGTGCTCAGCTTACTTTATAGTCCAACTCTCATATCCATACAAGACTACTGGAAAAACCATAGCTTTGACTAGATGGAACTTTGTTGGCAAAGTAATGTCTCTGCTTTTTAATGTGCTGTCTAGGTTGGTCATAGCTTTTCTTCCAATGAGCAAACATACTTTAATTCCATGGCTGAAGTCACCATCTTCAGTGATTTTGGAGCCCCCAAAACTGAAGTCTCTCATTGTTTCCATTGTTTCCCCATCTATTTGCCATAAAGTGATGGGATCAGATGTCATGATTTTGGTTTTCTGAGTGTTGAATTTTAAGTCAAGTTTTTCACTATCTTTTTTCACTTTCATCAAGAGGCTCTTTAATTATTTTTTGCTTCCTTCCATAAGGATGCTGTCATCTGTGTATCTGAGGTTATTGATATTTCTTCTGGCAATCTTTATTCCATCTTGTGCATCATTTAGCCTGGCATTTCACATGATGTACTCTGCATGTAAGTTAAATAAGCTGGGTGACAGTATACAGCCTTGCTGTACTCCTTTCCAGATTTGGAACCAGTCCGTTGTTATATACCAAGTTCTAACTATTATTTCTTTACCTGCATACAGATTTCTCACGAGGCAGGTATGGTGATCTGGTATTCCCATCTTTTGAAGAATTTTTCACAGTTTGTTGTGATCTACACAGTAAAAGACTTCAGCGTAATTAATAAAGCAGAAGTAGATGCTTTTCTGGAACTCTCTTGCTTTATCGATGATCTAATGAATGTTGGCAATTTGATCTCTGGTTCTTCTGCTTTTTCTAAATCCACCTTGAACATCTTGAAATTCATGGTTCACATACTGTTGAAGCCTGGCTAGGAGAATGTTGAGCATTACTTTGCTAGCATGTGAGATGAGTGCAATTGCATGGTAGTTTGAACATTCTTTGGCATTATCTTTCTTTGGGGTTGGAATGAAAAATGACTTTTTCCAGTACTCTGTCCACTGCTGAGTTTTTCAGATTTGCGGGCATATTTAGTGCAGCACTTTTGTAGCATCATCTTTTAAGATTTGAAATAGCTCAACTGGAATTCTATCCCCTCCACTAGCTCTGTTCATAGTGATGCTTCATAAGGCCCACTTGACTTCACATTCCGGGATGTCTTGCTCTAGGTGAGTGATCACACATTCGTGATTATCTTGGTCATTAATATATTTTTTTGTATAGTTCTTCTGTGTATTCTTGCCACGTCTTCTTAATATCTTCTGCTTCTGTTAGGTTCATATAATTTCTGTCCTTTATTGTGCCCATTTTTGCATGAAATATTTCCTTGATATCTCTAGTTTTCTTGAAGAGATCTCTAGTCTTTCCCATTCTATTGTTTTCTATTTCTTTGCATTGATCACTGAGGAAGTCTTTCTTATCTCTCTTCACTATTCTTTGGAACTCTGCATTCAGATGGGTATATCTTTCTCTTTATCCTTTGCCTTTCACTTCTCTTCTTTTCTCAGTTATCTGTAAAGTCTCTTCAGACAATGATTTTTTTCCTTTTTTCATTTCTTTTTCTTGAGGATGGTCATGATCACTGCTACCTGTACAATGTCAGGAACCTCAGTCCATAGTTCTTGAGGCACTCTGTCTACCAGGTCTAATCCCTTGAATCTATTTGTCACTTTCACTGTATAATCATATGGGATTTGATTTTGGTCATACCTGAATGATCTATTTGTTTTCCCTACTTTCTTCAATTTAATTCTGCATTTGGCAATAAGAAATTCAAGGTCTGAGCCACAGTCCACTCCTGGTCTTATCTTTGCTAACTGTATAGAGCTTCTCTATCTTTGACTGAAAATAATATAATCAATCTAATTTTGGTATTGACCATCTTGTGTATCAGTCATTGCCTATAATAAGAGGGTTTGGTATGCTGTGAGTACAACTGTCTTAAAGAAATGTTTGCAGGGCTTTTCCCTCAGGTAATTCATTTTCTTGAGATAGGATATGAGCTGAAAGATGTTTTTTAATATCTTACCACATCCTGCAGATGTATGAAGACCATATAATTCAACTTCCAAAGCATGGCATTTTTTGGACAGAAAGTGAAAATGAAATTTGCTCAGTTGTGTCCGACTCTTTGTGACCCCATGAACTATACAGTCCATGGAATTCTCCAGACCAGAATTCCGGAGTGGGTATTTTTTCCCTTCTCCAGAGGATCTTCCCAACCCAAGGATTGAGCCCAGGTCTCCCACACTGCAGGCAAAGTCTTTACCAGATGAGCCACAACAGAAGCCCCTTTCTGACAGAAGAGCTAGCTAAAAGAGTTCCATATATATTTGAAATATTTTTTATTCTCTGGCAAATTGATTTCATTAAATAGACAGACATATAAAGTAGCTGTATTCAAAATTTACTTTTAATCATATAATTTCCAAAGAAAATATTGCAATTTGTCCTCTGCAAATCTAAAGGACATTTTAAAACATATTTTAAATTGATTTTCTGAAATATTACAAATGATATAAGAGAAGCTATGTATCCTTTTTTTTTTTTTTCTTGAAGAATGAGTATTTTTTTAAATATGGTCTTACATTTGTAATTTTTTGGAACTCTACCTATACCATCTTAAAAACTGCATTTATGATTAATAAATTTGAACTTGTTAATAGTTTCAATTGACCCTTCTGATAACTATGTTCTCTTAATTGAGCACATTTTCACTGAGCACATGTTGAAAGTGAAGGTGAAAATGAAGTCACTCAGTCGTGTCCGATTCTGTGACTCCATGGACTGTAGCCTACCACGCTCTTCCATCCATGGGATTTCCCAGGCAAGAGTACTGGAGTGGGTTGCCATTTCCTTCTCCAGAGGATCTTTCTGACTCAGGGATAGAACCCAGTTTTCCCCGCATTGTATGCAGAAACTTTACCATCTGTGCCACCAGGGAAGTCACATGTTGAGGTTCCTGTTAATCTCAAATGAAAATATGGTAGTGCTAAATATTCTAAATTTTATTCATTTATTTATTTTTGCCTAAAATACATCAATAAAGTATTTTCATAGGAGCTATATTTTTATTCTTTCAGCGTTATTTTTTGCAAACATTTTCAAAGAGAATCCTAATGAAATAAATGATCTCTATATATGATTCTTTTGGATGTTTGAAAAATCTGATGTTGCTGTTTTTGAGTTCCATTATATCCTGCCAAAATTAATCTTTGAAACATAGGGTCTCCTTCAAATGTTGTATCCCACAGGTGTAGCTATTACAAAGCTCAATTATAACATTTATAATCTTGAGCAGTTTTGAAGTCATTGAACTTGTTAAGTGTCTTCATTGTATTGTATAGGGACAAGTTTTAATGCCTTGAAAATAAGAATAATTAACTAAAACTTTCAGAAAATTATCTTTGTCCCTAACTTATTGTTTGTTTTTATTGTCAATTACTTGTAGTTGGTTTTGAATAAGATGCAACAAAAACTTACAAAATTCTTCACTAAAATTCCAAAACCTTCCTGAGATACTGTATTATTTTCAGTCATTCTTCACAAGTTCAAACATTTCTAAAATCAAATTGCTAATGGATAGCAGAAAGAGAAAGCATATTTTGTCGTTTTATTTTTTTCAATATCAGTTTTATAGAAAAAATTGTCCGTTGACCTGTGAATATTTTCAATTATTTGTAAAATTTTCGACTATAGATTATATTCTACTTATGTGAACATCACATCTGGTTTGCTTTTAAAATATGAATTACAAATGAATCACAATAAATTCCAACTACATATCTTTTCCATCCTTTTCTCAACTTGAGCAAACAATATATATTCATGATAAATTTAAAAATATATATAATTTTTAGCACAGTAACACAGCACACATAACTTTTCCTTTGAATATTTTTAGTGAATTTTCAAGAGCATTCTTAACGTTGTCAGACTGCTCGCCTTCAACAGAATAAATTTATAAAGCTTTATTTTAGCTCAATAAAATGAAAAGAAAAAATCAAACTATCATTGAAATGAACTGATTATCTATTTGAAATCTCTGATTTAAGGGTACTGTCTTCTATCTTTTAACTTTGTCCCTATTTATTCTGTTTACTGAGCCAAAACATTTATAATAATCACTTTAATTTTTGTGTGTACAGACAAATTTGCAATAGAAAATGAGGAAAATAATTTTGGCATAGTCATTTGATCTAAATGAAAATTCATGCTTCACAGAGTGTTGTATAAGAATACCTCCTGCATCTGAACCCAATTCATCAGTGTAAGGGGATTTTTTAAATAATCCCTAACATCTAAATAGATACTGATACTTCTTAAGCAAGCATGTGTCTTCTGGCTTCATGTAGTCAGTGATGTCACTATTCTCAGTGGTGAATCATTACAGTGACATAGTAAACTCATTACCAAATTTAAAGGGAAATAAATTTGAAGCATACTTTTTATGAAAAATGTATACTACTTCATTTAAATTATTTACTGTAAAATAAGAAATAAACATCAGAAAACCATAAAATAAACAAATCATTGTATACTTAGACCTGGAGATTGCAAAAAAAATTTTTTTTCCTGTAATGAATAAGATAGTAAATATTTTATACATTCTGAGACATGTGGTATTATCACAGTAATTCAATTCTGCTATTGCAAGGTGAAATCATCCATAGGCAGTATGTAAATAAATTGATTTTATTATATTCAATAAAATTTTATTTTCAAAAATAGGTGGAAGACCATATTTGGCTTACAGCTGTAATTTACCAACCCCTTTATACCATCCTCTATAGCAAGGATATATAGATTCTCTACAAACTCCATGACTGGAATGTTTGGCTTCAGTTTGTCTTTCATGTAAAACATATACACATAACCCATAATTTCCTGAGGTTCCACTGACCCTGATTATTTGCCTTGAGTAAAGACATGTAGTTATCACTAGTTAACTTTCAAATTTCTCCTCATGGTAAATTAAATACTATTTAGGTATCCTATAAAAGGCCATGACTGAATTTAAAATACAAAGTAGAGATATATGAAGCACAATTGTTTACTTAAATGCAAATGTGAATAATAGTATTTAGTCAGAAAAATACAGGACAAATGGTCATTTGATAACTTGGGAAAACTTATATCTCAGAAATAATATGGCCCACAGACTTGGCTAACTAAGTGAAATTATGAGCCATGCCTTGAGGGCCACCCAAGATAGACACATCATGGTGGACAGTTCTGACAAAACTTGGTGCACTGGTGAAGAGAATGTCAAACCACTGCAGCATTCTTGCCTTGAGAACCCCAAGAATAGTATGAAAAGGCAAAAATATATGACACTGAGAGATGAATTTCTCAGGTTGGTAAGTACCCAATAAACTACTGGAGAAGAGCTGAGAAATAGCTCCAGAGGGAATGAAGAGGCTGAGCCAAGCAAAAATAACACACAGTTGAGGATGTGTCTGGTGGTGAAAGTAAAGTCCAGTGGTGTAAAGAACAATGTTGCATGGGAATCTGGAATGTTAGGTCAATGAAGCAAGATAAATTGGAAGTGGTCATGCAGGAGATGGCAAGAGTGGACATCAACATTTCAGGAATCAGTCAACTAAAGTGGATGGTAATGGGTGAATTTAACTCAGATGACCATTATATCTACTACTATGGATGAGAATCCCTTAGAAGAAATGGAATAGTCCTCATCACCTACATAAGAGTCTGAAATGCAGTACTTGGGTGCAATCTCTAAAATGACAGAATGATCTCTGTCTGTTTCCAAGGCACAACATTCAATATCACAGTAATCCATGTCTATGTCCCTACCACTAATACCAAAGATGCTGAAGTTGAATGGTTCTATGATGACCTACAAGACCTTCTAGAACTAATATAAAGAAAAAAGGTCCATTTCATCATAGGGGACTGGCATGCAAAAGTAGGAAGTCAAGAGATACCAGGAGTAACAGGCAAGTTTGGCCTTGGAGTACAAAATGAATCAGGGCAAAGGCCAAAAGAGTTTTGTGTTGTCCTTCCAACAATACAAGAAATGACTCTACACATGGACATCACCAGATGGTCTACATTGAAATCAAATTGGTTATTTTATTTGAAGCCAAAAACAGATACTCTACAGAGTCAGCAAAAACAAGACCAGGAGTTGATTGTGGCTCAGATCATGAACCCTTATTGAAAAATTCAGACTTAAATTAAAGAAAGTAGGGGAAACCAATAGGCCATTCAGATATAACCTAAATCAAATCCCTTATGATTTTACAGTGTTAATGACAAAGAGGTCAAGGGATTAGATCTAACAGAAAGAGTTCCTGAAAGACTATTGACAGAGGTTTGTAACATTGTACAGGAGGTGTGATCAAAACCATCCCCCAAAAAAAGAAGTGCAAAAAGGCAAAATGCTTGTCTGAAGAGACCTTACAAATAGCTGAGAAAAGAAGAGAAGTGAAAGGCAAAGGACAAAAGGAAAGATATACCCATCTGAATGCAGAGTTCTAAAGAATAGCAAGGAGAGGTAAGAAAGCCTTCCTCAGTGATCAATACAAAGAAATAGAGGAAAACAATAGAATGGGAAAGACTAGAGATCTCTTCAAGAAAATTAGAGATACCAGGGGAACATTTCAGGCAAAGATGTGCTCAATAAAGAAAAGAAATTGTATGAACCTAGCAGAAGCAGAAGATATTAAGAAAAGGTGGCAATAATATGTAGAAAACTATATATAAAAAAAGAAAGAAAAAAAATCTTAATAACCCAGATAACCACGATGATGTGATCACTCAACTAGAGCCAGACATTTTGGAGTGTGAAGTCCAGTGGGCCTTAGGAAGCATCACTATGAACAAAGCTAGTGGAGGTGATGGAATTCCAGTTGAGCTATTTCAAGTCCCAAAAGATAATGCTGTGAAAGTGATGCACTCAATATGCCAGCAAAGTTGTAAAACTCAGCAGTCGACCCAGGACTGGAAAAAGTCAGTTTTCATTCCAATTGCAATGAAAGGCTATGTCAAAAAATGATCAAACTAATGCACAATTGCGCTCATCTTACCTGATAGCAGAGTAATGCTCAAAATTCTCTAAGCTAGGCTTCAGCAGTATGTGAACCAAGAACATCTAGATGTTCAATGGAGATTTAGAAAAGGCAGAGGAACCAGAGATCAAATTGCCAACATCCGTTTGATCATAGAAAACGGAAGAGAATTCCAGAAAAACAAACAAAAAAATCTACTTCTGCTTCATTGACTACACGAAAGCCTTTGACTGTGTGAATCACAACAAACTGTGGAAAATTATTAAAGGGATGGGAAAGAGATGGGCTTTCCTAGTAGTTTAGCTGCTAAAGAATCTGCCTGCAATGCAGGAGACCCCAGTTTAATTTCTGGGTAGGGAACATCTGCCAGAGAATGGATACTCTACTCACTCTAATATTCTTGGGCTTCCCTGGTGGCTCAGTTGGTAAAGAATCTGCCTACAATTCAGGAGGCCTGGGCTTAATCCCTGAGTTGGGATGATGCCCTGGAGAAGGCAACAGCTACCCACTCCATTATTCTGCCCTGGAAAATTCCATGGACTGTATAGTCCACAGGGTTACAAAAAGTCAGACATGAGTGATCGACTTTAACTTTCACTTATCTGTCTCCTGAGAAATCTGTATGCAGGTCAAGAAGCAACAGTTAGAATCAGACCTGGAACAACAGACTAATGCCAAATTGGAAAGGTATTTGTCAAGGCTGTATAGCAACTAAACAACCTCTTGATGAAGGTGAAAGAGGGGAGTGAAAAATCTGGCTTAAAACTCAACATTCAAAAAAATTAAGATCATGTCATCTGGTCCCATTACTTCATAGCAAATAGATGGGGAAACAATGGAAACAGTGTTGGACTTAATTTTCTCTGTCTTCAAAATCACTGCTGATGCAGCCATGATATTAGAAGACGTTTGCTCCTTGGGAGAAAATGACAAAACTAGACAGCAAATCAGAGACATTACTTTGCCAACAAATGTCCATCTAGTCAAAGCTATGGGTTTTCCAGTATTCATACATGTTTGTGAGAAAGTCGGTCCATAATGATGAATGAGTGCTGAAGAACTGATGTGTTTGAACTGTAGGGTTGGAAAAGACTCTTGAGAGTTCCTTGGACTACAAGGAGATCAAACCAGTCAATTCTAATGAAAATCCATCCTGAATGTTCATTGGAAGGACTGATGCTGAAGTTGAAGCTCAGATACTTTGGCCATCTGATTGGAAGAGCCTACTCGTTAGAAAAGACTCTAATTGCCAGAAACGATTGAAGACAGGAGTAGAAGGGGATGACAGAGCCCGGGATAGTTTGATGGCATCACTGACTCAATGGACATTGGTTTGAGAAAGCTCATAGGGAAGGACAGGGAAGCCTGGCATGCTTCAGTTCATAGGGTCACAGAGTGCTGGATATGACTGAGCTACTGTGCAATGATGATGATACTCAATGAACATTGTGTTATTGTGGCCAAAATGACCTGATGACTCTCTTAGAAGACCTAGTAACCATAACATTTTGGAATATATATTGTATTATTCAGTGACTTCAAGTCTTAGCCAAAAATGTACAGAAAATATCACCCTTTAATAGTTATAATGTATGTGTTATGCATGCACATATGTATCTATCTATCCATCCATCTCTCTTTTCAGTTATACATGCTTTCCTAATGAATTTCTTGGAAAGTCTTTTGGGACTTTGTATAATCTTTTATGTATAAACGTATAATCTTTTTTATCTTTGCATATTAAAACATTATTTGATATATGAAGCAGAATTTACAAAAAATGAGATTATAGTGTTCCAAAGAGTTATATTAAAAGTTATAAATTTTATATTTCCAATGACTTATGAATCAATTGTTACTACATGAATTGGTATCCCAGGAGGTTCTAATGGTAAAGAACCAGTCTACCAATGCACGAGACATGAGACTCAAGTTTGATCCCTAGTTCAGGAAGATTCACTGCAGGAGGGCATGGTAATCCACTGCAGTATTCTTGTCTGAAGAATCCCCTGGACAGAAGAGTCTAGTGGGGTACAGTCCATAGGATTGCAAAGAATTTGACATGACTGAAATTAAAAGACGCTTACTCCTTGGAAGGAAAGTTATGGCCAACCTAGATAGCATATTCAAAAACAGAGGTCCGTCTAGTCAAGGCTATGGTTTTTCCAGTGGTCATGTATGGATGTCAGAGTTGGACTGTGAAGAAAGCTGAGCGCTGAAGAATTGATGCTTTTGAACTGTGATGTTGGAGAAGACTCTTGAGAGTCCCTTGGACTGCAAGGAGACCCAACCAGTCCATCCTAAAGGAGACCAGTCCTAGGTGTTCATTGGAAGGACTGATGCTGAGGCTGAAACTCCAATACTTTGGCCACCTCATGCGAAGAGTTAACTCATTGGAAAAGACCCTGAGGCTGGGAGGGAATGGGGGCAGGAGGAGGAGGGGACAACAGAGGATGAGATGGCTGGATGGCATCACAGACTTGATGCACATGAGTTTGGGTGAACTCTAGGAGTTGGTGATAGACAGTGAGGCCTGGCGTGCTGCAATTCATGGGGTTGCAGAGTCAGACACGACTGAGCAACTGAACTGAACTGAACTGAAGCAACTTAGCACGCACACATGCATTACCAAACTTATCCTTTGTGTCAAAATTTTACTGCTCTTAAGTTTTGCTGAAGACTTAAAATTTTGGAATTAATATATTTTAGAATACTATAGCTATGATGAGGGGAGCAGTTTAATCATTGAAATCTAATGCAATTTAAATCAAGACAGCAAAGAAATAAGTACAATCCTATTTTAAAACTAGTGAGACTTTTGAAAAAAAAATAGTGATTTTTTAAGACACCTCAATATTGTGAAAGAGTATGAAAATAATAGTTAGCCATGAGGTAAAACTATATAACTTCAAACATTATAAAAATGAAATTAAGAAGTAAAAATTCAATGTGATATTAAATGAGATGTAGTCTTCATTGAATTCTGTTTTTCTCAATTTGAAAATGTTATACAAGATTTATAGTCATCAATTATAAAATTATTTTCCCTGATTTTATAACTTCATAATGTTTATCTAAAAAAAACTAATAAGTATTATTATTAAATAATGGAAGTATTAAAATTCTTATGGTCAGTTCCAGATTTTCAAAACTTTTCAAAAGTCGTTTGATATCGGAACAAGTGATTGTCAGAAAATAAGCTCTCAGTCTTAGTTTAGGATTGTTACAGCTGCAAATAATAGTTTTAGATTCGGGATTCAAGAAGTTTTGTTTGGAAGCCATGCTGTGATCTCTATAGCCGAGATTAATAATTTTTGGAAGCCATGACATTTCACTGGAAAAATAATTATTTTTCAGGACATGATAACTACAGGTATCATTCTAAGAGATAACCAATCTGATTAGTGAAGATTACTAAGAACATTTCATTAGAAGTTTAAAGCAGAGGGAGGCAGAACATTTTCCAAGGTAAAGAAAATTACCTCATTTTCAAAATCTCTACCAGTGGGTAGAATGAGAATAATATTTTGTCCATTTAAAGGAAAGCTAGCAGGAGGTAAATCAGATATAATTATTTTCATTTTCAAAATTGAACTTTAATCCTATTTTGCAACTTAATTCTGATAAAGGCTGGAAAACTAATCTCAGTCCATTCCACCCTGTCTCTAACTCCCTGCCAAGGAGAGAATTGAACTAGTCCTATTCTCGTAAGTGTAATTTGTTCAGTATAGTAGATAAATAATCATGTTACTTGACCCAATAGGCACATTACAGGCACAATCAACTCTATGGCTTAGTATTCATACAACTGAGAGGTAAAGTTATGGCAAATAGTTGGACAAGTTACACTCTTAATGATGCTTATTATTTTCTTAGTTGTTGACTAGAAAGGCTTTTATATAATTTGGATTGCTATTTACATAGTAAATCCTTACTGTGTAGTAATTTTTTTTTTAATTCTCTAATCACTGTGATCATTATTGGCATTGATGATGACATGTTCTTCTAAGCACAGCATAATCAACAATAATATAATACTAAAATAACTAAAGGTTCTGTATCAAATTGCTAACCCAAAGAATTTCCTTTGCTATCCTACTCCAGCCTGATGAAGCTTCTTTGTCTTACTTTTTTTTTTTTTTTTGGTGTCCTTCTATTGAGATAAATTCCCTTTTGACTGATTGGCCAAACAATGCATACAGGAGCTCCTCATTCCACTGAAAATTGTCTCAGGATAATTTGTGTGTTAACTAAGTATGTGGTATATATTATTCATTTAATGAGTGTTAATTATTAATAATTATGTGATATCAGGATGATCATGACTTCTTTTTATTTTTTTGTGTTAAGAAATGCAAGTATAAATTGATTACAAATAAAAGGGGTTGAATTCTCAATAAGCATAAATTTGGTTAAACTTCTGAAACATGTTGTTGTTGTTCAGTTGCTCAGGTCTGTCCGACTATTTGCAACCCCATGGACTGCAGCAAGCCAGGCTTCTCTGTCCTTCAACATCTCCCAGAGATGCTCAAACTCATGTCCATTGAGTCAGTGATGCCATCCAACCATCTCTTCCTCTATAGTGCCCATCTACCTTGCCTTTAATCTTTTCAGCATCAGGGACTTTTCTAATGAGTCATCTCTTCCAATCAAATGGCCAAAATATTGGAACTTAAACTTCAGCATCAGTCCTTCTAGTGAATATTCAGGACTGATTTCCTTTAGGAGTAACTGGTTTGATCTCCTTGCATTCCAAGCTACTCTTTAGAGTATTCTCCAATATGGCAGTTCAAAAACATCAGTCCTTTGGTGCTCATCTTTCTTTATGATCCAACTCTCACTTCCATAAATGACTACTGCAAAACACATACCTTTGATCAGATGGACCTTTGTAGGCAAAGTAATGTTTCTGATTTTTAATATGTTCTAGGTTGGTCAGAGTTTTCCTTCCAAGGAGCAAACCTCTTTTGGTTTCATGACTGCAGTCACCATATGCAATGATTTTGGAGTCTAAGAAAACACTCTGTCACTCTTTCCATTGTTCCTCCATCTATTTTCCATGAAATGATGGGACCAGATGCCATGATCTTAGTCTTTTTTAATGCTGAGTTTTAAGCCAGCTTTTTCACTCTCCTCTTTCACTTTCATCAAGAGGCTCCCCAGTTGCTCTTTGCTTTCTTCTGTAAGAATGGTGTCATCTGCTTATCTGAGGTTATTGGTATTCCTCCTGGCAATCTTGATTCCAGCTTGTGCTTCATCCGGTCTGGCATTTCACATGATGTACTCCGCATATAAGTTAAATAAGCAGGATGACAATATACAGCCTTGACGTACTCCTTTCCCAATTTTGAGCTAGTTCATTGTTCCATGTCCAGATCAAACTGTTGCTTCTTGACCTGCATACAGCTTTCTCAGGAGTCAGGTAATATTCCAAACTCTTTAAGAATTTTCCAAAGTTTGTTGTGATCCACAAAGTCAAAAAATTTAGCGTTGTCAATGAAGCAGTAGATGTGTTTTCTGGAACTCTCTTGCTTTTCCTATGATCCAATGGATGTTGGCGATTTGATCTCTGGTTCCTCTGCCTTTTCTAAATTCAAGTTGAACATCTGGAAGTTCTCAGTTCATGTACTATTGTAGCCAAACTTGGAAAATATTGAGTATCACTTTGCTAGTGTGTGAAATAAATGAAATTTTGTGGTACTTTGAACATTCTTTGGCATTGCCTTTCTTTGGGATTGGAATGAAAACTGACCTTTTCCAGTCCTGTGACCACTGCTGAGTTTTCCAAATTTACTGACATGTTGAGTGCAGTATTTTAACAGCATCATATTTTAGGATTTAATATAGCTCTGCGGGAGTTCCATCACCTCTACTAACTTTGTTCGTAGTGATTATTCCTAAGATCCACTTGGCTTCACACTCAGGATGTCTGGCCCTAGATGAGTGATCACACCATTCTGGTTATCTAGTTCATTAAGATCTCTTTTGTATAGTTCTTCTGCTTTTGAAAGTTTAGTTTTAAGCCAGCTTTTTTATCTCCTCTTTTACCTTCATCAAGAGGCTCTTTAGTTCCTCTTCACTTTCTGCCTTAAGGGTGATGTCATCTGCATATCTGAATTTACTGCCATTTATCCTGGCAACCTTGATTTCAGCTTGTGATTCATGCATTTATTATCTCCAGTTATTCCCCCAGATTCCTTAGGATTTTCTATCTAAATAATTTTATTATCTGAAAATGAAGTTATCTTTATATCCCTTTCTAATATTATACCCTTTGATTTCATTTCATTGCCTTAGCTAGACCCTCTGATATAGTGTTTAATAACAAAGGGGGTATCCTCTTATTCTTGCTGTTAAAAATATTCACTATTTCATCATTGTTTAATGTTAACTGTATGTTTTACATAGACATATTTGTCAAATAAAGAGCCTCACTCTATTTATAGATTGTTGATAATTTTTATAAGGATTGGATAATACATTTTGTCAAATGTTTTTCTTTCACATACTGAGATGATTTTATGATGTCTCAATTGATTTCGTGATTTTGTAACGACTGCAGTTAATTTATGAATTACAGATTTTCATATGCAACCAACGTTGCAGTCCATAACTACGATCTCAATTGGACATGGTTTTTTTTTTTTTTTATATGCTCTACAATTGGTTGGTAATACTTTTTAATAAGCTTTTTTTTTCTATTATATTTCCGTTATATTCATGTGGGGTATTGACCTGTATAATTTTCTAGTATTCCTTAACTTTGAAATATAATTGTTAAGTTGGACTCTGCAGTTTGAAATGATATGTACATTTGCTATTATTTGCCTCCCTAAATGTGTAATATCACTCATTTATTAAATCACTTAATACATATCATATTTATTAGAAAATTTTGTATAAAATTAAATTATTTTTAACAGATGCAGCCATATTAATATTGTCCAGTCCTTGTTGGTTGTGCTATTCAATGAAGTTTTTCATATTGTTTGTTGGATTTGGATCATAATGTTCATAATATTATCTTATTGCTCTTTTAATATTTGTGGAATCAGAAGTAATGCCTATGTTGATAATTTGTATTTTTCTTTTATCAAATTCATAGATTTTTAAAATACAGTTGATCTTTTCAATGTACCAAACATTGGCTTCATTAATTTATTCTATCATTTTCTATTTTTCTCATTTCTTCTTATTCTACTTATTTTGGGTTTAATGTACTCATGTTTTCATTGACTTGTCAATCCTGTACATTGGCATTCAGTGTTTCTCAAAAATGTCAGTTATCATTTGCACTATTTTTTTTCTTTTATGTATGCCTTTTTTTTTACCATCTTGATAATTTAACAATATAATATTTTCAATATTGAATGTACTCTGCTTACAGTTATTATATTTGTTCTGCCTTGAGATTGCCAAGCTTTTTGTATTTGTAAGTTAATGATTTCATCATGTTTGTAAAGTTCTCAGCCATTGTTTCAAATTATGTTTACTGTCAAAATCTCCTTTCCTTCTATAATTGCACATATGACAGACACTGTATTATCCTACTTTTCACTCTGGCTGTGTTCATTTTAGTTCAGTCATTATTTTCTCTGCTCTTCAGATTAATTCCTGTTGAGATATACATGTATGTATTTATTATGCTTCTTAGTGACTCAGTTCAGTTCAGCCACTCAGTCGTATCTGACTTTTTACCATCCCCTGGGTTGCAGCACCTTGGCTTCCTGTCCTTCACTAACTCCAGGAGCTTGCTCAAATTCACGTCCAGCGACTCAGTGATGCCATTCAACCATCTTATCCTCTGTCGTCCCCTTTTCCATCTGGCTTCAATCTTTTCCAGCATCAGGGTCTTTTCCAATGAGTCAGTTCTTCACATAAGGTGGCAAAAGTATTGGAATTTCACCTTCAGTATGGGTCCTTCCAATGAATATTAAAGACTGATTTCCTTGAGGATTGACTGATTTGATCTCCTTGCAGTCCAAGGGATTCTTAAGAGTCTTTTCCAACACCACAGTGCAAAAGAATAAATTCTTTGACACTCAGCTTTCTTTATAGTCCTACTTTCACATCTGTACATGACTACTGGAAAAACCATAGCTTTGACTACAAAGACCTTTGTCAGCAAAGCATGTGTCTCCTTTTTAATATGCTGTCTAATTTGGTCATAGCTTTTCTTACAAGGAGCAAGCATCTTTTAATTTCATGGCTGCAGTCACCATCTGCAATGATTTTGGAGCCCCCCAAAATAAAGTCTGTTACTGTTTCCACTAGGGTCTCAAAGAGTCGGGACATGACTGAGCGACTTCACCTTCACTTTCACTTGCATTGTTTCCACTGTTTATCCATCTATTTGGCATGCAGTGACAGGACCAGATGTCATGATATTAGTTTTCTGAGTATTGACTTTTAAGCCAACTATTTCACTCTCTTCTTTCACTTTCATCAAGAGGGTCTTTAGTTCTTCTTTGCTTTCTGCCATAACGGTGGTGTCATCTGCTTATCTGAGATTATTGGTGTTTCCCCTGGCAATCTTTAATCCTGCTTATGCTTCATCCAGCCCAGCATTTCACATGATGTACTCTACATATAAGTTAAATAAGCAGGGTGACAATATACAGCCTTGGCATACTCCTTCCCCATTTTGGAACCAGTCTGTTGTTCCATGTCGGGTTCTAACTGTTGCTTCTTGACCTGCATACAGGTTTCTCACTAGGCAGGTATGGTGGTCTGGTATTCCCATCTCTTGAAGAATTTTCCAGTTTGTTGTGATCCACACAGTCAAAGGCTTTGGTGTAGCCAATAATCAGATGTTTGTCTGAAACATTCTTGCTTTTTTGATGATCCAGCAGGTATTGGCAATTTTATGTCAGGTTCCTATGCTTAATGTAAATCCAGCTTGAACATCTGGTACATGTACTGGAACATGAACATCCGGTACATGTTCTTGGTACATGTACTGTTGAAAACTGGCTTGGAGAATTCTGAGCATCTCTTTGCTATCATGTGAAGTGAGTGTAAATGTGCAGTAGCTTGAACATTCTTTGGCACTGCCTTCCTTTGGGATTTGAAAGAAAGCTAACCTTTTCCGGTCCTGTGGCAAGTGCTGAGTTTTCCAAATTTTCTGGCGTAGGAAGTGCAGCATTTCACAACAACATCTTTTAGGATTTGAAATAGTTAAACTGGAATTCCATCACCTCCATTGGTTTTGTTCATAGTGATGCTTTCTAAGGACAACTTTGTTTCACATTCCAGGATGTCTTGGCACCCCACTCCAGTACTCTTGCCTGGAAAACCCCATGGATGAAGGAGCCTGGTGGGTTGCAGTCCATGGGGTCGCAAAGAGTCGGACACGACTGAACAACTTCCCTTTCACTTTTCACTTTCACGCATTGGAGAAAGAAATGGCAACCTGCTCTAGTGTTCTTGCATGGAGAATCCCAGGGATGAGGGAATCTGGTGGGCCTCTGTCTGTGGGGTTGCACAGAATCGGACACGACTGAAGCAACTTAGCAGCAGCAGCAGCTCTAGGTAGTAGATTGAACCATCGTGGTTATCTGGGACATGAAAATATTTTTGTGTAGTTCTTTTATGTATTCTTGCCACCTCTTCTTAATATCTTCTGCTTCTATTCAGTTCAGTTCAGTTCAGTTCAGTCGCTCAGTCATGTCCGACTCTTTGCGACCCCATGAATCGCAGCACGCCAGGCCTCCCTGTCCATCACCATCTTCCAGAGTTCACTCAAACTCACGTCCATTGAGTCGGTGATGCCATCCAGCCATCTCATCCTCTGTCGTCCCCTTTTCCTCCTGTCCCTAATCCCTCCCAGCCTCAGAGTCTTTTCCAATGGGTCAACTCTTTGCATGAGGTGGCCAAAGTACTGGAGTTTCAGCTTTAGCATCATTCCTTCCAAAGAACACCCAGGGCTGATCTTTAGAATGGACTGGTTGGATCTCCTTGCAGTCCAAGGGAGCTCTCAAGAGTCTTCTCCAACACCACAGTTCAAAAGCATCAATTCTTTCGCAGTCAGCTTTCTTCACAGGTCAACTCTCGCATCCATACATGACCACTGGAAAAACCATAGCCGTGACTAGATGGACCTTTGTTGGCAAAGTAATGTTTCTGCTTTGGAATATGCTATCTAGGTTGGTCATAACTTTCCTTCCAAGGAGTGTCTTTTAATTTCATGGCTGCAATCACCATCTGCAGTGATTTTGGAGCCCCCAAAAATAAAGTCTGACACTGTTTCCACTGTTTCCCCATCTATTTCCCATGAAGTGATGGGACCAGACACCATGCTCTTCGTTTTCTGAATGTTGAGCTTTAAGCCAACTTTATCACTCTCCTCTTTCACTCTCATCAAGAGGCTTTTTAGTTCCTCTTCACTTTCTGCCATAAGGGTGGTGTCATCTGCATATCTGAGGTTATTGATATTTCTCCCGGCAGTCTTGATTCCAGCTTGTGTTTCATCCAGCCCAGCATTTCTCATGATGTACTCTGCATAGAAGTTAAATAAGCAGGGTGACATTATATAGCCTTGACATACTCCTTTTCCTATTTGGAACCAGTCTGTTGTTCCATGTCCAGTTCTAACTGTTGCTTCCTGACCTGCATATAGGTTTCTCAAGAGGCAGGTCAGGTGGTCTGGTATTCCCATCTCTTTCAAAAATTTCCACAGTTTGTTGTGATCCACACAGTCAAAGGCTTTGGCATAGTCAATAAAGCAGAAATAGATGTTTTTCTGGAACTCTCTTGTTTTTTCAATGATCCAGCAGATGTTGGCAATTTGGCCTCTGGTTCCTCTGCCTTTTCTAAAACCAGTTTGAACATCAGGAAGTTCATGGTTCACATATTGCTGAAGCCTGGCTTGGAGAATTTTGAGAATAACTTTACTAGGTGTGAGATGAGTGCAATTGTGTGGGAGTTTGAGCATTCTTTGGCATTGCCTTTCTTTGGGATTGGAATGAAAACTGACTTTTTCCAGTCCTGCGGCCACTGCTGAGTTTTCCAAATTTGCTGGTGTATTGTTTAGGTCCATGCAATTTCTGTCCTTTATGGTGTCCAGTGTTGCATGCTTTTTCATTTGATATCTCTAATTTTCTTAAAGAGATCTCTAGTATTTCCCATTCTATTGTTTCCCTCTATTTCTTTGCATTGATCACTGAGGAAGGCTTTCTTATTTCTCCTTTCTATTCTTTGGAACACTGAATTCAAATGGGTATATCTTTCCTTTTCTGGTTTGCTTTTGGCTTCTCTTCTTAGCTATCTGTATGGCCTCCTCAGACAACCATTTTGCCCTTTTGCATTTGCTTTTCTTGAGGATGGCCTTGATCACTGCCTCCTGTACAGTGTCATGAACCTCCGTCCATAGTTCTTCAGGTGCTCTATCAGATCTAATCCCTTGAGTCTATTTACCACTTCCACTGTATAATCGTAAGTGATTTGATTTAGGTCATATCTGAATGATCAATTGGTTTCCCCTAATTTCTTCATCTTATGTCTCAATTTGGCAATAAGGAGATCATGATCTGAGTCACAGTCAGTTTCATGGTGGCTCAGAGGGTAAAGAATCTGCCTGCAATGGAGGAGACCCAGGTTTGATCCCTGGGTGGGAAGATCCCCTGGAGAAGAGACTGGCTACCTACTCCTGTATTCATGCCTCAAAAGTCCCATGGACAGAGGAACCTAGTATGCTACAGTCCATGGGGTATCAAAGAGTTGGACATGACTGACCAACTAAGCACAGAGACAAGCACACAGAAATACACTCACATATATGTATATTTGTATGTTAGGGTACTGTTGCTTTTTAATTCTGTTATTTTATTTACTCTTCAAGATCTTTGCATACCTTTTGCTTCAGTGATTTTGTTTTTCAGTTTTACAGCTTTCTGTGAGCCAATAATAATAATAAAACAAAACTCTTCCAGTAGTACCACAATTACAAGTGTCAATATTTTTCCCCTGCACTCTTGCTTTTATGTTTTTGTTTTGTTTTGTTTCGTTAGGTTTCTTAATCTCTAAAATTCTTCTCTCTTTATGGTGAAGCAGCTAACTTTTCAAGGACCTTAATCAAGGGCCTTCAGGTACATACATGTCATTTTAAGCATCAAATAGATAAATGACTAACCTAGATAGCGTATTGAAAAGCAGAGACATTACTTTGCCAACAAAGGTCCTTCTAGTCAAGGCTATGGTTTTTCCAGTGTTCATGTATGGATGTGAGAGTTGAACTGTGAAGAAAGCTGACTGCGAAAGAATTGATGCTTTTGAACTGTGGTGTTGGAGAAGACTCTTGAGAGTCCCTTGGACTGCAAGGAGATCCAACTACTCAATTCTAAAGGAGATCAGGCCTGGGTGTTCTTTGGAAGGAATGATGCTAAAGCTGAAATTCCAATACTTTTGCCACCTCATGTGAAGAGTTGACTCATTGGAAAAGACTCTGATGTTGGGAGGGATTGGGGGCAGGAGGAAGAGGGGACGACAGATGATAAGATGGCTGGATGGCATCACCGACTCAATGGACATGAGTTTGAGGGAACTCCAGGAGATGGCGATGGATAGGGAGGCCTGGTGTGCTGCGATTCATGGGGTCGCAAAGAGTCGAACACCACTGAGCAACTGAACTGAACTGAACTGAGATATAATTAGGAATACAGTTCAGTTTTCATCAGTGTGATCCACTCCACTTCATATATGATTTTAGCTATTTCTAAATGAAATTTACAACTATAAATGAGCCAGCTTTTGTAAATGGAGCACTGTCAAGAAGCTGAACTCATAGCAAAATATAATTGAGGAGTTATGATAAATATATTATGTCCTGTCCAAATAATTTTGCTTAGTACAACCAATTAAATGTTCTAAATATACTTCTAAAAATGTGTTTTTCATGTGTATATGTAAAAAAAATGTGATTTTCTTTCTCAAAAGACTATAATTAAATTCTTATTAATATTAAATATCAGAGAGATGGACTTGAAAAATATGTAAAACTGATCATTAGATTCTAGAACAGTGAATTACAAATTTTAGCTATTTAATTTTTGGTTACTTAATCTACAAAATGAGGAAAATTTAGCACAGTTTCTGCTTGCTGTGTATAATGAATGAGATCAGAAATGCAGCCTGCTGCTGCTGCTGCTGCTAAGTCACTTCAGTCGTGTCCGACTCTATGAGACCCCATAGGTGGCAGCCCACCAGGCTCCCCCATCCCTGGGATTCTCCAGGCAAGAATACTGGAGTGGGTTGCCATTTCCTTCTCCGAAATGCAGCCTAGGTGTGGTTAATAGAGCATAGCCATTAGACTTAAGCACCCTTTGTTCCAAGACCATGTCTACAACTCCCTTCCTCTTTGACTTTTAAGATAATATTTAAGCTCTTCAAATTTTAATTGTTGATCTGGAACATTTTGATAATTATCAATACTCATCTCACGGGTTTGTCTTGAATTAAATGAAACAGTCCGTGCTATTTTGTTGTTGTTAGTCACTCAGTCATGTCAGACTCTTTGGAACCCCATGGACTGTAGCCTGCCAAGCTCCTCTGTCCATGGTATTCTCCAGGGAGGAATACTGAACTGAGTAGCCATTCTCTTCTCCAGGGGATTTTCCTGTCCCAGGTAAAAAACCTAGGTCTCCTGCATTGCAGGCAGATTCTTTACCATCTGAGACACCAGGAAGTCCATGTTAACTACTTAATAAAATGGTAGACTCGTAATAAGCAGTCAATTAATTTTAGCTGTTGTTAGTTTGTCTGTTGTTTGGCATAGCAAATCTTTATTCAGTTATTTTTTTTTTTTCTATTTTACTAATGCAGTTAAACTCAGTCTGATTTTTCCCCTAGCATTTGAGTATTTATACAATTGTCTTCTACCTAGTTTTATATACTTATTTTTCAATATTTCTCTATACCAACTCAAAAGCTCTAATCTAATAGCTCTAGTGGTTACATTATGAAGAAGTCATACACATACATAATTCTCTGCTGCTACTCACATTTTTTTTTTTTTTTTAGAATGAAATCTTCCTTTTTTCCCCTTATTTCTCCATAAATTACTTCCTTTACTCCTTCTACTGATTTATTGATTTTCTTTCTTGGCAGTGCAGCCCATGATCTAGTCATATTATACGCCCATCTTATAGCAAATAGAAGGTATTAAGTAAATGTTTCATAATCTAGAAAGTGAAAGACAGATGGTTGTTTTTAATCTTAAAGAAATTCCAAAGTATTATGATTTTCTTCAGACAAATGTACTTGAGGATAGGTATGAAGCAACCTTTATTTTCAAACTGGAGTGACAGGTTATAATTGAGTACTGTACACTTTTGTTACCGTATATAGAAAGGAAAGGAACACAGTTTTCTCTACATGTTTTATTAGGACCCCAAAAGGAATATTGAAAGAAATAACATCATTTCTTAAAAATTAAAGGTGTGCTCTTGCTACAAACACTTAGATAATATAAATATTTGCTTATCTTTGACTCAAAATGTTTATTTCACACATGTGTGTTTACTTCTAAAGTGAAAAAAAAAAAAAAAAAAAAAAACATGTAGTAGCTATTGTTAGCATTGTAATATTGAATGCACCAGTGCCTCCCTTTGTAGAATACTGAATTGGCTATCATTAGTGTCAGATGTTATATACATTGCAATAACACTGTCTATGTAATTGTGAGTTTGTCAGTTTAACTGATAAAAATAAATTGATGACCACCTGAAAATGACTGATGCTTTTAATCTATTAAGTAATGTCTGCTGGTACAGTGCAAGTTTTTTGTATGTTTGTTTGTTGTTTTAATGAGTTCTTGAATTCTGTTGAAGTCTGCATGTCCTAATCCTTTGTAAAAAGTAAACAGGTGTGACAATTTACAGCAATCCAGTGATAAGCTCTCTAATCACTCCATCTTGGGATTTTAAAATGTGTTTTATGGGGAAAAGCTATAAATCTATTTTTATATACAGTTACATTTTTGAGCACATGACTTCGGTTTTTAGCTAGTGAAAAATCTTGAAAATGAAAATCTAGAAAGTGAAACTTACCAAGTTATTTACCTTTAATCTATAGATAATTTTATCATATTTTGTCTTTTATGCTCAATAATATTACAGTTTCAGATGCTGCCTCTAAATCCCAATGTAAGAATTTCTAAAGTATTGTTACAAACATAGCTTTTAATAGATATGGTCATGCTTGATCTTTTTTAGTATGCTGATTTTATTTCAATTATTAAAAATTCCACTTTATGCACAGTCTTCATTATGCCCAGGCTAACAGTTGTATCCACTTCATGCTTGCCAGGTTCCAGAGCAGTTTTAGAAATGCTCTGTGATTGATTAAAGACAAATATTTGCAAATAATAAATTTTGATACCAAATTATGCATCCATTCAGTGGAATTCTTCATCAAGCTAAAGAGGAACTTTAAAAAGAGTATGAGACAATAAATTAAAATGCACATTTTAATGAGCTATCAACTGGGTAATTTTGGAAAGAAAGTATTTTCTATCACTTTTACATCAAATTTGATTCCAGCAGTGTCTGTCTCTGTCCCTGTTTATAACCAAATTTCATGGCTATAGTTGACATCCTAGATATACTACAGCTTAGATCTTTTAGGGAGCACTTTTCATAGACTTTATCCTATTTTCTAACAGAATAGAAATAGCATGCATTAAGGCACATGAGCCCACCATTTGTTGCTCAGGGACTGAGGTTTCACTTAAGGTGCATGATTGCCAGGAACTGAAGCTTTTTTAAATCCACCACATCTGCTTGGAAAGCAACAGCTCCTACACGAGTGCAATCTTAATATTTCCCCCCTGAAAACAATGTCTCTTAATTCATTATTTTTAATAGGCATTATACTTGTAAAATGAAGAATTTCTTTTGTGATGGTGGGGACTACAGAACAAACATCACTCTTTGCCTTCTGAAATCATATGACCAGGTCAATAATGTGCTATAATTATTTATTACTTTCTGAGCTAAGGACACAATACTTGAATAAATTAAATTACTTCACCAAGAGATGATAATACAGAGGTGTGTGTGTGTTTGTGTGTGAGCACGAACTAAATGTTATAAATCTAAATTTTAGGTGAGGTAAAACAATAACTTAAAAATCCAGTTAAATTCTGAGCAAAACTTAGATGTTAACATAAAAATATTGCTGCATTCTTATCAGCATTTGCTCATAGAAGTTTCACTCTCTGGCTGTATATATCAATTAAAAAAAAAATATTCCCAAATGAAACTATTTTACCCCTCATAAAATTTTGATAGACCAATGGTGGAAACATGGAAGATGTCAAGTATTGATTAATATCAAAGAAAGAAGCTTTTTAATCTCTCTTGATAGCAGTCGTTTTATAACCAAAATCCAAGAACTTCTTACTGCATCTGTCTAGTGTTTTGTAGTTTTTAGTGTTTACCTGTTGGAGAAGGCAATGGCACCCCACTCCAATACTCTTGCCTGGAAAATCCCATGGACAGAGGAGCCTGGTAGGCTGCAGACCATGGAGTCCTGAAGAGTCAGACACGACTGAGCGACTTCACTTTCACTTTTCCCTTTCATGCATTGGAGAAGGAAATGGCAACCCACTCCAGTTTTCTTGCCTGGAGAATCCCAGGGACAGGGGAGCCTGGTGGGCTGCCGTCTATAGGGTCGCACAGAGTTGGACACGACTGAAGCGACTTAGCAGCAGCAGCAGCAGTGTTTACCTGTGCCCATGGCACTCAATGCTCACAGCAACCCTTTGAGGAAAGAAACACAATAATCACTAAATATTTAATATATACTGGACAGTTTGGTAGACAGAACCTGACTGGGAGTTGATTACTTCTTCCATGATAGATTTTTGATTTCTCAGCATTTGGTTTTAATGTTGATAAAATTTTATAAAAAAATTAAAGTGTATTTCCTTCCTGCTGTCTTTGATCTATATCTTCTCATTCTCGGAAAAAATAGAAGCCTCTTTCTCCTTTTTTTTTTTTTTAATATTAATAGGAGCCCTTGTCCTTTTTAAAAATTTTCCTCCTCTATTGTTCCCTTCAGACCTTTCTGCTCTTTTAATTCATATGTTCTTACATCTTTAGTTGCCTTACAGGACTGTTACTGGCTATCTATTGCTGTATAACAAAATAATCCTAAAGTTAGTAGCTTTAACCAATAACAATATTTATTTTTGTTCATGAATCAGCAGTTTTATTTTGTTTTTACTCTGTTAATTGTCATTTGGAGTGACTCAGGCTGCATGCCAGAATCATCTGAAGATGGCTTACAGTTTATAGCTAGAATTTTACAGTAGATACTGGCTCTTAGCTGTGATCTTAGCTGTGATATTGAATGTAATACTTATATATAACCTCTTACCATCTGCAAACGTCATTAACATTCAAAATATGATACCAGGATACCATGACAAGCTTCCAAATAAAAGGATGAACTTTATCACCTCTTATGACATAGCCTTAGAAGTTACATAAAAAAATTCTCTCTACATTCTTTGTGTATGTATATTATAAAAGCTGAATCAAGTTGAAGGGATGGAGAAAGTTCTTAAAGATCATGTTCAGTTGGAAAAATTGTTGTGGCCATTTTTGAAGTCACAGAACACTTTTTTTTTTTCTCTTTTATTCTGTGAAACCTAGGTATTTCTCTGACTTCCTCTTCTGCATCCCACTACAGAAAAAGGCACTCACTCCACCACAGAATAACCTCAGATATGCAGATGACACCACCCTTGTGGCAGAAAGTGAAGAGGAACTAAAAAGCCTCTTGATGAAAGTGAAAGCGGAGAGTGAAGAAGTTGGCTTAAAGCTCAACATTCAGAAAACATTCAGTGGAAACAGTGTCAGACTTTATTTTTTTGGGCTCCAAAATCACTGCAGATGGTGACTGCAGCCATGAAATTAAAAGACACTTACTCCTTGGAAGGAAAGTTAAGACCAACCTACATAGCATATTCAAAATCAGAGACATGACTTTGCCAAAAAAGTTTCATCTAGTCAAGGCTATGGTTTTCCCTGTGGTCATGTATGGATGTGAGAGTTGGACTGTGAAGAAGGCTGAGCACTGAAGAATTGATGCTTTTGAACTGTGGTGTTGGAGAAGACTCTTGAGAGTCCCTTGGACTGCAAGGAGATCCAACCAGTCCATTCTGAAGGAGATCAGCCCTGGGATTTCTTTGGAAAGAATGATGCTAAAGCTGAAACTCCAGTACTTTGGCCGCCTCATGCGAAGAGTTGACTAACTGGAAAATACTCTGATGCTGGGAGGGATTGGGGGCAGGAGGAGAAGGGGACGACAGAGGATGAGATGGCTGGATGGCATCACTGACTCAATGGACGTGAGTCTGGGTGAACTCCGGGAGTTGGTGATGGAAAGGGAGGCCTGGCGTGCTGCAATTCATGGGGTCACAAAGAGTCGGACACAACTGAGTGACTGAACTGAACTGAACTGAATCACCACAGAATTCGCAGCATGAGGCCATTATATTTTCTTTCCGGCCAAAAACTGCGTTTACCAGACAACTGTTTATTGCTTTAGACATATCTTACAAAATCATTCTTTGAGCTTCATGCCACCTCACATTAAATGTGCTTCTGCTTTTAGCATTATAATTTATTGTCTTCTCGGCTATTCATCATTAATTGATGGATCCAGAACCTAGTTTATAATGTTTCTTTCCCAAGCAAATTTTATTATCTCTATGTTAAGCTCTTACTTCATTTTTTTTTTTTTTACTTCTTCAGCTCCAAGGAATAACAAAATGTTTGCTATAGTAACTCACACCCACTAAGATGCCAAAAACTTGTCATCATCCTGTAATACTAAACTTTTCTTCTGATTCTTTCATTTTTTAAATGATTCTACATTTCCGTGTTGGAGTTTATGTTATTTTTTTCCCACTGAGGATGCTATTTGTTTCAATAGAAAAATAGATTTTTTGAGTTCTAGATTTTGAAAAATATTCCATATCTGCTGTTTATTAATCTAGACCAGGAAAATTAACTTTCCTGAACTTTTGTTTCTTCATGTGCAGTAGTTGAAAACAAAAAGTGTTGCTTTGAAGCGTGAGTTAGAACTAGTATATAAAATCCTAGGGCCTAGAAGGAATTGTTAGAACATTGCTAGTTTCCACTGTGAGATGTTTTTCTTTTCTTTCTTTTTTTTTTTGTCTTCCATAGCTAAAAAAACCCAGGTGTTACACATCTACTATAGCCTATCATGCATATTGTTGTAGTCAGATCATGTGTTTTCTCTGCTCCTTTTCAAAGCTACCAATCACTGGTGGAGGGAATGCTAATCTTCTATAGGGTTTATAAATACATGTGTAATCTTCAAATTCAGCATTTATCTCAAGACTGACCTGCTTTCTTTTTTAGAAGCTTTTCTTCTTTATGAGCTATATATATGAGTGGTGTCAGCTCAGTTCAGTTGCTCAGTCATGTCTGACTCTGCGACCCCATGGACTGCAGCATGCCAGGCTTCCCTGTCCATCACTAACTCCAGAAGCTTGCTAAAACTTGTGTCCATTGACTTGGTGGTGCCATCCAGCCATCTCATCCTCTGTTGTCCCCTTCTCCCACTGCCCTCAATCTTTTCCAGCATCAGGGTCTGTTCCAGTGAGTCAGTTCTTTGCATCAGATGACCAAAGTATCCGAGCTTCAGCTTCAGCCTTAGTCCTTCCAATACAGGACTGATTTCCTTAAGGATTGACAGGTTTGGTCTCCTTGCAAACTTTTTTCCAAGTCTTCTCCAACACTACAGTTCAAAAACATCAGTTCTTCAGTGCTCAGCTTTCTTTATGCTCTAACTCTCACATCCACATATGACTACCGGAAAAACTATAGTTTTGACTAGATGGACCTTTTTTGGCAAAGTAATGCCTCTGATTTTTAATATGCTGTCTAGGTTGGTCATAGCTTTCCTTCCAAGCAGCAAGTGGCTTTTAATTTCGTGGCTGTAGTCACTATCTGCAGTGAGTTTGGAGCCCAAGAAAATATTCTCTCACTATTTCCATTATTTCACCATCTATTTGCCATGAAGTGATGAGACCAAATGCCGTGATCTTAGTTTTCTGAAGGTTGAGTTTTAAGCCAGCTTTTTCACTCTCCTCTTTCACTATAATCAAGAGCCTCCTCAGTTCCTCTTTGCTTTCTATCATAAGGCTGGTCTCATCTGCATATCTGAGATTATTGATATTTCTCCCAACAATCTTAATTCTAACTTGTGATACATCCAGCTCAGCATTTCACAGGATGTTCTCTGCATATGTTAAATAAGCAGGGTGACAATATACAGCCTTAACATACTTCTTTCCCAATTTCAAAACAGTCCATTGTTCTATGTCCAGTAACAACTCTTGCATCTTCTTTTTTAAAATTTATTTATTTATTTTTAATTCAAGGATAATTGCTTTACACATTTTTGTTGTTTTCTGTCAAACCTCAACATGAATCAGCCATAGGTATACATATATCACCTCTCTTTTGAATCCCCCTCCCATCTGCCTCCTCATCCCACCCCTCTAGGTTGATGCAGAGCCCCTCTTTGAGTTTCCTGAACCCTACAGCAAATTCCCATTGGCTATCTATTCTACATATGGTACTGTAAGTTTCCATGTTACTCTTTTCATACATCTCACCTACTCCTCCCCTCTCCCCATGTCCATAAGTCTATTTTCTATGTCTGTTTCTCCATTGCTGCCCTGTAAATAAATTCTTCAGTATCACTTTTTCTAGATTCTGTGTATATGCATTAGGATATAGTATTTATCTTTCTCTTTCTGACTTGCTTCACTATGTATAATATGTTCTAGGTCCATCCACCTCATTAAAACTAACTCAAATGCATTAATTTTTATCTCTGAGTAATATTCCATTGTGTCTATGTACCACAACTTCTTTATCCATTTATCTCTTGAAGAACATCTGCGTTGCTTCCATGTTCTAGCTATTGTAAATAGTGTTGCAATGAAAACTGGGATACATGTGTATTTTTCATTTTTGGTTTCCTCAGGGTGTATGCCTAGGAGTGGGTTTGCTGAGTCATATGGTGGTTTTATTCTTAGTTTTTTTAAGGAAACTCCATACTGTCTTCCATAGTGGCTGTAATAATTTACATTCCTACAACAGTGTAAAACAGTCCCTTTGCTCTACACCCTTTCCAGCATTTATTCTTTGTAAACTTTTTGGTGATGGCCATTCTGAGTAGTGTGAGATGATATTTCATTGTAGTTTTGATTTGCATTTCTTTAATAATAAGTGATATTGAGTATCTTTTCATGTGTTTGTTAGTCATCTGTATGACTTGTTTAGAGAAAGGTCTGTTTAGGTAGGGTTATTTGTTTTTTCTGGTATTGAGTTGTATGAGCTGCTTGTATATTTTGGAAATTAATCCTTTGTCAGTTATTTCATTTGCTACTTCGGCCACTCTCAGAGTTGTCTATTCACCTTGCTTATAGTTTCCTTTGCTGTGCAAAAGCTTTTAAGTTTAATCAGGTCCCATTTCTTTACTTTCATTTTTATTTCCATTATTCTAGGTGATGGATCATAGAGGATCTTACCTTGCTTTATGTTATTTAGTGTTCTGCCTATGTTTTCATCTAAGAGTTTTATAGTTTCTGGTCTTTAATTAATTTTGAATTTATCTTTGTGTATGGTGTTAGGAAGTGTTCTTATTTATTTCTTTTACATGTAGCTGTCCAGTTTTCCCAGCACCATTTATTGACAAGGCTGTCTTTGCCCCATTTTATATTGTTGCCTCCTTTATTAAAAATAAGGTATGCATAGGTGCATGGGTTTATTTTGGGGCTTTCTATCTTGTTCCATTGATCTATAAATCTATTTTTGTGCCAGTACCATACTACCTTGATGACTGTAGGTTTGTAGTATAATCTGATGTCAGGAAGGTTGATTCCTCCAGCTCTATTTTCCTTTCTCAAGACTGCTTTGGCTATTCAGGGTCTTTTGTGTTTCCATTTGAATTATGAATTTTTTTGATCTAGTTATGTGAAAAATGTCATTGGTAATCTAATAGGGATCACATTAAATCTGTAGACTGCATTTGGTAGTATAATCATTTTTTTATAATATTGATTCTTCTTACCTAGTAACATGGAATATCTCTCTTATGTTTATGTCATCAATGATTTCTTTCACTAGTGTCTTACAATTTTCTGTGGACAGTTCTTTTGTCCCCTTAGGTAAGTTTATTCCTAGATATTTAATTATTTTTGTTGCAATGGTGAATGGGATTGATTCCTTAATTTGTCTTTCTGATTTTCCATTGTTAGTATATAGAAATGCAAGTGATTTCTGTGTATTGATTTTGTATCCTGCAACTTTGTTAAATTCACTGATTACCTCTAGTAATTTTCTGGTACTATCTTTAGGGTTTTCTATGTACAGTATCATGCATTTGAACACAGGGAGAGCTTTACTTCTTATTTTCTGATCTGGATTCCTTTTATTTCTTTTTCACCTCTGATTGCTGTAATAAGGAATTCCTGAACTGTGCTGAATAATAGTGGTGAAAGTGAACACCGTTTTCTTTTTTCTGATCTCAGTGGGAACGCTTTTAGTTTTTCACCATTGAGAATAATGTTTTTTGTAGGCTTATCATACATGGTCTTTACTATATTGAGTTAGGTTCCTACTATTCTCGTTTTTTGAAGAGTTTTAATCATAAATGGGTGCTGAATTTTTTCAAAGGATTTTTCTGCATCTATTAATATTATCAGATTTTTTAAAATCTTTCAAATTGTTAATATGGTGTGTCACATTGATTGATTTGTGTATATTGAAAAATCCTTGTATCCCTGAAATAAACTCAACTTGATGATGATGTATGAGATTTTTGATGTCTCTCTGAATTTCGTTTGCTAAAATTTTGTTGAGGATTTTTGCATCTATGTTCATCAGTGATACTGGTCTGTAGTTTTCTTTTTTTGTGTGTTGTTTTTGTCTGGTTTTGGTGTCAGGATGATGGTGGCCTTATAAAATGAGGTTGGAAGCATTCCTTTCTCTGCAATTTTTTGAAAGACTTTTAAAAGGATAGGCATTAGCTCTTTTCTAAATATTTGATAGAATTATCCTGTGAAGCCATCTGGTCCTGAGATTTTGCTTTTGTGGAGATATTTTATCAGAACTTCAATTTCAGTGCTTGAAATTGAGTTGTTCATAATTTCTATTTCTTCCTGCTTCAGACTTGGAAGATTGAACATTTCTAAGACTCTCTCCATTTCTTCCAAGTTGTCCATTTTATTGTCATATAGTTGTTCATAATAGTCTCTTATGATTCTTTGTAGTTCTGCATTATCTGTTGTAACCTAACCTATTTCATTTCTAATTTTGTTGATTTGATTCTTCGTTCTCTTTTTCTTGATGAGTCTGTCTAAACGTTTGTCAATTTTGTTTATGTTCTCAAAGAACCAGGTTTTAGTTTTACTAATCTTTACTATTGTTTCTTTCAATTCTTTTTCATTTACTTCTGCTCGGATCTTTATGACTTTTTTTCCTTTTACTAATTTTATTTATTTTATGTTCTACTTTTCCCAGTTATTTTACATGTAAAGTTAGGTTGTTTATTAATATTTCTCTTGTTGCTTGAGGTAGGATTGCATTGATAGAAATATCCCTCTGAGAACTGCTTTTGCTTCATCCAATAGGTTTTGAGTTGTCATGTTTTCACTTGTCATTTGTTTCTAGAACTCCCCCCCCCTTTGATTTTTTCATTAACCTATTGGTTATTTAGGAATGTGTTGTTTAATCTCCATGTGTTTGTTTCTTACTTTTTTTTTCCTTGTAATTGATATCTAGTCTCATAGTGTTGTGGTCGGAGAAGCTGCTTTATACAATTTCAATTTTATTAAATTTACTGGCTTGATTTGTGACCCAAGATGTGGTTTGGTTTGTGACTCAGGATGTGGTGTATGCTGGAGAATGTTCCATGAGCACTTGAGAAGAAGGTGTATTCTTCTGCATTTGGTTGGAATGTCCTGAAGAAATCAGTGAGATCCATTTCATCTAATGTATCATTTGAGACATGTTTCCTTACTAGTTTTGTTTTGATGATCTGCCCATTGGTGTGAGTGGGGTGTTAAAGTCCTACTATTATTGTGTTACTGTCAATTTCTCCTTTTATGTATGTTACTGCTTGTCTTATGTATTGAGGTTCTCCTATGTTGGGTGCCTAAATATTTACAATTGCTATGTTTTCCTCTTGGATTGATCCGTTCATCATTATGTAGTGTCCTTCCTTATCTCTTGTAATTTTCTTTATTTTAGGTCTATTTTGTATGACATGAGGATTGCTACTTCTGCCTTCTTCTGCTTTCTATTTGCATGGAGTGTATTCTCCCATCCTCTCACTTTCAGTATATATGCGTCTTTAGGTCTGTTGTGGATTTCTTATAGATAGCATATATATGGGTCTTGTTTTTGTATTCATTCAGCCAGTCTGTGTCTTTTGATTGGAGCATTTAATCCGTTTATATTTAAAATAATTATTGAAATATATGTTCTTATTTCCAGTTTTTTAATTGTTTGGAGTTGACTTTTAGATCTCTTTTCTTCTCTTCTATTTCTTGACTGTATAAGTCCCTTTACATTTCTTGTAAAGCTGGTTTGATGGTACTGAATTCTCTTAACTTTTGCTTGTCTGAAAAGCTTTTTATTTCTCCATCAGTTTTGAATAAGATCCTTGCTGGATACAGTGATCTTGGCTGTAGATTTTTCCTTTCCAGTACTTTAACTATAGTCTGCCATTTCCTTCTGCCCTGCAGAGTATCTACTGAAAGATCAGCTGTTAAGCATATGGGGTTTCCCTTGGATGTTAATTGTTGCTTTTTCTTTGCTGCTTTTAATATCTTTTTTGTTGTGTTTATTCTTTGTTTGTTTAATATGTGTCTTGGCATGTTTCTCCTTGGGTTTATCCTGTGCCTCATTGTGACTCTTGGACTTGATTGACTATTTTCTTTTCCACGTTGGAGAAATTTTCAACTATATTCTCTTCAAAAATGTTCTCACACCCTTTCATTTTTTCTTCTTCTGGGATCCCTACAACTTGCATGTGCTGCATTTGATATTGTCCCAGCGGTCTCTGAGGCTATCCCCAGTTTTTTTCATTCTTTTTATTTTATTCTGCTCTTCAGAAGTTATTTCCATTATATCATCTTCCATCTCACTGATTCGTTCTTCAGCTTCAGATAATATGTTAGTGATTCCTTCTAGAATATTTTAATTTCAAGAATTGTGTTGTTTGTCACTGTATGTTTATTACTTAATTCTTCTAGGTCTTTGTTAATTGATTCTTGCATTTTCCCCATTTTGTTTTGAATGTTTGATCATCTTTAATATTATTATTCTGAATTCTTTTTCAGGTAGTTTGCCCATTTCTTCTTCATTTATTTGGACTTCTGTGTTTCTAATTTGTTCTTTCATTTCTGTAGTATTTATCTGCCTTTTCATTATTATTATTATTTTTTAACTTATTGTGTTTGAGGTCTCCTTTTCCCAGACTTCAATGTTGAATTCTTTCTTCCTTTTGGTTTCTGCCCTCCTAAGTTCAGTCCAGTGGTTTGTGTAATCTTCGTATAGAGTGAGATTTGTGCTGAGTTTTTGTTTGTTTTTCCTCTGATGGGCAAGGCTGAGTGAGGCATTAATCATGTTTGCAGATGATTGGGTTTGTATTTTTGTTTTGGTGTTTAGATGAAGCCTCATGCACAAGGTGCCACTGGTGATTGGGTGATGCCAGGTCTTGCATTCAGGTGATTTCCTTTTTGTGAGTTCTCACTATTTAATATTCCCTAGGGTTCACCATCTGGTAGTCTAGGATCTTGGAGTCAGTGCTCCCACTCCAAAGGCTCAGGACTTGATCTCTGGTCAGGAATGAAGATTTCACAAGTGGTTTGTTATGACCTTAAGTGAGATTAAAACAAATACCCAAAAATGGGAAACCAAAGAGGTACCCCAAATGACAGTTACAAAATCAGGCAAATTATAATTAAAATAATGGAATATACACATATACATATACACCTATAAGCAAAGTCAAAACAGTCCAACAAAAATAAAGTACAGTAGATTGACCTGGCAAACAAAGGAAATCAAAAGTTATATTTACCAGTTTAAAAAAAAAAAAAATCCTAACTAAAGCACAAACTGGAAAACAAAACTGAAGCAAGGTCCCAAATGGGGAATAGAATAATGAAAACAAAACTAACAAATATGTTGAGAGAAAAGGAAAGAAAGAATAGATATGCAAAGTTAAATAAAGGTAGGTTAAGAAGACATATACATTAATGATTAACTGCAAGGGGAAAAGAATAGTAGGAAAGACAAACTAAGGACTAAATGTAAAAAAAAAAAAAAATATTAGGTCTAAAAATTTAAACATTAAAATTATAAAAAAATAAAAGAAAAAAGGAGGAAAAGAATGGGGAAAAAAGGAAGAAGAAACAAAAGAATAAAAAAAAAAAAAAAAGGAAATCTCCACAGAACTGTAAAAGCCCAATGTAGATGCAGAGGTATATAACAACTGCAAAATATGTGGCTGAGAGGAAAAAAAAAAAAAGCTCAAAAGCTTAATTCAATTTCATAATGCCAATAAAATCAATAACTACAATGAGGGGTGGTGGTCATGGAAAGAGTGAAAAAAAAAATCCAAAAGAATCTACAAAACAAGTCAAAACATAAGAATAATAAATGTTTTTCTTGGGTCACTGCTGTCAGAGTCTTTTCCCTCGCTGGTTGTCACAGTCCACCACACCTCCCTAGAATGCCCTCCAACACTGTGCTGAACTCTGCACCTGCTGTGGGGGCAGCTCAGATTCTAATCTAGTCCTACTCCTGTGTGTTCTTGCCTCCAATATCCACAGCTATCAGAGCTAGTGTGTTTTCTTTTGTGGGAGCTCTCAGTGTCCTTTTATATATTCCATAGGCACAGAGTCTGCCTAGTTGATCATGTGGATTTAATCTGCAGCTTGTACAGCTGGTGGGAAGGTTTTGGGTCTTCTTCCTTAGCCACACTGCCCCTGTATTTCAATTGTAATTTTATTTATACCTCTACATATTGGTTTTCCACTAGAGTTTACTCCTGAGTTTTCCCTGTAGGGCTTGGGTTTGCCCCTGTAAGGGCCAGGTGTGGAGGTAGTGCAGCTGCTTGGGTTGCAGGGTTTCTGGCAGTCTGATTCTCAGGGGAGGTGGCTGCTTAAGGTGGCAGGAAATGTAGAGCTCTAGAAGTGTATGGCAACTAGTATTGGCCAATACACTCCAGTAGTCTTGCCTGGAGAACATCCCTGAAAGAGAAGCCTGGAAGGCCACAACTTACAGGCTCTCAAAGAGTTGGACATGACTGAAGTGGCCCTGCATGCATAGATGCAAGAGTTTTTTTGTCTGTGGCAATTCTGTCCCAGTGAGAGTTGAGCACGAAGGTTGCACAGCTACTTGGCTTGTGGGGACCCTAGTGGCGCCAAGTGTGCAGGGACACGGACTGCCTCCACCACAGGAGTTATGGCCCTATCAGAGTCTTTTTTTTTAAGGCTCTTGTAACTGGTGATCAGAAGGCTTCTTTGGCCAGTCTTTGTAGCTATGACCATTCAGGCACTTAGAGGAATCCCTTGCCTGGGGTCTTTCTCTGTTGTTTGGCGCATCAGGCACATAGAGGGGTCCCCTGGCTGGGGTCTACTCTGTAGTTCAGTGCCTCAGGTGTGTGATGGGTCAGACTCTCTACTGTTTCAGCCTCTGATGCTGGTTGGCGGGGTGAGAAAGGCTATGGTGATGGCTCCACCCCCTACATGTGACTCAGCAGCATTACCTTGCTTCCATGGCTGCCCTGCTTTCCTCCATAGGCATTTCCCATCACAATCTCCTCCCTCACATCCCCTCAATCTGTCTCTCCACAGTCAACAGCAGCCCTTGCCCTGAGATTGCTCCATGATCCCCAAACTCCAGCTCCCAGCTGCTGCACCTTCCAGGGGACCTGCATCCCTGTCCAGGGTATTTATGGCTGCAGCAAGGACTGTCTGATTCTCATTCCATTTAGGCTGCCACTG
The DNA here is from genome assembly GCF_029407905.1 of Bubalus kerabau. Taxonomy (NCBI): domain Eukaryota; kingdom Metazoa; phylum Chordata; class Mammalia; order Artiodactyla; family Bovidae; genus Bubalus; species Bubalus kerabau. The sequence goes on along the minus strand of NC_073632.1, from coordinate 10,932,200 downwards.
ATCAGTTGTTTCACTCTCAGACTTAAATGTTTCTCCTCCGACTCATACAGTTGCCCCAATCTGGAGCTTGGATCTCTGTTTCAGTTCCCCAACCTGCTGAGGACAGGTCCAATCCTACTAATACTTCTTTTTTTCCCCTCCTAGTTCCTTCATCCTACCGAGTTTTGCATGGTCTTATTCATTCATTTCCGCTGGTCAAGTACTCCTGTTCCATCTCAGATGGTGCTCTCCAGGCACTTCTGTGTCTGAAGATATATTCCTCATGTAACCATGGAGAGAAATATACTCCACATCCACATACTCCTCCACCATCTTGTTCCCCCTCAAGAGTAAATTCTTAAGTCAGTTTTTGGTCCTCCCAATATCCTGTGAGGATGGTGGAAGAAAATAACAGTAATGCACTTCAACTGTCTTTTGTTGATCCTCTGCCCTAACTCTTGCTTCTTAGACTGCATACAGATTTCTCAGGAGGCAGGTAAGGTGGTTTGGATTTCCCATGCCTTTAAGGATTTTCTACAGTCTTGTGACCCACACAGTCAAAGGCTATGGCATAGTCAATAAAGCAGTAGTATATGTTTTACAGGAACTCTTTTTCTTTTTGTATGATTGAACAGATGTTGGAAATTTGATCTCTGATTGTTCTTCCTTTTCTAAATCCAGCTTGAACATCTGGAAGTTCTCCATTCACGTACCTTTGAATCCTAGCTTGAAGAATTTTGAGCATTACTTTGTTAGCTTCTGGAATGAGTGCAATTATGATGTAGTTTTAACATCCCTTGGTGTTGCCTTCTTTGGGATTGGAATGAAAATTGATCTTTTCCAGTCCTGTGGCCACTGCTGAGTTTTTAAAATTTGCTGGTGTATCAGCTGGAATTCCATCACCTGCAGTAACTTTGTTCATAATGATGCTTCCTAAGGCTCACTTGACTTCAGACTCCAGGATGCCTGGCTCTAAGTGAGTGATCACCCCATCGTGTTTATCTGGGTCATTAAGATCTTTTTTGTATAGTTCTTATGTGTATTCTTGTCACCTCTTCTTGATATCTTGTGCTTCTGTTAGGTCCATAACGTTTCAGTCTTTATTTGGCCATCTTTGCATGAAATGTTCCCTTGGTATCACCAACTTTCTTGAAGAGATCTTTATTATTTACCATTCTACTGTTTTTCTCTATTGCTTTGCACTGATCACTGAGGAAGGCTTTCTTATGTCTCCTTGCTCTTCTTTGGAACTCTGATTTCAAATGGGTTTAGCTTTCCTTTTCTCCAATGCCTTTATCTTCTCTTCTTTTCTGAGGTATTTTTAAGGCCTCTTCAGACAACTATTTTGCCTTTTTGCATTTCTTTTTCTTGGGGATGGTCTTGATCACTTTCTCCTGTACAATGTGACAAACCTCTGTCCATAATTCTTCAAGCACTCTGTCTATCATATCTAATCCTTTGAATCTATGTGTCACTTCCTTTGTATAATTGTAAGGGATTTGAGTTAGGTCATACCTGAATGACTAAGTAGGTTTTCCTTACTTTCTTCAGTTTAATTCTGAATTTGGCAAAAAGGAGTTCATGATCTGAGCCACAGTCAGCTCCCAGTCTTATTTTTGTTGACTGTATAGAGCTTCTCCATCTTCGGCTGAAAAGAATAGAATCAATATGATTTTGTTATTGACCATCTGGTGATGTCCATGTGTATAGTCTGCTTATGTGTTGTTGGAAGATGGTGCTTGCTATCACCAGTGCATTCTCTTGGCAAAACTCTGTTAGCCTTTGCCCTGCTTCATTTTGTACTCCAAAGCCAAACTTGCCTGTTACTCCAGGTATCTCTTGACTTCCTACATTTACATGCCAGTCCTCTATGAAGAAAAGGATTTTTTTTTTTTAATTTTTAATTCCAGGATGTTTTATAGGTCATCATAGAACTGTTCAACTTCAGTGTCTTTGCCATAAGCGGTTGGAGCATAGACTTGGATTACTGTTACATTGAATAGTTTGCCTTGGAAATTAACAGACAGCATGTCATTTTTGAGATTACACATAAGTACTGCATTTTGGACTCATTTATTGACTATAATGGCTACTCCATTTCTTCTAATGGAGTAGATATAATGTAGTAGTAGTAGCCCACAGTAGTAGATATAAAGGTCATCTGAATTAAATTTTCGCATTCAAGTCTATGTTAGTTCACTGATTTCTAAAATGTCAATGTTCATTCTTACCTTCTCCTGTTTGACCACTTCCATTTTACCTTGATTCATGGACCTAACATTCCCGGTTCCTAGGCAATATTATTCTTACAGCATTGGACTTCATTTCCATCACCAGTCACATCTACACATGGGTATTGTTTTTGCTTTAACCCCTTCTCTTCAATCTTTCTGGAGTTATTTCTCCACTGATCTCCAGTAGTGTACTGGTCACCTACTGACCTAGGAATTCATCTTTTGGTGTCTTTTTTTTTTTTTTTTTTTTTTGTCTTTCATACTGTTCATGAGGTTCTCAAGGCAAGAATACTGAAGTGGTTTGACATTCCCTTCTCCAGTGGACCATGTTTTGTCAGAACTCTCCACCATGACCAATATGTAATTCATGATCAACGAAGTGTTATTCAAAACAATTCAAGGCATATTATTCAAAAATCTCATTAAAATTCTTGAGTTTGTAGGATATGCTTTAAGTAAAAATATGTTCTGCAAAGTTTCTCATAAGAATGTGTTTCTGGAATTTTAATGATAGCATGTGTTCTTCTTAAGTATAGAAATATAATTTGTAAAATATTTATACATTATCTCTTTTGTGATAATCATAGCATGTGCCTTTCAAAAGAAAATGTGGATCTTACAAATATAATTGTATTCTTTTAGGGTGGTTATGTATACTACATCTAAATTATATCCAGCTTTGAAAAAAAAAAAAAAAAAAGTAAAATTGTATTCCAGGTCCCCATTAGCACTCTACTTGTTTTAAGTATCATCCAAATCTCGGATTTTATTTTTGAGCAAAAATTAACCAAAAACATACTGCAGCATGTCACACAATTGCATTCAATAAGCATGGGATTTGGCAACACAATTTTGGATTGCATATAAACAATGTGCTATTTATCTTGTAATTAATGTGAAGACTAAGTACACTGTAAATAAATAATACATTCAACTCCTTTCTGTAGAAAAAAATAATTTTATTACTTGATGATAGTTCTTAGAATTTACTCTCTTAACAGTTTTTTATATAATGTACAGCAATATCAACTATATTCATCATGTTGTAAGAGGAGCCTGGAAGGCTAGAGTCCATGGGGACTCAGGGAGTTGGACACAACTGAGCAACTGAACACAGTCCACAGCACTTTATATCCCTAGCACTTATTTATCCTATGACTGGGACTTTGTAACATTTTACCACCTTCATCCAATGCCCCCCCCCCCCACCTCTCCTCACCCACATCAGTAACTACAAGTCTGTTCACTTTTTCTATGAGTTTGTTTCCTTTTGAAACATATTTGACATACAACAAGGCTAGTTAGTTAGTTCCTGTCACATAGTATTGATTCAGCATGTCTGTAGATTTCAAAATGTTTACTATGGTAAACATTTTTGGGGGCTCCAAAATCAATGCAGATGGTGATTGGAGCCATTAAATTAAGATGCTTACTCCTTGGAGGGAAAGTTATGACCAACCTAGATAGCATATTCAAAAGCAGAGACATTACTTTGCCAACAAAGGTCCGTCTAGTCAAGGCTATGGTTGTTCCAGTGGTCATGTATGGATGTTAGAGTTGGACTGTGAAGAAAGCTGAGCACCGAAGAATTGATGCCTTTGAACTGTGGTGTTGGAGAAGACTCCTGAGAGTCCCTTGGACTGCAAGGTGATCCAACGAGTCCATTCTGAAGGAGATCAGCTCCGGGTGTTCTTTGGAAGGACTGATTCTAAAGCTGAAACTCCAATACTTTGGCAACCTCATGTGAAGTGTTGACTCATTGGAAAAGACTCTGATGCTGGGAGGGATTGGGGGCAGGAGGAGAAGGGGACGACAGAAGTTGAGGTGGCTGGATGGCATCACCGACTTGATGGACATGAGTTTGGGTGAACTCCAGGAATTGGTGATGGACAGAGAGGCCTGGCGTGCTGCAATTCAGGGGGTCACAAAGAGTCGGACATGACTGAGTGACTGAACTAAACTGAACTGAACTATGGTAAATCTCGTTACCATCTGTCATGAAACAAAAATGCTGCATAGACTATATTCCCTGGACTGTATAATTTACTCATTTATTTGAAAGTTAAAGTTGCTACCTCTTAATCTCCGTTATCTATTTCTCTCCTTCTTCCATCCTCCTTCCCTCGGGTAAACACTCATTTGTTCTCTGTACCTATAACTGTGTTTCTTTATTATTGTGTTTTCTGATTTGTTTTGTTATTTTTTAGATTCTACATATTAGTAAAATCAGACAGTGTTTGTCTTTCTCTGTTCGGCTTATTTCATTTAGCATATACATTCTAGGTCCAACTCTGTTATTATAAATACCTTAATGTCACTCTTTTTATGGTTGAGTAACACTCCATAGTGGTATGTATATAAATATATATATTTTTATTATTTATATATTTATATTTATATATTTATATAATATGTATACATATTATATATATACATGTATTAATAAAGAAGATGTATATATATATATATATATATATATATATATATATACAGCGCATCTTCTTTATTAATATGTTGATAGACATTTAAGTTGCTTCCAAATCTTGGCTATTGTAAATAATGGTGCTATGAACTTTGGGTACATGTGTGTTTTCTTATCAGTGTTTTTACTTTCTTCAGATAGATACCCAAGAGTGAAATAGCTGGATAATATGGTCCCATTTTTATTTATTTATTTTTTGAGGGATCTCAGTACTGTTTTCCATGTTGGCTGCATCAATATGCATTTCCATCAATGGTGTATTAGAATTCTCTTTTCTCCATATCTGGTATCTTTTTGGATAATAGCCATCCTGACAGCTGTGAAGTCAAATCTTATTTTGGTTGTAATTAGAAAATTCTTAATGATTAGTGACATTTAATGATTAGTGGGAACAATAGAGGACAGAAATGGTATGGAACTAATGAAAGAAGAGGTGGCAAAATATATATGGAAAAACTATACAAAAAAGATCTTCATGACCCAGATTACCATGATGGTGTGATCACTCACCTAGAGCCAAGCATCCTGGAATACAAAGTCAAGTGGGCTTTAGAAAACATCACTACAAACAAAGCTAGTGGAGGTGATGGAATTCCATTTGAGCTATTTCAAGTCCTAAAAGATGATGCTATTAAAGTGCTGCAGTCAATATGCCAGCAATTTTGGAAAACTTAGCACTGGCCACAAAACTGGAAAAGGTAAGTTTGCATTCCAATCCCCAAAAAAGGCAATGTCAAAGAATATTCCAACTACCACACAACTAGACTTATCTCACATACTAGCAAATTGTGCTCAAAATTCTCCAAGCAAGGCTTCAACAGTACGTGTACTGTGAACTTCCAAATGTTCAAACTGGATTTAAGAAAGGTAGAGGAACCAGACATCAAATTGCCAACATCCTCTGGATCATCAAAAAAGCCAGAGAGTTCCAGAAAAACGTTTAATTCTGCTTTTTGATTATGCTAAAGCCTTTGACTATGTGGATCACAACAATCTGTAGAAAATTCTTCAAGAGATGGGAGCACCAGACCACTTTACCTGCCTTCTGAGGAATCTGTATGCAGGTCAAGAAGCAAAGGTTAGAGCTGGACATGAAACAGACTGGTTCCAATTTGGGAAAGGCGTATGCCAAGGCTGTATACTGTCACCCTGCTTATTTAACTTATATGCAGAGTACATCATGTGAAATGCAGAACTGGATGAAGCACAAGCTGGATGAAGCACAAGCTGGAATCAAATTGTCAGGAGATATATCAATAACCTCAGATACACTGATGACACCACCCTTACGGCAGAAAGCAAAGAAAAACTAAAGAGCCTCTTGATGAAAGTAAAAGGGGAAAGTGAAAAAGTTGCCTAAAACTCAACATTCAGAAATCTAAGATTATGGAATCCATTCTCATCACTTCATGGCAAATAGATGGGGAAAAAAAGGAAACAGTGACAGACTTTATTTTTTGGGCTCCAAAATCACTGCAGATGATGACTATAGCAATGAAATTAAAACACTCTTGCTTCCTGGAAGAAAAGCTTGTGACCAACCTAGACAGTATATTAAAAATCAGAGACATTGCTTTGCCAACAAAGGTTCGTCTAGTCAAAGCTATGGTTTTTCCAGTAGTCTTGTATGGATGTGAGAGTTGGACTATAAAGAAAGCTGAGTGCTGAAGAATTGATTCTTTTGAACTATGGTGTTGGAGAAGACTCTTGAGAGTCCCTTGGACTGCAAGGAGATCCCACCAGTCCATTCTAAAGGAAATCATTCCTGAATATTCATTGGAAGGACTGATGCTGAAGCTGGAACCAATACTTTGGCCACCTGATGTGAAGTGACTCATTTGAAAAGACCTTGATGCTGAGAAAGATTTAAGGTAGGAGGTGCAGGGAACGACAAGGAATGAGATTTGTTTGGATGGCATCACCAACTCGAATTACATGAATTTAAGTAACCTCCCAGAGTTGGTGATGGACAGGGAAACCTGGGGTGCTACAGTCCGTGGTGTCACAAAGTGTTGGACACAACTGAGAGACTGAACTGAACTGGACAATTTCCCTTCTTGACAGCATACTTTGTACCTCTAACATTCCTGTGGATGATATTCCAAATACTATTAATAGAGTTTTGTCATTCACTCTCTGATTGCTTTGCAATTTTGAATGATTTGTGTGTCTCTGGATTAGCAAACAAAACTTTAACCATATAATTATTTTAATATTTAAAGGAATATAGCTTTTAATGCAAATAAATATTAGAATGTGCTTGGAGATTAAATAGTTTGCATCAAGACATCAAGATTTAACATTTTTAAAGTCAATCTAATGCTTTAAATGTATGTATATTAAATAGTAGTAAAATGTTAGCTATTAATTTTATTTACTCTATCTTGGGTACTATAGTAACTATATTTTATCAACTATTTACATGCAATTCTCAAAGTATTGCTACATTATAGTCCCCATCATGCCTCCTGTTACATCTGTTAGAGAAACAGAGAACTGAGACAACTTTTATGAGTTTAAAAATGTCTCAGAAGCGAAGCTAGCTATTGGGAGATGTAAGGATTTTAAAGATTAATGATACTAGTGATGTTTCTCCTTTGTGCTTAGTGGAGATAGCATTTAAGCCTCCGCATAGACCCTTCCGTTGCTTATCACTGATTTTTAAAACAGGTACACTTAAGGGAAGATGGTATCATCACAAAGTCATCTAGAAACACCCATTTCCTGAGAAAGTTTTATTATGCATCCAGTCTCTAATATATATCATTTTAAAAATCCACAAGCAAAATTTTAAATGTCAAATGGAAGAAGCTTGTGCATTTTTCTTTGATAGAATTTTAAGTCAGTGCAATCTGGCAATTTCTAAACTTAGGCTAAAGCTAGAGATTTAATATCTTTCAAAATGTACTTACATCATTTCCTTAACAGATGCTTGGCAAAAGAGATGGCTATGTATAGCTGAGTAAGAAAGTTCTTTAAGGATAGTGAGCAATTTGTTGAAGTTTGAATTCCTCAGAATTATTTCAAATATTTTTTTTTCTTCTTATGTTTAATTGTATTCACAAGTATTAATGAAAATCGTGCTTCCACTTGAGAAATAAAAAGCCAATATTTTAAAGAAATAAAAAATAATAAGAATTATTTTAAAAGGAAAAATAACATTCTAATTTCCCAGGAAGGTCATGTGACTGTTATTTTGGAAGAGAGTGTATTTTTCATACTTTGATCTATTAATCCAATTTTTCTTAGATTCACTGACCTAAAATATTTTATGACAATATCTACAAGGATATACTTGTTCTTAAGTGTTTTGAAAAATAAAGTGGAAAATTATGTATGCCTATAATATTTACAGTTATTAGACATATTTTAGACACATTTTCACATTTTGTGAGGAAAAATTACACTGAAATAAAAAGCTATTAGATTTTCTATGTCTTAAATTATTATTATTTCAATACAGTTTAATACCATTTATTATATTTTTATACTATTTTAATACATTTTAATACAATTTAGTTGAGTGAGAAAAAGATTCTTGGTACCCTATTGCTTTCAATATCATGAATAATGGAGTTCATTGACTTACATAATTTGAATATAATATTAGTTTTGGCAGATTTAGTAAATAAAAATAGAAAAGTAAAGTTAAATTTGAATTTTAGATAGACAATATATTTTCATAGACTGAATATCACATTCTTACTCTGAAAATGATTATCTGAAGTGTAAATCTAATGGCACACATATATGTGTGTGTGTGTGTGTGTGCTCAGTCACTCAGTCATGACCAACTCTGAGACTCCATGGACTGTAGGGGGACCCCAATCTTGCCAGTCTCCTCTGTTCATGGGGATTCTCCAGGCAAGAAAATTGACATGGATTTCCATACCCCCTCCAGGGGATCTTCCTAACCCAGGGATCAAACCCAGGTCTCCCACATTGTGAGCAGATGCTTTACCATCATAGCCACAAGGGAAGTCCATATATATATATATATATATATATATATATATATATATATATATATGAATGAAAGAGGCCACTTAAGAGTAAATATTAAAAAAAAAAAAATCTAAGCTCATGCTATCCAGCCGCAATCCTGAATGGCAAGTAGAAGGGGAAAGGGTGAAATTAGTGACAGTAGAGCCTCTTTTGGGGCTCCAAAATCACTGTGGAGTGTGACTGCAGCCATGAAATCAGAAGACAATTGCTTCTTGGCAGGAAAGCAATGATAAACCTAGACAGTATGTTGAAAAGCAGAGCCATTACTCTGCTGACAAAGGCCCGTATAGTCAGGGCTATGGTCTTCCTAGTGGTCATGAAGGGTTGTGAGAGCTGGATCACAAAGAAGGCAGAATGCCAAAGAATTGATGCCTTCAAACTGTGGTGCTGAAGAAGATGCCTGAAAATCCCTTGGTCAGCAAAGACATCAAAACAGTCAATGTTAAGGGAGATCAACCCTGAATATTCACTGGAAGGACTGATGCTGTAGTTGAAACTCCAGTATTTTGGTCATTTGATGTGAACAGATGACTCTGTGGAAAAGTCCCTGATCCTGGGAAAGATTGAGGGCAGAAGGAGAAGAGGGTTTCAGAGGGTGAGATGGCTGGACGTCCTCACCGATGCAATGAATATGAACCAGGGCAATCCCAGGGAGATGTTGAGGGACAGGGAGGCCTGCTGTGCTACAGTCCATGGGGTCAAAAAGAGTCAGACATGACTGGGTAATTGGGTGACTGGACAACAACCATCTCTCTCTCTCTACACACACACACACACACACACACACACACACACTATCTGGATGAGATGGTTGGATAGCATCACTTTCAATGGACATGAAATTGGGTGAACTCCAGGAGATGGTGAGTGACAAGGAAGGCCTGGTGTGCTGCAGTCCATGAGGTTGGAAAAAGTCAGAAATGACTTAGTGACTGAACAACTACCTGGCACCCTAGAAGATAATCTGATTTTTTTTAATTTTATTTCTTCTTTTTCAGAGAAAAACAAATTTGATCATAGAAGTAAAGAGAGGTATCCATGATCAATAGTATAGCTTTGTGTCTCCAAATAAAGCACAAATATTCAATATCAAATATATTTTTACTAAAATATCCCTGATGCCATGTCATGAATAGTCCTATTGCTTTAACAGCTGTGAATAACATTAAAGATGAGCTGCAGGGATCTGGATGAGGCATTTTTGTAAGGAAGAAATGTGGTTTGTTTTCCTTGCAACTTGACAAGCACTAAGAACACTGAAAGTGTTCTTTTGAAAATTTCCCTCTCCAGTGTTTCAGTGGGGATTACTCTACATTGTAGTGGTGATAGTTTAGTTACAAAGGTGTGTCTGACTCTTTGTGACCCCATGGACTGTAGCCCACCAGGCTCCTGTGTCCATAGGGTTTTCCAGGCAAGAATACTGGAGTGGGTTGCCATTTCCTTCTCCAGGGGATCTTCCAGAACCAGGGATTGAAACCACAGCTCCTGCATCTCCTGCATTGCAAGAGGATTCTTTACCACTGAGCCACTGGAGAAACCCTTACTCTACATTGTAATCATGTGTATATGGGTGTGTATGTTTTCTCTTGTTCTTTTCAGAATTTAAGAGGAACTGGAATATAAGGGAGTTAAACAAAGAATGATGGTTACCTTCATCTTTTCAAAAGCAAAATCAGATTAGACATCAGGAAAAAAACCTGTAAATCATGCTATGTCACTCTTAGACTTCTTCCTTAGTGCACAGAAACTTCCTGAACTAAATCCATTAGCTAGCCCAGTTGGGTGGTTAACTAAGGTAGGACCTCGAATTATAAATAGAAAAACTTCCCTCATTTTTGCCCAAGAAAGCCATTTTGTTCTTTCCCTTTGAAAGTCCCTTAACTCAGCAGTAAAGTATAGGGTTATTGCAGGCATCAAGGTAGGGAGTAGGGGACAAGTCCAAGGTCCACTTTTACTAGCTCTCTGAGTTAGGTGACTTTCAGAGGGGAAGAACAAAGAGGTGGGAATTAACCATCATTTTATGACATTTCTTAATTGTAGTTTGTGGAGTCAGAATATCTCTGGTTTAAGAGTCTCTGGAAAACTGGTCCATGGCTAAAGATGTGGGAGTTTATCTTGCCCAGGAGAAGTAATCTGAGTTTGAATATTAATCATGGTATCTATAGTAGCAAGTTTAGCCCACTGACTCTGGTTAATTAGTGTTCAGTAGAGGATAGAGGGCAGAGGGAAAATAAAGCTTTGGATAGTGAGATTAATCATAAATTTAATAAGGGAACTGGGCTTTAGGGGGAGTTGAGTTCAGGAGGAGAGGAAGTCTCTTCCAAGATTTCCTGTTTAAGCTTTTGAAAACACTACTTCCTAGCTGACCCTTATAAGGGTAAAATGTCACAAGCAGACTCAGGTTTTATTAATACTTTCCTCATCCACCTTTATTTCCTCTCTGATGTAAATTCAACAGCAAGTCACTGAGCTTCTTGCTGGAGACTAGGGGGAGAGGCTTGGGCAAGTATGGGTTCCCAAAGTTCCAGTAATGTGACTTGTTTTCAAGAATAACATTAACAATGTAGGTTTAACAATCCCTTCTAACTTTTAGATATGGTAACTATATAGCTCAATCTGTTAGCATTGCCCATGGCACCTTTCATTAATCTATACTCAATCCATCAATTTCTACTACTGCATATTTTGTAGCATATTTTAATTCTGTCTGGACAATTATCCCCACACATTATTATTATTTTCTAATGATAATTTACCCATTTCTTGATCTTTATACATCACTATATATTTTCAAATAATTTAAAGAGTTTCAAAAATATGTAATTTTATGTTACCCAAATTAGTAATTTGTAGAGAACAGAAGTTGTGTTAATTCATGATGTTTGATAAAGTGGAATATTTCTTCATTTGTTCAAATTTCTTCATATTTTTATTATAGTTTTTATCATAGGGAGCTTGTATGTTTACATTGTGCATATTTTTAAACTGGTCATGTGTCAGATAATTTTTGTTACTTTAGGGTATACCTTATTTCTGAATATATTTTATAATTTGTTAGCATTTTTGTAAGGAAATTTCACTGAATGGACTGAATGGTGTATGTTTATTTTGTATCCTCTAATCCAGAGAAATATCAACAACCTCAGATATGCAGATGACACCACCCTTATGGCAGAAAATGAAGAGGAACTAAAAAGCCTCTTGATGACAGTGAAAGTGGAGAGTGAAAAAGTTGGCTTAAAGTTCAACATTCAGAAAATGAAGATCATGGCATCCGGTCCCATCACTTCATGGGAAATAGATAGGGAAACAGTGGAAACAGTGTCAAATTTTATTTTTTTGGGCTCCAAAATCACTGCAGATGGTGACTGCAGCCATGAAATTAAAAGACGCTTACTCCTTGGAAGGAAAGTTATGACCAACCTAGATAGCATATTCAAATTCAAAAGCAGAGACAATACTTTGCCAACAAAGGTCCGTCTAGTCAAGGCTATGGTTTTTCCTGTGGTCATGTATAGATGTGAGAGTTGGACTGTGAAGAATGCTGAGCGCTGAAGAATTGATGTTTTTGAACTGTGGTGTTGGAGAAGACTCTTGAGAGTCCCTTGGACTGCAAGGAGATCCAACCAGTCTATTCTGAAGGAGATCAGCCCTGGGATTTCTTTGGAAGGAATGATACTAAAGCTGAAACTCCAGTACTTTGGCCATCTTATGCAAAGAGTTGACTCATTGGTAAAGACTCTGATGCTGAGAGGGACTGGGGGCAGGAGGAGAAGGGGACAACAGAGGATGAGATGGCTGGATGGCGTCACTGACTCAATGGACATGAGTTTGAGTGAACTCCAGGAGTTGGTGATGGTCTGGGAGGTCTGGCATGCTGCGATTCATGGGGTCACAAAGAGTCGGACATGACTGAGCGACTGAACTGAGCTGAACTGAATCTTGTTCAACTTATTTAATTGAGTGTTAAATCTGCCCATTCTATGTATTTTCTTCAGACAAATAATTTAATTTCTCTGCAAATAATTATAACACTAACACATCCCTTACAATTCTTATATTTTATTGTATAGATAGGGAAAATATGTCTGTGTGGGTTGGTCCCTAATTTATTTATTTCTTTACTGCAGCCTAAGACCTGTTTTGTAGAAGGCAATGGCACCCCACTCCTCTACTCTTGCCTGGAAAATCCCATGGATGGAGGAGTCTTGTAGGGTGCAGTCCATGGGGTCGCTCAGAGTTGAACACGACTGAAGTGACTTAGCAGCAGCAGCAAGACCTGTTTACTAAAAATCTTGTTGGGGTCAAGCAGAAGTTTTCCCATTCCAATTATTTTAGAAACAAGAGGATATAAAAAGGGTAAAGTAATAAGCCCCAAATAAGACAGGAAAGTCAACAATGTAAGTAATCACAATAATATAAATAGACTAAACTCTTCAGCTATCATCATATTATAGTATTTAAAAAAAAAGAAAAGAAAAGAAAAACCCTTTGGGGAACACATGTATACCTGTGGCCGATTCATTTTGATATTTGGCAAAACTAATACAGTTATGTAAAGTTTAAAAATAAAATAAAATAAAAAAAAAAAAGAAAAGAAAAACCCGAGATATATGCTGTTTATAAGGGACACACTCAAAAGATAAAGACCTTGAAAATGTATAAATAAATAAATGGGAAAATATTTGAATAAAGCAAAATATATATATATATATATATATATATATATATATATATATATCTGAAATGAGCTGATTATTAGCCACTTAAAATATACCTATCTATAACCTGAGAAATTATATCCAGCATTTTCAGGCCATTGAAATGTTAGGGCCTTAGAATTATAAAACTCCAAGCCAATATATCTTCAGAGCTCTCTGACCCAAAGGTGCTGGTGAGTGACATCATGGTGCTACGGAGTGACATCACTTAGAAAAGCAAGCCCCCTCTCTAATCCCTCTCTTCTCTAAGAGTTCCCTTAACTTCCATCTCTTCTGTGCCTTGGCCTCTTTCCTTAAGCCTCTGTATGTTCTCCTTACTTGAAGGATTTCCTCCTAGGCAGCCCTGCCAAGCACCATCTAATAAATTTTAGTGGGTGCTACTGCTTCTTGTGGTGTGTCTTTTTCTTCATTTAGTCCCCAGTTTTCTGAGGTCTCTACATATTTCCTGGAGTGAAAGTGCTGGTCTCTCAGTGGTGTCTGACTCTTTGTGATGCCATGAACTGTAGCCCACCAGACTCCTCTGTCCATGGAATTCTCCAGGCAAGAATACTGGAGTGGGTAGTCATTCTGTTCTCTACAGGATCTTCCTGAGCCAGGGATCAAACTCGGGTTTCCCACATTGCAGGCAGTTTCCTTACCACTTGCAACACCAGGGAAGACATGTGTCAGGAGGATACCCTGGAGAAGGTTACTACATAAAGTATGTTAGGGAGTTGTTGTTTATGAATCAATAAAATAAGATTGGGGAAAGGAAGGGATTGAGCATCTGATCTATTAAAATATAACAAACAAGTATATACTTTGGACTGATAGTTTAGAGGTTAACAGCTGGAAATCTGTGACTCCCTGCCTTCTTTCATGTGATATAAAGACAAATTGTATTTATTCCTGTTTTATTAGCCTTGCTGTTTGTAGAAATTCAGGCTTGGGATACAGTTGTACTATAAATTCTAGTCTTATTTTCAATTTTCACAGGTACATTTGACAGCAATTTGGAAATATTTTACAATTGGATACAACTAAGATATCCTTTAAGCCAGATGATACAATTTGCTGTTTTCTGGCCAATAAAATTCAATACTACATAAATTATATAGTCAAGGAAAACATTTTTAGAAATCTACCCTCTGTAATATTTTATCTAATCCCAACAATCTGTATAAAATACTCTTTTTGGTGGCATATATCCAAAGTGTCAGTGTTCATGGATGTGTGTCTAAATTTTCAATTAAAATGAATGCATATGCACTTTTGAGTGAGATATGTACTGAAGGGGAGTTGACTTGTGTAGTTATGCTGCATTTCAATTTATATCAATTTATGAAAATCAATTGCAATCATCTCACATGCTAGTAAAGTAATGATCAAAATTCTCCAAGCCACGGTTCAGCAATAAGTGAACCTTGAACTTCCAGATGTTCAAGCTGGTTTGGGAAAAGGCAGAGGAACCAGAGATCAAGTTGCCAACATCCGCTGGATCCTCAATAAAGCAAAAGAGTTCCCCCCCAAAAAATCTATTTTTGCCTTATTGACTATGTCAAAGCCTTGACTGTGTGGATCACAATAAACTGTGGGAAATTCTGAAAGAGATGGGAATACCAGACCACCTGACCTGCCTCTTGAGAAAACTATAAGCAGGTCAGGAAGCAACAGTTAGAACTGGACAAGGAACAACAGACTGGTTCCAAATAGGAAAAGGAGTACATCAAGGCTGTATATTGTCACTCTGCTTATTTACCTTCTATGCAGAGTACATCATGAGAAACACTGGACTGGAAGAAACAGAAGCTGGAATCAAGATTGCTGGGAGAAATATCAATAACCTCAGATATGCAGATGATACCACCCTTAAGCAGAATGTGAAGAGGAACTCAAAAGCCTCTTGATGACAGTGAAAGTGGACAGTGAAAAAGTTAGCTTAAAGATCAACATTCAGAAAACTAAGATCATGGGATCTGGTCTCATCACTTCATGGGAAATAGATGGGGAAACAGTGTCAGACTTTATTTTTTGGGGCTCCAAAATCACTGCAAATGGTGATTGCAGCCATGAAATTAAAAGAGGTTTACTCCTTGGAAGGAAAGTTATGATCAACGTAGATAGCTTATTCAAAAGCAAAGACATTACTTTGCCAACAAAGGTCGGTCTAGTCAAGGCTATGGTTTTTCCTGTGATCATGTATGGAGGTGAGAGTTGGACTGTGAAGAAGGCTCAGCACCGAAGAATTGATGCTTTTGAACTGTGGTGTTGGAGAAGACTCTTGGGAGTCCCTTGGACTGCAAGGAGATCCAACCAGTCCATTCTAAAGGAGATCAGTCCTGGGTGTTCTTTGGAAGGAATGATGCTAAAGCTGAAACTCCAGTACTTTGGCCACCTCATGCGAAGAGTTGACTCATTGGAAAAGACTCTGATCCTGGAAGGGATTAGGGATAGTAGGAGAAGGGGACGACAGAGGATGAGATGGCTTGATGGCATCACCGACTTGATGGATATGAGTTTGAGTGAACTCTGGGAGTTAGTAATCGACAGGTTGCCCTGGCATGCTGCAGTTCACGGGGTCACAAAGAGTTGGACATGACTGATGACAGAACTGAACTGATGAAAATCCAATAGGATATAAAAATTGAAAATATAACTGATACTTGAAAAAATCTATTTTTTCAAGGATAAAAATGAAAGAAATCACATGGTTGCATGGAAACTAAGATTTTAAAAACACACATTATACACTTAGAGGTAATTTTAAGTATATTCCAATATTTCAAACACATTCATCCTTTTTTTTAACATTACTTTTTTTATTTTTGATATTTAGTCACTAGAACTGTGAGAGACAGTCGAGTAGAAGGACATGGGCTGATCTCATCCGAGAACGCCAAAATTACAACTTGCTGCAAAACAACAATCGACTGGAGAATGTTGTTGCTGCTGCTAAGTTGCTTCATTCGTATCCGAATCTTTGCGACCCCATGGAGTGCAGCCTATCAGGTTCCTCTGCCCATGGGATTTTCCAGGCAAGAGAATGTTGGATCCCACCAAAAAAAAAGGATGCCCCACACCCAAGGGCAAAGGAGAAGCCCCAGTAAGACCATCAGTTCCGTTCAGTTCAGTTCAGTCGCTCAACGTGTCCGATTCTTCGGGACCCCATGAATTGCAGCACGCCAGGCTTCCCTATCCATCACCAACTCCAGAAGTCCACTCAGATTCACGTCCATTGAGTCATTGATGCCATCCAGCCATCTCATCCTCTTTCGTCCCCTTCTCCTACTACCCCAATCCCTCCCTGCATCAGTCTTTTCCAATGAGTCAACTCTTCGCATGAGGTGGCCAAAGTACTGGAGTTTCAGCTTCAGCATCATTCCTTCCAAAGAAATCCCAGGGCTGAACTCCTTCAGAATGGACTGGTTGGATCTCCTTGCAGTCCAAGGGACTCTCAAGAATCTTCCCCAACACCACAGTTCAAAAGAATCAATTCTTCGGGGCTCAGCCTTCTTCACAGTTCAAATCTCACATCCATACACGACCACTGGAAAAACCATAGCCTTGACTAGATGGACCTTTGTTGGCAAAGTAATGCCTCTGCTTTTCAATATGGTATGTAGGTTGGTCATAACTTTCCTTCCAAGGAGTAAGCGTCTTTTAATTTCAAGGCTGCAATCACCATCTGCAGTGATTTTGGAGCCCAAAAAAATAAAGTCAGACACTGTTACCCCATATATTTCCCATGAGTGATGGAACTGGATGTCATGATCTTCATTTTCTGAATGTTGAGCTTTAAGCCAACTTTTTCACTCTCCTCTTTCACTTACATCAAGAGGCTTTTTAGTTCCTCTGCACTTTCTGCCATAAGGGTGGTGTCATCTCCATATCTGAGGTCATTGATATTTCTCCCAGCAATCTTGATTCCAGCTTGTGCTTCTTCCAGCCCAGCATTTCTCATGATGTACTATGCATAGAAGTTAAATAAGCAGAGTGACAATATACGGCCTTGATGTACTCCTTTTCCTATTTGGAACCAGTCTGTTGTTCCATGTCCAGTTCTAACTGTTGCTTCCTGACCTGCATACAGATTTCTCAAGAGGCAGGGCAGGTGGTCTGGTATTCCCATCTCTTTCAGAATTCTCCATAGTTTATTGTGATCCAAACAGTCAAAGGCTTTGGCATAGTCAATAAAGCAAAAATAGATATTTTTCTGGAGCTCTCTTGCTTTTTCCATGATCCAGCGGATATTGGCAATTTGATCTCTGGTTCCTCTGCCTTTTTTAAAACCAGCTGGAACATGAGGAAGTTCATGTATTGCTGAAGCGCGGCTTGGAGAATTTTGAGCATTACTTTACTAGCATGGGAGATGAGTGCAATTGTGCAGTAGTTTGAGCATTCTTTGGCAATGCCTTTCTTTGGGATTGGAATGAAAACTGACCTTTTCCAGGCCTGTGGCCACTGCTGAGTTTTCCAAATTAGCTGGCATTTTGAGTGCAGTACTTTCACAGCATCATCTTTCAGGATTTGAAATAGTTCAACTGGAATTCCATCACCTCCACTAGCTTTGTTCATAGTGATGCTTTCTAAGGCCCACTTGACTTCACATTCCACGATGTCTGGCTCTAGGTGAGTGATCACACCATCGTGATTATCTGGGTCATGAAGATCTTTTTTGTACAGTTCTTCTGTGTTCTTGCCACCTCTTCTTAATATCTTCTGCTTCTGTTAGGTCCATACCATTTCTGTCCTTTATGGAGCCCATCTTTGCATGAAATGTTCCCTTGGTATCTCTGTTTTTCTTGAAGAGATCCCTAGTCTTTCCCATTCTGTTGTTTTCCTCTATTTCTTTGCATTGATCACTGAGGAAGGCTTTCTTATCTGTTCTTGCTAGTGTTTGGAACTCTGCATTCAGATGCTTATATCTTTCCTTTTCTCCTTTGCTTTTCACTTCTCTTCTTTTCACAGATATTTGTAAGGTCTCCCCAGACAGCCATTTTTCTTTTTGCATTTCTTTTCCATGGGGATTGTCTTGATCCCTGTCTCCTGTGCAGTGTCATGAATCTCATTCCATAGTTCATCAGGCACTCTATCTATCAGATCTAGGCCCTTAAATCTATTTCTCACTTCCACTGTATAATCATAAGGGATTTGGTTTAGGTCACACCCGAATGGTCTAGTGGTTTTCCCTACTTTCTTCAATTTAAGTCTGAATTTGGTAATAAGGAGTTAATGATCTGAGCCACAGTCAGCTCCTGATCTTATTTTTGCTGACTGTATAGAGCTTCTCCATCTTTGGCTGCAAAAAATGTAATCAGTCTGACTTCGGTGTTGACCATCTGGTGACGTCCATGTGTAGAATCTTCTCTTGTGTTCTTGGAAGAGGGTGTTTGCTATGACCAGGGCGTTTTCTTGGCAAAACTCTATTAGCCTTTGCCCTGCTTCTTTCTGTATTCCAAGGACAAATGTGCCTGTTACTCCAGGTGTTTCTCGACTTCCTACTTTTGCATTCCAGTCCCCTATAATGAAAAGGACATCTTTTTTGGGTGTTAGTTCTAAAAGGTCTTGTAGATCTTCATAGAACCATTCAACTTCAGCTTCTTCAGCATTACTGGTTGGGGCATAGACTTGGATTACTGTGATATTGAATGGTTTGCCTTGGAAACGAACAGAGATCATTCTGTCATTTTTGAGATTGTATCCAAGTACTGCATTTTGGACTCTTTTGTTGACCATGATGGCTACTCCATTTCTTCTGAGGGATTCCTGCCCGCAGTAGTAGATATAATGGTCATCTGAGTTAAATTCACCCTTTCCAGTCCATTTTAGTTCTCTTATTCCTAGACTGTCTACATTCACTCTTACCATCTCTTGTTTGACCACTTCCAATTTGCCTTGATTCATGGACCTGACTGCCGGGGTCCAGCCCCAGAGGATCCAGGGAATTCGAAGGGGAGACGGCTTCAGCGATTAGGAAACAATAGCTTATTTAAATGTTAATTGAAGATATAAAGAGTAATAGAATAAGGATAGCTCAGTGAGAAAATTTAGTGGAGAAAAGAGGCTGAATAATTCAGCCAGAAGATGAGTGAAAGAATGACATGGGGAGACCAAGTTTTGGTGAACAAGGCCCGCATTTTATTTTCCAAAGTAGTTTTTATACCTTAAGTTATACACAGAGGATAATGGGGAAAGGGTAGAGTAATGCAGTAAGCCAGGCTTTCTTCCTGAAAACTTATCATATGCAAAAGTTTAGGTGATTTTCCTCATCTTTCTGGCCCAGAGGCCTGTTAACATTTTAAGACCCTTTCTTCAGAAAACTTATTTTTCTCTAAAGGTGATTAGTCAAGCAACACCCTCCAAAAGCATTAGATAAAGTTGCATTCCTACAGGGCAATTGTGTGGTGGGCTATAACAAGAAAAAAAAAAATTAACTCAAGGGTCCAAGGTTACAAACATTAAAGCTACTACTTACACCAATTATATTAATCAATAAACTGCCAGGGACACAGCAGGTAAGGGATATGGAGACTTAGCAGCAAACATTGGCCCAACAAGTGAAAAACCCTTCACCAATACAATGTCTAATCAATCTTTTAACTGCTCAAAGGAATATGTATTTAGACAGTTTAGAACATCTCATGCCTCTCACAGTTGGGAGGCTCTGAGCAATCACATGTGGCCGGAAAAACCTATTCAGGCAGCTAGAGGACTTCCAAAGGAGTTTGTAGGTTGAAACACTATCACACCCAGGAACGTTATTAACTGGAGCTGTAAGTTAACTCTTTTTCAGAGAGAGGTAGTGGGGGACAGCCCCCCGTAAAGTCAGAGGTGTAGGTGCGAGCACAAATTAGAAAGTAGGCAGACTCTGGTTTTGCGGGTAGATGTTCGAGAATTTCCAGGGAGACTCCTGAGGCTCAATCCCACCTTTGCGTATGCCGAGCCTCCTTCCTCATGACCTTTGCTATGGGCAGAGTTCCTCACGCTGGCTCCCAGCACCTGACATTCCAGATTCCTATGCAATGTTGCTTTTTACAGCATTGGACCTTGCCTCTATAACCAGTCACATTCACAGCTGGGTATTGTTTTTGCTTTGGCGACATCCCTTCATTCTTTCTGGAGTTATTTCTCCACTGATCTCCAGTAGCATATTGGGCCCCTACTGACCTGGGCAGTTCCTCTTTAAGTATCCTATCATTTTGCCTTTTCATACTATTCATGGGGTTCTCAAGGCACGAACACTGAAGTGGTTTGCCATTCCTTTCCTCAGTGGACCACATTCTGTCAGATCGCTCCACCATGACCCGCCCGTATTGGGTTGCCCCAGGGGCGTGGCTTAGTTTCATTGAGTTAGATAAGGCTGTGGTCCTAGTGTGATTACATTGAGTAGTTTTCTGTGAGTGTGCTTTCAGTGTGCCTGCCTTTGGCCTTGGAATATGGAATGAAGCAGGACAAAGACTAATAGAGTTTTGCCAAGAAAATGCACTGGTCGTAGCAAACACCCTCTTCCAACAACACAAGAGAAGACTCTACACATGGACATCGCCAGATGGTCAACACTGAAATCAGATTGATTATATTCTTTGCAGCCAAAGATGTAAGTAAGACCATAGCGGGGGGGAAATTGTGTTTAGAATCAAACCCCTTACCCGCCAGAAAACCTCAGAGGGCTTAAATAAACTTTATATGCACCAGGACCCAGAGACCCCACCGCCACCCCCCTACCCCCCCATAGACTGAGCCAGAACTGTGTTTGAGTGTCTCCTGCGAAGGTACTGGGTGAAGCAGACCTGGGTATGGCATAAGCCTTCTTGGAGATGGTGGTGGTGGTTTAGTTGCTAAGTCGTGCCCAACTCTTGTGATCCTGTGGACTGCAGCCTGCCAGGCTCCTCTGTTCATGTGATTCTCCAGGCAAGAATACTGAAGGGGGTTGCCATTTCCTTCTCTGGGGGATCTTCCCAACCAAGGAATTGAATCTGAGCTTCCTTCATTGCAGGAAGATGATTTACCAACTGAGCTATGAGGGAAGTCTCTTGGAGTAGGTCGCCGTTAACCCCACCATAGAGCCTTCAGAACTTACACAGGACTGGGGAAACAGACTCTTGGAGGGGACAAACAGAACTTTGTGTGCACCAGGACCCAAGAAAAAGAAGCAGTGACCCCACAAAGGACTGATGCAGATTTGCCCATGAGTATCCAGGAATTTCTAATGAAGGTATGGGTCAAAGGTGGCCTGCTGCAGGGTTGGGGGCATTGAGTGCAGCAGTGAATCCATGGGACATTTTGAAGGAGGTTGCCATTAGCTTCATTACCTCCACCATAGTTTGGCCTCAGGTCAAACAACAGGGAGGGAACATAGCATCAACAGAAAATTGGATTAAACATTTACTGACCTTGGCCCCACCCATCAGAACAAGACCCAGTTTCCCCCTCAGTCTTTTCTCCCATCAGGAAGCTTCCATAAGCCTCTTATCCTTATCCATTAGAGGGCAGGCAGAATGAAAATCAAAATCACAGAAAATTAAGCAGGCTGAGCATATGGACCACAGCCTTGTCTAACACAATTAAACTATGAGCCATGCTGTGTAGGGCTACCCAAGATGGACGGGTCATGGTGAAAAGTTCTGACAAAATGTGATCCACTGGAGAATGGAATAGCAAGAGACTTCAGTATTCTTGCCTTGAGAACCCTATGAACTGCATTAAAAAGCTAAAATACAGGATACAGAAAGATGAACTCACCAGGCTGATAGATGCCCAATATGCTACAGGAGATCTGTGGAGATATAACTCCAGAAAGAATGAAGAGACAAAGACAAAACAAAAAAAAAGCACCAAGTTGTGGATGGGACTGGTGATGAAAGTAAAGTCTGATGCTGTAAAGAACAATATTGCATACCTCGAATGTTAGGTCCATGAATCAAGGCAAATTGGAAGTGGTCAAATAGGAGATGGCAAGAGTGCCCATCAACATTTTAAGAATCAGTGAACTAAAATGGACTGCAATGGGTGAATTTAACTCAGATACCATTCTATCTACTACTGTGGGTAAGAATCCCTTAGAAGAAACAGAGTAGTCATCATAGTCAACAAAAGAGTCCAAAATGCAGTAATTGGATGCAATCTCAAAACCCACAGAATGATCTCCATTAATTTCCAAGGTAAACCATTCAATATCACAGGAATCCAAATCTATGTCCCAAACAGTAACACTGAGGAAGCTGAAGTTGAATGGCTCTATGAAGCCCTACAAAATCTTCTAGAACTAATACCCCCAAAACATGTCCTTTTTATTACAGGGGACTTGAATGCAAAAGTAGGAATTCAAGAGATACCTGGAGTAACAGGCAAATTTGGCCTTGGAATACAAAACGGAGCAGGTGAGAGTTTAACAGAATGTTGCCAACAGAATGCACAGGTCACAGAAAACACCCTTTTCCAGAAACTTAAGACAAGACCTTACACATGGGCATAACCAGATTGATTATATTCTTTGTAGCCAAAGATGAAGAAGCTCTATACAGTCAGCAGAAACAAGACTGGGATCTTGGCTCAGATCATGAACTCCTTAATGCAAAATTCAGATGTAAATTGAAGAAAGTAGGGAAACCCACTAGATCTTTCAGTTATGACCTAAATCAAATCCCTTATGATTATACAGTGGATGGGACAAATAGATTCAAGGGATTAGATCTGAAAGACAAAGTGCCCAAAGAACTATGGACAGAGGTTCATGACATTGTACAGGAGAAAGTGATCAAGACCGTCCCCAAGAAAAATAAATGAAAAAGACAAAATGGTTGTCTGAATAGGTCTTACAAATAGCTCAGAAAATAAGATAATTTAAAGGCAAATGAGAAAAGGAAAGATACCCATTTGAGTGCAGAGTTATAGAGAATAGCAAGGAGAGATAAGAAAGCCTTCCTCAGTGATCAGTGATCACTGCAAAGAAATAGAGGAAAACAGTAGAATGGGAAAGACTAGAGATCTCTTCAAGAAAATTAGAGATACCAAGGGAATATTTAATGCAAAGATTGACATAATAAAGGACTTAAAAGAGATTCTATAGACTCAAAAGAAGCAGAAGATATTAAGAAGACATGGCAAGAATACACAGAAGAACTGTACAAAAAAAAAGATCTTCATGACCCAGATAATCACGATGGTGTGATCACTCACCTAGAGCCAGACATCCTGGAATGTGAAGTCAAGTGGCCCTTAGGAAGCATCACTACAAACAAAACTAGTGGAATGGATAGAATTCCAGTTGAGTTATTTCAAGTCCTAAAAGATGATGTTGTGAAAGTGCTGCACTCAATATGCCAGCAAATTTGGAAAACTCAGCTGTGGACACAGGACTGGAAAAGGTCAGTTTTCATTCCAATCCCAAAGGAAGACAATGCCAAAGAATATTCAGACTAACTGCATAATTGCACTCATCTCACATGCTAGTAAAGCAATGCTCAAAATTCTCCAAGACAGGCTTCAGAAGTACATGAACTGTGCAGTTCCAGATGTTCAAGCTGGATTAAGGATAGACAGAGGAACTAGAGATCAAATTGCCAACATCAGTTGGATCATCAAGAAAGCCAAAAAGTTCCAGAAAAACATTTACTTATGTTTTATTGATTACACCAAAGCCTTTGACTATGTGGATCACTAAAAACTCTGGAAAATATTTCAAGACATGAGAACACCAGAAAACTTTACCTGCATCCTGAGGAATCTGTATGCAGGTCAAGAAGCAAAGTTAGAACTGGACATGGAACAACAGACTGGTTCCAAATCGGAAAAGGAGTATGCCAAGGCTGTATATTATCATCCTGCTTATTAACTTATATGCAGAATATATCATGTGAAATGCTGGCCTAGATGAAGCACAAGCTGGAATCAAATTGCTGGGAGATAGATAAATAACCTCAGATAGACTGATGACAGAACAGCGAATCTTTCACCCTCATGGCAGAAAGCAAAGAAGAACTAAAGAGCCTCTTGATGAAAAGCCTCTTGATAAAAAGTAGAGTGAAAAAGCTGGCTTAAAACTCAGCATTAAAAAAAAAGGAAGATCATGGCACATGTTCCTATCACTTCATGGCAAATATATGGGGAAACAATGGAAATAGTGAATGACAGGCTTTATTTTTGGGGGCTCCAAAATTACTGCAGATGGTGACTGCAACCATGAAATTAAAAGATACTTGCTCCTTGGAATAAAAGTTATAACCAACGTAGACAGTGTATTAAAAAGCAGACACATACTTTGCCGACAAATGTCCATCTAGTCAAAACTACGATTGTTCCAATAGTCATGTATGGATGTGAGAGTTGGACTATAAAGAAACCTGAGGACGGAAGAATTGATGCTTTTTAACTGTGGTGTTGGAGAAGACACTTTAGAGACTCTTGCATTGCAAGGTGATCAAACCAGTCAATTCTAAAGGAAATCATTCCTGAATATTCATTGGAAGGATTGATGCTGAAATGGAAACCAATATTTTGCTCCCCTGGTGCACAGAAAGGACTCATTGGAAAAGATCCTGATATTGGGAAAGATTGAAGGCAGGAGGAGAGTGGACAACAAAGGATGAGATGGTTGGATGGCATAACCGACTCTATGGACATGAGTTTGAGCAAGCCCCAGGAGTTGATGATGGACAGGGTAGTCTGACTTGCTGCAGTCCATGGGGTCACAAAGAGTTGGACACAATTTAGTGATTGAGCTGAGATTAACTGATATTTAATCACAATTTTTGGGGAATATTTTGACACATTTTTTTAGAAAGCAAATTAATTTTGTAAACCGTTTTACCCTATGTATGATAATAACCAATTTTATTTTATATCCAATAGAAAAGTCTTATGCACAAATGAGTATCTCTATTTTCCTCCTTTATTGAGCAAATATTTCCTGGGCACCTGTTTGCTAAGTACTATATCAAGCACTTGAAGATAGTAAATAAAACAGACCAATATTTCTGCTCCTATAGATATTACATTCTCGTGGATACAAATAGAAACATTAGCTATAAGTAAATGAGTCAGAATCTCAGAGCACATCTAAAGCACTTTGATTTTGACCCTGACCTAGGGAGCCCTTGAAGTGTTTTGTGAAGAGAAACATGGTCTGATGTTCAGAAGGTTGATTCTGACTACTGTGATGAAAGTGGAATGCAGTAGTGCTGAGGCAAAAGTAGGGAATCTTATGGTAATTCAGAGGACAATAAAATGTTCCATGAAAAAATATTGTTTTGAACATTTGTAAATCAAGAAAAAGCTTTATTGGATCATAAAATAAAAACTTTCAGCAAAATTTACTATTAATAATGAGATCAGAAAGTATACCTATTTTAAAATTTGACTTATTTGCAACATATGATAATAATAATAGAGAAGCATGCATAGTTTAAAATGTAAGCCATATAAATAATGATTTAAAATGTCTTGTGAGATAATAGTTTTAATTTCAGTGAGAGACTACATTAAATTATAAACATAAAAATTGTAATAAAACTTAAGGTAAATAGCATGAAATAAAATACAATGATGATAATAATGGGTTATTTCAACAGCAGACTTATGCAGAAGTTGTTTCTATATGAAAGTAACAGTGCTATTATCCAGTCGCGTCCAACTCTTTGGGACCACATGGTTAGTCCATCCAATTCTCCAGGGAAGAATATTGGAGTGGGTTGCCATTCCCCTCTTAAGGGGAGATCCTTTACCTTCTGAACTACCAAAGAAGTCCTTGTTTCTATAGAGGAGTAGGCAAATATACAATTCAAGGATAAAATATATATATATATATATATATATATATATATATATATATAATTCAATACTACTACTTTCTATCCTTATTCATTCAAATACCTTTTTAGTTGTTATTTTGAAGTAGTATACAGTAAAATTTGTTAGATGTGCTTTTCATTTCTATGAATTTTAACACATCAGAGATTTGTATGGGCTTCCCTGGTGACTCAGCAGTAAAGAATACACCTGCTAATGGAGGATAAACAGATTTGATACCTGAGTCAGGAAGATCCCTTGGAGAAAGAAATGGCAACGCCCTCCAGTATTCTTATCTGAGACATTCCATGGACAAAGGAGCATGGTAAACAACAGTCCATGAGGTAGCAAGAATTGGACACCACTTAGCAACTAAACAACAACAACAAAAACATAGACTTGTGTATTAACAACTGCAATTAGGACACATCAACCCCCAGACCTCTTTTGGGCTATTCCTCTTTAGTTACATTTCTTCCCATCCTGGGCCCTGTCAACCACTGATCAATTCTTTGTCATTATAGTCTGTATTGTCAAGAGCATCATGCATTACATAAGCTTTAGAGACTGGGTTCTTTCCCTCAGCTATCTTAGAGATCTCTCCAATTACTGCATGAAGTCATAGTTCACATTCCTTTATTATTGCTGAGCTGTATCCAAGTGGTAAGAATCCACCTTCCAAAGCAGGTTATGTGGATTCAATCTATGGGTTGGGAAGATAACACAGAGAAGAAAATAGCAACCCAACCCACTCCAGTATTCTTACCTGGGAAATCTACAGCCCATTGCAAAAGAGTCAGACACAACTTAATGACTAAACAACAACAGCATTCAATTATATAGATATACCAAAGTTTATGTATCCATTCATTTAAGGACATCTGAGTTATTTGCATTTTTATGATTATGGATAAAGCTTCCATACACATTCACATATAGAACTTATGTTCCAATATCTAGGGTAATCAAAATTCATTTCATTTTTTATTATTTTATTATTTGTGAAAAATAAAAATTTCCTTCCCTAAGCTAAATACTTAAGAATAACATTGCTATGTTATATAGCTGTGCATGTTTAACTTTATAAGTATGAACTAAACTGCTTTCCAAAGTAGCTATTCTGTATTCCTGCTTCCAACCAATAATGTATGAGTACTTGTTATTTTGCATTTCCAATAACACACATGTTGTAATCTGCCTTTATTTATTTATTTTTTTTTCCTTTCAGCCATTTTAATAAGGGAGCAGTGATAACTCATTGTAGTTCAGATATCTTAAAAGTCAGATTTATTTATTTTTTAAAATACTTTGAAACTTTAGAAGGGGCAGTGAGTTCAAAAATATTATGGCTAATCAAAAAAAAAACAAAAAAAACAAAAAACAGGATCACTAGGTGGTAGGAACATAGAGTTTTATGTGGGTTAGATTAATATTACAAGTGAGAAGAGTCTTCCCTTACATCAGGTTTTTTTTTTTTTCAGAGGCAGGAACTCAGAGTCATCATCCAGAGAGCAAAGAGGGTGAAAGTCTCCTGGGGAACAGCGAATGTCGGGAGAGCCCTCACAAAACTGGCTGATGTCCCTCAACAGCACACCTGGCAGTCTCCAAGGTATGGAACTACAAAGGGCAGCCACTTGGAATTGGGGTCTTTTGTAGTCAGGTACATCTTATCTGTGGTTAGCAAATGCCAGATACAGCATTGCTATGTGTGTAATTCAGGGAGGCTCTAATTTGCTAAGTTATTCGGGATACATGAAAAGCAATTGGATATGTTCCTGGATTTGTTAAAAAAAATAAAGTTTGGCACTGGTGGGCTTTTGAGCTAATTGTCCCAGCTTGCTGTGAAGAAGTAATGTACAGGAACCAAGTTTGGCTGACAGAAGGAAACAGAGCTCTAATGTTCCAGTACATGGTATGATTCAATCAATCGTATGAATCATGTAATATACCTTCTGTTGAAAATTGTAACATTTTACTAATTTTTGAGAAAGTAAAAGTTGAAGATAAAAAAATGAAAATATGTTTTTTTGGCAACTTCTCTCTTAATGTTTGATATAGAAATACAATTTGATTCTCATATTTGAGGACAGTATTATTGATAGTTTGATAAATAATGACTGTATTGTGTTAATGGAAAAGTTTGTCGATTTAATGGTATAGTTTAAGGATTTGGAAGTCATTATGTGTGTGTGCGTCTGTGTATCTATTGATATATATTATAAATTAATTTGATAACCCTTGTGTCTTTTGAGTAATGCATTGCTTATTCAGGCCAAAACATCACTAAATATCACCTAAATATATTTTTGTGCACTTGATAAAGAAGTGGCCAACGGAAAATCTTGGTACACTGAAACCAGGTTTTGGATATGGGTCACCATACTCTGAGTAAATCAAGATAATAGGTATTTAATCTCCTTTTTCCTATTAACACTGTAAGTATTTCCAAATGACCTGGTGATAGTGCACACATTTCCAGGACTGGGGAGATGAGATAATCAGTATCAAAATTGTAGAGAATTTTCCTCACTTTCTGTACCATATAGTACACAAACAGTGGAAAAGCAAAAATCAAGATGAAAGACCTAGAGGCTTTAATATCTTTGTAGGTATGATGACATCCATATTTTGATTCAGCATTTAAAAAATTGTAACAGTTTGTATTATAACAAGTATTTATGTATGTTTTGTACTTAGAAGTCTTTGTCTATTGCTTTCCTTTGTGGATTTAAGTTAGATCTTAATTTGCAAAGATGTGTTTATCTCTAGGGAAGTAACATTTGATGAGCATGAAGTTTAGTAGACACAATAGTCCATAGGTATTTTCTTTTCTCTTTCCGACTAACTGGATTTGTTTTCTGTCTTCCTTCCTTCTTCCTCCCTTCCTTCATTCTTTTCTTTCCTTTTTCCTTCATTCTTTCCTCATTCCTTTGTTTCCTCTTTGGAATACCACTGAGGAAGAATTTAAGGGAGAAATAACCTGATGACTACTCTCTAGAAATGAGAAATTTATTATACTATTGATAAATAATAACCATAAGATTATTTTCATTTTTTTTGTTTATTTGACTACTTCATAGTTTTATTAAAAATCAAGCTGTATATATATATAAAGATCTTTGAGATCTTGAAATCTTTGAGAGTATAAAATGAGGGCTTTTTATTCCTCATTCATTTAACAAATAATTATTAACCATTCACCCTGTGTCAGGCACTTCTTACCTATCATCTTTGAAAAAGCTGTGTAATAGTATTTCACTTTCTTATTCCTTTACATTAAATTTAAAGGTTTAGTATATTTGATTATGTCATCTCACATGCTAGTAAAGTAATGCTCAAAATTCTCCAAGCCAGGCTTCAGCAATACGTGAACTTCCTCATGTTCAAGCTGATTTTAGAAAAGGCAGAGGAACCAGAGATCAAATTGCCAACATCCGCTGGATCATTGAAAAAGCAAGAGAGTTCCAGAGAAACATCTATTTCTCCTTTATTGACTATGCCAACACCTTTGACTGTGTGGATCACAATAAACTGTGGAAAATTCTGAAAGAGATGGGAATACCAGACCATCTGACCTGGCTCTTGAGAAATCTGTATGCAGGTCAAGAAGTAACAATTAGAACTGGACATGGAACAACAGACTGGTTCCAAATAGGAAAAGGAGTTCATCAAGGCCGTAAATTGTCACCCTGCTTATTTAACTTCTATGCAGAGTACATCATGAGAAACACTGGACTGGAAGAAACAGAAGCTGGAATCAAGACTGCTGGGAGAAATATCAATAACCTCAAATATGCAGATGACACCACCCTTATGGCAGAAAGTGAAGAGGAACTAAAAAGCCTCTTGATGAAAGTGAAAGTGGAGAGTGAAAAAGTTGGCTTAAAGCTCAACATTCAGAAAACGAAGATCATGGCATCCGGTCCCATCACTTCATGGTAAATAGATGGGGAAACAGTGGAAACAGTATCAGACTTTATTTTTTTGGGCTCCAAAATCACTGCAGATGGTGACTGCAGCCATGAAATTAAAAGACGCTTACTCCTTGGAAGGAAAGTTATAACCAACCTAGATAGCATATTCAAAACCAGAGACATTACATTGCCAACAAAGGTCCATCTAGTCAGGGCTATGGTTTTTCCTGTGGTCATGTATGGATGTGAGAGTTGGACTGTGAAAAAGGCTGAGCGCTGAAGAATTGATGCTTTTGAACCATGGTGTTGGAGAAGACTCTTGAGAGTCCCTTGGACTGCAAGGAGATCCAACCAGTCCATTCTGAAGGAGATCAGCCCTGTGATTTCTTTGGAAGGAATGATGTTGAAGCTGAAACTCCAGTACTTTGGCCACCTCATGCGAAGGGTTGACTCACTGATGTATAGAACAGTCTTATGGACTCTGTGGGAGAGGGAGAGGGTGGGAAGATTTAGGAGAATGGCATTGAAACATGTAAAATATCATGTATGAAACGAGTTGCCAGTCCAGGTTCGATGCATGATACTGGATGCTTGGGGCTGGTGCACTGGGACAACCCAGAGGGATGGTATGGAGAGGGAGGAGGGAGGAGGGTTCAGGATGGGGAACACCTGTATACCTGTGGCAGATTCATTTTGATATTTGGCAAAACTAATACAATTATGTAAAGTTTAAAAATAAAATAAAATTAAAAAAAAAAAAAAAGAAAAAGAAAAGACTCTTATGCTGGGAGGGATTGGGGGCAAGAGGAGAAGGGGACGACAGAGGATGAGGTGGCTGGATGGCATCGCTGACTCGATGGACATGATTCTGAGTGAACTCCGGGAGTTGGTGATGGACAGGGAGGCCTGGCATGCTGCAATTCATGGGGTCGTGAAGAGTCGGACACGACTGAGCGACTGAACTAAATTGAATATTACATACATCCTTATCTTAATAATTTACATTGCTTTTAATATTGATGCTGAAAGCTACTATAACTGTTTCTTAAGTCATTTTGTTTCACATGTAAATAATTAATTTCTCTAAATTCAACTTGACCCCCCATGCAAGATAACATAAAGATATTGAGAGTGCTTACTTTGAATTAATATCACTGGTCCTTAAAACATCACTAAGGAGATTGTTTCAAGGTGGTAGAATAGAAGGACATGCACTTTTCTTCTCTGAAAGTAGCAAAATCATAACTACCTGTTTAGCAACCATCAACAGGAGGATGCTGAAACTCACAAAAAAAGATACCTACACCCAAGGGCAAAAGAGAAGCCACAATGAAATGGTAGGAGGGATGCAGTCATGATAAAATCAAATCCCATAACTGTTGGGTGGGTGATCCATAATCTGGAGAACAGTAATATCAAAGAAGTTCTAAAGGTTATGAACTCTGGATTAGGCTTCCCTGTCTGGATATCCGGCAAAGGGGCATGGAATTCCTAAGAACTTTGACTTTGAAGTCCAGCAGGATTGAATTTCAGGACTTCCAAAGGACTGGGAGAAATACGGACTCCACCCTTGGAGGGCACAAACAAAACCTTGTGCACACCAGGACCCACAGAAAATGAGCAATGACTCCACAGAAGACTGAGCCAGACCTACCTGTGAGTTTTAGAGGGTCACTTACAGAGGTGTGAGTTAACACTGGCTCAGTGCAGGGATAGGGGCACAGACAGCAGGCGTCCTGGGAGGTATCCTTTGGCATAAGCCCTCTTAGGGGTCATCAATAGCCTTTAGATCCTGTAGACTCCAAGACTGAGTATCCTCAGGCCAAATAAGTAACAGGGAGGGAATGTAGCCCCATCCGTCAGCAGACAATTATATTACAAATTTACTGAACAAGAGAACAAGACCAAGTTTTCTCTATAACCAGTCCCTCCCATCAGGAAGCTTGCCCAAGCCTCTTAGTCTCATCCACCTGAGGACAGACAAAAGAAATAAGAATGAAAATCCTGCAGCCTCCAGAATGAAAAACACAATGAGAAAAAGCTAATCAAAAGGGAAAACAAACAAACAAAGATTGTGACCCAGATGAAGGAACGCAGAAAAGCAATTAAATGAAGTGGAGATAGGCAACCTCCAAGAAGAATTCAGAATAACCATAGTGAAGATGATCTGGGATCTCAGAAAATGAATGAAGAAGATGCAAGAAATGTTTACCAAATACCTAGAGGAACTAAAGAGCAAATAAACAGAGATGAACAATACACTAGAAAGAATCAATAATGGAATAACTGAGGCAGAAGGACAGATAAGAGACTTAGAAGACATAATGGTGGAAACCACTTCAGCAAAACATAATAGAGAAAAAAGGAATGAAAGGAAATGAAGGCAGCCTAAGAGACTTCTGGGACAACATTAAACACACCAACTTTCACATTATAGGGGTCCCAGAAGGAGAAGAGAGAGAAAGGATCCAAGAAAATATCTAAAGAGATAATAGCTGAAAGCTTCCCTAACGTGGGAAAGGAAATAATCAAACAAGTTCAGGAAACACAGAGAGTCCCAGGAAGGATTAACCAAAGGAGGAACACACCAGACACATAGTAATCAAACTGACAAAAAATATAGATAAAGATATAAGATTAAAAGCAACAAAAGAAAAAAGGCAAACAACATACAAGAGAACTACCATAAGATTATCAGCTGATTTCTCACAGAAACTCTACTAACCAGAAGGGAATGGCATAATATATTCAATGTGATGAATGAGAAAAATCTACAACCATGAATAACCAGCAAGACTATCATTCAGATTTGATGGAGAAACAAAAAGCTTTCCAGACAAATGAAAGTTAAGAGAGTTCCGCATCAATAAACCAGCTTTACAACAAATGCTAAAGGAAATTATCTAGGCAGGAAACGCAGGAGAAGGAAAAGACCTAGAGTAAATAAACCCAAATCAATTAAGGTCATTGTAATAGGATCTTACATATTGATAGTTATCTTAAATGTAAATGGACTAAATGCACCAACCAAGTCACAGACTAGCTGGGTAGATACAAAAAACAAAATCCGTATATATGCCATCTACAAGAGACCCACCTCTGACCTAGGGACACTCACAGACTGAAAGTAAGGGGATGGGATAAATTATTCCACTCAAATGGAAATCAAAAGAAAGCTCAAGTTACAATACTCATATCAGACAAAATAGCCCAAATAAATACTATTATAAAAGACAAAGAAGGACACTAGAAAATGATTGAGGTTCAATACAAGAAGATATAATTATAAATGTATATGCACCCATCTTAGGAACACTTCAATATGTAAGTCAAATACTAAAAACCATAAAGGAAGAAACTGACACAACTTCATGGTGGACTTTAACACACCATTTTCATCAATGGACATATCATCCAGACAGAAAGTAATAAGAAAACTGAGTCCTTAAATGACACATTAGATGAGTTGAACTTAACTGATATTTTTAGAGCATTACATCCAAAAGCTGCAGACTACACATTCTTCTCAAGTGCACTTCGAATATTCTCCTGAACTGACTACATGCTGTGTCACAACATATAAGCCTTTGTATATTTAGGAAAATTGGAATCATACCAAACATCTTATCCGATCATAATACTATGACATTAGAAATAAGTTGCAACTAAAAAAAAAAAAAAAAAAAAAAAAAAAACTCTAATACGTACAAAAATATGGAGACTAAGCAATATGCTATTAAACTACCAGTAGATTACAGAATAAATTTAAAAAAAATTACCTAGAGACAAAAAAAAAATGAAGACACAACAGTCCAAAACATATGGGATGCAGCAAAAGCAGCTCTAAGAGGTAAGTTTACAACACTACAATCTTTTTCTCAAAGAACAAGAACAACCTCCAGTAAACAACCCAATCTTACATCCAAAACAACTAGAGAAAGAAAAACAAACAAAATCTAAAGTTAGTTGAAGGAAGGAGATCATAAAGATCAGAGCAGAAATAAGTGGCATTCAAACAAAGAAAGCAATTGCAAAGATCAATGAAATTAAAAGCTGTTTTTTTAAAAAAAGATAAACAAAATTAATAAACCTTTACCTAGACTTAAAAAAAAAAGGAGAGGACTCAAATAAATAAAATTAGAAATAAAAAAAATGAAAAGTTACAACTGACTCAACAGAAATAACAAGGATTATTAGAGACTATTATGACCAGCTGTATGCCAATAAATGGGCAACCTGGAAGAAATTCATAAATTCTTAGAAAGGAACACTCTCCCAAGACCAAACTAGAAAGACATAGAAAATATGAACAGAACAATAAGATGCACTAACATTGAAACTGTGATTAAAACCTTACAAAAACAAAAGCCCAGGATCTGACATGTTAACAGGCAAACTTTACCAATCACTAAGAGAAGAGTTAATTTTTATTCTTCTGAAACAGTTTCAAAAAGTTGCAGATGAAGGAAAGCTTCCAAAATCATTTTATAAGGCCACCATTGCCCTGATACCAAAACCAGACAAACACACACACACACACACACACACACACACACACACACACAAGAGATTGAGAGACAATTACATGCCAGTATCAGAGAAACCCAAGTAAGACAGTAGGTGTTGCAAGAGGGCAACAGAGGGCAGACACAATGAAACGAAATCACAGAAAACTAACCGAATTGATCACATGGACCACAGCCTTGTCTAACTCAATGAAACTAAGCTATGCCAAGTGGGGACAGCCAAGAAGGGAGGGTCATGGTGGAGAGGTCAGACAGAATGTGGTCCACTGGAGAAGGGAATGGCAATCCACTTCAGCATTCTTGCCTTGAGAACACTATGAACAGTATGAAAAGGAAAAATGATAGGATACTGAAAGAGGATCTCCCCAGGTTGGTAAGTGCCCAATATGCTACTGGAGATCAGTGGAGAAATAACTTCAGAAAGAATGAAGAGGTGGAGCCAAAGCAAGAAAAATACCCAGTTGTGGATGTGACCAGTGATAGAAGCAAGTTTCAGTGCTGTAAAGAGCAATATTGCATAGGAACCTGGAATGTTAGTTAGGTCCATGAATCAAGGCAAATTGGAAGTGGTCAAACAGGAGATGGCAAGAGTGAACGTTGACATTCTGGGAATCAGCAAACTAAAATGGACTGGAATGGGTGAAGTTAACTCCGATGACCATTATATGTACTACTGCATTCAGGAATCCCTTAGAAGAAATAGAGTGGCCATCATGGTCAACAAAAGAGTCCAAAATGCAGTACTTGGATGCAGTCTCAGAAACGACAGAATGATCTCTGTTCATTTCCAAGACAAACCATTCAATATCATGGTAATCCAAGCCTATGCCCCCAACCAGTAATGCTGAAGAACCTGAAGTTGAACGGTTCTATAAAGATCTACAAGACCTTTTAGAACTAACGCTCAAAAAAGATGTAATTTTCATTATAGGGGGCTGGAAAGCAAAAGTAGGAAATCAAGAAACACCTGGAGTAACAGGCAAATTTGGAATATGGAATGAAGCAGGGCAAAGGCTAATAGAGTGTTGTCAAGAGAATGCACTGGTCATAGCAAACACACTCTTCCAACAACACAAGGGAAGACTCTACACATGGACATCACCAGATGATCAACACCAAAATCAGACTGATTATATTCTTTGCAGCCAAAGATGGAGAAGCTCTATACAGTCATCATAAATAAGACCGGGCACTGACTGGCTCAGATCATGAACTCCCTATTGCCAAATTCAGACTTAAATTGAAGAAAGCAGGGAAAACCAACTAGACCATTCAGGTATGACCTAAACCAAATCCCTTATAATTATACAGAAGAAGTGAGAAATAGATTTAAGGGACTAGATCTGATAGACAGAGTGCCTGATGAACTATGGATGGAGGTTTGTGACATTGTACAGGAGACAGTGTTCAAGACCATCCCCATGGAAAAGAAATGCACAAGGAAAATGGTTGTCTGAGGAAGCCTTACAAATAGCTGTGAAAAGAAGAGAGCGAAAAGCAAAGGAGAAAAGGAAAAATATAAGCATATGAATACAGAGTTCCAAAGAATAGCAAGGAGAGATGACAAAGCCTTCCTCAGCAATCAATGCAAAGACATAGAGAAAACAACAAAATGGGAAAGACTAGAGATCTCTTCAAGAAAATTAAAGATACCAAGGGAACATTTTATGCAAAGATGGGCTCGATAAAGGACAGAAATGGTATGGACCTAACAGAAGCAGAAAATATTAAGAAGAGGTGACCAGAATACACAGAAGAACTGTACAAAGAAAGATCTTCATGACCCAGATAATCACGATGGTGTGATCACTCACCTAGATCCAGACATCCTGGAATGTGAAGTCAAGTGGGCCTTAGAAAACATCACTATGAACAAAGCTAGTAGAGGTGATGGAATTCCAGTTGAGCTATTCC
Source organism: Bubalus kerabau (assembly GCF_029407905.1). Taxonomy (NCBI): domain Eukaryota; kingdom Metazoa; phylum Chordata; class Mammalia; order Artiodactyla; family Bovidae; genus Bubalus; species Bubalus kerabau. Next base: position 10,895,660 of record NC_073632.1, on the reverse strand, counting down.
AAATCCTGAAAGATGATGCTGTGAAAGTGCTGCACTCAGTATGACAGCAAATTTGGAAAACTCAGCATGGCCACAGGACTGGAAAAGATCAGTTTTCATTCCAATCCCAAAGAAAGGCAATGCCAAAGAATGCTCAAGCTTATGCGCAATTGCACTCATCTCACATGCTAGTAAAGTAATGCTCAAAATTCTCCAAGCCAGGCTTCAGCCATAAATGAACCATGAACTTCCAGATGTTCAAGCTGGTGTTCAAAAACATAGAGGAACCAGAGATAAAATTGCCAATATCCGCTGGATCATTGAAAAGGCAAGACAGTTCTAGAAAAACATCTGTATCTGCTTTATTGACTATACCAAAGCCTTTGATTGTGTGTATCACAATAAACTGTGGAAAATTCTGAAAGAGATGGGAATACAAGACCATCTGACCTGCCTCTTGAGAAACTTGTATGCAGGTCAGGAAGGAACAGTTAGAACTGGACATGGAACAACAGACTGGTTCCAAATAGGAAAAGAAGTACATCAAGGCTGTATATTTTCACCCTGCTTATTTAACTTCTATGCAGAGTACATCATGAGAAACGCTGGGCTGGAAGAAGCACAAGCTGGAATCAAGATTGCTGGGAGAAATATCAATAACCTCAGATATGCAGATGACACCACCCTTATGGCAGAAAGTGAAGAGGAACTAAAAAGCCTCTTGATGAAAGTCAAAAGAGGAGAGTGAAAAAGTTGGCTTAAAGCTCAACATTCAGAAAACGAAGATCATGGCATCTGGTCCCATCACTTCATGGGAAATAGATGGGGGAACAGTGGAAACAGTGTCAGACTTTATTTTTCTGGGCTCCAAAATCACTGCAGATGTTGATTTCAGCCATGAAATTAAAAGACGCTTACTCCTTGGAAGGAAAGTTATGACCAATGTAGACAGCATATTAAAAAGCAGAGACATTACATTACCAACAAAGTTTCATCTAGTCAAGGCTATGGTTTTTCCAGTGGTCATGTATGGGTGTGAGAGTTGGACCATGAAGAAAGTTGAGCGTCAAATAATTGATGCTTTTGAACTGTGGTGTTTGATAAGACTCTTGGACTGCAAGGAGATCCAACTAATCCATTCTAAAGGAGATCAGTCCTGGGTGTTCATTGGAATGACTGATGGTAAAGCTGAAACTCCAATACTTTGGCCACCTCATGCAAAGTGTTCACTCATTTGAAAAGATCCTGATGCTGTGAGGGATTGGGTTCAGGAGGAAAAGGGGACAACAGAGGATGAGATGGTTGTATGACATCACCGACTAGATGGACATGAGTTTGAGTAAACTCCAGGAGTTGGTGATGGACAGGGAGGCCTGGCATGGTGCGATTCATGGGGTTGCAAAGCATCAGACACGACTGAGTGACTGAAATGACTGAACTGAGTGATCACTGATGAACATAGATGCAAAAATCCTCAACAAAATCTAGCAGACTGCATGATCAAGTGAGATTTATCCCAAGGGTACAAGGATTTTTCAACATCTACAAATCAACAAACTTATATGTGATGTACCACATCAACAAGTTAAGTTCAGTTCAGTCACTCAGTCGTGTCTGACTCTTCGTGACTCCATGGACCAGAGCACACCAGGCCTCCCTGTCCATCACCAACTCCTGGAGTGTACCCAAAGGGATGTTCATTGAATTGGTGATACCATCCAACCATCTCATCCTCTGTCATCCCCTTCTCCTCTTGACTTCAGTCTTTCCCAGCATCAAGGTCTTTTCAAACGAGTCAGCTATTCACATCAGGTGGCCAAAGTATTGGAGTTTCAGCTTCAACATCAGTTCTTTCAATGAACACTCAGTATTGATCTCCTTAAGGATGGACTCGTTGGATCTCTTGCAGTCCAAGGGACTCTTAAGAGTCTTCTCCAACACCACAGTTCAAAAGCACCAATTCTTTGGCACTCAGCTTTCTGTAATAGTCCAACTCTCACATCCATACATGGCTACTGAAAAAACCACATCAACAAACTGAAGAATTAGAGACATATGATTATCTCAATAGATGCAGAAACAGCTTTTGACAAAATTTTGCACCAATTTTTTTTAAACAAACTCTCCAGAAAGTGGGCATACAATAACCTTACTTCAACATAATAAAAGCCACTTATGACAAAACTACAGCTAGCATCATACTCAGTGGTAAAAAGTTGAAAGCATTCCAAGATCAGAAACAAGAAAATCATATCCACTCTCACTGCTTTTACTAAACATTGTTTTGGAAGTTCTAGTTATAGCAATCAAAGAAGGAAAAGAACAAAGAGAATCCAAACTGGAAAAGAAGAAGCTAAACTGTCACTGTTAAAGGATGACATGATACTATACATCAGTTCAGTTTAGTTACTCAGTCGTGTCTGACTCTGCAACTCCCTGGACTGCAGCATGCCAGGCTTCCCTGTCCATCACTAACTCGCAGAGATTGCTCAAGCTCATATCCATCGATTGGTGATACCATTCAACCATCCCATCCTCTGTCATCCCTTTATCCTCCTGCCTTCGATCTTTCTGAGTATCAGGGTCTTTCCCAAGGAGTCAGTTCTTTGCATCAGGTGGTCAAAGTATAGGAGTTCTAGCTTCAGCATCAGTCCTTACAATGAATACTCTGGACTAATTTCCTTTAGGAATGACTGGTTGAATCTCCTTGCAGTCCAAGGGATTCTAAATACCCTTCTCTACCACCACAGTTCTAATAAAGGTGCTACCAGAAAACTACTAGAACACATCAGTGGATTTGTTAAAGTTGCAGCTTACAAAATTAATACACAGAAATATATCACATTTTTATACACTAACCAGAAAATATCAAAAAGAAAAATTCAAGAAGCAATTCTATTTATTGTTGCATCAAAAATAATAAAATACCTAGGGATAAACCTACCTAAGGAGACAAAAGAAAAACCTGTACAATGACAACTATAAGTTGCTGATGAAAAAAATCAAAGAAGACATCAACATATGGAAAGATACCATGTTGCTGGATTGGATAAATCAACATTGTCAAAATGACTCTACTACCCAAGGCAATCTACAGATTCAAATGCAATTCTTATCAAATTACCAATGACATTTTTCACAGAACTGGAATAAAAAATTCCAAATTTTGTATGCAGACACAAAAGACCCTGAATAGCCCAAACAATCTAAGAAAGAAAAGTGGAGCTGGAGGAATCAGACTCCCTGACTGTAGACTATACTACAAAGCTACAGTCATCAAAAGAGTAGAGTACTAGTACAAAAACAGAAATATAGATCAGTGGAACAGAATAGAAAACCCACAAATAAGTCCATGCACCTATGGACAATTAATCCAAGACAAAGAAGTCTTGTGTACTCAATGCTGCAAAGACAGTCTCTTCAAGATATGGTGGTAGGAATACTGCACAGCTACATGCTAAAAAAAAAAATAAATAAAAAAAAATAAAAAAGATGAAATTAGGTCATTCTTTAATTCCATACACAAACATAAGCTCGAAATGGATTAAAGACCTAAATATGATACTGGATACAATGAAACACCTAGAGGAATATATAGGCAGAACACTGTCTGATGTAAATCTCTTTTGATTTGTCTCCCAGAATAATGGAAATTAAATAAAAAATAAAAAATGGGACCTATTTAAACTCAAAAGCTTTTGCACAGCAAAGGAAACCATCAATAAAATGAAAAGACAACCCACTGGGAGAAAATATTTGCAAATGGTTTGACCAATTAGGGATTAGTCTCAAAAATTTACAAGCAATTGCTTAACAGCATCAAAAGGAAAAAAGAAGCAATCCACTCAAAAAAAAACAAAAAAAAAATCGCAAAAGGGCACAAGACCTAGATAGACATTCTTTGAAGAATACATATAAATGGTCAGTGGCACATGAAAAGATATTCACATCACTAATTATTAGAGAAATGCAAATCAAAACTACCATGAAAGATATCACACCAGCCAGAATTGCTATTATCAAAAAATCTACAAATAATAAATGTTGGAAAGTGCGTGGAGAGAAGGGAAGCCTCCTCCATTGTTGGTGGGAATGTAAATTGGTACAGTCACTATGGAGAACAGTATAGAGATTTCTTAAAAACCAAAAGAGAGGTATCATGATTTTGAAATTCTACTCCTTGGCATATATCCAGAGAAAAGCGTGATTTGAGTGGCTACGTGTACCCCAACATTCATTGCAGCACTATTTACAATAGCCACAACATGAAAGCAACCTAAATGTTCATTGAGACAGAAATGGATAAAGAAGATATGGTCTGTATTTACAATGGAATATTACTTAACCACAAACAAGAATCAAATACTGCCATTTGTAGCAACATGAATGGAACTAGAGAGTGTCATAGTGAATGAAGTCAGACAGAGAAGGAGAAATAATGTATGTCATCCCTTATTTGTGGAAGCTAAAAAGAAATTATACAATCAACTTACAAAACAGAAACATAAACATGAGCTTATGTTTGCCAGGGGGCAGGATGGGAGGAAGGGATTGTTAGGGAGTTTGGGATGGGCATGTACACACTATTGTAATTAATATGGATGGACATCCAGCACCTACTGTATAGCACATGGAACTCTGCTCAATGTTATGCTGAAGCCTGCTTAGGAGGGAAGTTTAAGAAAGAATGGATAAATGTACATGTATGGCTGAGTCTTTTTGCAGTTCACCTGAAACTATCACAACATTGTTACTTTGCTATAACTCAATACAAAATAAAATAGAAACAGTGACAGATTTTATTTTCTTGAGCTCCAAATCACTGCAGATGGTGATTGCAGCCATGAAATTAAAAGACACTTGCTCCTTGGAAGAAAAGTTATGACAAACCTACACAGCATATTCAAATTAGAGATATTACTTTGCAAACAAAGGTCCATATAGTCAAAGTTATGTTTTTTCCAGTGAAAGGGAAAGGGAAAGTGAAGTCCCTCAGTCGTGTCTGACTCTTTGTGACCCCATGGACTGTAGCCTATCATGCTCCTCCATCCATGGGATTTTCCAGGCAATAGTGCTGGAGTAGATTGCCATTTCTTTTTCCAGGGGATCTTCCCCACCCAGGAATCGAACCCAGGTCTCCTGCATTGCAGGTAGACACTTTACCGTCTGAGCCACCAGGAAGCTTTTTTCCAGTAGTCACGTACAAATGTGAGAGCTGGACAATAAAAAAAGTCTGAGCACCGAACAACTGATGCCTTCAAACAGTGGTGCTGGAGAAGACTCCTGAAAGTCCCTTGGACAGCAAGAAGATCAGACCAGTCAATTCTAAAGGAAATCAACCCCAAATAGTCATTGGAAGGACTGATGCTGAAACTGAAGCTCCAATACTTTGCCACCTGATACGAAGAGCTAACTCATTGGAAAACACCCTGATGCTGGGAAAGATTGAAAGCAGGAGCAGAAGGGGATTACAGAGGATGAGACGACTGGATGGCATCAGCAATTCAATAGACATAAGTTTGAGCCAATTCCAGGAGATGGTGAAGGACAAGGAAGTCTGATGTGCTGCAGTCCATGGGGTCGCAGAGTCGGACATGACTGAGTGACTGAACAACAGCACCAAGATTAAAAAAGAAAAAAGTCATAAGAATGTCAACTACTTCATCTTTTCTAGTAAGTAAAAATACTAATTGAATATCCCCCATCTCTGTGACATATGCACTCAGTACATTTCTCACTGTTTCATATGCTGTTACAAATGGCTTTTCAAACCGGTAAGTATAGTCTTGATCAATTAATTTTGACAAAGTTCATTTAGCAAGAATTGTTTCATTAGGTCTGGACAACTGTCTATAATTCTATCATAGCAGAAAGATTTTTCCTCTGATTTTTTTTTAATGGAAAAATATAGGAAGGAAATTTTTACAGACATATCTTCTCAAATATCAGCTCTCTTAAAATTCTGTTTCTTTATTTTTAAATTTTTTAGTTTAGATTATTTTTGCAAGTAAATTCTTCTCATTATAGAGATATGATGACAAATTTCTCTATTATTGCAGTTTTAATTTATATACATATTTAAGGAAATATGAGTAAGTACACATTTTAGATGATATTTAGATTTAAAATAGCACTGGCAATGGATTTTAACTTGAAACTTCAATTCAGCATCAGTGCCTGGCAAACTATATTTATAATGGGTAATAAAAATAATATTCTTTATCTACCCAAACTATTTTCAAAAATCATATAAAATAAAGACGTGTGTTTTGTGGACAAGTGTAAAATTACAGCTTATACTGGGGATAACTCAAATTTATGCAAACCTTGGACTTAACAGAAATCTCATTTCTGAGCAGTTCTTTTAACAAGCACACATGACATCTCTTCAGTTTTGGAGTGATACATGGGAATTAGAGGATTATTCAGAGAGATCTGGAATCATTTGTGAGGGTGCCTTATTCAGATCAGCATCAATTAGTCTATTTTTTAAGTTTTTTTTTTTTTTTTTTTTTTAATCTTGTTGCTTTCATTTGCCAGCCAGGATTCCCAAGAATGTTCACTGGGGTTAGGCCAGTGACCAAGTAGAGGACAAGAGTGGGAGGTTTGGGTGGGAGAGAAGGGTAGGTTGAGAACTGAGATGAAAAGATAAATCCATGGTCTCTGCCCTAGACCAATTCACAGGTTGGTGGTTAGAGAAGACAAAAGATGCATTGTAGAAAAGTTCACGGATGCAATAACTGATACTGAGGACATACTTTCTGCATGATCAGATTTGAATTTTATTTTAATTAACAAAGTTTGGCAGGTCACAGTAAAACTGATTATTAAAATCTCAAAATGCAGTCCTGAGCTAGCATTGCCAATGGGAAGGTGGCCATAATACAAGTAGGATATATTGTAATCATGATGCTAAGAATCAACACGATTTACTGTGTAGTTTGTTCTCGAGGTGAGGATGCAGAAGGGTTAAAGAGAAGGATTGCTCCAAGGTTTACCACTGTGATGATTTGATGAATGTCATAAGGTTGAGGGTAGAGTGAAGTGAGGAGTTCCCTTTGAACTTACTGAGATAGATGCTTTGATTATTTCCACAATGTCTTGACTGATATTTCAAAATATTTCCCAAAGTTGGGCAAGCCTAGTTCCAATTAGAAATATATAAATATGCTTAAGTTAAATTTGTAGATGAAATGTTAGTTTTCTACCATAACTTTCAACTTTATTCACTGCTATTGTAACACACATGTCAATATAAATGTGATTTTTTTTTCTTTTTTTAATTCATCAGAATAAGATGTTAGGCCAGGGTAACCAAATGAACAACTTCAATGACTTCGAGAAAGAAAAACGTATTCTACTCATAAAAACACAACGACAAGCTTAGCTGACAGTCCAAGGCAACCACCAAGGTGAGACAGTGCAGCCTGGCATTTCCATATCAACCAAGTTTTCTGTTACACTGAAAGAGTGCCTGGAGGCTTCTACTAGCAATTAACTGCTTTCATCCTTAGGTAACATAGGTCTCTTCTATGCATTTTTTTTTTTTTTTTTTTTTGGCTGAAACCAATTACAAAGTATATGTAACCTCCAGGAGGTAAAAAGTTTCAGTATCTATCCTCACATGCTCGGGAGAAACAGAAATAGTGGAAAAATACACAAATGTCACAGCAGTTTTGAAATCAAAAACACTTGAGTTCTAAGACAAGATCTACCTAAGTTTCTACATTCACAAAATGAGAATACTGATATTCTTCATACATTTGGGGATATAATGCAAAAGTCTGTGTAAACTTCCTGGTCAGTTACTCTAGAAACAGTGATATTGGTAGTGTAGTTTGCTAGAATATTTAAATACACACTATGTGTGAAGGTGAAATCAAACACAGATTTTTTCCCCACACATATGTCTTTAAAAATTTTTTATTCACTTTGTTAGTTTATATGGGAGCAGACTGCAGTTATACTATGTACCTGAAAATAAATATAAATGTGCATATAACCTATCTCAGTTCAGTTCAGTTCAGTTCAGTCGCTAGTCATGTCTGAGTCTTTGTGACCCCATGAACCGCAGCATGCCAGGCCTCCCTGTCCATCACCAACTACCAGAGTCTACCCAAAGTCATGTCCATTGAGTCGGTGATGCCATCCAACCATATCATCCTCTGTCGTCCGCTTCTCTTGCCTTCAATCTTTCCCAACATCAGGGTCTTTTCAAATGAGTCAGATCTTTGCATCAGGTGGCCAAAATACTGGAGTTTCAGCTTGAACATCAGTCCTTCCAATGAACACCCAGGACCGATTTCCCTTAGGATGGACTGGTTGGATTTCCTTTCAGTCCAAGGGACTCTCAAGTGTCTTCTCCAACACAACAGTTCAAAAGCATCAATTCTTCTGTGCTCAGGCCTCTTTATAGTCCAACTCTCACATCCATACCTGACCACTGGAAAAACCATAGCCTTGACTAGACGAACCTTTGTTAACAAAGTAATGTCTCTGCTTTTTAATATGCTGTCTAGGTTGGTCATAGCTTTCCTTCCGAGGAGTAAGCATCTTTTAACATCATGGCTGCAATCATCATCTGCAGTGATTTTGGAGCCGAAAAAAATAAAGTCAGCCACTATTTGCCCATCTATCTCAGTTAGTATAACTATAAAGATTTCCTTCCACCTCACAGCTTAATTTATGTTTAGAGATCTGTGGTTCTTGTCTGTGACTGGACATTCTTCAAATTTTTATTTAAAAGGTTCCTTTTTGGATTGCCATTATTAAGGTTTGTTGATATGTTAACATATGGTTATTAATTTTTGGATCCCTGATTACTCATATGGGTCTAAGTACCTAACAGAAACACTCATAATGATTTATCATATGGCCATGTCCACATATCATTGACTTGAATGCTATTTCTTTTTCAAAACATATAATTCCCTGACACTGGATAATCCACAGAAAGCTCATCACTGCAACACTTCATTTCAGCCCTCAGTCTGGGCCATTGTTCACTAATTCCACTAGAATTCTGCTAATCTTCCAAATGACATTTTGACTGTAGACAGATGCCAGTTACAATTATGCAACATCTTTAACATTAGGAATACAGATTGGAAAACCCAGTTAATTCAACTAATTACATATTATTATCTTGAGTGAGGCAATACATTACAAGCTATAATGTAGTTAATCTTAGTGACTTCAATAAACAAATCTGATATACACCAACAAGCTTAATTATTTCAAGCAGATAAAGTTGGCTCAATATTAGAACATCTAATTTAATTTAGAATAATTTAATTTAGTAAAAAGTCATCTTTTCTGTCCTGTTCTTTGAAATATTTTTTTCATTAGGTAATAATAAAAATATTGCTTTATAATCAAAATGATAAACATATTTCTTAAATTTTGGAATGTGATAGTCTTATTATTGGAAGAGTTTCTAACACTCTGCTGTTTGTTTACTTAGTTGTTAATGAGTTAACATTCCCTTTATACTTAATAGATATCATCATTATCAATTTGTGACATATCCTCTTTATTTTTACTATATCTTATTAAGGATTCCAATGTATCTATATGCAAATCTTTAAAAAATGTTTAAATGTTTTCCTCAAATTAAGAAAATATATTCATTTTCCTGTTAAATATGTAACTGAGCAAGAATGTAACATTATTTAAAGTGTACAGTTATAAATAAATTGTTCATTGATAGCACAACTTTGGGTGAATTTTAACTAACATACAAATTAATTGGAATCATCACTCTTTATGAAAGTGAAAATGTTAAAATAGGCACTTAAAAAAAGGAAAAGATAGAGATCAGTAACTATATTTTGGAAGCAGTGCTAATAAGGAGAATTTTCTCACTGTGGAGGCAGGAATTAAAAAACCCACAGTAGCTTTAGCACTCAAACAATTATATGTTTGCTAAAACTTTCCAACCAGTCTGTTCTAAAGGAGATCAGCCCTGGGTGTTCTTTGGAAGGAATGATGCTAAATCTGAAACTCCAATACTTTGGCCACCTCATGCAAAGAGCTGACTCATTGGAAAAGACTCTGATGCTGGGAGGGATTGGGGGCCGGAGGAGAAGGGGATGACAGAAGATGAGATGGCTGGATGGCATCACTGACTCGATGGACGTGAATTTGAGTGAACTCCAGGAGATGGTGATGGACAGGGAGGCCTGGTGTGCTGCGATTCATGGGGTTGCAAAGATTCGGACACGACTGAGTGACTGAACTGAACTGAACTAAACCTTTGTTTATTGTACATGAACACATTTTTTAAGCTAATGACAAAAATAAGATTTCTGGGGTAAAAATATGACAACTTTGTATATTTCTATATTTCTAAAGACTGTGGTAAATAATTCAAATATTCATTAATCATTTATTGTGGAAGAAAATTATTAAATATTGCAAAAGAGATAATTGAATTATTACTAGGGGTGCAGATTAACCCATTTGGTTGAAGTAATAAGTATTTAAATTGTTTTAAATGTTATTAAAACATAGTTAAAATGTTTGTGTGTGGTGTGTATGTAAACAAAGTAAATACATTCTATCATTTATTCTCAAATATTTAAATTGTGCTGCTAGTAAACCCTACAAACATTAGCTTCTTCTACTACCTTTCTTTAGTTTGCATCAGAATTGGAAGTTTTCTTATCCCCCAGACTTAGAGATGAGTATACCACTCATCTGTGTTTATTTTTTAAATTAATATAGAAAACACCCAAAAATAAATAATAATAACTCCTTTTGCTAGTAGTTATATTTATAAGCATTTCCAAAGGAAGGGGAAGCAAACACATTCAAAATAAAATTACAACAGAATTCAGGTATATACAACAGTAACTGACCCAGGAAAAACACTTTTAGTGAGGCCCAAGTATATTTTGAATAAAACAGAAAATAGCATAGTACTGTACATTTGAGTATATCAACAATTTCCATAACAACGATGAACTAAAACAATGTCATGTTAAAAAAAAAAATTCTTTAGCAGAAGTCCAGAAATATGAGGTACTTTTGGGGTCTGCATGTGCAAATGTAGCACCCAGAGCCCACATTCCTTTTGGAGGGTCTTATTGCCACAGTTCAGGAGTTGCCTTCACAAGATCATTCCCCTTTCCAGAACAGGACACATGCTGCTGCTGGATGAAGGAGCAGGAAGGTCTAGCCCTTCTCACTCAAGGCAGCATCACTCGGATGGTACATCTCTTGCTGCATACATCACAGGGTCAGCAGAAAGGTCTGCCTACTAAGTGATGCTTCACCTCTCTTTCCTGTGCACTTCCTTCCTTTCCTCTTGCTTTCCACATATATCAGTCATATTTTATAAATGTAATTTTACTGGAAAAAAAGAATGTTACATGAAATACGGCTTCCTAAGAATGACCTATTTTTCCCCCTAGATTTAGGGCTGTTGTTATACTTAGTCCTATTTAATTTTCTATAAATAACTATGGAGCAAAGACAGAGGAATCTGGAATAAACATTGTAATATCTGTGGTGCCTTTGAAGGAGCTGAGAGGCCAGGATTCTGACGGCAGTAGTCACACTAGCCAGAAACCAATGAAAGCTGGGTTTGTTTTCAAACTGTGTAAGAATGGCAGAATTAGACATGCATTGTGAATACAAAATAAGCATAAAGTGTAGACCCATATTCTGTTTTTCACACTTTCCTCAAAAGACAGCAGAGTCCTTAGCATCTTCTGTTTTATACACTAAACTATTTTGAATTCTGCCTATGATCACAGAAATCTGTGATGTGCTAATGTGCTTATAATACTCAGCTTTTAAAATTTCAATTACCAAGTGCTAATTATCATCTAAAATGAGGAAAAGGTCCCAGAAAGTTTGTAAGAAAACAAGGAAGATAAAAAGTTGAGTTGGCTAACTAAGAAAGAAAATAACTTCAAAGCAGAAAAGGGAAGAATGAAAGGACAGGAAATGAGGGAAGAGAGAACTGAGGAAGAAAAGACTTGTTCTGAGGAGAGGAAGAAAAGGAATACACAGAATCTGTTTTTTTGAAAACATTGTTTTTCTTCACTTTGCTTTCAAATAAGATTCTGAAAATGTTTTATGTTTGTTTGATTTAGCCAAGTTTTATTTCTCATCGTTTTACCTCACAGTTGAATCTGAAGAGAATGAAATTCAAATCAGCTACTAGTAGTTTTCCATTTTCAATTGTTAATACCTGTAGACAATAGGTAATACCAACTTTATTTTCAGTTTCTTTCTTGTGTTAAATTGTATACGTGACAATTCAAAAATATAGTTTGAGAATGTTACTAAAATGAATGTATTTTTGACTATAAACATTTCAGAAAAATCCCGTAAGAATTATTTTCTTTTATGAGTTAACAGCTCAAAGATTTTAATTAAAAAAATTCTTCACAGATTCCATATGCTTCCATAAGGCTAAAGTCACATAATTGGCTATCACTTTGACTTTCAAGCTGTAGGGAGCTGGAGACGATTCTCAGTTTCCTTATAGGAAGAAAGCCAGACTAGACAGCAGGAAGACAATAGATCACGGAGAACATTGTTGAAACCATGCTTTAGTAAAAGCAAACAACGGAAGTCTCATAAGGCAAAGTGGAGCAGATGGTCCTAAGAATCTATTGGAAGAGGTTATTTTTGTTCTTAGGACATAGCTTATGATGGGAAGCAAATGCACTGGAACACATTAACTGGTGCATACAAATATGAGTGTTAGTTTCCTAAGGTGAAACCTAATATTTAATCAGAATCTTTGTTTCTAACTCTCAAGTCTTGCTCTATGGCTTCCAAATAATGTACTATATGATTTCCAGTCACATGCTGATGAGAAATAGAAATGGCAGAGTGGAGAGAGTAGCAATAAGTCAGATTTGCTCTTCTTAAGATAGTCAGGGAAATAAAACCCTTTTTACCAGATACTGAAGGAAAAACAGGGGCAGATTTTCTAACCTGCCTACCTGATGTAATCATAGTTCCATTGCTGATAATACACCTTAAGAACTGTGCACACATTCACATGTCACAATATGGAAGATATAAATATGATGATCGTGCAGCAGATTATGTAATTATATGTTGTGGACAGAACATAATTGTATTGAATAATTTGGCTGCAATACAGACAACTTTGTTTTGACCATTTTTATTATCACCAGGGCTTAAGTTGTTATTTGTTGTTATAATGTAGTAACTAAAAATACTGCAATTGCAACTGCCAAATTAGTAAGAAAACTTCCCCAAAATCACTACAATAATTATAATTATATTCTTCAAAGCTATATTTGTGTGTGTGTGAGTATATGAGTGTGTATGTATGTATATATGAGTGTAGATGAATAAAATAACCTGTCACATTTATCTTTGAGGACCATGAAGAAGTGTTAATAAAATAAATAGGTGCCTTGACACAGACTCATGTCAATAAAACAGTGATGAGTCAGTGCTGAGGTGTCACAAACTGAAAACCAGCATATCCTAGGACTGGATTCTCAATGAATATTGATAAAACATTTCACACCTTAGGGATGATTTGTTTTACTTTTACAATTTAAACTATTAGGATGAGATGGTTGGATTGCATCACCAACTCAATGGACATGAGTTTGAGCAAATTTTGAGAGAGAGTGAAGGACAGGGAAGCCTGGTGTACTACAGACCATGGGGTCACAGAGTCAGACTTGACTGAGCAACCAAACAACATCACATAAATGTGTAATTTTCTTTCAGTATTATAAAGTACAGTGCAAACATGAAGAGTGATGTGATCCATGGTCATTTTTGTCACCTAAAATCTTTATCCTCATTTTCCTTTTTTCTTTTTTTAATTTTATTTTATTTTTAAACTTTACAATACTGTACTGGTTCTGCCATATATCGAAATGAATCCACCACAGGCATACACGTGTTCCCATTGAATATTATCCAACTGCCTCAACACTCTACAGCAGCCCTCAGTGACATGGGGTGTGTATCTATGGGGGATTACAGTTCTCATAAGATGCATCTGGAAAGGTGTGGGCAGGTAGGGAAAGAGATTGGTTTGCCCTGTTACAAGGACTAGCTTCTGGAATTTAATTGATGGAGACCAGTGATGTTAAAGGTCCTCCTCCAAAATTGTCATCAACAACAAAGAATTGTGCAATATGCCAGTAATGCCTCTGCTAAAGGGAACTTCATGGAACATCTGACCTGACCACACATTTGTAAGCTTAACTCTGCCATTGATTCACAAACTTTACAGCCCAGACAAAATGAACATGCTATTTCCTTTAACGTGGGAGTTAGTATGCCATTTTCCCTTCCTGAAGTGCTTTTCTCTTCTCCCACTCTCTATCATCACGAAGCTAGATAACAAACTCATTTTTTCCAATTTCAATCCACTTGTTGTTTTATTAGCAAAATGTTCCATGTGTCTATCATGTTTCATTACAATCATGCTTTGCTTTATTATATTTTGTTTATTGCAACTCACAAAAACTGCCTTCTTTCTTTTTTTATTTATTTATTTTTTTTTAATTAAAGGCATGTGGCAACCCTAGATCAAACAAGTCTACTGGCATTATTGTTCCAAAAGCATGTGCTCACCTTGTGTCTCTGTGTAACATTTTGGTAGTTAACACCATATTTCAAACTTTTTCAATATTATCATATTTTCTATGATGATCTCTTATCAGTAATCTTTGATATTACTGCCATAGTTTTAGGGCACCACGAGCCATACCCATATAAGAGGGAGAACTCAATAGATAATCCTTGTCTGTATCTTGACTGTTCCACCCACAGGCTGTCCCCAACAAGTCCCCCCTCTTTCCCTGGGTCTCCCTATTCCCTGAGACACTACAATATTGAAATCAGGCCAATAAATAACACTACTGATTTAACCTGTGATGAAACTTTTGTGCAAATTTCGAAAAACTGCTTGTTTAGAAATTTCAATATACAAAATTCATAAAGTGTTCACAACATAAAACAAACACATACCTAGTGAATATGCTGTAAGGATCGATATAGGTTATATTATTTAATGACCTAGGACAATTACAGGATCATTGAGTTAATAACTAGTAACAAATATTATTTGAGGCTTATACACAGAATTTTGTGTATGTCTTTATTTTATCAGGCTTTTCTTCTAAAGTTTAAATTTTTCAAACATATAAATCTTGAAAAACTTAGTTCTTGCATTTTTCTGTATTCAAATATATACAAAATTTGTTTACTATTATATATATATATGCATATATATATATATATTCTTTTATTTTTCTGTAATGATACATTTGTTTCTTGTTCTACTGTATGGGCAAATTTAGATTTAGACCACATGAACACTGCTTTTCATGCTGTTCATGGGGTTCTCAAGGCAAGAATATTGAAGTGGTTTGCCATTCCCTTCCCTAGTGAACCATGTTTTATCAAAACTCTTCACTATGACCCATTCATCTTGGGTGGCCCTACATGGCATGGCTCATAGTTTCATGGAGTTAGACAAGGCTGTGGTCCATGTGATAAATTTGATTAGTTTTCTGTGATTGTGTTTTTCATTCTGTATGCCCTCTGAAGCATAAGGATAAGAGGCTTATGGAAACTTCCTGATGGGAAAGAGTGACTGTGGGGGAAACTGGGTCCTGCTCTGTAGGGCGGGGCCATACTCAGTAAATTTTTAATCCAATTTTCTGTTGATGGGTGGGACTGTTTTCCCTCCCTGTTGTTTGGCCTGAGGTCAAGCTATGGTAGGAATAATAAAGGTTATAGCAGACATCCTTTAAGAAGACTTGTGCATGCACTGTTCTATTCAGGACCCCTGTCCCTTCAGTAGGCCACTGTGAACCCATACCTCCCCTGGAGACTCCTGGATACTCACAGGAAAGTGTGGCTTAATCTCTAGTGGGAACATTGTACTTTCTTCTGGCTTCTGATGTGCAAAAGTTTTCTTTATGTCTTCCAAGTGTCTGTTTCACCAGTACTGTGGAAATTCTGTAATCAAATCCTACTGGCCTCCAAAGTCAAAATTCTCAGTATCTTTGTCAAATCCCCAGATTGGAAAATCTGTTGTGGATCCTAGAACTTTATTAACAGTGTGAGATTTTTCTTTGGTATAATTACTCTGCAGTTTGTGGGTCATCTGCTTGGTCGCTCTATGGTGGGGCCAGTGATGACCTCCTCTAAGAGGGCTTATGACACACAGTGTATGACCCAGGTCTGATGCAGCCAGAGCACTTGTCCCTGTGGCAGGTCACTGATGACCCACGCCTCCTCAGGAGACACTCAAATACTCAAAGGCAGGTCTGGCTCAGTCTCTGTCAGGTCTCTGGGTCCTGGTGTACACAAAGTTTGGTTTGAGCCCTCTGAGTGTCTCTGGTGAGTGTAAGGTTTGATTCTAAACATGGTTTTGCCCCCTACTGTTATGTTCGGACTTTTTCTTTCTCATGGATGTGGGGCATCTTTTTTTGGTGGGATCCAACATTCTCCTGTTGATGGTTTTTCAGAAGCAAGTTGCAATTTTGAAATTCTCAAAGGAGAATATGAGTGCAAGTCCTTCTGTTCAAGCATCTTGTAACAAAAATATTCAGTTTCCATTCCAGTACCAACAGAAGGCAATCCCAAAGAATGTTCAAATTACAACACAATTGCACTCATCTCACATGCTAGCAAAGTAATGCTCAAAATTATCCAAATCAGCCTTCAACAGTACATGAAGTGAGAACTTACAGGTATTCAAACTGGATTTAGAAAAGGCAGAGGAACCAGATATCAAATTGCCAATATCCGTTGGATCATACAAAAAGCAAAGGAGTTCCAGAAAAACATGTACATCTGTTTTATTTACTACACCAAAGCCTTTGACTGTATGACTTACAACAAACTGAAAAATTCTTTAAGATACGAAAATACCAGACCACCTTAACTGCCTCCTGTGACATCTGTATGCAGGTCAAGAAGTGACCTTTAGAACTGGAGGTGGAACAACAGATTGGTTCCAAACTGGGAAATGTGTACATCAAGGCTGTATGTTGTCACCTTGTTTATTTAACTTATATGCAGATTACATCATGTGAAATGCTGGGCAGGATGAAACACAGGCAAGAGTCAAGATTGCCAGGAGAAATATCAATAACTTCAGATATGCAGATAACTCCACTCTTATGTCAGAAAGGAAAGAAGAACTAAAGAGCCTTTTGATGAAAGTGAAAGAGGAGAGTGAAAAAGCTGGCTTAAAACTCAACCTTCAAAAAATGAAAATCATGGTATTCGGTCCCATCACTTATGGCAAATAAATGAGGAAACAATGGAAATCATGACAGACTTTATTTCCTGAGGCTCCAAAATAATAGCAAATGGTGAATGCAGCCATGATATTAAACAAACAAACAAACAAACAAACACTTGCTCCTTGGAAGAAAAGCTACAACCAACTTAGACAGCATTTCAAAAAACAGAGACATTATTTTGCCAGCAAAGGTCCATCTTGTCAAAGCTATAGTTTTTCCAGTAGTCATAAATGGATGTGAGAGTTGGACCATAAAGAAAACTGAGTGCTGAAGAATTGATATTTTTGAACTGTGGTGTTGGAGAAGACTCTTGAGAGTCCCTTGGCATGCAAGGAGATCCAACCAGTCCATCCTAAACGATATCAGTCCTGTATGTTCATTAGAAGGACTGATGCTGAAACTCCAATACTTTAGCCACCTGATGCAAATTGCTGACTCATTGGAAAAGCCCCTGAGGCTGGGAAAGATTGATGGCAAGAGGAGAAGGGGATGACAGAGAATGACATTGTTGGATGGCATCACTGATTGGATAAACATGAGTTTGAGAAAGCTTCAGTAGTTGGTGATGGACAGGCAGTCCTGGTGTGCTGCAGTCCAAAGGTTCAAAAAGAGTCAGAAATGACTGAGTGACTGAATTGATCTGAATTGAACACTAGTATAAAATGTCTTTTGAAAATTTTGCATGGATTCAGGAATATATCAAAATGCAATAAAGAGGAATGTCTTGCTTTTCATTGCCTTTTGTTAATGTGACTTATTACCCTCTGGCTTTTTCAGCTTTCTCTTAAGTTAATAGCTTTTCAACTCTTTGATGCCTTATATCTTGTCTTGCCATTAATCACCATGAAGCTAACAGCTAACACACCTCTGTGCATTATATTGAGTTTAACTGTGTCTACACAGCAATGAATCAAAGTCATGAAAACAGAGGAGGGTTCCAAATAAAAGTGTGTGTGTGTGTGTGTGGGTGGGTGGGTGTGTTTGTGTATACAAACATTCAGACCTCTAGAAAATGCTTTTGATTCTGACAATTTTCTTCTTGAAGTTAGTGTACTTTAAACAAACTAAGATATGAAAGTTTACTTAAAGAAAAAGTGTTAACTAGGCATAATACCTGAAAGATATTTTGATAAAAAATAATAACTTAACTAAAGTTTATTACTATTCTTCTAAAATGTTGATCTAAATGTTTTCCTTCCACTGTTTACAAGTTATTACATGTATCTTAACACATTTTTTAAAAAAGAGTAGGTATAAATTTGATATCTATGTGATAAATCAGGTGATTAATTTGTCAATTAATTGCTTGGAGTAACAAGAGAAAGAGCTTCATGACTGATTCAAAATTGTTGCAGGTTAAAACTGTATGTTTTTTATACTGTCTGAAGATTTTCAAACTCTAAAACTTTGGGGTCAAATTTTAATTCCTCCTAAATTATGGGTCCAGTTCAGATAGGATGCTAAAAATTATGGGTTCAATTCAGTTCAGTCGCTCTGTCATTTCCAACTCTTGGTGACCCAATGAATTGCAGCACGTCAGGCCTCCCTGTCCATCACCAACTCCTGGAGTTTACTCAGACTCACACCCATCGAGTCAGTGATGCAATCCAGCCATCTCATCCTTTGTCGTCCACTTCTCCTCCTGCCCCCAATCGCTCCCAGCATCAGAGTCTTTTCCAATGAGTCAACTCTTCACATGAGGTGGCCAAAGTACGGGAGTTTCAGCTTTAGCATCATTCCTTCCAAAGAAATCCCAGGGTTGATCTCCTTCAGAACTCACTGGTTGGATCTCCTTGCAGTCCAAGGGACTTTCAAGAGTCTTCTCCAACACCACGGTTCAAAAGCATCAATTCTTTGGCGCTCAGCCTTCTTCACAGTCCAACTCTCACATCCATACATGACCACAGGAAAAACCATAGCCTTGACTAGACGGACCTTTGTTGGCAAAGTAATGTCTCTGCTTTTGAATATGCTATCTAGGTTGGTCATAACTTTCCTTCCAAGGAGTAAGCGTCTTTTAATTGCATGGCTGCAGTCACAATCTGCAGTGAATTTGGAGCCCAAAAAAATAAAGTCTGACACTGTTTCCACTGTTTCCCCATCTATTTTCCATGAAGTGATGGGACTGGATGCCATGATCTTCATTTTCTGAATGTTGAGCTTTAAGCCAACTTTTTCACTCTCCACTTTCACTTTCATCAAGAGGCTTTTTAGTTCCTCTTCACTTTCTGCCATAAGGGTGGTGTCATCTGCATATTTGAGGTTATTGATATTTCTCCCGGCAATCTTGATTCCAGCTTGTGCTTGTTCCAGCCAAGCATTTCTCATGATGTACTCTGCATAGAAGTTAAATAAGCAGGGTGACAATATACAGCCTTGACGTACTCCTTTTCCTATTTGGAACTAGTCTGTTGTTCCATGTCCAGTTCTAACTGTTGCTTCCTGACCTGCATACAGATTTCTTAACAGACAGGTCAGGTGGTCTGGTATTCCCATCTCTTTCAGAATTTTCCACAGTTTATTGTGATCCACACAGTCAAAGGCTTTGGCATAGTCAATAAAGCAGAAATAGATGTTTTTCTGGAACTCTCTTGCTTTTTCCATGATCCAGCAGATGTTGACAATTTGATCTCTGGTTCCTATGCCTTTTCTAAAACCAGCTTGAACATCAGGAAGTTCATGGTTCACATATTGCTGAAGCCTGGCTTGGAGAATTTTGAGCATTACTTTACTAGCATGTGAGATGAGTGCAATTGTGTGGTAGTTTGAGCATTCTTTGGCATAATCTTTCTTTGGGATAGGAATGAAAACTGACCTTTTCCAGTCCTGTGGCCACTGCTCAGTTTTCCAAATTTGCTGGCATATTGAGTGCAGCACTTTCACAGCATCATCTTTCAGGATTTGAAATTGCTCAACTGTAATTCCATCACCTCCACTAGCTTTGTTCGTAGTAATGCTTTCTAAGGCCCACTTGTCTTCACAGTCCAGGATGTCTGGCTCTAGGTGAGTGATCACATCATCGTGATTATCTGAGTCATGAAGATCTTTTTTTTACAGTTCTTCTGTGTATTCTTGCCACCTCTTTTTAATATCTTCTGCTTCTGTCAGGTCCGTACCATTTCTGTCCTTTATCGAGCCCATCTTTGCATGAAATGTTCCCTTGGTATCTCTAATATTCTTGAAGAGATCTCTAGTGTTTCCCATTCTGTTGTTTTCCTCCATGTCTTTGCATTGATCGCTGAGGAAGGCTTTCTTATCTCTTCTTGCTTTTCTTTGGAACTCTGCATTGAGATGCTTATATCTTCCCTTTTCTCCTTTGCTTTTAGCTTCTCTTCTTTCCCAGATATTTGTAAGGCCTCTCCAGAGAGCCATTTCACTTTTTTGCATGTCTTTTCCATGGGGATGGTCTTTATTCCTGTCTCCTGTACAATGTCAGAAACCTCATTCCATAGTTCATCAGCCACTCTATCTATCAGATCTAGGCCCTTAAATCTACTTCTCAATTCCACTGTATAATCATAAGGGATTTGATTTAGGTCATACCTGAATGATCAAGTAGTTTTCCCTATTTTCTTCAATTTAAGTCTGAATTTGGTAATAAGGAGTTCATGATCTGAGCCACAATCAGCTCCTGGTCTTGTTTTTGTTGAATGTATAGAGCTTCTCCATCTTTGGCTGCAAAGAACAGAATCAATCTGATTTCAGTGTTGACCATCTGGTGATGTCCATTTATAGAGTCTTCTCTTGTCTTGTTGGAAGAGGGTGTTTGCTATTACCAGTGCATTTTTTTGGCAAAACTCTATTAATCTTTGCCCTGCTGCATTCCATATTCCAAGGCAAAATTTGCCTGTTACTCCAGGTGTTTCTTGACTTCCTACTTTTGCATTCCTGTCCCCTATAGTTAAAAGGACATATTTTTTGGGTGTTAGTTCTAAAAGGTCTTGTAGGTCTTCAGAGAACCGTTCAACTTCAGCTTCTTCAGCATTGCTGGTTGGGACATAGACTTGGATTACTATGTTATTTAATGGTTTCCCTTGGAAATGAACAGAGGTCATTCTGTCGTTTTTGAAATTGCATCTAAGTACTGAATTTCAGACTCTTTTGTTGACCATGATGGCTACTCCATTTCTTCTGAGGGATTCCTGTCCGCAGTAGTAGATATAATGGTCATCTGATTTAAATTTACCCATTCCAGTCCATTTTAGTTTGCTGATTCCTAAAATGTCAACATTCACTTTTGCCATCTCTTGTTTGACCACTTCCAATTTGCCTTGATTCATGAACCCGATATTCCAGGTTCCTATGCAATATTGCTCTTTACAGCATTGGACCTTGCTTCTATCACCAGTCATATCCACAGCTGGGTATTGTTTTTGCTTTGGCTCCATCTCTTCATTCTTTCTGGAGTTATTTCTCCACTGATCTCCAGTAGCATATTGGGCACCTACTGACCTGGGGAGTTCCTCTTTCAGTGTCCTATCATTTTGCCTTTTCATACTGTTCATGGGGTTCTCAAGGCAAGAATACTGAAGTGGTTTGCCATTCCCTTCTCCAGTGGACCACATTCTGTCAGATCTCTCCACCATGACCGGCCCATCTTGGGTTGACCCAGGGGCATTGCTTAGTTTCATTGAGTTAGACAAGGCTGTTGTCCTAATATGATTAGATTGACTAGTTTCCTATAAGTATGGTTTCAGTGTGTCTGCCCTCTGATGCCCTCTTGCAACACCTACCGTCTTACTTGGGTTTTTCTTACCTTCGGCGTAGGCTATCTCTTCATGGCTGCTCTAGCAAAGTGCAGCCTCTGCTCCTTACCTTGGACAAGGGGTATTTCCTCACCACCGCCCTTCATGACCTTCAACGTGGGATAGCTCCTTTAGTCCCTTCTGCGCCCGAGCAGCCACCGCTCCTTGGATGTGGGGTTGGTCCTCCCGGCCACCGCCCCTGGCTTTGGGCGTGGGGGAGTCAGGTAGCTTCTCCCGGCCACCACCCCTGGACTCAGGTGTGGGGACTATAGTGGACTATAGTCCATAGGATTGCAAACAGTTGGACATGACTGAGCACACACACACAATGCAACTAAAAATGTTTCTTAATCATAAATCACTTTAAATGAATCTAAATTCATACCAAGAAGAAAAACATTTAATGAAAATAAGAGCTTAAAACTTAGCAAGTTAAAAAATAAAATTAATAGGCAAATTGACTTTTATGGTATTGTAAAAAATGAGTGATGCAGTTATATTTATAATATTTTCTTTCTCCTCTTTATAAAATTATTAGGGTATCTAGAGTTATATGTAATAAATGAATATTATTTTACATCCATAATTTTTTTCTTAAACTATGGGCTAATGGAAAGCAAACCTTAGATATTTTTCATATGATTAGTACATAAAATTCAGAGAAGTCAATG
This sequence comes from Bubalus kerabau, assembly GCF_029407905.1. NCBI lineage: Eukaryota > Metazoa > Chordata > Mammalia > Artiodactyla > Bovidae > Bubalus > Bubalus kerabau. Next base: position 10,872,989 of record NC_073632.1, on the reverse strand, counting down.
GCAACCCACTCTAGTAATATTGCCTGGAAAATCCCATGGACCTAGGAGCCTGGTGGGCTGCAGTCCATGGGGTCGCTAAGAGTCGGACACAACTGAGAGACTTCACTTTCTCTTTTCACTTTCGTGCATTGGAGAAGGAAATGGTAACCCACTTCAGTGTTCTTGCCTGGAGACTCCCAGGGACGGGGGAGCATGGTGGGCTGCCTTCTATGGGGTCGTACATAGTCGGACACTACTGAAGCAACTTCGCTGCAAAAGAAGTAGTACATAAAATTAATGAAATTGATCATTTTCCACCTTCCAGAGGTTATGAGATATATTAAAACATGATGGATCACTGTAAATAGATCCCTAGATTCTTAAATTAGGAAAAGTCAAATAAACTTAAACACAAATAATTAACAAAACATAAGAAACAAAATATAACCAAGCATTTTGAAAGACAGTTTTAATTTATGAACTTGGCAGAAATTCAATTCATTTTCAATTGCTAAACCTGATTTTTTGTTGAGGTACTTGGTCAGACTAATAGACGAGTGATATCCACAACATATGTGGATACTTGAGTTGTTAAGCGCAAAAACAAGATAAGGCCTGAGTGTAGACACGAAACACATCAGAGAAGACAGGAAAAGAAAGAGATAATTCAACATATTATTGATAAAAAGAGGAATAGACATATTGGGTGGGGCAAAAATCCACTTGGGTTTTCTGTAAAATGTTATGGAAAAGCTTGAAGGAACATTTTGGTCAACCCAATATATATCAATCCTGCTTCTAGCATCTCAATGACCAAATAATTTATATTCTTTAATATTTTTATATGGTATCAATTATTTATGCAACAAATGGAATGTGAAAAATGTTCTGATAGGTTCAGTAGCCAAAAGCTTTATATTTGCAACTTATACTATTTATGCTAAAATATTAACCTTGACTAGAGTAGAAATTCCTCACATAGAAAATCCCAGGCCTACCAGAATATGTTCCTCAATATGCAGGGGATAATTTTTAAGATTTCCATTGCTGCTGAGTCACTTCAGTCGTGTCCGACTCTGTGCGACCCCATAGACAGCAGCCTACCAGGATGCTCCGTTCCTGGGATTCTCCAGGCAAGAACACTGGAGTGGGTTGCCATTTCCTTCTCCAACACGTGAAAGTAAAAAGTGAAAGTGAAGTCAGTCAGTCATGTCTGACCCTCAGCGACCCCATGGACTGCAGCCTTCCAGGCTCCTCCATCCATGGGATTTTCCAGGCAAGAGTACTGGAGTGGGGTGCCATTGCCTTCTCCGAGATTTCCATTATACCATGTCAAATGTTACTTTTAATATCAGAAACAGATGTGTGCTTCTTGAAATATGTGCATCAAACATTACTGCTGCTGCTAAGTCCGTTCAGTCGTGTCCGACTCTGTGCGACCCCATAGAAGGCAGCCCAGCAGGCTCTGCTGTCCCTGGGATTCTCCAGGCAGGAACAATGGAGTAGGTTGCCATTTCCTTCTCCAATGTATGAAACTGGAAAGTCAAATTGAAGAAGCTCAATCTTGTCTGGCTCCGTGAAACCCCATGGACTGCAGCCTACCAGGCTCCTCCATCCATGGAATTCTCCAGGCAAGAGTACTGGAGTAGGTTGCCATTTCCTTCTCCTTAAATATTACTATGATGCTACTATTATTCTCTTTCTTATAGATTGAAAAACACTTATCATAAATGGCAATGTGCTCAAATTCAAGTAGCTTTTTAGTTTTTTGGGGGAGTGGGCAGAAGGGGTACACCATGTAGCATGAAGGATTATCCAATCCAAGCCCCCTGCATCAGAAGTGCAGAATCTTAACCACAGGACCATCAAGGAAGTCCAGAGGTAGTTTTTTGTGTCTGAGAATTGTTGAAATTCAGCCTCTCTGGAAACTGTCTGTTCCACTAAACTCCATAGTATCCTGCTGTCTTCATGTGAGTAGCTGTGGCAAAATAAACCGCTTGAGTGTGTTCTTTTCTCAAAATATACCTTCTTTTGAAGGAGGAAGAATGAAAATATCAGTTGAATTATCCTTAAACTAGATGACTTTATTCTGAGAAACATCATATACTATTTAAAATCAAAACTAGATAATGCCTTTTAAATGCACAAAGCCAAAATTTAAGGTTGTCATTATGTGTCCAACTTTTTGTGAACCCATGGACTGTACCACACCAGGCTTCCCTGTCCTTCACAATCTCCCAGAGCTTACTCAAACTCTAATGCTATCCAGCCATCTCACCCTCTATTGTTCCCTTTTTCTCCAGACTTCAATCTTTACCATATTCAGGGTCTTTTATAATGAGTCAGCTCTTTGCATCAGGTGGTCAAAGGATTGGAGCTTCAACTTCAGCATCAGTCCTTCCAGTGAATATTCAGGACTGATTTCCTTTAGGATTGACTGGTTGGATCTCCTTGAAGATCAAGGGACTCTCAAGAATCTTCTCCAACACACAGTTCAAAAGTATCAATTCTTCTGCATCAGCTTTCTTTATGGCTCAATTCTCACATCCATACATGACTACTGGAAAAAACCATAGCTTTGACTAGATGGATTCTGTTGGTAAAGTAATGTCTCTGTTTTTTAACAAACTGTCCAGATTGGTCATAGCTTTTCTTCCAAGGAGCAAGAATCTTTTAATTTCATGGCTGCAGTCACCATCTGTGGTGATTTGGGAGCCCCAGGAAATATAGTCTGTCACTGTTTCCATTGTTTCCCCATCTATTTGCATTGAGTGATGGGACCAGATGCCCTGAACTTCATTTTCTGAATGTTGACTTTTAAGCGAGCTTTTTCACTCTCCTCTTTCATCTTCATCAAGAGGTTCTTTAATTCCTCTTTGCTTTCTTCCATAAGAGTGGTGTCAACTGCATACCTGATATCATTAATATTTCTCCCAGAAATCTTGTTTCCAGCTTGAACTTCATCCAGCCTTTATAAAGCTTCTGCTGCAAAAAATATAATCAATCTGATTTCAGTATTGACCATCTGGTGATGTCCTTGTATAGAGTGGTCTCTTATGTTGTTGGAAGAGGGTGTTTGCTATGATCAGTGTGTTCTCTTGGCAAAACTCTGTTAGGCTTTGCCCTGCTTCATTTTGTACTCCAATGCCAAACTTGACTGTTACTTAAGGTATCTCTTGACTTCCAACTTTTGAATTCTAGTACCCTATGATGAAAAGTGCATCTTTTGGGGGCGTTAGTTCTAGAAACTCTTGTAGATCGTCATAGACAAGTCAACATAAACTTCTTCAGCATTAGTGGTTGGGGTGTAGACTTGGATTTCTGTGATATTGAATGGTTTGAACCTGCAGGGCTCTTTCTGTTGTTTTTGAGATTGCACACAAGTACTGTATTTCAAACTATTTTGCTGACTATTAGAGCTACCACATTTCTTCTAAGGGATTTTTGCCCACATTAGTAGATGTAATGATCATCTAAATTAAGCTCACCATTGATACATTTTAGTTCACTGATTCTTACAATGTAAATGTTGACACTTGCCATCTCTTGTTTGACCATTTCCAGTTCTTGATTCATGGACCTAACATTCAATGTTACTGTGCAATATTGTTCTTTACAGCATCTGACTTTACTTTCACCACCACACACATCCACAACTGGTCTTTGTTTCTGCTTTTGCTCAGCTTTTTCATTCTTTCGGAGCTATTTCTCTGCTCTTCTCCAGTAATATATTGGGTACATACCCACCTGGGGAATTCATTTTTTAGTGTCATATATATGCCATTTCCAAATGTGCTGATGTATTGAGTGCAGCACTTTCATAGCATCATCTTTCAGGATTTGAGATAACTCAACTGGAATTCCATCACCTCCATTAGCTTTGTTTGTAGTGATGCTTTCTAAGGCCCACTTGACTTCACATTCCAGGATGTCTGACTCTAGGTCAGTGATCACACCAGCAAATTTGGAAAACTCAGCAGTGGCCACAGGACTGGAAAAGGTCAGTTTTCATTCTGATCCCAAAGAAAGGCAATGCAAAACAATGCTCAAACTACCGCACAATTGCACTCATCTCAAATGCTAGTAAAGTAATGCTCAAAATTCTCCAAGCCAGGCTTCAGCAATATGTGAACTGTGAACTTCCTGATGTTCAAGCTGGTTTTAGAAAAGGCAGGGGAACCAGAGATCAAATTGCCAACATCTGCTGGATCATGGAAAAAGCAAGAGAGTTCCAGAAAAACATCTATTTCTGCTTTATTGACTATGCCAAAGCCTTTGACTGTGTGGATCACAATAAACTGTGGAAAATTCTGAAAGAGATGGGAATACCAGACCACCTGACCTGCCTCTTGAGAAATCTGTATGCAGGTCAGGAAGCAACAGTTAGAACTGGACATGGAACAACAAACTAGTTCCAAATAGGAAAAGGAGTACGTCAATGTTGTATATTGTCACCCTGCTTATTTAACTTCTATGCAGAGTACATCATGAGAAACGCTGGACTGGAAGAAACAAGCTAGAATCAAGATTGCCGGGAGAAATATCAATAACCTCAAATATGCAGATGGCACCACCCTTACGGCAGAAAGTGAAGAGGAACTAAAAAGCCTCTTGATGAGAGTGAAAGAGGAGAGTGATAAAGTTGGCTTAAAGCTCAACATTCAGAAAACGAAGAGCATGGCGTCTGGTCCCATCACTTCATGGGAAATAGATGGGGAAACAGTGTCAGGCTTTATTTTTCTGGGCTCCAAAATCACTGCAGATTGTGACTGCAGCCATGCAATTAAAAGACGCTTACTCCTTGGAAGGAAAGTTATGACCAACCTAGGTAGCATATTCAAAAGCAGAGACATTACTTTGCCAACAAAGGTCCATCTAGTCAAGGCTAGGGTTTTTCCAGTGGTCATGTATGGATGTGAGAGTTGGACTGTGAAGAAGGCTCAGCACCAAATAATTGATGCTTTTGAACTGTGGTGTTGGAGAAGACTCTTGAAATTCCCTTGGACTGCAAGGAGATCCAACCAGTCCATTCTGAAGAAGATATGTCCTGGGATTTCTTTGGAAGGAATGATGCTAAAGCTGAAACTCCAGTACTTTGCCCACCTCATGCGAAGAGTTGACTCATTGGAAAAGACTCTGATGCTAGGAGGGATTGGGAGCAGGAGGAGAAGGGGACGACAGAGGATGAGATGGCTGGATGGCATCACTGACTCGATGGGCGTGAGTCTGAGTGAACTCCAGGAGTTGATGATGGACAGGGAGGCCTGGCGTGCTGCCATTCATAGGGTCACAAAAAGTCGGACACAACTGAGTGACTGAACTGAACTGATATACCATTTCATACTGTTCATGGGTTTCTTTTTTTTTTTTTTTTTTTCACGCTCACCCTCCACTCATCCATCCTTCAGGCATCCCTTCCCCCTCCCTCCTCTACTCTGTTCATGGGTTTCTTAAGGCAAGAATGCTGAAGTGCTTTGTCATTCCCTTCTCCAGTGGGCCAAGTTTTATCAGAACTCATCACCATGACTTGTCCCTCTTGGATGGCCCTACAGGCCACGGCTCAGAGTGTCATTGTCTTAGACAAGGCTGTGATCCATGTGATCAGTTTGCTTAGTTTTATATGATTGTGGTTTTCATTCTCTCTGCCCTCTGATGGATGAGGACAAGAGGCTTGTGGAAGCTTCCTGATGAGAGTGACTAGTGGGAGGAAACTGGGTCTCACTCTAGTGGGTAGGGCCTTGCAAAATAAATATTTAGTCCAGTTTTTTTGCTGATAGTTGCAGCTATGTTGCCTCCCTGTGTTTTGGCCTGAGGCCAAACTATGGTAAGGATAATGGTAGTAATGGAGACTCCCTTCAAAAGAACTGATGCCAGCCCACTGTGGCCCCCAGTACTGTTGTATTTGGTGCCCCTGAACCCACAGCAGTCCACTGTTGACCCATACCTCCTCTTGAGACTCCTGGATACTCACAGGCAAGTCTGGCTTAGTTTCCTGTGGGGTCCCTGCTCCTTTCTCCTGGGTCTTGGAACATACACGGTTTTGTTTGTGCCCTCCAAGAGTCTGTTTCCCAGTCCTGTGGAATTTCTGTAATCAAAATCCAGTAGCCTTCAAAGTCGAGTTCCCTGGGAGTTCTCAGTCTTTTTGCCAGGTTTCAAATTGGGAAATCTGTTTTGGGCTCTAGAACTTTAGCAACAGTGCAATAATTTATTTGGTATAATTGTTTTTCAGGTGTTCTGCTTCCACCTGTTTCAAGGTGGTCTGCTTAGTGGCTCAGTGGTGGGGCTAATGGCGACCTCCTCCAAGAGGACTATACCACACACTTTGCCTTCCAGGTTTCTGCAGCCAGAAACCCTGTCCCCACAGCAGGCTACTGCTGACCTGTGTCTCCACAGGAGACACTCAAAGACTGAAAGTCAGGTCTGGCTCAGACTCTTGTGGGTATCACTGCTCCTTTCCTTGGATCCTCGTGCACAAAAGGTTTTGTTTGCACCCTCTGAGTGTCTCCAACAGGTATGAGGTTTACTTAAAATGTGATTTTGCCCCTCCTACCATCTTGCTCAGGTTTCTTCTCTGCCCTTGGTCATAGGGTACCATTTTTTGGTGGGATTCAACATTCCCCTGTTGATGGTTGTTCAGCAGCTAGTTGCAATTTTGGTGTTCTCCAGGAGAAGATGAGCTCATGACCTTCTATTCTGGCATCGTTAGTAAAATAATAATAATAAGAAGAAGAAGATAGGAAGATTTATTCTAAATAAACTTTAAAAGTGGGATCTGAAATTAACAGAAAATCTATGTGAAGAACATATTGAATCATGATGACACAAATGTATGATAGGAATACATACATCTAAAGAAAAGGGCTTGAATAGCAATGTTCTGTTATATTCATAGAATTAGTGATGTTCTCAAAAAGCTGCCTTCTTTAAGTTTTAAGCCCAGTCACAGTACCTCTTACTTTTAACCTTTGAACTATCCTTTAATGAATATTTTAAAAGCTATAATTGCTATTGCTATTGTTACTTATTCCCTGTAGCTTAGATTAACTACTAGAAATATCTTATCCTATGAATGTGAGGAGAAAATTTCCAGGCACTAACTTGAAAATTAACTTCAAACTTTGCCATTTAACTTTCACTTATGTTAATATTATTTGTACTAAGAAACATAATTATTCTTATTTTCATAATTAATGCAAACAATAATTTATATCAACATAAAGTCATAAATAACTCCATCATGGGTGAACTAAAAAAAAAAAAAAAAAAGAAAAAGAAAAACTTGGGTTCTCAAACTTTAGACTGAATCAGAATTTTTTTTTTCAAAATTCTGAACCCCTTTATTCCCAACATTGTAGTCTAAATCAGTAGAACTGCTGATTTAGGGTAATCTGCAGGTACACTACATTAATTTAGTGTAATCAATGTAATCTGAGTGATCTGACCATGAACAGGAAGGTATAGATGGTTAGATACAGACCAGTGTCCCAAGTGTTTCAAGATTCACCCTGAGAAATGCTGAATTAGCAGGTCCATAAAAATGGACTATAACAATTGGGCAAATTAGAGTTTTGTAGGATTAAAAAGAAAACACAATGCTATTAATAGTTTTAAGAAAAAAAGATATATGTCTGCAAATTATCACAATGTGTATATAAATTACTAGTCATCCATTCATTCATTTTGTTGGTATGCACTGAGTTCCTATCACATTTATCTCAGCACTGGTAACAGAAATATAGTGGCAAACAGGAGAGTTTGGATCCCTGATGGTCTTATGAGAACAACATTCTATCTAACTGATGAACAAGCAAAAATGAAAAAAAAAAAGTTTAAAATTCTTATCAGACTTATAATAAAAAGCAGCTAGGTATTTCAGTTACAAAAGAGTAGCATTTGAAAGGAATTTTGCTCAACATTCTGTAATAACCTAAATGGGAAAATAACTTGAAAAAAATAGAAGCATGTATATGTACAACTAAAACACATTGCTGTACACCTGAAACTAACACAACATTGTTAATTAATATACTTCAATATGACTTTTTTAAATAAATATTTTAAGATCTATGTAATACATGATAAATATAAAACAAAGTAAAATATTTTCAATATATATATATATATATTAATGTGTATCATGTCATATAACAAAAGAAATATCTCAGTGAACACTTCTCTGAGGAAATTTTGGATAAGTTTTCAAGCAAGCAAATTTAACAGCAGTGTGTGTCACCCGTGAAGTGACCTTGCTAGGCTGCTCCCAGGTATGCTTGAACAGAATAAAGGGAACAGTATCCCTGCCTTGTTGACTATTTTAAAGTCTTTGACTGTGTGGATCACAACAGACAGTGGAAAATTCTTAAAGAGATGGGGATATCAGATCACCTTATCTGCCTCCTGAAAAACTTGCATGCTGGTCAAGAAGCAACTGGGCATGAAACAATGGACTGCTTCCAAATTGGGAAAGGAGTACATCAAGGCTGTATATTGTCACCCTATTTATTTAACTTGTATGCAGATTTCATCATGAGAAATGCCAGGCTTCAAGAAGGACAAGCTGAAATCAAGATTGCAGTGGGAAATATCAGTAAACTCAGACATACAGATGTTATCATCCTTATGGCATAAAGCAAAGAAGAACTAAAGAGCCGCTTTATGAAGATGAGAAGAGAGTGAAAACGCTGGCTTAAAACTCAACATCCAAAAAACAAAGATCATGGATTCTGGCCCCATCACTTCATGGCAAGTAGATGGGGAAACAATGGAAACAGTGACAGGCTTTATTTTTTTTCAGTTCCAAAATCTGCAGACGGTAACTACAGCCATGAAATTAAAAGACATCAGCTTCTTGGAAGAAAAGCTATGACCAACCTACACAGCATATTAAAAAGCAGAGACATTACTTTGCTGACAAAGGCTAGTCAAAGCTGTGGTTTTCCAACAGTCATATATGGATGAGAGTTGGACCATAAAGAAAGCTAAGCACCGAGGAACTGATACTTTTGAACTGTGATGTTGGAGAAAACCCTTGAGAGTCTCGTGGACTGCAAGGAGATCAAACCAGTCAATCCTAATGGAAATCAATCCTGAATTTTCTTTGGAAGAAATGATGCTGAAGTTGGAGTTCCATACTTTTGCCAGCTTATGAAAAGAGCCAACTCATTAGAGAAGTCCCTGATGCTGGGAAAGATTGAAGGCAGGAGGAGAAGGGGATGACAGAGAATGAGATGATTGGATGCCTTCACTGACTCTATGGACATGAGTTTGAGCAATCTCCGGGAGATGGTGAAGGACAGGGAAGACTGGCTTGCTGTTGTTCATGGAGTTTCATAGAGTTGAACATGACTAAGTGACTGGATGACAATTCCTGAATGCTCTAGCAAAAGTGAAAGTGAAGTCACTCAGTCATGTCCGACTCTTTGTGACCCCATGGACTATGGTCTAACAGTCTCCTCCATCCATGGGATTTTCCAGGTAAAAATAGTGGAGTGAGTTGCCATTGCCTTCTCTAGGATATCTTCCTGACCCAGGGATTGAAACTGGGTCTCCTGCATTGTAGACAGACGCTTTACCATCTAAGCCACCAGGAAACCATTTAATTTTCCAGGTCTTAGGACACATCTCTTTACAACAAAAGATTTTTGGCTTGATGCCTGTTTATTTCCTTCTAGTTTTACAGTTTTTTTTTTAATTGATTTTACTAATTTTACCTTATTTCACAGACACCACATTTATTTGTTTTTTTAGTTTTTATTTATTTATTTATTTTGTAAATTTAATTTTATTTTTTAAACTTTACATAATTGGTGTTAAGAAAATGATATGTGCTTCCCAAGTGGCACTAATGGTAAAGAACCCTCCTGCCAATGCAAGAGACATAAGAATCAAGGATTTGATCCCTGAGTCGGGAAGTTCCCCTGGAGAAGAGCATGGCAACCCACTCCAGTATTCTTGCCTAGAGAATCCCATGGATAGAAGAGCCAAGTTACAATTCATTGGGTTGCACAGAGTTCTACATGACTGAAGTGACTAGTGCATAAGAAAATGAAACATTGCTTCTCAGAATATAATGCATTATAATTATAAAAATGTAATCATCAAAAACATGTGAAGAGTACTATAATGTACAAAGTTGTGATCTGCAGCTGTATGCCAGCACAGAGAATGCTTGAAACACTGGTTTTCTTTAGCTCATTTTTTTAAATCTTGGAAAGGTTTTGTGATGCCATTTCATGGGACTCATGATTCTTTCAATATGATTCTATCAGAGTGTATTTTCGAATAGGAATTTGAGAGACTTAGAAAACTTGGTCCATGGACTTTCTAAAATAGAATTATATACATATTCATATAGTGTCAAAATGTATAACTTAAGTTTCTTACAAAAATGTGAATGTTGAAGATGATTTAAAAAAAAAAAAAACCTGCTGAAGCTATTTTCAATAGCCAAGACATGGCAGCTACCTAAATGTACATAAACAGATGAATGGATAAAGAAAATGTGAGATATATATATATATACACACACAAATATAAATAAATATTACTCAGTCTTAAAAAAATAATGAGAAGTGTGGCAAGATCAATATAGACATTATCATACTAACTGAACTGAGTCAGACAGAGAAAGCCAAATATATGATATTAATTATATGTGGAATCTAACTTCTGATAAAGTGAACTTATTTACAAAACTGTAATAGATATAGAACAAGGGATAAATTAGGACTTTGGGGTTAGTAGATATAAACTACTACATATAAAATGAATAAACAACAAGTTCCCACTTTATAGCACAGGGAACTATTCACTATCTAGAAATAAAATGGAAAAGAATCTGAGGATATATAAATATAACTATTTTTATATCACCGGATAGTAAGAAAACATTTTAAATCAACTATAGTTTAAAAAATGCTGAGTAGAAGTAACTGGCAATAGATAAATCATGATATTCATGTTATGCTATGTAAGTATTAAGCATTGACACTAATAAATACAAATAGTGTGTTTCAAAGTACGATCAACAAAGAACACTTTTATTATTGCTCCTTGGCTCAGAAAACATGAGAAACCAACTTGTTAGTGAGTTTATTAATGAATATTGTCATTCCTTCAAAAGTTTCTGTTTAGTTCCTATGATATTTAAATACTTTCCTACACACTGGGCTGCATAGATGAACACAAAATCTTCCTTAGGCAGTTTTCTTCCCAGTGAAATAAAGACAAAATATAAAATCCTATATGTGGTACCCAACGTTTTTGGCACCAGGGAATGGTTTTATGGAAGACAACTTTTCCATGGGCTAGATGGTTGGGGATGGTTTGGGGATTATTTAAAAGCATTACATTTGCTATGGACTTTATTTATAATTAATATCAGATCATCAGGCATTAAATCCCAGAATTTGGGGACCCCTGTTAAAGAAGACATTTTTAAAAGACACTTTATGATATATTTCAAACTGCTTCCAGTTATAATGTGAGGACAAGCAGAGTTTATAGTTTTATGTATAAGCTTGATGAAGATGTTTGTGGAGGAGGTTCATTACAGGGAAAATCATATTTGAGCCATAAAGTAACAGACATCATAAGAATGCACATCCTATAAATCATATGTGCCTAACTTCATAACATGGAATTCTTCTTGATATTATACATAATAAGCATTCCAACTGGAGAATTTTTCATTTCCTGAGTAGGCTCTGGGAGTTGGTGATGGACAAGGAAGCCTGGCATGGGGTTGCAAAAAGTTGGACACGACTGAGCGAATGAACTGAGAAAATTATATTTAATTTTTTTTTTTTTTCTTCACTGAAGGGCTCCCAAGTTGTTTATATACTAGGATGTGTTAAATGCTACCATGGATTAACTCCAAGATGGATTACACTAGCAATATGGTATTGAATCTGGCAAAATTTATTTCAATCCTATTTCACTTGAAAATCTGTTTCCACAGAACACTCTGTTCCAGAGGACTGTTAGGAATAACCTACATAGAGTGAAATGCAAATCTGAGCAATTGCTTAAAAGACCACTGGAACTATAATCTCATTCTTATTTTAAGCTTTTCTGTAATCATTCATTCTTTCCTTTGAATTTTACAAACAACTAGGTGGTTTATTCATATTGAATGGCTCATTATTATTCTAAAAATACTATTGCTTTTTAATTTTCGCAATGCTGTTCCTTGTGCCTGAAACACCCACCTCTTTTTTCTTCTGGTTAACAAACTGCTGATAACTACAATATATGGTGGCACTTTAGAGAGAGATCCCTCCGTGGTTGTTCAGTCCTTAAGTCATGTCCAACTCTTAGCAACTCCATAGACTGCAGCATGTCAGGCTTCCTTGTTTTTCACTATCTCACCGAGTTTGTTTAAAGTCATGCCCAATAAGTTAGTGATGCTATCTAACCATTTCATCTGTTGCCCCCCTTCTCCTGCCCTCAATCTTTCCCAGCATCAGAGTCTTCTCCAGTTAGTTGACTCTTCACATCAGAGGGCCAAAGTATTGGAGTTTCAGCTTCAACAACAGTCTTTTAAATAAATATTCAGGGTTGATTTCCTTTAAGAAGGACTGGTTTGATATCCTTGCAGTCCAAGTGACTCTCAAGAATCTTCTCCAGCACCACAGTTTGAAAGCATCTATTCTTCAGAACTCAGCCTTCTTATGGCCCAACTGACATCCACACATGACTACTGGAAAGACCGTATCTTTGACTAGAAGGACCTTTGTCAGGAATGTGATGTCTCTGCTTTTTAATAAGCTATCTAGATTTGTCATAGCTTTCCTTCCATGAGCAAGCCTCTTTTAATTTCATGGCTGCAGTCACTGTCCACAGTGATTTTTGAGTCCCCCAAAATAAAATCTGCCACTGTTTCTAATATTTCCCCATTTATTTGCCATGATGTGATAGAACTGGATGCTATGATCTTAGTTTTATGAATGTTGAGTTTTAAGCCAGTTATTCAAGAAAGATAACTTCTAGAGATATACTATAAAACACAGTAGCTATAGCTACTAATACTATATTATATTTTGTTAAGAGGGTATGTGTGTGTGTGTGTGTGTGTGTGGTGTGTGTGCTCAGTCATGTCCCAGTTTTTGCAACCTCATTAACTGCAGCCCAGCAGGCTCTTCTGTTCATGTGACTTCAGGAAAGAAATCTCATTGAATTATCTTATAAAAGCATACATTAACTGCTCTTTAATCTATCAACTAAGGTAGCACATTAATATACTATTTTGTAGATTAAATAAAATTTATACTTAAATGTCATACAATAACCAATTTAAAATAGTCTATTTTCTTGTCAACTTCACATTGTGCTTGTGCTAATCAAGATAAAAGAAACCATCTATGAAAAAATTCAAACTTAATAAATTATATTTCCTCTATATCCTTCAACTGTCATCTGAGTTTAATGTTTATGCATGCATTGAGAATGACCTAACACAAAACAGCTTAAAGCCCATATCATCAATACATAACACTATTTAATATTTTCCTATTTTACCCCTATAAGTAATTGATGACACTCAGAATGTTCATAATTGAAGTTATCAGGATAGTAGTTTACCATTTTGAAACAAATTTTCTATTAAATGCTAATTTAGTGAAACAGCAGGAGTATATAAATTGAACAAAAACATCCTCAAAAATAATTTAATTTTACACTTCAAAATATTCTAATGTAATATAGATGAAGAAGAGAAAAAGGAAAACAAGTGTTACACTGTCTTCTTATAAATGGGCTTTCTATTCTGCTTTGATGTTTTAAGCAACCTACCTTCAATACTATACTCTCTTAATTACTACAGATTTATAAAGTATATAACTAAATATCTGATAAGATCTGCCTCCCTTCTTGTTTGATACAAAGTTGTCTTGGCTGTTCTTGATTCTGCCTTTGAGCATCAATTTGTAGGTTTTTTTTTTTTTTATGAGAACTTCATCAAATTTAGAGATTGATTTTGGGGAGAATGATTTCTATAAACTATTAAGTATTATATCCATATATACTTCTGAATTTATTTAAATTACATTTTTACCTATAAGAAAGATTTTACAATTTTGCCACAAAAGTCTTGAACACTTTTTCCCCCAAAATTGTTTGTTAAAATTGCATTAATAATGTATCTGGTTTTATATTGATATTTTATTTGGCAAACTTGCTGAACACTTTCTTCCAAAATACTGTCTTTTTCAAAGCACATTTATGATATGTTAGACACCAGTTTGATTGCTGGGTCAGGAAGATCCTCTGGAGGAGGGCACCAGCGACCCACTTCACTGTTTTTGCTTGGAGAATCCCATGGATAGAGAAGCCTGACAGACTTCAGTCCATAGAATGGCACAGTCAGACACAACTGAAGCAAATTAGCACATGCATGCTCAGGGTTTCCCTCCATTTGCAGTGAAACACTGCAGGGTCACAAATAGATTACAACTGAGCAAGATATTGATCTGAATCTTTTATCAATTTGTGTATCCTCTGAGATGAAAACTGCTGGGAAGGACTGAATAAACAATGATGACATCATTTGTTCTCTTTGTTTTTTTCTCATCATATTGTTCTGTCTGAGTCCCTCAGGATGCAGTTGAATTGATGCAGAGATTACAATCTTCCTTCTCTTGCTCTGGATTTTTAAAGAAAATGTTTGTAATGCTTCACCATTAAACAAGACATGACGTTGGTTGTTAGTAAATAACCATCATCAGATTTAGAAATCGCCCTTTCTTTCCTAATGTTCCGATATTTTATATCAATAGTTTGTGGAATTTTATTAAGCATCTTTTTTTTTTTTCCTTCCTGAATTGAATATTTCTGTGATTTTGTTTCTTTATTCTACTAACATGACAAATTATATTAGTAACTGGTTTGCTGCTAGACTGTTCTTATATTCTTAGATATAAAGGAATATTTTTAAAATAAAATTCTATAGTTAGTGTGAAAATTTTAATTAATATTTTTACTATAGAATTGTAGATACACATCAGTTATGAGAAATAGTATACAATGGCTCTATGTTCTGTTTATCCAGTTTTCCATTCAGTAAGAATCTAATCTCTCCCTTCCTCTACACTTCTTAGTCATTTTACCAACAACTGTGAAAATGTTTACATAATTGTTGACTTAAAATTTCCTGATCTTTAGCCTATGATAAGGGATCCAAAGGTACTCAGTTTTCTGCAACTCTTTTGCAACCCCATGGACTGCAGCCCTCCAGGCTCCTCTGTCAGTTGGATTTCCCAGGCAAGAATACTGGAGTGGGTTGCTGTGTGCCATGGTTAGTCATTCAGTCATGTGCAACTCTGTGACTTCATGAACTGTAGCCTGCCAGGCTCTTCTGTTCAAGGGGGTTCTCCAGACAAGAATACTGGAGTGGGTTTCCATGTCCTTCTCCATGGAATTTTCCCAACCCATGGATCAAAATCAGGTCTCCCTTATTGCAGGCAAATTATTTACCAACTGAACCAACAGGGAAGACCAAGAATACTGGAGTAGGTAGCCTATCCCTTCTCCAGGGGATCTTCCCAATTCAGGAATTGAACCAGGGTCAGTTCCTACAATTGCCTGCATTGCAGGCAGATTCTTTGCCAGCTGAGCTACCAGGGAAGCCTTATTTCGTTTTCCAGGGGATCTTCCTGACCCAGGGATCAAATCTGCATCTTTCGCATTGGGAGGAGAATTATTTACCACTCAGCCACCTAGGAAGCTTATAATAAGGGATTTCTCCTTTTAAATAATAAATACTTTGTACTCAGATATATAAAGCCAAACTTAGGGAAGCAGTGAAAATAAATCTAAGAAAGAAAAAATACTAAAATATAAAGCATTACAATATTTGACTTATCAAAACTACCTTCAAATCTCATTAAACCTTTACTTTCATAAATAAAGATGATTACATTTGTATTTCCATTTACTGTAGCACAAGAGTAGCATTTTATTGTATAGGCAAAATTTCAGGAATATTGATAATTTTTTTGCTTTATAGCTCTGTGACATACTCAGCCAATGAAATAATTCATATAATAATTTGTCTTTGATTTTTTTCCCTTAAATAAGGGAGAAAACCTCAGCTACTTAAACATAAAATTTAGGGACCTCAGGTTCATATGTGATGCCAATGTATTAATTCATTCATTATTAAAACTGACTCAGCAACTATGAAAAAAACAAACATTGCAGAATATTAGCCTTTTATCCCTTAAGAAACATGTGTACTATAAATATTAAGCATGACTTGAAAGCTAGAGATAATTGAGTAATAATAGCTCAGAAAATAGAAAGAAGATTTTGATTGGAATAAGGTAAGTAGCTCTTCACAGAGAAATAAGACTATAAATAAACCCTTAAAACATCGATATAGTTTCCACTGTAAAATGGGAGATTTCAGATGAAGTAAGCAGTAGCACATGTTGTGCATTGTCCAGCAAAGGGAGGAGGAGGGGACGGATTCAGGCTGCATCACACAGCCTCTCCAAATTAGTACAAGACACTTTGCTTCTTAAGACAGCTGGCTTCTTTACGTAGTCTTACTCTTTGTGATTCCGTGGACTGTAACCCTGTCAGGCTCTTCTGTTCATGGGATTCACCAGGCAAGAATACTGGAGTGCATTGTCATTTCCTCCTCCAGGGGGTCCTCCCAACCCAGGGATTGAACTCATGTCTCCTGTGTCTCCTGCACTTGCAGGTGGATTCTTTACCTTTAAGCTACTTTACATTATATAAAATGTACACAAATTTTGGAAAGTAGTCATTATAAATGTTTTATTTTATTTTTAATATTACCCTTTCTACAAGTAAAACACAATGCTTCCTGCTTCCTGTGGATAATGGTTCTTGTTCTCAAGAAGGCCCAACAACTTTAGCAAA
The DNA here is from genome assembly GCF_029407905.1 of Bubalus kerabau. Taxonomy (NCBI): domain Eukaryota; kingdom Metazoa; phylum Chordata; class Mammalia; order Artiodactyla; family Bovidae; genus Bubalus; species Bubalus kerabau. The sequence continues at coordinate 10,856,126 of NC_073632.1, read as the reverse complement.
GCTTGGCTCCCAAGGAGTCTTGTCATTTAATCCTCCATGCTACTCCCCAACCACTTGGCCCTATTTCTTTTCTACTGAAGAGCTATTCAGTCAAAAGGGCAGGTTTATAGAGGAATAACTGAACTGATGATTAGATCAGCTGGATTTACATTGAAAGTCTTGACTTTCAAGAGGACATGTGCCTAAAACTGTAGGAAATAGAAGTCTCTGTAAGTCACCAGAATGATCTGAAGATGAACTGTAATTCATATTTCAAGTTTCATTGTCAAATTAAAACAAAGCATGTCACTTCAACTCATAAATGTTTCCTCTGGGCCAAAGCAAGGATTAAAAGTAAATGAAGTAAATTGAAGAGACAAAACCAAATCTATTTTAAGTAGAAACTAAGTGTGTATTCAAAATTTAGAAGTTATTTTGAAGTTCCCTCTGGTACTAGTTTTTATTAAAAAACACCCTTATAAAGTCATGATCTCATTAACAACTTTTGAAATAGTTCTATTTTCTTGTCTTTAGAAAATTTAATAAATCTATCCCTAAGAGCCCATAGGCTGACCCAAATTTTAAGATGTTTCACAGTTACTGACCCAGACTAGCTGTTACTACTTTCATCTCTATTATAATGAATTTGGACATGATTTAATTATTTTTGGGATTCCAACCTCAAACATTCTCTAAGTCACAATTTCATAGCACTAAAAATAATTGCCTATAAAGAAAATGTTAATATCCAGATTTTCCAATGCACCCCAAACTTTAGTATCTCACTTCCAACTTGATATGTCTCCTCGAATGCCCATCAGCATGTCATGTAATAAATTCAACAGGTCCCCAAGCATCGTGCAGTCCTTTCTCAACTCCTACATTAATTATCACCAGTACATTTTTCTAGTTAGTTTAAGCAAAAAAAAGAAAAAATCCTTACATTTATCCTTGACTTCCCTCTTCTGTTTGAACTGAATCCCTCTGAAAATCCTGTTGCACCTGCCAACAAAATACAATTAAAATCCGACTGCTTCTCACTACTTGCATTGCTACTGTTTTCTTGCCATCATTTTTTTTTTTTTTTTACAGACATGTTCTTCTAATGAATCACTCTTCCTCTGCCTTCACCTCCAACAGCAACAAGAATGATTCTCTTTACACGTGAGTCAGATCATGTTAGACTGCTAAGCCCTTCTGCTTAGCAGCTGCTATAACCCGAGCCCTAAGGATGTCTGATGACGTCCTAAGTGGCCTGGCCCCTGCCTCCAACCTCACCTCTCATTTAAACACTTCTTTTATGATTTTGTATTCCTATTTTTACCTTTTTGATATGCAGAGTGGCATTTCCTGAGCATATTATTTTAAAATAAACTGTGTGGCCCAACCTGAACACACTTTATCCTTTCTTTTGCTTATTTTCCCTCACTGTTACCAATTAACTTGATGTAGATTGTAATAATAATATTAAGTATTTATGTATGTATTTATTATTTTCTTCAATCCATGGGAAAAAAATCATTCCTCATGGAAGGAATAAATTTATCTTTTTTATTCATTTTTCTATCTCCAGTGCCTAGAAAAGCACCTGGCACAAAAAAATGTCATGCTTTGGATATTAATAACTAACTCAGGGGAAAAAAGCCTACTTGTGAAATTGTTATATCGATACTGTTTTATGAAAATCTTACTATTAACCATGAAAATGCTGCAATATTCCTTTAAAGTTCCCTTTACAAATCTGAGTAATACTTATCTGCTTTGTTTCATAGAGCTAAAGATTTTAATTAAGTGTATTTGGAGTACGCCATAATTATTGAATGTTTTCTTGTTTTTCAGAAGGAATCTGCTGAGGGCTTTTTCTTTACTGTATTTCACATTAAAAAAAAAATACAATGAAAACAACTACCAGAGATATTAGGTTAATATTGTTAAGTGTAAACATTAAGAATGGCTTTTATCTGCACTTTGAAAATTTAGACAAGTTCATAAAATGTTGAAATATACTCAATTTTGTAGTTGTTTCTTCATGCATTTGAAAGTTAGAAAGTTAGGCACTATTATTGAAATTACTAGTTCAATGTTTCCAAGCTAACTTTGACTTCATATTTCATAAAAATTACAATATTAATGAGTATTTGGATATAATCTAATCCTGATATTACAATAATATTTATTTATTAATCAGCATGTAGCCAAGAAAAGAGCCTGATCAATTTTTTTTTCTTAGCACTTGAGAATATTTCCACCAATAATACATTATTGTCATTTTTTTTCATTATTGTCATTTTTAATGACTGAATATATTCAATAAATATATAAATTTTGAAATAATTGAAGAAAAAAATCTACTCAGAAGAGAAACACTGTAGTCAATATCGTAAAAATATATTATTCATCTTTTGTCATAATTATCATATGCATATTAGCTGCCTTCCTGGGATATGGTAGTATCACTCAAGGAGTAAACTTAAGTAGGATAAAACTGTTTTGATCACAGAATATGGAAGGGTAAAAAAAATTAAAGTGAAAATGAACTATGGGACATTGAGATACTGATATTAAGGTGCTGAGAAGGAATAGTGTAAGAGCTAGACAGTGAATTTATGAAGTTAAGGTGAAGGAGTGTTTAAAACATAGGACTTGGGGAGTGACCTCAGAGAGATGGCAGAATGGAAAGTCCCAGCCCTTGTCCCTCAATACAAACACTATTTAAAGCAACATATGGATGAAAATACTGTTATGAGACCTCCAAAGTCAAGTTAACAGGTTGTAGTATGCTGATGAGCTCAAAACTGATAACAGCCAAATGGAACATGAAAGAAACACTATTTCACTTTACCTATTGGATCGTCTCTGCCAAGTTGGCACAGCTCAACACCATAGAGATCACTTTGGCCCTTGACTTCTAATGGAGCCTTCATCCTATGACCTTTCCCTTACAGCAAACTCTCCTCAGGAATAGTGGTGGTGTTTACTATAGTCACTGCAGCTCCAAAAAAATGGAGGAAGGCACATAACCCTAAAAGGAGGGAGACAAGTGGAGCATCTGTATGTTAGTTGCTCAGTCGTGTCCAATTCTTTGCGACCCCATAAACTGAATTATAGCCTGTCAGGCCTCTATCCATTCATCCTCCAAGCAAGAATACTGGAGTAGAGAATGCATATCCATTAAAAAAAAAAAAAGAAAGAAAAAAATACGATTAAGAGTTTGCCAGAATCTCTAGCTGGAGTAATTGGTGAAGTCTATTTCCTGTCAAAGCCTGTTTATAAGGACTGGGAGAAGTGTCTGCTTCTACAAATATGTAGATAAGACATGTTTCTTATATTGACATGGAGAAAAAGGGAATAAGACACACACACACAAAAAAATGTATCTCCAGCAACCAAGCCTAAAGAAATGAAGATTCATGAATTGCCTGAAAAGTAATTCAAAATAAGCATCTTCAAGAAGCTTAGGGAAACTTTAAAAAAAATGCACAATTAAGCAAAATCAGAAAAATGGTAGATGAAAATGAGACTATAAGCAAAGAGATAGAAGGTATAAAAATAAATGAATACCTAAATTCTGGAATTGAATACAATCAATAAAGAGCTTTAGTATTTGACTTAGTTGAACAGAGGAAGGAATCATGAAATTTGAACACAGTGATTTGAAATTATTCAGTCATAGAGGCAAAAAGAAAAACAGAATGAAATGAATAAAGTAAAACTAAGGGTCTTGTGAAAAACCTCAAATGAACAGACATACACACTAAGGGGGTCCCAGAAGTGCAAGAGGTTTTTTTAAAAAAATTAGTGGCCCTAAACTCTCTAAATTTGGGAAAGGAAGCAGACACCAGATTCATAAGCCCAAAGGGCTGCAAAAACAACACAGAAATCTACACTGAGATACGTTATAACCAAATTGTCAAAAGTTAAAAACAAAGAGTGAATTTTGAAAACAAGAGAAAAATCTCTTACCATGCACAAAGGAGGTTCAAATAAGGCTATCAATACATTTCTTAGCACAAATCTTGTAGGCTGGAAGAAGTTGGAATGATATACTCAAAAAACTAAAAGAAAAAAAAAAAAACTGTGAACAAAGAATAGTATCTGGGAAAACTGCCTTCTAAAAATGAAGAACAGGAAAAAAAAAAAGTTAGACAAAAGCTGAGGGAGTTCATTGCCCCTAGAACTGATTTAAAGAAAACTAAACGGAATTTTTAAAGTTGGTAAATAGCAAAAAAAAAAAAAAAAGCATAAAAAGCATGAAAGTACTGATAAAGGTAAATATATATACAAATACAGACTACTGTAATATTGATGTGTGTAAATTTCTTTTAATTTTACTATAAAGCTTGAAAGGCAAAGGTATAGACTGTTATATCTAGATGATGTTCAGGAAATCTTCATGGTAGCCAGACAGAAAGGATACACAAAATGCATATAAATTGAGCTCCTTATGACCAACCTAGATAGCATATTCAAAAACAGAGACATTAGACACTTCTTTGCCAACAAAGGTCTGTCTAGTCAAGGCTATGGTTTTTCCAGTGGTCATGTATAGATGTGAGAGTTGGACTGTGAAGAAAGCTGAGTGCCAAAGAATCGATGCTTTTGAACTGTGGTGTTGGAGAAGACTCTTGAGAGTCCCTTGGATTTCAGGGAGATCCAACCAATCCATTCTAAAGGAGATCAGTCCTGGGTGTTCTTTGGAAGGAATGATGCTGAAGCTGAAACTCCAGTACTTTGGCCACCTCATGCAAAGAGTTGACTCATTGGAAAAGACTCTGATGCTGGGAGGGAATGGGGGCAGGAGAAGAAGGGGACGACAGAGGATGAGATGGCTGGATGGCATCACTGACTCGATGGACATGAGTTTGAGTGAACTCAAGGAGTTGGTGATGGACAGGGAGGCCTGGCGTGCTTCTATGGGGTCGCAAAGAGGCGGACACGACTGAGTGACTGAACTGAACTGAATCAATTAAATGGAGTGATTGAATCACTAAAAATAAAGCTAATAGTAAATATGCTATTTACAAGAGACAGGGAAGTGTGGCATGCTGCAGTCCATGGAATCTCAAAGAGTCAGACACGACTGAGTGACTGAACTGAACTATTTTAGATTTAAATAAACACACAGGCTGAAAGCAAAGAGATGGAAAAAGACATTTCATACTAAAATTAAACAAAAGAGTAAGAATAACATTACTTATATCAGACAAAATAGACTTTAAGTAAAAACCTGTTACAAGAGACACAGGAAGACATTGCATAATGATAGAAATTACAATTCAGGGGGACAATCAGACATCAGAGCACCTAAATATGTAAGGCAAGCTGATAAAGCTGAAGGGAAAAATGAACGGAGATATAATATTAAGATACTTCAAGACTCCACTTTCAATAATACATAGAAAACCAGATAGAAAATCAATATGGAAACAGTGGTCTTTAACAATGTCACATCACAAATGGGCCTATTAATTTAAGATATATACAGAGCATTCCACCTCAAAACAGGGGTACACACATTATTCTCCCAAGAACAAATAGATCTTTTCCCAGGAGGGATCTCATGTTAGGTCACAAAACAAGTCTTAAAAATGTTTTTAAAAAGTCACAAATATATCAATACTAAAGCATCATGCTCCTGATCAACCAATGGATCAGAGGAAAAAAAAATTAAAGGAAAATAAGAAAATGTCTTGAGAAATTTGAAAATGAAAGCACAACATATTGAAACTTATGGGATACATCAGAGACACCACTAAAAGGAAGATTATATTGGTAATATGTCAGAAATGTAAAAAAATCATAAATAAACAATCTGACTTTTTGTCTCATTGAAGTAGAAGAATAAATTATACCAAAAATATGAAAGGAAAGAAAGAAAAAATCACAGCAAAAATGAACAAAAGAAAGATAGTGAAAAATTAAAATGAGAATTGGTTTTCTAAAAGATGAAATTGGCCAATCTTAGTTAGACCAATAAAAATACAGAAGGCAAGCAAAATTAGAAAGTGAAAACACTACAGCTGATATCACAGGAGTGAAAAGCTGGATAACCTTAAATTAATGGCTTAATTTATCGAAACATATAACCAAAATGACTGAATCATGAAGAAGTAGAAGCTCTAAACAAAGTAATAGCTAGTAGAGATTGAATAAATATTAAAAAAAAAAACCCTCCAAAGAAATCCTAGGTCCATATGGCTTCACTGGTTAATCCTATCAAACATTTAAAGAATTATTACCAAGATTTTGCAAACTCCTTCTGAAAGTTGAAGAGGAAGGAACAGTTCCCAACCCATTACAAAAGGGCAGTATTATCCATATACAAAAGACAGGCAAAGATACTACAAGTAAAGGATATTGCAGTATTTCTGATGAAAATATATGCAGAAGTTTTCAGCAAAAACTAGTCAATGAAATTCAGCAGAATGGTACATCATAGTCAAGTGTGATTTATCCTTTGATGCAAGCTTGATTCAACAAATACAAATCAATTACAGTGATATACAATATTAATAGCAATAGAATGAAGGATAAAAACCTATGATTATCTCAATAGCTGCAAAAGAAAAGTAGTTGCATAATTCAACACTCTTTTATCATACAAACTCTTAATAAAGTAGGTATACAAGGGATATATCTCAGTTTGCTAAAGGACATATATGTCAAGCCCAAACTTAACATGTTCAGTGAAGAAAAGTAAAAGCTACTCAAAAATCAATAATAACATAAAAAATGCCCACTCTCACCCGTTATGCAACATAATGCTAGAAGTTCTAGCTAAAAGATTAAAGAAGAAAAATAAGTAGGGTTCCAAATTGGCATGATTTTATTTGTAGAAAATTTCCCACAAAAAATGTGTTACAACAAATAAATTAATTCAGTAAAGTTATAAACTATGCCATTAATATGCAAAAAGCTGTTACTATGCCAGACAGTTAACTTTCTGAGAAGGAAATTAAACGAATCATCTTATTTAAAATAGCATCAAAAATAATAAAATACTTAGAAATAAACTTAACCAAAGAGGTGAAATATTTGCACCCTGAAAACTGAAGAGAGAAGTTCAAGGATATAGAACTGCGTATTCATGTACTGGAAGACTTAATATATTAAAATGTCCATACAAACTGAAGAAATTTACATGTTCAGTGTAATCCCCACCAAAATCACATTGATAGTTTTTCAGATATTTATTTTTATTTTTTTAATTTTATTTTATTTTTAAACTTTACAATATTGTATTTGTTCTGCCATATATTGAAGTGAATCTGCCACAGGCATACATGTGTTCCCCATCCTGAACCCTCCTCCCACCTCCCTCACAATACCATCCCTCTGGGTCATCCCAGAGCACCAGCCCCAAGCATCCAATATCGTGCATCAAATCTGTACTGGTGACTCGTTTCATATATGATATTTTACAGATATTTAAAGACAGCCCAAAATATATACCGAACCACAAAATAATTCTGAAAAGCCAAGGGAATATCAACAGAGTTCAAAGCTGGAGGTATCACATTTCTTGATTTCCAAATGCATTGTGAAACTACAGTAACCAAAACTAAAGTATTAGCTTAAGGTTATAGAAAAATGGGAAAAAATAGAGAAACTCAAAATAAACCCACATATATGCAGTCAACTAAACTTCAACAAGGGAACAAAAAATACATAATGAGGGAAGTATAGTCTCTTCAACAATGGGTATTGGGAAAACTAGATCTCTACATTAAAAATAACAAAATTGGGCCCTTATATAATATTCAAAAATCAACTTAAAATGGAATAAAGCCTTGAACATAAGACTTAAATCTATAAGTCTCCTGGAAGAAAAGAGAAATACCTTTTTGACATTGGTCTTGGCAAATACTCCCTAGATATAACACCAAAACACAGGCAACAAACCCAATTATAGACAAGTAAAAATAGATTAAACTAAAAATATCTGCAGAAATAATCAATGAAATTGAAAGTCAGCCTATGGGATTAGAGAATATATTTGCTAACAATATATCTGATAAGGTGTTTATATACATAATATGTAAAGAACTTCTGTAACTCAGTAGAGAAAATAAATACATACTTCAACTAAAAAGTGAACAAAATTCTTGAGTAGACATTTTTCCAAAGCTAATAGATATTTGAAAAAGTGTTCAATTTCAAAGAAATGCAGATCAAAAGAGTGAGATATCATACACTTATTAGGATGGCTATTGTCAAAGGAACAGAAGATTAGAGTGTTGGAGAGAATATGGAGAAATTGGAAAACTTGTACATTGTTGACAAGAATGTAAAATGGCACAGCTGTAATAGAACATAGTATGAAGAACCCTCAAAATATTAAAAAATAGAACAACTAAATGATCTAGAGTTCCTACTCCTCAACCTATTGCCAAAATAATTAACACAGGATCCCAAAGGTGGTTCACAAAAATAAAGATATGGAATTTTTTCCATAAAGATATGGATTTTGGCCTAAATCCCCATTGCTGAATAGATGGATATAGAAAATATGGTATACACATATAGTGGAATATTATTCAACTTTTGAAAAGAAGGAAATCCTTCTGTATATAGGAATGCAGATGAAACTAGAAGAAATTAGGCTAAGTAAAATAAACCAGTCACAGAATGACAAATATTGCATGATTCCACTTATGTGAAATATCTAAAATTGTCAAATTCAAAGAAACAGAGTGTAGAAGCATGGCTTCCAAATTCTGCAGGAAGCTTAAAATAGTTTTCCACCAAAGTCTATAAAATTTCCATTTTTCAAGATGAATAAATTATAATTGTTTGTTATAAAACACAGTGCATGTACTGAATAATATTGCATTGGACATATAAAACATTTCATGTAGTACAGCTCATGTTAATCGTTCACAATTAACAAAATAAGGAGCAATCCACACTTTAATTGTTGCTCTTCTGGTAAGTCAATTTCAAAAATACTGAACAAGTCATTGGATTCTTCAGTATGATGATTGTTAGTGATCTTGTTTGCAGCTGGAATTGCAGAAAAAAAAAATCCAGAGTTGAGGCAATGGAGGTAGAAAATTCAAGAATTTTGACTCTGAGCAGCAAAAGCTAAGCCAGTAACTTGGAGGAGGTGCAAGACAAAAAGTAGTAAGATCTCTGGTTAAACACAGGACATACAGGTGGATCCCTGTGTTTGACACGAGGCTGTTTAATAATTTATAGCTGTGCCAATTTAAGTAAATAACTTTCTTATGTTTCAATTTCCTAATTTATAATAATTGTAATACTACCACTTGACACAGCACAGGATCAAAGCAGCAATCCATGTACACATGATAGAACTCTTCCAATATATTATTATAAAATATCAACTAATATTTTCATGCAATCATTAAAATTATTTTTTGTTTGCCTATCAAGTGGTATTTTCTCCATGTATTTTCCAGGATGTTTTTCCTCAGCTACAAAGTTTTTTTACCTATTTTCTGGGAACTCAGAATTCTTTCCTCTTGGTATTTCTCATGAGAATGTCGATTATTTCCTTTGGCTTCCCTTATTCAGGGGTCTGTATTGTCTTTTTAGGTTGCAAACTAAATAAATTATGTCTGTAATTTATTCAGAAGTAAATTAGCAGATTGAGGAGTGAGTCTGTGGTCAGGGAAGTTAATATCTTAGAGAATATATTTTATTATCTGATATGTATCTTTATGGACATTGGAACTACTATGGTAAAGATCAGATTTCAGTAGCTATCTTTCTCTCTATTGTTTTTTAGTCACTAAGTCTTATTTGACTGTCTGTGACCTCATGCACTGCAGCATGTGAGGCTTCCCTGTTTTTCACTATCTCCTGGAGTTTGCTCAAACTCAGGTCCATTGAGTCGCTGATGCCATCCAACCATGCACAGCTTCATTTCCCTTCCACCTGAAAAATCCACCAAGTAACCCTGCATCATTGGATTTTTATTTTTAACTTTGTTAACCCAGTAGAAGTGTAAAAACAAAACAAAACTGGCCGTATATGCTGCTCTCTACTGTGTTGAGTTCTGGTGGCTGTTCAAAGGGGATTCCAATCAGCATGCCCTGCATGCACACCAATTCTCTGGCTTCCGGTCATTTCTCTCCCAATTAACAGTTGCCAGAAGACTGTGTCAGAGCATCTTTTATTTATAGTCCATAATTCCATCTTGTTGCCTCAGGAGGGGAATTTATTAGAAATGCAGTAAGGTGTCTCTGATGGATTTGACAGGTTTAGATATCTTTATAGCAATTCCTTCCCACTTGCATTATATTTAGCAAAATGCTTCAGTGATTCTGAGTTTGCAATAATGATGCAAGACTTTCTATATTGTGTATAACTGTGTTCATGTTAATGAAGGCCTACAAGAATGGATGAAGTTTAAGGCAAAGAATGATTTTGTGTCTATGAGATAGTCAGTTCATCATCTTGCCTCATAACAGGTAAAGAAGGAGGACAGGGAGAAAGGGAAATGAATTTTACATACAGTCTAGGTCTACCTATGTCCTTGAGTAGTTATTTAGCCTCAGTGTTTCTAGAAAATGAGCTTAATGACAATGACTACTTTGTAGAAAAAATTTGAGATTTAAATGAATGTAGATTTTTATGTACACATGTAGCTGTGGCTGACACATAATGAACACTATGCAAGTGTTTGTTTTAATTTTAACATTTAATGGCTACCTAATATTCTATTATGTCAATATATTTATTTAGCTATTCTAACATTTATACCTTCGTTTCTTTGATTTTGCTATTATCAATGATGTTATCATATAAATGCCAATCTTTAGGGGTAGTGATCAAAATGGCAGAGGGGTAGGAAGCAGAGTTCGCTACCTTCCACAGAAATATTGAAAATACATCTACAAGTGGAATGATTTATACAGAACAGCTACTGAGTATCAGAAGAAGACCTCAGAAACCTGAGAGAAAAGAAAGCCTCCATGTAACCAGGTAGAATAAGAGGAAAAAGAAAAAGAAGGAATTAGGACAGGGCCTGCACACTGGGGAGGGACCTGTGAAAGAGGAAAGTTTCCTGCACCTTCAGAAAGCTCTTCACTGACAGAGAAATTAGACTGGACAGAGGGGGAGCTTCAAAGCCTAAATGGAGAAAGCAGAAACTGATTTGTGGAAGGCAAAATGGAGAGTAGTCAGCACAGTGGGTTGGCACTGCCACCCTGCCTTCTTTAACCTGAGACCTTCCTCTGTAGATGAGGGTGGGTGTCGGGTGCTAAAGCTTAACTCCAAATCCCTGACCCAGGAAGAGGACCAGAGTCAGATGCTGAAACTGCCTGAAGAAGTTGGGTCCAGGTAAATGAGGATGTACTTCCTGAGGGTGTCCTAGGAAGAAGCCTGGGCCCACCAAGCAGGTGAAGCACCATTATTGAAAAAGTGTGTGATAAGAGGATCATCATAATATCCTCTATCCCTATGAATGCTCCCCAGACAACAGACATCAACTATATGAGCTCTGGGGATGGGTGCAAGTCATCACCACCATCTTGGGCTCCAGAGCACCTCTGATCACCTCTTCTAGAACTACAGGCAGATGCCAAGCCTCACCCATGCTGACATGGGTGGGAGTAGTCAACTTTAGTCACAAGCAATTCTGACAGTGGTTCCCAGGACCAACCCTGCCATACAAGGAGGGCATAGATGGCTTCCATGAATAGGAAATCTGCCCAGGGGAACGGCTGAAACCACAGCTGAGTCCCAGCAGCCATCTGAGTAAGGAAGAAGAGGTGATATCTCTCCATGGCTCTGCAAACTGCAGAATTACACCTCCACTGATGGCTTTCTAAATTCATCACTTGTGAAACATCTGAGAAGACAAGTGCTTTTGTAGCTGAGATGGGCCTGGTCTTAGAGGCTACCTCTCTAGCTTACATAGGTGCACAACAACTATTACAAGTCTACTGAAGTCCTGGGACTTGACCTCAGTGGCCTGAACTGGTGGCTGGGTGAAAACAACACATAAGGATCACCAGAACCAAATACTGGCATACCCACAGTTAAGGTGGGGCCAAGAGAAGTGCCAACAACATTATACTTTGTGAGCCTGCACAGTGGATGAAAAGGGATACAACAGAAAACACTCACAGGTGAACAACTTCAGAAGAGATATATTCAGTGGCTTCTGTCACAGTGGGAGTACTCTAATATTGCTTACCTTGCACTTCAGATCAGAAACATAGCTCAGAAACAAATCCAGAGTATCTACACCAAAAGATAGGGAGCAGACTCTGCCCTGACAGGGAAACAACAACCACAGAACAAAGGAGAGGCCCCACTCAATGTCCAGGGAAGATTTTGGTCACCACAACACCAATCAAAATCCCTATTAAGGAGATAACAGCACAAGCCTGTGGACCAAATTTGCCAATCAGGGGGCAGACACCAGAAGCAAGAGGAGGTGTGATTTTGAAGCCTGAAGAAAGGAGACTGCTAACACATACATTTTAACAATGTAAGAAGACAAGCAAATCTGTTGAAGATGAGGGAGTAAGATAAAAATCTACAAGAATAACAAATTAAAATATAAGCAATGTCTCCCTTCAAAAATACAGTTATGTAAAGTCTAAAAATAAAATAAAATTTAAAAAAATAAATAAATAAATTATAATATGGAACGTCAAAAAAAATAAAAAATAAATAAAAAATAAATAAATTAAAAAAAAAAAAAAGAAGAATTGATGGTTTTGAACTATGGTGTTGGAGAATACTCTGGAGAGTCCCTTGGACTGCAAGACTGCAAGATCAAACCAGTTAATCCTAAAGGAAATTGGTCCTGAAAAGTCATGATCACTCGCCTAGACCCAGATATCCTGGAATGTGAAGTCAAGTGGGTCTTAGGAAAAATCACTATGAACAAAGCTAGTGGAGGTGATGGAACTCCAGTTGAGCTACTTTAAATCCTAAAAGCTGATGCTATGAAAGTGCTGCATTTCATATGTCAGCAAACTTGGAAAATTCAGAAGTGGCCATAAGACTGGAAAACGTCAGTTTTCATTCAAATTCCAAAGAAAGGCAATGCCAAAGAATGTTCAAATCATCATACAATTCATCTCATACGCTAGTAAATTAAAGCTCAAAATCCTCCAAGACAGGTTTTAACAGTATGTGAACCATGAATTTCCAGATATTCAAGCTGGATTTAGAAAAGGCAGAGAAACCAGAGATCAAATTGTCAACATCCATGCGATCACTGAACAAACAAAAGAGTTCCAGGGAAACATCTAATTTGCTTTATTGAATATGACAAAGTCTTTGACTGTATGGGTCACAACAAACTGTCGAAAATTCTTAAAGATGGAAATAACAGACCACCATACCCATCTTCTGAAAAGCGTGTATGCAGGTCAAGTAGCAGCAGTTAGAAAAGAACATGGAACAACAAACTGGTTCCAAGTCCGGAAAGGAGTACATAAAGGCTGTATATCGTTACCCTCTTTATTTAACTTATATTCAGGGTGCGTCATGCAAAATGCCAAGCTAGATGAAGCACAAGCTGGAATGAAGATTGCTGGGAGAAATATCAATAACCTCAGATATGCAGATGACTCAAACTTTATGGCAGAAAGTGAAGAACTAAAGAGCCTCTTCTTGAAAGTGAAAGAGAGTGAAAAAGTTAGCTTAAAACTCAACATTCAGTAAACTAAGATCATGGCATCTGGTGTCATCAGTTCAGTTCAGTAGCTCAGTCATTTCCAAATCTTTGAAACCCCGTAGACTGTAGCATGCTAGGCCTCCCTGTCCGTCACCAACTCCTGTAGTTTACTCAACTCATGTTCATTGAGTCAGTGATGCCATCCAACCATCTCATCACCTGTCGTCCCCTTCTCCTCTCGCCTTCAATCTTTCCCAGCATCAGGGTCTTTTCAAATGAGTCAGTTCTTCACATCAGGGGGCCAAAGTATTGGAGTTTTACTTCAACATCAGTCCTTCCAATGAATATTCAGGACTGATTTCCTTTAGGATGGACTAGTTGGATCTCCTTGCAGTCCAAGGGACTCTCAACAATCTTCTACAACATCATAGTTCAAAAGCATCAATTCTTCGTGTTCAACTTTATAGTCCAACTCTAACATCTATTTATGACTACTGCAAAAAGCATAGCCTTGACTAGATAGACCTTCGTTGGCAAAGTCACGTATCTGCAACAGACTGGTTCCAAATAGGAAAAGGAGTACGTCGAGGCTGTATATTGTCACCCTACTTATTTAACTTACATGCAGAGTACATCATGGGAAACACTGGACTGGAATCAACATTTCCGGGAGAAATATCAATAGCCTCAGATATGCAGATGACACCATCAGTATGGCAGAAAGTGAAGAGGAACTAAAAAGCCTCTTGATGAAAGTGAAACTGGAGAGTGAAAAAGTTGGCTTAAAGCTCAACATTCAGAAAACGAAGATCATGGCATCTGGTCCCATCACTTCATGAGAAATAGATGGGGAAACAGTGGAAACAGTGCCAGGCTTTATTTTTGGGGGCTTCAAAATCATTGCAGATGGGGACTGCAGCCATGCAATTAAAAGACGCTTACTCCTTGGAAGGAAAGTTATGACCAACCTGGATAGCATATTCAAAAGCAGAGACACTACTTTGCCAACAAAGGTCTGTCTAGTCAAGGCTATGGTTTTTCCTGTGATCATGTATGGATGTGAGAGTTGGACTGTGAAGAAGGCTGAGCACCGAAAAATTGATGCTTTTGAACTGTGGTGTTGGAGAAGACTCTTGAGAGTCCCTTGGACTGTAAGGAGATCCAACCAGTCCATTCTGAAAATCAGCCCTGGGATTTCTTTGGAGGGAATGATGATGAAACTGAAACTCCAGTACTTTGGCCACCTAATGCGAAGGGTTGACTCATTGGAAAAGACTCTGATTTGGGGAGGGATTGGGGGCAGGAGGAGAAGGGGATGACAGAGGATGATATGGCTGGATGGCATCACTGACTTGATGGACGTGAGTCTGAGTGAACTCCGGGAGTTGGTGATGGACAGGGAGGCCTGGCGTGCTGCGATTCATGGGGTAACAAAGAGTCGGACACGACTGAATGACTGAACTGAATTGATACGTTAGTTATAACTTGTCACCCAAGAAGTAAGCATCTTTTAATTTCAAGGCTGCAGTCACCATCTGCAGTGATTTTGGAACCCAAAAATATGAATATGAAGTCTTCCTCTGTTTCCACTGTTTCTCCATCCATTTGTCATGAAGTGATGGGACTGGATGCCATGATCTTTGTTTTCTGAATATTGAGCTTTAACTTAAATTTTTCATTCTCCTCTTTCACTTTCATCAAGTGGCTCTTTAGTTCTTCACTTTCTGCCATAAGAGTGGTGTCATCTGTGTATCTAAGATTATTGTTCTCTCTCCCAGCAATCTTGATTCCAGCTTGTGCTTCATCCAGCCCAGCGTTTCTCAGGATGTACCCTGCATATAAGTTAAATAAGCAAGGTGAGAATAAACAGCCTTAACATACTTCTTTTCCTATTTGGAACCAGTCTGTTGTTGTCCCATATCCAGTTCTAACTGTTGCTTCCTGACCTGCATACAGATTTTTCAAGAGACATGTCTAGTGGTCTGGTATTCCCATCTCTTTCATAATTTTCTACAGTTTATTGTGATCCACACAGTCAAAGGCTTTGACATAGTCAATAAAGCAGAAGTAAACATATTTCTGAAACTCTCTTGCTTTTTCTATGATGCAGCAGATGTTGACAGTTTGATCTCTGGTTCCTCTGCCTTTTGTAAAACCAGCTTGAACATCTGGAAGTTCACAGTTCACATATTCTTGAAGCCTGTCTTGGAAAATTCTTAGCATTACTTTACTGGTGTGTGAGATGAGTGCAAATGTGTGGTAGTTAGAGCATTCTTTGGCATTGCCTTTCATAAGGATTGGAATGAAAACTGGAAAAGGGATTGGAACTTTTCCAGTCCTATGGCCACTGCTAAGTTTTCCAAATTTGCTGGCGTTCTGAGTGCCAACACTTTCACAGCATCATCTTTTAGTATTTGAAATAGCTTAACTGGAATTCCATCACCTCCACTAGCTTTGTTTGTAGTGATCCTTCCTAAGTCCCACTTGACTTCACATTCCAGGATGTCTGGCTCTAGGTGAGTGATCACACCATCATGATTATCTGGGTCATGAAGATCTTTTTTGTACAGTTCTTCTGTGTATTCTTGCCACCTCTTCTTAATATCTTCTGCTTCTGTTCAGTCCATACCATTTCTGTCTTTTATTGAGCCCATCTTTGCATGAAATGTTCCCTTGGTATCTCTAATTTTCTTGAAGAGATCTCTAGTCTTTCCCATTCTATTGTTTTCCTCGATTTTTTTTTTTTTTTTTTTTTTTTTTTGCACTGATCCCTGAGGAAGGCTTTCTTATCTCTCCCTGCTATTCTTTGGAACTCACCATTTAAAATGGGTATGTCTCTCCTTTTACCCTTTGTTTTTTGCTTCTCTTCTTTTCACAGCTATTGTAAGGCCTTCCCAGACAGCCATTGCCAGAGTCCAGCTCCAGCAGCCAGGTATTCAACCTGAAGGGAGGAATGGTGTCGGCGAGTAACAAGACAGCCTCTCAGTTTTCTTGGATTGCCTATTTATTTCAAGTTTAAGTTTTTCTTTTATACTTTTACAAAAGCATTAGGTCAGAGGTTTGACATTTTCAGTTCCCCTTCACCCAGATTTATTATCTCCATAAATCATTGTTGCTCTTCAGAGTTCCTGCTTCAGCGATTCTCTGGGAATCAGCTTTACCATCTATTATCTACTTCCTCTTATGTGTCCTTTGATTAACTTGTGATTACATTGTAACTCATGATACATTCCTCAGTTTATTTCTTATCTTTCTAAATCCTGTTTGCCCCTAACATCCTGAGCTCACTATCTCTTAAAAAGCCTTCTAGCTATAGTATCTCTAAAATTCCTAACCTCTATAAACTATAGTAAAATATGCTAATATTACAACATTCCATAAATCTTTAGCTTCTACATATTTTAATTACTGTGTCTGGGTGAACTCCGGGAGTTGGTGATAGACAGGGAGGCCTGGCATGCTGCGATTCATGGGGTCGTGAAGAGTCGGACACGACTGAGCAACTGAACTGAACTGAACTGAACTGAAGCGCTAAATTCAGCAAACTCCTTTGCCATAAGCACTTTCCTCACAAATAGGCTTCAGATAGCAATCCCTCCCATGGCCTCAAGCTGCGGCCTTCGTGCTGGAACACTCTTTTGTAAAAGTCCTTGAACAAATGTTAATGATTAACTTTATGAATTATTTTCTAAGCACAGCTACAGAAGGCTTTGTGCCTTCTCATGCTCCTCTCATGAACAGTAAGCACCTTAATATTCTTTTCAGTCAACTCAGCTGAGGAGAGGAAAGAACAAGTCAGAATCATAATGCCTAACTCCTTCATCCTGGGTCCATGCCTGCAGGACAAGGAGAGGGAGTTGGGGTCGTGCCTCCATTTTTTTAATAATGCCTAACGTGGCTCCCAACATCGCCCCCTTTTTAATTTTTTAGAGCATAAGTATGAAACTCAGTAGATAGAGCAGAAACACTTTGGTTGAGTATTCTGAAAAGGCATGGGGCTATTACACAAATCAGAACTAACAGGCATAAGCACATGGCCACATTAATCATTATTGTAGAAAAGGATCCATGGGAGATACCCCTCCAGATTTTCAAAGAAGGAATTAGAAAGCCATTGAGAGGAAATTCAGACTCCACCTGCTTCATATTCTGAATATCCTGATGTAACTTAGAAATATCAATACTAATATCTGAATGATTCCAGATGCCTAAAATATGATTCCTGATGTGTTCCCAAGAGTACATGGACTCATTCACTTGTAGAGGGGTAACACACATCCATTTAAATTCAGCATGGCACCTTAAAGATAATTTAATTTTTAAGTTTGTAATTTCTTGCCCCATAAGCAGAACTGCTTCTTCTAAAGCATTGACCTTATTTTTTATTTTCTTATCTATAGTTTCCCGTGTAATAAGAGCTATGGAGACATTTTTGGACAGCGCTGCGATTCATGGGGTTGCCAAGAGTCGGACACGACTAAGCGACTGATCTGATATGATCAACAAACGAGGCCATATGCACTTCTTTTGACAGGGCAACAGCATAAACCATGACTGATGCAATTATGGTAATCAAAGCAGTTATTCCCACAACCAGAGCTGCAATGAATCTCTTAGGTCAAGAAATTAAGCCATTAAGTTCATATAAAACTTTCAATGCATAATCATCAAACCATTGTCCCTCTAATTTTACAGGAACCATCAAATATGGTGGTTGCTTTACAGTCATCACAGCCTTATAATTATTGTATTTATTCCCATCAACACAACTTGATATAAACAGTTCACACATATAACATTGTAAACAGTTTCTCCTTCAGAAACTTCCAAATCACTCTGATTTCTGGCCAACTAAAAGGCATAGGGAGAATGTACACAGGCCCGTACAATATATCTTTGCTCATTTAAAGGTCTATATAAAATCACAGGTGCCATAGCAGCCAATGCTTTCCATAACTCAGGCTACATGGGACCCGTTCCATTGAAGCTCACTAAAGGAGGAACCCATCCATTAGCATGCCACCTAGTAATTACTAAAGGCATAATGAGAAATGAATTATTCCATGTGGATCTATAAGGTTCTACATAAATAAAGCCCCATCATTGATTCAAAAGATAAGGGCACCCCCAATGGGTCAGAATATGTCTGGTGGCAGCAATGGGAATAGATAATTTTATGGTGTACATGCATTCTTTCCAATGAGGAAAGCCAGAAATTCTGCTTATGCTTTCCCAGGCCTGTAGTCCTTGTTCATTAGAGTCCAAAGTGGGGATTGCACAGCTCGGATAGTCCTTTAAATGAGGAGCTGCCTTTTTTAAGGCATCAAATAGTCTTTCTTGCGCCCCCGGCATCAGCAGCTGTAAAGACCAAAAGTCTCTCTTGCCATTGCTTCACCGAGAATCAGTAAGCATGCCTTTCAAGAAGTGCTAACGCAGCCATTCAAAACCGGAGCTTATCCTTATAAAGAGGAAGGTATGACAAAGCAAATAGCTGGATAAACGGGAAGGCCTGAAAAATTGAAGGGAGTGCTGGAAGATAGATGGAAGGATAGATGGAAGCCCTGCCCAAAAGATGAGTATCATTAACAAAAACATGAATGGGCTCATTCATCCAATTAACAGACTGGAAAGAAGGTGGATTAGGCAAATGGGCCCAATGAACTTTTTCTGTGCTGAAGGGCCTCGGCTGACAAGCCAACACAGCAAACATAGCCACAAACATTACCATAGGAGTGGCCTCATATCTCCCCCTTTCTATTAATTCTTCAGCCCGCTGAGTGAGATGTTTTAGCTGGCCCCAAGTTGGTATCGTGCTGGAGGTGGTTGCTTGAGTACGATGACGACGATGAGGTGGAGCAGAATATAGTTGAACTCGATCAGCATGTCTCTCCTGAAGAGCCAGGTGCCTGAAGTGATGTACTAGCAGTGAAGCCTCAGGTGAAGTCACTAGTCCTTTGGCTTTTCCTTGGCTTCCTCAGGTCTGGACTCGATGAGCTTCTCGTCTCCCCATCTTTCCTTGGTCCTGGGCTCCAGGACCCCAGAGATTTCAGTGACCCCCGGGGTCTTTGTGATCCTGGAGGTCTCATGGGACTGGAGATGTCGAATCAGTCTGTCAGGAATCCAAACAGGAGAAGTGGAATCCTGTGGAAACACATAAGCATACCCTCTCCCACAAGTTAGCAACACATATGGCCCTTTCCATTCTCCTGTAAGGAGGTCTTTCCACTTAACCATGGGCCAAGTCCTAGCCCCTTCAGGCGCCCAGTGTCTCATCATTGCAGTCTGCCCCTGTGTGTCCACGTTTAAATGATTAATTACGAAAAAAGCATGGTGTAAAACATGATGTGGAAAGGAATACTTAAATTCTCCCTGCCTTAATTTAGCTATCTGATTGTTTAAAGTTTGGTGTGCCCTTCCCACTATGGCTTGACCTTGGGGATTATAAGGTATTCCTGTTGAATGCACTATGGAAAATTGTTGACAAAAATCTCTTAAAAGCAGCAGAAGTATAAGCTGTGTGGTTATGTTTTTATCTGTTCAGGGAGTTCTATTTGGGAAAATCATTGAAACAAGTGCTGAATTACATCTCTTGCTGCTTCACCCGATCTAGCACAGGCTATGATAACATGAGAAAACGTATCCACAGTAACATGCACAAAGGATAGTTTTCCAAAGGCTGGGATATGAGTTACGTCCATTTGCCAGAGAGCATTAGGCCTAAGGCCTCAGGGGTTAACTCCTAATGGTAGAGATGGATTAAATGTTGGGCAATTTGGACATAACTTAACCATTTGTCTAGCTGCTTCCATAGGGATATGAAATTCATACCTTAAACCAGCTGCATGTTGATGATGAATTTTGTGAGAATTTTTGGCCTTGTCAATCTTTTCATGTAAGTTTAAAGCAATTATTTTAGTTAATGCATCTGCCAAAGCATTTCCTTTATGCAAAGGGCCAGGCAAGCCGGAATGGGCACTAATATGTCCCGCAAAATATTTCTTATCTCTATGTTTAATCTCCTTCTGAAAATCAGATAACAAGGAGAAGATGGTAGTTTTGTTTTCTGGAATATTACCAGTCTCAATATCAGGAAATAACCCTACAATATATCAGGAGTCAGTCAGAAGATTGAAGGTGTGGTCTCTTAAATGTTGAAAAGCCCAAATAACTGGCCGTAACTCAGCCCTCTGGGCAGATGTCTCTTCAGTTATCTGAACATGAGATTTTCCATTAAAAACTGTGACTGCTTTACCATTAGAGGAACCATCTGTGAAACTTAAAATTGAACCTTCCAAAGGTTGAACAGAAAATTTCTTTGGAAAAATCACTGAATGTGTTTTTAAAAAATGCAAAACAGGGCTTGAGGGCAAATGAAACAAAATTTGACCCCTGAAATCTATCAGGGCCACTTGCCAATCATCACTATTTTGTAAAAGAAATTGCAGTTGATTCTTATTGAATGGAATCACTATATTAGTTACTTTTTTTTTTTTTTCCAAAAACTTCCACACTTCTTTTTCTACCTTTTATAATTAATTGTGCCATCAAGATGGGATAAGGTAAAACTATTTTTCTTGGAGTCACTGGTAGATGGAGCCATTCCAATGGGCCTTCTTGCCACAAGCATCCTGTAGGTGTATGCTCTGTGGTAAGAATAATTAAATCCCATCCTCTGGTAATATTAATCCTATTTAACCAATCATTCAAAGCCTCATCCACTTTAACAAGAGCCGGCTCTGCCTCGCTAGTCAATTTTCTCTTAGAACTGGGATCAGGATCGCCTTTTCAGCAATCAAACAGAGGCTTTAAATCTGCAGTAGTCAGTTTTAAATGTGGGTGTATCCAATTAATATATTCTAAAAATTTCTGGAAATTAAAGTTAGTAAACGATCTCTCTGCAGCTGCAAAGGGGCATGACTCATGGTATGGTTGTTTAATACTCTCCCTAAATAAGAAAAAGGAGGATTTACTTGGATCTTATCTGGAGCTATCTTTAAACCCCAGTCTTCCAAGGCCTCAATCAATTCAGGTAAGATTTGTTGCAACAAGGCTCTGTCCTTATGAGCTTCCGAAATATCATCCATATAGTGTATCAAATATAGATCTTTATACTTTCCTCTAACATTTTGCACAGCTTGGTTTACAAATTTCTGACACAATGGTGGGGGGGGTGCTATTTTTCATTCCCTGAGGCAAAACCTTCCATTGAAACCTTCTATAGGGTTGTTTAAAATTAGCTGAAGGGAGACTGAAAGCAAACCGTTTACAATCCTGGACAGCCAGGGGAATGGTAACAAAATAATTTAGTAGATCTATAACTATCACATTATACTGAAAAAGCACAGCCACTGGGGAAGGGAGGCCCAGCTGGAAGGCCCCCATGTCTTCCATAGTTGTGTTTATAGCTCTCAACACTTGTAAAAATCTCCATTTTCCTGATTTTTTCTTAATAAAAATAGGAGTATTTCAGGGGCTATTTGAAGGCTCTATGTAGCTGGCTGTCAATTCTTCCATAATTAAACCCTCAGATGCCTGTAACTTTTCAGCTGTTAAGGGCCATTGCTCCACCCATACCAGATCATCAGATGTCCAGGTAATAGGGTCGGCAGCAAGAGCAACAGCCTCTAGTATAAATTTGAATATCCCAAACCTTCTCTATTCTTGTTAGGAACTGCCTTTAATGGATAAACAATTCCCTGCAGATCTTGACTAAGCCCCTTATCAGGATTATACCTCATTTGCCACATTTGATTAGTAACCTTTTAATCTGGGCTATATAAAAGCATTCCCGTCTGAGATAATATGTCTTTCCCCCATAATGAAAAGGGTAGTGAAGGAACCACATATGGACAAAAGGTACCTTGTGCCCACTTCCCATCTGACCATGTCAAAATTTCTGAGCTCTTAGCAACTGAGGGCACTGACCCTATTCCTACCAAGCAGGCACTGGTCAAGCATGTCATCCAGGACAAGGACCAATCTTTTCCAGCAAGGCAAGAGATGTCTGCTCCAGTATCTAACAGCCCTGACATTTTATTTCCTTGAATTAAAAGATCTTTTAAAGGCCTAGAAGCTGTAATTTCCTGCACCCAAAGAGCTAGATCACTAGATCCAAATCCTCTGAGGCCCCTAGCTTGAGAAGTCAAAGTTTTTCCTGTCTGATAATAAGGTAAAAGCAAAAGCTGTGCTATTCTTTGACCTTTATTAGTTTGCACAGTTTTAGTAGGTGGGGAGATCAAACCTTTAATTTCCCCAGTATAATCAGAATCCACTATACCAGGCATCACAGAAATTCCTTGAAGGGAAAGTGAGCTATGCCCTAGCACGGGTAGTACAATGCCCTCAGGCAGGGGACCAGTCATTCCTGTTGGAATTGGAGTAACTGGTATGTTGGGGGTTTATATTGTTGTGGTGGTGGAACTGAGGTCCAGTCCTGCACTACCTGGGGTTGCTCTGAGGAGTTCTGAGATGGGACAAAGGGAATAAAGGGATTCAACGCAACTGCCCCTATTGTTGTCCAGGGCTGGGGCTGCCCCTGATGCCCGTTTCCCTGAAACTGGGAAAAATTACCTTCCTGTACTTGGGGGGTGAGCATAGTCCCATCCTTATGAAATTTAGATCTGCAGTCTTTTGCCCAGTGATATCCTTTCTGGCATTGGGGGCAAGGTGCCTTTGGGGGGTTGGTATTAGTCTGTATTGGCAGAGCCTGTTGTCCCTGCTTGGCAGGACATTGCCAGCAAAAATGCCCCATTTGGCCACAAAAGAAACACCTTTTATTTGTAAAATCGTTTCCATTACGATTAACCTTTTTTCTCATTCCCTGAATTACTTGTACAGCCGTTTCTCTCCTCAAAGAGGTGGTTAAGTCTACCCCCTGCATAAAGGAAGTTCTTACTTCCTGGCAGGTCTGTATGTAAGTCCAAAGACTTCCTTTACTTCTAACAGGTCTAAGCAATTCCTGGCAGGTAGATTTAGCATTCTTATAAGCCAATCGTTTAAGAACTATCTCTGCTGGCTCAGTACTCTTAATAGTTCTCTTTACAGCAGTTTTCAATCTGGCCACAAAATCTTCATATTTCTCATCCGGTCCCTGTTTGCTATTACTCAGAGTGGATAATTTTCCATTGGAAGGGGCCAGAGATTTCCATGCCAAGACACCTGTGGACATAATCTGATTAAGTGCTGCTTTAGGCAACCTTGCTTGGGCTATGTTAGATTCGTATTCTTCATCTCCTCTTAATGTCACAGATCCCACTGCCCTGAGCTTTGCATCACTAGAGGTTTTGTTTTCCGCTGACTGCAGTCTAGCCAACTTATAATACTATGCAAACCGCAGGAGGTACTATCCTCCAGGAAGACAAGCCCTTGCAACTGCTCTCCAATCATATGGCGTCATCCATCTTCCATTTAAGGCATCTAGCAGAGTGAGTGTATAGGGGGAGGTAGACCCATAATCATGACAAGCTTGTTTAAGTTCTTTCAGGAGCTTATATGGGATTGGTTCCCATATTCCTTCTTCCTCATCATCCCCTTCCATTTTGATAAAGGCTACTGGAAAGACCATAGAAAATTTCAAGTGTCCCTGTTCTGCCTCCCTTCTATCCTGGGTGAGCCTCCCTGAGGGGGTTTATTCCAAGGAGCACGCTCTACATATTGTTCATACGTCTGCCTCAAAAGCTCCTTTGTTCCAGAAAAGTCTTCATCCTCCTCAGCCTCAGGCAATGTTTTGGGAGGCTTTGGGGTAAAGTGGGGAACTTTTGGGCCTTGGAAGGAGCAGACGGAGGTGGCAGTGATTGCCTTAAATCAGAAAGTGGTGAATAAATTTTAAAGGTTTGCATAGAGGGGGAGGGGGCTCACTAGGGCTCCCGGCCGCAGTGTCCTGCAAGCCCTCTCCTTCCTCAGGAGGTGGAGCACAGTCTCCCTCCTATTCTTCATCAGTGGCAGAAAACATAATCTACGCAGAAGGCAGAGACCCACCATTCACTGCTGCAGCCTCTCCCATAGGCTGTCTAACAGCCTCATGCCAAGGGTCCAAAACGTCCCTAATCATATTCCACAGAAAAAAAGCATCTACAGGAATCTTTTCTGGCCCATGCAAAGTATAAAACAAATGTAACTGATCTCCAACCTTAGTCCAGGTTTCTAGATGTGCCATTTTGCTTTTTTGCATTTCTTTTTCTTGGGATCCTTGCTCCCTTTCTCCTGTACAATGTCACAAACATTTGTCCATACTTCATGAGGCAATCTGTCTATCAGAAGTAGTTTCTTAAATCTATTTCTCACTTTCACTGTATATTCATTAGGGATTCGATTTAGGCCATATTTGAATGGTTTAGAGGTTTTCCCTACTTTTTCAATTTCAGTCTGAATTTGGCAATAAGGAGTTCATGATCTGAGCCACAGTCAGCTCCCCATCTTGTTTTTGCTGACTGTATAGAGCTTCTCCATCTTTGGCTGTAAATACTATAATCAATCTGATTTCGGTGTTGACCATCTAGTGATGTCCGTGTGTACAGTCTTCTCTTGTGTTGTTGGAAGAAGGTATTTGCTATGACCAGTGCATTCTCTTGGCAGAACTCTACTAGACTTTGCCCTGCTTCATTCTGTACTCCAAAGCCAAATTTGCCTGTTACTTCAGGTGTTTCTTGACTTCCTACTTTTGCATTCCAGTCCCCTACAATGAAAAGTACATCTGTTTTGGGGTGTTAGATTTAGAAGGTCTTGTAGGTCTTCGTAGAACTGTTCAACTTCAGCTTCTTCATCATTACTTGTAGGGGCATAAACTTGGATTACTGTGATATTGAATGGTTTGCCTTGGAAACAAACAGAGATCCTTCTGTCGTTTTTGAGATTGCATCCAAATACTCAATTTCGGACTCTTTTGTTGACTATGATGGCTACTCCATTTCTTCTAAGGGATTCTTGCTCACAATACTATATATAATGGTCATCTGAGTTAAATTATCCAATCCAGTCCTTTTTATTTCACTGATTCCTAGAATGTCGATATTCACTCTTTCCATCTCCTTCTTGACCACTTGCAGTTTGCCTTGATTTATGGACCTAACATTCCAGGTTCCTATGCAATACTGCTCTTTACATCATCGTACCTTGCTTACATCACCAGTCACATCCACTACTGGGTGTTGTTTTTGCTTTGACTCCATCCCTTCATTCTTTCTGGAGTTATTTCTCCACTAATCTCCAGTAGCATATTGATCACCTACCGACCTGGGGAGTCCATCTTTCAGTGTTCTATCTTTTTGCCTTTTCATACTCTTCATGGGGAAAAGTACTGTTCATACTCTTATCTCTTCATGGCAAATAGATGGGGAAAGAATGGAAACAGTGAGAGACTTTATTTTATTTTATTTTTACTTTTTCAGAGGGATGTCCAAAATCACTGCAGATAGTGACTGCAGCCATTAAATTAAAAGACACTTGCTCCTTGGAAGAAAAGGTATGACCAAGCTAGACAGCATATTAAAGAACTAAGACATTATTTTGCCAACAAAGTCCATCTAGTCAAACCTATGTTTTTTTTCCAATAGTCATGTATGGATGTGAGAGTTGTACTATCAAGAAAGCTGAGCACCAAAGAATTGATGCTTCTTAATTGTGGTGTTGTAGAAGACTCTTGTGGAGAAGGCAATGGCAACCCACTCCAGTAACTCTTGCCTGGAAAATCCCATGGATGGAGGAGCCTGGTATGCTGCAGTCCATGGGGTCACTAAGGGCATAACTGAGCGACTTTACTTTCACTTTTCATTTTCATGCATTGGAGAAGGAAATGGTAACCCACTCCAGTATTCTTGCCTGGAGAATCCTAGGGACAGAGGAGCCTAGTGGGCTGCCTTCTATGGGGTCGCACAGAGTCAGACACGACTGAAGTGACTTAGCAGCAGCAGAAGATGCTTGAGAGTCCCTTGGAATGCAAGGAAATCAAACCAGTCAATCCTGAAGGAAATCGGTCCTGAATATCACTGGAAGGACTGATGCTGAAACTGAAGCTCCAGTAGCTTGGCCACCTGTTGCAATGAACAAACTCATTGAAAAGACCCTGATACTGGGAAAGATTGAAGGCGGGAGGAAAAGGGGACGACAGAGGATGAGTTGGTTGGATGCCATCACTGACTCAGTGAACATGAGTTTGAGTAAGCTCTGGGATTTGTTGATGGACATGGAAGCCTGGCGTGCTGCACTCCATGGAGTCACAAAGAGTCAGACACGACTGAATGATGGAACTGAAGTGAGGTTTGTCCTACCTTTTCTTCCAAGTAGTAAACATCTTTTAAATTCATGGTTGCAGTGATTTTGGAGCACAAGAAATTAAAATCTGTTACTGTATCCTTTTCCCCCCATTTATCTGCCATGAAGTAACGGGACTGGATGCCGTGATTTTTGTTTTTTGAATGTTGAGTTTTAAGCCGGCTTTTTAACTCTCAGCAAGAGGTTGATATTTCTCCCAGCAATCTTGATTCCTGCTTGTGATTCACACAGCCAGACATTTTTCATGATGTAATCTGCATATAAGCTAAATAAACAGGGTGACAATATGCAGCCCTGATGCACTCCTTTCAAATTATGAACCAGTCCATTGTTCCATCTATGGTTCTAACCATTGCTTCTTGACCTGCATACCAGTTCTTCAGGAGGCAGATAAGGTTGCCTGGTATTACCCTCATTTTAAGAATTTTCCACAATTTGTTTTAATCTGCACAGTCAAATTACACTCACATCACACACTATCAAAATAATCCTCAAAATTCTCCAAGCTAGGCTTCAGCAGTTCATGAACTGAGAATTTCCAGATATTCAAGCCAGATTTAGAAAAGGCAGAGGAACCAGAGATCAAATTGCCAACATCTGTTGGATCATAGAAAGAACAAAAGAATTCCAGAGAAACATCTACTTCTGTTTCCTTGACTACACTAAAGCCTTTGGCTGTATGGATCACAACAATCCATGGAAAATTCTTAAAGAGATGGGAATATCAGATATTCCCATCTTACCTTACCAATCTCTTGAGAAACCTGTATGCAGGTCAAGAAGGAATGGTTAGAGCTGTACATGAAACAATTGACTGAACTGAGAATTGGGAAAGGAGAAGGTCAAGGCTGTATATTGTCACCCTGCTTATTTAATGTATATGCAGAGTGTATCATGCAAAAACCAGGCTGGATGAAGCACAAGCTATAATCACGATTGCTGGCAGAAACACCAACAGCCTCAGATATGTAGAGGACACCATGTTAATGGCAGAAAGCAAAGAGGGGACTAAATAGCCTTTTGATGAATGTGAAAGAGGAGAGTGAAAAAGCTAGTTTAAAACTGAACATTCAAAAAACTATGATCATGGCATCCGATCCCATCACTTCAATGGCAAATAGATGGGGAAACCACAGAAACAGTGACAGGCTTTATTTATTTATTTATTTGACTCCAAAATCACTGCAGATGGTGCAGTGATTTAAATTTAAAGATGTCTTCTCCTTGAAATAAAAACTATGACCAACCTGGACAGCATATTAAAAAGCAGAGACATCACTTTGCCAACAAAAGGCCATCTAGTCAAAGCTATGGTTTTTCCAGTAGTCAAGTATGGATGTGAGTTTTGGACCTTAAAAAGAGCTGAAGAATTGATGCTCTTGAACTGTGGTGTTGGAAGAGACTCTTGAGATTCCCTTGGACTGCAAGGAGATCAAACCAGTCAATCATAAAGGAATTCAGTCCAGAATATATCTTGGAATGACTGATCCTGAAGCTGAATCTCCAATACTTTGACCACCTGATGCAAAGAGCTCACTGACTAGAAAAGAACCTGATTTTGGGACAGATTGAAGGCAGGAGGAGAAGGTGATGACAGAGGAAGAGATGGACGGCATCACTGACTCGATGGAAATGAGTCTGAGCAAGTTCCAGGAGTTGGTGATGGACAGAGAAGCCTGGCATGCCTCAGTCCATGGAGTCCCAAAGCATTGCACACAATTGAGCAACTGAACCGAACACAGTCAAAGGCTCTAGCATATTCAATGAAGAAGAAATAAACTTTTATATATTTTTTTTTTTTTTTTTTTTTTTTTAATTTTATTTTATTTTTAAACTTTACATAACTGTATTAGATTTGCCAAATATCAAAATGAATCCGCCACAGGTATACATGTGTTCCCCATCCTGAACCCTCCTCCCTCCTCCCTCCCCATTCCATCCCTCTGGGTCGTCCCAGTGCACCAGCCCCAAGCATCCAGTATCGTGCATCGAACCTGGACTGGCAACTCATTTCATACATGATATTTACATGTTTCAATGCCATTCTCCCAAATCTTCCCACCCTCTCCCTCTCCCACAGAGTCCATAAGACTGTTCTATACATCAGTGTCTCTTTTGCTGTCTCGTACACAGGGTTATTGTTACCATCTTTCTAAATTCCATATATATGTGTTAGTATACTGTATTGGTGTTTTTCTTTCTGGCTTACTTCACTCTGTATAATAGGCTCCAGTTTCATCCACCTCATTAGAACTATATATTTTTTATAAATATTTATTATTATTATTTTTTTTTACACCACAGCCATTTTGTATTGACAGGGGAGACTGGTGGGCTGCCATCTATGGGGTCGCACAGAGTCGGACACGACTGAAGCGACTTAGCAGCAGCAGCATAGCAAATTAACAATGTTGTGATAGATTCAGGTGAATAGTGAAGGTCTCAGCCATACATATTGTTTTTCTATGACCCAATGGAGGTTTGGATTTTGATCTTTGTTTTCTGTGCCTTTTCTAAATCCAGCTTTTACCTTTCTGAAAGGTTTTGGTTCATATACTGTTTAAGCCTAGCTTGAAGGATTTTGAGCATTACCTTGCTAGCTTGTGAAATGAGTGCAATTGTACAGTAGTTTGAACATTCTTTGGCATTGCACTTCTTTGTGATTGAAATGAAAACTGACCTTTTCCAGTACTATGGTTATTGTTGAGTTTTCCAATTTTTTGTCATTTTGAGTCTAGCACTTTAACAGCATCGTCTTTTAGGATGTGAAATAACTCAGCTGGAATTCCATCACCTCCACCAACCTTGTTCATAGTCATGTTTTTAAGGTCCTTTTGTCTTCATGCTCCACAACGTCTGACTCTAGGTGAGTGACCACACCATCGTGATTATCTGAATGATAAAATCATTTTTTTTAATTTAATTTTCTGTGTGTTTTTCCACCTCATCTTCATCTCTTGTGCTTCTATTAGGTCCCTGCCATTTCTGCCCTTTATTGTTCCTATCTTTGCATGAAATATTCCCTTGAAAGTTACTCAGTCATGTCCGACAATTTGCAACCCCATGGACTATATAGTCCATGGAATTCTCCAGGCCAGAATACTGGAATAGGTAGCCTTTCCTTTCTCCAGGTTATCTTCCCCACCCAGGGATCGAACCCAGGTCTCCCAAATTGTGGGCAGATTCTTTACCAGCTGAGTCACAAGGGAAGTCCAGGAATACTGAATTAAGTCTATCCCTTCTCCAGCAGATATTACCAACCCAAAATTGGACTGGGGTGTCCTGCATTGCAGGTGGATTCTTTATCAATTAATTGACCTATCTATTGCTATCTCCTAATTTCTTGAACAGATCTCTAGTCTTTCCCATTATATTGTTATCCTCTGTTTCTTTGTATTGCTCACTTAAGAAGTTTTTTTTTGTTTTTGTTTTTTGTTTTTTTTTAATCTCTCTGTGCTATTATCTGGAATTCTGCATTCAACTGGGTATGTATTAGGAAAATATTATTTATCTTTCCTTTTTTTAATAGGAAGTTTATAGCAAATTTCTTTCAATCACACTGCTTTTCCTGGTTCTTTTAATACATTTTTTGAGTTAATTAACATACAAAATTATATTAGTTTCAGCTGCACAGCATAATGAATCAATGCATGTATTTATTGTGAAATGATAACCACAAAAAGTCCCATAAAGCTACTTTTCATTTCTTTGCAATAATTCTCATGAAATTTGTGATTGTCATATTTTCCATTCTCATATTAATGAAATCTCAATTCTTCAAACTCTATGTAGTTTAAAAATAGTGAATTACGTAGATTTGTGGGGGATATATAAGGAGGCTAATCTATATATTTAGCCATGTTTCTAAAAGAAAAATATAATATTTGGTGTATGGAGAGTGATGAATACACAATTTTCCTTCATTGGTATTATTCCTTTGCCAGACAAATGTTAAAAGAAAAAAAAAGACTTAGTTTTGAAATTTTTACTGATTGAAGTTAATTAATTCACTTATGGTATGTATAATAACTCATATATATATAGACATATATAGAGAGAGACATATATATGATATTTAAGTGAAAATGTCTGTAATAATCCTCATAATAGATAAAAGCTCAATAGCAGTTTTGTTTATTGTTCCCATGAAAGGAATTATCTAAGGTTAACTATAAATAACACAACTGAGATATATCAAAGTTTGACTCAGATCCTTGTGCCTTTTCAAGTACAAAGGAAGTATAGCAGATAAATTCAAAAGTAAAGGAAGGAAAGAGGATCTGGTAATGATAGAAGACATAAAGAAATTTGTATGACATCTGTCATTTCAACTGTAAGAGTGAAAGCTAGAAGACTGTGGGATAAGATTATCAGTGTGATGAGAGAAAATTACTCCAAATTCAGAATTGTTTACTCTGAAAATCTATCTAAAAAAAAAAAGTAAATAAGAGAGGGAGGGAGACATTATCAGAAAAAAGAAAAAAAAAATAAGAAAGATCATTCCACCTTTAAATAAGGGCTTTCAGAATATATACTCAGGAATACAGGACAAGACACCACAAGAAATATGTAAGAATCAAGAAGGTATATTTTGCATGATGAATACAAACAAACCTAAAAATATAAAAAATATAAATTGGATAAAGTAGTTTACTTTGTAAGAGTAAGGGAATATGCTATAATCTTATTATATATCAGTCAGTATTATTCTATACACTGTTAATGTGTTGTTAGAACATACAATTGATAAATGTTTTGTTATATGAACAATATATATATATATATATATATGGAACAAATCTACCATTAGACATACAAGGCAGGGAAGAATATCTACATCTTAAAACAGTTAAACAGTCTGAATATATTAAGAGAAATAGCATATTTATGAACAAGGAGACTACCTTAATTGTCAATTTGATCTATAATTTCAGTGTAATTTGAATCAATATCCCAAAGGACTATACCAAGAAATTTGATAAGATGATTGCAAACTTTGATTGGTCAGCCACATGATGGCTGTGATGCTCCCCAATGAGAAATGGGTTGACATGACCTAATAGATATCAAGATCCATTACAAAGGTAGCATCAGAACACAGGTTGTCCCCACACCATTTAAAGAGGAAAAAGAAGCCAAAATTTAAAAATAGAGCAGAAGATTATGACTTCACTATGGTGAATACTTTTCCTAACACACAAACAAAAACACAAGCACATACACAAAAATAACATTCACATTCAAGATATTAAACCTGGAGGAAAACATTGATATACTTGAATTTGAGTAAGCTCCAGGAGTTGGTGATGGAAAGAGAAGCCTGGAATACTGTAGTCCATGGGGTCACAAAGAGTCGGACATGACTGAGCAACTGAACTGAACTGAATTGAACTTGACTACATTAATATTAAACACTTCTAATAACTAAAACACCAAAATTTAAACAAAGTCACCAAGTAGAACTTTCAATATATATAAGTAAGACAAATTAATAACTAGATTAATTACATAAATTAGTAAGAAAAGACTTAAAACATTAATTTATACTTAAAACTCCTAAAACAAATTGTTGCATTATAATATGTACTCTAAATTTTTGCATATGTTTCTAAAAATATATTATAGAAGTATATATGATGCATTGAACCTGGACTGGTGATTTGTTTCTTATATGATATTATACATGTTTCAATGCCATTCTCCCAAATCATCCCACCCTCTCCCTCTCCCACAGAGTTCAAAAGACTGTTCTATACATCTGTGTCTCTTTTGCTCTCTCACATACAGGGTTATCATTACTGTCTTTCTAAACCAATATAATATTGTAAAGTAAAATAATAATGACACATAAATGAATAAAACCAAAAAAAGAATTATATATGATGAAGAAATTCCAAGTTATTTATTATATTTTCCTTGCTTCCTGCAATTCCTTCATAAAATCGGTTTTGATAGTGATAGAAACAGGAGAATTTAAAAAGTGGAGACAACAAAAGCAAAACTATACAAGTGAACTATATGCACTAAAAAGCTTCACACAAAAGGTAACCATCAATGAAATGAAAAGACAAGCTATGGAATGGGAGAGATTATCTGCAGACCCATTTATATATATATATATATATATATATATATATATATATATATATACATATATATATATATCCTTCTACAGTTCATAGTCAAAAAATAATAATCCAGTGAAAAGGTGAGCAAAGGACCTGAACTGATGTTTCTCCAAAGAAGAAATCCATGCATGGGTGCTCAGCCATTCAGTCATGTCTCAGTCATGTCCCACTCTTTGCAACCCTATGCACTATAGCCCACCATGCTTCCCTGTCCATGGAATTTTCCAGGCAAGAATACTGAAGTGAGTTGACATTTTCTAATCCAAGGTATCTTCCTGGCTCAGAGATCGAACCCATGTGTCTTGTGTCTCCTTCATTGACAGGTTGATTTTTTTACCACTGAGCACCTGGGATTCCCAAGTTAAGACATGCACATAACTAACACATGAATAAAAAAGATGCTCAACGTCTCTAGTCATTAGGGGAATCCAAATCAAAAACAGAGTGAGATATTACCTTAGGCCTGTTAGGATGGATATCATTAAAAATTAAGAAAAGGAATGAAAACTAGAGGTGACAACAGACTAGCCTTCTCACTGAAACATGTCTCCATGAGTATAGCATAGAAGAGTTGACCTGTTCTGTCTACAGGCATTTAATTGCATTGCCTGTAATCCACATTAGTGTTAGTTGCTTAGTTGTGTCTGACTCTTTGCTATTCCATGGACTGTATCCTGCCAGGCTCCTCTGTCCTTGAAATAGTTCAGACAAAAATATTGGAGTAGGTAGCCATTTTCTTCTTCAATGATCCACATTTGGGTAATGATTTTTTTTTTGCATGTCATTTTAATGTTAAAAATATAAGAATATAATGTATTTAACTATAGAATTACTTCTATGCATGCATGTGTGCATGTTAAGTCACTTCAGTCATATCCAAATTTTTGCAACCCTGTGGACTGAAGCCTGCCAGACTCCTCTGCCCATGGGGTCCAGTCAAGGATACTGGTGGGTTGCTATGCTCTACTCCAGGGAATCTTCCCGACTCAAGGACAGGGCTTGCATTTCTTATGTCCCTGTATTTGCAGGTGGGTTCTATACCACTAGTGCCACCTGGAAAGCCCACGTGTATAGGTGAGTTGCTAAATGCAAGGTTATTTCTGTATTTTATCTAGTAACCAGTCAAATAAACAGCAATGCATTTAATATGAGGAAAAAGTTAAAATAGCAATAATAATAATAATGGCACTTCTGTTTAATTGATCTAAACATCTATGTATTATAATCTCTAGTTTGTATGCAATTGGTTTTGTAAATACACCTATTAAATACCTTACATCTCTGCCATCAGTATTCCAGAAAGAACACTGTACTGTCTTAAAGCCTCAAGTGTTCCAATTGTTGCTGTAATGACTGGCCATATCCATGAATAGATTTTGGTCAAGACTGAAAAAGAAGTAAAAGTACAGTCCCTAACCAAGAACTGCAAACACCTGTCCATCAAAGCTATCATTTTATAAAAAGCAAAAGACTGGTATTTTATAAAAATATTTTTTGCCTCTGTTCATTTTAAAAACTTTTTTTATGGAAGAAGGAAAGCCACATGAGAAGAAATCAAAGCAAACCAAATTGATTTTAACACTAACTTTTGTTCCTGTCTAAATCACATAGACTTGTAGTGAGCTATATTCTGTTATAAGGCAGAAATATTACCCTCAACAGTTATAGAAAAATAAACACTTAAATTACCTACTCAGTCTCTTTGCTCTCATGGTTCTCTTGATTTTTGGTATTCCTTAATATGAGTAAATTTTAGCTATTGTTTCAATATGGAGGACACAGTTTTGACCCTTAAGCCATATTTCAAAAATTTATTTGTAAATGTATGTAACTTGTTCTCAGTGCTTATAGAGAACATATATAGAGCATAATTAGTTTGTAATTTAATTTTTTTGTTTTTAAATGTGATCTTTTTAGTC
Organism: Bubalus kerabau; assembly: GCF_029407905.1. Lineage (NCBI taxonomy): Eukaryota > Metazoa > Chordata > Mammalia > Artiodactyla > Bovidae > Bubalus > Bubalus kerabau. The sequence goes on along the minus strand of NC_073632.1, from coordinate 10,821,228 downwards.
ATAAGTCATAAAAAAGAGTGGCTTCCTACCTTTTTGAAACAAAATATAACAAGAAAAGATATCTTACTAATCAAACAAATGTATTCAACTAAAGACTTTGCAACTGACCAAGACAACTGGTCAGAAAGAGCTTTGTAACTGAAATGCACATTTAATGACATTAGCCATTCATTTTTGTTAGTTATAAATATTTAGGAAAAACATTCTTAGATATAGAGAAACCAAAGGAAAAAAAATGATAACTTTATTTATGGCTTATCTTCCTGGAATGAATTATATTTGAGCAGAAAATGTAGAGGAGTTTATAAGCATTCAAAGTTGGAAAGGCAGACAAGTGTCCCTTCCCCTTATTGATAATACCTTCTAAATGTAAGTGGAACTGAAGACCTTTCTGCAATATTCATAAAAATGTGATGGACCCATTACCTATACACAGCCAAATTAATATATAACACATCATCTGAATACCAAAATATCTGAATACTTCTGTGATAGAAACAAAATTGCAAAGCATTTATAAAGCTGAGATACATTTCTTCGTGTTTCTCCTCTAAAAATGTAATTATATACTGATCCATAAACATATATAGTATATGTATATACACATAAACCAAAGACTTTTCATTAACCATAGAAAGCATAATGTTTTTCAAGTGCAAGAGGATTACTGTGTTTATGTAATATTATATACTAAAAACAGGTTTTGGTGGCCCAGAAAGAAAATGGGAAAGGACATGGCATGGGAGGCATTGTTTCTGAAAGTATAGGATAAAGAATGCAGTATAATTAGTTATTTTCTATGGAAATACTATAGTGCAAAGGCTAGCTTTGTTAGTCGATAAGTAGCTTCTAACACTTTTGAGACCCCATGGACTTAGCCCACCAGTCTCCTCTGTCCATGGGATTTCCCAGGCAAGAATACTAGAGTGGGTTGCCATTTCCTTCTCCAGAGGTTCTTCCCAACCCAGTGATTGAACACATGTATCCTGCATTGTCATGTATATTATTTACCAATGACCACCAGGGAAGCCCAATAAAAGCCAGAATATATATATATATATATATATATATATATATATATATATATAATTCGAGATATTGAGAGGAGTCTTAAGAGCAAGGTTAGATGAAAAAAGGAGAAAAGAAAAATGCAAATATGATTGCTGGGGGGCTAATGAAAGGAAAGGAATGGATTGTTCATTTCCTGGTGATTTACTGAGAGAAATAGTGCCCTCTGCCAGGGCAGGATTTATATATAGTAAAAAACCTTTGTAATCTCCATCTGAGTAAGGCAGGAAGTTGCTAGGCACAAGTGTCATCAATTCACTACACATTAAGGAGAGAGGAGGAAGGGGTTCATAAGAAATATGAGTATACATTTGACTGAAAAAGATAGAACTGAAGACAAGAAGCCCAAGAACCCAAAATAAAAAATTTAAGCCACAAATAAAATTATGAAATCAATGAGATTTATTTATTCAATAGACAAAGCAAGAATCATTCTTGAGATTAAAATAAACACTAAGAAAAAAAATAAAATAAAATAAACACTAAGACATGTGTCAGGAAGCATTTAACAGGAGGCTTCCTGTGTGCTGTTTTGGATCTGTCAGGAATTCTCTGTTCCTTAGTAATTCCTGAATACTCAGGAAAGTAAAGGAGAGAGAAAGGTTGATTCTGGACCACCAGGTTCCAGTCCATTAAAGGACCTCAACAGATATGTTACTATATCATGGAGAAACTAAAAATCTAGATGCAAAAATAAAATGGATAGATAAATCTCCAAGGAAAGTACTATGGAACATAGGAGGTGGGGGTCATAGAAAGGGCAAGGGAAACCTAATTCATGTTAAGCTGGGTCTGGATGAATGCAGGGCTTCCCAAGTAGCTCAGATGGTAAAGAATCTGCCCGCCAATATGGGAGACCAGGGTTAAATCCCTGGGTTGAGAAGATCCCTGCAAGGGTGATTCAGTTAGGTGACTAAGTGTGGAGGAAAGTTTATTTCAAAGACAGTAGCAACACGAATGCTTTACAATGTGCGGTCCAGCATGAGAATCATCAGCATTACCTGGGAAGTAATTGGGAACAAAAAAATGTCAATTTTGGACACCAAATGCAGACACACTGAATCACACACTTTGGAAACAAGGCCCAGCAATGTTTGCACAAACCTTCAGGTGATTTTGAACTTGACTAACATTTTATTACCAGTGACACAAGCAAACTAGAAACAAGGAAGAACATCTTCCTGTCACACCTAATGAAAGTTATTTTTAATCATTTATTTTCCTTTTAATTTTGTACATGCTTTCAGTGCACATATTTTCAACTTGTATTTAATGTTACACAGACTAAGGTCTCACAAAATATCTAAAGTCCCACATAACTAGGACATAGATAAAGAAATAAAACATTCCCAGCAGTCCAGGACCTGTGTTCATGCCCCTTCTACTAATTATTCCCCACCCTCGACTCCCAAAGACAAACACTCTCCTGAATTTTTATACTTTAGCTTTGTTTCCTTTCATTTGATCCTTATATGCATGGGGTTTTGCATTACGTTCTCTCTTCTGTTTAACCTTTTGCATTACATTCTCTCTTCTGTTTCTTCATGTTGTTTGTGACAGTTTAGATAAATATATGACCGTGTGTTTTAACTGTATAAACACAATGCAATTATATATCTATTCTAATGAGGATGGTCATCATTTAGACCATTTATAGTTTGAGACTTATGAATGACTCTGTTACACATGTTCCTGCACTGTCTCTTATCAATCCTTTATAACAATATACAGGGACTTCCCTGGAGATCCAGTGGTTAAGAATCAACTTCCACTTCAGGGGACACAGGTTTGATCCCAGATTGGGGAATTAAGATCTGACATGCCAGATCAGTGCAGCCAAAGGAAAAAAAAATATATATATATATATACTTATATTCATATAAGTGTATATACATGTATATCTACTACTACACACACACACATACACTCATATATATATATATATAGTCTATGAACAAACATCACTCTGCATGTAACCCATTTTTGTAACACTCCCTCTGGCATGTACATAATAGAATTTCATTACTGGTTTAGATTTTATTTCTTTTTACTAATAATAGTTGGTAATTTGATATATCATTGTAAAGAAACTATTTGTCCTTTTTCTTTTATTATTGAGTTGTTCTATGTATATATGGAGTTTTTACAGTATAAGCATAATATATGAATACACATATATTCTTTGTATCTTTTTATTCATTAGGAGTTTCTGATATACTCAGCATTTGGTGGTTATAAGTGTTAGAAATGTTTTGTTCCATTCTATTATTTAGTTTTCAATCTCTAATGTCTTTCAATTAATAGATGTTCTTCTTAAAGAAATTTTAATGATTTGCATCATCATGCAAAAAATATCTTACTTTTCAGATATTTTATTGCTCTACCTTTCACATTTAAATAACAAACTGATTGGATTGATGCCTATTTTTACAAGATATGGGATAGGAGATAGGGGTTAGGAAATTGTGTCTGTGTGTTCCTGTGTGTGACTGTGTGCATGTGAATATAAAATTACTTCATCAAAATTTTTGAGATGACCATTTTAGAACCATTTAAATTTATTGCCCCTCAAATTTACAGGATCCTAATTCTATTGGTGTGACATTATATTCATTGTTATTGTTCAGTCACTTAGTCATGTCCGACTCTTTGCAACCACATGAACTGCAGCACACCAGGCTTCCCTGTCTGTCACAGTCTCCCAGAGTTTTCTCAGACTCATGTCTATTGAATCAGTGATGCCATCCAACCATTTCATCCTCTGTCATCCCCTTCTCTTCCTGCCTTCAATCTTTCCCAACATCAGAGTTTTTTCCAGTGAATCAGCACTTCACATCAGGTGGTCAAAGTATTGGAGATTCAGCTTCAGCATCAGTCCTTCCAGTGAATATTCAGGATTGATTTCCTTTATGACTTACTGGTTGGCTCACCTTGCTATTCAAGGGACTCTCAAGAGTCTTCTCCAGTACCACAGTTCAGAAGCATCAATTCTTCGGCACTCAGCCTTTGTTATATCTAACTCTCACATCCATACATGAGTACTGGAAAAATCATGTGGTATGGGCTAACTCCCTTCAGTCATGTCCAACTCTTTCTATCCTATGAACTGTAGCCTGCCAGTCTCCTCTGTCCATGTGATTCTCCAGACAAGAATATTGGAGTGGGTTGCCATGTCCTCCTTCAGGGGATCATCCTAACCCAAGAATCAGACCTGAGTTTCTCATGTCTCCTGCATTGGCAGGCAGGTTCTTTATCACTAGCATCACCACTTTGACTAGATGAACACTTTGCTTTGTCAGCAAAGTGATGCCTCTGCTTTTTAATATGCTGTCTAGGTTGGTCATAGCTTTTCTTCGAAGGACCAAGTGTCTTTTTATTTTTTGGCTGGGGATGGCGGAGCCTGGTGGGCTGCCCTCTATGGGTCACACAGTCGGACACGACTGAAGTGACTTAGTAGCAGCAGTGGCAGCAGCAGCAGGTAGCATGTGCAGTGATTTTGAAGCCCAAGAAAAAAAGTTCTATCACTGTTTCCATTGTTTCCCATCTATTTGCCATGAAGTAATGGGACCACACGCCATGTTCTTAATTTTTTGAATGTTGAGTTTTAAGCCAGCTGTTTCGCTCTCATCTTTCACATTCTTCAAGAGGCTCATTAGTTCCTCTTAGCTTTCTGCCATAAGGGTGGTGTTATTTGCATATATAATGTTATTGATATTTCTCCCAGCAAACTTTATTCCAGCTTGTGCTTTATCCAGTTTAGTGTTTTGCAGGGTGTTAAATAAGCAAGATGACAATATACAGCCTGAGATACTCCTTCCCCAATTTTGAACCAGTCTGTTCTTTCATATCCAATTCTAACTGTTGTTTCCTGGCCTGCATACAGATTTCTCAGAAGACAGGTAAGGTGATCTGTTACTCCCATTTCTTTAAGAATTTTTTTTACAGTTTTTTGTGACCCACACAGTCCAATGCTTTAGTGTAGTCAATGAAGCAGAATTTTAATCTTAAATAGACCTAACTTGATTATGTTTTATTACTCCTTTTCAGTAATAATGTAGTTTATTTTATCATATTTCATTCAAAATCCTTTCATCCTTAGGCATGGAACTGGATGCTCCATAGGCTATTTGCCTTCAATTTCAGAATAATTTTCTGAAATGAAACTGGAACATTCATATTATTTTCTGTGCTCCAGAAATCTGCTCTCCAGACAGAGCCAACCAGCCACTTAACTGTGATAAGTGCAAAACACATATTTCTCAATTTAATTACAAAGCTCATATAAAAAATTTAAAATATAATGTTAATGGTATCTTATATTGGTGATGATTGAAATAATTGTACTTGGGATCTATAGGGATAAACTATTATTAAAATTAATTACATTTATTTTGTTATATTTTTTAAAGTGGCTACTAGAAAAGTTCAATTGTCTTATGACATTTTTTTTCTTTGAATGTGGCTGTTCTACAACATAATGAATCTTATTTTGCAATTTTCACAGACTTCAAAAATTCAGAAAATTCAGGATATGTGTACTTTTAGATAATTATATAACTATTTTTATAGTTATGCTTTTTCTTTATATTTATGTTATTTTATTAGTATATTTGCTTCCCTGGTGGCTCCACTGGTAAAGAACCTGCCTGTAATGTGGGAGATCTGTGTTTGATCCCTAGGTTGGGAAGATCCCATGGAGAAAGGAATGGCTCCTCACTCCAGTGTTCTGTCCAGAAGAATTTGATGGACTGTATAGTACTTGGGGTCACAAAATTTCGGACATGGCTGAGTGACTTTATGTATTAGTATATTCATCCATTCTGCATTTATCTGTGATAATTTTGGTACATTATTTTTTAGTTTTTCCTAGCATAAAATTGTTGTTTTATTATACTTCATAATACTTTCATTGCATATAATCAAATATGCATATATAAATCACCATTTCAATGCCCTTAATCTCAAGCAGATCTATTCTCTCACTTAATAAGAATTATGAAAAGATTGAGTTTAACTTTTATTTTTGAAAAAAATCTCATTTTTTAGTTATAAATCAGGAATTGCAGATTTTTATTCTATTCTCCTTGTAGCAGCATATCTGCTCCATAGAAGGGTGAAGAAATCACCCTATTTTATTTTTCAAGTATTCTTCTGAAATACTGACTTTTCACAACTGTGATTTCATTTCTCTGTTTTCTCAGTTTCTTTGAGAAACATGTAAGTTTGTTTGGGATTTGCATATTGAGGTGCTTTCAGAAATTAAGCAGATCCCTGTTCGAACATTTAAGGCTTTGATTAAACAGGAAAGTGAAAATAAATATGTAGAGGCTTTACTTTCCTATCTAATTGAAGATCCACTAATTGTGAGCTTGAGGTTGACAGTTTTAGAATAAATGGCAGATTGTTTTCCCTTTTCTTTTTGTTAGTGTCAACTTAGTGCTGCTCAAAAGTAGTTAGCCTCCAATTAAAATAAATAAATTTATAATAATAATAAAAAAGTAGTTCTTTAACTAGAAATACAGTTTCTTTACTAAGAAAACTTGCACATATTAAGTAAAAATTTTGACTGATGGATAGTACTTAATCTGTTGCATCCAAACCTAAAACTGCACACTAGAACATATGAACTATGTCCCTCTTTTCAATGCACACCTAAACTCTGTTGCTGGGAAAGATTGAGGGCAGGGGGCAGAAGGGGGCAACAGAGGATGAGATGGTTGGATGGCATCAACAATTCACTGGACATGAGTTTGAGCAAGGAGATCAAACCAAACCATCTTAAAGGAAATCAATCCTGAATATTCACCAGAAGGACTGATGCTGAAGCTGAAGTTCCGATACATTGGTTACCTGACACAAAGAGTCAATTCATTAGAAAAAACCCTGATGCTGGGAAAGATTGAAGGCAGAAGGCAAAGGGGATGACAGAAGACAAAATGGCTGGATGGCACCATTGTCTCAATTGATATGAGTTTGAGCAAGCTACAGGAGACAGTGAAGGACAGGGAAGCTGGGCATGTTCCAGTCCAAGGGATTGCGAAGATATGGACGTGACTGAACAACAAATGGGCCTGCAAAGATTCAGAAAAGACTTAGTGCCTGGACAACAATAACAGAATATGATTTGAGTTCTAAGAAGCAAGTTTTAAACCGAGGTTGGAAAGATCCCCAGGAGGAGGATATAGCAACTCACTGCAATATTCCTGTATGGAGAATCTTATGGACAGAGAAGCCTGGTGGGTTATGGTATACAGGGTCACAAAGAGTTGGACACAACTGAAGTGATTCAGCATGTGTGCATGCACACCCTCTACACAGCTTCTCAGGTACCTCAGTGGTAATCAATTTAATTGCCAATTCAGGAGACACCAGTTTTTTTTATTTTTATTTTTATTTTTTTTAGCTTTTTATTTTTTTTTAATTTTATTTTATTTTTAAACTTTACATAATTGTATTAGTTTTGCCAAATATCAAAATGAATCCGCGACAGGTATACATGCACTCCCCATCCCGAACCCCCCCCACCCCATACCATCCCTCTGGGTCGTCCCAGTGCACCAGCCCCAAGCATCCAGTATCGTGCATCGAACCTGGACTGGCAAGTCATTTCATACATGATATTTTACATGTTTCAATGCCATTCTCCCAAATCTTCCCACCCTCTCCCTCTCCCACAGAGTCCATAAGACTGTTCTATACATCAGTGTCTCTTTTGCTGTCTCGTACACAGGGTTATTGTTACCATCTTTCTAAATTCCATATATATGTGTTAGTATACTGTATTGGTGTTTTTCTTTCTGGCTTACTTCACTCTGTATAATAGGCTCCAGTTTCATCCACCTCATTAGAACTGATTCAAATGTATTCTTTTTAATGGCTGAGTGATACTCCATTGTGTATATGTACCATAGCTTTCTTGTCCATTCATCTGCTGATGGACATCTAGGTTGCTTCCATGTCCTGGCTATTATAAACAGTGCTGCGATCAGAGACACCAGTTTTTGATAAGAATTACTAAAAGATTGGCTTTAATTTTTAAAACAACTAATTTAGATTTATGAATCATAAATTGTAGATTTTTATTGCATTCTCCTTCTAGCAGTATCTCTGCTGCATAGAAGGGTGAACAAATCACCCTGTTTTTCAAGTCTTCTTTTGAAATAGTGACTTTTCACAACAGTGATTTCACTTCTCTGTTTTATCAGTTTCTTTGAGAAATGTGTAAGTTTTTTTTAATATAAATTTATTTATTTTATTTGGAGGTTAATTACTTTACAATATTGTATTGGTTTTGCCATACATCAACATGAATCCGCAACAGGTATACACGTGTTCTCCATCCTGAACCCCCCTCCCCCCTCCCTCCCCATACCATCCCTCTGGGTCATCCCAGTGCACCAGCCCTAAGCAACCAGTATCATGTATCTGGGATTTGCATGTTGAGGTGAGTTCAGAGATTCAACAGATTCCTGTTTGAACCTTTAAGGTTTGGGAAGATTCCCTGGAGAAGGAAATGGCAACCCATTCCAGTATTCTTGCCTGGAAAATTCCATGGACAGTGGAGCCTTGTGGACAATAGTCCATGGGGTCACAAACAGACATGAAATCGAGACTCAACAACAACAACACTCTCCACACATACTAACACAGCATTTTAGACACCATCCTCATATCTATTTCCTGCTACTTCAAAGTTGAAAATTCAGTTCAGTTCAGTTCAGTCACTCAGTCGTGTACAACTCTTTGTGATGCCATGAATCGCAGCACGCCAGGCCTCCCTGTCCATCACCAACTCCCGGAGTTCACTCAGACTCACATCCATCGAGTCAGTGATGCCATCCGGCCATCTCATCCTCTATCGTCCCCTTCTCCTCCTGCCCCCAATCCCTCCCAACATCAGAGTCTTTTCCAATGAGTCAACTCTTCGCATGAGGTGGCCAAAGTACTGGAGTTTCAGCTTCACATCATTCCCTCCAAAGAAATCCCAGGGCTGATCTCCTTCACAATGGACTAGTTGGATTGGGAGACTATTTTAAGGGCTTCCCAGGTAGCACTAGTGGTAAAGAATCCATCTGCCAGTTCAGGAGATATCAGAAATGTGGGTTTGATCCCTGGGTTAGGAAGCTACCCTGGAGAAGGCAATGGCAGCATACTCCAATATTCTTGCCTAGAGAATTCCAATGAACAGAGGAGCCTGGTGGGCTACAGTTCACATTTTCACAAAGAGGCAGACACAACTGAAGTGACTTAGCACTCATCCCTTTATTCCTGTGTGACGTATTTTGTTCTTGGCATGACTCATATATCTTTGTGTTCTTCTCTAATGCAGTCTTGCACTTTGTGCTTCCTGAAGACACTACTCAGTTTCTGATGAATGGCACAGGAATAGGTGTATTTACTGACTACTTTCCCTGTGCCTCAGTTACCTCACCAATAATGGATGCCTCAGTCAGTTCAGCCTGCTCTAACAAAAATACCATAGACTGGGTAGTTAAACACAACAGGAATTTATTTCTCACAGTTCTGGAGACTGGAAGTCCAAGATCAGTGTATGGACATGGTGAGTTCTGGTGAAGGTCCTCTTCCAGTTTGCAGACTGCCAACTCTTCTTGATATCCTCCCATGGTGCACAACAGACAGAGGAAGAAAATGCTCTCTGAACTTTTATAAATCACTAACCACACTCGTGAGGTCTCCCTTGTCATGAGCACATCTAGTCCCAATTGTGTTCCAAGGCCCTACCTCTTAATAGCATCACGTTAGGGTAGCATTGTGTGCGTGTGTGCTCAGTTGTGTCTGACTCTTTGTGAAGCTATGGGAATCCTATGGAGCCCACCAGGCTCCGCTGTCCATGGGCTGTCATTTCTTCCTCCAGGGCATCTTCTCTACCCAGGCATCAAATTCATATCTCCTGAGTGTCCTGCATTGGCAGGTGGATTCTTTATCACTGTACCACCTGGGAAGCCCATTAGGGTAAGGAATCAGAATATAAATTTGAATGTTGGGGGCATAAACATTTAGTCTATAATAAACAAGCATAATGGCAATGTTTGTATCACAAAATTGCTATAATAATAACTAATAAAGTGTATTTAAAAAACTGTCTGCTTTTATCAAAGAAATTCAAGCAAAGAACACAACCATTCTCAGGCATTTACATATAGCTTTTTCCATGAAACAGTAGTACCGTGTTTCAAGAAATGTCGTAGACCTCAAAGTGTAAAATAATTACTTTCTAGATTTTTAGAGCAAAATAATACAGACACTTGCTATAAAGGAAAATATAAAGGATTCAGCTCATTGTTGTGGGTTCAATCCTTGTTGTGGAGATTTGAGTAGAAGTTCAGAGTAGTGAGAGGCACATTTCAGGAATTTAACAAGGTTAATAACTCTTAAAATGTCATGCAATACATGGTTGAAACTGAATTAATAACATGAGAAAAAGTATTTAAATGGTATTTTTAAAGCACGCATAAAATGAATAACTTTATATTATTTTCTATTTATCTGAAACACTTAAATATCATCTTTCCATAGACTTTCAACATGCATGAATATTAAATGTTTGCACCAAATATCCTTTCTTATTTTGAAGCAATCCTTCACTGTGACAAAGTTTTAAAGCTGTAATCAAACATAAGTCAACAAGTTAGCTATCTTTCTTCAGTTCTCTTATTTACTGTTTATTTCACTTTTCTTGTTCTTGAGCAGAGCTCCTAGCAAGCATTTCTTTTGCTTCCCATAAGAATGAAAAGAAAATTATTCTTCTATTTGGTGATGTCTTTGTGTTGCCTATCCTTAGAGTATAATAGCTTTATTCTTACATGAAAGTAGACTAAAATGAATTAACGTGAATAAAATGTTCAACTAACTGCTGTGCATTATTTTCCACAGAGTTACTTTAGAAATTTTCAACACTTCATTAGAGGATTGACCAAAGGAAATTAATGAAGTAATAATAAAGCATAGCAGTATAAAACGATCTTCCACATATTGTGATTTTTTTGGATATATGCACCTTATTAGAATAGCAGAAACTAGTTTGCTCTTAGAAACCCCTTATCATTGGCATTAAATAAAATATACTTTATATTAATTTAATAGGATTTCTTCTTAATATCCTAGTTTAAATTATTTTGGTTATGTGTGTTATATGTGCATGGTTATATGTATATTTTCATCAATCTAAAATGAAAATATACATCACCTGCTTTTGCATCTACCCTCCAAAAATTCTTTTTTCATTGAACAAGTTTTTTTTTAATGCTCCATAGTTAGATTTAAAGGAGTTTATTTTCACTTGGAAACTCATGAAAACACTTTAATACATTGAAGAAACAGAAAGAGAACCCATTTATTCTAGGCTCTAACAATGTATGCCCATAAATAGTCATAGTTTATTTTTTTAATAGTGGTCTCCAATATTTTCAATATATCCATTATTATATTTATGTGCAGACAATCTATAGTATATCTATCTTTTTTCTGTATTTGCCATATTACCAAAAGCAGTAAATAGCAACTGAAATATTTTACAAACTCTGTTTTCCAACCTTTTCTGCTATAGCATGTGAATAAGCATGTATCTCAAGTCCTTTCAATATCCCCCCCAAAAAAAGATCCCCAAAAAATAAAGTCAGCCACTTTTTCCCCGTCTATTTGCCATGAAGTGATATGATGAAAAGCCATGATATTAGTTTTCTGAATGTTGAGCTTTAAGCCAACTTTTTCACTCTCCTCTTTCACTTTCACCTAAAGGCTCTGTAAATTCTTCTTCACTTTCTGCCATAAGGGTGGTGCCGTCTGCATATCTGAGGTTATTGATATTTCTCCCAGCAATCTTGATTCCAGCTTGTGCTTCTTCCAGCCCAGCATTTCTCATGATGTACTCTGCATAGAAGTTAAATAAGCAGGGTGACAGCCTTGATCTACTCCTTTCCCTATTTGGAACCATTCTCTCTTTCCATATCCAGTTCTAATTGTTGCCTCCTGATCTTCATACAGATTTATCAAGAGGCAGGTCAGGTGGTCTGGTATCCCCACATCTTTCAGGGTGACAATATACAGCCTTGACGAACTCCTTTTCCTATTTGGAACCAGTCTGTTGTTCCATGTCCAGTTCTAACTGTTGCTTCCTGACCTGCATACAGATTTCTCAAGAGTCAGGTCAGGTGGTCTGATATTCCCATCTCTTGATAAATTTTTCCAAGTAGAGACTCAGGGATTCAACCTCATGAAACATTTTAGGTGCACCAGCTGGCACACGTGGTTTCCAGGTGGCCCATACAGGAAAGGTGAGAGCTGGAAAGGCTTTGACCTGAACTGAATACCTCTAATTTCTGATGGAATCTCATTGGCTAGAGCACATACAGCAGGTGAAGATGGCTTTAGATTATAGGAAACCTTTGGAATAATAGTTTGACTTACTGTCTCCACCACATTGACCCCAAAATCGTGGCTGTCTTTAGTGAGATTTCAGCTGGCAATCTGGTTGACTCCCTCCTCAACACTTCTGGCCACTTTTGGTTCTGTGCCTTCATGCCCTTTATCTGTATTTACAGAACTAATCTAGTAGGCATATATTGTGGTTAAGTATAATAGGGTTAGGTAGAATGCATCCATTTTTATTACTTATCCACCATTAACTAAGCGACTGTGTGACATGTTGTAAGTTGCTTAATATCTGGTAAAACTAGTTTTTTAAGTTAAAATTCAATTATAAAACTGGATAATAATGACATTTTATAAATTATAAGTTTGTCTTAAAGATTTTCTAAAATACACATATAAGAGGTAGTATCATTCAAACAAAATCTTACCATAATGTTAATTAAAATTAATGTCTTAAATGTAATTATCTCTCATCCCTTATAATTATTAATAAGATAATATGTTCATACATTACAACACTGAGGAATTTATATTCATTCTTGTTCTTGCAATCAAAATAATTACTCAGGTACTACTGCCCTGAAATTAGAAATTGAGTTATTTTATTATAATAATGTCAATGGTGTGGTCATTCAGCATTTTATGCTGCCTTTATGCCTTTATATTTCAGAATTGAGCACAGAATTCAAACTTCAAATCAATTATCAATTAATTAATATCATATCTTCTAAGTGAGGTTTTGCTTTGGTTGCTTTTTTTTTTTTTTTTTTGGTTTCTATACTGTTGCTAAATAACAACTTTTTGTGGCTGTTTCTTGATACTCTTGTCCACATAATTAATGGATTTTATACAAATTTTTTTTTCAATGAATATGTTATATACTTGTTGGCCTTGGGTTATATAATGTCTGGTTGACAAAGTTAAGAACTTGAAGTATAAATTTTTTAAATTTCAGTAGAAAATTTCTGGAGACAAGTTATACCCTTTTTAATAGGACTTCAAATGTTTCTCTATTCATCTCTTCCAAAAAAGTGTGAATTGTCTAAAGACTCATTCATTACCCATTACCCAATAGGAAATAAAAGAATAATTTTTGCTTTTGAAATACCAGGTTAAACAGTTATGGCAAAGGATGTCAGGCCAGTACTGCAGGTACCTTTTATTGCTACTGCTACTGCTACGTCACTTCAGCTGTGTCCAACTCTGTGAGACCGCATAGAAGGCAGCCCACTAGGCTCCTCTGTCCCTGGGATTCTCCAGGCAAGAATACTAGAGTGGGTTGCCATTTCCTTCTCCACTTCATGAATGTGAAAAGTGAAAGTGAAGTTGCTCAGTCATGCCCAACTCTTAGCGACCCCATGGACTGCAACCTACCAGGCTCCTCTGTCCATGAGATTTTCCAGGCAAGAGTTACTGGAGTGGGTTGCCATTGCCTTCTCCGTTATTGCCACTAGGAAGTGCTTAATAACAATGTGCCACAAGGAATCCAACAAAGGATCTCAACTTTGCAATGAAACAGGTGTTTGTTTATCCAGTTTCATGAAATTTACAGTTAAATGGCCAGACTTGGGCCTTACCACTGCTACATTATTTTTTCCTTTTTTGCCATTTAATCAATAATTTATTTTTTTTAATTTTATTTTATTTTTAAACTTTACATAATTGTATTAGTTTTGCCAAATATCAAAATGAATCTGCGACAGGTATACATGCCCCCCCCATCCCGAACCCTCCTCCCTCCTCCCTCCCCATACCATCCCTCTGGGTCGTCCCAGTGCACCAGCCCCAAGCATCCAGTATCGTGCATCGAACCTGGACTGGCAACTCGTTTCATACATGATATTTTACATGTTTCAATGCCATTCTCCCAAATCTTCCCACCCTCTCCCTCTCCCACAGAGTCCATAAGACTGTTCTACACATCAGTGTCTCTTTTGCTGTCTCGTACACAGGGTTATTGTTACCATCTTTCTAAATTCCATATATATGTGTTAGTATACTGTATTGGTGTTTTTCTTTCTGGCTTACTTCACTCTGTATAATAGGCTCCAGTTTCATCCACCTCATTAGAACTGATTCAAATGTATTCTTTTTAATGGCTGAGTAATACTCCATTGTGTATAGGTACCATAGCTTTCTTATCCATTCATCTGCTGATGGACATCTAGGTTGCTTCCATGTCCTGGTTATTATAAACAGTGCTGTGATGAACATTGGGGTACACGTGTCTCTTTCCCTTCTGGTTTCCTCAGTGTGTATGCCCAGCAGTGGGATTGCTGGATCATAAGGCAGGTCTATTTCCAGTTTTTTAAGGAATCTCCACACTGTTCTCCATAGTGGCTGTACTAGTTTACATTCCCACCAACAGTGTAAGAGGGTTCCCTTTTCTCCACACCCTCTCCAGCATTTATTATTTGTTCTTTTTGCATGATCTTAGGGTAGGGACTAGAGGAAGGCAGGTGCCTTTCCTAAGGCACAGGCTTTAGGGAGTGCTCACTCATGTTGCATCAAGTGCCCAGTATGCAGACACAACTCTGCTGTTGATAGACATTATACAATATAAACATGATCATGGACAATACACAATATAAATTATTGTGGACACAAAACCAGTAACAATAAATCTGAAGGAAAAAATCATATGCTATACACCCTCCAAACTAACTGAATTAAAAGAGAAGTTGACTACCAAAAAAAATTATGAGAAAACTCTAAATATTTGGAAATAAAACATATTTATAAAATAACCTGAGTCAAGAAGAAACTAAAATTGAATACACATATACACAGCACATGAAATTTTGCAAAATGCAGGTAAATGTTTGCAAGGACATCTATCATTCTAAATCCCTACATTAAAAAAGAAAAAAATAATCTTAAATCAATATTAAAGTTTCTAATTTAAATAACCAGAGAAAGAAGAGCAACTGAAACTAAAACACACAAAATAATGAAACAATAAGATTTATACAAAAATCATTAAAACTCATAAGAAAAAAATAATGGGAAAAAAACACTTTTTTCTTTTTAGAAAAATAAAATTGATGTGGCTTCAGCTGGACCGACCAAGAAATAAACAAGGTAAGGCAAATATTAACAAAATCAGAATTTAATGTGGAGATATAAATAATTATTATTAAAAGTTAAAAGTATTATAAGGAAATACTATGAACACCATGAGGCCAAGAAATTAGACTATTTAAATGAAATGGGTGAATTTGGAAAGATGTAAATTACTAAAATCATCTCAAGAGGAAATAGAAAATGGATGCCAACTTGCCATATAGTTAATAAAAGTCCTTGAAAAATGTACAAAAAGTAGAAGAGAAAGGGAGACTTTTGAACACATGTTATGAGGCAAGAAGAGGTGGCAAGAATACACAGAAGAACTGTACAAAGATGATCTTCATGACCAAGATAATCACGATGGTATGATCACTCACCTAGAGCCAGACATCCTGGAATGTGAAGTCAAGTGGGCCTTAGAAAGCATCACTACGAACAAAGCTAGTGAAGGTGATAGAATTCCAGTTAAGCTATTTCAAATCCTGAAAGATGATGCTGTAAGTGCTGCACTCAATATGCCAGCCAATTTGGAAAACTCAGCAGTGGCAACAGGACTGGAAAAGGTCAGTTTTCATTTCAATTTCAAAGAAAGGCAAAGCCAAAGAATGCTCAAACTACCACACAATTGCACTCATGTCACATACTAGTAAAGTAATGCACAAAATTCTCCAAGCCAGGCTTCAGCAATATGTGATCCGTGAACTTCCTGATGTTCAAGCTGGTTTTGGCAAAGGCAGAGGAACCAGAGATCAAATTGCCAACATCCGCTGGATCATGGAAAAAGCAAGAGAATTCCAGAAAATATCTATTTCTGCTTTATTGACTATGCCAAAGCCTTTGACTGTATGGATCACAATAAACTGTGGAGAATTCTGAAAGAGATGGGAATACCAGACCACCTGACCTGCCTCTTGAGAAACCTATATGCAGTTCAGGAGGCAACAGTTAGAACTGGACATCGAAAAACAGACTGGTTCCAAATAGGAAAAGGAGTATGTCAAGGCTGTATAATGTCTCCCAGCTTATTTAAATTCTATGTAGAGTACATCATGAGAAATGCTGGGCTGGAAGAAGCACAGGCTGGAATCAAGATTGTTGGGAGAAATATCAATAACCTCAGATATGCAGATGACATCACCCTTATGGCAGAAAGTGAAGAGGGACTAAAAAGCCTCTTGATGAAAGTGAAGGAGCAGAGTGAAAGAGTTGCCTTAAAGCTCAACTTTCAGAAAACTAAGATCATGACATCTGGTCTTATCACTTCATGGGAAATAGATGGGGAAACAGTGGAAACAGTGGCTGACTTTTTTTTTTGGGGGGGGGCTCCAAAATCACTGCAGATGGTGATTGCAGCCATGAAATTAAGACACTTACTCCTTGGAAGGGAAGTTATGACAAACCTAGATAACATATACAAAAGCAGAGACATTACTTTGCCAACAAAGGTCTGTCTAGTCAAGGCTATGGTTTTCCCAGTGGTCATGTATGGATGTGAGAGTTGTACTGTGAAGAAAGCTGAGCTCCAAAGAATTGATGCTTTTGAACTGTGGTGTTGAAGAAGACTCTTGAGAGTACTTTGGACTGCAAGGAGGTCCAACCAGTCCATTCAAAAGGAGATCAGTCCTGGGTGTTCTTTGGAAGGAATGATGCTAAAGCTGAAACTCCAGTACTTTGGCAACCTCATGCAAAGAGTTGAATCCCTGGAAAAGACTCTGATGCTGGCAGGGATTGGGGGCAGGAGGATAAGGGGACTACAGAGGATGAGATGGCTGGATGGCATCACCAACTTGATGGACATGAGTTTGAGTGAACTCTGGGAGTTGTTGATGGACAGGGAGGCCTGGCGTGTTGTGATTCATGGGGTTGCAAAGAGTTGGACACGACTGAGTGACTGAACTGAACTAAAGTACCCTTATACAAATGGCAGGCAAAAACACAATACAAAGATTCATTATTGAATATACACTGAAAACCCTCAACAAAATATGAGCACAACATAAAAAGCACGTTTTTGTTACAAAGTGGAAAAATTACAATGTGGAATTTTTTTTTTCCCAAGAATGCAAAACTGATTAACATCTAAAAAGTATGAATGTAATACACCATATCACTAGAATGAAGAACAAACCACACAAAACCAGGGCAAAAACTGTCAATAAAATCCAACACACATTCATTATAAAAACTCCAAAATAGCTTAGAAAGAGAACAAAATTCTCTCAATCTGATGAAAAACATCTGAGAACATTGTGTAGTTAGCGACATGAGTCTGAGTGAACTCTGAGAGTTGGTGATGGACAGGGAGGCCTGGCGTGCTGTGAATCATGGGGTCGCAAAGACTCGGACACGACTGAGCGACTGAACTGAACTGAACTGAATGAAGTGATACTGGCAGATTTTCCCTCAAGAACAAGAACACGACAGGGATAGCCATGTTCACTAGCTCATCAAGGTTGAACAGGATTCTCCAGGCTTGGATAGAGAGAAAAGAAATATGAAAAACACACAGATTGAAAAGTAAGAAGAACAACTACCTTTATTAACAGATGTCATAATCTCATATATAGAAATCCTTAAGAAATGCAGAAAAGAACTACCGGACTAGTGACTGAGTTTATAAAGTTTTAAGGCTACAAGACAAAATGCAAATATTAATTGTATTTTAATATACCACCAACAAAATTTTGAATATAAAAGTAAAAAAAAATATTTTTTAATAGTATTAACATGATAAAATGATTACATATAAATTTAACTAAATAAATGGAAGAATTTAACTGAAAATGATATAACATTGGAAAAGAAAAGAAAGAATATCTAAACAAATAGCGAGATATTGTGAATTCATTGATTGGAATTTCATATTGTTGAGATGGTAATTATTCCCAGTTTAGAATATTGATTCATTGCCATCCCTATCAATAGTCCAGAAAGATTTTCTGAAGAAATTGACTAGCTTATACAAAACTTTATACAGGATTGAAAAAAAAAAAAGAAAAGACAAAGTTTGCTGACTACCAAAATTTACATAGGCTTGTGAGAAAGAATGAGAACTCTATTTTGACAGAAGTCAACTGATGTTTATGATCAATTGATTTTTCACATAAAAACAATTAAATACAAAAAGAATAGTAAAACAAATCTCAAGACTATTATACGAACATGTAATGCATCATATTGACACATATATATTAAATAACACATTTTTCATATATATAGCTTATGTCCTTATATCAACTTAATGCAAGAAAATGACTCAAATGGAATTTAGCTCAAAATTATGTGTTAAAATGATAAAAAGTTCTGATAAATCATAAGAAAAAAATCTTTACACTATTGGTTAGATAAAGTGTTTAGATATAATAACAAAACCATGATATATAAAAGAAAAGTTGCAAGTTGGACTTAATAAAATGAAAGAAAAATGTTAATTTAGATTTAATTTTTCATATCCAAAAGTTGTTAAATGAGAATATGAAAAGTCTGTGGGGTCTACATGGATGCACCTACAGCACTCGGCATGTGAGTATATAGCTCAGACTTAAATATTCTTCCTGTGACGAGGGAGACCAGCGTTGGGTCCCTGGGTAGGGAAGATCCACTGGAGAAGGTAATCCAACCCACTCCAATATTCTTGCCTGGAAAATCCCATGCACTGAAGATCCTGGCAGGCTACAGTCCATGGGGTTGCAAAGTGTGGGACATGACCGAGTGACTAACACTTTCACTTTCATGAAAACTCAATGCAAGAGAAGAAAAGCATATTTGCAAGTCACACATATAATAACAGAACTGTATTCAGAATATGAAAAGAGCACTCACTACTCAATAGGAAAACACATAGCACAATTTAAAAGCTATACATGTATGAAGAGAAATGTCATTATAAAATATATACAAATGACTAATAAATGAGAAAATATTCAAAATCTTTATTCTCATGGCAATACACATTGAATTTAGATACTATTTCACATCCACTAGAATAGGTGTAAGAAAACGGACAGTATTAAATGTTGGCAAGAATGTGAAGCAATAGGAATTCCGTACATTGCTGGTGTTAAGGTAAAATGGCATATCTACATTGCAGTACTATTTGACAATTTTTTTTAAGTTACATATAAAATTACAATGAAAGTGAAAGTCACTCAGTCATGTCTAACTCTTTGCGACCCCATGGACTATACAGTCTATGGCATTCCCCCAAGCCAGAATGCTGGAGTTGGTAGCCTTTCTCTTCTCTAGGGCATCTTCCCAACCCAGGGCTAGAACCCAGGTCTCTCACACTGCAGGTGGATTCTTTACCAGCTGAGCCACAATTGCAATATAAATCAGCAATTTCACTGCTAGATATCTATGCAAGAGCTACGAAAAATATATGCATCCACCCAAATAATCATGAATGTATTAGTAACTCATAAAAGTTAGTTGCTAAGAGAATAGATCTTAAATGTTCTCATCATGAGAAAAAATAAAAAATAAAAAGCAGTGACTGTGTGTGGTGGTGAATGTTAACTAGATTTACAGTGGTGATCCTCTCACAATATATACATACACTGAATCATGATGTTATACAACTGAGACTAATATAATGTTATGTCAGTTGTATCTCAATAAAAATTTTAAAAGTGGAAACAACCCAAATGTTTGCCAACTTCTGAATAAATAAGCTAAATATTATATTGAATATATTTTGGATTGCTTTCTGACAAGAGAAAGTAACAAAATGGTAATGCTGTTGTTGCTCAGTCACTCAGTTGTGCTCTACTCTCTTGGTGATTCCATGAACTGCAGCACACCAGACTTCCCTGCCCTTCACTCTCTCCCAGAGTTTGCTCAAACTCATATCCATTGAGTCAATGATGCCATCCAACCATCTCAATCTCTGTCGTCCCCTCTTCTCTTGCTCTCAATCTTTCCCAGCATCAGCGTCTTTTCCAATGAGTCGGCTCTTCACATCAGATGGCCAAAGTATTGGAGCTGGTATATGCATGAAAAGTCCTCAAAAACTGTATTCTAAGCAAAAGAAACCAATCACAAATGACAATATTTAGTAGCATTCTATTTCTATAGTTGCAGAAATTGAATGTGTAGAGACAGGTTAATCTACTTAACTTGGATTTGTTCATTTTTCCCATTTTAAATATAAACCACAACCTCAAAAACACGTCAGTTTCATTTTATATTATTCTGACAGAATCCTCCCTATGAACATTGTGCTTTCATTTTTAGTTATTTAAAAATATTTTCTTCATTATTTGGTTATTTTATATTGTTGTATATATTTTAACGTTTCAATTTAATATTCAATTAAGACTGGAGAGTGATTTAGGAGTTCCCACAAATGACTAACTTCATTTTGGTAAAATTCATATATGAATTAATAATATGAATTCATATTCATATCTTAAGAACTGCCTTACCCACATGCACAGTGGTTGATCCTGGCTGTTCAGTAGGCCCTCAGCCAGAACTATCAGCCAGAATCATAAATATAACTCATCTGTATGGCTTGGCTTTATCCTAGCATGATGGCTGGGTTCTAACCATCCTCAGATAACTAGACACTGTATGGCCTTTTTAAACCTAATCTTAAAAGTCATAGAGCATTGTTTCCCCATAGTTGTAGCTTGCTTACACTCAACAGGGAATTATAGGCCCCAACCCTCAATTAGGAAAATTTTGAAATAAGATAGTAAGAAGAGTATGTGACATAGAAAATAATGTTGGGATATTTTGGAAAATAGGAACTTCTACATTGGTGCGCTGAGAACTTCTGTTACTACTCATGAAAATAATGTCCACCACTCTACTCCCCACTTAAGAATCCTTTCATTATATTTGAGATATATACAATTTTTTAAAAAAATAATTTTTAATTTTCTTTTACATGTGTATGTGTTCACCAATAGCTACAAGCAAATTTCATAAGCAACTTCAGACACCACAGGAGTCTTTTCCTTGCAAGACTAATGCCATAAGGATGAAATATGAGAAAAGATTTTGATTTTATGTATAATTAATAATTAGATGCTGGGAAAGATTGAAGGTGGAGGGAGAAGGGGATGACAGAAGATGAGATGGTTGGATGGCATCACTGACAGAATGGACACGAGTTTGAGTAAACTCCAGGAGTTGGTGATGGACAGGGAGGCCTGGCATGCTGCAGTCCATGGGGCTGTAAAGAGTCAGACACGACTGTGCGACTGAACTGAATTGAACTTTTAAACAAAAATATATGAATTTTAAATCCTGTTGACAAAAATAAAACAATGTTATGTTTTAAGATTAACATTTTAGTGGCTTATAATATTTCCAGTTAAAGTAGAAAACTCTTAATATGTTTTTAAATTGTTGTGGAATTGGTTTTAAATAAATACATGAGAAATTCTGAACCATTATTTTGGTGTAAGTCCAAAAATGTCTACTTTGTTTTATAATGAGGGTTTGGGGATAGCTGAATATTAGTGGATGCGTCTAGTGATGAAAGTAAAATCTGATGCTGTAAAGAACAGTATTGCATAGGAACCTGGAATGTTAGCTCTATGAATCAAGGTAAATTGGATGTGGTCAAGCAGGAGATGACAAAAATAAACATTGACATCTTAGGAATTGGTGAACTAAAATGAACAGGAATAGGTGAATGTAATTCAGAAGACCATTATATGTATTATATATATATATATATTATGAGCAAGAATCCCATAGAAGAAATGGAGTAGCCGTCATATTCAAAAGAGTCTGAAATGCAGTACTTGGAACCTCAAAAATGACAGAATGTTCCTTCATTTCCAAGGAAAACTAGTCAACATCACAGTAATCCAAGTCTACACCTCAACCACTTATGCTGAAGAAGCTGAAGCTGATCAATTTTATGAAGACATACAATACCTCCTAGGACTAACACCAAAACAAAAGATGTCATTTTCATTATAGTGGATTGGAACGCAAAAGTAGGAAGTCAAGAGATACATGGAATAACAGGCAAGTTTGGCCTTGGAGTACAGAATTCTGGCAAGAGAACACACTGGCCATAGCAAATACCGTTTCTTGACAGCACAAGACATGCTTTTATACATGAACATCATCAAATGGTCAATATCGAAATCAGATTGATTATATTCTTTATAGCTAAAATTGGAGAAGCTGTATACCATCAGCAAAAACAAGATATGGGGTTGACTGTGGCTCAGATCATCAGCTGGTTATATAAAAATTCAGGCTTAAACTAAAGAAGCAGTAAAACCACTTGTCCAGTCTGGTACAATGAAAAACAGCAACAACAACAACAACAAATTATGATTATACAGTTGAGATGATGAATAGATTCAAGGGATTAAATCTAATAAACAGAGTGCTTAAGAACTAAGAACAGAGGTTTATTATATTGTACACGAGGCAGTGAACAGAACCATCACAAAGAAAAGGAAATGCAAGAAGGCAAAGTGGTTTTCTGAGGAGGTTTTACAAACAGCTGAGGAAAAAAGAGAAGTAAAAACCAAGGGAGAAAGGGAAATATATACCCAACAGAATGCAGTTCCAGAGAATAGCAAACAGACAAGAAGGCTTTCTTCAATGAACAATGCAAATAAATAGAGGAAAACAACAGAAAAGGAAAGATGAGATCTCTTCAAGAAAATTGGAGATATCAAAGGAATATTTCATGCAAAGATGGGCACAACAAAGGATAAAAACAGCAAAGACCTAATAGAAGCAGAAGACATCAAGAAGAGATGGCAAGAATACACAGGAAAAACTGTACAAAAAAGATCTTAATGACCTGGATAATTAAAATGGTGTAGTCACTCACCCAGAGTCAGACATTCTGCACTGTGAAGTCAAGTGGGCTTTAGGAAGCACTCCTGCCAATAAAGCTAGTGGAAGTGATGGAATCCTATCAGAGCTATTTAAAATCTTAAAAGATGTTGCTATTAAAGTTTTGCACTCAATATGCCCACAGATTTGGAAAACCCAAAAGTGGTCACAGGACTGGAAAAGGTCAATATTCATCCCAATTCCCAAGGAAAGCAGTACTAAAGAATGTTCAAACTACGGATATTTTCACTCATCTCCCATGCTAGTAAAATTGCGCTCAGAATCCTTCTGGCTAGGCTTTAGCAGTATGTGAACTAATAACTTCCAGATGTTCAAGCTGGGTTTAAAAAAGGCAGAGGAACCAGAAGTCAAATTGCCAACATTTTCTGGGTCATAGAAAAAACAAGGGCATTCCAGAAAAAAAAAAATGTACTTCTGTTTCATTGACTATGCTAAAGTCTTTGACTCTGTGGATCATAACAAACAGTGGAAAACTCTTAAAGAGATGGGAATACAAGACCATCTTACCTGTCTACTGAGAAACCTGTGTGCTTGTCAAGAAGCAACAGTTAGAACCTTATATGGAATAACTGACTGGTTCAAAATTGATATAGAAGTACCACAAGGCTATATATTGTCACCATGTTTATTTAACTTACATGAAGAGCACATCACATGAAATGCCGGGCCAGATGAGTTGCAAGCTAGAATCAAGATTGCTAGGAGAAATATCAACAACCTAATATATGAAAATGATACTATTTTAATGGCAGAAAATGAAGAGGAACTAAAGAGCCTCAAAGAGGAGAGTGCAAAAACCAGCTTAAAACTCAATATTGAAAAAACTAAGATCATGGCATCCTATCCCATTACTTCATGGCAAATAGAAGGGGAAAAGATGGAAGCAGTGTCAGATTTCACTGCGGATGGTGACTGAAGCCATGAAATCAGAAGACAACAGCTTCTTGGCAGGAAATCTCTGACAAAAATAGACAGTGTATTACAAAACAAAGACATTACTTTGCTGACAAAGGTCTGTATAGTCAAAGCTGTAATGTTTCCAATAGTCATTTAAGGATGTGAAATTTTGACGATAAAGAAGGGAGAGTGCCAAATAATTGATGCCTTCAAGGCAGAGTGCCAAGAAGTCTCCTCAGAGTCCCTTGGGCAGCAAGGATATCAAACAAGTCAATCCTAGAGGAAATCAACCTTGAAGAGTCATTGGAAGTATTGATACTGATGAGAAGAGTCGACACCCTGGAAAAGACCCTGATGTTAGGAAAGACTGAAGGCAGTAGGAGACAGGTATGACAAAGGATGAGATTGTTGGATGGCATCACCAATTCAATGGACATGAACTTGGTCAAACTCTGGGAGATGGTGAGGGACAGGGAGGCATGGCATGCCACAGTCCATAGAATTCCAAACAGTCAGACATGACTTGGCCACTGAACACACACACACACGGAAGAGACAATTTAAGTACCTACAGTATTATTTCTTCTGTGCACATACAATGCTACTGTTGTATTTTGAAATTATAGGCCTGTTATCTCTTCTTCCAATCCACAGACTTCAGATGACAGTTTTCCTTTAGGATATTTAGGTTGAAGTTTTAGGAAACAGTTCTTTACTAAAGACTTGCTAAAAGTCACTGATCTGTAAATAACAGAAATGACCTTGTTATCTGGGCCTATTATATAATATAATAAACCATTTTAAATAGCTTTATAGATACTTTCCCACATCATTAAGAAGTACAATTTGTAGTCTTCACACTTGTTTGACTTTTATCTGGCTGCTTAAAGTGAGATCTGCTGGGCATTACTGAAAGGCAGTAAACAGGCTCAAAAATTTTAGAATATGCATAAAAGTAGAAATTGAAAGCTATAATACAGGAAAACATCAAAAATACATTGAAAAGTAACTTGCACACAGGTCACAGATGTATGCACATTTACAGATATGTAGTGGACAATATTTTCATCAAAGGAATCTAAATGCAAAGTTTCAAAAACATACTAAGCTGTTAAAATTTGACGTTTTCTTTTTTTTTTAATTTGAAAAGTGGAAGTTTAATATAAAGAATTATTACTCCAATCCTGTTAGAATGAAAATGGGATTGGTAGTAAGAAGTAACTAAAGAACACGGGGGCAGAGCAGATATAAGAAGCACCACTATCTTTGGGGCTTAAACAGATACCCAAGGAAGAGCTCTCATCCCTCAAACCTGAGATCTAGACGGTGTTAGAGCACGCCGACTCGGAAGAGAATTCATGTGATGCCACACCAGTGGAGGGGCTTCCCTGGTGGCTCAGCAGTAAAGAATCATCCTGCAATGCAGGAGCCACAGGAGATGTGGGTTTGATCTCTGGGTGGGGAAGATGCCCTGGAGAAGAGCATAGCAACCCACTCCAGTATTCTTGTCTGAGGAATTCCATGGACAGAGGAGCCTGGTGCTACAGTCTATAGGGGCCCAAAGAGTTGGACACGACTGAAGCAACTGAGTATGCATACACACACACACACCAGAGGAACTTGCTGGAAACTAGCCCATTGGAATTTGCCAGAAATCCACCCTTGGGCATGCTGAGGAGAGCTGCTCACAAGAAAGTGTCTCACCAGAGGCACTCTGCAGCAAAACCACCTGAGGGATTTTCCAGGCAGCTGCTGGCCACTATGTGCTGCTGGCTGAAGTATATTGGAAGAGCCTGGCACTGAGCAGCTCTGCATACTGCAGAAGGCATGTGCTGTGGAAGTTGTCCATGCTTTAGGAACTGGTCCCCACAGTAGCAGCTGGCTAATCTGGTCCACTAAAACCAACATTTTCAAAAGATAGTGAAGAGAAACCTCATCATCATATGAAGATCTTAAAAGATCCAATCCATCAAGTCAAATTTGACTATGAATTCAATCTTATATTAATTTACCAATAAATCTAACCATTATTCTTTTAACAAGATTGACTTTTCAATTTAAATTTCTAGTTTTGAGAATTATAGGGCTAGTATAATTATGAGTCAACTTAGAGAAGTAATCAACTTTTAAAACTATGGATAACATTATATAAATATGGGTTTCTCTGGTGACTCAGGTGGTAAAGAATCTATCTGCAATGCAGGAGAGCTGGGTTTGATCCTTGGATTGGGAAGATCCCCTGGAGAAAGGAATGGCTACCCACTACAGTATTCTTGCTTGGGAAATCCCATGGACAGAGAAGTCTGGCAGGCTACAGTTTTGGGGTCACAAAGAGTAGGACACGACTGAGTAACACTTTCACTTTCATATAAATAGAGGCAAATATGCATTTGTATGTGTTTATTTTATTTTTTATCAAAAACATAATATTTTATTAACCTATTATTATACTTAGTCTAATTGCCTAGAAGTTGTTTTAAACTTTATCATCAAATGGAAAGCCAGATAGCTAGAGACATTGTCATTCTTAAGTTTATTGGAATAGTATTAATTAATGTATAAAATTTTAAAATAATGGAGCTTGTTGTTAGATGCTTTGAAAATCATGATTTAGATAAGATGAATGTTACAGAAATTCAAATTGGGTTTCCTTACACTGGATGAAACAGATCACTAAGTAACTAGTTGTAATAACTGAAATAAACTTAGTCGTAAATTTAATATGAGCCCCTATATGTATTCTAATTGTGTAGATAGCCTACATTCTTTAAAATTTATACTGATCACAATATATATTGTACTTGGCCTGAATTGTACTTAATGAAAAATATTGTCTTCCCCTTTGGTTAAATTAGACTAATGATTAAAATGAGGGCAGAATATAATAAAAGTGACAGGAGAGTAAAAATACAACTTTTTCAAAAGGGCAGAAATAACACAGTCTAATTTGAATGATGAATGAAAACCAGGGTCTCAGAAATAAATAAGAACGTAGAGAACAAAAAACAGTTTTCAGCCCCCAAATTCTCGCACCCTCAATCTCATCACTGATAAAGTTGCTAACTCTGACAGATGAAGTAATGGTGATAGAATCAGTGTAAACTAATAAAATATGAAGTTAAAATAATGAAAAAAATAGTCTTGAAAACTATCTTCATCGTCATAAAGGAGATTAAGAGAATTGCTGAAAATAATAAGAAAAAAGCCCTTTGACTTGAATGCTTTTAATTAAAAATGTATCTATGCACTGCTATTTTAGAAAGAATGTGTTTCTGAACAGTAATTCTCACACTAGTTGTACCAGATTTTAGCTTCATTGGAATCTCCTGAAGGACTGTTTAAACACAAATATTTTCCCCTGACCCTAGAGACTCCAATTCAGGAAGTTTGGGGTGCATTTCTACAAAATTCTCCAGAGATGCTGAACTGATCTCAAACAGCATTAAAACAGAAAACTCTCCCACACTTTTCCCCTACTTTATTCACACATCTAACTGAAGATTTTACTGTTCTGTAATGAATCTGGGCTAAAATCAGGGGTGTGGGGAAGTACTAAAATGAAGAGAGAACCACTATCAGTTTCCACTTGAATATATGGACTAGGTCTAAATTCTTATAGTTAGATTAGAGAGCAAATAAAACTACCTCCCTGAGAAAGATATTAAAAACTTAGTATTAAGAATTTATTTGGCATCTAGTCACCACAAACAAAGTGAGGTGAAAGTGTTAGTTGCTTCGTCCTGTCCAATTCTTTGTAACTCCATGAACTGTAACCCACCAGGCTCCTCTGTCCATGGGATTCTCCAGACAAGAATACTGGATTTGGTAGCCATTCCTTTCTCCAGGAGATCTTCCTAACCCAGGGATCTAATCCAAATCTCCTGCACTGTAGGCAGATAATTTACTATCTAACCAACCAGGGAAGCATTCATTGGATCATAAGGAAAGCAAGAGAATTCCAGAAAAACATCTGCTTCATTGACTATGCTAAGTCTTTGTGTATATCATAACAAACTGTGGAAAATTCTTAAAAAGATGGGGATAGCAGACCACCTTACCTTTCTCCTGAAAAACCTGTATACAGGTCAAGAAGAAACAGAACCGGACTTGGAACAACAGACTGATTCAAACTTGGGAAAGGAGTGAGACAAGACTGTGTATTGTCATCCTGCTTATTTAACTTATATGCAGAGTACATCATGAGAAATGCTGGGCTGCATGGATCACAAGCTGGGATCAAGATTGTCAGGAGAAATAGCAATAACCTCAAATATGCAGATGACATCACCCTGATGGTAGAAAGTGAAGAGGAACTAAAGAGCCTTTTGATGAGGGTGAAAGAGGAGAGTGAAAAAGCTGGCTTAAAGCTCAACATTCAAAAAACAAAGATCATGGCATCCTGTCCCATTACTTCATGGCAAACAGAAGGGCAAAAAGTGAAAGTAGTGACAGATTTTATTTATTTGGGCTCCCAAATCACTGCAGATGGTGACTGCAACCATGAAATTAAAAGACACTTGTTCCTTGGAAGAAAATCTATGACAAACCTAGACAGCCTATTTATTAACAAGCAGAGACATCACTTTGTCAACAAAGGTCCATATAGTCCAAGCTATGACTTTTCCAGCAGTCATAAATGGATGTGAGAGTTGGACCATAAAGAAGGCTAAGCACAGAAGAATCGATCCTTTTAAACTGTGATGTTGGAGAAGACTTTCGAGAGTCCTTTGGACTACAAGGAGATCAAATCAATCAATTCTAAAGGAAATCAACCCTTATTATTCATTGGAAGGACTGATATTGAAGCTTAAGCTCCAGTACTTTGGGCTCCTAATGTGAAGAACCAACTCACCTGAAATGATCCTGATGCTGGGAAAGATTGATGGCAAAGGGAGAAGTTGGTGGCCGAGGATGAGATGGTTAGATAGTATCACAGACTTAATGATACTTGACAGACATGAATTTGAGCAAATTCCATGAGATAGTGAAAGACATGAGAGCCTAGCGTGTTGTAGTCTGTGGGCTCACAAAGTCAGACACGACTTAGCTTCTGAAAAACAAATAGCTACATTGCCCACAAACAACTCATAATAGAAAGTAGTTGATTTTTACTGGTTTCTACAAATTGGGATCAGTGGAGCACAGGTGGTACGGGGTGGAAAATGACTTCCTTGGTAGTCTGGTGGTTGAAACTGCATACCTCCACTGCAGGAAATGTGAGTTTGGATTTGACCCTTGATCAGAGAAGTAAGATCCTGCATGTTGCACAGCATGATAAAAATAAATACTAATAATTGACATTTAGGAATCATTGGACATGTGGAACACAACTTTGATTATTCTTTGAAGTTACTCAGGGATGTTTTGATTGAAAGTGTTAATAATTTAAAAATAAAATGAGTTTATGAGCTACAGTAATTGCAGGAAATGAAAGAAGTTATTTATAAAAACTTTAAGAGTTTCTCTTCATACTGAAAATCTCTTCTATAGCAGTACAAAAGAGAAATGTAAAACAGACATCTTGCCCTTCCCTGAAGAAACTTACATTCAAATAGGTAGATGCTGCTTAAAGAAATCATTTTGACTCCTTTTCCTAGACTGGGATAGTCTTGAATGATCCAAGGCAAGAAATTAGGACACCTGCTAGGAAGCTACTATATAATACAGACTAGAGATGGTGGTGACCACTGCTGCTACCAGGAAGACATATGATAAGGGTTTTAAGTACCTAATTTGGAGTACTTTTCTAAATAAGATTCAGTATTTTGATAAAGGACTGGATGTGAATCAAGAGATAAAAAGAAGCTTAAGTAACTCTAAGCTTTATGATCCATTGCAAGGTTGGAATATAATTTCCTAAAATGAGAAAATATGCAAAAAGAGAAGCATGATTGGGAAGGGTGGAGTTTGGGTGTTAGCTGTGATGCCTAATGAAGGCAAGAATAAGTGTGAGGTGGGAATTCAGGGGTGTCAGTGTCCATACTAGAGGAGACTCTGGGCTTCTTATATACATCTCAAAGCCAGAAATATAGTAATGCCATTTAAAACCAGGAAACTAAATGAAATTATCTTGATATTGTTCTGTATTGGGAAATGAGAGGTTTTCACACTGAGACCTTGGGCACTCTTATATTTAAGGGTAATTGCAGACAGATGCTTTAACCTCTGAGCCACAAGGGAAGGTAATTAAATGATAGGAATATAAAATTAAAAAGTAAGAGTCAGTGAATTGAGGCCATAAACATCCTCATGGACACTATAAAGTACTATAAGAATGCTAAGTCAATGCTAGAATATCTTAAAATATGTCACTACAAATATTTAGAGAAAAATGAGTTGATTTTTGCAAAAGGAAATTGAAAATGATGATTTCCTTAAAAATAACAGTTTGATAGAGTGGTGAGAAAAAAAATATTGACTATGCCCAGAATGGAAGGGAAGAAATGGTCATTTCCTGTAATGGAGTAGAGGCTAAAGGAAGTTTAAAATATGTCACTTATGGGATGGGATATAGTAGGACTTGGCTTAGCTAGGATGAGAGCTAATTATAATAGGAGGAAAAGTAGAATATTTTTATCAGTTTAAATGTTTTGAATATGTAGTGTTGAATCATTTGGAAAGTGTCTTCCATTTGCTTTTATTCCCAAGCAAAATAAGAACTAAAGTGAGATGAAAAGATGTAAAATAGCTATACATATAAATGGGAGGGAAATAGAGTATATTACTTAGATGCAATAATAGATGTATCCTTGAAGTTAATGAAATGAATTTAAGTGAGTTCAATCTGCAGTAAATTGTAGCATGCTCAAAGCATGTGTAGTTACTCATATGCTCATATGAAATAGCTTGTATGTTGAATTAAACTACAGCTGGGTCTTAATCAGGCTGCAATAATTGAGGGAAAAAGATGAGTGATTTGAAGGTATATGCAACAAGTCAGTTTAGAAATGGGCCATGCCATCTAATTCAGGTAAGTAACAAAGTGAATATATGAAAAGAGCAGAAGATATTGAAGAGTTGGTAGGTGAATAGAGTGTGGGGTTTAAGAATTGACTTAATATACTGAAAGGATTGACCTGAAAAAGTGAATGAGTCTGTCAATGGAAGTACCACATGATGCTTAAAATTAGGATTGTTGAGGGAATATCATTAGGTATGAAGAGTTGACTCATTGGAAAAGACTCTGATGCTGGGAGGGATTGGGGGCAAGAGGAGAAGGGGACGACAGAGGATGAGATGGCTGGATGGCATCACTGACTCGATGGACGTGAATCTCAGTGCACTCCGGGAGTTGGTGATGGACAGGGAGGCCTGGCGTGCTGTGATTCATGGGGTCTCAAAGAGTCGGACACGACTGAGCGACTGATTTGATCTGATGGTATGTAGAATACTACAGTGGGAGTAATTTGGAAAGTTAGGATGAAATTTAGATCTTGAGTAAAGATGGTCTCCTCCTCTGAGAAGTGAACTATGCAGGTGTTGAAATAACTCAGTAAAACTGGGATTGTATCAGAGAAAAATAAATGATAGTCCAGGTGTCAAATGCTGAAAAACTAGAATGAGAGGGAATCCCCTGGAGGGTTAGCTGTGGATACTACAGGAAGAAATATGAGTAGCACCATCTTCAAATAATTGAGATGTTTAAGGAGGAGGATGGGACACTATCTGCAAGTCACAGGAGGAAAAGGAGGACACCTGCTAATAGTCACAACTGATGTGAGTGGGAAGGGAGAGAGACCAGCCATCACATGAGATTATGTCAAGAAAAAGTGTTTATGAGTCTATTTCTGTTTTATAAGTAAGTTCTTTTGTATCATTTTTCAGATTGCACATATAAATGACATCATATGATGTTTGTCTTTGACTTACTATGTGTGGCAAAATCTTTGCAAAGTTAGGATGAAGATTTAGATTCATGTTGTTGCAAATAGCATTATTTCATTTTTCTTATGACTGATAATATTTCATTGTATATATGTGCAATATCTTCTTCATCCATTCCTCTGTCAATGGGCATTTAGGTTAATTCCATGTGTTGGCTATTGTAAATAGCAGTGCAATGAATATTGGGGTGGATGGAGATTGAGTCGCTAAGTCGTGTCCGACTTTTGTGACCCCATGGACTGTAGCCTGCCAGGTTCCTCTGTCCATAGGATTCCCCAGCCAAGAATACTGGAGGGGGTAGCCATTTCCTTCTTCAAGGGATCTTCCCAACTCAGGAACTGAACCCAGGTCTCCTTCATTGCAGTCAGATTCTTTATCAACTGAGCTACAAGGGATTGGGGTGTATATATCTTTTCAAATGATGGTTTTCTCCTGATATATGCCCAGGAGTGGGATTGCTGGGTCATATGGTAGCACTGAGGCTGAAGTTCCAGTGTTTTTTGGTCATCTGATGTGAACAGCTGAGTCACTGGAAAAGCCCCTGATGCTGAGAAAGATTGAGGGCAGAAGGAGAAGAGAGCATCAGAAGATGAGATGGCTGGATGGCATCAGCAATGCAATGGACATGAACTTGGGCAAACTTTGGGAGATGGTGAGGGACAGGGAGGCTTGGCATGCTGCAGTCCATGGGGTTTCAAAGTCAGACATAACTGGGCTACTGAACAGCAACAACAATAACATGGTAGTTCTATTTTTAGCTTTTTAAGGAGCCTCCATAGTGTTCTCCATAGTGGCTGTACCAATTTATATTATTACCAACATTGTAGGAGGGTTCCCTTTTCTCTACATCCTCTCCAGTATTTATCATTCATAGATTTTTTGATGTGATTATTATGACTGATGGAGATGATACATCATTGTAGTTTTTATTTGCATTTCTCTAATAATAAGCAATGTCAAGCATCTTTTCATATGCTTATTTGCTATCTCTATGTCTCTGGAGAAATATCTGTTTAGGTTTTCTTTCCATTTTTTGATTGGCTCATTTGTTTTTCTGGTATTAATCTGTTTGAGCTGCTGGATTACTTAGTTGTATATTTGAAAAATAACATAAGTGCAAATTAACTATACTTCAATTAAAAAAAAAATATGGCTTAAAGTTGACACAAAGCTTAAAAAAATGATTAGACAAAAGATCCATATAGTGAGGAGTGAGCTGGTTAGGTGTCTGGCTTCTTTAGGTGCCTGTGGTAGATGATGATAAGAGGCCTTGATGGCCTTGGAGGTGGCTCCTAGTGAGGCAATTGCAAGTGCTGGAACTGAGTTAGGGGTGTGAGGGCTTGTCAGGAGCTCATTGCACAGCCCAGGGGCTTCTTCAAAGGCAGTGCTGAAGCTGCAGGTCTCTGTGACCCTGTTCCGTGTGTGTGAGAGGCAAGGTTCAGGATTGCAGAGTCCAGCTGTAGTGAGGCCTTTTAAGGTCTGGGCCTACTCTCCGCAGGAGACGCAGGGCGTTGAAGGTAACAGTACCCTGCTCTGACAGGAAGGAGTCTGCATTCTCCATTGCACATAAGAGAGGGGAGTGCTTGTGTCACCAGACCACACAGGGGCTTTGAAGACTATCATGACTCAGAGTTCTGATTTTGCCATCATGTACAATCTCACAATCACACACATGGGAGGATAAATGTAGACACATACACACACTAATCTATTTTGATATTTAAAAGATGCAATGCCTCTAATGTTGTCTAATGTAAAGATGATCACATTCTGAATATTCAGAATGAAATGAGGAAATACAAATCAGGAAACAGATGGTAATGAAACCATGTAGTGTCTTTCTCTTATATTACTTTTTTTCCAATCTGAAAATCAATTGTTTGAAATTTTATTTATTTAATTGAGAGTTATCTTTGTAAAAGATACTATAAACTAGATA
The DNA here is from genome assembly GCF_029407905.1 of Bubalus kerabau. NCBI lineage: Eukaryota > Metazoa > Chordata > Mammalia > Artiodactyla > Bovidae > Bubalus > Bubalus kerabau. Next base: position 10,787,147 of record NC_073632.1, on the reverse strand, counting down.
TTAGAAAAATAAGTATGTTTTTTAAAATCAGAAATTGTGCTATATAGAAATATTTTTGCATTTTAAAGTTTTCATTTTCTCTATTCAAATTCTAAGACATTTCATGAGATAGTAATGTTCTATTTTATTCCCTTAGCCTGTTTTTTCTGTTTGCTCATTTCCTACTCAAAGTTGCAATTATAGCTTTCCCCCATTAAGTGTCAAGTCAGTGTATTTTATATATATATATATATATATTTATATATATATATTTTTTTTTTCCCTCAAGTTAGTTTGAGCATTTCCTTTGTGTGATATCTCACCACACCAGCCATGGGTGGGGTTAGGGTTTTCAGTTTCTGTTATGGGTAAACTTACTTAGGCATGAGTTGTGGCTTTTTTTATTTTATTTTTAAAAATTTATTTTATTTATTTATTTTAAATTTAAATTTATTTAATTGGAGGCTAATTACTTTAAAATATTGTATTGGTTGTGGCTTTGAAATAGAACATCATACCATTGAAATACATAGGTCAGCATATTTCTTTTCAAAAAGTAATAAAGCTATATTTTCACATTAATATTGAAAAATTCTTTTAAAAATAGCAATCACACACTTGGATAAGGAATTTATTAATTAATGTAAAGTTTCTACTTGGTCACTCACTAATTTTTAACTAACAGGAAACTTCAATCTCTCGGAGTTAATTATCTAAAAAACTAGGTTAGCTGATTATCTAAAAAAAATTATTTCATTGGAATCAATAGCCATGTTTATAGGCTAGCTTTTTCTTTAGAATAAATATTTCTGAAATTTATCATGGAAGAAAGCTTGCTAAAATTTAAAAATTCAGATTATAGCTATAAACTATTACAACTGAAAACACCTGGGACACTGTTGACATTTCATCATCAAGAGCATCTTCTACTCAGTTAATATAATTTTATATTTTCAAAGACTGTTATGGTTGGCATAAGTCGTGTTTAAACCTGGACCCATAAGTGCTTCAGTTTGAGAATATATGTACAATTTCTATTAGTCCTGAACCTATTAATTCCCTTGTGAATAATAACTAATAAAACATAATGACAGAAGTCACTACAGAAGTAGATACATAAAGATTGAATTTGCATCATGTGACCTCAAAGTCTTCCAGCTCATACCTGATCAAATGGATTTATTCTCACATTGCTCTATGCAGCCTCTAACATTTCAGTGTCCACTGCTCTCCACTATGCCCTTGAAATCTCCTCTGTTATCAGCAAATGCTCCAACACCATGCTCTTTGCATACCTTCCTTTCTTTCTCTGACTGAAGTCTGAGGACATGGAGTCCTCTTTAGTGGGATTATCCATTCACCAACAACCCGTGTACATCTGGTGAGGAAGGGTGTGTATAGCCTTGCCCTGGTTGCGGCACCCAGATAATTCTCCTTCCCCATGAAAAGCCTGTCATCTTGAGAACTTGACTATACCATAGGCCATTCTCTCACTAATGGTATTCCTCTCTCTCCAGGCTCCTTTCAAGCATCTCTTCTCTCACAGTGTCTCCATCCCCCATTGTGTCTAGCATCTGGCTTGTGTCTTTTTCTCTACCACAATTGTCATCTGTCTTGATGATCTCAGTGTCTATCTTGGGAATCTATCCACCTGGTTGCTTAATTTTTTTGACAATTTGTATCTCCATATCTCTCTTCCTTCATGTTCTGTTGGGCCGAAATCATGAAACCTGCTTACTCCTGCATCCTAACCGGTTAACCTGCATCCATTTTCATGCCTATCTAGTATGGCAACTCACACTTAAACTATTCCATTGAAATGATTGATTTTTCAATCCCTGGATAAACCTGATTTTCTGTAAATGTTCTTTACTTGATCTTTGATTTCTTTATCTCTCTACAAGTATATTTCTGGTCTATCAGTAAATCTTTTAATTTTGCTGTACCTATATATCATGGATATTAACACGTTTATCATTATGAAGTTAACTCTTTTGGTAAAACCACCAGAATTTCTCATCTGGGAAGTTCATTAGCATCTTGTTTTACCTCTTTGATTTGACTCTCCATTCAAGTGTATGTAGGTGGTCCGGGAAGCTTCATTGAGAAAGCTTGTGTTTGGGCACTGATTTGAGTGAGGTGATGGAACTTGCAAATATTTAGAGAGGAGTGTCCATAGCAGAAGGAATACCCACTGAAAACCCCCCTGGCCTGCTCCCATCATACTAATGAGGTTAGTAGAACTGATCTATAGGAGAGGAGGGGGTAGTGAGGATGGACAGAAAACTGGAGATGGAGACAGTGCTGACCATGCCTGATGTTTTGAGGTCTTTGAATTTTACTCTATGTTAAATACAAAGTATTGCAATATTTCTGGCAAATGAGTGACAGTATCTTGCATATACTTTAAAATGACACTTTGGTTGTTGTGTTGAAGAGAAACTAGGGAAACAGACACAAAGAGGCCACTTACGAGGCAATGTAATAATCCACCTTACTATCAGTTTGAACCTGGATGAGACATGGTGAAAAGTGATTGAATTATTGATGTATTCTTAAAATTGAATTAAGAGAATATATTTTCTTATGCTGGACTGAGTTAACGAGAAAATGAGTAAATGAATGAGTAAATGAATTTATGAGTAAATGAGTAAATGAATTTATTCAGCTTTTGGCTGAATAAATAGAAAACAGAGCTGCTATCATTAGATGATAAAAGCTGTGGATAAAGAAAATTTATTTTTCCTTCCTTAATCACTTGTTTTCTCATGAGAGTGTATTTGTGATAAAATCATGTTGTCCCCTGGTACTCTCTTTAAATGGATTCTTATTATATCTAAAGTGCTTTAAATGCTCAGAAGACTAGACACATTTTGTATCTTTTCCAACTATGATCCCTTTGATTACTCAATTCCTGTCACTTTGGTCTTCAAGAAGTTCCATGAATACCTTAAGTATCTGCTTCAATCCTCTGTCCCTGTTGATTTTCTATCTAAAGAAAATTTCTCCTAGAAACTACACCAACTCAGTGTTCATTCACTTAGAGTTTAACTCAAATAGCATCTCCTCAAAGATATATTTCCTGTTGATTTTAATAAACATTCCTTAAATAGCTCCCCCAGCTACTCTAATTTAACCCATTCTTATTTTTAAAATTTTGTAACATATATCACTATCATTATATTTTTATGTAGTTTCAATTTCTCTCTGTCTCATAGTATAGCATATAGTAAGCCAGATAAACTACTGTTTTAATTTTTTAAGTTGAGGATTAAGTTTTATTCAGTGGATTTGCTGAGGATTTAAGCCCAGGAAGCAGCCTTCCAAAAAGCTCTGAAAAATTGTTCTAAGGAGCTAAAGGAGGACGCAGGATATATATGTGGTTTTGCAAAAAACAGTCAAAGCAAATAGGTGTTTGGGATATCAAAAGATTGCTGTTCTTAAGTTGTTGTTGTTGTTGTTGTTTTTAATATTGATGTGTTTTACAGTGTTGTGTAAATTGTTTTACAACAAAGTGACTCAAAGTGACTCAATTGTACACATTAACACTTTAATATTTAATGCTAATTTTCTATATTCTAAGATTGAAGTATATTGTGTTTAATGACCACAGCTAGAGATATTTTTGTCTAATAACTTTAATGATTGAAGAACTATGAAATATGAATCATTTATGTTGAGATCCAGACAGTGACAGAGTTGTCCAGTTTATGCAAAAAAGATAAATTAATGAAATGAATAGTCTATGGTTACACATTTGTCTGTGCCTGTATATGTCACAGAGTAAGCATCTAGCAGTATTGCAAAGCTTCTATTGTTAGAATAAGTCTATTTGCTTCAAAGGCCTTTTTCCAGGAAATGGAACATGATGGTGTTAAAATTGATACATGCGACTCTGTATTAGAATCTCCATCTATACAGGAAGAATCTAAGGAACATAATACTGAGACAATGTTTTATTTGAGATAAAAATTACAACTTAGAATGGTCAAGCCTTGAAAAAATAATGTCATAAAAACCTCCTCCAATTAAACAAGTGATAAGAGTATTTCTATATAACAAAGTCAGGGAAAATAATTTTGAGTTACTTTGTGAATTTCTCCTTTCCATTTCCTAGAATAACATTATGTTTGAAACAACTGTTTCAGCAGCTATAAAATGTTAAGCAAGGGTATACTAAATATACAAAGTGACATTGTTTTTGAAGCATATTGTCTTTGAAGTTAGCTCCTTAAAATATCAAATAATGTTTAATTTTCAAGTTTTTTACATTTATAGAATGGAAGATTTATTATTTTAATGCATTGCTTTAAGAGTTTTCTGTCAATCATTTGTTAAAATGGAATTGAACATTTATTTTAAAATTTTATCAAATTGATTATTTGATATTTTGAAAAATATATATTTTAAAAACTTGTTTTTGAAGTGAACTAAATATTTGTTCACTGATTTTATTTTATTTTGTGAGTTTTCTATACTTTTAAAATAAACAACTGTGATAAACACCAATGTTTCTGAAATATAGGAAGCATTTACCAAAATGTGGCTTATAAAATTTTACTCTGTAATGGTTGTCATTATTCTACTTTGTTGAATTCTGTGATCCAACAGAACGTGACACTTCTCTAAAATCAGTAGCAGGTATTCCATAGGTAATTGAACAAAGTTTGGGATACTCTGTTCCAGAAATAGAGTAAAACTAATTGTCCCATAAATATTAGCCTAATTGACAAAATGCAACCCAATAATGGAGATACATTTAAGGCAGTTACAGAAACTTATTTTAAGAAAAGAAAAAATGTGAGGATAAAAGTGTGTGTGTGTGTGTGTGTGTGTGTGTGTTTCTAGCTAGATTTTCCACTAAAATATTTTCTTTCCATTATCTTTCTTTCCTTATGTGTATCTTTTCAGTTCATCTCTGCTTTTCTATACATTATCTCCCACTTTACCTCTAAAAACGATGCCATAAATATTTTTATTACAATTATTTACATGCCTCTCACCCTCCAGCTTCATGAAATATTTCATCTTTCCTAACACCATCAGGTTTATCACAAAAGAGTAGTTTATATAAAATAAAAATATACATCGGATGTTCTAGTGAAAAATAGCAGCTCTAGAAAGAGTAAAAGCAACATGTAAAGGAGAAGCAATAATTAATCAAATTGTAGACTATTTATCTGAGTTGAAGAAACGGTCTGCATATTGAAAAGGCTCTCTATGGAAGCTAAATTGATACATAGAGAAATATCTGTCATGCTTCAAGGCACAAATGACAATACACTTACAAAAGAAAAAGTGATCAGAGCAGTATCACATTGTTTATTTGAAATACTGGTAGCTTCAAACAGTGGAAGTGCATTGACATCCTCAGAACACATGTAGAGTATCCGTAGATCAAGAGAAAATATTGTTATCTCTAATATTGTACCAACTACTGTTTATTTGTAGGTGAGAGAAATATTGGTATGCAGGCAAACTATTGATAATAAAATATATAAATATTACCCAGGTAATCTAGTTGAAGAAAATAATAAAACAAATATTCTTACTAAAGATACACTGTACAAGAATCAGTTCAGTTCAGTTCAGTTGTTCAGTCATGTTCGAATCTTTGTAATTCCATGGATTACAGCACAACAGGCTTCCCTGTCCATCATCAACTCCTGGAGTTTGCTCAAACTCAAGTCCATCAAGTGGGAGATGCCATCAAACCATCTCTTCCTGTCATCCCCTTCTCCAGACTTCAATCTTTCCCAGCATCAGGGTCTTTTCTAATGAGTCAGTCCTTCACATCAGATGGCCAAACTATTGGAGCTTCATCTTCAGCAATAGTGCTCCCAATAAATATTCAGGATTCTTTCCTTTAGGATGGACTGATTGGATCTCCTTGCAGTCCAAGGGACTCTCAAGAGTCTTCTCCAACACCACAGTTCAAAAGCGTCAATACTTAGGCACTCAGCTTTCTTTATGGTCCAACTCGCATATCTATACATGACTACTGGAAAACCATACCTTTGACTAGACAGACCTTTGTTGGAAAAGTGATGCCTCTGCATTTAATACGCTGTCTGAAAAGTGAAAGTCGCTCAGTCTCCTGTGACTCTTTGCAACCCCATGAACTACGCAGTCCATGGAATTATCCAGCACAGAATACTAGAGTGGGAATGTGTTCCCTTCTCCAACTGATCTTCCCAACACAGGGATTGAACCCAGGTCTCCTGCATTGTGGGCGGGTTCTTTACCAACTAAGTCACCAAGGAAGCCCAAGAATACTTGAGTGGGTAGCCTATCCCTTCTCCAGTGGATCTTCCCAATGCAGGAATTGAACTGAGGTCTCCTGCATTGCAGGTGGATTCTTTACCAACTGAGCTATCAGGGAAACCCCGATATGCTGTCTAGTTTGGTCATAGCTTTTCTTCCAAGTAGCAAGTATCTTTTAATTTCATGGCTGCAATTACGATCTGCAGTGATTTTGGAGCCCACAAAAATAAAGTGTGTCACTATTTCATTTCCATTCTATTTCCCATGAAGTGATGGAACCAGATGCCATGACCTTTGTTTTATGAATATTGAGTTTTAAGCCAGATTTTTCACTCTCCTCTTTCACTTTCATCAAGAGGCTCTTTAGTTTGTCTTAGCTTTCTGCCAAAAGGATTGTGCCATCTGCATATCTGAGGTTATTGGCATTTCTTACAGCAATCTTGATTCCAACTTGTGCTTCATTCACCCCAGCATTTTATGTGATGTACTCTGCATAAAATTTAAATAAACAGGATGACAATATACAGCTTTGATGTATTCCTTTCCCATTTTTGAAGCAGTCTGTTGTTCCATGTCTGGTTCTACCTGTTGCTTCTTGACCTGCTTACAGGTTTCATAGCAGATGGGTTAGGTGGTCTGGTATTTCCATCTTTTTAAGAATTATCCACATTTTTTTGCTATCCACACAGTCAAAGGCTTTAGTGTAGTCAGTAAAGCAGAAGCAGATGTTCTTCTGGAATTTTCTTGCTTTTTCTATGATCCAACGGATGTTGGCAATTTGATCTCTGGTTTCTCTGCCTTTTCTAAATCCAACTTGAACATCTGAATTTCTCAGTCCACATACTTTTGAAGCCTAGCATGGAGAATTTTGAGCATGACTTTGCTAGCATGTGAAATGAGTGCAACTGTGCAGTAGTTTGAACAAACTCAGCAGTGGCCAAAGAAGAGCAATGTCAAAGGATGTTCAAATTACAGCACATTGGCCAGGGAGCTATTTTTAATTGTTCTTCTCTCTTCCCCAGCAACATATTGCCAACCTAACCTGGGTAACTTATCTTCTGATGTCATACATTTTTTCCTTTTCATAATCCTTATGGAGTTCTTCACTAAAGAATACTGGATTGGGGTGCCAGTTTTAATCTCCAGTGGACCACATTTTGTCAGAAGCCTTCACTAAGAACCATCTGTCATAGGTAGCTCTGCATGGCATGACTGGTAGCATCACTGAGTTATGAAATCTGCTGTACCACAAGACTGTGATCTATGAAGGGGAGTTTAGTTAGTCTTGGGCAATTTAATTCATTCAAGTGCAAAAGACACACTGAGGTCTGATAGCCATAATTCAACATAATATTAGGATTTTCTGGTGCTTCCCCCTTTCTGTCATCCACATCCCAAGTAGGAAAAGGTTAAAATGATACCTTTCATAGCAAAACAGTATTTGGAATGTGTTGGGAGCTGCGTTAGGCATTACTGACAAAATGGAGGCACGATCCCAACTCCCTCTCTTTGTCCCACAGGCATGGACCTGGGATGAAGGAGTTAGGCCTTGTGATTCTGACTTGTTTTTTCCTCTCCTCAGATGAGTTGACTGAAAAGGAATATTAAGGTGTTTATTTTTCTTGAGAGGAATATGAGAAGGCACAAAGCCTTCTGCAGCTGTGCTCAGAGAATAAATCATAAAGTTAATCATTGACATTTGTTCAAGGACTTTTACAAAACAGTGTTCCAGGATGAGCACATAGGCTGCAGCTTGAGGCCATGGGAGGGATTGCTATCTGAAGCTAATTTGTGAGGAAAATGTTTATGGCAAAGGAGTTTACTGAATTTAGGGCTTAGAAATAATTAAAATAGTTAGAAGTTAAAGATTTAAGGAATGTTGTAATGTTAGCATGTTTTACTATAGCTTATTCACTTTCATGTGTTGGAGAAGGAAATGGAAACCCTCTTCAGTGTTCTTGCCTGGAGAATCCCAGGGACGGGGGAGCCTGGTGGGCTGCCGTCTATGGGGTCGCACAGAGTCGGACACGACTGAAGCGACTTAGCAGCAGCAGCATAGAGGTTAGGAATTTTAGAGATACTAATAGCTAAAAGCCTTTTTAAGAGATAGTGAACTCAGGATATTAGGGACAAACAGGATTTAGAAAGATAAGACATAAACTGAGGAATGTAGCATGAGTTACAATGTAATCACAAGTTAACTATAGGACACATAAGAGGAAGTAGATAATAGATGGTAAAGCTGATTCCGAGAGATTCGCTGAAGCAGAAACTCTGTTTGAGGGCAACAGTGATTTATGGACATAATAAATCTGGGTGAGGGGGATCTGAAAATGTCAAATCTCTGACCTAATGCTTTTGTAAAAGTATAAAAGAAAATCTTAAACTTGAAATAAATAGGCAGTCCAAGAAAATTGAGAGGCTGCATCGTTACTTGCCAACACCGTCCCTCCCTTCAGGTTGAATTCCTGGCTGCTGGAGCTGGACTCTGTCAGGAATTATTTCTGGATCTCTGATTAGTTCCTCAGGATAAGAAAAGCAAGGTAAGCACACCTCAATGGATTTCATTAGTGGAGTAGCAGAATACAACACATTTAGAGTTAAAGCGTAGTTAAATTTAATAACTGCTCCAAAACTAGTCATATTATCAAAGCAACTAATTTCACTGAGTATGTTTCTTCATTTATTATATATGATTGGAGCCATGAAATTAAAAGACACTTACTCCTTGGAAGGAAAGTTATGACCAACCTAGATAGCATATTCAAAAGCAGAGACATTACTTTGTCAACAAAAGTCCATCTAATCAAGGCTATGGTTTTTCCAGTGGTCATGTATGGATGTGAGAGTTGGACTGTGAAGAAATCTGAGCACTGAAGAATTGCTGCTTTTGCACTGTGGTGTTGGAGAAGACTCTTGAGGGTCCCTTGGACTGCAAGGAGATCCAACCAGTCCATTCTTAAGGAGATCAGTCCTGGGATTTCTTTGGAAAGAATGATGCTAAAGCTGAAACTCCAGTACTTTGGCCACCTCATGTGAAGTGTTGACTCATTGGAAAAGACCCTGATGCTGGGAGGGATTGGGGGCAGGAGGAAAAGGGGACGGCAGAGGATGAGATGGCTGGATGGCATCACCAACTCGATGGACATGAATTTGAGTGAACTCCGGGAGTTGGTAATGGATAGGGAGGCCTGGCGTGCTGCAATTCATGGGGTCACAGAGTCGGACACAACTGAGTGACTGAACTGAACTGAACTGTTAGTGGCAATAATAAATGTCACACAAGAATTATGAAATGTGAATTGGAAAATAATAATGTATAAAAGTAATTAATCTAGTGGCTGACAAAAAAATAGTGCTATTGCTAAAAAAAAAAAAAAAGTATGGTTACTCATGATATAGATGAAGCAATGCTTAAATTCTCAAGCATTTGTGTTGGTGTGGTCTTTGGTTCTTTCTTTATGAACTCATCCTCTATGCTTAGCAAATTTAAAGTAATGAATATATAGGTCAATTCATTTTATTATTAAATCAACTACTAACAACTGAGTCTTAACAGATATTATTGTGGGTCTTAGTTTGTAAGTGTTTAGAGAGATGCATTATCATTTGCTTTGGTGCCTCATTCCCTTAACAACAGAAATTTAGTACATGTGATTTTAAAGACTGGAGTATTTCTCACAAATTAATCAGATTGAGGGCAAAAAAAACCCCTGAAAACCAGTATGTGTTCTTTAGCACGTCATTTATTGCAGCTAAAGCACTGCAGTGGACTGGAATAAAGATTCATTTCCTGAGTTTCTCAGTCTTTAGATAGTGGTGCCATTGGCTAGCAATGCCAGAGCCCTTCACCTGGCCTGCACTGACTGTGGCAACCCTCACAGATTTCCCCACTGAGAGCCAGTGCTTGGGCTGGGCTGGCCCTTGCAGGTCTTATTATGCTTGGAAGACACACCTCAGGAACAACCATCAAGGAAGTTAGGTAAAATAAGGCATGATAGTATTCACAGGGCATGGAAACTAAACAGCATGGAGAACTCTGTGCCCAGGTGGCAGAGACAGGCCTGGAGTTTTGGTCTTCATTGGTGTTGAAGGTGAGACCTAGGATTTCTGAGGGTCACTTACTATTGGTGAATTTAAAACGTGACAATGGGAATAAAAGAGCAGGAAGGGTAAGGTCAGAAATTGGGGTTACAAAATAAAAAAGAAGTTGGGGTTACTCAACAGTTCAGTTACCCAAATCATTCAAGATCTCTAAAGGGGACTCCATGGGATGGTGGGGTGTGGCACGTTGCCTATCTAGTCCCGGGTAGACTCACACAGCAGCAATGTGTTTATTCCAAATCCACATCGGAAATGGACACCATAGCCACCAAAAGCTTAATGTCAAGCACTTCAGTTGAGTTCAGTTCAGTCACTCAGTCGTGTCCAACTCTTTGCGACCCCATGAATCACAGCAACCCAGGCCTCCCTGTCTATCACCAACTCCCAGAGTTCACTCAAACTCATGTCCATTGAGTGGGTGATGCCATACAGCCATCTCATCCTCTGTTGTCCCCTTCTCCTCCTGCCCCCAATCCCTCCCAGCATCAGAGTCTTTTCCAATGAGTCAACTCTTCACATGAGGTGGCCAAAGTACTGGAGTTTCAGCTTTAGCATCAGTCCTTCCAATGAACACCCAGGACTGATCTTTAGAATGGACTGGTTAGATCTCTTTGCAGTCCAAGGGACTCTCAAGAGTATTCTCCAACACTACAGTTCAAAAGCATCAATTCTTCAGTGTTCAGCTTTCTTCACAGTCCAACTCTCACATCCATACATGACCACTGGAAAAACCATAGCCTTGACTAGACGGACCTTTGTTGGCAAAGTAATGTCTCTGCTTTGTAATATGCTATCTAGTTTGATCATATCTTTCCTTCCAAGGAGTAAGTGTCTTTTAATTTCATGGATGCAATCACCATTTGCAGTGATTTTGGAGCTCCAAAAAATAAAGTCTGACACTGTTTCCACTGTTTCCCCATCTATTTGCCATGAAGTGATGGGACCAGATGCCATGATCTTAGTTTTCTGAATGTTGAGCTTTAGGCAAACTTTTTCACTCCTCTTCCACTTTCATCAAGCACTTAGGTTACACCATAAAAGTTTTACTGTAAGGCACTGACATTGCAAACTTGCTTTATTAAAAATGCAAGTACGACAACTGACAAAGAAGCAAAACTTTGTAATTAGCTTATCTATGATCATACATTGTGCACTATAGCTATTTGCACTCTGTCTAGAATTCCAGTATGTCATCATTACCTCCTGATAGCATATCATCAGTCTAGACTGAGCTCAGTTGCTCAATAGTGTCTGACACTTTATGACCCCATGGACTATAGCTTGTCAGGATGCTCTTTCCATGGAATTTTCCAGGCAAGGACACTGGAATGAGTTGCCATTTCCTGTTCCAATAGAATGACTCTACTGAACATTTAAAACCTCTTCTGTCATTTTTTTTTTTCATGTTTCAGTAAGAGTTTCACTTATTCCAGTAGTTTCCTAAAACCCAAATTGTATTATATTATTATTTAATAATATTATTATTAAATTATTAAATTATATTAATTATATTAAATGATATTTATATATTATTTATTTATATTATATATTATATATTATTAATATTTATATATTATTATATATTATATATATATAAATAATAATTATATTAAATAATAAAATGTTTGGATGGCATCACCAGCTCAATGGGCAATAGTTTGAGCAAAGTCCAGGAGTTGGTGATGGGCAGGGAAGCCTGGCATGCTACAGTCCATGGGGTTGCAAAGAGTCAGACACGAGTGAATGAATGAACTGACCTAATTATTAAATATCCATTTAGTCCAAGCTTGATTTTACTCTTACCTCTCAAAACATAATATTAAGACCACTCAGGAAAATATAGTTTATTCCAATTCCCTCTAAATAAATAAAAATTTTCTCCTTTGTTAAGAAATACAAGCATGCATGGACAAAATCAATGATTGAAAACATCATGTGACAATAAATGTTTTATTTGATTTAACAAACCATTATTATTTTGAGTAGCCTGTTAATAGAATTCTGTGAAAATATTTAGATTGCAGGTTTTCTCAGTTACACTTTTTTTTTTACAGTTGTATGCCAAAATTTACTGGAAAAAACTGAGAGAAAGTAATTTACCACTGCAGACTGTTCACCATCAACTGTCTGAATGAAAGATGGTGTTTCAACATAATTGGAAGATTCAGAGTAAGTAATTTAATACATGGGAAAGTAAATTAGTACATCAAAATACAACAGCTTCTGGAAATCTCTATTTCAAATTATTGTGTTAATATAAGCTAGAGAAATGTATCCTTTTCTGTATATTTAAACATGACCTTAAAAAGTTTAGTAATAGGAAATTTTTAAGTCATATGAATTATGTTGGGAGGGCATCATTATTTCTTTTATGCCCTTTTTTTTATAAAATAAATATATATCTAGTTGAATATTGATGATATCTCTTATATACAACCACAATTACAAATGCCTCAAGCTCTTGAACAAGCTGGGGAATAAAGTTAGCCTGGTAGTTTTTAGGGCATAAAACATATTATCTGGGGGGATAGTTTGTGAATTGACTTTAAAAACACAGAGTATGTGTGCTACATTAGTTAGCACACATACTCAGAAATTCCCACAACTCAGAAATTCCATTTTTACCTAGTTGTGTTGGAGAAATAATCAAATTTGTACTAATAGAGATGTATAAAAATTTTCACTCCAAATGTAGATCAAACTAAAGCCTATGGATAAGAGAATGGATCAATTTGTCATAGCATGATCATATCACAGAATGATAAAGAATGATCAAAAGAGTGCTTATGTTTTAAAACTTATAGGATTTCCCAGGTAATGCTAGTGGTAAAGAATGTGCCTGTCAATGCAGGAGACATAGGACATGCAGATTCAGTCCCTTTGCCTGGAAGATACCCTGGAGGAGGAAATTAAAATATTATTAAAATTATATATGTACAGGATGATAATTATTAATTAAATTTTTGACACACAATTAAATCCATATTTGCTATGATCACAATAATCTATAGCAAAATTGTGAACACACCCATGGAAGTTATTTATACTCACTGGCTTTATTAGAAAGACAGCCTAGAGGGATAGGTTGGGGAGTGAAATAGGGCAGTCAGAAATTCCAACATATCTTTAATGGTTTATTTTTTAAAAGTTAACTTTTGGTGAATAAGGATTACAAGATCTTGTTGTTTATTTTGTTAATTTCTCTACTTTTCTGTTTTATAAATTATTTCAATAAAATGTCTTGAAAAACATGTGAAATCAACTTATGAAATGGAGCATGGACACATTTATATGTATACTTTTACAAACATGTACTAAATATAATAATGTTACTATACAACAATATATAGCAAAAAATAAAATATTTAGTTAATACCTATAATACATTTAACATGATATTGTACAATTTATGAATATTACCTCATTTGATCATCACACAAATCCCATTTCATTTTATAAAAATAGTGAAAAATAAAATTAAACGGGCTTTATGTTTTGAATATCTCCTAAAGTTAGCATTCATCGATAGAGATGGATGAAGGGAGGTATGAAAGTACTCTGACTACAGAACTCTTACTTGCAAGCACTACACATATCTACATATATCTTTATATTCAGTATAAAGAATATATCACCATTTCTTTTTTCTTTAAAATGTATCTACAATCTCCTTATTCAATTAGGAAATTGTCTAATTGAAATGCGTCTACCACTTCAATTTGAATTTTGTTCATATGTTCCTATTTATGTTTTGGATTTTGGTTCCTATTTTGGTTCAGGATAGATTCTGAATATTTACCCTTGAGTTTTATAAGTTTTTCTTCCTCCACCACCAACTTTCTCTAGGAGATCTCACCTTTTCTAATGCCTCAACAATTATTGGTACATTATTGACTGTAAATACAATTTGAACTTTTCCTTTAAGAAATTTAACTGTACTTTTTATCACCTTGCAGAATTTGCTTTATTTTTTTTCTTCAGTAATTCTACTTTAAATATAGTGATTCAATTAGATAAAATATTGGCAAGAAAGAAATATTATTGACCTTCCCATGTGGTTCAAATTTAGATAATGATGAGGATAATATGTATAACATTATAATAATATTCAAACTTATATTTTTCCGTATCCATTAATGATCCAACTTTTGGTTGTAGTGAGTTTTGAAATAATGTATGTTTAAATTAATTTAATATTAAATTTGACACACATTTCTAAGTGTATTGGTCAGATTATATAATAGATATATCTGGTGGGATCAACATTATTTTATTATATTTAATATCAATGTATTAGAGAAAAAATATATATAAATGCATTTTATTATTATAATAATTTTGGAATTCTGTAACTGATATTTTTTCTGCTTTGGCGATTGCATTAATAGCTTTGGAATGTGTCCAATTTCAGAGAGTATTTGATGAGTTATGATATTTTAAGAAAAGATATGAACTATTCCCCTTCTTATTTAGAATAAATAAATATATTCCTGCACTCAATATACCAGCATATTTGGAAAACTCAGCACTTGTCACAGGACTGGAAAAAATAAGTTTTCAAACCAATCCCAAACAAAGGTAATGACAAAGAATGTTCAAACTACCACACGGATGTTCAAAGGAATACTGATGGAACATTGTTAATAAATTTCAGTGTAAGGAAATATTAAAGATAAAGGATATCATTTCAACATAACTAAATATTAAAGATAAAGGATAGTATTTCAACATAACTAATCAAGGAAAAGTATAAATTTAATAACAGAACTTCAAAGACATGCACAGAAATTGACAAAGGAGAATAAGCAAAACTGTGACTGTAGTTCAGATCTGAATTATTTTCTTTCAGTAGTTGCTAGAACACATACAGAAAAATTTTGGATGCACAAGGTCTGAATGACACTCAAAATCCACTCATCTACTATCACAACATAAGCCACCCACAGCTGAAGATCGTTATTTTTCTCAACACCAGACAGGATACCCACCCAGATGGACTCTATCCTTGGGCATAAACAAGTTTCAATACATTAAAAGTTTGAAATTGCAAGTATTGTCTCTGACCAGAGTTTTTTAAAAATGTGAAAAATCACCAAGTATTTCTAAAATTTAAAATCCAGGTTCGATGCACGATGCTGGATGCTTGGGGCTGGTGCACTGGGACGACCCAGAGGGATGGAATGGGGAGGGAGGAGGGAGGAGGGTTCGGGATGGGGAACACATGTATACCTGTGGCGGATTCATTTTGATATTTGGCAAAACTAATACAATTATGTAAAGTTTAAAAATAAAATAAAATTTAAAAAATAAAAAATAAAAAAAGTAAAATCTACTTGTAACTATCACATGGTACAAATTTAAAAGTCACAAGGGAAATCATAAAATATCTCAAATATTGTGTTAGCCAAAAGCATTATTCAATTTTATTTTCCTTCTGTAAGATGGATGTAGTAGTGCTTAGACACCTTTACTTTCATTTGAAACTATATTTTTTAGATTGTATTGTGACAGCTGTCATATCAGCATGTGTTCAAAAAAGTATCAAAATTGATGAATTTTTGTCTAGCCATTTTAATATTGTAGATGAAAAAAGCAACATTTTAGGCATATCATGTTTATTATTTCAAGAAAATTAGAAATGCAACTGAAACACATACACAAAAAAAGATTTCTGCAGTGTATGGGGAAGGTTCTGTGACTGAATGTGCACGTGTTTTGTTAAGTTTCTTGATGAAGATTTCTCACTGGACAATTCTCCATGGTCGGGTAGTTTAAAGTTGATAACAAACAATTCCAGATATTAAATGAGAACAATCAATCTTATATCACACAGGGGATTGCCAACATACTCAAGATAGACAAATCACTTGTTGAAAATTATTTGCATCAGTTTGGTTATGTTCAATCTTTTGATATTTGGGTTTCACATAAGTTAAGAGAAAAAAAATCTTCTTTACCATATTTCCCCATGCAATTCTCTACCTAAACATAACAGAAACATTTAATTTTCCTGTGACAGCCTAGAGAGGCAGAATGGGGTAGGAGGTGACAGGGAGTCTCAAGAGAGAGGGGGCATACATTTACCTATGGCTGATTCATATTGATGTATGGCAAAAACCAACACAATATTGTAAAGCAATCATCCTCCAATTAAAAATAAATAAATCTAAACAAACAAGCAAAGACAAAACAAATCATGATGGGAGATAAAAAATAGATGTTGTATAATAATGTGGGATGGAAGAGATCATGGGGCAAGTGAAGTGAATCACCACCAACCACACCAAAAGCTGATCTTCATCCAAAGAAGGTGATATGTGTATAATGCAGTTGGAAGGGAGTCCTCTACTATGAGCTCCTTCCAGAAAACCACAACTAATTTCAACAAGTCCTGCTCCAAAATAGACCAACTGAAAGCAGGACTTGATGAAAACTTTCTGGAATTAGTCAACAGAAAATGCATAATATTCCAGCAGGACAAAGCAAGACTATATATTTCCTTGTTGATCAGGCAAAGCCTGTTACAACTTGGCTGGGAAGTTCTGATTCATCAACTGTATTCATTAGACATTATAAGTTTTGGTGTATATTTATCATGTCTTTTCAAAATTTCTCTTAATGGAAAAAAAATTCAATTCTCTGTAATATTGTGAAAGAAACCTGGAACAGTTCCTTGCTCAACAAGCTTAAAAAAAAAAAAAAAAAGAATAAGTTGGAATTATGAAGTCACCTGAAACAGTGCCAGGAGGTAGTGGAACAAATGGAGAAGGAAATGGCAATCCACTCTAGTATTCTTGCCTGGAGAATCCTGTGGACAGAGGAGCCTGGTGGGCTGCTGTCCATGAAGTCTCACAGAGTCAGACACGACTGAAGTGACTTAGCAGCAGCAGCAGCAGTGGAACAAATCAATGAATATGTTGTTCAATAAAGTTATTGGTGAAAATGAAGAATGTGTCTTTTATTTTTACTTAAAAAACTGAAGGAAATGTTAGACCAAGTCAATAAGTGTTAAAAATCACTTAATATAAAAGTGGGTGTGATGTTGCTAAATTTGTACTTATAGGAGATTTTAAAAATACTTTAATTCTTATATTAGAAAAGAAAAAATAAATTTAATTGTATTCTAGTCTTCTGTCATTTGAAGCTCTAAATGCAACACAATAAACATAATGCAGCTAGAAGGTGCAACATATTAAGATATATGCATAAATTAGTGAATTAGTAACCAACCCCAAATATAATTAATAAAGACAATATTTGTGTATCCAAAAGATTGACAAAATGTGTAAATCATTCAACAGCTTGATGAGAGAAAGTGAGAGTGCAGAAATCACCAACATCAAGAATATGAAAGCAAAATGATAGATTCTATGCAGATTAATAACATAATATTATGAAAATGTTTATATATATTATGTTGACAATTCAGAGTGAAAATTTCTTGAAAAAAAAAAAAGCTTACTGAAAGTAAAAGAAGGGAGAAATAATCTGAATAGTCTAGTCCTATATCAAATTAATAAAACTTACAATAATAAACTTTCCTTCTTAGAAAGCTCCCAGACCAGATGCTTCAGTTCTGACATATATCAAATATTTCAAGAAGAAATAGTTAATTGTACACAAACTCCTTCAGTAATAATAATAATAGCAATATAGGAGGAAGGAATAAATCACTAATTTTTAGGAGGCTACATTAAACCTGATGCTAAATTCTGATAGTGATAAGGAAATAAAAGCACAATCTAATTGTTTCAATAGAATTCATTATTATGAAATTTTTTTTTTTTTAATTTTATTTTATTTTTAAACTTTACATAACTGTATTAGATTTGCCAAATATCAAAATGAAATTTTTTTATGGGGCTATAGTTAAGTGACACTGTTATGTTAGTTTCTGTTGTACAACAACGTGAATCAGCCATACGTATACATATATCCCCTCCCTCAATGACCTCCCTCCCACCCCCTATTCCACCCCTCTATGTCATCACAGAGCACTTAGCCGAGCTCCCTATGCTATACAGTAACTTTCCACCTGCTATTTGCTTACACATGATAGTGTATATATGTCAATCCCAATCTCCCAATTTATCTGATCCCCTCTCCTTCCCATCCTATTTCCAGACATCCATTCTCTGAGTCTAAGTATCCTTTATCAATATATTAATATAAATATTTAGTAATAATTTGAATATAGAAGTAGATAAAAATGGTTCAAGCCCAAGACAGAGTTTTCCTTAGGATGCAATATTTATTAAGAAACCTAAATGAGTTACTATATTTCACCATATCAGTTCAGTTCAGTTCAGTTCAGTTGCTCAGTCGTGTCTGACTCTTTGCGACCCCATGAATTGCAGCACCGCCAGGCCTCCCTGTCCATCACCAACTCCCGGAGTTCACCCAGACTCACGTCCATCGAGTCAGTGATGCCATCCAGCCATCTCATCCTCTGTCGTCCCCTTCTCCTCCTGCCCCCAATCCCTCCCAGCATCAGAGTCTTTTCCAATAAGTCAACCCTTCGCATGAGGTGGCCAAAGTACTGGAGTTTCAGCTTTAGCATTGTTCCTTCCAAAGAAATCCCAGGGCTGATCTCCTTGAGAATGGACTGGTTGGATCTCCTTGCAGTCCAAGGGACTCTCAAGAGACTTCTCCAACACCACAGTTCAAAAGCATCAATTCTTTGGCACTCAGCTTTCTTCACCATATAACAGATTACAAAACAGAAATTATACGATCTTCTAATTACCTTCAGAAAAAAACAATTGACAAAACTTACCAACCATTCATGATACAAACTCAGCAAACTAGGAATAAAAGAGAACTTCAGTTTTATAGAGGTTATCTAAAAAATCTAAAGGTAACTTCAAATGTACATGTGAAAGTCTTTTTGCTTTTCCCTTAAAATTGGCAAAGATATGCACAATTCAAAATGTTACTAGAAATTGTTATCATTCCAATAAAGTAAGTGAAAGAAATAAAATATAAAGATACAAAAAAATAGCAGTAAAGAGTTGATTTACATATATTTTAGCTATTCAATAAAATTTATTAAAAAAAAGATATATTTAACCAGAAGAGTAAAATAATTTTTTTTTTTTTGAAACTCTTAGGGAATAAAAACAAGCTGGGGAAAAAAAAAAAAAAAAAGACTACTCCTCATGGTCTTGCACTGAGCAAAGGATGCAAAAACAATTGACTGTGATATCAGGTGGCCTCAGCCTGCAGCAGCTTGAGGCAAGATTTCAGTCCCCCAGCCAGAGACAGAAGTCAGCACACACAGGGGGAGCACTGAAACCTAGCCACTAGACCACCAGAAACCAGTGCCAGTGACAATGCCTTGGCACATCAGCTTTGTAGAAATAAGCTTCTACAACGAGATGGAAACCAGTGAAGCAAAAAATGTGTTTATTAGGAGGAAAAAGAGTACATGTGGATAGACACATGGGTGAACTCAGAGAAACTTTCTCTCTTATGGTAGTTTGAATCACTTTTATGCAGCATTTCTTTCAGGTTTCCTTTGCACAATTATCTTCCTTTGCCTGGTTCTGGTTCCATATTTGGTTTCTCTCAGGATCCTCTCCGGTTTGTGCACGCATCTCTTAGCCAAGATGGTTCTAGTTAAGAGGCCTATGTGTAGGTTGATGTCACTCCTTTTTTAACCTCCAAGGAGCCTTTTCACACCTTTGTAGTCAGGAAGTTTTCTTGAGAATGAGAAACATCTATTCTCTCTTTTTTTTTTTTTTTTTGATGTTTTTATTTTATTTTATTTTTAAACTTTACATAACTGTATTAGGAGGGTTCAGGATGGGGAACATCTATTCTCTTTATCTTTTACATCGGCAGGACTCAGTTTCTCCTCTCTCCTGTTATTGTTTTATCTTGACACATCTGTCCATGAGGACAAACTCCAGCTGCTCAGGCTAGTGCCCATCTATCCTGCTACAAATGGACTTCATCAAGTTTACAACTTCTGCTCATCAAAACACGGAAAACAACAATCATATCCAAAGATGATCAAACTAAATTTATGTTAACATGAAATACAATCTAAGAGTTTGTTGTTTAAATGAGACAATCTGAACCCTTTACTGAAATAAAATGAGATAAAACAATACCACTGAAATATCAATCAAAAAACTGATCATGCCTATATTAATTTAGGGCTTCACTGTTGGTTCAGTGGTAAAGAATCCGCATATTATGCAGAAGGAACAGGAGATGCAAATTCAATTCCTGAGCTCGGAAGATCTTCCAGAGAAGGAAACTACAGAATCAGATAATCATGATGGTGTGATCACTCACCTGGAGCCAGATATCCTGCAATGTGAAGTCAAGTGGGCCTTAGAAACCATCACTAAGAACAAAGCTAGTGGAAGTGATGGAATCCCAGTTGAGCTATTTCAAATCCTGAAAGATGATGCTGTGAAAGTGCTGCACTCAATATGCCAGCAAATATGGAAAACTCAGCAGTGGCCACAGGACTGGAAAAGGTCAGTTTTCATTCCAATCCCAAAGAAAGGCAACACCAAAGAATGCTCAAACTACTGCACAGTTGCACTCATCTCACAGGCTAGTAAAGTAATGCTCAAAATTCTCCAAGCCAGGCTTCAGCAATATGTGAACCATGAACTTCCAGATGTTCAAGCTGCTTTTCAAAAACACAGAAGAACAAGAGATCAAATTGCCAACATCCTCTGGATCACAGAAAAAGCAAGAGAGTTCCAGAAAAACATCTATTTCTGCCTTATTGACTATGCCATAGCCTTTGACTCTGTGGATCACAATAAACTGTGGAAAATTTTTCTAGTGATGGGAATACCAGACCACCTGACCTGCCTCTTGAGAAACCTATTGCAGGTTAGGAAATAACAGTTAGAACTGGATATGGAACAACAGACTGGTTCCAAATAGGAAAAGGAATTCACCAAGGCTGTATATTGTCACCTGCTTATTTAACTCATATATAGAGTACATCATGAGAAAAGCTGGGCTGGAAGAAGCACAAGCTGGCATCAAGATTGCCGGGAGAAATATCAATAACCTCAGATATACAGATGACACCACCCTTATGGCAGAAAGTGAAGAGGAACTAAAAAGCCTCTTGACAAAACTGAAAGTGGAGAGTGAAAAAGTTGGCTTAAAGCTCATCATTCATAAAACTAAGATCATGGCATCTGTTCCTATCACTTCATGGGAAATAAATGGGGAGACAGTGGAAACAGTGTCAGACTTTATTTTTGGGGGGCTCAAAAATCACTGTAGATGGTGATTGCAGCCATGAAATTAAAAGATGCTTACTCCTTGGAAGGAAAGTTGTGACCAACCTAGATAGCATATTCAAAAGCAGAGACATTACTTTGCCAACAAAGGTCCATCTAGTCAAGGCTATGTTTTTTCCAGTAGTCATGTATGGATGTGAGAGTTGGACTGTGAAGAAAGCTGAGCACCTATGAATTGATGCTTTTGAACTGTGGTGTTGGAGAAGACTCTTGAGAGTCCCTTGGGCTGCAAGGAGATCCAACCATTCCATTGTAAAGGACATCAGTCCTGGGTGTACATTGGAAGGACTGATGCTGAAACTCCAATACTTTGGCCACCTCTTGCAAAGTTTGGACTTATTGGAAAAGACCCTGATGCTGGGAGGGATTTGCGGCAGGAGGAGAAGGGGATGACAGAGGATGTGATGGCTGGACGGCAACACCAACTTGATGCACATGAGTTTGAGTAAACCCCGGGAGTTGGTTATGGACAGGGAGGCCTGGCGTGCTGCAATTCATGGGGTCACAAAGAGTCAGACACGACTGAGCGACTGAACTGACAGTACTTTTTCCTGTAGAATTCCATGGACAGAGGAGTCTGACAGGCTACAGTTCATAGAGTCACAAAAAGTTGGACATGTCTGAAGGGACTAAGCATGCATACATGCATATTAATTTATTGCAAAACAGACTTTAAAGTATAAATATGGAATTTATGGTTTTTAACACAATTTTCAATAGAGGAAAATATGAGAATTATAAATTTGCACATACTAAAGATATTTATCTACATATGTGTATACATATTAATATATATATGAAAAAAATATAGAGGGATACTTAAGGAGAAATGCAAGTCTAGCCCTAGGCCAAAATTCTATACATAACTTCTCAAGCTCACCACTAGAATATTAGGAGGCATTTCTTGGCAGACTTCCTGGGGGAAATGTTCAACTCTGGACTGGGTGCCCAGCCAGTGCCCCTCAGTTGCCCAGAAGGAATTGTAGTCGACACTCAGCCATGTCCCAAATCCCTCTCAGCCAGGCTCACATGCATTTTCTTGCCATTCCAAATCTCTTTCTTTGAGCCGCATGGGGCTTTCAGCTGAGACATTCCCCTGAGCCTCCAGGGAGACCTCCTTACTTAGGGGCCTTGGCAGAAAGTTTTCCTGCACACTGACAGTACTTCTTCACTCCCAGGCCAGATTTCACTCTCTCCATCAAGTCCAATAAAAGTCAAAAGTCTTTTGCTCAGGATCTTTGGTATCTTTTGCATTCTACACGGAAGAATGAGACAGAGTTTTCATATGAAAACAGGTAAAATAGAACTTGATATAAAACCACTGCATGACAATTTAATAGGATATGCCCAAGGTTTTCAATCCATAAGCATTCAAAATCTAGAAAAAACTCAAGAAAACAAAATTATATAAAATGAGTAAGAAATATTCACTGTATTATTACTTACTTTAGAATAAAACTAATCAAATTTAAGCGAAAAAATTGCTAAAAATTATAATGTACACATATAATAAAAAACACCTACAATATAAGCTATACTTTTGAAATATGTTGTGATTTTTGAAAAATGTTCAACTAGAATATTTATTAAAATCATCTGCATTAGTTTAACTAGAATGTGTTTATATATATATATATATACACACACACATTTGTATGATATTAGCATTTTGTTTATGAACTTTCTTGCTTGTGGGAAAGGTCAGCAGTTGTAGAAGTTTTTCTCCTACAGCACTCATCCTCCAGAGTGCTCAGACATCAACAGACCTTGTGTATCAGGCAGCGTAAAGAACAAGAGACAGGGTGAGTCATTTGACACAAGGTGATACAGCTTCTGATGTCTTCCATTTCTATAATCATTTAAGAAATTATAATACTTCAATAAGAATAAAATCTCCCTGAATAATTTGAATTGCTTTTATGGAAATAATGAATTATCTGAGGTTGGTGACCTGCATGATCCAGGTACAAGTTAATATACATAGGGACAGAGAAACAGGGAACCAAAGAGTAACATGAGAAGTTTTGAGGATTCACTGAGAGGTTCTGGGTTAAGCCTGGATCAATTAAGATTGATCAGAGTTTTCATGACCAGTGGGTTCTGGATGATATTTTCTTTATATAGATGTGTATGTAGTCTCAGAGAAGGCAATGGCACCCCACTCCAGTACTCTTGCCTGGAAAATCCCATGAACGGAGGAGCCTGGTAGGCTGCAGTCCATGGGGTCGCTAAGAGTCGGACACGACTGAACAACTTCACTTTCAGTTTTTCACTTTCATGCATTGGAGAAGGAAATGGCAACCCACTCCAGTGTTCTTGCCTGGAGAATCCCAGGGGCAGGAGAGCCTGGTGGGTTGACATATATGGGGTCACACAGAGTTGGACACGACTGAAGTGACTTAGCAGCAGCAGCAGCAGCAGTATGTAGTCTAAAAGGAAGTAAACCAACAGTTTGACAGTGGTAAACTCCAATTGCTTCCCAGGTAGCTCAGCTGGTCAAGAATCTTTCTGCAATGGAGCAGATCCTGGTTGGATTCCTGGGTTGGAAAGATCCCCTGGAGAAGGGAATGGCTACCCACTCCAGTATTCTGGCCTAGAGAATTCTATACAGTCCATGGGGTCACAAAGAGTCAGACATGACTGAGCAACTTTCACTTTCACTTTTCAAATTCCAATTAATCATATTGGACTAAAATTATAGTGAGAAAATTATTTTAAATATTCATTTAAATGAGGTAATATGAGGCATATCCCATAATGACTTAAATATTAAGAACTTTATATTAAATGCAGCAGTTTGAACAATATTAAGGGTAAAAAACCCTATAGGTCAGAACCCTATTAATTCTAAGCCATGCTATTCATCAGGAGTTAAATTTTTCTATTTTCAATTCATTTTCTTTCAAATTGAAGTGGCATATTATGGTGAATTTTGTCATTGAATTTGATGAAGAATTTCTAATTGAGCACTTCACAATAACTAAATTCTCAGTATTAATAATATAAATGTCTTAATGATAAAATAATTGTTACTTCCTGATTGAGTCAGATTTCTAATAATCACTATGTATGAATAAATAATTGAATAAATTATTAGCTCATGGCAAAAAGTCTTACTGTAATTTTTATGTTTATAAAAATAAATGACAACCAGCCACTAAATTTAGAAATTTGATTGATATGCACATTATAAAGTAAAAATATAGGCACTTTGCAATTATATACTGCTTACACTGCCTCACAGCAATGACTCAAAATTTTTTTTTCCTTAGAATTCAGTGATTTACTAGTAACTTTAACCTTATTTTTAATAGTCAATGCACATAGAAGCAAAATTTTTGATTTCTATCAAATCCTTTATAGCTTCATGATGCTATGACAGAATTGTTGGTTGCTGCTTGGTATATTAATGCCATTAAAGAAAATGTCCCAGAGCTTCATATGCAGTCTTTTGTTTCTCTTCTTTTACTACCATTTTAAGAGTACATATAGAATGATGCAATCTATGTTTTATCTCATCTATGTGTAGGTCCTTATAAGGCTTCATGGGCAAACCAACATACAACAACAAAATTAAAGTTCAACTGGTTTAACTTTACCATCTGTATTATTTTTTATCTTCTACTCCATTTATTACTTGTGTTTTTTTTTAACAATTGTTTTCAACAAGGATGACATGAAAATTTGCATTGATGTAAATCTCAAATTAGAATTCAGATCAGATCAGATCAGATCAGTCGCACAGTCATGTCCGACTCTTTGCAACCCCATGAATCGCAGCACGCCAGGCCTCCCTGTCCATCACCAATTCCCAGAGTTCACTCAGACTCACGCCCATTGAGTCAGTGATGCCATCCAGCCATCTCATCCTCTGTAGTCCCCTTCTCCTCTTGCCCCCAATCCCTCCCAGCATCAGAGTATTTTCCAATGAGTCAACTCTTCGCATGAGGTTGCCAGAGTATGGGAGTTTCAGCTTTAGCATCATTCCTTCCAAAGATATCCCAGAGCTGATCTCCTTCAGAATGGACTTGTTGGATCTCCTTGCAGTCCAAGGGACTCTCAAGAGTCTTCTCCAACACCACAGTTCAAAAGCATCAATTCTTTGGCGCTCATCTTTCTTCACAGTCCAACTCTCACATCCATACATGACACAGGAAAAACCATAGCCTTGACTAGACGGACCTTTGTTGGCAAAGTAATGTCTCTGCTTTTCAATATGCTATCTAGGTTGGTCATAACTTTCCTGCCAAGGAGGAAGCGTCTTTTAATTTCATGGCTGTAGTCACCATCTGCAGTGATTTTGGAGCTCAGAAAAATAAAGTCTGACACTGTTTCCACTGTTTCCCTATCTATTTCCCATGAAGTGATGGGACCGGGATGCCATGATCTTCGTTTTCTGAATGTTGAGCTTTAAGCCAACTTTTTGACTTTCCACTTTCATTTTCATCAAGAGGCTTTTTAGGTCCTCTTCACTTTCTGCCATAAGGGTGGTGTCATCTGCATATCTGAGGTTATTGGTATTTCTCCTGGCAATCTTGATTCCAGCTTGTGTTTCTTCCAGTCCAGCGTTTCTCATGATGTACTCTGCATAGAATTTGAATAAACAGGGTGACAATATACAGCCTTGATAAACTCCTTTACCTATTTGGAACCAGTCTGTTGTTCCATGTCCAGTTCTAACTGTGGCTTCCTGACCTGCATACAAATTTCTCAAGAGGCAGATCAGGTGGTCTGGTATTTCCGTCTCTTTCAGAATTTTCCACAGTTTATTGTGATCCACACAGTCAAAGACTTTGGCATAGTCAATAAAGCAGAAATAGATGCTTTTCTGGAACTCTCTTGCTTTTTCCATGATCAGGTGCATGTTGGCAATTTGATCTCTGGTTCCTCTGCCTTTTCTAAAAATTAAATTAGTACAACTTGTATCTGGGATAGAATTTAGAATTCTAAATTTGCTTTCAACATCAAAAAGTCTAAACAGAATATCTTTTCACCTTTCTCTCTCTGTCTTTCTCTATCACACACATACACACACACACACACACACAAGAATGTGAAAGCTCACATAATTACTTTCCTGGGCAAGGACAGGTAAATATTTAATCAGAGGCTCAATTAATCTTATTTTTTCTAGCTTCCTCTAAAGCACAATGGTAAAATCTTTGAAGTCCCTAGAAGAACTGTGGCATGTTTTGCTTCAAAGCCTTTGAATTGAACATTTTGACCTAAATGTCTTGTTTGTGCAGTTTGCCATTCTGTTAGGCCTTTGCTCACATGCTTGACTTCAGTGAGACCTTTTCTAGACACCCAATTTAATATATTGGCATTTTCTTAGCCATACCTGTAGCCTCTTTTTTCTATGATTCCTATTAATAGCTGCTGACATCCAACTTCCCAGACAACAAGAGTCCTTCATAGCTCTCATTTATTATCTGTCAGACAAGATTAGGGTGAGATGTAAGTTCTATGAAGGCATATCTCCTTGTCTCTTTGTGTAGGACTAAGGTTCTTTCCAAAAAGTTAAGAAAGTTTCAGCAAAAACAAGTCAGGCCAACTGGAATGGAAAAAAAAAAAAACAAAAAAAAAAACCCAGATACCACACCCCCCCAAAAAAAAGAAAAGTTTCTATAAAGGAAAAACCTAGATACCATAAACTGACAGGAGACATTTCTCTTAATAATGGAGTAGTCAGAGCTAACCTGACCTGTGATTGGAAGAAAGATGCAATTGATGAAAGCAGGAAGAATTACATGAAAAATAAAATAGCTTCCAATAATTTGTGTAATTAGTTAAATCTCTCAGTCATATCTGACTTTGTGTGACACCATGGACTGCAGCACGCCAGGCTTTACCATCACCAATACCTGGAGCTTGCTCAAACTCATGTCCATTGAGTCAGTGATGCCATCAAGCCATCTCATCCTCTGTTGTTCCCTTCTCCTCCTGCCTTCAATCTTTCTCAGCATCAAGGTCTTTTCCAATGAGTCAGTTCTTCCCATCAGGTGGCCAAAGTGTTGGAGTTTCAATTTCAGCATCAGTCCTTTCAATGGATATTCAGGACTGATTTCCTTTAGAATGGACTGGTTTGATCTCTTTGCAGTCCAAGGGACTCTCAAGAGTCTTTCCCAATACCACATTTCAATTCTTCCACATTCAGCTTACTTTATGTTCCAACTCTCACATCCATACATGATTACTAGACAAAGTTTTGACTAGACAGAACTTTGTCAGAAAAGTAATGCCTCTGCTTGTTCATATGCTGTCTAGGTTGGCCCTGGCTTTTCTTCCAAGAAGAAAGCATCTTTTAATTTTATGTCCACTGTCATCATCTGAAGTAATTTTGAAGTCCCCAAAATAAAAGCTGTTACTGTTTCAATTAATTCACTATCTATTTGTCATGAAGTGATGGGACCAGGTGCCATGATCTTAGTTTTCTGAATGTTGAGTTTTAAGCCAACTTTCTCACTCTCCTCATTCACTTTCATCAAGAGGCTCTTTAGTTCTTCTTCACTTTCTGCCATAAGGCTGGTGACATCTGCATATCTGATGTTATTGATATTTCTCCTGGAAATCTTGATTCCAGCTTGTGCTTCATCCAGCCCAACATTTTGCATGATGTACTCTGTATACAGGTTAAAAAGCAGGATGACAATATACAGCCTTAACAGACTCCTTTCCCAATTTGAAACCAGCATATTGTTCCATGTCCAGTTCTAACTATTGCTTCCTGACCTGCATACAGATTTCTCAAGAGGCAGGTAAGGTGGTCTGGTTTTTCCATCCCTTGAAGAATTTCCACAGTTTATTGTGATCCACACAGCCAAAGGCATTGCCATAGTCAATAAAGCAGAAGTAGTTTTTCTGGAACTCTTTTGCTTTGTCTATGATCCGACAGATGTTGGCAATTTGATCTTTGGTTACTCCGCCTTTTCTAAATCCAGCTTGAACATCTGGAAGTTCTCCGTTCATGTACTGTGGAAGCCTAACTTGGAGAATTTTGATCATTGCTTTGCTAGTGTGTGAAATGAGTGTAAATATGCGGTAGTTTGCGCTTTCTTTGGTATTGCCTTTCTCTGAGATTGGAGTGAAAAGTGTCCTATTCAGTCCTTTAGTCACTGCTGAGTTTCCAAATTTGCTAGCATATCGAGTGCAAAATTTTAACAGCATCATTTTTTTAGGATTTGAAATAGCACAACTGGAATTCCATCACCTCCATCCATAGTTCTTTAAGCACTTTGTTAATCAAATCTAATCCCTTGAATCTATTTGTCACTTCCACTGTATAATTATAAGGGATTTGATTTAGGTCATACCTGAATGGTCTCATGGTTTTCCCTATTTTCTTCAATTTAAGTGTGAATCTTGCATCACCACAGATGGTGACTGCAGCCATGAAATTAAAAGATGCTTATTCCTTGGAAGAAAAGTTATGACCAACCTAGACAGCATATTGAAAAGCAGAGACATTACTTTGCCAACAAAGGTCCGTCTAGTCAAGGCTATGGTTTTTCCAGTGGTCATGTATGGATGTGAGAGTTGGACTATGAAGAAAGCTGAGCACCGAAGAATTGATGTCTTTGAACTGTGGTGTTGGAGAAGACTCTTGAGAGTCCCTTGGACTTCAAGGAGATCCAAGCAGTCCATTCTGAAGGAGATCAGTCCTGGAATTTCTTTGGAAGGTATGGTGCTAACGCTGAAACTCCAGTAGTTTGGCCACCTCATGGGAAGTGTTGACTCATTGGAAAAGACTCTGATGCTGGGAGGGATTGGGGACAGAAGGAGAAGGGGACGACAGAGGATGAGATGGCTTATGGCATCACTGACTCGACAGACATAAGTCTGAGTGAACTCCAGGAGTTGGTGATGGATAGGGAGGCCTGGAGTGCTGCAATTCATGGGGTCGCAAAGAGTCGGACACAACTGAGTGACTGAACTGAACTTGCAATAATGCGTTCATGATCTGGGCCACAGTCAGCTCCCAGTCTTGTTTTTGCTGACTGTATAGAGCTTTTCCATCTTTGGCTGCAAAGAGTGTAATTAATCTCATTTCAGTATTGACCATCTGTTGACATCTATGTGTAGAATAGTCCCTTGGGTTGTTCAAATAGGGTGTTTGCTATGACCAGTGCATTCTCTCAGCAAATCTCTGTTAGCCTTTTTCCTGCTTCATTTTGTACTCCAAGGCCAAACTTCCTGTTACTCCAGGTATCTCTTGACTTCCTACATTTGCATTCAAGTCATGTATGATGAAAATAACATCTTTTTTTGATGTTAGTTCTAGAAGGTCTTGTAGATCATTATAGAACTGTTCAACTTCAGCTTCTTCAGCATTAGTGTTTGGAGCATAGACTTGGATTAATGTGATATTGAATGGTTTGCCTTGGAAATGAACAGAGATCATTCTGTCATTTTTGAGATTGCACCTAAGTACTACATTTCAGACTCTTTTGTTGACTATGAGGGCTACTCCATTTCTTCTAAGGAATTTTCCCCACAGTAGTAAATATAACAGTCATCTGAACTAAATTTGCCCATTCCTGTCCATTTAGTTCACTGATTCCTAAAATATCGATGTTCACTCTTGCTATCTCCTGTTTGACCACTTCCAATTTGCCCTGATTCATGGACCTAACATTCCATATTCCTATGCAATATTGCTCTTTACATCTTTGGACTTTACTTCCATCACCAGTCACATCCACAAATGAGCACTGTTTTCACTTTGGCTCCGTCTCTTTATCCTTTCTACAGTTATTTCTCCACTCTTCTCCAGTAGTATATCGGACACCTACTGACCTGGGGAGTTTATCTTTCAGTGTCCTATCTTTTTTGCCTTTTCATACTGTACATGGGGTTCTCAAGGCAAGAATGCTGAAGTGGCTTGCCATTCCTTTCTCCAGGGGACCACATTTTGTCAGAACTCTCCACCATAGCCCGCCCATCTTGGATGGCCCTATATGGCATGGATCATAGTTTCATTGAGTTAGACAAGGCTGTGATCCATGTTATCAGTTTGGTTAGTTTTCTGTCATTGTGGTTTATATTCTGTATGTAAAATATCATAAAAGTCAATATATCAAAGAAAGAAACATTGGATAAGCTAAGTAAGATATGAACATTCAAAATATTAGTTTACACAAATAAAAAATATCACAAAATTTAAAATTTGCACTGTGCTCTGGTACTAATTCCAAAATAAGCAAAAAAGCTAAAAGCACTTCTTATTGGCCCAAGAATCACATCCCTAGCTTTCAAAGGTGCCTGCTGATTATTCCTTCCACCAGATAAACACACTAATGGTTTCATTGTCAGTTCTCAGAGATATTCTCCTCATTTTTAAGGACTGGATGAGTGGTTGTCATAATTTATACCAAGACGTCCAGATATCTGTGGGAAAGAATTTTTAAGGTCAAAAGCAAGAGATCTCCAGAGGAACTAAATGTGATTTTGCCCACTCATGGGGTACTTATCAATATCTATGGACCTTTTTGCTGTCACAAATAGAGATTAAGACTTCTACTGATGTCTGGTGTACAGAGGCCAGGTTTGCTGATTATCATCCTACAATGCACATGACAATCTCCTGAAGAAAGAAATGTCGCGTCCAAAATACCTATTTTGCTGTAGTTGAGATACCTGCCTCAGAGGGAGTTTAGGATGTGGAGAGTGGAAAATAATAAAACTTGTGCAGAGAAGAAACAGAAACTTCATGAAAGATTCAGTAATCTCTAAATTAAAAAGAAAAACTTCTGTCTCACACTGCTGCTGCTGCTGCTGCTAAGTCGCTTCAGTCATGTCCGACTCTGTGTGACCCCATAGACAGCAGCCCACCAGACTGCTCCGTCCCTGGGATTCTCCAGTGAAGAACACTGGAGTGGGTTGCCATTTCCTTCTCCAATGCATGAAAGTGAAAACTGAAAGTGAAGTCGCTCAGTCATGTCCGACTCTTAGCGACCCCATAGACTGCAGCCTACCAGGCTCCTCCATCCCTGGGATTTTCTATGTCATTTCCTTCTCCATCTGTCTCACACTAGCAAATCCATAGCATATGATACATTCCAAATTGAAAGCCTTTTCCGTTGGAGTAGATTTGGTTAAGTCAAGATTGTTTTCCTACTATTTCCTTTCCTTTGTTGGGAACAAACTAGGTACTGTTGTTTCAGAAAGAGGAATATATACACTTCATCAAAAATTCTGCTTCTCAGTTCTTCCCTCTGCAATACTCAGATCCAATTTCTATTAATGGATATTTAGCTGAAAAGTTTGTAGCAGCTGTGTTAGTGCTGTAAGAAAGTTTTTTCTTCTTTGTTTTTTAAGTACCAGGAGCGTGAGTAAGATTCCAGTAATGACCAGTAAAGGAAAAGAATCTAAAAAAGATTTATATATAATCAATCACTTTGCTGTGCACCTGAAACTAACACAATATTGTAAATCAACTGTACTCCAATATTTTTAAGTGAGTTAAAGTCTATTTTAAAAATCATAAAAAAGCTAAATTAAAGAGTCTTTAAAGCTACTGCTTGCAGTAGCTTTTCAAATGCTATTTAATTAGGATTCACCTCTAGTCTGTTGATCCATGTCTTCTACCTCAGAGGGTTTACTCTGCTCTTCTCTCTTTCTTTGGTTTCTCTTTTTTTTAATTTTTAGAAGTATAGTTGATTTTCAATGTAGTCTTAATTTCTGCTGTGTGACAAGATATATAACCTTGTCACACAGCATAAATAAATAAATAAATATATATATATATATATATTTTTTTTTATTCATGGCTAATAGATGGGGAAACAGTGGAAACAGTGTCAGACGTTATTTTTCTGTGCTCCAAAATCACTGCAGATGGTGATTGCAGCCATGAAATTAAAAGACGCTTACTCCTTGGAAGGAAAGTTATGACCAAACTGCTGCTGCTGCTAAGTTGCTTCAGTCGTGTCCGACTCTGTGGGACCCCATAGACAGAAGCCCACCAGGCTCCCCCATCCCTGGGATTCTCCAGGCAAGAACATTGGAGTGGTTTGCCATTTCCTTCTCCAATGCATGAAAGTGAAAAGTGAAAGTGAAGTTGCTCAGTCGTGTCTGACTCTTAGCGACCCCATGGACTGCATCCTACCAGGCTCCTCTGTCCATGGGATTTTCCAGGCAAGAGTACTAGAGTGGGGTGCCATTGCCTTATCCAATGATCAAACTAGATACCATATTAAAAAGCAGAGATATTACTTTGCCAACAAAGGTCTGTCTAGTCAAGGCTATGGTTTCTCCAGTGGTCATGCATGGATGTGATAGTTGGACTGTAAAGAACACTGAGCACCGAAGAATTGATGCTTTTGAACTGTGGTGTTGGAGAAGACTCTTGATAGCCCCTTGGACTACAAGGAGGTCCAACAAGTCCATCCTAAAGGAGATCAGTCCTGGGTGTTCACTGGAAGGACTGATGCTGAAGCTGAAACTCCAATACTTTGGTCACCTCATGTGAAGAGCTGATTTGAAAAGACCCTGATGCTCGGAAAGATTGAGGGCAAGAGGAGAAGGGGACGACAAGAGGATGAGATGGTTGAATGGCATCACCTACTCAATGGACACGGGTTTGGGTGGACTCCGGGAGTTTTTGATGGACAGGGAGACCTGGTGTGCTGTGGTGCATGGGGTCACAAAGAGTTGGACACTGGATACGACTGAGTGACTGAATTGAACTGATATGTGTGTGTGTATATATATACACACATACATATACATATATGACAAAGTCCTACTGTACATCACAGAAACTATAGTCAGTATCCTATGATAAACCATAGTGGAAAATTATATATATACATACATATGATTTATCATAGGACCTTGTCTTTTATTCTTACATATAATAGTTTGTATCCCAAACCTCAATCCATCCCTCTCACATCTCTCTTTCTCCTTGGAAGCCACAAGTCTTTACTTTTATGTTTTTGAGTCTGTTTCACAGATAAGTCCAACTGTGTCATATTTTAGATATTTTAAATTCCACATGTAAGTGATACCATATAGTGTTTTTCTTTTCCTGACTTATTTCTCTTAGTATGATTAACTTTAAGTTAGACAGATTTCTTGATGGCTTCTGAGTCTCCTTCATTAGTCATATAATGTATCTTGCTGTTGCTCAAATTCTTGCCAGGGAAGATTATTGACTCTTGTCTAAAATGGTTTTTCACAGAGAATAGCAACCCCTCACTAGGTTTTAGCTTTTAAATCATTTTCATCAGTGTATGTTACTTCTTTACTTTAGTTCTTCAATATATGTTAATAATTTGAATCACTGACAATATATTTTGACTTCGAAGAAATTTTTCAAAAAACAAAAAATATTTTCTAGATTTCATGTTTATACAATTTTCAAGAGGTTTTATTACTCTAATGTTGTTAATCACAAAAAGTGTTAGAAATTCTTTGATTATCATATTCATATAGTATTATCTGGGTGCTCTTGACCTTGCTCTCATACACAGCAAATAATAACAAGCAACAAATTATTCCAACTTAGGAAGATTAATAGAAATTAAAGTTACCACAAAGCTCCTATTATTTGTCAATAAATTTGGATACAGGAAATTTACATGTGTTTCAAAAGTAGTCCTAGAACTAAAATTGAAATATTCAGAAATTAGTGTTTATGTCCATGACACATGTATATGCGGGTGTAAATTAATTCATATAAAATGAGTAGTACTTTGTAATTAATCATAATCATATCAGTTAGTAGGAAAATTTTATAGATTTAAATGATCAATATATTCAAAAATTTCTTCTCTCACACTTATAAATTTGACTTGACTTTACTTCATACTATTAACTATTTATAAGAACAAGAATGGAGAAGTTATTAAGCATATATTTTATAATTTCTCTTGCTTATTTTCAGCAGAATTTTTATTTCAAGTGAAAGAGTAGATTAAAATAACTTTATCAGAAGTGACAGTTTAATTCATTTAAATTAGTGTAATTTCTATGGATGGTTGAAATGTTCATATTTAAAAGCAAATATAAACGTTAAGTACCTTAAATAAGCTAAAAGCACTAATATGTCTACATTAATAGTCAAGTGAAAAATGAACAGAAAAAATCATGCTTGAAGATATCTTTACAGTTTAAAAGTTTCCTCTTAAAAATCAAGGAGAAATCACAGGTGAAACTATTCTCTAAAGTGTATATGAATCTCATCTCATTATATTTTGGATCTTTAAGATAGTTACTTTCCTCCCCAAATGCTCATTTTAAAGAGTTAGTGCATATAGGTGTATCAGAAGTAGATGTTAAATAAACTGAAAGCATAAATTTCATGCATAGTTTCTAGAGATCCAAAGTATGGTTGGTCTAAATAAGAGCACCCAAAATATCCCTTGTCCTAAGCCCAAGAACTTAAAACTTTCATCTTATATGGAAAAAGGGACTTTGGACATGGGACTGAGACAAGGATCTTAATATAAGGATAATATACTTAATTATCCAGATGAAGCTAATTTAAACACAGAGATCCTTAAAAGAGGGCTACAGAGGGAGTCAGAAAGAATGAAGCCAAAGCAAAACAAAGGAGGGAGACAAAGCAAAAACAATACCCAATTGTGGATGTGATGGTGATAGAAGCAATGTCTGATGCTGTAAAGAGCAATATTGCATAGGAACCTGGAATGTTAGGTCCATGAATCAAGGCAAATTGGAAGTAGTCAAACAGGAGGTGGCAATAGTGAACGTCGACATTCTAGGAATCACTAATGAATTTAACTCAGATGACCATTATATCTACTATTGCATTCAGGAATCTCTTAGAAGAAATGGAGTAGCCATCATGGTCAACAAAAGAGTCTGAAATGCAGTACTGGGATGCAATCTCAAAAACGACAGAATGATCTCTGTTCATTTCCAAGGCAAACCATTCAATATCACAGTAATCCAAGTGTATGCCCCAACCAGTAATGCTGAAGAAGCTGAAGTTGAATGATTCTATGAAGACCTCTAAGAACTTTTAGAACTAACACCCCAAAAATATGTTATTTTCATTATAGGGGACTGCAATGCCAAAATAGGAAGTCAAGAAATACCTGGGGTAACAGGCAAATTTGGCCTTGGAATATGGAATGAAGCAGGGCAAAGGCTAATAGAGTGTTGCCAAAGAACGCACTGGTCATAGCAAACACCCTCTTCCAACAACACAAGAGAAAATCTACACATGGACATCATCAGATGGTCAACACCAAAATCAAATTGATTATATTCTTTGCAACCAAATATGGAGAAGCACAATACAGTCAGCAACAAAAAGACCAGGAGCTGACTGTGTCTCAGATCATGAACTCCTTATTGCCAAATTCAGACTTAAATTGAAGAAAGTAGGGAAAAACACTAGACCATTCAAGTATGACTTAAATCGAATCCCTTATGATTATACAGTGGAAGTGAGAAATAGATTTAATAGATCTGATAAATAGAGTGCCTGATGAAATATGGACAGAAGTTCTTGAAAATGTACAGGAAACAGGGATCAAGACCATCACCATGGAAAAAGAAATGCAAAAAAGCAAAATAGCTGTCTGAGAAGACCTTACAAATAGCTGTTAAAAGAAGGGAAGCAAAAAGCAAAGGAGAAAAGGAAATATATAAGCATCTGAATGTAAAGTTCCAAAGAATAACAAGGAGAGACAAGAAAGCTTTCCTCAGCAATCAAAGCAAAGAAATAGAGGAAAACAACAGAATGGAAAAGACTAGCGATCTCTTCAAGAAAATTATAGATACCAAGGGAACATTTCATGCAAAGATGGGCTCGATAATGGACAGAAATGGTATGGACCTAACAGAAGCAGAAGATATTAAGAAGAGGTGGCAAGAATACACAGAAGAACTGTACAAAAAATATCTTCATGACCCAGATAATCACAATGGTGTGATCACTCACCTAGAGTCAGACATCCTGCAATGTGAAGTCAAGTGGGCCTTAGAAAGCATCACTAGAACAAAGCTAGTGGAGGTGATGGAATCCCAGTTGAGCTATTTCAAATCCTGAAAGATGATGCTGTGAAAGTGCTGCACTCAGTATGCCAGCAAATTTGGAAAACTCTGCAGTGGTCACAGGACTGGAAAAGATCAGTTTTCATTCCAGTCCCAAAGAAAGGCAATGCCAAAGAATGCTCAAACTACTGCACAATTGCACTCATCTCACAGGCTAGTAAAGTAATGCTCAAAATTCTCCAAGCCAGGCTTCAGCAATACATGAACTGTGAACTTCCTGATGTTCAAGCTGGTTTTGGAAAAGGCAGAGGAACCAGAGATCAAATTGCCAACATCTGCTGGATCATGGAAAAGCAAGAGAGTTCCAGAAAAACATCTATTTCTGCTTTATTGTCTATGCCAAAGCCTCTGACTGTGAGGATCACAATAAACTGTGGAAAATT
Source organism: Bubalus kerabau (assembly GCF_029407905.1). Lineage (NCBI taxonomy): Eukaryota > Metazoa > Chordata > Mammalia > Artiodactyla > Bovidae > Bubalus > Bubalus kerabau. The sequence goes on along the minus strand of NC_073632.1, from coordinate 10,750,108 downwards.
CTGAAAGAGATGGGAATACCAGACCACCTGACCTGCCTCTTGAGAAGCCTATATGCAGGTCAGGAAGCAACAGTTAGAACTGGACATGGAACAACTGACTGGTTCCAAATAGGAAAAGGAGTATGTCAAGGCTGTATATTGTCACCCTGTTTATTTAACTTCTATGCAGAGTACATCATGAGAAGAGCTGGGCTGGAGGAAGCACAAGCTGGCATCAAGATTGTTGGGAGAAATATCAATAACCTCAGATATGCAGATGACACCACCCTTATGGCAGAAAATGAAGAGGGACTAAAAAGCCTCTTGATGAAAGTGAAGGAGGAGAGTGAAAAAGTTGGCTTAAAGCTCAACTTTCAGAAAACTAAGATCATGACATCTGGTCCTATCACTTCATGGGAAATAGATGGGAAACTATGGAAACAGTCTCAGACTTTATTATTATTTTTTTTTTTTTGGGGGGGAGGCTCCAAAATCACTGCAGATGGTGATTGCAGCCATAAAATTAAAAGATGCTTACTCCTTGGAAGGGAAGTTATAACCTACCTAGATAGCATATTCAAAAGCAGAGACATTACTTCACCAACAAAGGACTGTCTAGTTAAGGTACGGTTTTTCCAGTGGTCATGTATGGATGTGAGAGTTGGATTGTGAAGAAAGTTGAGCACTGAAGAATTGACGCTTTTGAACTGTGGAGAAGACTCTTGAGAAGACTCTTGGAGTCCCTTGGACTGCAAGGAGATCCAACCAGTTCATGCTAAAGGAGATCATCCTGGGTGTTCTTTGGAAGGACTGATGCTGAAGCTGAAACTCCAATACTTTGGCCACCTCATGTGAAGACTTGACTCATTGGAAACGACTCTGATGCTGGGAGGGATTGGGGGCAGGAGGAGAAGGGGACGGCAGATGATGAGATGTCTGGATGTCATCACCGACTCGATGCACGTGAGTTTGTGTGAACTCTGGGAGCGGTGATGGACAGGGAGGCCTGTTGTGCTGCAATTCATGGGATCGCAGAGCAACTCAACTGAACTGAGAAGGAGGCAGGGACAGAGACAGTTACATGATGACAGACAGAAATTTGAGTGATATTTTTGAAGATGCAGGAAAAATCCACAGGCCAAGATATAGATGACTACTGTGCTCAGTCACTCAGTCATGTCTGACTCTTTATGACCCCATGGTCTTTAGCCCATCAGGATCCTCTATCCATGGGATTTTCTAAGCAAGAATATTAGAATGGGTTGCCTTTCCTTTCTCCAGAGGATCTTCCTCATCAGGGATTAAAACTCCATCTCCTGCATTGGCAGGAGTATTCTTTACCACTGAGCCAGCTGGAAAGCCCTAATAAATGGCCACTAGTTGTTGGAAAACATGGAAACAGTCTCCTCTTGTAACTGAAATCCAGCCTCTGTTCACCAGTGCTAAATAGAAGCCTGAAGACTGAGTTTTGGGAGAAGTAGAAAACTATAGTTTTATTTGCCACGCAAAGGGGGCCACAATGTGCTATGCTATCAAAACTGTGTATTCCATCCTGGAGGGAGTAATGAGGAGTCTTATAGTGTTGAAGGAGCAGAGTGTGATCAGTTCATGAACATTCTTTTGATTGGTAGGCAGTGAGATGACCAGCAGTCAGTATCATCAGTCTTCTGGTTCCAGTGGTTCTGGGATCTAAGTACTTGTGGGTAACAGACAATTAACTTCTTCCACCTAGTGTAGTTTCTGTATCTGCAGAAGAACTTAAACTACCTGGCTTAGAATATTATCTATAGTCCTTCATGAAGAACTGAAAATCCTTGACTTCGTTTAATGACTGAGGTCCATTTTTTTTTTGACTATTTTTCTTTCTTTCTGCATTTTCTCAGTTCTCTAATTAAATTTATTTAATTTAAATTTATTAATTAAATTAATTTATTATTTGACTAAAGTTTTTCTGCAGACAAAATGTAAGTAGAGAACATAGGTGGAGGTCTATTCTGGGAAAATCTCATAGGGTTGTGCATGGTTACATCCTCAGAGCCCTCCTAAAACTTTACTTGATCCTGGTAGGACAGATTTCAGATATCTGACCTCCAGAAAGATAAAGAAATATATGTTTTTAAACAACTAAGGTTATAGTAATTTACTACAGCAGAAACAGAAGATAAACACAGAGGGATTTCAAGAAAATTTATTTTAACACAAAAATAAATGCACTAGGTGAACTTGATTAGAAAACCTCTCTGAGCCACATCACTCAAATTTCAGGTATATTAATTAGTGTCCATCTATGATGAAGAATCATTGTTTTCTCAGACTGCAAAGAAAGCAAGAGAGAGAAAGGCAGATTCAGATGCTTAATTCATATTTAAGTAGACTGAAATATAGTATGTGTATATTCTATCTCCTTTTCTCAGGTCTTTATCATCATTTCTGACATAAACCTGTGATTGGGCAGAAAAAGGAATAAGAATTACAGGCAGATGATGGCCACTATAGAAATGTACTATAAGAATTGGAGTGTCAGTGTTTTGCTGCTTGTTACCACTATATTTTGAATAGGTTTACTGTCAGAAAATCTGTTTATCTTTGTATCTGTTATGAGAACCAAGAAACGAATTTACTTCACTGATTGTCAATAACCAAATTTCCTCAGCCAGGTATCACCTGAATTCTAACTCCATTTATGTTTCTAGCTGGCCTTCACAAAATCAGTATGTCTTTTTTGCAAGCATTTCATCTCAACTTGCAAAATTCTGACAATGACTGAGACTCTTAAAATCAGGTGCAAAGTTTAATTACATAGTTGTACCCTAAAGGTGTGATATTACCTAATTAAATTTTCATGCAAAGAAAATTAAAATGACTCCTTCCAATTAAACAATAAATAAGGAAATGTAAAATAAGTTCCAGTTTTAAAAAAATTAGGTGCCTCTCTTATTCTTTTTTTTTAATTTAAATTTATTTATTTTAATTGGAGGCTAATTACTTTACAATATTGTATTGGTTTTGCCATACATCAACATGAATCTGCCACGGGTGTACACGTGTTCCCAATCCTGAACCCCACTCCCACCTCCCTCCCCATATCATCCCTCTGGTTCATCCCAGTGCACCAGCCCCAAGCATCCTGTATCCTGTATCAAACCTGGTCTGGCGATTCCATAACATTCTAGTAGGCCAATCACATACTTTTAATACACATTTTCAATTGCTTTAACAATGATGTTAAGAGCTCAGTGGTATCATCCAGGGTAAATGAGCTAAACTTCAAATGATTCTAATTGACCTAAAGGAGCATATTGTCTTGAATTTCCTCATTTTATCCTAATATAAAAAGTAGATAAAAGAAACACCTGAAGGGAATATAAAGCTATCTAGAATCACCCCCAAATAGAATGTTGTCATAAAGAATTTTGGGATATTTAATATGGTTCAACTTGGTCTCTTTTATGAGGACTAAGAGTTAGAATATGTCTTAAAATCATATCCAACAAGAAGTGGGCTATTTCAGCTCATGACAAGTTGACATATGTCAAAGCTTTATTCATTTTGTATTTCAGTTCTATTAACCTAGCACATCTATAATTGTTTTCAAATTAAAAGTTAATCAAATACATATATTTATCTTTAGGAGAATATTTTTTTATTTTTATTTATTTTAATTGGAGAATGCATATATTTATTTTTAAATATTTTTTATGTGATAAGACTTTCTAACCACTTTAAAACTGTATTTATAAATAATACAATTTAATCAAATTTCTAAAGCTAGAATGTTTGCTTTTGAACTACTGCCTCAAAACATCCAGCGTAGCTTTAAAAAAAGAAAAAAATAAAACCATTTGGTTGATTATATTTTGAGCCAAAATCAGAGGAAAATCATATCACCCCAATGGCAATTTATTAGAAGGAATATCCAATATTTGCAGAGGTTTATACAGACAAAATCAATATTCACATGATGGTATAAAAAATTTAGATACTTGACTAATAAAGTACATTTAAGTTTTTCATAATTTGGGAAAACAAGTTCAATTCTTAAGTTTCTGGGCATAAAAACAGAAATCAGTGAGATAAAAACTGATTATTCAAAATATTACTGGTCTTTTAGGAAAATATATTCATTTAAATATATATATTAAGAGATGGAAAAGATACTTAGAAGAAATAATATATTTGTGGTAGCAAAATGCAATGCAAAACTAGGTAAGCTGGAATAGCAAAATGCTAAAAAAACAAACAAACTTGATTTTGTATTAAAGCAGATGAATGATTACATATTAACTAAGTTTTCAACTACTTGCTGCTGCCGCCAAGTCGCTCCAGTCGTGTCTGACTCTGAGCGACCCCATAGACCACAGCCCACCAGGCTCTGCCCGCCTTGGGATTCTCCAGGCACGAACACTAGAGTGGGTTGCCATTGCCTTCTCCAATGCATGAAAGTGAAATGTGAAAGAGAAGTCGCTCAGTCGTGTCTGACTCTTTGGGACCCCATGGACTGCAGCCTACCAGGCTCCTCCGTTGATGGGATTTTCCAAGCAAGACTACTGGAGTGGGTTGCCATTGCCTTCTCCGTTTCAACTACTTAAGCAAATAAAAAAGGATATTTCAGCCACTCTCAGCCTGTTAAGGATGCACTCTTCCTGGGATGGTAATACTATCAGAAATGTTTGACTTTACATGAAAATCAGTGTCAGTTAGGAAATTGAAAGTGCTGTGGAAACAAAAATATATTTTTAGAGAAGTTGAGAGATTGTTCTTTCACTAGAAAAGGTGAAACTTAGCTATAGCAAAACAAACAAACACTGAGTAAATGTTATCTAGAAAAATAAAACAATTTAATAAATTAATTATTTTATTTAATGGTATACCCTATTGCAAGAAGTTTATACTAGAAATTTGATTAAGGATGCTGGATTTCCAAACTCATTTATTTGATCAAATGTAAGACAAATGAATGTTATCTAGTCTATGAAAAAAAAAGGGAGATATCCACTTAAAAAAGGAAGAGTTTTAAGATTATTGTAAATGGCAAGGGTAATCATTTCTCCTCTCTCTAAGATTATCAAATACCTTTCTGAAACTGAGTAATATTTGGCATTCAAGGACATAAAATGTATGACACAACCACTGGGTTTAGTATCATGGCAAAGACATTTGTGGGGCTTCCCATCTGGCTCAGGTGGTAAAGAATCTGCCTACAACACAGGAGTCCGCCTGCAATGCAGGAGACCCAGGTTCAATTCCTAGGTCTAGAAGATCCCCTGAAGAAGAAAATGGCAATCCATTCTAGTATTCTTACCTGGAAAATCCCATGGACAGAAAAGTCTGGTAGGCTACAGTCCACAGGGTTGCAAGAGTCGGACACTACTTAGTGACTAAACCACCACCACCAAAGACATTTTTAAACTGGCAGATGGAAGTTGATTTAGAAGTGAACAGTCATACCTATTTAATACTTTGAGACTAGTTTGATTCACTGTTTGAATAAAAAAGAGTAACCCCACTCTTTGAAGATTTTCCATGCCTTTTCTAATTTTCCTTATTTATTTAAAGCAATGGTAGGAGTTTAACAATAAACATTGTATTAAAGAAACAGAAACAAAGCCTGTTAAATGATTAAATACAAAAGTCAATTGGAAGATATTATGCTTCATTCATACTCATTTAAATAATTGATATGGAATAATGTTAACAAAATTCATGCATTATAAATTTATACATTAAAGTTTTTGACATGTATAAATTAAAAAAAAGTTAATGTATAAAATTGAGGCTTTATAAATTTTAATAAAATGTGTTCATTAACTGTGTGGACCACAATCAATTGTGGAAAATTCATAAAGAGATGGGAATACCAGAACACCTTAACTGTCTCCTGAGAAACCTGTACACAGATCAAGAAGCAACAGTTAGAAGCTGACATGGAAAAACAAACTGGTTGAAAATTGGGAAAGGAGCATGTCAAGGCTGCATATTGTCACCTTGCTGAACTTAGAATATATCTTGTGAAATGCCAAATTGAATGAATCATAATCTAGAATCAAGATTTCCAGGAGAAATATCAATAACCTCAGATGTGCAAATGACCCCACTCTATTGGCAGAAACTGAAGAGGAACTAAAGAGCCTCTTGATGAAGGGGAAACAAGAGAGTAATCAAGCTGGCTTAAAATTCAAGCCTCTAATTAAAATAAATTAATTAATTAAAAAAAAAACAGCATTCAGGAAAAACAACAACAACAACAAAAAGACCATGGCATCCAATCCATTACTTCATGGTAAATAAATGGGAAAAAATAGAAACAGTGACAGATTTTATTTTCTTAGACTCCAAAATCACTGTGGATGATGACTTTAGCCATGAAGTTAAAAGATGCTTGCTCCTTGGAAGGAAAGCTATGGCAAACCTAGACTCTGTATTAAAAAACAGAGACATTACTTTGGCAACAAATGTCTGTATAGTCAAAGTTATACAAAGTTCCAGTAGTCACATATGGATGTGAGAATTGGACCATAAAGAAGGTTGAGCACCAAAGAACTGATGGTTTGAAATTGTGGCACTAGAGGAGACTTTTGAGAGTCCCTTGAACTGCAAGGTGATCAAATTGGTCAATTGTAAAGGATATCAACTTTGAATATTCATTGGAAGGACTGATGCTGAAGATGAAGCTTTAATTCTTTGGCCACCTGATGCAAAGAGTCGACTCATTGGAAAAGACACTGATGCTGGGAAGATTGAAGAAGGAAAGAGGAGAAGGGGGCAACAGAGGATGAGGTGGTTTGGTAGCATCACCAACTCAGTAGATACATGTTTTGAGCAAATTCTGGGAGATAGTGAGAGACAGGGAAGCCTGGTGTGCTGCAGTCCATGGGGTTGCAAAGAGTCAGACATGACTGAGTGGTTGAACTGAAACAACTGTAAAGTGAAATTATATGTTTGCAATAGGTGTATATTAATTTTATATTTATACACTTAATAAATATACATTTATTTAATTTATTATATGTGTATATATATACTATTTATAAGTTAGATTTTTCTTAACTCTCAAATAGGAATTTTTATGGCTTTATGGACATATAATTGACATGTAGCATTGTACAGATTTAATATGTACAACACAATGATTTGATACACATGTATGCAAGTATACCTCTGGGGTTTAATAGATTTGTTTCCAAACCACTGAAGTAAATCTGAATATGGCAATACAGAAAGTTCCACAGATTTGGGGGGGATTTTCAGTATACATAAAATTTATATTTATACTGTACCAAGGTCTATTAAGTGTGTAATAGTGTTATGTCTAAAACAATTGTGAATAGTTTAGTGAGGAAATACTTTATTGCTTAAAAATGCTATCATCTAAGCCTTCATCAAAATCTTTTGGCAATAGTAACATTAAATATTATTTTTAATATAAATTTATTTATTTTAATTGGAGGCTAATTACCTTACAATATTGTATTGGTTTTGCCATACATCAACATTATTGATCTTAGAATACAATAAGAAATATAATAATGATGAACAAGTTTGGAATATTGATAGAATTACCAAATTGTGACACGAGGACTGGAAGTGTGCTAATGCAGTTGGAAAAGTGGTATTAATAGACTTGACCAATTCAGGTTTGCCACTAATCATCCATTTATGAAAAACATACATCTGTGAAGAGCTGATTCATTGGAAAAGACCCTGATGCTGGGAAAGATTGAGGGCAGGAGGAGAAGGGGATGATGACAAGGGATGAGATGGTTGGTTGGCATCATCGACTCACTGGACATGGGTTTGGGTGGACCCGGAGAGTTGGTGATGGACAGGGAGGCCTGGCGTGCTGCGATTCATGGGGTCGCAAAGAGTTGGACACGACTGAGCTACTGAACTGAACTGTTACATCTGTGAAGCAAAGTGCAGTATACAAGGAGTACCTGTATTGTGAAACAATTTCCATGATAATGTTAGTTAGTACCTTCATCAGCTCACATATTCACAAGTTTTGTGTGTGGTGAGAACTTTGACGTTCTAACAACTCATTTAGCAACTTTCAAATATACAATAGACTATTGGTGACTATATTCAGCATAATGACCGTAATGTGCATTACATAAGTACATCTCCAGAACTTATGTATCTTGTAACTGGAATTTTGTCTCTCTTGACCACTTTAATCCATTTTAATCTCCCTATCCCAGGAAATCAACACTAAGCAGGAAATCTGCTCCTCTGCGTTGTTGTTTTTTTTTTTTTCCTTTTCTTTTCATTTAGATTCCCCATTTAAGTTAGCTCATAGAGTATTCCTCTTTCTTCATCTGACAAATTTCACTTAAAAAATGACTTCAGGTTCATCCATGTTGCTGTGTATAGCAGGATATTCTTCACTTTTATGGTGAAATAATATGCATGCTTTATTAATGCTAATATATAATATTGTTATATAGAATATGTTATAAATGTTATATTTTATATAATGCATATTATTGTTTATCTCATATATAATAAATATTCTACTAGTATGTTGTATATCATATATAAGTATCTTAATTGCAATATACAAGTTATATATTATATATAAATTATTATAGCATATTGTAATATTGTATAATTAATGACATAATATAATGTTCTAGATTAACATAATTATATATATATGATTATTTAGAGTACAGTACAGTATAGTATCATAAATATCATATGATACAGTATAATACATACTATATATAAAATATGTCTTATGTCTTATATATCATATATAATGATATATATTATATTGCACATAAAATATTTATAAAATATTCACATAAAATTCATATATAATTATATACTTTAGTGATGTATGTAATTATAAATAATGTATATGGCATGCAAATATATACACACATATGATACAATATATTTTATCATATTTTATATGATACATTTATCATACTTTTAATTATGTAATGTATGTAAGTCACACATGGTTTACATATATTACATTATTTTATATAGTATATGACTACATATATTATGTCAGTTTAGTTCAGTTGCTCAGTCTTATCCAACTCATTGCGATTTCATGGACTATAGCATGCCAGGCTTCCTTGTCCATCATCAACTCCCAGAGCTTACTCAATCTCATGTCCAATGGATTGGTGATGCCATCCAACCATTTCATCCTCTGATGTCCCCTTTTCCACCTTCAATCTTTCTCAGCATCAGGGTCTTTTCCAATGAGTCATTACTTTGCATCAGGTGGCCTAAGTATTGGAGTTTCAGCTTCAGCATCAGTCCTTCCAATGGATATTCAGGACTGATATCCTTTAGGATTGACAGGTTTGATCTCCTTGGAGTCCAAGGGACTCTCAAGAGTCTTCTCCAGCACCACAGTTCAAAAGCATGACTTCTTCAGCGCTCAGCTTTATTTATAGGCCAACTCTCTCATCCATACATGAGTACTGGAAAAGACATAGCTTTGACTAGTCGGAACTTTGTTGGTAAGGTAATGTCTCTGCTTTGTAATATGCTGTCTAGGTTGGTCATAGCTTTTCTTCCAAGGAGCAAGTGTCTTTTAATTTCATGGCTGCAGTCATCATCTCCAGTGATTTTGGAATCCACCCCCAACAAAACAAAACAAAACAAAAAGCTTGAATCAACATGGCCAGGAGAAATCTCAATAACATCAGTTATGCAGATGACACCACACTTATGGCAGAAAGTGAAGAACAAAAGAGCCTCTTGATGAAAGTGAAAGAGGAGAGTGAAAAAGCTGGCTTAAAACTTAACATTTAGAAAACCAAGATCATAGCATCTGGTCCCATCACTTCATGGCAAATAGATGGGAAAAAAATGGAAACATATATAATTATATATATTAAATATACTGCCTTATACATATTGTATTAAATATGCCTGCATAGTCGTGTTTGACTCTTTGCAACCCTATGGACTGTAGCACACTCAGCTCCTCTGCCCATGGGATTTTCCATGCAAGAATATGGTCGTCTGTTGTCATTTCTTCCTCCGGGAGATCTTTGAGACATAGGATCAAACCCACATTTCCTGTGTGTCCTGCATTGGCAGGCAGATTCTTTACCACTGATCCGCCTGAGAAGCCCTAATAGTAAAAACATTATTTGTAAAATGTATAATATTATATAATTATTATATATGACTATGGTATATAACCATTATATATATCATTATATACTTAAAATGTAGAATAACTAATTATATACAGTTATATCTGTATCAGTAGAACATATATATAATATATAATATTATATATTATTTAGGCTTTCCTCATGTCGCAAATGGTAAAGAATCTGCCTGCTATTCAGGAGACCCAATATATATTATTTATATACATATTGATATATAACACAATTATATAATATATAATACATAATATATAGTATTAATTAGTAATATACAATATATTAATACACAATTATACATTTTGTATTATGCATCATATTAAAATTTGTGACATAGGATCTTATCATGTGGCACATATATATTTATCATATATTTATTATTACTAATATGTGCAATAATATATAATATGTATTATATATAGTCTTTGTTTTTGAGTAATAGTGGACACTTAGTTTTCTTCCATGTGTTTCCTGTTGTTAATAATGCTGCAATGGACATCAGTGTGCATAAACCTCCATGAGATATAGTATATTTTCATTTCCTTTGTATATATACCAAGAAATGATATTGCATGAAAACAAAGTAGCTCTATTATTCAGTTTTTTTTTTTTTTAGGAATGTCCATACTGTTTTCATAGTGAATATACAAGTTTACATTTCGATCATCAAGTGCCCCCTTTTCTTCACATCCTCACAGACACATAGTCTTACTGTGTTTTTTATTTACCTTTCCCTGGTGATTATTGATGCTGAAAAGCTTTTTTATTTACCTAATAGCCATTTGAATATTATCTTTGAAAAAAATACCTATTTAAGTTATTTTTCTCTTTTTAAAATTTGATTTCATTTCTAGATATATGGGTTCTTTATATATTTTGGATATTAGCCTTTTTTCAATTATGTGGTTTGCAAACATTTTCTCCCATTCCAGAAGTTGTCTTTTCTTTTTGTATGATGTATATTTGCTGTACAGAAACTCTTTCATCTGATGGACCTTAGTTATTTATTCTTACTTGTATTTTTTTTTAATGGTTCATTTGGGATCATATATACGAAATCATTGCCATTGCCATGACCAATATTGAATACATTTTTATCAATATTTTCTTCTAGCAGTTTTGTTTGTTGTTTTAGGTCATATTTAAATCTTTACATAATTCAGGTTAAATTTTTTTAATGGTAATGTATAGGGGCCCAGTTCCATTCATGTGCAGATGAATATCCAGTTTTCCAAATGACTTACTGAAGAGACTATCTTTCCTGCCTGAACAGTCTTACCTCCCTTGTCAACTATTAGTGGACCATATATGGATGGGCTAATTTCTTGACTCTCAATTTTCTTCCATTGTGCTGTCTGTTTTTAAAACAGTACCACTCTATTTTGAGCACTATGCTTTTGTAGTATAGTCTGAAATCAGGAACTGTTATGCTTTCAGCTTCATTCTTTCTCAGGCTTGCTTGGACTATTTGGGATCCTTTGTTTTTCAGTACAAATTTTAGGATGATTTTTTTTATTTCTACAAAAAAATGATAATAAACCCTTGAAATCTTCATAGAGATTTCACTGGCTCCATAGATAGCTTTGGGTAGTATGGGCATTTTAACAGTGCTTATTCTCCAATCCATGAGCACAGGTTTTATTTCCATTTACTTGCATCGTTCAATATTTCTCTAATCAATGACTTATAGTTTGCTGCATACAGATCTATGATTTTGATTAAACTTATTCTTAAATATGTTATTATTATAAATGTGATTGTCTTTATTTGTTATGATAATTTATTGTTAATGTACAGAAGCATGGGTTTTTGTATGCTGATTTTGTGTCCTATAACTGTATTTAATTTGATTATTATTTCTAATGGTATTTTGGCTGAGTCCTTAGGATTTTCCTTATATAAAATCATGTCACCTGCAAACAGACACAATTTTCCTTTCCAATTTGGGAGAGTCCAATTTCTTTTTCTTGCAAAATTTTTCTACTTAGAACTCTGAGTAGTATGCTGAATAAGAGTATTGAAATTGAACATACTTTTCTTGCTTCCGATCTTAGAGAAAAGCTTTTAGCCTTTGACTATTGAGTATGTTAGCTGTATGCTCATCATGTATGGCTTTTATTATGTTAAGATGCATTTCTTCTGCACACAGTTTTTGAGAGTTTTTACCATAAATGAATGCTGAATTTTAACAAATTCATTTCTATGCATCTTTTGAGATGATCATGTTAATGTTGTCTCTGATTCTGTTAATGTACTATACCACATTTATTGATTTCCATACATTAAACTATCTTTATATCCCAAGGTTGATTCCCACTTGATTATGGTATATGATCTTCTAATGTGTTTTTGAATTTGGTTTGATAACAATTTGTTGATAATTTTTGCATCTATGTATCATCCTTATTTGGTTTTTGTTATTAGGGTAACACTGGTCATATAAAATGATATTAAGAGGATTCTACTCTCTTCTTTTTTGTATGTAGGTTTGATAAGGCCTGGTATTATTTCTTTTTGTTTGGTAGAATGTGAAGCCATCTAGCTTTGAAAATTTATTTTTGGGAAGTTTTTAATTGCTCACTCAAAGTCCTTACTATTTAATTTTTTTGTATTTATATTTTTTAATTATTCATGATTCCTTCTTGGTCAGTTGTATGTGTTTAGGTATTTATCCATTTTGGTTTATTATATGTTCTTCAGTTTGTTCACATACTACTATACAATATAGTAGTCTCCTATGATTTTTTTGTTTGCATCCATTTTATGTATCCATTTTATTTGCATCCATTTTTATTGGGCTTCCCTGTGGCTCGGCTGGTAAAGAATTTGCCTGCAATGCAGAAGACCTGGGTTCAATCCCTCGGTTGGGTAGATCCCCTGGAGAAGGGAAAGACTACCCACTCCAGTATTCCGGTCTGGAGAATTTCATTATGTTCTATAACATAATAGTCCATAGGGTTACAAAGAGTTGTACATGACTGAGTGACTTTCACTTTCATTTTATTTACATTTGTAGCTTTTCTTTTTTCATTTATAATTTAATTTATGAGTCTTTTTTTTTTTTTTTGGAATGTTTTGGTTGATATGTCTAAAAGTTAATGACTTAGCTTGTTTATTCAAAACATGATAGCTTAATATTGTTCTAAGAATATTTTTTACTGTTTCTTGATTTTCTATTTTATTTATATCTCATAATCTTTATTATTTTTCTTCTGTTAGCTTTGTTCTTATTTCACTATTTTATATTTCCTTAAGGCATAAAGTTAGTTTGTTTACTTCAGATCCTTTTCTTGACTTATGTGTTTATTGCTATACACTTCCCACTTAGAACTGTTCTTACAGGATCCCATAAGTTTTGTATACTGTGTTTCTATTTTCATTTATTTCAGGATTTTAAAAATGTGCCTTTTGATATCTACTTATGATCCATTAGTTGTTGAAGAATGTGTCGTTTAATGTCAATATATATATATATATGGAAAATGGCTTTTTTTTTTTTTTCTCATGTTACAAATTCTTTTTTTGTGTCTTTATGCTCAAAAAATCTTTGGTATAATTTCATTATGTTTGAAAACACTGAAACTTCTTTTGTAGTCTAACATATGATCTACCATAGAAAATGTTTCATGTGCACTTTGAAGAGTGTTTCTGCCATTCAGGAATATTATGTACGTGTTTGATGGATCCAATTGATTTTGGTGTTCAAATCTTACGTTTCCTTACAGATTTTGTATCTGGATCTATCCACTGTTGACAATGGGGTGTTAAAGTATCCAAGCATTATTGTATTGCTATTTATTTCTCCTTTTAGTTATTTTTATACTTTCTTTATATATTTGCTCCAGTGTTTGGTGCAGAAATATTTATGAATGCTATGTCTTCATAATGATTTGATTCAATATTATATAAAGTATGATTTTTTTTCACTGTTCTTTTTTTATTTTATTTTTTTTAAATTTTATTTTATTTTTAGACTTTACATAACTGTATTAGTTTTGCCAAATATCAAAATGAATCCGCCACAGGTATACATGTGTTCCCCATCCCGAACCCCCCTCCCTCCTCCTTCCCCATTCCATCCCTCTGGGTCGTCCCAGTGCACCAGCCCCAAGCATCCAGTATCGTGCATCGAACCTGGACTGGCAACTCGTTTCATACATGATATTTTACATGTTTCAATGCCATTCTCCCAAATCTCCCCACCCTCTCCCTCTCTCACAGAGTCCATAAGACTGTTCTATACATCAGTGTCTCTTTTGCTGTCTCGTACACAGGGTTATTGTTACCATCTTTCTAAATTCCATATATATGCGTTAGTATACTGTATTGGTGTATGATTTTTTGACCAACTTTTATTTAAACTCTGTTTGTTTGACATAAGCATAGCTAACCTTTCTTTATTTTGATTACTATTTGCTTGAAATATTTATTCCCACTCTTCCCCCTCAGTGTTTGTCTGTCCTAAAAGCTAAAGTGAGTTTCCTGCAGGAAAATCATATCACTGGATATTTTCAATTTTTTTTTCTGTATATTTATCACTGCTTTTTCAAAATCACTATTTTTTAAAAGTACTTGGAATAGGACATTCCAGCAATCCCACTGCTGGGCATACACACTGAGCAAACCTGAAGGGAAAGAGACACATGTACCCCAATGTTCATCGCAGCACTGTTTATAATAGCCAGGACATGAAAGCAACCTAGATGTCCATCAACAGATGAATGGATAAGAAAGCTGTGGTACATATACACAATGGAGTATTACTCAGCCATTAAAAAGAATACATTTGAATCAGTTCTAATGAGGTGGATGAAACTGGAGCCTATTGTACAGAGTGAAGTAAACCAGAAAGAAAAACACCAATACAGTATACTAACGCATATATATGGAATTTAGAAAGATGGTAACAATAACCCTGTATATGAGACAGCAAGAGAGACACTGATGTACAGAACAGTCTTTTGGACTCTGTGGGAGAGGGAGAGGGTGGGAAGATTTGGGAGAATGGCATTGAAATACGTATAATATCATATATGGAACGAGTCGCCAGTCCAGGTTTGATGCACGGTACTGGATGCTTGGGGCTGGTGCACTGCGATGACCCAGAGGGATGGTATGGGGAGGGAGGAGAGAGGAGGGTTCAGGATGGGGAACACATGTATAACTGTGGCGGATTCATTTCAATATTTGACAAAACCAATACAATATTGTAAAGTTTAAAAATAAAATAAAATTTAAAAAAAGAAAAAAAAAGACATTTTACATAGAAATTAGATGTGGGAGAGGGAGAGGGTGGGATGATTTGGGAGAATGGCATTGAAACATGTATAATATCATATATGAAATGAGTCACTAGTCCAGGTTCGATGCACGATACTGGATGCTTGGGGCTGGTGCGCTGGCACAACCCAGAGGGATGGTATGGGTAGGAAGGAGGGAGGTGGGTTCAGGTTGGGGAACACATGAATACCTGTGGTGGATTCATGCTGATATATGGCAAAACCAATACAATATTGTAAAGTTAAAAAAAAAAAATCTTTGAGCACAGTGACTTCATAGCACAAGTGTGCAAAAAAAAAAAAAAAATTAGATGTCAACAGGGTTCTTTAGTACTAGCTCAAGAAGAATAAGTGAAAAAGAAATGGTACTATAAGAAGAGGGTGTGATGAAAACAATACAATTTCAGATTCATATGATTTTAGTGATGATATATCTTTCACTTCAGTTCAGTTCAGTCGCTCAGTAGTGTCTGACTCTTTGCAACCCCATGACTCACAGCACACCAGCGCTCCCTGTCCATCACCAACTCCCGGAGTTCACTCAAACTCATGTCCATCCAGTAGGTGATACCATCAGCCATCTCATTCTCTGTCGTCCCCTTCTCCTCCTGACCCCAGTCCCTCCCAGCATCAGAGTCTTTTCCAGTGAGTTAACACTTTGCATGAGGTGGCCAAAGTACTGGAGTTTCAGCTTTTGCATCATTCCTTCCAAAGAACACCCAGGACTGATCTCCTTTAGAATGGACTGGATGGATCTCCTTGAAGTCCAAGGGACTCTCAAGAGTCTTCACCAACACCAAAGTTCAAAAGCATCAATTCTTTGGTGCCCAGTTTTCCTCACAGTCCAACTTTCACATCCATACATGACCACTGGAAAATGGCCATGACTAGTCAGACCATTGTTGGTAAACTAATACCTCTGCATTTGAATATGCTATCTAGGTTGGTCATAACTTTCCTGCCAAGGAGTAAGCGTCTTTTAATTTCATGGCTGCAATCACCATCTGCAGTGATTTTGGAGCCCCAAAAAATAACGTCTGAAACTGTTTCCACTGTTTCCCCATCTATTTCCCATGAAGTGATGGGACCGGATGCCATGAGCTTTAAGCCAACTTTTTCACTCTCTTCATTCACTTCCATCAAGAGACTTTTTAGTTCCTCTTCACTTTCTGCCATAAGAGTGATGCCATCTGCATATCTGAGGTTATTGATATTTCTCCTGGCAATCACGATTCTAGCTTGTGCTTCTTCCAGCCCAGTGTTTCTCATGATATACTCTCCATAAAAGTTAAATAAGCATGGTGAAAGTATGCAGCCTTGACATACTCCTTTTCTTATTTGGAACCAGTCTATTATTCCATGTCCAGTTCTAACTGTTGCTTCCTGACCTGCATACAAGTTTCTCAAGAGGCAGGTCAAGTGGTCTGGTATTCCCATCTCTTGAAGAATTTTCCACAGTTTATTGTGATCCACAAAGTCAAAGGCTTTGGCATAGTCAATAAAGCAGAAGTAGATGTTTCTCTGGAACTCTCTTGCTTTTTTCGATGATCCAGAGGATGTTGGCATTTTGATCGCTAGTTCTTCTGCCTTTTCTAAAACCTCCTAGAACATCTGGAAGTTCATGGTTCATGTATTGCTGAAGCCTGACTTGGAGAATTTTGAGTATTACTTTACTAGTGTGTGAGATGAGTGCAATTTTGCAGTAGTTTCAACATTCTTTGGCATTGCCTTTCTTTGGGATTGGAATGATAACTGCCCTTTTCCAGTCCTGTGACCACTGCTGAGTTTTCCAAATTTGCTGACATATTGAGTGCAGCACTTTCACAGCATCATCTTTCAGGATTTGAAATAGTTCAACTGGAATTCCATCACCTTCACTAACTTTGTTCAAAGTGATGCTTTCTAAAGCCCACTGGACTTCACATTCCAGGATGTCTGGCTCTAGGTGAGTGATTACACCATCGTGATTATCTGGGTCATGAAGATATTTTTTGTACAGTTCTTCTGTGTATTCTTGCCACCTCTTCTTAATATCTTCTGCTTCTGTTAGGCCCATACCATGTCTGTCCTTTATTGAGTCCATCTTTGCATGAAATATTCCCTTGGTATCTCTAATTTTCTTAAAGAGATCTCTCTTCTTTCCCATTCTGTTGTTTTCCTCTATTTCTTTACATCTCTGATGAAGGCTTTCTTATCTCTTCTTGCTATTTTTGGAACTCTGTATTCAAATGCTAATATCTTTCCTTTTCTCCTTTGCTTTTCACTTCCTTTCACAGCTATTTGTAAGGCCTCCTCAGACAGTCATTTTGATTGTTTTCATTTCTTTTCCATGGGGATGGTCTTGACCCCTGTCTCCTGTACAATGTCACGAACCTCCATTCATAGTTTATCAGGCACTCTGACTATCCAATCTAGTCCCCTAAATCTATTTCTCACTTCCACTGTATAATCATAAGGGATTTGATTTAGGTCATACCTGAATCGTCTAGTGGTTTTCCCTACTTTCTTCAATTTAAGTCTGAATTTGGCAATTAGGAGTTCATGATCTGAACCACAGTCACCTCCTGGTCTTGTTTTTGCTGACTGTAGAGCTTCTCCATCTTTGGCTGCAAAGAATAGAATCAATCTGATTTTGATGTTGACCATCTGGTGATATCCATGTATAGAGTCTTTTCTTGTGTTGTTGGAAGCACGTGTTTGCTATGACCAGAATGTTCTCTTTGCGACACTCTATTTGCCTTTGCCCTGCTTCATTCTGTACTCCAAGGCCAAATTTGCCTGTTACCCCAGGCGTTTCTTGACTTCCTACTTTTGCATTCCACTCCCCTATGATGAAAATGACATCTTTTTTTGGTATTAGTTCTAAAAGATCTTGTAGGCCTTTATAGAACCGTTCAACTTCAGCTTTTTCAGTTATTTGTTGGGACATAGGCTTGGATTACCATGATATTGAATGGTTTGCCTTTGAAACAAACGGAGATCATTCTGTCATTTTTGAGACTGCATCCAAGTACTGCATTTCAGACTCTTTTTTGACCATGATGGCTACTCCATTTCTTCCAAGGGATCCCTGCCCACAATAGTATATATAATAGTCATCTGAGTTAAATTCACCCATTCTAGTCCATTTTAGTTCGCTGATTCTTACAATGTCGACGTTCACTCTTGCCATCTCCTGTTTGACCATTTCCAATTTGCCCTGATTCATGGACTTGACATTCCAGGTTCCTATACAATATTGTTCTTTACAGAATCAGACCTTGCTTCTATCACCAGTCACATCCACAACTGGGTATTGTTTTTGCTTTGGCTCCATCCCTTCATTCTTTCTGGAGTTATTTCTCCACTGATCTCTAGTAGCATATTAGGCACCTACCAACCCGGTGAGTTCCTCTTTCAGTATCCTATCATTTTGCCTTTTTATACTGTTCATGGGGTTCTCAAGGCAAGAATACTGAAGTGGTTTGCCATTCCCTCCTCCAGTGGACCACATTCTGTCAGACCTCTCCACCATGACCCGTCCATCCTGGGTGGCCCCACATGGCATGGCTTAGTCTTTAGTGCCAACTAATTAAGATTTGTACATGTAATACTTCTATTAGAGACTTGCAAAAGAGAATAAAAAGAAAGTAAAATTATCTGAAACCCAAGTATATGGGTTTATGTCCTGGCCTTTTGAGAACTGAAGTATATGAACTTTTAACAAATCTCATAAATGTTAACTTTTATCTGAAGTATAAATGAAATATAAAGGGAATTTATCAAGGATGCTAATAATTCAAAAGCAATGAATTGGACAAAGCTTTTGAACTTATTTGAATAATGATAACTTATACATATTCAAAGTGGTCTCTTTCCCTCTTACTGTCTCTCTCACACACACAAACACAAACAGTGCACTGGAGGGAGAGGGAGAGAGGTGTGGTACAGACGTGTGGTACCTCTTTCTGAGGTACAGAAAGAGAAGACGACATCTCTATATTTTTAATACAGTTTCCAAATCCTGGTATAAATGCTTAAAATGAATATTCATAGAATCATTAGGGGTTCCATATGTTGCAATGATAGTTATAAGCCATGATTTGGGTTTGCAGTATCTTTGAAAGGGAGAAGTTTAAGATACTTGTACAACACAGAAAACAGAATATCTAAAATAAGTCATTATCTTCCCTAAGAAATATAGCTGTTAAGTCAACAGTGAGTTGTTTTTAAATCCTCTCATACCATCAATCAAAATTATTTCCCTTTATAAAAAATAAAAGCCTTAAGAAATATTGATCAAAAGCTGTGTCACATGATATGTCAGATCAGTTGGTTAGGGCTAAAAAATTGTATAAATATATATTTTGTGTTAGTCAAGGAGAAGTCACAAAACTTTGGTATTGCAAAATTTGTTTTCACTAATGTAACATATACTGACACGTGATATAAGAAATAAATTGCTTTCCTTTTTATGGACAGTTTTCTTGATTTTCTTGCCTTTTTTTTTTTTAATTGTCATTGTGGAACTGCTTCATCATTGTCTCAATTTCACTGTTTGCTTACCAAAATTATGCTTTCACAACCTTATTGAATTTCAGAGTCAGTTCAAGTTTAGTTTTGTAATATGTGACAGTTAATTAGTTTGCTGTCAACAATAAGATAGATGTTCACTTTCAAATGAATGTTTATTTATCTCCACCTCTGGCACCTCACTGAATTCCAAAAGAAATAACACAAATGCTGGATTGTTTGCCATTTTTAATTTATATATATAAACTGGGCAGTTAATTACAGGAGGGACTAACATTGCTATTTTCTATGTTTAGTTTATTAACAATTTATAAACACCTATAATTAACTGCAATAAATGTGGTGTTAATTTTCTTGCAGATATGTGAGCTATTAACTATAAGATTAGAGCTAGCTTAATACAGTTGATAGATATATCATATATGAAACAATGTTCAACAAATGTGTTTTCCCTCACTTATAGAAAGAGGAAATTTTTGATAAGTTCATTAGGTTATGTCATGGTATTCCCCACAAGGATGTGTATTGATACACAAACACATATTTCAGAGGTCTAGAACAAAAGAAGATAATTTTTCTCTCTCTTATCATATATCAAATGTATCTCTGTTTTTCATCTTTCTTCATTTCAGGAATAATGTTTTGAATATAATCAATTTAGGGCAGTCAACCATCCCAGTTTGCTGAGGACTGAGTGCCTTCATTAGACACAGGGATTTCAATGCTAAAAAATTAAGTCCCAGACAAACAGGTGAGTTGATCACTGTAAATCCACTTTAGCAATGCAAGTGAAATAATTTTATTTCAGAGGAGTCTTATTTCTATTTCTTGGGTCATAAAGAGACAGACATGCCTGAGTGACTGAACTGACTGGTATTTCTATTTAATGATGGAGTTTGAAACTTATAAATGCTGATATATACTTGTTATTTAATTCATGAATTCATTTGTAAAGTATTAATTCCAACAATTAATTTGGAGAGAATTAAAACATAAATTTACCTAAAGGATCATTTCTATGTAAAATTGTGAGTCCCCTTTGGTCCAAATAAAATTAATGGAGAAAAATTAGTATTACTTCAGTACCTGGGGTCAACCTAGAACTCTAGATAACTTAACAACAGAGAGTACTATTAATTCTATTGGAAATTAACTGTGATGTTAAAAAAAGAGGTCACTTTAGAGCAACTGAATTCACGAAGACACTGATCTTGTCATACAAATGATTTTGAATTGTTAAATTATCTTTCTTTTAGGCTTATGTAAATTAATAAAATAGTGTTCTAATGAACAATAAGTATTACATTATTCACCATGTCCACATGAATTCAGAATGATTAATTTCTTCCATTAATGGCATTTTCAAAATTTCTACTCAAAAAGAAAAGAATCAATTTATTTAAAGCCATCTTACCTGGAAAAAGTACCACTATGCAGAAAAATGTTTGTAAATTAATGGTCAAATCATTAAATAATTTTCAATGAAAAATCATCTCATCATTACAGTGTTGTCACTTGTATAACATTCTCCACAATATGACAGTTATCACTAAGGAGTTCACCTGGAAATATAGTTCTTCCAACAAGCTAAAATGAATCCACCAAAATTCAAATCCACCTCTTCTAATAAGAAGAGCTACACTATATTCTCACGGTTTCTATTTTGACTTGGGTGATAGAAAGCTCAGAGCTATTCAGAGATGAAGATTTTAGTTTACTTGCCTGAAAGCTTCCACTGTTCAATCCCCCTATTTTACTTTGAGTTCATGAGTGCTCAATCATGTCTGATTCTTGAGACACTATGCACTGTAGCCCACCAGGCTCCTCTGTCCATGGAATTTTCCAGGAATGTATACTGGAGCAGGTTGCCATTTCCTTCTCCAGGGGATCTTTCTGATCTAGAGATTGAACATACCACATCTTATGTCTCCTGTATTGGCAGGCAGATTCTTTACCACTAGTGCCACCTGAGAATCTTGTCTATTACTTTACTAATGCTCTATTCACCCTCTTTCTTTTATTTTCTTGTTGTTATTGCGTGTGTGTTAGTATGAAGTCTGACATGAACACACAAGCCATGACACAAATCCACTGATATTGAAGGTTGGTTAATACCATTTTTAGAGTTTACATTCCATATCTTAGTATAAAAATGATGGATTGAAGCTTTCAGTGATCTTAAGTCGTTGACATATATTATACAACTGTGTTCTTTTGGTAGCCACTCAAAGTAATGAAATGATCATTTTTTTCATATTATTTCTAATCTTTAGTGTTGATTTTGGTTAGGTATATGGTTATTTATTAATTTATATAAAAGCTAATACTGTAAGATTCATAGTTTGTCTAGCCACTAGGAATTATACACTGTGAATCTAGATAGAAGACTGTCATAACCTGAAACAATGAGAACAAAGGTTGCTTAGTATAATAATTGCATTAAAGGAAATGTCAGATGCTAGTGGTTCCTTGTGTCTCATGATTCAGCTGTGCTTCCCTCTCCCAAACTTGGGGAATTCACTTGTTGGAAATTAAGAGCAGTAGAAATGACTTCTGGCATGTTCTAAACAAAATATATGGCCATAGTCTGTCTCCAGGGCTGAAATTTCTCTTTTTGGATGCCTTATGTCATCCTAAGGTTTCAGTGAAGTAGCATGTGTTAAAACTTAATGATGGCTTGTGTGCTCTATGTGTGTGTGTCTGTGTTGTCCAACTCCCTGCTACCCCATGAACTGTAGCCCACCAGGCTCCTCTGTCCATGGAATTTTCCAGGCAAGAGCAGTGGAGTGGGTTGTTCTTTCCCCTTCCAAGGCATCTTTCTGAACCAGAAGTTGAATCTGCATCTCCTGCATTAGTAGGCAGAGTCTTTACCAGTGAGCCACCTGGGAATATAATGATGCCTTGAGTGTGAGTAAAATTGTTCATATTTAATTAATTTTATTGTGGATATAACCATATATGAATTCTATCTTGAAAATACTTGAGATTGCTATGTATAAATCATATTATTAGAAGATATGACCTGATCATATTAAAATATTTTCAAACAATATACATTTAAAATTCCAAGTTTGAACAGTGACCATGAAGAAAGATGGTATAGAAAGACAAGTGAAAGGAAAGAAAAAAAAAAAAGTGATATAAAAGACATTCCCTATAGACATTTATTAAAATCTTAGTGGTTGTCAAAATTAGCTGTGTGTTTTCCTATGCAAAATTTTCTATACTAAAACATGTTTCAATAAAGTTTTTAACCAATTTATTACTTCTCTTTTCTAGTATATATACACCCCAGGGTGCACAAGAACTTCATGTTGATTTGTGAAAAACACTTGCTTACTTCATTTGTATGTCTGCTACTGTGGAGCCATCATCCATGATATTTATCAAGATGAAGTTACTAGACCTCCTCAATTTAAATATGTATGAAAATTAATATTTACAGGTAATCCAGTTAAAGTGTATTTTCTGTTTAATTTGTTTAAGTCAGTTAAAAATTTACAAAGTAGGTACGTATTTTCTAATCACACAGAACACTTTATAACTCAGAACACAAAATAAAGTAAAAATGCATTTAATACTCTATTCTCTCATGTGCTCCATTAAAAGACATGCATATGCTTAATATCTAAAATATCCCAGGAATTCTGCTTGGTGAAAGATATATAATTGTGAAGAAAATTAGAATTATCCCCTCCTTACACAGATCTAACTATTTTTAGAGGGATTTATTGGGCAAATATTCACAACGATATGTGTGTGTGTGTGTGTATGTGTGTGTGTGTGTGTGTAATTGAAGTAAAATGTTCCTACAGAAAGCCCTGGATGATCCTGAGCAGGTCAAAGCATGTCAATCTCCCAGAACTCCAGCTACAGAACTGGAGTTGGGCATCCCCAAGGTCTCCAATGCTAATGCTGGGTAGGGTTTTGTCCCTAAGCACGGGTGTCAGATGGGTCTGAATGGAAGAAGTGTCTCACCTCCTTCTCCTCCTAAGTCCCTTCAGTCATGTCCAACTCTGTGTGACCCCATAGACGGCAGCCCACAAGGCTCTGCCGGACCTGGGATTCTCCAGGCAAGAACACTGGAGTGGGTTGCCATTTCCTTCAGGAGGAGGAGGAAGACACTTGTTTATTAGAGGTTGCGGTCCTTCTCAAGCTTCTTTTTGAGGGGGTATAGCTTCTGCGACCGGCGCTCTAAGCGCGGGCAGCTGTGACTGGTGCACTAAGCGCAGGTGGCTGCGACCGGCACACTAAGAGGGCATCAGAGGGCAAACACACTGAAACCGTACTCACAGAAAACTAGTCAATCTAATCACACCAGGACCACAGTCTTGTCTAACTCAATGAAACTAAGCCATGACCGTGGGGCAACCCAAGATGGGCGGGTCATGGTGGAGAGATCTGACAGAATGTGATCCACTGGAGAAGGGAATGGCAAACCACTTCAGTATTCTTGCCTTGAGAACCCCATAAACAAAGAGAAACTCCCCAGGTCATTAGGTGCCCAATATGCTACTGGAGATCAGTGGAGAAATAACTCCAGAAAGACTGAAGGGATGGAGCCAAATCAAAAACAATACCAGCTGTGGATGTGACTGGTGATAGAAGCAAGGTTCAATGCTGTAAAGAGCAATATTGCATAGGAACCTGGAATGTCAGGTCCATGAATCAAGGCAAATTGGAAGTGGTCAAACAAGAGATGGCAAGAGTGAATGTCAACATTCTAGGAATCAGCGAACTGAAATGGACTGGAATGGGTGAATTTAACTCAGATGACCATTATATCTACTCTGCGGGCAGGAATACCTGAGAAGAAATGGAGTAGCCATCATGGTCAACAAAAAAGTCCAAAATGCAGTACTTGGATGCAATCTCAAAAATGACAGAATGATCTCTGTTCGTTTCCAAGACAAACCATTCAATATCACAGTAATCGAAGTCTATGCCCCAACCAGTAATGCTGAAGAAACTGAAGCTGAACGGTTCTATGAAGACCTACAAGACCTTTTAGAACTAACACCCAAAAAAGATGTCCTTTTCATTATAGGGGACTGGAATGCAAAAAGTAGGAAGTCAAGAAGCACCTGGAGTAGCAGGCAAATTTGGCCTTGGAATACAGAATGAAGCAGGGCAAAAACTAAGAGTTTTGCCAAGAAAATGCACTGGTCATAACAAACACCCTCTTCCAACAACACAAGAGAAGACTCGATACATGGACATCACCAGATGGTTAACACCGAAATCAGATTGATTATATTCTTTGCAGACAAAGATGGAGAAGCTCTATACAGTCAACAAAAACAAGACCAGGAGCTGACTGTGGCTCAGACCGTGAACTCTTTATTGCCAAATTCAGACTTAAATTGAAGAAAGGAGGGAAAACCACTAGACCATTGAGGTATGACCTAAATCGAATCCCTTATGATTATACAGTGGAAGTGAGAAATAGATTTAAGGGCCTAGATCTGATAGATAGAGTTTCTGATGAACTATGGAATGAGGTTTGTGACATTGTACAGGAGACAGGGATCAAGACCATACCCATGGAAAAAAAATGCAAAAAGCAAAATGGCTGTCGGGGGAGGTCTTACAAATAGCTGTGAAAAGAAGAGAAGCAAAAAGCAAAGGAGAAAACGAAAGATATAAACATCTGAATGCAGAGTTCCAAAGACTAGCAAGAAGAGAAAAGAAAGCCTTGTTCAGCGATCAATGCAAAGAAATAGAGGAAAACAACAGAATGGGAAAGACTAGAAATCTATTCAAGAAAATCAGAGATACTAAAGGATAATTTCATGCAAAGATGGGCTTGGTAAAAGTCAGAAATGGTATGGACCTAACAGAAGTAGAAGAAATTAAGAAGAGGTGGCAAGAATACACTGAACAACTGTACAAAAATGAGCTTCACGACCCAGATAATCACGATGGTGTGATCACTCATCTAGAGCCAGACATCCTGGAATGTGAAGTCAAGTGGGCCTTAGAAAGCATCACTACGAACAAAGCTAGTAGAAGTGATGGAATTCCAGTTGAGCTCTTTCAAATCCTGAAAGATGATGCTGCGAAAGTGCTGCACTCAATATGCCAGCAAATTTGGAAAACTCAGCAGTGGCCACAGGACTGGAAAAGGTCAGTTTTCATTCCAATCCCAAAGAAAAGCAGTGCCAAAGAATGCTCAAACTACTGCACAATTGCACTCATCTCACACGCTAGTAAAGTAATGCTCAAAATTCTCCAGGCCAGGCTTCAGCAATATGTGATCCGTGAACTTCCTGATGTTCAAGCTGGTTTTAGAAAAGGCAGAGGAACCAGAAATCAAATTGCCAATATCCGCTGTATCATGGAAAAAGCAAGAGAGTTCCAGAAAAACATCTATTTCTGCTTTATTGACTATGCCAAAACCTTTGACTGTGAGGATCACAATAAACTGTGTAAAATTCTGAAAGAGATGGGAATACCAGACCACCTGATCTGCCTCTTGAGAAATTTGTATGCAGGTCAGGAAGCAACAGTTAGAACTGGACATGGAACAACAGACTGGTTCCAAATAGGAAAAGGAGTATATCAAGGCTATATATTATCACCCTATTTATTTATCTTCTATGCAGAGTACATCATGAGAAACGCTGGACTGGAAGAAACACAAGCTGGAATCAAGATTGCCAGGAGAAATGTCAATAACCTCAGATATGCAGATGACACCACCTTTATGGCAGACAGTGAAGAGGAACTCAAAAGCCTCTTGATGAAAGTGGAGAGTGAAAAAGTTGGCTTAAAGCTCAACATTCAGAAAACGAAGATCATGGCATCCATTCCCATCACTTCATGGGGAATAGATGGGAAAACAGTGGAAACAGTGTCAGACTTTATTTTTCTGGGCTCCAAAATCACTGCATATGGTGACTGCAGCTATGAAATTGAAAGACACTTACTCCTTGGAAGGAAAGTTATGACCAACCTAGATAACATATTCAAAAGCAGAGACATTACTTTGCCAACAAAGGTCCGTCTAGTCAAGGCTATTGTTTTTTACTGTTGTCATATATGGATGTGAGAGTTGGACTGTGAAGAAGGCTGAGCACTGAAGAATTGATGCTTTTGAACTGTGGTGTTGCAGAAGGCTCTTGAGAGTCCCTTGGACTGCAAGGAGATCCAACCAGTCCATTCTGAAGGAGATCAGCCCTGGGATTTCTTTGGAAGGAATGATGCTAAAGCTGAAACTCCAGTACTTTGGCCACCTCATGTGAAGAGTTGACTCATTAGAAAAGACTCTGATGCTGTGAGGGATTAGGGGCAAGAGGAGAAGGGGACGACAGAGGATGAGATGGCTGAATGGCATCACTGACTCGATGGACATGAGTCTGACTGAAGTCCGGGAGTTGGTGATGGACAGGGAGGCCTGGTGTGCTCTGATTCATGGAGTCGCAAAGAGTGGGACATGACTGAACGACTGATCTGATCTGAGCTTCCCATTTGGAAACTGAGTGGGATCTCAGAGGACAATGACAATCAGTTTAGCTTGATGTGCTCATCCAGGAGTTGGTCCCACACCTCGTGGTTAAACTTTTCTTCCCATAGTTTTTGGTACCTTACTATTGGAGAGACCACAGTGAGTTCTTCAGTGGCAACTAAGAGTTGTACAGCTCTGGAGGCTGAAAACATTCCCATCATAAGGGTGGTTCCCAGCTTAGTAAGTATACATCTTCCTAATTAGGGAGTAGAGCACTAAGGGACCACCAGGAACTGATGAAAAAACATCTGTCCATGCCAGCAGCAAACAAGGACTTGGGTGACTTTTTTTTTTTTTTTTTTTTTTTGTAACTGCTTTCCCTATAGCAAATAAAATGGTACAGTTATGGGCGGAGAAGGTTCCAGAGTAAGAGGTCAGGATAGAGTAGGTAGCCCTACTACTCTGTAGTAGTAGAGATCAAATTGCCAACATCTGCTGGATCATCAAAAAAGCAAGAGAGTTCCAGAAAAACATCTATTTGTGCTTTATTGACTATGCCAAAGCCTTTGACTGTGTGGATCACAATATACCCTGGAAAATTCTGAAAGTGATGGGGATACCACACTACCTGACCTGCCTAATGAGAAACATATATGCAGCCCAGGAAGCAACAGTTAGAACTGGACATGGAGCAACAGACTGGTTCCAAATAGAAAAAGGAATACGTCAAGTCTGTATATTGTCACCCTGCTTATTTAACTTATATGCAGAGTGCATCATGAGAAACGCTGGGCTGGAAGAAGCACAGGCTGGAATCAAGTTTGCTGGGAGAAATATCAATAACCTCAGATATGCAGATGACACCACCCTTATGGCAGAAGGTGAAGAGGAACTAAAAAGCCTCTTGATGAAAGTGAAAGTGGAGAGTGAAAAAGTTGGCTTAAAGCTCGACATTCAGAAGACAAAGATCATGGCATCTGGTTCCATCACTGCATGGGAATAGATGGGGAAACAGAGGAAACAGTGTCAGACTTTATTTTTGGGGGGGCTTCAAAATCACTGCAGATGGTGACTGCAACTATGTAATTAAAAGACGCTCACTCCTTGGAAGAAAAGTTATGACCAAACTAGATAGCATATTCAAAAGCAGAGACATTACTTTGCCAACAAAGGTCCGTCTAGTCAAGGCTATGGTTTTTCCAGTAGTCATGTATGGATGTGAGAGTTGGACTGTGAAGAAAGCTGAACGCTGAAGAATTGATGCTTTTGAACTGTGATACTGGAGAAGACTCTTGAGAGTCCCTTGGACTGCAAGGAGATCCAACCAGTCTATTCTGAAGGAGATCAGCCCTGGGATTTCTTTGGAAGGAATGATGCTAAAGCTGAAACTCCAGTACTTTGGCGACATGCAAAGAGTTGACTCATTGGAAAAGACTCTGATGCTGGGAGGGATTGGGAGCAGGAGGAGAAAGGGACAACAGAGGATGAGATGGCTGGATGGCATCACTGACTGGATGGATGTGAGTCTGAGTGAACTCCGGGAGTTGGTGATGGACAGGGAGGCCTGGCGTGCTGCAATTCATGGGGTCACAAAGAGTCAGACATGACTGAACGACTGAACTGAACTGAACTGAATGTAGCCCTAGTGTCAACACATAAATTCTTGGACCTACCTGCCACATTCAATTGCACACTTGGCTCCAGCTCCATGACAGTTATCTGTGACAGGGGTCTGGTTGGAGTTGGCCATTCAATCATGTTGAACCATCATGGGGGAAGGAAATCTCAAGAATCTCGGGTCCTGAGAGTAGAGTGCCACCCAGTATCCTAACTGTTGGCATTTGTAGCAAGCTATTTTAGGAGGCTGGCCACGATTTGGTCTATCTCAAGGCCAATATCTCTCCTGTTTGCAGATCTGGCATGTATCCTGTGCCATGTACTTTAAGGACTCAGAGTTTGCCATAGGACATCTCTGGAGGGTGACCAGCATCTGGGAAAGCTTAGTTTCTTTCCTTCTTTCCCTTTCCTGATTTGACCTCCCTCTCCTGTTCTCTGTTATAAAAGGCAATGGTGGCTGTCTGGATCCTTTCCAGAAAGGCAATAGGGCTCTCAGTGGGCTCCTGAGTAATTGCTGAGACCCAGGCATAGCTAATTTTTGTTGGGCTTCTTTTCGTCATGCCTTTACACAAGTTGGAAAATGGTTTCTTTCCCAAATGTGCTCAGGATCATTAGAGTTCCACTTGGCATCTGAGGGGACTACAGTTTCCCAACTGGATATGTATTGCTTGACGTGTGAAGGCCTGCAGCATATTTTGGGGGCTTCTTTTAAGATCCTAGTGTACTCGGGGTCAGATAAAGTTTGATTGAATATGACCATGACATCTTTCCACATCAAGTCAAAAGCCTAAGTAAGGTGTTGAAATGTATGTATATATTTGCCTGTTTTTTTTTTGTTCGTTTGTTTGTTTTTGTTTTGTTGTTGTTGTTGTTGTTGTTTTGTTGTTGTTTTTTGTATAATTTCTCAGGTCTGGCTTGATCTGTCTTAGGTCTAGGAGGGAGAAGGGCTTATGGAAACCTGTCAGTCCAAATTCCCTTCTCGTTTCAGACTCGGGAAATATCTGGGCTGGCTTTTGTGGAGGGGTGCTCTGGGATACAGGGGCAATTTGAGGTACAATGGGGAAAGAACACCAGGCACCAGGCACCTTGGGAGCCATGGGAGGTGAGCCTTCCTGGGGACTTCCTTCTCTTGGTTATATGAGGTCTAATTCCATTTGCCTAGTAAGTTCATTTTTAGGGTATAGATTAATCCCATACTTAAGGCATAGTCCCTTCATGTCTTTAGTTGAAAACATTTGGGCATAGGGGACTTCTATCCATTTCCCCTGCTTTTTGCAGAATAGTTCTGGTTGCAAGACTGGGGACTATGGCAAATATCTCTCCTGAGAGCCAGCCAATGACCTGCCCCACTTTGTAGAGAGTAGCATAGATACAAGGAGGAGAAGAAGGATGGGAATGTAAAACAGTGGAAGTAAGTACAGAGGAGCCCCCTTTATAACCTATTGGCAAAATTGCAGCCAGGGAAAATAGGCCCAGTGTTTTGGTTGAACTAGTATGTAGCTGGCATGTAGCACAAATGTTGTATTGCTTCAGGCAGGCAAGTCTGGTCCATTCTGTGAACCCCTTATCCTTCCACAGGGGCCTTCTACCAGCAGACTCCCTAATGGTTTTTAAGTGCCTGACCCGTGCCTACTTAGTTTTAATTGGCATTCCTCAGCTCTAAGGAGACAGAGAGGAGAGTCCTCTCACCAACTTGGGCAAGAGCTATTGGGGCATAACAGACAGTGGAGCCTTCAGAGCATACCAGGGAGTACTCCCGGCCAGAGCACCTCCGTTACATCCATGTCTACCTACCTGTTAACCAAAGGTTTGAGGAGACTAGAAGCAAGAAATCATAGAGGAAGACTCAACAAGAATTATGGTCCTTCCAGCACAAAGGGTGAGGACCCTTATCTTTTTCAGAGACAGTCAGCAATACAAGTCACATACTCACAGCAATCTGAGTCAGGGCACCAAATGTCAGATTAGCTAATTTCTCTTCCTCAGTTCTTGCATTGTTGCAACAAAAATTTGGAATGATGAACTGAAGAGTTTTCAACAACAAATTACAGCTCAGTTCAGCTCAAGCAGACAGGTGTTTTACCAGACAGACACTCCCAAGACATGGGAGCCAGTTGACCTCAAATGAGTCATGCTCCTCATGCCGATCCCTCTTGACTTCCCCCTTTTTATGCTTCCTGTCTCCTTCTTCTGGATACACCCTATACAAAATAGGGCTTGTACCCACCACAAATCAATGAAAGGGAATGGAAATGGGCATATGTTCAAGGCCAATTGACCCTTACAAGTTATATAACAGGCTCTGTTGTTTATGACTTCCCATAGTTCAGTCTGTTATAATCAGATGAGTATATATTATATTTACAAATATAAATTCATATTGGTTATATTATATATATGAATATTTATTAATTCTTAATGGACTCCTAACTGCCCAAGGTTACTTGGAAACCCCTTTGGTTAGTTTGTTTCACTATATGGTTAGGGTGAATGTGCAGGAGTTGGAAAAGTCTATGTGGTCACTTTTGCAGCATATCTGTGAGCTCTCCTGGGTTTGTAGGGGATGGGATTTAGAGATCAACTTGCATCCCTTTCAGCCAGGCCACCCCTCATTTCTCATGCCTAGCTTCCTATCTAACACTTCCATGCAAACACAACCAAAGCAACTGTTAAAAAAAAAGAAAACAAGAAGACAAAATGGGCAATTAAGAGAGTGGATTGGGAGATTAGATAAAGTTTCTATTTTAAAAAATGACACTTTTTTTTTTAAATAGGGATATAGTGAATGAGGCCATGACAGAGAAGTTGAAGGCCTCATTCTAGATTGAGGGATTTTTTTTTTTAATTTAAATCTTTCAAAAGGTACAGTTATGCAAGATAAATTTTGGAAATCTGTATGAGATATAGTCTATGAGTAGCAATAATATATTGTATGTCTAAATTTTTTCTAATAGGACAGATCTTAGGTTGAATGCTCTCACAACAAAAAGGGGGGGAAATGAAACAAACAAACGAACAAAAATGGACAGAATGGGGGGAAATTTTTGAAAGTGATAGATGTTTATGACATTGATCTTTTTAATGACTTTATGGCTGTATACTTATGTCTAAAGACATAAGGTTTATACATTAAGTATCTCCATCTTTTAGTATTTCAATCAAGCTCCAATATAATACATTAAGAAAAAAAAAAAAAAATCGTAGGAAGAGACTGTCCTTTGAAGTCCTGGCTGAAACTCTGAGAACAAGAATAAAAATAAGACCTGGGGAAGAAAGCAATGCCCAAAATAAAATGCTGGGTTAACTTTAAATATTTTTGAAAAGGAATAGAAAGTCCTTGTAAACTTGATAAACTAGAAAAAAAAAATCAAGCAGAGAAACAGATTGGGGGGGATGATGGATTTACTAATACTTGTGGTTATACTGTGAGTTGATGGGATGTCTTGTTTATGAATTGTATACAGAGAGAACATGATAGAGCCTTCAAGAGGAATTCTAGCTTCTTGGCTTTAACTCTTGAAAGAAAATAAATGCAACACATATTTGATTATATTACTAATTATTTTATACAAAGACAGTTCCTATTCAAAATCTATTTTGATAAGCATAATTTTCTGTTTGATTACACTTTGGATGCTACTTGACTTAACAGGAAAGTTGATCCATATTCTTGAAACTGCATGGCACTTCAATTAATTATTTTCAAAGAAAAGTATTTCCTAAGTCAATGATTTTTTGGCTTTATGTTTTATCAACAATCAGCATATTAATATATTTGGTTTGTCTATTTGGAGAAGGCAATGGCACCCCACTCCAGCAATGACTAATTTTATTCAATCTCCAACAGCTGCACTTACATGAGTACCATTACATTAAAACAGTGCTAATGTTAATTAACAGATCAACCTTTTAAATAGAAGACATGGTAATTTATTTCAACATTCTCATAAGATGGTGTGCTAGAGAGTTAACAACACCTTATAACAAAAACAGTTAGTGGTTAATTAAGCAAATCACACTCAAAATCAGAAGTGATGGAAAAGAGCAATGACTTGTTAATTATATTATCATACAGCAAAAAGGAACTTCAGAGGCTCTGGTATCAGTGCAGTTCAGTTCAGTCACTCAGTCATGTCTGACTCTTTGTGACCCCATGGGCTGCAGCACACCAGGCTTCCCTGTCCACCACCAACTCTCCGAGCCTACTCAAACTCATGTCTATCACGTTGGGAATGCCATCCAATCATCTCATCATCTCTGTTATAAATACCTACCATTCACAAGTATAATGTGAATCACAATCAAACTAAACAAGCAAGAATAACATATGAGGCTGGAGAAGTTATCTGAAATATCTGTTCTCAGGACTGTTCAGTTCAGTTCAGTTCAGTCACTCAGTCGTGTCCGATTCTTTGCAACCCCATGAATTGCAGCACGCCAGGCCTCCCTGTCCATCACCAACTCCCGGAGTTCACTGACACTCATGTCCATAGAGTTAGTGATGCCATCCAGCCATCTCTTCCTCTGTCGTCCCCTTCTCTTCCTGCCCCCAATCCCTCCCAGCATCAGAGTCTTTCCCAATGAGTCAACTCTTCGCATGAGGTGGCCAAAGTACGGGAGTTTCACCTTTAACATCATTCCTTCCAAAGAACATCCAGGACTGATCTCCTTTAGAATGGACTGGTTGGCTCTCCTTGCAGTCCAAGGGACTCTCAAGAGTTGGTTCAGAGATTTTTAAATTTTCAGTGGTCTTCATATTTTGGTCACATAGCATAAGCATCCAACATGTTTTTAAAATATACTCCTAGACTTTCACTATGAAGGAGTCAAACTGGAATTTTGCAGCAGTTAAGTGGACCTAGATCTTTAAGTCTCCATAAAATATATCTTATATACAGGATGAGAAACATACCCTACTATTACCAGCCAAGTGAGTTCATGAACTTCAAAATCTGAAATGTTTTTATACTTGATTTTCCTTTCTCTCAAAGTACAAATAATGCAATATGAACAATCACTTAATTTTAAACATTGAAATTATTTGAAAACTAAAAATGGGTAAAGAGAACATACAAAAGTAAAATAACAAATACAGATTTTAAGAAAAATAAGGGAAGTAATAGGAAATATAATTACTAGTGAATAACTCATCTCTGAACAAATGTGGTTATTTTATGAGTGAGAGTGGTATGATGTATATTTCCTAGGACACAGGGCAATATGAAGTCAAAATTGCTCTTGGGTAAATCAGCTTTGAGAAATTATCATAGAAGTAATGAAATCATATTTAGTCTTTACTGCTTCATGAATCTAAGTTCTGAACTTATGAAACATAGCTAATTATCACAAAATAAGAATTATATGACCTCCAAGTGTGAGTACTTAATGTCCTGGGCTGTCCAAGTGAAAGAAGCTAGAGTGATAAAACTCAATAGTCAAAAAAATACTTGAGAAGAGCCACTCAAATTATTTTAAATATCAGTACAGACAATGTAATTATTCTCAGTAAAGTTTTGAAAGTAAAACAGAATTTAGGATAAGCTTTTTTTTTTTTTAATATGTAAACACAATTACACATTTTATGTAATTCCTATTTTTTTTTTTTCTGGTTGTTGTTAAGATCTTATTTTCTTATAAAATAACATTGAAAAGAAACATTAAAAATAAAACTGGTAAATTTGCATGGGGTGCATTAATTTTACTGACTATAAGATTATTTTAAATAAGAGGTTTTTCTACCAACTAAATGAAGCATCTTACATGCCCAATCAATTTTTGCCAATGTGACTGCTCTACAAAGAAAGGATGGCAATTAATTAGAAGAAGCCCCTTCAAGGACAATCAGTATATGGTGCACAACTTGAGAAAGAGCTGACATGCACTGTTTCTTTTTAATGTCATCATCTATGTTCATTACATGTATTATTAGATTTGAAAAAAGGAGATACTGACAGAGTGGATAATGAGTTGTGAAATGAAATAAGATAATTTGAATCATGGTTAGGAAAAGATGAAATCATAGCAAAAAAAGAAAGATAAGTTCACTTTGAATATCTTTCTTTTTAAAGCTTGTGATCCTTATTGTTTGGTTAGTTACATTAAACATATACATTTACAACATGTAATATATGCCAGTGAACTGTTGTAAATGAATCGTGATTGATGTATTTGTGAATTGATATTCCAAACCAATATTTACTTTGAATTCTCTCTCTTTTTTTTTTTCTTCATGAAGTAGTGGATCATATTTGTGATAGAAGATGTTTCAATTCATTAATTATAATCAACTCATTATTAGTTACTTTTGCAATTTTACAATAATTATTGTAAGAGTAAAAGATCTTGAATCTCCAAATAAGTTTTTATCAAAAGTATTTTTTCTCACCATACCGATCCACTTTTAAGCCTGTTTTGGTTAATTACCTTCTGTTATTTCTATACATATTGAAGATGTTAGGTCCTTGTTTCAAGAATGAAAAAAAAGCATATCTCAGTTTTAGAAACCAAATATAGTTTACTTCTTTTCACATATATTACATATAATAATGCTTTCAAAACAGTTCTCAATGACAGAATTATATAAATTGATTAATATAATATATTTTTTCTCCTGTAAGTCTGGAAAAAATTTAAGTGTTTAACAACTTGGTGATTTTCTTTATTGTTGATGAAATATAAAATCACTGTAATATCTGAGCAGAGTAATTCTGCAGTATTTATCAGTACTATAAACATATATCCTGCTTAACCTAGCTCTCCCACCACACGTGTCCCATCCACCTGCTGAGGAACACAGGTCCAATGGTGTCATTGGCTCTTTGATCAAAACAGTGAACACCGATGTAGATATGGCTGTGAAACACTCTTAATACTGATTTGATAATTTATGAGATGTATGATACAGGAAAAAGAAAGAAAGTCATACAATACTGAAGAACTGCCTGTGATTCTTTGTATTCCACTTGGGGATTATACTTCTTGAAGCCTTTTATGTGTTCTTTGTCTGTGTTCTAAAATTTTACACTATTGAAACTTTTAAGGATAAAATTCTTTTTAAAAAAGAATGCAATATCATTGAAATATAGCAGTATATGTGTTTGTTCTGTAAATTGTATGTATTGTTAAACTATCAGCACAAAAATTTCAGTTAGCATTCATCACAACATATAGTTATGTTTTTTTTCTTGTAATGAGCCCTCTTAAGATTTACTTGGGTTTCCTTGGTGACTCAGACCATAAAGCGTCTGTTTGCAATGCAGGAGACCTAGGTTAAATCCCTGGATTGGGAAGATCCCCTGGAGAAGGAAATGGCAGCCCACTCCCAGTATTCTTGCCTGGAAAATCCCATGGATGGCAGAGCCTGGTAGGCTACCGTCCATGGCGTCACAAAGAGTTGGATACGACTGAGAGACTTCACTTTCACTTTCAAGATTTACTTTAACAATTTTCAAATGTACAATACAGTTATATTAGCCATAGTCACCATGTTGTATATTGCATCCCTGGTACCTTTTTTTTTTAATGAAGTTTTAACTTTTTGACCACCATACCCCATTTCATCCACCCCCAACCTGCAATTCTGGCAATTACCAACTTGTTCTCTGTATCTATGATTTCATTTTTGTAATATTCCACATGTAAATGAGATCATACTGCATTTGTCTTTCTCTGACTTATTTCACTTAGCATAATGCCTTTGAGGTCTATCCATGTCAAAAGACAAAATTCCATTATTTTCTATGGCTGAGCATATATTAGATTGGTGCAAAAGTAATTGTGGTTTCATGCCATGAATTTCAAATCATTATATCTAGGCTCAAACATTTTTATTAATAAAAGTAGAAATCATTGCAGTCAACACACTTTTGGACAACAAGAAATAAGTATGTTTGCTCCTGTAGTATGAACATCGATGGTCAAGGATTCAATGAGCTCTTGGAAAGCATTTTTAGCCTCCTCTTGTGGAAGCACTATGGAAATGTTTTCCCCACAAAAAGCTTTTGAGATGCTTGAAGAAGTGATAGTTGGGTGGCAAGAGGTCAGTTGAATATGGTGAATGAGTCAATAACAAGCGTTGATTGTGTGACCTGCAGTTGGGTGTTTTCATGGAGAAGAGTTGGGCCTATTATGTTGACAAAAGCCAGCTGCAGACATTGCAGTTTTTGGTGCATCTCAATGATTTGCTGAGCATACTTCTCAGTTTCACTATTTCTAGCTGTAGTGGATCAGACCCACAGCAAACGGTGACAATGATCTATTTTGATGTAAGTTTGACTTTGGGAAGTGCTTAGGAGCTTCTTTTTGGTCCATCCACTGAGCTGGCTGTTGCCAGTTATTGTATACAATCCACTTTCCATCACACATCAGAATAGAATTGAGAAATGATTATTGGTTGTTGCATAGAATAAGAGAAGGCAACTCTTCAAAATAATGACTTTTTTGATTTGTTGTAGCTCCTGAACCACACACTTAATGAGCTTTTTCACTTTTCCAGTTTGCTTCAAATGCCAAATGACAAGAATGGTTGACATTGAGTTTTAGGCAACTTCTCGTATAGTTGTGAGATGATCAGCTTCAAGGATGGCTTTTAATTGGTCACTGTCAACTTCTGATAGCTGCCAGCCACTATGTTCCTCATTTTCAAGGATCTTGTCTCCTTTGTAAAACTTGTTGAACCACCACTGCATTGTACATTCATTAGCAGTTTCTGGTTCAAATGTGTTGTTTTTATTACTTGTTGTTATTATTACTAGTTTATGACCCATTGCTTTATGACCCATTTTGAACTCAATTAAGAAAATCACTTGAATTCGCTTTATGTCTAATATAATATTCCTTGTCTAAAATAAATTTAAAACAAACAGTAGTAAGTCATAAAACAAGAAATGCACATTAAAATTAAGCATAAAGTAACCATATTAACTAAGAATATATTCTAATATCAAATGGGAATATAAACAATGCAAAAACTGAAATCACATTTATACCAACCTAACATATATAAATTGTGGAAAATTCTTCAAGAGATGGGAATACCAGACCACCTGACTTGCCTCTTGAGAAATCTGTATGCAGGTCAGGAAGCAACAGTTAGAACTGGACATGGAACAACAGATGGTTCCAAATAGGAAAAGGAGTATGTCAAGGTTGTAAATTGTCACCCTGTTTATTTAATTTACATGCAGAGTACATCATGAGAAAGGCTGGGCTGGATGAACATGAGTTTGGAATCAAGATTGCTAGGAGAAATACCAATAGCCTCAGAAATGCAGATGACACCACCTTTATGGAGGAAAGTGAAGAAGAACCAAAGAGCATCTTGATGAAAGTGAAAGAGGAGAGTGAAAATGTTGGCTTAAAGCTCAACATTCAGAAAACTAAAATCATGGCATCTGGTCCCATCACTTCATGGCAAATAGATGGGAAAACAGTGGACACAGTGACAGACTTTATTTTTGGGGGCTCCAAAATCACTGCAGATGTTGACTGCAGCCATGAAATAAAAAGACACTTACTCCTTGGGAAAAAAAAAAAAAGTTATGATCAACCTAGACAGCATATTAAAAAGCAGAGACATTACTTTGCCAACAAAGGTCCATCTAGTCAAAGCTATGGTTTTTCCAATAGTCATGTATGGTTATGAGATTTGGACTATAAAGAAAGCTGAGTGCCAAAGAATTGAAGCTTTTGAACTGTGGTGTTGGAGAAGACTCCTGAGAGTCCTTTGGAGAACCAACCAGTCCATCCTAAAGGAAATCAGTCCTGAATGTTCAAATACCAATAACCTCAGATATACTGATGGCAACACCCAAATGGCAGAAAGTGAAGAGGACTTAAAAAACCTCTTGATGAATTTAAAAGAGGTGAGTGGAAAAGTTGGATTATAACTCAACATTGAAAAAACCAAGATCATGGTCTGCATTCCCATCACTTTATGGTAAAAAGGTGGGGAATAAATGGAAATAGTGACATACTTTATTTTCTTGTGCTCAAAATCACTGTGGACCCTGACTGCAGTCATGAAATTAAAAGAGACTTGCTCTTTGGAAGAAAAGCTATGAGGA
Source organism: Bubalus kerabau (assembly GCF_029407905.1). Classification (NCBI taxonomy): domain Eukaryota; kingdom Metazoa; phylum Chordata; class Mammalia; order Artiodactyla; family Bovidae; genus Bubalus; species Bubalus kerabau. Next base: position 10,711,071 of record NC_073632.1, on the reverse strand, counting down.
CACTAGACAGCATATTAAAAAGCTAAGACATCACTCTGTCGACAAAGATCCACATAGTCAGAGTTATGGTTTTTCAAGTAGTCATATATGGATGTGAGAACTGGACCATGAAGAAGGCTGAACACTGAAGAATCGATGTGTTCAAACTGTGGTGCTGGAGAAGACTCTTGAGAGTCAATCCTAAAGAAATCAACCCTGAATATTCATTAAAAGGACTGATACTGAAGTTGAAGCTCCAATACTTTGGTCACCTGATGCAAAGAACTGACTCACAGGAAAAGACCATGATGCTGTTAAAGATTGAAAGCAGGAGGAGAGCGGCTAACAGAAAATGGAATGGTGGGATGGCATCACTGACTTAGAGGGCATGAGTTTGAGCAAACTATGTGAGATAGTGAAGGATAGGAAAGCCTGGCATGCTGTGGTCCATGGTGTCACAAAGCGTTGGTCATGACTGAGCAACTCGACAAATATATATATTTTCCACACCTTTTTAAAGCATTCATCCACTTAGGTTCATTTCAGTTCAGTTCAGTTGCTCAGTCATGTCCGATTCTTTGCAACCCCATGAATCGCAGCACGTCAGGTCTCCCTACCCATCACCAACTCCTGGAGTACACGCAGACTCACGTCCATCGAGTCAGTGATGCCATCCAGCCATCTCATCCTCTGTCGTCTCCTTCTCCTCCTGCCCCCAATCCCTCCCATGATCAGAGTCTTTTCCAATGAGTCAACTCTTCGCATGAGGTGGCCAAAGTACTGGAGTTTCAGCTTTAGCATCATTCCCTCCAAAGAAATCCCAGGGCTGATCTCCTTCAAAATGGATTGGTTGGATCTCCTTGCAGTCCATGGGACTCTCAAGAGTCTTCTCCAACACCACAGTTCAAAAGCATCAATTCTTCAGTGCTCAGCTTTCTTCACAGTCCAACTCTCATATCCATACACGACCACTGGAAAAACCATAGCCTTGACTAGATGGATATTTGTTGGCAAAGTAATGTCTCTGCTTTTGAATATGCTATCTAGGTTGGTCATAGATTTTCTTCCAAGGAGTAAGCGTCTTTTAATTTCATGGCTCCATTCACCATCTACAGTGATTTTGGAGCCCCTCAAAAATGAAGTCTGATACTGTTTCCCCATCTATTTCCCATGAAGTGATGGGACCAGATGCCATGATCTTCGTTTTCTGAATGTTGACTTTTTAGCCAACTTTTTCACTCTCCTCGTTCACCTTCATCAAGAGGCTTTTTAGTTCCTCTTCACTTTCTGCCATAAGGGTGATGTTATCTGCATATATGAGGTTATTGATTTTTCTTATGGCAATCTTGATTCCAGCTTGTGCTTCTTCCAGTCCAGCATTTCTCATGATGTACTCTGCATAGAAGTTAAATAAGCAGGGTGAAAATATACAGGCTTGACATACTCCTTTTCCTATTTGGAACCAGTCTGTTGTTCCATGTTCAATTCTAACTGTTGCTTCCTGACCTGCATACCAATTTCTCAAGAGGCAGGTCAGGTGGCCTGGTATTTCCATCTCTTTCAGAATTTTCCACAGTTTATTGTGAAATAAACTTTAGGGTAAATGCTTTCAATTTTTCACCTTTAAGGAAAATGTTTGCTGTGTGTTTGTCATATATAGCTTTCATTATGTTGAGGTATCTTCCTTCTATTCTTGCTTTCTGGAGGGTTTTTTTTTTTTATCATAAATGGATGTTGAATTTTGTCAAAGGCTTTCTCTGCATATATTGAGATAATCATATGATTTTTATTTTTCAATTTGTTAGTGTGGTGTATTAAATTGATTGAATTGCGGATATTGAAGAATCCTTGCATCCCTGGGATAAAGTTCACTTAGTCATGATGTATGATCTTTTTAATACATTGTTCAATTCTGTTTGCTAGAATTTTGTTAAGGATTTTTGCATCTATGTTCATCAGTGATATTGGCCTATAGTTTTCTCTTTATGACGCATCTTTGTCAGGTTTTGGTATTAGGGTGATAGTGGCCTCATAGAATGAGTTCGGAAGTTTACCTTCCTCTGCAATTTTCTGGAAGAATTTGAATAGAATAGGTGTTAACTCTTCTCTAAATTTTAGGTAGAATTCAACTGTGAAGCCATCTGATCCTGGGCTTTTGTTTGCTGCAAGATTTCTGGTTACAGTTTCAGTTTCTGTGCTTGTAATGGGTCTGTTAAGTTTTTCTAATTCTTCCTGGTTCAGTTTTGGAAAGTTGTACTTCTCTAAGAATTTGTCCATTTCTTCTAAGTTATCCATTTTATTGGCATGTAGTTGCTGATAGTAGTGTCTTATGATCCTTTGTATTTCTGTGTGGTCTGTTGTGATCGCTCCATTTTCATTTCTAATTTTATTGATTTGATTATTCTCCTTTTGTTTTTTGATGAGTCTGGATAATAGTTTGTCAATTTTATTTATCTTCCCAAAGAACCAGCTTTTGGCTTTGTTGATTTTTGCTATGGTCCCCTTGATTTTTTGCATTTATTTCTGCCCTAATTTTTAAGATCTCTTTCCTTCTACTAACCCTGGGGTTCTTCATTTCTTCCTTTTCTAGTTGCTTTAGGTGTAGAGTTAGGTTATTTATTTGACCTTTTTCTTGTTTCTTGAGGTATGCCTATATTGCTATGAGCCTTCCCCTTAGTACTGCTTTCACAGGGTTCCACAGGTTTTGGGTTGTTGTGTTTTCATTTTCATTCATTTCTATGCATATTTTGATTTCTTTTTTTTTTTAAATTTCTTCTGTGATTTGTTGGTTATTCAGCGGCGTCTTGTTCAGCCTCCGTATGTTGGAATTTTTAATAGTTTTTCTCCTGTAATTGAGATCTAATCTTACTGCATTGTGGTCAGACAAGATGCTTGGAATGATTTCAATTTTTTTTTTTTTTTTTGAAATTACCAAGGCTAGATTTATGGCCCAGGATGTGATCTATCCTGGAGAAGTTTCCATGTGTGCTTGAGAAAAAGTTGAAATTCATTATTTTGTGGTGAAATGTCCTATAGATATCAATTAGGTCCAATTGGTCTATTGTATCATTTAAAGTTTGTGTTTCCTTGATAATTTTCTGTTTAGTTAATCTATCCATAGGTGTGAGTGGGGTATTAAAGTCTCCCACTATTACTGTGTTATTGTTAATTTCCCCTTTCATACTTTTTAGCATTAGTCTTGCATATGTGGTGCTCCTATGTTGGGTTCATATATAATTATAATTGTTATATCTTCTTCTTGATCCTTTGATCATTATGTAGTGTCCTTCTTTGTCTCTTTTCACAGACTTGGTTTCAAAGTCTATTTTATCTGATATGATTATTGATACTCCTGCTTTCTTTTGGTCTCTATTTGCATGGAATATCTTTTTCCAGCCCTTCATTTTCAGTCTGTATGTGTCCCTTGTTTCAAGGTGGGTGTCTTGTAGACAACATATATAGGGGTCTTGTTTTTGTATCCATTCAGCCAGTCTTTGTCTTTTGGTTGGGGCATTCAACCCATTTACATTTAAGGTAATCATTGATAAGTATGATCCTATTGCCATTTGCTTTGTTGTTTTGGGTTCCAGTTTATACACCCTTTCTGTGTTTCCTGTCTAGAGAAGATGCTTTAACATTTGTTGGAGAGATGGTTTGGTGGAGCTGAATTCTCTCACCTTTTGCTTGTCTGTAAAGCTCTTTTTTCTCCTTCATATTTGAATGAGATCTTTGCTGGGTACAGTTATCTGGGCTGTAGGTTATTTTCTTTCATCACTGTAAGTATGCCCTGCCATTTCCCTCCTGGACTGAAGAGTTTCTATTGAAAGATTAGGTGTTATCCTTATAGGAATCCCCTTGTGTGTTATTTGTTGTTTTTCCCTTGCTGCCTTTAATATTTGTTCTTTGTGTTTGATCTTTGTTAATTTGATTAATATGTGTCTTGGGGTGTTTTGCCTTGGGTTTATCCTGTTTAGGACTCTCAGTTTCTTGGACCTGAGTGATTATTTCCTTCCCCATTTTAGGGAAGTTTTCAACTATTATCTCCTCAAGTATTTTCTCATGGTCTTTCTTTTTGTCTTCTTCTTCTGGGACTCCTATGATTCGAATGTTGGGGCATGTAACATTGTCCCAGAGGTTTCTGAAGTTGTCCTCATTTCTTTTAGTTCATTTTTCCTTTTTCCTCTGTTTCATTTATTTCTACCATTCTATCTTCTACCTCACTTATCCTATCTTTTGCCTCCATTATTCTACTGTTGTTTCCTTCCAGAGTGTTTTTTATCTCATTTATTGCATTATTCATTATATATTGACTCTTTTTTATTTCTTCTAGGTCCTTGTAAACCTTTTTTGGATCTTCTTGATCCTTGTCTCCAGGATATTTATCTGTAACTCAATTTTGTTTTCAAGATTTGGGATCATTTTCACTATCATTATTTGGAATTCTTTATTAGGTAGATTTGCTATCTCTTCCTCTTTTGTCTGGTTTGGTGGGCATTTATCCTGTTTCTTTCCCTGCTGCATATTTCTCTGCTTTTCATCTTGTTTATATTGCTGTGTTTGTGGTGGCCTTTCTGTATTCTGGCACTTTGTGGTTCCTCTTTATTGTGGAGGTTCCTCGCTGTGGTGGGGTTGGACAGGTGGCTTGTCAAGATTTCCTGGAAGCTTGTGTCGGTGTTTTGGTGAGTGGAGCTGGATTTGTTCTCTCTGGAGTGCAATGAAATGTCCAGTAATGAGTTTTGAGATGTCAATGGATTTGGTTGGAGATACCAACAGTGTATATGTCTGCTTTATTGACTAAGCTAAAAACTTTGACAGTGTGGATCACAAAAAGTGTTGGAAGTTCTTAAAGAGTTGGGAGTACCAGATCACCTTACATGTCTCCTGATACCCAGGACAAGAAGCAAGAGTTAGAACGAGGCATGGAACAACATACTAGTTCAAAATCGGGAAAGGAGTATATCAAGACTGTATATCACAACCCTGCTTATTTAAGTTATATGCAGAGTAAATCATGAGATATGCCAGGCTGGTTGAAGCACAAGCTGGAATCAAGATTGCTGGGAGAAATATAAGTAATCTCAGATATGCAGATGACACCACTTTAATAGCAGAAAATGAAGAGGAATTATAGAGCTTCTTGATAAGGTCAAAGAGGAGAGTGAAAAAGCTGGCTTAAAACTCAGTGTTTAAAAAACCAAGATTATGGCAACCATTCCCACCACTTCATGGCAAATAGATGGGGGAAAAGTGGAAATAGTGACAGATTGTATTTTCCTGGGCTCCAAAATCACTGCAGATATTGACTGCATCCTTGAAATTAAAAGACCCTTGCTTCTTGAAAGAAAAACTATGACAAACCAGACAGCACTTTAAAAAGCAGAGGCATAATTTTGCTAAGAAACATCTATATAGAGAAATCTTTAGTTTTCCAGTAGTCATGTAAGGATGTGAAAGTTAGACCTTAAAGAAGGCTGAGTGCTGAAGAATTGATGCTTTCAAACTGTGGTGCTGGAGAAGACTTTTGAGAGTCCTTTGGATAGCAAGAAGATCAAACCAGTCAATCCTAAAGGAAATCAACCCTAAATATTAATTGAGAGGACTGATGTTCAAACTGAAGCTCCGATACTGGCCGCCTCTTTTGAAAAGATGACTCATTGGAAAAGACCCTCATACTGAGAAAGATTGAGGGCAGGAGGATAAGGGGGTGACAGAGATGAGATGGTTGGATGACATTACTGACTCAATGGACATGAATTTGAGGAAAATCAGGGAGACAGTGAAGGACAGATAACCCTGGTTTACTGCAATTCATGGGGTTACAGACACAGATACGAGTTAAAGATGGAATAACAATAGCAAAAATTAAGCTAATATTTGTGGGAGATTAAATTTGTGATACATTCTGCTATGTTAAGATGTTTATAGTAATGTCCAGGGTAGCTATTAAAAAAATAAATGAAATAATAAAACAAAGATAATATTGTGAGTATTAAAATTTTGCCCTTAAAATAATTTCTTAATATAAAAAGTAGTGGTATCAGAAGAACAGAGATTTGTAAAAATTAGATATGAGCAAAAACAAAATAAAAATGACAGACATAAATCCAACTATTCCAATAATAACATTACAATCAAATAGATTATTGTTGTTCAGTCTCTCAGTCATGTCCGACTCTTTGCAACCCCATGGACTGCAGCATGACAAGAATCCCTGTCCTTCACTATCTCCTGGAATTTTCTCAAACTCATGTCCTTTGATCAGTGATACCATCCAACCATCTCATCCTCTATTGTTTCCTTTATCTCTTGCCTTCAGTTTTTCCCAGCAACATGCTTTTTTGTTTGTTTGTTTCCAATGAGTTGTCTATTAACATCAGGTGGCCAAACTATTGGAGTATCAGCTTCAATATCAGTCCGTCCAGTGAATATTCAGGGTTGATTTCCTTTAGGATTGCCTGGTTTGATCTCCTTGATAAAAGTCCAATAAAATGGCAGAAGTGTTCATATTATAAAATTTCTCAATATATGCAAGTGTATGATATTTACATAAGGTACACTCTACATTTGAATGTACAAATAGAAAGTAAAAGGTTGAGAAAAGACATATCATTCAAATAACAAGCATAGAAGATTGGAGTTACTATGTTAAGATCAGAATCAAAAAACACTAAGAGAAAAAATAATCACTAGAGAAAACAAAGAATATGTTATAATGATAAAAAGGCAATGTATCAGAAGATTATAAGCATGTGAACCTAGCAGCAGAAAGAAAAAACAAATGAAATAAAAACAGATAGTTGAAGACTTCAACAGATAGTTGAAGACTCAAAATGGAAACCCAAAACAGATGAAATAAAAACAGATAGTTGAAGTCTTCAACAGATAGTTGAAGACTCCATTTCTGCACTTTCAGTAGTCTATCAAATCTAGTCTATATAATATTTGAACAAAAGTATAAATCATGTAGAACTAGCAGATAAACTCTCCATTCAACAACAGGAGAATTGCATTCTGCTCAAAAGCACATGGAATGTTTTCCAAGGTACATGAATGCTAATACAAGGTACAATAAATTTTAAAATATGGAAATAATAAAAAAATATGTTTTTTGACCACAGTGAAATGAGATTTGGAATCCAAAAACATAATTCAATTCAATGAATTAACAAATTAAGTGTAAATTAACATAATTTAAACCAATGAATCAAAAATAAATCCTAATAGAAAAAAGAAAATCATTTGGGATTATATAAATGGTGACACAACATGACAAAACTCATGTAATGTAGGTGATGCAGTGCCTAGAGTAAAAATTATAGCTATAAAAGATCAGGGTGTTCTCAACCAATACCTAAAATTTCACATTCATATACTGAAAAAATGTAGAAGAAAACCATAAACTGTAGAGTGAAATTAATTAAAGAGAGTATATAAAAAGAAGAGAGAATATTAAAAAAAGTCTATATTTGGAAATTATTAAAAAAATAATAATAAATCTTGTCTATACTAAGAGAGAAAGAAGAATCAGAGTACCAAAATTAGGAATGAGGAAGAATGTATTATTACTGAAATTGCAGAAAGAAAAAGAATTGCAAGGAAACATTATGAAAAGCTCAATATAAAAAAAATCTAGGTAATCATGTTTAAATAGAGACATTCATAGAAAAACATAAACTACTAAAATTGACTCCAGAAGAAACAGAAAATCTAAGTATACCTTTCAAAAGTAAAGAGGTTGAATTATTAAGTCAATGAGCAAACAGACAAATCACACCAAAAATATCCAAGACTAAAATGACTTCACTGGGGAATATTTGAAACATGTAAAGCAGAAAACAAAGATCATGACATCTGGTCCCATCACTTCATGGGAAATAGACAGGGAAACAGTGCAAACAGTGTCAGACTTCATTTTTTGGGGGCTCCAAAATCACTGCAGATGGTGACTGCAGCCATGAAATTAAAAGACGCTTACTCCTTGGAAGAAAAGTTATGACCAACCAAGATAGCATATTGAAAAGCAGAGACATTACTTTGCCAACAAAGGTCTATCTAGTCAAGGCTGTTTTTCCAGTGGTCATGTATGCATGTGAGAGTTAGACTGTGAAGAAGGCTGAGTGCTGAAGAATTGATGCTTTTGAACTGTGGTGTTGGAGAAGACTCTTGAGAGTCCCTTGGACTGCAAGGCGATCCAACCAGTCCATTCTAAAGGAGATCAGCCCTGGGATTTCTTTGTTGGGAATGGTACTGAAGCTGAAACTCCAGTACTTTGGCCACCTCATGCGAAGAGTTGACTCATTGGAAAAGACTCTGATGCTGGGAGGGATTAGAGGCAGGAGGAGAAGGGGACGACAGAGGATGAAATGGATAGATGGCATCACTTACTCGATGGACGTGAGTCTGAGTGTACTCCGGGAGTTGGTGATGGACAGGGAGGCCTGGCGTGCTGCAATTCATGGGGTCGCAAAGAGTCAGACACAACTGAGCGACTGAACTGAACTGAAAGCAGAATTAATAGAAATTATTAATTCTTCTAGAGATAAGTTAGGAGGGAACATTTCTCAACTTGTTTCTATGAGGCCAGTATTACACTGATAACGAAACCAAAGACATCACAAGAAAGGAAAACTGCAAAACTAATTAAACACAAAAACTCACAACACAATTTACACAGCAAATACAGCAACATATAAAGAAGTTTGCACACTACGACCATGTGGGGTTCATCGTAGGACTGAAAAGCTGTTTTAACTTTCATGTAGGGAAAAATGGAAATTTCACAGAATCAGAATCTTTTCATAATCAAAACAACCAAAAAAAGAATGAAAGAATATAATGAAACTTTCTAAACCTAATTAAAAAAAAAAAAAAGAGGGAGAGAATTTTAAACCTAATTTTAAAAGAGGGAGAGAAAACATCACCAACAAATTCAATGATGAGATAATGGAAATGCAAGCGAAAAACTTAAATATTACTTTCTATCCACTAGTATAGGCTTCCCTAGTGTCTCAGTGGTAAAGAATCCACCTGCCAATGCAGGAGACAAGAATTGGGTTGGGAAGATTTTTGGAGAAGGACATGGTGACCCATTCCAATGTTCTTGCCTGGGAAATCCATTGATAGTAGAACCATGACTTAGTGATTAAACAACAACAACAGTATGATCAAAAAGAAAGATTAATAGAAAATATTGGAATTGTGAGGATCTGGAGAAATCAGAACCCTCATATACTACTAGTGAAATACAAAGTTGTGTATGCAGGTGGTTTGAAAATCGTCTGCTAGTTCCTCAAATGGAGACTTTACATAAAATGCAGCAATTCAATTTTTAGTTGATACTCAAAAAAAAAAAAGTTAATATATTTTCATACAAAAGCTTCTACATTAGTGTTAGTAAAGTTTTATTCATAATGATCAAAATTTTGAAAAAAAAAAGACAAATATTTATCATGGCACTAAATGGAAAATAAATACTTTGTATTCATGTTAACACAATAGAATATTATTCAGAAATAAAAACTAATGAATTATTAATACATGCCACAACATTAATGGATCTTGAAAACATTATGCTACAGTAAAGAAGTCAGTCACAAATAACACAATTAGAAGTAAATAAATATTAATTTAATAAAGAAATATTTTTTAGCATTTTTATTTATTAAAAAAGTATCCTTTTATACTATAACTGTATTTTTTCTGACTTTCTGTTTCTCTCTGTTTATGGTAATTTTTATTTTATTACCAAAACACCTTGAATTTTTTCTGCTAAAATTGTCAAAAATTTTGGGCTTCTTGACATTCTCTCATAACTTAATATTAAAGTAGTGCCTAGCAAAGTTTACAAATATAAATAATTCATAGAAAATTATCAGCACTTCATAGAAAATTAGTAGTACTTCATATAAAATTCATTTTAATTAAAATTAGCATATAGTTCATACAAAGCTAGTTTCTCTATAGGGGTAACAATGTCTAGAAATAATTATATATCACCTACTATAATAGAAAAGATAAACAAAATCTTAGACTTAACTTGCAAAAGATGCTCAAGTTATCTATTCCAAAGCTCTCTCACACTATTAACTTCAGTTAAAAAGAGAAAATAATAGATGTTCTGAAGTCCTTGAAATATAATTGCAGATATTATGCCATAATCTGGTCAAAATACAAATTATTTTCAAGTTAATTCACAAATTCATTGCTATATCAAAGTACCATACATTATTTTAGAAACTGATGAACACATTCTAAAATCTATACACAAAAATATATCTTATAAAAAGCTAAATCTTCTTTGAAAAGGAAGATTAATGAGGTGGGCTTTATGTACTCAGACTACAAACTCCATGTGGTGCCACTGTGAAAATCAACAATGAGACAAATCAGACCTCTGTGAACAAGCTTGCATATACAGGATTCTGATATATAGGAAATCTGGGCACAATTTAATGAGATTACACTGAGTCCTTTAGTACAAGGTATTGAGGAAATGACTCACAAAGAAAAAAATAGATGGGGATGAATTTCTACCATATATATATATATATATATATATATATATATATTTGGGATCAGAATCTGAATGTGTTCAGAGTTCTAAAATTAAAAGGCAACATTTCGATGTAAATGAAAGAAATGTAGAGAAATATCTTCATGATTTGGAGATGGATAACTTTAAAAACTAAATTCACAACATACAACTTATAGTACTGTAATAGAAAATAATTTAGGAATTTCTTTCAAATGAATGACAGTAAAAAAAAAATGACAGCGATAATAAACAATAATAATATTAATGGATAATTCAGTTCAGTTAAGTTGCTCAGTCCTGCCGCACTCTTTGTGACCCCATGAACTGCAGCACGCCAGGCTTCCTTGTCCATCATCAACTCTTGGAACTTGCTCAAACTCATGTCAATCAAGTCAGTAATGCCATCCAACCATCTCATCCTCTGTCATCCCCTTCTCCTCCTGCCCCCAATCCCTCCCAGCATCAGGGTCTGTTCCAATGAATCAGCTCTTCACATTAGGTGACCAAAGTATTGGAGCTTCAGCCTCAAGCATCAGTACTTCCAATGAATATTCAGGACTTATTTCCTTTAGGATTGACTGGTTTGATCACCTTGCTGTCCAAGTCACTCTCAAGAGACTTCTCCAAAGCTACAGTTCAAAAGAATCAATTATTCGGTGCTCAGCTTTCTTTACAGTCCAACTCTCACATCCATACATGACTACTGGAAAAACAACATCTTTGACCAGACATATGGACCTTGTTGGTAAAGTAATGTCTCTGATTTTGAATATGCCTATAGGTTTTTTATAGCCTTTCTTCCAAGGAACAAATCTCTTTTAATTTCATGGCTACAGACACTATCTCCAGTGATTTTGAAGCCCTGGGGAGTTCATCTTTCAGTGTCATATATTTTTCCCCTTTCATACCGTTTATTGGGTTCTCAAGGCAAGAATACTGAAGTAGTTTGCCATTCCCTTCTCCAATGGACCACATTTTGTCAGAAATCTCCAACATAACCCATCCATCTTGGGTGACCCAAGACGTATAATCAATAATGCATAAATGTGTTTCTATTGATATATACTTCATAATAGTGCAACTTAAAGTACATAACATAAAGTAGGTTTTTAACACAGGTTTCAGCTTGATCACATTTTGCCCAAAAATGTTCAAAAATATTTTCTAGGAATTTGGAAATACCTAATAGGACAACAATCCCACCAAAAGTATTGTTACATGATGAATGGATAAAGATGTAGTGCATCTATACAATGGAATATTGTTGCTGCTGCTAAGTCACTTCAGTTGTGTCTGACTCTGTGCAACCTCATAGATGGCAGCTCACCAGGCTCCACCATCCCTGGGATTCTCCAGGCAAGAACACTGCTGTGGGCTGCCATTTCCTTCTCCAGTGCATGAAAGTGAAAAGTGAAAGTGAAGTCACTCAGTCATGTCCGACTCTTCACGACCCCATGGACTGCAGCCTACCAGGCTCTTCCGTCCATGGGATGTTCCAGGCTAGAGTACTGGAGTGGGTTGCCATTGCCTTCTCCGAATGGAATATTACTCAGCCATAAAACGAATGAATTTGAGTTCATTATAGTGATGTGGATGAACCTAGAGCCTGTAATACAGAGTGAAGTAAGTCAGAAAGAGGAAAGCAAATATTGTATGTTAATATGTGTATGTGGAATCTAGGAAAAAAAATACTCATGAACCTATTTACAGAGAAGAAATGGAGACTCAGATGTAGAGAATGGCCTTGTGGTCACAGTGAGGGAAGAAGAGGGTAGGAAAAAATGGGAAAGTAGAATTGACCTATTTACACTGTCACAAGAAAAAATAGACAAAATGTGCGAAATTGCAATATAACACAGTGAACCCAAACTGACACTATGTGACAACCTACAGGGTGGGATGAGGGGAGAGTCTCCAGAGGAAGGGTATATATGTATATAATTATGACTGATTTGTGGTGTTGTATGGCAGAGACCAGCATAGCATAGTAAAGTAATTATACTCCAAATAAAAAATATAAAAATATATTGTCACTAAGGACTTTAAGTTGGTTTTATTCAGATTGTAGTTTCTGAAAATCAGGACCAACTGTGAGGTATTCATGATTCCATCTCATTTATGAATCTACAACTTTATGCCCAAGTCGCCAGTCCCCCTTGCTACAAGAAATATAACAAGAAGAATCTATTCATTCACACACTTATCAAACATTTAAACATGCTGTATATGGAAACACTGTGTAAAATGTGAAATGAGACCAGGAAATGTACCACAGACAGGTAAATTAATAGTCTTCTCAAAATACATCTCATGTTCATTCGATTCCATTTAAAAAGCAAAAATAAATAAATAAACTAAAATAACTATTATTTTCACTCTCTAAAGACACAAATGGGCTTCCTAGGTGTCTTAGTCATAAGGAACCCACCTGCCAATGCAGGAAACACAAGAGATGTGGATTCAATCCCTGGGCCAGGAAGACCCCCTGGAGGGGGAAATGGCAATCTACTCCAGTATTCAAAAATTTCCAGTATTCTTGCCTGGAAAAATCCATGCACAGAATAGCCTGATGAACTCCAGTCCATGGGGTCAAAAAGAGTCAGACAACACGACTCAGTGACTAAGCAAAGACACAAATACTTTCCCCAAACACTATTTTTTTTTTCCAGTCATAAGCAAGAGTTGTAGTTTAAAGTTTGAAATTTAAAAGTCTATGATAAAAGCAAGTAGTTTCAAGACCTATGACTGTAGAGTTAGGAAACTTGTATAAATACATATTTATGTGAATTTGCCACAGCAATGTATTTTACTCAGGGTTTTAAAAATTGCTTCCAAATCAAGAAGACTTATGATTATTAATAATTAAGATTTGCAAATTCTGCCATCAGTGACTTTTTAAATTAAAATATGAAATTCTTGCTTTGGGTTTGTTTTTAATTTGGGTTTAACATGTAAATTTTGCTGCCTCTCTGGCAAAAATTTTTGTTTTGCATTTTACTTTTGGAAAAAGGAAAAGAAACTGGACTATATATAAAAAGTGGCTTATTGCATATGTGTATGTATGTATTTTTGGTTTTGATTAGTCTTGGTACAACTAAACTACATTTTCTCTAGTGGTGGGATTATTTTGACTGTTTCATTTACCTGCACGGATATATTTTTCTTCTTTATTGTCCACTGAAAAATGAGATTGCCTTGCTTCTTTAATCTTTATAATAAAATGATATAGAAGTCATTACTTATTTAAACAATTCCAAAATTATATTGTCCATATGCAAATCAAAATTAATTTTAACAATGAGAGAAAGTATTTTTATATACTTTTTTCAACTATAGCATGGATTGAAATTTAGCTAAAATATCCACAATTATTTCTCATGTATCTTTTTTTCTTTCCCTTGGGAGTAAATCAATATTTGTGTTAGCCATAAAAAGTCAAAGTTTGACTATATTATAGCTTTAGGTTTTGTAACTGTTCATGCTTTTTACATGTCAGAAATAAAAATGTTTTTATGCATGTTAGGTGATTTTGCATTACCTGGGTTATACTTTTTATTTTTATTCATAATATCTAAATAGTTTTTTATATGTTTAACCTTGTTTTTCAGATTATCTTGTAAGAGTTGAAATTTTATGAAGCTTTTTATTCAGAACCTTTAAGATGAGCTTTCTCTCGAGCATCACCCAATTTTAAGACATATTTGATGATTATATATATCAGGGCTTCCCTGATAGCTCAGTTCGTAAAGATTCCGCCAAAAATGCAGAAGACCCCAATTCGATTCCTGGGTTGGGAGGATGCTGGAGAAGGGACAGGCTACCCAATCCAGTATTCTTGGGCTTCCCTTATGACTCAGCTGGTAAAGAATCTGCCTGCAATGCAGGAAACCTGGGTTCAATCCCTGGGTTGGGAAGATCCCCTGGAGAAGAGAAAGACTATGCACTCCAGTATCCTGGCCTGGAGATTCCACGGAATGTATAGTCCATGGGGTCACAAAGTGTCAGACATGACTCAGCGACTTACTTCACTTCACTGATGATTATATAGTCAAACAGTATTAATCAAGCATCTGCTGTGCTCAGTCCTGTCTGACTCTTTGCTACCTATGGACTGTAGCCTGCCAAGATCCTCTGTCCATGGAATTTTCCAGGCAAGAATACTAAAGTGGGTTGCCATTCCCTCCTCTAGGAGATCTTCCCAACCCAGGGATCCAACTTGCGTCTCTTGCATTGGCAGGTGGATTCTTTACCACTAGGGCCACCTGGAAAGCCCTGTATATAAGACATATGGAAAATAATCTTAGGACTTAGAGTAATAAGCAAAGTAATATATTTAATGTCTTCTATTTCTAGAATATCTGTCCAATAAAAAAAATTAAATGGTGAATACTAAATTACAATATTTTAAAATGAGGCCATATTTTTAACGTATAGATTTCATCTAATGTGTTTCTTTGTCCCTCATGCATAGTATTCACTTGTTTCAAATTTAAGTATTAATCAATTTAATTTATTTAATAATAGAGTTATTCCATTATCTCATTTGCAAAGTTTTCCATTAGCTCAATTTATTTTATCAAAGTAAATATTCTAAGAAATTATAAGAATATTTAATTCTTACAATGTAAGAATCATAATAAAATATAAAAATATTTAATTTAAACTATAAATAATATATGTGGACCACTAATTTTTCATAAGTATTTCTTTACAAAACTGGTATATTTGTCACTGAATAGATTTCAACTTAATAGCAATTTAACTTAGGACTGTGTATCCATGTACACATCTATAAGCATGTATATACATATTATTAATTAATTATGATGAAATGCTTGACATACATGATTAAATAAAAATGGTGAGTGCTCTAGAAAACTGGGGAAATTTATGTAAATGATCATTCAAAGAAGTGATTTTATATTCTGGGGACATTTCAGGAATTCCTAGGGTCATTGTGATATTCAGTATTATTGGCTGCAAAAGCTGGCATTTATCAGGTAATTGGTGGATGATGAATTCTATACATTTTTCAATGCACAGAATAATCCCCTGATTATAAAAAGAGTGTTTCTTAGTTTGTACAATTTTGAAAAAATGTTAAAAACTTGTGTTTAAAAATGTCAACCACATTGGAATATTATATCATCCTACTCTGAATTTCTGAAAACAAAGCACTATTCTCAGTCTCCAATTATTATTGCCACACTCATAGCAATACTGCCTTTGGATGCAAACAGCTAATCACCTCAATGTTTTTTTAGTTCAGTCATTTCTATTAAAGATATATTTGTTATACATAAATATTAAAGTACAAATTAGTGTCCTTTTATATCCTCTGATATTAGACTTAGGGCATCACTCTGATTTTTACATTGTTTGATGTGTAGATTGTTAATTTCCATAAATTATTTTATACAAAGTAAAAAAACAGATATGTATTAAGAGTTAGACAAAAATGTATCATAAACAGAAAATATTGATCTGATTTGGCCTAGAGTATCAGTTGGGAGAGATAGTAAGTAACTAAATACTGATGGGTATGAGGGCTGCATTTAAAGACCATAAATAAGAGATCTGAATTCCTCAAGCATGGGGATATAAGCAAATTAAAACTTATACATGTCAATGTATGTCATGGTCGATACGTGCTGATGTATGGCAAAAAACACCACAATATTGTAAAGTAATTAGCCTCTAATTAAAATAAATTAATTAATAACCAAGTAGGGCTTTTTATTATCAACTGTAGCAAAAACTCCTATGTTGAAATACAGAAGACCCTTGGAAGAACCACTACTCTATGTAATTTACATATAAATGCAGGAGATTATGTGAAATTTCCCTCATATATAATACATTATGATTAAAGTTATTTTTACTGACATTTTAAATTAGTTTCCTTTGCTTTTACATTCATATCAATATAAAGTTTTATTAAACCAGTTTAAATTAGACTGGATCAAAATTGTGATCTCATAACAAAAATATAAAAAATGATTTACATGTATTTTGTAAAGATACTACAGGCACACCTGAGAGATATTTTGAGTTTAGTTTCAGACCACTACAAAAAAGTGGATGCAATATAGGAATTCATAGGAAGTATTTGATTCCAAATACATGTAAAAGTTATGTTCACACTATACTTTAATCTAACTATATGATAGCAGTATATCTAAAAAAAACAGTGTACATATCTTAAATTAAATATATTTTATTGCTAAAAACAGCTAACCATCATCTGAATCCTCAGTGAGTTATAATATTTTTGCTGGTGAAAGGTCTTGCCTCAGTGTTGATGGCTGCTGACTGTTCAGAGTGGTTGCTGAAGGTCAGGGTGTCTGTGGCAATTTCTAAAAAATATAGACATCCATAAAATTTGCATATCAATTGACTCTTCCTTTCAGGAATGATTTTTCTGTAGCATACCATGCAGTTTAAAAGCATTTTAATTACCCACAGTAGAAGTTATTTCAAAACTGGCATCTATCCTCTTCAACTCTGACCGTGCTTTATCAACTAAGTTTATGTACTATTCTAAAACTTTTGTTGTCATTTCAACAATCTCTACAGCATATTCACCAGAAGTAGATTCCATATCAAGAAATCACTTTCTTTACCCACCATAAGAAGTAAATTTTCTGTTCAAGTTTTATCATGAGATTGCAGCAATAAAATGTGACTATATATAGATATAGTCACATTTTCAGTCTGTTTCTAGTTCCCTTGCTGTTTCTACAACAACTGCAATGCCTTTTTTTACTGAAGTTTGAACACCTCAGTCATCCTTGAGGGTTGGAATCAACTTCTTCCAAACCCCTATTAATATTGATATTTTGACTTTTTGCCATGAATCATGCATGAGTGTCCCTAATGGCATATAGAATGGTGAAAGATTTTCAACTGACTCTTCAGAGATCCATAGGAGGAATCATTATCTATGACGACTATAGCTTTATGAAATGTATCTCTTAAATAATATAATATCTTAAATAGTAGAAAATGAAATTCAAAATGACTCCTTGATCCATGGGATGCAGAATGGGAGTTGCATTAATAGGCATAAAAGCAACATGAATCTCATTGTATCAGAGGTCTTGCATCAAAGGTCTCATTGTGTAATTGAATCAGAGGTCTTTGATGACCAGGCACATTGTCAATAATTAGTAATACTTGGGAAAGAATTACTTCTTTTCTGAGCAATGTGTCTCCACAGTGAGCTTCATTCAGTGAAACATATTGTAAACTGATGTGCTGTCATGCCAGCTTTGTTGTTCCATTAATAGAGCACAAGCAGAGTAGATAAAGCATAATTCTAAAAATTCCTATGAGCACTTGCTTCAGCTGTAAATCACCAGCTGCTTTTCCCCCCAAAAGGAAAGCCAGGCTGTCCTTTGAAGCTTTGAAGCCAGGCATTGATTTTCCCTCTCTACCTATGAACATTCTATATTGTATCATCTTCCAATAAAGGCTTTTCTGGCTACTTTGAAAATCTATTGTTTAGTAGAGTTGTCTTTATTAATCATCTTAGTTAAATTTCCTGGATAACCTGCTGTCATTTGTACATCAGCACTTGCTGCTTCACCGTTCACTTTTATGTCAAGGAGTTGACTCCTTTCCTTAAACTCTGAGCCTACTCTTGCTAGCTTGACAATTTTTTTCTGCAGCATCCTCACCTCTTTCAGGTGGGGACTGAAAAGAGTCAGGGCTTTGCTCTGCATTAGGCCCAGAGGATGTTGTGACTCATTTGATCTTCTATCCAGATCCCTAAATCTTCCTCCAAATCAGCAACAAGGGTGTATCACTTTCTCATCACTCATGTGTTCACTAGGGCAGCCCTTTTAATTTCCTTTAGGAATTTTCCTTTACATTCATTCTCTGCTTTGTAAACTGTTTAGAGCAAGAGGCCTAGATTTTAACCTCTTTTGACTTTTCATAGGTCTTCCTCACTAAAATTAGCAATTTCTAGCTTTTGACTTAAGGTAAGAAACATGCAATTCTTCCTTTCACTTGAATACTTAGAGGCCATGGTTTGGTTAATCAAGCCAACCTAATTAAGTAAGTTAATTGAGTTAACTTCAATACTGTTTTGTCTTGGAGAAGACAATGGCACCCCACTCCAGTACTCTTGCCTGGAAAATCCCATGAACGGAGGAGCCTGGAAGGCTGCAGTCCATGGGGTCGCTGAGGGTCGGACACGACTGAGCAACTTCACTTTCACTTTTCACTTTCATGCATTGGAGAAGGAAATGGCAATCCACTCCAGTATTCTTGCCTGGAGAATCCCAGGGATGGGGGAGCCTGGTGGGCTGCTGTCTATGGAGCTGCACAGAGTCGGACTCGACTGAAGTGACTTAGCAGCAGCAGCAACATAGGGAAGCCAGAGGGGAGAGAGAGGTAGAGAAGCAGTAGGTGGGTTGAGCAGTCAGGACAAACGATGTTTATCTCTTAAGTTCTCAGTCTATATGGGTGTGGCTCATGATTCCCCAAAACAATTACAGTAATAGCATCCAGGATGACTGATCAAAGGTTCCAGGGGTTAATAGTTAGTCCCCTGTTGCTCTTGCTAAGCCATGAGTAAATCACCCTGGGAGAAGAATAAAAGCAAAATATAGCAACACAGCATAATCCAAATAAAAGTACATCGGGTTGATTAGTTGGGGTCGTCATACCCTGCTAAGCTAAGGAAAAGCATAGTGTGGACCTTGGAACACCGGGTCAGTGCAAGTTCAGAATACTGCTTGTAACAATTCTAATAATGTCCTTTCACTAATAAAAGCTCCTGCTGCTTTCAAGAGCTGTCTTAATAAACAAATATATGGGCGATAGTGTTCTGCATTCTCAACATTTCCCATTTTAACTCTGATTAAATGCCTGAGACTTACCAACGGGAATTTTCAGAGGCCTCTCAACCATCCCAGGTTCTGCGCTGTTGTATTGTCACTTTTGCTCGTAGCAGTCTTTTGCTCCTGCCCCACACTGAGTGCCACTTGCTGCAGCCAGCACAGCAGGTTTGGATCGAAAGTGGTGGATGCACACTTTGGGAAAAAGATACTAGAGATAGAATTAAAGTTTTAAAGATGGGACCGGAGACTCAAGACCTCTTGGGTCAAGAGCCCTGTTCCTTGGAGCCACATCACTTTTAGTTAGTGGCAAGCAAAAAGTATCTTGTGTTATGACAAAGTCAGCCTCCCATGTTCCCGGTCATGCCTCCCATTTTACTGATTACTTTAAACTATCTTTGTTATTTTCCTGTACAAGGGCTATCACCTAGCTGGAGGTCATAGACCCGCATATGCCTGGGGAAAACATCTTAGTGTGTGCACAAGCAGTGTTCTGAACTTGTGCTGACCCATCGTACCAAGGTCCACACTATGCTTTTCCTTAGCTTAGCAGGATATGATGACCCCAACTGATCAACCCGATGTACTTTTATTTGAGTTATGCTGTATTTGATATATTTTGTTTTTATTCGTTTCCCATGGTGATTTTCTCATGGATTAGCCGGAGCAACAGGCAGCTGACTATTAACTTCTGCAAAAGGTCATAGTAAAAAACACAATAATAAATGAAAAAAGTTTTGAATATGAGGATAATTACCCAAATGTGACAAAGATATGCAAACTGAAGCAAATGCTGTTAGAAAATGTGCCAATGGATTTGATGCAAGGTTGCTGCAAGCTATCTATTGGTAAAAAAAGGACATTTCTCTGAACTATGAAAAGGGAAAGGGAAATAAATGAAATATGCTTGCAATTTTCTATAATAGTCACAAATATTAATCAATATAAAATTTCTTGCTAAACTGCAACTATCATCAGTTCAGTCCAATTCAGTTCAGTCGCTCAGTCATGTCCGACTCCTTGTGACCCCATGAATTGCAGCACGCCAGGCCTCCCTGTTCATCACCAACTCCCGGAGTTCACCCAAACCCATGTCCACTGAGTCAGTGAGGCAATCCAGCCATCTCATCCTCTGTCATCCCCTTCTCCTCCTGCCCGCAATCCTTCCCAGCATCAGAGTCTTTTCCAATGAGTCAACACTTTGCATGAGGTGGCCAAAGTATTGGAGTTTCAGCTTTAGCATCACTCTTTCAAAAGAACACCCAGGACTAATTTCCTTTAGGATGGACTGGTTGGATCTCCTTGCAGTCCAAGAGACTCTCAAGAGTCTTCTCCAACATCACAGTTCAAAAGCATCAATTCTTTGGCACTCAGCTTTCTTCACAGTCCAACTCTCTCATCCATACATGACCACTGGAAAAACCATAGCCTTGAATAGATGGACCTTTGTTTGCAGAGTAATGTCTCTGCTTTTTAATATGCTATCTAGATTGGTCATAACTTTCCTTTCAAGGAGTAAGTGTATTTTAATTTCATGGCTGAATCACCATCTGCAGTGATTTTGGAGTCCCCCAAAATAAAGTCTGCCACTGTTTCTACTATTTCCCCATCTATTTGCCATGATGGGATCTTAGTTTTCTGAATGTTGAGCTTTAAGCCAACTTTTTCACTCTCCTCTTTCACTTTCATCAGAGGCAACTATCATAGTTTTCTTCAAATTTATTACTGACATAGAAATTTCTTAGCAATGTAACATTACTTTCAATGTATTCAGTAGGGCATATTACTCATCCTAATTGATTTTTGAATATAGTTGTCACTTTAAATATAATTGACAAACTGTAAGAATACTTAAGGAATATAGAATGTGTGAGTTCCTCTTAAAGTAAACAAAATAAAACAACAACAAATAATGCATAACATTATTCAGCACAAGAAACCTGTTAAAGATAGAGAGAAAGGCTCCAGAAATGAATTAAAGATGAGTGAGGAATATATTTAAATGTGGATGTAAAGTTAAACAACATTAAAATCATGACTACTCACATTATGACAAACCTAGATGATGTATTAAAAAGCAGAGACATCACTTTGCAGCAAAAAGTCCAAAAAGTTATAGTTTTTCCAGTAGTCATGCATGAATATGAGAATTGGACCATAAAGAAAGTTGAGCATTGAAGAATTGATGCTTTATAAATGTGGTGCTGGAGAAGTTTCTTTAGAGTTCCTTGGATAGTAAGGAAATCAAACAGGTCAATCCTAAAGGAAATCAGTCCTTAATATCCGTTGGAAGGACTGACACTGAAGCCAAACTGCAATGCTTTGGCTATGTGATGTGAAGAGCTGATTTACTGGAAAAAACCATGATGCTGGGAAAGACTGAGGGCCAGAGGAGAAGGGGAATGAGATGGTTGGATAGCATCACTGACTAAATGGACATGAGTTTGAGAAAACTCCCAGAGTTAGTGAACAACAGGGAAGCCTGGTGTGCTACAGTCTGTGGAGTCACAAAGAGACACGACTCAGTGACTGAACAAAACAACAACATCCACTTTACCAAAAAACAAACAAATACATGTGGAACCAGCGGATATTAGGATAAACTGTAAGAATGTCAATTTTCTTATTTTTTAAGAGGAAACATAGCAATAAATATCTGAATGCTTATTTTGAAATTTTAAGCAATAGCAACATAAATAATAAGATATAATGACCTAAAATTAAAATGAAAAATACACAGATATTCTAATTTTTGAATCTTTATTACAAAATTTCAGTAGATAATCTCTGACATTATTCAGCTAAGATATAAAAACCAAGTAGATTAGATAAATTTAAAAAAAGATAAAAATCTGACAAATATTGCAAATAATAAGATATAAATCATGTCAAAATCATTTATAAAACATATAAAATGCAATTAGAGTAAAACAAGAGATGAAAGATTTAATAGACACAGACAAGCACAGTTAGTGTAACACCTATTAAAATAGCTGGAAAACAGAACTAAAACAAACTTAATTCTCTACTGTTTAAAAGAGACTCAACAGTTTGATGTCAAAAGGTTAAGAGAAATAGAATAGAAAAAAAAAAAAAAACACAGAAATGCTAATTAAAACAATGTGGGAACTACATGATGAAGACATCATGGAATTTAGCATCCCAACCCAAATATCTTTGAAAGTGAATGAGCATTATTGGTAATTAATCTACAGAATATGATTAAACCAGTCATGATATGGACAAACTTAAATGCCAAATGACAGTTGGTTAGCATTTACTTAGATTTATCCCCACCACCACCACCCCCCTCCCCCCCCCCGACCCCTGCCAGAGGCATAGGGGAGAAGGCAATGGCAACCCACTCCAGTATTCTTGCTTGGAGAATCCCAGGGATGGGGGAGCTTGGTGGGCTGCCATCTATGGGGTCACACAGAGTCGGACACGACTGAAGCAGCACCAGCAGGGGCATAGTGGATGACAAGTAAGGGGGGACTTAAGAGAAGTAATTGTGTTCTATAAGGTAAACAGCATATTTGATATGGCTGGCAACAGACTAACCTGCCTAGCAATCATATACTTAACCCTCCTCTATGAAGTAGATCTAGTTGTGATAATTTTACAGATAAAGAGACTATGCACAAATAAAATTGTTTATAGCTATATGTAAAATTAATATATTTATAAAAGTTATGTATAAAAATAAAATCATTTATAAAATGAGGTAGAGAAGAAGAATTGGAACCAAGTCTGGTGCTTTTAATATATCAAAGCATTTACTTCACTACTTGCCATAAATAATCTCAGCAATACTTGGCAAATTGCACTAAATGTCCAAGTTTTTTACAATGCAAAGAAGAAAATTTTGAACTAACTCAACTTTAATATTCTTGCTCATTCCAAATACCTGCCATCATATACATTTATGAGTGTAATGACTTAGGTTCACTCGGTTAATTTTCATTAATAATAACAACCAGATTGATTGACATTGCACTTTAACTCATTGTTATGCTTATATGATTGTTTTGTGTTCTTTGAATATCATATCTGAAAATCATAACACTTTAGACCAAAATTATTACTTTATTTTAGATATCTTTCTCACCTTATGCTTTCTTTTTCTTATTTATTATATGTACATATATGCAACATCCAAAGGAATAAATGTGTTGTATTATATAACGTGTAACCATTAAAAAATATCTTTAATCTACATTACCTGTTTATGCCTAGCATATAAAGAAAACCCCAAAATACATTTGTCTAATGCACTTAATAAATAACTAAATACTGAAAGTGTTGTGTGTTGATCACTCAGTTGTATCCATTCTTTGTGACCCCATGGACTGTAGCTCGCCAGGCTCTTCTATCCATGGAATTCTCCAGGCAAGAGTGCTGGAGTGGGTTACCATTTCCTTTTCCAGAAACAAGCAGTAATAAGACATACAACCAATATTTTAGAAAGATAAAATTAAGGAACAACAAAAATGGTTAGAAAAAAGGAGTCCAGGTGGGAGAATGCAGCAATAACACAGGACTATAAACGGGAATGGAGAGACAAATTCAGGAGACTTTGTTTAAAACAAAGTATTCTGAACTTACTGACTGGATATGCAGGGAAAGGGAGAGGCCAGAACTGGGGATAAAGCGGTGGTCTCCAGCCCAAGTGACTGAGCAGATGAAGTGCCTTTCAAAGGAATAAGGAAATCAGAGGAGGGGGCAAGTACAGTTGATTCTTAAACAGTTGGGGTGGGGAAGGGAGTTAGAGGCTCCACTTCTCCCGAGTTGAGAAGGAGGAGATAGCTTTACAGTCAGCATCTATGATTCCACAACCACAGGTTCAAACAACCATGGATCATATAGTAATATAGTATTTATTTTTAAAATAGATATAAAAGAGGACCCCTGCAGTTCAAACCTGTCATTGTTCAAGGGTCATTATAGAGAGTACACAATATGTGTATATTAAATGAAGAAGAAAAAAAAAAAAGAACAGATTAGAAACCAGCATCTATTTAACATCAGAATATATATATATATATATATATATATATATATATATATATTCATATATATTCCTCTCTGTTGTCAACTAAAAGAAGATGTACAAATTGAGAGCTGTGAGTTAAGTTTTATTTGGGGTAAAATGAAGGCTGCAGCCCGGGAGGCAGCCTCTCAGATAGCCTTGAGAGACTGCTCCAAAGCAGCAGTAGGGGAAGGCCAATATGTAAGGTTTTGGTGAAGGGGGAGTTCAATACCATGTCGTACTAATTTTAAAAAGATCTAAAAAGATCTTTTTTAGTCATGAGGATCTGATGTTGCCATGAAGGGATTTAGTGTTTTTGTAGTTATGAGGAGGTGCAAGGATTGAGCTCATAAAATCTATTCCTAGAAACATCCAACTATCTACAGACCTATCACATCAATTTCCCTGGAGCACAGAGTGCCTCACTCTTCCCTGAGCTCCCTCAGAAGGTGTTGAAGGTCAACAGCTATAGCAGTATGGGGTTCAATCTCTGTAGAGGCAGATGACAAACGTCTTTTTTGTTCAGTTTTTGGCAATGCTCTTGGTAAGAGTCCATTTGTAGTTGACATTGTCATCATTAAACCTACAGATATTTCAAATACATTTAGGTGAAACACAAAATATATTGCACAAATATCTTAAAATAGAGAAAACCACATTAAAGACTACTAGAAAATATTGAAAATATTTTCAATACAGAAATATATTGAATAGATATTCTTATTAATTATATGTACATATATGCAACATCCAAAGGAATAAATGTGTTGTATTATATAATGTGTAACCATTAAAAAAGACAGTCAATATAGAAAATATTGACTAAACTGAAAGTACCATAGGCATCAATTTTGTGTGCATGCTATTAAAACAAAGATTCAAAGGATTTTCAAATTCACTGAAGTTTATATTTAAAAATTTTAAATGACTCAATGAATATTCATATAGTCAAGAAACATAGACATTTAAAAATTCCAATATAGCATTTAAAGAATTATCTGAAAATACTTGGCATTGCCCTTCATCTATATCTTAGATGAATAATTGCTCTGAGCGAAAAATTGAGACTGTATAATCCATTCTGCATGATAATACACAAATGCACAGACAAACACATTCAACATACTATAATTCTACCCCCACCTTATTCTCCCATCATGTGAAATGGCAACCCACTCCAGTATTCTTGCCTGGGAAATCCCATGGACAGAGGAGCCTGTTCAGTTTAGTTGTTCAGTTGTGTCTGACTCATTGCAACTCCACGAACTGCAGCATGCAAAGCTTCCCTGTCAATCAGCAAATCCGGAGGCTGCTCAAACTCATGTCCATCCAGTTGGTGATGCCATCCAACCTTCTCATCCTCTGTCATCCCCTTCTCCTCCTATATTCAATCTTTCCCATCATTATGGTATTTTCTTCACTTCAGGTGGCTAAAGTATTGGAGTTTCAGCATCAGTCCTTCCAATGAACATTCAGGACTGATTTCCTTTATGATTGACTGGTTTGATCTCCTTGCAGTCCAAGGGACTCTCAAGAGTCTCCACCAAACCTACAGCAAACAATATCCTTAATGGTGAAAAATTGAAAGCATTTCCCTTAAAGTCAGGAACAAGACAAGGGTGACCACACTCATCACTACTATTCAACATAGTTTTGGAAGTTTGGCTACACCCATCAGAGCACAAAAAGAAATAAAAGAAATCCAGATTGGAAAAGAAGAAGTAAAATTTTCACTGTTTGCAGATGACATGATCCTCTACATAGAAAACCCTAAAGACTCCACCAGAAAATTACTAAAGCTAATCAATGAATAGAGTAAAGTTACAGGGTATAAAATTAACACAGAGAAATCTCTTGCATTTCTATATACTAACAATGAGAAAATAGAAAGATAAATTAAGGAAAAAATTCCATTCACCATTGCAATGAAAAGAATAAAATACTTAGGAACATATCTACCTAAAGAAACAAAAGACTTATATATAGAAAACTATAAAACACTGATGAAGGAAATCAAAGAGGACACTTATAAATGGAGAAATATACCATGTTCATGGATTGGAAGAATCAATATAGTGAAAGTGAGTATATCACCCAAAGCAATCTATAGATTCAATGCAAATCCTATCAAGATACCAACAGTATTTTTCACAGAACTAGAACAAATAATTTCACAATTTGTATGGAAATACAAATAACCCTGAATAGCCAAAGCGATCTTGAGAAAGAAGAATGGAACTGGAAGAATCAATCTGCCTGACTTCAGGCTCTACTACAAAGCTACAGTCATCAAGACAGTCTAGTACTGACACAAAGACAGAAATCTAGATCAATGGAACAAAATAGAAAGCCCAGAGATAAATCCATGCACCTACAGACACCTTATCTTTGACAAAGGAGGCAAGACTATACAATGGAGAAAAGACAATCTCTTTAACAAGTGGTGTTGGAAACACTGGTCAACCAATTGTAAAAGAATGAAATTAGAACACTTTGTAACACCATACACGAAAATAAACTCAAAATGGATTACAAATCTAAATGTAAGGCCAGAAACTATAAGACTCCTAGAGGAGAACATAGGCAAAACACTGTCCGACAGAAATCACAGCAGGATCCTCTATGATCCACCTCCCAGAATATTGGAAATAAAAGCAAAAATAAACAAAAGGGACCTAATTAAAATTAAAAGCTTTGGCACAATGAAGGAAACCAAAAGCAAGGTGAAAAGACAGCCTTCAGAAAGGGAGAAAATATTAGCAAATGAAGCAACTGACAAAGAATTAATGTCAAAAATATACAAGCAATTCCTGCAGCTCAATTCCAGAAAAATAAATGACTGAATCAAAAAATGGGCCAAAGAAATAAACAGACATTTCTCCAAAGAAGACATACAGGTGGCTAACAAACACATGAAAAGATGCTCAACATCACTCATTATCAAATCAAAACTACAATGAGAAACCACCTCACACCATTCAGAATGGCCATCATTAAAATTCTACAAACAATATATTCTGGAGAGGGTGTGGAGAAATGGGAACCCTCTTACACTGTTTGTGGGAATGTAAACTAGTAAAGCCACTATGGAGAACAGTGTGGAGATTCCTTGAAAAACTGGAAATAGAACTGCCATATGACCCAGCAATCCCACTGCTAGGCATACACACTGAGGAAACCAAAATTGAAAAAGATACCTGTACCCCAATGTTCATTGCAGCACTGTTCGTAATAGCCAGGACATGGAAGCACCCTAGATGTCCATCTGTAGATGAATGGATAAGCAAGAGGTGGTACATGTACACAGTGGAATATCACTCAGCCATTAAAAAGAATACATTTCAATCAGTTCTAATTAGGTAGATGAAACGAGCCTATTATACAGAGTGATGTAAGCCAGAAGAAAAAACACCAATATAGTATACTAACACATATATATGGAATTTAGAAAGATGGTACTGATAAACTTTTATGTGAGACAGCAAAAGAGACACAGATGTACAGAACAGTGTTTTAGACGCTGTGGGAGAAGGCGAGGGTGGGATGATTTGAGTGAATAGCGCTGAAACATGCATATTATTATATGTGTAACTGATTGTTACACATATGCAATCATTGTAAATGATTGCAAATTGCATTCTGTCTCATACATCAGGTACGATGCATGAGACAGGGACCTCAGGGCTGGTGCACTGGGATGACCTAGAGGGATGGGATGGGGAGGGAGGTGGAAGGGGGGCTCAGGATGGGAAACACATGTACACCCATGGCAGATTCATGTCAATGTGTGGCAAACCACTACAGTATTGTAAAGTAATTAGCCTCCAATTAAAATAAATAAATTTTAAAAAAGAAAAAAAAAGTCATTAATGGGACTGAAAAAAAAAAGTCTTCTCCAACACCACAGTTCAAAAGCATCAATTCTTAGGGGCTCAGCTTTCTTTATAGTCAAACTCTCACATCCATACATAACTATTGGGAAAGCTTTAGCTTTGACTAAATGGACCTTTGTTGGCAAAGTAATGCCTATGCTTTTTAATACGCTGGTAGCTTTTTCTAAGAAGCAAGTGTCCTTTAATTTCATGGCTGCAATCACCATCTGTAGTGATTTTGGAGCCCCAAAAATAAAGTCTTTCACTGTTTCCACATTTATTTGTCATGAAGTGATGGGACCAGGTGCCATGGTCTTCGTTTTCTGGATGTTGAGTTTTAAGGCAACCTTTTCACTCTCCTCTTTGAATTTCATCAAGAGGCTCTTTAATTCTTCATCACTTTCTGCCATAAGGATCGTGTCATCTGCACCCTTGGACTGCAAGGAGATCCAATCAGTCCATTCTGAAGGGGATCAGCCCTGGGATTTCTTTGGAAGGAATGATGCTAAAGCTGAAACTCCAGTACTTTGGCCACCTCATGCAAAATTTTGACTCATTAGGAAAGACTCTGATGCTGGGAGGGTTGGGGGCAGGAGGATAAGGGGATGACAGAGGATGAGATGGCTGGATGGCATCACTGACTCCATGGAAGTGAGTCTGAGTGAACTCCGAGAGCTGGTGATGAACAGGGAGACCTGGTGTGCTGTGATTCATGGAGTCGCAAAGAGTCGGACACAACTGAGTGACTGGACTGAACTGAACTGAGGTTATTAATACTTCTCCCAGCAATCTTGATTCCAGCTTGTGCTTTATCCAGCCCAGCCTCTCACATGATATACTCTGCATATAAGTTAAATAAGCAGGGTGACTATATACAGCCTTGATGTACTCCTTTCCTAATTTGGAACTAGTCTGTTGTTCCATGTCCAGTTCTAACTGTTGCTTCTTAACCTGCATACAGATTTCTCAGGAGGCAAGTCACGTGGTCTCGTATTCCAATCTCTTAAAGAATTTTTCACAGTGTGTTGTAATCCATACAGCCAAATGCTCTGGTGTTGTCAATAAATCAGAAGCATCATAGGAGAGCAACTAAACAACAAACCACAAGATTAGATTAATTTCCTCTGTTAAGAATCCCCAGAATATTTGAACTTAATCTAAACAGAGAGATAAGTGTTAATCTGTCACCTTACCACAGTCCCTGAAAATTCTCAGTGCCATTCCAGCACCTCCTTTATTTATTCAATCATTATATATTAAATAAATTTTCTTGGGCTCCACCTTTGTGCTAGGAACTAACATATATATTTGTGTTAGGGATTCAGTGACAAGCCTTCAGTGAAGACAGCCTTCAGTGAATTTACACTATAAGCCTCTGAAGAACTGAGCTATTCAAGCATTTGCAATAAAATCTATTAGTGTAATAGTAAGGTAATCAGAGGGTCCTTCCTTGAGGGAAGCCAAAATTTGTTCACCTTAACATTAACCCATTTAGGTAAATTCCAATCACATAGATAATGCAAACTAAGTATATGTATACTTATAGAATAAATATGGGAATTACTAAATGAATATTACCAATAGAAATTAGTATTCATTTAAAACCTATGGAGCAGACCTGGTGTTCTGCTTTTGTTGGAGTTGAGAGTGGGGTGCCTAGGGTTTTAAATTTCATTCTATTGGTGAGATTAAAACAAAAACAGTGGAAATTAAAGACTAGGAAGGGAAAAGCAGGGTCCACAAAGTCTAGTTATCAAGGTCAAATAGGACTTTCCAAAAATGGGAACTTGATGGGTGGGGCAATTTGACTTTTATCTAGTGTACCCTGAGGTATGTTTATTTGAGATGAATGTCTTTGAAATGGATGTCTTAGTAATAAAAAGCTTAATGTCAGGCATTTATACTACCAACAAAAATTGTCATAATTTTCAGGCACTCATGTTAGAAAACTTCATAGCACACTTCAGAAATCCTGACACACATGCTCCCTGCCATCTTGCCTCAGCAGGTCACGTAGCAATTAATTGGCAGGACTGTATTTGAGTCTACATCTGTCTGTTTCCAAAGTTCAAGTATCATTTTGCACAATATAAAATTAAACTTTGCCAAGAATGGACACTTTCTACAAGGATATTTTAAAGCTACACCTCACAACCTTCCTTAGTATTATTCTCATTCTGTGGATTAAATATGAGGTAAACATTTAAACATGTTAAACTATATGATTAATTAGGTTTTTTCCTGTGTTTCAGCTGCAGCTGTTCTCTTGGTCACATGGATAGTTTATACCCTCAGTGTTGACTATTTCTTAGGAAATCATAGTGCATCAGAGTATGGGCTCTGCCTAGTCCATTTGCACACCTCCAATTGTAGCTGTCTGCAAAGATGTAAAAGACACATCTGTGAAACAGAAACAAGACTGTAAATCTGCACCCTGCAAAAATGGAGTAACACATACATATTTAAGTAGCTATCTCTTTGGCAATTGGTCTCAGGATTTGCAGCAACTATTTCCTGAGAAATCAAATCATCTACTGGGTACTGTGGTTAATATGTTTATTTAGCATATCTCAAATATGTCTAATTGGTATTGTAGCCAGCTTTCTCATTTGGGAAAGAAAAAATATTTTCACTTGAAATAATAGGATTGCTCTTTGGGCAATAACACTGCTGACTACACAGCTTTGGTTCATGCAAATGAGGCTAATAAGGCTAAGCTGTACCACTGATAATATGATGTATATATTCAAAGGTCTGCAGTGAAAACCAGCAACCATAACCTTCCAATAATTGCACCTAAGCAGCTTCAGAACTTCCTTCAATCTTCTGTTTGGCTGCCTAAGCAAATTGATTGCCAATTTCTTCTTAGTTTAAAAATAAATCTTCCTGCTGTGATGTATGTCGGAGAGTGTTTTGCCTATGTTCTCCTCTAAGAGTTTTATAGTTTCTGGTCTTATGTTTAGATCTTTAATCCATGTTGACTTTATTTTTGTGTATGGTGTTAGAAAGTGCTCTAGTTTCATTCTTTTACAAGTGGTTGACCAGTTTTTGCAGCACCACTTATTAAAGAGATTGTCTTTAATCCATTGTATATTCTTGCCTCCTTTGTCAAAGATAAGGTGTCCATATGTGTGTGGATTTATCTCTGGGCTTTCTATTGTGTTCCATTGATCTACATTATTGTCTTTGTGCCATACATCACAGCAGGATCCTCTATGACCCACCTCCCAGAGTATTGGAAATATAAGCAAAAATAAACAAATGGGACCTAGTTAAACTTAAAAGCTTCTGCATAACAAAGAAAACTATAAGCAAGGTGAAAAGACAGCCTTCAGAATGGGAGAAAATAATAGCAAATGAAGCAACTGACAAACAACTAATCTCAAAAATATACAAGCAACACCTACAGCTCAATTCCAGAAAAATAAATGACCCAATCAAAAAATGGACCAAAGAACTAAATAGACATTTCTCCAAAGAAGACATACAGATGGCTAACAAACACATGAAAAGATGCTCAACATCACTCATTATCAGAGAAATGCAAATCAAAACCACTATGAGGTACCATTTCACGCCAGTCAGAATGGCTGTGATCCAAAGTCTACGAGTAATAAATGCTGGAGAGGGTGTGGAGAAAAGGGAACCCTCTTACACTGTTGGTGGGAATGCAAACTAGTACAGCCACTATGGAGAACAGTGTGGAGATTCCTTAAAAAACTGGAAATAGAACTGCCTTATGATCCAGCAATCCCACTGCTGGGCATACACACTGAGGAAACCAGAATTGAAAGAGACACATGTACCCCAATGTTCATCACAGCACTGTTTATAATAGCTAGGACATGGAAGCAACCTAGATGCCCATCAGCAGATGAATGGATAAGAAAGCTGTGGTACATATACACAATGGAGTATTACTCATCCATTAAAAAGAATACATTTGAATCAGTTCTAATGAGGTGGATGAAACTAGAGCCTATTATACAGAGTGAAGTAAGCCAGAAAGAAAAACACCAATACAGTATACTAACGCACATATATGGAATTTAGAAAGATGGTGACAATAACCCTGTATGCGAGACAGCAAAAGAGATGCTGATGTATAGAACAGTCTTATGGACTCTGTGGGAGAGGGAGAGGATGGGATGATTTGGGAGAATGTCATTGAAATGTGTATAATATCATACATGAAACGAGTCGCCAGTCCAGGTTTGATGCACGATACTGGATGCTTGGGGCTGGTGCACTGGGACGACCCAGAGGGATGGTATGGGGAGGGAGGAAGGAGGAGGGTTTGGGATGGGGAACACGTGTATACCTGTGGTGGATTCATTTCGATGTATGGCAAAACCATAACAATATTGTAAAGTTAAAAAATAAAATAAAATTAAAAACGAAAATAAATCTTCCTATCAGTATTTTTGAGATCAGTTTAATGTTCTCACATTAATAAGATTAAAAAAATAAAATCACAATGATACTATATTCTCTGTAAAATCATAGAGGAAAGATTCACAATGGCTGCATAGTAAAATCCAGCTTTTGGTATAAAATATCAGAAATTAAGCATTCTTTATGTTACTTAAGATTGTAGGCTTTACCTTACATTGAAGTGATTGTTCAAAATAATTTCAAAGTTTATTGATTATAATTGCCTTATAAAAATAAGTATGTAGGCAACACAGAAAGAACATATAATTGTCACTTGACATCACACCTAACTTTAAATAAAACAATGAAAAGTAATTTTATGCAGTTTGACATCCCATTTTATTAAGCAGAACTAAATCTATAAATTATTTGGATTTCCATTTTAAAAATAAAAAATATATATCTCCTATTTGACATTAAAATAATATGCTAAAGCTTTGGGATGAAATGTAAAAAGATAAGTTCTAAAAATGGAAATAGTGCTCTCAATGGAATAAACATATAGCCCTCCAGACTTGCTTTTTAAAGATGAAAATATATTTGAATGCACAAATTCTGGTAAGCTTGCTAAAAAGTTGGTCCCTTTACTTTCACATTTCAAACATGTTCTTAGCAAGAAGAAAGCGGCATAAAATGCACTAGTGTTGCTGAAATAGTTGTATATGCCTTAATAAAAAACATATACCTATATACTTCTATTTTTACAACATAGTGTATATTGCAAAATTCAGTGAAAATATAATGGTAACCAGCAATTATCCATAAAAGAGAATAAAGAATGTAACTCAACTCTTCTTAAAACAATTAGTAAGAAAAAATGTCATTAATTATTTTCATAATTTGTATGTGTATATATCTATATATAGATAGATATATAGATATATATAGATATAGATACACACACACATATGTATTCTGCTGCTGCTGTTTAATTGCTAAGTTGTGTCCAACTCTTTGTGATACCTTGGACTGTAGCCTGCCAGGCTCCTTTGTCCTTGGGATTTCCCAAGTAATAATACTGGAGTGGATTGTCATTTCCTTCTCCAGGGACTTTTCATGATCCAGGGATCAAACATGAATCTCTTACTTGGCAGATGAATTCTTTACCATTGAGAAATGTGGGAAGAATACATATGTATATGTACACATATATAATCAATAAACAATCTGTTACTTTATATTTTAGGACTAAAATAATTACAGTTTCCTATTATGTGATCATTAAATATGTGTTTTATATACATTTTTCCATGTAGTTAGACAATACCTTACAAAATACCTACTATTGGTAACTATTATTGGTACCTACCATTGTCAACATCCATTGGATTATCAAAAAAAGCAAGAGAGTTCCAGAAAAACATCTACTTCTGCTTTATTGATTATTTCAAAGCCTTTGACTGTGTGGACCACAACATACTGTGGAAAATTCTTCAAGAGATGGGCATACCAGACCACCTGACCTGACTCCTGAGAAATCTGTATGCAGCTCAAGAAGCAACAGTTAGAACTGGACATGGAACAACAGACTGGTTCCAAATTAGAAAAGGTGTGTGTCAAGGCTGTATATTGTCACCCTGCTTATTTAACTTATATACATCAATGAGAGTACATCATGAGAAGTGTTGGCCTGGATGAAGCACAAGCTTGAATGAAGATTGCTGGGAGAAATATCAATAACCTCAGATATACAGATGACACCATCCTAATAGTAGAAAGTGAAGAAGAATTAAACAGCTTCTTGATGAAATTGGAAGAGGAGAGTAAAAAAGTTGGCTTAGAACTTAACATTTGGAAAATGAAGATCATGGCATCTAGTCCCATCACTTCTTGGCAAATAGATGGGGAAACAGTGGAAACAGTGAAAGGCTTTATTTCTTTGGGCTCCAAAATCACTGCAGTTGGTGACTGCAGCCGTGAAATTAAAAGACACTAGCTCCTTGTGACCAACCTATACAGGATATTAAAAACCAGAGACATTACTTTGCCAACAAAGGTCCATCTAGTCAAAGCTATGGTTTTTCCAGTAGTCAGGTATGGATGTGAGAGTTGGACTATAAAGAAAGCTGAGCGCTGAAGAATCGATTCTTTTGAACTGTGGTGTTGGAGAAGACTCTTGAGAGTCCCTTGGACGGCAAGGAGATCCAACCAGTCCATCCTAAAGGAAATCAGTCCTGAATATTCCTTGGAAGGACTGGTACTGAAGCTGAAGCTCCACTACTTTGGCAAGCTAACGCAAAGTACTGACTCATTGGAAAAGACCTTGATGCTGGGAAAGACTGAAGGTGGAAGAGAAGGGGATGACAGAGGATGAGATGGTTGGATGGCATCACCGACTCAGTGGACATGAGTTAGAGTAAACTCCAAGAGTTGGTGATGGATAGGGTGGCCTGACGTGCTGCAGTCCATGGGGTCACAAAGAGTTGGACACAACTGAGCGATTGAATTGAACTATTGGTATATAGTTGGAGAAGGCAATGGCAATCCACTCCAGTACTCTTGCCTGGAAAATCCCATGGACGGAGGAGCCTGGTGGGCTGCAGTCCATGGGGTCGCGAAGAGTCGGACATGACTGAGCGACTTCACTCTCACTTTTCACTTTCCTGCATTGGAGAAGGAAATGGCAACCCACTCCAGTGTTCTTGCCTGGAGAATCCCAGGGATGGGGGAGCCTCGTGGGCTGATGTCTATGGGGTCACACAGAGTCGGACACGAGTGAAGTGACTTAGCAGCAGCAGCAGCATTGGTATATGGTAAAAATAATTAATATGACTCACTTCTTAGCTCGGGGAAGATTCCCTGGAGAAGGAAATGGCCACCCACTCCAGTACTCTTGCCTGGAAAATCCTATGGATGGAGACGCCTGGTAGGCTACAATCCATGGGGTCACAAAGAGTCAGACACGACTGAGCGACTTCACTTCACTTCTCAGCTGGGAATAAAAATCATACCATAACTCTTTGATTGATTTTCAAATCTGAAATACAAAGTTGTATCTTAATTTTATTTTCATTTATTGGAGTAATAGAAAAGGTTGAGTATTTACAATTTCAAATTACATTTATAATGCATTTTACAGGATTTTTGTTATTTATGTCTTTTTTTTTTTCCCTCCTAGGAAATGTGCTTTACTTATCACAGTTCTTAAAACTTAAAGACAGTTTCATTTATCTCTTTCCAAGGAGAAAATAGTATTATCTGGAAATAAGAATAAATTTTTAACATTTACTTAATTGTTTTTATGGTCCTGTTTGGTCAATATTTTAGGATAAAGTACAACATTAGTGGTGACAGTGAATCTCTTTTTATTCCTGAATTTCATGAGACTTTATGTTATTATACCACATGGTGTTGCCTTGAAATTAAGTAGATCATAAATAAGGTTATATCTTTCCATTTCCAATTTAAAACCTTTTGAATAAAAAATGAAAAGGGAAATAATAATATGGCATATTAGCCATTTAATAGAGTAACGTTTACTGTTATAATTGTAAAGACTTTTGCATGCACATACAATAGTGAATTATTTTGTGTGTTTTTATGTATTTATCTTTGAAATATTTATTTACAAATGTTTGTCAGTTGCTTGTATATTAGTATGTTGAGGGACTTTCAGGAATGCAGCAACCCCACATCACAACCTCTTTTGCTATATGGGAAAATAAGATTTGTTTTGTTTTGTTTTAATGTTATGGCTGGGTAAATGAAAAGCTTTCAGAATGAGTGGGTTATGGTTATTTCAGTTCTCCGAGCTATGCCTTTCCTAGAAGGGTTACCCAGTTGACTGAGCAATAAACTTTCAAAGGGCTTCTGCTCTGATCTATGGAACTATCTACCTTCATTAGTTCATGAAGTAAAGGGATTTGATTTTTTAAAGACATATTTCAGACTTTTTTATTTTAGTTAGAAATAATCTAAAATAAATATGAACAAATAAATGTACAACTGGGCAATGTGAGCCAATGATTTCTACAGCAAGAGGACTTGCTGAGTGGGGACTGCAGGAATTACCTTCCTGAGGGCTTGGCCTGGAGCAATCACCCAGTACCATTCTCTGTCACCCTGCCCCACTGGTGAGGAAGGGCATGTCAAGGTCATACCTCCTGTTTTGTTTTGTACTCATCACCCATGAACCAGTAGTTTTGTTCTATAGCCACCATCACTGCCTAAAAGCTTACGTGTGTTTCAAGAAGGTTTGTATTGCAAAGACCCTTAGAGTCTTTTGCTTATTTTATACAAAGACACATAAAACACTACTTGCTGTATACTCTGAAACACTTAAAATAAAATAATAGGAAATGATGCAAAATTCCTTGGAGTTTACTATCAACAAAATAAATATGCTGCTTATACACTTAGGAAGCTTACTTTGCCTACACATTCCATGATGCCTTTCAGCACTTTATTGAGTAAATATACTAAAGTACATAATTTGAAATGATTATTACTATCATTGGTATTTAAATAATTGTATCTGAATTAATATTTATCCCTTAATTACATAATGATTTATATAGCATATTTTCTTTCAAAGAAGAATAGCCAGAGTTTTATACAATTATTGTTATTTTCAAGGAACTTATTCATGTATTTATCAATTTTCATTTTTTTCTACTTTTTATGTAATACAGCTGCTACTGCTGCTGCTGCTGCTAAGTCACTTTAGTTGTATCTGACTCTGTGCAACCCAATAGATGGCAGCCCATCAGGCTCCTCTGTCCCTGGGATTCTCCAGGTAAGAACACGGGAGTGGGTTGCCATTTCCTTCTCCAATGCAAGAAAGTGGAAAGTGAAAGGGAAGTTGCTCAGTCATGTCCGATTCTTAGCAACCCCACGGACTGCAGCCTACCAGGCTCCTCCGTCCATCTACTATATGCATTTAATTAGCATATTAATTAGCTGTTTCTCTTTAGTTAGTTTATTGTTTTCTTTGTTATTTTATAATGAAAAACGAGGTGCTAGAAATTTTACTCTGGATATTATTTGCCTGTATTCAAGAAATTTGATATACTATTTTTTGCATTGCTTTCTAAGTAAACTTTTATTTCAGATTTGATTTCCAATTTCATTCATGAGTCAATAAGACATTTTAAGAGATGCTTTCAAAGTTCTTGGAAATTTTATTTATTCTTTGGTTATTAATTTTCAGTCTGCATTATTAATATAGAATATCATCAATAATTGCCCTTTCATGTATTTTTCTTTGATTTTGAAAGCATATAGAAAAATGAAAGTTATCTTTTTACAGTTTTCCCAACTGTAGTCTTTATCTAGGGTCTACTGAGGGTCTGAAAGGAAAGGTGCTAAGAGAAATCCTTACAGTTGATCAGAAATAAGTCTGTACTTTTTCAGTAGTGAATGTATTGAAGACAAGAGTGAGAAGTGTGGGACTCATATGATTCATCTGCCAAAACTGGTTTAGTATATCACAATTCTTTTTTTTTTTTTTCTTTTTTTTTTTCACAATTCTTAAAAGAATAATACTTGGACATTTACTCTTTAAAACTTATTTTTCTGTGATTTACTTATCAGGTTACCGATAAGAATGATCTCAAGTGTTTTCCAGAAAAAAGATTTTAAGGTGCCATTTCACATGTAACAAATCCAAATATTTAGAAGTTTTTAGGAGTAGAAATGTTTGTTTGTACATTAGGCTCACATGTGGCTTTGATGGAATCACTCTGCTATATTTCTTCATAGATGTCATATTACACATAAACATAAATGAATTTATACACATATATATATACTCCATATGGATAAGTCAGAGGTCGTAATGACAATTATTTCTTAATGAGTTCTAACTGGTTTTTCTAAAATTTAGTGTTTTTAATTTGAGCTCTGTCATTTAGTATATATTCAAATTTTTTCATTTTGTGATATAATCCACATTCCTATAAAAATACATACTTTCTTATTTAGTATCTATTTCTGAGATCTTCCTTTATCTGACATTAATTTGCCTTGGTCTTTTGTATGAAGATTTTAGTCCAAATTTAGTGTAATTGCTTTGTATTGGAGTTAAATATACCTCATTCTTTGATTTACTTTTGTTTCACCTGACCTCTGTTACATTATTTCCATTTTTATATTCTTTTGGATGGATGAAGCATTGTGTCACTGCATTTCTCCACTATTAAGCTGATATTTACACACAATTTCACTATTCTTTACATGCTTACCTTATGGGTTACATTTACAATTAGCTTCATATATTTTAACAAAAATTGATACTTATATCACATTCTAGACCATACAAACATCTGAAACATTTTAAGTACATCTAACCCTGTCTACATATATACTTATTTTTGTATATGCTGTTCTGTATTTATTTAAAACTGTACAAGGCATTATTATTATTACATTGTACAGCTAATACTTATCTAGTCTTACCCACATTGTCACATTTTATCACTTTTATTTCTTATCTACATCTTATCTACCTACTTCCAACAGGTTTATGTTACCAAAACTATGATAATCACTATGTAGCATATTCTTCTCAGCATTTCTGCTGTGATGAATTCTCCATTTTCTGTTTGTCTGAATGCATTTTTATTTCACCTTTATACTTAAAAGATGTTTTACAGTAAAGAACCAATAAATTAGTTAAAGGAAAGAAGGGGCTGTAATTACAAGTTAGATATCTTTGCAAGAATATATTTAAAGATGTATGTCTTTGTATGTATATATTGCATACTGCTATTGCTCAGTCACTTCAATACTGTCCAACTCTTTACAACCCCATGGACTGTATGTAGCCCAACAAGCTCCTCTGTCCATGGGATTTTCCTGGAAAGAATAATTAAGTGGTCAGCCATATTCTCTTCCAGACCCCAAGGTTAAAACCCATGCATCTTACATTGCAGATGAATTATTTACCTCTTAGCCACTGGGGCAGCCTATATATATATATATATATAGAATAAGTCCTCTTGGAGGAGGTTGCCATTAGCCTTAAAATAGAGCCTATAGAGACTGCAGACTCCAGGAGTGGGCTACTGCAGGCCAAACTACAGAGAGGGAGCAGCACAGCCCCACCCATCCTCAGAAAATTGGATTAATGATTTACTGATTATGGCTCTTCCCCCAAGAGCAAGACCCAATTATCCCCACAGACAGTCCCTCCTGGAAGGAATCTTGCACAATCCTCTTATTCTCATCCATCAAAGGGCAGACAGAAGAAGCAAGAACTGAAACCCCATGCCCTCCAGGATGAAAACCACAGTCACAGAAAACTAACAAAAAATGAGCACATGCACCACAGATTTGTATAACTTATTGAAACTGTGAGTCATCCCGTGCAGGACCACCCAAGGTGGACAAGCCATGGTTAAGATTTCTGACAAAATGTGGTCAATTGGAGAAGGAAATGACAAACCACTGCTTTATTCTTGCCTTGAGAACTCCATTAACAGAATGAAAAGGCAAAAAGATATGAAACTGGAAGATGAGATTCCAGGTCAGTAGGTATCCAATAAGCTACTGAGGAAGAGCAGAGAAATATCTTTAGAAAGAATGAAGAGAGGGAGTCAAAGCAAAAACAACATCCAGTTGTGAATGTGTCCAATTGTAAAGAACAATATTGCATAGGAACCTGGAATGTCAGGTCCTTGAATCAAGGTAAATTTGAAGTGGTCAAACAGAAGATGGCAAGAGTGAACATCAACATCTTAGGAATAAGTGAACTAAAAAGGAAAGGAATGGGAGAATTTAATTCAGATGACCGTCATATCTACTACTGCAGGCAAAATCCCTTATAAGGAATGGATGACCCTCAGAGTGAACAAAAAAGTCCAAAGTGCAGTACCTTGGTGTAACCTTAAAGATAACAGAATGATATTGGTTTGTTTTGAAGGCAAATCGTTCAACATTACAGTAATCAAAGTCTATGTTCCAACCAATAATGCTGATGAAGCTGAAGTTAAACGGTTCTGTGAAGACCTATAAGACCTTCTAGAACTAATAACAGAAAAGGATGTCCTTTTCTTCATAGCATAGTGTAATGAAAAAGTAGGAAGTTAAGAGATACCTGGAATAGCAGGCAAGTTTGACATTGAAATACAAAATGAAGCAAGGGAAGGTTAACTGAGTTTTACCAAGAAAACATACTGGTCATATCAAACACCCTCTTCCAACATTACAAAAGACGACTCTACACATGGTCATCACCAGATAGCCAGTATCAAAATCAGATTGAATATATTATTTGCACCAGAATATGGAGAAGCCCTTTATTGTCAGCAAAAACAAGACCTGAGATTGACTGCGACTCAGATCATGAGTGCCTTACTGCAAAATTCAGACTTAAAGAAAGTAAGGAAAAATACTAAGCTATTAATGTATGCCCTAAGTGAAATCTCTTATGATTACACAGAGGAAGTGACAAATAGGTACAAGGGATAGATCTGACAGAGTGCCTGAAGAAATGTGGTACTGGAGGTACATAACATTGTACATGATGTGATGACCAAATTCATTCCCAAGAAAAATACATGCAAGAAGGCAAAATGGTTGCCTACGGAGAAGGCAATGGCACCCCACTCCAGTACTCTTGCTTGGAAAATCCCATGGATGGCGAAGCCTGGTAGGCTGCAGTCCATGGGGTCGCTAAGAGTCGGACACGACTGAGCGACTTCACTTTCATTTTTCACTTTCATGCATTGGAGAAGGAAATGGCAACCCACTCCAGAGTTCTTGCTTGAAGAATCCCAGGGACGGGGGAGCCTGGTGCGCTGCCATCTATGGGGTTGCACAGAGTCGGACACGACTGAAGTGACTTAGAAGAAGGAGATCTTACAAGTAGCAGAGAAAAGAAGAGAAGTAAAATCAAAGGAAAAAGTGGAAGATACCAAATGAATGCAGAGTCCCCCCCCCAAAAAAAAAAAATAGCAAGGAGTGATAAGAAAGACTTTCTATGTGAAAAGTGCAAAGAAATAGAGGAAAACAATAAAATGAGAAAGACAAGAGATCTCTTCAATAAAATTACAGATATCAAGAGAACTTTTCATGCAAAGATGGATACAATAAAGGACAGAAATAGTATGGGCCTAACAGAAGCAGAATATATTAAGAAGAGTTGGCAAGAATACAGAGAAAAACTGTACCAAAAAATGACCTTCACGACCCAGATAATCACGATGGTGTGATCACTGACCTAGAGCCAGACATCCTGGAATGTGAAGTCAAGTGGGCCTTAGGAAGCATCGTTACAGAGAAAGCTAGTGGAGGTGATGGAATTCCAGTTGAGCTATTTCAAATACTGGAAGATGATGCTGTGAAAGTGCTGCACTCAATATGCCAGCAAATTTGGAAAACTCAGCAGTGGCCACAAGACTGGAAAAGGTCAGTTTTCATTTCAATTCCTAAGAAAGGCAATGCCAAAGAATGCTCAAACTACTGCACCATTGCACTCATCTCACACACTAGCAAAGTAATGCTCAAAATTCTCCAAGCCAGGCTTCAACAGTATGTGAAATGTGAATTTCCAGATGTTCAAGCTGTATTTAGAAAAGTCAGAGGAACCATAGATCAAACTGCCAACATCCGGCTGGATCATCAAAAAAGCAAGAGAGTTCCAGAAAAACATCTACTTCTGCTTTATTGACTATGCCAAATCCTTTGACTCTGTGGATCACAACAGACTGTGCAAAATACTTCAAGGGATGGGAATACCAGAGCACCTGAGTGCTTCCTGATAAATCTGCAGGTCAAGAACCAACAGTTAGAACTGGACATGGAACAAAAACTGGTTTCAAATTGGAAAAGGTGTGTGTCAAGGCTCTATACTGTCACCCTGCTTATTTAATTTATATGCAGAGTACATGATGAGAAGTGTTGGCCTGGATGAAGCACAAGCTTGAATGAAGATTGCTGGGAGAAGTATCAATAACCTAAGATATGCAGATGATACCACCCTAATGGCAGAAAGTGAAGAAGAACTAAAGAGCCTATTGATGAAAATGAAAGAGGAGAGTGAAAAAGTTGGCTTGAAGCTCAACATTCAGAAATCTAAGATCATGACCACTGGTCCCACCACTTCATGGCAAATAGATGGAGAAACAGTGGAAATAGTGACAGACTTAATTTTTTTGGGGGGGAGGGCTCCAAAATCACTGCAGAAAGTGAGAGCAGCCATGAAATGAAAAGAT
Organism: Bubalus kerabau; assembly: GCF_029407905.1. Lineage (NCBI taxonomy): Eukaryota > Metazoa > Chordata > Mammalia > Artiodactyla > Bovidae > Bubalus > Bubalus kerabau. Next base: position 10,668,223 of record NC_073632.1, on the reverse strand, counting down.
ACTTGCTCCTTAGAATAAAAGTTATAACTAACCTAGACAGCATATTAAAAAACAAAGATATTACTTTAGCAACCAAAGTTCATCTAGTCAAACCTATGGTTTTTCCAATAGTCATGTATGAATGTGAGAGTTGGACTATAAAGAAAGCTGAGTGCTAAAGAATTTATGCTTTTGAATTGTGGTATTGGAGAATACTCTTGAGAGTCCCTTGGACAGCAAGGAGATCATACCAGTTCATCCTAGAGGAAATCAGTCCTGAGTGTTCATTGGAAGGACTGATGCTAAATCTGAAACTCTAATACTCTGGCCACTTGATGTGAAGAACTGACTCATTGTAAAAGACCCTGATACTGGGAAAGACCCTGATACTGGGAAATATTGAAGGCAGGAGGAGAAGGGGATGAGATGGTTAGATGGCATCACTGAATCAATGGACATGAGTTTGTGTAAACTCCGGTTGACAGGGAGGCCTGATGTGCTGTAGTACATGGGGTCACAAAGAGTTGGACAGGACTGAACAACTGAACTGAACTTAACTGAGGGAACATACAAAGATAGGTACAGTAAAGGAAAGAAAAAATGAGGACCTAAAAGAATCAGAAGGGATTAAGAAGTGTTGACAAGAACACAGAGAAGAGCTATCCAGAAAAACGTCTTAATGACCTAGATAACCATGATGGTGTGGTCACTCACCTACAGCCAGTCATCCTGGAGTGTAAAGTCAGGTGGATTCTAGAAGCATTACTATGAACGAAGCTAGTGAAAAAGTGATGGAATTAGAGCTGAGCTAATTCCAATTATACGCATTGTTTCTGTGAAAGAGCTGCACTCAATGTGCTAGCTAATTTGGAAAACTGAGCAGTAGCCACAGGACTGGAAAAGGTCATTTTTTCATTTAAATTTTAAAGAAAGGGAGTGTCAAAGAATATTCAAACTACTGTAAAATTGTGGTCATTTCACATGTTAGCAAGGTAATGCTCAAAATCATTCAAACTAGGTTTTAATTTTACATAAATTGAGAAATGCCAGATGTGAAGCTGAATTTAGCAAATGGAGAGAGACCAGAGGTCAAATTGTAACATCCATTGGATCATAGAAAAAGCAAGAGAATTCCATAAAAAAAAAAAATTTTCTACTTCTGCTTCATTGTCTAAGTTAAAGCCTTTCACTTTGCGGATCACAACAAACTGTGGAGAATACCAGATTACCTTACCTGCTTCCTGAGAAACCTGTATATAAGTCAAAAATCAGCAATTAACACTGGACATGAACAATGGACTGATTCAAAATAAAGAAAGGAGTATATCAATACTGTATAGTCATCCTGCTTATTTAACATATATGCAGAGTACATCATGGAAAACATCAGGCTGGATGAATCACAAGCTGGAATGAAAATTACTGGGAGAAATATTAACCACCTCAGATATGCAGATGACACCACCCTAATGACAGAAAGAGAAGAGGAACTAAATATCCTCGTGATGAGGGTGAAAGAGGAGTGAAGAAGCTGACCTTAAAATCCGCATTAAAAAAAAAAAAAAAATAAATCATTGCATCCAGTTTCATCACTTCGAGGAGAAAGTGAAAATGAAAGTACTCAGTCGTGTCTGACTCTTTGCAACCCCAGGGACTGTAAATCGCCTGTCAGGCTCCTCTTTCCATGGAATTCTACAGGCCAGAATACTAGAGTTGTGTTGCCATGCCCTCCTCCAGGGGATTATTCCAACCTAGGGATTGAACCCAGGTCTCCCAAATAGCAGATGGATTCTTTACTGAGTCACCAGGAAAGCCCTAGAAAATATATGGGTTAAAAAAGAAACAGTGAGATATTTTATTTTGGGGGGTTCCAAAGTCACTTGGATGGTGACTGCAGCCATGAAATGAAAACATGCTTGCTCCTTGGAAGAAAACTGATGTCAAATCTTCAGAGCATATTAAAAAGCAGAGATATCACTTTGCTGATAAAGGTCCATATAGCCAAAGCTATGGTTTTTCCAGTAGTCATGTACGGATGTGAGAATTGAACCATAAAGAAGGCTGAGAGCTGGAGAATTGATGCTTTCAAAGTGTGGTGCTGGAGAAGACTGTTGAGAGTCCCTCATCCTGCAAGGAGATCCAACGAGTCAGTCCTAAAGAAATCAACCCTGAATATTAATTGCAAAGACTGATGCTGAAGCTGAAACTCCAATACTTTGGCCATCTGATGCAAAGAGCTGAGTCATTTGGAAAGATCCTGATGCTGGGAAAGATTGAAAAAAGGAGGACAACAGAGGATAAGATTGTTGGATGGCATTATTGACACAATGGACATGAGTTTGAGCAAGCCCTGGGAGATGGTGAAGGACGGGGAAGCCCGGCGTGCTGTGGTCCATGATGTCACAAAAAGTCAGATGTGACTTAGTGACTGAACAACATATACATGTATATGTATGTATCTATAGGTCTATTTATGTATCTATATATCCATTCCACAATATCACTAGCCCTAAAATATCTTTAACTCCTGTTTATCAGTTTATATATATACATATATACATATTTATAAAGACTATAATGGCACAGATGACTTAGCAAGAAGCTCAAATTGAAATGTCAAATATTTCAGTTTATGCCATAACTAAGCCATTCACTCCAGGTCTCTACCAATTCCATCATATGTAAATTTGAGTCTTCTCTATACTGATTACAACCTGAAAATCAAAAATAAAATAAAATAATGATGGGGTGAAAATATTTAACAAATCAAAAGCTTCAGATATTTTAAGGTAATTATTCTCTCATTACAATTCCATTTCATTTAACAGTTACTGCTTATTTAGTGCTGTTTATAACATACTACTCTACTCAGTATCTTGTGGAAACATAGAGAATGATGCTGGGAATGAGTTCTACTTACATTGATCCTTGGACATTTGCTTACTGAAGCCTTATATAACTATACATGAGCAATAAACACATATTTGAGAGGTCTTCCCTGGTAGCTCAGCTGGTAAAGGATCTGCCTGCAATGCAGCAGATCCTGGTTCAATTTCTGGGTTGGGAAGATCCTTTGGATAAGGGATAGGCTATCCACCTCAGTATGCTTGGGCTTCCTGGTGGCCCAGATGGTAAAGAATCCACCTGCAATGTGGAGACCTAGTTTTGATCCCTGGATTGGGTAGATCTCCTGGAGAAGTGAACAGCTACTGACTCCAGTATTTTGTCCTGGAGAATTCCAAGGACAGAGGAACCTGGCAAGCTACAGTCTATGAGGCCACAGAGTCAGATATGACTGAGTGAATTTCACACACACATACACAAGAAAAAGGCTCTCGGAAAGAGGACAGATCTCCTTCACTCTGGAAGATTCTTATTAGTACTTCGTGAGTTTAAACTTCTTCCATAAATGACAAAAAAAGAAAATAAAATAAACAGAATATATGTGACTTTTAAGACGACAAGGGAATTGCATCTTCCCTGAAAGTAACCTATGTTGTTAGATGGCAGCTCTTTAGCTCCAGTACAATATGTTTTCTTTCAAATTCTGATTTCATTTTAAGTTGTAGTTCCCCTAACTTATTAGAATGCAAAATCTATACAAAGCAAAGTTTGCATAATTATAAAATCATTTACTAAATGTTTCCTTTCAGGAAGAAAAAAGTTTATGTGCAGGAATTTAATTAGTTATCTGGCAACACAAAATATTCAACATTGGTTCTAATTGTATGCATATCTGGGATTTCCTCCAAAAGAACTAGATTCTTAAGGTCAAACATTTATTTCAAAGTCTTATAGAATAACCATCTGTTAATAAAAGGAAGGACAGCTTTTCATCAGTATAATGCAAATTAACTTGCCAAGAGAAGTGACTCAAAATATTCATCATATACATGAATTATTTGTATGATATATATGTATATACACACAATTTATGTTCAGCTCATCTGTACAGAGTGGAATATTCCAAAGAAAATAGCAGTAAAAAATATAACCATGGACAGCATCCATTGTGGGCCAAAGTAGCTAAAGGAGAAATGGTTTTTTATCAGAGACCGAAATCTCTATGAAGTACCATACTTATTTTTCAATTTTCCATTGTATAGTTTGGCATTCTATTTCCCCTTTGTCTACTTGCCTACATTACTGTTATGAGATAGTGAAGTAATCTTGAGCTTGCTGAGAGAAATCCAGCACATTAAGTGAGTGTGATAATATTACTAGAATATAAGACTATTTTAGCTATTACAGACTTTACTTCATTTCACTTTCTTGCATTTTCGTTGTGAAGTTAAAAGCTAGCAACACACCAGTTTAAAAAAAAAAAAATAGCAGCCATCCAAACAAACAAAAATAAGATAAAACTGTAAAACCTTATATAAATATCAAAACACACACACACAAGATCATAAAGAATTTACAACTATGGTTCCCAATTTCAGTGTGAAAATACCCAGAATATATAGGTAACATTGCTGATAGCTTATTTTTGTATTTTTCTATTCATTTCATTTAAAGCATTTAAAGTTATTTCAAAAAAAACAAATATTTTTACTCTGTTAGTAATTTTTGATAGATTTGGTAGATTTTGGTAGATTTTTGGTATATTTTTTGTTTGTTTTCACTTCAGTGAATCTTAAGTACATCAGTAATATAGTTTTATCAGTATTAAAGACTTCATATCACAGAAAGTGAAGAAGAACTAAAGAGACTATTGGTAAAAGTGAAAGAGGAGAGTGAAAAATTTGGCTTAAAGCTCAACATTCAGAAAACTAAAATTATGGTATCTGGTCCCATCCCTTAATGGGAAATAGATGGGGAAACAGTGGAAACAGAGGCTGACTTTATTTTTCTGGGCTCCAAAATCACTGCAGATGGTGATTGCAGCCATGAAATTAAAAGATGCTTACTCCTTGGAAGGAAAGTTATGACAAACCTGGACAGCATATTATAAAGCAGAGACATTACTTTGCCAACAAAGGTTCATCTAGTCAAAGCTACTGTTTTTCCAGTGGTCATGTATGCATGTGAGAATTGGACTATAAAGAAAGCTGAGTGCCAAAGAATTGATGCTTTTGAACTGTGGTGTTGGAGAATACTCTTAAGAGTCCCTTGGACTGCAAGGAGATCCAACCAGTCCATCTTAAAGGAGATCAGTCCTGGGTGTTCATTGGAAGGACTGATGCTGAAGCTGAAACTCCAATAATTTGGCCACCTTATGTGAAGAGCTGACTCATTTGAAAAGACCCGGATGCTGACAGAGCTTGAGGGCAGGAGGAGAATGAGACGACAGAGGATGAAATGGTTGGATGGCATCACCATCTCAATGGACATGGATTTGGGTGGACTCTGGGAGTTGGTGATGAACAGGGAGGCCTGGCATGCTGCAATTCATGGGGTCACTAAGAGTCGGACACGACTGAGCTACTGAACTGAATTGATATTAAGATTTAAAAATATGTGTGTATTTCCATTGTTTTCTGGGACCTAATTTTTAATTTAAAACAAGTAGAAATTCTGTTTTTTTTTGTTTTTTTTTTTTTTTTTTTAGTTCAGTGAAGATGTTGTCTTGGTGGGGGCAGTCAATAGTTTGCCTGTGGGATTACAGAATGTAATATTTGAACTGAGCTTTGAAGGTGAAATGATTTAATGAGATCATTGAATGAAATCATTAATGAAAATGAAATGGGGTGAAACAGATTTAAAAGGCCCTGTGAAAAGCTATAAACCCATTAGTAAGAAACAAGTGATAGCAAAGAAGTCTATAATTGGCTGAAATTGAGACAATCCACAAGAGCTTCATTGTTAATTTCAAAGTATGATTGTGATTCATGCATACTTTATAAAAATTTAATTTATTAAGCAACTGGACAATCCCCAAATGGAAACAGAGATTGATATAAACATTTTTTTTAATACAGATTTATATATCAAAAAAGCATTGTTCCAGTTAGAACAATGATATTTTCTGAGTTTATAACATTTTGATATTTTCTAACGATATTTTCTGTATTTATAATATCAACAGGCATAATGAGAAAGTGGTTAGGAAGAATATTTGAGGTGGGTCAGAAATTTCATTTCACTTCCTGTTTGCCTTGCTATCCCAGGAAACATTTCTTGTTATATAGGCAGCCTCAGGATCTCTGAGGGATAGAGACCAACATGTTGGTTAACCAAACAAGTTGGCCAATGATGACTGACTTGGTAATCATTCAAACTGTTGATACAAAATGTGTAAGTTCCAGTCATCCATGGGAAGTATTTGTTCCTGTTTTTTTTTTTTTTTTTTTCCCTGTGTATCATTACTGGTTAAATGATGTAGCTCCTAAATTGCCTTCTCATTTTATCAGGTACAGAGATACTTCTTCACTCACAATCCAACATGATTTTCCAGTAATATTCTGGTTACCTGTATTTAGGGAATTTTCTTTTGTTTAATAATTCCCTATGGGTAGACACCACATAATTTCTTATGTTTTTGTAGTTTTCTAATTTCTCTGAAAACTGTATTCTGCTGCTACAATATAAAAAACCTTCCAAAGCTAATGAAGGAAACTGCCTCTCCAAAATAATCATTTTTATAAATAGAAGATAGCAGGGCTTTTCTTGTTGTCATGGCACTTCTTAAGAAATTTCTAATATTCACAAACTTCAAAAATGCTGACTAAATCTAAAATGTATTATAAAACAGCAGCCAAAAATTTAACAGAGGAAAGCATAGTTTGCCTTTGTATTCCTCAGAAAATGTGATTTCTCTATCCTCTGTTATTTGGATACAAGTTAAAGTCAATTCTGGGCTGGTCTCATGAATAAGAAACTGACTTTTAAAAATTTAAATTCTATTTAAAAATGGGTAACTATTCATAGCAAAACTAACAGCAAAATAATTGCAGTCATTATTCAGAGACTAATCCAAAAAATGTATTAGAAAATGACAGACATGATAGCCAGTCTTCCAATTTGTCCATTTGTTGCTTCAAATTTAACATATATTTTATATTTATAAAAGCTATCCAAGAGTCTATAACAACTTTTCAAGCTATCATTATTTTAGTGTTTATATAAGAATGTTGTTTCAAAAATTATTTTGAAATGCTTATAAGTGAGTATGCTTATGTTAGTGAGATCTTTAAAGCAGAAAGACAAGGTTAATAGTAGGCATCTGCATCATATTAGAAGACATAATAGAGAACAGTTATCCTAATTTATTCACTAAGACCTAAGAGAGTGAGAAAACATCAAATACTCACACTGAGTATGTGTATATGCATGCTAAGTTGTTTCAGTCATGTTCAATTCTTTGTGACCCTATGGACTGTAACCCGCCAGGCTCCTCTGTCCATGGGGTTCTGCAGGCAAAATACTGGAGTGAGTTGTCAAGCTGTCCTTCAAGGGATCTTCCTGACCCAGGGGTCGAACCTATCTCTCTTACTTCTCTTCCATTGGCAGGCAGATTCTTTACCACTAGCACCACCTGGGAAGCCAGTGAATATACACTTGTTAAAATGCTACACAGAGAAAGATAAATTAATAAATATGTTATAGTAAATAGAGTAATCCACATTTATTGCTTCATAAACAACCTGTTAATTTTAGGCATTTTTAAATGTGCTGTAACAAAATAATGCATTATATATGTATTCATTCATCCATCCACATGCCAACCTGTTTATGCTTTCATAAATGTATTTGTTACTGAGTCCAAGCTTGTGCTGCTTGCTGAACAGACCAATTAACTGAAGGACTAGTTGTTTGAGGCAAGGAAGCAGGGCTTTGTTTAGAAAGCCAACAGAGCAAAAAGATAGTGAACTAGTGTTCAAAGAATCATCTTCCTTGATTTAGAATTAGGGTTCTTTTATACTGCTTCCCAGGTGGCTCTGTGGTAAATAAAACACCTGCCAATTCAGGACTTGCAGGAAATGCAGTTCGATCCCTGGGTTGGGAAGATCCCCTGGAGGAGGAAATGGCAACCCACTCCAGTATTCTTGCCAGAATAATTCCATGGACGGAGGAGCCTGGTGGGCTACAAACGTTCAGAGCCAGCATGACTAAGCAGAGGCAAGAAACACAATGGTTAGAGCTAAAGGAATAGATACAATATGGAGTCAGGTATGTTTTTCTCTTATTTATTTATCTTGGCACAAGATATCAAAATAAGGCCACATAGATTAATTACACATAGAGTCTCTTTATGAGGGTGAAAATGAAAAAGGTGGCTTAAAAGTCAACATTCAAAAAACTAACAAGGCATTCAGTCACATCACTTCATGACAAATAGATGGGGAAAAAGTGGAAACATTGGCATATATTCTTTTCTTGAGCTCTAAAATCACTGTGGACAGTGACTCTAGCTGTGAAATTCGAAAACACTTGTTCTTTGAAAGGAAAGCTGTGACAAATCTAGACAGCATATTTAAAATCAGATCCATCACTTTGCTGACAGAGGTCTATATAGTGAAGCTATGTTATTTCCAGTAATCATGTAAGGATGTGAGCCTTGGACCACAAAAAAAAAAAGCTGAGCACCAAAGAAGTGATGCTTTTGAATTGTGGTGCTGGAGAAGACTCTTAGGAGTCCCTTGTACAGCAAGAAAATCAAACTTGTCAATCCTAAAAGAAATCAGCCCTGAATATTCATTGGAAGGAATGATGCTGGAACTGAAATGCCTATACTTTGGACATCTGATGCGAACAGCCAACTCGTTGGAAAAGACTGATGCTCGGAAAGTTTGTAGGCAGGAGCAAAAGGGGGTAGCAGAGGATAAAATGGTTGGATGGCATCACCAACTCAATGGATGTGAATTTGAATAAATTCATGGAGATGGTGAAGGACAGGGAAGCCTGCCATTACACAGTTCATGGAGTCGCAAAGAGTCAGACATGTCGTAGCAACTGAACAGTAACAAAGCCATGTAGTAATTACTAATGATGGATCGAGTTGTATTGGCAGAATTGAAGCTATTTATTTCTGTAAGCCTAGATATCAAAGAAGCATAGATGTGCTCTCCTATCCTTTATGATGCTAGTTATAATAGGCATTAACTTTATCAATGAGCACACCTGGTAAAAATTTAATTTTCAATGTGTTTTCACCTTCTGAGGTCTAATTAATATTCAGGTCACAGGAGGATATTCTATATTTGATTTTCATCAATCTTAGCCCTGAGGTAAAAGAACATGAGTCCCCTTTAGGGAACATACAATTGCTTTCAGGTAATAATGCTTGACCTGTGAACTTGAATCATGAAGCTCATCCTTTTCTTTCCACACTTTGTCTAGAGACAGTTAGGAGCAATCAGTCAATCTCTTTATATTCGTTTGTTTGAGGAAAAATGTTTGAAAAGACTGTATACACAAGCCAACCCTTACCCCATATTCTTGCTTCTTATACCTGGTGGATTAATAATACCCAGTTGTGACAGCTTGTTTATCTCCACTGCCAGATCCCATCATGGACTCTCTGTGATCTTTTTACTACTGAAATTAATGTCATTAGCATCTCTCAGTCTTAGAGAGACTAGAGAGAAAATTTCAGATAGCATAGAACAAATTTTAAAAGATTTGTTCTTTACAATTCTGTTCCTCTAGAACCACATTCAGTACCAAAATATGCAATAGGATTCCCAGAGAAACAGAACCAATAGTAGATATATATATGTATTAGATATATATATGTATATAGATAGATATAGATATAGACATACAGATAGAGATGATACAGATATAGATAGATATACAATTTGAGCCATCAGGGAAGCACAAATATAAATAGGTAAAGATATTAATTGTAAAGATTATGGAGGCTGACAAGTCAGGAGAGCTGAAGTTGGTAAGAACCTGTATGGAGGATACATTAATACAGTGTGCTCTCATGTCATACTGAGCAAACCTGAAAATGATCTTCATTGATTAAAAAATGAATAGTCACAATCAAAATACATTGAGATGAAAAAAAATATGCTTTACACGAAGAACTAATTTTCTGAATGAATGTAATATATTGATGTGAGTTGCCAAAATTTCTAGTATACACATTTGATTGAGTTTTATGCAGCCCACCATAAACATGTGCACATAAGCCTGGGGAATTTAGCTTTAAAAGCATCTTGGTGGAGATGGTAATAATTGTATTGTAGTTTGATAGGACTATGTGCCTATCAGGAAGGAACCTTATAAGCTGGAAAAGAGGTTTTATTAAACAGTAATAAGGCATAGCACACAGTCTCATGAAGGCCAGAGGTCCTCTGGCTGATCTAGGATAAACTCAGAAAGCATCAAACCTGTGGTAAACAATCAGGCCCACATGCCTTAAGTTCTGTCAGTGCTTGTGACAAGTGACACAAACACACATGTCTGCCTGGTGCTTTTCTGGAGATCATGTACCCTCATTCAGTTGGCTTCTCAGGTTACTGTCTTTTCAATCACGTCTTATTTTGGGACACCTGCCTTGTAGAGCCTGTGTTATGTGCATATAGTTAAAACCATTTTGGGAAGTGGGACACATGACATGGGAGACTGTAGCAAGTGTGTTCAAAGACACGAAGGACAAAAGCCGACCAGAGACTGTATATGTATTAATGAGTAGAATCTGGTTGCCTTGTTTCAGAGCTGAAGCTGACACACAGCTTATAGAGAGGGGAGGATGAGCAGGGTGATGAAAGGTTGAATAAAAACTTATAGGCTTAGTTGGAAATGCTATTTGCCTTCACATTTTTTAATCATTAAAATTTATAAAATATTAACATGAACAAAAATAAAATAACATAAATTTTGAAGCTGGAACTATGATAAAGTTATCAGTTTGATTCACTTTTCTACAGTTTTATAAAAAATAAATCTGACCATTAATATAATAAGCATTAAGTTAAAGTTTTAAAAAGAGATTTAACATCTTTTTAAAAACTGATGTTGAAAATTCTATATACTATGCTATAGAACATTCTAGCAACTTATCTCTCTCTCCAGATAAAATGAAGCTCTACCCCTTTCTAAGTAATGAGATTGATAAGTGAAGTGAAATGAAAGTTGCTCAGTCATATCCCACTCTTTGCGACCACGTGGAGTTGTCCATGGAATTCTCCAGGCCAGAATACTGGAGTGGGTAACCGTTCCCTTTTCCTGGAGATCTTCCCAACCCAGGGATCGAACCCAGGTCTCCCACATTGCAGGCGGATTCTTTAACAGCTGAGCCACAAGATTGATAAAACACTCACAGAATTTCAGTGTGGTTGAATTCCAGAAAGTTGAGTGTGAGATGTTTCGTTTGCAGTGTCAATAACTGTCCTAGCTCAGGTTCTTTCCTTCCATATCCTTTTCACATTGCACCTTGTCTTTAGGCCTTGTTTTTGTGATTATCCCCTATCCTTTACCTTTGATTCTTTTGCATTAATCTTTTATTATAAGCTTTCTCAAATAAATATTAGATAAGTAAGGGAAATCAGAGGATATACATTGCACATAAATAGCATAAATGTTAGATATTTTCCTATCCTAAGAATATTTAAATATATAATATTCACAATCTTTTGCAAAATCTGTGAATAATTCATTTTATAATGCAATCTAATCTGAAACCATGATCTACCAGTAAAAGTTATCTATTTGATAATTTGGTAGGTAACAGACACAAATATGTTAAAAAATAAACTTTAATTACATATTTTCAATATATTTCACACATATGTTTGCAAAAATTCTTTTGTGATTATTCCTACACCAGTAGGTATTTTCATAGGCATTTGTTTAGAAGACTAATTTATTAACTATCCCTTAAACTTAGATGCTATAAATAAGACTTTCAGTTTATAAAAATGTGAAAAGTATCATTCCTGAATGTAAGATCTTGTCATATTACCCAATATCCTGTGCATAATAAGCATAACAGTTTATGTGTGTGTATGTGCATGTGTGTTGAGGAATGCTATTTATACTAGGTTAATTTCAATATCATGACCTTTTGAAGGGTTAAGGATTTGACAGAAAAGTCATCTCTTCTTTCTTGAAGAATTTGGATTACACAATTAAAAAGATTCCATAATTTGTAGGAAGTGTATTTTTGTTTGATTGTTTTGATATCATTATTTGGGTATGTAGATTCTCAAATACATATTCTGGATTAGAATTCAGCTGGCTACTTGATAGGTAGAAAAGGGGATTGTTAGAAACTTTTGTTCCTGTGCTGTATCCAGATAATTTATGATTTATTCTGTCTGGGATGAAGCCTTATTGGTAAATACTATCTGGATGACTGGTTACCTCTCCTATAGATATTGTAGTATGGTTATGACTAATAAATTATTTTGCCAAGTTTGAGCCTCTTGACCTGAGGCAGGCTCTGGTTGGTACCTTTGGCAAGGATACTCTCATATCATTCTTTCACTTTTATCTAATTTGGGATTTTTCCCATCTAAAGATAATTATTATATTTCATTGGAAATTTATTATAATGTAGAAATTTGGAAAGAATATAAGACTGAGTATTATGATAAATATTTATTTGTGTGTGTGCTAAGTCACTTCAGTTGTGTGACATTCTTTGTGACTCTAGTCATAATTAAAATTTGGAGCTTTTAATAGTCTCACATTAAACACAAGTTCCAAATCTGCACAGCAATAACACAGTGCTCCTAAAAAGTCAAAGTTAGAGTGATGCCTGCTGATGCATGTGCAGAAAGTTTCTGGAAGCCATAAGGCTTATTGAAAAAAAAAAAGAAACAAAAACATTTAATTCCACATTTTCACATGTACATGGGCTGTGCTATGCTGTGCTTACTCTCTCAGTCATGTTCAAATTTTTGTAACCTTTTGGACTACTGTAGCCTGCCAGGCTCCTCTGTCCTTGGCATTTTTCAGGCAACAATACTTGAGGGGGTTGCTATTTCCTCCTCCAGGGGATTTTCCTATTCCAGAAATAGAACCTGCATCTACTGTGTCTCCTGCATTGCAGGCTGATTCCTTACCCACGGAGAAATTGAGGAAGCCACATTACGCGGATGGAGAGGGCAATGGCAACCCACTCCAGTACTCTTGCCTGGAAAATCCCAAGGATGGAAGAGCCTGGGAGGCTGCAGTCCATGGGATTGCACAGAGTCGGAAACGACTGAAGTGACTTAGCAGCAGCAGCAGCAGCAGCAGCATTACATGTATATACTTGTTCCAAATAAAACATAGAAAGTTTTTTTCATGCATTCACTTCTTTCTTTGAAAGCCTGACATTACTAAATAGATTTAAATAGTTTTTGCAATCTGTTAGTATAAATAAAGAAAAAAATTTCCTTTTATTTTATTTCTGTAGATTTAAAATATTAATGAAGCAGGCTATTAAAAGTTAATTCTTCAATCATTTATTAATCCTTAGACTGTAATCTGTATTACTTTGCATATTAAGGGAGTGATATAGTGTTATTAGTGATAGCAATAAGATAAATTATTTTTAAATAAAATATGCTTAGATGGATTTCAAAATTCTCCAAGCCACGTTTCAACAGTACGTGAACCATGAACTTCCAGATATTCAAGCTAGACTTAGAAATGGCAAAGGAACCAGAAATCAAATTGCCAACATCCATTGGACCATCGAAAAAGCAAGAGAGTTCCAGAAAAGCATCTACTTCTCCTTTATTAACTATGCCAAAAACTTTTTGTGGATCACAGCAAACTGTGGAAAATTCTTCAAGAGATAGGAATACCAGACCACCTGATCTGCCTCCTGAGAAATCTGTATGCAGGTCAGGAAGCAACAGTTGGAACTGGACATGGAACAACAGAATGGTTCCAAACAGGTAAAGGAGTATGTCAAGGGTGTATATAGTCACCCTGCTTACTTAACTTATATATAGACTGCATCATGAGAAATGGTGGACTGAATGAAGCACAAGCTGGAATCAAGATTGCTTGGAGAAATATCAATAATCTCATATATGCAGATGATACCACCCTAATGGTATAAAGCAAAAAAGAACTAAAGAGCCTCTTAATTAAAGTGAAAGAGGAGAGTGAAAAGTTTGGCTTAAAAGTTAACACTCAGAAAACTAAGATTATGAAATTTGGTCCCATCAATTCATGGCAAATAGATGGGGAAACAGTGGAAACAGTGAGAGACTTTATTTCTTTAGGCTCCAAAATCACTGCAGATGGTGACTGCAACCATGAAATGAAAAGACACTTGCTGCTTGCAAGAAAAGTTATAAACAATCAGAATAGCTTATTTAAAATCAGAGACATGACTTTGCCAACAAAGGTCTGTCTAATCAAAGCTATGTTTTTTTCCAGTAGTCATGTATGCATGTGAGAGTTGGACTATAAAGAAAGTTGAACGCTGAAGAATTGATGCTTTTGAACTGTGGTGTTGGAGAAGACTCTTGAGAGTCCCTTGGACTGCAAGGAGATCCAACCAATCCACTCTAAAGGAAACCAGTCCTGAATACTCATTGGAAGGACTGATGCTGAAATTGAAACTCCAATACTTTGGCAACCTGATGTGAAGAACTGACTCACTAGAAAAGACCCTGATGCTGGGAAAGATTGAAGATGGGAGAAGAAGGGGATGACAGAGGATGAGATGGTTGGATGGCATCACTGGCTCAATGGACATGAGCTTGAGTAAACTCCGGGAGGTGGTGATGGACCGAGAGGCCTAGCCTGCTGCAGTCCATGGGGGTCACAAAGAGTCAGACATGACTGAGTGACTGAACTTAACTGAACTGATATGGATATCAAGGCTAAGTCTCTTATTTTAGAATGTTAATGTAGAGCATTATAAATTCTGTCTACATTAACAGTAATGAGCAACCTAATAACAAAAAGTCTATTAGCTTCAGAATGATACCTTTCAATACAATGAAAGACACATTATGCATAAATGAAAAATAAACAAGTTACTGACATAAATAAAAGCAATCTATAAAATTTATAAAGTACACAGATAGCATTTGGAATAAACATAGCTTAAGAACTAATTTCAATGGCAGAAAAATGAAGAGAAACTAAAGGGACTCGATGTGAGTGAAGGAGGAGAGTGAAAGAGCTGGCTTAAGATTAAATATTAAACAAACAAACAAACAAAAACTAAGTTCATGGCATCTGGCCCCATTACATCATAGAAAATAGAAGGGGAAAAGACGTAGTGACAGATTTCCTCTTCTTGAGTTCTAAAATCACTGTGGATGGTGACTGCACACATTAAACCAGAAGACAATTGTTTCTCAGCAGGAAAGCTATAACAAACCTTGTCAGTGTGTTGACAAGTAGAGACATTTCTTTGCCAACAAAGATTTGTATCGTCAAGACTATGATTTTCCCATTGGTCAAGTACAGTTGTGAGATATGGATAGTAAAGAAGGCAGAGCACCAAAGAGTAGATGCCTTCTAACAGTGGTGCTAGAGAAGATGCCTGAAAGTCCCTTGGACTGCAAGGAGATCATACCATTTTATCTTAAGGGAAATAAACACTGAATACTCGTTGGAAGGACTGATGCTGAAGTTGAAGCTCTAATACTTTGGTCCTCTGATGCAAACAGCTCATTCATTGGAAAAGTCCCTATTTCTGTGAAAGATCAAAGGCAGAAGGAGAAGTGGGTGTCAGAAGATGAAATGGCTGGATAGCATCACCGATGCAATGGACATGAACTTGGGCAAACTCTGGGAGATGGTGAGGTACAGAGAAGCCTGGTGTGCTGCAGTCCATGGCATTGCAAGGGGTCAGGCATGATGTGCCAATTGAACAACAATAAAAAAAAGTGCCACTAAAACACATAACGTACAACGTTAAACAGATTTGGAGTGTGGCATTTTGTCTAACTCTGAAAAAGTGACACATAAAGATATTTCTATTCAGTTTAGATCTATAGAATTAAAAAACAATTGCCATTACCAAATGGTAGTTACATCTTGTGCATTCGATCTCTCAATAACAAGTAACAAGACGTCATTTTCTAAGTGATTGATTTAATTTGTTTTTGGTTTGAGA
The DNA here is from genome assembly GCF_029407905.1 of Bubalus kerabau. Taxonomy (NCBI): domain Eukaryota; kingdom Metazoa; phylum Chordata; class Mammalia; order Artiodactyla; family Bovidae; genus Bubalus; species Bubalus kerabau. Next base: position 10,652,274 of record NC_073632.1, on the reverse strand, counting down.
TGGATGTTATATATAAATGTTATATATGAACCCTCTTTTAAAGCAGAGAGTATATTATATTCAATGGTACAATAATTCAGTTATTCATCTGTTTTCTAACAATTACATTTGAATTGCTAAATATGCTTGACATTGATATAAAATATGTTTGACAATGTGTTTAACAAAGATATATGATTTACTGGCAATGAATATTATGATGATGACCATACTAGAACTCTTCAGTTCCAAGTAGTACAAATACCCCTGGAGAATTTAAATCCAGATAAGTTACTGGAAAATATAATGAACTATTAGAATTTACTGAAAGACTTGGGGAAACACCTTGGCACTATTTAGTACTAAGTCAGCTGTGGAGATCCAAGGATTGAACACAAGACAGGTTTCCTCCAGAACTGAAAGAGACACGTGTACCCCAATATTCATCACAGCACTGTTTATAGTAGCCAGGACATGGAAGCAACCTAGATGTCCATCAGCAGATGAATGGATAATAAAGCTGTGGAACATATGCATAATGAAATATTACTCAGCCATTAAAAAGAATGCACTTGAATCAGTCCTAATGAGGTGGATGAAACTGGAACCTATTGTACAGAGTGAAGCAAGCCAGAGAGAAAAACACCAATACAGTATACTAACGCATATATATGGAATTTAGAAACATGGTAATGATAACCCTATATGTGAGACAGCAAAAGAGACACAGATGTATACAACAGTCTTTTGGACTCTGTGGGAGAGGGAGAGGCTGGAATGATTTGGGAGGATGGCATTGAAACATGCTTATCATCATATGCGAAAAGGATCACCAGTCCAGGTTCGATGCATAAGACAGGGTGCTCAGGGCTGGTGCACTGGAATGACCCAGAGGGATGGGATAGGGAGAGAGGTGGGAGGGGGGTCTAGGATGCGGAACACATGTACATCCATGGCAGATCCATGCCGATGTATGGCAAAACCACTACAATATTGTAAAGTAATTAACCTCCAATTAAAATAAATAAATTTATATTAAAAACAAAGATGGATTTCATGACAGGTGCATTCTACTCTTGTTTGCACTTCACCAGAATTACGGTCTTGGGAGGGAATCTCTGACTGAATAGCTTAATCCACTGGCCATGGGAGGACATGTCTTTGATATGGTCTCAACAGATTATGTTCAATTGGAAGATATCGTTCCTTAACATAATTTTGAAGTGTTGGACTATGGATGGCTGTGGAAAGGACTATGGATGACTTCACAGTCAGAAAACAGTGAAGTTTTGCATCTAGAAAACAAATCTACTTAATTACTATGTCAGATTAACTATTTAACAGAGCTAAAAATATAAATGCATTAAAACTTTGCAAATGGAAAACTTGATGTTACACTTATTGGAGAAAGAATACAGTATATATAGATTAGAATTAAAAATCTTAGACTCAAATCATTACTTTAAATCTTATATCAGCTTGATTTGGGGCAAATAATTTAAACTTCTCTCCATATTTCTTTACAGATAAATATTTTAGATATATGATGTGTTTTATCTATCTCATTATTACATGAATATTAAATATAACAGTACGGGAGGAAAAAAATTGTTAACTACTATGAAAATAAAGATTGAGTTGATAGTGCTTGAAAGTTAAAATTCATTCTTTAATTATACATGAAATATCTCTTTAGAGTGTCTGGATATTTGCTACCTAAGCATTCAGGTACAGAGGAATGCTGAACACAGGCACAAGCATGGATATAGTGTGTGTTTTGTTGTTATTTTTCTGTTCACCTAGTAAATGTTTTGAATATATGTAGAAACTATTTTTATATATGTCTGCTTTTCAAAATATAGAAACTTTTAAACTAAAATATATATATATATATGTCTTATCAATATATAGAAACTAAAAGTGAGCATTAAATGAACTTATTTTTTTTTTTGATTCTACAGTATAACAATAGGCAATGCACAATAAAATCAAACAGAACCTGAATGAAATAGATAAGATTTTCTGCTCTCAAAATTATCATAATGCATTTTGAAATGTTATTGTTTTCCATTCTTTAAGGATCAGTGATGTGTAAATTTCTCCAAGTAAAGTAACTCTAAAGAATGATTGATTACTCAGTAACTCTAAGACATAGATTAGGTAAAAGTTCTCTGATTTTTAGATAAGAGAAAGCAAATAGAAATGCAATATTTGGGAAACTGAATTTATAAAGTAAAAGAAAAAATGATGGAATACAGGTAATTGTCCTTTTTAATAGTACTTATAGGAAAATAATTCCGTAGATGTCTTACTTCAACTTTTCCTTTCATTTGTCCTTAAGTCCTTTTGGGCATTTTTTGCTCGTTATTCTTAAAAGTATGCTTAGAGCATAAATAACATTAAAGACATTCTAGTAAGTTTTCTGTGGCAGAATGCTTGTAAGCACATATTGTACATTTTAGAGAAACTAAATGCATTTTAGAAAAATAGGTAAAATATGAACATAGATAATGAGCAAATTAAAATGATAATAAGTATCATGTGTTAGTCACTAAATTGTGTCTCTTTGAAACTCCATGGACAGAGGAGCTGGGAATTCTTCAGGGAAGAATACTGGAGTGGGTTGCCATTCCATTCTCCAGGGGATCTTTCCAATCCAGGGATTGAACCTGAGTCTCCTGCATTGCAGACAGATTCTTTACCCACTGAGCCATCACGGAAGCATGAGAGGCTGTTTAATAGATGTAGAAGAGATGTGGTTTAACAGAGACAATTTTTAATGAGAAAAGAATGAAAGCATTGTGGAGAAAGTGACATTTTGTTGGGAACCTGAAATGTTGATAAGCCCTAGAAGCAATGAAGTAGGAAGAAGAGATAGATCAGGGAGATGAAAAACAGACACATGCAACCACACGCACACACAAAATGGGCCTCTATGTGATAAGTAGATTTTCTTTGGAATTGAGTAATTGGTAGAAATCTGCTATCTATTCCCTATTCTATGATCAGTTGCAGTAAGATCATGTGAGCTGTCCAAAGTCACTGTTTACTTGAGGTGAGGCACAGCTGGAGTGACACTCACATATCCCAGTTCTAAACCATTCATTTTTCTACACTTTTCATCCAAGTACTTAAAATTTAGTTGGAGAGCATTCCCACTAAAAAACAGAACTTGATAGAAGTGGGAAAATTCTGCATGTAAAAATTGCAAACTGGGAAGAAAGATAGAAATTAACTTTTATGATGTCCTGGGTACCTGATAATTGCTATCACACATCTGTATAATTTGATGAAGAAGGATTAGAATAATTTAAATAGGATTTCCTTACAAGAGATTTTTACAATTATGTCATTTCATAAATGACTTACCAATTTTAGTGAATTTAAAATTGTAAAAAGACATGTAGATAAATTGTTCATAAACTTTTGGCCATAATTATATGATAGATCCATGTTTTGAGAAACTTATTATACATTATATCTCCTACAAGGGCATGCTTATATTAACATTCATTTATCATAGTCTGAAACCGTTTCTCCATAAGTACCAGGAGACCAAACCAGGTTGCTTTAATATCCGTTTGGAATTTTATTAGTTTTTGACCTATGCAAAAAATACAGTTTTCATAATCCTTAAAATTACTTACTATTCAGAATACATACTTCCCTCCTCACCACCAAATCCTGAGTCATATACTGCACCAATATTTACATGGAAACAATTTTTTCTTTGTTGAGATTAAAATAAACATAACACACACACACTAGATAATACATATGTTCATTGTGCCAGAAATAAAAATTCATAAGAACCACAGTTTCATAAAAAAGTATGCAAATATTTAGAAGGGGATCACCTACAACCTAGGAAAACTTAAAATTGTAGAAACTGTGGACTAAATGACTTTGAAAGTGTTGCTTTCTCTCCCACTGTATCAGCACTTCTTCCTTTCTTTCAATCCATACTAAAGTATTTTTTTTCACTGTTAAATTATAACCATATTTTTCTATAACTCATTTCAAAATGAAATCCATGTAAATAATAGCACTAATTTTTAACTTAGTTATTTTTCCAAAGTAATTTAAGTAATAAATGTGTTCACTAATGTTTGAATATTATGGGCACAGGTTACTTAAAAATGTGTAAATTAATATGGTTTTCTTTTCAAAAGTGAAATTGAAATGAAACTCATATTAATATCTTTACCAAAATATTACTTCATACTATAGAAATCTGTGAATTGTTTTTGCACCATTTCAAATGACCAGTGTCTTTGCTTTGGAAGGAAAGCAATATTAAAAGAAATAAACAGTGTATTCTGCATGACACTAAATATTCACTTAGACAAATAGCTCTTTCAACTATTTTCAGCAGAAATAAATTGGAAGGGCCTTAGTAAAATATTAATATTTTGTACTAAATTCAACCTTTTACTGTAGTCTTGCTTCCAATGATGTTATAGATTTAACAATTTTTTTCTACAACCTAGAAATCTAACGCTATATTTCCACTTCTATCAATTTCTCCTTGTACCAAACTTAAAAAAAAAAAAAAAAATCTAAGAGGGGCGGTCCTAAGATAGTGGAGAAATAGGATGGGAGACCACTTTCTCCCCCGCAAATTCATTGAAAGAACATCTGAACTCTGAGAAAATTCCACAAAACAACTTTTTAATGCTGGCAGAGGACATCAGGCACCCAGAAAGGCAGCCCATTGTTTTTGAAAGGAGGTAGGACAAAATATAAAGGATAAAAGGAAAGACAAAAGAGGTAGGAATGGAGATCCGTCCCAGGAAAGGAGTCTTAAAAAAGAGAGAAGTTTCCAAACACTGGGAAACACTCTCACTAGAGAGTCTGTAAGGAGACTTGGAACCTCAGAGGGCAACATAACCAAGAGGAAAAGTAAATAAACAATTAAAACCCACAGATTACATGCCTAACAGCAACTCCCAGCAGAGAAGCAGCACAGACCTTCACATCCACCACTAGCAAGTGCGGATTGGACAGGGAGGTATGGGCTGCATTGCTTAGAGTAAGGACCAGGTCTGAATACCTCGAGGGCAATCTGAGGGAACTAACTAGAGATAGCAACCCAGACTGTAGGATAGCTATCCTGCCAAAAGCCCTAACCTAAGACACCTCCAGGCCTGCTCACAGAACAAAGGACCAAGCAGAGCTAGCAGGCTGCAGACAGGCCCATCCCCTGCCAGAGACAGGCAGGCAAGGGCAGCTAGAGCCAGAAAGGGGGCAATTGCGGCCCCAGAGAGGAATCATCTACCAAACTGCAAGCAGGGTTTATTGCTAACCAAAACTTCTTGGGATTCTGGACGGTAGACATCCCCCGGGAGGGTTGCAGCCAGAGATCAGCCCCCCAGAAGAGATACACGGAACACCTGAGAAGGCACGCCAGTTGCACACCCAGAAAACCAAGCTGAGAGGATGGGGGAGGTGATAAGACACAGCCCCCAATTGGGGGTGACTGCACTCGCCAAGTACCTGGTCACCTGAGCTGCTTGGACCTGGGAAGGGCACAAAACGTAGGCCCAATAAAGTCTGTGCCTCTGTGGAGTACCTGAGAACCTGAACCTGAGTGGCTTAGACCTGGGAAGTGCATGCAACCCAGGGCCCACCTGAAACAGTTCCTGGCAGATCAACCTAGAATCTGAACAGTAGAGATTGGGAAAGCACACACACCATGAGTGGGGACAAACTCAGTATGTCTGAGACTCTGTGAGCACTCCCCACACACTCCAGTGATATATGTTTGCAGTGTTCCTCCCTCTCCAAAGCACGGCTGAACAAGTAAGCCTAAAAAAGTGACCACCACTGCCCCTTTGTGTTAGGGCAGAAATTAGACACTGAAGAGGCCAGCAAACAGAAGAAACTAAAATGAACAGAGGGAACCACTTTGGAAATGACAGGTGCAATAGATTAAAACCCTGCAGTTAGCACTGGCTACATAGGAAGGGGCCTATAGATATTGGGAAGTGTAAGCCAGATCAGGGAACTATCTAAAAATGAACTGACCCCACACAGTCCACAACAACACCAGAGAAAGTCCTAGATGTACTTTTACTATCATCTTTTTTTTAATTTTAATTTTTTTTAAATTTTAAGTCCTCTATTACTCCTTTAATTTTCATTTTTATAATCTACTATTAATTTGCAAAAAAAAATACCCTCTTTTTTTTTAATTTTATTTTATTTTTAAACTTTACATAACTGTATTAGTTTTGCCAAATATCAAAATGAATCCGCCACAGGTATACATGTGTTCCCCATCATGAACCCTCCTCCCTCCTCTTTTTAAATAAAACTTCATATATATATAATAATTTTTGTGACTTTGTTTTTTTCTTTAATATTATAGTTTTGAGATTCTAACCACTATTCTAGATTTTTAATCTTTGCTTTTTGGTATTTGTAATCAATTTTGTAACTTTAAGAACCCAATCTTCAGTACCTATTTTTACTTGGGAGTGAGATTGCTGGCTGGATTGCTCTCTCCTCCTTTGGACTCTCCTTTTTTTCCACAAGGTCACCTCTACCTCCTCCCTCCCCCTTCTCTACTCTACCCAACTCTGTGAATCTCTTTGTGTTCCAGGCTGTGGAGAACACTTAGGGAACTGATTACTGGCTAGATAAGTCTCTCTCATTTTATTTCCCCTCTTGTCCTCCTGGTCACCTCTATCTCCCTCTTCTTTCATCTATTCTCTGTGTAACTCCGTGAACATCTCTGAGGGATCCAGACTGTGCAGAGTACATAGGGAAGTGATTACTGGCTAGCTTGCTCTCGCCCCATTTGATTCCCCCTCTTCTCCTCCTGGTCACCTCTATCTCCCTCCTCCCTCTTCTCTTCTCCATGTAACTCTGTGTACCTCTCTGGGTGTCCCTCACTGTGGAGAAACGTTTCATCATTAACCTAGATGTTTGATCATCAGTGCTGTATAGATGGAGAAGTCTTAAGGCTATTGTAAGAATAAGACTGAAGACCAAAAGCAGGAGGCTTAAGTACAAATCCTGAGAACACCAGAGGACTCCTGACTCCAGGGAACATTAATCAGTAGGAGCTCATCAAATGCCTCAATACCTACACTGAAACCAAGTACCACCCAACAGCCAACAAGTTCCAGAGCAAGGCATACCACAAAAATTCTCCAGAAACACAGAAACGTAGCCCTGAGTTTCAATATACAGGCTGGCCAAAGTCACACCAAACCCATTGACGTCTCAAAACTCATTACTGGACACTTAATTGCACTCCAGAGAGAAGAAATCCAGCTCCACCCATCAGAACACTGACACAAGCTTCCCTAACCAGGAAACCTTGACAATCCACCCGTACAACCCCACCCACAGCAAGGAACCTCCACAATAAGGAGGAGCCACAAACTGACAGAATCGAGAAAGGCCACCCCAAACACAGCAATATAAACAAAATGAAAAGGCAGATAAATACCTAGAAGATAAAGGAACAGGATAAATTCCCACCAAACCAAACAAAAGAGGAAGAGATAGGGAATCTACCTAATAAAGAATTCCAAATAATGATAGTGAAAATGATCCCAAATCTTGAAAACAAAATGGATTTACAGATAAATAGCCTGGAGAAAAGGATCGAGAAGATGCAAGAAAGGTTTAGCAAGGACCGAAAAGAAATAAAAAAGAGTCAATATATAATGAATAATGCAATAAATGAGATCAAAAACACTCTGGAGGGAACCAACAGTAGAATAGCAGAGGCAGAAGATAAGATACGTGAAGTAGAAGATAGAATGATAGAAATAAATGAAACAGAGAGGAACAAAAAAAAAAAAAAAAAAAAAGAAAAAAAAAAATTAAAAGAAATGAGGACAACCTCAGAGACCTCTGGGACAATGTTAAACGCCCCAACATTCAAATCATAGGAGTCCCAGAAGAAGAAGACAAAAAGAAAGACCATGAGAAAATACTTGAGGAGATAATAGTTGAAAACGTCCCTAAAATGGGGAAGGAAACAATCCCCCAAGTCCAAGAAACCCAGAGATAAACCCAAGGCGAAACACCCCAAGACATATAGTAATCAAATTAACAAAGATCAAACACAAAGAACAAATATTAAAGGCAGCAAGGGAAAGCAACAAATAACACACAGGGGATTCCCATAAGGATAACAGCTGATTTTTCAATAGAAACTCTTCAGGCCAGGAGGGAATGGCAAGACATACTTAAAGTGATGAAAGAAAATAACCTACATCCCAGATTACTGTACCCAGCAAGGATCTCATCCAAATATGAAGGAGAAATATAAAGCTTACAGACAAGCAAAAGCTGAGAGAATTCAGCACCAACAAACCAGCTCTCCAACAATTACTAAAGGATCTTCTCTAGACAGGAAACACAAAAACGGTGTATAAACTCAAACCCAAAACAATAAAGTAAATGGCAATGGGATCATACTTATCAATAATTACCTTAAATGAGAATAGGTTGAATGCCCCAACCAAAAGACAAAGACTGGCTGAATGGATACAAAAACAAGACCCCTACATATGTTGTCTACCAGAGACCCACCTCAAAACAAAGGACACATACAGACTGAAAGTGAAGGGCTGGAAAAAAAAATATTCCATGCAAATAGAGACTAAAAGAAAGCAGGAGTAGCAATACTCATATCAGATAAAATAGACTTTAAAAAAAGGCTGTGAAAAGAGTTAAAGAAGGACACTACATAGTGATCAAACGATCAATCCAAGAAGATATAACAATTATAAATATATATGCACTCAACATAGGAGCAATGCAATATATAAGACAAATGCTAACAAGCATAATGCATCTCAATATATGCAGAGAAAGCCTTTGACAAAATTCAACATCCATTTATGATAAAAACCCTCCAGAAAGCAGGAATAGAAGGAACATACCTCAGCATAATAAAAGCTATATATGACAAACCCACAGCAAACATTATCCCCAATGGTGAAAAATTGAAAGCATTTCCCCTAAAGTCAGGAACAAGACAAGGGTGCCCACTCTAACCCCTATTATTCAACATAGTTTTGGAAGTTTTGGCCACAGCAATCAGAGCAGAATAAAAAATAAAAGGAATCCAGGTTGGAAAAGAAGAAAACTCATTCTCTTTTCAGATGGCATGATCCTCTACATAGAAAACCCTAGAGACTCCACCAGAAAATTACTAGAGCTAATTAATGAATATAGTCATATTGCAGGATATAAAATCAACATACAGAAATCCTTTGAATTCCTATACACTAACAATGAGAAAAACAGAAAAAGAAATTAAGGAAACAATTCCATTCAACATTGCAATAAATATAAATACCTAGGAACATATTTATCTAAAGAAACAATATATATATATATACATATATATACATACATATATATATATATATATATATATATATATAACTATAACTGTAAAAAAATGATGGAAGAAATCAAAGAGGGCACAAATAGATGGAGAAATATACCATGTTCATGGATTGGAATAATCAATATAGTGAAAATGAGTATACTACCCAAAGCAGTCTATAGATTCAATGCAATCCCTATCAACTACCAACAGTATTTTTCACAGAACTAGAACAAATAATTTCACAATTTGTATGGAAATACAAGAAACCTTGAATAGCCAAAGCAATCTTGAGAAAGAAGAATGTAAATGGAGGAATCAACCTGCCTGACTTCAGGCTCTACTGCAAAGCCACAGTCATCAAGACAGTATGGTACTGGCACAAAGAAACATATATCAATGGAATGAAATAGAAAGCCCAGAGATAAATCCACACACCTATGGACACCTTATGACAAAGGTGGCAAGAATACACAATGGAGAAAAGACAATCTCTTTAACAAGTGGTGTTGGAAACACTGGTCAACCACTTGTAAAAGAATGAAACTAGAAAACTTTCTAACACCATACACAAAAATAAACTAAAAATGGATTAAAGATCTAAACCTAAGACCAGAAACTATAAAACTCTTAGAGGAGAAAATAGGCAAAACACTCTCCGATGTAAAACACAGCAGGATCCTCTATGACCCACCTCCCAGAATATTGGAAATGAAAGCAAAAATAAACAAATGGCACATAATTAAAATAAAAGCTTCTGCACAACAAAGGAAACTATAAGCAAGGTGAAAAGACAGCCTTCAGAATGGGAGAAAATAATAGCAAACGAAGCAACTGACAAAGAATATATACAAGCAACTCCTACAGCTCAATTCCAGAAAAATAAATGACCCAATCAAAAAATGGGCCAAATAAATAAACAGAAATTTCTCCAAAGAAGACAAACAGATGGCTAACAAACACAAGAAAAGATGCTCAACATCACTCAATATCGGAGTAATGCAAATCAAAACCACAAAGAGGTACCACTTCACATCAGTCACAATGGCTGCAATCCAAAATTCTACAAGCAATAAATGCTGGAGAGCGTGTGGAGAAAAGGGAACCCTCTTACTCTGTTGGTAGGAATGCAAACTAGTACAGCCACTATGGAGAACAGTGTGGAGATTCCTTAAAAAACTGGAAATAGAACTGCCTTATGACCCAGCACGGAGAAGGCGATGGCACCCCACTCCAGTACTCTTGCCTGGAAAATCCCATGGATGGAGGAGCCCTGTAGGCTGCAGTCCATAGGGTAGCTCAGAGTCGGACACGACCGAGCGACTTCACTTTCACTTTTCACCTTCATGCATTGGAGAAGGAAATGGCAACCCACTCCAGTGTTCTTGCCTGGAGAATCCCAGGGACAGGGGAGCCTGGTGGGCTGCTGTCTATGGGGTCGCACAGAGTTGGACAGGACTGAAGCGACTTAGCAGCAGCAGCAGCAGCATGACCCAGCAATCCCACTGCTGGGCATACACACCAAGGAAACCAGAATTGAAAGAGTCACATGTACCCCAATGTTCATTGCAGCACTATTTATAGTAGCCAGGACCTGGAAGCAACCTAGATGTCCATCAGCAGACGAATGGATAAGAAAGCCATGGTACATATACCCAATGAAATATTAGCCATTAAAAATAATACATTTGAATCAGTTCTAATGAGGTGGATGAAACTGGAGCCTATTATACAGAGTGAAGTAAGCCAGAAAGAAAAACACCAATACAGTATACTAACGTGTCTATATGGAATTTAGAAAGATGGTAATGATAAATGTTTATGTGAGACAGCAAAAGAGACACATGTATAGAACAGTCTTTTGGACTCTGTGGGAGAGGTAGAGGGTGGGATGATTTGGTAGAATGGCATTGAATCATATATATTATCATATGTGAAATGAATCACCAGTCCCATGAGACAAGGTGCTTGGGGGCTGGTGCACTGGGATGACCCAGAGGGATGGGATGGGGAGGGAGGTGGGAAGGGGGTTCAAGATGTGGAACACATGTACACCCATGGCGGATTCATGTCAATGTATGGCAAAATCAATACAAAAAAGAAAAAAAAGAAAAAAAGAAGAAACTACAAAAAAAAAAAAAAAAGTATCTATCAGATTATTCAAAGAGTAGGGATTTTTATTCTTATATTTAACATCCCATCCTGTTGAACCAGCAACATTTCTACAGACCACATATCAGATATTATCTGAACTGTTTCCACTTCATCCTGCATAAAGTTGATTCTTTGCTTTTTCTTATATCTTAACGTTGGGCCTCTTTACTTTATTCCAGAAGATAAACAGGTCGAATGCTTATATTCTGATTAAAAATATTTAATCACAACTGTTTTATCTGTCTGAATACTTCATCATTAAATCAACCGACATTCTAGATGTGTGTGTGTTGGTGGGGGATGGTGACGGGAGTGTGGATTAAATAAGAAGAGTAATTCTTAACTGCCCCCAAAATTTGAAAAATGTTCTAAGAGATCAAAGTAAATATGTCTATCACAAGAAATGCTAGCTTTGTATATGTTTTAAAGGATGATTTTTAGCAATTAAAACCAGCAATGTTTCTTAGAACTTTGATATTCTCATGTGACTTTACATGAGCTTTAATCTCCCTATTTCAAAATTTCTTTTAAATCCTCCTAAAATTTTCAGTGATATTAAGTTTTATGAAGAATAGAGTCTGAGAGAGACACATTTTTTTTTGGTGCAGGAGATACTTGAAAAAATTGAGAGAAATAATAGGATGTTAGAAATGTCAATAATAACTAACAAATTAAAAACAATTCTGTTTACAATTTTATAGCCACGTATACATATTTGTTTGAAGTAGCATTGTACTAACCTAAAATCTCTATTGCTTATACTTTCATGAATCTCCTTCACAAACATAATTGTGGCCCAAAATGATTTAACTTCTGAAGACTCTCCTAAATTACAGCAAATTAGTATATTGGTTTAGAGTAATTTTACTGATGTATCATTCACAGAAAAGGATATATTATATACAGTAATTTACCTTCATGTGTCACATTAGAATATTATATTAAAAAACACCTCAAATACATAGAAAATTATAATATATTAGCATTTTGCACTAGGTCATTAAATTCATAAAGGAAAATAACCTTAAATCACTAATGCAAACGTGAGCTTAGTGGCATTTTATGTTTTTTTTTTTTCTATTTATTTTAGTGTATCAAAAGGCAGAAATTGCAATACTATATTCTTTTTAGAACCAAGATATAGATACAGTGTATATAATCTGAAAATAAGATAGGATAAGAAAATTTGTTCCAAGCCCTGTGCCATATCAGAAAAATTTATAGGTTTATTATATTAAATTCAATAGCAAGAGATTCAGCATAAATATAGCCAGCCTATTTTCATCTTTGTCTTGTTCCTGTGGTTTCTTTTTTATATGCCTGACATAGTTATTTTGGGAGTTTTGCTTTGACTAATTTTTTTATTATTTGGAGTTCCCTGCATTTCTTGAACTTTTAGGTTTACTTGTTTCAGTCTAAAAAAGTACAGGGAACTTTTCAGTCATTAGTTTTCTATTGTTTCTTTTCTTTTTTTTAACACTGTATTCTTTGTCTTTTTTTTTTTTTTTTTGAGACTCTGATGACATAAATGCTAATACTTTGTCACTGCCCTAAAGGTCTCTGATGGTTTATTAATCTTATTTTTCTCACTACTTTTTCTCTCTTTATTCAGATATTCAAAATCTATGTTCAAAGTTTACTGACATCTTGCTTTTTCATCCTCATTCTGAATTGAGCCCACCCAGTGAAATTTATTTATTTCATTTTTCATTTGTGAAAAATTTCTATTTGATTTGTGAAATCAAATAGAAATATTTGTGAAAATTTCTATTTGATTCATCTTTAATAACTTTTATTTATTTGCTGAGATTTTTCCATTAGTTTCAGTAGTGTTCATTACTACTTGAACATTTTTAATAGCTTTGATGTTTTTCTTGTTTCTTGAGGTAGTATTTTATTACTATCAATTTCCCGTTTACAACTGCTTTTGCTTCATCCCACAGATCTTGTATCATTATGCTTTCATTGTCATTTGTTTCTAAGTATTTTTTTTATTATTTCCCCTTTGATTTCTTCAGTAATCTGTTGGCTACACGAAAGCTTATTTTTAATATTAGTGTGTTTGTGTTATTTACATTTTTCCCTGTAATTGATATCTAGTCTCATGGTGTTACAGTCAGAAAAGATGCTTGATACAATTTCAATTATCTCTATTGAAGAATAGAAGTGCATTCTGCATATGGCTGGAATGTTCTGAAGAGATCATTTAGGTTCATCAGATCTAATGTGCCATTTAAAGCTTGTATTTCTTAATTATTATTTTTTTTTCCTGTATGTTCTGTCAACTGGAGTAAGTGGGGTGAGATTCTTTCTTATGCCATGTTGGAAATATGGTAGAAAATAAGTTGGGATAAAAATAAAACAAATGGCATATTTTCAATCTTGGACTCATGATCACTCTTGAGTCAGTGTTCTTGTTGTTTTGTAGTCACCAAGTTGTGTTTCATTTTTTTGCACCCCATGGACTGTAACACACCCAGTTCCTCCATCCTTGCAATTACACAAACAAGAATACTGGAGGGGATTGCCATTTCCTTCTCCAATTAAAATACTATAACATATATTCCAAAAGATTTTAGTTAAGATTCATGCTGCTCACTAATGACTCCAAGGAGATCCATAAAGCATTGATGTTTTGGATTACAGGAAGTGCTTCATAAGTGTGGGAGCAATATGAATTGATGGCATTTCTTACCCCTAGATGATAAGGTGATACACTGGATGGATTTGTTCAAGGCTTATTTCAAATTTCTTAGGAAAAAAAAAAATTACAGGTACCGAGAGGGAGAAATTTCTATTGTGTTGGATTATATGGAACAGTCTCAAATATCCAGCTTGATGCTGATGATAAATCATAGTTTCCACATGCTTATCCCCATTGAGTTTTGGTGCCTTCACCATCTACTCAGTTGTTCAGGACAAAATTTCACTATGTGTTGTCCTAAATTACAATATTTACCACACAATCCACAGGCATGTCTTTGAGCAATGCATCTGTAACATCTTTGGAAGCTGACATCTTTCATTGCCTCCTTTATTTTTTGGCCCAACGTTGGGACTTCTGTATGGATTCCTGCATCATTATCCTAAAGTTTCTCTCCACCAAAAATGGTATATCATTAATGATGCATTTCAGTTTATCAGTACCTTTGCTGCAGTAGCCTGCTAAGCTTGCTCACTATTAATTTAATAAATGCCTTTAACTGACAGTCTATATCAAGGACCTTACCATTCTAGTCAAAGCAAGCACTATGACTGGCTAACTTTTTCTACACAGAAGTCATTATTCATTCTTCTCCAGCTCATCTTTCATTCAGTAGTTTTCTACATATTATGACAGAAGCAGAACATATAACAAGCAGTTGTACTTCATATTTATTTATTTTTTTAATTCTCACATAGAAAAAATTTCCTAATGCTTGCTTTGAAATTTATCATTTTTTTTTTGTTTTTTTTGTTTTTACTGTTTCTCTTCTTTGTCAGCTTTTATAGACCACAGGCTTTTATTTATTGCCCTCTTGTTTTTCTAACATTATTGAAACCATTTTTACCACAACTAGATAAATCAGATCAGATCAGATCAGATCAGTCGCTCAGTTGTGTCCGACTCTTTGCGACTCCATGAATTGCAGCACGCCAGGCCTCCCTGTCCATCACCAACACCCAGAGTTCACCCAGACACATGTACATCGAGTCAGTGATGCCATCCAGCCATCTCATCCTCTGTCGTCCCCTTCTCCTCCTGCCCCCAATCCCTCCCAGCATCAGAGTCTTTTCCAATGAGTCAACTCTTCACATGAAGTGGCCAAAGTACTGGAATTTCAGCTTTAGCATCGTTCCTTCCAAAGAAATCCCAGGGCTGATCTCCTTCACATTGGACTGGTTGGATCTCCTTGCAGTCCAAGGGACTCTCAAGAGTCTTCTCCAACACCACAGTGTAAAAGCATAACTTTTTTGGTGCTCAGCCTTCTTCACAGTCCCACTCTCACATCCGTACACGACCACAGGAAAAACCATAGCCTTGATTAGACGAACCTTTGTTGGCAAAGTAATGTTTCTGCTTTTGAATATGCTATCTAGGTTGGTCATAACTTTCCTTCCAAGGAGTAAGCGTCTTTTCATTTCATGGCTGCAGTCACCATCTGTAGTGATTTTGGAGCCCAGAAAAATAAAGTCTGACACTATTTCCACTGTTTCCCCATCTATTTCCCATGAAATGGTGGGACCAGATGCCATGAGCTTACTTTTCTGAATGTTGAGCTTTAAGCCAACTTTTCCACTCTCCACTTTCACTTTCATCAAGAGGCTCTTTAGTTCCTCTTTACTTTCTGCCATAACGGTGGTGTCATCTGCATATCTGAGGTTATTGATATTTCTCCCGGCAATCTTGATTCCAGTTTGTGTTTCTTCCAGTCCAGCGTTTCTCATGATGAACTCTGCATATAAGTTAAATAAACAGGGTGACAATATACAGCCTTGACGACCTCCTTTTCCTATTTGGAAACAGTCTGCTGTTCCATGTCCAGTTCTAACTGTTGCTTCCTGACCTGCATACAAATTTCTCAGGCAGATCAGGTGGTCTGGTATTCCCATCTCTTTCAGAATTTTCCACAGTTTATTGTGATCCACACAGTCAAAGGCTTTGGCATAGTCAATAAAGCAGAAATAGATGTTTTTCTGGAACTCTCTTGTGTTTTCCATGATCCAGCAGATGTTGGCAATTTTCTGGGCTCCACAATCACTGCAGATGGTGACTTCCTTTTCTAAAACCAGTTTGAACATCAGGAAGTTCACAGTTCATGTATTGCTGAAGCCTGGCTTGGAGAATTTTGAGCATTACTTTACTAACATGTGAGATGAGTGCAATTGCGCAGTAGCTTGAGCATTCTTTGGCATTGCCTTTCTTTGGGATTGGAATGAAAACTGACCTTTTCCAGTCCTGTGACCACTGCTGAGTTTTCCAAATTTGCTGGCATATTGAGTGCAGCTCTTTCACAGCATCTTCTTTCAGGATTTGGAATAGCTCAACTGGAATTCCATCTCCTCCACTAGCTTTGTTCATAGTGATGCTTTCTAAGGACCACTTGACTTCACATTCCAGGATGTCTGGCTCTAGGTCAGTGATCACACCATTGTGATTATCTGGGTCATGAAGATTTTTTTTTTTTAATTGTAGAGTTCTGTGTATTCTTGCCATCTCTTCTTAATATCTTCTGCTTCTGTTAGGTCAATACCATTTCTGTCCTTTATTGAGCCCATCTTTGCATGAAATGTTCTAAATCTTCACTGTGCTTACCTTATACCAAGTTTACTCCATTTTAATATATTCATTTGGATTATTATAGAAAATGTATATAGACAATTTAATATATTCATTTGAATTTGTGTTTGTGACTACTCACTTTAGCAGAAAACCAACTATATTAATTGTATCATCTATAAGAAATGCAAGCCTACGATATGCATGCCAAGTTTTATGTTTGTACTTTTTAAATAACATCATAGAAACTTTTGTAAAATTATGAAAATTTAAAGCAACTGTTGGAGTCTTTAAGAATTTTCCTCTTAAGCCATGTTTACTCTATTAAAAAAATAATGACATAGCCTAAACTAACATATTTAAATAATATTTATTATAAAATACTATGTTTTGTTCTTGCTTTGTTTACTTAGGTGATGTACACGTATTTCAAATAACAACAAGTAAACTTTTACTAAATTGTCTATAATATAAATTAATCAGAATCACACAATATCTCCATCTTAAAATATTGTTATTATTATTATTTTTTTTTACTTTACAGTATTGTATTGGTTTTGCCAAACATCAACATGAATTCACCACGGGTGTACACATATTCTCAATCCTGAACCCTCCTCCCACCTCCCTCCCCATACCACCCCTCTGGGTCATCCCAGTGCACCAGCCTCAAGTTTCCTGTATCCTACATCAAACCTGAACTGGCAATTCCTTTCTTATATGATATTATACATGTTTCAATGCCATTCTCCCAAATCATCCCCCTTCTCCCTCTCCCACAGATTCTGAAAGACTGTTCTATACATCTGTGTCTCTTTTGCTGTTTCACATACAGGGTTATCGTTACCATCTTTCTAAATTCCTTATATATGCGTTAGTATACTGTATTGGTGTTTTTCTTTCTGGCTTACTTCACTTTTTATAATCGGCTCCAGTTTCATCCACCACATTAGAACTGAGTCAAATGTTTTCTTTTTAATGGCTGAGCATACACACCGAGGAAACCAGAATTGAAAAATATTAAATTTTAAAGTAAAAAACTTTTCTGAAATGACAAAATTGTTATAAAAAGCTGGATTGAAACTAAAATCTTCTAATTCATAATTCAATATCTGACTATTACTGTCAGCTTGCACTTCTTAGCATTATTAACTACATAAAAATAGTGTATGAAATAATTGTAGTAGAAAAATTGCCAAAACTTCATGATAAATACTTTTCTTATAGCTTCTTCCTTTATAGTGTCTTATGCAGTTAAACCACATATTTATGCATTCCACTCTTCAGAGTGCCATTTATATTCCATTTATTTCAATTTACTTCCAGCAGACTAAATGTGGCTCAGTCATAGGATGACTGTGGATGAAAACCTCACTCCATATTTCAGAGAAAGTTGAACAATGTAAATTAGTTATACTGGTTTCCATGTTAAATAATGAAACCTTGTCATCCTCTGTGATAACCATGACAAATTTCCACACCAATATTTTAAAGCAGAACTAGTTCAAATGCTTATGCAATATTTTTTTGCAATGCCAACTGATGTTTCTTAGTTTCTATGACAGTTTGAGTTTTGTAAGGATGGTATTTTAAGCACTTCAAAATATTTTTTGTCACCCTTAACATTTGTTGTAACCATACTGAACTATTTTTATTTTAAAATTTTTATTGAGTATAGTTGATTTGCAAAGTCATTTTAGTTTCAGGTGTACTATACAGTAATTCAGTTATACATATATATGAGTATGTCCTTAGTCCCTCAGTAATGTCCAACTCTTTGTGATTCCATGGACTGTAGCCTGCCAGGCTCCTCTGTCCATGAGATTAGCCAGGCAAGAAAACTGCAATGGGTTGCCATTACCTTCTCCAGATATGAGTGTATATAAATGTGTGTGTGTGTGTGTGTATGCTAATTCCAGTTGAACTAATTTTAGTTACTTTAATATGTCATGCCCCAAATCCCTCTATATTTTGTTCATTTTACATGTTAATGGCATGAATTTTTATTCATTCCACTTTTTATTTCTGGATAAACATTTGGATAAATTGTTAAACATATCAAAAGTCAGCAGGTATAATATGATTTTAACTTATGGAAGTCCAAAGTATGGGTTTGCTCTTCTTTGATGTCAAAATTTACATACAGTAATCACCATATTACACCAACATTTGTACATATTTATCAGTACTAACTGACCAAATAAATCAGGTAATTAATCTGTTTTTATTACCATATGCTACATTAAAACAGAAAACGTTTGGACTCAAATCTTGTGTACTATTCATTTTGGAATTTCAGTGAAAGGAAAAGTTAAATTAAATTTTTATAAATTTATTAATATAACTCAAATTGGGAACTTTGCTTTAATGCTGCAAAAATGATAGCAATTTGAACGTATAACTCCAAATGTAGGTTCACTGTAGCTATACCTGGACCTATATTTGAATCTATAGCTCAACTTCTCATATGTAGAAGATAAAAATATCTAAATCAATGTCTTAATTATAAGTTCATATAAATTTTATATTAAATCGTTTGAATTAATATAAAATAATATAAAAATTTAATTCAATTTTCTGTTGATGGGCAGGGCTGTGGCCCCTCCCTTTTGTTTGAGGTAAGACCAAATTATGGTGGAGGTAAGGAAGATAACAGAGACCTCCTTCAAAAGGTCCCATGCAGGCACTACAACACAGTGCTCCCAACCCTGCAGCACGCCACCGTTGACCCATGCCTCTGCCAGAGACTACTGGGCACTCATTCAAAGCTATGGTTTTTCCAGTAGTCATGTACAGATGTGAGAGTTAGACTGTAAAATAAGCTGAGCACTGAAGAATTAATGCTTTTAAACTGCGGTGTTGGAGAAGACTCTTGAGAGTCTCTTGGACTGCAAGGAAATACAACTTGTTATTTGTTGTATAAATACAAGAAGTTAATGCTAAAGGAAACCAGTTCTGAATATTCATTTAAATGACTGATGCTGAAGCTGAAACTCCAATATTTTTGCCACCTGATGTGAAGAACTGACTCATTGGAAAAGACTCTGATGCTGGGAAAGATTGAAGGAGGGAGGAGAAGGGGACAACAGAGGATGAGATGGTTCGATGGCATCACTGACTTGATGGACATGAGTCTGAGTAAGGTCTGGGAGTTGGTGATGGACAGGGAGGCCTGGCATGCTACAGCCCATGGGGTTGCCAAGAGTCAGACATGACTGAGCAACTGAACTGAACTGAAGTGGATATAAAATTTATGTAAAATAAACAAACTATTCCACTTGATATTTCTTAGTTTCTTGAAAATTTTCTTTTTAGTAATTTTAAAATTACAATGGAAGGAGCAATATTTAGATACAGTAGGTAAGGTGAAATTCTTCATTATATACAAAAAGCTTGCTAGTAACTGACGATATCCTAAGACTTGCTGCTGCTGCTGCTAAGTCGCTTCAGTCATGTCCGACTCTGTAAGACCCCATAAATGGAAGCCCAGCAGGCTTCTCCATCCCTGGGATTTCCCAGGCAAGAATACTGGAGTGGGCTGCCATTGCCTTCTCTGAAGACTTGAAGAGATACCCAAAATAATTTAATAAATATATTAATACTTAATATACTGCAGTAAGTTGCATCAGTTTTCATTCTAATCCAGAAGAAGGGCAATGCCAAAGAGTGTTCAAACTATCACATAATTACACTCATTTCACATGCTAGCAAAGTAATGCTCAAAATCCTCTAAGCTAGGCTTCAAAGTACATGAACCAAGAACTTCCAGCTGTACAAGCAGGATTTAGAAAAGGCAGAGGAACCAGAGATCAAATTGTCAACATCCGTTGGATCATAGGAAAAGCAAGGGGATTCCCAACACATCTACTTCTGCTTCACTGACTATGCTAAGGCCTTTGACTATGTGGATCACAACACACTGGGATGAGCCAGAGGGATGATATGGAAAGGGGGGTGGGAGGAGGGTTCAGGATTGGGAACACACTGTGGAAAATTCTTAAAGAGGTGGAAATACCAGACCACCTTAGCTGCCTCCTGTGAAACCTGTATGCAAGTCAAGAAGCAACAGATAGAACCAGATATGGAAAAACGGACTGATTCTAAATTGCGAAAGGAGTACATCAAGATTGTGTATTGCCACCCTGCTTATTTAACTTATATGCAGAGTACATTATACAAAATGCTAAGCTGGATGGATCAAAGTTTGAATCAAGATTGGCAGGAGAAATATCAATAACTTCAGATATGCAGATGACACCACCCTAATGGCAGAAAGTCAAGAGGAACTCAAGAGACTCTTGATGAAGGTGAAAGAGAAGAGTGAAAATGTGGCTTAAAATCAACATTCAAAAAACCAAGATCATGGCATCCAGTCCCATCACTTCATGGCAAATAGATGGGAAAACAATGGAAACAGTGAGAGACTTTATTTTCTTAGGCTCCCAAATCATTACAGATTGTGACTGCAGACATGAAATTAAAGTATGTTTGTTCCTTGGAAGAAAAAATATGGCAAACATAGTCAGTTCAGTCACTCAGTTATGTCCAACTCTTTGTGACCCCATGGACTGCAGCACGCCAGCTTTCCCTTACCATCACCAAATCCTTCAAATTGCTGAACCTCATGTCCATCAAGTCAGTGATGCCCTCAAACCATCTCATCCTCTGTTGTCCCCTTCTCCTCCTGTTTCGAATCTTTCCTAGCATCAGGGTCTTTTCCAGTGAGTCAGTTCTTCGCATCAGTAGGCCAAAGTATTGGATCTTCCACTTCAGCATAAACACTTCCAATGAATATTCAGGACTGATTTATTTTCTTATTGACGGGTTTGATCTTCTTGCAGTCCAAGGGACTCAACAGTTTTCATCAACACCATCATTCAAAAGCATCAATTCTTTGATGCTCAGCTTTCTTTATAGTCCAACTCTGACATCCATACATGACTACTGGAAAAACCATAGATTTGACCATATAGACCTTGGTTGGCAAAGTAATGTCTCTGCTCTTTCATATGCTGTCTAGGTTGACCATAGCTTTTCTTCCAAGAAGCAAGTACCTTTTAATTTCATGCCTACAGTCACCATCTGCAGTGATTTTGGAGCCCAAGAAAATAAAGTAAGTCTGTCAGTATTTCTATTGTTTCCTATACAATGACAAGCCTAGACACTGTATTAAAAAGTAGAGACATATCTTTGCCAACAAAGAACCGTGTAGTCAAAGCTGTAGTTTTTCCAGTAGTCATGTATGGATGTGAGACTTGGTCCATAAAGAAGGCTGTGCACTGCACAATTGATGCTTTCAAACTGTGATGTTTGAGAAGACTCTTTAGAGCCCCTTGGATTGCAAGAGATCAAACCAGTCAATCCTAAAGTAAATCAACATTAAATATTCATTAAATGGACTGATGCTGATGGAAGACAGAAGGCAGAAGGAGCAGTGGATGACAGAGAATGAGATAGTTGGCATCACCAACTCAGTGGACATGAGTTTGAGCAAGCTCCAGGAGATGGTGAACAACAGGAATCCTGGTACACTGCAGTCCATTGGATTTCAAAGGATCAGACACTACTGAACAACTGAAAGCAACAAGTTGGATTCAAAATATAATTCTTTAAAATGCAGGATCTCTAATCTGAGTTCAACAGGCAAACCTGAAGTGAACCTGTGCCACAAATTAGTGAGATACTGAGGTTCACGACCATCAAGCTGTTCATCAAGCTTTATTCCCAGTAGGAATAATGCTGGTTCCTAGGTTTTTGCAGCTTTCAGGTCAATGGTAATAATCCTAATAATCTTCTGGGGCACAGGCTCAGTATCTCAGTTGTGTCTGATTCTCTGGAACCCCTTGGACTTCAGTCTATCAGGCTCCTCTGCCCATGGGATTTTCCAAGCAAGAATACTGGAGTGGGGTTCCATTTCCTTTTCCAGAGCATCTTCCTGACCCAGGGATCAAGGGCACATCTCCTGTGTCTCCTATATTGGCAGGTGGATTATTTACCACTGAGCTACCTGGAAAGTCCTATATATGGACAAATATAGCTGACTCTGGCTAATTTTAGGGTGATTAAACTAAGTAAATTCAAATGGAAATACACTCTCTACCTCCATTCTCAAGGAAGGATTCTGATATTTGTCTACATGGACAGACTTATGAAAAGATTTTTCAGCTCAGCCCTTCTAAGAGCAAGAGCTGGATCAAGACTGGGAGACAATCGTGGATCTACTTATACAAGATTTTTGTGTAATGTTGGGTCACATTAGCTCAACTAGCTACTATCATTGCATTTATTATGTACCTGATACGTTTTTGGCAATTAATAAAATTAGTACTATGGGAATGCAGTAAGAAATAAGAAAAAAAAAAAAAAACAAGATTGTTATCTTAAAAGATCTATCAATCTTCCCAGAAGATGGAAGTCAATATACTAACAGAAATAATGAATTAAGGCTGACATTCAAATTTGCAAATGTGAAGTGTTTTCTATGGGAGTAGTGATTGGCCTAGACTGGGTCAGAAAATGTTGTGTAAGTTGTTCTCAGAAGGCAGAGTAGAAGTTAATTTGGTGAGGCATAGAGCATGAACAAAGGTAATAAAAAAAAAAAAAAAATATATATATATATATATATATATATATATATATATATAATGTCTGGGACTTCTGCAATGCAGAGTATTCTCAGTGGAACTCAGTGCACCCTTCCCCACAACAATTAGAGTGGTTAAAATTATTTTATAAAATCATTCACAGCCATGAAAATTGTCCTAAAAAGATAAAAACAGAAGATCAGCAAATAAATGATCTACTAAACTTTGAGGGAAGCAGCAAGAATTTGTGGAAACTGAGCCATAACTTGTCAGACCCGTCACCACCATCAACACTCAATTCTATATAACAGAAGCCCAAACCTAAGTACTCTATTCCAGGCAGGTGTAGCCAAGAAGACCTTGATTCACTCTCTGCCTACTTCCCTGTGAAGGACTGTGGTTTTACCTCTGGATAGGCTGCCCTTTTTTCTCATCACACCATCCATCCCTGATACCAAAGCTCCATTCCAGGCAAGTGAGACAGAGGAAGAGATCTTCCTTCCTCTACATGGTCCCCACTAGAAAGAAGGAAATTATTCCTTCAGGATCTTCCTGACAGATGCCAGAAATCTGGGGACTTGATTGCCCACGCCCTAACTTAGGGATAGGTGGAGGTTTTCTGCCAGAAGGGTCAATGTAGAAAGACCAAGGACTGTGTCCCAACAACCATACATGTCCTTAGGACAGGAATAGTGCTTCCCGGTGGAACAGTGGTAAAGAACCTGCCTGCCAATGCAGGAGATGTAAGAGATATGGGTTCGATCCCGGGGTCAGGAAGATCCCCTGGAGGATGGCATGGCAACCCACTCTAGTATTCATGCCTGGAGAATCCCATGGACAGAGGAGCCTGGAGGGCTACAGTCCATAGGGTCACAAAGAATCGGAAAACTGGAATGACTTAGCATGCATGCACACATCATTGATAAAATAGGATCCTTACCTCCAGTGCTATGCGGTAAAAAGAGGTTCTGGTTGTGGAAGAGGTGGACCATAGCACAAAGTATTCTACAGCTTTGCCTGAGGGAACCTACTGTTTTTTTTTTTGTTTTTTGTTTTTGTTTTTGTTTTGTTTGTTTTTTGTTTTTAACAGAAAATGGACAGTTTCATGCTTAATGATATTGTCAAAAATAATGGAGATCTTGGTGAACTGCAATTATAAAGAAAATATTAGGTCCATAATACAAGCAAATAACAGAGGAGCCAAAAGTTTAATAGAAGAGAATCTAGACGAACTCTCCTGGAAAGTTACAGTGAAAGTTTCTCATTCATGTCAAACTCTTTTATACAATCTCATTCAAATTAATTACCAACACACATGAATACAAAATGTTTAAGTTATTGGAGAATAATTGAGAGGAACAGGTGTACAGAAATGTAGGTACTCTGAAAGTGAAAGTCGCTCAGTTGTGTCCAACTCTTTGTGACCTCATGGACTATACAGTCATGGAATTCTCCAGGCCAGAATACTGGAGTGGGTAGCCTTTCCTTTCTCCAGGGGGTCTTCCCAACCCAGGAGTTGAACTCAGGCCTCCCGCATTGCAGGTGGATTCTTCACCAGCTGAGCCACGAGGGAAGCCAAAAAATCACAGTCAATTCTGGGGCTTGGAAAGACTGTGTACAAGTGTTAGGTGCACTTAGACTCAGAGTGCTTAGAGCAGGACCTGGAGTGAAATTGTAGACTTTCTCTAACCCACAAGCAGACCCATCAACACAGGACAGATGTCTCACTGGCATAACAGCCTTAAACACAACTTCTAAAGAAACGCTGACTGAACAGTTAGCTACCCTAACTCAGAGGTGGCTCTTAAAGGAGCCAAACTTAAGAATAAAATAACACTTATCCCCAAAAAACTGGAAGACTGGGCCTAAGGCCCAAGGTGGCACCCTCCAAGGAGCCCTCAGAGAGGGAATCTCTGAGTTACTGGTCTCTGACTGAATGTAAGCCAAAGGTACTTAACTTCCCTGAGTTTCCAAACCACAAACACACTCAACAGTAAAAGGGTAAAAATCTAACTGGCTAAGAAGACTTAAGCACATTTTTTTCCCTCCAAAATTGTGCATACCTTACCATTACATCCCAGAGACAATCTCTAGGTAGCTCAGCTAAAAGATAAAAACAAGCAGAAAACAACATGACCAGGTACATCACTGCAGAGAAAATATATTTCACACAATTAGTTTAAGCAAATCACCAAACAATTGCATCACCAGGCAGACAGCAATAATAGGGGTGGGGTCTATATTGAGGAGCTGCAACATATTATCTAAGACATCCAATTTACAGCCACAAATATAAGAGATGTAAAAACAAACAAACAAACAAACAAAATTACCCATATACAGGAAAAAAAAAAAAAGGCAAGGGAAGCAGATGGTGGGTTAAGCCCACAAAGACTTCAAAACAGCTATTATAAATCTGTTCAAAGACTAAAGAAACCAACATTAAATAATTCAAGAAAGATATGATGAAAGTTTTTCACCAAATATAGAAGATCAATGAGAGATAAATACTATAAAAAAGACTCAATGGGAATTCTGTAGCTGTAAAGCTTAATGATTGCAATGAAAAATTCGCTAGAGAGGTTGAACAGTACTGGCACAGGATGTAATATGGCTCAATCCTGAAAACATGAAGCTACATGTGAGAGAAAAGTCACAACACCACATAGTGTGATTTCATTTATCTGAACTATCCAGATCAAGCAGATGCATAGAGGCAGAAAGTACAGTAGTGGTTGCCTAGGACTTTGATGTGTATAATTGAATTTTTCCTTCCCAAACTTCAAATTTCACTTCTAAATCCTAACCCTTGGTATTTCAGAATGTGCCCTTGTTTGGAAACAAGGTAGAGTAGCATTCTCAGTGGGATACTAGGAAGGACATTAGGTAAAAACTAAGTAAAACTGAAAAAAATATGAATTTTAACAATAATGTATTCATATTATTTCATTGGCTGAGATATGAGGAAACTGGCTGTGGGTGTACATATGAACTATTAACTATTTTTACAACTTTTCAGCAATTCTAAAAATATTCTGAAATTAAATTTTATTTTAAAAATGGGTCTAGGGATGGAATTGGTGGTAGATAAACCTGAACATTTGGGGGGTATGCTAAGGAATTTAAGGGCTTCTGGGTGATGATAGTGATAAAGAACTCTCCTGCCAATGCAGGAGACATAAGAGACACATGTTTGATCCCTGGGTGGGTAAGATCCCCTGGAGTAGGAAATGGCAACCCACTTCATTACTCTTGCCTGGAGAAGCCCATGGACAGAGGAGCCTAGAGGGCTACAGTCCATAAGGTTGTAACAAGTCAGCATGACTGAAGTGATTTAGGATACATGTACATACAAGGAATTTAAACTTTAAGAAATTTGGAAAATAAAGTGATTTAAATTATAATAAAGCAACACAATCAGTTTTTAGCTCACTCATCCAGAGAGGGGATATCCATGGTATATCAGATCAGATCAGTCACTCAGTCGTGTCCGACTCTTTGCTACCCCATGAATTGCAGCACGCCAGGCCTCCCTGTCCATCACCAACTCCTGGAGTTCACTCAGAATCATGTCCATCGAGTCAGTGATGCCATCCAGCCATCTCATCCTCTGTCGTCCCCTTCTCCTCTTGCCCCTAATCCCTCCCAGCATCAGAGTCTTTTCCAATGAGGCAACTCTTCGCATGAGGTGGCCAAAGTACTGGAGTTTCAGCTTTAGCATCATTCCTTCGAAAGAAATCCCAGGGCTGATCTCCTTCAGAAAGGACTGGTTGGACCTCCTTGCAGTCCAAGGGACTCTCAAGAGTCTTCTCCAACACCACAGTTCAAAAGCTTCAATTCTCCAGTACTCAGCCTTCTTCACAGTCCAACTCTCACATCCATACGTGACCACAGGAAAAACCATAGCCTTGACTAGACGAACCTTTGTTGGCAAAGTAATGTTTCTGCTTTTGAATATGCTATCTAGGTTGGTCATAACTTTCCTTCCAAGGAGTAAGCGTCTTTTAATTTCATGGCTGCAGTTACCATCTGCAGTGATTTTGGAGCCAAGAAAAATAAAGTCTAACACATGGTATATAGGGACATAAATAAATAAAATTTCTCCAGAAACTATTTTAAAAATGAGAGGGTGATATGTATGGAAAGAGTAACATGGAAACTTAGAGTACCATATGTAAAATAGATAGCCAATGGGAATGTACTATATGGATCAGAAACTCAAACAGGGGCTCTGTATCAACCTAGAGGGGTGGGGCAGGGAGGGAGATCGGGGAAGGTTCAAAAAAGAGGGGATATTTGTATACCTGTGGCTGATTCATACTGAGATTTGATAGAAGGCAGCAAAGTTCTGTAAAGCAATTATCCTTCAATAAAACATAAATAAATTTAAAAAATTTAAATTTAACTTTAAGGAAAATAAAGTTGTTTGGCACCACAAATCAAAATATAGCAAATTAAAATCTCACTCTTTCAATTATTAATATTATAGTGTCCAAAAAAGTAATTGAAACAAGGTGAAGTTTATGTTAGACTACCTTGACTAAAATCAAATTGCCCCATTCACTGGAAGCGTCCATTAAAACTTCACCTGTCAGCAGTATTAAAACAATAAATGAATCATCCTATATAATCTCTAACTAGATTAAATCCCTTGTGGATGTATCAGTTATCCTCTTCTTGCAGAAACTGCTTAGGATTTCACATCTTTATTCAAACAAGAAAAACAGATTTGGACTATTTCATTAATAATATGGGCTTCCCTGGTAGATCAGATGGTAAAGAATCTGTCTGCAATGCAAGAGACCCTGGTTCGATCCTTGGGTGGGGACTATCTCTTGGAGAAAAGAATGGCAATGTACTCCAGTATTCTTGCCTGGAAAATCCCATGGAAAGAGGAGCCTGGAGGGCTACAGTCCAGGCAGTGGCAAAGGGTTGGCCATGACTGAGTGACTAACACATACAGTGATACTATAACTCCTCTTGATGAATCTTCTACCCATCTATGTAAAAATGGTAGTTTTAAGACACACTTTTTATTGTTTTTTTTTTTGTTTGTTTGTTTTTTGCCTGTTTTTCCTTCTAGTCTATGATGTAGACATTTATTTACATTTTGAATTTAGCTCAGGTACTCACTTACCTCTTAAGCATTTATTCATTACTTGTCCTATTAATAAATGTAATTTATTATATTTAACTGATTTATGTTTTTAAAGAATTGGACAAGAGCAAAAACAAATCAGGCACATTGTGAAATATTCATATGTAACAATTTTAACAGTTGCTATACGAAGTGCAAAATATTCCAACGTGTATTAAATTACTCAGGCTGCCATAACAAAATACTTCAGGTTGGGTGCCTTGAACAAAAGAAACTCACATCTTTGAAGTCCTGGGAGGTGGAAATCTGAGATCAAAGAACCAACACAGCTTGGTTGTGGTGAGAGCTCTCTTCCTGGCAAAGAGCCCCTTGCCTTCCTGTGTGTCTTTACCTGGGCTTTCATGAGAGAGAGAAAGAGCTCTTCTTTTTCCCTCTTTTTGTAAGGCCAAAAATCCTATTGAAGTAATGCCCCACCTTTTTGTCTATTTTTATCTTAAGTAATTCCTGAAAGCCCTACCTCCAAATACTGTCTTATTGGGGTGAGTTAGGGCTTCAACATATTAATTTAAGGAGGGACATTTCAGTCTGTAACTCATTTTACATATTAGATTTTGTGGTTTTCTGCATCTTCCTTGTGTTTTTGCGTTTTCCTCACACTGCAAAGTATGCAGGATCTTAGTTCATTAACCTGGGGGTAGAAACTGGTGCCCTTTGCAGTAAAAGCATGGGTTCTTAACCACTGGGCCACCAAGTCCTCCTTTCCTGTTTCTAAATTGGCAGCATGCTATGATTGCTTTTATACCTGTACTAATTAACACTTCTCCATCTGATCAATACTTGCTTTGCCTGTCTTGTGACTCAAGTTGGTAAACTTATAACACATGATTTCATCTGCCTA
This sequence comes from Bubalus kerabau, assembly GCF_029407905.1. Lineage (NCBI taxonomy): Eukaryota > Metazoa > Chordata > Mammalia > Artiodactyla > Bovidae > Bubalus > Bubalus kerabau. Next base: position 10,622,943 of record NC_073632.1, on the reverse strand, counting down.
GGCTTCCTCAGAGGCCAGGTTACACTTTGATTTAGCTTCTCCTACTCATTTGATCTGTAATGTAGTCCTCTGTCAGACACTTCTAATTTGCCTACTCGAAGTTCTGCAGAAGGGTCACCATGTCTCAGAATGAAAGAACTTTCAACAAGTCTTCTGGTTCTGTCAAAGACAACTTTGCTCACTGTACTGAAAAGAACCACCCCCATTTCTGTTTTATTGTTCTAAGGCATTCTATCAATATATACTGGTCTGCTTAAAACCTCACAGTTAATTTCTCCGATAGTGTGATCACTGCTTTGTTTTTATTTATTCAAGGTTTATAACCATTCTTATATGCTTTTGATTGAAATATACAATGCTGGAGACAAAGAATATAGATAGAGTTTTGGGGGAGTTTTTTTTTTTTTTTTAAGATTATGAAACCTCTCCTATTTTGTTAGTAATATTTCAATGAATTTTACACTTCATATAATAAAAGATACTTAGTCATTTTTATGTCTGGTGTTTGTTAATTCACAAGCTATAGTTAGCAGGTCGCAAAATGGTAAAGAATTCACCTGTCAATGCAGAAGGTAAGAGATGAGGATTCCACCCCTGGGCTGAGATGGTACCCTAAAGTAGGAGATGACAACCCATTCCAACATTCCTGCCTAGAGAATGTCATGGACAGAGAGCCCAGGGGGCTCCTATCCATGGGAAGGCAAAGAGTTGGACATGACTGAGAGACTGAGAAAACACACAAAATAAAACTTTATTTTAAGCTATACTCTATTATCTCATAGAAGTATTTTTTAAATCAAGAATTCATCCTGCATTTATTATACTAGAAACCATCTTTGCTTATCTAGAGACTTTGTTACCACTTTTTTTTTAATCAAAAAGATCATAATAAAGATTTATATTTTCATTTGGAGTAAATTTATAATTAACTTTTAGTTCTAGATTCATATTTTATTTCATATTTGTTATAATGAGCAATTTTACATGTCAGATTAGCTGGGCCATAACGAACAGATTTAGTCAGATATTTATTTTTTTCTTGATGTTTTTAGATGCGTAGTTTTTTTTTTTAATTTAAATTTATTTATTTTAGTTGGAGGCTAATTACTTTACAATATTGTATTGGTTCTACCACACATCAACATAACTCCACCACAGTCGTGCACGTGTTTTCCATCCTGAACCCCCTCCCACCTCCCTCCCCATACCATCCCTCCAGGTCATCCCAGTGCACCAGCCCCAAGGATCCTGTATTGAACCTGGACTGGTGATTCATTTCTTATATGATATTACACATGTTTCCATGGCATTCCCCCCAAACATCCCACCCTGTCCCTCTCCCACACAGACCAAAAGACTGTTCTATACATCTGTGTCTCTTTTGCTGTCTCGGGATATCGTTACCATTTCTCTAAATTCAGGGATATTGTTACCATTTCCTCAATTCCATATATATGTGTTCAGTTCAGTTCAGTCGCTCAGTCATGTCCAGCTCTTAGAGACCCCATGAATCGCAGCATGCCAGGCCTCCCTGTCCATCACCAACTCCCGGAGTTTACTCAAACTCACGTCCGTTGAGTTGGTGATGCCATCCAGCCATCTCATCCTCTGTCGCTCCCTTTTCCTCTTGCCCCCAATCCCTCCCAGCATCAGAGTCTTTCCCAGTGAGTCAATTCTTCGCATGAGGTGGCCAAAGTACTGGAGTTTCAGCTTTAGCATCATTCCTTCCAAAGAATACCCAGGACTGATTTCCTTTAGAATGGACTGGTTGGATCTCTTTCTAGGCCAAGGAACTCTCAAGAGTCTTCTCCAACAACACAGCTCAAAAGTATCAATTCTTCAGTGCTCAGCTTTCTTCACAGTCCAACTCTCGCATCCATACATGACCACTGGAAAAACCATAGGCTTGACTAGATGGATATTTGTTGGCAAAGTAATGTCTCTGCTTTTCAATATGCTATCTAGGTTGGTCATAACTTTTCTTCCAAGGAGTAAGCGTCTTTTAATTTCATGGCTACAGTCACCATAAATACTGTATTGGTGTTTTTCTTTCTGGCTTACTTCACTCGGTATAATAGGCTCCAGTTTCATCCACCTCATTAGAACTGATTCAAATGTATTCTTTTTAATGGCTGTGTAATACTCCATTGTGTATATATACCACAGCTTTCTTATCCATTCATCTGCTGATGGACATCTAGGTTGCTTCCATGTCCTGGCTATTATAAACAGTGCTGTGATGAACATTGGGGTACACGTGTCTCTTTCAATTCTGGTTTCCTCAGTGTGTATGCCCAGCAGTGGAATTGCTAGATCAGAAGGCAGTTCTATTTCCAGTTTTTTAAGGAATCTCCACACTGTTCTCCATAGTGGCTGTACTAGTTTGCATTCCCATCAACAGTGTAAGAGGGTTCCCTTTTCTCCACACCCTCTCCAGCATTTATTACTTGTAGACTTTTGGATCGCAGCCATTCTGACTGGTGTGAAATGGTACCTCATAGTGGTTTTGATTTGCATTTCTCTGATAATGAGTGATGTTGAGCATCTTTTCATGTGTTTGTTAGCCATCTGTATGTCTTCTTTGGAGAAATGTCTATTTAGTTCTTTGGCCCATTTTTTTTTTGATTAGGTAATTTATTTTTCTGGAATTGAGCTGTAGGAGTTGCTTGTATATTTTTGAGATTAGTTGTTTGTCGGTTGCTTCATTTGCTATTATTTTCTCCCATTCTGAAAGCTGTCTTTCCACCTTGCTTATAGTTTGCTTTGTTGTACAGAAGCTTTTAAGTTTAATTAGGTCCCATTTGTTTATTTTTGCTTTAATTTCCAATATTCTGGGAGGTGGGTCAAAGAGGATCCTGCTGTGATGTATATCGGAGAGTGTTTTGCCTATGTTCTCCTCTAGGAGTTTTATAGTCTCTGGTCTTACGTTTAGATCTTTAATCCATTTTGAGTTTATTTTTGTGTATGGTGTTAGAAAGTGCTCTGGTTTCATTCTTTTACAAGTGGTTGACCAGTTTTCCCAGCACCACTTGTTAAAGAGATTGTCTTTAAACGATTGTATATTCTTGCCTCCTTTGTCAAAGATAAGGTGTCCATATGTGCGTGGATTTATCTCTGGGCTTTCTATTTTGTTCCATTGATCTATATTTCTGTCTTTGTGCCAGTATCATACTGTCTTGATGACTGTGGCTTTGTAGTAGAGCCTGAAGTCAGGCAGGTTGATTCCTCCAGTTCCATTCTTCTTTCTCAAGATAGCTTTGGCTAGTCGAGGTTTTTTGTATTTCCATACAAATTGTGAAATTATTTGTTCTAGCTCTGTGAAGAATACCGTTGGTAGCTTGATAGAGATTGCATTGAATCTATAGAATGCTTTGGGTAGTATACTTATTTTCACTTTATTGATTCTTCCAATCCATGAACATGGTATATTTCTCCATCTCTTAGTGTCCTCTTTGATTTCTTTCACCAGTGTTTTATAGTTTTCTCTATATAGGTCTTTTGTTTCTTTAGGTAGATATATTCCTACGTATTTTATTCTTTTCGTTTAAATGGTGAATGGAATTGTTTCCTTAATTTCTCTTTCTATTTTCTCATTATTAGTGTATAGGAATGCAAGGGATTTCTGTGTGTGGATTTTATATCCTGCAACTTTACTATACTCATTGATTAGTTCTAGTAATTTTCTGGTGGAGTCTTTAGGGTTTTCTATGTAGAGGATCATGTCATCTGCAAACAGTGAGAGCTTTACTTCTTCTTTTCCCATTTGGATTCCTTTTATTTATTTTTCTGCTCTGATTGCTGTGGCCAAATCTTCCAAAACTATGTTGAATAGTAATGGTGAAAGTGGGCACCCTTGTCTTGTTCCTGACTTTAGAGGAAATGCTTTCAATTTTTCACCATTGAGGATAATGTTTGCTGTGGGTTTGTCATATATAGCTTTTATTATGTTGAGGTATGTTCCTTCTATTCCTGCTTTCTGGAGAGTTTTTATCATAAATGGATGTTGAATTTTGTCAAAGGGTTTCTCTGCATCTATTGAGATAATCATATGTTTTTTATTTTCCAATTTGTTAATGTAGTGTACTACATTGGCTGATTTGTGGATATTGAAGAATCCTTGCATCCCTGGGATAAAGCCCACTTAGTCATGGTGTATGATCTTTTTAATGTGTTGTTGGATTCTGATTGCTAGAATTTTGTTAAGGAATTTTGCATCTATGTTCATCAGTGATATTGGCCTGTAGTTTTCTTTTTTTGTGGCATCTCTGTCAGGTTTTTGTATTAGGGTTATGGTGGCCTCATAGAATGATTTTGAAAGTTTACCTTCCTCTGCAATTTTCTGGAAGAGTTTGAGTAGGATAAGTGTTAGCTCTTCTCTAAATTTTTAGTAGAATTCAGCTGTGAAGCCGTGTGGACCTGGGCTTTTGTTTGCTGGAAGATTTCTGATTACAGTTTCAATTTCCGTGCTTGTGATGGGTCTGTTAAGATTTTCTATTTCTTTCTGGCCCAGTTTTGGAAAGTTGTACTTTTCTAAGAATTTGTCCATTTCTTCCACGTTGTCCATTTTATTGGCATATAATTGTTGATAGTAGTCTCTTATGATCCTTTGTATTTCTGTGTTGTCTGTTGTGATCTCTCCATTTTCATTTCTAATTTTATTGATTTGATTTTTCTCCCTTTGTTTCTTGATGAGTCTGGCTAATGGTTTGTCAATTTTATTAATCCTTTCAAACAACCAGCTTTTGGCTTTGTTGATTTTTCTATGGTCTCTTTTGTTTCTTTTGCATTTATTTCTGCCCTAATTTTTAAGATTTCTTTCCTTCTTCTAACCCTGGGGTTCTTCGTTTCTTCCTTTTCTAGTTGCTTTAGGTGTAGAGTTAGGTTATTTATTTGACTTTTTTCTTGTTTCTTGAGGTGTGCCTGTATTGCTATGAACTTTCCCCTTAGGACTGCTTTTACAGTGTCCCACAGGTTTTGGGTTGTTGTGTTTTCATTTTCATTCATTTCTATGAAAATTTTGATTTGTTTTTGATTTCTTCTGTGATTCATTGTTTATTCAGCAGCGTGCTGTTCAGCCTCCATATGTTGGAATTTTTAATAGTTTTTCTCCTGTAATTGAGATCTAATCTTACTGCATTGTGGTCAGAAATGATGCTTGGAATGATTTCAATATTTCTGAATTTACCAAGGCTAGATTTATGGCCCAGGATGTGATCTATCCTGGAGAAGGTTCCGTGTGTGCTTGAGAAAAAGGTGAAATTCTTTTTTGGGGGATGAAATGTCCTATAGATATCAATTAGGCCTAACTGTTCTATTGTATAGTTTAAAGTTTGTGTTTCCTTGTTAATTTTCTGTTTAGTTGATCTATCCATAGGTGTGAGTGGGGTATTAAAGTCTCCCACTATTATTGTGTTATTGTTAATTTCTCCTTTCATACTTGTTAGCATTTGTCTTACGTATTGCAGTGCTCCTATGTTGTGTGCATGTATATTTATAATTGATATATGTTCTTCTTGGATTGATCCTTTGATCATTATGTAGTGACTTTCTTTGTCTCTTTTCACAGCCTTTGTTTTAAAGTCTATTTTATCTGATATGAGTATTGCTACTCCTGCTTTCTTTTGGTCCCTATTTGCATGGAAAATCTTTTTCCAGCCCTTCCCTTTCAGTCTGTATATGTCCCCTGTTTTGAGGTGGGTCTCTTGTAGACAACATATGTAGAGGTCTTGTTTTTGTATCCATTCAGCCAGTCTTTGTCTTTTGGTTGGGGCATTCAACCTATTTACGTTTAAGGAAATTATTGATAAGTATGATCACATTGCCATTTACTTTATTGTTTTGGGTTTGAATTCATACACCGTTTTTGTGTTTCCTGTCTAGAGAATATCCTTTAGTATTTGTTGGAGAGCTGGTTTGGTGGTGCTGAATTCTCTCAGCTTTGCTTGTCTGTAAAGCTTTTGATTTCTCTTTGATATTTGAATGAGATCCTTGCTGGGTACAATAATCTGGGCTGTAGGTCATTTTATTTCATCACTTTAAGTATGTCTTGCCATTCCCTCCTGGCTTGGAGAGTATCTACTGAAAGATCAGCTGTTATCCTTATAGGAATTCCCTTGTGTGTTATTTGTTGTTTTTCCCTTGCTGCTTTTAATATTTGTTCTTTGTGTTTGAACTTTGTTAATTTGATTAATATTTGTCTTGGGGTGTTTCGCCTTGGGTTTATCCTGTTTGGGACTCTCTAGGTTTCTTGGACTTGAGTAATTGTTTCCTTCCCCATTTTAGGGAAGTTTTCAACTATTATCTCCTCAAGTATTTTCTCATGGTCTTTCTTTTTGTCTTCTTCTTCTGGGACCCCTATGATTCGAATGTTGTAGTGTTTTATATTGTCCTGGAGGTCTCTGAGATTGTCCTCATTTCTTTTAATTCGTTTTTCTTTTTTCCTCTCTGATTCATTTATTTCTACCATTCTATCTTCTAATTCACAAATCCTATCTTCTGCCTCTGTTATTCTACTATCTGTTGCCTCCAGAGTGTTATTTGTCTCATTTATTGCATTATTCTTTATATATTGACTCTTTTTTATTTCTTCTAGGTCCTTGTTAAACCTTTCTTGCATCTTCTCAATCCTTGTATCCAGGCTATTTATCTGTGATTCCGTTTTAATTTCAAGATTTTGGATCAATTTCAGTATCATTATTCGGAATTCTTTATCAGTTTAATTCCCTATCTCTTCCTCTTTTGCTTGGTTTGGTGGGCATTTATCCTGCTCCTTTACCTGCTGGGTATTCCTCTGTCTCTTCATCGTGTTTAAATTGCTGAGTTTGGGGTGTCATTTCTGTATTCTGGCAGTTTGTGGAGTTCTCTTTATTGTGGCATTTCCTCACTATGTGTGGGTTTGTACAGGTGGCTTGTCAAGGTTTCTTAGTTAGGGAAGCTTGTGTCTGTGTTCTTGTGGGTGGAGCTGGATTTCTTCTCTCTGAAGTGCAATGAAGTGTCCAGTAATGAGTTATGAGATGTCTATGGTTTTGGGGTGACTTGGGAAGCCTGTATATTGGAGCTCAGAGCTGTGTTCCTGTGTTGCTGGAGAATTTTCTTGGTATGTCTTGCTCTGGAGCTTGTTGGCCCTTGTGTGGTGCTTGGTTTCAATGTAGGTATGGAGGCATTTGATGAGCTCCTGTCAATTAATGTTCCCTGGAGTCAGGGTTTGGACTTAAGCCTCCTGTTTCCAGTTATCGGTCTTATTTTTACAATAGTCTCAAAACTTCTCCTTCTATACAGCACCATTGATAAAACATCTAGGTTAAAGATGAAAAGTTCTCCACCATGAGGGTCACCCAGAGAGGTTCACAGCATTACATGGAGAAGAGAAGAGGGAGGAGGGAGTCAAAGGTGACCCGAATGAGATGAAGTGGAATCAATAGAGGAGAGAGTGGGCTAACCAGGAATCACTTCCTTATATGCACTCCACAACTGGAACGCTCAGAGATGTTCACGGAGTTATACATAGAAGAGAAGGGGGAGGAAGGAGACAGAGGTGGCCAGGAGGATAAAAGGAGGGAATGAAAAGGAGAGAGACAGATCCAGCCAGTAATAAGTTCCCTAAGTGTTCTCCACCGTCTGGAACACAGAAATTCACAGAGTTAGGTAGAGTAGAGAGGGGTTAGGGAGGAGACACAGGCGACCTGGTGGAAAAAAAAGGAGAGTCCAAAGGGGGAGAGAGCAGTCAAGCCAGTAATCTCGCTCCCTAGTAAAAAATGGGTACTGAAGATTGGGTTCTTAAAGGTACAAACTTGGTAACAATTACCTAAAAGCAAAAATTAAAAATCTAGAGTAGAGTTTGGAATTTCAAAAATACAATGTTAAAGAAAAGACGAAGGAAAAGAAGGAGAGAAAAACAAAAAGAAAAGAAGAAAAACAAACAAACTCAAAAAAAAAATAAAGAAAATATAGGTACAAAATTGATAACAAATACCAAAAAGCATAAATTAAAAATCTAGAGCAGAGTTTGAAATTTCAAAAATACAGTGTTAAAGAAAAGAAGAAGAAGAAGAAGAAAAAAAAAACCAAGGTCACAAAAGTTATAAAAAATACATATATATGAAGTTTGCTTTTTTTTTTTTTTAAAAAAAAAGTGTCTTTTTTTTTGCAAAGTAATAGTAGGTTATAAAATTGAAAATTAAAGGAGTAATAGAGGACTTAAAAATTTTTTAAAAAATTTAAAAAAGAAAGAAAGAAAGAATGATCGTAAAAGTAGTAAAAATATATATAGGACTTTCTCTGATGTTGTTGTGGGTATTGTGGGTTCAGTTCATTTTTGGCTAGTTCCTTGTTCTGGCTTATATTTCTCAAGATCTATAGACCCTTCCCATGTAGTCGGTACTAACCATGGGGTTTTAATCTACTGCCTGTGGCTTCCAAGGCGGTTCCCTCTGTTATAGCTTCTTCTGTTTGTTGGTCTCTTCAGTGTCTGATTTCTGCCCTGATACAAAGGGGGCAGTGGTGGATGCCTTTTTTTTTTTTTTTTTAAGGCTCACTTGTTCAGTCGTGCTGTGGGGAGGAAGGGACGCTGCAAATAAATAAGACTGGTGTGTGCTCGCAGTGCCTCAGCCACACTGGGCCTGCCCCTGCTCACAGCGCGTGTAGCCTCCTTGCCCACACTGCTCAGGCTCTAGGTTGCTCCCCCGAGAACCATCCGCAGCTGGCCCTGGGCTGCTAGCACCTCCCAGGTCTAAGCCGCTCAGGTTCAGGCACTCGGTTAGTCCTCAGAGGCACAGACTCAGTTGGGCCCGCATTTTGTGCCCTTCCCAGGTCCGAGCAGCTCAGGTGATGAGGTGTTTGGCGAGCGTGGTTTCTGCGACTTATCGCCTCCCTGCCACTCGGTTATCTGGGTGTACAACTGGCGCACCTTCTCAGGCGGATTTTGACTGTCCAGAACCCCAGGAAGTTTTAGTTAGCAAAGAAGCCTGCTTACAGTTTTGTAGATAATGTCTCTCTGGGGCTGTGATTGCCCTCTTCTGGCTCTGGCTGCCTGTCACCGGAGGGGGACAGTCTGCAGCCGGCTATCTCTGTTCAGTACTTTGTTCCATGCGCGGGCCTGGCGGTGTCTTAGGTTAGGGCTGGCTTTTCTTATGGTAGATATCCCACAGTCTGTTTTGGTAACCCAAATTATTTCGCTCAGGTAGCGCTCAGGGTATTCAGGCCAGATCCTTACTCTAAGCAATGCAGCCCGAGCCGCACCTCCCTGCCCAGCCCCCACTTGCTAATGGCGGATGCAGGCGTCTGTGCTGTTTCTCTGCTGGGGGAGTTACTGTAGGGCTCAAAATCTGTGAGTTTTAATTGTTTTTTTATTTTTCCTCCCTGTTATGTTGCCCTCTGTGCTTCCATGGCTTGGCACAGACTTGGCAGTGAGAATGTTTCCTGGTGTTTGGAAACTTATCTCTTTTTAAGACTCCCTTCCCAGGATGGAGCTCCGTCCCTCCCTCTTTTGTCTTTTTTTTTTTTTTGTCTTTTATATTTTTTCCTACCTCCTTTCAAAGACAATGGGTTGCTTTTCTGGGTGCCTGATGTCTTCTGCCGGCATTCAGAAGTTGTTTTGTGGAATTTACTCGGCTTTTAAATGTTATTTTGATGAATTTGTGGGGGAGAAAGTGTTCTCCCCGTCCTATTCCTCCGCCATCTTAGCTCCTCCCTCTGACCCATTTTTTGATTGGGTCATTTTTCTGGAATTGAGGTGCAGGAGTTGCTTGTATATTTTTGAGATTAGTTGTTTGTCAGTTGCTTCATTTGCTATTATTTTCTCCCATTCTGAAGGCAGTCTTTTCACCTTGCTTATAGTTTGCTTTATTGTGCAGAAGCTTTTAATTAGGTGCCATTTCTTTATTTTTGTTTTTATTTCCAATATTCTGGGAGGTGGGTCATAGAGGATCCTGCTGTGATGTATGTTGGAGAGTGTTTTGCCTATGTTCTCCTCAAAGAGTTTTATAGTTTCTGGTCTTACATTTAGATCTTTAATCCATTTTGACTTTATTTTTGTGTATGGTGTTAGAAAGTGTTCTAGTTTCATTCTTTTACAAGTGGTTGACCAGTTTTCCCAGCACCACTTGTTGAAGAGATTGTCTTTTCTCCATTGTATATTCTTGCATTCTTTGTCAAAAATAAGGTGTCCATAGGTGCGTGGATTTATCTCTGGGCTTTCTATTTTGTTCCATTGATCTATATTTCTGTCTTTGTGCCAGTACCATACTGTCTTGATGACTGTGGCTTTGTAGTAGAGCCTGAAGTCAGGCAGGTTGATTCCTCCAGTTCCATTCTTATTTCTCAAGATTACTTTGGCTATTCATGTTTTTTTGTATTTCTATACAAATTGTGAAATTATTTGTCTAGCTCTGTGAAAAATACCATTGGTAGCTTGATTGGGATTGCATTGAATCTATAGATTGCTTTGGGTAGTATACTCATTTTCAATATATTGATTCTTCCGATCCATGACCATGGTATATTTCTCCATCTATTAGTGTCCTCTTTGATTTGTTTCACCAGTGTCTTATAGTTTTCTATATATAGGTCTTTAGTTTCTTTAGGTAGATATATTCCTAAGTATTTTATTTTTTTTCATTGCAATGGTGAATGGAATTGTTTCCTTAATTTCTCTATTTCCTCATTATTAGTGTATAGGAATGCAAGGGATTTCTGTGTGTGGATTTTATATCCAGAACTTTACTATATTCATTGATTAGTTCTAGTAATTTTCTGGTGGAGTCTTTAGGGTTTTCTATGTAGAGGATCATGTCATCTGCAAACAGTGAGAGTTTTACTTCTTTTCCCATTTGGATTCCCTTTATTTCTTTTTCTGCTCTGATTGCTGTGGCCATGCACTTCCCAAACTATGTTGAATAGTAGTGGTGAAAGTGGGAACCCTTGTCTTGTTCCTGACTTTAGGGGAAATGCTTTCAATTTTTCACCATTGAGTATAATCTGTGCTGTGGTTTTGTCATATATAGCTTTTATTATGTTGATGTATGTTCCTTCTATTCCTGCTATCTGGAGAGTTTTTATCATAAATGAATGTTAAATTTTATCAAAGGCTTTCTCTGCATCCATTGAGATAATAATATTGCTTTTATTTTTCAATTTGTTAATGTGGTATATTACATTGATTTGCGGTATTGAGGAATAATTGCATCCCTGGGATAAAACCCACTTGGTCATGCTGTATGATCTTTTTAATGTGTTGTTGGATTCTGTTTGCTTGAATTTTGTTAAGTATTTTTGCATCTATGTTCATCAGTGATATTGGCCTGTAGTTTTTTTTTTTTTTTTTTTTTTTTTTGTGGCATATTTGTCTAGTTTTGGTATTAGAGTGATGGTGGCCTCATCAAATGAGTTTGGAAGTTTACCTTCCTCTTCAATTTTCTGGAAGAATTTGAGTAGGATAGGTGTTAGCTCTTCTCTAAATTTTCGGTAGAATTCAGCTGTGACACAGTCTGGACCTGGGCTTTTGTTTGCTGGAAGATTTCTGATTACAGTTTCAATTTCCGTGCTCATGATGGGTCTATTAAGATTTTCTATTTCTTCCTGATTCAGTTTGGGAAAGTTGTACTTTTCTAAGAATTTGTCCATTTCTTCCAAGTTGTCCATTTTATTGGTATATAATTGCTGATAGTAGTCCCATAAGATCCTTTGTATTTCTCTCTTGTCTGTAGTGATCTCTCCATTTTCATTTCTAATTGTATTGATTTGATTTTTTTCCCTTTGTTTCTTGATGAGTCTGGCTAATAGTTTGTCAGTTTTATTTTATCCTCTCAAAGAAGCAGCTTTTTGCTTTGTTGATTTTTGCTATGGTCTCTTTTATTTCTTTTGCATTTATTTCTGTCTTAATTTTTAAGATTTCTTTCCTTCTACTAATGCTGGGGTTCTTAATTTCTTCCTTTCCTAGTTGCTTCAGGTGTAGTTAGGTTATTTATTTGACTTTTTTCTTGTTTCTTGAGATATGTCTGTATTGCTATGAACTTTCCCCTTAGCACTGCTTTTACAGTATCCCACAGGGTTTAGGTTGTTGTGTTTTAATTTTCTTTCGTTTCTGTGCATGTTTTGATTTCTTCTGTGATTTGTTGTTTATTCAGCAGCGTGTTGTTCAGCCTCCATATGTTGCAATTTTTAATAGTTTTTCTCTTGTAATTGAGATCTAATCTTACTGCATTGTGATCAGAAATGATGCTTGGAAAGATTTCATTTTTTTTTTTTTAAACAGGGCTAGATTTATGGCCCAGGATGTGATCTATCCTGGAGAAGGTTCCATATGTGCTTAAGAAAAAGGTGAAATTCATTGCTTGGGGATGAAAGTTCCTAAACATATCAGTTAGGTCTAGCTGGTCTATTGTATCATTTAAAGTTTTTGTTTCCTTGTTAATTTTCTGTTTAGTTAATTCATCCATAGTTGTGAGTAGGGTATTAAAGTCTCCCACTATTATTGTGTTATTGTTAATTTCCCCTTTCATACTTGTTAGCATTTGTCTTACATATTGTGGTGCTCCTATGTTGGGTTCATATATATTTAGAATTGTTATATCTTCTTCTTGGATTGATCCTTTGATCAATATGTTGTGTCCTTCTTTGTCTCTTTTCTCAGGCTTTATTTTAAAGTCTATTTTATCTGATATGGGTATTGATACTCCTGCTTTCTTTTGGTCTCTATTTGTATGGAATATTTTTTCCATCCTTCACTTTCAGTCTGTATGTATCCCCTGTTTTGAGGTGGGTCTCTTATAGACAATATATATAGGGGTCTTGTTTTTGTAAACATTCAGCCAGTCTTTGTCTTTTGGTTGGATAATTCAACCCATTTACATTTATGTTAATTATTGATAAGTATGATCCCATTGCCACTTATGTTATTGTTTTGGGTACAAGTTTATACACCCGTTCTGTGTTCCCTGTCTAGAGAAGATCCTTTAGCATTTGTTGGAAAATTCTCTCAGTTTTTGCTTGTCTGTAAAGCTTTTGATTTTTCCTTCATATTTGAATGAGATCCTTGATGGATACAATAATCTGGGCTGTAGGTTATTTTCTTTCATCACTTTATGTCCTGCCATTCCCTCCTGGCCTGAAGAGTTTCTATTGAAAGATCAGCTGTTATCCTTATAGGAATCCCCTTGTGTTATTTGTTGTTTTTCATTGCTGCTTTTAATATTTGTTCTTTGTGTTTGACCCTTGTTAATTTGATTAATATGTGTCTTGTGGTGTTTCACCTTGGGTTTATCCTTTTGAGACTCTCTGGGTTTCTTGGACTTGGGTGATTATTTCCTTCCACATTTTAGTGAAGTTTTCAACTATTATGCCCTCCAGTATTTTCTCTGGTCTTTCTTTTTGTCTTCTTCTGGAACTCTTATGAATTGAATGTTCGGGCATTTAATATTGTCCTGGAGGTCTCTGAGATTGTCCTCATTTCTTTTAATTCGTTTTTCTTTTTTTCTCTCTGATTCATTTATTTCTACCATTCTATCTTCTACTTCACTAATCCTATCTTCTGCCTCCATTATTCTACTATTTGTTGCCTCCAGAGTGTTTTTGATCTCATTTATTGCACTATTCATTACATATTGACACTTTTTTATTTCTTCTAGGTCCTTGTTAAACCTTTCTTGCATCTTCTCAATCCTTGTCCCAGGCTATTTATCTGTGATTCCATTTTGATTTCAAGATTTTGGATCATTTTCACTATCATTATTTGGACTTTTTTATCAGGTAGATTCCCTATCTCTTCCTCCTTTGTTTGGTTTGGTGGGCATTTATCCTGTTCCTTTACCTGCTGGGTTTCCTCTGTCTCTTCATCTTGTTTATATTGCTGTGTTTGGGGTGGCCTTTCTGTATTCTGGCAGTTTGTGGAGTTCTCTTCATTGTGGAGTTTCCTTGCTGTGGGTGGGGTTGTACAGGTGGCTTGTCAAGGTTTCCTGGTTAGAGAAGCTTGTGTTGGTGTTATGGAGGGTGGAGCTGGATTTTTTCTCTCTGGAGTGCAATGAAGTGTCCAGTAATGGGTTATGAGATGTCAATGGGTTTGGAGTAACTTTGGGCACCTGTATCTTGAAGTGCAGGGTTGTGTTCCTGTGTTGCTGGAGAATTTTCGTGGTATGTCTTACTCTGGAATTTGTTGGCCTTTGTTGGTGCTTGGTTTCAGTGTAGGTATGGAGGCATTTGATGAGCTCCTGTTGATTAATGTTCTCTGGAGTCAGGACTTCTCTGGTGTTCTAAGGATTTGAACTTAAGCCACCTGCTTCTGGTTTTCAGTCTTATTTTTAGCCTCAAGTCTTCTCCATCTGTATAGCACCATTGATGAAACATCAAGGTTAAAGATGAAAAGTTTCTCCACAGTGAGGGACACCCACAGAGGTTCACAGAGTTACATGGAGAAGAGAAGAGGTAGGAGGGAGTTAGAGGTGACCCAAATGAGATGAGGTGGAATCAAAAGAGTATAGAGCAAGCTAGCCAGTAATCACTTCTTTATGTGTGCTCCATAGTCTGGACTGTTCAGAGATGTACAGAGTTATATAGAGAAGAGAAGAGGGAAGAAGGAGATAGAAGTAGCAGGAGGATAAAGAGGGGAATCAAAAGGAGAGAGACAGATCCAGCCAGTAATCAGTTGCTTAAGGGTTCTACACAGTCTGAAAAACACAAAGAGATTCACAGAGTTGGGTAGAGAAGAGAAGGGGGAGGGAGGAGATTGAGGCAACCTGGTGGAGAAAAAAGAGAGTCCAAAGTGGGAGAGAGCAGTCAAGTCAGTAATCTTGCTCCCAAGTAAAAATGGGTACTGAAGATTGGGTTCTTAAAGGTATAAAATTGATAACAAATACCAAAAAGCAAAGATTAAAAATCTAGAGTAGAGGTTGGATTTTCAAAAATACAATATTAAAGAAAAGAAAAAAAAGTCACAAAAATTATTTTAAAAATGTATATACATATATGAAGTTTGATTTAAAAATACTTTGCAAAAAAAAAAAATCTTTTTTTTTTTTTGCAAAGTAATAGTAGGTTATAAAAATGAAAATTAAAGGCGTAATCAGTTCAGTTCATTTCAGTTCAGTTGCTCAGTCATGTCCGACTCTGTGAAGCTATGAATTGCAACACGCCAGGCCTCCCTGTCCATCACCAACTCCCGGATTTCACCCAGACTCACGTCCATCGAGTCAATGATGCCATCCAGCCATGTCATCCTCTGTTGTCCCCTTCTCCTCCTGCCCCCAATCCCTCCCAGCATCAGAGTCTTTTCCAATGAGTCAACTCTTCGCATGTGGTGGCCAAAGTACTGGAGTTTCAGCTTTAGCATCGTTCCTTCCAAAGAAATCCCAGGGCTGATCTCCTTCAGAATGAACTGGTTGGATCTTCTTGCAGTCCAAGGGACTCTCAAGAGTCTTCTCCAACACCACAGTTCAAAAGCATCAATTCTTCGGCACTCAGCCTTCTTCACTGTCCAACTCTCACATCCATACATGACCACAGGAAAAACCATAGCCTTGACTAGATGAACCTTTATTGGCAAAGTAATGTCTCTGCTTTTGAATAGAGGACTTCAAATTAAAAAAAAAAAAAAAAAAAAAAAAAAGAATTAAAAAAAATTAAAAAAAAAAAAAAAGAATGATAGTAAAAATAGTAGAAATATATCTAGGACTTTCTCTGTTGTTGTTTTGGGCAATGTGGGGTCAGTTCATTTTTGGATAGTTCCTTGACCCGGCTTGTATTTCTCAAGATCTTTAGGCCCCTTCCTATGTAGTCGTTACTAACTACACGGTTTTAATCTATTGCTTCTGTCACTCCAAGGTGGTTCCCTCTATTTCAGCTTCTGTTTACTAGTCTCTTCATTGTCTGATTTCCACCCTGACACAAGGGGCGGTGGTGGACACTTTTTTAGGCTCACTTGTTCAGTTGCACTCTGGGGAGGGAGGGACGCTCCAAACAAATAACACTGGTGTGTGCTCGCAGTCTCTCAGCCACACTAGGCCTGCCCCACTCACAGAGCATGTGCCCTCCCTGCCCACACTGCTCAGGCTCTAGGTTGCTCCACCGGGAACCATCTGAGGCTGGCCCTGGGCTGCATGCACTTTCCAGGTCTAAGCTGCTCAGGATCAGGCACTCAGGTAGTCCTTATAGGTGCAGACTCAGTTGGGCCTGCGTTTTGTGCCCTTCCCAGGTCCGAGCAGCTCAGGTGATGAGGTGTTTGGCGATCTGGGTCACCGCGACTTATCACCTCCCCCATCCCTGTTGCTGGGTTTTCTGGGTGTACAATCAGCACACCTTCTCAGGTAGATGTTGACCATTCAGAATCCCAAGAAGTCTTAGTTAGCAAAGAAGCCTGCTTGCAGTTTGGTAGATAATGTCTTTCTGGGGCTGCGATTGCCCCCTTCGGGCTCTAGCTGCCTGTCACCAGAGGGGGATGTTCTGCAGTGGGCTAGCTCTGCTCAGTCCTTTGTTCTGTGAGCGGGCTTGGTGGTGTCTTAGGTTAGGGCTTTTCACGTAGTAGCTATCCCACAGTCTGGTTTGCTAGCCCAAGTTAATTCCATCAGATTGCCCTCGGGGTATTCTGACCTGTCCTTACTCTAAGCACCGCAGCCCTCGCCTCCCTGACCAGCCCCCACTTGCTAGTGGCAGGTGAAGGAATCTGCGCTACATCTCCACTGGGAGAGTTACCCTTGGGCATGTAATCTGTGGGTTTTAATTATTTATTTATTTTTCCTTCCAGTTATGTTGCCCTCTGTGGTTCCAAGGCTCGCCACAGACTCAGCAGTGAGAGTGTTTCCTGGTGTTTGGAAACTTCTCTCTTTTTAAGACTCCCTTCCCGGGGCGGAGCTCCATCCCTACCTCTTTTGTCTCTTTTTTTGTCTTTTATATTTTCTTCTACCTCCTTTTAAAGACACAGCTTCTTTTCTGGGTGCCTGATGTCCTCTGCCAGCATTCAGAAGTTGTTTTGTGGAATTTACTCAGCGTTTAAATGTTCTTTTGATGAATTTGTGGGGGAGAAAGTGGTCTCCCATCCTATTGCTCCACCATCTTATGAATGCCTCCCTAGATGAGTAATTTTTCTATGAGTAAATTATAACTGATGTGTCCTTCTGATGGAATAAACATTGATTAGCAATAACTATGCACAAACTGCATAGTCTTTCATTAACACTTATGAATGTTAATTATTAGCCCTATCTATACTTTGAAAATAAATAATTACAAATTTTATACAAATGATACCTATAATATGTATTTTAGGATATCATTGTTGTAGAAATCCATGTGTGAATAATAATACTTAAAAATATGGCAATATATTATATGCTAGGGCTTCCCTGGTGACACTGTGGTATAGAATTCGCCTGCCAATGTGAAGACAGAAGAGATGTGGGTTCAACCCCTGGGTTGGAAGATCCCCTGGAGAACAGCATGGCAACCCACTCCAGTATTCTTGCCTGGAGAATCCCATGAACTGAGGGGCCTGGCAGGCTATGGTCCATAGCATCACAAAGAATCCTATAGGACTGAAACAGCTTAGAAAGCACCACACACATGTGCTTTATTTTAACAAAGGTTATTAGAGACATCGGATTTTAGTTCCATAAGCAATCACATCCACAACAGGGCATTGTTTTTGCTTTGGCTCAGCCTCTTCATTCCTTCTGGAGCTATTTCTCTGCTGTTTTTCAGTAGGTCATTGGGTGCCTACTGACCTGAGGAGTTCATCTTTCAGTGTCATATTGTTTGACTTTCATACAATTCATGGGG
Organism: Bubalus kerabau; assembly: GCF_029407905.1. Lineage (NCBI taxonomy): Eukaryota > Metazoa > Chordata > Mammalia > Artiodactyla > Bovidae > Bubalus > Bubalus kerabau. Next base: position 10,605,183 of record NC_073632.1, on the reverse strand, counting down.
TTCTCAAGGCAAGAATACTCGAAGTGGTTTGCCATCCCCTTCTCCTGTGGACCATGTTTTGTCAGATCTCTCCACCATGATCTGTCCATCTTGGATGGCCCTACATATCATGACTCATAGTTTCATTGAGTTAAAACAAGGCAGTGATTCACGTGATCAGTTTGGTTAGTTTTCTGTGATTGTGGCTTTCATTCTGTCTCCCCTCTGATGGAGAAGGACAAGTGGTTTGTGGAACTTCCTGATGGGAGGGACTGGCTGTAGTGGAATTGGTCTTGCTCAGATGAGCGGGCTATGCCCAGTAAATCTTTAATCCAATTTCTATTGATGGGTGGGCTGTATTTCTTCCCTGTAGTTTGGCCTCAGGCCAAACTATGGTAGGGGTAATGGTGACCTCCTTCAAAAGGACTGTTGTAGTCAGTGCCTGACCTCACAGCAAGACACTGTCAATCCAAGCCTCTGCCAGAGACTTCTGGGCAAATCTGTCTCAATCTCTTGTGGAGTCACTGCTCCTTTCTCTTGGGTCCTGGTGCCCATAAAATTTTTGTTTGTGCCCTCCAAACATTTGGTTTCCAGTCCTGCAGAAGTTCTGTAATCAAATCCCATTGGCCTTCAAAGTCAAATTCCCTGAAGATTCTCAGTCCCTTTGCCAGATATCCAGGTTGGGGAATCTATTGTGGGCCCTAGAACCTTTGCAACAGTGCGAGAACTTCTTTGATAGAATTGTTCTCCAGTTTGTAGGTTGTCTTCTCTGCAGCTCTATAGTGGATTAATGGTGATCTCCTCGAGGAGGATTTATGCCACATGCCATACTTCTGAGGTCTGCTGCAGCAAGAGCACCTGTGCCTGCAGTAGGCCACTGCAGAACCACGCCTCCACTGGAGACACCGAGACACTCAAAGTCAGATCTCACTCAGCCTCTGCGGGGTCTCTGTGTCCTGGCACACACAGGGTTTTGTTTGAGCCCTCTCGGCATCTCTGGCAGATATGGGGTTTGATTCTAAGTGTGATTTCACCCCTCCTACAGTATTGTTGGCACTTGTCCTTTGCTCTTGGAGTAGGGTATCTTTTTTTTGGTAGGATACAACATTCTCCTGTTGATGTTTGTTTAGCAGTGAGTTGCAGTTTTGGAGTTCTCACAAGAAAAGATGAGCACACATCCTTCTACTCTGCCATCTTGATATGAATAGAAAAAAAATTCTACTTCTGCTTTATTGACTACACCAAAGTCTTTGACTGTATGGATCACAAAAACCTGTGGACAATTTTTAGAGATGGGACTACCAGATTATCTCACCTACTTCTTGAGAAATCTGTATGCAGGTCAAGAAGCAACAGTTAGAACAAGATATGGAACAATGAACTGGTTCAAAAGTGGGAAAGGAGTTCATACAGGTGTATATTGTCATCCTGCTTATTTAACTTATATGTATAGTACATCATGTGAAATGCAGGGCTGGATGAAGCACAAGTTGGAATCAAGATTTCTGGGAGAAATATCAATAACCTCAGATGTGCAGATAATAGCACCTTTATGGCAGAAAGTGAAGACGAACTACAGAGTCTCTTGATGAAAGTGAAAGACGAGAGTGAAATGCTGGCTTAAAACTCAACATTAGAAAAACTAAGATCATGGTATATGGCCCCATCATTTCATGGCAAATATATTGGAAAATAATGGAAACAGTGAGAGAGTTCTTTCTTTTATTTTTTTGGCTCCAAAATCACTGAAGATGGTGATCGATGGCAGCCATGAAATTAAAAGATGCTTGCTCCTTGGAAGAAAAGCTGTGACCAACCTACATATTTTATATATATATATATATATATATATATATATATATATATATATATATATTTTTTTTTTTTAATCTTTTTTTTAAATTTTATTTTATTTTTAAACTTTACGTAACTGTATTAGTTTTGCCAAATATCAAAATGAATCCGCCACAGGTATACATGTGTTCCCCATCCTGAACCCTCCTCCCTCCTCCCTCCCCATTCCATCCCTCTGGGTCGTCCCAGTGCACCAGCCCCAAGCATCCATTATATTTTTAAAAAATAAATAAAAAGCAGAGATGTTACATTGCTAACATATGTCTGTATAATCAAAGCTATATTTTTCCCAGAAGCCAAGTATGGTTGTGAGAGTTTGACCATAAAGAAAGCTGAGCACTGAAAAACTGATGCTTTTGTACTGTGGTGTTGGAGAAGACTCTTGAAAGTCCCTTGGACTATAAGGAGGTCAAACCAATAAATCCTCAAGGAAATCAGTCCTGAATATGCATTGGAAGGACTGATGATGAAGCTGAAGCTCCAATACTTTGGCCCCTTAATGCAAATAACTGATTCATTGGAAAAGACCCTGATTCTGATAAAGGTTGAAGACAGGAGGAGAAATGGATGACAGTGGATTTGATGGTCTGAAGGCATCACCAACTCTATAGACATGAGTTTGAACAAACTCTGGCTATTGGTGATGTTAAGAGAAGCCTGGTGTGCTGCAGTTCATGGAGTTTCAGAGAGTCAGACACAACTGAATAACTCAACTGATCAAACTACCAACAATATTTTTCACAGAACTAGAATAAATGATTTCACAGTTAGTATGGAATCACACACACACAACAACAACAACAACAACAACAACAAAACAAATAGCCAAAGCAGTCTTGAGAAAAAAGAATGGAACTAGAGGAAAAAACCTTCCTGACATCAGACGATACTACAAAGCTACAGTCATCAAGACAGTATGGCTTGGCACAAAGACAGAAATATAGATCAGTGGAACAAAATAGAAAGTCCGGAGATAAATCCATACACCTATGGACACCTTATCTTTGACAAAAATATACAGTGGCAGAAAGACGGTCTCTTCCAAGTGGTGGTGAGAAAACTCGTCAACTAAACTAGAACACTCAGTCATCTCTGACTCTTTGTGACCCCATGAACTGTGGTCTGCAGGCTGGCTCTTCTGTCTATGGAATTATCCAGGCAAGAATATTTGAGTGGGTTGCCATTTTCTTCTCCAGTGGATTTTTCCTGACCCAGAGATTGAATCTGGTCTCCCATATTGCAGGCAGATTCTCTACCATCTGAGCCACCAGGGAAGCTCAAACATAAAATAAAAATGGATTAAAGGCCTAAATGTAAGACCAGAAAATATATCAACTCTTAGAAGAAAACATAGGCAGAACATTGTCTGACATAAATCACAGCAAGATTCTCTATAACCTACTTCCCAGAGTAATGGAAATAAAAAGACAAATAAACAAAAGGGACCAAATTAAAGTTAAACACTTTTATACAATGAAGGAAAGTATAAGCAAGGGGAAAAGACAGCCCTCAGAATGGGATAATATTATAATAGCAAATGAAACAACTGACAAATAATTAATCTCCAAAATACACAAACAGTGCATACAGTTCAATACCAGAAAAATGAACAACAAATCAAAAAAAAAAAAAAAAAAAAGATGTATAGAACAGTCTTCTGGACTCTGTGGGAGGGAGCAAAGGTGGGAAGATCTGAGATAATAGCATTGAAACATGTATATTATCATATATGAAACAGATCACCAGTCCAGGTTTGATGCATGAGACAGGGTGCTCAGGGCTGGTACACTGGGTTGGTCCAGAGGGATGGGATGGGGAGGCAGGTAGGAAGGAGGTTCAGAATGGAGAACACATGTAAACTCATGGCTGATTCACATCAGTGTATGGCAAAAACCACTAAAATGTTGTAAAGTAATTGCATTCCAACTAAAATTAAAAAAAAAAAATATGTGGGCAGAACAGCTAGACAGATATTTCTGCAAAACAGACATGCTGCTGCTGCTGCTTCTAAGTTGCTTCAGTCGTGTCTGACTCTGTGCGACCCCATAGATGGCAGCCCACCAGACTTTCCCGTCCCTGGGATTCTACAGGCAAGAACACTGGAGTGGGTTGTCATTTCCTTCTCCAAAGGAGACATACAGATGGCTAATAAACACGTAAAAATATCCTCAACATCACTCATTATTAGAGACATACAAATCAAAACCACAATGAAGTATCATCTCCTACTAGTCAGAATCAGTCAGTTCAATTCAGTTCAGTTGCTCAGTCGTGTCCAACTCTTTGTGACCCCATGAATCACAGCACGCCAGGCCTCCGTGTCCATCACCAACTCCCGGATTTCACCCAGACTCACATTAATTGAGTCAGGGATACCATCCAGCCATCTCATCGTCTGTTGTCCCCTTCTCCTCTTGCCCCCAATCCCTCCCAGCATCAGAGTCTTTTCCAGAGTCAACTCTTTGCATGAGGTGGCCAAAGTACTGGAGTTTCAGCTTTAGCATCATTCCTCCAAAGAAATCCCAGGGCTGATCTCTTTCAGAATGGACGGGTTGGATCTCCTTGCAGTCCAAGGGACTCTCAAGAGTCTTCTCCAACACCACAGTTCGAAAGCATCAATGATTTGGTGCTCAGCTTTCTTCACAGTCCAACTCCCACATCCATACATGACCACTGGAAAAATCATAGCCTTGACTAGATGGACCTTTGTTGGCAAATTAATGTCCTTGCTTTTCAATATGCTGTCTAGGTTGGTCATAACTTTCCTTCCAAGGAGTAAGCGTTTTTTAATTTCATGGCTGCAATAATCATATGCAGTGATTTTTGAGACCAAAAAAATAAAGTCTGACACTGTTTCCACTGTTTCTCCATCTATTTCCCATGAAGTGATGGGACAGGATGCCATGATCTTCATTTTCTGAATGTTGAGCTTTAAGCCAACTTTTTCACTCTCCACTTTCACTTTCATCAAGAGGCTTTTGAGTTCCTCTTCACTTTATGCCATAAAGGTGGTGTCATCTGCATATCAGAGGTTATTGATATTTCTCCCGGCAGTCTTGATTCCAGCTTGTGCTTCTTCCAGCACAGCATTTCTCATGATGTAATCTGCATAGAAGTTAAATAAGCAGGGTGACAAGATACAGCCTTGATGTACTCCTTCTCCTATTTGGAACCAGTCTGTTGTTCCATGTCCAGTTCTAACTGTTGCTTCCTGACCTATATACAAATTTCTCAAGAGGCAGGTCAGGTGGTCTGGTATTCCCATCTCTTTCAGAATTTCCCACAGTTTATTGTGATCCACAGAGTCAAAGGCTTTGGCAAAGTCAATAAACAGAAATAGATGTTTTCCTGGAACTCTCTTGCTTTTTACATGATCCAGCAGATTTTGGCAATTTGATCTCTGGTTCCTCTGCCTTTGCTAAAATCAGCTTGAACATCTGGAAGTTCACCGATCACATATTGCTGAAGCCTGGCTTGAAGAATTTTTAGCATTACTTTAGTAGCATGTGAGATGAGTGCAATTGGGTGGTAGTTTGAGCATTCTTTGGCATTGCATTTCTTGGGGATTGGAATGAAAACTGACCTTTTCCAGTCCTGTGGCCACTGCTGAGTTTTCCAAATTTGCTGGCATATTGAGTGCAGCACTTTCGCAGCATCATCTTTCAGGATTTGAAAGAGCTCAACTGGAATTCCATCACCTCTACTAGCTTTGTTTGCAGTGATGCTTTCTAAGGCCCACTTGACTTCACATTCCAGGATGTCTGGCTCTAAGTGAGTGATCACACCATCATTATTATCTTGGTCACGAAGATCTTTCTTGTACAGTTCCTCTGTGTATTCCTGCCACCTCTTAATATCTTCTGCTTCTGTTAGGTCCATACCATTTCTGTCCTTTATCGAGCCCATCTTTGCATGAAATGTTCCCTTGGTATCTCTAATTTTCTTGAAGAGATCTCTAGTCTTTCCCATTCTGTTGTTTTCCTCTATTTCTTTGCATTGATCACTGAGGAAGGCTTTCTTATCTGTTCTTGCTATTCTTTGGAACTCTGCATTCAGATTCTTATATCTTTCCTTTTCTCCTTTGCTTTTTGCTTCCCTTCTTTTCACAGCTATTTGTAAGGCCTCCCCAGCAGCCATTTTGCTTTTATGCATTTCTTTTCCATGTGGATGGTCTTGATCCCTGTCTCCTGTACAATGTCATGAACCTCTGTCCATACTTCTCCAGGCACTCTATCAATCAATTCTAGTCCCTTAAATCTATTTCTCACTTCCACTGTATAATCATAAGGGATTTGATTTAGGTCATACCTGAATGTTCTATTGGTTTTCCATACTTTCTTCAATTTCAGTCTGAATTTGGCAATAAGGAGTTCATGATCTGAGCCACAGTCAGCTCCTGGTCTTGTTTTTGTTGAGTGTACAGAGCTTCTCCATCTTTGCCTGCAATGAATGTAATCAATCTGATTTCGGTATTGACCATCTGGTGATGTCCATGTCTAGAGTTTTCTCTTGTGTTGTTGGAAGAGGGTGTTTGCTATGACCAGTGCATTTTCTTAGCAAAACTCTATTAGTCTTTGCCCTGCTTCATTCCGTATTTCAAAGCCAAATTTGCCTGTCACTCCAGGTGTTTCTTGACTTCCTACTTTTGCATCCCAGAATAGCCATTGTCAAAAAGTCTTGAAACAATAAATGGTGGAGAGGGTATGGAGAAAAGGGAACCCGCTTACACTGTTGGTTAAAGTGCAAAATGAAACAACTACTATGGAGAACAGAACGGAGACTCATTAAAAATTGAGGAATAAAGCTTCAATATGACCCTGCAGTCCCACTACTGGTCATATATCCTGAGGACAATTAATTTAAAAAATTCATGTGCCCCACTGTTCATTGCATCACTCTTCACAATAGCTAGGACATGGAAGCAGTCTAGATGTCCAATGGCAGTTGAATGGATAAGGAAGTTGTGGAAGTTGTGGTACATATACACAATGGAATATTGCTCATCTTTAGAAAGAAATACATTTGGGTCAGTTCTACTGAGGTGGATGAACCTAAAGTCTATTATAAGGAGTGAAGTAAATAAAAACAAGAAAGACAAATACCATCTATTAATGCATGTATATGTAATCTAGAGAGATGATGATGATGATCCTACATGAAAGGCATCAAAAAAGACACAGATATAAAGAACAGACTTTTGAACTCAGTGGGAGAAGGAGAAGGTGGGATGATTTGAGGGAATAACATTGAAACATGTATATTACAATATGTAAAATAAACTGTGCATGTTTAATGTGCGAAGCACCCATAGCTGGTGCTCTGTGACAACCTGGAGGGGTAGGGTGGGAGGGAGGTGGGTTCAGGATGCAGAGGATAAATGTATGCCTGTGGCTGATATATATTGATGTATGGCAAAAATTATCATAATATTGTAAAGTAATTATCTTCCAATTAAAATAAATTAAGAAAAATAAAAGAACTAAGCAAGGTGACAAAATACAAGCTTGATGTACTCCTTTCCCAATTTTGAACCAGTCTTTTATTTCATGTCAGGTTCTAACTGTTGCCTCTTGACCTTCATACACGTTTCTCAGGAGACAGGTAACATGGTCTGCTATTCCCATTTCTTTAAGAATTTACCACAGTTTGTTGTGATTCACATAGTCAGAGGCTTTAACGTAGTCAATGAAGCAGAAATAGATGATTTTCTGGAATCCCCTTGCTTTTTCTGTTGTCAAACAAATGTTGACAAATTGATATCTAGGTCTTCTATCTTTTATAAACCCAGCTTGTACATCTGGAAGTTCTTGTTTCATGTACCGCTAAAGTCTATCTTTAAGGATTTTGAGCATTACCTTGATAATATGTGAAATGAGTGCAATTGCATGGTAGCTTGAACATTGTTTCACATTGCTCTTCTTTGGGATTGGAATGAAAACTGACCTTTTCCAGTCTTTTAGTCACTGCTGAGATTTCCAAATTTGCTGACATATTGAGTGCAGCCCTTTAACAGCATCATCTTTTAGAATTGGAAATACTCATCTGGAATTTCATCACCTCCACTAACATTGTTCATAGTAATGCTTCTTAACACCCACTGCACTTTACAGTTCAGGATGTCTGGCTCTAGGTGAGTGACCACACCATCATTTATATATGGGTCATTAAGGCTTTTTTTTTTTTTTTTTGTATAGCTTTTCCATGTATTCTTGCTATCTCTTCTTAATCTCTCCTGCTTCTGTTGGGTCCTTATGGTGTCTGTCCTTTATTGTCCCCATCCTTGCATGGAATGTCCCCTTGATAACTTAAATTTTCTTGAAGAGGTTTCTAGGGTTTGCAATTCTATTGTTTTTCTCTGTTTCTTAGCTTTATTTACTTAAAAGTTTATTATATCTCCTTGCTAAATTTTGAAACTCTGCATTCAGTTGGGTATAATTTTTTTCTCTTTTGCCTTTGCATTTTTTCCCCCTCAGTCTTTTATAAGGCCTCCTCAGAAAACCACTTGGCATTCTTCCATTTCCTTTTCTTTGGGACGGTTTTGGGCACCACCTCTTGTTTAATGTTATGAACCTCTGTCCATAGTTCTTCAAGGCTCTCTGTTTATCAGATCGAATCCCTTGAATCTACTCATCACTTCCACTACATAATCATAAGATTTGATTCAAGTCATACCTTAATGGTCTCGTGTTTTTCCCTATTTTCTTCAATTTAAGCCTGACTTTTACAATAAGGAGCTCATGACCTAAGCCACAGTCAGCTCCAAGTCTCCTTTTTACTAACTACATAGAATTTCTCCATTTTCAGCTGCAAAGAATGTAATCAATCTGGTTTGCGTTTTGACCATTTAATGATGGTCATGTGTAGAGCTGTCTCTTGTGGCCTTGCAAAACAGTGTTTGCTATGATGAAGTGCTTTCTTAACAAAATCCTGTTATCCTTCCCCCTGCTTCTTTTTGTACTCCAAGGATAAACTTGTCTGTTACTCCAGGTATCTCTTGACTTCTTATTTCTGCATTCCAATTCTCTATGATGAAAAAGACTTTTTTTTTTTTTTTTTTTTTTGGTGCTATTTCTAGAAGGTCTTTTAGGTCTTCATAGAACTGGTCTACTTTAACGTCTTTGGCATTAAGTCTTGGGGCATAGACTTAGACTACTGTGATTTTGGATGGTTTGCCTTAGAAAAAAACATATATTGTGCCAATTTTAGAGATTGCACCCAAGTGCACTTCAGATTCTTGTTGACTATGAGAGCCATTCCATTCCCCCTAAGAGGGATTCTTGCTCACAGTAGTAGATATAATGGTTATCTGAATTAAATTTTCCCATTCCCATAAATTTTAGTTCACTGATTCCTAAGATGTCAGTATTCACTCTTGCCATCTCATCATTAATCACAACCAATTTACCTTGATCCATGAACCTAACATTCCAGATTCCTATGCAATATTGTTCTTTAAAGCATCAGACTTTACTTATATCATCAGATACATCCAAAATTGAGCATCATTTCTGCTTTAGCCCAGACACTTCATTCTTTCTGGAGCTATTCTTAATCACTTTCTACTTTTCCTGAATAGCGTATTGAACACCTTGTGGCCTGGGGTGTTAATCTTCTGATGTCTTTTTTTTTTTTTTTTTTTCCATTCATACTGTTCATGGCGTTTTTGTGGCAAGAATACTGGAGTGGTTTGCCATTCCCTCTTCCAGTGCACCACATTTTGTCTGAACTCTCCACTATGATCCATTCATCTTGAGTGACCCTGCATGGCATGGCTCATAGCTTCATTGAGTTATGCAGGCCCCTTCACCACAACAAGGCTGTGATCTATGAAGGGGGGAAACTTGACTAACTGGAATAGTAAGTTTATCTTATTAAATGGTTGCTAAATCCATGTAGATTATTCAATGCTTTGTTATTCACCAAATATTTGTGGTTTTTTTTTTCCATTTTGGCTTTAAGACCTGTCCAAATATCGAACAAGATACAGAAACACGATGTAATTAATCTAGGAGAAAATTATATGAGAGTAATGCAAAGGAAAGAACTGTGACTCATTCTGATAAGAAACTGATCACTTAATTTGTCGTTAGATCACTTCTGTTGTCTTACAAGAAGACCAGATTGCAAGTAACCTATGATGCATTCTATACCTTATTACTCAAATGACTGTTATACAAATATTCTATTTTCATAGTTCATTGACCCCCATTTTTCCAAACAACTCATCAACCTTTCCTTTATTCTCATTTCTCCTCATGACTTAGATTACATGATTGATGATTTTAAGAATACTCCTCTAAGACTCTTTGACAATTTACATATGTGTCTCAGATCTCTGGCAAATTCTTACTGTCTACTTTTCTCTGTGCCTTCAACTGGAAATTTATATAAGCTATATTATTGAAGAATAAAGTAGAATTCTCTTAGAATAAATTAATGATTCTCAATATAAAATGGACTGACACATTACTAGGATAACATACTAAACTTCTTAGATTTACTAGTCAGTTTCTAAAATAATTCTGTTCACTTCTCAATACTTTCCTCTAATTTCTGCTATTTGTCACCCAGCTCCAATCTTAGAAAAAAAAGAAAATCATTGTCCATTAATTGTTTCCCCTTTTTCACATCAAGGTATAGATTATAATATCTATCTCCACAGCAAGGTGATTGAGGCAGTTATGATTCAGGCTAAAGGCTATTTTCCAGATTATCCCATGTTTCTTTCATTTAAGAACCAATGAATACCCAGACTTCTTCTCAAGGCAAATGAAAGAAACACAAAAATGTTGAGTGGCAAGTACTTAAAGCTTCTTAAGACCTGAACTCAGAACTGGCACATGTCACCTTCATCCATATTTTGTTTGGTAAAACAAGCCATATGCCCAAATTCCAAATCATCCATTTCATAATTAAACTCTTACCTGAGTGAAGTATCACTAAATTAGGGAAAGAGAGAATATGAGCATCAAAAATGTCTCACGTCACCTATATGTCAATATAAATATTTCCCTCCCATTTATTTCTTTAAGGGCCAGTCTCACAGATCACATTTGATACTTCTCAGTAATAATTTTATCAGATAAATTAAACACTCAATGCCAGAAATAAAATGATGATGGCTCACCTCTATCTCTCATATTTCTGCTTGCATTTATCCTGTTAGTTCAGTTCAGTCACTCAGTCGTGTCCGACTCTTTGCGACCCCATGAACCGCAGCATGTCAGGCCTCCCTGTCCAGCGCAAACTCCCGGAGTCCACCCAAACCCATGTCCATTGAGTCGGTGATGCTATCCAACTATCTCATCCTCTGTCGTCCCATTCTCCTCCTCCTCCTTCTGTTAGTACATTTATATTTTTTCACCCAAAAACTGAAGGACAAAAACAAAGGAATTTTATTGATGTATTTTTCTTACTCAGTTTTAAGTACCAATGAGTATTTTCAACACCTGCTTCTAAAACCTAGTTTATTGTTTTAAAATTTGCTCTCATGCTATTAATTTTCTCCAATTTAGCTTTCATTGTTAAGGGTACCAATATCTCTAGACTGAGACAATGAAATTTATCTCACAGCTGATCTCCACGCTTCCAATCGTCCCAGATCATCCATCTTCCATATGAGTCAAAGTATTCTTAGTGTGTATTTAAATCAGATAAAGTTATTAAACTAGGGGGAACTCAGTACTTCAGCATGGCATCTAGACATCTCACCATGGTCCACAAAATTCTAAGTGTTCTTTCCTTGGCTTATTTTCCAGGTTAGCTTTATTTCTCTGTCTATCCTTCACCCACTTGTTCATGAAGAACATTTACATTCCTACTCTAAGGCACAGAAGACTTTTTGTGTGATAATTTTCATGTGCTTTCTTGCTCATTAGCTAGCTGGTAACTGAATTATCATATTCTCAAAAATATCGTCTAGGACTTTCTTAACTAGAGGAACCCCCTTCCTTTGAGGTCTCTACTGTATATTGCATTACCAAGTCCCAGGTCTGGTTTGATCACCACTAAAAATGAAAAATTAGAGGCAGTTGTTGTAAATATTTATTGGCATTTAAAAATAATTATCTTAATAATAGTTCATGTTATTAAATACATGAAGGAAATATATATGTGTATAAATACATATATATACTTTTTCTCATGTTTGGCAATTTTTATAGTAAAACATTTGAAACATTATTAATAGTTATAATACACATTTTAGCATTTTAGATTTACCACATTTTTTGAAAGAGACTTTGCTTTCCATGATACTCCTGTATTCACGGAATGAGATGACCATGCTGTTGTTCAGCCACTAAGAAATGTCTGACTCTTTGAGACCCCATGGACTGCAGCACACTAGGCTTTTTTGTCCTTCACTAACTCCCAGAGTTTGCTCAAACTCAAATCCATTGAGTTGATGATGACATTCAATCATCTCATCCTCTGTTGCCCCTTTCTTCTCTTGACCTCAAATTTCTGAGCATCAGAGTCTTTTCCAATGAATTGGGTATTCCCAAACAGTGGCCAAATTACTGGAGCTTCAATTTTAGCATCAGTCCTTACAATGAATATTCAGGATTGACTGAATATCTAGGATTGACTGGTTTGATCTCCTTGTTGTCCAAGGAACACACGAGTTTTCTTCAGTACCAAAATTTGAAAGCATTAATTCTTTAGCACTCAGCCTTCTTTATGGCCCAACTCTCACATCTGTGCATGACTACTGGAAAAGCCATAGCTTTGATTATATGGAGCTTTGTCAACAAAGTGATGTCTCTGCTTTTTAATACACTGTCTGCTATGTAGGTTTGTCAGATATTAGATTTAAACGGGTTGTTTAAAATTTATTTAGTCAATGTATGCATGTAAAAATGATCAAGAAACTAAAATATTAATTTAAGTATATAATCTTTGGGGCTTCCCTGGTGGCTCAGACAGTAAAGAATCCCCCGAAATGCAGGAAACAGGTTTGGTCCTGGGTCATGAAGATCATGAGATGAAAATGGATACCCACTCCATGTTTCTGCCTGGAGCATCCCATGACTGGCAGGCTACAGTCCATGAGGATGCAAAGAGTCGGACAGGTTTGAGCACGCACATGCCCACACCATTTCTTTTGGTCTTTTCATACTGTGCATGGGGTTCTCAAGGCAAGAATGCTGAAATGGTTCACCATGTGTTTTGTCAGAACTCTCCACCAAGATGGTCTCATTTTGGGTGGCCCTATTTGGCATGGCTTATTAAGTTACACAAAGCTATGATCCATGTGGTCATTTTGCTTAGTTTTCTGTGATTGTGGTTTTCATTCTGTCTGTGCTCTGATGGTGGAGAAGGCAATGGCACCCCACTCCAGTACTTTTGCCTAGAAAATCCCATGGACAGAGGAGCCTGGTAGACTGCAGTCCATGGGGTTGCTAGAGTCAGACACGACTGAGCGACTTCTCTTTTACTTTTCACTTTCATGCATTGGAGAAGGAAATGGTAACCCACTCCAGTGTTCTTGCCTGGAGAATCCCAGGGACGGGAAGCCTGGTGGGCTGCTGTCTATGGGTCGCACAGAGTCGGACACGACTGAAGCGACTTAGCAGCAGCAGCAGTGCTTTGATGGATGAGGATAGAGTCTTGTGCAAGCTTCCTGATGGGAGGGGTTGGCTGTGGGAAAAACTGGGTCTTGCTCTGGTGGGCAAGGCCATGTTCAGTAAATCTTTAATCCAATTTTCTGCTGAGGGGTGAGGCTGTGTTCCTTCCCTGTAGTTTGGACTCCAGCCAAACTACAGTAGAGGTAATTGTGACTTATGCCAGAAAGCCTCACCTCCCAGGACTGCTGCTGTCAGCAGGACTGCTGGGAGCCGGTATATTGCATATTGAGTGCAGCACTTTCCATAGCATCATCTTTCAGGATCTGGAATAGCTCAACTGGAATTCTATCACTGCCGGGAGCCAGCGTGAGGAACTCCACCCATGACAAAGGTCATGAGGAAGGAGGCTTGGCATACGCAAAGGCTGGATCGAGCCTCAGGAGTCCCCCTGGAAATTCTCGAGCATCTACCCCCCAAAACCAGAGTCTGCCTACTTTCTGCTTTGCGCTTTCACCTACACCTCTGACTTTACGGGGGGCTGTCGCCCACTACCTCTCTCTGAAAAAAGAGTTAACTTACAACTCCAGTTAATAAAGTTCCTGGGTGTGATAGTGTTTCAACCCACAAATTCCTTTGGAAGTCCTCTAGCCTGCCTGAATAGGTTTTTCCGGCCACATGTGATTGCTCAGAGCCTCCCAACTGTGAGAGGCATGAGGTGTTCTAAACTGTCTAAATACAGATTCCTTTGAGCAGTTAAAAGATTGATTAGAAATTGTATTGGTGAAGGGATTTTCACTTGTTGGGCCAATGTTTGCTGCTAAGTCTCCATATCCCTTACCTGCTGTGTCCCTGGCAGTGTATTGATTAATATAATTGGTGTAAGTAGTAGCTTTAATGTTTGTAACCTGGGACCCTTGAGTTAATTCTTTTTCTTGTTAAAGCCCACCACACCTTTGCTCTGTAGGAATGCAACTTTATCTAATGCTTTTGGAGGGTGGCTCCTGACCAATCACCTTTAGAGAAAAGTAAGTTTTCTGAAGAAAGGGTCTTAAATTGTTAACAGGCCTCCAGGCCAGAAGATGATGCAAATCACCTAGGCTTTTGCATATGATGTTTGCAGGAAGAAAGCCTGGCTTGCTGCATGACTCTATGCCTTCCCCTATCATCCTCTATGCATAACTTAAGGTATAAAAACTACTTTGGAAAATAAAGTGGGGGCCTTGTTCACCGAAACTTGGTCTCCCCATGTCGTTTTTTCTCTCACCTTCTGGCTGAATTATTCAGCCTCTCTTCTCCACTGAATTTCCTCACTGAGCTATCCTTATTCCATTATTCTTTATATCCTTAATTAACGTTTAATTAAGCAGTTGTTTCCTGATCCTCTCCAACGCCGTCCCCGCTTCGAATTCCCTGGATCCACCGGGGCTGGACCCCGGCAAGTGGCGCCTGGAACAGGCTAATTCGAAGGTAGGTACCTCAGAAAAAGTGTTGAGAAAGTGTTGAATTGAAAAAGTGTTGAGAAAGTGTTGAATTTATGGGACGGATAGGCCCCTACCCAGGGGGCCGCGGACCCCCCTGTAAGACAGACAGGGCGAGTAGTGGTGGGAAGTGTTAAAGGGGTTTGAGAGAAAACCCGGTTTTTATTGAAAGTGTCAAAGGGGTTTGAGAGAAAACCCGGTTTCTAGAGTTAAAAGGCCAAAGAAAAGCCTGATCTTTTAAAAGCTAAAAGCTTTATCTTCTATTATACTTAATTTTCTGACATGGGTAACACTGAAACTAAGAATGGCAACTCTTTATACAAGTAATCTTTAAACTGTTAAAGAGGCTACTGTTAATTTAGATACTTGGATGAAGGTAAAAAACAACTAAAAACTTATCCTATAAATATGATTAAAAATGTTCTGGACCCCCGTCATGAGGCTGTGGGATAGCCTATGGGAGAGGCTATAGCGGTGGGTGGTAGTGGGTCTCCACCTTCTGTGCAGATCATATTTTCTGCCCTTGAAGAAGAAAAGGAGGGAGACTGTGCTCTACCTCCGGAGGAAGGAGAGGGCTTACAGGACGCTGCGGCTGGGCGCCCTGGTGAGCCCCCTCCCCCTCTACACAAACCTTTAAAAATGTATCCAACAATTTCTGATTTAAGGGGACTACCCCACCTCCACTTGCACTTCCTAGGGCCTAGGTGTTCCCCAGTTTACATCCAAAGCCTCCCAGACCATTGCCTAAGGCTGAAAAAGATTAAAAAAAAAAAAAAATTTTCTCTTTTAAACAAAGGAGCTTTTAAAGAATACACAATATACAGAGCCTGCTCCTTGCAGAAACCCGCCTCAGGGGGGGCCTCACCCAAGCGAAAAAAAATAAATAAATAAATAAATAAAAAGAAAAAGAAAAAAGAAAAAAAGTGAAAAAGAAAAAAGGAAAGAAAATAGAGAAAGATCTAAAGATAGAGAAAGAGCTAAAGAGTGAAAAGGAGAGAGGAACGGAGAAGGAAGGAATCAGGGAACGCAGCAAGATTGAGAAAGGAAGAAAGGAAGTTAGAAAAAGAGATACAGAGAGAAAGAGAGGGAGGAGGGAAGAAAAAGAGAGAAAGAGGGTAAAGGGAAAGAAATGAAGGCAAGAGAAGGGTAGCGAAAAAGGAAGGGGGAGAGAAAAGTGAGAAAGGTAGGAAGAGAGGCGGAGAGAGAGAGACAGTAAGAGACGCTGTGACCAGGCGCCCTGGCGAGCTCCCTCCCGCTCTGCGCAAACCTTTAAAACAAACAAACAAACAAACAAACAAAAAAAACAATAACTTACACACCACTTTCTGATTTAAGGCGATCGCTGCCGCCTCTGTTTGCGCCTTCCAGGGCCTAAGAGTTCCCCACTTTGCCCCCAAAGCCTCTCAAAGTGTTGCCTAAGCCTGAGGAAGATAAAAAGTTGTTTTCAACAGTGGAGCTTTTAAAACAGACTGCGTGCACAATGTGCAGAGCGTGCTCCTTGGAGAAAACCTCCTCAGGGGGGGTCTCACCCAGGCTAAGAAAAAAGCGGACCAGTAAGGGGATTTAGCAACAATATTAACCCCTGACTTGCCGGTTGCTCCGATTCCAATGGGAGTGGCTGGCCCCCTGCCTGAGGGCGTTGTAGGACTTGTGCTAGGGTGTAGCTCGCTTTCTTTTCAAAAAATTTTGGTGGTGCACGGTGTAGTAGATTCTGATTATATTGGAGAAATTGAAGTTTTGATCTCGCCACCTACCAAAACTGTGCAAATTAATAAAGGTCAAAGAATAACACAGTTTTTGCTTTTACCTTAGTATCAGTCAAGAAAACTCTTGACTTCTCAAGCTAAGAGCCGCAGAGCATTTAGATCTAGTGATCTAGCCTTTTAGGTACAGGAAATTAAGGCTCCAAGGCCTTTAAAAGATCTTTTAATTCAAGAAAGTAAAATGTCAGGGCTATTAGACACAGGAACAGACGTCTCTTAACATTTATGGAAAAGACTGACCCAGCTCCTGGCCAACACGTACTACTGAAAATGAGTTGGTAGGATTAGAGAAAGTGGTATGCAGGGTGGGAATGCTGTAGAGAAAAAGGTGAGGGAGAGTTTAAAACCTTGAAGAGTAGTGAGTTCCACGTTGCTGTAAGTATTCAAGCAAAGATTAAATGGTTACCTGTTATCTAAAAAGCTATAGACCAGATTTAGTTTACAAAACGATAACTGGAGAAGCTTATAAAGATGTTGTGCAACACCTCTTTACTTGCTTCTCATATTTAGGTCTACCAAAAGTTTTAAAAACTGATAATACCCCTTTGAAGCTGTGGAGAGATTGTTTACTAACTTTAAATGATTTCCAAAAATTATTAGGGGACATTAATTGGA
The DNA here is from genome assembly GCF_029407905.1 of Bubalus kerabau. NCBI lineage: Eukaryota > Metazoa > Chordata > Mammalia > Artiodactyla > Bovidae > Bubalus > Bubalus kerabau. The sequence goes on along the minus strand of NC_073632.1, from coordinate 10,587,927 downwards.
TATGCCTACATTTAAAACTGACTACTGCAGATTTAAAGCCTTTGTTTGATTGCTTAAAAAGCGATCCTAATTCCAGTTCTAAGAGAAAGTTGACTAATGAGACAGAGTCGGCTCTTGTTAAAGTAGATGAGACTTTAAATGATCAGTTAATTAGGATTAATATTACCAAAAGATGAGATTACATTATTCTTGCCACAAAACGTACACCTACAAGGTGCTTGTGGCAAAAAGGCCCATTGGTTCCATCTACCAGTGACCCCAAGAAAAATAGTTTTATCTTATCCCAGCTTGGTGGCACAATTAATTATAAAAGGAGGAAAAAAGAAGTGTGGAACTTTTTAGAAAAGAAGTAACAAATATAATAATTCCATTCAATAAGGATCAACTGCAAGTCTTTTACAAAATAGTGATGATTGGCAAGTTGCCCTGATAGATAGATTTCAGGGGTCAAATTTTGTTTCATTTGTCCTCAAGCCCCCACAGTAGTTAAAAGTTCAAAAATGTTAGAGTGGCAGTTTGAGGATACCTGTGGAACTTTCCAACCCTATGTAGTTCCTACGCTCCCCTTTACCCTATGGGGAAGGGACATGCTGTCTCAAATAGGAGATACTCAGAGAAGGGTTTTCTCAATTTCTTAGTTATCAACAGGCAGTACAATTAACAATACTTTATATATTGTTATAAATACATAATATAAATATATTTGCCTAATTACAGTTTGCCTAATTAGGTATGGGTATAAATAAAACATAATAAAGTTATACCTAATTCTATGTATAGATCTATACTTAATTAATTTGTATATAAATTAATGTGTATACTATATATGCATATTATATATATATACTGTATAATTAAATATATATTGCAGTAATGTGTGTGTGGCTGATATTAATTGGTATAGATTGATGTGCTGTGATGATATATGTTCTATATACCATATAATTATATATGTGTGACATGTATTATTGCAGTACATTGGTTTGTGTTGGTTGGTATTAGCTGTGTACGTGTTGTATTGCTGTAATACATATTAATTAATATATTAATTATAAAGATTAATTCAGGTATACTGATTTATATATATTATATGTCAATAAGTTTATACTTGTTGCCATATATAAATACATATATAAATACATTTTACACTTAGGTATATCTGTATACCAAAATGAAATAAGGAGGTTATACATTTATTATTTAAATTTATACAGAGACCTAAACTAAACATTAGACCTAAATTAACATATCCCTAACTTTATGTTGTTAAAATGTAAATTTTAAAAATTTAAAAAATTAAATTGACAACTGCTTGACAATTCCTTTGCCATAAAACCCCCATAGGTGTAACTGGGGAAGCCAGACAAAAAATTGGTTTTATGGCAAAACGGCTCCCTAGAATGGGTCCATCTCCCCGCCCAGGCTAAAACAGTAGTGGCCTCTTATCCAGGACTGATAGCTACGTTGATATTGAAAGGGAGAAAATGTAGCATTGAATTGTTTGGTAAAGAACCAGCAGAAATTGTAGTTCCATATAATAAAGAACAACTTGATGCTCTTCTAATTTTTGATGAGGATTGGCAGATTGCTATAGGAAACTATTTTGGTCAAATTTTTGCATGATTTACCTTCACATGTTTTGCTGAATTTTATATCCAGACATCCAGTTATTTTTTCTGTCAGATATAAACAATCTCCTGTTCCAAATGTTCAAATAATTTTTACTGACGGGTCAGCAAATGGTAAAACCTCCATAGTTACTAAAAATCACCAAAAGGTTTTAGAAACATAGGAAACTTCAGCTCAAAGAGCTGAAATAACAACAGTCATAGAGGTTTTGCTATGTTTGCAGATGAGGAATTTAACCTTTATTCTGATTCTCAGTATATTGGCAGGTTGTTTCCACATATTGAAACTGCAGTTTTGCCTGAAAATAAAACTACCATATTTCATTTGTTAACTAAATTACAACAACAAATTTGGAAAAGAAATAAAATATTTTTCATTGGACACATTTGGGCTCATTCCGGATTGCCCAGCCCTTTAAATACCTTTAATGATTTGGCTGACTTGTTAACCAGAAATACAGTGGCTACTGTGATTGAGGAGGCCAGAGCCTCTCACTCACTTCATCATCAATATGCTACTGCCTTAAGATATCAATTCCAAATTCCCAGAGAGACTGCTCGAGAGATTGTGCGTTCTTGCTTACACTGCCCTACTGTTTATAACAGTCTACCTATGGGAGTTAATCCTCGTGGTCTCAAACCTAACGTACTCTGGCAAATGGATGTAACTCATGTTTCTTCATTTGGAAAACTGTAGATACCTTTTCTCATGTTATTATTGCAACTGCTCATACCGGAGAGGCAGTTAAAGATGTGATACAACATCTCTTTACTTGTTTTTCATATTTGGGCCTGCCAAAAGCTGTGAAAACTGACAATGCTCCTGCTTACACTTCTAAGTCTTTTCAGGAATTTTGTATAAAGTTTCAAATTAACATAATACAGGCATCCCTTATTATCCACAGGGACAAGCCATTGTGGAAAGAGCACATCAAACATTAAAAATCCATATTCAAAAATTAAAAGAAGGGGAGTTTAAGTATAGCTCTCCCCATCAAATCTTGCAACATGCTCTTTTCGTAATAAATATTCTAAATACTGATCTGGCTGGAACTACTGCAGTGCTTTGTCATTGGTGCCTGGAGCAATTAAATGCAAAACCATTAGTCAAATGGAAGGACCTCCTCTCAGGACAATGGAAGGGACCTGACCCATTATTAACTAGCGGTGGAGGATGTGCTTGTATTTTTCCACAGGATGCATATTCTTCAATTTAGATCCTGGACAGGCTGATTCACCATGTTACAGACCCCCAGACATCAGTTCCCCCATTGCTTTGATCACAAAAGAGGAGCCTGCCTGAAGGGAAGGCAAGATAAACATCGAGATCCCTGCGAGACTGACGGGGCTGCTGCAGCGCGAACTCCAACCAGAAAATAATTCTACTTATTCTGTTTTGGCTTGTCTACCCTCTCCTTATGTTTTTCTTTTTTCCAATGATTCTGGAAAACTTAATGTACATATGACTTTCACTGGTGGCTATATATTAATTATGGTCTCGCTGTGTTACAACAACTACAAGATTTAATGTGATCGTGATGGTTTGTGGGCCTACTTATTTTAGGAATATCAGCTTTAATAGCAGCAATTACTTCTGTTACTGTGGCAGCAATATCATTGACTCAACAAGTGCATACTGCCCAATATGTTGATACCATGTCTAAAAATGTTTCTTTAAGTCTAGCAACACAGGAAGCTATAGATAGGAAATTAGAGATGAGAGTAGATGCCTTAAAAGAGGCAATAATGCATATTGGGACTGAGTTACAGGCTTTAAAAGTGAAAGTGGCTTTGTCTTGCCACGCTGATTACCGGTGGATATGTGTGACATCTTTAAAGGTAAATGAGACAGATTATGAATGGGAGAAAATAAAAAATCATATCTCAGGTGTTTGGAGCAGCTCTGACATTGGCCTGGACTTAGGGAAACTTCATAACCAAATACAGACCCTGGAACACTCTTGACTTGATTTTACCGCTGCTGGAGCAGCTAATGACTTTTTTCACACCTCCTCTAACTTTATTTCTGGAAAAAAATTCTGTCTAATCTTCTCATAATCATTCTTCCTTGTGTTGTCAGGATTCTTCGGCAGAACATTCAGAAGCTCGTGACTGAGCTGCATCTGGCTGTTTTAAGAAATAAAAAAGGGGGAGAAGAAATGGCAACCCACTCCAGTGTTCTTGTCTGGAGAATCCCAGGGACGGGAAGCCTGGTGGGCTGCTGTCTATGGGGTCGCACAGAGTCGGACACGACTGAAGCGACTTAGCAGCAGCAGCAGTGCTCTGATGGATGAGGATAAGAGTCTTGTGCAAGCTTCCTGATGGGAGGGGTTGGCTGTGGGAAAAACTGGGTCTTGCTCTGGTGGGCAAGGCCATGTTCAGTAAATCTTTAATCCAATTTTCTGCTGAGGGGTGAGGCTGTGTTCCTTCCCTGTAGTTTGGACTCCAGCCAAACTACAGTAGAGGTAATTGTGACTTATGCCAGAAAGCCTCACCTCCCAGGACTGCTGCTGTCAGCAGGACTATGTCCCTGCCCCTACTGCAGGCCACTGTAAACCTATGCCTCTGCTAGAGACTCCCAAACACTCACAGGTGAGTCTGGCTTACAACTCATCATTCAAAAAACTAAGATAATGGCATCCAGTCTCATCACAAATAGATGGAGAATAAATGGAAACTGACAGACTTTGTTTTATTGGGTTCTAAAATCACTGCAGACAGTGACTGCATCCATGAAATTAAAAGATGCTCCTTGGAAGAAAATCCATGACAAACCTAGACAGCATATTAAAGAGCAGAAGCATCACATTGCCAACAAAGGTCTATATAGTCAAGGCTATGGTTTTTCCAGTAGTCATGTTCAAATGTGAGAGTTGGACCATAAAGAAGCCTGGGCTTCAAAGAATTGATACTTTTGAACTGTGGTGTTGGAGAAGACTCTTGAGAGTCCCTTGTACAGAAAGGAGATAAAAGCAGTCATTCCTAAGGAAAACTGATGCTGAAGCTGGAACTCCAATACTTTGGCCACCTGATGCAAAGAACTGACTCATTGGAAAAGATCCTGACTGCTGGTAAAGATTGAAGGCAGGAGGAGCAAGGAGCAACAGAAGATGAAATGGTTGGACTGCATCACCGATTCAATGGACATGAGTTTGAGCAAACTCTGGAAGATAGTGAAGGACAGGGAAGCCTGGTATGCTGCAGTCCATGGACTTGAAAAGAGTCAGACATGACCGAGTGACAGAACAACAACAACAGGGACTACCACATGAGAAAGTTCATAAGATATAAAACAGTAGGAGGAAATGTTTCAAGTTTTTTAGCTGTAATTAAAATGCTGCATTGAGTTGTATAGATTCCAAATGCTCTCTATTTTCTTCTTAAACAAAAATGTCTTTTGATTATTTCTTCCCTTTCAATTCTTCTTAGTTCTTCCTGTAAATAACCTATAACTCATCTTTACTGCATATTTTTTTTTTCTTTTCCAAATATCATCTTATCACACATCACTTATGCTGAGTTTTTGGATACAACTTAAATTTTCCACATAACTGATAAAATGTCCTATCTATAATTTAATAGCATCATACTGGATTATCATCCCCATTTTCTCCTACTATATCTTTCTGTTTTATTGCAGATATTTGTTAATATTTTGATTCTTCATGTGCCATAGAAATATTTTCCTCCAGGAGTCTTCATGACTGGGTTACCTCTTCCTTGATTTTTAATAAAGCCAGTGGTTGATTTACTACTCACTTGTCCATAAACAAGGCACCAGTATCCACCATGACTTGACCGTAGCCAAAGACTGCTCATGCGAATGATATTTTAGCCTATTCTGAGTTTCAACTGAGTGATAATTGAGGCTAATATCATATAGACTGCTTCCGCTGCTGCTAAGTCACTTCAGTCGTGTCCGACTCTGTACGACCCCATAGGCGGCAGCCCACCAGGCTCCCCCGTCCCTAGGATTCTCCAGGCAAGAACACTGGAGTGGGTTGCCATTTCCTTCTCCAATGCATGAAAGTGAAAAGTGAAAGTGAAGTCGCTCAGTCGTGTCCCACTCTCTGCGACCCCATGGACTGCAGTCTACCAGGCTTCTCCGTCCATGGGATTTTCCAAACAAGAGTTCTGGAGTGGGGTGCCATTGCTAGGAAGTAGATTAATATTAAGTGCTCCTAGCCCAGTTTTCTGGCAAACCAAGCATTCATCTAAATGTAGTTCTCCTATATTGTGCAGGACCTAACTCCTTCCAGAATCTATGTTTTAGTGCCGTGGGATACACACATAAAAATCACAATCCCATATTTGAATTGCTATCTGGGCTATTTTTGCCTCTTCTTTTCCTACAGACATCCATGTCTGTCTGTGTTTACCAGTACACAATTCTTAACAGAAAGCCATACTCCACTTTAAGTCTCTCTGAAATCTGTGTAACTGATTCCCAAACTCAAATTCACTTGGGATGACCTAGTGTAGTGTCTGTATTTCCAATTAGTCATTGATTGATATAGTTACCTCTCAGATTTCAGGGATCCCCTTGCTTTGGGGTGTATGTGTGCATACTTGAGTTTCCTACAGGACTACAGGAAAGACTAAGTGGAGGGCTTGTTAGGCAGATGCCATTGTAATCAAGAAGTACAAACTTTTAAAATGCATACTTAAAAGGATGATTTGGGAGAACGGCATTGAAACATGTATAATATCATATGTGAAACAAATCACTAGTCCAGGTTCACTGCATGATACAGGGGCTGGTGAACTGGGATGATCCACAGGGATGGTATGGGGAGGGAGGTGGGAGGGGGGTTCAGAATGAGGAACACGTGTACACCTGTGGCAGATTCATACTGATCTATGGCAAAACTAATACAATATTGTAAAGTAGTTAGCCTCCAATTAAAATGAATGTTTATATCAAAAAAGAGACATGATTAAAGGGTTGCCTTTTGCACCACTGGGAAAGAAAAAAGCCCTCTTTTGATAAATACAAACTCTCATTGAAATATGTAATAAAAAATTTTAGCAAAATTTATATTGTTCATACTACAAATAATTTTCCATTTAACAACCATCAGTTACATTTAAATTTGTATCCATTGTTATCTTTTTATTCATGCTTCCTCTCACATGTTTTTTATTCTGCCAAACACTGTTATTTATTGTCTCTGCTTCCATATATTTATGATCCTGCTTACTTTTTCATGTTTCCTACATCTGAGATCATGCCAGTTGATTTTATGAAAGCATTCTCCAGTGAACTCATAACTGCAGTTTCTCTTTATATTAAAAAAAAAAAATCCTCTAGGTCTTAAGTGAAATTATTAAATGTGATCATTAAATATAATTAATTACACCAGGTATTAGGTCTATGTACATAAATAGGAAGATAATTTAGCTACTATGCCACATTTCCTGTATTCTCTCATTATTTAAAAACCTTTAAAGGAGAAGAGACAAGTAGGATTCCAATGGGAAAGTTCACATATAATCACTTTAAATAAACATTTTGCTCTGCAAGGCCCTGGAACAGTATGCCAATGAAATTTTCATGAGAGTAGGTGAGAGATTATACATATAATTATTAGTATTACATCATTTGTCAATTCTAAAGCACTTACAAAATTTAAGAACTCAATCCTATGCCTGTGTTTATATTCTTATGTTTGAAATATTTATTATTTGGTAGCATATCTTACACTGCTGTCTTTTCAGTTGTCATTAGCCTTATTCCTCCTTCTATTAATTTAGGGCTTGGTCTCTCAAATCCGAAGTCCATACTAAGGTTTACAATGGCCCATGTGCTTTGAGCACTTCCTTTCTGCTCTTCCTGTTTGCTCATTGTGTTCAAATCTTACAGGCTTTCTCACTTTCCCTACATCTTCATGTGGCTGCTTCCTTTAACTTTATTCCATTCTCTGCTCAATTACTAGCCCTCCAGAAATGTGACACCTGACCACAGTGTATATGATTCTCTAGTCACTTCCTTGCATGTATCTCTACCAGAAGTTAGAATATGTTATATTTTTTGGATTCTGTAATCATCCACATTAGCATATATACTCCATCATGCAGGTTCAGAAGTTTTTCTATCAAATTACTACTGTATGCCCCATACCTGACATGCAATGGAAGTTAAGTAAATCAATATTGATGGGTTAATAAATGCATAGCATTTAATAAGGTCAGCAATCAAGCTTAGGACTCAGGGAAATAAAAGTAAATGGGACTTTTTCTGTCCTCTCCCATACCTCTCTTCTATATTAGAGAAGCAGTATCGTTGGCAAGGGTGATATGGTGGGTGGTGGTGGCTGTTATGAGGAAGGGGAGAAGGATGATATGAACAAAACTTAAATTATTAGAGCAAGCATCAATGTCTGTTTTATTTTCACAAACCCTTTTATCTAAGTCTGGTGAAATTTGGGGATATTTTTCAGTATTATTCTTGGCTTAATTTACTGAGAATCAAGTAATAAATGGAGCTTGGAGAAGGCAATGGCCCCCACTCCAGTACTCTTGCCTGGAAAATCCCATGGATGGAGGAGCTGGTAGGCTGCAGTCTATGGGGTCGCTAGAGTCAGACATGACTGAGTGACTTCACTTTCACTTTACACTTTCATGCATTGGAGAAGGAAATGGCAACCCACTCCAGCGTTCTTGCCTGGGAAATCCCAGGGATGGGGGAGCCTGGTGGGCTGCCGTCTATGGGGTCACACAGAGTCGGACAAGACTTAAGTGACTTAGCAGCAGCAAGGAAGTAAAAATTTAGAAAAAAATCTCTACACATTGAGTTTTGCTGCTTATGACAATCTTCTTATTATTCACTGATTAATTTCACATAAGCTCCTACTGAAAACAAAACAAAATTATTATTCATTATTTACAGATAAAAATCAAATCTTACATTGGATAAGGTACCAATGGAAATGAAAGTAAGGCCTTATTTTAGAAGTCCTGGTGCTCTTTAGTACGACATTGACCCACAACTTAATTGTGGGTCATTATCTTATTTGTAAATATTTCCAGCCTGTTGGTGCTCATGTTTTACTTTTTAGTCCTACCTTTCTGGGGTATTATGAATAATTTATCTGACACTAGGAATCAGCTAACTACTGAAAACAGAACAAATTATTTCAAGTTAGCAGTTGTAAGCCAACACAGAGCACAGACAGGTGACTTATCCCAAGAGTCAGAGCCTTAATTTATCACACTGTATCCCTGGACACATGCATTTCTTATTGAAGACGGAGTTAGCAAATCAGTCTACACTGTCATTTGCCTACAGACAGCTCTTTGTCATTAAGGGCACCAGCCCATCAGCCAGAGCTATATTCAAGCTTATTCTCTTTTGGCAAGTCACACTTTTATCTCTCTCCCAATGTTGTGATGTGTGTGTAATTTTTATTGTGGTTTAGTTGATTGCCTTGAAATTATTTTCCATCTCATGTAAATTTCCAAATGTCTTTGTGTGATTGGTGTTCACAGTTGAAAGAACATAAATTGTTCCCATTTCAGAAGGTGATATGTGAACATATTTTTCTGAGTTCCTTGAAAGAAAGGCAGTTTTTGGGAAATAAAGTAATTGTTATTTATGTTTCTAGAAGTAGGTGTTACTGCAGTCTAAAATACCTACCTCATTTCGTGTATACTTGCCATAACAAAACCTGTCTTCATTAGGTCAAATTATGTTTAACCTATTTGATATTCTTATCACATTTTAGAATTTTCCTAGGAGGTAAGTGTTAGTTTGGCAAGCTTAAGCATATACATTTAACATAAATTCAGATGGCCAGTTTAATTCAGAAAAAGTGAGGCAGGAATTGTAAGAAACCAAAATTATGGATCATTTAAAATAAACATGTTTTAGTCTAGAGAAAAATGCTTAGCTTGCTGCATTGTTTCAGCATGAAGTCTAATTTTTCAGGATTTTCTAGTTCAACTAACTTATCTATGTCATGGCATATTGATAGAGAATTTTACCAAGTTCAATGTGCCCAAGTCATTTCTATCAGTGCAACTGTGTAGAGCACATATGAGCTGTCATTTTCCATTATCAGTTCTTTGTTTATACCTTACAAGGTGATGTGGCAGTTTTGAAATTTTTCTATGAGTGATGTTCCTGCACACGTGTTATCGTGCATGCTTTGGGTTGACTAATAGTGTCATTTACATTGTTCACTTATCTTGTTGAGAAATGATACATGCAAATTGTAGAATATTTTCATAAAATACTCATTATTTTCAATATAATGGTAGACACTGTAAATAAAATAGGAAAATAGACTTCATAGCATTTATTTTTATCTTAGTGCTTATACTCATATACATAAATAATTTATTCTGAGCCCCTTCATACTATGAATTTTAATTAATTAGTTTCCTTCCCTGGAGAGAATCCCATGGACAGAGGAACCTGGTGAGCTACAGCTCATAGGGATGCACAGAGTCAGACACAAATGCAATGTCTTAGCACAGCACATTAATAGTTATGAATACCAGGGATAATTTTTCCATCAGATATAGTAAGCATAGTTGCTTAAAGCTCACCCATGGTAATTTTATGAGCCTGTGAAAACGTTTTAATTTTAAACTATTTTTAGAAAACAAAGTAAAATATACATGATAATAATGAATAATAGTATTACAAATGTGTATATCCTGGATTATACTATATAATGTACATTATCTATGAGTTGCTATCTATATGTATATTTATCTATCCAGCTATCTAGAGAGAGAGAAACAGGGAGACCCACAAAGGCAACGGTATCTGGATCAACAACAGATCTAATATGACAAAAAGCCACTATTTTTAGAACATTATTACTTACTTCATTTATTTTCATCCCCATCGTTGCTGCTGCTTTGGATATCGTGGCCCTTCATTTACATTATGTACACATAATTTTATTGCATTCATTTGCCCTTTTTCCTTAAACTGGAACTTTATTAAAAGATCATGCAACACACTAAGGAATATCATCCTGACAAGGTTGGCAATAATAGTGCAATCCATCTGCATATGGGCATCTCCCACATGACTCTTGTTAATTGACAGAAACACATTCACCATCTCATTCAAATTTGCTTAGATGCTCTCAAGTAAATACATCACCAAAAGCAGAAATAGTTCTCACCACTTCTATACAAAAATATCTTGAGCTGTCTTTATAAGGAACCCCACATGCCCAAAGCTGTCTCGTGAACCATTTTCACCTCTGACTGAAGTAGCTGTGGCCTCTGATGGCAGCTGTCTCAGTGTGTCTTGTCCTTGTGTTTCGGAATAACAGGAGCTACTGTGTCTGGCCTGAATGAGGGTAGCACAGGAATTTTGCGGGAGGGGGGGGGATTCTTTGTTTGTTTGTTTTGTTTTCTTTTTAAACTCATCTGCAAATACTTTCAACTTGTCCTTTTTATGATTTGGTTGCTTGTTTTGTTTACTTTCTTTTTTTCAATTTAAATTTATTTATTTTAATTGGAGGATAATTACTTTACAATATTGTATTGGTTTTGCCATATATTACATGAATCTTCCATGGGTGTACACGTGTTCCCCATCCTGAGCCTCCCTTCCACCTCCCTCCCCGTACCATCCCTCTGGGTCATCCCAGCGCACCAGCCCCAAACATCCTGTATCCTGCATCAAAACTGGACTGGTGATTCATTTCTTATATGATATTATACATGTTTCAATGCCATTCTCCCAAATCATCCCACCCTCTTCCTCTATCACAGAGTGCAAAAGACTGTTCTATACATTCGTGTCTCTTTTGCTTTCATGGTAAACATTCACTTTCCTTCAAAGAGTCATGAAAAATAACATGTTTTTAATCATTATATGTATTCATCCAAATTCTTTGGCTCCTAGTTCTCTTCTTTCATGCTTCAAGCCAAAAATGGTGAGTTTGTACATTGCATCACTCTGACCTCCTCTTAGGTCTCCTTCCACTTTTGGGGAGTGATTATATTGAATCTCTAGATAATCCAGGATAGTACACTTCATTCAAGATCATTTGGTTAGACCTTTAATTTTATCTAAAATCCTCTTTGTCCTTTCTATTCATATATATTTAATTTACATGTTCTGGACATTAGTATGTAAACGTTTATGTTTGAAGGCCACTATTCTGACTACGATAGAGATGCATTGTAAAGTGTTTTCCTTGGATGAACTAAGGCTACTGAGTATTTCAATTAAACATATATTTTGGATAACAACCTTTATTTTGTTTACAGTACAAAACTGTTTTATGGAAATAGAAGAGAGATGAATAAAGTGACTTTTAACTTCTAAAAACTAATGTCATAGATATTATAATACATGAAGATTTTATGAATCAAGGTTATATTTCAATTGCATTAAATTAGATAGTTTATATCATGATGGTCAGATTACTAACATTTTTCCCAGGGAAGATCATTATCTTCCAATAAAATTGAGACCAGGAAAAAAAAAAAAAAATCCTAGAACTAAGTTCATGTGAATTGAGGAACCTGTGATATATTTGATGGACCTTATATAGTGTTTCAAATAAAATTGATATACATCTACTTAAATTGAATATTTACTAGGATTAATTTTCAGAATTGTGGAAGCACTTATTTTAAGGGTGCAAAGTAGAGGTAGTAGGAAAGATGGGACTTCTTGAAGAAAATTCTAGAAGAAAACACAGACACTGCATTCTATGACAGTCTCAGCAACAGATTTTCAGAACTGTCTCTGTAGGCAAAGTCAACAGAAACAAAAATAAACAAATAAGACTATTATGCTTGGGGCTGGTGCACTGGGACAACCCGGAGGGATGGTATGGGGAGGGAGGAGGAAGGAGGGTTCGGGATGGGGAACACGTGTATACCTGTGGCGGATCGTTTTGATATATGGCAAAACCAATACAATATTGTAAAATTAAAAATAAAAAAAATTTAAAAAAGACTTGTAATGAAAAAAGAATGTAATATATTGCAATAAATTCACATTGATTACCTGTCAACATGATATTATTTTGAATATCTTGGGTTACATAAAATATATTAAAATTTTTTAAAATAAAATAAAATAAAAAGACTATATTAGACTAAAAGTCTTTTTAACAGTGAAGGAAACTATTGACAAAAGAAAACACAACCTGCTGGTGGTGAAAACATTTGCAAGCAATATAGGAATTAACATTGTTATAATAGTAGATTTTAATATTCAAAATATACAAAGTACTCATACAATTCAATATCAAAAAAACAAATAACTCAGTGAAAAAGTGTACAAAAGGAGACATCCCAGGTGATTCAGTGGCAAAAACTCCACATTTCCTATGCAGGGGATGTGGGTTCAATATCTGGTCAAAAAAATAAGATCCCACAGTCCATGGGGTGCAGCAAAAATAAAAGTTGGCAAAGGATCTGAATATTTTACCAAAGATGACATACAGATGGCCAGCAGGTACATGAAAAGATGCTAAACATCACTGATCATCAGGGAGTGCAAATCAAGGTCAGAATATAATATCACCTGACACCTGTCACAATGACTATTATTAAAAAGACCACAAATAACAAAAGTTAGAAAGGATGTAGACAAAAAGGAGCACTTATATATTGTTGAAATTTAAATTGCTGCTGCAACTAGGGAGTACAGTATGGAGGTACCTCAAAAGTTAAAAATAGAATTGCTGTATGATTCAGCAATTCCACTCTTGGGTATTTATCTGAAGAAAATGAAAACACTAATTTGAAGATATATATGCAACCCAATGTTTGTGGCACCACTATTTATAAGAGTCATGATATAGAAGCTACTAGACAAATGGATAAAGATGGTGAGAAATGATGATGATGATGTGTGTGTGTCCACACAGACAAAAGAATACTACTCAGCCATAAAGGAAATGAAAATTTGCCATTTGCAACAACATGAGTGAATATAGGGGATATTGTATTAAGTAAAATAAGTCAAACAGAGGTAGACAGATACTGTATGGCTTGCATATATGTGGCTCTAAAAACCAAACAAATGAGTGGTAATAACAAAACAGAAATAGAATCATGGGTGATAAAGGGAATAAATAGGTGGTTGTCAGAGAGAAAAATGATGGATGGATGAGAGAAACTGGTGAAGGAGATTGAGGAATAAACTTTTAGTATAAAATAGACGAATCACAGGTATGAAATCTGCAATGTGGGAAATATAGTCAATAACAATGTAATTTATTTGCATGGTAACGTATAGTAAGTAGAATTATTGTGGTGATAATTATGAAATGTATAGAAGTATTGAATAATTATTCCATGTAATAGGAACTAACAGTGTTGTAGATAAATTGCATTTCAGAAAGAAACAAATAATGAAATTCACAGAAAAATATTCAGATTTGTGGTCAGCAGAGGTGGGAGTTTGGGGAAAGTGAATTTGATGTAGGCAATCAAAAGATAAAAACTCAGTTATAAGAGAAATAAGTACTAGGGATGTAATGGAAAACACTGTAAATATAATTAAAAGTATTGTATGTTACATATAAAAAATGTTGCGAGTAAATTCTAAGCTTTCTTTAAAAAAAGAAAAAGAAAACTGAAAAACTAGAGTATGACATTAAATTTGATTATGATTTTACATGAAGAAGTTTCAAATAAAAAAGATAGATTCAGTTGAGAAGAAAAATATTCTAATTTCTTAAGATTAAATATGTGCAGGATAAAATTCAAGTTAACCCTGAAAATACATATAAAAGTTATTTGTTACACATAAGAATAGTAAATCAGAAGATAGAACATGTGGTTTTATTTGCTTTCAAGTGTTTTTAAATATATGTCAAAGCCAAAAATTAATTTGTGGAAAATAAAATATGCAATATCTTTATAAGAATGGATTCATTTCCAATAGATTTTCAAAATAAATGGTAGCCATCATTATCAAATTGATTTTTAAGTTTGGAAAGCTCTTCCTCACTAGACATATCTTTTGACTATGGAGACTTTTTTCTTTCAAACTGATTTTTTCTTATTCTTTTTACCCAGGCTTCAAAGTATGGGAAGTTGCATTCATTTAACCTACTTAACTGACAATATTGTATAAAATACATAGCAAGCACAAAACAGCAACTGAATAAGACATTACCACCCAACAGAATTGAAAACTGCATAAAAGAGTTGGAATTATTCATATTTTGGCAAGGAATATCTGTCACTCTGCCTATACTATTATTTTCTTTCCTATTCTATACCTTTAAAATGGCATGTTGACATGAGTTATTTTTACCAGTAACAACTGAAGCTAGAATGTATTGGAAAACATTTTGTATGTTATTTTAATACGTGACATAAAAACTGTAAGTTGAAATCTTGAAATTGTTGTATTATCTCTATCTTTTGATTCTACTCTCCCCTCATCCATTTAGGATTACTTTATTCCTTGTTTGAAGGTCCCAAGCTATCATATGCATTCTATTTGTAAATTGAATATTAAATGGATTTTTGTATTGCTCAGAATAAATGCAATGCAATTCTAATGTATAAAAAATATATTTAAATGACTCTTTAAAATAATCCAAATATGTAATGTGGCCATACTGCTGACTTTTAAACATTAGTATACAATCTCAAATAGTGCCCCCATTTACAGCCTGTTTGAATCTGTTCAACCCTGAAGATGATATGCTCTTACTGTAAAAATGAAAGTAGCTTTTTAGATATGAAAATTTAAAAAAAGAAAAAAAAAAGAAGGCTACCTGCCTCAGCATACTTTCGATATAACTAAAACTTTGGTTTGGGGAGAAAAATGTGACTGATTGATCTTATATCATTAAGAAGTGTAAGACTATGTCAAAATTTAAAGTTTCATGAGACAAACTAACACTCTCAGTACCCCTTTTTTTTTGCCCATTTGGTAAAAAATGCCGTCAGGAACCCTGATGTTACACTATAATCTCACAATTGTCATACTATTCTGAATTGTCTTAACAACAGTCTCTTAGAGGTGGTAAATGAGTTCCACGAGACTCCATGTTTTTAAGTAGATAGTTGTGAATCCCTCTGTCCATGGGATTTCCTGGCAAGAATACTGGAGTGTATTGTTATTTCCTTCTCCAGGGGATCTTCCCAACCCAAAGATCAAACCACCGTCTTCTGCATTGGCAGGCGGATTCTTTACCACTAAGATCCCTGAAAAGCCCTATGAATTTTACTGATCTTTAATTTTTAATGAATTCTGTCACCTTACTCCCAAAGTATATTTGTCAGCACGATTTCACCTATGTCATCATTTTATTTGGAATTATCTATCTCCTGTATTGTATCCTGTGCAGAGTTCATTCCCCAATGTAATGAACTGGACTAAGTAACCTTAGTTACAACTATGAAGTCAAAAGCAACCCAAGTACAGAGTAAAATCAAACAGTCTCCTAAGACATAACACAAACTCCCAGTTATTATCCTGACATATTAATACCTTGTTCTGATTTCTGCATATGTGAAGAGTACTTTGTTTTTCTCTAGAAATTGTGCAACAAAAGAATGTAGTGAATCCGCATGTGAACTGTGCTTCTTCTCATGTTTTACTTTCAAAAATTGCCAGGAACCGAGCACACATCTTTAAAGCACACCACAAGTTTTCCTATGATATTTATTGAAATAAATTTCTCTAAAAAGAAGAATTTCAAGTTGGAAGTAAGATAGATATTAAGTTACCTAATGCATCTTTAATAAACAATAAACATTAAGCATCAAGGTAAAAATGCAATTAATTAACTGTCATACCAGAAAGCAAGCTAGTTCCTTAGAGGTTTACTTGCATTTCAGCTTTAGCATCAGTCCTTCCAGTGAACACCCAGGACTGATCTCCTTTAGGATGAACTGGTTGGACCTCCTTGCAGTCCAAGGGACTCTCAAGAGTCTTCTCCAACACCACAGTTTAAAAGCATCAATTATTCGGCACTCAGCCTTCTTCACAGTCCAACTCTCACATCCATCCATAGGAATTGTAGAGCACTGACACAGGAGGGGAAATGATGTGTGAGGGGTGTGTGTGTGCTTAGTCACTCAGAAAATACTATATTTCTTTCAAATTACTTTGAAATAATAAGGGCTATACTTTCAAACATTTGTATGAATATTCTGAAGTTACAAATAAAATTCTAAGAAAATACATTGAGAATTGAGGAACTTCAAATCAAATTATAAAATAAATAGTTTAAAAGTTTTGGAGATAAAAGGATAATATATACCACAAATCATATGATACTTAGAGAATTTTTTAAAATAAATGTATTTATTTTAATTGGAGGATAATTACTTTACAATATTGTATTGGTTTTGCCATACATCAACATGAATCCACCATGGGTGTACACATGTTCCCCATCTTGAACCCCCCTACCACCTCCCTCCCCATCACATCCCTGTGGGTCATCCCAGTGAACCAGCCCTGAGCATCCTGTGTTATGCATCGAACCTGGACTGGTGATTCATTTCACATATGATATTATACATGTTTCAATACCATTCTCCCAAATCATCCCACCCTCACCCGCTCCCACAGAGTCCAAAAGACTGTTCTATGTATCTGTGTCTCTTTTGCTGTCTCACATACAGAGTTAACGTTACCATCTTTCCAAATTCCATATATATGCATTCAGTTCAGTCACTCAGTCATCTCCGACTCTTTGCGACCCCATGAATTACAGCACGCCAGGCCTCCCTGTCCATTACCAACTCCTGGAGTTCACTCAAACTCATGTCCATTGAGTCGATGATGCCATCAGCCATCTCATCCTCTGTAGTCCTCTTCTCCTCCTGTCCCCAATCCCTTCCAGCATCAGAGTGTTTTCCAATGAGTCAACATTTCACATGACATGGCCAAAGTACTGGAGATTCAGCTTTAGCAGCATTTCTTCCAAAGAAAACTCAAGACAGACCTCCTTTAGAATGGACTGGTTGGATCTCCTTGCAGTCCAAGGGACTCTCAAGAGTCTTCTCCAACACCACAGTTCAAAAGCATCAATTCTTTGCCACTCAGCTTTCTTCACTGTCCAACTCTCACATCTGTACATGACCACTGGAAAAACCATAGCCTTGACAAAACGAAGTTTTGTTGGCAAAGTAATGTCTCTGCTTTTGAATATGTCCTCTAGGTTGGTCATGACTTTCCTTCCAAGGAGTAAGCATCTTTTAATTTCATGGCTGCAATCACCAACTGCAGTGATTTTGGAGTCCCAAAAAATAAAGTCTGACACTGTTTCCACTGTTTCCCCATCTATTTCCCATGATGTGATGGGACCAGATGCCCTGATCTTAGTTTTCTGAATATTGAGCTTTAAGCCAACTTTTTCACTCTCCTCTTTCACTTTCATCAAGAGGCTTTTTAGTTCCTCTTCACCTTCTGCCATAAGGATGGTGTCATTTGCATATCTGAGGTTATTGATATTTCTCCTGGCAATCTTGATTCCAGCTTGTGCTTCTTCCAGCCCAGCATTTCTCATGATGTACTCTATATATAAGTTAAATAAGCAGGGTGACAATATACAGATGGTCAAAACTGAAATCAGATTGATTATATTCTTTGCAGCCAAAGATGGAAAAGTTCTATACAGTCAGCAAAAACAATACTGGGAGCTGACTGTGGCTCAGATCATGTACTCCTTACTGCCAAATTCAGACTTAAATTGAAGAAAGGAGGGAAAACCACTAAACCATTCAGGCACGACCTAAATCAAATCCCTTATGATTATACAGTGGAAGTGAGAAATAGATTTAAGGGACTAGATCTGATTGATAGAGTGACTGGTGAAGTATGGACAGAGGTTCGTGACATAGTACAGGAGACAGGGATCAACACCATTCCCATGGAAAAGAAATGCAAAAAAAGCAAAATGACTGTCTGGGGAGGCCTTACAAATAGCTGTGAAAAGAAGAGAAGTGAAAAGCAAAGGAGAAAAGGAAAGATATAAACATCTGAATGCAATGTTCCAAAGAATAGCAAGAAGAGATAAGAAAGCCTTCCTCAGCAATCAGTGCAAAGAAATAGAGGAAAACAACGGAATGGGAAAGACTAGAGATCTCTTCAAGAAAATTAGAGATACCAAGGGAACATTCCATTTAAAGATGGGCTCGATAAGGGACAGAAATGGTATGGACCTAACAGAAGCAGAAGATATTAAGAAGAGGTGGCAAGAATACACAGAACTGTCCAAAAAAGATCTTCACCACCAAGATAGTCAAGAAGGTGTGATCACTCACCTAGAGCCAGACATCCTGGAATGTGAAGTCAGGTGGGCCTTAGAAAGCATCACTACAAACAAAGCTAGTAGAGGTGATGGAATTCCAGTTGAGGTCTTTCAAATCCTGAAAGATGATGCTGTGAAAGTGTTGCACTCAATATGCCAGCAAATTTGGAAAACTCAGCAGGGGCCACAGGACGGGAAAAGGTCAGTTTTCATTCCAATCCTCAAGAAAGGCAGTGCCAAAGAATGCTCAAATTACCGCAAAATTGCACTCATCTCACATTCTAGTAAAGTAATGCTCAAAATTCTCCAAGCCAGGCTTCAGCAATATAGGAACCATGAACTTCCAGATATTCAAGCTGGTTTTAGAAAAGGCAGAGGAAACATAGATCAAATTGTCAGCATCCGCTGGATCATGGAAAAAGCAAGAGAGTTCCAGGAAAACATCTATTTCTGCTTTATTGACTATGCCAAAGCCTTGACTGTGTGGATCACAATAAACTGTGGAAAATTCTGAAAGAGATGGGAATACCAGACCACCTGATCTGCCTCTTGAGAAATTTGTATTCAGGTGGACATGGAACAACAGACTGGTTCCAAATAGGAAAACAAGTACGTCAAGGCTGTATATTGTTGCCCTGTTTATTTAACTTCTATGCAGAGTACATCATGAGAAACGCTGGACTGGAAGAAACACAAGCTGGAATCAAGATTGCTGGGAGAAATATCAATAACCTCAGATATGCAGATGACACCACCCTTATGGCAGAAAGTGAAGAGGAACTCAAAAGCCTCTTGATGAAAGTGAAAGTGGAGAGTGAAAAAGTTGGCTTAAAGCTCAACATTCAGAAAACGAAGATCATGGCATCTGGTCCCATCACTTCATGGGAAATAAATGGGAAAATAGTGGAAACGGTGTCAGACTTTATTTTTCTGGGCTCCAAAATCACTGCAGATGGTGACTGCAGCCATGAAATTAAAAGATGCTTACTCCTTGGAAGGAAAGTTATGACCAACCTAGATAGCATATTCAAAAGCAGAGGCATTACATTGCCAACAAAGTTTTGTCTAGTCAAGGCTATGGTTTTTCCTGTGGTCATGTATGGATGTGAGAGTTGGACTGTGAAGAAGGCTGAGCACCGAAGTATTGATGCTTTTGAACTGTGGAGTTGGAGAAGACTCTTGAGCGTCCCTTGGACTGCAAGGAGATCCAACCAGTCCATTCTGAAGGAGATCAGCCCTGGGATTTCCTTGGAAGGAATGATGCTAAAGCTGAAACTCCAGTACTTTGGCCACCTCATGCGAAGAGTTGACTCTTTGGAAAAGACTCTGATGCTGGGATGGATTGGGGGCAAGAGGAGAAGGGGACGACAGAGGATGTGATGGCTGGATGGCATTACTGACTCAATGGACGTGAGTCTGAGTGAGTTTCGGGAGTTGGTGATGGACAGGGAGGCCTGGCGTGCTGCGATTCATGGGGTCGCAGAGTCGGACACGACTGAGCGACTGATCTGATCTGATCTTTAACTTTAAAATTTCTGAAATTGAATAAAATATCTTGTTACTGTTAAGTTGCAAATAGGATATTTATAATACATTTCTGTATATGTCAAAACAAATTTTCACTCTTTACACATTTTAATTGCTCCACTTAAATGGGTTGAAACAATTATATGTATTAGACAAGACTACAGAACTTAGGGAAAAAATGTTTGCTAAGAAGAAAATCAGTTCTTTTCTCTGTTTTTTACATTCATCAGATGAAACTTTGAAAGATCAAATTTTAATTTGTTTTTTTAACAGATTTTGTTATTTGTATGATCCACAACCCTTTTCAAATTATGTTGACATATTAGCTAACTTTAAATAAACCTAAAGTGCCAACGGTTATGCTTGACAAATGTGGGTGAGATTATTCTAGTCATAAAGGTTTCTGAAATTTGTGGGATTTTTTAAAAACCTTTCAGTAATTTTATTTTTGAAGATGAACAAAGACTATTTTCTTTTAATTGTTTTTTTTTTTTTTTTTGTAGAAAAATTTAAATCCATTTTGTTCTTAGTACAAGCAAGCATGCTAAGTCTTTTCAATTGTTTCCAACTCTTTGCTGTCCTATGGACTATAGCCTGCTAGGCTCCTCTGTCCATGCTATTCTCCAGACAAGAACACTGGATTGGGTTGCCAGGCCCTCCTCCAGGGATCTTCCCAACCCAGGGATTGAACCTTTGTCTCTTACGTCTCTTACATGGCAGACGAGTTCTTTTCCACTATAGCACCACCTGAGAAGCCCTTTGTGTTTTGTATAAGGGAACAAAAAAAATCAGTTACAGAGACTGAGGCACAATGCAAAGTCTCTTACTTACAGTCACATAAATCTAACATCAGCATGTATTATATAGCATTATGTCCTTTTTCTATACAAAAACTATCTGGACTTATCTGTATGTTTGAGGTAGGTTTTAGCATTTAAAAATCACCTAAAATTTGTTCCCATAATAGCGGTTCTGTTTTGCAGCTTTTATTGTTTTGTACTCTGTGTGGGTGTGTCCCCTTTCCCATATTATTATCCAATCTCTGTGAAGTGAGGATTCATGTGTTATCCTTAAAAAGAGTGCTTTGTACTCATTGTAACTGCTCAAGGATATAGTTAAGATATGGATGAAATTTTAGTTATAATATTTTTATCTGTCAACATCATTACAGCACATTGTTTCAAGCTTTGGCCTTGTGGAACTGAATCCTAACTATTACTTTGATTATAAGCTAATTAATCCAAGATTGGAACACAAAAATTTTCTTCATGCAAATTTTTTTATATGATTTTGTCAATAGAAAGTTAAGCTTTATTTCTTGTCTGCCAGCGTTAAATCTGCAGGCAACATTCATTAATATCTTTAACAAAATTTAAAAATGCTAACCAGAATTGTTTATTTTCTGATACAAAAAATGAAAAAAATAATTGTATGACTTATTATAGTATTTTATAATAATTGCTTGACATAGATTTTTATATAAAAATATTTCAGAGCATATGCTCTGAATATTTTAACAAATATAATACCAGTATTATAAGTCAGAGAATTACTGATGTTCAATAGTACATGATATTTTTGTAATACTTGATTTGATGTATCTCCTGCTCAATCTTGGTGTATATTCTAGTCTTCTGATTTATATTTTGGAATGGGCAGTAGATTTACAGTGAAGGAACAAGAAGTTCTCCCTGTCTCATTCAATGCTGCTAAATATTTTACAGTTCTACAAAACAAGATCTATAAACCATCATCTTTTGCAGGAAGCATGTTCCAAAAGAACCAAAGACATGAAAAGTCAATGAAGTTTAACATTTTCTATAACATAACAAGCAGTATGTCTCACAGAATCAAAGTATTTTAAAATAGCATGAAATTATCTATTCTAGCCTATAAACCAGCATGATAAAATCTACAAGAACATTGGCAAGTGAATTTCTCTATTCTGCTTTATTCTTCCCACCATAAAGCTGTAAATTTCTCTGGGGCAAATTTCAATTCAAATTAATTTCCCTTATACAAAGCTATGGCTCAGATGGTAAAGGATCTTCCTGAAAGGTGGGAGACTCAGATTCAACCTTAGGGTCAGGAAAATCCCTGGGGATGATGACCCACTCCAGTATTCTTACCTGGAGAATTCCATGGACAGAGAAGCCTGGTGGGCTACACTCTATGGGTTCTCAAAGAGTGAGATATGACTGAGTGACTAACACACTGTCACTCATACAAACTTATAAAATGTGTGTGTGTGTGTGTGTGTGTGTGTGTGTTGGCTTTGTTGCTGTGCATTGCTCAGTCATGTCTGACTCTTTGCAACCCCATGGACTGCAGCACACCAGGCTTCCCTGTCCTTCATCATCTCTGGGAGTTTGCTCAAACTCATGTCCATTAAGTCAGTGATGCCATCGAACCACCTCATCTTCTGTCATCCTTCTCCTCCTGCCTTCTAATTTTCTCTGTATCTGGGTCTTTTCCAATGAGTCAGCTCTTCACATCAGGTGGCCAAGGTATTGGAGCTTCAGCCTCAGAATCAGTCCTTTCGATGAATATTCAGGGCTGATTTCCTTTAGGATTGACTGATTTGGTTTCCTTGAAGTCCAAAGAAGTCTCAAGAGTCTTCTTCAACACCACGGTTTGAAAGCATCAATTCCTCCACACACAGACTTTTTATGGTCCAATTCTCACATCTGTACGTGACTACTGGAAAAACCACAGCTTTGACTATAGGGATCTTTGTAAGCAAATAATGTCTCTGTTTTTAATATGCTATCTAGATTTGTTATAACTTTTCTTCCTTTGGTTTCATGGTTTCAGGCACCATCCTCAGTGTTTTGGAGTTATACTACTTTCTTAAAGTGAAAGTGTTAGTTGCTCAGTTGTGTCTGACTCTTTGCAATTCCATGAACTGTAGCCTACCAGGATCTTCTGTCCATGGAATTCTCCAGGCAAGGATACTGGAGTTGGTTTTCATTCCCTTCTCCAGGGGATCTCCCTGACTCAGGCATCTAGCCAAGATCCCACACATTGCAGGCAGATTATTTACTGACTTAGCCAAATTTAATTCTTTGACCTCATTGCATTAATATTTTTTCTTGTGTTCTCATGGCATATATAATACATTCTATGTCTTCCAAATCATCATGGCAATATTAAATACTTTATACACTTTTTATGTAAGTTTATAAATGTATTTATTTATTTATTTTTACTATCCACATGACAAGACTTGCAGGATCTTAGTTCCCTGACCAGAGATCAAATCCAGGATTGGCAATGAAAGCCTGAAACCCTAACCACTGGATGGCCAGGGAATCCTGTTTAACATACTTTAATTTTTTTTTTTTTTTTCTGAAGGTCACTATACCTACTTTACCCATTTTTTTTTTTAATTTCTCCTAAATAAATTCTTAAAGACCAAAATTGGAAGCTATTTGCAATGTAGTGTGGTTTACATAGTTGACAACAGAAAATTAGTCCTCACTCTGTGCGACCCCATAGATGGCAGCCGACTAGGCTCCTCTGTCCCTGGGATCCTCCAGGCAAGAATACTGGAGGGGGTTGCCATTTCCTTCTCCAATGCATAGAAGTGAAAAGTGAAAGTGAAGTCGCTGAGTCGTGCACGACTCTTAGCGACCCCATGGGCTGGAGCTTACCAGGCTCCTCCATCCATGGGATTTTCCAGGCAAGAGTACTGGAGTGGGGTGCCATTGCCTTCTCTAATAATAATTAGTTTCAGTTCATTTCAGTTCAGTTCAGTCGCTCAGTCGTGTCCGACTCTTTGTGACCCCATGAATTGCAGCACACCAGGCCTCCCTGCCTATCCCCAACTACCGTAGTTCACTCAAATTCACGTCCATAGAGTTGGTGATGCCATCCAGCCATCTCATCCTCTGTCATCCCCTTCTCCGCCTGCCCCCAATCCTTCCCAGCATCAGAGTCTTTTCCAGTGAGTCAGCTCTTTGCATGAGGTGGCCAAAACACTGGGGTTTCAGCTTTAGCATCATTTCTTCCAAAGAACATCCAGGACTGATCTCCTTTAGAATGGACTGGTTGGATCTCCTTGCAGTCCATGTGACTCTCAAGAGTCTTCTCCAACACCACAGTTCAAAAGCATCAATTCTTTGGCACTAAGCGTTCTTCACAGTCCAACTCTCACATCCATACATGACCACAGGAAAAACCATAGCCTTGACTAGACGGACCTTTGTTGGCAAAGTAATGTCTCTGCTTTTGAATACGCTATCTAGGTTGGTCATAACTTTCCTTCCAAGAAGTAAGTGTCTTCTAATTTCATGGCTGCAGTCACCATCTGCAGTGATTTTGGAGCCCAAAAAAATAAAAATCTGACACTGTTTCGACTATTTTCCCATCTATTTCCCATGAAGTGATGGGACCAGATGCCATGATCTTCGTTTTCTGAATATTGAGCTTTAAGCCAACTTTGCACTTTCCTCTTTCACTTTCATCAAGAGGCTTTTTAGTTCCTCTTCACTTTCTGCCATAAGGGTGGTGTCATCTGCATATCTGAGGTTAATGATATTTCTCCCAGCAATCTTGATTCCAGCTTGTGCTTCTTCCAGCCCAGCGTTTCTCATGATGTACTCTGCATATAACTTAAATAAGCAGGGTGACCATATACAGCCTTGACGGGCTCCTTTTCGTATTTGGAACCAGTCTGCTGTTCCATGTCCAGTTATAACTGTGGCTTCCTGACCTGCATATAGGTTTCTCAAGAGGCAGATCAGATGGTCTTTTATTCCCATCTCTTTCAGAATTTTCCACAGTTTATTGTGATCCAAACAGTCAAAGGCTTTGGCATAGTCAATAGAGCAGAAATATATGTTTTTCTGAAAATCTCTTGATTTTTCCAGGATCCAGCGGATGTTGCAATTTGATCTTTGGTTCCTCTGCCTTTTCTAAAAGCAGCTTGAATATCTGGAAGTTCACGGTTCATGTATTGCTGAAGCCTGGCTTGGATAATTTTGAGCATTATTTTACTAGTGTGTGAGATGAGTACTATTGTGCAGTAGTTTGAGCATTCTTTGGCATAACCTTTCTTTGGGATTGGAATGAAAACTGACCTTTTTTATTCCTGTGGTCACTGCTGAGTTTTCCAAATTTGCTGGCATATTGAATGCAGCACTTTCACAGCTTCATCTTTCAGGATTTGAGAGTGCTCAACTGGAATTCCTTCACCTCCACTGGCTTTGTTTGTAGTGATGCTAAGGCCCACTTGTCTTCACATTCCAGGATGTGTGGCTCTAAGTGAGTGATCACACCATAGTGATTATCTTGGATGTGAAGATCTTTTTTGTACAGTTCTTCTGTGTATTCTTGCCACCTCTTCTTAATATCTTCTGCTTTTGTTAGGTCCACACCATTTCTGTCCTTTATCTAGCCCATCTTTGCATGAAATGTTCCCTTGGTAACTCTAATTTTCTTGAAGAGATCTCTAGTCTTTCCCATTCTGTTGTTTTCCTCTATTTCTTTGCATTGATCGCTGAAGAATGCTTTCTTATCACTTTTTGCTATTCTTTGGAACTCTGCATTCAGATGCTCATATCTTTCCTTTTCTCCTTTGCTTTTCTCTTCTCTTCTTTTCACAGCTATTTGTAAGGCCTCCCCAGGCAGCCATTTTGCTTTTTTTGTATTTCTTTTCCATGGGGATGGTCTTGATCCCTGTCTCCTGTACAATGTCATGGACCTCAGTCTGTAGTTCATCAGACACTCCATCTATCAGATCTAGTTCCTTAAATCTATTTCTCACTTCCACTGTATATTCATAAGGGATTTGATTTAGGTCATACCTGAATGGTCTAGTGGTTTCCCTACCTTCTTCAATTTCAGTCTGAATTTGGCATTAAGGAGTTCATGATCTGAGCCACAGTCAGCCCCTGGTCTTGTTTTTGCTGACTGCATAAAGCTTCTCCATCTTTGGCTGCAAAGAATATAATCAATCTGATTTCAGTTTTGACCATCTGGTGATGTCCATGTGTAGAGTCTTCTCTTGTGTAGTTGGAAGACGGTGTTTGCTATGACCAGTGTGTTCTCTTGGCAAAACGCTATTAGCCTTTGTCTTGCTTCATTCCATATTCCAAGGCCAAATTTACCCGTTACTCTAGGTGTTTCTTGACTTCCTGCTTTTGCATTCCAGTCCCCTATAATGAAAAGGACATCTTTTTTGGGTGTTAGTTCTAAAAGGTCTTGTAGGTCTTCATAGAACTGTTCAACTTCAGCTTCTTCAGCATTACTAGTTGGGGCATAGACTAGGATTACTAGTGATATTGAATGGTTTGCCTTGAAAACGAACAGAGATCATTCTGTCGTTTTTGAGCTTGCATCCAAGTACTGCATTTTGGACTCTTTTTTTGACCATGATGGCTACTCCATTTCTTCTAAGGGATTCCTGAATGCAGTAGTAGGTATAATGGTCACCTGAGTTAAATTCAACCATTCCAGTCCATTTTAGTTCACTGATTCCTCGAATGTTGACATTCACTCTTTCCATCTCCTGTTTGGCCACTTCCAATTTGCCTTGATTCATGAACCTAACATTCCCGATTCCTATGCACTACTCCTCCTTACAGCATCAGACCTTGCTTCTATCACCCGTCACATCCATAACTGAGTATTGCTTTTGCTTTGCCTCCATCCATTCATTATTTCTGTAGTTAAATCTACACTGATCTCTAGTAGCATAGTGGGCACCTACCGACCTAAGGAGTTCCTCTTTCAGTATCCTATCATTTTGCCTTTTCATACTGTTCCTGGTGTTCTCAAGGCAAGAATACTGAAGTGGTTTGCCATTCCTTTCTCCAGTGGACCACATTCTGTCAGACCTGTCCACCATAACCTCCCCCCCATCTTGGGTGGCCCCATAGGGCATGGCTTAATTTCATTGAGTTAGACAAATCTGTGATCCTAGTGTGATTAGATTGAGTAGATTTCTGTGATTATGGTTTCAATGTGTCTGCCCTCTGATGCCCTCTTGCAACTTGTACCATCTTACTTGGGTTTGTCTTACCTTGGACGTGGGGTATCTCTTCACAGTTGCTCCAGCAAAGTGCAGCCACTGCTCCTTACCTTGAAGGAAGGGTAGCTCTTCATTGCCGCCTCTCCTAGTCAGTGACAAGCCTCAGAGATTCAACATATAAAGTATTATCTTTTGCAAAATGCTCTGATTGTATTCAATTATTTTGATTAGTTGACGAAAATGTATTTTTTTTTTGTCCTAATGAGGATTCAGCTATATCCTTCTCTACTTGATTTGCTGTTCAGTTGCTCATCATCATTTCTTACTCATTGTGACCTCATGGACTGCAGCACACAAGGTTTCCTTGTCCTTCACCATCATCATGAGTGTGTTCAAATTCATGTCCATTGAGTCAGTGATGCCATCCAACAATCTTGTCCTCTGTCATCCCTTTCTCCTCCTGTTTTCCATCTTTCTCAGCATCAGAGTCTTTTCCAATGAATTGACTCTTCGCATAGGATGTCCAAAGGTTTGGAGCTTCAGCTTCACCATCAGTCTGTCCAATGAATATTCAGGGTTGATTTCTTTTAGGATTGACTGGTTTGTTAGAAATATAAAATGATGCATGTCATAATAGACATATAGAACATGCTTAGGTCTTAAGGAAAATGTAAGTATTATACATGTTGTTTTAGCAATTCAAAGATATATAGTGTTAAAATGTAGGCATGACTTCTCATTTATTTTCTCCTTTACAAGTAGTAGAATGGTCGATAGAATGGGCTTTGAGTGGGTGTTAAGTTGCTTCAGTCACTTATGACTCTTTGCAACCCTATGGATTGTAGCTACCCACCCCCACACCCACCCCCCGCCCCCCCACTAGGCTCCTCTGTCCATAGGATTTTCTAGGCAAGAATACTGTAGTGGGTGACCATTTCCTCCTCTAGGGGATCTTTCTGACCCAGGGATCAAACCCACATCTCTTAAATGTCCTGCATTGGCAGGCAGATTCTTTACCACTAAGGCCACCTGGTAAGCCCATGGGCTTTCAGATCAGATCAAATCAGATCAGTCGCTCAGTCATGTCTGACTCTTTGCGACCCCATGAATCGCAGCACGCCAGGCCTCCCTGTCCATCACCAACTCCCGCAGTTCACTCAAACTCACGTCCATTGAGTCAGCAATGCCATCCAGCCATCTCATCCTCTGTCGTCCCCCTCTCCTCTTGCCCCCAATCCCTCCCAGCATCAGAGTCTTTTCCAAAGAGTCAACTGTTAGCATGAGGTGGCCAAAGTACTGGAGTTTCAGCTTTAGCATCATTCCTTCCAAAGAAATCCCAGGGCTGATCTCCTTTAGGATGGACTGGTTGGATCTCCTTGCAGTCCAAGGGACTCTCAAGAGTCTTCTCCAACACCACAGTTCAAAAGCATGAATTCTTCGGTGCTCAGCCTTCTTCACAGTCCAACTCTCACATCCATACATGACCATTGGAAAAAACATAGCCTTGACTACATGAACCATTGTTGGCAAAGTAATGTCTCTGGTTTTCAATATGCTGTCTAGGTTGGTCATAACTTTCCTTCCAAGGAGGAAGTGTCTTTTAATTTCATGGCTGCAGTCACCAACTGTAGTGGTTTTGGAGCCCAGAAAAATAAAGTCTGAAACTGTTTCCACTGTTTCCCCATCTATTTTCCATGAAGTGGTGGGACCAGATGCCATGATCTTTGTTTTCTGAATGTTGAGCTTTAAGCCAACTTTTTCACTCTCCACTTTCACTTTCATCAAGAGGCTTTTGAGTTCCTCTTCACTTTCTGCCATAAGGGTGGTGTCATCTGCACATCTGAGGTTATTGATATTTCTCCTGGCAATCTTGATTCCAGTTTGTGTTTCTTCCAGTCCAGCGTTTCTTATGATGTACTCTGCATACAAGTTAAATAAACATGGTGACAATATACAGCCTTGACGAACTCCTTTTCCTATTTGGAACCAGTCTGTTGTTCCATGTCCAGTTCTAACTGTTGCTTCTTCACCTGCATACAAATTTCTCAAGAGGCAGATCAAGTGGTCTAGTATTCCCATCTCTTTCAGAATTTTCCACAATTTATTGTGATCCACACAGTCAAAAGCTTTGGCATAGTCCATAAAGCAGAAATAGATGTTTTTCTGGAACTCTCTTGCTTTTTCTATGATCCAGCAGATGTTAGCAATTTGATCTCTGGTTCCTCTGCCTTTTCTAAAACCAGCTTGAACATCAGGAAGTTCACAGTTCACATATTGCTGAAGCCTGGCTTGGAGAATTTTGAGCATTACTTTACTAGTGTATGAGATGAGTGCAATTGTGTGGTAGTTTGAGCATTCTTTGGCATTGCCAGTCCTGTGGCCACTGCTGAGTTTGCCAAATTTGCTGGTATATTGAGTGCAGCACCTTCACAGGATCATCTTTCAGGAAATGAAATAGCTCAACTGGAATTCCATCACCTCCACTATCTTTGTTCGTAGTGGTGCTTTCTAAGGCCCACTTGACTTCACATTCCAGGATGTCTGGCTCTAGGTGAGTGATCACACCATCATGATTATCTGGGTCATGAAGATTTTTTTTGTACAGTTCTTCTGTGTATTCTTGCCATGTCTTCTTAATATCTTCTGTTTCTGTTAAGTCCATACCATTTCTGTCCTTTATCGATCTCATCTTTGCATGAAATGTTCCTTTGGTATCTCTGATTTTCTTGGAGAGATCCCTAGTCTTTCCTATTCTGTTGTTTTCCTCTATTTCTTTGCATTGATCACTGAAGAAGGCTTTCTTATCTCTTCTTGCTATTCTTCGGAACTCTGCATTCAGATGCTTATATACTTCCTTTTCTCCTTTGCTTTTTGCTTCTCTTTTTTTCACAGCTATTTGTAAGGCCTCCCCAGACAGCCATTTTGCTTTTTTGCATTTATTTTCCATGGGAATGGTCTTGATCCCTGTCTCCTGTACAATGTCATGAACCTCATTCCATAGTTCATCAGGCACTCTATCTATCAGGTCTAGGCCCTTAAATCTATTTCTCACTTCCACTGTATAATCATAAGGGATTTGATTTAGGTCATACATGTATGTATGCATATATTTACTCATTCATTCATTTAATTACTTTTTAATTGAAATACATTTAGCATTCTTATTAGAATATATCTGCCCCATTTTGTAAGTCTTGGACTGAAAACTCAGAATAGAACTAAAGAAAGAATTTCAGAGGGATTAGTGAGTCCATCTTTTCTATGTCAACTTACTTCAAGCAGGATTTTCAAAGCACTAATGTTCCTATTAGAGACACAGACATACAGAACAAATGTATGGATGCCAAGGAGGAAAAGGGGATGGGATGGGTGGGATGAATTGGAAGATTAAGTACAACATATATACTGATAATAGGTATAAAGTAGATAAATAATGAGAATCTACTGTGTAGGTCAAGGAACTCTGTTCAAGGCTCTGTGGTGACCTAAATGGGAAGGAAGTACAGAAAAAGAGGAGATGTTTGTATAGCTGACTCACTGTGCTGTACAGTAGAATCTAACACAACACTGCAAAGCAAATACACACCAATAAAACTAATTTAAAATATTTTTAAAAATAAATAAAAGGCTGAGGCTGAACAAATATTTTCCCATTTACCTTCTATGAGTTAACAGATTTATTTTAAATTTTTAATTAAAAAAATTTTTTTTTAAATTTTAAATTATTTCAGTAAAAACTACAACTTATATGCAGAGTACATCATGAGAAACGCTGACCTGGAAGAAACACAAGCTGGAATCAAGATTGCTGGGAGAAATATCAATAACCTCAGATATGCAGATGCCACCACCCTTATGGCAGAAAGTGAAGAGGAACTCAAAAGCCTCTTGATGAAAGTGAAAGAGGAGAGTGACAAAACTGGCTTAAAGCTCAACATTCAGAAAATGAACACCATGTCATCCGGTCCCACCACTTCATGGGAAATAGATGGGGAAACAGTGAAAACAGTGTTAGTCTTTATTTTTTGGGGGTCCAAAATCACTGCAGATGGTGACTGCAGCCATGAAATTAAAAGACACTTACTCCTTGGGAGGAAAGTTATGACCAACCTAGATAGCATATTCAAAAGCAGAGACATTCCTTTGCCAACAAATGTCCGTCTAGTCAAGGCTATGTTTTTTCCAATGGTCATGTATGGATGTGAGAGTTGGACTATAAAGAAGGCTGAGTGCAGAAGAATTGATGCTTTTGAACTGTGGTGTTGGAGAAGACTCTTGAGAATCCCTTGGACTGCAAGGAGATCCAACCCGTCCATTCTGAAAGAGATCAGCCCTGGGATTTCTTTGGAAGGAATGATGCTAAAGCTGAAACTCCAGTACTTTGGCCACCTCATGTGAAGAGTTGACTTATTGGAAAAGACTCTGATGCTGGGAGGGATTGGGGGCAGGAGGAGAAGGGGACAACAGAGGATGACATGGCTGGATGGCATCATTGACTCGATGGGTGTGAGTCTGAGTGAATTCCAGGAGTTGGTCATGGATAGGGAGGTCTGGCGTGCTGCGATTAATGGGGTCGCAAAGAGTCGGACACAACTGAGTGACTGAACTGAACTGAACAACATTCCAACAAGTAAATGATCAATCAAATTGTGATGCTTAAGGAGAAATTCCATGACTATTCAGCTTTTATATGAGAGCAAGATAGGTCATTAAAAGTCAGTTTTCCTTTGTCTTCTTCTATGATATTTATAACAAAAAGGTAAGCTGAACTTTGGAGATTATGATAAATTTAGTTTGTCGTAATTTCTATCATCATATAGCTTATCTCATCATATAGCTTTCTGACATTCTATTATTACTTTCCAAGTTGATATAATTCAATTAGTGCACAATGTTCATAGTGTATAATAGTGTCTTGTAAAGCAAATGTGAAATAAAGTAAAAAACGTGTTATCATAATCATACAATTCTAAAAGTAATAGAGTAATTTTTCACTATATCCTTAAAAAAGTACTTGCAATTATGCATACAATTACAGTCTCAAGAACTGTTTTTAAGGAAACTTTGTTTAGCTTGACTTCGTGAAATTTTTTCATATTGCAAACATTTGTGAGCAATTCATCTGTTAATGAGGGGGAAAGATCTTTTTCACCCTTGCCCTGGAGGGGTTGGTGAAAAGTTTGTTGTTTTTTTTTTTCTTTTTTTTTTTTTTTAGTTTGCTTTTATGCATATGAGACTGCTTCCTTTTTGGCACCAGAAATTTCCTCATAAAAAACGAAGGTAGTATAATTCAGTGAAGGGCTTTATGAATACATACGAATACACATTCAGCACTGTAGAATTTTATATTTGAAATACTTTTGGTTTCTACTTCACTTCAGTATCATGGATAACATACCAGACGTTTGTGATGAATAGTTTTAAATTAAAACATTGAAACCACTATGGTGGGATAACTCACCTAGAGCCAGACATCCTGACATGTGAAGTGTGAAGTCAAGTGGGTCTTAGGAAGCATAACTATGAACAAAACTAGTGGAGATGATGGCATTCCAGGTGAGCTATTTAAAATCCTAAAATATGATGCTGTACAAGGATTGCACTAGACATGGCAGCAAATTTTAAAAACTCAGCAGTGGTCACAGAAATCGAAAATGTCAGTTTTCATTCCAATTCCAAAGAAGGGTCATGCCAAAGAAATTTCAAACTGCAATACAATTCCTTTCATTTCACATGCTAGCAAGATAATGCCCCGAATCCTTCAAGCTCAGCTTAAAAACTACTTGAACCAAGAACTTCCAGACGTACAAGATGGATTTAGAAAAATCAGAGAAACCAGAGATCAAAGTACCAAAATTCATTGGATCACAGAAAAAGCAAGGGGATTCTAGAAAAACACTTACTTCTGCTTCATTGATTACACTAAAGCCTTCCACAATGTGGATCACAACAAACTGCCAAAAACTCGTAAAGAGAAGGGAATGCAAGACCATCCTACCTTCCTCTTGAGAAACATGCATGCAGGACTAGAAGGAAAGAGATAGAAACCAGACATGCAACAATGGAGTGGTTCAAAATTTGGAAAAGAGTACGTCAAGGTTGTAGATTGTCACTCTGCTCACTTAACTTATATGCAGAATATATCATGTGAGATTCTGAACTGTGTGAAGCTCAAGCTGGAATCAAGATTGCCAGGAGAAATATCAATAACCTCAGATATGCAGATGACAACATCCTCAAGGCAGAAGTGAAGAGGAACTAAAAAGTCTTTTGATGAAAGTGAAAGAGAAGAGTGAAAAAGCTGGCTTAAAACTTAATTAAAAAAAAGAAAACTTAGATCATGGCTTCCGGTCTCATCACTTCATGGCAAATAGATGGGGAAAAAATAGAAACCATGATAGACTTTATCTTCTTAGGCGCCACAATCACTGCAGACAGTGACTACAGTGATGAAATTAGAAGACGCTTGCTCCTTGGAAGAAAGCTAGAACAAACCTAGGCAGTATATTAAAAAATAACAGACATCATTTTGCTGACAAATGTCCTTATTTGTCAAAATTACTTTTTATTTATTTATTTTTTTTCCCAGCAGGCATGTACATATGTGTTCAGTTCAGTTCAGTCGCTCAGTCATGTCCAACTCTTTGCGACCCTATGAACCTCATCACGCAAGGCCTCCCTGTCCATGACCAACTCCCAGAGTCCACCCAAACACATGTGCATCAAGAAGATGATGCCATCCAACCATCTCACCCTCTATATCCCCCTTCTCCTCCTGCCCTCAACATCTCCCAGCATCAGGGTCTTTTCAAATTAGTCAGCTCTTCTCATCAGATGGCCAAACTATTGGACTTTCAGCCTCAACATCACTCCCTTGAATGAACACCCAGGACTGATCTCTGTTAGGATGGACTGGTTGGATCTCCTGGCAGTCCAAGGGACTCTCAAGTGTCTTCTCCAACATCACAGTTCAACAGTATCAATTCTTCGGTGCTCAGCCTTCTTCACAGTCCAACTCTCACATCCATACATGACCACTGGAAAAACCATAGCCTTGACTAGACGGACCTTTGTTGGCAAAGTAATGTCTCTGATTTTTCTACTTAGGTTTGTCATAACTTTCCTTCCAAGGAACAAGCATCTTTTAGTTTCATGGTCACAATCACCATCTGTAGTGATTTTGGAGCCCAGAAAAATAAAGTCTGCCACTGTGTCTACTGTTTCACCATCTATTTACCATGAAGTAATGGGACCGGATGCCATGATCTTCGTTTTCTGAATGTTGAGTTTTAAGCCAACTTTTTCACTCTCCTCTTTCACTTTCATCAAGAGGCTCTTTAGTTCTTCCTCACTTTCTGCCATAAGGGTGGTGTCTTCTGCATATCTGAGGTTATTGATATTTCTGCTGGCAATCTTGATTCCAGATTGTGGTTCTTCCAGCCAAGCATTTCTCATGATGTACTCTGCATATAAGTTAAATATTCAGGGTGACAATATATAGCCTTGACAAAATCATTTTCCTCTTTGGAACCAGTCTGTTGTTCCATGTCCAGTTCTAACTTTTACTTCCTGACCTGCATACAAATTTCTCAAGAGGCAAATCAGATGGTCTGGTATTCCCATCTCTTTCAGAATTTTCCACAGTTTATTGTGATCCACAGAGTCAAAGGCTTTGGCATAGTCAATAAAGCAGAAATAGATGTTTTTCTGGAACTCTCTTGCTTTTTCAATGATCCAGTGGTTGTTGGCAATTTGATCTCTGGTTCCTCTGCCTTATCTAAAACCAGCTTGAACATCTGGTAGTTCATGGTTCACATATTGCTGAGGCTTGGCTTGGAGAATTTAAAGTATTAGATTACTGGTGTGTGAGATGAGTGCAATTGTGTGGCAGTTTGAGCATTCTTTGGCATTGCCTTTCTTTGGGATTGAAATGAAAATTGACCTTTTCCAGTCCTGTGGCCACTGCTGAGTTTTCCATATTTACTGGCATATTACTTACAGGACTTTCACAGCGTCATCTTTCAGGATTTGAGAGTTGGACAAAAAGAAGGTTGAGCACTGAAGAAGTTATGATTTCACACTGTGGTGCTGTAGAAGGCTCTTGAGAATCCCCTGGACAGCAATATTAAACCAGTCAATCCTAAAGGAAATCAACCCTTAATATTCATTGGACAGACTGATGCTGAAGTTGAAGATGCAATACTTTGGTCACCTAATGTGAAGAGCCTACTCACTGGAAAAGATCCTGTTTTTGGGAAAGACTGAGGGCAGGAGGAGAAGGGGGCAACAGAGGATGAGATGGTTGGATGGCATCACCAACTGGATGGATTCGAGTTTGAACAAACTCTGTGAGATAATAAAGGACAGGGAAACCTGGTGTGCTGCAGTCCATGGGATCACTAAGAGTCAGACACAACTGAGCAACAACATTTTTATTTCTGTCTTCAATTCTTATCAGTTTGATTGTTATGTGTCTCGGTGTTTTCCTCCTTAGTTTTATTCTGCCTGGGACTCTCTGTGCTTCATGGGCCTGCTTGATTATTTTCTTTCCCATGTTAGGGAAATTTTCAGCTATTATCTCTTCAAATATTTTCTCAGGTCTTTCCCTCTTTATTCTCCTTCCGGGACCCACCACTATAATGTGAATGTTCATGCATGTCCCCAGAGGTCTCTGAAACAGTCTTCTTTACATTATTTTTTTCTATATTCTTTTAGGTGGCAATAATTCCCACCATTCTGTCCTCCAAGTAATTTATCTATTCCTCTTTCTCAGTTATCCTGCTATTTATTGTGTCTTGTGTATTATTCATCTCTGTTTGTTTGTTCTCTCATTTTTCTAGGTCTTTGTAACATTTCTTGCATCTTCAGCTTCCCTGGTGGCTCAGACGGTAAAGTGTCTGCCTGTAACGTGGGAGACCTGGGTTCACTTTGTTCCTTTCCTTGCATCTTCTCAACTTTTGCCTCTATTCTTTTTCCAAGATCCTGAATTATGTTCACTATTCTTGTTCTGAATTATTTTTCTGGGAGGTTGCCTATCTCCACTACATTTAGTGTTTTTTCTGAGGTTTTATCTTGTACTTTCATCTGGGACATCAGTTTCTTCTTTTTTATGCTGTTTAACTTTCTAAAATGTGGTTTTGCTTTAGTCACTGTGAAATTGCAGTTCTTCTTACTTCTTCTGTCTGCCCTCTGGTAGAGGAGGCTGCTGCTGCTGCTGCTAAGTCACTTCAGTCGTGTCCGACTCTGTGCAAACCCATAGCTTGTGCAAATTTCCTGATGGAAGGCACAGGTGGTGGGAAAAACTTGGTCTTGCTCTGGTGGGCAAGGCCTTGCTCAGTAAAGCTTTAATCCAATTATCTCCTCCCTGGTAGTTTTTTGGCCTGAGGCGACCCAACCCTTGGGTATATGGACTCTATGGCTGGTTATTGGTAACTTCCAAGAGGGTTTGCACCAAGGGGGTCATTATTCGCCTGATCCTACCAGGGGTCCCATCCCTGTGGTGAGCCCCTGCCAACCCATACCACCTCAGGAAACTCTCGAATGCTAGCAGGTATTTTTGCTTAAGTCTCTTGTGGAGTCACTGGTACTTTCCTATGAGTCTTGGTACATGCAAGGTTTTGTTTGTTCCCTGGTTTGTTCCCTTCAAAGAGTAAGGTGTCTGCTTACAGTGCGGGGGACCTGGGTTCAATCCCTGGGTCAGGAAGATCACCTGGAGAAGGAAATTGCAACCCACTCCAGTATTCTTGCCTGGAGAATCACATGGACAGAGGAGCCTGGCGGGCTATAGTCCATGGGGTCTTGGGGTCACAAAGAGTCGGACACGACTGAGTAACTTCACACACACACACACGCACACACACACACACACACACGCACACACATTTGGAGCCTCTGTATCCCTCAGTCCTCTGATGTCTTGTAATCAAATCCCTCTGGCCTTCACAGTCATATTCCCTGGGGATTCCCAGTCACTTTCTTGGATCCCCAGGTTGGGAAACCTGATGTGAAGTCCCGAACCCTCTCAACAGTTGGAGAATTTCTTTTATTTTTAAATATAAATTTATATATTTTAATTAGAGGTTAATTTCTTTACAATATTGTATTGGTTTTGTGATACTTCAACATGAATCTGCCACGGGTGTACATGTGTTCCCCATCCTGAACCCCCCTCGTACCTCCCTCCCTATACCATCCCTCTGGGTCATCCCAGTGCACCAGCCCCGAGCATCAGCATCCTGTATCATTCATTGAACCTGGGCTGGTGATTCATTTTAAATATGATATTAAATATGTTTCAATGTCATTCTCCCAAATCATCCCACCCTCGGCCCTCCCACAGAGTCCAAAAGACTGTTCTATACATCTGTGTCTCTTTTACTGTCTTGCATACAGTTATTGTTACCATCTCTCTAAATTCCATATCATGGAGTAGTATACCGTATTGGTGTTTTTCTTTCTGGCTTA
This sequence comes from Bubalus kerabau, assembly GCF_029407905.1. Taxonomy (NCBI): domain Eukaryota; kingdom Metazoa; phylum Chordata; class Mammalia; order Artiodactyla; family Bovidae; genus Bubalus; species Bubalus kerabau. Next base: position 10,550,122 of record NC_073632.1, on the reverse strand, counting down.
CTTCACTCTGTATAATAGGCTCCGGTTTCATACATCTCAATAGAACTGATGCAAATGTATTCTTTTTAATGCCTGAGTAATACTCCATTGTGTATATGTAACACAGCTTTCTTATCCATTCGTTTGCTGATGGACATCTAGGTTGCTTCCATGTCCTGGCTATTATAAACAGTACTGTGATGAACATTAGGGTACACGTGTCTTTTTCAATTCTGGTTTCCTCAGTGTGTATGCCCAGCAGTGGGATTACTGAGTCATAAGGCAGTTCCATTTCCAGATTTTTAAAGAATCTCCACACTGTTCTCCATAGTGGCTGTACTAGTTTGCATTCCCACCAACAGTGTAAGAGGGTTTCCTTTTCTCCACACCCTTTCCAGCATTTAATGCTTGTAGACTTTTGGATCGCAGCCATTCTGACTGGTGTGAAATGATACCGTATTGTGGTTTTGATTTGCATTTCTCTGATAATGAGTGACTTTGAGCATTTTTTAAAGTGTTTGTTAGCCATCTGTATGTCTTCTTTGGAGAAATGTTTGTTTAGTTCTTTGGGCCATTTTTTGATTGGGTCGTTTATTTTTCTGGAATTGAGCTGCAGGAGTTGCTTATATATTTTTGAGATTTTTTTTTTTTTTCATTTGCTTCATTTACTATTATTTTCTCCCATTCTCAAGGCTGTCTTTTCACCTTGCTTATAGTTGCCTTTGTAGTGCAGAAGCTTTTAATTTTAGTTAGGTCCCATTTATTTATTTTTGCTTTTATTCCCAATATTCTGGGAGGTGGATCACAGAGGATCCTGCTGTGATTTATGTCGGAGAGTGTTTTGCCTATGTTCTCCTCTAGGAGTTTTATAGTTTCTCTTCTTATGTTTAGATCTTTAATCCATTTTAAGTTTATTTTTGTGTATGGTGCTAGAAAGTATTCTAGTTTCACTTTTTGACAAGTCATTGACCAGTTTTCCCAGCACCACTTGTTAAAGAGATTGTCTTTTCTCCATTGTATATTCTTGCCTCCTTTGTCAAAGATAAAGTGTCCGTAGGTGCGTGGATTTATCTCTGGGCTTTCTATTTTGTTCCATTGATCTATATTTCTGTCTTTGTGCTAGTACCATACTATCTTTAAGACTGTGGCTTTGTAGTAGAGCCTGAAGTCAGTCAGGTTGATTCCTCCAGTTCCATTCTTCTTTCTCAAGATTGTTTTGGCTATCCAAGGTTTTTTGTATTTGCATACAAATTGTGAAATTATTTGTTCTAGCTCTGTGAAAAATACCGTTGATAGCTTGATCGGGATTGCATTGAATCTATAGATTGCTTTGGGTTGTACACTCATTTTCAATATAATGATTCTTCCCATCCATGAACATGGTACATTTCTCAATCTGTTAGTGTCCTCTTTGATTTCTTTCACCAGTGGTTTATAGTTTTCTCTATATAGGTCTTTTGTTTCTTTAGGTAGATATATTCCTAAGTATTTTATTCTTTCCGTTGCAATGGTGAATGGAATTGTTTCCTTACTTTCTCTTTCTATTTTCTCATTATTAGTGTATAGGAATGCAAGGGATTTCTGTGTGTAGATTTTATACCCTGCAACTTTACTATATTCATTGATTAGCTCTAGTAATTTTCTGGTGGAGTCTTTAGGGTTTTCTATGTAGAGGATCATGTCATCTGCAAACAGTGAGAGTTTTACTTCTTCTTTTCCAATTTGGATTCCTTTTATTTCTTTTTCTGCTCTGATTGCTGTGGCCAAAACTATGTTGAGTAATAGTGGTGAAAGTGGGCACCCTTGTCTTGTTCCTGACTTTAGGAGAAATGCTTTCAATTTTTCACCATTGAGGATAATGTGTGCTGTGGGTTTGTCATATATAGCTTTTATTATATTGAGGTTTGTTCCTTCTATTCCTGCTTTCTGGAGAGTTTTTATCATAAATGGATGTTGAATTTTGCCAAAGGCTTTCTCTGCATCTATTGAGATAATCATATGGCTTTTATTTTTCAATTGGTTACTGTGGTGTATTACATTGATTTATTTGTGGATATTGAAGAATCTTTGCATCCCTGGGATAAAGCCCACTTGGTCATGATGTATGATCTTTTTAATGTGTTGTTGGATTCTGATTGCTAGAATTTTGTTAAGGATTTTTGCATCTATGTTCATCAGTGACTTTGGCCTGTAGTTTTCATTTTTTGTGGCGTCTTTGTCAGGTTTTGGTATTAGAGTGATAGTGGCCTCATAGAATGAGTTTGGAAGTTTACCTTCCTCTTCAATTTTCTGGAAGAGTTTGAGGAGGATAGGTGTTAGCGCTTTTCTAAATTTTTGATAAAATTCAGGTGTGAAACCATCTGGTCCTGGGCTTTTGTTTGCTGGAAGATTTCTGATTACAGTTTCAATTTCCATGCTTGTGATGCGTCTGTTAAGATTTTCTATTTCTTCCTGTTTCAGTTTTGGAAAGTTGTACTTTTCTAAGAATTTGTCCATTTCTTCTAAGTTGTCCATTTTATTGGCATATAATTGCTGATAGTAGTGTCTTATGATCCTTTGTATGTCTGTGTTGTCTGTTGTGATCTCTCAATTTTCAGTTCTAAGTGTATTGATTTGATTGTTTTCCCTTTGTTTCTTGATGAGTCTGGCTAATAGTTTGTCAATTTTATTTATCTTCTCAAAGAAGCAGCTTTTGGCTTTGTTGGTTTTTGCTTTTATCTCTTTTCTTTCTTCTGCATTTATTTCTGCCCTAATTGTTAAGATTTCTTTTCTTCTACTTACCCTGGGGATCTTCATTTCTTCCTTTTATAGTTGCTTTAGGTGTAGAGTTAGGTTATTTATTTGACTTTTTCCTTGTTTCTTGAGGTATGCCTGTATTGCTATGAAGCTTTCCCTAGCACTGATTTTACCGTGTCCCACAGGTTTTGGATTATTGTGTTTTAATTTTCATTCATTTCTATGCATGTTTTTATTTCTTTTTCTATTTCTTCTGTGTTTTGTTGATTATTCAGCAGCGTGTTGTTCAGCCTCCATATGTTGCAATTTTTAATAATTTTTCTCCTGTAATTGAGATCTAATCTTACTGCATTGTGGCCAGAAAATATGTTTGGGATGATTTCTTTTTTTTCTTTTTTACTTACCAAGGCTAGATTTATGGCCCAGGGTTTGATTTCTTTGGTATTATTGTTCTCAGTTTCTGGCTGACTCATCTGGCTGGCATGAGGTTTGATTTTATTGTGATTATTGATATCCTACTGTTTTGTTCTGGCTTCTTGTTTGTCTTTGGGCATGGGATATCTTTTTTTGGTAGGTATCCTCCTGTCAATGTTTATTCAACAGCTGATTGTAACTTTAATGCTCTCACAGGAGGAGATGAGCACACATTCGTTTACTCCAACATGTTTAACTGGAAGTCGAAAACATTGAAAATTTCAAAGTTAAGATTTAGTCCTTGAGAAAGTCAACTATTAATACAATAATTATTTTATATTGCTTGGATATCATGCATATTATTTAATGGGTTAACTATGAATAATCCATAATTATATTTTATGGACTTTTCTACAAAGAGTGATAATATAAATTGCAAAGGCAAAGAGAAAATTGCTTAATAGCCAATAATTATGAAATAAGTGACATCTCAAGAGTATTTTTGAGAAACATATACTCTGGATTGCTAATTCTATGCATACATTCCTGAAGCTATCTAGAATTGTTTTAGACCACAAGTCGAAGTAACAAAGAATTAGTGACATTTCCGTGTAATTTTCACACATTGTCGGGTTCCTACTCAGCATTTAATTAGAATCATGATTAAATTATTCATTGTCTTTAGAAATTTTCCTGAGGAGAGAACATATTTGAACGTTTCACAAGATAAGAGAGATTTGCTACTTAAACTATTGAAATCATTGGAACAATTATGGTGGGACCTTTTATCATTTGCTGAATATCCTTGTGTCTTAAAATTCATTATTTAATTCTGTCACAATTAGTAGCTACAAAAAAGTTAAAACCTTTAATTATAAATTATAATAAAAAATCTATGAATACTTTTGTTTCTTGTGATGGATATATTACAGTTTCCTATAGACTTGCTGCTGCTGCTAAGTCACTTCAGTCATGTCCAACTCTGTGTGACCCCATAGATGGCAGCCCACCAGGCTCTGTTGTCCCTGGGATTCTCCAGGCAAGAACACTGAAGTGGGTTGCCATTTCCTTCTGCAATGCATGAAGGTGAAAAGTGAAAGTGAAGTCGCTCAGTCCTGTCTGACTCTGAGCGATGCCACGGACTGCAGCCTACCAGGCTCCTCCGTCCGTGGGATTTTCCAGGCAAGAGTACTGGAGTGGGGTGCCATTGCCTTCTGTGATAGACTTGCTAGTTTGTGGTAATTATTCTGTTGTATCTGTTGGTCTCCTGTATTAAAAGTAACTCTGCACTTTGGATTGCCAGTATTTTTATAGTGTTTAACTCAGAGGAAATGGACCATTGGCTATTTTTAGCATTTGAGCTTGAAACTATTAATATTTTTGGCTTATACATTTTGGTAACATTATAGCAATAGGGCTTGTCTTTTTTTTCTTCCTTTTTTTTTTTACTGCTCATTGTGACACACAAAATCTTATTTCCCTGACCAGGGATGGAACCCTCACCCTTTCAGAGGAAGTTCTAATCACTGGACCACCAGGGAATCCCTATTTTCTAAATTTTTAGTTGGTTGATTTCAGTTTATTAAATTGATCTATTTACATAAATTGCAGCAAAATCTTAGAATTTTCACTACCTAAAATTATAAAATGTAACATCAGGCAAATCTTTAACTATAATGTCCAACTTAATGATAAGACACCCTTTCACCTTAGAAAATTATTTACATAACATATCCTCCATGAAAGTGTCAGTTTATTATTTTTAAAAAATGGCTTCCTTTATTCTGTATGATAATAAGCCCCAGGTACCTTACATTGTAGATTCTATTATACAACTGATTCTGTGAGTCTGTGTGTGTATAATTGTATTCTAAAACTTATAAAAACTTAACCCTTTCACTGTGTGATTCTTTGGTAATTGATTCATTTAGCTGTTCTGTAAATTGAGTCACTCATATTAGGAAACTATTCCAGTAATTATTTTATAGAACCATCTTTTTCTTGTTATGAAAAAGTTACTGCAGTACAGATTTCCCATTTTTAAAAGATTGCACTTAGAAAGATGTTTGTTTTATCTCTTCTATTTTACTGCATAAAATACAAGACAAAACACATATCTGTAGTTTTTTTTTTTTCCAGAACTATGCCTTAGTATGTTTCATTTAATCTCATTTTATTATGAATAATACTGAAGTAAGTGGTTCCAACTATTCAGTGAGGTGATTTAGTGAAGATATCATGAAAGTGTACAGGAATCAGGAAGACAGGAACAAATTTACTTAAAATTTGAGAAACTTTATAGAGTGTGAAATACTCTGGCATAACTGTGCATATCATAGTTAGGTGAAACTCAGTATGTATGATTTGTTGCCTTTTTTAATATAAATTTATTTATTTTATTTTATTGCATTTTATATTATAGATATTTTATTTTAGTTTATTTTATTTTTGATTTTTTTAATTTAATTTTATTTTTTTAACTTTACAATATTGTATTGGTTTTGCCATACATCAACATGAATCCGCCACAGGTATACACGTGTTCCCCATCCTGAACCCTCCTCCCTCCTCCCTCCCTGTACCATCTCTCTGGGTCGTCCCAGTGCACCAGCCCCAAACATGCAGTATCATGCATCGAACCTGGACTGGCGATTCGTTTCATATATGATATTATACATGTTTCAATGCCATTCTGCCAAATCATCCCACCCTCTCCCTCTTCCACAGAGTCCAAAAGACTGTTCTGTACATCTGTGTCTCTTTTGCTGTCTCACTTACAGGGTTATCGTTATGATCTTTCTAAATTCCATATATGTGCATTAGTATACTGTATTGGTGTTTTTCTTTCTGGCTTACTTCACTCTGTATAATAGGTTTCAGTTTCATCCACCTCATTAGAAATTATTCAAATGTATTCTTTTGAATGGCTGAGTAATACTCCATTGTGTATATGTACCACAGCTTTCTTATGCATTCATCTGCTGATGGACATCTAGGTTGCTTCCATGTCCTGGCTATTATAAACAGTGCTGCGATGAACATTGGGGTACACATGTCTCTTTCCCTTCTGGTTTCCTCGGTGTGTATGCCCAGCAGTGGGATTGCTGTGTTTTAAGGCAGTTCTATTTCCAGTTTTTTAAGGAATCTCCACACTGTTCTCCATAGTGGCTGTACTAGTTTGCATTCCCACCAACAGTGTAAGAGGGTTTCCTTTTCTCCACACCCTCTCCAGCATTTATTGCTTGTAGACTTTTGGATAACAGCCATTCTGACTGGTGTGAAATGATACCTCATTGTGGTTTTTGATTTGCATTTCTCTGATAATGAGTGATGTTGAGCATCTTTTCATGTGTTTGTTAGTCATCTGTATGTCTGTTTTGGAGAAACCTCTATTAGTTCTTTGGCCCATTTTTTGATTAGGTCGTTTATTTTTCTGGAATTGAGCTACAGGCGTTGCTTATATATTTTTGAGATTAATTTTTTGTCAGTTGCTTCATTTGCTATTATTTTCTCCTATTCTGAAGCCTGTCTTATCGCCTTGCTTATAGTTCCCTTTGTTGTGAAGAAGCTTTTAATTTTAATTAGGTCCCATTTATTTATTTTTGCTTTTATTTCCAATATTCAGGGAGGTGGGTCATAGAGGATCCTGCTGTGATTTATGTCGGAGAGTGTTTTGCCTATGGTTCTCTAAGAGTTTTACAGTTCCTGGTCTTACATTTAGATCTTTAATCCATTTTGAGTTTATTTTTGTGTATGATGTTAGAAAGTGTTTTAGTTTCATTCTTTTACAAGTCTTTGACCAGATTTCCAAGCACTACTTGTTAAAGAGACTGTCTTTTCTCCATTGTATATTCTTGCCTCCTTTGTCAAAGATAAGTTGTCCATAGGTGTGTGGATTTGTCTCTGGGCTTTCTATTGTGTTCCATTGATCTATATTTTTGTCTTTGTACCATTACCATACTGTCTTGATGATTGTGGCTTTGTAGTAGATTTTGAAGTCAGGCAGGTTGATTTCTCCAGTTCCATTCTTATTTCTCAAGATTGCTATGGCTATTCAAGTTTTTTTTTTTTTTTTTTTTTGTATTTACATACACATTGTTAAATTATGTGTTCTAGCTCTGTGAAAAATACTGTTGGTAGGTTGATAGGGATTGCATTGAATCTATAGATGGCTTTGGGTAGTATACTCATTTTCACTATATTGATTTTTCCAATCCATGAACACTGTATATTTCTCCAACTATTAGTGTCCTCTTTGATTTCTTTCACCAGTGTTTTATAGTTTTCCATATATAGGTCTTCTGTTTCTTTAGGTAGATATATTCCTAATTTTTTTTTTTTTTCATTGCAATGGTGAATGAAATTGTTGCCTTACTTTCTCTTTCTATTTTCTCATTATTAGTATATAGGAATGCAAAGGATTTCTTTGTGTTGATTTTATATCCTGCAACTTTATAATATTCATTGATTAGCTCTAGTAATTTTCTAGTGGCATAAGAGACTACTATCAGCAACTATATGCCAATAAAATGGACATCTTGGAAGAAATAGACACATTCTTAGAAAAATACAACTTTCCAAAACTGAACCAGGGAGAAATAGAAAATCTTAACAGACCCATCACAAGTAGGGAAATTGAAACTGTAATCAGAAATCTTCCAGCAAACAAAAGCCCAGGTCCAGACAACTTCACACATGAATTCTACCAAAAATTTAGGGAAGAGCTAACACCTATCCTCCTCAAACTCGTCCAGAAAATTGCAGAGGAAGGTAAACCTACAAACTCATTCTATGAGGCCAACATCACCCTAATACCAAAACCTGACAAAGATGCCACAAAAAAAGAAATCTACAGGCCAATATCACTGATTAACATAGATGCAAAAACCCTTAACAGAATCTAACAAACAGAATCCAATAACACATTAAAAAGATTATACATCATGACCAAATGTGCTTTATCTCAGGGATGCAAGGATTCTTCAATATTCACAAATAAATCAATGTAATACACACATTAACAAATTGAAAAATAAAAGTCATATGATTATCTCAATAGATGCAGAGACAGCTTTTGACAAAATTCAACATCCATTTATGATAAAAACTCTCCAGAAAGCAGGAATAGAAGGAACATACCTCAACATAATAAAAGCTATATATAACTAACCCACAGCAAACATTATCCCCAATGGTGAAAAATTGAAATCATTTTCCCTAAAGTCAGGAACAAGAAAAGGGTGCCCACTCTCACCACTACTATTCAACATAGTTTTGGAAGTTTTGGCCACAGTAATCAGAGCAGAAAAAGAAATAAAAGGAATCCAGATTGGAAAATAAGTAAAACTCTCACTGTTTGCAAATGACATGATCCTCTACATAGAAAACCCTAAAGACTCCACCAGAAAATTACTAGAACTAATCAATGACTATAGTAAAGTTGCAGGATATAAAATCAACACACAGAAATCCCTTGAATTCCTATACACCTTGAATTCCTAATCCCTTGAAATCCTATATAATGAGAAAATAGAAATATAAATTAAGGGAAACATTACATTCAGCATTTTGCATTTCTAAAGTCACAATTTATCTTTTAAAATTCCATTAATTTTTAAGATTTTTTTTTTTGTACCATTAGCTCAATAAGTTCTTTTAATGCTGGTAAGAAGTAGTTATACTTGGAAGACACATCATATAATGGATAATTGATTCTGGGAAAGGAAATACTGCAAGAAAATTAAATATATTATCTGAATTTTTTTTCTCATACATTCTATTAAAATTTACACATTTGAAATATACTGCAATAAATACATACATTTATATTTGTATCTGTAAACATTTTAGGAATAATAGCTAAGCGTCCACATATACTATTTATCTTTACCAAAAACACCAATACAGTATACTAACACACATATATGGAATTTAGAAAGATCATAACGATAACCCTGTAAGTGAGACAGCAAAAGAGACACAGATGTACAGAACAGTCTTTTGGACTCTGTGGGAGAGTGAGAGGGTGGAATGATTCAGCAGAATGGCATTGAAACATGTATAATATCATATATGAAACGAATCGCCAGTCCAGGTTCGATGCATGATACTGCATGCTTGGGGCTGGTGCACTGGGATGACCCAGAGAGATGGTACAGGGAGGGAGGAGGGAGGGGGGTTCAGGATGGGGAACACGTGTATACCTGTGGCGGTTTCATGTTGATGTATGGCAAAACCAATACAATATTGTAAAGTAATTAACCTCCAATTAAAATAAATAAATTTTATTAAATAAAATAAATTCATATTAAAAAAAAAAAAAAGATGATGCTGTTAAGTTGCTACACTCAGTCAGTCAGTCAGTTCAGTCACTCAGTCGTGTCCAACTCTTTGCGACCCCATGAACTGCAGCACGCTAGGCCTCCCTGTCTATCACCAACTCCCAGAGTTCACTCAAACTCACATCCATCGAGTCGGTGATGCCATCCAGCCATCTCATCCTCTATCGTCCCCTTCTCCTCCTGCCCCCAATCCCTTCCAGCATCAGAGTGTTTTCCAATGAGTCAACTCTTCGCATGAGGTGGCCAAAGTACTGGAGTTTCAGCTTTAGCATCATTCCTTCCAAAGAACACCCAGGGCTTATCTCCTTTAGAATGGACTGGTTGGATCTCCTTGCAGTCCAAGTGACTCTTCAACACCACAGTTCAAAAGCATCGATTCTTTGGCACTCGACTTTCTTCACAGTCCAACTCTGACATCCATACATGACCACTGGGTAAACCATAGCCTTGACCAGACAGACCTTTGTTAGCAAAGTAATGTCTCTCCTTTTCAATATGCTATCTAGGTTGCTACACTCAATATGCCAGCAAATTTTGAAAACTCAGCAGTGGACACAGGATTGGAAATGTCAGTTTTCATTCCAATACCAAAGAAAGGGAACTCCAAAGAATGCTTATGCTACCACACAATTGCATTCATTTCACATGCTAGTAAAGTAGTGCTCAAAATTCTCCAAGCTAGGCTACAACTGTATGTGAAACAAGAAGGTCTGGATATTCAAGCTGGATTTAGAAAAGGCAGAGGAATCAGAGATCAAATTGCAAGCATGTATTGGATCATAGATTAAAAAAAGAGTTCTAAAAAAACATCTACTTCTGCTTTATTCACTATGCCAAAACCTTTGACTGTGGATTACAACAAACTGTGGAAAATTCTTCAAGAGATGGGAATTCTGGAAAATTATTTCAAGAGATGTGAATTTCTCCTGGGAAACCTGTATACAGGTCAAGAAGCAACAGTTAGAACTGGACCTGGAACAACAGACTGGTGCACATTCAGTTCTGTTGTTGATCAGAGTGTGGCCGGGCAGCATGGACTGATAAGGGTTTTCCTTGCCCATTCATCATGTAGAGTACACTTCCAGTCTCTTGTCTTCTCATCACCATAGCTTCTTATATCCAGGTGAAGGAACTGGAGAAGCATGCCTCTGGCCAGGCTTTTGAACTGATTCTCAGCCCTCAATCAAAAGAATCTCTCCCAGAATTTCCCCTTTCCCCTCCTAAGGATGAGGATCTTTCTCTGGAGGAAATTCAGAAGAAATTAGAAGCTGCAAAAGAAAGACACAGGCCCCATGAAGCTGAGGTCTTGAAGCAGTTTGGTGAGAAACGGGAGCACAAGAAAGAAGTGCTTCAGAAAACGATAGTGAAGAACCACAGTGTCAGAAAAATGGCGGAAGACAAGCTGTCCCACAACATGGAAGCCAACAAAGAGAAGCAAGAGGCACACGGCTACCAAACTGGACTGTTTACGAGAGAAGGACAAGCACATTGAGGAAGTGCGGAAGAACAAAGAATCCAAAGTTCCTGCTGATGAGACTGAAGTCAACTAATTTGTTCTGAGAACTGACTTACTCACTTTCCCCTTCCTAAATATCCTAAGACTGTACTGGCCAGTGTCATTTTACTTCCCCCCCATCCTCGAAAAATATTCTAGAAGCTGATGTAGGACTGTATAGGTAGATTCAGACCATATGATGTTGATTTATGGGCAAATTGGGAAGAAATAAAAAGTGTTTCTTTTTCTAAAGTGTCGAAGTCTTTCTAATGGAGCTATTTTTTCTTGTTGCTTTTTTTTTTTTTTTTTTCTGCTTCAGTACACCTAGTGTGCTGGGTTAATGACTAGTACTGTATTGATTCCATGAAAGCATGTCTGTGAAAAGAGGATGTAGTGGCTTCTTTCAAATTGTTAGATGTTGAATATATGTTGTCTTTTAAATCCCAATTGTGTTCCAATTTTGCAGATGCTACAGTACTCGAATGGTTAATAAAACTGCACAGTGCTGTTAAAAAAAAAAAAAAGAAGAAGAACAGAGTGGTTCAAAATTAGCAAAAGAGTACTACAAAACTGTATATTGTTGCCCTGCTTATTTAACTTATATGCAGAATACATCATGTGAAATGCCAGACTGGATGAAGCACAAGCTGGAATCAAGATTGCTGGGAGAACTATCAACAATCTCAGATATGAAGATAATAAAAAGAAAAACTAAAAAGCCTCTGGAAGAAAGTGAAAAAGGAGAATGAAAAAGCTGGCTTAAAACTCAACATTCAAAAATCTGAGATTGTGGCATCCAGTCCCATCACTTCATGGCAAATAGATGGGGAAACAGTGACAGACTATTTTTCTTGGAATCAAAAATCACTGCAGATGGTGACTGCCACCATACAATTAAAAGACTCTTGCTCCTTGGAAGAAAAGCTGTGATAAACCTAATCAGTTCAGTCACTCAGTTGTGTCTGGCTCTTTGCGACCCAAAGAATTGCAATATGCCAGACTTCCCTGCCTGAAATCAACTCCTGGAGCTTGCTGAAACTCATGTCCATCAAGCTGGTGATGTCATCCAAACATCTCATCCTCTGTGATCCCTTTCTTCTCTGGCTTTCAATATATACCAGCATCAGAGTCTTTTCTAATGAGTTAGTTCTTCACATCAATTGACCATAGTATTGGAGCTTCAGGTTCAGCATCAGTCCTTCCAATGAATATTTAGGGTTTATTTACTTTAGGATTGACTGGTTTGATCTCCTGATAAATTTAGACAACATATTAAAAAACAGAGACATTACTTTGCCAAAGGTCTGTATAGTCAAAAATATGTGTTTTTTTTTTCAACAACTCATATATGAAGGATGTGAGGGTTGGACCATAAAGAAGGCTGAGTGCTGAAGAATTGATACTTTTTAAGTGTAGTATTGGAAAAGACCTTGAGAGTTCCTTGGACTGCAAGGAGATCAAACCAATCAGTCCTAAAGGAAATTAGTTCTGAATATTCATTGGAAGGAATGATACTGAAGCTGAACCTCCAATAATTTGGACACCTGATGCAAAGAACTAAATCATTGAAAAAGACCTTGATACTGGAAAAGATTGAAGGTAGGAACAGAATGGGATGGCAGAAGATGAGGTGTCTTGATGGCCTTGCCGACTCAATGGACATGAGTTTGAGCAAGCACTGGGAGACGGTGAAGGACAGGGAAGCCTGGAATGTTGCAGTGCCTGCTGTCACAAAGAGGTGGCACGACTGAGTGAGTAAACGACAACAGCAACATCATCAACTTGTCTATGTACTGTGTACAACATGGAACTTATACTTAACCTGACGGTTATGCAGATACAGTGTACTTACCCAACTCCTGAGAGCTTCTGATGTTATTTCAATAAGAATAAGATTATTGACTATTCAAAAATTTTAGAATCTATTTTTCCATGTATAAACTCCAGGAGATGGTGAAGGACAGGGAGGCTTGGCACCCTGTGATTCATGGGGTCACAGAGTCGGACACGACTGAGCAACTGAACTGAACTGACTGATACCTAATTGCTATGAAATTGAGTTTAAGAAGAAAGAATTTTTAATTCACATATAATCTTTCCATTATTTTCTGAATTTAATGGAAAGATACATGTGAATTAAAAATTCTTTCTTCTTAAACACAATTTCATAGCAATTAGGTATCAGTTCAGTTCAGTTCACTCACTCAGTCGTGTCCGACACTTTGCAACCCCATGAATCACAGCACGCCAGGCATCCCTGCCCTTCACCATCCCCCAGAGTTCACTCAAACTGACGTCCATCGAGACAGTGATGCCATTCAGCCATCTCATCCTCTATCGTCCCCTTCTCCTCCTGCCCCCAATCCCTCCCAGCATCAGGGACTTTTCCAATGAGTCAACTCTTCACATGAGGTGGCCAAAGTACTGGAGTTTCAGCTTTAGCATCATTCCTTCCAAAGAAATCCCAGGGCTGATCTCCTTCAGAATGGACTGGTTGGATCTCCTTGCAGTCCAAGGGACTCTCAAGAGTCTTCTCCAACACCACAGTTCAAAAGCATCAATTCTTCGGCACTCAGCTTTCTGCACAGTCCAACTCTCGCATCCTTACATGATCACGGGAAAAACCATAGTCTTGACTAGATGGAACTTTGTTGGCAAAGTAATATCTCTGCTTTTCAATGTGCTATCTAGGTTGGTCATAACTTTCCTTCCAAGGAGTAAGCGTCTTTTAATTTCATGGCTGCAGTCACAATCTGCAGTGATTTTGGAGCCCCCAAAAATAAAGTCCGACACTGTTTCCTCCTCTATTTCGCATGAAGTGATGGGACCAGATGCCATGATCTTCGTTTTCTGGATGTTGAGCTTTAAGGCAACTTTTTCACTGTCCTCTTTCATTTTCATCAAGAGGCTTTTTAGTTCCTCTTCACTTTCTGCCATAAGGGTGATGTCATCTGCATATCTGAGGTTATTGATATTTCTCCTGGCAATCTTGATTCCAGCTGTGCTTCTTCCAGCCCAGCGTTTCTCATTATATATTCTGCATATAAGTTAAATAAGCAGGGTGATAATATACAGCCTTGATGTATGCCTTTTCCTATTTGGAACCAGTCTGTTGTTCCATGTCCAGTTCTAATTGCTGCTTCCTGACCTGCATACAGGTTTCTCAAGAGGCAGGTCAGGTGGTATGGTATTCCCATCACTTGAAGAATTTTCCACAGTTTATTGTGATCCACACAGTCAAAGGCTTTGGCATAGTCAATAAAGCAGAAATACATGTTTTTATGGAACTCTCTTGCTTTTTCATTTTAAGCTATCTCAATTCTTGAAATAGGTTCTGGTGATACTCCATAATTAGTGTGTTGCCTGGATTTAAAGAAGCAGATGTATGAAATTGGAAAAAATATTAATTTACTCTCATGCCTCATATGAGAGTAAGTTATTTTTCTTAGTCTTGTAATTTTCTACAAGCAATTTTGAAAATGTAATTGCAACTGATACATAAATAACCATGGACACAGGAAGAAAAGATAACTTGCTATTGAACAATAACAAAATAGAGATAGGAATGATTCCCAGGGGTTTGAAATATAGGGATTAGCCTTTAAATTAATATGATTTCTCCGCTCACAGGTAAAATGAAAAGATGAATAAGCTATTAGAACACTGAGTAAAATTTCTAAAACTGAAAAAAGTAGTAATGAAGTAAAAACTAAATATAAAAATATAACACCAAATAAACACAGATGAACACAGAGGTGTGTGTGCTCAGTCATTTCAGTTATGTCTGACACTGTGACCCTATGGACTGAAGCTCACCAGGCTCCTCTGTCCATGAGAATCTACAGGCAAGAATATTGGAATGGGCTGTCATTTCCTCCTCCAGGAGAGCCAAACACAGAGGTATAATGATTTGTTATTGTAATATAAAATGAAACTCAAAAGTTGAACGAGTGGGAAGTACATGAGACAGTGTGAGTGCTATAGAGGATAAAATAATGTGTAGCAAGCAGGTATTTGAAATCCCAAAAGGAAGGGTGTAAAAGCAATATTAGCAGAGATAATATATGACAATTGTGCACAAGGGATAAACAACATCAAATCAGTTTCAAAAATTTCTTAACACCAAGGCAAATTTTAAAATTTCTACATTTATCTCTATTTTTCTGTCTCTTTACCATCTATTTATTTATGTGTCTGTGTACCTACACCATGTATCTACTTATATTATCTATTTATAAACTGCTTGACATCTCACAGCAAAACTGATGAAAACTAATAAGGAAATGAAATCAATTTTAGAAAAAAATATTTTTCTTAAAATATAATTTACATACCATAATATGTATTCTTTTTTTTTTTTTTTTTTTTTTTTTACTGTGTGGGATTGTTTATTGTCATCAATAAAACCAACAGAGTGTTGTATTCTTGCTTCTAATTTCATTCCTACAAAATAATCTTTTTTTTTAAACAATAACCATTTATTTAATTTGTGATTCTGTGGGTTGATAATTTTGTCTGCGCTCAGCTCCATACTTCTTCACATTTCAGCTGATTTTTTTTAAAATTTTATTTTATTTTTAAACTTTACATAATTGTATTAGTTTTGCCAAATATAAAAATGAATCCACCACAGGTATACATGTGTTTCCCACCCTGAACCTTCCTCCCTCCTCCCTCCCCATACCATCCCTCTGGGTCGTCCCAGTGTATTCTTTTAAACTATACAATAAAGTCATTAAAAGTAACTTCACAATGTCTCACGTTCCTTATTATTAATTACAGAACACTTTCATTACTCCCAATTTTACTTCCCCTAAGCCTCTGGCAAGCATTGATCTACTTTCTTTCTCTAAAGAACTACTCATTCTGGATGCTTCATATAAGTGAAACCATAAAATGCACAATATTTTGTGCCTGTCAGTTTTCAGTTAGCATAATCTGAAGATTCATTCATGTTGTAGTGTGTATCAACAGTACAACCTTTTCTTATTCTTGAAGAATATTCCATTGCATGAATGTATAACATTTATTTATATAATTGATTTTGGGCTATGGCAGTTAATGTGTAAGTTTTCATGTAGACATATCTTTATTTTCTTTCAATATATTCCTAGAAATAAAGTTGCAGTGTTAATGCCATTTGAGTTTTATGTAATTTTCATGTGTAAGTATGAAAGTATATATATATACATATATTTCTTCAACCATTTGAAAATGGAAAAATAATTCTTAGCTCATGGACAGTGATAAAATAAACAGCAAGCATTCTCAGTACAAATGCCATGATGAATCAATCCTTACACTACATTCCTGGAGGAGAAGAGCTACACTGTTGCTTCTCTTAGGCAGCAAACCATGTCCTCTATGTTCACTTCACACCACCGTAAACCTGCCCAGGCTTTCCTTCTTTGATTTTTTTTTTTTCTATTTTTAATAAGAAGATCAAATTTTAATGTTTGTACATGGGAAACAAATCAACAACTGTATCTGTTTAATTTCATCCTAGAGTCTTTAATTTTATGAAAAAAATGATATTTTTTTCAACTTTGTTTTAGGAAATGCAAAAGTAGGAAGTCAGGAAACACCTGGGCATTGAAACATGTATAATATCATGTATGATACGAGTCACCAGTCCAGGTTCGATGCACGATACTGGATGCTTGGGGCTGGTGCACTGGGACGACCCAGAGGGATGGTATGGGGAGGGAGGAGGGAGGAGGGTTCAGGATGGGGAAGACATGTATACTTGTGGCGGATTCATTTCGATGTTTGGCAAAACTAATACAATATTGTAAAGTTTAAAAATATATTAAAAAAAAAAAAAGACACACCCAGGGTAACAGGCAAATTTGGCCTTGGAATACGGAATGAAGCAGGGCAAAGGCTAATAGAGTTTTGCCAAGAGAATGCACTGGGCATAGAAAAAACCCTCTTCCAACAACACAAGAGAAGACTCTACACATGGACATCACCAGATGGTCAACACCAAAATCAGATTGATTATATTCTTTGCAGCCAAAGATGGAGAAGCTCTATACAGTCAGCAAAACCAAGACTGGGAGCTGACTGTGGCTCAGATCATGAACTCCTTATTGCCAAATTCAGACTTAAATGGAAGAAAGTAGGGAAAACCACTAGAACATTCAGGTATGACCTAAATCAAATCCCTTATGATTATACAATGGAAGTGAGAAATAGATTTAAGGGCCTAGATCAGATAGAGTGCCTGATAAACTATGGAATGAGGTTCGTGACATTGTACAGGAGATAGAGATCAAGACCATCCCCATGAAAAAGAAATGCAAAAAATAAAATGTCTGTCTGGGGAGGCCTTACAAATAGCTATGAAAAGAACAGAAGTGAAAAGCTAGGGAGAAAGGGAAAATATAAGCATCTGAATGCAGAGTTCCAAAGAATAGCTAGAAGAGATAAGAAAGCATTCCTCAGTGATCAGTGCAAAGAAATAGATGAAAACAACAGAACGGGAAAGACTAGAGATCTCTTCAAGAAAATTAGAGATATCAAGTAAACATTTCATGCAAAGATGGGCTCGATAAAGGACAGAAATGGTACAGACCTAACCGAAGCAGAAGGTATTAAGAAGAGGTGGCAAGAATACACAGAAGAACTGCACAAAAAAGGTCTACATGACCGAGATAATCACAGTGGTATGATCACTCACCTAGAGCCAGACATCCTGGAATGTGAAGTCAAGTGGGCCTTAGAAAGCATCGCTACGATCAAAGCTAGTGGAGGTGATGGAATTCCAGTTAAGCTATTCCAAATCCTGATAGATGATGCTGTGAAAGTGCTGCCCTCAATATGCCAGCAAATTTGGAAAACTCATCAGTCACCACAGGACTGGAAAAGATCAGTTTTCATTCCAATCCCAAAGAAAGGCAATGCCAAAGAATGCTCAAACAACTGCACAATTGCACTCATCTCACATGCTAGTAAAGTAATGCTGAAAATTCTCCAAGACAGGCTTCAGCAATATCTGAACCGTGAACTTCCTGATGTTCAAGCTCGTTTCAGAAAAGGCAGAGGAACCAGAGATCAAATTGCCAACATCCGCTGGATCATGGAAAAAGCAAGAGAGTTCCAGGAAAAAAAAAAAAAAATCTATTTCTGCTTTATTGACTATGCCAAAACCTTTGACTCTGTGGATCACAATAAACGGTGGAAAATTCTGAAAGAGATGGGAATACCAGACCACCTGACCTATCTCTTGAGAAACCTATATGCAGGTCAGGAAGTGACAGTTAGAACTGGACATGGAACAACAGACTGGTTCCAAATAGGAAAAGGAGTATGTCAAGGCTGTATATGGTCACCCTGCTTAGTTAACTTCTATGCAGAGTACATCATGAGAAATACTTGGATGGAAGAAGCACAAGCTGGAATCAAGATTGCCAGGAGAAATATCAATAATCTCCGATATACAGATGACACCACCCTTATGGCAGAAAGTGAAGAGGAATTAAAAAGCCTCTTGATGAAGGTGAAAGAGGAGAGTGAAAAAGTTGGCTTAAAGCTCAACATTCAGAAAATGAAGATCATGGCATCTAGTCCCATCACTTCATGGGAAATAGAGGGGGAAACAGTGTCAAACAGTATTTGTTTTTAATTTTGGAGGGGCTCCAAATTCACTGCAGATGTTTATTGCAGCCATGAAATTAAAAGACACTTACTCCTTGGAAGGAAAATTATGACCAACCTAGCCAACCAATAGATAACATATTCAAAAGCAGAGACATTTCTTTGCCAACAAAGGTCTGTCTAGTCAGGGCTATGTTTTTTCCAGTGTTCATGTATGGATGTGAGAGTTGGACTGTGAAGAAGGCTAAGCACTGAAGAATTGATACTTTTGAACTGTGGTGTTGGAGAAGACTCTTGAGAGTCCCTTGGACTGCAAGGAGAGCCAACCATTCCATTCTAAGGGAGATCAGTCCTGGGTGTTCATTGGAAGGACTGATGCTAAAGCTGAAACTCCAATACTTTGTCAACCTCATGCGAAGAGTTGACTCATTGGAAAAGACTCTGATGCTGGGAGGGATTGGGGGCAGGAGGAGAAGGGGACGACAGAGGATGAGATGGTTGGATGGCATCACTGACTCGATGGACATGATTTTGAGTGAACTCCGGGAGTTGGTGATGGACAGGGAGGCCTGGTGTGCTGCAATTCATGGGGTCACAAAGAGTCAGATACGACTGAGTGACACAACTGAACTGAACTGAACTGAACAGATAAAATAAAGTATTTTGAATGTAGATGCTTTAAACTCTACAAAAGGTATACTCAAAAGAGCAGAACTTATTTGTTTAAAAGTAAAATTGTAAATGTGTAGAAAAAAAGAAAACCTGATAAAACAGTTAAAATTACTTAAAAATAAGCACAGAAAAAGTAACTCAAATAATGGAGACCTCAAGAAGTGCAAAATAAGGTTTGAAAATCAGAGCTGAGAAACAGCAATGAAAAATTTGGAGTCAGAAATAGCTGTGGTAATGGCACAGAATCCTGGACTTTAAATTCTGTGATACAGTTTGGAAGGGATTAGATTGTAGACAACATAATATGCATTGGAAAAAATTAGAGAGCATAGAGAATGAAATAAAATATGTGTTAGATTGGAAAGAATGGAATGCTAACATAGGAGGAGACTGCATTGCAGTGAAGAGAGAAGAGATTTGAGGGTTTCAGTTTAGAGATCATGGCTGATTAACAATTTCCAGATGCTACCTAGCTTCAGGAAGAGGCAACTCATTTAAAATTCAAATTCTCATCTGAAAATTTAGCACTAGGCCTCCGGACACCTCACCACCTATGTAAACAATCTTAAAAATAAATAAATAAATAAAATCATCACTCATCTCTCCTTGACAGTAGGACTATTTAAGAGGATAGAAATATAAAGACTGTAAAGTATTCATATAGTAGTATTAATAATCTATTAACTGAGAAAGGGAATTTTGAAGCAGTATATACTTATTATGTGTATCTAATATATGTGTGTGTGTTTGTCAATGTGAAAGATCAATTGAAATTTGTACAGACCTACAAATATGAGCTTGAAGCCAAATAAAGATGGTCTTTCCCATTATACCTCAGTTGGTAAAGAATCTGCTCACAGAAGACCCCATTTCAATTCTGGGTCAGGAAGATCCACTGGAGAAGTAATAGGCTACCCATTCCAGTATTCTTGGGCTTCCCTGGTGGCTCAGCTGGTAAAGAATCCCCCTGCCATATGGGAGACCTGGGCTCAATCCCTGGGTTGGCAAGATCCTCTGAAGAAGTGTATAGCTACCCACTCCAATATTCTTGTCTGTAAAATTACATGGACTGTATCCTTCGTGGGGTCACAAAAAGTCAGACATGACTGAGCAAATTTCACATTTCCAAAGACCTTGAACCATGCCTTGTCAAAGAGTTACTAAGGTTTCCAAGTGTATCTCACACCACAACTTTTTTCCTACATTTCAAACTCAAGAAGATAAAACCTTAAGCTTCAACTACTGTAAGCTTCATTGATTTTAAAAGCTGTCACACAGATGATCTCATTTGTCTCATACAATCTGGAGAAATGACAGTGTTAGGTGAGCTAATGCATGTTATGAAAATATTCACAGAAGTATTAAGAGAATAAAAGACAGTTTGCATTTACTTTCCAAGGGTGTAAAGGGCCTGGCACATAGAGTAGTGTTGGCCTGGAAGGGTAAGGGTTTGATTTTTTGTCGAGTTTCAAAGGGCAATATTCTGGAAAGAGGGGACACCCCAGAGATATATCTGGGCTTACTGTGCTTCTATAGCAAGCAATTTTTCTAAGCATCTGTAACTTTTTGTCTTCAATGACTTTCCAGAACTTAGATTTCTGAAAGGGACTTGACAGTGACACTTGACAGGCAGTATTATTTTAAATAATGTAAGATGGATTTACATATAGGACATTTATTACCATTCCTACTTATACATGAAAAAATTTAAACACAAAATTTTGTAGTCAAACACATAATTGGAAAATAAAAGAATAGGAAAGATGAGAGATCTCTTCAAGTAATTGGAGGTATCAAGTGAATATTTGAGGTAAGGATGGACACAATAAAGAACAGAAATGGTAAAGACCTAACAGAAGTAGAAGAGATTAAGAGGTGACAAGAATACAGAAAATAATTATACAAGAAAGATCTTAATGACCCAAATAACCACAATGATGTGGTCACTCACCTACACCAGACATTCTGGGGTATGAATTCAAATGTGCCCTAGGAAAAACTTACTATGAACAAAGCTAGTGGAGGTGATGGAATTCCAGCTTTGCTATTTCAAATCTTAAAAGATTATACTGTTAAAGTGCAGTACTCAGTATGTCCACAAATTTGGAAAACTCAGTAGTGACCACAGGACTAGGAAAGTTCAGTTTTCATTACAATCCCAAAGAAAGATAATGGCAAAGAATGTTCAAACTACCATAAAATTGTGCTCATTTCACATGTTAGCAAAGTTATGCTAAAGAATCCTTCATGATAGGCTTCAGCAGTATGTGAACCTAGAACTTCCAGATGTACTTGTTGGATTTTGAAGAGGTAGAGGAACTAGAAGTTGCCCAAATTTTTTGGGTCATGGAGAAAGCAAGGGAATTACAGAAAAATATATATCTACTTCTGCTTCACTGGCTATGCTAAACCCTTTGGTTGTGTGGATTGCAGCATTGGAAATTCCTTAAAGAGATGGGAGTACCAGATTTTCTTAGCTATCCCCTGAGAAATCTGCATATAGTACAAGAAGTAACAGTTAGAACCAGATATGAAACAACTGGCTGGTTCCAAATTGGGAAAGGAGTACAATAAATTTGTATATTGTCACCCGGCTTATTTGATTTATATGCAGAGTACATCATACTAAATTCCAGGCCTATGAATCACAAGCTGGGAACAAGATTTCCAGGAAAAACACCAATAACCTCAGATATACAGATGACACCAATCTAATAGAAGAAAATGAAAAGGAACTAAAGAGCCTCTTGATGAGGGTGAAAAAGAAAAGTGAAAAAGGTGGCTTGAAAATCAACTTTAAAACAACAAAAATTATGGAATCTGGTTCCATCACTCATGGCAAATAGAAGGGGAAGAAGGGGAAGCCGTGACAGAGTTGTTTTTTGCCCCCCATCTCTTGGGTTCCAAAATTACTGAAGATGGTGACTGCAGCCATGAAATTAAAAGACACTTGTTTTTTGGAAAGAAAGGTATGACAAACCTAGACAGTGCATTAAAAAGCAGAGACATCATTTTTGCTGACAACTGTTCGCATAGTCAAATTTTTGTTTTTTCCAGTAGTCATGTATGGATATGAAAGTTTGACTATAAAGAAGGCTGAGCACTGAAAACCAGATGCTTTTGAACTGTTTCTGGAGAAGACTCCTAAGTGTCTCCGGGACTGCAAGGACGCCAAACCAGTCAACCCTAAGGGAAATCAACCCTGAATATTCAGTAAGAATATTGCTGCTGAAGCTGAAGCTCTAGTACTTCATTCACCTGATGAGAAGAACTAAATCATTGGAAAAGACTCTGTTGCTGGAAAAGATTGAAGGCAAAAAGAAGGGGGTGGTAGGGAATGAGATGGTTAGATAGCATCATCAGCTCAATGGACATGAATTTGGGCAACTTTGTCCTCCAGGAAATAGTGGAGGACAGAAGTGTCTAGTGTGCTACATTCCAAGGAGTCACAAAGACTTGGACACAACTTAGCAACTAAACAACAACACATAATAGAGATATTTGGATCAGACTTTCTGGAAATATCGGAGAGAAGGACTTTAAAAATTCATCTCTTGGGCATTTCATAGTATTCTGGGAAATAATTTTTAATTTAGAATATAGAGGCATATGAGACAGTTGAAGAACAGTCAAGTTTAAGTTAAGAAAAACAGAAGTCTGAACAAAGAACCTGGATATTGACATTTAATAGTTAATGTCAAGATGTCTACAAAGAATACTGAGAAGAAATGACCATGAATAAGGTAACAGAATTCACATGGTGCCAGTCAGCACTGCCAGAGAGTCAGCAAATAAAAAAAAAGTAGGTTTTTGACATGGAGCCTCGGCAGGTGACTGGTCTAATAATCTGCAATTGTGAAGTTTTATGGCCTTGAACATGCTCTGTGTCCGATTCTTAGGTAAAAAATAGGGAAAATAGTGTTGCAACATATTGTTTCAAAGAAACTAATCTAAAAACAATGCAAAGTATCTGGAATAGTCAAAATTTAAGAAGTGATAGTAAAAAATTGCTGTCCAATATGATGCCTGTACTCAAAATCTGGGACTGAGATGAAGAGAAGTAATAAACCAAAGTTATATAATCCAAGACTGGCCCAGCTCTCCAAATTTTAAATTCACTAATTCAGAGTTAATTTTCTTACATGTTTTGGTAATGTAAGAAATAACTATATTGGGGTTTTAGGAATCTATAACATAAAGAATGTATTTGTAGCCAAAGTAGTGAAAAGGGTGAGAAAGGTTCTGGACTCCTCATTTTTACTCATTTCCTATATCCAAATAATCACCTTGAGCTGATATACTTTGACTCTGGTTTTTTTCTGACCTCTAATTTTTCATTTCAAGATAATGAAGTGAAGACATTTATATTCCTTTCTTCTCTGTCCCTATCTCTCTTCCAATTGTATGAATATTCAAGTAGAGGAAATAAATCTATATTCCTTTATTTTTCTAAGATTAAAACTAAGGAAAATAAATACAATTCTATCTTTGGCAAAACTAGGACATTTACAATACCAAACCACAACATGAGTGAACAGAGAGCAGAGGGAGGGTTGTGAGAGCACAAGCTGAGAAAGGGCCTACCCTTTCTCAATAGATACCACTGAGAGCAATTGGATTTGCTGGAAAAACTCATGATGGACTTGATCATACAAAGAGCTAGAGGTACTGAAAATAAGAACTTGTTTGAAAATATGTTTATTTATTTTAATTGCATGGGTCATCTGAGTTAATTTAGTCAGAAGGATGCCTTTTCCCCATACACAGAAGACTACAGGTACAGAAATAAAGCCAAAATGCCAAAATATTTTTTAATAAACTATTTTTTAGCTTTACTGAAGCATAATGACACAAAAACATTTAATAAATATATTTTGATGAGTTTGCATTTATGTATACAGTCATGATACCATCACTAGAACCAAGACACTACATAGCTATCATCTCCAAAAATTTCCTTTAGTCCTTTTGCATTTTTTCCCCCTTTTTCAGGTAAGAATGCTTAACATAAGCTACATCCTCTTTACAAATTTTACAATGCACAATGATGTTAACTACAGGTAGTATGGTGTACAGCAAATCTCTAGAGCTTGTTTATCTGGGATACCTGAAACCTTATATACATTCAAAAACTCCCAGCCCCTGGAAAACACCCTTCCATTCTCTGCTACTAGAAGTTTAACTGTTTTAGAAACTGATAGTAGTGATATCACATAGTGTTTGTCCTTCTGTGAGTGGCTTATTTCACTTAGCATACTCTCCTGTATATACATCTTTTTTTTTTTTTTTAAAGACAAGATTTCCTTCTTTAGTAAGGTTGATAATATTCCATTGTATGTATATGCAATATTTTCTGCATCTGTTCTTTATAGATGCACTTTTGAGTTGTTTTCATATCTTGACAATGGTAAATAATGTGGAAATTAATAGAGGGCTGCAGATAATTTTTGAGACCCTGATTTCAATTCTTTTGGCTATATGTCAAACAGTGGGATTGCTCTGGTAGTTCTATTTTTAATTTTTTAAGAACCTCTATAATATTTTCCATAGTGACTGCAACATACTACATTTTGATGTATAAGGGTTTCAATTTCTCCACATGCTCACCAACACGTGTTTTTTTTTTTTTTTTTTCAAATAATAACCACCCTAACAACTACAAGTTATAACTTAGAATGGTTTTGATCTGCATTTCCCAGTGATGAGTGATATTAACCACCCTTTCTTATGCCTGCCTGCCATTGGCCATTTGTATAGCTTCTTTGGAGTAATGTCTATTCAACATCCTTGCTCATTTTTGTATTGAATTAAAAAAAAATATTTATTGGTAGGTGATACTTACATATTTTGGATATCAACCTTTTGTCTGAAACATGGTTTACAAATATTTTATCTCAATTTTTTGGTGCCCTTTCACTTTGTTGATTTTTAGCACAGAGCTTTCTAGTTGGATAAGGTCACATTTGTCTGTTTTCTATGTTGTTGCCTGTGCATTGGTGTCAAATTCAAGAAATCAGTTTTAAGACCACTGTCAAGAAGTTTCCTCTGAATGCATTCTTTGAGGATTTTTATAGTTTTCAGTGTTACATTTAAGTCATTAATACACTTTTGAATTGTTTTTGTGTGTCTGTTATGTGAGAGGAATCCAATTTCATTCCTTTGCATATGGATATTCAGTTTTCCCAACACTGTCTTTTGAAGACAATATCCTTTCTCCATGTTGTATTCTTGGCACCTTGCCAAAAATGCATTGAGTTTATAATAATAAACTTATTTCTGAGTTTTTTTCTGTTCTGTTGGTCTATGTGTGTATCTTTATGCCAGTACTGTACCATTTTAATTACTATAATTTTTTGGTATATTTTGAAATCAAGAAGTATGCTGCCTCCAGCTTTGTTCTTCTTTATCAAATTTGCTTTGGCTATTTAGTGTCTTTAATTATTTCACATGAATTTTAGAATTATTAGAATATACAATATTCTGTAAAAATATTGTGATGTTGAAAAGGATTGCATTGAATCTGTAGATCACATTGTGTAATATGGACATTTCAACAATATTAACTCTTCCAATATGTTAACAAAAATGTCTTCCATTTATTAATGTGTGATTTAATTTATTTCATTAGTGTTTCATAGTTTTCATATACAAGTCACTTAATTCCTTGCTGAAGTTTATTCTGAGAATTTTATTCTTTTTTGCTGTTATTGTAAATATAATAGTTTCCTTAATTTCCTTTTGTTAGTATGCGGAAACACCACTGATTTGTATATGTTTATTTTGTATTCTATTTATTAGTTTTAACAGTTCATTGATCCTGCTATTGGCTGTAAAGTCTTTAGAGTTTTCTATATTTAAAATCATGTCATCTGCAATTTGAATGCAAACACAAGGATCTGAAACAGGGGCAGTAACTAGTGTGACATACTTAGAGCTCTCTTCTTGCATTCATGTAGAATATCCAACTAAGTCACTGGATATATCTTATCTAAGGAAACTGTAAAAGTTCGGAATCAAAAAGCCTACAGATTTTGATAGTAGAGGTCCTCATATAATAAGCTTGGCTATTTAAGCTAGCAGTAATAAAACCCAAAAATTAATGAATTTTTTCCCAGTCATAGAGTTCTCTCAAAAGGCTTTTTAGTGACTTATACTGAAATTGAATAGAGGGGCAAGGATCATGTGGTATGTGAAGAGGATTTTCAATCTGAAGGGGATATCCCAAAGTAGAGAGCTATAAAGAACTCAGAATTTTCCCAGGAATATTCAATGAGACTTCTTTACTCTTTAAAATACCAACAAATATTAACAATTCTCCTAGGACAAACTTAAAAATTACCTAGTTGCAAGGTTTCCCATTAGGAAACAAAATGCTCAATAGGTAAGTTCCTTCTGCTGCTGCCAAGTCGCTTCAGTCATGTCCGACTCTGTGCGACCCCATAGATGGAAGCCCACCAGGCTCCCCTGTCCCTGGGATTCTCCAGGCAAGAACACTGGAGTGGGTTGCCATTTCCTTCTCCAATGCATGAAAGTGAAACGTGAAAGGGAAGTCGTTCAGTCGTGTCCAACTCTTAGCAACCCCATGGACTACAGCCTATCAGGCTCCTCCATCCATGGGGTTTTCCAGGCAAGAGTACTGGAGTGGGGTGCCATTGCTTTCTCCGAAGTTCCTTCTATAATTTGTCAAAAGTTTTTATCTTGAAAATATGTTGAATAATGTCAGATATTTTCTTAGCAGTTATTGACATGATCATATGATTTTTAATCATTCTGTTATTGTGATGTATCAGATTGATTGACTTGTGTATACTGAACCATCCTTGCATGCTTTATGATTCTACTACTGTGCTGTAGAATACTGTTTTATTGTGAAAATTTTCACCAATGTTCATTGTTGCTTTTCAGTCACCCAGTCATGTCTGACTCTTCATGACCCCGTGGACTGCAGCACAATATTGTAGTTTTTCTTTCCTCGTAGTGTCTTTTTCTGACTTTGGTTTCAGGACAATGCTGGCTTCAAAAATGAGTTTGGAAATATTTTCTTCTCTTATTTTTTGGAGGAGTTTGAGGAGGATTGGCATTAATTCTTCTTAAAATGTTTGATACAAGCTGGTCTTGAACTTTTCTTTATTCTGAAATGTTAATTACTTATTCAATCTCCTTATTCATTTTTTTATCTGTTCAGATTTTCAATTTCAGTGATTCAGTTTTTTCAATTTGTGTATTTCCAGAAATGCATATATTTCTCCTATATTATCTAACTTGTCTGATAATTATTCCTAATAATCATCTATGATGGTTTCTAAAAGATATTTCTGTTGCATGAGTTGTCAAGAAGACACTACTAAGTGAAATAAGCCAATCTCAGAAAGACAAATATTTTATGACTCCACTTATATGAGGTATCTAAATTGTTCAAAATCATAGAAACAAAGAGTAGAATGGTGGTTGCCAGGGGCTGTGGGGAGAGGGAATGAAGAAGTTGCTGTTTAACAGGTACAGAGGTCCAATAATGTAAGATGAGCAAGTTCTAGAAATATGTACAACATTCTGCATGCAGTTAAAATTACTGCATTTTGCCCTTAAACCTTTGCTAAGGGTGTAGATCTCATGCTAAATGCCATTTCCACAATAAAGAATGCTTTAGAGACCTTTCATTGTTGGAATAGAATAATGACTCATTGTTTCTAAATTAGAAACAATTCCATAATGCAAATGTATAAAAGTAAAAAGAGAGCATTGTATTTTGCATAGAACACATACTTTGTGTTGAAAATAAAATTAAAAGTAAAAATAAAAGCCTTTCTTATGATTTTAACTGGGATAAAAATTTGAGAACTTTTTTTTTCCCCCCTCAAATAACAATGCACTCCTCTGGAAATATCCAGGTTATGAACAATTTTTAGGAAGTTTAAAATCCCATTATGTTTATGTCTCACTAAATAGAGCATATTTGAATTGAATTAAGACAATATTATTCAACTATTTTTAAAATACAAAGTCATCTACAAATGTTGGCATTTTTTTATGAACATCAATCTGTATATACAAAGGACAAAACATCAGTAGTAGGCCAAGACTTGGCAGCTGAGAGCCTTAGTGGCTAATAAGATCTACATTTCTTTTATATTATAAAATAATATGACAAGGACACTTTTTCAATATTTGCATTTATTATAAACTAAATAATTGGGAAATAAATATTGTGGCTTCTACTTACACATTTCTCAAACATGCTGTGGATCTAAGCAGACATAGTAAAGGCAAGAGCTTCTAATTGAGTCAGAGAAGCATGGGTATGTATCCCATACAATGCTTCTTCTTCCAAAATTTTGCTTACTTTTGCTTTATGCAGGTATCAGATTCAGGGTTTACAGATTTATCAACGGGTTTTTAAAGAGTGAAAATTCAACTGAAGTAATATTCAGCAATGATGATGAAGTTAAATTGGTTAACTGTGGGATGAAGTTTTAAGAGAGCAGAGTGGAAAACTTTGGGGATGAAAGTAATGGAAAGAGATTGAAACTGGAAATAGGAAATCCTAAAAATATGGGAATAGGAGTATATTAGAGAATACAAGAGAATAGGAATATATGAGAGACTTATAGTTATAAATTTGGGGCAGAGACCTAGTATTATGAAAATATAAGGTATAATTAAATGAGACAAAATTTGGCAACAGAGCCAGTCAGTAGTAGATTGTAGGAATTCTCTCTCTGATCTTTGAGGATTTGATTATTCTTGAATACAATATTATCCTAAGGTAAAATTAGTATCTGGAGTACCATTATTCCATTATTATTTAAATTATTCTTCCATTTCTGCAATCAAGTTTAAATAAGCAATGTGTGTGTGTGTGTGTGTGTGTGTAGCTCAGTTGTGTCTGACTCTTTGTGACCCCATAGACCATAGCCTGCTAGGCTCCTCTGTCCATGGAATTCTCCAGGCAAGAATATATTGTAGGCAGATTCTTTACCATCTGAGCCATCAGAGAAGCCCTTAATTAGATATTAAGTCCTGTTAATTGCATCTCTCTCATCTCTAGGCTCTCTCGTCTCCTCTCACCATGTTGCTGCCACTGGTTTAGTTTAAAAGGGTGAAGCTAAGAATAACTAAAAATCATCATATAAATGCTCGGTTGGTTTCTCTAACATCCAAATCCTCGAAATTGTTTTCTTGCTGAACTTGTCTTCTTACTGCCAATGAAATATCTAGACATTTCATATAAGTAATGCTTATGATCTGGAAAAGTTCTAGCATCATTTCCTGTTACATTCATTAAAGCAAGGTTTTGATACTACCAAAGTCTGCAGTTCTCAACAATGTAATGCAGACCTCAAGCCCTAACGCATTAGAATATGCCTTTGCTCAAAGTTCTCTCTACTTCTCTCTAACTTTGAAAATGCCATGTAGACTTAGGCTCACTCTTTAAGATGTAACACATTTTATTCTATATATTTGTTTACTTATCTATCTCTCCTATTCCATGAGCTCATTGACAGGTTATTGTCCTTGCTTAATTTTTATCTACAATTCTGTTCCTGTTTCACAGTAGACGAATAACTCTCTGTTGAGTCAATAATTGAATAAAATGATCTTTATTGAACTTTGTCATTGAAAAATCTGAGGACAATTTTTGCAAATTATTTAAATGATCAAAGAAAATCAATTACCTTACAAAAATTATTTGTATAGAGTTAACAATATATATTATAGACAATGTCTGCAAAGCTAGGCAACAAAATTGAGCCATGAATTTCAATAAGTGCTTCTAATATACATTTATTCTCACATTCCCCATTTGGAAAGAAATAATTCAGGACAAAATTCTACTGATGCATTTGGCATGCTCAGTAATAGTAATCACTTTGAAATTGCAGGTGATGAAACTGCCTGTTCAATGTCAAATTTGAAAACTCTGGAGGAAATAATGATACATGTTGGGTGTGGGCAGGACAGTCATTCCTTTGTCTTTTCATCATTTCCATTAGAATCAGGCACTACATGTCAGGATAGTAGCTTTGATGAAAGAGTTATGTTAAGGCTTAATCTAGATAAAGCACAGATAATACTGAACTGTCAGTGGAAACAGAGACTGTGAACTGAAATAAAGCCATCATTCCTCTGCAACGACATGGTAACTTTCTGCAATTCTGAAGACATGGAATGAATTTTAATTCCTCAGACCATTTGCTTGTGAAATGATAGCATATATACTTTGAAAATCAAACACACCTATGCTGTATTGTTCATGTTTCAAGATGTAATGTGTGCAATTGTTTTGATTTATAACCCAGGTATCAATTACTCATGGCACCTCCATTTTTTCTGTCTTGAAATAATATTGTATTTTTTTGCTAATGTGACCTCTTTAATTCCTTATGAACTATTAATTTTGGTTGCATTACTTATCTCATTTAAATACAAAAGGAAATCACCCTGAAAGTGGCTATTTTACTAATCAGTAGAATTATATACTGTGATGCAAATCTCAAACTCTGATGTCCATTTTTTTTTTTTAACATTTCTGTTGGATAAAATAATCTGCTCTTGTTAACAACCAGTGGGAATGCTTAATGGGTATAATTAAATAGTACTTAGTCAAGGGACTACTCAAAAGCTATGCTGACTTTGAAAAAAATCCTCTGTTCTCCTCACCCCTCCTTTGTTCAATTACTATTGCAATTTAGAAGAGATATGTCAATAATCAGTAACAGGGCCTATAATATGATCTTTAAAAGTATTACATTCATAATTATAAAAATGATCTTTAAATAAAGTCAATGAAGTTATTCAATTAAAAAAAATTCACAGATGGCCTGCTTTAGAATTAACTATAATAAACCAATCATTTCAATGTAGAATATAAAACTATTAAGGCATATTTTTTCCTTTTTATTTTTCCTTCTATTGCCACTTCTTTCTTCTTCCCTTACATCTTTTCTTTAGTCCTTACTTCTCCTTTCCTTTGTACATTTTTCTTTTATATTTCCCACATTTACTTGTCATTTACAAACACTTTTTTCCCTTTCACCTTCCATTACATGGTTTTCTATTTTCTTCTTAAAAATGAAAGTGCCTTAGGATTTCTGAAAATAATAGATTATTAAATATAAATTATGTAATCACACTTCCCTGGTTGCTCAGTGATGAAAAGAATATGCCTGCAATGCAGGAGAGGTGAGTTCAATCCCTGGGTCAGGAAGAGCCCCTGGAGAAGGAAATGGTAGCCCATTCCAGTAACTTGGCTGTGAAATCCCATGGCCAAAATAGCCTGGCGGGCTACAGTCCATGAAGTCACAAAGACTTGGACACGGCTTAGAAATTAAAGAACAACAATTATGTGATCACACAAGGAAATCATTTACTTAGGTTTATCTTTATAATTGTTGGCACTATGCAATTTGAAAGAAATATAGAACTTAAACCCTGTATTTGAATTTATATTATGAACTTATATACTAGTAAGCAATTAAGATACACAAATGAGTAGATGCAGCTTCAAGCAATCTGTGATGGACACCAGTGGCACAAAGTGCAGTTAGTATTAATGCAAGAGATCTCTTTAGGCTGTCATTCTGATGGGTTAGATGCAAAATTAACAGAAATACTCTGAACAATATCAAATGATAACATATATTTTAATGACATAAAGGTCATTTGTAGGATGAAGAAAAGACCATAATAGTTTCACCTATTTAACACTCACATTTAAAAGTCAGAGAGTACAACAGTTCATGTAATTAACACTCTAAATAGTCTTTGGTATGAATACACTCTGCTTAAAAAATAACCCTGAAGTATTCTTCTCAATTTGTTTATTGGATTTTAAACAGACATGTCACTATTGATCACTCTTGCCATTTTATACTGTGTTTAGCAATTGAATGCAGAAAGCTGTATATTAGAAATCAAATCAATACTGTTGTTAAAAACGTGGTAGCATCAAGAATAGCTTTTCTCTAGATTAAAGTAAGATAAAAGAGCAGCCATCTTTCTGGCCACCAAGGCAGAGAGAGTTAAAAAGAGATACTCATCTGCACAGTTGTACAATTGTGCATTCATTGTACTCATTTCACTCACTATCAAAGTAACTGATGTACAATTGTGCTAGCTCACACGCTAGCAAAAAAAATGCTCAAAATTTTCTAAGCCAGGCTTCAACAGTATGTGAACCGTGAACTTCCATATGTTCAAGCTGAATTTAGAAAAGGCAGAGGAACCAAAGATCAAATTGTCAACATCTATTGGATCATTGACGGCAAGACACTCCAGTATTCTTGCCTAGAAAATCCCATGGACGGAGGAGCCTGGTAGGCTGCAGTCTATGGGGTCGCTACGAGTCAGACACCATTGAGTGACTTCACTTTCACTTTTCACTTTCATGCATTGGAGAAGGAAATGGCAGCCCACTCCAGTGTTCTTGCCTGGAGAATTCCAGGGACAGAGGAGCCTGGTGAGCTGCCGTCTATGGGGTCGCACTGAGTCAAACACAACTGAAGAGACTTAGCAACAGTAGCAGAAGCCTTGGATCATTGAAAAAGCAAGAGAGATCCAGAGAAGCATCTACTTCTGCTCTATTAACTATGTCAAAGCCTTTCACTGTGTGGATCACAACAAACTATGGAAAATTCTTCAAGAGATAGGAATACCAGGCTACCTTACCTGCCTCCTGAGAAATCTGTATGCAGGTCAAGAAGTAACAGAACCGGTGATGGAACAACAGACTGGTTCCAAATTTGGAAAGCAGTATGTCAAGGCTGTATATTGTCACCCTGCTTATTTAACTTATATGAAGAGTTCATCATGTGAAATGCCTGGCTGAATGAAGTACAAGTTGGAATCAAATTGCCAGGTGAAATATCAATAACCTGAGATATGCAGATGACACCATCCTTATGGCAGAAAGCAAAGAAGATCTAAAGAGGCTTTTGATAAAAGTGAAAGAGGAGAGTGAAATAGTTGGTAAAACTCAACATTCAAGAACCTAAGATCATGGCATCTGGTCCCATCACTATATGGCAAATACATGGGGAGACAATGGAAACAGTAACATATTTTATTTTGGGGGTCTCCAAACACTGCAGATTGTGACTGCAGCCGTGAAATTAAAAGACACTTGCATCTTGTAAGGAAAGCTATGACCAATTTAGACAGCATATTAAAAAGCAGAGACCTTGCTTTGCCAACCTAGGTCCATCTAGTCAAAACTATATTTTTTTCCAGTAGTCATATATGGATATGAGAGTTGGAATATAAAGAAAGCTGAGAGCCAAATAATTGATGCTGTGGTGTTGGAGAAGAGTCTTGAGAGTCCCTTGGACTGCAAGGAGATCAAACTGTCAATCCTAAAGCAAATCAGTCCTGAATATTCATTGCAAGGACTAATGCTGAAGCTGAAGCTCCAATAATTTGGCCACCTGATGGGAAGGGTTGATGCACTGGAAAAGACCAGACTGTGATGCTGTGGATCATTGGAGGCAGAAAGAGAAGGGGACAACAGAGGATGAGATGGTTGGATGGCATTACCAACTCTATGGACTTGAGTTTGAGGAAGCTCCAGGAATTGGTTATGGACAAGGAAGCCTGGCATGCTGCAGTCCATGGAGTCACAAAGAGTCGAATATGACTGAGCAACTGAACTGACTGAACTGACTCAGATAAAATACTTAGCAAACAACCTTATATAATACATGAAGACAGGCATTGTATTTGTTATGTAAGGCAATGGCACCCCACTCCAGTATTCTTGCCTGGAAAATCCCATGGACGGAGAAGCCTGGTAAGAGTCGGACACGACTGAGCGACTTCACTTTCACTTTTCACTTTCCTGCATTGGAGAAGGAAATGGCAACCCACTCCAGTGTTCTTGCCTGGAGAATCCCAGGGACAGGGGAGCCTGGTGGGCTGCCGTCTATGGGGTCGCACAGAGTTGGACACGACTGAAGCGACTTAGCAGCAGCAGTACATAATGATATTACTACATATTTAGTGATTTAAAATAACACATATTTATAACTTTACAGTTTCTGTGGGTAAAAAGTTCGTGGAACAGCTCAAATGAGTCATCAGTTTAGGGTTTGACTGGATCAAAGTGTTTACTGGGCTGTGAGCTCATTCAAGGCTTGATTCTACTTCCTATCTACCATAGATTGTTGGCAGCATTCAGTTCCTTCCAGGCTGCTGAACCAGGGACATCTATTTTTATTTGGCTGGTTCTCTCTGTACATTGGTTCACAACATGGCAGTTGCCTTCTCCAGAGCTATCAGACTAGAGTCATAACAACCTTCATGTTACAACCTTATATGACATTATGACATACATACATCTTTTCATCTTTGCTTTGTTACTGGTGAGGTCCTATATATACTTCTAGCATAAAAATGTAGTTTCAATGCAGGAGATGCATGTTGCATCCCTGGGTTGGGAAGACCCCTGGAAAAAGAAATGGCCACCCACTTCAGTATTTGCCTGGAAACCCCCACGGACAGAAGAACCTGGCAGGCTACAGTCCACTGAGTCACAAAGAGTCAGATACAACTGAAAAACTGAGCACACATTTACCCTTACTTACAATAAAAGTAAAAGGGCCCATGCAAGTGTGTGAATATCAGGAGACTGGGACCATAAAGCCCACCTTAAAGTTTACACCCCACAGACATTATAAATCAGTTATAACCAAGACAAGAGAAAAAACAAATTGCTTGTGTTTGAATATTATTTCATTCAGTTCAATACGAGGTCAATAACCACTCAGAATTATTGGACATTATGGGAAGTAGAATGGGGAAACAATGGAAACAGTCAGACCTTATTTTTGGGGGCTCCAAAATCACTGCAGATGGCTACTGCAGCCATGAAATTAAAAGACACTTGCTCCTTGGTAGGCAAGTTATGACCAACCTAGACAGCATATTAAAAAGCAGAGACATTACTTTGTCAACAATTGTCCATCTAGTCAACGCTATGTTTTTTCCAGTAGTCATTTATGGATGTGAGATTTGGACCATAAAGAAGGTTGAGCATGGAACTATTTATGCTTTTACACTGCGGTATTGGAGAAGACTCTTAAGAGTCTCTTGGACAGCAAGGAGATCAAACCAGTCAATCCTAAAGGAAATCAGTCCTGAATATTCTTTGGAAGGACTGATGCTGAAGCTAAAGCCCCAATACTTTGGTCACCTGATGCAAAAAACAGACTCACTGGAAAAGTATCTGATGCTGGGGAAGATTGATGGAAGGAGGAGAATGGGATGACATAGGATGAGATGGTTGGATAACATCATCAACTCGTTGGACATGAGTTTGAGAAGACTCTGGGAGTTGATGATAGACATAGAAGACAGGGGTTACAAAGAGTTGGACACAACTGATGGCCTGAACTGACTGCCTAAGGAAGGTAGTATTTTCATAATTTTTAAATAAGGTAGTAGACTCAAAATGTTTATAACATATTTTGTATGCCCAGTTGAAAATAGGAATTTCATTTTCCTCCTGCTTACAAGATCTATTCTTCAAACTTTCTTACAAAATATTCTACCATAAACACAATGGGAAAAATATATAAATACGTCTAAATGTCTCTTTGAAACATGGAGTAAAATGGTTAGTATGTCTACTGAATGGTAAAGAGGAGAATAATCTCATACAAGGAAGTACACTCTTCCTCATGAATGGGTATATAAAGTAGGCTGTTCCATAATAATTGTCAAAGCAGCAACAAAGTACATGTTATGTGAAATCTTAAAGCACAGTAAGACATTTATCACTAGTAAGCTAATAGTGTTAATAATGTCATCAATACAATTTAATGCTATGTGACTACTATTATCAATTTGATATCTGAATATTTAAAAGAACCTAAGTATAGCAGTAAGTAAGCATACTATTCATTTTGCTAGATATATTAGAATTTACTCAAGCTGCCATAATAAAATTCTGCAGATTAGGTAAATTAAGCAAATTCCTATTTTAAATTTTCACAATTCTGGAAGTTGTAAATCCAAGATTAAGTTGGCAGCAGAGATGGTTTCCTCTGAGGCCTCTCTCTTTAACATACATATGGCCCACTTTCTTAAGGACTTTTCACGTGGCCCTTCCCTCTGTGCATACAGATCACCTCTGTTTCTCTCTGTGTATGTCCTAACAGGTTTTTCTTACAAACACTGCAGGCAAAATAGATTGGGACCTGTCCAGTTGCTTCATTTTAACTTAGGTATATACTTATGTCATCATGGAAAATTTAACTACAATTTGATAAACACTGCTAGGTAAATTTTAGAACTAAAAGAACTCAAGAAATATCCAGGAAGCAAGAAAAGCTAGACCACCTCATACTATGTGTATGGAAAACAGTGAGGTTCCCACATGAAATTCTGGAAACTCAGATGATGTCACCAATTTAGAACACAGAGGAAAAAAAAAATCTCTACACTTAGTTTGAGAAGTTAAAAGTCATAAAAGAGATTAATAAAAATGAAATTTAACTTAATAAATAGAACTCAAATAATTAAAGGATAATGAAAAAAATATTTTGCTTTAAAAAACCTATCAGATAGACACATTCCTTGGGAATCTAATTTAACAAAGGATAAAATGCACAAGTTGATCAGCATAAGAATACAAAGATAGACTGGCACACAGAAATAGAAGCTAATAGGGATACTGACCACAGCAAATTTCATAGCCTAACAAAATAGATGATTTTCAAGCAAAATACAAGAGTTGATACACAAATAAGTAGAAAAAGTATAATGATTAAGGGGTTTATGCTATCACATAATCTCCTAGCAAGTATTCCCTGAAAAAAAAAATATATATATAATACATATAAATATATATTTTATATATTTATATAAGATGTTTAACATTGTGCACAGTTCATAAACGAGAAAAGCAAAATATTCATTTGGTATCGACTATTATCTCCTGTGCCGTTGCAGCCTGGTGCTCTCAGTCACCACCCCTGACCTTGAGCGTGGGGTAGCTCCTCTCGGCCGCGTTTCTGCCTAAAGACTGTGCCAAAGCCTTTGACTGTGTGGGTCACAATAAACTGTGGAAAATTCTGAAACAGATGTGAATACCAGACCACCTGACCTGCCTCTTGAGAAACCAACATGCAGGTCAGGAAGCAATTGTCAAAACGACATGGAACAACAGGTTCCAAATAGGAAAAGGAGTACATCAAGGCTGTATATTGTCACCCTGCTTTTTTAA
The DNA here is from genome assembly GCF_029407905.1 of Bubalus kerabau. Classification (NCBI taxonomy): domain Eukaryota; kingdom Metazoa; phylum Chordata; class Mammalia; order Artiodactyla; family Bovidae; genus Bubalus; species Bubalus kerabau. The sequence continues at coordinate 10,512,669 of NC_073632.1, read as the reverse complement.
CTTACATACAGAGTACATCATGAGAAATTCTGGGCTGGAAGAAGCAAAGGCTAGAATCAAGATTGCCAGGAGAAATATCAATAACCTCAAGTATGCAGATGATACCACCCTTATGGCAGAAAGCAAAGAAGAACAAAAAAGCCTCTTGATGAAAGTGAAAAAGGAGAGTGAAAAAATTGGGTTAAAGCTCAACATTCAGAAAACTAAGATCATGGCATCCAGTCCCATCACTTCATGGGAAATAGATGGGGAAACAGTGGAAAACAGTGTCAGACTTTATTTTGGGGGCTCCAAAATCACTGCAGATGTTGATTGCAGCCATAAAATTAAAAGACTCCTACTCCTTGGAAGGAAAATTATGACCAACCTAGATAGCATATTAAAAATCAGAGATATTGCTTTGCCAACAAAGGTTCGTCTAGTCAAGGCTATGTTTTTTCCAGTCATCATGTATGGATGCGAGAGTAGGACTGTGAAGAATGCTGAGTGCCGAAGAATTGATGCTATTGAACTGTTATGTTGGAGAAGACTCTTGAAAGTCCCATGGACACTAGAGAGATCCAACTAGTCCATCCTAAAGGAGATCAGACCTGTGGGTGTTCATTGGGAGGACTGATGCTGAAGCTGAAACTCCAATACTTTGGCCACCTCAAGAAAAGGGTTGACTCATTGGAAAAGACCCTGGGAGGGATTGGGGGCAGGAAGACAAGGGAACATCAGAGGATGAGATGTCTGGATGACATCACTGACTCGATGGACATGAGTTTGAGTAAACTCTGGGAGTTGGTGATGGACAGGGAGGCCTGGCAGCTGCAATTCATGAGGTTGCAAAGAGTCAGAAATGACTGAGCAACTGAACTGAACTGATTATCTTTTGAAAGTATGAGAAAAAGTAACCAGCTTGTTTCCATATTGTCTTGTCACACATTTTTCACTTCCTCCCTTGTAATATTTTAAATATTACTTATTCCTAACTGCTCATGAGAAGAAATTCTCAATGGACTAACATTATTTTTGCTATTTTTTTTATGTCATTGGCTTTCACTTCCAATGATGAGATGATTTTGCACTTTGAACTCAAACACTTGCTCTTCCTATTAATAATTCAAACATCAAGTAAAGAGCTCTATCTTTTAAGTAAAGTTCAGAAAATATTTATGTTTCAAGTAGTGAATTTTGTTATGTGATAACCTCAAAATATAAGTGCATAAGTGCTTTTAAAAGTCCTAAAATAAGGAAATGAATATAGTCAAAGTAGTCAAAATGTTTTTTCCCCATCAGCTTGAAGGGTTAATCAGGGAGAAGTCTAAATTGAATTCCAAGTCATTAAATTAATGTGATAATTCTCGGATACAAAGGGAAAGAGATATGGGGGAAAAAATCAAATGGGTAAGAGTAACCAAAAAGAAACAAACATTTAAACCTAGTAGTATATTAATTCAATGTATCTTCCTTTATGAAATAGATTCATTTCAGTTACTTTGGCTATAAATTTCTAAATTTCTTCTGACATAAGTTATAAAATCAGGGCTGCTTTCTTGCAAAGGATAACTATTCAAAAAACTGGGGGAATCTGGCAAGAAAGACCAAGAAATGACATGTACTCAAGAGGAAGCAGTGTTGTAGAATACCAATAGTGTAAACCTTCCTGGGAGATGTCACTCACTTAATATTTAGGTTTTCATTTATACAAGTTTTAATGCTTTGCCATGGCATATTGGTGATAAAACTTCTCTTTAGGCATCACCCAATCCCTGAACTAATTAGGTTATCTTACCAAATGCAGAAAAGCAGTATCTTCTAAAGTGGATGTTTTTAATCTCTATTTTCTTGAGACAAAGAAATTCCATAGCAAAGTCACAAATTGGTTTCTCTCAGACTAGAACTTGAAAAGATTGTAATATGTTTGACATAGATATTAAGACAAGATATGAAATTGGAACTGGTAGTAAAAAAGAGCTGAAGATCTTCTCTAGATGTTGTGAAGCTTTGAATGTTCAGTTCATGTTACTGTTGTTGTGTTTATATGTTGTAAGTTGTGTCTGGCCTTTTGCCACCCCATGGACTTAGCATGACAGGCTCTTTTCTCATCCACTATCTCCTGGAGTTTGCTCAAATTCATGCCTATTGTAACAGTGATGGTATCTAACCATCTCTTTCTCTGCTGCCCCCTTCTCTTCTCACCTTCAATCTTTCCCAGCATCAGGGTCTTTTCTAGTGAGCTGACTTTTCATATCAGGTGGCCAAAGTGTTGGAGCTTCAGTTTCAGAAACAGTCCTTCCAATTAATATTCAGAGTTGATTTCCATTTGGATTGACTGATTTGATTTCCTTGCTGCCCAAGGGAATCTCAAGAGTCTGCTCCAGCACCACAATTTGAAAGGGTCAATTATTTGGAGCTCAGCGTTCTTTATGGTCCGACTCTCACACCCATACATGACTACTTGAAAAACCATAGCTTTGACCCTATGGACATTTGATGGCAATGTGATGCTTCTGCTTTTTATCATGCTGTCTAGGTTTGTAATATATTTCCTTCAAAGGAGCAAATGTCTTTTAATTTCATGTTTCTAGATGATGACACAGGAGGACTTGGAGGGTGGGGCACATATTGTTCCTTTTAGACAAGACAAAAACTTCTCCAGTTTGATACATACTCAGACATTTTTGGCACATCCCATTCCACTCATTGATATTAACTAGACTCTATGAGACATTTGAATTTGTGATCCCTTACTTTAACCTCAATGGTGAAACACTCACTGTTGTACAATACTTGTAAAAGGATGTAATGAATGTTTTCCTTAATCTTTGATAACTATATATATTACTATATATATAGTATGTGTGTGTATATATATATATATATATATATATATATATATATACACTCTATATTTCATTGCTGACCATTTACTGGAGAAAACGGTCCTAGAGGAGTTTGGAATGTTCTGTAATAGACATACAAAGAGGACATACTGTGGAAGATGCACCTATAAGATGCATTTGGAACCCAGAAGAGAAATATCTAATGGAGATGGCAAAAGAGGCAATGTAGGGAAAAACTGTCTTCAGATCAGATCAGTCTCTCAGTTGTGTCCGACTCTTTGTGACCCCATGAATGGCAGCACGCCAGGCCTCCCTGTCCATCACCAACTCCCAGATTTCACTCAGACTCATGTCCATCAAGTCAGTGATGCCATCCAGCCATCTTATCCTCTGTCGTCCTCTTCTCCGCCTGCCCCCAATCCCTCCCAGCATCAGAGTCTTTTCCAATGAGTCAACACTTCGCATGAGGTGGCCAAAGTACTGGAGTTTCAGCTTTAACATCATTCCTGCCAAAGAAATCCCAGGGCTGATCTCCTTCAGAATGGACGGGTTGGATCTCCTTGCAGTCCAAGGGACTCTCAAGAGTCTTCTCCAATACCACAGTTCAAAAGCATCAATTCTTTGGTGCTCAGCCTTCTTCACAGTCCAACTCTCACATCCATACATGACCACAGGAAAAATCATAGCCTTGACTAGACGAACCTTTGTTGGCAAAGTAATGTCTCTGCTTTTGAATATGCTATCTAGGTTGGTCATAACTTTCCTTCCAAGGAGTAAGCATCTTTTAATTTCATGGCTGGAGTCACCATCTGTAGTGATTTTGGAGCCTGGAAAAATAAAGTCTGAAACTGTTTCCACTGTTTCCCATCTATTTCCCATGAAGTTGTGGGACCGGATGCCATGATCTTCATTTTCTGAATGTTGAGCTTTAAGCCAACTTTTTCACTCTCCACTTTCACTTTTATCAAGAGGTTTTTGAGTTCCTCTTCACTTTCTGCCATAAGGGTGGTGTCATCTGCATATCTGAGGTTATTGATATTTCTCCCAGCAATCTTGATTCCAGTTTGTGTTTCTTCCAGTCCAGCGTTTCTCATGATGTACTCTGCATATAAGTTAAATAAACACGGTGACAATATACAGCCTTGATTAACTCCTTTTCCTATTTGGAACCAGTCTGTTGTTCCATGTCCAGTTCTAACTGTGGCTTCCTGACCTGCATACAAATTTCTCAAGAGGCAGATCAGGTGGTCTGGTATTTCCATCTCTTTCAGAATTTTCCACAGTCAAAGGCTTTGGCATAGTCAATAAAGCAGAAATAGATGTTCTTCTGGAACTCTCTTGCTTTTTCTATGATCCAGCAGATATTGGCAATTTGATCTCTGGTTCCTCTGCATTTTCTAAAACAAGCTTGCACATCAGGAAGTTCACGGTTCACATATTGCTGAAGCCTGGCTTGGAGAATTTTGAGCATTACTTTACTAGCGTGTGAGATGAGTGCAATTGTGCCATAGTTTGAGCATTCTTTGGCATTGCCTTTCTTTGGGATTGGAATGAAAACTGACCTTTTCCAGTCCTGTGGCCACTGCTGAGTTTTCCAAATTTGCTGGCATATTGAGTGCAGCACTTTCATAGCATCATCTTTCAGGATTTGGAATAGGTCAACTGGAATTCCATCACCTCCACTAGCTTTGTTCGTAGTGATGCTTTCCAAGGCCCACTTGACTTCATATTCCAGGATGTCTGGCTCTAGGTCAGTGATCACACCATTGTGGTTATCTGGGTTGTGAAGATATTTTTTGTACAGTTCTTCTGTCTTAGAAGATAACAAAATAATAAACTAAGAAAATTAAGGAACCTTTGAAAACTAGTCAGTATCTAAGATTTTCATCCTATTATCTAGTCTCAATTCCCTCAATTTTTTATATAGAAATTCCAATCCTGAACCCCCCTCCCACCTCCCTCCCCATACCATCCCTCTGGGTCATCCCAGTGCACCAGCCCCAAGCTTCCTGTATCCTGCATCGAACCTGGACTGGCGATTCGTTTCTTATATGATATTATACATGTTTCAATGCCATCTCCCAAATCATCCCCCCCTCCCTCTCCCACAGAGCCCAAAAGACTGTTCTATACAACTGTATCTCTTTTGCTATTTCGCATACAGGGGATAAGAAAGCTGTGGTACATATGCACAATGGAGTATTACTCAGCCATTAAAAATAATACATTTGAATCAGTTCTAATGAGGTAGATGAAACTGGAACCTATTATACAAAAATATACTTCTGTGTAAATATATTTACTCTGTAGTTAATATTTTACTACAATAAAAAGTTGTTTTAATCATTGATTTAAAAATATATTCTTTGTGTTTCTTTTATAATGTTTAATTAATTATGATGCATCTTCATTGGGATTTATTTGTAATTATTCTTTGTTCATTCAGCTTCCTGAACGTATTTAAATGTTTTTCTTAATATAGAAAATGTTCTGCCATTTTTATTCAAATACTTTGTCTAACCTCATTGTCTTTCTTCTTTCCTCTGTGATTCCAATAATGCAAAAGTTAAATATTTGGTTATAGTTCCATGTGTCCATGAGGTTGTCATAGTTGGTTTTTTTGTTTGTTTGTTTTTTTTTTTTTTTTTTGTTTTTTAGTCTATTTTTCAGTTTGGCCAATCTTTATTTCTCTATCTGCAAATTCACTGACCCTTCTCTCTCTCCATTTCTAGCCTGCTGTTGAACTTATCCGTTGAGATTTTTCAAATTTTACTTACACTTTTTCATGTAGTTGTTCATATTATCCTCTTATAGCTTTATATTTCTGTGGTATCACTTATAATTTCATTTATAATTTTATAGGTTTGGATCCTTTCTCTTTTTAACTCAGTTTATCTAGCTAAGGTTTATCAATTTTGTTTCTTTTTCATGAAACAAATTACTTTTTTTTTTAATGTTTCTATAGTTTTCCTGTTCACTATTTCATTTATTTCTGATGTAGTCTTTAGTATTTTCTTCTTTCTGAAAACTGTGGGCCTACTTTGTTCTTGTGTTTCTTTTTTTTTTTTTTTTTTAATTTATTTTATTTTTAAACTTTACATAATTGTATTAGTTTTGTTCTTGTGTTTCTAGTTGCTTAAGGAATAGAGTTAGGTTATTTATTTGGGATCTTAATATAGACTTTTATTACTATGAACATTCCTCTTTGAAATGCTTTTGCTGCATCTCTCACATTTTGATATGTCCTATTTCTATTTTTTATTGTCTCAAGATACTTTATATGTATCTTTTAGCTTCTTTTCTGATCCTTTGGTAGTACAGGAGGGTGTCATTTAAAGTCCATGTATTCATGAATTTTCCAATTTTCCCCTTCTTTATAATTTCATAGTTCTGTGGTCAAAGAAGACACTTGATATCATTTCAGTCTTCTTAACTTTTGATAGGCCATATGATCTATGCTCCATCCCTTCATTGTTTATGCTCTTTACAGCATTGGACCTTGCTTCTATATTTCCAGTAGCATATTGGGCACCTACTCAGTAGGTGCCCAATATGCTACTGGAGATTAGTGGAGAAATAACTCCAGAAAGAATGAAGGGATGGAGCCAAAGCAAAAACAATACCCAGTTGTGGATGTGACTTGTGATAGAAGCAAGGTCCAATCCTGTAAAGAGCAATATTGCATAAGAACCTGGAATGTCAGGTCCATGAATCAAGGCAAATTGAAAGTGGTCAAAAAGGAGATAGCAAGAGTGAATGTCTACATTCTAGGAAACAGCGAACTGAAATGGACTGGAATGGGTGAATTTAACTCAGATGACCATTATATCTACCCCTAGAAGGAATGGAGTAGCCATCGTGGTCAACAAGAGTCTGAAATGCAGTACTTGGATGCAATCTCAAAAGCGAAATATTGATCTCTGTTTGTTTCCAATGCAAACCATTCAATATCACAGTAATCCAAGTCTATGCCCCAACCAGTAACACTGAAGAAGCTGAAGTTGAACTGCTCTATGAAGACCTACAAGACCTTTTATAACTAACACCCAAAAAAGATGTCCTTTTCATTATAGGGTACTGGAATGCAAAAGTAGGAAGTCAAGAAACACCTGGAGTAGCAGGCAAATTTGGCCTTGGAATACGGAATGAAGTAGGGCAAAGACTAAAATAGATTTGCCAAGAGAATGCACTGGTCATAGCACACACGCTCTTCCAACAACACAAGAGAAAATTCTACACATGGACATCACCAGATGGTCAACACCGAAATCAGATTGATTATAGTGTTTGCACCCAAAGATGGAGAAGTTCTATACAGTCAAGAAAAACAAGAACAGAAGCTGACTATGGCTCAGATCATGAATTCCTTATTTCCAAATTCAGATTTAAATTGAAGAAAGAAGGGAAAACCACTAGACCATTCAGGTATGAACTAAATCAAATTCCTTATGATTATACAGTGGAAGTGAGAAATAGATTTAAGGGACTAGATCTGATAGATAGAGTGCCTGATGAACTATGGACGGAGGTCTGTGACATTGTACAGGGGACAGGGATCAAGATCATCCACATGGAAAATAAATGCAAAAAAGCAAAATGGCTGTCTGAGGAGGCCTTACAAATATCTGTGAATAGAAGAGAAGGTAAGCTCAGTCATGTCTGATTGCTTGCGGCTCGATAAAATTTTTCAAATCTGCTATTTTCTTACTGAGTGTCTAGATGATGTTTCCATTATTGAGAAGGGACTCCTGTTGGCCATGCTCTGCAGCAGGTGGTGCTATGCCTTTTCCCTGCATGGGAAGAGCTGGGAGGACCCATTTCAAGCAGCTCCTAAATTCTCCTCAAGAAGCTTTCTGGTTGGGAGTGGTCATTAGCCATAATTTGTGGTGGGTAGTGCTGTGACTCAGCTCTTTTCCTAAGAGTGGCCAGACCAGGTTCCACAACCAGAGTAACATCCTTTGTGAACACAAATTAGACAGATCTACACCTCGCCAAAACCCCTGTCAGACTGTGCCAGGAACATGGTTCTTCAAAGGTGCAAATCCTCTGGTTGGGAACACTACTTGAATTCTTCAGGAAGGAACTAGGTCTTTCAATATCTGAGAGCTGTTTGTTGGAACCCTCTGTTCCCACCTCCATTTCAACCACTGGATGAGCCCTACAGATTCTCCTGTAATATCTATGAGGTGAAACTAGAATACAGGCTTCTACAGAGTGACCATGATGTCTGGGGAGAGCTAGATGTCATCAGGGACTCCTTTCCCCCACTCTAAGAACGACTGTGGCTAAAGGGAGACAACTCAGCAAAATTCCAGAGCAGCCTGCAATTGGGACAGTGTGTAGCCCTTCCTCTTCCTCTTCAAATTCAATCTATATTTGTCTCTGTGGTACAGCAGGGTGTGTCACTCCTGGATTCTAGGAGTCCCTTAGCAGTGTCTAGTGCCTGAATTGTTGATAGATGTTTTTCTTGTGATGGAGGCAAAGTCAAGAATGAAATAAGTCACTATCTTGGTGACATCCTTCTCTCTGATCTTCTTAAGATATGTGTTACATTTCTTCCTCTTCCTCATCTTTCAAATCCCACCCAATCCTTCATTTTTAAAATCCTGTCCACCTCTTTCCCTTTTTCTTTTACCTCTCTATTTTAAGATGCCATTGTCAAACACCTGGGCCAGTCTAGTAGCTTTGATTCTTCTCTGTCTTCAGACATTTCATTTTGTATGTTGAAAATAGGATTTCCAGAAAGCTTGATCTTCTCACTGATTTTCCACTGCATACCTGACATGAACAGTTTGATGTCTTATACTGACTTAACATAAAATGGTCAGTCTATCATTCCCCAGGCTGGGGATAGTCTCACCTCTCTACCTCACCTCAGACAGCTACTAGATCTCTCTTACTTCCTTCAGCATACTATGTTGAAGGATATACTGAGTACATTTTAACATTCTAGATTTTTTTTTTTTTTTTTCCGCCTGGAGTAGCCCACTCACACCACTCTCTAACTCTGTATGTATTGGAGTTACTAGGATATTTCATAACTACCCTCAGAATGAATAACTGGAATAAATTACTTCACTTTGGGTATATGGAACAGTATATATATATATATATATATATATATATATATATATTTGTAACCATAGTTTTAGTTTTCCTACTTATTCATCAGGGTCATCATTTGCTTTGCTTGATGTTTGTCTTCTTCAGTTCAGTTCAGCTCAGTCACTGAGTCATGTCCGACTCATTGCAATCCCATGAAGCACAGCACACCAGGCCTCCCTGTCCAACACCAACTCCTGGAATTCACTCAAACTCATGTGCATCGAGTCGGTGATGCCATCCAGCCATCTCCTCCTCTGCCATCCCCTTCTCCTACTGCCCCCAATCCCTCTTAGCATCAGGATCTTTTCCAATGAGTCAGCTCTTCATATGAGGTGGCCAAAGTATTGGAGTTTCAGCTTTAGCATCAGTCCTTCCAAAGAACACCCAGGACTGATCTCCTTTAGGATGGATTGGTTGGGTGTCCTTGGAGTCCAAGGAGCTCGCAAGAGTCTTCTCCAACACCACAGTTCAAAAGCATCAATTCTTTAATGCTCAGCTTTCTTCACAGTCCAACTCTCACATCCATACATGCTCACTAGAAAAACCATAGCCTTGACTAAATGGACCTTTGTTGGCAAAATAATATCTCTGCTTTTTAATATGCCCTCTATGTTGGTCATAACTTTCCTTCCAAGGAGTAGGTGTCTTTTAATTTCATGGCTGCAATCACCATCTGCAGTGATGTTGGAGCCAAAAAAAAAAAAAAAAAAAAAAAAGTCTGACACTGTTTCCACTGTTTCTCCATCTATTTCCCATGAAGTGATGGGACCAGGTGCCATGATCTTCATTTTCTGAATGTTGAGCTTTAACCCAACCTTTTCACTCTCTTCTTTCAGTTTCATCAAGAGGTTTTTTAGTTCCTCTTCACTTTCTGCCATAAGGGTGGTATCATCTGCTTATCTGAGGTTATTGATGTTTGTCCTGGCAATCTTCATTCCAGCTTGTGCTTCTTCCAGCCCAGCGTTTCTCATGATGTACTCTGCATAGAAGTTAAATAAACGTGGTGACAATATGCAGCCTTGACATACTCTTTTTCCTATTTGGAATCAGTCTGTTGTCCCATGTCCAGTTCTAACTGTTGCTTCCTGACCTGCATATAGATTTCTCAAGAGGAAGGTTTGATGGACTGGTATTCCCATCTCTTTCAGAATTTTCCACAGTTTATTGTGAGCAACACAGTCAAAGGCTTTGGCCTAGTTAATAAAACAGAAATAGATGGTTTTCTGGAAATCTCTTGCTTTCTTGATGATCCAGCAGACATTGGCAATTTGATTTCTGGTTCCTCTGCCTTTCCTAAAACCAGCTTGAACATCTGGAAGTTCACAGTTCACATATTGCTGAAGCCTGGCTTCGAGGATTTTGAGCATCCAAGCATCAACTATTCTTTATATTATTGGCAGAATTAATCTGTGAGCATCTGGTCTTGGACTTTATCTTGTTGTTGGTATTAGTCTCTCAGTTGTGTCCAACTGTTTATGACCCCATGGACTGCAGCACTCCAGGCTTCTCTATCCTTCACTATCTCCTGGAGTTTGCTCAAAATCATATCCATTAAGTCAGTGATACCATTCAACCATTTAATCCTCTGTCATCCTCTTCTCTTCCTACTTTCAATATTTCCCACTGATTTTTCCCTTCAGTATTTCTGTTGTTGGTGGTGGTTGGAAGTTTATACTTCTGCTTCAATTTCATTACTAGTAATTGATCACTCAGTATTTTGTGTTTTTCCTGATTCAGTCTTGGGAAATTGTACATGTATAGGAATTTATCCATTTCTTATACATGTCTATTTAATTTCTTATAATTGTACATCTCTGGTGTAGTTGTCGTCTTTTTCCTATCTGACTTTATTTCTTTAGACTCTATCTGTTTTTCCTTTAGACTCTGGCTGAAGATTTATCTATATCAATTCTATTTATCTTTCCAAGGCACCAGCTTTTAATTCTGATAATCTTCTCTATTATATTTTGTAGTCTATATTTTTTAATTTCTTCTCTGATCTTTATTATTTCTTTCCTTCTTCAAGCTTTCATTGTTTTTCTAATTTATTTTGTTATAAGTATATTTTTGTTTGTTTGAGATTATTATTCTTCTCTGGGGTTGGCTTGTGTTTCCATAAACTTCTTTCAGAACAGATTTTTTCTTTTTTTTTTTTTTTTTTTTTTTTTGTATTTCATAGGCTTTAGTCACTGTTTTCATTTTCATTTGTCTGCAAGTGCTTTTAGTTCCCTCTTTCATTTCATCAGTGACCCATTGATTACTTAGTACTGTATTTTCTAGCTATGCTAAACATGTTTGTGTTTTTTGCAGTTTTTTTTTTTTTTCTATTTTAGTTAATTTCTAGATTCATAGCATTGTGGTTGCAAAGATAATTGATATAAATTCAATCTTGTTTAATAGTTTGTGACTTGTTTTGTGGCCTAGTATGTGATCTACCCTATAAAATACTCCATGTGCACTAGAAAATAATGTGAACTTTATTGCTTCTGGATGGAATATTCTACATATTTTAATTCTATCTGATGTACTGTATTCTTTAAAGTCGATTTCCTTGTAGATTTTCTGTCTAGATGATCTGCCCATGATGTAAATGGGGTGTTAAAGTCCCCTACTATTACATCAAGGCTGTATATTGTCACCCTGCTTTTTTAACTTATATGCAGAGTGCATCATGAGAAACTCTGGGCTGGAAGAAGCACAAGCTACAATCAAGATTGCCGGGAGAAATATCAATAACCTCAAATATGCAGATGATACCACCCTTATGGCAGAAAGTGAAGAGGAACTAAAAAGCCTCTTGATGAAAGTGAAAGAGGAGAGCAAAAAGTTGGCTTAAAGCTCAACATTCAGAAAACAAAGATCATGGTATCTGGTCCCATCACTTCGTGAGAAATAGATGGGGAAACAGTGGAAACAGTGTCAGACTTTATTTTTGGGGCTCCAAAATCACTGCAGATGGTGATTGCGGCCATGAAATTAAGACTCTTACTCCTTGGAAGGAAAGTTATGACCAACCTAGACAGCATATTCAAAAGCAGAGACATTACTTTGCCAACAAAGGTCTATCTAGTCAAGGCTATGGTTTTTCCAGTACTCATGTATGGATGTGAGAGTTGGACTGTGAAGAAAGCTGAGCATTGAAGAATTCATGCTTTTGAACTGTGGTGTTGGAGAAGACTATTGAGAATCCCTTAGACTGCAAGGAGATCCAACCAGACCATTCTAAAGGAGATCAGTCCTGGGTGTTCTTTGGAAGGAATGATGCTAAAGCTGAAACTCCAATACTTTGGCCACCTCATGCGAAGAGTTGACTCATTGGAAAAGAATCTGATGCTGGGAGGGATTGGGGGCAGGTGGAGAAGGGGACGACAGAGGATGAGATGGCTGGATGACATCACCGACTCGATGGACATGAGTTTGAGTGAACTCTGGGAGTCGGTGATGGACAAGGAGGCCTGGCGTGGTGCAATTTATGGGGTCACAAAGAATCGGACACAACTGAGCAACTGAAATGAACTGAACTGAACTGTACTATTATTGTGTTATTATCAACTTCTATATTTTTGTCTCTTAATACTTAATATATGTGTTTAGGTTCTCTTATGTTGGGTGTGTATATAATTAAAATTGTTATATCTTCTTCTGAGATTTATTTTTTGATCATTATATATTGTCCTTTTGTCACTTATTACAATCTTTGTTTTAAATTCTATCTTGTCTAATTAAAGTTAAAAAAGTAAACATTGCTATCTTTTCTTCCTTTTCATTTCAAGTGACATAGAATACTTTTTTCCTATTTCCTGACTCTCAGTCCATGTGTGTCTTTAGATGTGAAGTGACTCTCTTATAGGCAGCCTATATAGATAGGTCTTATTTTTGTATCTATCCAGCTAGACTGTATCTATTTATTGGAGCATTTTTTTTTCCATTTACACTTACAGAAAATTTAATAGGTATGTACTGATTGCAATTTCAATTGTTTTGTATTGTTTTAAACTTAATCGTATAAATTAAAGTCTCCCCACTTGAGATTTTATGGCTATTGTTAGTGTTGTTATATTTCTTTATTTTGTGTATGAATGTCTGTATCTGTCATATATTTCTTGCTTGTGATTAATATGATTTATATATAGCTACTACGTGTGGGTGTCCCTAGTGGCTCAGATGATGAAAAGCCTGCCTGCAATGAAGAAGACCTGGGTTCGAGCCCTGGGTTGGGAAGATCCTCTGGATAATGAAATGTCAACCTACTCCAGTATTCTTGCCTGCAGAATTCCATGGACAGAGGAGCCTGGTGGGCTAAAGTTCATGGGTCGCTATGAGTCAAACACGCCTGAGCAACTTCACTTTCACTTTTCATTTTCATGCATTGGAGAAGGAAATGGCAACCCACTCCAGTATTCTTGCCTAGATCCCAGGGACAGAGAAGTCTGGTGGGCTGCTGTCTATGGGATCACAAAGAGTAGGACACTACTGAAGTGACTTAGCAGCAGCAGCAGCACAGCAACAGGTAGCATGTTAAAAAGCAGAGACATTACTTTGCCTAAAAAGGTCCGTCTAGTCAAAGCTATGATTTTTTTCAGTAGTCACCTATGGATGTGAGAGTTGGACTATAAAGAAATCAGAGTGCCAAATAATTGATGCTTTTTTTTTTTTTTCAGTGTTACAGCTCCATTTGATTTAGAAGATAGCAGGAGAATCCAAGACTCGAAGAGAAGGGAGTGGAGAAGTGCATGGGGAGGGAGAAAGAGAGAGAGAAAGAGAGAGAGAGCGCGCACGCGCACGCACGCAGGAGAGAGAGTCCGAGAGAAAGCGCTTTGGCTCCTCCTTTTATATGTTTTTTCTTCCACCTGGGCCTGCCCTATGCAAATTGGGCTTAGCCAGGAGTGCTGTTTGTTCTGCCTGAAGTTTTACTGTGGTGTTGGAGAAGACTCTCTAGAGTCTCTTGGAATGCAAGGCGATTCAACCAGTCCATCCTAGAGGAAATTAACCCTGAATATTCACTGGAAGGACTGATGTTGAAGCTGAATCTCCAATAATTAGGCCACCTGATGCGAAGAACTGACTCATTGGAAAAGACCTTGATGCTGGGAAAGATTGAAGGTGGGAGGAGAAGGGGACAACAGAGGATGAGACAGTTGGATGGCATCACTGACTCAATGGAGATGAGTTTGAATAAACTCCAGGAGTTGGCTATGGACAGGGAAGCCTGACATGCTGCAGTCCTTGGGGTCTCAAAGAGGTGGATATTATTGAGTGACCTAACTGAACTGAATTGAGGTACATAATGGATACTATCATTTTAATTTGATGATCTCTTAAATTGGAGAACATTTTAACAGTCCTGAAGTTTTACTCCTCAAACCCTCTCCACTTTTAATGCTTTCAACATTATGTTTTATAATGTGTTATTTTGTATATAACTTAACTAAGTGTGAGTATAGATGATTTTACTACTTTTAGCTGTCCTACCAGCTTTATAAATGGCCATATACTGCCTTACTGCATTTTTACCTTTTAGCTATGATATTATTTTTTTCATAATATCTGTATTTCTATTTGCAGTCTTTTTTTTCTTCCACTTAGAATATTTATCTCAATATTTCTTTTACAGTTGACTTTTTGGTGTCTTTGTCTGTACGTCTCTCTCTCTCTCTATTTTTTAAATCTTTGAATTAGAATGATAGATTTGCCAAGTAGTATTCTTGGTTATAGGAATTTTCTCCTCCTTTCTTTATTTTAATAAACTGTCCACAATTTTTTTTTTTTTTCCTGTTCTGCTTGGTTTATTTCAACTACTTTGTCTTTCAACTTGCTCACCTAGTCCATCTGCATGATCTAAGGCACACAGGTAAGCTGTGGAGACAATAGGGCCTAGAGTTAGCTCAGCATACTGCTGTATAGGGCTGGGGTTCCTGGTGGAGCATGAGACTGTGCCAATTCCATCCAGTGTATGTTTATTTCAGCTATTATGTTCTTGTACTCTATTTGGTACATTTTTTTGTTTGTTTGTTTTGTAAAACTGTTAATTTTTTTACTCTATGCATTTGTTCTTCTCCAAAGTTTTGAATATAATTTTTGTGGGCCTTGAATTCTTTTTTGGATGGATTGCTTATCTCAATTTCAGTTTGATATTCTTCTGGGTTTTATTTTGGTCCTTCATTTGGAATGATTTTTTTTGGTCACCTAATATTTCCTAATTCTCTGTTTATTTGTATATATTATGTAGGTTAGTTAAATTTACCAATCTTGTAGAAGAAAGCTTATATAGAAGATGTCCTATAGATCCCAGAAGCAAATCCTCTTTGGTTACCAGAGTCTTGTGTTCTAACCAGTCCATTATATGGTCTGCATGAGACCTACTGTTGTGGCCAGTCTGAGTATTTTGGGTTCATTATCGAACAGGTAGAGCTCCTGGTCTATCTATTTGCCTGGCTTGCCTAATGTAGATGCTCCCAGCCTGCTGTTGGTCAGGGCTGGATCCAGCAGGCTTGCTGAATGACTCATGTGCTCCTGGTTGTATCTGACCCCACGTGAGTGACACCAAGTGTCTACACAACTGGATGTGTGACCTATGGGATCTAGGCCTGGTCTTGACTGCAGGTGGATGCTGAGGCACTGGGTGGCTGACTGTGGGGCCCAGTGGTCTCTGTGTTGGTCTCAGACTACTGAATAGTGCTGTTGTGAGACTTGGTGAAATCTGAAGCTGGTGCCAGCTGACTGGTGGCACTAACAGTCTAAAAGGAGTTCAAAGTGATCCCTGCCCGCTCCAGTGTGCTTCTAGTAGAAGAAGCTCCACATCATGGCTATAGCTAGCATCTGTGCCCCAGTGGCCTGTTGACTTGCCATGCAGCTACTCAAAGATCAGCAAGTGGATCTGAAACAGGGTGCTTTCAAATTATTTCTTCTATGATGGCTCTCGTAGTGTGTGAGATTTTGCACATGCCCTTTAAGGGTAGATTCTCTGTTTCCTCTGACTCTCCTGTATACCAGTCCAACTGGTCTTTAAAACCAGATGTTTTCTTTTCTTTTCTTTTGTTTATTTAGTTTTTAATTTAAATTTATTTATTTTTAATTGATGGATAACTTCTTTACAGTATTGAGTTAGTTTCTGCCAAGCATCAACATGAATCAACATAGGTATACATATGTCTCCTCCCTCTTGAACCTCAATAACTCATCTTTCTTGTGCAGGACACCAAGGCTGGGAAACACAGTAAGGGACTCTGACCAAGTATTCCTTGGGGAGGATCTCTATAATCATGATTATCTTCCTTGTTGTGGGTTTGCTTATCCAGGGGTGTGGATCCTGACAATATCATATCTCTACCCCTCTTACCCAACTTGTGGTTCCTCCTTTGTATTATCTTTTGTTATGCAAAAATCTTATGCTAGTACTCAGGCATTTCTCCTCGATAATAGTTTCATGAATATTTAAAATTCTGATGTGCCTATAGGAAGAGGTAAGCTCAAGGTATACTTACTTCAACATTTTGGCCATTCCCCCATAATTTTTTTTTTTCTTTTAATTTTGCTGTTAACATTTAGTATTCTCTAATGTGCTATCTCTTACTCTTTCTTTGGAGAAAATTTCTATGAACATACAAAATGAAAGAAAGGTAGATTTGCTCAGTTGTGTCTGACCCTTTGTGACTCCATGGGCTATACAGTCCATGGGATTCTCCGGGTGAGAATACTGGAGTGGGTAGCCTTTCCCTTCTCCAGGGGATCTTCCCAACCCAGAGATCAAATCCAGGTCTCCTGCATTGCAGGCAGTTTCTTTACCAGCTGAGTTAGAAGGGAAGCCCTATCTAAATGGAAAATATATTCTATTTGTTCTGAGGTAAATTACTTGGTTGAACTAGATACATTCTTTATGCTGTTCAGTTGCTGGTGATATCTGACACTTTGCCACCACATGGACTGAGCACACCAGGCTCTTCTGTCCTTCATTGTCTCCTGGAGTTTGTCTAAGCTCAAGTCTATTGAGTTGCTGATACCACACAACCATCTCATCCTCTTTTGCCCCTTCTCCTCCTGTTCTCATGAACCTTAGACTTCTCAGGTGGTGCCAGTGTTAAAGAACCCACCTGCCAGTGAAGGAGACATAAGAGATACAGGTTTGATCTCTGGGTTGGGAAGATCCCCTGGAGGAGGAATTGGTAACCCACTCAAAGGCAAATATTCTTGCCTGGAAAATTCTATCAACAGAGGAGCCTGACAGGGTATAGTCTACAGTGTCACAAAGAGTCAGACATGACTGACATGACTTAGCATCCTGTGAACCTTTCTTAGTGGAACTAAACTTTATGCATTGACAAGTTTTACCTCACTAATTATTAGAGGTATTAGGGGCTTTAACATGTGGTGCCTAATTTATAAATAATTATATGAGATATGCCATTAATCTTGTGTTATATAATTAGCAAGAGCAGTGCATATATTGAGATGGATAAAGGTGAAATTATTTAGTGTTCAATTTGAAATTACACACGGATTGAAAACATTGCAGATGTTTACTATATTGATTATCTGCTCTCTTATGTGGTTTACCGATTTCATTTTCAGGCTCCATTTAAAATTTAGAAGTTGCTTCAGAGGTTAGTTAGTTAGTTAGTTTGTTTGTTTGAAAATGCACAAATGGGAGAAAATTTTAGGTTGATTAAAGGAGGATAATTTGTGAAGTCTTAATTTTATTTGTATTATTTAAGTAAACACAAATATTATTTCTGGGAATTCAAATATTTTCCTATACTTAAAGTACAGCCTAGCTTATAAAATCTTAATGCTGTTTTGTGAAAAATCTGTTAAATTATTGAATGTTATTTTCTGCTGAGTGACTAAAGTAGCACTATGTTGAGCAGCTTTTCACATCTTCATACCTAACAGAATTTACTGATATTTTGATAGTTCTAGAACTAAGAATGATAGTATATAGCAACATTTGGAGGGAATTTTTCCATTGTGTCACACTTTCCTTGGCATAGTATTTCTTCTGTCAATTGCCAAGACCAGGGGCATAGCTAATAGCCTCAGATCAGCATTCTCCAGGGTGACAGACAAATCAGTTTATCCTCTTACTACAATCCAAAAGAGCCTTGGGACAGCCACTGTCAGTTGGGTGCCACCTGTTAGCCGAAAAGTGTGGGCTGAGAGAACCCAATCCAGTTCCTGCAGGGGTTTCCTGAGCACCATCCCATCCCCAAGACTCTTTGTAGTGGGAGTACTTTTTCATCAGTTGACATGCCAGGCTATAAAAGAGGAGAGAAAATTTGTCACAGTTAGTGATAGTTTCTTACTCTAAAAGTCCTGAGATTCTGAACTATATGCATTACTAGTATTTCTATATTTGACTGACTCAAAAGGAACCTTAAAGACATGCTTGCTTTTGTGGGTTAAACCCCAGACTTACTGTGGATAGGGCTAAGAAATCTTTGTTTTAATATTCCTCCTGCATTGCTAATGGGGTCAGCCAGACACCAGCCCTTGGATGCTGAATGCAACAAAGATGCATGGAAAATTCAAACAACCTACGGGGATCTCTCTCTAACTCTGGTTAAAAACTAGACAAATCTAGTAAAGATTGATATAAGAGATCAGGATGACATTTTTTGCTTATTATTGTTATTAATGACTTTCATATTTAGCTACACTATATTTAAAGTGGAAACAAATTGAGTACATTAGGCCATGTCTTGTTGATAAAAAAAGACAGAAAGTTTGAAGCCACAGAGAAGAGTGTCAGAATAACTCTTAAGTTGGAGCCATCATTTAGGGGGAAGAGTATAAAATTTTGTTTCTCAAATTCTGGTATGCATAGTACACGTAAAAATATATGAATATTTCAATGTCCCACTAGTCTGTTTGATTTACAAACTTGAGTCAGGTATAGGAATCAATACTTTATCATCTCACTGGGTACTTCCTATGCATACTTTAAAATTAAAAAGCTATTGTAGAAAATGTGCAAATGTGAGATGGACCCCCACTCCCAAGCCAAATGTCATCAAATGTAAAGACTGATGAACCCACGCATATACCATGGGACAAAATTATCTCTTATTTACACAATAGGGCTTTTCTGGGGAGAAAAGGACAGGTCTTCTAAGCAGGTTCAAAATATGACTTGAGAGAGTAAGAAAAGGAGACTGCCTGGGGGTCTCTTGTTAGGTGTGAGGCTGGGGCTAGACTGATTCTGTGCACAGGGAGGAGCTTGCATGCCTTGAGCCTCTCACATGTGTCAAAGGAAGGAGAAACCAGGCCTCCCTATAAAACTTATCAGATGTGAACAGAAGAGAGACAGAAAAGACAGAGACTTAAAAGCTGTCAACAGTCAACCATCAAAAGCTGGAAATAGAATCTTGAACATGAAAGTATCAGTCTATAATATTAAATTAATATAAAAATGCATTAGAACAATTAAAATGGATTTATATAATTAAGGTCCCCATCATTTTCACCCATTAATTTCTTAATCACATATGCTTATACCCCTAGCACAATGAATATGCATCCTTATTATGTACAGAGGAAGCATTATGCTACACAAGCACAGAATTGAGGGTAGGGAGTGGCCATGACACATTAAGTCATTTGAAACAGACAGATAAGCAACTATTTTACTATGACTATACCAGAAACTATATTTTTATAACTATACAGGTAGACTATCTACTTTGATCAACTATAACACCATTTGATCAACAAACACAAACTTCATGTTTGTAAGCATAATGTATTTTTCTACTTAAAAATATGAATCGGTTAAAGGTAGCTGGTAGGCCCCAGATGCATTGTGTTTTAAACAGTTAACTGACATTTTTTGAATACTTTCTATTACTTTAAAGCCAAGATTAACACATTGCAAGAAATACTATGAACTTTCTGCCTCCTAGGGTTTGCCCCATCTTAGGCAAATAACCTTCCACATTTTTCCAAAATGTTAATGCTTTTCTGCTACTAGTGGTAGAAAAGAGTGAACTCACTGATAATTGATTAGCATCTTATCTTAAGGTGTGCACATGCTTCATGAAGGCAAAGAAAGCAATGCACCCTTCACCATGACTATTTATTTGCTCTTTTTAATTGGCTTGGACTAGTTCTAACTATTGCTTCCTGACCTGCATATAGAGTTCTCAAGAGCGAGTCAGGTGGTTTGGTATTCCCATCTCTTGAAGAATTTTCCACAGTTTATTGTGATCCACACAGTCAAAGGCTTTGGCATAGTGAATAAAGCAGGAATAGATGTTTTCTGGAACGCTCTTGCTTTTTCCATGATCCAGCAGATGTTGGCAATTTGATCTCCGGTTCTTCTGCCTTTTCTAAAACTAGATTGAACACCTGGAAGCTCACGGTTCACATATTGCTGAAGCCTGGCTTGGAGAATTTTCAGCATTACTTTAGTAGCATGTGAGATGAGTGCAATTGTGCGGTGTTTGAGCATTCTTTGGCATTGGAACTTTGGAACTGGAATGAAAACTGACCTTTTCCAGTCCTGTGGCTACAGCTGAGTTTTCCAAATTTGCTGGCATTTGGAGTCCAGCACTTTCACAGCATCATCTTTCAGAATGTGAAGTAGCTCAACTGGAATTCCATCACCTCCCTTAGCTTTGTTCGTAGTGATGCTTTCTAAGGCCCACTTGACTTCACATTCCAGGATGTCTGGCTCTAGGTGAGTGATCATACCATTGTGACCTTGAGAAACCTATATGCAGGTCAGGAAGCAACAGTTAAAACTGGACATGGTACAACCAACTGGTTCTAAATAGGAAAAGGAGTACGTCAATGCTGTATATTGTCACCCTGCTTATTTAACTTATTTGCAGAGTACATCATGAGAAACGCTGGGTTGGAAGAAGCACAAGGTAGAATCAAAATTGCTGGGAGAAATATCAATAACCTCAGATATGCAGATGGCACCACCCTTATGGCAGAAAGTGAAGAGGAACTCAAAAGCCTCTTGATGAAAGTGAAAGAGGAGAGTGAAAAAGTTGGCTTAAAGCTCAACATTCAGAAAATGAAGATCATGGCATCTGGCCCCATCACTTCATGGGAAATAGATAGAGAAACAGTGAACAGTGTCAGACTTTATTTTTTTGGGGGGCTCCAAAATCACTGCAGATGGTGACTACAGCCATGAAATTAAAAGACGCTTACTCCTTGTTAGGAAAGTTACGACCAACTTAAATAGTATATTTAAAAGTAGAGACACTATTTTGCCAACAAAGGTCTGTCTAGTCAAGGCTATGGTTTTTCCAGTACTCATGTATGGATGTGAGAGTTGGACTGTGAAGAAGGCTGAGCACGAAGAATTGATGCTTTTCAACTGTGGTGTTGGAGAAGACTCCTGAGAGTCCCTTGGACTGCAAGGAGATCCAACCAATTCATTCTGAAGGAGATCAGCCCTGGGTGTTCTTTGGAAGGAATGATGCTAAAGCTGAAGCTCCAGTACATTGGCCACCTCATGCAAAGAGTTGGCTCATTGGAAAAGACTCTGATTCCGGGAGGAATTGGGGGCAGGAGCAGAAGAAGACGGCAGAGGATGAGATGGCTGGATGCCATCACTGACTCGATGGACGTGAGTTTGAGTTAACTCTGGGAGTTGGTGATGAACAGGGAGGCCTGGCATGCTGCAATTCATGGGGTCGCAAAGAATTGGACATGACTGAGAAACTGAACTGAACTGAACTGAGTACTGTACAAGAAATCATTAAATTATAGTTAAAAACAGAGGAGACATACAATTTGGGAGAGCATCTGTGTTGGTAATTTCTATGTAAATAAGTTGCACCAACTCCAAAACTGCACAGAGCATTTACAGGAACAAGTAAGGTCTTGGTGAGTGCTATCTTCTACAGCTGTACAAGGTTTCTGTGATTCTGATTAACAAAATATTGTTCGTTTGGGCAAGATGTCCTTTACATTCAGTTATTAATTTAATATCAATTTCATTACAGTTGAACATGGATTAGCCTCATTAACTGACTCATTGGCAAAGACCCTGATGCTGGGAAAGATAGAAGGCAGGAGAAGAGGATGACAGAGGATGACATGGTTGAATGACATGATCAACTCAATGGACATGAGTTTGATCAAGCTCTGGGAGTTGGTGATGGACAGGAAAGCCTGGCCTGCTGCAGTCTATGGGGTTACAAAGAGTCAGACATGACTGAGTGACTGAACTGACTAAGTGACTGAACATAGCCAAGAGAAGAATACGAATGCTATATATTAAACATGTGGATGTCTCAGTTATGATAAAAAAAAAGTTACAAAATCTCAAATACAAGTGTAAGTTACATTTTTTTTTTAATTTTGATCAAATAGTTATCTGTTGTTGTTGCCCAGTCACTGAGTCATGTCTGACTCTTTACAATACCATGGATGGCAGCACAGCAGACTTCCCTGTCATTCACCATCTTCTGGAACTTGTTCAAACTCATGTCCCTTGAGTCAGTGATACCATCCAACTATCTCATCTTCTGTCAACACCTTCTTCTCTTGTCTTCAATCTTTGCCATAATCAGGGTATTTTCTAATGAGTCAGTTCTTTGCATCAGGCGGCCAAATTATTGGAGCTACAGCTTCAGCATCAGTCCTTCCAAGGAATATTCAGGACTGATTGGATCTCCTTGCAGTCTAAAGGACTCTCAAGAGTCTCCTCCAACACCACAGTTCAAAATCATCAGTTCTTTAGCACTCAGCTTCTTTATGGTGCAACTCTCACATCCCTATGTGACTATTTGAAAAATCATAGCTTTGATTAGATGGACCTTTGCTGGCAAAGTAATGTCTCTGCTTTTTATTTTTTTTTATTTTATTTTTCAGTGTTACAGCTCTATTTTATTTAGAAGATAGCAGGAGAATCCAAGACTTGAAGAGAAGGGAGTGGAGAAGTGCGTGGGGAGGGAGAAAGAGAGACAGAGAAAGAGAGAGAGAGAGAGTGCGCACACAAGCACGCGGGAGAGAGTCCGAGAGAAAGCGCTGGTTAACTCCTTACATGCCACTACTCATTTAGGAGAAAAGGCCCTCCAAAGATTACTAGAAAGGTCCTTCAGAGGAACAGGCTTCCAAACAACTATAAGCAGGTTGTCTCCTCTTGTCCCACTTGCCAATTAAACAGGCCCAGCCCATCCAACGACGTGGGGCCTACCCAGGAGAGGACTTGCAGATGGACTTCACCCAGATGCCAGTTTCTCAAGGGTATAAATACCTATTAGTTATGATATATACATTCACAGGATGGATTGAAGGCTTTCCCACCTGGACTGAGAAGGCTGAGGAGGTGGTTAAAAAAAAAAAAAAAAAAAAAAAAAAAAAAAAACTGCTCCATGAAATCATTCCAAGATTTGGTCTGCCCAGGTCATTACAAAGTGACAATGGGACATCACTTACTTCTAAGGTCACCCAAGGAGTCTCGAAAGCATTGGACATTACTTATTATCTCCATTGTGCCTGGAGGCCTCAATCTTCAGGAAAAGCAGAAGGAGCCAATCAATTCTTAAAATCAGCGATAAAAAAGATAACCCAGGAGACCTCCCTGGGATGGAAGGAGGCTTTACCAATAGCTCTCCTCTGCACCCGCATTGCCCCTAAGGAACAGGTTGGTCTTAATCCTTATGAGATGCTATATGGGAGACCTTTTGTTTATGTCAATGACCTCTTCCTAGATCCAGAGGTTCAGACCCTCCAGTCTTATACCATGGCCATTGGGCAATTCCAACAGGATATACACTTGTGTGGTATGAACCAGGACCCAAAAGATTCTAAAGAGTCACCACTATATGCTCCAGTAACTCAAGTTCTAATTAAAGTCTGGAAAGATGGGTCCCCAAAGGCTCAACTCCAGCCCACATGGAAGGGCCCCTACCCTGAAATACTTTCTACCCCCACAGCAGTCAAGGTACCAGGACATGACTCCTGGATTCACTACTCATGAGTCAAGCCATGGAAGAAAACAGAAGAGGACACTCAATACACCTGTGAGCCCCTGGGAGATCTCAGATACCTATTCAGAACTACCAATGAGTGTCATTCTAATGAACACCCCCAAAATCTGGTTTCTGGGGATAAGATTTCTCAGGATAACTCTAAGGTGCCAACACAGCTTGACAGAGACTGTACTCCAAAACAGACAGGAGATAGACCTTCTGATCCCTGAACAAGGAGGGACTTGAGCCATCCTGGCGATGTGAATTTAAAATTGACCAGTGTCCCTACTAGTCCTTGTTATGCTATATTGATGATGCCTATGATTATTCCATGTACTATGAATTGTCTAACCTGTTTTGTCTCTGCCCAGGTCAACCAGCTACAACATGCAGTGCCAGTTCAACAAAGATATAAAACTACAGCTGACCACGGAAAATATCACACACCCTTGGACACCGCTATAAGGACTCGGGATTGAGACTGGCAAGAGGGGGAGGCCCAATGGCCCTCGCTGCCCCAGTTCAGCAGGAGGTAGCCAGAAAGACCTCGATGCCCCTATTCCCAAAGAATTGGGCCTCCCATCTCTGGAGGCGGGAATGTTAGGTAGGTAGAATAGGGAAAAGGAGTCCAAAATGGCTGTGGCTAAAAGACAAGGAAGGTCAAAGGAAGGTCCTAGGACCAGAGTGAAGACTTCAGGCAGAACAAACAGAACAAACAGCACTCCTGGCTAAGCCCAATTTGCATAGGGCAGGCCCAGGTGGAGGAAAAGACATGTCTCTGCTTTTTAATATGCTGTATACATTGGTCTTAACTTTTCTTCCAAGGAGCAAGCATTTTTTAATTTAATGGCTGCAGTCACCATGTGCAGTGATTTTGGAGTCCAAGAAAATAAAGTTTCTCCCTGTTTCCCTTCTTTCCCCATCTATTTGCCATGAAATGCTGGGACCGGTTGCCATGATCTTTGTTTTTGAATGTTGACTTTTAAGCCAGCTTTTTCACTCTCCTCTTTCACTTTTATCAAGAGGCTCTTTAGTTCCTCTTTACTTTCTCCTATAAGGGTCGTGTCATTTGTATATCTGATGTTATTGAAACTTCTCCCAGCAATCTTGATTCCAGCTTGTTCTTCAGGCAGCCCAGCATTTCAAATGATGTGCTTTGCATATAAGTTAAATAAACAAGGTGACAATATACAACTTTGATGTACTCATTTTATATATATTAAATATTCACAATTATCCTGTGTGACAAATTTCTGAAACTATTGAGTCCAAATTATTTTCTGTCTTTAGTGTACCATAACCCTTTAATGTATCCGGGTCTCTTGCATTGCAGGTGAATTCTTTACCAACCTAGCCACAAGGGAAGCCCAGGAATACTGGAGTAGGTAAGCCTATCCCTTCTCAAGTGATCTTCCTGACCCAGGTATCAAACTGGGATCTTCTGCATTTCAGGTGGATTCTCCAACTGAGCTATCAGGAAAGCCCTGTATCAAACTATCCATCTATAAATAATGTTTGTTAATTTTTGATTATTACACATAGTAAGAACATCTATCTTTATCATAAATGCTTATATGTCTGCATGCAGACATGGTTCATGACGTCTCCTTTGCTCCCAATGTTAAATTTAACAGTATGAACACGCTTCTGATAAAGCAGAAGTTTTTATTAGTTTAGAATTCAGAAAGAATCTACATCAAAGATCATGAGAAACTTCTTTCTCCTTGTCCTAATGAACCCAGTGTATGTGTGTGTGTGCGCATGTGTGTGTGTGTGTATGTGTGTGAAAGAGAGACAGAAAGAGAGTGTAAGTTTTAATTCCATTTGTAAAACGTTAAGAAAGCCAGAAGGCAATCATTAATCACAAGCTTTTCACCAAAGCTTCTTCTGCTTTTTATAAGCCATAATGTTAATGAATGGTGATTTTGCTACCCACTCTAGTTTGTCAATCTCCTGCTCTTACATTATTCCCCTCCCCCATCACTTATTCACAGATTGGACAGGAAATTCATTCACAACCTCTCTTAGAGGACCAAACTCTGTGGAAAGGACTCTTCAGTTCCCTGCTTTATTGGAGAAATGTGAAGAGTCTTTATACATCTATATGCCCAACTTAATTCAATTAGTTACATTCATTTATAACTTTTCTCAATATGGGATTGTGAAGTAACCTTCTCTATTGTCTAATAGAGATATATTAAAATTCAGTTCAGTTCAGTCCCTCAGTTGTGTCCTTTGCACCTCCATGGACTGCAGCATGCCAGGCCTCCCTGTCCATCACCAACTCCTGGAGTTTACTCATGTAAATAAGTAAACTCATGTCCATTGAGTTGGTGATGCCATCCAACCATCTCATCCTCTGTTGTCCCCTTCTCCTGCATTCAATCTTTCCCAGCATCAGGGTCTTTTCAAACGAGTCAACTCTTTGCCTCAGGTGGCCAAAATATTGGAGTTTCAGCTTCAGCATCAGTCCTTCCAATGAGTATTCAGGACTGATTTCCTGAATATTCAGGATGGACTGGTTGAATCTTGTCTAATAGAGATATACTAAAATTAACAAAATTAAATTTATGAATACAAAGTCAAAATAGTTTTATAATATATAATATGGTCTCATTCTTACCCTTTTGTAATATTTTTTAATCTCCTCAGATAAACAATAACTCATGCTTTGCATTAGGATAGAACATTGGGAGGTATAAATATTCAGCATTCCTTTGAGCCATGCAACTTTTTTACTAAATGAAATAGACATGGCATAGTTGCAAGTAATCATAAATAATCATTTTATATTTCTAAGAATTGCAGTGAATTAATGATCATCTTCATTTATTATGTGTACATAATGTCTATAATTTATTACATATTCAAATTTTGACAAATGTTTGGTTGAATACTCTTTGCCAGATGTTGAATTCAGTACTTCATTGTGCTGTTAATAATTTAATCCTTGTTAAATGTGCAGGCAAAGTTTTACAACTAAAGTTTACTGTTGCTAAAATGTAGAGATTTTATTGCTTAAAGATTTTATAGCAAATGTTTTAAATGGTTTATTCAAGATTAAATAGCAAAAAAAGAGAATAAATCATTTTAGTTTGTGAAAGTTTGAATCAGAGATAGTTTTATTTATATTTTTCTCATTGGGTATAAGTCCAATAAATACTTTTAAAAATGGTCTGTCTGTTATAATTTCAAATTTTGGAATTATAAAATTACCCAGTAGTGTTTCAGAACTGAAATCAACATAATATTTTTTTGTAATCATTGCTGGGGCAAAACATTTTCTTTCCCTATCATAAGCATCTCTTATTTCAAACCAAAATGAGGTAGTTACTTGTTTCTTTGAGAGAATAGTGCATACAAACTAACATACTTACCAAAAAGAAATTTTCAAAATTTTCTCTTTGATACTTGCTTTAATACTCTCACTGTTCTGTGTCTACAGTCCAAAGCTTAGAAGTCTTTGGTGTTGCCCAAAGTCCCTGCCTTGGAAGGCCTACTTCAAACGCTACACTACGCTGTCACTTCAGTTGTGTCTGACTCTGTGTGACCCCATAGACCGTAGCCTACCAGGCTCCCCTGTCCCTGGGATTCTCCAGGCAAGAACACTGGAGTGGGTTGCCATTTCCATCTCCAATGCATGAAAGTGAAAAGTGAAAGTGAAGTCGCTCAGTCCTGTCGAACTCTGAGCGACCCCATGGACTGCAGACTACCAGGCTCCTCCGTCCATGGGATTTTCCAGGCAAGAGTACTGGAGTGGGGTGCCATTGTCTTCTCTGAAAGCATCCAGCAAAGGCTCTGTTATATTTTTATACTAGTATATATTAATATTTATTTTTGTCATGTTTATACTAATATATATTAATATATTTATATACTAAATACATCCTCCCCTGATTTTTCCCATTTGAGGCACTGCTAACACTTAGGCCAAGCAGAGACTTCCTGACTGCAGTAACTCTAATAAGGTTAGCTTTATTTTCATCAGTAGGATTTTTATGGTGTTTTTAGAGGAGATTTGACAACTCAGGTGGAAACTAATATAATTAGTGGGTCTCTGTTCAGACAAAAAGAGAAAACAGGTGAAATAGAGAATGATTATTTGAAAAATAGAATAGGAAAGACTATTTAAAGAAGGTATGAAAGTTGCAGAATATCCTCTAGTTAGATGTACATAAGAGAGTTACTGGAAATTATTTAGATACAAATTTTGATATAGTCCCTTTTTCTGGCAACAAGAGTCAATCAAGGAATACAGTACTTCTACTTGTTTAAAATTCAAACTATTTCAAAATCAAATTGAGTAAAAATGGTAAACCAGTTATTGGATGGATTCTATCTCCTAGAGCATTAAGAACAAATTCATTCAAAATAATGCATTTTATTGACTAAATAATCCTTCCCAATGTATTTACATAAAAATAAAATTTTTGCTAAAATTATTATATTATATTAAATTATTTTCCTGTTCATATTTACCTAAGTTATTGACTATCCCACTTAGAAGAATAAAAATAAATATTTTAACTCAGCCCATAATTGCTTATCATCAGTATACATAAATACAATTTTCTGTAAAATATTATCAATCCAAATATACTTCTTTTTTCTTGTGTCAAAAATTATACAGAAGTAAATTAATCTTGGGGCTTCCCTGATGGTTCACTTGGTAAGAATCCACCTATAATGTAGGAGACCCAGTTTCAATCCCTGGATTGGGTGTATCTCCTGGAGAAAGGAATGGCTACCCACTCCGGTATTCTTGCCTGGAGGATTCCATGGACAGAGGAGTTTCGCAGGCTACAATGGGGTCACGAAGAGTTGGACACAACTGAGTGACTACCACTAGCAAGGTAGTCTTAGGAGAAATTACTATGAACAAAGTTAGTGAAAGTGATGGAATTCCAGCTAAGCTATTTCAAATCCTTAAAGATGATACTGTTAAAGCACTAAACTTAAAATGTAGCAAATTTGGAAAACTCATGAGTGGTCATAGGATTGGAAAAAGCCAGTTTTCATTTCAATTCCAGCAAAGGGCAATGCCAAAGAATGTTCAAGGTATCATGTAATTGTGCTCATTTCACATGCTAGCAAGATAATGCTGAAAATCCTTCAAGCTAGGCTTCAACAGTGTGCAAACCAAGAACTTCCAGATGTATAAGTTGGGTTTATAAAAGTCAGAGGAACCAGAGATCAAACTGTCAACATTTGTTGAATCAAAGAGAAAGCAAGGGGGTTCCAGAACAACATCAACTTCTGCTTCATTGACTACACTAAAGCCTTTGACTCTGTGGATCACAATAAACAATGGACAATTCTTACAGAAATGGGAGTACCATACCACCTTACCTTCCTCCTAAGAAACCTGTATGCAGGTCAAGAAGCAATAGTTAGAACTGGACATGGAACAATGGACAGGTTCAGAATTGCAAAAAGAGTTCATCAAGGCTGTATATTGTCACCTTGCTTTTTAAACTAATATGCAGGGTACATAATGCAAAATACTGGAATGGATGAATCATAAGCTGAGTCAAGATTGCTGAGAGAAATATCAACATCTTCAGATATGCAGATGATTTCACTCTAATGGCAGAAACTGAAGAGGAACTGAAGAGCCTCTTGATAAGGGTGACAGAGGAGAAAGAGAAAATATATATCTATATCACTTAAAACTCAACATTCACAAAACAAAGATCATGGCCTTTAGACCTGTTACTTCATAGGAAACAGAAATGGATAATGTGGAAACCATGACAGATTTTCTTTTCTTGGGCTCCCAAGTCACTCCGGATGGTGACTGCAGCCATGACTTTAGAAGACACTTGCTCCTTGGAAAGAAAGCTATGACAACACATATTAAAAAGCAGAGACTTCACTCTGCTCACAAAGGTCCATTTAGTCAAATCTATGGTTTTTGAAAAGTCATGTATGGATGTGAGAGTTGAACCATAAAGAAGGATGAGCATCCAATAATTGATGCTTTTGAACTGTAGTGTTGGAGAAGACTCTTGAGAGTCCCTTGGACTGCAGAGGTCAAAGCAGTCAATCCTAAGGTAATGTTCATTGGAAGGACTGATGCTGAAGCTGAAGCTCCAGTAGTTTGGCCATCTGATGTAAAGAGCTGATTCATTTGTAAAGGCCCTGATGCTGGGAAAGATTGAGGGCAAGAGGAACAGGGGGCAACAGAGGAAAGAGGAGCAGGGGGCAACAGAGGATGAGCTAGTTAGAGAACATCAATGATTCAATATACTTGAGTTTGAGCAAACTCTGGTAGATAGTGAAGGACAGGGAAGCCTGGTATGCTGCAGTCCATGGATTCACAAAGACTCAGATATGACTTAGGGACTGAATAGCAATAAAAAAGTAATCGTGACATGTTTAATGAAAAGTTATAGTTTTGTTAAAAAACAAAAAAAAAGGTTTGTGCATTTCTGTTTTTCTTTAAGAAAATAAATACTATGCAATGTTGATCTCAATAAATCATAGTATCAAGTTAATATTAATGATATTTAATGCTCCCTTATTAGTGATTTAAAAATAAATAAATATTAACCATGTGATCAGTGCAAGGCTATGTAGTATAGAAGATGTAATGTAGAAGATCCAAATATGTACATAGAAAAAGATAAGATAGAAGCTTACATAGAAGGATCTAAAGTCTATTCACATCTAGTATGTGTTCGCTAGTATGTCTTCGCTTTTCTAGGGAATTTCTTAATTTCAAGCCTCCTGTGAAGAAGGCTGAGTTAATCATGCCTCTCATTACATGGAACAGCAATTTCACTGATTAATGTTTAACACGTTCTTGATTGTTAATTTTACTTTTACCTTCTTCACAGGAGGGTAAGGGAAGTTATAATACTAAGAAATTCAATCCTATCCATGAGTAAAAAATCTTTATTGATTTATTCAACTCATCTCTCTATCTTATAGGAGTTTCAATTTTTTTCTCATTGGATCTTATATAGTAAAACTTAATTCCTAGGTAATTTATAGCTGTGATTGCTGTTTCATAGGTCCATGTTTGCCCACGGAACTCTATAATTAGGCAACATAGATCTCATTCCATAAGAGCTCTTGCAGCTGTGTCATGGAATGTCTTTCAAAGACTAAAAAAGAAATTGTGGCGCCAAGAGAAAGGAGATAATGTAGAGCCCAGGAATCCTAATAAGCCTCTAAGAAGCTAAGAGAAGAATTAAGTGGTTCATGTGGCTCTAATAAAACCAAAAATGTAAATAAAGTAAATAAGACAGTAGCATAAAAAAGAATCAAGGACTAGAAACACGGTGACAAGG
This sequence comes from Bubalus kerabau, assembly GCF_029407905.1. Lineage (NCBI taxonomy): Eukaryota > Metazoa > Chordata > Mammalia > Artiodactyla > Bovidae > Bubalus > Bubalus kerabau. Next base: position 10,481,511 of record NC_073632.1, on the reverse strand, counting down.
GAAATGGCATGAACAGGTTCTTCAAGCATGATGGTCATCTTGTGATCTTGCATAAGCCAAGTTACTCTGGACTAATTTTGAACTACTTACTTTTCTTCTAAACACATTCCATGCTATATTATTCCATATAAATATTCATTCAATTGTTTTACTTATTAAAGCATTCTTCTTTTGTGGTGGTGGTGGGGGGAGCTTACTGGCATTTTGATACCCTGTACCAATTCAAGTTTGAATATTAGATATCTTTAAAAAATCTTTTAACTTCATATAAAACATTCTTTCAATTTATTTATGCCTGAAGTATAGGAGGTTACTTTCCTTCTGAGGACATTTGTTCAGTTCAGTTCAGTCACTCAGTCATGTCCAACTCTTTGCGACCCCATGAATCACAGCACCCCAGGACTCCCTGTCCATCACCAACACCCAGAGTTCACTCAGATTCACATCCATTGAGTCAGTGATGCCATCCAGCCATCTCATCCTCTGTCGACCCCTTCTCCTCTTGCCCCCAATCCCTCCCAGCATCAGAGTATTTTCCAATGAGTCAACTCTTCGCACGAGGTGGCCAAAGTACTGGAGTTTCAGCTCCAGTGTCATTCCTTCCAAAGAAATCCCAGGGCTGATCTCCTTCAGAATGGACTGGTTGGATCTCCTTGCAGTCCAAGAGACTCTCAAGAGTCTTCTCCAACACCACAGTTCAAAAGCATCAATTCTTCGGCACTCAGCCTTCTTCACAGTCCAACTCTCACATCCATACATGACCACAGGAAAACCCATAGCCTTGACTAGACGAACCTTTGTTGGCAAAGGAATGTCTCTGCTTTTGAATATGCTATCTAGGTTGGTCATAACTTTCCTTCCAAGGAGTAAGCGTCTTTTAATTTCATGGCTGCAGTCACCATCTGTAGTGATGTTGGAGCCCAGAAAAATAAAGTCTGACACTGTTTCCACTGTTTCCCCATCTATTTCCCATGAAGTGATGGGACCAGATGCCATGATCTTCATTTTCTGAATGTTGAGCTTTAAGCCAACTTTTCACTCTCCAGTTTCACTTTCATCAAGAGGCTTTTGAGTTCCTCTTCGCTTTCTGCCATAAGGGTGGTGTCATCTGCATATCTGAGGTTATTGATATTTTTTCCCAGCAATCTTGATTCCAGATTGTGTTTCTTCCGGTCCAGCATTTCTCATGATGTACTCTGCATATAAGTTAAATAAGCAGGGTGACAATATACAACCTTGATGTACTCCTTTTCCTATTTGGAACCAGTCTGTTGTTCCATGTCCAGTTCTAACTCTTGCTTCCTGACCTGCATATGGAGGACATTTGTAGTGAGTAAATAGTTTTAAGTGCATTAGGCATAAAGCATGATGAAAGAAGTTTTACTATTATTTTAAAATATAGTTTTACTGATTTTATAGTTTTTTTTTTTTTTTTGAGGTTACAAGCAAAGATAAAATAGCTAAATGAGCCAACTGAGAAGATTAATACATAGAAATGAGTAAAGGTGAAACTAAGCAGAAAGTGAAAATAATCTAAGTAAATTGTGCTCTGCTTTAAATTTTACTTAGGGTCTTTGAGATACATTTACCACAACCTGAATTGCTTCTCACATTACAAACCATCACAACAATTCATTATACATTTATTAATGCAAAGCTATATAACACAGTGCAGTGGCAGGCGGGGCGGGGCGAGGGGTGGGGTGGGGGTGGGGTTGGGTGGGGGAATGTACTCAGAAAAAATTAATGTCACTGTGGATTAGATCCTGGTAAAGACAGTGTGCTCCTGAGCCGATTACTTTTAGTGAACACAAAACACCTCACTATAATCACTCACTCCCTAAAAATATCCTACTTATTCTTTAACTTCTACCTTAAGATCAACTCTTGCTAGCTTTGATATGCTTTTCCAAAATTTTTCCAAATTTCCAGTGAAACACCCATGAAAATACAGTAAGTGGTGGAAAGACACATGAGAACTTAGTACTACATCCTCATACCAGAATTAGGATTGTATCAAGTAAAGATAGACATTTAAGTAACAGACTACTTCAGTTCAGTTCAGTTGCTCAGCTGTGTCTGACTCTTTGTGACTCCATGTACCACAGCATGCCAGACCTCCCTCTCCATCACCAAATACCCCGGAGTTTACCCAAACTCATGTCCATTGAGTCGATGATGCCATCAAACCATCTCATCCTCTGTCATCCTCTTTTCCTCCCACCTTCAATCCTTCCCAGCATCAGGATCTTTTCAAATGAGTCAGCTCTGCACATCAGGGGGCCAAAGTATTGGAGTTTCAGCTTCAAAATCAGTCATTTCTTCCAATGAACACTCAGGATTGATCTTCTTTAGGATGGACTGGTTTGATCCATACTTACACTCATCTTAATGAAAGCAGACATAAACATCTCCCATTCTTTTTCTACATTTGTTTCTTGCTTCAAGAAAACAAGCCACACACCCGTCTCCAAACAGATGTTTCCTTACTGAACATGCACAATTGCAGTCAGTCAGGTTTGATGTGCACAGGTATTCTGGTCCCTGACAAGAGTCATAGAAAATATACTCAGTGGTTATTGGGTAGGCTGCTCATTGTAGGGACCAGATGGGATCACTCACTCCCTTGCCTCTACTATCCATCAAGAATGTTATAATGGAAAAGGTGCAGAGCATCACTAAAAGTAAGATGATGAAGACATAAAGAGTCAAGATTGACTTTACTTCACTTATAGAGAGATTGATATTATTAGGACCAATGAAAGGAGAAGGGGAAGAAAGAAACTCTCTGAACCAGAGACTAAAATGTCCTAAGAAAAAATGGGAGAGAGAACAGGTAAATCATCACTAGAGAGGATGTTGCCAGATGTGCCCTATGGATCAGCAAGCTCTGGAGTCCCTGCCAGTTTTTACAAATGCAGAATCTCAGGCTCTATTTCAGACCTACCTACCAAATTAGAGACTGTATCATATTTTCACAAAAATCCCTTAGGATTCATGTTAAAGTTTGAGACACACTGGTATAGGGAGAGAGTAAGAACCTCAAAGAATATAATATTTCTTTCTCCACCCACCCCCCTTTCAAAGGAGAGAGAAGGAGTGATGTCTGGAAGCACTGATAAAGAACCAGGAGAACAGCACTCAGCATTCTGTCTCTGAGGTGAGCAACATGTCAGAGAAGGGCCTCAGCTTACAAGACTGCATGGGAAGCCTGTCCTTGGCAGAAAATTAGTTTTCTTTTAAAGCTGTCTTCCTGGAAGCACTTTATATACACTTTAAGAGCTATAAAAATGCTAATATTCAGGCCTAACTCCTAGATTTTCCTATTTCAACTGGTCTCCATGCAGAGCAAAGATCGAACTTTATTTGTTTGCTTGTTTCTTGTTATTGTCTTTGTGATCACAATGTGCATCTGAGGTTTAGAACAGCAGATTTAAGGGCAAATGACAAAGGTGAAAGGGTAAGAAATTGAGAACATGGGATTTTTCTTCTCAGCAGAAAGCAGATCTCATGGAGCAGCCTGGAAATGTTTGGGTGCCTGGTATTGACTGGAGGCCTCTGAGGATGAGGGGCTGTCTGTCTGAGTGACTGATAACATATAATATTTGTTAGTGACTCAAGTTTAACCAGAATTGAACAGTCTTGACACAGTCACCAGGTTTGCTGCTGCCTCTCCTCATGATGAAATTCGGAGCTGGTGGTTCCTTATGTCTTTCACTAGAAGCAACTGAGATGTTTAGTTTTGAGTTTCTCCAGTTTCCTCCCAGTAGAAAGCATTTCCTTACAAACTGCACCTCATGAGCCTCACGTGGCACAGCATGAGTTCATGGGCAGTGGCTAATTAAGACTTGGAATATTAATTTCTTAAATAGAGGGTTTAAATTTATAAATAAATAAACATATTATTAATATAAATAAATGACTATATTATTTATAACACACTTTTTATTTAAGACTTTTAAGATTCTACTAAATTTCTATCTTAGCAAATCTTCTGGCATCTTTGTCTCAATGAAAACTGGTTCTCTTCTCTTAGAGACCCTGTAAGATTTGATTATCTGTAATCCTTTACAATAGCCTCTACACTAGTCACCTTACTATGACTTTGTTTTCTAGTAATCCATTTATTACAAAGTAACCAGAATATTTCCACTAAAATGTGGATGCGTTTGTTAACCCCTACCTTAAAACTCAATGATGACTTTCAATGTGTCAGAACAAAATATATACTACTGCATTTAGCCTTGCTAGTCTATTGAAAGCTAGTTACTGAACTATGTGCAGGTGACACAATTCAAAGAGATCATAGGTACAGAGATGGAGCTGTAGGAGGTGGAGAGGAAAGGCATCCAATTAGCTTGGAGAACTGAGAACACATGTAGTGCCAAATGCACTCAGACTCCCACCACAGGTCAACACAGCCCAATGAATATTATTGAGTGGTACAAAGTTGCAAAGAGTTGGACTTGACTGAGCAGGTGTGCTCAACTCAAAAGCCAACTACAAGTATTTCTTATTTATTAACACATCTAAATATTAAGACCTGTATTTAGCTTTACAAAATACACTTGTGTCTTTTACAGTGATTTGGCTAGTAGACAGTTCACAACTTGGTTATTTCTCTAAATGAAACCTCATTGGACTCATCACATGAATGTCAGCATTTATTGCAACAGGGTCCCTTGTCCACATCTCTCACATTATCTGATACAACTATTTCCAAGTTCAGAGCACTCTGGGTGCACCAGAATGTTTCCTCAAGTGAAACCAACTAATCTCAAGAGCAAAAACTTTACACAATGAATTCTCCATATCGTTCAAATCTTAATGAACTTTTTGCCAGTCAGAGATGTCTTCCCAATCCACTCAGCCTTAATTACTCACAACCCCAACCCTTCTGCATTCTTCTTCATAAAAAGTTTCATTTTTATCTTGTAGTTATTATTGTCTGCAGTCATGGCTTATGATTTCAGTTTTGCTTGCATTTTTATTCATTGTTTCCTCACTCCACCTTCTCAATACCAGTCTCCAACCTATCTTGTTCCCCTAAATAAGTTTCATGGGATAGGAGAAAAGAGATCTGGTATTTCTCTGTCTACAGCACTAGTGTTGGTGTCTGGAGATGAATAAGGCATTTAAAAGGTATTTTTGTTGCCAGACTCTTCCTTGGAAATTCTTTCCACTGCCCCTTCTTTTTATTTATTTGCTTTCCTTATTTCTTTAAATAAATGGTGAATGCAATTTTTTATCAATAAATATAACATTACTTTTTTATTGTTGCTGCTGCTAAGTTGCTTCAGTTGTGTCTGACTCTGTGCGACCCAATGGACGGCAGCCCACCAGGCTCCCCCGTCCCTGGGATTCTCCAGACAAGAACACTGGAGTGGGTTGCCATTTCCTTCTCCAATGCATGAAAGTGAAAAGTGAAAGTGAAGTCGCTCAGTTGTATCCGACTCTTCACGACCCCATGGACTGCAGCCTACCAGGCTCCTCTGTCCATGGGATTTTCCAGGCAAGAGTACTGGAGTGGGGTTCCATTGCCTTCTTGTTAAACACTCATATATTAAATGGAGAGTAGCAGGAGAGAACAAGATGGCGGGGGATCAGGTGGACGTAGAGTACCTCTTTCTCCAACAATACATGAGGAATACACCTTCAGAAACAGAAATGCATGCAGAACACCAGCTGAGAGTGGACAGGAGTATCTGACAATGGAAAAGAAAATATAGAACCATGCATAAGTTGTTAAGAGGAAGGAACTGGGGTGGTGGGGGAGGGGCGGGGGGGAACAGGAGTGTTACTAGGACTGGACCTGCCCTCAGTAGGTGCAGGAACTGAAGCAGGGGTCCGATCCCCACATTAGGGCAACTGTCCGAGTCAGAGGAGAAACATCTAAGGCTGACAGTGCAACATCTGATCTGTGGCAAGTTAAATGGAATGAGAATCAGATAGTCCTTGCTGCAACCATATAGCAAGGATAACCTGGACAGGAACTCAGGTCCTCTGGCAGGCACAGCAGCTGGGAGCTAGAGTTTAGGGATTGTGGAGAAATTCCAGGGTGAGGGCTTGTGTTGACTGTGGAGAGCTGGACCGAGAGGATGTGAGAGAGGAGATCGTGGTAGGAAATGCCTGTGGAGGAAAGCCAGGCAGCCATGGAAGCAAGATAATACTGCTGAGTCACACGTAAGGGGTGAAGCCATCACCATAGCCTCTCTCTCCTTACACGCCAGCATCTACAGCTGAACAATAGAGAGGCTGGCCCATCAAACACCTGATGCACTGAGCAACGGAGAAGGACTCCAGGGAAGGGAGCCCTCTAAGTGCCTGAACATGTGGAGCTACAAAAAAAGACTGGACAAAGAGGCCTTCTGATCGCCAGTTACAAGAGGCTTAAAAAAAGACTGATAGGGTATTAACTCCTGCAGCATAGGCAATCCATGTCTCTGCACACTTGGCACCGCCAGGGTCCCTGAAAGCCAAGCAGCTGCACCATTTTCATGCTCAACTCTCACTGGGGCAGAGCAGCCACAAGCAAAAAATGTCTTGTGTCTATGCACGCACGGTCACTTGGATCATGTCCAACTTTTTGCGACCCTGTAGATTGTGGCCTGCCGACCTTCTCTGTCAGGAAGGGGGATTCTCCAGGCAAGACTTCTGGAGTGTATTGCCCAATACTGGTTTCCATATCCTTCTAGAGCACTATATTTCCTGCTGCCCTAGCCACAAACTCCCTTGGGTACCTGGTGCTGCCAGAAGCCCTATGATCCAAGCAGCTGTACCACCTCCACACCTGGTCCTCACAGGGGTAGACCCAAGTTCTCCAGGGCAGCCTTAGGATCAAATCCCAGTGGAAGACCCACATGTAGAGATGGAAGTAAAACCACAATTGAAAACCAGGGGCAGTGTGGCTAAGGAAAAAGACCCAAAACCTTCTCACCAGCTGTACAAGCTTTAGATTAAATCCACATGATCAACTAGGGAGACTCTGTGTCTGTGGAATATATAAATGGTCATTGAGAGCTCCCACAAAATAAAACACACTAGTCCTGACATGAGAATATGAGCTGCCTCCACAGCAGTTCCAGAGATCAACACAGTGTTGGAGGGCATTCTAGGGAGATAAGGTGGACTGTGTCTCCCAGCTAGGGAAAGGACTCTGACAGTAGTGACTCAAGAAAAACATTTATTATTCCTATGTTTTGACTTGTTTGTTAAATTCTTTTGATTTTTTTTTTCTTCCCCCTCACCCCGGATGAAGTTGTCAATTTTATTGGCACTATGAAATTCAATTAAGCTTTTGAGCTTTTTATTTTTTTTTTTTCTCAGTCACATTTCTTATTATGAACTTCTGCCTCTATTTTGGGCTTTTGCAAATCTGTGGAGCTTTCCTTTTTTGTATTTCTTTCATTTTTTATTGTAATTTTTAATTTACTAACCTATTATTATTTTTTCTACATTTATTCCTTTGTTTGCTTTTACTACTGTTATTTTCCCCTTGCAGTTAATCTTTAATATATATGAATCTTCATCTACCTCTATTTAACTTTGCATATCTATTCTTTCTTTCTTTTCTTTCTCTCTTTTCCTCTCAACATATTTGTTAGTTTTATTTTTATTGCTTTATTCCCCAGTTGGCACCTTGCTTTAATTTCGTTTTCTAGTTTGTGCTGTAGTTAGTTTTGTTCTGGTAGATACAATTTTTGGTTTCCTTTTTTCACCAGGTCATTCTATTGTACTTTATTTTTGTTGGATGATTTTGATTTTGCTTATGGGTGAATATGTAAACGTGTATATTCATTCCTATTTTTTATTCTCTTTATAAACCTCTGTCACTATGTTGAGCTTTTGCAGTTCTGAGTTTTCCTTTTTCTTTTTTTTCCCTTTTTTCCTTTCTTCTTCCTTTTTTGTTTTTTTCTCTTTTTTATAATTTTAATTTTTTAAACCTATTATACTTTTCTACATTTATCTCTTTTTTTGCCTTTCCTACTATTCTTTTCACCATGCAGCTAATCTTTAATGTATATAAATTTTCATCTACCTCTATTTTGCATATTTGCATATAAAAACGGCTTTGTATATGTACTCTTTCCTTCCTTTCCTCTCAACATATTTGTTAGTTTTGTTTTCATTGCTCTAACCTCCACTTGGCATCTTGCTTTAGTTTTGTTTTGTTTTATATTTTCCAGTTTGTGCTTTAATTAGTTTCATTCTTAACTGGTAAATATAAATTTTGATTTTTTTGTTGTTGTTGTTGTTGTTGTTGTTCACTGGATCAATCTACTGTACTTTATTTTTGTTGAGGGGTTTTGACTTTACCCATGGGTGTATACATATATGTGTATGTTCCATTATTTTCATTATTATTGGCCTGATTTTGTAACTGCCATTTGTCTGGGGTTCATCTTTGGTTTCTCATTTTTGAGTACAGTTTTAATCTCACTTCATGCATAACAAACCACTTGTGGAATCCTCGTTCCTGACCAGACATAAAGCACTGAACCTTTAGAGTGGGAGCACTTACTCCAACACCCTAGACTACCAGAAAACTTACCCTATGGAATATCAAATAGTGAGAAGTCACATAAATGAAACCACTTGAGTACAAGACCCTGCATCACTCAACCACTAGTATAGCACCCTGTGAAGGATGTCTCATGTAAACAACAAACAAAACAAAAATACAAACCCAATCATCAGCAGCCTGGATTACCAGCTCACTCAGCATTGCCCACCAGAGCAAAAACAGACAAACAAACAACCACAAACTCCACACAAACATTACCCTATAAAAAACTTACACAAACAACTGGACCAACCTTAGGAGGGCAGAAACCAAAATAAAGAAAGAATTCAACCTTCGTCAAGGAAATAATTAAACTTCACTTGAAGCCTGGGGAAAGGAAAGCTCAAATACAATAAGTTAAAAATATAATAATAAAGAAAAGGCAGATAAATACTTCACAAATTAAGGAACAAACTAGAAACACACAAGTCCAAATAAATGAAGAGAAAATAGGCAAGCTACCCGAAAAATAATTCATAATTATGATAGTAAAGCTGACCAAAAACGTTGAAAAAAAATAGAGAAAATTCAAGAATAAATTAATAAAGACCTGGAAGAATTAAATAATATACCTACAGAGAGAAACAGTACAATTAGTGAAATTAAAAATACTCTAGAAGGAATCAATAGCAGAATATCTGAAGCAGAAGAACGGATCAGTGAGCTGGAAGATAAAGTGGTGGAAAAAATTTCTGAAGAGCAGAGTAAGGAAAAAGAATGAAAAGAACTAAGGGTAGTCATCTCAGAGACCTCTAGGACAATATCAAATGCACTAACATTTGAATTATAGGTGACCAAGAGGAAGAAGAATGGAGACGGAAATGGGAACCCACTTCAGTGTTCTTGCCTGGAGAATCCCAGGGACAGAGGAGCCTGGTAGGCTGCCATCTATGGGGTCTCATAGAGTCAGACATGACTGAAGCGACTTAGCAGCAGCAGCCAAAGAAGAAGAAGAGAAAAACAAAGGGTATGATAACAATTTCTAAGAGATTATAGTTGAAAATTCCCCCAATATGGAAAAGGAAATAGTCAATCAAGTCCAAGAGCCACAAAGAGTCTCATAGAGGATAAACCCAAGGAGAAACATGAAAAAGCACATACTAATCAAACTAACAAAAACTAAACAAAAAGAAAAATACATATATTAAAAGCAGCAAGGGAGAAGCAACAAGTCATGTACAAGGGAAACCCCAAACGTTTATCAGCTGATATTTCAGCAGAAACTCTGCAGGCCAGAAGGGAATGACAGGATATATTTAAAGTACTGAAAGGGAAAAATCTACAACCAAGATTACTGTACCCAGCAAGGATCTCATTCAAAATTGATGGAGAAATCAGAGCTTTTCAGACAAGCTAAGGTTAAGAGAATTCAGTACCACCAAACCAGCTTTACAACAAATGGTAAATTGACTTATATAGTCAAGAAATACAAGAGAAGAAAAAATATCTACCAAATCAACCTCAAACAATTAACAAAATGGCAATAGGAACATATGTCTATCAATAACTAGTTTAAATGTAAATGGAATAAATGCTCCAACTAAAAGACACAGACTGGCTGAATGGGTACAAAAACAAGACCCATATTTATGCTGTCTACAAGAAACCCAATTCAGACCTAAAGAAACATATAGACTGAAAGTTAGAGGATGGAAAAATATATTTCATGCAAATGGGAAGCAAAAAATAAATAAATAAAATAAGCTCAAGTAACAATCCTCATATCAGAGAAAATAGACCTTAAAACAAAGAATATTGCAAGATATAAGGAAGGACACTACATAATGATCAAGGGATCAATCCAAGAAGAAGACATAACAATTGTAAATATCTAGGCACCCAACATAGGAGCACCTCAATACAAAGGACAAACACTAACAGACAAAAAAAGGAGACATTGACAGTGACACAATGGTAGACTTTAACACCCTGCTAACACCAAATGAACAGATCATCAAAACAGAATATTAATAGGGAAACACAAGTGTTAAATGATACCGTAAATGATATGGATCTCATTTATACCTTCAGGAGATTTCATTCACATGCAGAAGAATACACTTTCTTCTCAAGTGTACATGGAACATTCTCCAGGAAAGACCACATCTTGGGTCACAAATTAAACCTCAGCAAATTTAAGAAAAGTGAAATTGTATCAAGCATCTTCTCTGATCACAATGCTATGAGACTGATATCAATTACAGAAAAAAAAAAAAACAAAACTGTAAGAAACACAAGCACATGGACATTAAACAATACATTTCCAAATAACTAAAAGGTTACTGAAGAAATCAAAAGGGAAGCCAGAAAAAAAAAAAAATCTAGAAACAAATGACAGTGAAAAGATGACAACGCTAAGCCTATGGGATGCAGCAAAAGCAGTTCTCAGAGGGAAGTTTATACCAATACAATCCTACCTCAAGAAACAAGAAAAACATCAAATAGACAGCCTAACTTTACACCTAAAACAATTGGAAGAACAAAACCCCAAAATTAGTAGAAGGAAAGAAATTATAAAGATCTGAGCAGAAATAAATGAAAAAAGAAATGAAAGAAACAATAGTAAAGATTAAGAAAACTAAAAGCTGGTTCTTTTAGAAGATTAAAAAAGAAAAATTGACAAACCTTTAGCCAGACTCATCAAGAACAAAAGAGAGAAGAATCAAATCAACAAAATTAGAAATGAAAAAGGACAGGTTACAACTACAATGCAGACATACAAAGGATTATAAGAGACTATTATGAAAAACTATGGGGCAAAAAAAATGGATAGCAAGGAAGAAATGGACAGATACTTGGAAAAGTTCAATCTTCTAAGACTGAACCAGGAAGAAATGGAAATTATAAACAACCTGGTTGCAAGGACTGAAATTGTAGCTGTGATAAAAAAATCTCCTAAAACACAAAAGCCCAGGACCAGATGGCTTCACAGAAGAATTCTCTCAAACATTTAGAGAAGAGCTAATGTCTATCCTTCTAAAACTCTTTCAAAAAATTGCAGAGAAAGGGACACTTCCAAACTCATTCTATGAGGCCACCATCACCCTGATACCAAAACCAGATAAGGACATCACAAATAACGAAAACTACAGGCCAATATCACTGATGAATATAGATGCAAAAATCCTCAACAAAATTTTAGCAAACAGAATTCAGGAACACATCAAAAAGCTTTTACACCATAATCAAGTTGGGTTTATTCCAGGGATGAAAGGATTCTTCGATATTCGCAAATCAATAAAAGTGATATACTATATTAACAAATTAAAAAATAAAAACCATATGATAATCTCAATAGATGCAGAGAAAGCCTTTGACAAAATTCAGCACCCACTTATGATGAAAATTCTTCAAAAAATGAGAATAGAAGGAAACTACCTCAACACAGTAAAGGCCATACATGATAAGCCTACCACAAACATTATTCTCAGTGTTGAAAAACTGAAAGCATTCCCCCTAAGATCAGGAATAAGAGAAGAATGTCCACTTTTGCCACTATTATTCAACATATTTCTGGAAGTCCTAGTTACAACTATCAGAAAAGAAAAAGAAATTAAAAATTCAGATCAGAAAAAGAAGAAGTAAAGCTCTCACTCTTTTCAGATGAGATGAGTGTGCCTCAGATCAGTTGCTCAGTCGTGTCCGACTCTTTGCGACCCCATGAATCGCAGCACACCAGGTCTCCCTGTCCATAACCAACTCCCGGAGTTCACTCAGACTCACGTCCATCGAGTCAGTGATGCCATCCAGCCATCTCATTCTCTGTCGTCCCCTTCTCCTCCTGCCCCCAATCCGTCCCAGCATCAGAGTCTTTTCCAATGAGTCAACTCTTCGCATGAGGTGGCCAAAGCACAGGAGTTTCAGCTTTAGCATCATTCCTTCCAAAGAAATCCCAGGGCTGATCTCCTTCAAAATGGACTGGTTGGATCTCCTTGCAGTCCAAGGGACTCTCAAGAGTCTTCTCCAACACCACAGTTTAAAAGCATCAATTATTCGGCACTCAGCCTTCTTCACAGTCCAACTTTCACATCCATACATGACCACAGGAAAACCCATAGCCTTGACTAGACGAACCTTTGTTGGCAAAGGAATGTCTCTGCTTTTGAATATGCTATCTAGATTGGTCATAACTTTCCTTCCAAGGAGTAAGCGTCTTTTAATTTCATGGCTGCAGTCACCATCTGTAGTGATGTTGGAGCCCAGAAAAATAAAGTCTGACACTGTTTCCCCTGTTTCCCCATCTATTTCCCATGAAGTGATGGGACTGGATGCCATGATCTTTATTTTCTGAATGTTGAGCTTTAAGCCAACTTTTTCACTCTCCACTTTCACTTTCATCAAGAGGCTTTTTAGTTCCTCTTCACTTTCTGCCATAAGGGTGGTGTCATCTGCATATCTGAGGTTATTGATATTTCTCCTGGCAATCTTGATTCTAACTTGTGTTTCTTCCGGTCCAGCGTTTCTCATGATGTACTCTGCATATAAGTTAAATAAGTAGGGTGACAATATACAGCCTTGACGAACTCCTTTTCCTATTTGGAACCAGTCGGTTGTTCCATGTCCAATTCTAACTCTTGCTTCCTGACCTGCATACAGGTTTCTCAAGAGGCAGATCAGGTGGTCTGGTATTCCCATCTCTTTCAGAATTTTCCACAGTTTATTGTGATCCACACAGTCAAAGGCTTTGGCATAGTCAATAAAGCAGAAATAGATGTTTTTCTCGAACTCTCTTACTTTTTCCATGATTCAGCGGATGTTGGCAATTTGGTCTCTGGTTCCTCTGCCTTTTCTAAAACCAGCTTGCACATCAGGAAGTTAACGGTTCACATATTGCTGAAGCCTGGCTTGGACAATTTTGAGCATTACTTTACTAGCGTGTGTGATGAGTGCAATTGTGCAGTAGTTTGAGCATTCTTTGGCATTGCCTTTCTTTGGGATTGGAATGAAAACTGACCTTTTCCAGTTTTTGTGGCCACTGGTGAGTTTTCCTATTTTGCTGGCATATTGAATGCAGCAGTTTCACAGCATCATCTTTCAGGATTTGGAATAGCTCAACTGGAATTCCATCACCTCCACTAGCTTTGTTCATACTGATGCTTTTTAAGATAGTGTACATAGAAAACCCTAAAGATAGTATCAGAAAATTACTAGAGCTAATCAATGAATTTAGCAAAGTTGAAGGCTACAAAATCAATACACAAAAATCCCTTGCATTTCTTCACACTAACAATGAAAAATCAGAAAGAGAAATTAAGGAATCAATCATGTTCACAATTGCAACAAAAATAATCAAATATCTAGGAATAAACTTACCCACAGAGACCAAAAGAAGTTTACATAGAAAATTATAAGACACTGATAGAAGAAAACAAAGATGATATAAACAGTTGGAGAAATATTCCATGTTCCTGGGTAGGAAGAATAAATATTTTGAAAATGACTATACTACAAAATGCAATCTATAGATTCAGTGCAATCCGTATCAAATTACCAATGACATTTTTTCATAGAACTAGAACAAAAATTTTCACAATTCATATGGAAACACAAAAGACCCCGAATAGCCAAAACAGTCTTGAGAAAGAAGAATGGAACTAGAGGTAAAAACCTTCCTGACGTCACATTATACTACAAAGCTACAGTCTTCAAAACAGTTTGGTGCTGGCACAAAAAGAGAAATAAAGACCAATGGAACAAATATATGCCATAAGTACCTATGCACCTATGGATAACTTATTTTTAACAAAGGAGGCAAGAATATACAATGGGGCAAAGACAGACTCTTTAATAAGTGGTGCTTGGAAAACTGAACAGCTACATGTAAAATAATAAAATTAGAATAATTCCTAACGCCATACACAAGGATAAACTTAAAATGGATTAAAGACCTAAATGCAAGACCAGAAACTAAAAGACTCTTAGAAGAAAACATAGGAGGCAGAACACTCTATTACATAAAACAAAACATGATCCTCTATGACTCACTCCCTAGAGTAATGAAAATAAAAACAAAAGTAAACAAGCGGCACCTGTTTAAACTTTAAAGCTTTTGCACAGCAAAGTAAACTACCAGCAGGGTGAAAAGACAACTCTTACAATGGAAGAAGATACAGCAAATGAAACAACTGACAAATGATTAATTTCCACAATATACAAACAGCTCTTAAAACTCAATACCAGAGAAACAAACAACTCACCCAAATAAAAAGTGGTAAAAGACCTAAACAGATATTTCTCCAAAGAAGACATACAGATGAATAAGAAACACATGAAAAGGTGCTTAACATCACTCATTATTAGAGAAATGTCAATCAAAACCACAATGAGATATCACCTCACACTAGTCAGAATGTCCATAATCAAAATGTCTACAAACAACAAATGCTGGAGATGGTGTGGAGAAAAGGGAATGCTCTTGTACTGTTGGTGGGAATGTAAATTGATACAGCCTCTACAGAAAATGGTATGGGGATTCCTTAAAAAAAAAAAAAAAAAAAAAGGAATAAAACCACCATATTTACCCAGCGATCCTACTCCTAGGAATATACCCAGAGGAAATCAAAATAGGAAAGACATGTACCCCACTGTTCATTGCAGTACTATTTACAATAGCTAGAACATGGAAGCAACCTAGATATCTATTGACAGATGAATGGATAAAGAAATTGTGGTACATATACACAATGGAATATTACTCAGCTATAAAAAGGAATGCATTTGAATCAGTCCTAATGAGCTTAATGAACCTAGAACCTATTATACAAAGTGAAGTAAGACAGAAAGAAAAACATAAATATCATATTCTAGTGCATATATATGAAAACTAGAAAAATGATACTGAATAATTTATTTGCAGGGCAGTAAATGGGGCTTCCCACATAGATCAGTTGGTAAAGAATCTGCCTGCAATGCAGGAGACCCAGGTTAGATTCCTGGGTCAGGACAATCCCCTGGAGAAGGAAATGGCAACCCACTCCAGTATTGTTGTCTGGAAAATCCCATAGACAGAGGAGCCTGGGCTACAGTCCATGGGGTTACAACAGTAGGACATGACTTAGCTACTAAACCATCACCACCAAAGGAGAAACAGACATAGAGAGTAGACTTATGGACATGAGAAGAGGGGAGGAGAGGGTGAGATGTATGAAAAGAGTAACATGGAAATTATATTACCATATGTAAAATAGATAGTCAATGGGAATTTGCTGTACGGCTCAGGAAACTCAAACAGGTGCTCTGTATCAACCTAGAGCATTGGGAAGGGGAGGGAAATGGGAGGGAGATTCAAAAGGGAGGGGATATATTTATACCTATGCCTGCCTGATTCATGTTGAGGTTTGACAGAAAACAACAAAATTCTATAAAGCAATTATCCTTCAAAAAATAAATTAATTAAAAAAAAAAGAAAGAAAATATCTTGGTGCTTTATATGCAGAGTACACCATAAGAAATGCTGGGATGGGTGAAGCACAAGCTGGAATCAAGATTGCTGGGAGAAATATCAATAACCTCAGATATGCAGATGACACCACCCTTATGGCAGAAGGTGAAAAAGAACTAAAAGCCTCTTGATGAAAGTGAAAGAAGAGAGCAAAAATGTTGGCTTAAAGCTCAACATTCAGAAAACTAAGATCATGGTATCCAGTCCCATCACTTCATGGCAAATAGATGGGAAAACAGTGGAAACAGTGGCTGACTTTATTTTTCTGGGCTCCAAAATCACTGCAGATAGTGATTGCAGCTATGAAATTAAAAGATACTTACTCCTTGGAAAGAAAGTTAGGACCAACCTAGATAGCATATTAAAAAGCAGAGACACTTTTTCAACAAAGGTCCGTCTAGTCAAGGCTATGGTCTTTCCAGTAGTCATGTATGAATGTGAGAGTTGGACTGTACAGAAAGCTGAGTGCTGAAGAATTGATGTTTTTGAACTGTGGTGTTGGAGAAGACTCTTGAGAGTCCCCTGGACTGCAAGAAGATCCAACCTGTCCATCCTAAAGGAAATGAGTACTGGGTGTTCATTGGAAGGACTGATGTTGAAGCTGAAACTCCAATATTTTGTCCACCTGATGCAAAGAACTGTCTCATTTGAAAAGACCCTGATGTTGGGAAAGATTGAAGGTGGGAGGAGAAGGGGATGACAGAGGATGCAATGGTTAGCTGGCATCACCAACTCAATGGACATGATTTTGAGTAAACTCCAGGAGTTGGTGATGGGCAGGGAGGCCTGGCATGCCCTGGTTCATGGGGTCACAAAGAGTCAGAGACGACTGAGCAACTGAACTGAACTGAATTGAACTGGTGCTTTAATTCCCTGACCAAATTCCCCCTAGTGCTGTTTATTTCATACTGGATTTCATGTGGACAGAGGGGATTTTTTCTCAGAAAGCCCTGTTCATCATTGTGAGCAGAGGGGCAGAGATTTTGGTGTCATCTGAGGCAGCATGTAGATTATTCCTTCCATAATGAGCAAGTGAAAGACTAGTAGTTAGCATTCCCTGATGAAATCGCCCTTTGATGCCTCACTTTAAAGTGGCCTTTAAAGTCCACTTTAGCAAACACCATTACCTACCCACTTTTTACCTAGATTCCAAAGTCACCTGTCTAATTTAGATGATATTGCAAAGAGCTCTGGTTATAAAGAAAGCAATTTTGCAGAAATGTTCTGGCCTGTGAGTCAGTTTGGTTATGCTAAGTGATGCTGTGCTTAGTTGCTTAGTCATGAACACTGGAGTGGGTTACCATGCCCTCCTCCAGGGGATCTTCCCAACCCAGGGATTGAACCCACATCTCCTGCATTGAAGGTGGATTCTTTACCATCTGAGTCACCAGGGAAGCCTAAGAATACTGGAGTGGGGAATTTATCCCTTCTCCAGGGGAACTTATCTACCCAGGAATTGAACTAGGGTCTCCTGCATTGTAGGTGGATTCTTTACCAGCTCAGCTACCCAGGAAGCCCACTAAGTTATGCTACATCAGTGAAAATAGTGATGGATTTTATTTTCTTGGGTACCAAAATAACTGCAGACGATGACTGCGGTAATGAAATTAAAAGACACTTGCTCCTTTGAAGAAAAACTATAACAAATCTAGATAGTATATTAAAAAGTAGAATCATCACTTTGCCAGCAAAGGTCTGTATAGTCAAAGGTACGGGTTTTCCAGTAATCATGTATGTATGTAATAACTGGACCATAAAGATAGCTGAGCACTGAGGAATTGAAGCTTTTGAACTGTGGTGTTGGAGATGACTCTTGAGAGTCCCTTGGATTGCAAAGAGATCAAACCAAATCCTAAAGGAAATCAACCCCAAATAATAATTGGAAGGGCTGATGCTGAAGCTTCAGTACTTTGGCCACCTGACGTGAAGTGCTGACTCATTAGAAAATACTTTGATACCGGAAAAGACTGAAGGCAGGAGGAGAAGTGGGCAATGGAGGATAAGATGCATTGGTGGCATCACCGACTCAATGAATATGAGTTTGAACAATCTCTGGCAAATAGGAAAGGACAGGGAAGGATGGTGAGCTGCAGCCCATGTGGTTGCCAAGAGTCAGGACATGACTGAGAAACTGAACCACAACAAGAAGTGATGGTTCAGTAACAGTCCACAGCCTCAGGTCTTAAACCAGCTAAGGCTGAGCCCTCACTCACAGGAACTCCAGGTGGTTTCAAATGATGCTTGGAGGTGCTGTCACATGTGTAAATGTTTCACAATGGTCCTTTAATCTGACCATATTTCCATACAGGAAAATCTTGGCCTGATAATTACAAGCTTATGCCTGTAAATGATCCATATCACTCTCCTCACCCTTGGTGCTTGGCTGGCCAAAGATATCTAATGGCCACATCTGGTTTGTAAGGAGGGTGGTGGGAAAGGCTTGGAGGAAGGAAGCGTAAGTGGTAGTGAGCCCTGAACTGCTCACAGCAGCCCCTGGAACTCTGAGGCAGGAACACACAGGGTGGCAGGAAACACTCCCCCTTTAACAAACACAAACTAAGATTTGCAAAAGTTTAGCTTTCATTTTTGTATAACAGCTACAGTCACTAACCCCATTCTGCTCGATGTAGATGCAAAACATACTGTCCCAGAGGTAAATTCAGTCATTTTTTGTTTTCTTTTTATAGAATTGATATCTAAACCTAAATTCAGTCATCCTTCAGGGATTCAAACATTTCTCCCGTCTCCAAGGGCTTGAGTTCAGAACAACACTTTGCAGGGGCAGGGTGACCATAAGCAGACTCTCAGCCCCTTCAGAGCCCCAGTCATCCCCCCTCTGTGGAGGACATCTCCTTCATGCATTGCACCCACCAGGAGGTGGCTAGCACCCATACAGTCCCCTTATTACAGCTTCATCCCTGCCTCCCATTATTCTTGTCATAAGACAGTTTATGGGACCAAAATCATTCATCTTCCATGAATTTTCTTTCTGTTACTAAATATACTAAATAATATTGAAAGAGAAATGATTATATATATATATATATATATATTTTTTTTTTTTTTTTTTTCAGAAGATAGATTGGGAGCTTCTCTTATTACTCAAGGGAGGATCTTGTCCTTTTCCTAAATTTCAGAAACTGTAAAGCAATAGTTAGATTTAACTGAGGTTAATATTTTGTCTTTTGAATCTACAAATATTGTTTTGTAAAACAATATTATCATTCTGAGCCTTAGAGAGAAAGGTCATTTTCTAATGAGAGAGACGACTTAGTATCTCATATTTCTGCTTCTGTGCCCAATTGAGGAGAGATTTGCAGCAGCAAGATTGAGGTTTTAAATCCTCTAATAGGAAAGTTATATTATGTGAGCAATTGTGTGGCATTCCATATTAATATTGCATGCTATCACAGTTCATTTTCACCAATTTAGAAGGTGTAGAGACATGCTAAACACTTCAATAAATGATATAATGATTGTATTTGCATACCATAAAGATGGATGCAAATACTAAAAATATAAAGCTCCAGTACTTTATGAAGGACAACTTTAATCTCATACAAATGATTACTTACTGTAAAGTATTTTATTATCTGCAATTGGTAGAGAAATAGATGCTTCACTGAACTTATGTTTGCTTCTTATTGTGAAATTCATAAAGCAACATCTACTGAAGTTAGTAGAGGTTTGAATAAATGACCATAAATACTGTCATATATTTAATGAGAAACTGCACTGTTATATTATTAAAGGAACCTCTCCTTTTAAATTGTATTCATTTAATTGAATTACTGGGCATTAACTTGATGTAAGCATACCGGAATTCACAATGTAGTATATGCTATTTATTGAATCACATTTATAACATTACTTAGCTTTATGAGCCAATCCAGTATTTTTGAATAAGGTTATAATTTTTATCTTTCATTCTTCTCTTTTTTTATCAGTTTGTCTTAAAATTATTCATTTCAGATATTCGAGATAGTCTTAGGCTCAGTACTACATAGACATGATTATTACTCTGAAGCTCCCTGCCCCTCCCAAAAATGTAGATGAATTTGTAATTGTTTAAATTTGTTTTTGCTTTTAACATTCTCATATTCTTACCATATATGTTGATGAGGTATAATGGTTGATTGGAAACTACAAGGTGACTGTTTCATCTCTTACTTTCTTTTTAGGTATGGGGGATATGAGATATTATCAAGGTCATTATAGCAACTCAAGTGAGTGTGTCCTTCCTAGCCAGCTTTGAAAATCTATCATAAAGATGGCTTAAAAATATATATATATATATATATATATATATATTAAGTTTGTTTATTTTTTCTTTTTTTTTTTAACTTTACAATATTGTATTTGTTATGCCATATATCAACATGAATCTGTCACAGGTATACACGTGTTCCCCATCCTGAACCCTCCTCCCTCCTCCCTCCCCCCTCCCCGTACCATTCCTCTGGGTCGTCCCAGAGCACCAGCCCCAAACTTACTATATTTAATGGGATGACCATGACATAAATATCAACTCAAATGAGAAGGTTCTCATTTTTTATAACAGGGGAGTTTCATGATTACTATTATCCAGCTTCAAAGAAAAAAATATAATAAAATGTTAGGAGTAATAACTATTACAACTGAGAATAGGTACAATGCAGTGAAAGTCATATTAATGTACTGGTCAGGAAATCTGCTGTTTTATGCCAATCTTTGGCATTGCTCTTTAATTGGTATTGAAATGAAAAATGATATTTTCCAGTCCTGTGGTCACTGTTGAGTTTTCCAATTTTGTTGGCATATTGAGTGTGGCACTTTAAAAACTTCTCTATCTGTCCTTGCTATTCTTTGGAACCCTGCATTCAGATGGGTATGTCTTTCCTTTTCTCCCTTGCCTTTTGCTACCCTTCTTTTCTCAGTTACTTGTAAGGCCTCCTCAGACAAACCATTTTGCCATTTTGCATTTCTTTTTCTTGGGGATGGCTTTGATCGCTAGCTCCTGTACAAAGTTATGAACCTCCATTCACAGTTCTTCTGGCACTCTGTGTATCAGTCCTAATCCTTTGAATCTATTTGTCACTTACACTGTATAATAATAATAGATATGATTTGGTTATACATGAATGGCCTAGTAGTTTTCCATACTTTCTTCAATTTCAGTCTGAATTTTGCAATAAGGAGTTCATGATCTGAGCCACACTGAGCTCTTGGTTTTGTAACTGCTGATTGTATAGAGCTTCTCTATCATCAGCCTCAAAAAATATAATGAATATGATTTTGGTATTGATCATTTGGTAATGTCCATGGGTATATTGGTCTTTTGTGTTGTTGGAAGTGAGTATTTGCTATGAGCAATGTGTTGTCCTGAAAAACTATTAGTTTCTCCTCTGTTTCATTTCATACTCCAAGGCCAAACTTGCCTGTAACTCAACAGTACATGAACCAATAACTTCCAGATATACAAGCTGGGTTTAGAAAAAGTAGAGGAACCAGAGATCAAATTGCCAACATTCGTTGGATCATAGAAAACACAGGAGGTTCCAGAAAAATATTTACACTGTTTCATTGATTAGGCTAAAGCCTTTGACTGTTGGGTCACAACAAAGTGTGGAAAATACTTAAAGAGAGGGGACTAGCAGACCACCTTTTCTGCCTACTGAGAAACCTGTGTGCAGGTCAAGAAGCAATAGTTAAAACTGGACATGGAACAACAGACAGGTTCAAAATTGAGAAAGGAGTACAAGTCTGTATATTTTCACCCCGCTTATTTAATTTATATTGCAGAATGCATCATGTGAAATGCCAGGCTGGATGAAACTCAAGCTGGAATCAAGAATACTGGGAGAAATATCAATATACTCAAATATGCAAAGGACACCACCCATATGGCATAAAGAGAAACTTAAGAGCCTCTTGATGAAGGTGAAATAGGAGAGTGAAGAAGCTAACTTAGAACTCAAAATTAAAAAAAAAAAAAGCCTTAACTAAATCATGGCATTTGGTCCCATCTCTTCATAGCAAATCAGATCAGATCAGATCAGTTGCTCAGTCCTGTCCGACTCTTTGCGACCCCATGAATCGCAGCACACCAGGCCTCCCTGTCCATCACCAACTCCTGGAGTTCACTGAGACTCACGTCCATAGAGTCAGTGATGCCATCCAGCCATCTCATCCTCTGTCGTCCCCTTCTCCTCTTGCCCTCAATCCCTCCCAGCATCAGTCTTTTCCAGTGAGTCAACTCTTCGCATGAGGTGGCCAAAGTACTGGAGTTTCAGCTTTAGCATCATTCCTGCTAAAGAAATCCCAGGGCTAATCTCCTTCAGAATGGACTGGTTGGAACCCTCGCAGTCCAAGGGACTCTCAAGAGTCTTCTCCAACACCACGCTTCAAAAGCATCAATTCTTCAGAGCTCAGCCTTTTTCACAGTCCAACTCTCACATCCATACATGACCACAGGAAAATGCATAGCTTTGACAAGACGGACCTTTTTTGGCAAAGTAATGTCTCTACTTTTGAATATACTATCTAGGTTGGTCATAACTTTCCTTCCAAGGAGTAAGCGTCTTTTAATTTCATGGCTGCAGTCACAATCTGTAGTGATTTTGGAGCCCCCAAAAATAAAGTCTGACACTGTTTCCCCTTCTATTTCCCATGAAGTGATGGGACTGGATGCCATGATCTTCGTTTTCTGAATGTTGAGCTTTAAGCCAACTTTTCACTCTCCACTTGCACTTTCATCAAGAGGCTTTTTATTTCCTCTTCACTTTCTGCCATAAGAGTGGTGTCATCTGCATATCTGAGGTTATTGATATTTCTCCTGGCAATCTTGATTCCAACTTGTGTTTCTTCCGGTCCAGCGTTTCTCATGATGTACTCTGCATATAAGTTAAATAAACACGGTGACAATATACAGCCTTGATTAACTCCTTTTCCTATTTGGAACCAGTCTGTTGTTTCATGTTCAGTTCTAACTGTTGCTTCCTGACTTGCATACAAATTTCCCAAGAGGCAGATCAGGTGTTCTGGTATTCCCATCTCTTTCAGAATTTCCCACAGTTTATTGTGATCCACACAGTCAAAGGCTTTGGCATAGTCAATAAAGCAGAAATAGATGTTCTTCTGGAACTCTCTTGCTTTTTCCATGATCCAGCAGATGTTGGCAATTTGATCTCTGGTTCCTCTGCCTTTTCTGAAACCAGCTTGCACGTCAGAAAGTTCA
Organism: Bubalus kerabau; assembly: GCF_029407905.1. Taxonomy (NCBI): domain Eukaryota; kingdom Metazoa; phylum Chordata; class Mammalia; order Artiodactyla; family Bovidae; genus Bubalus; species Bubalus kerabau. The sequence continues at coordinate 10,458,291 of NC_073632.1, read as the reverse complement.
CGGTTCACATATTGCTGAAGCCTGGCTTGGACAATTTTGAGCATTACTTTACTAGTGTGTGAGATGAGTGCAATTGTGCAGTAGTTTGAGCATTCTTTGGCATTGCCTTTCTTTGGGATTGGAATGAAAACTGATCTTTTCCAGTCCTGTGGCCACTACTGAGTTTTCCAAATTTGCTGGCATATTGAGTGCAGCACTTTCACAGCATCATCTTTCAGGATTTGGAATAGCTTAACTGGAATTCCATCACCTCCACTAGCTTTGTTCATAGTGATGCTTTCTAAGACCCACTTGACTTCACATTCCAGGATGTTTGGCTCTAAGTCATAGCAAATAGATAGGGAAAAAGATGAAACAGTGACAGATTTCATTTTCTTGGGCTCCAGAATCACTGTGGATAGTGACTGCAGCCTCAAAATTAAAAGATGCATGTTCTTGGAAGAAAATCTTATGACAAATCTGGACAGCATATTAAAAAGCAGAGACATTACTTTCCAGACAAAGGTCAAATCTATATTTTTTTTTCCAGTGATCATGTATGAATGTGAGCGTGGGATCCAAAAACAAAGCTGAATGCTGAAGAATTGATTTTTAAACTGTGGTGTTGGAGAAGACTCTTGAGAGTCCTTTGGATTGCAAGATCAAACCAGTCAATCCTAAAGGAAAACACTGAATGTTCATTGGAAGGACTGATGCTGAAGCTAAAGCTTCAATACTTTGGCCACTTCATACAAAGAGTCAACTCCTTGGAAAAGACCCTGATTATGGAACAGACTGAAGGCAGGACGAGTAGAGGATGACAGATGACGAGGTGATTGGATGGCATCACTGACTCAATGGGCATGAATTTGAACAAACTCTGGGAGATAGTGAAGGACAGGGAAGTCTGGTGTGCTGAAGTTCATGGTGTTACAAGGAGTCTGACACTACTGAGTGACTGAACAGCAACTGCAAGACCTGTCTTTAACAAGTTTCTCTAATATTGAATCTCTTATTTCCAACATGAAGTAGAGGTTAAGAAGATCTCATGCTGATAATGTAACAAATAAGCTTGATTTTTAAAGTGAGTAGTGCTTTCTGGGAGATGAAAGCATAGTGAATAGTAAGGATAGAGAATAAATAGTTTAAGCAACCTAAGTAGCTGTAGAAGCCACCTTTAGTTCAGTAGCTCAATTGTGTCCAACTCTTTGGGACCCCATGGACTGCAGCATGCCAGGCTTCCCTGTCCTTTACCAACTCCTGGAGCTTGCTCAAACTCTTGTCCATCGAGTCCGTGATGCCATCCAACCATCTCATCCTCTGTCCTCCCCATCTCCTCCCACCTTCAATCTTTCCCAGCATCAGGATCTTTTCCAAGGAGTTAGTTCTTTGTATTAGTTGACCATAGTATTGGAATTTCAGCTTCAGCATCAGCCCTTCCAATATAGTTAAGACTGATTTCCTTTAGGATGGACTAGTTTAATCTCCTTGCAGTCCAAGGAACTCTCAAGAGTCTTCTCCAACATTACAGTTCAAAAGCACCAATTTTGATTTTTCTAAGAAATCACCTTATCCAAGTCAAAATTTAAGAACCAAAATTAAGGTATGAAACACGGGCCAGTTATGTAGAAGTTTGTGAGAAAATAATTGATGAACCCCCAAAAAACAAGATAACATGTGTTTTGCTTATGTACTTTTGGGAGGTTTTCTTGACAATTGGGGCAGAAAAATAAACCATAAAAGGAGTTATGAAACAGGTAGTAGTCATGGTGATAAAATTTTCAAAACAATCAAAAGTTAAAAAGTAGGCTTTTTTGTTTGTTTGTTTTCTCTACTTAGTGTTTCTAATGATATCAAATACTACATCACATATATAAAACTCAGCAAAGACCAAATGAAACTCATTATTCCTTCCTTCTGAAATTTTCTTCTTCTTGCTACTTAAATGAATTATACCAAAATATCTAACATTGCATTTTTATTTGACCTAGCTCAAGTCCTGTTGCTTACTGCTCAAAAAGTAACACTCAAGATAGAAGCAAATACCAGGAGAAAGGAAAGTTGCTTTTAATCAGAATGCTGGCAATCTGGGAAGATGGTGGACTCAGTGTCCCCCAGAAATCAATTCCAAAGATTCTTCTCAATCATGAAAGTTTTTAAAAGGAAAAATGAAAGCAATCTCAGTTAATAACAGAGATGGGGGATCAGAGCTCTCACCATTCTGAACTACTGGTAGGCTTGTCGATTCCTTGTGATTTTCCTCTAGATATTATCTTGTTCACCTGGTTTGTTCAGGAGATTACTGAAGGGGAAGCTAGGGAGGAGATCTAGTTACTTATTCTTCATTTCTACTTTTTTGACCTACACCACGAACAAACAGGTTAGGGAAAGTATAGGGTGATTAAGAGATCTGAACACTGTGCTAGAGCCAGAGATGGTAGAACATGGAGGTGCCTGTTTAAAAGTTAAGAGTATAGCTTTTATTCAATTGACCAGCAAAAGGGTTCCTTCTGAGGGAGGTTTCCTGTAAAAAGCTGCATACATAATTTTACTAAAATTTTCTTGCCACCCCTCTTTTCTCTTACAATTATCTACTAAGTCCAATTATGCCATCTACTCCATTTTCCTAACACAATCTTAAATTGAATACTCACTATATTTGGTGTGGTTCTGATTTTTATAATCACTTTTCTAAAGCATTAGATAATCTTACTTGTTTCAATTTTCCCAACATAAATTCACTCTCAATGGTGACCAGGGCTATCTTTCTAAGATACAAATTTTATCATAACAGCATTAACTAACCTGTCAATAATTCTTCAAACTGCACCGTTGAGGACAGAGATATTTTAATATTACACATCCTGACACAACCCACATTCACTCCATGTACCTGATATGTCAGACACATGGAGAAGTATCTATTTTGTATATAAGATATGCTTTTTCAAAATATAAAGTTTAAGATGATAAATTTGCATTAAATTGATCAAAACAGTATGTCTACAGATAATATTATTTTCAGATCTATGATTTTTCAAAGTCCCTCAATATTCTCAGCAAATATTTCATATCACCTACTGCAAGGAGATACACCAGTCCATTCTGAAGGAGATCAGCCCTGGGATTTCTTTGGAAGGAATGATGCTAAAGCTGAAACTCCAGTACTTTGGCCACCTCATGCAAAGAGTTGACTCATTGGAAAAGACTCTGATGCTGGGAGGGATTGCAGGCAGGGGGAGAAGGGGACGACAGAGGATGAGATGGCTGGATGGCATCACTGACTTGATGGACATGAGTCTGAGTGAACTCCGAGAGTTGGTGATGGACAGGGAAGCCTGGTGTGCTGCGATTCATGGGGTCGTGAAGAGTCGGACACGACTGAGCTACTGAACTGAACTGAACACATGCTAGAGGCTTATCAGGTGGAACTAGTGGTAAAGAATCTGCCTGCCATTGCATGTAGACATAAGAGACACCAATATGATCTCTGGTCAGGAAGATCCCTTGGAGGAGGGCATGGCAAACCATTCCAGTATTCTTATCTCAAGAATCGCACAGACAGAGGAGCCTGGTGGGCTATGGTCCATAGGGTTGCAAAGAGTCCAACATGGCTGAAGTGACTTAGCATGTATGTGCATACATGTACTAGCCTTCATTCCACATGACTAAGTATGTATCCCATTTCCATAATATTTCTGTTCATGATGATATGATCACATTACTCTGCAGTCTGTAAATACTCAGACCTTGGTTGCTACTACCAAGTATCACTCAACTTTTTTCATGATCATCTAGGAATAAACTTGTAAATCGTCTTATTTATTTATTTATTTTTTGCTTTCTCGGTTAATAAAGGAGAGTCATGTTTCCCTCATACATGAGCAAAAATTTACATTCTTTATTAATCTCTCCAAAGACGGTAATTCTCCAGCTTTCACAGGAACATGTCAAATAGCCCAGACTTGTAAGTTCATGCTATCTTACAGAGGGATCACACATTCCTGAGGTTTTCTTTGAAACTCCATGGCTTCAGGAAACCATGAACAAGGGGTTCGTCTACATATAAGAGGGTAACTCTCACCCCATCTCTCCTACTTTATATACAGTGTGCTGCAATGTTTCACAGACATGGTTACAACATGTTTTAAATGTGGGGAATGTCACTGAAACATGTATGGTGTCATATGGGAAACGAATCACCAGTCCAGGTTCAATACAGGAGGCTTGGGGCTGGTGCACTCAGATGACCCGGAGGGACAGTGCAGGGTCTGAGGTAGGAGGGGGGTTCAGGATGGGGAACACATGTGCACCCATGGTGGATTCATGTTGATGTGTGGCAGAACCAATACAACATTGTAAAGTAATTAGCCTCCAATTAAAATAAATAAATTAAAAAAAAGAAAAAAAAATGATCCTAAAAAAAAACAAAACAAAACAAAAAAAAACCCTGAACATATTGGTTTAACAGGTTTTTCTTTTTGTTATTTCATGATGAGATACATTCTTATTTTTTTACATTATTCTATATCAGTGTTTAGGACAGGTGAGAAAAAAACAGAAATAGACAAATATGTTAGTACTGAAATAAATTGTGGGTATAATGCTTTAAAGTTTGCAATAAATAAAAGTTATTTATGAAAGAAATCTGATAGATATTCCATGACAAAGTATTAATGGTTAGTGCCCTCCTGAGTACAGCAAAGAAAGAAGAAACTATGTAGAGTCTAAAATTTGAAGGACACATTAGAAGACATCCTATAAAAAATTATTACAACTAAGCATAGCTGCATTTTATGCAACATTCAAAAAGATTTATTGTCTATTTTTACTTCAAAATAGCATTGGGGATTTGAAACTGCAAACTTTGCAATTATTTGAAGAATTCAGTATTTTGAAATTTTTGAAAATTTCAATTCTTTGAAAAAATGACCTAATTGCCACATATAAATTATTGTATTCATAATTTTGTAGAATACAAACCCATTCCTTAATTCTTACAAATGATAATTCTGTTGAGAAACACTAAAATAGAGTATTGAATAACAACATTAAAAAAAAAAGAAATAAAAATATAACATGCTACTTAATATATCTGGGCATTCAAATCTTTAGATACTTATCAAATCCCTGCCATGACTGGGAGTTTGTCAGATAGTCCTAAGTTTACTATTTGTGTACATTTCTTTGTCAGTTTTAAATAACTATAATCTCATTATTGTTGCCATTGTTCATTCACTAAGTCATGTCCCACTCTCCCACTCCTTGCAACACCATGGACTGCAGCACACCAGTGCCCTCTGTCCTCCACTATCTCCTGGAATTTGCTCAAATTCATTTCCATTGAGTTGGTGATGCTATGTAACCATCTCATTCTCTGATATCCCCTTTTCCTTTTGCCCTCCGTTTGTCCCAGCATCACGGTCCATGAGTCAGCTCTTCTTATCAGGTGGCCAAAGTATTGGAGCTTCAGCTTCAGCATCAGCTCTTCCAATGAACATTCAGTTTTGATTTCCTTTAGGATGGACTGGTTTGATCACCTTGAAGACCAAGGGACTCTCAAGAGTCTTCTCTAGGACCACAGCCTTCTTTATGTCCCAGCTCTCACATCTATCCAAGACTACTGGGCTAATCATAGTTTTAAATATATGGACTTTTGTCAAGAAAATGATTTCTCATTTTGCTAACAAAATGTGATTGACTCGTTTTGGATATTAAAGTTCATTGATCAGGCAGTAATGTTTTAATCAATAGGTCAATAAAAGAGCAGGCATGCCTTCAGGCCCAGAACAATGAAAGAGGAATGAAGTAAGCTCACTTGCATGGTAGGTGAGACCAGCAGTTCTCAATTCTCGCTACACATTATCAGTTCACTTTAGTTGTTCAGTCCTGTCTGACTGTTTGCAACTCCATGGACTTCAGCACACCAGGCTTCCCTGTCCATCATCAATCAGGTGCTTTAATAAATACTGGTCATCTCACCAGATAATGCATTTTAGCTACTAGAAGATGAGCCTTATGCACTTACTTATTTTAACTAATCTGATAATTCTAATATTTCACCTCATTTGAGAACTCCTAGGTTAGTTAATCTTAATCTTCAGCATATTATAGGAATCATCCAGTGGACTTGTTAAAACATCCATTACTTGACTTCAGTCTGAGTCATTTCCTAGGCAGGTTGATAGGGAGTCTAGGGGTCCCCAAGGAGAGAGGGGTCTGGAATTCTCAAGGAGGAAGAAAGGACAAACTTTTTTTCTTTCTCCATATTCCTTAGGATTATATAACAATAATGTATCCTGCCGAAGGACAGTCTTTGGATTAAACCTTCTGTTATTTTAAAATGTTAATTATGGGAGTAGACCTGGTCTTCACAAGGATGTATCTTGCCTGAGGACACTGTTATCTTAAAATGTAAATTATGGGAGTAGGTCTGATGAGGTCTTTACAACCTCCAGACATTCTTTGGATTATATAACTTCATCGTTAACACTAGCAAGCGGGTACTCTTTCTGCTCCCTTCTGATGCCTATGTCAGAAGCTTTCTCTATCTCCTTTATACTTTAATAAAACTTTATTACACAAAACTCTGAGCGATCAAGCCTCGTCTCTGGCCCCGGATTGAATTCTTCTTCTCTGGGGGCCAAGAATCCCCGTGTCTTCACGTGATTCAACAACAACCTTTCAAGTCCAAAGTTACCAATTCAGTAGATCTCAGATGAAGTCAAATATTCTGCTTTTCTTACAAGTTTCTAGATAATGCTGATGCTATTTGTCCCAAAGACCATACTTTGAGAATCACTGCTATGTTACAACAATAATAACATCATCTTCAACAACAAAAGTGTGCTTAATTATTTTAAAGTTAGAATTCAAACAAAAATAATTTATAAATTGAATCATTTTAAGCAATATGTTTAAGCAATCATATCCTAACAAAACAACCTAGACATATAATTAACAGTATTTTTAAAAGTAAAATATATAATGATAATCTGAAAGTAAAAAATATATATATATATATAATCTTATGAAAATAAAATATTTTTCTTAAGTACTGTCATTATTTGCAGGCAATCATAATTTTATCCTTGAATATACTAGCTCAGTTTTTCATTAATCTATAAGAAATCAGTCAAACTTGAGTTTAAATTTATCCTATTAAACTTTCCTTAAAAACCTAATATTAAAATTTTAAAAACATTTTGTATGTTTATCTTATATTTTACATGTAAATTAAGGCATTTAGGTGAATATAATTAAGTAATATAAAATATGCATATAAATTATTGGGTGTTATTTTCAGCTACATTCAAAAGTAGAAATGATGATGTCCTTAAATTTCTATGGTTTAGAAAAAAATGAAAATGAATCTTGTTTTCACTAATAGTAGTTCACTACAATATAGGTCACTAATTGATTTCGGAGTATGTTTTGTCACTCCTTTAATTATCATCGAATAAACATGATGATAGTGCATAATACTGGATTGAAAATGAACAATTTGCTTCAAGAGATACAAATTAATATCTATAAAAATCACCTGACTTTTAAATTGTATAGATGCAAGCTACATATATTTTCTCAAAGTCATTAAAGTTATAGAAAATAATTGGATATATTAATTTTTTAGATCAGTTACATAATTATAATTGTATTGTAATATTTGAAGTTAGTTATTTTTCTCCCTACACATCACATTGTCATTTACTCTTGTAAACACTATAAAATGTGATAAATTTTTCTTTTTTCTTTTGAAAGAAACCATGTATTATTTTAACAAGAAAATAGTGTTTATTCAAATAATGATTTGTAGCATAATTTTAGATAAAATAATTACTTCTCTAGTAAATTGCTTCCAGTTCATAAGAGTTTCACAACACAATGTCTCTGGGAGACCTAGCAGATTTATGTTAGACATGAGTTTAGAAAGAGAGAGAGAAAGAACTCTGATGCTAATGAGTAACATGGAGTGTGTTCTGGGGACTGTGTAAGCTACAGGCTGTAAATGGAAAGCTAAATATAAATACCAAGTGGCTAACTAGGGACTGCAAAGTAGTGACAAATAAGGTCATTATCCAACCTGATACTTACACAAATAGCAAGGTTAAGACGAGCTGTGACTACAGCCTACAAAGCAGACAATTTGATACAGGGCAGTCTACTTTACAGGTGAGTCTTCTCACTTACTAAAAGTTAGTTAATGAAGGAAGATCAAGTGGAACTTTACTGCATAAGATTTAGCTATTCCTACCTTTATTAATAGGTTTACATAATATGTTTGTGTAGACAAAACTCTCTGTAAAACTGGGTTCTAGGTTTTAAGTGAAGTAATGAAAATCAGTCAATCAATAGATGGGCTATTAAAATATTCAGATCAAGAAACTGAGTACTTTGAAAGGACCACTCTTCCTCAATCATTTTTTTCGAAGCTAAATTTATATTGCCATTTATTTCGCACTCACTTTCTGAGTATATATCACAGTATCAGATACATAGTGGTTTACAATTTCTATTTTCTTAACTCACTGGAAAGAAAGAGAAACATCTAAAACATATATGTTGTCACATCCATCAACCTTAACACAAAGGCTTATTTGCACAGTTTCTCGACTATATAAGAACTCAGTTATTAACTAACCCAACCAATGGTTACTTGTCATTTCTTAAAAATTGATCACTTTTTGCATGCAATTATAATTATAGACTTGCAAAAAATAAATTTTCACCTAGTTTAACCATCTGTGATTCTTGAATACCGACTCCAGTACATTGCTTACATTTATCTTCCTTAAACCTGAGTGTTTCCTTTGATGACTAATTCAATACTTTCCAAGGTGCCACATTTCATTTTTGAATATTCATTTTGAAAACTCACTCATATTTGGAATGAATAACTAGGTTCTCCTAATTTCATCTTTTGATTCCACCTCTCTAATTACCTTCCATGAGTGATTATAAAGAAGGTCAATTAACACACTTTCTCTTGTCAACGTTCAGCTGTTTTAATATTTCTGTAATATACCCTGGGGATCTTTCCCACCCCCCCTCCCTTGAGACTCTTTTAGAGGCAGTGCTAATAATTTGGTGGAAAAAATAAGGTCAGCAATGGATTTTCAACTCTGCCCATGAACAATCTGTGACTATTCATTTGCAATTTCCTCACATATCAAAGTAAAATAAAATCAAAAAACTTTTCTAGTCTTGGAATCTGGGATATTTTCTTTTCTCTTTTGACAACAACATAATTTTGTTGCCCTTTTGCCATCCTTTGCAGTTTTTGAAAATTATTTTGATGCATCAACTGTGTAATTATTCAAATCATATTATTTGGTGCAAAATTCAAATGCAGTTGACCCTTGAACATGGCAGTCAGTACAGTGGAAAATCCGTGAATAGCATATAGTCAGCCTTCCTATATCAGGTTCTTCCATATCCTTGATTCTGCCATATCACTGGCACCATTACCTTGGGTTGAATCCAACTGCAGGTTGTGTGATTGCTGGTGTAGTTCAGTTGCTAAGTCATGCCCAACCTTTTGTACCTAATGGATTACAGGACACTAGATTTCCTTGTCTTCACTATCTCCCATAGTTTGTACAAATTTGTGTCCATTGAGTGGGTGATGCCACCCATTAACCAACTCATCCTCTGCAATCCTCTCCTTCTTTGCCTTCAATCTTCCTGGCATAAGGGTATTTACCAAAGAGATGGTTATTTGTATCAGGGGGCCAAAGTTTTGGAGCTTCAGCTTCAGCATATTTAAGATTGATTTCCTTGATGATTGATTGGTTTAATATTCTTGCAGAACAAGAGACTCAAAAATCTTCTCCAGCATCACAATTCAAAACCATCAATTCTGTACATGGCTACTGGAAAAGCCATAGCTTTGACTATATGGACATTTGTCAGTAAAGTGATCTGTCTGCTTTTTAACACATTATCTAGGTTTGTCATAGCTTTCTTTCCAAGGAGCAAACATCTTTTAATTTCATGGCTGCAGTCACCATATGAAGTGATTTTGGAACCCAAGAAAAGAAACTATGTCACCACTTATACGTTTTCCCTTTCTACCTGTATGGAGTGATGGGATAAGAGGCCATGACCATAGTTTTTTGAATCTTGAGTTTTAACTCAGTTTTTCATTCTCCACTTTCACCCTCATATAGAAGCTATTTAGTTCCTCTTCACTTTCTGCCATTATAATAGTATCATCTACTTGTCTCACACTGTTAATATTTCTCTTGGCAATCTAGATTCCAATTTGTGATACATGCAGTCTGATATTTCACAAGATGTACTCTGAATGATCTTCCCTATTGGCGGAGACAGTAAAGCATCTGCATGCAATGCAGGAGATCCAGGTTTGATCCCTGGATCAGGATGATCCCCTGGAGAAGGGCATGGCAACCCACTCCAGTATTATTGCCTGAAGAATCCGATGGACATAGGAGCATGGCAGGCCATCGTTCATGGGGTCACAAAGAGTCTACACAACTGACTGACTAACAATTTCACTTTCACTATACATTCAGTTCAGTTCAGTTCAGTCGCTCAGTCATGTCCAACTCTTTGCAACCCTATGAATCTCAACACCCCAGGCCTCCCTGTCCATCACCAACTCCTGAAGTTCACTCAGACTCACGTCCATAGAGTCAGTGATGGCATCTAGCCATCTAATCCTCTGTCATCCCCTTCTCCTCCTTCCCCCAATCCCTCCCAGCATCAGAGTTTTTTCCAATGAGTCAACTCTTCACATGAGGCGGCCAACGTACTGCAGTTTCAGCTTTAGCATCATTCCTTCCAAAGAAATCCCAGGGCTGATCTCCTTCAGAATGCACTGGTTGGATCTCCTTGCAGTCCAAGGGACTCTCAAGAGTCTTCTCCAACACCACAGTTCAAAAGTATCAATTATTGAGCACTCAGCATTCTTCACAGTCCAACTCTCAACATCCATACATGACCACAGGAAATACCATAGCCTTGCCTAGATGAAACTTTGTTGGCAAAGTAATGTCTCTGCTTTTGAATATGCTATCTAGATTGGTCATAACTTTCCTTCCAAGGAATAGGTGTCTTTTAATTTCATGGCTGCAGTCACCATCTGCAGTGATTTTGAGCCCAGAAAAATAAAGTCTGACACTGTTTCCACCGTTTCCCCATCTATTTCCCATGAAGTGATGGGACCAGATGCCATGATCATCGTTTTCTGAATGTTGAGCTTTAAGCCAACTTTTCACTCTCCAATTTTACTTTCATCAAGAGGCGTTTTAGTTCCTCTTCACTTTCTGCCATAAGTGTGGTGTCATCTGCATATCTGAGGTTATTGATATTTCTCCCGGCAATCTTGATTCCAGCTTGTGCTTCTTCCAGTCCAGCGTTTCTCATGATGTACTCAGCATATAAGTTAAATAAGCAGGGTGACAAAATACAGACTTGAGGTGTTCCTTTTCCTATTGGGAACCAGTCTGTTGTTCCACGTCCAGTTCTAACTGTTGCTTCCTGACCTGCATACAAATTTCTCAAGAGGCAGATCAGGTGGTCTGGTATTCCCATCTCTTTCAGGATTTTCCAGTTTATTGTGACAAACACAGTCAAAGGCTTTGGCATAGTCAATAAAGCAGAAATAGATGTTCTTCTGGAACTCTCTTGCTTTTTCCATGATCCAGCAGATGTTGGCAATTTGATCTCTGGTTCCTCTGCCTTTTCTGAAGCCAGCTTGAACATCAGGAAGTTCACGGTTCAGGTATTCCTGAAGCCTGTCTTGGAGAATTTTGAGCATTACTTTACTAGCATGTGCTGCTGCTGCTTCTGCTGCTAAGTCGCTTCATTCATGTCCGACTCTGTGAGACCTCATAGACGGCAGCCCACCAGGCTCCCCCGTCCCTGGGATTCTCCAGGCAAGAACAATGGAGTGTTTTGCCATTTCCTTCTCCAATGCATGAAAGTGAAAAGTGAAAGTGAAGTCGCTCAGTCGTGTCCGACCCTTAGTGACCCCATGGACTGCAGCCCACCAAGGCTCCTCCATCCATGGGATTTTTCAGGCAAGAGTACTGGAGTGGGGTGCCATTGCCTTGTGAGATGAGTACAATTGTGCGGTAGTTTGAGCATTCTTTGGCATTTCCTTTCTTTGGGATTGGAATGAAAACTGACCGTTTCCAGTCCTGTGGCCACTGCACATATATATGTTAAATAAACAGAGTGACAATATACATCCTTGGCATATTCCTTTCCCAATTTTGAACCCGTTAGATGTTCCATGTAAGTTTCTACTTTTTCTATTTGACACACTTACAGGCTTCTTAAGAGACAAGTAAGGTTGTCTGGTATTCCCATTCCTTTAAGAATTTTTCACAGTTTGTTGTGATCTGTACAGTTATAGGCTTTAGCATAGTTGATAAAGGAGAAGCAGAAGTTTGTCTAGAATCCCCTTGCTTTCTCCATGATGGAACAAATGTTAGTGATTTGATCTCTGGTTTCTTTGCTTTTTCTAAACCCAGCTTGGACATCTGGAAGCTCTCAGTTCACATATTACTGAAGCCTAGCTTGAAGGATTTTGAGCATAATTCTACTAGCATACGGGATTAGCACAATTGTAAGGTAATTTTAACACTTTTTGGCATTTTCCTTCTTTGGGATTGGAATGAAAAGTGACCTTTTCCATTCTTGTGGCCACTGCTAAGTTTTCCAAATTTGGTGACATATTGAGTTCAACACTTTAATGGCATTTCTTTTAGGATTTTTAATAGCTCAGCTGGAATTCTATCACCTCCACTAGTTTTGTTCATAGTAATGCTTCCTAAGGAACATTTGACTTCACAATCAAAGATGTCTGTAGGTGAGTGACCACAACATCGTTGTTTCCCCATCATTAAGGCTTTTTCTGTACAGTTCTTTTCTGTATTATTGCCACCTCTTATTAATCTCTTCTGTTTCTGTTATTTCTTTACCATCTCTGTCCATTATTGTGCCCATCCTTGAATCAAATGTTCCCTTTATATTTCTAATTTTCTTGAAGAGATTTCCGGTCTTTCCCATTGTATGTTTTTCTTCCATTTTTTTGGCACTGTTCATTTAACGTCTTCTTGTCTCTCCTTGTTATTCTCAAGAATGCTGAATTCACATGAATGAGTCTTTCCTTTTCTTCCTTGCCTTTCACGTCTGTTCTTAACTCAGCTCTTTCTGAGTCTTCTCAGACAACCACTTTGTCTTCTAGCATTTCTTTTTCCTTGAGGTGGTTTTATTCTCTGCCTCCTGTACAATGTTATGAACCTCTGTCCGTCATTCTTCAGGCACTCTTTATACCAGATCTAATATCTTGAATCTATTTGTAACCTGTTTAATCATAAGGAATTTGATTGAGGTCGTACTTGAATGCCCAGGTGGTTTTGCCTACTTTCTTCAATTTAAACCTGAATTTTGCTGATGACTTGAGCCAAAGTTAGCTCCAGGTATCGTTTTCTGCTGACTATATAAACTATAAATCTTTTACAATTTTGGCTCCAAATAATATAACTAATCTGACTTTGGTATTGATTGCCTGGTGATGTGCAAGTCTAGAGTCATCTCTTTTGTTGTTGGAAGAGAATATTTGCTATGGCCAGTGTGTTCTCTTGGCAAAACTCTTGTTACCATTTTCCCTGCTATGTCTGAGGCCAAACTTACCTGCTACTCTAGGTCTCTCTTGATTTCCTAGTTTTGCATTCCAATTCCCCATCATGAAAAGGAAATTTGTGTGTGTGTGTGTGTGTGTGTGTGTGTGTGTGTGTGTTAGTTCTAGATGGTCTTTTAAGTTTTCCTAGAACTGGTCAACTTCAGCTTCCTCAGTGTTAGTGGTTGGGGCATAGACTTTGAGTTACTGTGATACTGAATGGTTTGCTTTAAACAACAACAACAACAAAAAAAGATTATTCTGTTGTTTTTGAGATTGCTCCCAGGTACTGCATTTCAGACTCTTATGAGGGATATTCCATTTCTTTTAAGGGATTTTTGCCCATGCTAGTATATAAAATGGTCATCTAAATTAAATTTGCCCTTTCTCTTCCATTTTAGTTCACTGATTCCTAAGATATCAATGTTCATTCTTCCCATCTTCTGTTTGACCACGTCCAATTTACATCAATTCAATGGATTTAACATTCTAGGTTCCTATGCAATGTTGCTCTTACAGCATTGTCAGATAAGATCAGATCAGATCAGTCACTCAGTCATGTCCGACTCTTTGCAACCCCATGAATCACAGCATGCCAGGCCTCCCTGTCCATCACCAACTCCCAGAGTTCACTCAGACTCACGTCCATTGAGTCAGTGATGCCCTCCAGCCGTCTCATCCTCTGTCGTCTCCTTCTCCTCCTTCCCCCAATCCCTCCCAGCATCAGAGCCTTTTCCAGTGAGTCAACTCTTCGCATGAGGTGGCCAAAGTACTGGAGTTTCAGCTTTAGCATCATTCCTGCCAAAGAAATTCCAGGGCTGATCTCCTTCAGAATGGACTGGCTGGATATCCTTGCAGTCCAAGGGACTCTCAAGAGTCTTCTCCAACACCACAGTTCAAAAGCATCAATTCTTCAGCACTCAGCCTTCTTCATAGTCCAACTCCCACATCCATACATGACCACAGGAAAAAACAAAGCCTTGACTAGATGAACTTTTGTTGGCAAAGCAATGTCTCTGCTTTTGAATATGCTATCTAGGTTGGTCATAACTTTCCTTCCAAGGAGTAAGCGTCTGTTAATTTCATGGCTGCAGTCACAATCTGTAGTGATTTTGGAGCCCAGAAAAATAAAGTCTGACACTGTTTCCACTGTTTTCCCATCTATTTCCCATGAAGTGATGGGACCGGATGCCATGATCTTTGTTTTCTGAATGTTAAGGTTTAAGCCAACTTTTTCCACTCTCCACTTTCACCTTCATCAAGAGGCTTTTTAGTTCCTCTCACTTTCTGCCATAAGGGTGGTGTCATCTGCATATCTGAAGTTACTGATATTTCTCCCGGCAATCTTGATTCCAGCTTGTGTTTCTTTCAGTCCAGGATTTCTCATGATGTACCCTGAATATAAGTTAAATACACAGGGTGACGATATTTAGCCTTGACATGTTCCTTTTCTTATTTGAAACCAGTCTGTTATTCCATGTCCAGTTCTAACTTTTGCTTCCTGACCTGCATACAAATTTCTCAAGAGGCAGATCAGGTGGTCTGCTATTCCCATCTCTTTCAGAATTGTCCACAGTTTATTGTGATTCACACAGTCAAAGGCTTTGGCATAGTCAATAAAGCAGAAATAGATGTTTTTCTGGAACTCTCTTCCTTTTTCCATGATCCAGCGGATGTTGGCAATTTGATCTCTGGTTCCTCTGCCTTTTCTGAAACCAGCTTGAACAACAGGAAGTTCATGGTTCACATATTGCTGAAACCTGGTTTGGAGAATTTTAAGCATTACTTTACTAGCGTGTGAGATGAGTGCAACTGTGTGGTAGTTTGAGCATTCTTTGGCATTGCTTTCTTACAGCATTGTACTTTACTTTAATCACCATATATATCCACAACTATGTGTCATTTCCTCTTTGGCTGAGCCTCATTCTTTCTGGTGGAGAGGGCAATGGCACCCCACTCCAGTACTCTTGCCTGGAAAATCCCATGGATAGAGGAGCCTAGTGGGCTGCAGTTCATGGGGTCGCTAAGAGTCAGACACTACTGAGCAACTTCACTTTCATTTTTCCTTTCATGCACTGGAGAAGGAAATGGCAACCCACTCCAATGTTCTTGCCTGGAGAATCCCAGGGACGGGGGAGCCTGGTGGGCTGCCATCTATGGGGTCGCACAGAGTTGGACACGACTGAATCGACACAGCAGCAGCAGCAGTGTACTTTCTGGGGCTATAATTTCCCTCTGTTTTTCCCCAGTAGCATATTGAACACTTTCTGACATGAGGGTCTCATCTTCCAATGTCATATCCTTTTGCCTTTTCCTACTGTTCATGGGTTTCTTGCAGCAAGAATACTGGAGTGATTTGCCAATTCGTCCTCCAGTGGACCATGTTTGTCAATTCTCCTCTATGACCCATCTCTCTTGGATGTACCTGCAGGGCACTGCTCATAGCTTCATTGAGTTATGCAAGCCCCTTCACTAAAACAATGCTGTGATCCATGAAGGTAGTATGCACTACTGAAAAAGAAAAAAAAAAATCACATGTACAGGAATCCTCATAGTTTAAACTATGTTGTTCAAAGGTCAACTTTATAGCAATATGCAGCACTGAATCTACAATTTTATTCTTTAATCTTTGAAAGTGTTATTTTAAACCTGCATTTGTCCTAACACACCCTATGCATAACTACATTTTTTGTTCTTCATTAGAATAAGCTGTAACTTAGAGTTTTTTTAAGCTTTCCAGACTTAGCAAAATACTGTCATTATTCTTAAATTCATTTATAAAACAAGAAAGCAAAGAGGATATGAAACTGACCCATAACTTACTTTATAAAATCTGAAATCCTGTGACATGAAATTCTAATTTTTTTAATCAATTAAGTATTTTTTGTTTCACTGGGTCTTTGTTGCTGTGTGTGGGCTTTCTCTAGTCATGGCAAATGGGGGGCTACTCTCTGCTTGTGGTGCACAGGCTTTTCATTGTGGTGCGTTCTCTTGTTGCAGAACACAGGCCTTAAGTGGATGAATTTCAGTAGTTGCAGGACACAGACTGTTTTCCCAGTGCATGTGGAATCTTCCCAGAGCAGGATTGAACCCATGTCCTCTGCATTGGTTTGAGGTTTCTTAACCACTGTACCTCTGGGGAAGTTGGTGGCTCAGATGGTAAAGAATCTGCCTGCAATACAGGAGACTTGGGTTGAATCCCTGGGTCAGGTACATCCTCTGGAGAAGGGAATAACAACCCACTCCAGCATTCTTGCCTGGAGAATTCCATGGACAGGAGCTTTGAGGGTCCAGTCCATAGGGTCACAAAGAGCCAGACTTGACTGAGTGATTAACATTTCAGAACTCTGATATACCATTATTTGGGTCATATCTGGCTATATTAAATTGTTTCTCCATAAGATGATAAAGTTGCTTTTCCTTAGATGCCCTCCATATCAGATTCACTCTAAACAATTCCTTAACATTAATAAATTTAATAATTACAATTAACTCTGAAGTATCTTCTCTACATACTTAAAGAGAACAAGTCATATTAAAAATTATTACATTTTATATGATATTATACATGTTTCAATGTAATTCTCTATGTAACTGAGAATTCCAGTAGATTGCCATGTGTTTTGATAACTACATCACCTTCCCTTGCCTGTCTTTAACCTTTGTCATGGGGCTTGAAACAATTTATATCACTTTTGTTCTTAAAATCTGTATTTTCTCTGTTTTTTTTTTTTAATCTTATCTTGATAAAATAGTTCATTGAAAATTATCTAAATATCTGATTAATAGTACTTTAGAGATATTTTCACCTGTAAAATTATGTCATCCTCTATACTAAAGACTCATTTTATTTGAATAGGTATCTATTCATTCAATTCATTTAATAGGTCTATTATATTCCATGTTCATGCTTACACATTTTATTACTCATGGTGTAGCAATTTCCTACTAGTTATGTAAGTTGAATCTACTATATTCAACAGAAGTTCTTTAATTGTCTGTACTGATATCTTCATCTTTTAAACCATAGCAGTACCTTTATCTCTTCCCTGGTGGTTCACTGGTGAGTAGTCTATCTGCCAATGCAGGAGATGTGGGTTTAATCCCTGGTTTGGGAAGATCTCCTGGAGAAGAAAATGGCAACCAACCCCAGTATTTTTGCCTGGGAAATTCCATGGGCATAGGAGTCTGGTGGACGACAATCCAAGGAGTCTCAAAAGAGTGGGACATGACTTAGTGACTAAATAACAATCATTATCTCTACCTTTTGGGTGCTTTATATTTTCCATTGGCAAGTTTATATTCTTTAACATGCTACCTCTTTCCTTTTAATTTTTTTTTCTCTCTGTTTGAAACATCTACACAGATATTTTCTAGATATTATAGAATATGGTTTCTAGCTATCTACCTATGCACAGAATAATTATCAATATATGATCTTGGTAACTGTTCCTATTTTATATAGAAATGTAAACACATCTTTTCAGAAAATTATGCTTGATTATATATATATATACACACACACACATATATATATATATATATATATATATACACACATATATGGTTTTGATCAGTTCAAGGCATTTGTTGTATATTCATAATTTACTGATACCTGCATCACATCATAATTCATAATTATATATTATTAAAAGGTGTTTGAATTTGTTGAATGCACCTACTTACTGGTCCTTTATTTGAACTGAATAACTTTGATTTCCTACTAGATCTATCCAACTTTAAATTTAAACTAAGCTTGTAATTAACATAACTGATGGTGTTTAATAAATGTGGCTTCTGCTATTAATTAAACATATAAATAAACTGATATCTTATTTAACCTTCATTATTTTTGATACATATTTTAATTTTAGTTACTTTATGTTTGTGAGGGTTTGCTTTTAGCTTTTCCTCCACTTAGAAATTCACAAAGAAAAACTGGACAGAGGAAGTGAAAATAATGTTCCACTATTATTCAGTTTAAGAGGTGATAATGATTTTGATCAAAGCCTAAGCAAAACTTTTTTTGTACTGTAAACACCATTTAGTCCAATTACTACATAGTATAAAGCTGTTCTGAATAGTAAAAATACACATGGCTTCTTGTGATGTATGTTTATTTCATAAGTCAGTAAAATTTGCTTTTAACTTTCATTAATGGTATTCTGGCCCAAAAGGTAAGCCCACTCACCACTGGTTCCCAGTGTCATTTAACCTGTTGCCAGCTGGAAAACATTCTGGCAGTGAAAGCTTACTAGGAGAGATGGGAGTTTAGTTTTAGCTTGACTAGTTCAAAGCTGACTCAAATAATTGTTAAATCTTCATGTATAAGTCATCATTTCTCATAATAGGGAAACAGAACCTCTGCCATCTTCATCTTGCAGAAATTCTTTCCAAAACCCTGAGGCTATAGCAGTGACAGCTCTAAAGTTATAAATGTCTGTATGATAACACTTTTACTCAAAGAAAATGCATTTACTGGCTTCATTATATCCCTTTTATTTCTCTGAAGTGCAAGTGTTAGTCACTCAGCTGTCTCCTACTCTTTGCAACCCCACTGACTGTAACCCTCCATGTTCCTCTGTCCTTGGGATTTCCCAGGCACAAATGCTAGCGTGGATAGACATTCCTTTCTCCAGGGGATTTTTCCAACTCAGGGATTGAACCCAGGTCTCCTGCATTGCATGCAAATTCTTTACCATCTGAGCCACCAGGGAAGCCATTTATTCTGCTAAACAGAAGCAATCCTATCCAGTTATGTATTCCTTATTAGTGCATTGGAAAAGGAAAACATTCTTACACTGTCCCTCTTTTTTATAATCTGTTTTAATCTCATTTTATTTGTATTTTACAAAGGAATGATGCCTCACATAACCAATGTGTAGAACATTTTAAGATGTGACAGCGTTAGCTGAGATTGGTGAGAATCCTATGTAAAAGTAGGCATTAAAAACAAAACCTACACATATGCTTGTGTTAACATCACATTGAAACAATATGATGTATTATAGGAAATTTTTATTTAAAAATGTGACTTATTTGACTTAACAGTTATTTTTCTTTAATCACTAAAAATGAATTTATTTATAAATTAAGAAGCATTTTGCAAAGTTCTTGCTAAAATACAAGCAATAGACCTTAGGTTTTCAATAGATTAAAATATTGAGAAAGTAGTGACCTTGTCTGTCTTTTTCATGTGTTTATCCTCAGCATCTGGCATTGTACTAGCTGAATAAATTTTAGCCTGACTGAAGTAAACAGTGAGTACTAAATAAATATTTGATGAATCAATGAATGAACTGATGAATGAATAACTGCTGGGTTTTATATATGCTGAATATTAAATATATGAATTGGATTAAATAAAATGATCACAACTTGTGCAGAATAGCTCCTTGGAAAAAGTAACATAACATAGGAATTTGTAATTAATTGCTTTATACATATATCTTTATCAAATAAATACTGTCTTCAAAGAAACAATTCTCAAATGTTAAAATACATTAACTCTAAAATGAGTTAAACTACTAGACAAATAAAAATATGAAATATTTGGATATACCTCCAGTTTCTGTTTTTATAACACAGTCAAATTCCAAAACTCTTCTGGAAACCTCAGTTTCACTAAGTTTATTGATTGTATTTAGTTTAGCCATGTTTTGGTTCTTCAAAGAAGTTTTTCTTATATACTTAGAAATACTTTATTTTATCAGCTGATGTCCCAGGTATCTGAGACAGACTGAGCACTGTAGCTTTTTTTTTTTTTTTTTTTGGCTGCTTAGGGTCATAGTTGCAGCATGTGGATCTAGTTCCCTGACCAGGACTGAATCTAGGCCTTCTGCATTGGGAGTGTGGAGTCCTAGCCACTGGAAGTCCTAGCACTATAGGTTTTTGTTGTTGTTGTTGTTGTTGTTGTTGTTGTTGTTGTTTTAAAAAAAAAAAAATGCTTGTTTGACTCTAGCCTCATAAGTTGGAAATATGAAATTTATAGCAAAGGAAGCATTCAAAGAAAAATCAGATGATTTGTGTTCTAAATTTATATTCCACAATCATTAACCTTGTGAACTTGGATAAAATTTACCTTCTTATGGAAGTGTTTTCTCATCTATTTAAATGAAGATATAATATTACTTTGCATTTTATAAAATTGTTGTGAAAATCATTTATTCATTTAGCACTTATTTTTGAGCAGATGACATGCCTTTTTTATGAATTTGCTTAATAGTAACAAAAATTCTATTACTACTGATGATAGTATTTGAATGCACAAAATACTTTGTGTGGTGTATATTTTAATCATCCTATCAGGTAGAAATATGTGTATCAGTGTCCACATATTTTATATTCAATAGCCAATACTCAATGAGCTTAAGAAAATGTCAGAAGTCAACAGCATATAGCTGTCAAACCCTAGATTTGAACTCGGATGTCTGTGAGGCTTTTAATCATTAAAACACAAACCCCTAAAGGAGCTTAGACTTTAGTGTGGAGGTATAATTAAGTACACTAAGGTAAATCATAACATGATCAGAAATGTGTTGCCAGAGCAAGAAATGCTGCAAGAACACCAAAGGCAGATGAATCTTTCTCTCTAGGGAAGAATTGCAAGGCTTCACTGAAGAGTATATATGAGGTGATACTGAAGAGGTGAATTTTCACACAGGAAAAAGGGAGTAAAAAGTCAGTGGTAGGAAGAAAAGGGGAGACTGAAGTGGAAAGCCTACTGCTCAGCAGAGGGAATACCCATACACACCCAAATAGTGAAGTGCAAAAATGATTTGACAAGGCTGAGGTATGATGAAAGAGTGGGGGCTTCAAAGGTAGGAAGAAGTAAATTGTGAGATTCTCCGTTTGACACAGTTAATAGTGTTAAATCTACCAATAAGTCATTGGATGACCAAAATACATTTGCACAAAAGAATGGCTAGCTTTCATTCTTGGAAGAGAACAGATTAACAAGAAGTAGGACAGGAATGCCAACAGCTGAAGGGGAGATGTAAAAGTTAGGACTAGGAAGAAATAGTGTGATTGGAGAAGTGAGTTAAATGTTGGAAGCATCTTAAAATAATGTCAACCAAATACTGTGACCAGTGTGGGAGAAGAGGGAGACAAATTAGTTATATCAAGCTTTCAACCATGATGTATTTGACTGAATTGCATTCCTATTTGGACTTCTTAAGTTTCAGTTCAGTTCAGTTCAGTTCAGTCACTCAGTCGTGTCCGACTCTTTGCGACCCCACGAATTGCAGCACACCAGGCCTCCCTGTCCATCACCAACTCCCGGAGTTCACTCAGACTCACATCCATCGAGTCAGTGATGGCATCCAGCCATCTCATCCTCTGTTGTCCCCTTCTCGTCCTGCCCCCAATCCCTCCCAGCATCAGAGTCTTTTCCAATGAGTCAACTCTTCACACGAGGTGCCCAAAGTCCTGGAGTTTCAGCTTTAGCATCATTCCTTCCAAAGAAATCCCAGGGCTGATCTCCTTCAGAATGGACTGGTTGGATCTCCTTGCAGTCCAAGGGACTCTCAAGAGTCTTCTCCAACACCACAGTTCAAAAGCATCAATTCTTCTTAAGTTTAGATACTTATTAAAAAGATGGATATATTCCATAGACAATTAAATTTTTTAATGCTTGTGACTTGAAGTCATAAGTATGAACTAGTGTATATAACACATGAACTTTCTAGAAACAACCAAAGCTTTCCTTAGGAATAGGTGTGTTACAGAGAGTTGATGAAGCAGACTGATCTGCTCTGAGGAAGGATCATCAGAGGAGGGGAGAGGAGAGTTGAAGTGTGGGTGGTAAAATGAAGGCTGACTCACACACTGTTCCATATACTGAAGGTAGTATCCACATGTCAGGTCTGTTTATTTCTCTTCCTTGGTTCTTGTCTCATCACAAGTGATGACAACTTGTAACAATGATGTAGAACAACAGACAGGTTACAGCTCAGTTCAGCTCAAGCAGACAGATCGTTTATTAGTCAGACACTCCCAAAAGAGCCCCCTTCATCCTTCCTGTGGATTCTTCTTGGCTTCCCCCTTTTGGACTCCCAGTCTCCTCCTTTTGGTTACACCTGGTGCAAAGCAAGGCATGTACCCACCACCAGCCAATGAAAGGGAATGCAAGTGGGCATACACTCAAGACCAACTGACAATTATGTTATATAACAGCAGGCTGTGTAGTTTATGGCTTTCCATATGTCTTCCCATAATTCAGTATGTTATAATTAGATGTAGAATATTCATGAGCTCCTAAAGGGCCCCTAACTGCTCAAGGTTACTTGGAGAAGCACCTATGGTTATTTTGTATTCATTCTGTGCCTAGGGCATATGTTCAGGATTGAAAAGTCTCTGTGGTTATTTTGTTGCATCTGTGAGCTTTGCTGTGTGTGTCTGGAGTGGAGTTTAGAGATAAGCTTGCCTCCCTTTCAGCCTGGCCTCACCTCATTGCTCAAGTCTAACTTTTGACCTAACACTCATAATAAAGAAACATTTTGTTATTAGATAACAAAGGACTGAATGATATACTTGATAACGAAGGGCAGATTGATATAGTTGGTGTAAGGGGTTGGACTGAGTCCAACCCCAGAACCTCAGAACATGAGTTTATTTTGAGATGGATCTTTTCTGAGGTAGTCAAGTTAGAAATAGATAATCAGAATGAGCCCTAATCTAGTATTATGTCCCTGTAAGGAAAAGGAATTTGGACACAGAGATAGAATAGAGGAAATGTGGAAGAGGTACAAAGACAGCCAACTGACAATCAATGTCCTTCCCTGAAGCACATCCTTCCTCTCACAGCGTAGCCAGAAATGAACCTTGCCTACCCCTCAGTGTTGCTTCTATCCTCCATAACTGTTAGACAACTTAATTTCATTATTAAATCCATGCAGTTTGTGGTACTTTCCTATGGTGTCAGCATAGGAAATTAATATACTTAGTCTCAAAAGATCTCAAGGTAAACTTAAATTAATGTTGGGGTCTTTGTACTTTGAAACAATTGAGTTAACCTCTTACATTTATATAATTAGTAATAAATTTCACAAATATATTTAAATAATATGAACATATTTTCACTTTCATGTTATATGAATATTTTATTGGTTAAAATAAAACAGGCTACTGTAATAATATTTGAGTAATACAAGTGACATACACTGAGCGTAGTATTTATATAGATGTCTAATTATTATTTGTAATAACATAATAAGTTAAATATTACAGTTTATTTGATCTACAAGTGAGAAAATAGATGAGACTTTGAATAGTTTGCCTATTCTTACATTGTTAGAATGTGTCATATTTAGCTCAGACCAACACAATTCTAGAACTTAGATTTAAGAATCAGTGTTCTTATACATTTCACTGTCAATTAAAAGCTATGCACACACTATCCAAGCATTTCACATTTCTAGATGTATATTATAATAATAAGGCACTGAATTTAATGTTCTGCCTGTATAATTAGTGGTCAATTCAATGAGAAAGATCATCAGATTCGTGCTTAGGAAAATATACAGATGGAAGATGACTATATGACACCGTAACAGTTAAGAAACCATGTTGACATATTTCAAAAGTTTAATTGCTTAATATTTAACTAAAGAGTTTATAAAATTGTGAAAATAATCCTTAGTGCTTCAAGAAACTATGAAATTGTGACCATATTTGCTATATGCAGTTCAACTGCACTCAGGTTATTTTTAGGTCTAAACATATATATATGTTTATATTATTTTATATTAGATTTTATATATAAATCTATATCTATATATATAAATTTATATATATAAATCTATATAAAATCTAAACATAATATAACAAAATATATTATGTTTAAATGATCTAATCCTTTATTATTAAGCAGTTATACTTGACTCATAATACAGACTTGAGGATTAAAAAAATAAATTTTTAACAATCCAGATTATGACAAATTATATTTAAAAAATTAATGTTTATCTTTTTTAATTTAAATTTATTTATTTTAATTAGAGGCTAATTACTTTACAATATTGTATTGGTTTTGCCATACATCAACATGAATCCACCATGGGTGTACACATGTTCCCAATCCTAAACCCCCCTCCCACCTCCCTCCCCATACCATCACTCTGGGTCATCCCAGTGCACCAGCCCCAAGCATCCTGTATCCTGCATCGAACCTGGACTGGTGATTCGTGTCTTATATGATATCATATATGTTTCAATGCCATTCTCCCAAATCATTCCCCACTTCCCTCTCCCACAGAGTCCAAAAGACTGTTCTATACATCTGTGTCTCTTTTGCTGTCTCGCATACAGGGTTATCATTACTATCTTTCTAAATTCCATATATATGTGTTTACTGTATTGGTGTGTTTATTTATCTTTTACACTCTAAAAACATGTCCAATCACATACAGTTTATTTTTTAAGAATAAGAAATAAGCAAAGAATATTGTATGTGCAGCCACAACTTGAGTTAATAATATAGAGACAAGAGAACGCTATTAAATACTTACTCTATACTAGGCCCTTTTTTATGTTTGATATCTATAGAACATTTAAATCATATCTAATTTACAAGGATTAATATTAGTATCCTAAGTTCACAAACCGGAAGACAGCAGCAGAGATAAGATAATTGCCAAGGTTTGATTTTAAGTAGAAGAAAAGATCTTGGGGCCAAAAGATTCATGTTCTGAATTCATACACTAATTTGGAGTTATGATGTTCTGTCATAGACCCCCATACTCAAATGACTTATCTTTTTATTTCTTATTCATTTCCATTCATTTAGTGTGTTTTTATATAATATTTTTTACCTAAAAGGCTTTTTGCTTTCCACAATGAAGAATATAAAATCTAAGTAATACATTTCTGATCCTCAAACACCTCATTGTATCTGTGGTGGGCTAAAATATGTGTATGGAATGTTGCAACATATAGAAAAATATATTCAGAAGACCAAAGATGAAAACCTTTGGGAGTTTTCCAGAAAACTGTGAAATCAGTGTAGCGAAATAATGGGGGCATAAGCTGATAAGCTGATAATTTGAATGCTGCCCATAGGTAAACAAAGACAAGCAATTAAAGATACATGTTGGATCTGGCAATAATAGAGGTACTTGTAACTTAGAAAAAAAAAATGATATGGTGGTAGTTTAGTTGCTAACTCTTCTCCAGTTCTTGCAACCCCATGGACTGGGGCCCACAAGGCACCTCTTTCCATGGAATTCTCCAGGCAAGAATACTGGAGTGGGTAGCTATTCCCTTCTCCAGGAGATTTTCCCAATTCAGGGATCAAACCCAGGTCTCCTGGATTGCAGGCAGATTCTTTACTGCTGAGGCACCAGAGAACCCCCCCCCACCCCAACACCCAAATAGTAGTATCCAATGAACATTGAGGAAAGAAACCAAACTGAAGTTAATGAAGAAGTCAATGGGATGAGTGATTGAAAACAATGGATGTATATGCTATCAAGATCTTCAATAGTAAAAAAGGAGAGATATGATGGTAATTGAAGTGGGATATGGACCTAATGTCTGAGGAAAGTACTTTAGGGTAAGACAGTTACAAGCACGTGTTCCCTTTGCTCTTTCCTGGAAACTGCTACTGAATTAAGAAAATAGCAAGTTTATCTGTTTTTTTGTTTGTTCAAGTTTATTTATTTTAGTTGGAGGCTAATCACTTTATAATATCATGGTGGTTTTGCCACACATCAACATAAATCAGCCATGAGTGTGCATGTTCCACCAATTGTGTGCAAAAATGGAGGCTGCTGACTTTCTCATGTGAGACCTGATTATTTAAAAATAAATGAAATAAAATAATAAGGGAAAGAAAGATGCATGAATTCAGTCACTCCATAAGACATATAATACATCTAGAGGTCAGCAAAGAGAGAAATTTCATCCACCTGGAAGGTAGGGCAAGGGGGAGAAGTACGGAATCTATATTGAAAATTTATACAGAGTTAGTTCTTGAAGAGGGTAGATATGCATGTTTAGAGCTGAGGAAAGAAGCAGGAGCAAAAGCAGACAGGGTATGATAAGAATGGACAACAGTTCAACATGATTACACCAAAACTTGCACATGGGTTGTAGTGAGAAGAAGAAGAGAAAAGGCAGATGAAAGATACACTAATGGAAGGAACTGAATTTCTGGCTGAGGACTCTGAACTCACTCTGAACTCTGTTCTGGGAGTATGAAAGAACCAATCAACAGCTATGATCAAAGGAGCAGTAACGGTACCAAACTCACGTTTGGTAGCTTGTTGCTGAAAAGCCAAAAAAATGAGAGACAGTTTTTGGTAGAAAAGAAAGTTGCCTGAATCAGAAAAACTGGCAGTGTGGGGAGAAGCTGGACTCTTGTCCTGAGACCAACTTAGAAGATTCTGTTTAGCCATAATGGTTTTCAAAGGAGAAAAGGGAAAGCAATCTCAATTAGACATTAAGGTAAGACATCAGACTCTTTATCATTTCCCCCCACCCGCCTCTGTGGACAGACCTGCTGAGTTCTCCAGATCTTCTTTGGATGTTATTTTGCCTGCATGGTCCACCTGCAAATTTGCTAAGAAGGAAGTTAGGGGCAAAGTGTTAGTTATTCTTCAACTAAATTGTTCATTGCCACTCCTTTTAATACAGGAAAGAAATCAACAGTATAGACAAAGCACTGTGGATATTCAGTAAAACAAAAAGCAAGAGTTAGGTGAAATGTTACCTAGTGATTCCATTTACTATTATTAAAATCTATTGGGAACAGAAATATTCAAGCAGGAAAGGGGCAAATGAGCTTCTTAGAGTAAGATGGAGCTATCCTATCCTCTTGAACTTTCCTGGGCATATTGCAGTTATTCTAGCTGATTTTCTTATTTTTAGAAAGTGGGGTTTACATTATTCCATTTTAAGAACTCTGTTCAGAATCACACAGAAAGTGATGAATTCTTGTCCTGGTTGACTTAAAACACAGTAATTGTTCATTTATACACTCTTTTCAGGTTGTAAAATTGCTAGGACTATGAATGCTTTTTCCATTGAAAGATAATTCAAATATTAAGTATTTTTTTAATTATATAAATAAAAATGTTGAGAAGTAAATGTAGATCATAATTTGATATTATTCACAGGCACTCTGAGTTGCAAATAGCCTCTTATGGAATATCACAATTATATCAGGAAGACCCTGGCTGAGTTTGAGTGCCACCTCAGCAACAGAGTCATGCCAGAGTCTGGGTATGCTTGGTCCCCAGGGACTTTTCAGTTCTTGAGCCTACCTTTAGTGTTTGTCAACTTGAGCTTCTCTCACAACTCTGGCAACTACTTATTTACTACTGTCTCTGTCCATCAACTGAAAGATCAAATAAAATATCCTAGACTAAGTTTTCTAATATTTGGTTCTAATACTCCCAGAATCCTAACAACTCAGTGAGGGCAAAAACCATGTATGCTTTACCCTGGGAATGCAGGATAAAGATTTGAATATCTTGACCAGATCTCTTCCTGGTTACAACAACCTACACTCTTTTTTATTCTTCCAGAATGCTTTCCTTCTTTATTTATATCCCTTCCACTGTTTAGAGTGCTGGGTGCTGTAGTTTTTATCCTAAAATATGAATTGATTTTTAGAAATAGTCTTAAGTTTTCACAACACTCATGAAGGTAATTAAAGATACTCACCTACAATAATGCCATGGAAATGTTGAAAATTTTAAAAGCAGAAAATTTGCATTCAAATTACAAACTTTAGAAGGAAAGTAAAACCCTTATATATTCCCAGAAGTTTGAAGAATTTGATCCAAATTCTGATTTTCCCCATCTATGACCTTTAGATTAGAGGAGTCATAGGTTTGTACAAGAAAAAAAAGACTTACTACACTGATTATAAGCCAGGTAAAAGATATTAGGCTTAAAACTGCATTCCAGAGAGTGGAATACACTAAAATCAACAGAATGTTATGACAAAATATTTTATAGGGCAGATCTTGTTATATTTTTAAAATATGACATTAATGAAGTCTCACTCCCAGTACTAACTCCTAAAACAGGAACAAGCTCACACTTATGTGGATGCTCTGATAAAAGCTGTTCTTCCCTCTTCTGTTGGAGAGGAGATGGATTCTAAGGGCAGCCTTTGCAACAATCATGCTCCTAACATCTGAGCAAACCTCAATATCAGAATTTATATTTTTGTATATTAAATTAACTGTAAGCTCACTGCAATAGTCATAACTGGGTCTTCTTTGCAGTGAGGAAGAACTCTTGACCATGACTCACTGTGAGACTACAGTCTTTTGAGTGATTCTATGGAAGAAGATCAGGCTTCCCTGGTGGCTCATCTGGTAAAGAATCCACCTGCAATACAGGAGACCCCAGTTCATTTCCTGGATTGGGAAAATCCCCTTAAGAAGGGATAGACCACCCATGCCAGTATTCTTGGGCTTTCCAGGTGGATCAAATGGTAAAGAATCCGCCTTCAATGTAGGAGATCCAGGTTCAATCCCTGGGTTTGGAAGATCCCCTGGAGGAGGGCATGGCAACCTACTCTGGTATTCTTGCCTGGAGAATCCCCATGGACAGAGGAGCCTGGCGGACTATAGCCAGTAGGGTCAAAAAGAGTTGGAAATGACTGAGTGACTAAGCAAAGAACATGGAAGAAGACCAGCATAGAGTAGTGTCACCATTTCCCCTGCTGCTGGGAGACTCTGTTAGTCATTTGAGCTGAACCCTGGGTTAACGACAAAATATTGATTGATCTTTACCAATGATGAATCAGAGTTTAGAAATATAAATGTTTTTCTTGCATGAATTTTTAGTTTAAAAACAAAGTTATGAAAAAAAAAAGTTATGTCTCATAGTATGTAGTCCTTTATTATTAAAGACTTCCTATATCTGAGTCATTTATATTTGAGTAATATCAGCTGCATCTCTCACAAGCAGCCTATATTAATAAATCTACTTTTTGTTTGTCAAAAATATATCAGCATGTGGCTTTCAGTAATATATACATTTGATAAGTTAATTATGAAACATCAGCCTCATATTAAATGCTAGGAATAGCACATCTACTGGCACATATTATACAAATATTTGAAAGTATCATTATATTGTGAAATAGATTTTTCAATAAAATCCCCAAAAGAAAGCATAATTAGAGACCAAGTTCAACAACAATAACAACAGCAAAATATTTTCTTGTTTATTTATTACTTGGATTCTGTACCTAATTCCATGTGCATGTGGGTTTTGCCCACACACCATCAGTCTATTTCCTGGCACTAGCTGTGTGTCTTAGAATAGTTCACCAAGAAAAGGAGAAGACTGCAAATAAGAAGAGAGTTTATGTTATCAAACACAAGTTCATGTGTCCAACACAGAGTGAGGCCAAACAAACTGATGGCAGAGTTTGGAGCAATAAATGGTTTATCACAGAACCAAGCAAGGAGGAAACATAGGAATGTGTGTGACTTTCTTTTGACTGACTCGTGGTGAGGTAATTGATCAATGCTCTAGGAATTTGTGCTCTGCATGAAGCTACAATCCTCCACCTAGGTGGGGGGCCTTAGTTATTGTAGAAGATCTCAAATATATTATTATATATATTCTTTGAGGAGGAACCAGGACCCTGCCCCAAAGTCGCACTATTGTTTCTCCCCCTTTTATCTACATTTGTTCACCTCTCTGATTAACAACTGTTTGAATCTGTCCTTTGGTATTCAGGGACATCTAGGAGGCTTAATGAAGCCTATTTCCAATTATGTAAAGTTTAAAAATAAAATTAAATTAAAAAAATACAAAGTTTTATTAAAGTACTGTTAAAAAAAAAAAAAAAAGAAATGGGGGACTTAGAAAGGATTTGTATCTGGGAGGTCCCCATAGTGTCTCAGTTTCATTTATTTGGTCTTAGGAATTGCAATTCTAGAGGCATAGATTTCAGTGACCAATCAAATGTGCTCCTAGGGAAGCAAAAATGGAAAAGGTTTATTACAAAAAAACAAGCAAAGACATTCCAGAAAAGTTGCATAGGTTGTTTTGCATAACTTAACATTCAAATATTTGGCTAATTCATACTGATATATATGATTAAGTTGTTAAAAAAAAATCAACAGAGTAAATTTGAAGATTTAATTGCCTTTATTCAAGGATTCATGAATTGGAAATATCCTGTGTGGCAAGTAGAAGAGTAGGTGATCTGAGGAGTGGTACAAAAAGGCAAAAAGACTGTTACCGGAAGATGAGTGAGGTGAGGAAGGTATTGGCAGGACGAAAGAAGGGGCTATTTTGGGTTAATATGTCTTCTTTTTCAAGGGAAGTTCCTGCAAGCATTCTGAGATGCGGATGGCCTCTGCTTCCATTCTCTGGGGGTGAAGGAAAAGGAGAGGACCATATGGCAGATTACCTCAGCAGTGCTGACTGGAAAATTCCATACTGGTTGACTAAGAGTACATTTCTTGTGAAGGTTCAAGTTACTATTAGTCTCAGTATTAAAACTAGATTTGGTGTCATTGGACTTTAGCATAAGTGACATTATTTGGGGACTGCTTTTTTTTCTTCTTCTTCTTCTTTTTAACAGTTATTAAATTATAAAATTTGGATTTTTTTCTATCTACCTATTCAAAAATGTTTTTATCTTCTTTTAAAGGTTTGTAAGTCTAATACTGTGGAAATTGAATAAATGAGTATAATTCTATTCCCTGTTTCAACAGAGCTGTCAGAAGTGTGTCAAAAGTTTTATTTGTTTATGCCCAGAAGGGAAGCTACTCTAAACAATGTGTTTCTATTAAGGCAGACGGTATATAAAAATTGGCAGAAGATATTAAAATTCTTCACTAGCAGGCTTGAAATATAGTCCAGTATTTCCTACCAATATTTTTTTCTGAAATCTCATCTGCATTTTTTATTCTTTATCTATTTATCTCTTTACCTCAATGAATCTTCCTAAAGCGAATAAAATACATCCTTACATAATTATTTAATTGATAAATATTTATGTAATTAGCAAACAAATGTGTTCCTTTTCCAGAAAACTAAGAATTCACATATTAATAATGGGTGAAATCATGTATTTTTTCAGTTATAATGAAATCTCAAAAATGGGTAGAGTTATTTAACAATGAGCTAAACAATGGGAGAATAATTTAACAATAAGCTGTAGGAACTCAGAAACTGTTTATCACACATATCATTCATTAGTAAAATAACAAGTATTTTTATTTATAGAATGTGGGGAAAATACAGTGTAGAGTCAAGATTATGTTTATTTTCCAGTACAGTTACTTCTTAAAATTATATCTTAATATATAATTTCCTATTTGAAATTTTGAGCATACTTTGGGAGACAGTGAAGGACAGGGAAGCCTGGCATCCTGTAATCCATGGGGTTGCAGAGTTGGACACAACTTAGTGACTGAACAACAACTTGAAATTATTCTTAAATTTTGTCCTTGAAGTGGAAATTTGTGATTGTGGCTAAGATGGCAGACTGACCTATCTATAACTAAAATGACTTTCATCATATTTTCCTTCTTAATATTTATCTCACTGGCATGAAATAATTTGGCCTTAGGTATATTACAAACCAGTAATAGACATTATTGTGTATATTTGTGGTTCTGTATTTTTATTATAAGTATGAACATCATCATCTAAACTGGTTAATTTTTGTAGCCCATATTCATAACCTCTACCATTATAGAGGTTGAGATATAGGACCAAAATGGGTATGACACTCAGGTGAATGGTAATCTCCAGAAGAGCGATTTTATTATTAACTATGCTTGATTAGGTTAGATCATTTATGTTAGGCAAATAAATCTTGACATTTAAATGGATAATTTTGTGGTTTACTTGTCAAACTTCCTGTGAGACATGGGTCTGATTAAACTCTTATTGAGAGTGAGAACTATAATACATTATTAATCAGCTCAGTGTAATTGTGAAGTTTTATGACTTAGGGATGAGGGGAAATTGGTTCCATGGTCAGTTTGAGAAATTATGAGAATATACCTTGCACTGTCAGTGCTGATAGCTTGACATTAGTCATGGTCTTCCCACAGCCATGGCCTGTGACAGCACTAATGATAGTCATTTTGTAGCGTGACCATGCATTAGAATACTTTTAGAGGAGCATAAAATGTCAAATGCTGGAGTAGAGATGTTTTTCAGCAGTTCTTGACACAAGAAACCTTATATACCCAGACGTTAAGCTTCTTGAAATTGTGAGACATGCATAGCAATCTCAAGATTAATAGGAAAATGTTGATTAAAAATAATTAAATTTATTTTTTAAAGCACATATCATTTGGCCAGTAAAACCATACTGGAAAAGGCAAAGAAAACAATGCAAAAGGTTGCTCTTTGATAATTCTCTTTATGTGATACTTATACCAATGAATTAGCTTTATCTACTTTTTAACTGAACAGAGGATAAAAAGAATCATAAATCTGATATTTGTTTAATTATTTATACATAATCAAGGAATATTGAGTTTTAAATAATAATATTTTGTGGATGAAACAAAATATGTATTATAAATTTACAATAAAATTATGAAATGGTGACTATGACTTAATGGCTAAAGGCATGAACTTGTAAACAAGGCTTGGAAGAATGAAGACCCTGACTTGTCCCATTGTTGCCTTGGATGATTTATCCTCATTAAGACTACTTTTGTTACTTTTGAAGTAAAAATGATAGATTTTTTTTCTAAAATTATTGCTGTAATGAGTCACTGAGATATAGACCATGATCATTTTGGTAACTGAGACACAATAAGGACGTAAGCCTGTTATTATCATTTCAACTCAGTAATATTACTTAATAAAAATGCATTGACCATTTAAAATAGTTCTTTATGATGAAGCAAATACTGAAATCATTACCTTACACATTGCTATTTAAATGGAAGAATTTGAGAATCATAACTGTGAGACCAGCTTGTGGATGGGCTTTGCCTTTACTAAGAATATTTTATGGGGAGGGAGGTGGGAGGGGAGTTCAGGATGGGGCACACATGTACACCCATGGCAGATTTTTTTCGAGATGGCATATTTCATTTGTAGATTTTTTAAATGTTTAGTGGCTTAGCTAATATTTTTCTTTCTTATGTTTTAAAAATCAATAAATAGTAACAACAACAAATCTAGCATTTCTCACCTTGCAAAAAATAATTTCTTGAGGGTTCTTTTTTTGTGTGTATGACTTAAATAACCAAGCAAAAATCATTGCTTCACACTCTCAAAATGATCTCTGATGCAACCCACAGATTATTCATCCATAATAAGCCAAAGTTTCCTGAGGTAATGTCATATTACTCTGTCCAGTTAATTCCAAGTCCTTGGGATTAGCAGATGCAAACTATTATATATAGAATGGGTAAACAACAAGGTCCTACCATATAGCAAAGAAACTATATTTAATGTTCCGTGATAAACCACAATGAAAAAGAATATTAAATGAGGATGAGATGGTTGGATGGCATCACTGACTCAATAGACACGAGTTTGAGCAAACTCTGGGAGATAGTGAGGGACAGGGAAGCCTCACTTGTTGCAGTCCATGGGGTCGCAAAGAGTTGGACACAACAAAGCACAGGCGGCTGCGACGGGTGTGCCAAGTGCAGGCGTCTGCAATGGGCACACCATGCGTGGCCTAGAGGAGCCACCCCATGTCTGAGGTCAGGGGCAGAAGCTGGGAGGACCCCAAGCCCAATGGGCAGTGGCCAAGAGGAGTTACCCCATGTCCGAGGTCAGGGGCAGCGGCAG
This sequence comes from Bubalus kerabau, assembly GCF_029407905.1. Lineage (NCBI taxonomy): Eukaryota > Metazoa > Chordata > Mammalia > Artiodactyla > Bovidae > Bubalus > Bubalus kerabau. The sequence continues at coordinate 10,423,910 of NC_073632.1, read as the reverse complement.
AAAGTACCAGACTGCATGACTCAGGAACGGCGGAGAGGAGCTACCCCGCGTCCGAGGTCGGGGGTTGGGGGGGCGGCCGAGAGGAGATACCCCAGCGTCTGAGGGTCAGGGGCGGGGACGAGAGGAGTTATCCCCATGTCCGAGGTCAGGGCCGCGATGATGGGAGTTACCCTGCATCCGAGGTCGGGGGGTGCGGCCGGGAGGAGATATCCCATGCCCCAAACCCAAGGCCATGGGCAATGGGCAGGAGGAGCTACCTCACGCCCCTAAGCCCGAGGCCAAGGGCTGTGGCAGGGAGGAGCAACCCTATGACCTAGGCCAGGGGTGGTGGCTGAGAGAACCAACCCCACATCCAAGGAGCCATGGCTGCGTGGGCGCAGGAGGGCCTAGAGTAGCTATCCCATGTTGAAGGTCAGGAAGGGCGGCGGTGAGGAGATACCCCTCGTCCAAGGTAAGGAGCAATGGCTGCACTTTGCTGGAGCAGCCGTGAAGAGATACCCCACACCCAAGGTAAAAGAAACCCAAGTAAGATGGTGGGTGTTACAAGAGGGCATCAGAGGGCAAACACACTGAAATCATACTCACAGAAAACTAGTCAATCTAATCACACTAGGACCACAGCCTTGTCTAACTCAATGAAACTAAGCTATGCCCGTGGGGCAACCCAAGACGGGAGGATCATGGTGGAGAGATTTGACAGAATGTGTTCCACTGGAGGAGGAAATGGGAAACCACTTCAGTATTCTTGCCTTGAGAACCCAATGAACAGTATGAAAAGGCAAAATGATAGGATACTGAAAGAGAAACTCCCCAGGTCAGTAGGGGCCCAATATGCTACTGGAGATCAGTGGAGAAATAACTCCATAAAGAATGAAGGGATGGAGCCAAAGCAAAAACAATACCCAGCTGTGGATGTGACTGGTGATAGAAGCAAGGACTGACGCTGTAAAGGGCAATATTGCATAGGAACCTGGAATGTCAGGTCCATGAATCAAGACACATTGGAAGTGGTCAAACAAGAGGTGACAAGAGTGAATGCCGACATTCTAGGAATCAGCGAACTGAAATGTACTGGAATGGGTGAATTTAACTCAGATGACCATTATATCTACTACTGCGGCCAGGAATCCCTCAGAAGAAATGGAGTGGCCATCATGATCAACAAAAGAGTCCGAAATGCAGTACTTGGATGCAATCTCAAAAACGACAGAACGATCTCTGTTCGTTTCCAAGGCAAACCATTCAATATCACAGTAATCCAAGTCTATGCCCCAATCAGTAACACTGAAGAAGCTGACTGAATGGTTCTATGAAGACTTACAAGAACTTTTAGAACTAACACCCATAAAAGATGTCCTTATAATTATAGGGGACTGGAATGCAAAAGTAGGAAGTCAAGAAACACCTGGAGTAACAGGCAAATTTGGCCTTGGAACATGGAATGAAGTAGGGCAAAGACTAATAGAGTTTTGCAAAGAAAATGCACTGCTCATAGCAAACACCCTCTTCCAACAACACAAGAGAAGACTCTATACATGGACATCACCAGATGGTCAACACTGAAATCAGATTGATTATATTCTTTGCAGCCAAAGATGGAGAAGCTCTATACAGTCAGCAAAATCAAGACCAGGAGCTTACTGGGGCTCAGACCATGAACTTCTTATTGCCAAATTCAGACTGAAAATGAAGAAAGTAGGGAAAATCACTAGACCATTCAGGTATGACCTAAATCAAATCCCTTATGATTATACAGTGGAAGTGAGAAATAGATTTAAGGGCCTAGATCTGATAGATAGAGTGCTTGATGAACTATGGAATGAGGTTCATGACATTGTAGAGGAGACAGGGATCAAGACCATTCCCATAGAAAAGAAATGCAAAAAAAGCAAAATGGCTGTCTGGAGAGGCCTTACAAATAGCTGTGAAAAGAAGAGAAGTGACAAGCAAAGGAGAAAAGCAAAGATATAAGCATCTGAATGCAGAGTTTCAAAGAATAGCAAGAAGAGGTAAGAAAGCCTTCTTCAGTGATAAATGCAAAGAAATAGAGGAAAACAACAGATAGAGAAACACTAGGGATCTCTTCAAGAAAATCAGAAATACCAAAGGAACATTTCATGTAGAGATGAGCTCGATAAAGGACAGAAATGGTATGGACCTAACAGAAGCAGAAGATATTAAGAAGAGATGGCAAGAATACACAGAAGAACTGTACAAAAAAGATCTTCACAACCCAGATAATCACGATGGTGTGATCACTGACCTAGAGCCAGACATCCTGGAATATGAAGTCAAGTGGGCCTAAGAAAGCATCAGTATGAACAAAGCTAGTGGAAGTGATGGAATTCCAGTTGAGCTATTTCAAATCCTGAAAGATGATGCTGTTAAGTGTGCACTCAATATGCCAGCAAATTTGGAAAACTCAGCAGTGGTCATAGGACTGGAAAAGATCAGTTTTCATTCCAATCCAAAAGAAAGGCGATGCCAAACAATGCTCAAACTACCGCACAATTGCATCTCACACGCTAATAAAGCTCAAAATTTTCCAAGCTAGGCTTCAACAATATGTGAACCGTGAACTTCCTGATGTTCAAGCTGGTTTCAGAAAAGGCTGAGGAACCAGAGATCAAATTGTCAACATCCACTGGATCATGGAAAAAGAAAGAGAGTTCCAGAAAAACATCTATTTCTGCTTTATTGACTATGCCAAAGCCTTTGACTGTGTGGATCACAATAAACTGTGGAAAATTCTGAAAGAGACGGGAATACCAGACCACCTGACCTGCCTCTTGAGAGACCTGTATGCAGGTCAGGAAGCAACAGTTAGAACTGGACATGGAACAACAGACTGGTTCCCAATAGGAAAAGGAGTTCATCAAGGCTGTGTATTGTCACCCTCTTTATTTAACTTCTATGCAGAGTACATCATGAGAAACGCTGGGCTGGAAGAAACACAAGCTGGAATCAAGATTGCTGAGAGAAATATCAGTAACCTCAGATATACAGGTTAAACCACCCTTATGGCAGAAAGTGAAGAGGAAATAAAAAGCCTCTTGATGATAGTGAAAGTGGAGAGTGAAAAAGTTGGCTTAAAGCTCAACATTCCGAAAATGAAGATTATGGCATCCGGTCCCACCACTTCATGGGAAATAGATGGGGAAACAGTGGAAACAGTGTCAGACTTTATTTTTCTGGGCTCCAAAATCACTACAGATGGTGACTGCAGCCATGAAATTAAAAGATGCTTACTCCTTGGAAGGAAAGTTATGACCAACCTAGATAGCATATTCAAAAGCAGAGACATTACTTTGCCAACAAGGGTTCATCTAGTCAAGGCTATAGTTTTTCCTGTGGTCATGTATGGATGTGAGAGTTGCACTGTGAAGAAAGCTGAGCACCGAAGAATTGATGCTTTTGAACTGTGGTGTTGGCGAAGACTCTTGAGATTCCCTTGGACTGCAAGGAGATCCAACCAGTCCATTCTGAAGGAGATCAGCCCTGGGATTTCTTTGGAAGGAATGATGCTAAAGCTGAACCTCCAGTACTTTGGCCACCTCATGCGAAGAGTTGACTCCTTGGAAAAGACTCTGATGCTGGGAGGGATTGGGGTCAGGAGGAGAAGGGGACTACAGAGGATGAGATGTCTGGATGGTATCACGTACTCTACGGACATGAGTTTCAGTGAACTCTGGGAGTTGGTGATGGACAGGGAGGCCTGGTGTGCTGTGATTCATGGGGTTGCAAAGAGTCGGACACAACTGAGTGACTGATCTGATCTGATCTGATCTAAGCAACTGAACAGAAACAAATATATGTGTGTGTGTGTATATATATATATATATATATATATATATATATTCAGTCATATCCGAATCTTTGCAATCCCATGGACTGCAGCAGGCCAAGCCTCACTGTGCATCACCATCTCCAGGAGTTTACTCAAATTCATGTCCCTTGAGTTGATGATGCCATCCAACCATCTCTTCCTCCCACCTTCAAACTTTCCCAGGATCAGGGTCTTTTCATAGAGTCAGTATTTCACATCAGCTGGCCAAAATATTGGAAGTTCAGCTTCAGCATCAGTCCTTCCAATTAACATCCAGGGCTGATTTCCTTTAAGATGAACTTGTTGGATCTCCTTTCAGTCCAAGGGACTCTCAAGAGTCTTCTCCAACACCACAGTTCAACAGCATCAATTCTTTGGCGCTCAGCTTTCTTTATAGTCAAACTTTCACTTCCACACATGACTACTAGAAAAGCCATAGCCTTGACTAGATGGACCTTTGTCAGCAAATAATGTCTCTGATTTTTAATATGCCCTCTAGGTTAGTAATAACTTTCCTTCTAAGGAGTAAGCATCTTTTAATTCCATGGCTTCATTCAGCATCTGCAGTGATTTTGGAGGCCAAAAAATAAAGTCAGCCACTGTTTCAACTGTTTCCCCATCTATATGCCATGAAGTGATGGGACTGGAAGCCATGATCTTCGTTTTCTGAATGTTGAGCTTTAAGCCAACTTTTTCACTCTTCTCTTTCACTTTCATTGAGAGGCTCTTTATTTCTTCTTCACTTTCTGGCATAAGGGTGGTGTCATCTGCATATCTGAGGTTACTGATATTTCTCCTGGAAATTTTTATTCCAGCTTGGGCTTCATCCATCCCAGCATTTCTCATAGTATACTCTGCATATAAGTTAAACAAGCAGGGTGACAATATACAGCCTTGACATACTCCTTTTATTCTTAATAATGTATTTTAATTCAACTCTTTGTAGATTTCTATTCAGAAATATAATTTGTCACATATACAATTCTGATATTTTAAAGAATTATAGTAAAGTGTTAAAGTGCAAATAATCAAGCTTAATATTACTTTATTTTTGTCTTGCCAGGTGGCTTGGTGCTAAGAATCTGCCTGCCAATGTAGGAGACAGTCTGTAATTCAGGAAACCTGGATTCAATCCCTGGGTTTGAAAGATTCACTAGAGTAGGAAACAGCATCTTACTCCAGTATTCCTGCCTTGAAAATTCCATGGACAGAGGCGCCTAGTAGGCTACAGTCCATGGGATCACAAGGAGTCAGACATGACTGAAAACACATGTGCCATAAGATTAATTAACTGAGAATATTCAAAATACTATTTTGCATATAATCAATGTTTTACCGTTATTAAAATTGTCTTCACTGTCTTATAGTTAGTCTTTGAAATTGAATATGTATTTTGTATATACAGGGCACCTTAATTGAATGCTAATTTTTCATTGGAGTTGTTTGATCTGTATTCACTTTCTGTAAAATTTAAGTTAAGAATTATAGATTTACATACTTCAGGTCGTCAAAATATATTAAAAGTTGTGAGTAACTAAAATTTATCAGTTTTAAATTGTGTTGTTGACTAATTGTTAAGTTATGTCCAACTACTTGCCACACCATGGACTGTAGTGTGCGAGGCTCCTCTGTGCTCCATATCTCCAGGGTTAGCTCAAAATAATGTCCACTGAGTGGATGATGCCATGTAGCTATCTCATCCTCTTTTGCTCTCTTCTCCTGCCCACATTTTTTGCCAGTATCAGAGTCCTTTCCAATGAGTAGGCTCTAGGCATCAGGTGTGCAAAGGATTAGAACTTCAGCTTCAGCATCAGTCCTTCCAATGCATATTCAGAATAGATTTCCTTTACGATTGAATGGCTTTATCTCCTTGCTGTTCAAGGGACTCTCAAAAGTCTTCTCCAGCACCACAGTTCAAAAGCATCAATTCTTCAGTGCTCACCCTTCCTTATGGACCCTACATTCACATCCATACATGATGATTGGAAAAAACAAAACAAAACAAACAAACAAACAAAAAAAACATAGCTTTGACTATAAGGACTTTTGTTGGCAAAGTCATTTCTCTGTTTTTTTTAATACATGTCTAGGTTTGTCAAGGCTTTCCTTCCAAGGAGCAAGTATATTTTAATTTCATGGCTCCAGTCACCATCTTCAGTGATTTTGGAGCCCAAGGGGGGAAAAAAGAGACTCTATCTTTGCTTCCATTTTTTCCTCTTCCTTCTATTTGCCATGGAAAGATGGGACTGGATGCCATGATTTTAGTTTTTTGAATGTTGAGTTTTAAGTCAGCTTTTTCACTTTCCTCTTTCACCATCCTCAAGAGACTCTTTAGTTCCTCTTCACTTTCTGCTATTAGAGTGCTATCATCTGCATATCTGAGGCTATTGATATTACTCCCAGCAATCTTGATTTTAGCTTGCCATTCATCCAATCTGGCATTTTCCATGACATACTCTGCATAGAAATTAAATAAGCAGGATGAAAATATACAGCCTTGCCATACTTCTTTCTGAACTTGGGACTTGTCGGTTGTTCCATGTCTGGTTCTAACTGTTGCTTCTAGACCTGCACACAGGTTTCTCAGGAGACAGATGAGGTGGTCTGGTATTGACTATTGATTCCACAGGTTGTTGTGATCCACACATTCAAAGGTTTTAGCATAATCAATGAAGATGAAGCACACAGTTTTCTGCTACTCCCTTGCTTTCTCTGTGATCCAGCAGATATTGTCAATTTGATCTGTTTCCTCTGCTTCTTAAAAACACAGCTTGTACATCTGGAAATTCTCAGTTCCTGTAATGCTGAAGCCAAGCTTGAAGGATTTTGAGTGTAGCCTTACTATAATGTGACATGAGCACAATTTTACAGTAGTTTGGACATTCTGTGATATTATTCTTCTTTGAGGCTGAAAAGAATACTGCCTTTTTCCAGTTCTGTGGCCATTGCTGAATTTTCCACATTTACTGATCTATTGAGTGCAACACTTTAAGAGCATCATCTTTTAGTATTTTAAATAACTCAGCTAGAGTTCCATCACCTCAACTAGCTTTGTTGGTAATAATGGTTCCTAAGGTCCACTTGACTTCCCTCAGCAGGATGTCTAGCTCTAGGTTACTGACTAGTCCATTGTGATTATCTTTAGATAATTATCCTTTCCTTATAGTTATTCTGTGTATTCTTGCCACCTCTTCTTAATCCTTTTTGCTTCTTTTAGTTCCTTATCATTTCTGTCCTTTATTATGCCCATCTTTGCATGAAATGTTCCCTTGATATCTCCAATTTTCTTGAAGTGATCTCTCAATTTCCCATTCTATTGCTTTTCTCTATTTTTTTTTATCCCTCATTTAAGGAGGTCTTCTTATCTCTTCTTACTATTCTCACAAATGCTGCATTCACTTAGATTAATCTTTCCCTTTATCCCTTGCCTTTGCTTCTCTTCTTTCCTCAGCTATTTGTAAAGCTGCCTCAGACAACCACTGTACCTTCTTACATTTCTTTTTCTTGAAGTGTTTTTTGTGTCTGCCTCTTGTAAAATGTTAGGAACTTCTGTCCATAGTTCTTCAGGTACTCTTTTTATCAGATCTAAATCATTGAATTTATTTGTCACTTCCACTGTTTAATCATAAAGGATTTGATTTAGGTCATATATGAATGGCCTAGTGCTTTTGCTTACTTTCTTTAATTTAATCCTAAATTTTACAGTAAGAAGTTGATAGTCTGAGCCACAGTAAACTACAGGTCTTGTTTTTGTTTTTACTGACTGTATAAAGATTCACCATCTTTGGCTGCAAAAACACAATCAATCTGATTTGGGCATTGTCCTTCTGGTGGTGTGTAAATGTAGAGTTGTCTCTTATGTTGTTGGAAAAAGGTGCTTGCTATGACCAGCATGTTCTCTTGACAAAACTCTATTAGCCTTTGCCCTGCTTTGTTTTGTACTCCATGTCCAAACTTGCCTGTTATTCTGCATATCTGTTGACTTCCTGGTTTCGCGTTGTACTCTAATCCCCTGTGGTGAAAAGAATATATCTCTTTTATGGTTAGTTCTAGAAGGTCTTGTATGTCTTCATAGAAGTGGTCAGCTTCCTCTTCTTTGTCACTAGTAGTTGAGGCATAGACAGATTACTGTGATGATGTTGAATGATTTGCCTTGGAAATGAAATGAGCTCATTCAGTCATTTTTGAGACTACACTCGAGGACTGAATTTTGAACTCTTTTGTTGACTATGAGGACTAGTCCATTTCTTCTAAGGGTTTCTTGTCCACAGTGATAGATATAATGGCCATCTGAATTAAATCCACCCATTCCTGTCCATTTTATTTTGCTGATTCCTAAAGATTTTGAAGTTCACTCTTGCCATCTTCTGCTTGACAATGTCTAATTTACATTGATGCGTGGACCTAACATTCTTGGTTCTTTACAGCATCAGACTTTACTTTCACCACCAGACACATACATAACTGGAAATCATTTCTAGTTTGGCCTAGCCACTTTATTCTTTCTGGATCTATTAATTACCCTCTGCTCTTCCCAGTAGCATATTGGACACCTTCCAACTTGGGGTGCTCATCTTCCAGCATCATTTATTCATTTTCCTTTTTGTACTGTCCACGGGGTTCTCCAGGTAAGACTATTGGAGTGGGTTGTCATTTACTTCACCAGTGGGCCATGCTTTGTCAGAACTCTCCACTATAAAAATAGCATGATCCATGAATGGCAGTTTTAAATTTTATGTTAACTTAAATTAATTAAAACAAAACAAAACAAAACAAAAAACCTTCTTAGTCCCCTACTCACATATGTAGTAGTCACTGGCCACATGAGGCTAGTGGTTATCACATTTAATATCACTTTCATGAATATCTCTATTAAACAAAGTGCATTTCTCGCAAGAAGCCCAAATCCTTGATTTCAGATCTATTTAACACACTACCCTCTGGCTACTCTAAGATATCAAATTCAGTGATTTTCTTTGTAATTATTTTTACTTACAAGAGCAAAAATACCTGCAATTGCCTCTTTGGTTATTTATGTGTGTGTGTGTGTGTGTGTGTGTGTGTGCTGTCATGTTTGACTCTTTGTGACCCCACAGACTATAGCCTACCAGGCTCCTCTGTCCGTGGGATTTCCCAGGCAAGAATATTGGAGTGGGTTGCCATTTCCTACACCAGGGGAATTTCCTGGCCCAGGGATTGAACCCCAGTCTCCTGCATAGCAGGTGGATTCTTTACTGCTGTTCAGTTCAGTTCAGTTGCTCAGTCATGTCCGATTCTTTGCTACCCCATGAACTGCAGCATGCCAGGCCTCCCTCTCCATAACCTACTCCCAGAGCTTATGCAAACTCATGTTCATGGAGTTGGTGATGCCATCCAATCATCTCATCCTCTGTTGTCTCCTTCTCCTCCCACCTTCAATCTTTTATATCATTAGGGTCTTTTCAAATGAGTCAGTTGTTCACATCAGGTGGCCAAAGTATTGGAGTTTCAGCTTCAGCATCAGTCCTTCCAATGTATATTCAGGACTGGTCTCCTTTAGGATAGACTGGCTAGATCTCCTTGCTGTCCAAGGGACTCTTCAGTAGTCTTCTCCAATGCTGAGTCAATTGAAATAACCATGCCATCTTGGTTATTTATAATCTATACAAATAGATATACTATATCTATTACCTCACTTTACATGCATTATGCAAACAACGTGATTATTGCTTTGGGTTTCAATCACTCCACACTTGGAACTTTATTAATATCCTCAATGGCTGAAGTCAAGTTAAATATCACATATTAGTCACACTCCCTGGACCTCCAGTTTGTTTTCATGGCATCATTTAAAAACTATTTTCTTTCCTGGCAATCTTGCTTTGTTTCTGCATCTCCTATCTTGTATTCTATAACTTTCTCAACAATTGAGCTGTAGGGAAAATGTCTTAAATTAAGAAAGATGACCTAACAAGTAAATCTTTATTTAATATATATTCTAACATTTCTCTCCAGTTACTATTCTTATTTTTTGAATTTGTTTACAAATAAACATTAAAATAACAGCATGGAATAAAAGTCCAAGTTTAACCACAGTCATTAAGTGCATGCTGAAAAAATAAATATGTGGGATTTCTAGAATGCTTAAGGCTGTTTAGATTTAAAAATTAAATTAAGTGTTCAGTAGAATACTGCATTAAACAACCTCTGGGCTTCACAAAATAGAAAAGAGATAGCTAATTATGGTCAGTAATGCCACTTTCCCAATCGGTCATAAATTAACAGAAGCGTCTTGTTTACAGGAAGTCTGATGGCATAATGTTCTGATAGTTTTTCATCCGTGAATAGTAAGCATTTCTTGTTTATTTGTGAGGGAAAGTAAAGCAATCAGAATCATTTGAGAGAGAAACCTATTTATTGTTTTTTAGAGACATTAATATTATTTTAAAATATTCAAAAAATTATTTTGAGGTTGTTCTCCTGTAAACATAAAATAACACATTCTTAAACCTTCTGTAAACACTTTAAATTTAAGGTGAAATTAAGGAATGAAAAATGACTGCCATGATTGTTGTGACTTTTAGGGGGGAAAAAATGTGCTGATAAGAAATTGTTATCTTTGTGGCATTAATCTATAACAGAGTACAGCCCCATCTAAGAAAAAGTTTTGTTCAACAAGCCACTCCCCTAATAGAATGTCAGTGCTATTTTTCATTTCAAATTAACTTTGAGTTCGAAAAATCATTAAGAAAATTAAGTTGTGATTCTCTTTGAAATTAAAAAAAAAATAATAATGTTATACACCTAATTGTCAATTTAACTGATAATTTTTCCATGGACTTATATTAGCTACTCTTACATTTTTTTCCCTGATATTATGTGTTTTATTATAAACCTAGAACACTTTCTTCTCTGTGTGATTAATTTGGCTGGTTAAATCAGACTACTAATGCAACCAATGGCAATTATTTGAATATTTTACCCCCTCTTGGTTTCTCTTTCTTTAAGGGTGACAGACTAAGACCTCAATTGAAGCAGTTATCTTGGAAATCCATTCTATGACTATAAATGTGGACCTTAGTGAAAATGACATTTTGCAGAGCCTATGACCACACAGAATTAATTGTTATATTTATCAGTCACCTGTAGGTATGTTCACACCCAGACCCAAGACTACTGGATCCTAATGTTAGTGGTACCTGGGATGCTGCAGGGAGGTAGACTCTGTTCAACGCTTGTCATCATTTGCATTAATCAATGAGTATGGGTGACCTGTATACTCTGTGATCATGGTAGATGGTTTCATCTGTCCATCTACCCCAGTTTAATGTAGATTATACGACGATTTTTCCTTCTAAGATTCTTGTTTTCTGACTCCTACTTCCAGTTCCCTTTACTGCCTGGTTTGGAGCTGAGCCCCAAACAGTAATCTGAATATCTGGGAATTGAATCTTTGATGGGGAGACCCATTTCTGGTAGTTAGTTTCAATGAACATTTGTTTATTCAAATGAGGCCAATAGCTATCTTCCTTCCATACCTACCCACTAATTTTCAAGTTCCTGTTTCCACAAGGGTACCAGCACACCTCCTATCCAGGACACCCTGAAAGGAAGAATACTGGCAGATTAGTAATTCACCCTAACAGTGAAGAGGTCAAGTCCCACAAAATCTGGATTCAGACAAACTAAACCTGAACCACAACATCATTGCTTTCTAGGTAGGCAATTTTGAGGCAGTAAGCTAGTTCTCAGCAGTGGCCACAGGACTGGAAAAGGTCAGTTTTCATTCTAATCCCAAAGAAAGACAATGCCAAAGAATGCTCAAACTACTGCACAATTGCACTCATCTCACATGATAGTAAGTAATGCTCAAAATTTCTCCAAGCTAGGCTTCAGCAATACGTAACTGTGAACTTCCTGATGTTCAAGCTGGTTTTAGAAAAGGCAGAGGAACGGGAGATCAAATTGCCAACATCTGCTGGATCATGGAAAAAGCAAGAGAGTTCCAGAAAAACATCTATTTCTGCTTTATTGACTATGCCAAAGCCTTTGACTGTGTGGATCACAATAAACTGTGGAAAATTCTGAAAGAGATGGTAATACCAGACCACCTGACCTGCCTCTTGAGAAATCTGTATGCAGGCCACGAAGCAATAGTTAGAACAGCACATGGAAAAACAGACTGTTTCCAAATAGGAAAAGGAACACGTCAAGGCTGTATATTGTCACTCTGCTTATTTAACTTCTATGCAGAGTACATCATGAGAAATGCTTGGCTGGAAGAAGCACAAGCTGGAATCAAGATTGCCGGGAGAAATATCAATAACCTCAGATATGCAGATTACACCACCCTTATGGCAGAAAGTGAAGAAGAAATAAAGAGCCTCTTGATGAAAGTGAAAGTGGAGAGTGAAAAAGTTGGCTTAAAGCTCAACATTCAGTTAACGAAGATCATGGCATCCGGTCCCATCACTTCATGGGAAATAGATGGGGAAACAGTGGAAACAGTGTCAGACTATTTTTGGGGGCTCCAAAATCACTGCAGATGGTGACTGCAACCATGAAATTAAAAGCTGCTTACTCCTTGGAAGGAAAGTTTTGGCCAACCTAGATAGCATATTCAAAAGCAGAGACATTACTTTGCCAACAAAGGTCCATCTAGTCAAGGCTATGGTTTTTCCAGTGGTCATGGATGGCTGTGAGATTTGGACTGTGAAGAAGGCTGAGCACCGAAGAATTGATGCTTTTGAACTGTGGTGTTGGTGAAGACTCTTGAGAGTCCGTTGGACTGCAAGGAGATCCAACCAGTCCATTCTTAAGGAGAACATTCCTGGGATTTCTTTGGAAGGAATGATGCTAAAGCTGAAACTCCAGTACTTTGGCCACCTCATGTGAAGAGTTGACTCACTGGAAAAGACTCTGATGCTGGGAAGGATTGGGGACAGCAGGAGAAGGGGACGACAGAGGAAGAGATGGCTGGATGGCATCACTGACTCGATGGACCTGAGTCTAAGTGAACTCCAGGAGTTGGTGTTGGACAGGGAGGCCTAGCGTGCTGTGATTCATGGCATCTCAAAGAGTTGGACACGACTGAGTGACTGAACTGGACTGAAGCTAGTTCTCTGAGTCTTAATTTCCCATCTCCAAAACAGATATTCATACACCTTTTTAGATGTACAAATGGAGAATATCTATGAAACAATTAGAGTGATATGTTACACACTGTAAAGATTCAATTCATTGTAGACAATATTAGTTACTATTGTCTCTAAAAGAAACACATTTCTATGTGGGAAAAAAGTGATTGGACTTTGCTTCCAAAGTATTTTATACTATTGTATAAAAGAAGTTCTATGTAAGTTTTTATGTAAGATCGGGTGTTTTATTCTATTTTACCTGTTCCGTATAGGTTTTTATTTTTTTCCATCACAGAGATAATATTTTAAAAATTTGGGACTTAATGATGACTTAATACTAGCAAATTAGCCATATTATATTAAGGCTATACTAACCATACCTAATATTACATCATTTAGCAATATATGAGACCTTTGCATATTCAATTATTGTAGGAGTAAATTACTTGATTATAGTGAAAAATGTGGAATTTAGACTCAGATGTTCCTTTTTTCATCATTACTCAATCCATCTGTAAGATAAAAACAAAATAGGGCTTTATAATTTGGTGTTTTTTAAAATACAACAGAGATATAAAATGAAAATAATTGACTTTATTTTCCCCTAAGTTTACATAGCAGGCAAAAAATGAGATTCTTAAAACACCACTGCAAAAATACCATGTATTTATGAATTTATTCCTGTTTTCTAGACATTTTTTTGAGAATTTATATAAATCACAGATATGATCAATTATCCCTACCTTTAAAGCTGTCTAGCAAAAATAAAATGTGGTGTTATCAACTTCTTATAGTTAAATTATATAGTTGTCACTTGGTCTGTAAAGTAACTTTGTTTCCTCAAATCCAACTTGATTTATTGTTTTAATGCTTGATTTTCTTCTCTGTCAGATAAAAACTCCAGTAGACATTGATTAATGTGCTTTCAAGCCCTGTAAAAATTGAATTGTGGGATTTCACTATAGTTTCCTGCCAGATAAATAACCAGGCATTCATATATTTTAGGCCTATCAAATGAATTTTCATTTCAAATGAAATTTCAATTCTCTGGAGGTTAGATGTGAGGTGTTAACAGTTCTCCAAGAATTGATATGATTCTCATTATGAATATTATACTCTAGAAAACTCAGATTTTACCTCCCCATGTATTTTTATAAGCATACATCATAGATACACAGCAATTAAGATTCTCAGCAAGTAGAATAATAAGAAACTTTTGAATTAAAACAAATACTTACACAATAACACTTAGAAAAGTACTGTATACATCTAAGAGTATAATCTTCTGAGTTCATTTAAGCAGTAATTAAGTTGAATTTCCTCAGATATAATGTTTTCTTCTCTATTTTTCTCATAAAAATATTTTAGTAAATCTAAAACTTTAAAAAACAAATAAATTATTAACTAATGTTAACACTATTCAATTACATAAATGGTAGTTAAAATATATAGACAGAACCCGTCATCCAAACTATATTTACTGCTTTCAAATTATGAAGTGTTTTTTTTTTTTTTTTATTTCATGTTAAGCTGCTGGTGATACTAAAACTAATGTACAAGAATGCATATAGACAGTGTCTTGCTAAATCTTGCAATTGAACTGTAGAAGGAGGTAGATTATTAAATTCTTAGTTTTCAACAAATGTACCCAAACTCCTGGTGGGATACACATATAGTATAAGAGAGAAAAGAAGATTTAAAACAGTGTCTAGGAGCTCATGTATGCCACTGTTAATCCCTCTGACAGATATACTGAACAAAACAAGATGATTGGGTAAAACCCCATAACATGAAATGAAAATTATATACATTTTTAGGCAGTTATTTTTAGTATAATTATGCATAGTTACTATTTGCTATCATTTGATTTTAATACCACTTCAACTGAAACTCTTAGCCCAAGTGTTTTAGTTATTAGAGTAATTTTGTCTGAATATGTTTGTTTCATTTTCATATGCCCTAAGGCCCCACAAATATGTTTGGTAAGCACACATCTGTCTACTTGGTCATATTTTTCTTTTTAAATTAAAGTCTATCTTTATCTGTTCTGGTAGTCAATCCTATTCCTGAAAATTCCCTTAAAATCTCTACAGTAGCTAATTAGTGCCCCAAACCATGTCTCTCTCTATCTGTTGTTAGTTCCTCTTTTCTGACCATCTGACACTCTGTTTGCTGTTGCTACACTGCTTTTCTCTGATTTTGAGCCCAACACCTCGTCAGTGCTCAGGAATGATACAATCTCTGCTCTTGGTGGGAAACATACACTCTTGGTTGAAATGTAACCAGAGAATGGAAATCAGAATACAGCACTGTGTTTGTAAAACTGCTAAACATTTTCTCTGCAGTAGTCACCACTAATAGATGCTTGTATTTAATAACAGTTTACCCCATAGTTCCTCCAAGGCCTCATTGCAGTGTTGAGCGGAAGTGGACATGGCTAGGGAGCACCAAGGGCAGGGCTGTGTGAAATTCATGCAGAAAGGTCATTTTTGAGAAGCAATTTAACCTCTCAAAAAGTTAGTGTTATATTTGCCATAATCCTGAGTCTCTTGTGTTGACTTAAAAAAAATAAATAGGGAACAATTTCTCAATAGGTACATAATGTCTTTCAGTCTTTCATTTCATTTGGTTTTCAGAGTTTGAAAATAACTTTACTTTTTTATTGTTAAGATATATTAAATGGCACATAATAAATATATATCTCATTTTATTACTATACTGTGAACAAAGTAACACATCGTGATAACCACCACCCAGTTAGAAGAATTGAAATTTACCAGTTATCCCTGAAGATGCCCTACTGAATAATTTTAAACCATCTCTCACTACAAAATTAGCACTCTCCTGTCTTTTACAGAATCATGTGCTTACTTTTTTATTTCACATTTTTATCATTCAATTGTACATTCCTAGACGCCATTGTTTAGTTGTGCTCGTGTTTAAAATGCACTTTTAAACATCTGGCAAAATTCAATTTCTCCATTTCTTCCTTCTGGAACTATCAATTCAAATTCCCCATTGAATCTTTTTTTTCTCTCTCTCTCTCTCTCTCTTTTTTTTTTTTAATTTTATTTTATTTTTAAACTTTACATAATTGTATTAGTTTTGCCAAATATCAAAATGAATCCGCCACAGGTATACATGTGTTCCCCATCCTGAACCCTCCTCCCTCCTCCCTCCCCATTCCATCCCTCTGGGTCGTCCCAGTGCACCAGCCCCAAGCATCCAGTATCGTGCATCGAACCTGGAGTGGCGACTCGTATCATACATGATATTTTACATGTTTCAATGCCATTCTCCCAAATCTTCCCACTCTCCCTCTCCCACAGAGTCCATAAGACTGTTCTATACATCAGTGTCCTTGCATCCCTGGGATAAAGCCCACTTGGCCATTGTGTATGATCTTTTTAATGTGTTGTTAGATTCTGATTGCTAGAATTTTGTTAAGGATTTTTGCATCTATGTTCATCAGTGATATTGACCCGTAGTTTTCTTTTTTTGTGGGATCTTTGTCAGGTTTTGGTATTAGGGTGATGGTGGCCTCATAGAATGAGTTTGGAAGTGTACCTTCCTCTGCAATTTTCTGGAAGAGTTTGAGCAGGATAGGTGTTAGCTCTTCTCTAAATTTTTGGTAGAATTCAGCTGTGAAGCCATCTGGACCTGGGCTTTTGTTTGCTGGAAGATTTCTGATTACAGTTTCAATTTCCGTGCTTGTGATGGGTATGTTAAGATTTTCTATTTCTTCCTGGTCCAGTTTTGGAAAGTTGTACTTTTCTAAGAATTTGTCCATTTCTTCCACGTTGTCCATTTTATTGGCATATAATTGTTGATAGTAGTCTCTTATGATCCTTTGTATTTCTGTGTTGTCTGTTGTGATCTCTCCATTTTAACTTCTGATTTTATTGATTTGATTTTTCTCCCTTTGTTTCTTGATGAGTCTGGCTAATGGTTTGTCAATTTTATTTATCCTTTCAAAGAACCAGCTTTTGGCTTTGTTGATTTTTGCTATGGTCTCTTTTGTTTCTTTTGAATTTATTTCTGCTCTAATTTTTAAGATTTCTTTCCTTCTACTAGCCCTGGGGTTCTTTGTTTCTTCCTTTTCTAGTTGCTTTAGGTGTAGAGTTAGGTTATGTATTTGACTTTTTTCTTGTTTCTTGAGATATGCCTGTATTGCTATGAACTTTCCCCTTAGGACTGCTTTTACAGTGTCCCACAGGTTTTGGGTTGTTGTGTTTTCATTTTCATTCATTTCTATGCAAATTTTGATTTCTTTTTTTATTTCTTCTGTGATTTGTTGGTTATTCAGCAGCGTGTTGTTCAGCCTCCATATGTTGGATTTTTTAATAGTTTTTCTCCTGTAATTGAGATCTAATCTTACTGCATTGTGGTCAGAAAAGATGCTTGGAATGATTTCTATTTTTTTGAATTTACCAAGGCTAGCTTTATGACCCAGGATGTGATCTATCCTGGAGAAGGTTCCATGTGCGCTTGAGAAAAAGATGAAATTCATTGTTTTGGGATGAAATGTCCAATAGATATCAATTAGGTCTAACTGGTCTATTGTATCATTTAAAGTTTGTGTTTCCTTGTTAATTTTCCGTTTAGTTGATCTATCCATAGGTGAGTGGGGTATTAAAGTCTCCCACTATTATTGTGTTATTGTTAATTTCTCCTTTCATACTTGTTAGCATTTGTCTTACATACTGAAGTGCTCCCGTGTTGGGTGCATATATATTTGTGCATATATATATGTATATATATATAATTGTTATATCTTCTTCTTGGATTGATCCTTTGATCATTATGTAGTGACCTTCTTTGTCTCTTTTCACAGCCTTTGTTTTAAAGTCTATTTTATCTGATATGAGTATTGCTACTCCTGCTTTCTTTTGGTCCCTGTTTGCATGGAAAATCTTTTTCCAGCCCTTCACTTTCAGTCTGTATCTGCTGTGTAGTATCTGCATGTCCTTTCTTTCATATTAATATCCTATTCTCAAGAATACAAGGGATAAAAAATCCAGAATTTCTCAATATTACTAGTTTACTTTACCCCACAGTATAGACATAAAGGAGAAAGAAATGGCAACCAACTCCAGTATTCTTGCCTGGAAAATCCAATGAACTAGGAGCATGGCAGGTTAAAGTCCGTGGGGTAACAAAGAGTTGGACATGACTGAATATGATGAGTAGAGTATAGACATAAAGTAACAGAAGAAAAATATGAGTAAAGTATCCATGATCAACTCAATGTGGATAATATTTTAATATTTGTTCATGAGCTCTCATTATTTTCCTCTAATTTTCTGTATAATATCTTTATATCCCGGACCTATTGACAGTCCCTAAAATGTACATTCATTCTTATACTTTATTTACTTTATTCCTAAAGGTAAATACATTTATCATGTTTGCCACCTATCCTTATGTTGAGATTTTGGTGGTATAAAGCTGAATCTGGGAGATTCCTCAGGGAGGGCTCTGGAAATAATAATCCTTTCATTACCGTGTATTTATAATCATAGATCTGGGCCTTTTATACAGGAAAGCACATTTTGCTTGGTATAAAATATTCTCACATTTTCTCTCTTTCATCAGTACTGGAAATTTTCTGAAGTGTTTACATATTTAATTTATGTATGGCATAATGCTGCTGTTGAAAAAAATAAATCTGATTTTAATTTAATTTTCTTCCCACTATAGACCACTTTCTGCTTTTTTTATTTCTACATGCTCCCAAAGTATTTTTACCCTTAAAATATAGTAATTTTACTACAAAACGTGGTCCACTGGAGAAGGGGATGCAAATCACTTCAGAATTCTTGCTGAGAGAACCCCATGAACAGTGTGAAAAGGAAAAGAGATATAACGCTGAATGATGGACATCCCAGGTCAGCAGGCATCTAGTATGCTACTGGAGGAGAGCAAAGAAATAGCACCAGAAAGAATGAAGAGACTGAGCCAAAGCTGAGATGATGCCCTGATTTTAATGGGTCTAGTGGTGAAAGTAAAGTCTGATGCTGTAAAGAACAATACTGCAAAGGAAGCTGAAATGTTAGGTCCATGAATGAAAGTAAGTTGGAAGTAGACAAACAGGAGATGGCCAGAGTAAACATTGTCATTTTAGGAATCAGTTCAGTTCAGTCGCTCAGTTGTATCTGACTCTTTGTGACCCCATGAACTTCAGCACACCAGGCCTCCCTGTCCATCACCAACTTCAAATGGATGAGAATGTGTGAATTTAACTCAAATGAACATTTTATCTACTACTGTTGGCAAGAATCCCTTAGAAGAAATCCAGTAGCCCACAGAGTCAACAGAAGAGTCTGAAATGCAGTACTTGTGTGCAATCTCAAAAAAAAAAAAAAAAAGACAGAATTGCCGGGGTCCAGCCCCAGCTGATCCAGGGTATTCAAAGGAGAGACGGCATAGGCGAGGGTCAGGAAACAACTGCTTAATTACACGTTAATTAAGGATACAAAGAGTAACAGAATGAGGATAGCTCAGTAGGAAAATTCAGTGGAGAAAAGAGGCTGAGTAGCTTGGTTTATGCGGGAGACCAATAAAACTTCAAGACAAGAAGTTTGCACCACTTACGTAGGCTGCAGGCGTCCTTCCGTTCTCCCGAAGGAGAGGAGACACTGAGGCCTCCCCGGTCGGATCTTAGAAGCCCAGGCATAATTAGCAAGCATGGTGGGTTCCGCGCTCCAGATGGAGACTCAGCCGGAATTTGGGAGAGAGAGTGACATGGGGAGACCAAGTTTCAGTGAACAAGGCCCGCACTTTATTTTCCAAAGTAGTTTTTATACCTTAAGTTATGCATAGAGGATAATGGGGGAAGGGGTAGAGTCATGCAGCAAGCCAGGCTTTCTTCCTGCAAACTTATCATATGCAAAAGTTCAGGTGATTGACATCCTCTTCTGGCCCAGAGGCCTGTTAACATTTTAAGAAACTTATTTTTCTCTAAAGGTGATTATTCCAAAGTCAGGCACCAGCCTCCAAAAAAACATTGGACAAAGCTGCATTTTACATTTCTATACACCCATTATATCAATCAATACACTGCCAAGGACACAGTAGGTAAGGAGTATGGAGACTTAGCAGCAAACATTGGCCCAACAAGTGAAAAACCCTTCACCAATACAATTTCTAATCAATCCTTTAACTACTCAAAGGAATCTGTGTTTAGGCAGTTTAGAACATCTCCTGCCTCTCACAGTTGGGAGGCTCTGAACAATCACATGTGGCCGGAAAAACCTATTCAGGCAGGCTAGAGGATTTCCAAAGGAGTTTGTAGGTTAAACACTGTCACACCCAGGAATTATTAACTGGAGCTGTAAGCTAACTCTTTTTCCAGAGAGAGGTAGTGGGGGACAGCCCCCCATAAAGTCAGAGGTGTAGGTGAAAGCACAAAGCAGAAAGTAGGCAGACTCTGGTTTGGGGGGTAGATGCTCGAGAATTTCCAGGGGGACTCCTGAGGCTCGATCCCGCCTTTGCGTATGCCGAGCCTCCTTCCTCATGATCTTTGTCATGGGCGGAGTTCCTCACACTGGCTCCCGGCAGTGATAGAATTCCAGTTGAGCTATTCCAGATCCTGAAAGATGATGCTGTGGAAAGTGCTGCACTCAATATGCAATATGCACTCAATATGCAATATGCTGGCTCCCGGCACAGAATGAACTTGGTTCATTTACAAAGGAAAATATTCAATATCACAGTAATCCAAGTCTATGCCTCAACCACTAATGTTGAAGAAGATGAAGTTGAATGGTTCTATGAAGACCTAAAAGACTTTCTAGAACTAACATTAAAAAAAAAAAGGATGTCCTTCTCATCATAGGGTACTGGAATGCAAAAATAGGAAGTCAAGAGATACCTGCAACAACAGGCAAGTTTGACCTTGGAGTACAAAATGAAGCAGGACAAAGGCTAAAAAAGAGAGTTAAAACACACAGACACACACACACACACACGCTAGTTATAGCAAACACCCTCTTCCAGCAAAATAAGAGACAACTCTACACATGGATATAAACGGGTGGTCAATACCAAAATAAGATTGATTAAATTCTTTGGAGCCAAAAGGAGAAGAGTAAAGCTATACACATCTGAATGCAGAGCTCCAAAAAATAGCAAGGAAATATAACAAAGGCTTCTCAAGTGAACAATGCAAAAATAAATAAATAAAAAGTCTACAAGTAATAAATGAAGGAGAGGGTGTGGAGAAAAGGGAACACTCTTACACTGTTGGTGGGAATGCAAACTAGTACAGCAACTATGGAGAACCGTGTGGAGATTCCTTAAAAAACTGGAAATAGAACTGCCTTATGATCCAGCAATCCCACTGCTGGGCATACACACTGAGGAAACCAGAAGGGAAAGAGACACGAGTACCCCAATGTTCATCGCAGCACTGTTTATAATAGCCAGGACATGGAAGCAACCTAGATGTCCATCAGCAGATGAATGGATAAGAAAGCTGTGGTACATATACACAATGGAGTATTATTCAGCCATTAAAAATAATACATTTGAATCAGTTCTAATGAGGTGGATGAAACTGGAGCCTATTATACAGAGTGAAGTAAGCCAGAAAGAAAAACACCAATACAGTATACTAATGCATATATATGGAATTTAGAAAGATGGTAACAATAACCCTGTGTACGAGACAACAAAAGAGACACTGATGTATAGAACAGTCTTATGGACTCTGTGGGAGAGGGAGAGGGTGGGAAGATTTGGGAGAATGGCATTGAAACAAGTAAAATATCATGTATGAAATGAGTTGCCAGTCCAGGTTTGATGCACGATACTGGATGCTTGGGGCTGGTGCACTGGGACGACCCAGAGGGATGGAATGGGGAGGGAGGAGGGTTCAGGATGGGGAACACATGTATACCTGTGGCAGATTCATTTTGATATTTGGCAAAACTAATACAATTATGTAAAGTTTAAAAATAAAATAAAATTAAAATAAATTTGGGATAAAATAAATTTGGCAATAAAAATGGGAAAGAATAAAATAAAATAAATTTGGCAATAAAAATGGGAAAGAATAGAGATCTATTAAAAAAAAAAATAAGAGACACCAAGGCAATATTTCATGCAAAAAAATGCCTCAATAAAGCACAGAAACATTATGAACCTAACAGAAGCAGAAAATATTAAGAAGAGTGGCAAGAATACACAGAAAAACTGTACACAAAAGTCTTAATGACCTGTATAACCACCGTGGTGTGATCACTCACCTAAAACCAAACAATCTGGAATGTGAAGTCAAGAAGACTTTGGGAAGCATTATTAGGAACAAAGCTAGTGGAGGTGATGACATTCTAGCTGAACTATTTCAAATCTTTAAGAATGATGTTGTTAAAGTGTTGACTCAATAGGCCAGCAAATTTGGAAAACACAGCAGTGGCCACAGGACAGGAAAAGGTCAGTTTTCATTCCAATGCCAAAGAAAGGCAATGCCAAAAAAGGTTCAAACTACCGAGCAATTGAGCTCATTCCACATGTTAGCAAGTTAATGCTCCAAATCCTTCAAGCTAGACTTCAGCCGTAGGTTAACCAATAACTTTCAGACGTCCAAGATGGATTTAGAGAAAGCAGAGAAACCAGACATAAAATTGCCAACATCTGTTGGATCATAGAACAAGCAAGAGGGTTCCAAAAAACATCTACTTCTGTTTCATTGACTATGCTAAAGCATTTGACTGTGTGAATCACAACAAACTGTAGAAAATTCTTAAAAAATGGGACTACCAGGGCACTTTCCTGCCACCTGAGAAACCTCTATGTGGGTCAAGATGCAAAAGTTAGAAAAAGACATGGAAAAATGGACAGGTTTAAATTTGGGAAAGGAATATGCCAAGACTGTATATTGTCACCCTGATTATTTAACTTATATGGAGAGTACATCAAATGAAATTCTGGGCTAGAAGCTCAAACTAGAATCAAGATTGCCAGGATAAATATCAGTAATCTCAGATATGTAGATGACCACACCCTAAATGCAGAAAGTGAAGAACTAAAGAGCCTCTTGAAAAAGGTGGAAGAGGAGTGAGGAAAAGCTGGATTAAAACTTTACAATCAAATAATGAAGATCATGGCCTCCAGTCCCATCACTTCGTGGCAAAGAGATGGGGAAAAAAATGGAAACAGTGACAAATTTTATTTTCTTGTACTCCAAATTCACTGTGGATGGTGACTGCAGTCATGAAATTAAAAAACATTTACTCCTTAGAAGAAAAACTATGGCAAATCTAGATAGAGTATTAAAAAGTAGAGACATTACATGGCTGCCCAAGTCCTTATAAACAAAACTATGGTTTTTCCAGTAGTTATGCATGGAAGTGAGAGTTGGACCATAAAGAAGATTGAGCACTGAAAAATAGATGCTTTCAAATTTTGGTCCTGGAAAAGACTCTTGGGGGGTCCTTGGACAGCAAGGAGCTCAAACTAGTCAATCATAAAAGAAATCAATCTTGAATATTCACTGGAAGGGTTGATGCTGAAGCTCCAGCACTTTGGTCACCAAATGCAAAGAAATAACACATTGGAAAAGACCAAGATTCTGCACGTTTGAGGTCAAGAGCACAAGAGGGTATCAGAGAATGAGATTATCAGGTGGCATAAGCCACTCAATGGACATAAGTTTGAGCGAACGCTGGTGGATAGTGAAGGACAGGAAATCCTGGTGTGTTGCAGTCCATAGGGTCAAAAAGAGCTGGACACTACTGAGAGACTGAACAGCAACAACAATATTACTAGATTGATTGTTTTGTCTGTATAATCTGTGATCTTTCCATGTAGTTTCAGAATATTTTATTTTTCAGTAAAATTTTCTTGCAGTTTTTGATGTCTGTTTTCCTTGATTTTGTTTTCTATTTCAGGAAATGTTTAATTTATATACAATCTGCTCTTCATTTTTTCTATATTTGCATATTTCTCTCAGATTCTTTGTATCTATTTCTTAATTTCCTTTTCATTTAATTCTTCAATATTCTAGTTATTCTAAGTAGCTATTTGCTATGTTCAATCTTTGTTTTATTCTTTTTGGAAATGCATTTTTTACTGTTTCTTTCCAGAATCATGTGATCTCATAATTGTGTTTTTATTTGTGTACTTTTAAAATTCTTTCCTTATATTTTTTTCTTCATATTTTGAATTTATTCTGAAATAGTATATCCTAGATTTGATCTGATTTTTTGCTTTTATTATTTTAGGATTTTTCATTGCCTGTAAGAAAACATCAAGTTTTATTTTCTTTTAATAACTTTGCATTGGTATTAACTTTGATACTTTCTGCTGCTCATTTCCATGTGTTAATACTTTTTGAATATTCTGAAAAACAAGTAATATTTTTCAGAGTACTTTGCTCTCTTCCCAGGATTCTCTCTTTGCTTTTGTTTATAATTCTAGTATATAGTGTCTTATCCCTGAGATGTATTAGGTCTGTCCCCCTCCTCTAAGTATATATTTTAAAATTTTCCTTCTTTCACATCTATGGTCCTTATCTTGCTCGATTTCTACTCCAATTTGAACAATTTCTCCCTAGGGTGGGGAGTCCAGACAGGAAAGAAGTTGCAGTAAAACTCTAAGTTTTGAGAGTTTTTGTGATTATAATTCTCTGAAGACATTTTGACATTTGTACTCTATCATTCTAGGAGTAGGTAAACCCTTTAAGCCCACTTTTACTTTCAAATTGTTTTGGGGCTTTCCAGTGGATGCGTAGTTATATGTGATTCTCTTCTCTTAAAGTCCATGAGATATTTTATTAATTTTTTTGTTTACTTGTGAAGATGCACATGACACATAGGTCTTCATCCTTTAGATTTCTTTTGGACAATTGTTGATGGAGGTTGATGGTGTTATGTGTGTTTTATGTGTATTAATGAGAATATCATATCACCAAATTTTGTTGTAAAAATTTTTAAGTTTGTCAATATTCAAGTTATAAGTAAAAATGGGAAGCTATGTCAGGAGACAGGTAAGACAAACTAGAAAACCAGTGAGAACTCTAACATAGAGAAGAGTTCATTTAAAAGAGGAGACAAATCTATACTAAGAAATGCAATGTCAAGATTATGTAAAATAAGGACTCAAAGACGCCAAATGGGGTTTATCTCTAATGAGGCAATGTTGGCAAAGAGCAATTTCTGTAGAGACATAGGATATGTTTTGTGTGACTGAAATTGATTGAGGAAATGTATGATGTAATGGATGTAGATAAATATTTTGATTAGGTTGACAGAAAGAGTGAGAGAAGAAAAAATCGAAGATGATGTATAATGGAGATTTTCTGTATTGTTTTTCTTTTTTTCCACGCACATATTTTAAAATGCTGACAAGGAAAATTGGTAAAAAATAACATCTTGTAAATTCAAGAGATGAAGGATACATCTTGAATTTGGTAGCATTCTCCATGCACTCTCTATGTGGTATAAAGTCAGGTTTTCTCTTGAAAGAGTGTAATGTTAGCAAAATTAGAGATTATGGAAATATAGAGAAATTTTATAGTGTCTTGTTTTATTTAAGAAGGGTTCATCAGTAACATCAGAATTTTACAGATACCAGCATTTGTTAGCAGAGTTTATCATCAGCAAAATAGATTATCATGTTAATTCAAAGCAATGTTTGCCAATTTTTTTTTTATCATAGTAGAGTACACATAAAAATCAATAACAATTTATGACATTTGATATATACTGACAAGGCTCCTAGAAGCCAGAGGTAGCTGCCCTGCAATATCTTACAATTCTGGAAATTGCCACCTGGTCTTAGGCTAAAGGGATCAAAACCTAGGTCCACCCAGAACCTATGAATTGGCATATTGATACACAGTTGGGAGCTCTGATCAAAGTTACCTTGTGAGTGTTACTAAAAAATTCCACAAAATAATTTAAATATTTGCAAAATAGTAGTTTTGTGGAATAAAAGAAAAAAGTACAAAGGCCTGGGGGCCAAAGTAAAAGTGTTGAGAATAAGCAACAAGGGTAGGTGATAGACATCACATCATTAACTGAGTAACATTATATCAACAGAACATCTGTGTTTATCAGCTGAGAGATCGAGCAGTGTGATGTTAAAGAAAACATCCATGGATTAGGCTTGAGAGTATTTAATGTGAATGGAATATAAGCTAATTGTAAAACAGAATGTTAAGAAAATGAGGTATACACTGATATGGTAGTGATCCAATTGGAGTTGGCATCATCCAAGATAACAGAATTAGTATTGAAACAAGACTTCTCATGCAATCAGTTCTTCAGTACAATAGAAATAGTTTCTAGTAGCATGAGAAAAGTTAGCAATAGGATGTAGAAGATGGTGTTACTAATTACCATTAAGTTTAACAATTCAAAGGCTTTTACATGAATTAGACTAACAGGCAGGAAATAGAAATCTGATCGAGGATTTTATCCCTACCTCCATACAGGTAACTTACTCAATTCAGTTTAGTTCAGTCCCTCAGTCACGTCCAACTCTTTGCAAAACCATGCACTGCAGCATGCCAGGCCTCTATGTCCATTACTAACTCCCAGAGTTTACCCAAACCCATATTCATTCATTCAGTGATACGATCGAACAACCTCATCCTTTGTTGTCCCCTTCTCTTCCTGCCTTCAATCTTTCCCAGCATCAGATGGCCAAAGTATTGGAGTTTCAGCGTCAATATCAGTCCTACCAATGATCGCCCAGGACTGATCTCCTTAGAATCGACTGGTTGGATCTGCTTGCAGTCCAAGGGACTCTCAAGAGTCTTCTCCAAAAACCACAGTTCAAAAGCATCAATTCTTCGGCACTCAACTTTCTTGATAGTCCAAATCTCATATCTATACATGACTACTGGAAAAACCATAGCCTGACTAGATGGAGCTTTGTTGACAAAGTAATGTCTCTGCTTTTTAATATGCTGTCTAGGTTGGCCATAAATTTCCTTCCAAGGAGTAAGTGTGTTTTAATTTTATGGCTCCAGTCACTATCTGTAGTGCCTTTGGAGACAAAATACAATAAAGTCTACCAATGTTTACCAATCTATTTGGTATGAAGTGATGGGACCAGATGCCATGATCTTTGTTTTATGAATGTTGAGCTTTAAGGCAGCTTTTTCACTCTCCTCTTTCACTTTCATCAAGAGGCTCTTTAGTTCTTCCTCACTTTCTGCCATAAGGGTGGTGTCATCTGCATATCTGAGGTTATTCATATTTCTCCTGGCAATCTTGATTCCAGCTCATGCTTCATCCAGCCCAACGCTTCTCATGATGTACTCTGCATAGAAGGGAAATAAACAGGGTGACAATGTACAGCCTTGACATATTAATTTTCTTATTTGGAACCGGTCTGTTGTTCCATGTCCAGTTCTAACTGTTGCTTCCTGACCTGCATACAAATTTCTCAAGAGGCAGATCAGGTGGTCTGGTATTCCCATCTCTTTCAGAATTTTCCACAGTTTATTGTGATCCACACAGTCAAAGGCTTTGGCATAGTCAATAAAGCAGAAATAGATGTTTTTCTGGTACTCTCTTGCTTTTTCAATGATCCAGGGAATGTTGGCAATTTGATTTCTGGTTTCTTTGCCTTTTCTAAAACCAGCTTGAACATCTGAAAGTTCAGGGTTCGCGTATTGTTTAGCTTGGCTTGGAGAATTTTGAGCATTACTTTACTAGCGTGTGAGATGAGTGCAATTGTGTGGTAGTTTGAGGATTATTTGGCATTGCCTTTCTTTAGGATTGGAATGAAAACTGGCCTTCTCCTGTGGCCACTGCTGAGTTTTCCAAATTTGCTGTCATACTGAGTACAGCACTTTCACAGCATCATCTTTCAGAATTGGAAATAGCTCAACTGGAAATCCATCACCTCCACTAGCTTTGTTCATAGTGATGCTTCCTAAGGCCCTCTTGACTTCACATTCTAGGATGTCTGGCACTACGTAAGTGATCACACCAGCGTGATTATCTGGGTCGTGAAGATCTCTTTTTGTATAGTTCTGTGTGTTCTTGCCACCTCTTCTTAATATTTTCTGCTTCTGTTAGGTCTATACTATTTCTCTCTTTTATTGATCCCATCTTTGCACGAGATTTGAAATGTTCCCTTGGTATCACTAATTTTCTTGAAGAGATCTCTAGTCTTTCCCATTCTGTTGTTTTCCTCTATTCCTTTGAACTGATCACTGAGGAAGGCTTTCTTATCTCTCCTTGCTATTCTTTGGAACTCTGCATTCAAATCGGTTTATCTTTCCTTTTATCCTTTGCTTTTCACTTCTCTTCTTATTACAACTATTTCTAAGGTCTCCTGAGACATTAATTTTGCTTTTTGCTTTTTTTTTTTTGGAGATGGTCTTGATACCTGTCTCCTGTACAATGCCATGAACCTCTGTTTGTAGTTCATCAGGCACTCTGTCTATCAGATCTAGCCCCTTAATCTATTTCTCACTTCCACTGTACATTCATAAGGGATTTGATTGAGGTCATATCTGAATGTTCTAGTGTTTTTTCCTACTTTCTTCAATTTAAAGATGCTTGCTCCTTGGAAGAAAAGTTATGACCAACCTAGATAGCATATTGAAAAGCAGAGACGTTACTTTGCCAACAAAGGTCCATCTAGTCAAGGCTATGGTTTTTCCAGCGGTCATATATAGATATGAAAAAAGCTGAGTGCCGAAGAATTTATGCTTTTGAACTGTGGTGTTGGCGAAGACTCTTGAGAGTCCCTTGGGCTGCAAGGAGACCCAACCAGTCCATTCTGAAGGAGATCAGTCCTGGGATTTCTTTGGAAGGAATAATGCTAAAGCTGAAACTCCAGTACTTTGGGCACCTCATGCAAAGAGTTGACTCTTTGGAAAAGACTGTGATGCTGGGAGGGATTGGGCGCAGGAGGAGAAGGGGGCGATAAGGGATGAGATGGCTGGATCGCATCACTGACTCAATGGACGTGAGTCTGAATGAACTCCGGGAGTTAGTGATGGACAGGGAGGCCTGGGGTTCTGTGATTCATGGGGTCTCAAAGAGTCAGACACGACTGTGCGACTGAACTGAACTGAAGTCTGAATTTGGCAATAAGGAGTTCATGATCTAAACCACAGTCAGTTCCTTGTCTTGCTTTTGCTGACTGTATAGAGCTTCTCTATCTTTGGCTGCAAAGAATATAATCAATCTGATTTTGGCACTGACCATCCGGTGATGTCAATGTGTAGAGTCTTCTTTTTTGTTGTTGGAAGAGAGTGTTTGCTATGACCAGTGTGTTTTCTTGGCAAAACTCTATTTGCCTTGCCCTGCTTAATTTTGTACTCCAAGGCCAAATTTCCCTGTTATTCCAGGTATCTCTTTCCTTCCTACTTTTGCATTCCAGTCCCCTATAATGAAAAGGGCATCTTTTTTTGGGTATTAATTCTAAAATATCTGGTAGGTCTTCTTAGAACCATTCAACTTCAGTTTTTTTCAGCATTACTGGTCAGGGCATAGTCTTGGATTACCATGATATTGAATGGTTTGCCTTGTAAGCAAGCAGATCATTCTGTCATTTTTGAGATTGTATCCAAGTCGTGCATTTCAGACTCTTGTTGATGATGATGGCTACTCCATTTCTTCTAAGAGATTCTTGCCCACAGTACTAGGTATAATGGTCATCTGAGTTAAATTTACCCACTTCAGTCCTTTTTAGTGTGCTGATTCCTAAAATGTTGATGTTCACTCTTGCCATCTCCTGTTTGAACACTTTCAATTTACCTTAATTCATGGACCTAACATTCCAGGTTCTTATGCAATATTGCAATTTATAGCATTGGACCTTGCTTCCATCACCAGTCACATCCACAACTGGGAGTTGTTTTTGCTTTGGCTTCATCTCTTCATTCTTTTTGGAGTTATTTCTCCACTGATCTCCAGTAGCATATTGGGTACCTACCGACCTGGGGAGTTAATCTTTCAGTGTCCTATCTTGCTGCCTTTTTCATACTGTTCATGAGGTTCTCAAGGCAATAATCCTGAAGTAGTGTGCCATTCCCTTCTCCATGATACCACGTTTTATCAGAACTCTCCACCATGACCCATTCGTTCTGGGTGGCCCTACAAGGGCTCATACAGGTAGATCCTGTAGGCCCTACAGGGGTTCATATAGGTAGGCCCTGGGGTGGCCCTACAGGTCCTGTAGGCCTGGGTGGCCCTACAGGAACTCATAGTTTCATTGAATTAGACAAGGCTGTGGTCCATGTTTTTAGATTGGTTAGTTTTCTGTGATTGTGGTTTTCAGTATGTCTCATGGAAGCTTCCTGATGGGAGAGACTGACTGAGGGGGGAAACTGGGTCTTTAATCTAATTTTCTGCTCTTGGGTGGAGCTGTATTCCCTCCCTGCTATTTACCTGGGGCCAAATTGTGGTGGAGGTTATGAAGACAATGGTGACCTTCTTCAAAGATTGCATGCATGTACCGCTACACTCAGTACCCCCAACCCTGCAGCAGGCCACCACATTTCCACTGGGCAATCACAGGAAAGTCTGAGTCAGTCTCTTGTGAGGTCACTGCTCCTTTCTACTGTGTCCCGGTGCACAAGGCTCTCTTTGTGCCGTCCAAGTGTCTATTTCCCAGTCCTGTGTAACTCTATGGTGTGGTCAACTTCCTAGCATGTGGTAGAATGGAGAGAAGAGTATACTTTATTGAATCTGTGATTGCATTTTTAGTTGTTTCTATACTAATTACATGATAAATAACACAAGGTATTAAAAGCATCAAAAACAAGTAGCACTATCAAATTTGAAAATAGACATAACACCATATCTTTGAGAGAAGAGAGTATTCTCTCTGCAATGAAACTCTTCCAGCATTGTTCTCTCCATGTGTTTGGATATGGTTCCCACCACAGTGGATAGACCTGAGGAATGCTGCAGCAGTGCTAGTCTTCAATCTTCTTAGTAACTCATTTTTCTAGTTAACTCTTTATATGAGAAGTTCCCTGTCCAGGTTGTTAATGTTGTTACTGTCTACTCTCTCAGTGTTGTGTTTATCAATCTATAGTTCATTTAGTAATCTGTGCCATACTGTGCTTAGTCACTCAGTTGTGTCTGACACTTTGCAACCCAATGGGTTGTAGCCCTCCAAGCTCCTCTGTCCATGGGTTTCTCCAGGCAGTAATACTGGAGTGGGTTGCCATGCCCTCCTCCTGGGGATCTTCCCAACCCAGTGGTTGAACTCAGGTCTCCCACATTGCAGATGGATTCTTTACTGTCTGAGCCACAAATGAAACCCAAGAATACTGGAGTGGGTAACTTATCCCTTCTCCAGGGGATCTTCCCAACCCAATAATTGAACCAGAGTATCCTATATTGCAGGCAGATTCTTTACCAGCTGAGCTATCAGGGAAGTCCCTAGTAATCTGTAGCATCTTGAATTTGATTGGATATCATGATATTTTCTTACTTTAATCTCTGTTCTAGATACCTATTGTTCAGAGACTGTAGTTTTGTATATACAGATATTCAGAAGTAATATATTATTCTTGGTTTATAAATATATATAAATAATTTGTTGGAGGACTTTGCCTTAGCCCTCCTTAGAGGACTTAATCTAAGTAAATTGCTTTAGAAATTTAAATATCCAACTGAATTATTTGTGCATATAATTATTTGTCCCTTTTTGGTTATACTCAACTTTTTCTCATTGGCTGCCTTCTTTTTTCCCCTTTCTTCACTCTAATATAACAGACATAGATCATCAGGATTAGTTATACTGGAACTGGGTGTCTTAATTTTTGGAAAATGCATGGCCTTTTTTTTTTTTTTTTTCCCCTAACAAGGCCATTTGTATACCACTTAAAAGTAGAATTGAGAAATAGATCACTAACTTTCTCTTCTATGTCCTTTCAATAATAAGAATTCTACATGCTAACTAAATTTGACTTCTTGTATTTAATGACCAATCCATTGCCGCTCCACCATAGTTAAAAGACATTGAACAGCCCGTCTCCCAATGGTTGCATGCACAGTATCTCATTAGCATACTCTCAGTGCTCTGTGCAGCTCTTTGTGAATAAATAAATACTTTCACTGCAGTGAGATTAGTGTATGATTACCAAGTGTCTACAAAGAATTGGATTGATTTGAAAGCATAAAATCCAACCAATTTAGATAGTTTCCCTGATGAATTCAAGCTTGAGTCAATTTGTGCTCAGACTTTTGAATGTGTTGTAATTCTGACTAAAAACTGAAACAGGATTATTTCTGTAAATCTAATGTCTCCTTTTTGAAATGCTCAGTGATATAAAGTCACTGTACCATGAAATAGGTCTGTTGTGCTTTTCCTTTCAACTCTGATGGCATGCCTAATAAACTCCTACTTCATTATATAGAGAAAAATAAGATTCATTTCTAAGACTGAGCATTATAGGAAAATGCGTTTCTATATTGTTATTCCATCTGACAGACTGTTAGGAAATCTGCAAGTGTATAATCACAAAGTGTAATCTTGTTATTATCAATTGTTCATGACCTAAAAATAGGTTAAAAATTTCTAAAGGTATAATAAGAGATGATTTCTAACATTTATGTGGCTCACAGTTTTAAGAAATCCACACCAACTTGATGTAATTTCACCAACTCCATTTCATTTCTCATGATCTTAAAGTTTGGACACTGAAAAATATTAACATTTAATTAATAATGTATTATTTAATTAACTATCCATTAATTATGAGGATCCTCTGAGGGATCAAGGATTAAAAAAAAAAAAAAAAAAAAAAAAAAAACGACAACATAAAACTTGGTATTGACTCAGTCTAAAATTCAATGGTTTTGAAAATACCCCTTATGTTTTCTGGTTGTTATTGAGTTAATTAAGTTGAAACATTATAGCAAAAAATAAAGACGGTTAACCCCTAGCTGAGGAGGATCCCCTGGAGACGGAAATGACAACCCCCTTCATATTCCTACCTGAAAAATTCCATGGGCAGAGGAGCCTGCCACGCTATGCAATAGTCCATGGAGTTGCAAAGAGCCAGACATAATTGAGGGACTGAGGACATAGACAGTCAACAATCTTACTTTGCAGGAATTTCATTAAATTGTATATATTTTTAAATATCCAAAGATTAAATGAAGTTGATGGTCTTGGTCTTTATAGGAAAGGCCATGGTGGAGGAGATGTGGAGACAGGAAGAGTGGGGATTGAAAACTAATACCTGTGACTCATAGTCTTCTGTACATCATCAAAAATATGGGTTTTCAAGGACAATTTTTAGTTGTAAAAGTTTCCTAGAAATATGTGGCAGCACTGTAAAGAGAATGTTATAAATCTGATTTTGTGTATTTTTATTTTAAAATGTTTATTTTCTCAGGTAATTATTATACATTTTATTCATCAGGTATTATATATACTAACATATATAATATGATAGGATATATAATTTTCAAGACAAAAATGTTTAATAAACATAAACCAATCAGAAGTTTATAATTTGGGAAGCAAATATTTTGAGTTAACAAAATGTATCACAATTTTGAGTGGATTTTTAATTAATAAGAGAGCCCCTCTGTGGGTCTGTGTTACTCAAAATTTTTCATACATATCCATTAGCTTCCACCTACTTTATAAACATACACTTCCCATCATGTTATTAGACACTAACAGGTTCAGCAGGTCTAGACTTTCAGTTAAGAAGAAACATAGCTAGGATTAGGAGGAAATGGCAACCCACTACAGTATTCTTGCCTGGAAAATCCCATGGATAGTGGAGCCTAGACAGCTGCAGGTCATGGGATCACAAAGAGTCAGATACAACTAAACGACTTTTACTTCATACCTAGTATTTCCTGGGGATTTATTAACATAAGGAATTAAGTGTCAAATCACCTTGCTGCTTCCATGCATTGTATCTGAACTTTGTGCTGAAGTGTGTATGTGGACACCAAGGTGAAGCAGGGGCCTTTCTGTCTAATCTCACTAGGCAGGGTCATCCTACCACCCAGACATTTTGTCCAAGATCTTAAGTACTTACTTCTCATTTTTTAGTTCAAGACTTGAGTACACGTTCTTTCCAATTCATCTCCATAGAATCTATAACTGTCTCAAACTCTACATGTAATATTGTAGAAGGAATAGAGGGGAAGTATACTTCTGATATTACATATACACAGGTCTTAAATATAGATACACAGTCCTTAAACCCGTTGGGTCTGTCCATGTTTGAAGAAATAGCATTTTTCTTCCATGTCTGAGTTTGAATCAATGTGTAGTAAAATCACATCCATCAAACGGAGAACCAAAATATTAAACTGATTAATGATAGCATCTAGAAGAGTATAGCTAGTATAAGATCTACAGGGCATATCAGTCTGCTGGTCAGAACACTTAGGTTCTTACCTTCTTACCTGCCAGTGCTGTTGGAGACAATAGTATGTTCTTCTGTAAACTGGACTTCAGAAAGATTAGCTCCATTTAAACTGAGAACTTTGAGCCAAAACTATTTCCTATCACCCAAGTAATTCATCGCACCTATTTTTTGGGAAGAGTAACAGAAGGGGCAAAGAGGTCAAGGGTTTTGTTGTTGTTGTTAAAGATAAGATTCCTCTGAATGGAAACTAGGAACAGAAGACATTTCCTTCAACTGTAAATTACTATCTGACTTCAAACCATCATGGTGGAAGTGTTGTTTTTTTTCCCAGGCTCTTTGGATCTGGCTTCTTGGCAACAAGTCTGATTTTTGGCTATAAATGAACAAGCTATAATTCTGACTTGATTTGAAATTAAAGGACCCTTCCTCCAATTTTCCTTGTCAGACTATGTTCTGGTACTTACAGAAATTATGCTGAGTCCCTTATTTTTTTTTTTCCCCTACCTAAGAAGAAATTACAGTGAAATATTTGTTTATAATAAATTTAGTGTTTTTTTATTACCATATCCAAAGCCAAATATACCTAAAAGGAATTTAATTAAAATCAATTCAGTAGGATAAACAGGAGCTTTAGCTTCCTGACTGATAATGACTAGATTAATAAGTAACTTTTTCTGAGGATTAAAAGTCATTTATGTATAATTTCAGAAAGATAAATTCTAAAATAGATTGAGTTCATTTCTTTCTAAAATTCTTTTTAAAATATATTATCATGCAGTTTTATCTCTATGTAATTTTTATATACTAATATACTCTGCGTTCCAGTAATTCATTAACTCGCTTGACATTTGTAATGTAGTCTACTTCTACTGCTGCTGCTAAGTCGCTTCAGTCGTGTCTGACTCTGTGCGACCCCATAGACGGAAGCCCACCAGGCCCCTCAGTCCCTGGGATTCTCCAGGCAAGAACACTGGAGTGGGTTGCCATTTTCTTACTGTTTTGTTGTTACAGAAACAATTGCAGGACAAGGTTCTCACTCTTAATTTTCAACTGTGAGAAATGACAACTAAAAATAAGAAATATACAAGGACTCATATGCATACATGTTTCTCTGTGTATATACATTAATAAGGTCCATACAGCAAAATAAAACAGGGTGATATGAGAGAGTAACCAGAAAGCTAAAATAAACTACTTCAAGGAGTCTTCATTTTCTCTAAAGTCTAAATAAGCAAGAGTTATCCCAGTGATAACATTCCAGGTTGAGAGGGCTGCTGGTACAGAACCCACAGGTTAGGATGTGTTAGGAAACTGAAGATGCCCAGTGTATCTGGAAACTAATAAAGCAAGAAAATAGTGATGTAGGTTTCTATCTGATGGGTTGTCAGTGGCCATATCATATACACCAAAGAGGCTGCATTTTATTTGAAGTACTGACAGAAGCCATCATACTGATTTATATATTGTAATCATATTAGATTTTTAAAAAAACACTCTAGATGTGATGTGTATGGTAGTATAGTGAGTGCTAGTACAAGGAAAGCAGTTAAAATATTATTCTCATTTGGGAGGGAAATTATTTTGATGGACTTGAACGTTAGTAATTGAGATAGTAATAAATAGATACATTTGGGCTATTTTTTACAGGTAAAGTAGCCAGAACCTGCTGATAAATGCAATGATTCATGGGGTCGCAAAGAGTCGGACATGACTGAGCGACTGAACTGAACTGAAGGAAAAATAAATTACTGTTAAGATTTTTAATTTATCATCATAAATAAGGGAAAATAAAGATAGGGCTGCTCAGAGTGTTTTGCTTGCTCTTGTTACATTTGTGATGCCTACTAGATATTCCAGTGGTGTTACCATTTTGTAAAGTTAGTCATTCAATCCTGGAGTCCAGTCAGGAATGGAAATTTCAACTCCAGGGTCATGGTATGGTTAATTTTGCTTCACGTTGGTTGATGGTTTTAGTTATGTGATCTGGAAATTGTAGGTGAAAATTAGATGCCTAAATAAGTAAATAATGAATAAGTACATAATGAATAAGTAAAAGATGACAGCAACAACCAATGGGCAGAAGATGATTGGAAAATATTTCAGGATCTGGGCAAACCACAAAAAATATAAACGGTATGAAGGAACTGAAGAGATAGAGTAAAGAAAGTACAAAGTTTGATATACTGTGTGTGAAATAGGAATCTGATGATTAGATTTGTTTCCTGGTCCCTGGATCATCCCCACTTTATGGTTTCTGTGAATAAAATCCTAGCACAATCTGAGTGAGCCCAGAGGAAAAAAAGAAGTTGAAGAAATCTGGTTGAATAAACTATCATCAAGAAACAGATAAAAAGCTAGCTAAACATCGAAAAAACTTGAAACCGTGTGAGTTTGTGTCAGAATTGAAACACAGACCTAACATATATTAGGAAGAAAAATTGTTTATTAGAAATTAGCATCTAAAAATTATTTGAAAATAACATATATGACACTTGATTATTTGTATTCTAGAAATTCAAAACCTGAAAGGAAGCAAGGTTGCTATTTTATTGAATGTATTCAAACTGGTTATGCTTAATAATTTGTCAAACAAGAAAAGATTTTACTACAGCTCACTGAATCAAATTAGAAATCTCATTTAAATTCCATCTATATTTCGGCAATGAAAGCTTTTAGATGGTATACATGCACACCTTAAATACAGCCTATTGTTGTCAAATCATGCAGAACATAATCAGAAATTGAAAATAGTCAATCATAAATTATGTTTCTGACAAACTTAATGATATTCATTATATCACTTGGAATTTTAGTGTTTTGTTAATGATTTTTCCTAAGTGGAATTGGGAATGATTATCTGTCCTTAAGAGACATAATATCCTTGCCATTTAGTGCATTCAGTCACTGTTACTTTTGCTTTCATTTAGCAAATATTTTTTAAGCACCAATATGTGTTAGTAGCTATTCCAAGTGCCAGAAATACCATAATGAAAACTTACATTTTTTTTTTCCTTTCATAAACCTAAATTTTAAAGCAAAAGACAGATGAATAAGCACCTGCTTGCAGAGAAAGGTGTAAATGCTATATAAACTGGTAATAATTGCCTGTACCTGGAAAGAATAGGCTGAAGTTTCCCAGGATGACTTTTGATCAATATTTTAAAAAGAAGCCATACACGATTGCAGGCATTTAAAAAGTCATTGTTTCTTGGAGCAGAGGGTGACTGGAAAAAGGAGCACGTTGAGAGCGATATTGCCAGAAAGGTAAACCAGACACATATTCTGCTGTATGAAGGACTTTTTACTTTACCCTCTAAGTCTGTACTTCTCAGGTAGAGCTATATACTCTGGGGATTGATTTAAGGTCTCTTGTGGAGGCACAGGTCAACAGTGGCCTTCCACAGGGACAGGAGCTCTGGCTGTAGCAGACCTGGTCATGCAGCATGTGGCATAATCCCTCTTAGAGGAGGTAGGCATTAGCCCCACCATACTTCAGGTGAGCAGATGATCCACAAACTGCAGAACAATTATACCAAAGAAATTCTCACACTGTTAAGAAAGTTCCAGGACCCACAACAGATTTTCCAATCTGGGGATCAGGCAAAGGGACTGAGAAGGCCCAGCTAATCTGACTTTGGAGCACAGTGAGATTTGATTACAGGCTTTCACAGGACTGGGGAAACAAACTCTTGGTGGGCAAAAACAAATGGGAGGGAGGTTCAAAAGGGAGGGGATATATGTATACCTATGGGTAATTCATGTTGAGGTTTGACAGAAAACAGAAAAATTCCGTAAAGCAATTATCCTTCAAAATCTTGTGTGCACCAGGAGCAGGAGGATAAGAACAGAGACCTCTCAAGAGACTCAGCCAGACTTCCTGTGAGTGTCCAGGGGTCTCCAGCGGAGGCATGGGTCGACAGTGGCCTGATGTGGGATCAGGAGCACTGAATACAACAGTGCATGCACAAATCCTTTTGAAGGAGGTTGCCTTTACCTATACCATAGTTTGGCCTCAGGACAAACAAAAGGGAGTGAACACAGCCTTGCCCAACAAAAGAAAATTGAATTAAAGATTTACTGAGCATAGCCCTGCCCATCAGAGCAAGACTCAGTTTCCCCCACAATCAGTCTCTCTTATCAGGAAAGAGTCCATAAGCCTCCTATCCTTATCCATCAGAGGGCAGACATTATGAAAACCACAATCACAGAAAAAAACAATCAAACTGATCACATGGATCATAGCTGTGTCTAACTCAATGAAACCATAAGCCATGACATGTAAGGCCAGCCAAGATGGAGAGTTCTGACAAAATGTATGGGAGAAGAGAATGGCAAACCACTTCAGTATTCTCTCCTTAGTAGCCCAATGAACAATATGAAAAGGCAAAAATATATGACACTGAAAGATAAACTCCCTAGGTCAGCAGGTGCCAATATGCTACTGGAGAAGAGTGGAGAAATAACTCCAGAAAGGTTGAAGAGATGGAGCCAAAGCAAAATACACACACACACACACACACACACACACACACACACACAATCCCTGTTTTAGATGTAACTAGTGATGGAAGTTAAGACTGATGCTGTAAAGAACAGTATTGCATGAGATCCTGGAATGTTAGGTCCATGAATCAACGTAAATTGGAAGTGTCCAAAGAGGAGATGGCAAGAGTGAACATCAGCACTTAGGGAATCAGTGAACTAAAATGGACCAGAATGGGCAAAATTAATTCAGTTGACCTGTATATTTACTACTGTGGGCAAGAATCCCCTAGAAGAAATGGAGAATTGCTCATAGTCAACAAAAGAGTCCAAAATGCAGTCCTTTGGTGCAGTCTCAAAAAGTTGCAGAATGATACCAAGGCAAAACATTTAGTATCACAGTATCCAAGCCTATGGCTCAAGCACTAATGCCAAAGAAGCTGATATTGAACAGTTCTATGATGAACTACAAGACCTTCCAGAACTAACACACAAAAAAAAAAAAAAAAAAAAAAAAGTCTTTTTCATCATAGGGTACTAGAATGCAGAAGTAGGAAGTCAAAAGATACCTGGATCAAGAGACAAGTTTGGCTTTGGAGAACAAAAATATGCAGAGCTTTTTCCAAGGGGCAAAATAGTTTTGCCAACAGAACGCACTGGTCATAGCAAACACCATCTTCCAACAATACAAGAGAGGACTCTACACATGGACATCACCAGATGGTCAATAACAAAATCAGACTGATTATATTCTTTGCAGCCAAAGATGGAGAAGCTTTATACAGTCAGAAAAAAAAAAAAAAAAAAAACAGAAACTGACTGTGGCTCAGATCATGAATTCCTTACTACAAAATTCAGACTTAACTGTAAGAAAGTAGGGAAAACCACTAGACCATTCAAATATGACATAAATCAAATGCCTTATGATTATACAGTGGAAGCGTTAAACAGATCCAAGGGATTAGATCTGATAGAGTGCCAAATAACTAAGGTCGGGCATATGTTACATTGTATAGGAGGTAGTGATGAAGACCATCCCCAAGAAAAAGAAATGAAAAAATACACAATGGTTGTCTGGAGATGCCTTACAAATAGCTGAGAAAAGAAGAGAAACTAAAGGTAGAAGAGAAAAGGAAAATTATACCCATCAGAATGGAGAGTTCCAAAGACTAGCAAGGAGATATAAGAAAGCCTTCCTCAGTGATCAATGTAAAAAAAAAAAAAAAAAAAAAGAAAAAAGAAATAGAGGAAAACACTATAATGGGAAAGACTAGCGATCTCTTCAAGAAAATTAGAGATACCGAGGGAATATTGCATGCAAAGACGGGCAAGATAAAGGAAAGAAACTCTATGGACATAACAGAAGCAGAAATTCTAAGAAGAGGTGGCAAGAATACACAAAACTATTTAAAAAATCTTAATGACCCAAATAACCACCATGGTGTGATCACTCACCTAGAGCCAGATACAGTGGAATGCAAAGTCAAATGGGACTTAGGAAGCATCAGTATGAACAAAGCTGGTTGAGGTGATGAAATTTTGGTTGAGCCATTTCAAATCCTTAAAGATGATGTTGATAAAGTACTGCACTCAATATGCCAGCAAATTTGGAAATCACAGCAATGGCCACAGGCCTGGAAATGGTCAGTTTACATTCAAATCCCATAGAAAGGCAATGTCAAAGAGTGTTCAAACCACTGCACAATTTCATGCTTGTCGCACACTAGCAAAGTAATGCTCAAAATTCTCCAAACAAGGCTTCAACAGTATGTGAACTTCCAGATGTTCACACTGAATTTAGAAAAGGCAGAGAAACCAGAGATCAAATTGCCAACATCCATTGGATCATAGAAAAAGCAAGAGAGTTACAGGAAAAAAAGAAAACCTCTACATCCACTTTACTGATAACACCAAAGCTTTAACTGTGTGGATCACAACAAACTGTGAAAATTATTAAAGAGATGGGAAAACCAGGCCACCTGACCTGCCTCCTGAAAAATCTGTATGAACGTCAAGAAGCAATGGTTCCAAATTGGGAAAGGAGTATGTCAGGCTGTTTTGTCACCCTGCTTATTTATCTTATATGCAGAGTATATAACGAAAAATGCTAGGATGGATGAAGCACAAGCTGGAATCAAGATTTCTGGGAGAAATATTAATGTCAAAAATACAAATGACACCACCCTATGGAAGAAAGTGAAGAGGAATGAAAGAACCTTTTGATAAAGGTGATAGAGGAGAGAGAAAAAGCTGGCTTAAAACTCAACATTCAAAATCTTAAGATCACTGCATCCAGTCCCATCAGTTCAGTTCAGTCGCTCAGTCGTGTCTGACTCCTTGCAACCCCATGAACCGCAGAATGTCAGGCCTCCCTGTCCATCACCAACTTCCAGAGTCCACCCAAACCCATGTCCATTGAGTCAGTGATGCCATCCAACCATTTCATCTTCTGTTGTCCCCTTCTCCTCCTGCCCTCAAACTTTCCCAGCATTAGGGTCTATTCAAATGAGTCAGCTCTTCGCATGAGGTGGCCAAAGTCCTGGAGTTTCAGCTTTAGCATCATTCCTGCCAAAGAAATCCCAGGGCTGATCTCCTTCAGAATGGACTAGTTGGATCTCCTTGCAGTCCAAGGGACTCTCAAGAGTCTTCTCCAATACCACAGTTCAAAAGCATCAATTCTTCAGCACTCAGCCTTCTTCATAGTCCAACTCTCACATCCATACATGACCACAGGAGAAACCATAGCCTTGACTAGACGAACCTTTGTTGGCAAAGTATAAGGCAGCCATG
Organism: Bubalus kerabau; assembly: GCF_029407905.1. Classification (NCBI taxonomy): domain Eukaryota; kingdom Metazoa; phylum Chordata; class Mammalia; order Artiodactyla; family Bovidae; genus Bubalus; species Bubalus kerabau. Next base: position 10,382,374 of record NC_073632.1, on the reverse strand, counting down.
AAATTAAGACACTTGCTCCTTTGAAGAAAAGCTATGACCAAATTAGAGAGCATGTTAAAAAACAGAGCCATTACTCTGTGGACAAAGGTTGTCTAATCAAAGCTATGATTTTCCCAGTAGTCCTGTATGCATGTGAGAGTTGGACCATAAGGAAAGCTGAGCACCAAAGAATTGATGCTTTTGAACTGTGGTGCAAGATGAAACCAATTAATCCTAAATGAAATTATCCCTGAATATTCATTGGAAGGGCTGATGCTGAAGGTCCAATATTTTGGGCACCTGAATCAAAGTACTGATTCATTGAAAAATACCCTGATGCTGGGACAGATTGAAGACAGGAGGTAAAGGGGATGATGGATGACAGAAGATGAGATGTTTGGATGGCATCACTGATTCAATGGATATGAGTTTGAACAATCTCTGTGTGTTGGTGATGGACAGGGAAGTTTGGTATGCTTCAGTTTGTGGGGATGCAAAGAACGTCTGAACTTATACTGGCTAGTTAACATCACAAAAGTAATGGAAGTTTCATCTTTGACTTTCAAGTTTTCCTACAGATTGATGTGCAGTGTGATATTGAATGAATGATATTTAAGAAGTATAAAATATGCTATAAAATTCAAGATTTTTATAACTTTAAAATCAAAGCTTCAAACTGAAACAAAACAAAACAGAATCCTTACCTGTAGGTATCTTGTCAAACTTTCCTAATGCCTGAGATCATAAATCCCTTCCCTTCATCAATTAAAACGTTTATAGAGATGAGTTTAAACGTATAGATAAAGAGTGGGGACCAATTGAAGACTTAAGTCTAGGATATTTCATGACAGTTTGTTTTAGAAATATAAGTTTTTGGCAGTAAATATTCTATGTGATTGGAGGAAGCTGGGATCAGACGGCTCACACATACTTAGCGATCAGGACCTGAGTGAGGACTGCTGATCCATTTCACCTAGTGTGGAGAGAAGACCCACGTTTCCCTGACTTCACCAGAGAGTAGGATTAGAATCAAATTGGAAATATGAAGTTGTGTTTTTTTTTTTTTTTTTTTTACATCTTTCCACTGCAGCCATGAAATTAAAAGACGCTTACTCCTTGGAAGAAAAGTTATGACCAACCTAGACAGCATATTCAAAAGCAGAGACATTACTTTACCAACAAAGGTTCATCTAGTCAAGGCTATGGTTTTTCCAGTGGTCATGTATGGATGTGAGAGTTGGACTGTGAAGAAAGCTGAGAGCTGATAAATTGATGCTTTTGAACTGCAGTGTTGGAGAAGACTCTTGAGAGTCCCTTGGACTGCAAGGAGATCCAACTAGTCCATTCTGAAGGAGATCAGCCCTGGGATTTCTTTGGAAGGAATGATACTGAAGCTGAGACTCCAGTACTTTGGCCACCTCATGCAAAGAGTTGGCTCATTGGAAAAGACTCTCATGCTGGGAGGGATTGGGGGCAGGAGGAGAAGGGGACGACAGAGGATGAGATGGCTGGATGGCATCACTGACTCGATGGATGTGAGTCTGAGTGAACTCCGGGAGTTGGTGACGGACAGGGAGGCCTGGTGTGCTGTGATTCATGGGGTCGCAAAGAGTTGGACACGGCTGAGCAACTGAACTGAACTGAACTGATGCTTCAGGAACTCCAAGGCTGTAGGAATCATCACCAAGTATCTCCCCAGTCATAAGACTTTAACCTGGACTTTGCCCTCAGGTCGACTGAAGTTTAGAGAAGGTCCTCTGCCCTTCCTGCCTCCCTCTCACCACCATCCTCACCTTGACAGAGTCAAAAATACCTAGCATGGATTGCTCTCCCCTCCCTTTTCTTAAAGCATTTGGTTCAGCAAAATTTGTAAATGTTGTGTCTTCCCCTGTTCCTTTGAAGATTTATTTACTAATGATACTGTGTATAAAACAAGCAAGTAATGAGAGCCTACTGTATAGTAATAATCCGTGGAATTCTACTCTATACTCTGTAGTGACCTGAATAGGAAGGAAATCCAAAAGGAAAGAGATTATCTGTGTACATATGGTGGATTCAGTTTGCTGTACGGTAGAAACTAACACAACATTGTAAAGCAACTATGAGTGTGCTTAATCACTCAGTCATGTCCAACTCTTTACAACCCCATGGGCTGTAGTCCTCCTTGGTACTATGTCCATGGGACTTTTCAGGCAAGATTACTGAAGTGGGTTGTCTGTTCCTCCTTTTCCCAACCCAGAGATCAAACCTATGTCTCCTATATTGGCAGGCATATTCTATGCCAGCTTTGTTTTTGTTTTTAATTAATTTTTGTTGGTGAAAAGCAACTATACTCCAATAAATTTAATTAAATATATATATATGTATATAAATTCATTGAATATATATATATATATACCAATTCTGCAGTTAGGGCAGCCTCTTAAGGACATGAATTATGCCCTTTGTGATGAACTCATCAGAGAGGATAGGCCCCTGCCTCTGGATTTCTGGTGAACATAAGCCTAAGTTTGGCAGACACCTTGATCCAAGTTGTTAAACCTTCTCCTGTCTTGAAGATTAAGAAAGTTTACTTTTGTTTTGGGTAATACCAATTAGAAACACAGATAGCCTGTGATCACCGGTCCTAGTTTTATAAACTCTTTCCTCCTTTGTTACAGTGGAACAAAGTCCAGCTCACACTGAATTGTGGCCTCTCTCTCTTATTACAATAACCTTAAATAATGTCTGTCTTGCTCTTTATCTTTAGTGAAACTTTTGTTTGACAATAGACTCCCCAATGTCTAGTAAATTACATCACCATACCCAGGATACTTGTGCAAACTCAATTGTTTGCTGATACATGCACCTTTTAGATTTTAGTGAAAGCAACATACCACCTCCTCTAGGATATATTAGTTAGTACATACTAACTAATATATATATATAATATAAAGCTTATGTCCTATCAATATTTATTTAAAAAAATAGACTAGAGGGGAAAAATTGTCTTGAAAGCAATATATAAATATATCTCTGCCTTAGCTATCCCATAATCAATTTTTGAATGTCATTAAGAAGAATGTGCTAAATTCTATAGGATTGTTTTACTTGTTTGTTAGGTCCATACCATTTCTGTCCTTTACTGAGCCCACCTTTGCATGAAATGTTCCCTTGGTATCTCTAATTTTCTTGAAGAGATCACTAGTCTTTCCTATTCTTTTGTTTTCCTCTATTTCTTTACATTGATCGCTGAGGAAGGCTTTCTTATTTCTCCTTGCTATTCTTTGGAACTCAGCATTCAAATGGGTATATCTTTCCTTTTCTCCTTTGCTTTTTGCTTCTCTTCTTTTCACAGCTATTTGTAAACCCTCCTAAGACAGCCATTTTGCTATTTTCTATTTCTTTTTTTCGGGGTGGTCTTGCTCCCTGTCTCCTGTACAATGTCATGAACCTCCATCCATACTTTATCAGGCACTCTGTCTATCTGATCTAGTTCCTTGAATCTATTTCTCACTTCCACTGTATAATCGTAAGGGATTTGATTTAGGTCATATCTGAATGGTCTAGTGGTTTTCCCTACTTTCTTAAGTTTAAGTCTGAATTTGGCAAGAAGGAGTTCATGATCTGAGTCACAGGCAGCTCTCAGTCTTGTTTTTGCTAACTGTATAGAGGTTCTCCATCTTTGGCTGCAAACAATAGAATCAATCTGATTTCAGTGTTGACCATCTGGTGATGTCCATGTGTAGAGTCTTCTCTTGTGTTGTTGGAAGAAGGTGTTTGCTATGATCAGTGTGTTCTCTTGGCAAACTCTATTAGCCTTTGACCTGCTTCATTCTGTACTCCAATGTCAAATTTGCCTGTTACTTCAGGTATTTCTTGACTTCCTACTTTTGCTTTCCAGTCCCCTATAATGAAAAGGACATTTTTTTTTTTTGGGGGGGGGTGTTAGTTCTAAAAGTTCTTGTAGGTCTTCATAGAACCATTTAACTTCAGCTTTTTCAGCATTATGGTCAGGGCATAGACTTCAATACCATGATATTGAAAGGTAGGCCTTGGAAACAAAAAGAGGTCATTCTGTCATTTTTGAGATTGCATCCAAGTACTGCATTTCAGACTCCTTTGTTGATTATGATGGCTACACCATTTATTCTAAGGGATTCCTGCCCACAGTAGTAGGTATAATGGTCATCTGAGTTAAATTCACCCATTCCAGTCCATTTCAGTTCGTTGATTCTTTGAATGTTGATGTTCACTCTTGCCATCTCCTGTTTGACCACTTCCAACTTGCCTTGATTCATGGACCTAACATTCCAGGTTCCTATGCAATATTGCTCTTTACAGCATCAAACTTTACTTCCATCACCAGTCACATCCACAATTGGGCGCTGTTTTTGCTTTGGATCCGGCCCTTCATTATTTCTGGAGTTATTTCTCCATTGATCTCCAGTAGCATACTGGGCACATACCAACCTGGGGAGTTCATCTTTCAGTGTCCTATCCTTTTGCCTTTTCATACTGTTCATGGGGTTCTCAAGGCAAGAATACCGAAGTGGTTTCCCATTCCCTTCTCCAGTGGACCACATTCTGTCAGACCTCTCCACCATGGCCTGTCCATCGTGGGTGGCCCCACACAGGATGGCTTAGTTTCATTGAGTTAGACAAGCTGTGGTCAGTGGATCAGATTGGCCAGTTGTCTGTAACTGTGGTTTCAGTCTGTCTGCCCTCCAATGCCCTTTCTCAGGGCCTGCCATCTTGGATTTCTCTTACCTTGGACGTGGGGTATCTCTTCACAGCTGCTTCAGCAAAGCACAGCTGCTGCTCCTTACTTTGGACATGGGGTAGCTCCTCTCAGCCTCTGCCCCTGACCTTGGACATGGATAAGGAAGATAGAACTGTTCCTGTGTATTCCCATTTTTATTTTTTTTTATTTGTAGTTTTTGTGTGTGATGTGTTTGTTTAACTATGTCTTATGTTTGTAGATTTTAAGAAATGCATGTAATATGTTTGATAGAAAAAGATTGAAAAAAGTATTGGAATTGTTTAGAAATATAGGCAGGACCATTTTCTGTTTATATAGAACTAGGTGTTTTCATTACTGTAAAGCAAGCTAACAGGTGAGTTATAATGTGTTCTGTAGTTTTACCTTGGAGAAGTGTGGTCTATATAAAAGAATAATTTATATCAATACAGACATGTAAAAAAGAAGATGGAGAAAGTTTAGGGCAATGAGTAATAACTAGAATAAGAGGATATAATTTATTTTGTTGAGCAGAATGAAATTTAGTATGAAATACTATATTTTTTGAGACACCAGAATGAGGCTTTGGCATTTTTCAGTTCAGTTCAATCACTCAGTCATGTTTGACCCTTTGTGACCCCATGAATTGCAGCAAGCCAGTCCTCCCTGTCCATCACCAACTCCCAGAGTTCACTCAAACTCACGTCCATTGACTCGGTAATGCCATCCAGCCATCTCATCCTCTGTCGTCCCCTTCTCCTCCTGCCCCCAATCTCTCCCAGCATCAGAGTCTTTTAATCTCATCTAAATAGAAAACATCAGTTTGAGGAAAAGTTGTGATGTAATAATGTGAGAGATAATAAATATAGTATTTTTTAAGAAATTTTAAAATTTATTAGAAGGATAACAAAATGATTTGTTTTTTAAAGAGTCTAAGAAGGCTATTGGAAAATTGATAGAAGTTTGTAATGTATTTTTAAATTGAGCTTTATTAATAGGTAATGCAATTTTATGAGGACTGGAGCCAATTAAAGATGTAGTTTGTTTTTATTGATTACAGAGTAATCAAATCAAGATAGGATGTAATTGACCTTGTCCCTTTAAAATGGGTATAGACCCATTTTATCAGGTGTTTTTGTTGGGCAAGAAGTCATGTGGGGGAAAGGAGAGAAGGGAGTACAAACAACTTTAGAGGTAATTTAAGTCTAATATGAGTAAGAAACTGTTTTTGTAATTTATTTTGTAAAATACAAGGTTTTCTTGTGTCTCTTGTGAAAGTGAATGAGGGCTATTTAAATCAGGATCTCCTTTTAAAGTATTAAATAAATTAGTCATTTGACAATTTGCAATGTTCAAAGAAGGTCTAATCCAGTTTATATCACCTAAAAGTTTTTGAAAATCATTTAAGGTTGATAATTTATCAACATGAATTTGTGTTAGTCGTGGAGTAATATGTTGTCTATTAACAATAGATCTTAAGTAATGGTAAGGTGTAGAATTTTTTGGGGGGCAATAATTAATCCAGAATCTTAAGCATCATTGAGCTATATCAAACATATGTTAATTTTTTAAACAGATGGAGTTGAAAACAATATATTATCTATATAATGAATAACAAGAAAGTTAGGAAATTGTTTTCTCACAGGTTCAAGGTATTTGGCTATGTAATATTAACATATAGTGGGAGAATTTTAAGGGGAATAAGATTCTTTAATATGTTTTAATTTTAAATGTATATCAATAAGTTTCTTAGTAGTTTTTAGTTTCTGTTTTGTAAGGGGCCATTGTTTTGTCCAAATAGGTTCATTATTTTTTAAAGTTATTTTAATAATTGCATTGTTGTTAAGTGAGCAGTGGTCCCTAGGAAAAATGTGGAATACATATTTGAGCTTGTCATTGTATAAGTAAATCTTTTCATTAAATTAAGGATGTATCTATCACATAAGGTCATAATGTTGTGGGCTGGCCTCTTGGTCCCTCACATGGATATATTTGGACACTTTGATAAACCTCTTGTATTTTGGTTTAAGAAACTCCTGTAATTTGGCAAGAAATTTTCTGTATAGGCCAAGATTGGGCCATAAATGTTTGGAAATAATAGTAATATTAGATTCAGTATCAAGAAGACCAGAAAAATTTTTACCATTAATTTTGATATTTATATTTGGTTGGGTATATTTAGATATTATTTATGTCTATAAGGATTGTTTTTGATCTGTATTATCAATTCCACCTGTCTGTATGTTATCAGAGGAGTTAATAGAAATGTAAGATAAAAGAAGTAATTGAGCAATTTTGTCTCCGTTGTTGAATTGTTATAATATCTGAGATGACATCATAACTGGAATTTCTCTCTTATAATTTGAATCTATTACTCTAGGGTGAACAGTATTGGCCAAATAAAAGACCAGAGGTTTGGGGGGGTGGGGGTAGGGGTCTAAAAAGTCTGGTAGGTATTTTAGAAGGGACTACTTGAGGAGACAAGAGAAAATCATTTAAGGCTGATATATTGATGGCAGCATTGCTGGATATTGAGGGTTTGAGGAAAAAGATGGAGCTTGCTCTTGTTTTTTTTTTTTTTTTTTTTTTTTTAATGGGGACCTAAGGAATCCCAAGCTTGGAGTCTTCTGAAATAGGCTTCTTTTTAATATAATATTTAGATTGACATTTTCTGGCCCAATGTATCCCCTTATGGCAAAGAGGGCAAATTTCTGGAGGTTTTTTAATAGTTTCAATTTTTTCTGTGTGCTTTTTAGAACAATGTTATTTTAAAGGAGTTTTGTGCCCACATGCAAAACATCTTTTATATCTCTTTTTAAAGGCAGCAACCATTGTTTCAGTTAATATTTGTATTTTTTTAGTTTCTGATCCTAAATGTGATAAGCCTTTAAATAATAATCTTGATCTCATGAATTGGATTGATAACTCTTTAACATTTTTGGTTTGTATTTTTATAAGCAAGCAGTTTTCCTAGCTGTATTTTGGCCTCTTCTCTGATAACATTATGGGAAATAGCAACTTTCAATCTAGCTAAAAAATCAGCATAGGCTTCATTAGGTGCTGGAAATATTTTAGTGTAGCTGTCTTCAGGTATATTGACTTCTAACTTTTCAGGGGAAAATATGACATTGCCGTTTACTCACATCTATAGGTTGGGCTCAAAGAATGGACCATCTTTGTCAGAAATGGGTGGCTAAATTATTTGCAGTTTATATTTGGCAAGGATTTGTTTGACTAACGGCAGATGTGAAGTGGTGAAGGCTAAAAAGAAATCGTTTTCCATGTCCCAGTCTAGTAACCCATAAAGCTTTTGTTGTGAAGGAGAATGAGTAGAAAGTTTTTTCTTACAAATGTGAGGCTGTGTTAAAGGCTTATCATTGTCATTAAAAAATGTATTGTTAGCTTTAGTATCAAAAAGAGCCCCAGAAGAGTCATTGTTAGAGTCATATTGTCTTTGAGTTGAGAAGACTTTCAGTTTGGTGTTCGTTTTAAGAGGAGGAGGAGCACGTGGGGCAGCTAGAGCAGGGCTGGTGGGATAATTTTGAAATACTCTCAGTTCAGTTCAGTGGTTCAGCCGTGTCTGACTCTTTGTGACCCCATGAATTGCAGCACACCAGGCCTCCCTGTCCATCACCAACTCCCAGAGTTCACTCAAACTCACGTCCATCGACTTGGTGGTGCCATCCAGCCATCTCATCCTCTGTTGTCCCCTTCTCCTCCTGCCCCTAATCCCTCCCAGCATCAGAGTCTTTGCAGTGAGTCAACTCTTCGTATGAGGTGGCCAAAGTACTGGAGTTTGAGCATTAGCATCAGTCCTTCCAAAGAACACCCAGGACTGATCTCTTTTAGAATGGACTGGATGGATCTCCTTGCAGTACAAGGGACTCTCAAGAGTCTTCTAGAACACCACAGTTCAAAAGCATCAATTCTTCAGTGCTCAGCTTTCTTCACAGTCTAACTCTCACATCCATACATGACCACTGGTAAAACCATAGCCTTGAGTAGATGGACCTTTGTTGGCAAAGTAATGTCTCTGCTTTTGAATATGCTATCTAGGTTGGTCATAACTTTCCTTCCAAGGAATAAGAGTCTTTTAATTTCATGGCTGCAGCCACCATCTGTAGTGATTTTGGAGCCCCCGAAAATAAAGTCAGTCACTGTTTCCACTGTTTCCCCATCTATTTCCCATGAAGTGATGGGACCAGATGCCATGATCTTCGTTTTCTGAATGTTGAGCTTTAAGCCAATTTTTTCACTCTCCTCTTTCACTTTCATCAAGGTGTTTTAGTTTCTCTTCACTTTCTGCCATAAGGGCGGTATTATCTTCATATTTGACATTACTGATATTTCTCATGGCAATCTTGATTTCAGCTTGTGTTTCTTCCAGCCCAGCGTTTCTCACAATGTACTCTGCATAGTAGTTAAATAAGTAGGGTGACAATATACAGCCTTGACGTACTCATTTTCCTATTTGGAACCAGTCTGTTGTTCCATGTCCAGTTCTAACTGTTGCTTCCTGACTTGCATATAGGTTTCTCAAGAGGCAGGTCAGGTGGTCTGGTATTCCCATCTCTTTCAGAATTTTCCACAGTTTATTGTGATCCACACAGTCAAAAGCTTTGACATAGTCACTGAAGCAGAAGTAGATGTTTTTCTTGAACTCTTTTCCTTTTTCTATGATCCAGCGGATGTTGGCAATTTGATCTCTGGTTCCTTTGCCTTTTCTAAAACCAGCTTGAACATCTGGAAGTTCACGGTTCACGTTTTGCTGAAGCCTGGCTTGGAGAATTTTGGGCATTACTTTACTAGCGTGTGAGATGAGTGCAATTGTGCGGTAGTTTGAGCATTCTTTGGCATTGCCTTTCTTTGGGATTAGAATGAATACTGACCTTTTCCAGTCCTGTAGTGACTGTTGAGTTTTCCAAATTTGCTGGCACATTACAGGTAGCACTTTCACAGCATCATCTTCCAGGATTTGAAATAGCTCAACTGGAATTCCATCACTTCCACTATGTTTGTTTATAGTGATACTTCCTAAGGCCCACTTGACTTCACATTCCAGGATGTCTTGCTCTAGGTTAGTGATCACACCATCATGATCACCTTGGTTGTGAAGATCTTTTTTGGTACAGTTCTTCTGTGTATTATTTTCACCTCTTCTTAATATCTTCTGCTTCTGTTAGGTCCATACCATTTCTCTCCTTTATCGAGCTCATCTTTGCATGAAATGTTCCCTTGGTATCTCTAATTTCCTTGAAGCAATCTCTAGTCTTTCCCATTCTGTTCTTTTCCTCTATTTTATGTTGTTTTAATTGGGTCTTTTGTAAAGTTTTATCATCTAATTTACATTCATGTAACAAGTGTTCTGCCTTTATGAAGGGGCTAGAATTTTCTTGAATGTCAAAATTATGGCTTTAATGAGGGCCCATAAGGGCCAGAAATCAGTTGGAATGTTCCTCACCACCACCCCCCCCCCCCATACTGTAGCTCATTTCACATTTTTTCTAACCTCGTTCCAAATTTTTAAATTAATTTTTTTTTTAATCAAGGAACTAGGGATTATGTTCAATTACCATTTGGAGATAAGCCTCTAATCATTATGCAAAACCAAAAGTCCTTGAACTTTAAATAAATAATGAAACAAATTAAAAAAGTGGTGGGGCTTTCCATCCATTTGTCCCATAACCCTGCACTTACCTGGCCTCAATAAGTCCCAGTCACTCCGACCTGAACCTGTGAATTCCAGGTCCCTGTTTGGGCAGCACTTGTTATGGTCTTCTTGACAGACTAGAACCTGGGGACAGGAGTTAATGAAAAGAAGGTGAAGAAAAGAAGTTCGTGGGGGACCAAAGTCTCTAGTGGAACAAGGGTACTTTATTCATGATAGTGTGTGCTTATATATTATGATACAAAGAAGTTTTAGGCAGAAAAATACAGTAAAACAAAACAAAACAAACAACAACAACAAAAAAACCCGCCAAAATCAGATGTATAACAAGAGTAACTAAGGGAATAACAATCATCATGGGGCCATAACAACAGTAACTAGGGGAATAACAATCGTCATAGGCCAGAAGACAATCTATGTATTGGAAATAGGAACATGACTAAGTAGTTTTACAGAAAAATAAAAGGTTAATGAAAGGAATCCACGTATGCATTCCATCTCATGACCTCAGTCCTGAGAACTGCATGCAACTCTGCTTGTTCCTATTTCCCGGAACTGATAAAGAACAGAAGGCCCTTGAGAAACAGAAAACAACATAAAAGATTCCTTAAAATTAAATGTTCCCTGACAGGGTAGCTCCTCTTGGTCGCAGTCCCTGACCTTGGACGTGGATAGCTCCTCTTGGCCGCTCGTGTGCTGTCGTGCATTTGTGGTTCCTTTGAAATGGTATTGAAATAACAGAAGCAGAAGATAATAAGAAGAGGCGGCAAGAATACACAGAAGAACTATACAAAAAAAGATCTTCACCACCCAGATAATCATGATAGTGTGATGACTCACCTAGAGCCAGACATCCTGGAATGTGAAGTCAAGTGGGCCTTAGAAAGCATCACTATGAACAAAGCTAGTGGAGGTGATGGAATTCCAGTTGAGCTATTTCAAATCCTGGAAGATGATGCTGTGAAAGTCCTGCCTGTAATATGCCAGCAAGTTTGGAAAACTCGACAGTGGTCAAAAGACTGGAAAAGGCCAGTTTTCATTCCAATCCCAAAAAAGGCAATGCCAGAGAATGCTCAAACTACTGCACGATTGCGCTCATCTCACACACTTGTAAAGTAATGCTCAAAATTCTCCAAGCCAGGCTTCAGGAATAAGTGAACCATGAACTTCCAGATGTTCAAGCTGGTTTTAGAAAAGGCAAAGGATCCAGGGACCAAATTTCCACATTCGCTGATCATCAAAAAAAAAAAAAAAAAAGAGTTCCAGAAAAACATCTATTTCTGCTTTATTGACTATGCCAAAGCCTTTGACTATGTGGACCACAATAAACTGTGGAAAATTCTGAAAGAGATAGGAATACCAGACCACCTGACCTGCCTCTTGAAAAACCTGTATGCAGGTCAGGTAGCAACAGTTAGAACAGGACATGGAACAGCAGACTGATTCCAAATAGGAAAAGGAGTATGTCAAGGCTGTATGTTGTCACCCTGCTTATTTAACTTATATGCAGAGTACATCATGAGAGATGCTGGGCTGGATGAAGCACAAACTGGAATCAAGATTGCTGGGAGAAATATCAATAACCTCAGATATGCAGATGACATCACCCTTAAGGCAGAAGGTGAAGAAGAACTAAACAGCCTCTTGATGAAAGTGAAAGAGGAAAATGAAAAAGTTCACTTAAAGCTCAACATTTGGAAAATTAATTTCATGGCATCCAGTCCTATCACTTCATGGCATATAGATGCGGAAACAGTGGAAACAGTGGCTGACTTTATTTTTTTGGGTTCCAAAATCACTGCAGATGGTGACTGCAGCCATGAAATTAAAAGATGTTTACTCCTGGAAGGAAAGTTATGACCAACCTAGACAGTATATTATAAAGAAGAGACATTACTTAGTCAACAGCAGTCCATCTAGTCAAGGCTATGGTTTTACCAGTAGTCATGTATGGATGTGAGAGTTGGACTATAAAGAAAGCTGAGTGCTGAAGAACTGATGCTTTTGACTGTGGTGTTGGAGAAGACTTTTGAGAGTCCCTTGGTCTGCAAGGAGATCCAACCCGTCCATCCTAAAGGAGAACGGTCCTGGGTGTTCATTGGAAGGACTGATATTGAAGTTGAAACTCCAATATTTTGGCCACCTGATGCAAAGAACTGACTCATTTGAAAAGACCCTGATGTTAGGAAAGATTGAGGGCAGAAGGAGAAGGGGATGACAGATGATCGAATGGTTAGATGGCATCACCGACTCGGACATGAGTTTGGGTAAACTCTGGGAGTTGGTAATGGACAAGGAGGCCTGATATGCTGGGGTTCATGGGATCGTAAAGAGTTGGACACAACTGAACTACTGAACTGAACTTTACATGTTTGAACTTTAATGGCCATAGCAACATTATATTGATGGAAGCTTTAAGAAAAAAATCTGTGAAACTCATCTTTTGTCATCTGCAAGAAGGTCTTGGAGAAGTCACCTATGTCCTCTCTATGAGGACCTTCTAGTAACATTTCTCCTGGCTTTAATGTCAAGAACAATTGTTCTTTTTCTTGAGTCAATAAAGCCTTGTTATGTAATGAATACTGCAATGTTTTTCCTCTGTACTGCCTGCTAGAAATATTAGGATCAAGCTAGTGAACCAACTAAAATCATAGCGATCTGGCATTTTTAGCCAGTCTTGAATTCGTATTTATTTATAAATCCACTATACTTTTTCCTTCTTTTTTTGAATTTAAGACTAAGTTCTTGTATTTTACATCACTAGTTCTCAATCTTTTCCAGGAGGCCTGGCCTGTATGCATAAATGAGTGGGTGGATGGTCAAACGGATTAACGATTCCTTTGCTATGATTATAGGAAACCAGGGGTATTTTGCTTTGGGACTCCTGCATCAGTTTTGTTGTTGTTGTTGTTCCTTTGTTTTTTTAAAGATTCTTGATAAGGTTTGTGTGCTTCCCTGGTGGCTCACTGCACCAGGGAAGCACAAGTAAAGCGTCTGCCTGCAATGCAGGAGACCCGGGTTTGATCCCTGGGTCAGGATGATCCCCTGGAGAAGGAAATGACAATCCACTCCAGTACTCTTGCCTAGTCCACGGGGTCGCAAAGAGTTGGACATGACAGAGCGACTTCACTTTCTTTCTTTCTTTGATAAGCCTCTTTCAATGAGATTTTAGGGACACAAAATCTTTGGCAGGAGACACTACAACAGGCAGCATTCTGATAGGAACATCCAGAACAGGAGATGAGGTTAAAGCCACATGCCATTCCATAATCAAATTAATTATCCTAATGGCACAAATAGTTAGAAATGGGTGGGGTGAGACTATGAAGTGAGAGATCCCTTTAAAATGAATACAGTGTAAAGAACAAATGCATCTGACAGAAGATTCCTTGAATTTAAGTTGCAGCATGTCATTTACCAGGTGATGAGAATAAACAGGTTATATAACCTCTATTCACCAAAATCTCACATATTTAAGTGAAAATGAGAACAGGCCCTGCTATGGGGATTACAGAAGTGTGTAGATGTCAAGATAGTAAATGGTGGTAATTGGGATCCAGCTCGTCTGGTCTGGAGATAGATACATAAAACACACACCACGGTATGTAATGTTAAGGAAATGTTATTTTTTTCCCTTAAAAGCTCTTGTATCTAAAATAATAATAAGAGAGATGCAAAGAAGCTTAAAACATTTTTTTGTAAAGAAAACAATCTTTTTATTTTCCCCATAAAATGGAAGCCATGTTCTGTTTTGCATATAAGCTTTTGTAGCCATAACTTCCTGGAGTACAAATACCACCTTCAGCTACTCAAACAGTTCAGTGGCTTTTTTTTTTTTTTTGCAAGAAATTAATAAGTATATTTAATAATCTATCAGCTATTAATTCTTATTAAAAGAGTTCCTTACATTTATTTAGTTTTTGTTAAATCCACATTCCTGCTTCTATATCATTCTTTATTTTGTAGAAAACCACAATTATCTTATTCAAATATCATTAAATTAGAAATACTGACTATAAATTAACTAAAATATGCTTAAATAGATTTATTTTTGTGTGGGTACTCCATCACAATAGACTCTTTTGATTTAAGTATAAAATATGTTTTGTATAATTGAATAATTCCTAGAGTTATATGAATCAGGGGTGAATATATAACAGAAAACTTTATATAAAGCAATAAAAATTGATATTTAAAAGTAACATTTACTTTAATTTTTTATTGTAAAATTGAGAACCATAAATCCTAGTTTACCTATTGATAGTCCCATGCATGCATGCTCAGTTGCTTCAGTCATGTCTGATTCTTTGTGACCCCATGAACTTTAGCCTGTCAGGCTCCTCTGTCCATGGGATTTTCCTAACAAGAGTATTGGATTGCGTTGCCATGTCGTCCTCCAGGAGATCTTCCCAACCCAGGAAACGAACCCATATTTTCTGTGTCTCCTGCATTGTTGGTGGATTCTTTACTGCTGAGCCACCAAGGAAGCCCCAGTGATACTCACAGAACTAGTTATTATTATTTTTTAATGAACTTCATACTAATAGTGCATATTCACCCCTTTAAATTCAAGTATCTCAAAAGATATGAGATATTACATAAAATTTTACTGAAATGTTATAGTATTTTAAAACCAACAACAACCAAAAAAAAAAAAAAAAGTGGCAAATGAAATCAAAAGAACATGCAGAAAAAAGCAACAGATTCTCAGAACAGTACTCACCTCCAAGTCTGTTATAGACATTTTAAATAGTTTCTTATTTTATTTAAGTTACTGACTGTCTTTGATCATACAAGTTTTATTTTTCCTTTGAGTCTTGTGATTTAATTATAGGTTTTATTGGTTCTCCATCATCTGTATGAATATTCTCCTTAAGTCCCTGATTCACCTTTCCTCTCCAATTTTCTCTCAGAAAATATCATTTTTAGTTCTTACATTGAAAACATCAAATCACATTTTTCAGCTTCTATTTGCTAATCAAATTCGGATAGCTTATCTTGACTTCTATTAAAATTGAGGATATTGTGTCCCTACTCTTTTATTTTCCAAGTAAACATTAACTCCAAAATTTTGTTGCACTGTCATTATTTAAATACATTAATATATTTAAACCATTTGTGCTTGCTTAAAAGTTAAAGGTTGAAAACAAGTCACCAAGACTTATTTTATTATGAATCTGTAAATACTCTTTACTGAAGAAATGATGTTGGAATTACATTTCTTTCTGAAGTTTTCTATGTTATTCCAAGTTTATTTGAAGGATAGTATTTCTAGATTTGAGATCCACATAATTTTTTGGTTTGCTTTTTACACTGAATCAGTTGTTCAAACAGATCAAAGTTTTGTATATTTATGTGATCATATTTTTGTTCATTTATTGATGACTGCTCCTTTGTATTTAAAGAAAAAATTAATTTATTTCTATGTTTTACACAATATAGCTTCACATCTATTTTATATGTGGAATGGAGGTAAAAAATATTCTTGAGAAAAGGATTTCTACAGCAGTCCCTGATTTCATGTTCTAATTTAGAAAATAACACATTGCACTGATTATCATGTTACATCCTGTCAATAAATTCCTAAATTAAATATTTTCATATATTACTTTTCTTTTTTCATTAACCTGATTTAAAAGGATTACATGTTAAAGTAACTGCCTGTGAATATTATTATATAATAATTTATATAATATATATACATATATATGTACATCAATATGAATCTATATACATCCATACATATATGTATATATAATATATATTAATATATAAGTATATATATAATATATTAATATAATATATGCACATTAAATAATATATGTATAATATATTTACATATATTAATATATGCATATAATATACATTATAACATATTATATATTATAAACACAATATTATATATTATATATTTTATATGATCAGATCAGATCAGATCAGTCGCTCAGTCATGTCCGACTCTTTGCGACCCCATGAATCACAGCACGCCAGGCCTCCCTGTCCATCACCAACTCCCGGAGTTCACTTGACTAACGTCCATTGAGTCAGTGATGCCCTCCAGCCATCTCATCCTCTGTCGTCCCCTTCTCCTCTTGCCCCCAATCCCTCCCAGCATCAGAGTCTTTTCCAATGAGTCAACTCTTCTCATGAGGTGGCCAAACTACTGGAGTTTCAGCTTTAGCATCATTCCTTCCAAAGAAATAGCAGGGCTGATCTCCTTCAGAATGGACTGGTTGGAACTCCTTGCAGTCAAAGGGACTCTTAAGATTCTTCTCCAACACCACAATTCAAAAGCAACAATTCTTTGGTGCTCAGCCTTCTTTACAGTCCAACTCTCACATCCATACATGACCACAGGAAAAGCCATAGCCTTGACTAGATGAACCTTTGTTGGCAAAGTAATGTCTCTGCTTTTGAATATGCTATCTAGGTTGGTCATAACTTTCCTAACAAGGAGTAAGCATCTTTTAATTTCATGGCTGCAGTCACCATCTGTAGTGATTTTGGAGCCCAAAAAAATAAAGTCTGACACTTTTTCCCCATCTATTTCCCATGAAGTGGTGGGACCGGATGCCATGATCTTTGTTTTCTGAATGTTGAGCTTTAAGCCAACTTTTTCACTCTCCACTTTCACTATCATCAAGAGGCTTTTTAGTTCCCCTTCACTTTCTGCCATAAGGGTGGTGTCATCTGCACACCTGAGGTTATTGATATTTCTCCCAGCAATCTTGATTCCAGCTTGTGTTTCTTCCAGTCCACCATTTCTCATGATGTACTCTGCATATAAGTTAAATAAACAGTGTGGCAATATACAGCCTTGACGAACTCCTTTTCCTATTTGGAACCAGTCTGTTGTTCCATGTCCAGTTCTAACTGCTGCTTCTTGACCTGCATACAAATTTCTCAAGAGGCAGGTCAGGTGGTCTAGTATTCCCAAATCTTGAAGAATTTTCCCCTGTTTATTGTGATCCACACAGTCAAAGGCTTTGGCATAGTCAATAAAGCAGAAATAGATGTTCTTCTGGAACTCTCTTGCTTTTTCTATGATCCAGCAGATGTTGACAATTTGATCTCTGGTTCCTCTGCCTTTTCTAAAACCAGCTTGAACATCAGGAAGTTCACGGTTCACATATTGCTGAAGCCTGGCTTGGACAATTTTGAGCTTTACTTTACTAGCCTGTGAGATGAGTGCAATTGTGCGGTAGTTTGACCATTCTTTGGCATTGCCTTTCTTTGGGATTGGAATGAAAACTGACCTTTCCAGTCCTGTGGCCACTGCGGGGTTCTCCAAATTTGCTGGCATATTGAGTGCAGCACTTTCACAGCATCATCTTTCAGGATTTGGAATAGCTCAACTGGCATTCCATCACATCCACTAGCTTTGTTCATAGTGATGGTTTCTAAGGCCCACTTGACTTCACATTCCAGGATGTCTGGCTAGGGCAGTGATCATACCATCGTGATTATCTGGGTCATGTAGATCTTTTTTGTGCAGTTCTTCTGTGTATTCTTGCCACCTCTTCTTAATATCTTCTGCTTCTGTTAGGTCCATACCATTTCTGTCCTTTATTGAGTATATATATTTATATATATATGTATATCATATATCATATATAATATAATTATAATAATATATAATATAATATATATATAGTATATATATTATATATAGTATGTATACAAATGTATATATAATATATATAAGATATATACTGTGCATTAATATAATATATAATATACATAATAATATATTAAACATTAATATGTCAATAAGATATTATTATATGTATATAAATATGAAATATATATAATATGTATTATAATATATAATATATATTTCATATATTATATAAATAATATAATGTATATATATATACATTATATTATATATATTTCATATTTATATTTATATATACTATATATTATATTTATATATAGTATATATGTTATATATAATATATATGTATATATTTTATTATATGTATTATATTTATTTATAATTATATAGATGTATGTGATATATTATATTATATGATATATGTACATATATATTATATATACATATATTTTATAGTATATGTATACATATAATATATAATATATATAAACACATATATTGCATTTTATGTAATATATACATAAAATATATGCATATAAATTATAAATATTTTATATCATATATATTATATATGCATATATAACATATATAATATATATTACATATATTATGTATTACATATACATATATATCATAATATATATAAACATATATATATAATATAAAGTATATATCATATATAAATATATTTATTTGTATATATAGAATATATGATATATAAAATATAATATATATTAATATAAAATATAACATATAACATTTATAATTTATATATATTTATATGTATTTTCATATATAAACATGTAAATATATATTATAATTATATAATAGTATATTATACATTATATCATTATATAATATAATATGTATTATTTATTTATTACATAAATATATATTATATACATATATGTTTATAATTTATATAAATTTATATGTGTTATATATATATATATGTATATATGTATATGGCTTCTGTATAGCAACTCAGGTCTCTTATAAACTTTAGCACATTTCTTCCATCTATTATCTGACTGACCTTCCTTTTATCCATTTCCCCCATCTCCCTGTACTTTCTTTGAATGGTGTTCTACTTGAATTGGTTTTATATGTGACTTCATTTTTCTCTCAGGTTTTCCTTAAATGTGTTTTGCAGTATAATTTCTTTACTCTTATAAAAGATTTTATTTCCACTTTAATATTTGATCATTTCTTTTATGTATCATCTTATTCTTATTTTGTGTATATAATGCTTTTCCATATTTTCATGTGAAAAATAACTGCAATTTTTGTAAAAAAAAATCTCAATTGCTCATTAAATTTCCCCTGATTGGTTCTAGAACTCAATCATGAAAATCACTCTTCATTACCTTCTCAGATCTGCCTCTGCTTCATCATTCACTCACTTATGTTAGCTTTCATCACTTTGAAATATCATTCCACACAAAAAAATCTTCCCTTAATCAATCTCTTCCTCTTGAATATTCTTTTTTCTATTTATATGAAATCAAAAGAGTGGAATCAAAATGCCATTATATTTTTTAGTTAGGCAAAAATTCATAATTTTTCTAAAAGTAGCTGTATTGTACATATTTATATATATGCATACAAAAGCTTTTCTAATACACTTGATAAAGTCTTGAGAAAGAACATAAAAAAAAAGAAAAGAAGAAATGGAGAAATTGAAGCACAATAAATAAATTAAATGGGAGCATTAAGTATGAAATAGAAAAAAAATGAAACAAGATAAAAGTAAAGATTCATCATACAGTCCAGTTGTTTTTAAACATAACTGCTTATTAAAAACATATCTAGAATTCTGGAGAAAAAAAGCAGTACCTTAACATTTGTATTTTTCAAAAAATTTCAAGATAATTTTTGATATGCATCTGGATTTTTAAAAAGTATTACAGTTTTTTCTATTAGATACTAGTTTTGGTGATATAAAGTTCTACTATTTTTCTGTTGACCAATCATAATGCAATGGTATTAAGTGAATAATAGTTACATAATCACATAATCACAATAGTAAAATATGTTTATCAGTTTTCACTATCAATAGCCAGGCAAAAAATAAAAAGTAATTACAACTGCAAGCCATAATGGGAACATGATTAACTTAACAATATAAAAAAATTGCATCCAAGTTGGGGAAAGGGTCAAGCAGAGTGATATGTTAAGTGGAAGTGCATACATGCACAGGTTTTCATCCACCCAGCCAGTCTATGTCTTTTGATTGGTGCATTTAATCCATTTGCCTTTAAGGTAATTATCAATATGTATAATCCTATTGTGTGTGTGTGTGTGTGTGTGTGAATGTCACTCAGTGGTGTCTGACTGTTTGTGATCCCATGGACTGTACCTGCAAGATTTTTCTGTCCATAGGGTTTTCTAGGCAAGAATACTGGAGTGGGTAGACCTTCTCTTCTCCAGGGGTCTTCCCAACCAGCGATCTAATGCAAATGTTCCACATTGCAGGCAGATTCTTTACCATCTGAGCCACCAAAGAAGCCCTAAAATGATCCTAATACTCTTTTGTTAATCTGGGTTTATTTTATGTAGGTCTTTCCCTTCTCTTGTGTTTTCTACCCAGATAAGTTCCTTTATCATTTGTTGTAAAGCTGGTTTGGTGATGCTGAATTATCTTACTTTTGCTTGTCTGGAAAGCTTTTGATTTCTTCATCAAATCTGAAGGAGAATGTTGCTGGTTAGAGTATTCTTGGTTGTAGTTTCTTCCCTTTCATCACTTTAAATGTATCATACCATTCCCTTCTGGCTTGCAGAGTTCCTGTGGAGAAATCAGCTGATAGCCTGATAGGAGTTCCCTTGTATGTTGCCATTTTCCCCTTCGTTGTTTTTTTTTTTTTTTTAATATTTTATCTCTGTCTTTAATTTTTGACTAGTTTAATTTTTGGGTGTCTTGCTGCGTTCCTCATTGGGTTTATCCTTCCTGTCACTCTCTGTGCTTCCTGGACTTGGTTGAGTATTTCCTTTCCCATGTTAAGGAAGTTTTCAGCTATTATCTCTTCAAATATTTTCTCAGGTTCTTTCTCTCTCTCTCTCCTCCTTCTAGTGTTCTGATAATGCAAATGTGGATGCATTTAATGTTGCCCCAGAGGTCTCTTAGGCTGTCTTCATTCCCTTTCATTCTTTTTTTATTTTTTATTTTTTTAATACACATTCTGTTCTGAGGCAGTGATTTCCACCATTCTGCCATCCAGATCATTTATTTGTTCTTCTGCCTCAGTTATTCTGCTATTAATCCATTCTAGTGCATTCTTACATCTCAGTTTATTTATTATTTATTTGTTTTTTATTCTAGGTCTTTGGTAAACTTTTCTTGCATCTTCTCAATCTTTGCCTCCATTCTTTTCTTGAGATCCTGGATCATCTTTACCATCATTATTCTGAATTATTTTTTTGGAAGGCTGCCTATCTCCACTTTAGTCGATTTTCTGGGGTTTTATCTTCCCCTTTATCTGGAACATAACTCTGCTTTTTCATTGTAATTAATTTTCTCTAATATGGTTTTTGTTTTAGCCTCTATCAGACTGTGTTTCTTCTTGCTTCTTCTGTCTGTTCTTTGATGGATGAGGCTAAGAAGCTTGTGTAAGCTTCTTGATGGGAGGCAAAAATGGATCTTGCTCTGGTTGGCAGGGCCTTGCTTGGTCCATTGAGACGTCATGGAATGCAGCACTCCAGGATTCCCTGTCCATCACCAACTCCTGCAGTTTACTCAAACTCATGTCCATTAAGTCGGTGATTCCATCCATCCATCTCATCCTCTGTCGTCTCCTTCTCCTCCCCTTCAATCTTTCCCAGCATCAAGGTCTTTTCAAATGAGTCAGTTCTTCGCATCAGGTGGCCAAAGCATTAGAATTTCAGCTTTAGCATCAGTCTTTCCAATGAATACTCAGGGCTGATTTCCTTTAGGATGGAGTGATTGGATCTCCTTGCAATGCAGGGGACTCTCAAGAGTCTTATCCAATACCACAGTTCAAAAGCATCAATTCATAGGCACTCAGCTTTCTTTAGAGTCCAACTCTCACATCCATACATGACTACTGGAACAACCATAGCCTTAGCTAGATGGACCTTTGCTGGAAAGTAATGTCTCTGCTTTTTAATATGCTGTATAGCTTGGTCATAAATTTTCTTCCAAGGAGCAAGTGTCTTTTAATTTCATGGGACTTGCTCAGTAAGCGTTTAATCCAAATCACCTGCTAATGGGTGGGGTTTCACTCCTTCCATGATTGATTGGCCTGAGGGGACCCAGCCCTGAGGTCCACAGGCTCTATAATAGGGTTAATACTTGACTTCAAGAGGGTTTAGACCAAAGGGGACCTTGCAGTCCCCATCCCTGTGGTGAACCCTTGACTACCGACACCTCTACAGGAGGCCCTCCAACACTAGTAGGCAGTTTTGGTTCGGTCTCCTGTGAGGTCACTGCTCCTCTCCTCTGCATCTTGGTGCATGAAAAATTTTATTTGTGTCCTCCAAGACTGGAGTCTCTGTTTTCCCCAGTCCTCTGGAAGTCCTACAATTGAATCCTACTGTCACTGAAGGCCAGATTCCCTGGGGATTCAAAGCCCCTTTGTCAGATTCCCAGGCTGGGAAGACTAATGAGGGGTCCAGAACCTTCAGAAAAGTGCAAGAGCTTCTTTGGTATTATTGCTTTCCAGTCTGCGGGTCACCCATCCAGCAAGATTGGTATTTGACTTTATCGTGATTGTGCCCCTCCTATCATCTTGCTCTGGCTTCTTTTTGCCTTTGGACATGGGATATCGTTTTTCGGTGAGTTCCAGTGTCCTTCTCTGAATGTCTTTTTAAAAGCTAGTTGCAATTTTGATGTTAACGCAGGAGGAGATGAGTACATGTCCTTCTACTCTGCTATCTTGAACCAGAAGCTCCTTATTTTCCTTGTCTGTGTTTAAATAAGACATGCTCCTGTTACTTTGCTAAGCTATTTTTAAAGTAAATTATAGACATGACTCCTGACAAAGGCTATAATGAAAATTATGAAAATAATATTCAAAAAAAGTTGCATTAAATAAACTTGCATATAAACATTCTCCCTCTGTAAATAAAATTTGTTGGTCTGTGTTGTGATTACTGTCATGTATTCACTTCATAAGTATCAGACATAGGATAAAAATTATTCCTAAATCTTGTACTTGAAGATAATTTAGTAAACTATTATTGACCATTATTATACCATTGATAAAAGCATTTTAATTGAAGAAAAATTTAGATTTTGGAAACAGTATAACTAGGAATAATTCTGACACAAATACTAGGAATTGAATCAAAAGCAAACCCCAAAGTATGGTTGTAGGGAACATGTTATAGTAGTTTAAGAAAACCCCTGAGTGCAGAGGACACAGGGAGGAAAATAGGATGGATAGTGAATGCTTCGGAAAAAGCCAAGAGGCTAAGTGGGAGACAAAGGAAGAGGAAAATAAGTTAATGAAGACAGAAATGGGGGCCTAGAAATATGATTAAAACCCTACTCCATGTTATGCAACAAAAGCCAATGATTTGAAAACAAAGTTAACATTAGTGTTTCAGAAGATGGTAGTGGATTCTCACTATGATATGTTAATTTCTATTGATCTATCTTCAAATTCACTGATTATTTCTTCTGCCCTGTAACATCTGCTGTTAAGCTCAGTTAGAAAACTTTTCACTTCAGTTATTTGAATTTTCAATATAGAAGTCCCTTAGACTTATGTTTAAAACTTGTCATGTGTGTTTGTGTGTGTGTGTGTGTGTGTGTGTGCGCACATGTGTGTGTTCAGTAGCTCAGTTGTATCCAACAGTTTGCAACCTTTCGACTGTAGCACACTAGGCTTTTCTGTCCATGGGATTTTCCAGGCAAGAATACGAGAGTAGGTTGCCATTTCCTCCAGAGGATCTTCCAGACCCAGGAATAAACACATGTCTCCTAGGTCGCCTGCGTTGCAGAGGGATTCTTTATGGCTGAGCCACCAGTGAAGCCCAAAACTAAAACATATATATATATATATATATATATATATATATATATATATATATATATGAAAGAGATGTAAAACATTGTATTTATTTTTATATACCACACCCATTTGTTACCACAGTAACTCTTACAGTGGTCTTTGTCAATGCAGTTTATCACTTATTTTGATAAAGAGTTTTCATGCCTTAAAATATATTTTTTTTTTCCCCTGTGTGTGTTTGTGTGTGTTTTACATTAGGAGGAAGGTTTAATATAGATAAAACCTTTGTTTCCAAGAATGGAAAAAGTGGTAAAACGCTCAATACTTTCCTTATTGGTGAACAAATACCATACAACTGTCATCATTACAAGTCATAATGTAGCTCAAATATATGCTCCCATGAACTGTTCCTAGTTCTACTCCTATGGGAATGATTGAAAAATAAAAGCAATGCATAATCTTGCTGCTGCTGCTAAGTCACTTCAGTTGTATCCGACTCTGTGTGACTCCATAGATGGCATCCCACCAGGCTTCCCCGTCACTGGGATTCTCCAGGCAAGAACACTGGCGTGGGTTGCCATTTTCTTCTCCAGTGCATGAAAGTGAAAATTGAAAGGGAAGTCACTCAGTCCTGTCTGACTCTTAGCTACCCCTTGGACTGAGGCCTACCAGGCTTCTCCATCCATGGGATTTTCCATGCAAGAGTACTTGAGTGGGTTGCCGTTGCCTTTTCTGCATAATCTTTAGGCAATGAGTAATTGAAATTTGTTTAAAAAACCATGAATCCATCAGGTTTTTTTTTTTTTTTTCCTTATTAACTCTAAGAGACTGGTTTTAAGATGTGGTTAAGCATCTTAAGAACAATAATTTTCAGAAAATATGTGATCACCTATATAAACTTAATGCACTGTTTATAATGAACAAAAACTTAAGATTTAAAATCACATGACAGAAAGCAAAAATAAGATCTCTGGAGATATGAATTTTGATATATCTCCAACTCCCAGGAACAAACAAAAGTTTTCAAATGTGCCTTTATCTTCACAAAGTTGATCCACACTTAAAATTACCAAATAAATGTTTTTAAGGTATAAATAAAGAAGTTTTCATTCATTATTAACTTTCATTTCATTACTAATAATTTATTTATTTTTTGGCTGCATCTCAAGTCATGCACGGAGTAGGCAATAGCACCCCACTCCAGTACTCTTGCCTAGAAAATCCCATGGATGGAGGAGCTTGGTAGGCTGCAGTCCATGGGGTCACTATGAGTCGGACATGACTGAGCGACTTCCCTTTCACTTTTCACTTTCATGCATTGGAGAAGGAAATGGCAACCCACTCCAGTGTTCTTGCCTGGAGAATCCCAGGGACAGGGGAGCCTGGTGGGCTGCCGTCTATGGGGTCGCACAGAGTTGGACATGACTGAAACGACTTAGTAGCAGGAGCAACAGCAGCAAATCATGCAGGATCTTAGTTCTTCAACCAAGGATCAAAGCTGTACCCCCTGCAGTGGGATCATGGATTCTTAACCACTGGACTGCTAGTGGAGTTCCTCATTACTAGTTATTAATCAATGAATTTAAATTAATTATTAATTTCACTTTTTCTTCACTTTATATTCTAAGTCATATTGTCAGTTAATATTTCATTATGTCAGTGACAAAGGTAATATAAATAGATTTTATAGGTACTTATGTTCTTTTCTTTTTAGCTACATATTACATTAACTTTTCTCCAGCTCAGATTCATTTCACTATTTAGAGAAAAAATAAGAATATTAAGAAGATTTCCATTCAACTAATTTATAAATACAGTGTGTTATGTGTCCCTGTCTTTTTTTTTTTTTTTTTAATTTTTTTTGGTCAAATATTGGTAAGAAATAGTTACTAGAAGTCAGTAATCAATTCCGTGTCAGTATTGGCTATATTTCTAACTCTGAAAATTGACAAACAGTCAAAGTGATATAATATTAAAAGTCAGTAATAGCAACAAAAGTTCTAGGTGGAGCAGTAGTGGGAAATTTGGACTGGAGAACTAGTTAACAGGTAATGTTAAAACTATATAGTTAGCAGATGTTTCTGTTTTCCCTTATTTCTATATAGCCCTGGTTTGTTAACTAAACAGAAAGAGTTGTGATTCATCACCATTCGTCCAGAGTACTACACATAGCATGGATAAGTTAAAATGCATCTGTTCCCTTGACTTTACTGGTAAGTAGTGTTTGACAATTGTGCCTTGTAAAGAACATTTAGCCCTGGGGGACATACATCAGGATGTTATTGATTCATTAGTATTTCTTTTTTGTTCCTCTTTAAATTTCCCTTAGCCGAACATTTGATTTGCATTTCATTAACTTGAGGCATCTATTCTACCGCTAGACTCCATATCAGAAGATAAATTAGTGCACATCTAAGCTGTCTTTGCCTACCAACTCAGGGATTAGTCTGCATTTAGTAACACCAAAAGAAGATTCTGCCATGTGTAGTAAAATGAAGTTAATGAGCTATGACACTAATATATGTGACATTCTTATCTGAGGAGTTTAATCTCAAATATCACTCCTGTAAGGGTTAAAATGCTTAAAATGGGCAAATTTAAGAATGATAGCCTGGCACCTGCTTGTCTTATTAAAACTTACAATCTTTTTTTTTTTTTTTCAAATTTATAAGGTATGAAATAGATGTAGATGGGTATGGTTTACATATTTGGAAGAATGGAGCCGCCTGCATTGACCAAGCTGGTAATTACTGCAGCCAATGAGTGCCTCTATTTAAAGGCAACAAACACGAAGGGCGAAGAAAAAGCAAACATATTTAACTTTAAAGAGCATTTCTTTCTCTTGTCTGATCTCATTTCAGATTCCCAACAACATTATTGAACCTTCATTCCCTTAAAGTCAGCTTGTAAAGCGATTAACCAATTATCCCTTATAAAGAAATAAGAATTAAATGAACTTTGTTTATACATACACTAAAACCATCAAGATTATAATTTTCCTATTAGAAATGCCACCCTACAATCAAATGATAAAATAAAAAGTAATGAAGAAATATATAATCGGTCTATCATGTTACATTGGAAATACTGTTCCTGTTATTCACCTTTTCATGTGATTGCTAAGGTTTCTTTTTTCTTTCTTTCTAAACAATCACTTATATAATTTTTGAATGTAGTCATACTGTGCTTGGAGAAGGCAATGGCACCCCACTCCAGTACTCTTGCCTGGAAAATCCCATGGACGGAGGAGCCTGGTAGGCTGCAGTCCATGGGGTTGCTGAGGGTCGGACACGAATAAGTGACTTCACTTTCACTTTTCACTTTCATCATTGGAGAAGGAAATGACAGCCCACTTCAGTGTTCTTGCCTGGAGAATCCCAGGGACGGCGCAGCCTGGTGGGCTGTCGTCTATGGGGTCGCACAGAGTCGGACACGACTGAAGCGACTTAGCAGCATAGTGTGCTTAGCACATAGCAGACATTAACAGATACTTTTTTTTTTTCCACTAAGAAAAACAGAATCTTTATTACTTGAAAAAAAAATTGCTCAATTGCAATGCATATGCTTATTTTGAGTACTTTCTCTCTTTTTTAAATTAATTTACAATATTGTGGTGGTTTTTTCCATACAGATTTTGCCACACAAATCTGCCATGGGTATATATGTATTCACCCCATCCTGAACCCCCCCTCCCTCCTCCCTCCCAATCCCACCCCTCTGGGTCATCCCAGTGCACCAACTTTGAGTGCCCAGTTTCAAGCATCAAACTTGAACTGGTCAACTATTTCACGTATGGTAACATACATGTTTCAATGCTATTCTGTCAAATTGTCCCACACCAGCCTTCTCCCATGGAGTCTAAAAGTCTGTTCTTTATATATGTGACTCTTTTGCATATAGTGAAGTCATTACAATCTTTCTAAGTTCCATATATATGCATTAATAAACTGTATTGGTGTTTTTCTTTCTGACTTACTTCACTCTGTACAATAGGCTCCAGTTTCATTCACTTCCATTGGAACTGATTCAAATTCATTTTTAATAGCTGTGTAATATTACATTGTGTATATGTACCACAACTTTCTTATCCATTCATCTGTCCATGGATATCTAAGTTGCTTCCATGTTCTAGCTATTGTAAACAGTGAGGCAATGAACACTGGGGTACATGTGTCTCTTTCAATTCTGGTTTCCTTGGTGTGTATACCCAACAGTGGAATTACTGGGTGACATGGTAGTTCTATTTCCAATTTTTTAAGGAATCTCCACACTGTTTAGTTTATTTTTAACTTTGATGATACTGTTCATTTTAAGCTGATAAATATTTTTTTCTTCAAAAACTAAATAAATATATGCTTTATCTTGTAAAAATATGTTTTGATAAATTGCAAACTAGTATATAGAAGGTTAATCATTGAATATTTCCTTGAATTTTAGCATCTTTTTCTATGCTCTGAAATTTAAAAGTTGTGTCATTTACAGAAATAGAACCAATGGGATTTATATCTATACATACATATCTATATGAAAGTGAAAATGTCAGTCGTTTGGTCCTATCCAACTCTTTCCAACCCCATGAAATGTAGCCCTCAAGGCTCCTATGTCCACGAAATTCTCCAGGCAAGAATGCTAGAGTGGATAGCCATTTCCTCTTCCAGGGGATCTTCCCGACCCATGGATCAAACCTGGGTCTCCTGAATTGTAGGCAGATTGTTTACCATCTGAGCCATCAACCATATATCTGTATCTATTATGAAGATCCATCATGAGGAACTGGCCCACACGGTGATGGAGGATAAAAATTGTCATGGTCTGCTACTGTTTTTGAGCTGAGAACCTGAAAATTGGTGGTAAAATTCCAGTTTGAGTTTAAACCCTGAGAACCAGGGAAGCCAATAGTGTGAATTCCAGTCCAAAGTCTGGAGAAAACCAATGTCCCAGTTCAAGGATGCAAGCAGGAAATGAACACATTTTCTCTTCTTTCATTTTCTGTTTTACTCAGTCCTTCTGCAGATTGAATAATGCCTACTCCTATTGGGGAGGGTTATCTACTTTAATGGGTCCACTGATTCAAATGTTAACCTCATCAGAGAACATCCTCACAGACACACCTAGAAATAATGTTTAATCTGAGCCCCCTATGACTCAGGCAAGTTATTAATAACATAAAATTAACAACCCCATTGTTCAACTTAATATAATCAATTTTGACATTGTTAACTGTTAAACTTAACCTTGTTTTATAATTATTAATAAAAATATATATTGCCTGGCCAAGTTCAAATATTTAGCACTAAACTCACTATAGTGTTTTTATTTGTTAAATGGAGATAAATATCTAATTGATTTTAATGCAAATTAGATAGGATAAATCATATAAATACCACATTGCCAGATGGAAATGAACATTTTTCAAGTGTTTAATTGTAATTTTAAACAATTTCTAACATGCATATGTAAAATCTATACAGTAGGTAATATTTTATAATGTTTAGATAGGTAGGATTCAATATGAATTTATTTAGACATCTTAAAGACCCATAGTACAAACAGTCTCAATCAAGAAAAACCTTAGATTTTATTTACAAAATAATAAAGTTTTCTCAGTGCAAAAATTATGATTTCTTATACTAATCTTGGTAAAAAGAACTAGATCTTCTTAGAGATCTAGTTGATTCTGGGACTATGACATGGAATGTACAAATGATTGTGGAGACTTCAAATACTGAAGTACTCAAAAAACAAAACCATGAGAGAATGTCAAAGGAACAAAAGTGCCAACTCCCAATGACCAGAATCTTTTGAGCAGCAATACATAGGAACATTGGTTTATTACCCAAAATATAAAATAAATATCCATGAGTCCACACTCATAAAATAGGAAAAATAGGCACATCTTCTATACAAAACAATCACAAGTAATTTGTGCAGATAAGTTACACTCAAAAAGACTGTTAAGTTTAAAAATAAAATAAAATTTAAAAAAAAGAAATTAAAAAAAAAAAAGACTGTTAATAGCAAAAACACTGATGTGCAAGCTGGTTTTAGAAAAGGCAGAGGAACCAGAGATCAAATTTCCAACATCCACTGGATCATGGAAAAAGCAAGAGAGTTCCAGAAAAGCATCTATTTCTGCTTTATTGACTATGCCAAAGCCTTTGACTGTGTGGATCACAATAAACTGTGGGAAATTCTGAAAGAGCTGGGAATACCAGATCACCTGATCTGCCTCTTGAGAAATTTGTATGCAGGTCAGGAAGCAACAGTTAGAACTTGACATGGAACAACAGACTGGTTACAAATAGGAAAAGGAGTACGTCAAGGCTGTATATTGTCGCCCTGTTTATTTAACTTCTATGCAGAGTACATCATGAGAAACGCTGGACTGGAAGAAACACAAGCTGCAATCAAGATTGCTGGGAGATATATCAATAACCTCAGATATGCAGATGACACCACCCTTATGGCAGAAAGTGAAGAGGAACTAAAAAGCCTCTTGATGAGAGTGAAAGTGGAGAGTGAAAAAGTTGGCTTAAAGCTCAACATTCAGAAAATGAAGATCTTGGCATCCGGTCCCATCACTTCATGGGAAATAGATAGGGAAACAGTGTCAGACTTTATTTTTTTGGGCTCCAAAATAACTGCAGATGGTGACTGCAGCCATGAAATTAAAAGATGCTTGCTCCTTGGAAGGAAAGTTATGGCCAACCTAGATAGTATACTCAAAACAGAGACATTACTTTGCCAACAAAGGTTTGTCTAGTTAAGGCTATGGTTTTTCCTGTGGTTATGTATGGATGTGAGAGTTGGACTGTGAAGAAGGCTGAGTGCCTAAGAATTGATGCTTTTGAACTGTGGTGTTGGAGAAGACTCTTGAGAGTCCCTTGGACTGCAAGGAGATCCAACCAGTCCATTCTGAAGGAGATCAGCCCTGGGATTTCTTTGGAAGGAATGATGCTGAAGCTGAGACTCCAGTACTTTGGCCACCTCATGCAAAGAGTTGACTCATTGGAAAAGACTCGATGCTGGGAGGGATTGGGGGCAAGAGGAGAAGGGGACGACAGAGGATGAGATGGCGACTCGATGGACGTGAGTCTCAGTGAACTCCAGGAGTTGGTGATGGACAGGGAGGCCTGGCGTGCTGCGATTCATGGGGTTGCAAAGAGTCGGACACGACTGAGGGACTGATCTGATGAAGAAATGAAAATGACACTTTATGAACTTCGGCTTAAAAGCATGTTCATTAAGTCTAACCATGAGAAATCATTAGGCAAATCTCACCCAAGGGACACTCCACAAAATGCTGGGTCAGTACTCTTTATGAATGTCAAATTCATCAAAAGCAAGGAAAGTCTGTGGAGGTCTCAGGAGACATGACAAACGAAAGTAACAAGGTATCTTGGATTGGATCTTTGAAAATAAAAGAAAATGGTATTAGATTAAAACTAAGTATATCCATGGAGAAGGCAATGGCACCCCACTCCAGTACTCTTGCCTGGAAAATCCCATGGATGGAGGAGCATGGAAGGCTGCAGTCCATGGGGTCGCTGAGGGTCGGACACGACTGAGTGACTTCACTTTCACTTTTCACTTTCATGCATTGGAGAAGATAATGGCAACCCACTCCAGCGTTCTTGCCTGGAGAATCCCAGGGATGGGGGAGACTGGTGGGCTGCTGTCTATGGGGTCACACAGAGTCGGACATGACTGAAGTGACTTAACAGCAAGGATATCCAAATAATATATGGGCCGTGGTAAAAAATTATTTATAAGTTTTGGTTCATTAATAGTGATAAATATAGCATAGAATTTAGCATAACGTGTATATAGCAGTGGAAGCCGGTTACAGTGTTCAGTTTCACTGTACTATCTTTGTTTCTATTAAGCATATCTAAAACTATTCAAAAATAAAGTCATTTAATTAAAAATGAATGATTGCAAATAATTCCTAATTCAAAATAGTTTACACTTAAAAAAAACAGAAAATATGTAAAATATAGTAACCTTAGATAATCCTAAATGTTTAAACTTTTACATACTCATTTTTATTTTTATTAATATCTGTGACTTAATATAAAATGACTACAGACATACATTGTTTTACTGCTATTTATAGACATTACATTTTTCATAAAATAAGGTTTTCACAAAAAATGTTTGTAGCAGCCCTATTTAGGCAGGTCTATTGGCACCATTTTTCTAACAGTATTTGCTCACTTTGTATGTCTGTGTCACATTTTGGTAATTCTGCAAATACTCCAAACTTTTCATTATTATTGTATTTATTATGATGATCTGTGATTAGTGATCTTTGATGCTGCTATCATAATTGCTTTGGAGCTGTAAGAATTGCATCAATATAAGATGGGAAATTTAATCAGTAAATGTTGATTATGTTCTGACTGCTCCACTGACTGGCCATTCCCTAGTCTCTCCTCAGGTCTGCCTGTTCCCTGAGACACAGTGATGTTGAAACTATTTCAATTAATAACTTGGAAGTATTCAAGTGAAAGGAAGATTCACATGTGTTTTCCCTTAAATCAAAAGTTGGAAATGATTAAGCTTAATGAGGAAGGAATATAGAAAGCTAAGACAGGCTGAAAGCTAGGCCTCTGGCACCAACAAACAAGTTGTGGATGCAAAGGAAAAGTTCCTGAGGAAAGTTAAACATGCTGTTGCAGTGAGCATGAATTAATAAAGAATTAAGAAAGTGAAACAGCCTTATTGTTCATACAGAGAAAGGTGTAGTGGTCTGAAAGGAAGATCAAGCCAATTACAAACATTATCTTAAGCCAAAATCTAATCCAGAGCAAGGCCTATTAGACTCTGTGAAGGCTCAGCACAGTGGGAAGACACAGAAGGAAAACTTGAAGCTAGCAGAGGTTGGTTCATGGGGTTTAAGGAAAGAACCCATTTCCGTAGCATGAAAGTACAAGGTGAATCAGCAAGTACTGAAGTAGAAGGTAGAGCAAGTTATCCATAAGTTCTAGCTAAGATGATTCAAGAGGTGACTACCCTAAACAAAGATTTTCAGTGTAGATGAAACAGCCTTCTATTAGAAGAAAATGTCATCTAGGGTATTCATACCTAGAAAGGTTAAGCCAATGTCTTATTTCAAAGCTTCAAAGTCAGGCTCAAATTCTTGTTAGCAGCTAATGTAGCTAGTGACTTAACTTGAAGGAATTACTTATTCACCATTCTAAAAGTCCTAGGGTCCCAAAGAATTATGCTAAATCTACTCAGACTACACTCTATTAATGGAAGACCTTAGCCTGAATGACAGCACATCTGTTTACAACATGGTTTACTAAATATTTTAAGCTCACTGTTGAGACCTACTGCTCAGGAAAACAAACAAACAAACAAAAAAGTATTCCAAAATATTGACTGCTCTCTTTGAAAATACACCTGGTCATCTAAGAACTCTGATGGAGATGGACAAAGAGATTAATAGTTTTCATGCCTGCTAACACAAGATCCAATCTGCAGCTCATGAATCAAGGAGTCACTTTGACTTTCAAATCTTATGATTTAATAAATACATTTTTATAAGACTATAGTTGCCATAGTTAGTGATCCCTTTGATGGGTCTCAACAAAGTTAATTGAAAAAGTTTTTGGAAAGGATTCACCATTCTGATTGCAATGAAGAACACTCACAATTCATAGCAAGAGGTCAAACTGTTAATTTTAATGGGAATTTGGAAGAAGTAATTTCAAACCCTCGTGGATGACTTTGAAGGGATCAGTACTTCAGTGGGGGAAGTAACTGCTGGTGTAGTGGAAATAGCAAGATAGCTACAATTTGAAATGGAGCCTGAAGATGTGATTGAATTGCTGCAACCTCATGATAAAATTTGAATGAATAAGGTGTTGCTTCTTATGGATGGGGAAAGAAAGTGAGTTCCTGAAATTCTGTGAGGATAATTGTAATGGCAATAAAATAATTTAGAATATTATATAAACTTAGTTGATAAAAATAGCACCAATATTTGAGAAATTTTGCTCCAGTTTTGAAAGAAGTTCAGTTGTGGGTAAACTGCTATCAAATAGCATTTCAAGCTACAGAGAAATCACTCAGAAAAGAAAGTCAATCAATGTGGCAAATCCCATTGCCCTATTTTAAAGAATTACGGCAACCTCCCTCAACCTTAACCAGTCATCAACGTCTTGGCAAGATCCTCCATCAGCAAAAAGATTACAACCTGATAAATGCTCAAAGAATTATTTGCATTTTTTAAGAAATAGAGTATATTTTAATTAAGGCTTGGATGTGCATTTTTTAGACATAATGCTATTACACACTTAATAGACCACAGTATGGTGTGAACATAACTTTTATATGCTCTTAGAAACCAATGACAAAACAATATATATAGAAGTGTTTTACTGAGGTTTTCAAATTTTGTTGTGGTCTGGAATCAAACCCAACATATCTTACAGGTGTATCTGTACTAGTTAATATTAGTGCCCTATATTCATAAAATATATTGAAATGTTTAAAGGGATTTCATATAAAGCAATAGACATAACAAGTAAATAAAATAAAATAAAATGCAGGAGGAAAAAAAAACAAATTAAGGAAAAAAGCAAAAACAAAATTAAACAAAGTTAAATGAGCCTAATAATACATATAATATTTTTGGATAATCATGTGATGTAGTAACATTTATGCTAGAAATACTACATACAAAATACTATATAAAAACATAATCTTGAGAATTTATAAATTATTTTGTATTTTTATACATCTGTCAGCCAGAAAACTTGTAGTAGAAGCTATTTATTTGGCTCTTATTTTCCCTTTCTGGTACAATCTTAATTATCCTGCATATATATGAGACTGTGTAAATGAGGTCTGACCAATTGAAAATGGATATTTTTATATTGCAGTTACATTAATAAAACTGTCCTATAAATCTTTTGCTCTTTTTTTTTAAATGTTATTGAAGTATAGTTGATTTAAAATGTAGTATTAAGTTTCTGCTGTATAGCAAAGTTACTGAGTCATGTTTTTATTATTCAGTTGCTAAATCATGTCCGAGTCTTTGAGATCCCATGGATTGTAGCGTGCCAGACTTCCCTGTCCTTCACTATCTCCTGGAATTTTCTCAAATTCATGTTCATTGAGTTGGTGATGCTATCTAACCATCTCATCCTCTGCTGCCTCTTCTCTTTTAGCCTTCAATCTTTTCCAGCATCAGGGTCTTTTCCAATAAGTCAGCTCTTCACATCAGGTGGGCAAAGTTTTGGAGATTCAGGATCAGTCCTTCTATAATGTATATTCAGAGTTGATTTCCTTTAGGAGTGACAGGTTTGGTGTCCTTGGAATCCAAGGGACTCTCAAGAGTTTTCTCCAGCACCACAATTCAAAGGCATCAATTCTTAGGCACTCAGCCCTCTTTATGATCCAACTCTCACATTTTTACATGACTGTTGGAAAAGGCTTAGCTTTGTCTATGTGGACATTTTTCAGGAAAGTGATGCCTTTGTATTTTAGTACTCTATCTATGTTTGTCATAGCTTTTCTTTCAAGGAGCAAGTATCTTAATTTCATGGCTGCAGTCGCCATCCATATACACTTTATATATAATGGATGGCTATATATATATATATATATATATATATACACAGTGTATATGGATGGCGACTGCAGCCATGAAATTAAAAGATGCTTGCTTCTTGAAAGAAAAGCTATGACAAACATAGATAGAGTACTAAAATACAATATATCTGAGAAGGCAATGGCACCCCACTCCAGGACTCTTGCCTGGAAAACCCCATGGACGGAGGAGCCTGTTAGGCTGCAATCCATGGGGTTGCTAAGAGTCGGACACACTAAGCGACTTCACTTTGACTTTTCACTTTCATGCATTGGAGAAGGAAATGGCAGCCCACTCCAGTGTTCTTCCAAAGAACACCCAGGGCTGATCTCCTTTAGGATGGACTGGTTGGATCTCCTTGCAGTCCAAGGGACTCCCAAGAGTCTTCTCCAACACCACAGTTCAAAAGCATCAATTCTTCAGGGCTCAACTTTCTTCACAGTTCAAATCTCACATCCATACATGACCCCTGGAAAAACCATAGCCTTGACTAGACAGACCATTGTTGGCAAAGTAATGTCTCTGCTTTTGAATATGCTGTCTAGTTTGGTCATAACTTTCCTTCCAAGGAGTAAGTGCTGCAATCACCATCTGCAGTGATTTTGGAGCCCCAAAAAATAAAATCTGACACTGTTTCCACTGTTTCCCCATCTATTTCCCATGAAGTGATGGGACCAGATGCCATGATCTTCGTTTTCTGAATGTTGAGCTTTAAGCCAACTTTTTCACTCTCTTCTTTAACTTTCATCAAGAGGCTCTTTTGTTGTTCTTTGCTTTCTGCCATAAGGGTAGTGTCATCTGTATATCTGAAGTTATTGATATTTCTCCCGGCAATCTTGATTCCAGCTTGTGCTTCTTCCAGCCCGGCCTTTCTCATGATGTACTCTGCATATAAGTTAAATAAGCAGGGTAACAGTATACAGCCTTGAAGTACTCATTTTCCTATTTGGAACCAGTCTGTTTTTCCATGTCCAGTTCTAACTGTTGCTTCCTGACCTGCATATCGGTTTCTCAAGAAGCAGGTCAGGTGGTCTGGTATTCCCATCTCCTGAAGAATTTTCCACAGTTTATTGTGATCCACACTTTATAATAACTAAAATCCTTTACAATTCTTGGAAAATATTATTAAAATTAATTTTTTAAAAAATCGATGATTAATCTCTTTTTCTAAAGAGAAATAAAAAAAAGTGTAATGCAGTTACAAATCCAGTTTCTATGTGAATATTCATAATTATTATTTTTGTAATTATTCTATTATTAAGCTTTCTCTAAGCCTATAAGCAATTTCAAAATCTATTTCAAAAAGAAATAAAAAGTGCATTAAAATAAACTGGCAAAAGTGTTAAAATAGTGAGATAAAGTTTAGTAAATATTGAGTTATAATGGTAGGTGTTGCAAGAGGGCATCAGAGGGCAGACACACTGAAACCATAATCATATACAACTAGACAATCTGATCGCATGGACCACAGCCTTGTCTAACTCAATGAAACTAAGCCATGCCATGTGGGGCCACCCAAGATGGGAGGGTCATGGTGGAGAAGTCTGACAGAATGTGGCCCACTGGAGAAGGGAATTACAAACCACTTCAGTATTCTTGCCTTGAGAACCCCATGAACAGTATGAAAAGGCAAAATGATAGGATACTGAAAGGGGAACTCTCCAGGTCAATAGGTGCCCAATATGCTACTGGAGATCAGTGGAGAAGTAACTCCAGAAAGAATGAAGGGATGGAGCCAAAGCAAAAATAATACCCAATTGTGGATGTGCTGAAGCTGAAACTCCAATACTTTGACCACCTCATGAGAAGAGTTGACTCATTGGAAAAGACCCTGATGCTGGAAGGGATTGGGGGCAGGCGAAGAATAGGATGTCAGAGGATAAGATGGCTGGATGGCATCACTGACTCGATGGACATGAGTTTGAGTGAACTCCGGGAGTTGGTGATGGAGAGGGAGGCCTGGCGTGCTGCAATTCATGGGGTCGCAAAGAGTCAGACATGACTGAGCGACTGAACTGAACTGAAGGTTCGGTTCAGTTTAGTGGCTCATTCGTGTCTGACTCTGTAAACCCAAGGAATGCAGCACTCCAGGCATGCCTGTCCATCATCAACTCCCAGAGCCTGCTCAAACTCATGTCCAACGAGTCGGTGATGCCATCCAACCATTTTCTTCCCTGTCTTCTCTTTCTCCTCCTGGCTTCAATCTTTCCCAGAATGAGGGTCTTTTTCCAGTGAGTCAGTTCTTCACATCAGGTGGCCAAAGTATTGGAGCTTCATCTTCAGCATCAATCCTTCCAATGAACATTCTGGGTTGATTTCCTTTAGGATGGACTGATTGGATCCCCTTACCGTCCAAGGGACTCTCAAGAATCCTCCAACACCACAGTTCAAAAGCATCAATTCTTCCATGCTCAGCTTTCTTTATCGTCCAACTCTCACATCCTTACATCATTACTGGAAAAACCATAGCCTTAACTGGATGGACGTTTGTGGGCAAAGTAATATCTTTGCTTTTTAATATAGTCTCTACGATGATCATAGCTTTTCTGCCAAGCAGCAAGCATCTTTTCATTTCATGGCTGAGGTCACCATCTGCAGTGATTTTGAAGCCCAAGAAAATAAAGTCTGTCACTGTTTCCATTGTTTCCCCATCTATTAGCATGAAGTGATGAGACTGGATGACATAATCTTAGTTTTTTGAATGTTGGGATTTAAGCCAGCTTTTTCACGCTCCTGTTTTATTTTCATCAAGAGGGTCCTCAGTTCCTCTTTGCTTTCTGACATAAGGGTGATATCATCTGCATGTCTGAGGTTATTGATGTATCTCCCAGCAATCTTGATTCCAGCTTGTGCTTCATCCAGCCAGGCATTCTGCATAATGTACTCTGTATATAAGTTAAATAAGCAGAGTGACAATATACAGCCTTGACATGTTATCAGCAAAATATGTTACAATAGCGAGATTAAGTTTAGTAAATATTGTAATAAATTTTTGTGAATTTTATTATATTAAATATTGTAGTAAATTTTAGTAAAAAATTAAAATTCAGTAAGGTTAGTCTTTTGTGTTAGTGAACTCTCCAGTGGGGGAAGTCCAAGCTTCTTTCTATTTGTGCATCTCATGATTAGTACACTCATCCATTTATATACTATTGACAACCATTTTAGACAGGATTTAGAGTGCATTGAGCTGCCAAGTCTAAATCATTAATTATGTGGCTGTTTCAAAACATGTTTATTGACCCTAGGTATAACTATAGAAAATACTCAATAATCTATTTTTCATTTTTTTAAATTTTATTTTATTTTTAAACTTTACATAATTGTATTAGTTTTGCCAAATATCAGAATGAATCCGCCACAGGTATACATCTGTTCTATTTTTTAAACTCTGTCTTATGGACTTCTGTTTTGTGTAATCCAAGTTTCCAATACTGGTTCTTTATCTAGATATCATATTTTTTGTTATAGTGATGTAAAAGTATTTTTATAGGCAACTGTAATTCTATTTCATTGTACTAGAGGAATATCATACTTATTTCATTCTGAGTAAAATTTATGCCAGAAAAAATGATACATTCATAAATGCATGAGAATTTTTTTTTAAAAAAAAACCTTAAAAAAATATGTACAATCACTGTTTACCAGCTATTTGAGTTTATAAAGTATAGTTTTTTAAGTGTTTAGTTTGAGTCAATACTCTAGTTAAAACATTTTGCCATTTAGAGAGATTATATTTCATTTAGTCATAACAGTAAAGCATCCACAGAAAAAATAATGTATCCAAAAAGTTAATTGTGATTATACAGTCCATTTATGGGGACAATAGAAAAAATATAGAAAAAAATATTTACTTAATTACTTCTGAAAAATTAAGTGATTTTAATGCTTTTATAGTGAGTTATTGTCCAGCATCATAATTACAGATCTTCCACAAATACTATATCTTTCACACATAATGTTTAATGCTGTATGTGTCTTTTGAAATCTATAGACTTTGTTTTTCTATTTTCACAAAGTGTAAAATAAAATAAAAAAATCCTTTTATAAATGAATAAGAAAGAATAAATTCCTCTATACAATCATTCTTCCATACTGGTTAGTGAGAGTTTGCATCTGTGTTGTTTAGCCACTAAGTCATGTCCCATGGACCTTAGCCCTCCATGCTTCTCTGTCCTTGGGGTTTCCCAGGCAAGAATACTGGAGTGGTTTGCCATTTCTTATTTCAGGGGATCTCCCTAACCAAGGGATCAAACCCATGTTTCCTGAGTCTCCTTCATAGGCAGGCAGACTCTTTACCACTGTGCCACCTAGGAAGATTAACTAGAATACAAACATATTAATCAATCATTGTCAATGATCTATATTATTATGAGCCAGTTTGTTGTCGTGGCTAGTCACTGTTCCCCAGCTCTCACTACTGAGACCACCACTTCCAAACAATGCAGTTATATTAATAGTAAGTTATCTTGCTGTGCAAAATGTCCTGTTTTGTTATTTTATTTATTTATTTATTTATTTTAATTGGAGGCTAATTACAATATTGTGGTGGTTTTGCCATACATTGACATGAATCAGCCATAGGTGTACATGTGTTCCCCACC
This sequence comes from Bubalus kerabau, assembly GCF_029407905.1. Classification (NCBI taxonomy): domain Eukaryota; kingdom Metazoa; phylum Chordata; class Mammalia; order Artiodactyla; family Bovidae; genus Bubalus; species Bubalus kerabau. The sequence goes on along the minus strand of NC_073632.1, from coordinate 10,342,211 downwards.
CTGAACCCCCCCTCCCACCTCCCTCCCCATCCCACCCCTCAGGGTCATCTCAGTGTACCAGTCCTGAGTGCCCTGTCTCATGCATCAAACCTGGACTGGCGATCTGTTTCACATATGATAATATACATGTTTCAATGCTATTCTCTCAAATCATCCCACCCTCGCCTTCTCCCACAGAGTCCAAAAGACTGTTCTATACATCTATGTCTGTCTTGCTGTCTCGCATATAGGGTGCCTGGAGAATCCCAGGGACGGGGGCGCCTGGTGGGCTGTCATCTATGTGGTGGCACAGAGTTGGACACGACTGAAGCGACTTAGCAGTTAGCATATAGGGTTATTGTTACCATCTTTCTAAATTCCATATATATGCGTTAGTATACAGTATGGGTGTTTTTCTTTCTGACTTACTTCACTCTGTATAATAGGCTCCAGTTTCTTCAACCTCATTAGAACTGATTCAAATATATTCTTTTTAATTTTCATTTATATTTCATATGAAGAAAGAAAATTTACATAATTTGTCCCAATGGAGACAAATCAGCCTTTAATGTGTAAATTTTCCTTCTTCATATGAAATATAAAATAAAATTATCATCACACACAAATACATATTTACACACACAGATCTTGGGTTAAGTACACTTATTCATCTTCCCTCCAGGATTAAATGCAATTGTTAACGTGGCCATGTTTTACAGAGGTTAGTTATTACTCTTTATTAAAAAGGCATAATCATTGTTAAATAGTAAGAGAGTCATTTTCCAATCAGCAATTTTAAATTGTATTAATAATATCCATAAAATATAATGGAGGTAAAAGAGAGTTGTGATGATGGCTACCTATAATGAAAATATTGCTCCTGATAAATTCAGCCTGTGATTCAATTAAAGAGGCAAAGTCTATCTCAGAATTTGGAATGTTTCTTAGTAAGTGAAGCTGGCCCAAACACTCAAATTGCCTACATTAAACCTCGAGTGACACTAAAGTAATGTGATTCTCCGTAGAAAAGTATGATTCAGTCCAGTTCAGTCACTCAATCGTTTCCGACTCTTTGCGACCCCATGAATTTCAGTACACCAGGCCTCCCTGTCCATCACCAACTCTCAAAGTTCGCTCAAACTCATGTCCATCGATTTGGTGATGCCACCCACCCATCTCATCCTCCATCGTTCCCTTCTCCTCCTGCCCCCAATCCCTCCCTGCATCAGAGTCTTTTCCAATGAGTCAACTCTTCACATGAGGTGGCCAAAGTATTGGAGTTTCAGCTTCAGCATCAGGCTTTCGAACAACCAGGGCTGATCTCCTTTGGGATGGACTGGCTGGATCTCCTTGCAGTCCAAGGGACTTTCAAGAGTCTTCTCCAACACCACAGTTCAAAAGCATAAACTCTTTGGCGTTCAGCTTTCTTCACAGTTCAACTCTCACATCCATACATGACTACTGGAAAAACTATAGCCTTGACTAGACAGACCTTTCTTGGCAAAGTAATGTCTCCGCTTTTCAATATGCTATCTAGGTTGGTCATAACTTTCCTTCCAAGGAGTAAGCGTCTTTTAATTTCATGGCTGCAATCACCATCTGCGGTGATTTTGGAGCCCCCAAAAATAAAGTCTGATACTGTTTCCCCATCTATTTCCCATGAAGTGACGGGACCAGATGCCATGATCTTAGTTTTCTGAATGTTGAGCTGCGGCTGGGAGGAGCTACCCCAAGCCCAAAGCCAGAGGTGGCAGCTGGGAGGAGCTACCCCATGTCCAAGTAGTGGTGGCTGCACGGGAGCAGGAGGGCTGAGAGGAGCTACTCCACGTTCAAGATCAGGAGGGGCAACTGTGAGGAGATATCCCTCATCCAAGGTAAGGAGGAGCAGCTGTGCTTTGCTGGAGCAGCTGTGAAGAGATACCCCACTTCCAAGGTAAGAGAAACCCAAGTAAGATGGTAGGTGTTGCAAGAGGGCATCAGAGGGCAGACACACTGAAACCATAATCACAGAAAACTAGCCAATCTGATCACAAGGACCATGGCCTTGTCTAACTCAATGAAACTAAGCCATGCCATGTGGGGCCACCCAAGTTGGGCGGGTCATGGTGGAGTTGTCTGACAGAATGTGGTCCACTGGAGAAGGGAATTGCAAACCACTTCAGTGTTCTTGCCTTTAGAACCCCATGAACAGTATGAAAAGGCAAAATGATAGGATACTGAAAGAGGAACTCCCCAGGTCAATAGGTGCCCAATATGCTACTGGAGATCAGTGGAGAAGTAACTCCAGAAAGTATGAAGGGATGGAGCCAAAGCAAAATCAATACCCAATTGTGGATGTGACTGGTGATAGAAGCAAGGTCTGATGCTGTAAAGAGCAATATTGCATAGGAACCTGGAATGTTAGGTCCATGAATCAAGGCAAATTGGAAGTGGTCAAACAGGAGATGGCAAGAGTGAACTTCGAGAGCTAACTAAAATGGACTGGAATGGGTGAATTTAGCTCCGATGACCATTATATCTACTACTGCGGGCAGGAATCCCTTAGAAAAAGATGGAGTAACCATCATGGTCAACAAAAGAGTCTGATAAGTATGATAGGTCAATTCAAATTTTAAGTGTATATTAACTAAGAATTAACTAATCTGTTGATGAATTTATAATTCTTGAATGATTTGCATATTGAATTTCAGTAATTAATGTAATACCAAAAGAAAATAATATTGCATATATACTGAAGCTGAAACTACACTATTTGGCCACCTGATGCAAAGAGCTGACTGATTTGAAAGGACCTTAATGCTGGGAAAGACTGAGGGTAGGAGGAAAAGAGGGTAACAGAGGATGAGATGATCAGATGGCACCATTAACTCAATAAACATGAGTTTGAGCAAACTCTGAGAGAGAGTAAAGACTAGGAAAGCCTGACATGCTCTAGTCTATGGAGTTGCAAAAAGTTGGACATAATTTAGTGACTAAACCACAACAATATATCATTATTATAACATTAGTCTTTCTATTTCCATCACATTTTGATGGTGAGAAATAAGTTGTTACTTTTTGTTTCCTAAAATATAAAGGCTTCCAATATCTAACACAAAGAAGACATCCTTGATGTAAATTATTGTTTGGTTCTCAAGTAATAAGTGGTTAAGCAAATAAGAATATCATTTTAGCAAGACTAGGTATGAGCAAGTGGAATTGAAATATTGTTTGAGCAAGATTTATCTGCTAAAACTTTAATGACACACATCTCCAAATGTGTAACAAATGACATTTTAAAAAAAGACGTGGTGGTTAGCCATTAAACATGTTGACAAAGTGCCGGGAGCATGAGCTCCGCCGTGGCAAAGGTCATGAGGAAGGAGGCTCGGCATATGCAAAGGTGGGATCGAGCCTCAGGAGTCCCCCTGGAAATTTTCGAGCATCAACCCCCAAAACCAGAGTCTGCCTACTTTCTGCTTTGTGCTCTCACCTACACCTCTGACTTTAAGGGGGGCTGTCCCCCACTACCTCTCTCTGAAAAAAGAGTTAACTTACAGCTCCAGTTAATAATTCCTGGGTGTGACAGTGTTTCAACCTACAAATTCCTTTGGAAATCCTCTAGCCTGCCTGAATAGGTTTTTCCGGCCACATGTGATTGCTCAGAGCCTTCCAACTGTGAGAAGCATGAGATGTTTTAAACTGTCTAAATACAGATTCCTTTGAGCAGTTAAAAGATTGATTAGAAATTGTATTGGTTTTGATATTTGGCAAAACTAATACAGTTATGTAAAGTCTAAAAATAAAATAAAATTAAAAAAAGAAGAAATTGTATTGGTGAAGGGTTTTTCACTTGTTGGGCCAATGTTTGCTGCTAAATCTCCATATCCCTTACCTGCTGTGTCCCTGGCAGTGTATTGATTAATATAATTGGTGTAAGTAGTAGCTTTAATGTTTGTAACCTGGGACCCTTGAGTTAATTATTTTTCTTGTTATAGCCCACCACACCTTTGCCCTATAGGAATGCAACTTTATCTAATGCTTTTGGAGGGTGGCGCCTGACTAATCACCTTTAGAGAAAAATAAGTTTTCTGAAGAAAGGGTCTTAAAATGTTAACAGGCCTCTGGGCCAGAAGATGATGCAAATCACCTAAACTTTTGCATATGATAAGTTTGCAGGAAGAAAGCCTGGCTTACTGCATGACTCTACCCCTTTCCCCATTATCCTCTATGCATAACTTAAGGTATAAAAACTACTTTGGAAAATAAAGTACGGGCCTTGTTCACCGAAACTCGGTCTCCCCATGTCGTTCTTTCTCTCACCTGGCTGGATTATTCAGCCTCTTTTCTCCACTAAATTTTCTCACTGAGCTATCCTTATTTAACCACTCTTTATATCCTTAATTAACGTTTAATTAAGCAATTGTTTCCTGATCCTCACGGACGCCGTCCCTGCTTCGAATTCCCTGGATCCACCGGGGCTGGGCCCCGGCAGCAAAGGAAAGTAAACAACAACAACAAAAAATAAACCACAACAAATGCTTAAAAATGCATTGCATGTTGAAAATCTGAATAGTGTTCTACAGATAGGATTTTTGTGTGTGTATGATGAGAACTTGTTATTTAGAAAGTAGATTTATGTACATATTTTTAAGTGTTTGTAAAGAGAAAAAGACTAGGATATAGGATATAAAATTAATTTGAGCTTCCACAGGCCATATCACAATTGCTTTTATGCTGAGTCATGGTAGAACTAGAAATGTTGTGATTCATTGCTCCAGAGCAGCCAATTCACAGCTAGACTAACATTCCCAGAGGCAACATATTTCAACAGGGCTACACAAGCCCATATCTATTTTTTTGAAAATTTCTCAAATTCAACTACAGATCCTTTTATTATACTAACAGAAAGTCAATTTTCTTTAATTATTTTAATGAAAGTGATAATATGTATTACTTTGAAGGGGCTAAATAAATGAGCTGAACTATAAAGTACTGAGTTCATAACAAGAATCCAACAGAAAAAAAAAAAAAATTAATAGATGGTGTTCCTTCTCCTCTCCAAAAAAGTTAAAGAAACATATCAAGCACCATAAAAATAAATTTGTGCCCAAATTTCAACAGAGGAATGAAAATTAGATCAACAAGATGGTCATTTCTATACCATCAAATTCACCAATAATCAAAATCAACCTCCAGATTCAATAATATGTGTAGTTCGATAAATTACAATTCATCATTTCAGCAGAATATTAAATGACTAAAGTTAACTTCAAGATTATTCTGGATATTTTAAATCTTTAATAAACTTTGATATAATTTTAAGTTTTTAAAAAAGTGTAAAATTTCACACTATTTTTACAGCTTTGTAAAACATTGATGCCATTAAACCAAAATAATGGAACCCCAAAAATAGTCAATGGTTTTCACTATGTATGATTTTCAAGATGACCAAATCTATTCATATGAGCTAACAAATTTATTCCCATGATGTGGAAAATGAAATTTTATCTTCAGATTGAAAGAACTACCTGGTGATGATTTATAAACTGTCATGCATATCTTAATACTATGACTGTTGCAGGAAGAAATTTCAAATAAAATAACATATGGTGAGCAGAGAAAGAAAACATGGGAATTCAAAGGACTCAAAGGTGTTCAGTGTAGACAAAAATTACTCTGAGAGCAATGAGGTTGGTGTATCAGGTACAATCAAAATCAGAAACATCATCTTAGGAATATTTAGGACAATGGGGAGCTGTTAAACTGATAAATTTAATCAAATGTACAGTTTGAGAGGTAATTTTAATCATAAAACAGGATGGGGAACACGTGTACAATTTTTCATGTTGATGTATGGCAAAACCAATACAATATTGTAAAGTTATTAGCCTCCAATTAAAATAAATTTATATTAAAATAATAATACATTCTAAAAAACAATATAATTTTATTTATTCCTTTTCTTTTATAGAAGGGTTACATATGAAGGAGGGAAAAAAGTCAAATGCTCGCAACAATCAGTTGTCTAGAGCATAGATACAAAAACAAGGCTTGATGTAACTGGATCATTTCAGAAGATATTTAGTTAACAATATAACAGGATAGACTTGTATGGTGTTCAGAAATGTAAAGTAAAAAAGAGGAAAAAAAAAAAAAAATACCTGCTCAGATCCCCAGAATAGATAAGTGGGTAATTGCTCTGGGGTCACAGGAGGAGAAGCAGTGTGTTCAGTGTAGCCACAAAGCAGTGGAACTGCAGACACACTGTGTGTGCGAGACTGTAAACTATTGTAGTAAAGTCTTTCCTGCATCATCCTAAGCTGTGCATCGAAGCAGAGGGGACAGTCCTGGAGGGCCTGCTGTTTTTACAACATCAGTTTGAAAGTGACAAAGGAAAGAATGACAGAGGAAAGACAGGCACTTAGGGAAACCAAAATGTGGGGATGGATAGACAAAGGATTACACCATTGGAATCAGAAGTAAAAGGAAGAGAAGAGAGTGTGTGAGATAAGAAGAGATGGTAAGAAATTGCCACATATTGTGGGACAGTCCAGTACAATTTGGTGTGAAAACTGTCCAGAAAAAAATACTCTTAGAGAAGTACTGAAGAAGAGTTTCAGTGGCACTTAGTGTTGCTGATAATGTTAAAGGGGGAAGGGGCGAGATAGACTAAACAAGAAAGTGGAGGAAGCAAGATGAGATTACTGCCTGAGAATATTTGAGAGGTCAGGGGAGAAGGTGCTATAAGTCTAAAGGGGAAAGTGTGAAAGAAGAGAAAGTTTGTTTTTCTCTGAAATTTTAACTGTCTAATAGAGTATATACATATCTCCTATTTGTTTTCCAGATCTACTCTATATCCAGGAGGATACCTTGCTTTAGATTTAAATTTGGAAAGTGAGATCCTCTGTAAGAAGAAAAGAGGAGGACACAGATGTTGGTTCCTCCCTTTGTGGGCTCCCACAGCCTGCTGTCCCCCATCTCTGATCATTGCTTCACATTACTCCCAAGGCTCAGTCTCCACAGAGCCTCCCTGGGTTGGGCTCATATATGTCCACTCAACCCCTCAGATTGACCAGCAGAAAAGATCCAACCTTATCTTTCAGTTTTCAGTACACCTGCCTCCATTTGTAAGTAGTATTCTACTAAAATATCCTCAGATTTATTGTTTTGAATGGGCCATCTCATTCTTTCCAGGATCCAATCTTGCTTATTAATATTTGTGTACTCATGGGATGTTCTTAATACAAACAGAGAGGAGAAATATACAGGAAACAGAGCATAATAAAAAAAAAAAAAAAAAAAGAGAGGGGATATGGTAAGACAAAGGTCTAGAAATCTCGTGACAACATTATCTTTAGACTGGAAGAGAGACAGATCTGTCATTAAGCAGAAAATTAACCAAATGGAGAGAACAGATACATATCAGTCAGAGTAGAGATTTGGGGGAGAATTTTGGGGAGTTATCATCTGATGACACCTATTTTCTGTGGAATTCAGAAGTTTAGTTATTTTCTGTGAATAATGGGAAAAGTGATTTATTTGAAAATACAAGGAGAGTGAAAAATAGTTCATATTTAATTGAGTATCTATTTTCTTGCATGTTGCACATTGAATTTAATTGGAAAATAATCCTTGCAGCTACATTTTTCTGCAGGAGCTGTTACATTAATTTGAGTTTGCATCTTCCTTAAACCAGAGTCAAGGACCATTCTTGGGATTTAGATTGAGGAACTTGAGAAAATGATGCTCAGACTGGGTTTGATATTGGAAATGTAAAACACAAACCACAACTATTGGCAAAAAAATTTGCTCAACTTTTTAGGAGAAATTTGATGAAACAGAATTTTGAAGAAGGGGAGAAGCAGAAAGATATCCGAAGGAACTAAAGAGAAAGAGAGACAACCAAATGTGGCAGAGTTCCCATCCCTAATGGATCTGGGCCAATGACATTGTTCCCACTCCCAAGTTTACTGTTTACTGTTTAAACAAATAAATTTATCACTGTAGTAGTGCTGATCCTACTGGATTATGTCTCTTTTATTAAAAAAAAAAAAAAAAAGCTTCAGTTGCAAAAACTTTGGTAGTATTAAAGTTCAGTCAAAAGTAGAGATCATAAATTTATGTTGGAATCTATCTTCATATTTGTGTGGTCTTCCTCCAGCAGTGTTGAGGAGCTGAAGTAGAGAGAACAAGGGAACTGGATTAAATAGGTATTGAAGGAATTCGGGGGAAATTACATTTTTTTTTCTTTTTTTGTGTGTGCACCAGCGAATTATAAGAATTTAGCTCCACTCCTTGACCTTGAAATTTCAGTGGTATAGGAAAAATTGCTGCTTTGAAGAGGGCTGGATGCAGTATGACATAACTACAATGGAGAAGGTTTTAATACAAAAAGGTAAGGACTGTTCTTAATAAATACATAGGAAGCTTGTTAATTATAAAAGGAATGCAACGACAAGGTTGAGGATACAATAGCAGTGGGTGGTTGATTCATGAAAGAGGCACAATGTGGAATAAAAGGATTAGAAAAAATGCACAGTAAATATTTTATTTTGGCAATTATCAGAACTTACAGAGATCTGAGATAAACTAGGCTTATGAAAGCACACCAAAAGAGGTCATAATTTATCCTAGAGACTTCTGGTAACAGTGGGATAATATAGAGACAAATGTAAACATTGAACAAATTACAATAAAAAAACAACTATTTGAAAACACTAAACAGGACCAGAAGTAGGCAGACACTGGAGAGGAGTCAACTCATAAATAAAATAAACTCTAATTGGATTAAATCTGTGCTTATATTGTTTCCCATCTGAGGGCACCTTCAGTCCACTTTGTATGGGCAGTGGAAGCAGTAGCAGAAAGCTACAATCTTTCAGATGTAAAAAGTCAGAAAAGAGTTTGAGGCTTCCAAAAATACAAAAGTGGCCCAGGAATGGAGGGAAGGAAATATGGAGGAGTACATAGGTTTTATACTGAGATCACAAATCCTTGGTTAATTCCTGAACAGTACACATATAGGGGAATTCCAAGATTCCCAATGAAATCAACCAGTCAAAATATGAAGAGCTAAGCACTTTCAGTTGCTTCCAAACCAGTGAGACAGAATTTGGAGTTTTATCTCAACCATGCTAACATTCTACCATAATTAATTAGTATCATTATATAAAGGAAGAAAACAGAAACCAAGAACAACACAAAGTATCACAATGTGGAGAATCAAATTACATATTACTACAGAGATTTCATTCTTAGAATACCTTCAGTATAAAACATTTTGAAGGAGTTCTTTAGGCTGAAGGGAGATAATGCCAAATGAAAAGTTATAAATAAGTGGATAGGAAGGTTTTCAAAATGAGAAATATCTAAGCAAATATATTAAAATATATAATTTTCTTATCTTTATTTGTATAATTTATTATATTATACAAGTGTTTCAAGAAAATTTTATAACACTGAATTGTGGCATTTACAACATAAATATGCATAATAGATGTGACAATAATAGTATAGCAAATAGAGTAGATGGAACTATATTGATGTAATATTCTTATATTTTATGTGAAATAGCACAAATTAACTCTAGTAGACGATACAATCAGCAACAATTTAAAAAATAATACAGATATGTATGGACATGATTAAAACCAATAAATATATTTAAATAATATTATTTGACAAAAAGGAAAACAAGAAAATGTATAGTATAACAAAAATGAAACAAGCATAAACAAACAGAAAAAAATGGAAAACAAAAGCCAAATGGTTGAACAAAAATTCTCATAGCATAATTATATTTAAAGTCAATGAGCTAAAAAAATACACAATTGAGATTCACATTGTCCAATCTATTTAGACTCAGGAAATGCATATAAATATAAAGACATAAGTAAGTTAAAAAGAAAGTCTACACTATTTTTAAAAAGCATGAACAATTAACATGAACATAATTAACAATTAACATGAACATTAACAAGCTATGTTTGTTAACTGAAAATAACTGACTGCCTATTGTGCAAAAGCCAATAAAGGGTTAAGATTGGTAGAAAGGAAAATTTGCTTTATTTTGGATGCCAGCAACTAGGGGACTCTTGTCCAAAGACTGACTCTCCCATCTCTGGCAATCAGTGAACAAGAGCTTTTATAGATGGAGGGAGGGGGCTGCATGCGGAAATAGCACAGTCAGCTCTGATAGTCATCTTGAAATTGGTCATCAGTGGTCTGATCAGCATCATCTTGATTGTTTTAAGTACAGTTAGTCTTTAATTCCAGCGTCAATTTGTTCCCAATTCATTGAGGTGATTTCTCAGAATTGTGGCAGCACATGTCATGACTACAATCTGATCGTACTACCAGATTGTAGTAACTCCTTCCACTGCTGAGGATTTTCTGCAGAATGGCTCAAAGGATATGACTAAAAAAGGCAAGGTGAGAATATGGGGCCAAGGACCACAGGTTCCTTCTCCATATAATATTCATCTTAGAAAAAATATATATTCAAGAAAAAAGTAGAATATGAGTATAAGAAAAATGAAAGATTTATTCATCATTGACTCTAGCAAGCAACATGCAGAGTGGCAAGACCACCTGTCAACACACATATTTTTGTGAAATAGTACACATATTTGTCGTAAGCCTCTATGAGGATTGTTGTCTATTCCATAGGTAAAGATAATTGAACTAGAAATAGTATCTAGAAGTGCTCTCATAACTAAAACCAAATGCATGTGGCATTGTGTTGATTTTAGGAACAGGATGCAAGGGCATGGATATAATTTTAATGACATCTACAAGAGCAGTAAGAAACCTATAGATGCTGGCCAAGGAGGATGATGTCATGTGGGACCACAAGCTGGAGATCCTTTCTATGTCCCATGTTGAAATGACAGATAGAAGATATACATAGAAGTCTCATAGATGTGGCAAAGAATAGTCTATGGCAAAATGTTGAAATTGCCCACTAGTTTAGTTGAATAACCTTTGAACAACTAGAAGAGGAAGAAGATGAGCTAATGATATTTTTCAACCAGATTTTAGGAAAAAAAAATATTTTTACCCAGGACTGCTGTGCTAAAAATAAATATGATAGTTATTTCCAGACTCTACATCTGGCAGAGATTTTCAAAATGTACTCAGAATAATGATCAAATCTAGGACATTGCAGGTAAAATTGAGCTTCATGGGCAAGGTCAAGGGTGTATGGCTTTTAAACTGCTGTTAAGACTGTAGAATAAGTCAAGATAGAGGCATATAGATCTCTTTAGCTAGACAAAAACAAAAACAAAACAAAACAAAACAAACAAACAAAAAAAACAAATAAGTTCTAAACACCTTGAAGACAACATCTAACTGTCACTCTAAGGTAGAGAGGAAATAATACAAAGAAGCACATGGATCTGGCAGGAAGGAATCTGAGAAAACTATTCCCTATGGTTTGCAAAGCAGGATTCACAGAAGCACTGTGCATCAGGCTTTGCTCTGTACCTTTCTCCTCTCCTCTCTCCTTGAATGAGAGTCCATTGCTTGCATATTGACAGTATGGACAAGCAGATAAATTATAATTTTAATCAGTGTATCTCTAAATCATGACCAGCCAAATACAAACACTAAAACAGAGAAAGTATAGTTAAGTATATTTTTCTATATCTGGGCTTATTTTAAATGACAACTTAGATTTCAAGCTAAGTCCAATGAGACAAAGCATTTGTGAATGAAAATAATATGTCTTTCATATTAAGCGTGTGAGTTATAGTGACCAGAATTTGGACTGTGGCATTAAACATCTTAAAATAGCCATGGGTTACCCTCTGTAGTCAGCTGTCACTGATTGACCACCCTTCTGTCTTATGGCCTTCAATTTAACTAGCTCAGGCTTTCTTACAACATGACAGTTCAAAGGTAATCAGATTTTTTAAAACCTGATTATTTTACAAAAGTGATTCTCAAATAGTGACTCTCAAATGATTTGTCCGTCCAAGGAGCTTTTGGAAAAACCTAGAGATATTTTGTTTTTCAATTCTGGAGGGATGAAGAATATCTAATGGTTATTATATCAGTGGAACTGTGTCCTCTCCAAATTTATGTGTTGAAGTCCTAACCCCTCATACCTATGAATGTGGCATTATTTGGAAATAGGGTCTTCTCAGACATTAGTAGTTAAGATGAAATCACATTGGTATAGGGAAGACCCTAATCCAAATGAACATCATCTTTATCAAAAGGGAAAATTTAAACACAGACCCACACTAAGGAAGGTCCTCAGGTGAAGATGAAGACAGAGATCAAGCTAATGCTTCTACAGACTGTGAAACACAAATAACTGCTGGCAATCCAGAGACTGAATTGGAGAAAAGCATGGACCAGATTAAATTTCAAAATCCTCAGAAAGAATCTACTTTGCCAACATCATGATCTTTGATTTCTTGCCCCTCCAAAACTGTGAGATAATAAATTTTTGCCATGTAGGTCCTCAAATCTTGCAGGTGAAGCCCTAGCAAACTAAACATGTGTGGGGGAAAGGATACTGAAAATACCTTATAACAAGCAACAACAAATAAAGATTTGGTGGAAATTTCAGTACTGCTGATACAGAGCAAACTTTTTCTTAGACCAAGTATCTGAGGGAAGGTACAAGAAACTGCCAGTCTCTTAAGATCTATGATGCAAAATTTAAAAAGTAACACTTACATAGGACAGACCATTTCCAGAGCTCATCCAGGTTTAGGAGAGAGCACAATCCTTCCCTGATCAGTCTGCATGTGCTCAAAGAGTATTTACATGTCATCTACATGCAGAATCCACACTCCCCTCCAAGTCTTCTTCCATCACAGCATCAGGGTTATGTAGACATTAGGAAATAAAAAAATTCTAAAATTTTCAGCCCTTATCAAGAACTGCAAAAACATAAAAGCTTAGGGTTAAATTAAAATTTAAAATAACTATGCAGAAAACTATAAAATATTGCTAAAATTAAAGAAGATTTATACAGATGGAAAACATTAAAGTTAGAAGAATATATCTATAAGTTCAATGCAATCTGTGTTATAATACAAGCATTATTTTTGTAATTGCCAGTTTGACTTTAAATGGGAAAATTGTATGAACTTACAATGACAAAAACATCTACTGAATAAAACACATCCTTTGGTAGTTGTAATAGCTGACTTCATGACTGACTATCAAGAGAATATTTTACTAGAAAGGAAGGAAGAAAAGAAGGGATGGAGGGAGGAAGGGAAGAACATAGATCAATGGAAGTTAAGTGAGATTCCAGAAATAGAATCACACTTATGCAATTCATTTTCAACAAAGGATCTGAAGTGATTCAACAGGCAAATGAACATCTTTTCAGCACATCCCAATGAAATACAGAGATATGTCTGTGGTAAAATTGTCATTGACTTCCACCTAATACCCTACATGTATACATTTATCATGTTATACTTTACTAGAATATGACAAGTGGTATTAGATGATTTGATTAAATTATTAGAGTTGAATAAGTAAGTTAATGAATTGTAGTTAATGGCAATCAAGTTGCTCACCGTCAAAGAAAAGCACTGTAAATAAATAAGAAGGTTAGAATAAACCCTGTGATAATGGATTAGTCAGAGATATCTGAACAGGTACTTGGTGTCTGACAGTATTTCCAAACTGTTAGGTAGACTTTTGGACTCTGCTCTACTTATTGAACTTCCTTGGTGGCTCAGCTGGTAAAGAACCCGCCTGCAATGTGGGACACCTGGGTTTGATCCCTGGGTTGGGAAAATCCCCTGAAGAACGCAATGGCTACCCACTCTGGTATTCTGGTCTGGAGAATTCCATGAACTGTATTCCATGCGGTCGCAAAGAGTCAGACACGACTGAGCAATTTTCATTTTCACTTTTATCTATCTGGTAATTTTTATTCAAGTCTACTATACTTACTGAAATCCAGTCAAAAACATTTTGCTTCACCCTGCATGCATATGTTTGTTATCTGTCTATCAAAGTCAGGCCTCTCACATTGCAGGCAAATTCTTTACCAGCTGAGCCACGAGGGAAGCCCATTAAAGATGAGTTTAGGGCAAATACATTCTCAGTGGTGCAGTTTCTGTGAAGGATCAGAACATGGTCTTTAAAAAAGTTTATAAACAAAAAAGTCTCATTCATATATATATATATATATATATATATATATGCCTCATTCACATCATAGAACATTGTTATTGGTTGGTTTCATTCTCTCAGAATTAATATACTAACATTCTAACCCCCTAGTAACTTAGGATATGACCTGATTTGGAAATAGAGCTAGTGATGATACAGTTAGTCAAGATATTCTGAGGTTTAACTGGAGTAAAGTGAAGTGAAGTCACTCAGTAGTGTCCAACTCTCTGAGACCCCATGGACTGTAGCCTACCAGGCTCCTCCATCCGTAGGATTTCCCAGGCAAGAGTACTGGAGTAGGTTGCCATTTCCTTCTGTAGTTCCTGGAGAAAGGAAGGCCCTATTCCAATATTACCAGTATGCTTATAAAGATAGGACATTTGGACATATGCTCAGGGGGACATGGGCGTGTGAAAATGAAGGAAAAGATCAAGTGATATTTCTGTGAGCCACTGAACAACAAGGATGGCCAGCAGACCACCAAAGCTAGGGTAGACTTGGAACAAATTTTATCTCGCAGCCTCAGAAGGAACCAACACTGCCACACCTTGATCTTAAACTTCCTAGCCACAGAAAAGTAAGACAATAAATTTCTGCCATTTAAGCCACCCAGTTTCTATTCTAGTACTTTGTTAGTGGTCTTTTATAATTTTTTTAAAGTTTATTTACTTATTTTTTTATTGAAGGATAATTGCTTTACAGAATTTTGTTCTTTTCTGTCAATCCTCAGCATTAATCAGCCATAGGTATACATATATCTCCCCTGTTTGGAACCTCCCTCCCATGTCCTTCTCTATCCCATCCCTCTAGGTTGATATAGAGCCCCTTTTGAATTTCCTGAACCATACAGAAAATTTCCATTGGCTATCTATTTTACATATGGTAATGTAAATTTCCATGTTACTCTTTCCATACATCTCATCCTCTCCTCCCCTCTCCCCATGTCCATAAGTCTATTTTCTATCTCTGTCTGTCTGTTTCTAATTTCTGCCCTGAAAATTAATTCTTCAGTACTATCTTTTCTATATTCTGTATATATGAATTAGAATATGATATTTATGTTTCTCTTTCTGACTTACTTCACTCTCTATAATAGGTTCTAGATTCATTTACCTCATTAGAACTAAGTTCCTTTTTATGGCCGAGTAATATTCCATTGAGTATATGTAACACTACTTCTTAATCCATTCATCTGTCGATGGACATCCAGGGTGCTTCTATGTTCTAACTATTATAAATAGTGCTGCAATGAACAATGGGATACATGTTTTTCAATTTTAGTTTCCTCAGGGTATATGGCTAGAAGTGGGATTGCTGGGTCATATGGCAGTTTTCTTCCTAGATTTTTAAGGAATCTCCATGCCATCTTCCATAGTGGCTGTATCAATTTACATTCCCACCAACAGTTCAGGAGCATTCCCTTTTCTCCACACCTTCTCCAGCATATGTTGTCTGTAGACTTTTTAATGAGGGCCATTCTGACTGGTGTGATGTGATCTCATTGTAATTTCGATTTGCATTTCTCTATTAATGAGCGATGTTGAGCAACTTTGCATGTGTTTGTTAGCCATCTGTATGTCTTCTTTGGAGAATTGTCTGTTTAGGTCTTTTCCCCACTTTTTGACTGGCTTGTTTGTTTTCCTGTCATTGAGCTGTATGGGTTGAAAATTAATCCTTTGTCAGTTGTTCCATTTACTATTATTTTCTCCTATTCTGTGGGTTGTCTTTTCACCTTGCTTATAGTTTTCTTTGCTGTGCAAAGCTTTAAAGTTTAAATAGGTCCCACTTGTTTACTTTTGTTTTTATTTCCACTACTCTAAGAGGTGGATCATAGAGGATCTTGCTTTGATTTATGTCCTCAAGTGTTCAGTATATGTTTCCCTTTAAGAGTTTATAGTTTCTGGTCTTACATTTGGTCTTTGAATTATTTTGAGTTTATTTTTGTGTATAGTGTTAGGAAGTGTTCAAATTTCATTCTTTTACATGTAACTATTGAATTATCTCATAACCATTTATTGAAGAGGCTGTCTTTTTCCCCATTGCATATTCTCATCCCCTTTGTTAAAAATAACGTACACATAGGTGCATGGGTTTATTTCTGGGCTTTCTCTCTTGTTCTATTAGTCTGTATTTCTGTTTCTGTGCGAGTCATACTATCTTGATGACTGTAGCTTGATAGTATTACCTGAAGTTAGGAAGCTTGACTCCTCCAGCTCCATTCTTCTTTTTCAAGACTGCTTTGGCTCTTCAGGGTCTTGTTTGTTTCCATATAAATTGTGAAATATTTTGTTCTAGTTCTGTGAAAAAATCCATTTGTAATTTGATAGGTATTGCATTGAATCTGTAGATTGTGTTTGGTAGTATATTCATTTTTACAATATTGATTCTTCCTACCTGGGAACATGGAATATCTCTCTATCTGTTTATGCCATCTTTGATTTCTTTCGTTAGTGTCTTTTAATTTTCTGTGTACAGTTATTTTTTCTCCTTAGGTAAGTTTATTCCTAGATATTTAATTCTGTTTTTGCAATGATAAATGGGGTTGATTCCTTAATTTCTCTTTCTGATTTTTTGTTTTTAGTATATAGAAATGCAAGTGATTTCCGTGTATTGATTTTGTACCCTGCAACTTTGTTAAATTCACTGGTTAGCTCTAGTAATTTTCTGATACTATCTTTAGGATTTTCTATGAACAGCATCATGTCATCTGCGAACAGTGAGAGCTTTACTTCTTTTCTGATCTGGATTCCTTTTATTTCTCTTTCTTCTGTGATTGCTGTAGCTAAGACTTCTAGAACTATGTTGAATAATAGTGTGGAAAGTGGACACTCTTGTCTTGTTCCTGGTTCTTACTTCTACTTTTAAGTAAACTCTTTTATTGAGGCCCTTATAGCCAAGACCATGAGAAGCTCAATACTGTATTTGAACAGAGTTTAAATAAGTTTAACTCTGTTTAAACCTAACAGTTTAGGTTCTTGGCTCCACACAGTAAGGAAACAGAATACCATGGACCATCTGGTGTCATTTTGGTGCAAAGGTTTATTATGATATTTGGGTTTCTGTTTAGTAAATTTGGAGATGTTTCCAGGAATTTGGGGTTTTAGCCTACAATGAGTGTTGTTACCAAAGAGGAGTATTTTTAAAATACTTAACATGAAACTTGGAAGAACAGATCAAGCTAAAGGTATAATTTCCAAGATGCAGCAGAAAAGGCAGAAGAAGGTGTTCAGTTCAGTTCACTCACTCAGTAGTGTCTGACTCTTTGTGACCCCATGAACTGCAGCAGGCAAGGCCTCCCTGTCCATCACCAACTCCCTAAGCTTGCTCAAACTCATGTTCATTGAGTCAGTGATGCCATCCAACCATCTCATCCTGTGTCATCCCCTTCTCCTCCTGCCTTCAGTCTTTACCAGCATCAGTTTTGTTCCCCCCCCCCACAATGAGTCAGTTATTCATATCAGGTGGCCAAAGTATTAGAGCTTCAGCCTCAGCACCAGTCCTTCTATGAATATTCAGGGGTGTTCAGCAATTTTGTACTTGAATAATGTTCTTCTTTTGTGAATGGACAGACATGAACTTGGAAGGATCTAATTTTTATCTCATAGACATAGAGAAACAATGTCTGATAACAGTATTTCTGGAAACGAGTTACTTAAATAGGAGAAGAGCACAGCAAGAATGTAGAGTCATTTCAGTCAGTCAGCCCCAGGCAAGGACAGCTTTGTTCTCACTCTGTTTTATAACTCACAAAATGTTTTATTAATATTTTTAGATGATAAAATAATTTTGTTACGTATATAATATAAAATTGAAAGACTTTATGTAAACATGAATTTTAATACTTCATTCATCCCTACTTGAAGATATATTTAAGATGTGTTTCATTATTTTAAAGAATAATGAAAACTCTGAAGAGTCAATTAAAAAATTAAGCTGAAAATAATTGAATTGATATACTTGAATTCAGGCTGAAGCAGCAACCTGTTTTCTTAAGAAAAAAATAAAATTAAAAACCTCAGTCAACAAAAGGAAAAAAAAATAAAGTGGACTGACTCAAACTAAATAGTTTGTACACAACAAAGAAAACATACAATAAAATGAAAAAGCAAGCTATAGATTAGGAGAAAATATTTTGCTAACCATGTATCAGAAAGGCTTAGCATCCTAGATTTATAAGGAATACATGCATTCATTACCAAAAAGAAAACAAACTATCCAATTAAAAATGGGAAATGGAATGGACATCTTGCAAAGAGGACAGTTGTTGTTGTTTTTCAGTTGCTAGGTTGTGTCTGACTGTGATCCCAAGGAGTGAAGCACACCAGAATCTTTTGTGCTCCACTGTCTCCCAGTGTTTGCTCAAATTCAAGTCCTTTGAGTCAGTGATGCTAACCATCTCATCATCTGATGCTCCTTCTTTTGTCTTCTTGCCTCAGTCTTACAAACATCAGGGTCTTTTCCAATGAATCAACACTTCGCATCAGATGACCAAAATATTTGAGCTTCAACTTCAGCATCAGTCCTTCCAATGATAATTCAGGGTTGATTTCCCTTACTATTGACTGGTTTGATCTCCTCGCAGTCCAAGGAACTCTCAAAAATCTTCTCTAACACCACTGTTCAAAAACATCTATTCTTTGATTCTAAGTCTTCTTTATGGTCCAACTCTCACATTCACCCCAGGGTTTTCCTGTGGCTCAGATGGTAAAGAATCTCCTACAATGCAGTAGGCCTGGGTTCCATACCTGGGTTGGGAAGATCCCCTGGAGAGGGAAACAACTATCTATTCCAGTATTCTTGCCTGGAAAATCCCATGGATAGAGGAGCCTGGCAGGTTACAGACTATGGGATCACAGGGAGTCAGACAAGACTGAGCAACTAACACACTCATATCCATACATGACTATTGGAAAAACCATAGCTTTGAATTTAGGAACATTTGTTGGTAAAATGATATCTTTGCTTTTTTTTTTTTCTTTTTATGTTTTTATTATTTTTTTTATTTTTAAAAGTAAATTTATTTCTTTTAATTAGAGGCTAATTACTTTACAATATTGTATTGGTTTTGCCATACATCAACATGAATCTGCCATGGGTGTCTAGGTTTGTTATTGTTTTCCTTCCAAGGAGCAGGCATCTTTTAATTTCATGGCTGCAGTCACCGACCACAGTGATTTTGGAGCCCCAGAAAATAAAACTGTTACTGCATCCACTTTTTTTTTTTTCAATTTTTCTCCTATTTATCATGAAGTGATGATTGGAGCCAGATACCATGATCTTAATTCCTTTGCATATCAAGTTTTAAACCAACTTTTTCACTCTCCTGTTTGACCCTCATCAAGAGGCTCTTTAGTTCCTCTTCACTTTATTCACTTAGAGTGGCATCATCTGCATATCTTAGGTTGTTAATATTTCTCTTCCAGGTTGTAATTCATCCAGCCTGGCACTTTGTGTGATGTACTCTGCATATAAAATTTCCAAGTGGAAAGCAGAAAAAAGACGTACAAACGGTCAATAGGAATACATAAAAATGTGTTCAACATTACATATCATCAGAAAAATGTAAATTAAGACCATGAGATAGCACCTCACACCTGCTAAGGTAGAAATTATCAAAAATAATAAAAGATAAGAAGCATTGGCAAGAATATGGGGAAAATGGAATGTATCCTTATGCACTGGTGGTGGGAATGTAAATTGGCATATTTCTGTTATGAAAAACAGAATAGTGGTTCTTAAAAAATGAAAAATAGAGCTATCTTATGATTCAAGAATTATTTTCTAGGTATATAATGGAAGTAAAATCAGTACTTGTGAAAGATATTTGTACTCCCATGTTCACTTCAGTATTATTTACAATAGTCAAGTTATGGAAATAATTTAAGTGTCTGTGGAACAATGAATAGATAAAAAAATTATACCTTATATGTGAAAAATATTTAACCTTAAAAGGAGGAAATTCTACTTTTGCAGATTTCAAAATTGGGATGAGTTGATTTACATATCACTTATCTTTATACTGAATGACACTGTGCCTTTATTACTGTCACTTATACTTCCTATATGACTTCTATATGACTATAAGTATTAGTAGATGTTTATAAAAATGTGAAGAAGCTAAAGATGAGTCTTAAGGGTCTAGTGGGTTAGCCTACTAGAAAGATAGCACTTAACATATTATTTAATAACTTATACCATTGACATGTTTCTATAAATATCTGAATTCTGCTATCACTTTATTAAACTTTAAAGTTTCCTTTGAGTTTACCTAAATCACCATCATTTAAAATGCAATCCACTAGACTCATAAGACTCATCTTTAGCTTCTTCACATTTTTATAAGCATCTACTAATACATCCACTTAGACGTTTTAAAAGCAGTATTTCCCTTTAAAAAGTTTAACAGTGTCATAAAGAACTTGATCCTGAAAGTGATGCATAAACTCAAAAGTAACAGACTTATTTGATTGCTGCAAATTTCAGCCAGAGGTAAAACAATCAGCAACATACACATTTCTACTAACATTACAATTTCAGTGGAAAGTTCATAATTTGTGATTTTTCAAATTAAATGCAGAGTTATCAAAAGAAAACTCATGGAAATAGGTTCTTATTTTTTCATACCAATGATGTATGCAAATAAAATGTATACTATCTTGGTTCCTCAATTTTAAATAATGTCAAAAGGAGTTTTCAGAAAATAAAACGTTAGGGAAAAACAAACAGTATATATGTTAAAAATATAACATAAATAAAATGTGATTCTCAGTATGAAAAGGCCAAGTATACTGCATTAACACTTTTTAAGGTGCATTTTAAGGTTTTAACAGTTCTTTAATGTATACAGATTCAAGTCCTGTGATTCATAAAACATTTGTGGATCCCTCAAATAACAAAAAATTTATTTCAAATTAGTGAAGTATATTTAAAACATTATCACTTTTATCACGTATTAGCTAATATTATCAAATAATAACAATAACACTTCAGTATTCTTGCCTTGAGAACCCATAAACAGTATGAGAAGGAAAAAAGATAGGACACTGAAAGATGAACTCCCCAGGTCAATAGGTGCCCAATATGCTACTGGAGATCAGTGGAGATATAACTCCAGAAAGAATGAAGGGATGGAGCCAAAGCAAAAACAATACCCAGTTGTGGATGGGACTGGTGATAGAGGCAAGGTTCAATGCTGTAAAGAGCAATATTGCATAGGAACCTGGAATGTTAGGTCCATGAATCAACCCCAATTGGAAGTGGTCAAACAGCAGATGATAAGAGTGAACATTGACATTCTAGGAAGTAGCAAACTAAGATGGACTGGAATGGGTGAATTTAACTCAGATGACCTGTAGGAATCTACTGCTACTGTGGGCAGGAAAAAGCTTAGAATAAATGGAATAGCCATCATGGTCAACAAAAGAGTCCAAAATGCAGTAATTGGATGCAATCTCAAAAACGACAGAATGATCTCTGTTCGTTTCCAAGGCAAACCATTCAATATCACAATAATCCAAGTCTATGCCCCAATCAGAAACACTAAATAATCTGAAGTTGAACAGTTTTATGAAGACCTACAAGACCTTTAAGAACTAACACCCAAAAAAGATCTCCTTTTCATTATAGGGGACTGGATTGCAAAAGTAAGAAGTCAAGAAACACCTGGAGTAACAGGCAAATTTAGCCTTGGAATACAGAATGAAGCAGGGCAAAGGCTAATAGAGTTTTTCCAAGAGAATGCACTGGTCATAGGAAACACCCTCTTCCAACAACACAAGAGAAAACAATACACATGGACATCATCAGATGGTCAACACCAAAATCAGATTGATTATATTCTTTGCAGCCAAAGATGGAGAAGCTCTGTACAGTTATCAAAAACAAGACTGGGAGCTGACTGAGGCTCAGATCATGAGCTCATTACCAAATTCAGACTTAAATTGAAGAAAGTAGGGAAAACCACTAGACCACTCAGGTATGACCTAAATCAAGTTATGATTATACTTATGATTATACAGTGGAAGTGAGAAATAGATTTAAGGGCCTAGATCTGATAGACAGAGTGCCTGATGAATTATGGAGGGAGGTTCATGACATTGTACGGGAGACAAGGATAAAGACCATCCTCATGGAAAAGAAATGCAAAAAAGCAAAATGGCTGTCTGGGGAGGCCTTACAAATATCTGTGAAAAGAATGGAAGTAAAAAGCAAAGGAGTAAAGGAAAGATATACCCATTTGAATGCAGAATTCCAGAGAATAGCAAAGAGAGATAAGAAAGTCTTCCTCAGGGATAGATGCAAAGAAATAGAGGAAAACAATAGAATGGGAAAGACTAGAGATCTCTTCAAGAAAATTAGAGATACCAAGGGAACATTTCATGTAAAGATGGGCTCGATAAAGGACAGGAATGGTATGGACCTAACAGAAGCAGAAGATATTAAGAAGAGATGGCAAGAATACAGGGAAGAACTGTACAAGAAAGATCTTTATGACTCAGATAATCACGATGGTGTGATCAATTACCTAGAGCCAGACATCCTGGAATGTGAAGTCAAGTGGACCTTAGAAGCATCACTATGAACAAAGCTAGTGGAGGTGATGGATTTCCAGTTGAGCTCTTTCAAATCTTGAAAGATAATGCTGTGAAAGTGCTCCACTCAATATGCCAGCAAATTTTGAAAACTCAGCAGTTGCCACAGGACTGGAAAATGTCCATTTTCGTTCCTATCCCAAAGAAAGGCAAAGACAAAGAATGCTCAAACTACTGCACAGTTGCACTTATCTCACAAGCTAGTAAAGTAATGCTTAATATTATCCAAGCCAGTCTTCAGCTATACATGAATCATGAACTTTGAGATATTCAAGCTGGTTTTAGAAAAGGGAGAGGAACCAGAGATCAAATTGCCAACATCGGCTGGATCATGGAAAAAGCAAGAGAGTTCCAGAAAAACATCTATTTCTGCTTTATTGACTATGCCAAAGCCTTTGACTGTGTGGATCACAATAAACTGTGGGAAATTCTGAAAGAGATGGGAATACCAGACCACCTGACCTGCCTCTTGAGAAACTTGTATGCAGGTCAGGAAGCAACAGTTTGAACTGGACATGGAAAAACAGACTGGTTCCAAATAGGAATAGGAGTACTCCAATGCTGTATATTGTCAGCCTCTTATATGCAGAGTACATCTTGAGAAATGCTGGGGTGGAGGAAACAGAAGCGGGAATCAAGATTGCTGGGAGAAATATCAATAACTTCAGATAGGCAGATGACACCACCCTTACAGCAGATAGCTGAAGAAAAACTAAAGAGCCTCTTGATGAAAGTGAAAGAGGAAAGTTAAAAAGTTGGGTTAAAGCTCAACATTCAGAAAACGAAGATCATGGCATCTGGTCCCATCACTTCATAGGAAATAGATGGGGAAACAGTGGAAACAGTGTCAGACTTTATTTGGGGGGCTCCAAAATCACTGCAGATGGTGATTGCAGCCATGAAATTAAAAGACGCTTACTCCTTGAAAGGCAAGTTATGACCAACCGAGACAGCATTTTAAAAAGCAGAGATGTTACTTTGCCAACAAACGTCCATCTAGTCAAGGCTATGGTTTTTCCAGTAGTCATGTATGAATGTGAGAGTTGGACTATATAAAAAGCTGAGTGCCAAAGAATTGATGATTTTGAACTGTGGTGTTGCAGATGACTCTTGAGAGTCCCTTTGACTGCAAGGAGATCCAAATAGTCCATCTTAAAGAGATCAGTTCTGGGTGTTCATTGGAAAGCCTGATGTTTAAGCTGAAACTTTGGCCATCTAGTGCAAAGAACTGACTCATTTAAAAAGACCCTGATGCTGGGAAAGATTGAAGGCAGGAGAAGCAGACAACAGTGGATGAGATGTTTAGATGGCATTACCGACTCAATGGACATGCTACTGCTGCTAAGTCGCTTCAGTCGTGTCCAACTCTGTGACCCCATAGATGGCACCCCACCAGGCTCCCCCATCCCTGGGATTCACCAGGCAAGAACACTGGAGTGGGTTGCCATTTCCTTCTCCAATGCATGGAAGTGAAAAGTGAAAATGAAGTCGCTCAGTCGTATCTGACTCTTCAAGACCCCATGGACTGGAGCCCACCAGGCTCCTCTGTCCATGGGATTTTCCAGGCAAGAATACTGGAGTGGGGTGCCATTGCCTTCTTCAAATGGACATGAGTTTATGTAAACTCTGGGAGTTGGTGATGGACATGGAGCCCTGGCGTGCTGTAATCCATGGGGTCACAAAGAGTCAAAGATGACTGAGAGACTCAACTGAACTGAATATCTTGCCCCTCTTTTGAAGAACTCTTGTGATTTTCTCTTTCAGGTCTCTCTCAGGACCTACCTGGTAAACCAGTATAATCTCAACATATCAAGATCTTATTTTAACCACATCTGCATATTAATGTTTATTAGTTAAGGTAATATTCACAGACTCCAGGAATTAAGGTCTGGATACCTCTGTGAGGAGGCATTATTCAAGTTACTACACTACACTTAGGAGAAGGTAATGGCACCCCACTCTAGTACTCTTGCCTGGAAAATCCCATGGACAGAGGAGCCTGGTAGGCTGCAGTCCATGGGGTTGCTAAGAGTCACACATGACTGAGCGACTTCACTTTTACTTTTCACTTTCATGCATTGAAGAAGGAAATGGCAACCAACTCCAGTGTTCCTGCTTGGAGAATCCCAGGGATAGGGGAGCCTGGTGGGCTGCCGTCAATGAGGTCGCACAGAGTCAGACACGACTGAGGTGACCTAACAGCAGCAGCAGCATGCTACACTTAAATTTTCTTAAAATAAGTGGCCTCTCATAATTAATGAAATATGGGAAAGCATTTATTTCTTGATTTGTTTTGCCTTAGGACCTATTGGATTTCAATTTCCTGGACTTATTCTAATCTCCATCTTCTCTAGAATTCCCTTCCCATTCCTCTATTCAACATGCCTTGTCTTGATAATGTATGTCAATTTTCTAAGACTCTTTTAAAAAAATATATTAGAATATAGCTGTTTAAGAATGTTTTGTTAATTTCAGGTGTACAGCAAAATGAATCAGTTATTTACAAACATATATCCATTCTTTAGTTTCCTTTCTCATATAGGTCATTACAGAGTGTTGAATCGAGTTCCCTGTGCTATACAATAGGTCCTTATTACTTTATTAGTTATCTATTTTATACATAGTAGTGTGTGTGTTTATGTGTGTGTGTAGATAAATCCCAGTCTCCCAATTTATCTCTCCTACCTATTTCCCCCGGTAACCATAGTTTCTTTTTTTTTTTTCCTACATTTTAACTCTATTTCTGTTTTATAGATAAGTTCATCTTTACTTATTTTTAGATTTCACATATAAAAAGATATATGATATTTTCTTTCTCTGTCTGATTTACTTCACTCAGCATGCCAATCTCTAGGTCCATCCAATATTTCTCTTCAGGAAGCTTTCTATCACCAGTTATGATGTCTTAGTCACCGTTACACTTGATTGCATTTGTTTTCTATGTGCATAACAAGTTTTCACAAACTTAGCAGTTAGAACTCACATTTGTCATATGATGTCTGCAGGTCGGAAATCTTGGTGTGACTTCACAGTTTTCTGCCCCTGGTCCCACGGGGCTGGAGTCAAATGTCTGTTAGGCCTGTCAGCTGACCAGAGGCACAGGTTCCTCGCCCAAACCCGCTGGTTGTTGGTAGAAATTAGGTTCTTGTGGATTTAGTGCTCGGGTCTCACTTTCTGACTGGATGTCTACCTGGAGCCTCTCAGGTCCTAGGAGCCACTACCCTTCCCTGCCACATGGTGCTCTCTAACCTACGGTCTTCACTTTGTTCCTTCCAGCAACTTCTTTTAAAATCTTACCTGATTTGGTCACATTCACCCAAGGTAATATCTCTTAATTAACTCCAAGTCATCTGATTAGGTGACTGTGGTTATATCCACAAATCCCTTCCCCAATGTAATGCAATATAATCGTGGGAATGATGCTCCATCACACTGGCAATGGGAGAGAATTTAGCAAACAAGACTAGTAAGCTAAGGGTGGGGATCTCGGGGTACTTATTTAGATTCTACCACCACAGAATGGAAGTCACCATGTAACTCTTCAGCATGAGAAATTGACCATGGGTCCTGTTATGACACTGCACTGATCTACTCCCTATTTAAACCACTCATTGTTTATAACTTCAGTACCTACCATACTTTTGGTCACATTGAACGTCCCATGGGCAGGTACTCATTTAGCATTTGTAGAAGTAATATACAAGTCAGCATGGCATCAAGGGTGCATTGAACTCATGTATATTCTGTAAAAGATATTCTTGTAGTAGTCTTTTTCTCAAATATGAACAAGAATTATTGTTCAGGAATATAATGGATTATATGTATGAAATTATTTATGGACAAGACAAGCTAAGTTAACTTCCTACTAGCAAAGCAAAACACCTTTCCTTACAATTAAATATTTAGAAGTAGTAATTAGAAAAAAATTCTTTACCACTGAAAAGGACTTTCCAGGTGGTAGAGTAGTAATGAATCCACCTGCCAATGCAGGAGATGCAGGCGACATAGGTTTTTTCCCTGGGTTGGGAAGATCCCCTGGATTAGGAAATGGCAACCTGCTCCAGTATTCTGGCCTGGAAAATTCCATGGGCACGGGAATCTTGAAGGCTACAACCCATTGGGGTGCAAACTATATAATTAGGAAAAAAAAAGTATGCATGAAAACTTGTTAAGGATAATTCATTTTTTCATGTGTTTCTGGCAGATGGTCATTCAAAACCATTTCTCCTATTTTATAAGGAAAAATACTTTCATGAAAATAGTGTTCAGAAATGTATAATTTATAAGACACTTGAATTTCATAATGACTTAAAGACAAAGCAAAGATCTTGTTTGTAATTGAATTAACCATATTATTTACTCTAAATCTTGCAAAAATATCCATTTAATGTATTTTTTTGAAGGAAATCTTTGTTTATATGGTATGTGGAAGTAGTGTTGTATTTTTACCTTTTTTTTTTTTTCTTAATGTCCCTGGAAACTTGAAATACTTCTATTCAACTTGATACAGTTTCTATTTCTCTTATTTTCTTGGACATTGACTATCACTTGGAGTCTTTCACTGTATGTAGATCATTGTCTTCAGTAATTTCTAAGGCCCCTTGGGACTACCATAGGGATTCTGAAGTTTTAAAGTTTTTCTAAGTGCCACTGTACTTTCAAACTTTGGAAACATTAGCCCATATTCTAATTCTTTGTTATGCCTGATCCCTACAGGTGTGAAATTACTGATAAAACCTGAGAAGTTAAAGGACATAAAGATTATTGAATATTCTCTTCTCTAAGGTATTCAGCAAATATCTTTAGAACATATGTAAATGCATGGCATCTGGTCCCATCACTTCATGGGAAATAGATGGGGAAACAGTGTCAGACTTTATTTTGGGGGTTCCAAAATCACTGCAGATGGTGATTACAGCCATGAAATTAAAAGATGCTTACTCCTTGGAAGGAAAGTTATGACCAACCTAGATAGCATATTCAAAAGCAGAGACACTTTGCCAACAAAGGTCCGTCTAGTCAAGGCTTTGGTTTCTCCAGTGGTCATGTATGTATGTGAAAGTTGGACTGTGAAGAAAGCTGCACGCTGAAGAATTGATGCTTTTGAACTGTGGTGTTGGAGAAGACTCTTGAGAGTCCCTTGGACTGCAAGGAGATCCAAGCAGTCCATTGTAAAGGAGATCAGTCCTCGGTGTTCTTTGGAAAGAATGATGCTAAAGCTGAAACTCCAGTACTTTGGCCACCTCATGAGAAGACTTGACCCACTGGAAAAGACTCTGATGCGGGGAGGGATTGGGGGCAGGAAGGGAAGGGGACGACAGAGGATGAGATGGCTGGATGACATCACCGACTGGATGGAAGTGAGTTTGAGTGAATTCCGGGAGTTGGTGATGGACAGGCAGGCCTGGCATGCTGCAATTCATGGGGTCGCAAAGAGTCGGACGTGACGGAGCGACTGAACTGAACTGAACTGAAATGCATGAAAATGTAAATGCATCATTTAAACATGTGTCATTACTTAAATACTTTCCAAATAGCTAATATCCACATATTTCAACTATGATTGGAAAACTGACACTTGAAAATAATTTAGTTTTGATGCTGTTTTGCTTCACTTTTTTTTCTTATGAATTCCCTTGGGTTAAGTCAGCGTATTTCTTATCTCCAAATACTTGTGTGCACTTCACCTAATCACAACCATTTATTTAGTGTATTTTCTGAGTAAAATGTAAAATGTAGTTTCAGGACTGAGGTGTTACTCTTAAAATTGAAGGCCTATTTCAATAATATTTTTCATCATTTATTTGTTTTGGCAATTGCAAGAAATCTATCAAAGCTTATCACTATTGCAACCTCTAGGGTACCAGAAATAAAACATAAGGAAGCATCAGAGCATTGATAATGTACTTTCTTAATTGCAATGTCTTCAGAGAACATTATTGAACAAGAGGTGAGAAGTATGGGAAAAAATAGTATTTTTTAAAATGCTGTCATTTAAGATTTCTGCCTGTTGGTACTTTGTTAGATGAAGCATAGAAGTCATACATAGCATTTCTTTCTTAAATTGTAAAGGAGAGGAGAGAGCATTTCTTTCTTAAATTGTAATGTGGAAGAGAGTTATAAGTCATTGCCTAGAGACTAAATTGAATGTGTTTATGCAGAAATATGCCACTAAATGATAGCAGTGTTGGGGAGACTTGTTCACTGGATAAACACTGACACTCTGATTCTTTCCTTTGAAGTTCACATTGTAAATCTGGACCTTGTGAAGCTAATAATCCTTGTGAGAATGAAGCTGTTTGTAGAGATAAAGTGTATCTGGGATCACTTCCCCTTGGGTGCCAGTGCCAGTGTGGCAGGGCTTTTCAGGTTCTGCTATGAGATAGTGATCAGTCCCGCCTGCATGGACCTGGCTGTCACCTTGCATTCATTCAGCCACAGGGATTCTTGTAATGCAGTCAGCTTAAGGTCTAATAAAGGAATGAAATAGATCAGGATGCAACCCCAGTTATCTAGTGACTCTGCCTTCAATATCAAAAGCAGAGACAACTATTTTTACAAAACACACTGATGCTGGTAAATGAATTTATATTCTTGTGACTCATAATAGTAGCAAATGATAAAATTTAACAAAACATGACTTCTGTGTTCTGGTGTCAGAATTAATCTTTTTTATTAAAAAAATAATTAGAGGATAATTACTTTACAATAATGGATGGTTTTTGCCATACATCAACATGAATTAGCCATAAGTATACATATGTCCCTAAATTCTTGAACCCCAACCCCCAACCTGCCTCCCCATCCCACCCCTCTAGGTTGTCATGGGTACTCTGAGGCGTTCATCAAACTCCCATTGGTTATCTGTTTTACATATGACAATGTATATGTTTCAATGCTATTCTCTCAAATCATCTTACCGTCTACTTACCCTACTGTGTTCAAAAGTCTATTCTTTATGTCTATGTCTCCTTTGCTGCCCTGCAAGTAGGATCATCAGTACTACCTTTCTAGATTCCATATATATGCACTAATATACAATATTTGTCTTTCACTTTCTGACATTTCATTCTGTATAATAAGATCTAACTTCATCCACCTCATTAGAACTGACTCAAAATTATTCACTTTTATATCTGAGTAGACTTAGCTTAGCAGCAGCAGTAGCAGCAGTATTACATTGTGTATATGTACCAGAACTTCCTTATCCACTTATCTGCCAATGGACATCTAGGTTGCTTCTGTGTCCTAGGTATTGTAAACAGTGTTGCAACAAACATTGGGGTACATGTGTCTTTTTCAAGTATAGCTTCCTTAGAGTATATTCCTAGTAGTGGGATTTCTGGGTCTTATGATATTTTTATTCCTGATTTTTTAAGGAACCTCTACACTGTTCTCCATAGTGGCTATATCAATTTGTATTCCTAACAATAGCGTAAGAGGGTTTCCTTTCTCCATACCTTCTCCAGCACTTATTGTTTGTAGACTTTTTGATGATGGCCATTCTAACTAGTCTGAGATGATACCTCATTGTAGTTTTCATTTACATTTTTTTTAATAATAAGTGATGTTGAGCATCTCTTTCTGTGTTTTTTAGTCATCTGAATGTCTTTTTTGGAGAAAAGTATTTATTTATAGGTATGGGGAAGCACTCTGTTTACAATGATTTAAAAAAATATTTTAGCTAATTTATTAACTACATACACAGATACTTCTTACTACTGAAATATGTATTCCTGAAAGAATGTAAATTTACAGAGCAAAAAGAAGGAGTCAGGAAGAAAATAAACAAAAGTAGATGGAAGGAAAGGGGAAAAAGAAAAAAGAAGAGATAAATATTAGCTTTCAGACTGTGATTTTTTCTGTGGAAGAGCATGCCTAAAATGGATAATGTTTGTTAAGACACAGGAAAATTAGGGCATGAAATAGCCCTGGGACCAGGGATATGGCTAAAAGCCATGGGAAAAGGAAAATAAGAAAAGAGAGTGAGTTAGAAAGAGTGGGGGAAAAAGATGTCTCTCTTATTTTGCCTTATTTTACCTAATTTAAAATATTATTTTACAATTTTTGATCCCTTAGTAAATGAATAAATGGTTAAAATAATGTAATGTGTGAAAAACACATTTTAATAGAAAATTATTTTGTTTTGGAATGGTATTACTTAACTGAAGTTATAATTTTTAAGCAAATTATTTACAAATGCATGTCCATAGAAGTGTATTTTTTTAAAACTGGGTATAGAAGCCCAGGTTTAAAATAATAGTCAGTGTCCTCTTTGATTTCTTTCACCAGTGTTTTATAGTTTTCTATATATAGGTCTTTAGATTCTTTAGGTAGATATATTCCTAAGTATTTTATTCTTTCCGTTGCAATGGTGAATGGAATTGTTTCCTTAATTTCTCTTTCTGTTTTCTCATTATTAGTGTATAGGAATGCAAGGGATTTCTGTGTGTTGATTTTATATCCTGCAACTTTACTATAGTCATTGATTAGTTCTAGTAATTTTCTGGTGGAGTCTTTAGGGTTTTCTATGTAGAGGATCATGTCATCTGCAAACAGTGAGAGCTTTACTTCTTCTTTTCCAATTTGGATTCCTTTTATTTCTTTTTCTGCTCTGATTGCTGTGGCCAAAACTTCCAAAACTATGTTGAATAGTAATGGTGAAAGTGGGCACCCTTGTCTTGTTCCTGACTTTAGAGGAAATGCTTTCAATTTTTCACCATTGAGGATAATGTTTGCTGTGGGTTTGTCATATATAGCTTTGATTATGTTGAGGTAGGTTCCTTCTATTCCTGCTTTCTGGAGAGTTTTGATCATAAATGGATGTTGAATTTTGTCAAAGGCTTTCTCTGCATCTATTGAGATAATCATATGGTTTTTATTTTTCAATTTGTTAATGTGGTGTATTACATTGATTGATTTGCGGATATTGAAGAATCCTTGCATCCCTGGGATAAAGCCCACTTGGTCATGGTGTACTCCCAGAATATTGGAAATAAAAGCAAAAATAAACAAATGGGACCTAATTAACCTTAAAAGCTTCTGCACATCAAAGGAAACTATTAGCAAGGTGAAAAGACAGCCTTCAGAATGGGAGAAGATAATAGCAAATGAAGCAACTGACAAACAACTAATCTCGAGAATATACAAGCAACTCCTACAGCTCAACTCCAGAAAAATAAATGACCCAATCAAAAAATGGGCCAAAGAACTAAATAGACATTTCTCCAAAGAAGACATAAAGATGGCTAACAAACACATGAAAAGATGCTCAACATCACTCATTATCAGAGAAATGCAA
Source organism: Bubalus kerabau (assembly GCF_029407905.1). Classification (NCBI taxonomy): domain Eukaryota; kingdom Metazoa; phylum Chordata; class Mammalia; order Artiodactyla; family Bovidae; genus Bubalus; species Bubalus kerabau. The sequence continues at coordinate 10,310,207 of NC_073632.1, read as the reverse complement.
ATCAAAACCACTATGAGGTACCATTTCACACCAGTCAGAATGGCTGCGATCCAAAAGTCTACAAGTAATAAATGCTGGAGAGGGTGTGGAGAAAAGGGAACCCTCTTACACTGTTGGTGGGAATGCAAACTAGTGCAGCCACTATGGAGAACAGTGTGGAGATTCCTTAAAAAACTGGAAATAGACATGCCTTATGATCCAGCAATCCCACTGCTGGGCATACACACTGAGAAAACCAGAAGGGAAAGAGACACGAGTACCCCAATGTTCATCGCAGCACTGTTTATAATAGCCAGGACATGGAAGCAACCTAGATGTCCATCAGCAGATGAATGGATAAGAAAGCTGTGGTACATATACACAACGGAGTATTATTCAGCCATTAAAAAGAATACATTTGAATCAGTTCTAATGAGGTGGATGAAACTGGAGCCTATTATACAGAGTGAAGTAAGCCAGAAAGAAAAACACCAATACAGTATACTAACGCATATATATGGAATTTAGAAAGAGGGTAACAATAACCCTGTGTACGAGACAGCAAAAGAGACACTGATGTATAGAACAGTCTTATGGACTCTGTGGGAGAGGGAGAGGGTGGGAAGATTTGGGAGAATGGCATTGAAACATGTAAATATCATGTATGAAATGAGTTGCCAGTCCAGGTTCGATGCACGATACTGGATGCTTGGGGCTGGTGCACTGGGATGACCCAGAGGGATGGAATGGGGAGGGAGGAGGGAGGAGGGTTCAGGATGGGGAACACATGTATACCTGTGGTGGATTCATTTTGATATTTGGCAAATCTAATACAGTTATGTAAAGTTTAAAAATAAAATAAAATTAAAAAAAAAAAATAAAAAAAATAAAAACACTTTATTGAATGTTAAAAAAAAAAAAATAAATAAAAAAAAATAAAATAAAATAATAGTCATGGGACCCTAGCAAACTGGAGTACCTACATAGATATTAACATGGAATTAGTTCTTCTAATGTTGTGTCATCTATACAAGTATATTTGGGGTTATGGGCCACCTCTTTACTGCTTCTGATTTAAACTGACATTATTGTGTCTTTTTTCTTTCTTTCTTTCTTTTTTTTTTTTTTTTTCAGATTTTGGTACTTAAAAGATTGTGTTTTAAAATATGTGAAATTCTCAAATTACCTTGAATAAGTCACATTTATCTTATTTCTGAGTTCAAACCTAAAGGGATTTGGAGATACTAGGAGTGGTTTTCAAATTTGTGGGATATACTAGAAACAAGGAAGGTATGGATTGTATGCCTGAGAGGGAGGCCGCAGACTTTTATAGATACTAGGTAGCCCTAGTATCAGAGTAATATATGTTTACATATGACCACTTATTTGTTCTGATGGCATAAATATATATATATATATTATATATAAATATATATACATACATCTATATATTATATATATATAAGTTTATATGGTCTCTGTAAATATTTTAATTTTTTAACATTTATACTATTATAAAATACAATGTCAGAATATGCTACTTACAATGTAATGCTAGCTATTAAATGTTTGGAGAAATGTAAATGCATGAAATGTAAATTTTGGATACCTGATATATTGATATGTTTTGAAACAAAATTATCCATATTATATTTTGGACTCTATACAGAAAGACTTAACTACTAGAGGGCTAAAAAGTGTATTAAAATTAGATTGTATGTGTAAATTGATAGCATCATAACAATGACATTGTATTCTTAGTATTTTCTCAAAAATAAAATAGTTTGGGAAGCCAATTTTTTTAACTCACTTTAGTAGTATTTATTATATGATTATATGTACAAAACTATTATTAACATTTGTAATGTAACATGTATATGTGAATTTGTAAATTCCAAACATTATGTGGTTATTCACCACATTTGCAATGTTACTAAAATAGTCAACTCTGCATTTTAATCACAAAATTTTATATAATCAGAAACTTTGATGCAGCACAACTAAAGTATAATATTTCATGTTTATTTAAGTATAAAATGAATAATACATACAAATTAATAGAAAGCTCATCTGACAGCATTTTCAATTCAAAATAGTAGTACAGATATTTATAAACAAAGATGTATACAAATAAAATGACTGTATTTTCTGGTAAAATCAGTAGCAACAAAATAAGATAATATGTTTAAAAAGTATTTTCTGATAAAATAGTGGTTAATTATCACATATGCCATAGTTAACAAATTAGATGTGATAAAAATAATTGCTTCTTTGTTTTAAATTTTAAACAAATTATGTCTGTTTATTTTCCCCATGGTATTAAATTTAATTCTCCAGGTTCTCATTGGACATGTAGCTCATTTCTAGTCAACATTCAGAAAGCAAACTCTGTTTTTCAGAACTTCTGGTAATTCCAATTTATCATTTGCTGCAATTTTTCCTTAAAATAACTTATTGTTTATCTACACAGTGAACATCTTCAGCTATACTGACATTAGTTTGACTCTAGCTGTTTGTAACTTACCAATTTGAATCAGTATTCAACATGACTTGTAATCATGAGCATCTTTTAAAATATCAGTATGATTAATGATATCCCAGTGTCTTAATTGCACATTGTATTGCATTTGGTCTTAATTTGTTAATATATCTAATTCTATATATATGATATATAGGCTTCCCTGGTGGCTCAAAGGGTAAAGAATCTGTCTGCGATCAGGAGACTTGGGTTCATTACCTAGGTCAGGAAGGTACCCTGGAGTAGGAAATGACAAGCCACTCCAGTATTCTTGCCTGGAGAATTCCATGGACAGAAAGGCCTTGTGGTTTTGTACATGATATCACATGTACATGATGTCACATGTACATGATGTCACATGTGCAAAGCCTTGTGTCTTTGTACATGATGTCCCAAAGAATCAGACACAACTGAGCAACTGCCACACACATGTCCCTAAACTCCTCTAACTATATGTTTCAAGGAAAAACAAAACAAAACAAAACAAAAACGAGAACATATATACTAGTTCAGTCAGTTCCATCGCTCAGTTGTGTCCGACTTTTTGCGACCCCATGAATCGCAGCACCCCAGGCCTCCCTGTCCATCACCAGCTCCCAGAGTTCACCCAGACTCAAGTCCATTGAGTCAGTGATGCCATCCAGCAATCTCATCCTCTGTCATCCCTTTCTCCTCCTGCCCCCAATCCCTCCCAACATCAGAGTCTTTTCCAATGAGTCAACTCTTTGCATGAGGTGATCAAAGTACTGGAGTTTCAGCTTTAGCATCATTCCTTCCAAAGAAATCCCAGGGCTGATCTTCTTCAGAATGGACTGGTTGGATCTCCTTGCAGTCCAAGGGACTCTCAAGAGTCTTCTCCAACACCACACTTCAAAGGCATCAATCCTTTGGCGCTCAGCCTTCTTCATAGTCCAACTCTCACACCCATACGTGACCACAGGAAAAACCATAGCCTTGACTAGACGAACCTTTGTTGGCAAAGTAATGTCTCTGCTTTTGAATATGCTATCTAGGTTGGTCAAAACTTTCCTTCCAAGGAGTAAGCGTCTTTTAATTTCACAGCTGCAGTCACCATCTGCAGTGATTTTGGAGTCCCCAAAAATAAAGTCTGACACTGTTTCCACTGTTTCCCCATCTACTTCTCATGAAGCGATGGGGTCAGATGCCATGATCTTCATTTTCTGAATGTTGAGCTTTAAGCCAAATTTTTCATTCTCTTCTTTCACTTTCATCAAGAGGCTTTTTATTTCCTCTTCACTTTCTGCCGTAAGGGTGGTGTCATCTGCATATCTGAGGTTATTGATATTTCTCCCAGCAATCTTGATTCCAGCTTGTGTTTCTTCCAGTCCACCATTTCTCATGATGTGCTCTGCATATAAGTTAAATAAACAGTGTGGCAATATACAGCCTTGACGAACTCCTTTTCCTATTTGGAACCAGTCTGTTGTTCCATGTCCAGTTCTAACTGTTGCTTCCTGACATGCATACACATTTCTCAAGAGGCAGATCAGGTGGTCTGGTATTCCCATCTCTTGAAGAATTCTCCGCAGTTTATTATTATCCACACAGTCAAAGGCTTTGGCATAGTCAATAAAGCAGAAATAGATGTTTTTCTGGAACTCTCTTGCTTTTTCCATGATCCAGCAGATGTTGGCAATTTGATCTCTGGTTCCTCTGCCTTTTCTAAAACCAACTTGAACATCAGGAAGTTCACGGTTCACATATTGCTGAAGCCTGGCTTGGAGAATTTTGAGCGTTACTTTACTAGTGTGTGAGATGAGTGAAATTGTGAGGTAGTTTGAGCATTCTTTGGCATTGCCTTTCTTTGCAATTGCAGTGAAAACTGACTTTTTCCAGTCCTTTGGCCACTGCTGAGTTTTCCAAATTTGCTGGCATAGTGAGTGCAGCACTTTCACAGCATCATCTTTCAGGATTTGGAATAGCTCAACTGGAATTCCATCACCTCCACTAGCTTTGTTTGTAGTGATGCTTTCTAAGGCCCACTTGGCTTCACATTCCAGGATGTCTGGCTCTAGGTCAGTGATCACACCATCGTGATTATCTGGGTCGTGAAGATCTTTTTTTGTACAGTTCTTCTGTGTATTCTTGCCATCTCTTCTTAATATCTTCTGCTTCTGTTAGGTCCATACCATTTATGTCCTTTATTTTGCCCATCTTTGCATGAAATGTTCCCTTGGTATCTCTAATTTTCTTGAAGAGATCTCTAGTCTTTCCCATTCTGTTGTTTTCCTTTATTTCTTTACATTGATCGCTGATATATATACTAGGCACCCCCTTAAATATATTGTGAATATTAAACATATTATATACATGACATAAAGATCCACAGTGCATTGCCAAAGCTTCCTCCACCTAGGACCTACATGGTTAGTGAATGTCGGATCAGGTACAGGCACAGAGGCAGTGTGGCCATGTGGTGGGTCTCAGGGAGAGAGATGAGTTTCAATTCAGCCTGCACCAACCTCAACCAAGCTGTCATCATGTCCTTGAGAAACTTCAGAGCCTATTTTTTCCATCATTAATGGTAAAACAGAGGATGTATTTAGATCATTACTTTTAAAAGATTATGGTGAAATGTAAAAACTCCTTTAACTATGAGTTAGTAATTCTGTTAACTTTCAGATCACCATGCACTTTAATGTATCCTGTCACACAAAGAACTTTGTAAACCATTAACTTCATGTTTGTTAAACTTAAAGCAATCCTGAAAAATGTAGTTGGTACAAAAATGACCTACTTATCATAGATACTGTTTACTCACAATGCAAAAGAAATGGAGAGAAAGAAAACTGTGTATTTCTTATTGTTGTTTTGCAAATTGTTACCACAGGTTCATTGTGATCGTTCTTATTTCAAATAATTCAAGTTTTTAAGTTAATGAAACTGAACAATATAGTTACTTAGAAAATGTTGCAAATGGTTGTGTAATTGAATACAAAATATAAAAACTCACTGCTCTTTTTAGTTAAAAGTGAAATGGATTTAGATGAATACACCATTCTTTAGAGTAATTAAAATTACCTACACCACGATTACAAGAATGTTTAGAGTTCCTCTTTCTGTTGCTTACAGTCATTGATGGCATCTCCTGTTTGTGTAGTCTGGGCTCTGTTGGTATGAAATGTAAAGAGGACTTTGAGGACTGCATCCTGAATGCTCATGGGAAAAATTCTACCTGTGAAGATCTGCATCCTGTTAGTATTCATAAATATTATTAATATATAAGTGTGGGCTAGCAGAAATTAACCTTATATGGTTAATATTTGGCTTTGCAGCATGTTGCTATGTGTATATATACATATGCATTCTTACTTAGATTGGAAAACAGAAACTTAAGCAATATTTTCTCAACCTAGTCATAAAAAATGTTCTCTCCACCACTATATATAGGTTGATATAAATATTATAAAATGAGTGATTTACTCTTTGGTTTCAAAACACTTGATGATATTGAATTTCTGTAAAATTTCAGAAATTATTCCGAAAGCTATTAGTCTTATAGGCATCACTTTCACGTAACTCAAGGTATTATACACACACATACTATATATTTCATTGTCATTTGTAATGTTGCATTTACTTTGATTTCTGTCAGTTGCTGTACCTCTGTCACTTCCTTCATGCATCTGCACTGGTGCTATTCCTTCAGTACATACGCCTTTGTCATTTGCTTTGTCACAGCATGTGCCATTCTGCCTTCAACGGACTGTGGCACAGTTGGCAAATCAATGTGATCCCTTCTGGCTCCTCATTTATTAGGACGCCTGACATTAAAAAAAAAAAAAAAAAGGAAAAAGTCTACTCAAGGTAGATTCAGTGACTGGCTTCAGAAAATATATAACACACAATGCAAGTTAGTGCTGTGACACTGGTACAGGCTCAGAACTGGTCATAGCAGCAGTGCCACGAAAGGACCACACTAGATGAAGAGAGGGAGCAAACACTTTGAAAAACAGATCTATTCTCATCAACACATTCTTACTACAGTATACTAACACTGCTTCACAATACAATGGTAATTTGTGTATTTCCCTGGTAGTGCAGTGGTAAAGATTCTGCCTAATAATGCAAGAGATACAGGTTCAATCCCTGGCCAGGGAAGATTCCTCAAGTTGTGGAGCATCTATGCTTGTGAGTCACAACTACTGAAGCCTGTGTAACCTAGAACCTGTGTTCTGCAACAACAACAAAAAAGCCCAAGTAATGCAATGAGAAGCCCAAGCATTGCAACTAGAGAGTAGCCATCACGAACCACAACTAGAGAAAGCCTGTGCACAGAAAGGAAGGCAATTGGTTTGTGTTTTTTTTTTTTTTTTTTGGCACAAGGAAAGCAGACACCTAAATGAAGAACATAACTAAGGTTTGGGCAGCTGTGACCAGAAGGACTGATGGCTAGGGATTATCTAGTCACTGTTGGGTATGTGTACTATTCAGTTTCCTTGGTTTTACTCATCACAGATGCTTTGTCTAAGTAAGTCAATCCCATCCCATTTTGGGGGCGGGGTTCTTATAGCCCTGGGTGTGTCACTGTATGCTGGTGTCTGAAGTAAGGGTGGCATTCTTTCCAGGGAAAATTGTCCTCGGCTGCATATAGGATGAATGTAAACGGGAATGACCTCTTTCAGACTTTCTAACATCTGGGTTTTATACATGCAGTTGTTGTACTTTCAGACCCTACGGGGAGGACTGGGTGCTGTCTAGTGATGAGTGACCTTGAAGACAGGAGAGCAGAGAAAGAAAATCACTGTTGATCTCCTTACTGAACCCCCAGCTTCTTGCCTATTCCTAAAATCTAATTATGTGAGATTACTTATGGTCTATTTTTAAGTATAGCTTGATTCAGAGTTTCCTTGGCTTGCAGGTAAATTATCTAATTTCCATAATGTGATTAAACTTTATTTTAGTCTACAATTTCAGTCATAACTTCAGGAATAATAGGAGTTTATTATAATAGAAAGTGCTTCATACCCATAATCATAAGATTCCATTTCTAGACCTGACCTTCCAACAAATTATATGCATGACAGTAAGACAGTCATTTGGCAAGTCAGGCACTGCAACTTTAAGAGCTGTATCATATATCAAATATCAAAATTTCTAAATATAGTGTTCTTTCACTTATTCATCTTATAAATTGCCAGTAAGAAGTTATTCAGACTAACTTTAGACTGGCAGTAGCTTAAAATCTTGACTTATATTTCCAGAAATTGTTAGAATAAGGAAAAATAAGAATTAAAAAAGTGGAACTTGCAAAAGTTGAGAATAAAATGGTAGTTATCAGAAATTGAGAGTGGGTGGAAACTGGGAGATTCTAGACAAAAAGTACAAGTCTTCAGTTATAAACTGAATATGTTTTATGCATCTAATGTATCTATTGGGCTTCCCAGGTAGCTCAGTGGTAAAGAATACACTTGCCAATGCTGGAGACATGGGTTTAATCTCTGGGTTAGGAAGAATCCCTGGAAAAGGAAACAGCAACACACTCCAGTATTCTTGCCTGAGAAATCCTATGGACAGAGGAGTCTGGCAGGCTCTAGTCCATGGGGTCACAAAAGAGTTGGACATGACTTATGGACTAAATAGCAACAAGGTAACTATAACCTAATAATGACTATGACTAATAATACTGGGGTGTATACTTGATATTTGCTGAGAGTGGATCTTAAGCATTCTCATTACAAACACTAAAAAGGTAGTTATGTAAGGCAATCAATGTGCTAATTAATTTCGCAGTGTATACATATGTCAAATGACCACACTTTATTTGTCAGTTATACTTCAAAAAAACCTGAAGGTGAAGAATAAATTAAAAATAAAAAGCAGAAAGGAGAAAAGGTAATAAAATTCTCAGCCTGTACTTCACTAACTATATTATTGTATCTTATTAGTTAATTTAAATGTTTTAGAATACTCTAGGAGATCATTGAAATTACATAATTACTAACTATGATTTTGGAGAAGGAAAGGGCCAACCACTCCAATGTTCTTGCCTGGGAAAACCCATGAACAGAGAAGCCAGGCAGGCTACAGTCCATGGAGTTGCAAAGAGTTGGACATGACTGAACAGAGCACAACATCTATAATTTATGTATTAATTATAAAAGGAGAAGGGCTTCAGGGGAAGCTCAGCTGGTAAAGAATCCACTTATAATGCAGGAGACCCTTGTTTGATTGCTGTGCCAGAAAGATCCCCTGGAAAAGGGATAGGTTACCCACTCCAGTATACTTGGGCTTCTCCGTGGCTGAGATGGTATAGAATCTTCCTGTAATTTGGGAGACCTGGGTTCAATCCCTGGGTTGGGAAGACACCCTGGAGGAGGGCATGGCAACCCACTCCAGTGTTTTTGCCTGGAGAATCCCCATGGACAAAGGAGCTTGGCAGGCTACAGCCCATGGGGTAGCAAAGAGTCAGACACAATTGAGTGACTAAGCACACATACATAAGAAGAGAAATACCACTGGATTGGTGATATTCTTCCAAGGGAAGATGTTACAGAGATGACAGATGTTTAAAAAAATAATGAAAGAATATTCAGAGAATTTGATGGCTTTTAGATAGTGTGTGGGGGGCCCAAAGTTTGGTGGTGGTTGGTGGTTTAGTTGCTAAGTTATGTCTGACTCATGCAACCCCACAAACTGTAGCCCACTAGTCTCCTCTGTCCATAAGATTTTCGAGTCACAAATACCAGAGTGGGATGTCATTTCTTTCTCCAGGGGATCTTAACCCAGGTATCAAACTCTAGTCTCCTTCATTGAAGACAGTCTCCTGCATTGCAGGCAGATTCTTTACCGTCTGAGCAAAATGACCAATTCTGAAATGCTCTTTGAAGACTTTAAAGTGGAAGAGAAATATAATGTATAGTTTATATGACATGTTTAATATTTTTGATAAACAAAAGAATGACTTTATATAGTCTAAGTTACTCTTATTTGATTATAAGAGTCAGCAGCCTACTTGGTGTGTAGGTAGGACTCCCTAAACTAATCCAGGCAATGCCTCTGACATGAGGCTTGATTGTTCTTTGAATGCAATATGGCTATATATATATTTTTTTTCTTTTCATTTTATTTATTTATTTTTAATTATTTTAACTGGAGGATAATTATAATACTGTGGTAGTTTTTGTCCTACATCAACATGAATCTGCCACATGTATACATGTGTCTCCCAATCCTGAACACTCTCCCACCTCCCTCCCCACTCTTTCCCCCTGGGTTGTCTCAGAGCACTGACTTTGGGTACCTTGCTTCATGTATCAAACTTGCACTGGTAATATATTTCACATATGATAATGTACATGATTCAATTCTATTCTCTCAAACCATCCCACCCTTCTCCCACTAATCCAAAAGCCTGTTCTTTATATCTGTGTCTCCTTTGCTGCCCTTTAGGATGCCCTGTAGGATCATCAGCACTGTTTTTCCAAATCCATATATATGTGTTAACATGAACATTTTCAAAATTGGAGCATTTTCATATTATTGTATGCAGTATCATGAATGTGAGTTTAGAGAAAAAGCAGAAAATCAGAAGGCTTTGAAACCAAGATGAGAAGCATTTAATAACAACAAGGCCATTTTCTTATTTCCCTTTCTTTATGGTTCAATAAACCTAAAAATAAAGGAAACAAGCCAAAAAAAAAAAAAAAAAAAAGGAAGTGGAAGGAGGAAAAAGAGAAAACTTTGAATATATGGCACATGATAAGATAAAATACTGTTTGTTTAGCATAAGTGTTATTCCTTCATGTAACTTTTGAAACACTATTTTTTATGCTTACCTAAATATATATAATCAAATTATTCTAGTATTTTCTTCTCATTTTACTTTTAATTTCCTTTGTATCCTACATGAATAATGAATGCTTAATTTTGATAACAGCAGAAAGACAAAAATAGTGCAGTAGAACCAATATTGTAGAAAAAACCAAAGATTTTGTTCATGTGAAACCATTTTAAATATTGTATATATTGTGTATATATATTATACGTAATAATATATACTGGTACACTACAGATATAAATTTTCTCAGACAGGTCAAAAAACAAACTGAATTTATGTTTTCTAGTGAAAAATAATAATTAAATCAATAATGTGTTCCTGCCTTCCCCACCATACAGTTGTGAAACCCATGTCAGTCACTTGAGTGTCAGCTTACTTTTGGATTGCACGGTCAGTAATGCTCATGGCCCATCCAGGATTAAGAGGTAGAGACCCGCTCTCAGTTCATCTTGGCTGCCACTGAGATGTCCATTGTGTTATGAGAGACCATTCTCTTTTCAAAGACAAATCTGCCAAATGACTCTAATCCTTTCCTAACAAATCTGGCTCCCAGCACCCTCTCTGAACTTCTCAAAAGCAGGATACTTAGCTAATTAGTGGCCAGGTCCCAGTCGCCACTTCAGAAAATGCATTGGAACCACTAAAATGTTGGGTTCTGCTGTCTTTCAAAGATAACAGACCTCCCATAAAAGTAGAATAAGTCTAACTGCTCTCTGTCCAGATAGAAAAGCCTTCATTTCTTTCCTGTCCTCTCTTTCTATGAAGATTTGGTTATTTCCTTTGATGGAAATTAACATCAAAACTCTGACTCAGTAAAGGTGAGAACTCCAGAATAATCTAAACAGAAACAACTATATAAATATTCCTTCCAATTTAGTAGCAAAAGAAGAGAGTAACACATTTCATTCTCAAAAATTGCTCTGTTATAGGAATATGACAAAATTTGTTTAATGTCAGTTGCTTAGCTCTCTTATACCATGTTTACTATTGCTGTTATGCATGTTAATATTACATTTAAGTCATGGAACCTATAAAAAATCACATAAACTATTAAACTTCCAAATAATGAGTTCTTTCTTATTTATTTTTAAACTTGATTAGGTTAAACATCATACTTTTTTGGTAAAAGACTAGAGAGAAAGTTTCAAGATGAAATGGATTTGTCCTATGATTTAACTTAGAATTATAAAATGAAGACAGAATATTCACTCAAATTCACAATATATGAAATTATTATATTAATTTAAAAACAATATAACTCTCCATTTTATTTAAGAATCAGAATATTCATAAGCAAGTATCCAATATTGGGCTTTTTATTTGGGTTATTACTTTTTTTCATCTAATGGAAGAATTAGACTCAGTTGTTCTAAACCAGTAGCTTGCCATCAAAAGGATACATGGTTAAAATTCTTATTCAGTACCTGGATCCAGGCACCTGGATAAGTTGTGATTCCTTGTGACTTTGATGTGTACTTGCACCTGAGAATGACTAGGTGTCTAGATGGCACTTTCTAGCACTAAATTGTATTGGTATTTGGAGTAGAACACAGACGTTAGATGAAAAGATGTCCTTTCCATCATAGGGAATGGGAATATAAAAGTAGGGTGTTAAGAGATACCTCAAGGAACAAGCAAGTTTAACCCTGGTACAAAATGAAGGAGGGCAAAGATTTTCTACACTCTACACAGGAACGTCACCAAATGGTTAATACTGAAATAAGATTGATTATATTCTTTGCAGCTGAAGATGGAGAAGCTCCATACAGTCAGTAAAAACAAGACATGGAGCTGACTGCAGCTCGGAACAGGAGCTTCTTAGTGCAAATATCAGGCTTAGATTGAAGAAAGTTGGGAAAACCACTAGGCCATTCAGGTATGACCAAAATCAAATCCATTATGCTTATATAAAGTGGAGGTAACAAACAGATTCAAGAGATTAGATCTGGTAGAGTGGCTGAATAACTATGGACACAGGTTCATAACATTGTAGATAAGGCAGTGACCAAAACCATCTGCAGGAACAACAACAAAAAAAAAAGATGCAAAAGGCAAAATGCTTGTCTGAGGAGACGTTACTAATAGCTGAGGAAAGAAGAGAAGTGAAAGGCAAAGGAGAAAGGGAAAGATATACCCATCTGAATGTAGAGATTCAAAGAATAGCAAAGAGAGACAAGGCCTTCTTAAAAGAAAGGTAAGAAAATAATAGAATGGAAAATACTAGAGATTTCTTCAAGGAAACTGGAGATATCAGGAGGTATTTCATGCAAGAATGGGCACAATAAAGGACAGAAACGGTAAGGACAAAAAAGAAGCGGAAGACATCAATAAGAAGTGACAAGAATACACAGAGAACTGTATGAAAAAAAGTCTTAATGACCTGGATAATCACGATGGTGTAGTCACTCACAGGGGCCAGACATGCTGGAATGTGAAATCAGGTGGGCCTTAGCTAGTGGAGGTGATGGAAATCCCGTTGATCTTTGGGTGGGATGATTTGGGAGAATGTCATGGAAACATGTATAATATCATATAAGAAACGAATCGCCAGTCCAGGTTCAATACAGGATCCTTGGGGCTGGTGAACTGGGAGACCTGGAGGGATGGTACGGAGAGGGAGGTGGGAGGGGGGTTCAGGATGGGGAACATGTGTATGCCCATGGCAGATTCATGTTGCTGTGTGGCAGAACCAATACAATATTGTAAAGTAATTAGCCTCCAATTAAAATAAATAAATTTAAATTAAAAAAAAAAGATGATGCTATTAAAATGTTGCACTCAATGTGCCAGCAGTAGACACAGGACAAGAAAAGGTCAATTTTCATTTCAACATCCAAAAAGAGCAGTGACAAAAAATGTTCAAACTGTCATACAGTTGTACTCATTTCACATGCTAGCAAGGTTATTCTCAAAATCCTTCAAGCGAGTCTTCAGCTGTATGTGAACCAAGAACTTCCAGATATACAAGCTGGTTTTAGAAAAGGAAGAAGAATCAGAAATCAAATTACCAACATTCATGGTCAGAGAGAAAGCAAGGGAATTCCATTAAAACATGTACTTCTTGTTTATTGACTAGGGGAAAGCTTTTGAGTGTGTGGATCACAACAAACTGTGGGAAATTCTTAAGGAGATTGTGATACTAGACTGCCTTACCTGTCTCCAGAGAAACTTGTATGTGGTCAAGAAGCAACAAGTAGAACTAGACATGAAACAACTGACTGATTCAAAATTGGGAAGTAAGTATGACAAGGCTGTATATTGTTATTCTACTTGTTTAACTTATACACAGAGTACAGCACGTGAAATGCTGAGCTGGATGAATCACAAGCTGGAATCAAGATTGCCAGGAGAAATATTAACAACCTTAGATACTCAGATGGCACCACCCTTATGACAGAAAGCAAAGAAGAACTAAAGAGGTCTTGATGAAACTGAAAAAGTAGAATGAAAAAGCTGGCTTAAAACTCAACATTACAAAAACTAAGATGATGGCATCCGGTCCCATCATTTCAAGGCAAATAGGGGAAAATGTGGAAGCAGTGACAGATTTTATTTTCTTCATCTTCACAATCACTGTGGACAGTGACTGCAGCCATGAAATTAAAAGTCAGTTGCTCCTTGAAAGGAAATCTGTGCAAATCTACACAGCATATTAAAAATCATGGATGTTATTTTGCTTAGGACAAATCAAAGTGTCCCTGTTGTCAAAGCTATGGTTTTTCCAGTAGTCATGTACGGATGTGAGAGTTGTCCCATTAGGAAGTCTGAACACTAAAAAAGGGATGGTTTCAAACTATGGCCCCGGAGAAGACTCTTGAGAGTCCCTTGGAGAGAAAGGAGCTCAAACCAGTCAATTCTAAAGGAAATCAGTCCTGAATATTCACTAGAAGGATGGATGCTGAAGATAAAGCCCCAAATTTAGCCACCTGATGTGAAGAGCTAACTCACTGGAGAAGGCCCCAATGCTGGGAAAGAGTGAAGTCAAAGGGAGAAGTGGCTGCCAGAAGATGAGATGGTTAAATATCATCACTGACTCAGTGGAAATGAATTTGAGCAAACTCTGGGAGATAGTGAAGTACAGAGGAGCCTGGCATGTTGTAGTCCATGAGGTTGCAAAGAGTCAGACACAACTGAACAACCGAACAATGACGACTGTGGTTACCATTCAATGTGTAGTTATAACTCACAGTTTAGCACCTTATATGAGAAATAAAAGATAATCTTAAAAATCAAGAGATTTATCCTGGTGTTTTTGGCAGTTTATTACATTGCACCTTCCGTTTAAATATATGATTTCTCTTTTGCATTCTTCCATGTGTTTCAGTGCTTTTTCTTTTAACACAAAGGGCATAAATGTAACTTTTTAATCCCAATTCTTTTTTCAAGGACATAATAATATTGTCAGGAAATGTTTAACAGGAGGATTCCTACATGCTGTTTCTCACAAGTCCTTTGTTTCTTTTTAAGTGGAACAGCATGCTGCTCCCAGGAACTGGGGTCATTGTGTGAGACAGGCTCGAATCTCCTTTAGTAAACATTCTCTTTAGGACAAAACTGTGTAGTCTTGATCCCCTTTCTTGAGATATAGATTGTCCCCTGACCTTGTGACCACCACCATCCCTTGTTCCCTTTGTAAAGTTTACTGTGCGTTTGGTTTTCTGATCTTTATCACTGATGAAAGAAACTTACTGTACTACAGCCTATATATACTCACAGAAAAATCATTAAAGCACCTTTGTTCCATCAGAGCTTGGGTCCCTGTGTCTTTCTTTCTTTCTTTCTCTCTCTCTCTCTCTCTCTCTCTCTCTCTCCAGCTGATTCCCTAGAGTGCAGAGACCCGTACTTCTCACTCTCCTGCCCGGGCTTCTAAGACTCTCTCGAGAAGGCATTCTGTGCCTTCACCCCCTTGAGAGGGCGCCCGGTGCCTTCGTGAAAGACGCAAGTCCTGTGTCAAGGACTTTATTGGTTTTCTGCTCAAACCAGGGAATATCAGCCTCTTTCTGTCTTTCACTTTCTTATTGTCACCTCGGGACCACCAAGTCCCAGTCCATTAAAGGACCCCAACATAATATATTGTTTCTGCTCCTTGTAATAATTTAATAAAGTGTTAGGGAAGCCTGGCATGCTGCAATCCATGGGCTCACAGAGTCCAATGTGAATGAGTAACTGAACAACAGCAATGTCTTTATGTTTTGGCATTTGCTAAACAGAAAAATTTGCATGAATTTATACCTTTACATAAAGGCTGGATATAATTATTCAAATAATTTCAAGAGAATTAGAAAAGAATCATCGTAAGGACATCCCAAAATTCAATTGTCTTTTTTTTTTTAATTTTATTATTATTATTATTATTTTACTTTACAATATTGTATTGGTTGTGCCATACATCAACATGCATCCGCCATGGGTGTACACATGTTCCCCATCCTGAACCCCCCTCACACCTTCCTCCCCATACCATCCCTCTGGGTCATCCCAGTGCACCAGCTCCAACCTTCCTGTATCCTGCATCAAATCTGGACTGGCGATTCGTTTCTTATATGATGTTATACATGTTTTAATGCCATTCTCCCAAATCATCACCCCTCCCCCTCTCCCACAGAGTCCAAAATACTGTTCTATACATCTGTGTCTCTTTTGCTGTCTCACATACAGGGTTGCCATTACCATCTTTCTAAATTCCATACATATGCATTAGTATACTGTATTGGTGTTTTAGTTTCCGGCTTACTTCACTCTGTATAATAGGCTCCAGTTTCATCTACCTCATTAGAACTGATTCAAATGTATTATTTTTAATGGCTGAGTAATACTCCATTGTGTATATGTACCACTGCTTTCTTATCCATTCATCTGCTGATGGACATCTAGGTTGCTTCCACGTCCTGGCTATTATAAACAGTGCTGCGATGAACATTGGGGTACACGTGTCTGTTTCAATTCTGGTTTCCTCGGTGTGCATGCCCAGAAGTGGGATTTCTGGGTCGTATGGCAGTTCTCGGGGAAGGCAATGGAAACCCACTCCAGTAATCTGGCCTGGAAAATCCCATGGATGGAGGGGCCTGGTAGGCTGCAGTCCATGGGGTTGCTAGGAGTCGAATATGACTGAGCGACTTCACTTTCACTTTTCACTTTCATGCATTGGAGAAGGAAATGGCAACTACTCCAGTGTTCTTGCCTGGAGAATCCCAGGGATGGGGAGCCTGGTGGGCGGCCATCTATGGGGTCGCAAAGAGTCGGATATGACTGAAGCGACTTAGCAGCAGCAGCAACATGGCAGTTCTATTTCCAGTTTTTTAAGGAACCTTCACACTGTTCTCCATAGTGGCTGTACTAGTTTGCATTCCCACTAACAGCATAAGAGGGTTCCCTTTTCTCCACATCCTCTCCAGCATTTATTGCTTATAGACTTTTGGATCACAGCCTTTCTGACTGGCATGAAATGGTACCTCATTGTGGTTTTGATTTGCATTTCTCTGATAATGAGTGATGTTGAGCATCTTTTCATGTGTTTGTTAGCCATCTGTATGTCTTCTTTGAAGAAATGCCTATTTAGTTCTTTGGCCCATTTTTTGATTGGGTCATTTATTTTTCTGGAATTGAGCTGTAGGAGTTGCTTGTCTATTTTTGAGATTAGTTGTTTGTCAGTTGCTTCATTTGCTATTATTTTCTCCCATTCTGAAGGCTGTCTTTTCACCTTGCTTATAGTTTCTTTTGTTGTGCAGAAGCTTTTAATTTTAATTAGATCCCATTTGTTTATTTTTGCTTTTATTTCCAATATTCTGGGAGGTGGGTCATAGAGGATCCTGCTGTGATGTATGCCAGAGAGTGTTTTGCCTTAGATATTTAATCCATTTTGAGTTTATTTTTGTGTATGATGTTAGAAAGTATTCTAGTTTCATTCTTTTACAAGTGGTTGACCAGTTTTCCCAGCACCACTTGTTAAAGAGATTGTCTTTTCGTCATTGTATATTCTTGCCTCCTTTGCCAAAGATAAGGTGTCCATAGGTTCATGGGTTTATCTTTGGGCTTTCTATTTTGGTCCATTGATCTATATTTCTGTCTTTGTGCCAGTACCATACTGTCTTGATGACTGTGGCTTTGTAGTAGAGCCTGAAGTCAGGCTGGTTGATTCCTCCAGTTCCATTCTTCTTTCTCAAGATTATTTTGGCGATTCGAGGTTTTTTGTATTTCCATACAAAATGTGAAATTATTTGTTCTAGCTCTGTGAAAAATACCATTGGTAGCTTGATAGGGATTGCATTGAATCTATAGATTGCTTTGGGTAGTATACTCATTTTCACTATATTGATTCTTCTGATCCATGAATACGGTATATTTCTCCATCTATTAGTGTCCTCTTTGATTTCTTTCATCAGTGTTTTATAGTTTTCTATATATAGGTCTTTAGTTTCTTTAGGTAGATATAGTCCGAAGTATGTTATTATATCCATTGCAATGGCGAATGGAATTGTTTCCTTAATTTCTCTTTCTATTTTCTCATTATTAGTGTATAGGAATGCAAGGGATTTCTGTGTGTTGATTTCATATCCTGCAACTTTACTATATTCATTGAATAGCTCTAGTAATTTTCTGGTGGAGTCTTTAGGGTTTTCTATGTAGAGGATCATGCCATCTGCAAACAGTGAGAGTTTTACTTCTTCTTTTGAAATTTGTATTCCTTTTATTTCTTTTTCTGCTCTGATTACTGTGGCCAAAACTTCTAAAACTATGTTGAATAGTAGTGGTGAGAGTGGGCACCCTTGTTTTGTTCTTGAATTTAGGGGAAATGCTTTCAATTTTTCACCATTGAGGATAGTGTTTGCTGTGGGTTTGTCATATATAGCTTTTATTATGTTGAGGTATGTTCCTTCTATTCCTGCTTTCTGGAGAGGTTTTATCATAAATGGATGTTGAATTTTGTCAAAGGCTTTCTCTGCATCTATTAAGATAATCATATGGCTTTTATTTTTCAATTTGTTAATGTGGTGTAATACCTCTACTCTAGAATTTTAATCTTTGTTTTTTGGTATTTATTAAGAATTTTGTACCTTTAAGAACCCAATCTTCAGTACCTATTTTTACTTGGGAGCGAGATTACTTGCTTGACTTCTCTCTCCCCCTTTGGACTCTCCTTTCTCTCCACTAGATCACCTCTGTCTCCTCGCTCCCTCTTCTCTTCTCCACCCAACTCTCTGAATCTCTGTGTATTCCAGACAGTGGAGGAGACTTAGGGAACGGATTACTGGCTGCATCTGTCTCTCTCCTTTTCATCCCCCCCTTTTATCCTCCTGGTCACCTTTGTCTCCTTCCTCCCTCTTCTTTTCTCTGTATAACTCCAAGAACATCTCTAAGCGGTCCAGAGTGTGGAGCACACATAAGGAAGTGATTACTGGCTAGCTTGCTCTCTTCTCTTTTGATTCCACCTCATCTCATTCACGTCACCTCTAACTCCCTCCTCCCTCTTCTCTTCTCCATGTAACTCTGTGAACCTCTCTGGGTGTCCCTTACTGTGGAGAAACTTTTCATCTTTAACCTAGATGTTTTATCAACGGTGCTGTATAGAAGGAGAAGTTTTGAGACTACTGTAAAAATAAGACTGAAAACCAGAAGCAGGAGGCTTAAGTCCAAATCCTGAGAACATCATAGAACACCTGACTCCAGGGAACATTAAGCGATAGGAGCTCATCAAATGCCTCCATACCTACACTGAAACCAAGCACCACCCAAGGGCCAACAAGTTCCAGAGCAAGACATACCATGCAAATTATCCAGCAACACAGGAACACAACCCTGAGCTTCAATGCACAGGCTGCACAAAGTTACTCCAAATCCATTGACATCTCATAACTCGTTACTAGACACTTCATTGAACTCTAGAGAGAAGAAATTCAGCTCCACCCACCCGAACACTGACACAAGTTCCCTAACCAATATACCTTGACAAGCCACTGATACAACCCCACCCACAGCAAAAAAAACTCCATAATAAAGAGAACCCCACAAACTGCCAGAATACAGAAAGGCCACCCCAAACACAGCAATATAAACGAGATGAAGAGAGAGAAGAATACCCAGCAGGTAAAGGAACAGGATAAATGCCCACAAAAACAAACAAAAGAGGAAGAGAGAGGGAATCTACTTGATAAAGAATTCTGAATAATCATAGTGAAAATTATCAAAAATCTTGAAATCAAAATGGAATCACAGATAAATAGCCTGGAGGCAAGGATTGAGAAAATGCAAGAAAGGTTTAACAATGACCTAGAAGAAATAAAAAAAGAGTCAATATATAATGAATAATGCAATAAATGAGATCAAAAGCACTCTGGAGGCAACGAATAGTAGAATAACAGAGGCAGAAGATAGGATTAGTGAAATAGAAGATAGAATGGTGGTGGATTCGTTTTGATGTTTGGCAAAACTAATACAGTGTTTGAGGTTTAAAAATAAAATAAAATTTAAAAAAGTAAAATAAAAAAATTATTTAAAATGAAAAAAAAAATAAAAGAATGGTAGAAATAAATGAAACAGAGAGGAAAAAAGAAAAACAAATTGAAAGAAATGAGGACAATCTCAGAGACCTCCAGGACAATATTAAATGCCACAACATTTGAATCATAGGAGTCCCAGAAGAAGAAGACAAAAAGAAAGACCATGGGAAAATACTTGAGGAGATAGTAGTTGAAAACTTCGCTAAAATGGGGAAGTAAATAATCACCCAAGTCCAAGAAACCCAGAGAGTCCCAAACAGGATAAACCCAAGGTGAAACACTCCAAGACACATATTAATCAAATTAACAAAGATCAAACACAAAAAAACCCACAAATATTAAAAACAGCAAGGGAAAAACAATAATTAACACACAAGGGGATTCCCATAAGGATAACACCTGATCTTTCAATAGAAACTCTTCAGGCCAGGAGGGAATGGCAAGACATACTTAAGGTGATGAAAGAAAATAGCCTACAGCCCAGATTACTGTACCCAGCAAGGATCTCATTCAAATATGAAGGAGAAATCAAAAGCTTTACAGAAAAGCAAAAGCTGAGAGAATTCAGCACCACCAATCCAGCTCTCCAACAAATGCTAAAGGATCTTCTCTAGACAGGAGACACAAAAACGTTGTATAAACTCTAACCCAAAACAATAAAGTAAATGGCAACAGGACCATACTTATCAATAATTACCTTAAACATAAATGGGTTGAATGCCCCAACCAAAAGACAAAGACTGGCTGAATGGATACAAAAACAATACCCCTATATATGTTGTCTACAAGAGACCCACCTCAAAACAGGGGACACATATAGACTGAAAATGAAGGGCTGAAAAAAGTTATTCTATGCAAACAGAGACCAAAAGAAAGCAGGAGTAGCAATACTCATATCAGATAAAATAGACTTTAAAACAAAGGCTGTAAAAAGAGACAAAGAAGGACACTACATAATGATCAAAGGATCAATCCAAGAAGAAGATATAACAATTATAAATATATATGCACCACAATATGTAAGACAAACACTTGCAAGTATGAAAGGAGAAATTAACAATAACACAATAATAGCGGGAGACTTTAATACCCCACTCACACCTATGGATAGATCAACTAAACAGAAAATTAACAAAGAAACACAAACTTTAAATGATACAATTAGCCAGTTAGACCTTATTGATATCTGTAGGACATTTCACCCCCAAACAATGAATTTCACCATTTTCTCAAGCACACACGGAAACTTCTCCAGGATAGATCACATCCTGGGCCATAAATCTAGCCTTGGTAAATTAAAAAAAAAAAAAAAAATTCCAAGCATCTTTTCTGACCACAATGCAGTAAGATTAGATCTCAATTACAGGAGAAAAACTATTAAAAATTCCAACATATGGAGGCTGAACAACACGCTGCTGAATAACCAACAAATCACAGAAGAAATCAAAAAAGAAGTCAAAATTTGCATAGAAACGAATGAAAATTGAAACACAACAACCCAAAACCTTTGGGACACTGTAAAAGCAGTGCTAAGGGAAAGTTCATAGCAATACAGGCATACCTCATGGAACAAGAGAAAAGTCAAATAAATAACCTAACTCTACGCCTAAAGCAACTAGAAAAGGAAGAAATGAAGAACCCCAGGGTTAGTAGAAGGAAAGTAATCTTAAAAATTAGGGCATAAATACATGCAAAAGAAACAAAGGAGACCATAGCAAAAATCAACAAAGCCAAAAGCTGGTTCTTGGAAAGGATAAATAAAACTGACAAACCATTAGTCAATCAAGAAACAAAGGGAGAAAAATCAAATCAATAAAATTAGAAATGAAAATGGAGAGATCACAACAGACAACACAGAAATACAAAGGATCACAAGAGAGTACTATCAGCAATTATATGCCAATAAAATGGACAACGTGGAAGAAATGGACAAATTCTTAGAAAAGTACAACTTTCCAAAACTGAACCAGGAAGAAATAGAAAATCTTAACAGACCCATCACAAGCACGGTAATTGAAACTGTAATCAGAAATCTTCCAGCAAATAAAAGCCCAGGCCCAGACGGCTTCACAGCTGAATTCTACCAAAAATTTAGAGTGGAGCTGACATCTATCCTACTCAAACTCTTCCAGAAAATTGCAGAGGAAAGTAAACTTCCAAACTCATTCTATGAGGCCACCATCATCCTAATACCAAAACCTGACTAAGATGCCACAAAAAAAGAAAACTACAGGCCAATATCACTGATGAACATAGATGCAAAAATCCTTAATAAAATTCTAGCAATTAGAATCTAACAACACATTAAAAAGATCAGACACCATGACCAAATGGGCTTTATCCCAGGGATGCAAGGATTCTTCAATATCTGCAAATCAATTAAGTCTTTTGAATAAATTGATTAGTTACAACATCTTCAGTAGTGAATACATAGCAAAAAGTTCAATCTAAATCATGATGCATTAGCTAACAGTCAAGTTCATGGCTAAAATGGTTATTTGTTGATACCAATTAAAGTCCTTTGATCATGCCTATTCTTAATAGCCTATTTTTTATGTAGAATAAAATGTGCTTAAAACATTTATTACCCATATCTCTAATTTTCATTACACAGATTTTTACTCTAAGAATTTATTGAGAATGATTTAACATTACATTTATTAAAGTGGTTCCATGCAATCGGTGTAATTTTTCTTTCCTTTCTCTAACATAGTGGATTATATAATTATTTAACTTGTATAATCCATGGGGAGCATAGAACTTTAGTTCATTTATCTAATGACTAGTATAATGCTTTCAATATATTCCCCTCAGTTCCCAATTCTTATCAACAAATTTATCTCTGAAACACTCATTTCTTCACCTCCTAATATGTTCTTTTGAGTCTGTCTTGACACTGAAACACATAACCAAATTTGTTAGAATATTATGCAAAGCCAAAGCAAACAGAATCAGGAAACTTATGCTGACTCACCTGAGTCAAAAAAATGTAGGAGCTTTAATACATTGGACTCATGAAATCTATTATGGAAAGTCAGACATATATTTTCTTCTTTCTTATTCCAAGATTTATTACAGATAAGTGAGATTTACAGATGATTGAATTTTGAGGTTTAGAAATCTGCAAAGCAGTACTGAATTTCATAAATATTGTCTGAAAAATGTAGCCAATCAGAGAGAAATTTTCCATTTTCAGAGTCTCCAGTAAAAGTAGACAGTTCCTAGATATAGTTCAGCTTAAAAAAAATGATTTAGAATTGGTTGCATACAATTTCCATTGCCAACATTAGGCAAATACATTAATAAATGGGTCGACTTTCAAACCATTATGAGACAGATTAAGCTTAAAAGTATTTTAATACCAGCATTATACTTTATTTTTTAGTATAAATTTATTTTAATTGGAGGCGAATTACTTTAAAATATTGTATTGGTTTTGCCATACATTGACATGAATCCACCACGAGTGTACATGTGTTCCCCATCCTGAAACCCCCTCCTACCTCCCTCCCCATATCATCCCTCTGGGTCATCCCAGTGCACCAACCCTGAGCATCCTGTATCATGCATCAAACCTGGAGTGGTGATTTATTTCACATATGATAACATACATGTTTCAATGCCATTCTCCCAAATCATCCCACCCTCGCCCTCTCCCACAGAGTCCAAAAGACTGTTCTATACATCTGTGTCTCTCTTGCTGTCTCACATACAGGGTTATCATTACCATTTTCCTAAATTCCATATATATGTGTTAGTATACTGTATTGGTGTTTTTCTTTCTGGCTTACTTCACTCTGTATAATAGGCTCCAGTTTCATTCACCTCATTAGAACTGATTCAAACTTATTCTTTTTAATGGTTGAGTAATAATCCATTGTGTATATGTACCACAGCTTTCTTATACATTCGTCTGCTGATGGACATCTAGGTTGCTTCCATGTCCTGGCTATTATAAACAGTGCTGCCAATGAACATTGGAGTACATGTGTCTCTTTCAATTCTGTTTTCCTCAGTGTGTATACAGTTATTTTATTGTTTGTTGTACTTACATCACTGTGACTAGGACTCAAATCTAGGCCTCAAAATTTATTTCTGAGAATTTAATGAAAATGTCCCAGTAATTTATTTTTTTCTAAAAATAACCCAAGTTTTCTACCCCTTACATGGATGCTATTTTTAAGTGGTTGTGTCCATATAAGACTGTTTTCAGAAAGCTTTCATGCTGTGTTCAAATACTGTTTTTAAGACAATAATGAGAGAAAAAAAGGGACATGCGTCCCTTCAGAAAAACAGGTTGACTTAACAATATATATTAACTAACAGGAACAGGAGCAGTGACCAAAAGATCCTAAGTCCTTCACCTCCACCAGTAAAGCGATTCACTATGTTCTAATTCTCTGTCACCCCACTTGCTATTTGTCTACAAGAAATTTGCCAATCATGAAGAGTGCAGGAAAATTTTAATTAAGAAGTGGACATATATATTTGTGAAAACAAGCATATACATGAATGTGGTCACATGATTCACCTGATCCACCAGATCCACCTGATCTGTCTCTTTTTGTGCTTTAAGCCTTTAATCTAGCTAACTCAATCTGAATCTTAGTACCACAGTCTTCCTGTTCAGTTCCCCTGATTATAGTTGTTTGCCTTCTCTGCCCTCTCAAAGCAAGAAAATCTGTCATCTAAGTGCTGCACTTAAAAGACTAAGATGAAAAATCTATCCTTTACACTTAAAAAAATAGTATGGAACAAACTAAGAGAGTCCCATGTGATTGATGTAAATGGAAGTGTGAATGAGTATATGAACATAAATACTGACTATATATATATATATATATATATATATATATATATAGCATGGGGGGGCCTTCCCTGGTAGCTCAGACCCCGATTTGATTCCTGGGCTGGGAAGATCCCCTGGAGATGGGATAAGCTACCCACTTCAGTATTCTTGGGCTTCCCTAGTAGCTCAGATGATAAAGCATCTGTCTGAAATGCAAGAGACCTAGGTTCAAAATCCCCTGAAGAAAGAAATGACAATCCACTCCAGTATTCTTGCCTACAGAATCCTGTGGACAGAGGACCCTGGCAGGTCACAGTTCATGGGGTCAAAAAGAGTTGGACACAACTGGGCAACCACACACACACACACAATGTGGGAGACCTGGACTCGACCCTTGGGTTGGGAAGATACACCTGGAGGAGGGTATGACAATCCACTCTGGTATTCTTGCCTGGAGACTTCTGGAAAAAAAGGCCCTGGAGAGCTACCGTCTATGGGGTCACAAAGAGTCAGACACGACTGAGCGACTAAGCACAGCCCAGCACAGCACATGAGTATGTGTATCAGTTTACTTCAGTTCAGTCACTCAGTCATGTCCAACTTTTTTTGACCCCATGAATTGCAGAAGGCCAGGCCTCCCTGTCCATCACCAACTCCTGGAGTTCACTTAAACATATGTCCATCGAGTAGATGATGCCATCCAGCCATCTCATCCTCTGTCGTCCATTTTTACTCCTGTGCCCAATCCCTCCCAGCATCAGAGTCTTTTCCAAAGAGTCAACTCTTCACATGAGGTGGTTAAAGTACTGGAGTTTCAGTTTTAGCAACATTCCTTCCAAAGAACGCCCAGGACAGATCTCCTTTAGAATGGACTGGTTGGGTCTCCTTGCAGTCCAAGGGACTCTCAAGAGTCTTCTCCAACACCACAGTTCAAAAGCATCAATTCTTCAGCGCTCAGCTTTCTTCACAGTCCAACTCTCACATGCATACACGACCACAGGAAAAAACATAGCCTTGACTAGACAGACCTTTGTTGGCAAAGTAATGTCTCTGCTTTTCAATATGCTATGTAAGTTGATCGTAACTTTTCTTCCAAGGAGTAAGCATCTTTTCATTTCATGTCTGCAGTCGCCATCTGCAGTGATTTTGGAGCCCAAAAAAATAAAGTCTGACACTGTTTCCACTATTTCCCCATCTATTTCTCATGATGCGATGGGGTCAGATGCCATGATCTTCGTTTTCTTAATATTGAGCTTTAAGCCAACCTTTTCACTCTCCTCTTTCACTTTCATCAACAGGCTTTTTAGTTCCTCTTCACTTTCTGCCATAAGGGTGGTGCCATCTGCATATCTGAAGTTATAGATACTTCTCCCAGCAACTTAATTCCAGCTTGTGCTTCTTCCACCCAGCATTTCTCATTATGTACTTTGCATATAAGTTAAATAAGCAGGGTGACAGTATACAGCCTTGATGCACTCCTTTTCCTATTTGGAACCAGTCTGTTGTTCCATGTCCAGTTCTAACTGTTGCTTCCTCAGCTGCATATAGATTTCTCAAGAGGCAGGTCAGGTGGTCTGGTATTCTAATCTCTTTCAGAATTTTCCACAGTTTATTGTGATCCACACAGTCAAAGGCTTTGGCGTAGTCAATAAAGAAGACATACATGTTTTCTGGGACTCTCTTGCTTTATTGAAGATCCAGTGGATGTTGGCAATTTGATCTCTGGTTCCTCTGCCTTTTCTAAAATCAGCTTGAACATCTGGAATTTCACAGTTCATCTATTGCTGAAGCCTGGCTCGGAGAATTTTGAGCATTACTTTACTAGCATGTGAGATGACTGCAATTGTGCGATAGTTCGAGCATTTTTTGGCATTGCCTTTCTTTGGGATTGGAATGAAAGCTGACCTTTTCCAGTCCTTTGGCCACTGCTGGGCTTTCCAAATTTGTTGGCATACAGAGTGTTGCACTTTCACAGTATCATCTTTCAAATTTGAAAGAGTTCAACTGAAATTCCATCACCTCCACTAGCTTTGTTCATAGTCATGCTTTCTAAGGCCCACTTGACTTCACATTCCAGGATGTCTGGCTCTAGGTGAGTGATCATTCCATCGTGATTATCTTGGTCGTGAAGATCTTTTTTGTACAGTTCTTCTGTGTATTCTTGCCACTTCCTCTTAATATATTCTGCTTCTGTTAGATCCATACAATTTTTGTCCTTTAT
Organism: Bubalus kerabau; assembly: GCF_029407905.1. NCBI lineage: Eukaryota > Metazoa > Chordata > Mammalia > Artiodactyla > Bovidae > Bubalus > Bubalus kerabau. The sequence continues at coordinate 10,283,402 of NC_073632.1, read as the reverse complement.
CGAGCCCATCTTTGCATGGAATGTTCCCTTGGTATCTCTAATTTTCTTGAAGAGATCTATAGTGTTTCCCATTCTGTTGTTTTCCTTTATGTCTTTGCATTGATCGCTGAGGAAGGCTTTCTTATCTCTTCTTTGGAACTCTGCATTCAGATGCTTATATCTTTCCATTTCTCCATTGCTTTTTACTTCTCTTCTTTTCACAGCTATTTGTAAGGCCTCCTCAGACATCCATTTTGCTTTTTTTGCATTTCTTTTCCATGGGGATGGTCTTGATCCCTGTCTCCCGTACAATGGCATGAACCTCTGTCCATAGTTCATCAGGCACTCTATCTGTCAGATCTAGTCCCTTCAATTTATTTCTCACTTCTGCTGTATAATCATAAGGGATTTGATTTAGGTCATACTTGAATGGTCTAATGGTTTTCCCTACTTTCTTCAATTTAAGTCTGAATTTGGAAAAAAAGGAGCTCATGATCTGAGCCACAGTAAGCTCCCAGTCTTGTTTTTGCTGACTGTATAGAGCTTCTCCAGTTTTGGCTGCAAAGAATATAATCAATCTGATTTCAGTGTTGACCATCTGGTGATGTTCATGTGTAGAGTCCTCTCTTGTGTTGTTGGAAGAGGGTGTTTGCTATGACCAGTGTGTTCTGTTGGCAAAACTCTATTAGCCTTTGTCCTGCTTCATTCCATATTCCAAGGCCAAATTTACCTGTTACTCCAGGTGTTTCTTGACTTCCTACTTTTGCATTCCAGTCCCCTATAATGAAAAGGACGTCTTTTTTGGGTGTTAGTTCTAAAAGGTCTTGTAGCTCTTCTTAGAACCACTCAACTTCAGCATTTTCAGTGTTACTGGTTGGGACATAGACTTGGATTACTGTGATATTGAATGGTTTGCCTTGGAAACGAACAGAGATCATTCTGTCGTTTTTGAGATTGCATCCAAGTACTGCATTTTGGACTCTTTTGTTGTCCATGATGGCTACTCCATTTCTTCTAAGGGATTCCTGCCCACAGTAGTAGATATAATGGTCATCTCTGTTAAATTCACCCATTCCAGTCCATTTCAGTTCGCTGATTCCTAGAATGTTGACGTATACTCTTACCATCTCCTGTTTGACCACTTCCAATTTGCCTTGATTCATGGACCTAACATTCCACATCCACATGCAATATTGCTATTTACAGCATCGGACTTTGCTTCTATCACCAGTTATGGCCACAACTGGGTATTGTTTTTGCTTTGGCTCAATCCCTTCATTCTTTCTGGAGTTATTTCTCCACTGATCTCCAGTAGCATATAGGGCACCTACTGACCTGGGGAGTTGCTGTTTTGGTATCCTATCATTTTTTCTTTTCATACTGTTCATTGGGTTCTCAAGGCAAGAATACTGAAGTGGTTTGCCATTCCCTTCTCCAGTAGGCCACATTCTCTCAGACCTCCCCACCATGACCCGCCCATCCTGGGTGGCCCCACACGGCATGGCTTAGTTTCATTGAGTTAGACAAGGCTGTGGTCCTAGTGTGATTAGATTGACTAGTTTTCTGTGATTATGGTTTCAGTGTGTCTGCCCTCTGATGCCCTCTTGCAACACCTACCGTCTTACTTGGGTTTCTCTTACCTTGAACATGGAGTATCTCTTCAAAGCTGCTGCAGCAAAGTGCAGCTGCTGCTCCTTACCTTGGACAAGGGGTATCTCCTCACAGCCCTCCTGCGCCTGCATATAGAAAATGTAAATTCCACTATTTTCTGTTGTGTGGTGTGGCTTTCCAGGACTCCTTTTTCAGTTTACTGGTGTGTCATAGAAGATGTATTTTACAAAGAAAAGCATACAAAGAAAAGTAGTTTCTTCTGATCACATAGTGAGGCAAGCTGTGCCAGAACAGCTCTGCCATTGCAAGCACCTCTCATATTCTCCTTCTTTCCCTAGAACTGGCTGAGCCTCTGCAAGTATCAGAACTTGAGCTCAATTGTCCACAGGATTCAAAGAACTAAAAAGGATGAGAATCCTAAGATCAACCAGTATTTCAGAGACTCTATAATATACCACCACCACATGTACCCTTTCTGGAAATGCATGCTTATCAGGGCTCACTTCCTTGGAAATCTAATTTTGTAAATATGAATGAGGTCTGAACCTTTGTGCTTTTAAAAGACATCACAGAAGATTCACAAGCCAAGTCATAGTGCATAAATGCAGGCTGTCTGTGTTCACTGGGCTGCCTTTCCCATACAGCCATTAGTATCCAGCCAGTGTTCACCTGGTGGAAGCCTTCACGCAGAGGGTATGTCCTTTCAGGGAATGGGCTCTTACTAAGGTGATGGGATGCAGCTAAAGAGACTACAGATAGTGTCAGTTTCTTATCTACAGGTTAATTGTAATCGAGGAGAATGTAGAGCTTGAATTATAAAAAGTAAATTGAGAATTAAAATAAAAACTTAGAATGCTAATCATTGCTTTTTCTCTCAAGTGTGAACTTTCTATGAAAAAAGTGGTCTCCGTAGCTGGCTTCGACAAGCAAGTCCAGAGGAGTCCCTAGCCATCAAAGGAGTGCCTATTAGACCTCTAATAGCCATGTTTTGAAAGAGAAGTTTGACCAGTAAAGAGGCAATGCTTATGACTGACTTACAGATATTTTTGCTCAGGATACCCTGAATTCCCCTGTATCCACAGGTTCTGCACTGGTGGGATCAGGCAACTTTGAATGGAAAATATTCAGAAAGGAGAATGGCATTGAAACATATATAATATCATATATGAAACGAGTCGCCAGTCCAGGTTTGATGCACGATACTGGATGCTTGGGGCTGGTATGGGGAAGGAGGAGGGAGGAGGGTTTGGGATGGGGAACACATGTATACCTGTGGTGGATTCATGTTGATATATGGCAAAACCAATACAATATTGTAAAGTTAAAAAATAAAATAAAACAATAAAAAAAGAAAACTGTTAAAAAAAAAAAAAAAAAGCCTTTGCAAAAGAAAAATCCAGACATTTCCAGAGAGCAAAACTTAAATTTGCCTTATATGCAAATATTGTATGCAATACTACATCCTTTTATGTAAGGGACTTCAGCATTTATAGATTTTAGTATCCGTGTAAGTCCTAGAACCAATCCCATATGAATACCAAGGGATGGCTATGCATACGTCCTACTAAATTATGATTTGATGCTTGCAAGATACTTGGAGTTTGAGAGTGTGATGGTAGCCTCTTGCTACCCTACTGAGATTTTCCTCCAAGATTTAGATGGCAGCTTCAGATCCAAATTCTATACAAAGCAAACTGGACCTTTAATGTTACAAGCAGCTTGGCACAGACTGAGAACTGTTCATTGGTCTTGCTAAGCAGAGAACCAGAGCTGTAGAGGGAATATCAGTCAGGAAGGATGTAGTCATTCCATCAGTAAACACAATAAGACAAACTTATAGTACCTGAGTACAATTGCACTGGACCTCAAAGAGGCAATGAAACACAGGAATGCCATTCCCTAAGCTTACAAGCAGGTTACTAGAGCAGGGTTTACTTTTGAAATATAGTATGGGGAAAGCATTTGCAATCTTATTATAATCAATAGCTTTTCTCTTTGGTAGGATAAGCTGTCTGGTAAATACATTTAATGGCGATAGAACTGGAATGAGCTATAGCCTTGTAGTTGTGGTTTGATGTATTTTAAAACTTGGTATGATATTTTATATTTGGTAAGTGAGAGATCAGCTGAATCAGAAACACCCAGGCCACAGAGTGTAAAAAGCACACACAGAATGGTGTGGAAAACTAAGGAGGATTTTAGCAATAGAAACTAAGAGAAATGTGAGACGTGGTAATAGTTTCATGAGGAAATATTCAGTAGGACATCGCTGTCCTTATCTCTTAAAGCAGGTATTTATTGCCTTGCCAAAGATGTTTGATCATCCTTCAGATGACTGGGAGTATGTCAACTGAAAGACTTCAATTCAGAAATGATCCAATGTGATAGCACAAGGATGTATTTACACAAGTTAAAGCTTAAATACTAGAGGTATTTAGTGAAGATTTTTTTTTCATTAAATTAGTTAAATTTCAATTTTGAAAAATAAAATTTCTCAAAATTTGGATTTTAAGATATTTTATTACATGTACTGTGTATACATGAGTGAATGATTTTTATAATGGGGAAAGATTATATTATATTTATTATACTGTATTATATTTTAATCCAGTTCTAAATATATTGTAGTAAACTCTATATTTACCAAAAGAAATTAATTTAAATTATAGAATTCCTCAATTTCATAAGAAAAGTTCCTAAAAGTAACTGGCCCCTGGTTTTTTTTTTTTTTTTTTTCATTACTGACTAGAATACTATACTGACCCTAAAACATCAAAAAACTCAAAGTTTTGAAACATTTTTCTATGGATATGAACCACTGCTTACTTCTCCTAGGTGGTACTCCCTACTGCACTTAAGCCATCATGGAGCTTGCTCTTACTGTGTTCTAGCAGACAGAGAGAGAAAAACTTTTTTTTTTTTTCCTTCAAATTTGGCAATATAACCAATATAACTAATCTAATAATAAAATATAATATTAGTTAGATTAGTTATACTATATATACCATAATAATATATAATACAATCTAATAATACATAATAATTTATTATAATATATATTATATAATAATAAATAATAGTAATCAATGGATTTATGCCATCTAACTCCTCAAAATTGTTTCTTAAATTTTGTGTGTGATGAATTGGAATAAATATATCCACAATTACACTAAATCTTTGGTCTCCTTTTTAAGTATATTTTGTATCCTAAGAAAAGTAAACTTACCTGTAAAATAAGTAAATATTAGTTAAGCATACAGCAATGTTTAAATGATGCTGCTGCTGCTGCTGCTAAGTCGCTTCAGTTGTGTCCGACTCTGGGCGACCCCATAGACGGCAGCCCACCAGGCTCCGCTGTCCCTGGGATTCTCCAGGCAAGATCACTGGAGTGGGTTGCCATTTCCTTCTCCAATACATGAAAGTGAAAAGTGAACGTGAAGTTGCTCAGTCGTGTCCAACTCTTAGCGCTCCCATGGACTGCAGCCCATCAGACTCCTCCGTCCATGGGATTTTCCAGGCAAGAGTACTAGAGTCGGGTGCCGTTGCCTTCTCCTTAAAGGATGCTACAAGAGTCCAAAAGAATATAACTTAGAAAATTAATTTGTTACATATTTGAGTGTAATTACAATTATCCCTAATGAGAAACAATTGAGTGAATAACTCACACAAATCAAAATTCAAAACCAGACTCTAAGGTTGTTATGATTTATGTTGCAAGTAAAGGACTTCCCTAATGACTCACTGGGTAAAGAGTCTACCTCCAATGCAGAATACACAGGTTCAACCCTGGGTAAGGAAGATGGCCTGGAGAAAGAACTTGCAACCCACTCCAATAATTTTTGTCTTAAAATCCTATGGATAGAGGAGCCTGGCAGGCTACAGCCCAATCAGACATGACTGAGTGACTAAGCATACACACACATAAGTAAGTTATGTATCATATCATATATCATATATGCCTATTGTAATGTTCCTGTAGTTAAAATTTTTTTAAAAAAATTAAGTGTCTTCCTTAAATAAAAAGTTTGACTTCATTTAGATAAAAGAAGACAAAATTGTTCCAGGTAAATTTTCCTAGAACTGCTTAGATTGTGGATGGGAGTAAAGAACCATAAAGGGTAGGAATGAAATAAGGAGGACATTTCTCACATTTTCTAGACCAGTGACCTAACCAAACAAGTGGCACCAAAAGTCAATTGTTACTTCATGTTTTTTGTGCAAGTTAATAGGCGGATTGAAGAGGAGAAATTCTACCTTTAAGCAAAGTCATAGCGTTTATACAGGTTAAGACCTTTTCACAGGCTCCTGGCAATTTTGTGGCAAAACACTCTTTATTGGCTATCTGCAGTTGCTTTCAGTTATGACCTGTGATTGTATCAGTTCACTTATTGCCTACTGACCTGCCCTGTATCTGTGTATTCATAAAACAGAAGACATTTCTTGTCACACACATGCAAAATCTACACCAGAAGATTAATAAATGTGATATCAGTGGAGGACCCAATATATATCCATATTCTGATCTTGATCAGATCCCATGAACTTAAAAATTTTTTAAATAGTTTATCAATTTTTTGTTAAAGGGAGATAGCATCTGAAAAAAATCTGGAAAACTGAAATTTAAAGAAGCTAAGAAAAAAACTTATTTCTGCTAGCAGAAGCTTGTTTTGCTACAATTGCAATGGTGTTGCTGGGGGTGGGTTGCCGGGGGAGGGGGTCAGAAACACACATCCCTAGTGACTCAGAGGGTAGAAAATCCACCTGCAAAAATTCAAGCAGAATTGTTGAACCAGAACTGGGACCCTAGTTCAACCTCTGGGTGGGTTGGGAAGATCCTCTGAAGGAGGAAATGGCAACCCACTCTAGAATTCTTGCCTGAAGAACACCATGGACAGAGAAGGCTAGCAGGTTACAGTTCATAGTGTCATAAAGAGTCAGACATGACTGAACGACTTGGCACACATGATGAGATTAAAACCTGGATTACATCAGAGAGAAGTCTACCAGGAAAAGAAAGTCCTGGCCTGTACTGTAAGAGACAGTGGTGGTTCTGATTTCTTTATTGTGTAAATATATATTATGAATCCATTGAAAATAATTTTATAAGAATGTATATTTACAACGGTATTCTTCACACAGCTAGAACAAGTAATTTCACATTTTGTATGGAAATACAAAAAACCTTGAATAGCCAAAGCGATCTTGAGAAAGAAGAATGGAACTGGAGGAATCAACCTACCTGACTTCAGGCTCTACTACAAAGCCACAGTCATCAAGACAGTATGGTACTGGCACAAAGACAGAAATATAAATCAATGGAACAAAATAGAAAGCCCAGAGATAAATCCACACACATATGGACACCTTATCTTTGACAAAGGAGGCAAGAATATACAATGGATTAAAGACAATCTCTTTAACAAGTGGTATTGGGAAAACTGGTCAACCACTTGTAAAAGAATGAAACTAGAGCACTTTCTAACACCATACACAAAAATAAACTCAAAATGGATTAAAGATCTCAACGTAAGACCAGAAACTATAAAACTCCTAGAGGAGAACATAGGCAAAACACTCTCCAGCAAACATCACAGCAGGATCCTCTATGACCCACCTCCCAGAATACTGGAAATAAAAGCAAAAATAAACAAATGGGATCTAATTAAAATTAAAAGCTTCTGCACAACAAAAGAAACTATAAGCAAGGTGAAAAGGACAGCCTTCAGAATGGGAGAAAATAATAGCAAATGAAGCAACTGACAAACAACTAATCTCAAAAATAGACAAGCAACTCCTACAGCTCAATTCCAGAAAAATAAATGACCCAATCAAAAAATGGGCCAAAGAACTAAATAGACATTTCTCCAAAGAAGACATACAGATGGCTAACAAACACATGAAAAGATGCTCAACATCACTCATTATCAGAGAAATGCAAATCAAAACCACTATGAGGTACCATTGCATGCCAGTCAGAAAGGCTGTGATCCAAAAGTCTATAAGCAATAAATGCTGGAGAGGATGTGGAGAAAAGGGAACCCTCTTACGCTGTTAGTGGGAATGCAAACTAGTACAGCCACTATGGAGAACAGTGTGAAGGTTCCTTAAAAAACTGGAAATAGAACTGCCATGTTGCTGCTGCTGCTAAGTCGCTTCAGTCATATCCGACTCTTTGCGACCCCATAGATGGCCGCCCACCAGGCTCCCCATCCCTGGGATTCTCCAGGCAAGAACACTGGAGTAGTTGCCATTTCCTTCTCCAATGCATGAAAGTGAAAAGTGAAAGTGAAGTCGCTCAGTCATATTCGACTCCTAGCAACCCCATGGACTGCAGCCTACCAGGCCCCTCCATCCATGGGATTTTCCAGGCCAGATTACTGGAGTGGGTTTCCATTGCCTTCCCCGAGAACTGCCATACGACCCAGAAATCCCACTTCTGGGCATGCACACCGAGGAAACCAGAATTGAAACAGACACGTGTACCCCAATGTTCGTCGCAGCACTGTTTATAATAGCCAGGACGTGGAAGCAACCTAGATGTTCATCAGCAGATGAATGGATAAGAAAGCAGTGGTACATATACACAATGGAGTATTACTCATCCATTAAAAAGAATACATTTGAATCAGTTCTAATGAGGTGGATGAAACTGGAGCCTATTATACAGAGTGAAGTAAGCCAGAAAGAAAAACACCAATACAGTATACTAACGCATATATATGAAATTTAGAAAGATGGTAACAATACCCCTGTGTACGAGACAGCAAAAGAGACACTGATGTATAAAACAGTCTTTTGGACTCTGTGGGAGAGGGAGAGGTTGGGATGATTTGTAAGAATGGCATTGAAATACATATAATATCATATATGGAATGAGTCGCCAGTCCAGGTTTGATGCACGATACTGGATGCTTGGGGCTGATGCATTGGGATGACCCAGAGGGATGGTATGGGGAGGGAGGAGGGAGGAGGGTTCCAGTTGGGGAACACATGTATACCTGTGGCAGATTCATTTCGATATTTGGCAAAACCAATACAATATTGTAAAGTTTAAAAATAAAATAAAATTAAAAAAAAAAGAATGTATATTTATTTTCAATTTAAAATCATGTCTCATCTCACAATAATCTGTACTACTTAATTTTTTTTAAAGAATTCCATTGTCTTATTGTTCTTGCATACTAAGATTGATCACTATATAGAGTGAAGAGATATTTTTTCTAATTTTTTATTATAACTATTTAATAATATTAAAATACAATTGCAAAATCATTGCACATTCCTTGTGCAGTTAGTTAAATTCTTTGGTAGATAGTTTAGAAAAAAATAGGGAAAAAAAACAACTATTTTTTTTTAAGTTATTTCGAATTTTACTACCAAAATAACCATAATCAGAAAACTGCTTCAGAACATGATGTGGAAAGTACAGTCTCGTATATTTTAGTTTTCAATTTCTCATTCAATAACTTATCTGTTCCTTTAAAAGATGTCACTCAGCGGGATAATCAGTCCAGTATAGAGTTATCTCTTCTTCATCATTGGAGGAGTAAGAGTGAGGGTGGTACATGTGGAGGCCCAGGCAATTAATCTGTCCCCAAAAGTTAGGGTTATGGTAGTTTTTTTTTTTTTTTTTTTTTTTTTTGTGATGGTTTATAGTTGAATTAAATTCCAAATTTAATATCAGGAAAATGTCATACTTTCTTTCTGTTCCAAGGTTTCAAGAACCTTCCATTTAAAGACTGGGCCCCAGCGAATTCTTACAACAAAGCCCAAACAGTGGAAATTACCCCTACATAAATACAAAACTTAGAAAAAAAAATACAATATTGTAAAGTTAAAAAATAAAATAAATAAATAAATAAATAAAAGAAAAGGAAATGTCCTTGATCTGGTGGGAAATAAGTATGTCCATTTTACAGGAACCTTGTTAATATAAGTACAAGAGAAATAAAAAGGGGCAAGATGTTTAAACAGATTTCATAATAGTATCAAATGTCCTTTAAATAATCATTTAAAGTTTTGGAAAGTATGTTTTATGTTTTTCATGTTTTTTTTTTAATTTTTTAATTTATTTTTTAAATAAATTTATTTATTTAAATTGTTGTTATTTTAATGTACCTTAATGAGCACAGTTTTTGTACATAGTGTGTGAATGTCAGCATTGGAGTAGCCTCAAATGAGTGTTTATATATATATATATTATCTATCTACTTATCCTGACACAAATAGCTCATAAACTTCCTCATTTCTTATATTCACACTGAAATATGAGTAGACTAATTGACATAATGCAGTGATGTATCTTTTTTTATGTTTTCACTAGAGAAGCAGTGTACTCTGCTGAGACAGCTTCAGTTAAATAAGTCTGACTTACTTCATATTGTACATTATTCTGTGTAGGCAGCAAACACTCCTGCTGTCATTTTGGCCACAGATGAACCCTTTTAGAGCTAAATTCAGTTATGGGCTTCCTAGATGATGTAGTGGTAAAGAATCTGTTTGCCAGTGCAGGAGACACAAGAGATATGGGTTTGTTTCCTGGGTCATGAAGACCCTCTGGAGTAGGAAATGATAACTCATTCCAGTATTCTTGCCTGGAAAATCCAATGGACAGAGGAGTCTGGTGGTCTACAGTTCATGGGATCACAAAGATCAGAAAAGACCAAGCACACACAGAACACACACACACACACACACACATACACACAGAAACACAAATTCAGTTATACTCTGCAAGTAAATCTAAATATGAAGTGTATTATGAATAATTTATCATTTTAAGAATACAGAATTTCAATGTGAAGAGAAAACATATCTGGCATGAAGTTCATAATGGTATAAAATAAGAACCATTTAGTCCATGATGACTATTTAATATATTTATGCTTGACATTTATTTCTCTGGTACTGACAGCAGTAAAAGGATACTTTTAAACATATATATTTATATCATGTCACAAAAGAGCTGAAAAACATAGATTATATAAATCACATATAAACATTATAATCATGCATTACTGTGGCATTAATTGTTGTATTTGTTGATTATTTATATTATTTTAAATATTATGCATTAGTAATAATTTCACTTGGCAGTTTTGCTAAAAAGTTCTACTTTTTCAAGTACAAATGCAACCCAACAAAGTTATTTGAAATTGTTTCTATAAACTGCATTTTTATATTTGCTAAAACATCTGTAATTAACTTGAAAAAATGAGATATCCACCTGAACAAAGACATAAGCTCCCCCAACCAGGAAACCGCCCCAAGCCACTGGTCCAACACCACCCATGGGAAGGATACTCCAAAATTAAAAGGAACTACAACCAAGATAATCACGATGGTGTGATCACTCACCTAGAGCCAAACATCCTGGAATGTGAAGTCAAGTGGGCCTTAGAAAGCATCACTATAAACAAAGCTAGTGGAGGTGATAGAATTCCAGTTGAGCTCTTTTAAATCCTGAAAGATGATGCTGTGAAAGTGCTGCACTCAATATGCCAGCAAATTTGGAAAACTCAGCAGTCACCACAGGACTGGAAAAGGTCAGTTTTCATTCCAATCCTAAAGAAAGGCAATGCCAAAAACCGCTCAAACTACTTCACAATTGTACTCATCTCACATGCTAGTAAAAAAATTCTCCAAGTCAGGCTTCAGCAATACGTGAACCATGAACTTCCAGATGTTCAAGCTGGTTTTAGAAAAAGCAGAGGACCAGAGATCAAATTGCCAACATCTGATGGATCATGGAAAAAGCAAGAGCGTTCCAGAAAAGCATCTATTTCTGCTTTATTGACTATGCCAAAGCCTTTGACTGTGTGGATCACAATAAACTGTGGAAAATTCTGAAAGATATGGGGATACCAGACAACCTGACTTGCCTCTTGAGAAACCTATATGCAGGTCAGGGAGCAACAGTTAGAACTGGACATGGAACAATAGACTGTTTCCAAATCGGAAAAGGAGTACGTCAAGGCTGTATATCGTCACCTTGCTTATTTAACTTGTATACAGAGTATATCATGAGAAACACTGGGCTGGAAGAAACACAAGCTGGAATCAAGATTGCCAGGAGAAATGTCAGTAACCTCAGATATGCAGATGACACTGCCCTTATGGCAGAAAGTGAAGAGGAACTAAAAAGTCTCTTGATGACAGTGAAAGAGAAGAGTGAAAAAGTTGGCTTAAAACTCAATATTCAGAAAATTAACATCATGGCATCTGGTCCCAATGCTCCATGACAAATAGATGGGGAAACGGTGGAAACAGTGTCAGACTTTATTTTTGTGGCTCCAAAATCACTGCAGATGGGGACTGCAGCCATGAAATGAAAAGACGCTTACTCCTTGGAGGGAAAATTATGACCAACCTAGATAGCATATTCAAAAGCAGAGACATTACTTTGCCAACAAAGGTCCGTCTAGTCACGGCTATGGTTTTTCCTGTGGTCATGTGTGGATGTGAGAGTTGGACTGTGAAGAAAGCTGAGCGCCGAAAAGATTGATGATTTTGAACTGTGGTGTTGGAGAAGACTCTTGAGAGTCCCTTGGACTGAAGGAGATCCAACCAGTCCATCCTAAAGGAGATCAGTCCTGGGTGCTCTTTGGAAGGACTGATGCTAAAGGTGAAACTCCAATACTTTGGCCACCTCATGCAGACAGTTGATTCACTGGAAAAGTCTCTGATGCTGGGAGGGATTGCAGGCACGAGGAGAAGGGGATGACAGAGGATGAGATGGCTGGATGGTATCACCAACTCGATGGACATGAGTTTGGGTGAACTCTGGGAGTTGGTGATGGACAAGGAGGCCTGGTGTGCTGCAATTCACAGGGTAGCAAAGAGTCAGACACGACTGAGTGACTGAACTGAACTGAAGACCATCCAGCCTGCAGAAGGAGACCCAAACACAGCAAACTAAACAGAATGAAAAGGTAGAGAAATATCCAGCAGGTGAAGGAACATGATAAAAACCCATCAGATCAAAAAAAAGAGGCACAGATAAGGAATCAGCCTGAAAAACAATTCAGGAAAATGATAGTAAAGATGATCTAAACTCTTGAAAAGAAAATGGAGATACCGATAACTAAGCTAGAGAAATAAATTGAGAAGATGAAAGAAACGTGTAACCAGAACCCATAAGAAAAAAAAAAACAGTCAATCAGTAGTGAATAACACAATATTTGAGATTAAAAACAATCTGGAGGGAACCAACAGTAGAGTAACTAAGACAGAAGAAAGGATCAGTGTGCTGGAAAATAGAATCGTGGAAATAAATGAAGCAGAACAGAAAAAAAAAAAAAAAAAGCATAAAATAAATGAGATAAATGAGGACACAATGTTCAGAGACAGCTGGGACAGTAATAAGCACCAAACATTCAAACCACAGTTATCCCAGAAGAAGACCAAAGGAAAGGGCATGAGAAAATATTTAAGGAAACAATAGTCAAAAACTTCCCTAAAATGGGGAAGGAAATAGCCAAGTTCAAGAAGCCCAGAGAGTTCCATACACTATAAACAAAAGGTGAAACACCACAAGACACACATTAATCAGACTAGTGAAAATTAAAAATAAAGAGCAAATGTTAAAAGCAGCAAGGGAAAAGCAACAAATAAAATACAAGTGGCTCCCCATAAGGATAATAGCTGATCTTTCAAAAGAAACTCTGCAGGTCAGATGGGAATGGCAAGATATACTTAAGATGATAAAAGGGAAAAACCTACAACCATGCTTACCCTACCCAGCAAGGATCTCATTCACCTTTGAAGAAGAAATAAAAAACTTTAAATAAAGCAAAAGCTGAGAGCATTCAGCACCATCAAACCAGTTCTTCAATAAATGCTAATGGATCTTCTCTAGACAGGAAACAGAAGAGGCTTATAAAAATGAAACAGAAGCAATAAAGTAAATGGTAATGGGATTATACTTGTAAATTACTACCTTAAAAGTAAACAGATTAAATGTTCCAACCAAAAGACAAAGACTGGCCAAATGCATACAAAAACAAGACCCCTATATATGCTGCTTACAAGAAATCAACGTCAAAGTTAGAGACATCTACCACCTGAAAGTGAGGGGCTGGAAAAAATATTGCATTCAAATGGAGACCAAAATAGAGTGGGACAATGATTACTCAGTTCAGTTCAGTCACTGAATCATGTTTGACTCTGTGTTACCCCATGGACTAGAGCACACCAGGCTTCCCTATCCCAAAGCTTAATCAAACTCATGATGGTGATGCCATCCAACCATCTTATTATTTAATAATATTATCAAATAAAGATTAAAAATAAAATATCTTACTGTTTCCCTTGTTTCCCCATCTATTTGCCTTGAAGTGATGGGAAAATAGATGAGGAAACAATGGAAACAGTAAGAGGTTTTTTTTTTTTTTTTTTCTTTCTTTCTTTCTTTTTTTGATGCTTTTGAACCGTGGTGTTGGAGAAGACTTTTGAGAGTTCCTTGGACTGCAAGGAGATCCAACAAGTCAGTCCTAAAGGAAATTAATTGGAAGGAATAATGCTGAAGCTGAAGAGCTTCAGCAAAAACTAACTCATTAGAAAACATCCTGATGCTGGAAAAGACTGAAGGCAGGAGGAGAAGGGGATGACAGAGGATGAGATGGTTGGATGGTGTCACCAACTCGATGAAAATGAGTTTCAGCAAGTTCCGGGAGTTGGTGATGGACAGGGAAGTCTGGTGTGCTGCAGGCCATGGGGGTATCAAAGATTCGAAAACGACTGAACAACTGAACTGAGCTGAACTGAAATCTGCATATGTTAAATAAGCAGGGTAACAGTATGCAGCCTTGACGTACTCCTTCCCAATCTGTAACCAGTCTGTCATTTCATGTCTATTTCTAACTGTTGCTTCTTGACCTGAATACAGATTTATCAGGAAACAGATAATGTGGTCTGGTATTCCTATCTCTTGAAGAATTTACCACAGGTTTTTTTTTTTTTTTTTTTTTTTTTTTTTTTTTTTTTTTTTTTTATCTACACAGTAGACCTACACAGGGTTTAGTGTAATCAATAAAGTAGAAGTATATGTTTTTCTTGTATTCTCTTGCTTTTTGATAATCCAACAAATGTTGGCAATTTGTCTCTGGTTCCTCCGTCTATTCTAAAGCTAGCTTGAACATATAGAATATATAGAAGTTCACATACTGTTGAAACCTGGCTTGGAGAATTTTTAGCATTACTTTGCTGGTGTTTGAGGTGAGTGCAATTGTGCAGTAGTTTGAACATTTTTTGTCATTGCCATCTTTGGGCATTGGAAGGAAAACATGTGAAATGCTGGGCTGAATGATGCACAAACTGGAATGAAGGTTGCTGGGAGAAATACCAATAATCTCAAATATGCAGATGATACCACCCTTATGGCAGAAAATTAAGAACTAAATAACCTCTTGATGAGAGTGAAAAAGCTGGCTTAAAGCTAAACATTCAAAAAATGAATATCATGGCATTCAGTCCCATCACTTCATGGAAAATAGATGGGGAACAATGAAAACAGTGACAGATTTTCTTTTTTGGACTCCAAAATCATTGTAGATTGTGACTGCATCCATGAAATTAAAAGATGCTTGCTCCTTCGACCAAAAGCTGTGACAATCTAGACATCATTATTAAAAGCAGAGACATTTCTTTGCCCACAAAGGTCTACCAAAGCTATGGCATTTCCAGTAGTCATGTATGGATGTGAAAGTTGGACTATAAAGAAAGCTGAGCACCAAAGAACTGATGCTTTTGATCTGTGGTGTTGGCAAACACTCTTGAGAGGCCCTTGGAGTACAAGGAGATCCTAAAGGAAATTGGTCTTGAATATTCATTGGAAGGACTGATGCTGAAGCTGAATACTTTTGACGCCTGATGCAAAGAACTGACTCCTTAGAAAAAAACCCTTGATCCTGGGGAAGATTGAAGGCAGGAGGAGAAGGGGACATCAGGATGAGAAGTCTGGATGGCATCACCAGTTGGATGGACATGAGTTTGAGCAATCTCCATGAGTTGCTGATGGACAGGAAAGCTTGATGTGCTGAGGTCCATGAGGTCGCAAAGAGCCATACATGACTAAGTGACTGAACTGAACTGAGAACAACTAGAAGAGAACAACATACCCCAAAGTTAGTAGAAGGAAATAAATCATAAGAATAATAGCAGAAATAAATGAGAAAAAAAATGAAAGAGACAATGCCAAAGATCAATTAAACTAAAATCTTTTTTTTTTTTTTTGAGAAAATAAACAAATTGACAAACTGTTAACCAGATTCATCAAGGAAACAAAGGAAACGACTCAAATCAATTAAATTAGAACTGAAAATGGAGAAATTACAGCAGACAACACAGAAGTAAAAACGATCATAAGAGACTACTATGAGCAACTATGTCCCAATAAAATGGACAACTCGGAAGCAAAGGGCAAATTCTTATAAAAGTATAACCTTTCAATACTGAACCAGGAAGAAATAGAAAATTTGAACAGCCCCATCACAAGCTACAAAATCAAAACTGTAATAACAAATCTTCCAACAAACAAAAGCCCAGGATGAGACGACTTCACAAGTGAATTTACCAAAAAATTAGAGAAAAGCTAACATCTTTCTTCAAACACTTCCAGAAAATTGCAGATGAGGGAAAACTCTGAAAATCATTCTAAAAATCCATCATCATCCTAATATTAACACCAAACAAAGATCACAAAAACAAACAAAAAAAGCTACATGGCAGTATCATTGATGGACATAGGTGAAAAAAATACTCAACAGAATTCTAGGAGACAGAATCCAACAACATATTTAAAAAATCATACATCTTGATAAAGTGGGTTTTCTTACAGGGATGCAAGGATTCTTCAATATTTGCAAATCAATGAATGTGACACACTGTATTAAAAATAGAAAGATTATATATGTCAATTAAGTCCCAACACTTTATGGCAAATAAATGAGGAAATAATGAAAATAGTAACAGACTTAATTTTGGAGGGCTCCAAAATCACTGAAGATGGTGACTGCAGCCATGAAATTAAAACATACTTGCTCCTTGGAGGAAAGGATATGACAAAACTAGACAAGGCATTAAAAAGCACATTACTTTGCCAATTAAGGGCCTTCTAGTCAATGCTATTTCTTTTCCAGTAATCATGTATTGAGAAGAGAGTTGGACTATAAAGAAAGCTGAGCACCGAGGAACTGATGCTTTTTATCTGTGGTGTTGGAGAAGACTCTTGTGAGTTCCTTGGACTACAAGGAGATTCAACCAGTCAATCTTAAAGAAAATCAGTCCTGAATATTCATTGCAAGGACTGATGTTGAAGCTGAAACTCCAATACTTTGGCCACCTGATGTGAAGAACTGACTCATTGGAAAAGACCCTGATGCTGGGAAAGATTGAGGGCAGGAAGAGAAGGCGACAACAGAGGATGAGATGGTTGGATGGCATTACTGACTTAATGGACATGAGTCTGAGCAGGCTCCAGGTGTTGGTAATGGACTGGAAGCCTGCGTGCTGCATTTCATAGGGTCTTAAAGAGTTAGTTCAGTGACTGAACTGAACTGACTGTTTGAATAGATGCATGGAAAGTGACAAAATTCAACACTCATTTATGATAAAAACTCTCCTGAAAGTTGGCATAAAAGGAACATACCTCAACATAAGCAAAGCCATATGTGACACACCAGCAAAGATTATCCTCAGTGGTTAAAAAATGAAAGCATTTCCTCTAAACTCAGGAAAAAAGACAAGTGTACATACTGTCACCCCTATTATGCAACATACCTTTGGAAGTCCTAGCCACAGCAGTCACAGAAGAAAAAGAAATAAAAGGAATCCAGATTGGAAAAAGAAGCAGTAAAACTCTTACTGTTTGCAGATAACATGATCTTCTACATAGAAAACCCTAAAGATGCCACCAAAAAATTTACTAGAGCTAATCAGTGAATATAATAATGTTCAGCATTTGAAATTAATACACAGAAATCCATTGCATTCCTATACACTAACAATGAAAATAAGAGAGATTAAGGAAACAATCTCATTCACCATTGCAATGAAAAAAAATAAAATAAAATACTTAGGAATAAATTTATTTAAACAAAATACCTGTGTACAGAAAACTATTAAACACTGATAAAAGAAATCAAAAATGACACAACTAGATGGAGAAATATACCATGTTCATGGATCAAAAGAATCAATATAGTGAAAATTAATACACTACCCAAAGCAATTTATAGATTCACTCAATCCCTATCCAATTACTAATGGTACCTTTCACAGAACTAGGACAAATTATTTCACAATTTTTTATGGAAACACAGAAGAAATTGAATAGCCAAAACAATTTTGAGAAAGAAGAATGGAACTGGAGAAGTTAACTGATTTTTTTTTTCTTTTCTTTTCCTTATATTTAGCTCTCTGTGGCTGTGCCACACTGAATTCTAACCCAGTGGGCCTACCGATCTTATTTCCCCACACAAGCTTCTCAAGGGCCAGGGTCACTGATCATTCATCTTTGAATCTATAGTGTCTCTTACACCACTGGATAAATAAACCTTCAATAACTATGTGCTTAAGTGATAAATTGTAAAAAGGAGAAAAATTTATTTCTTAATTAGTCAGTAGTCAATACAAAAGCTGTGTTCTGAAATTCAGTACATATGGAGATTTTTCTCAGAAATAATGGTTTTATAACTATAATAATTCTGTAGTTACTGATTCATCATTAAAACTTTTTTATTTGATCCTATGAACAAGGTATAGCATCTCATAAGTTATCTAGGTCTGAGTTTTCTTGTTTTTACAATGAGAACTCTTCGTGTCTGTAAAGGTCTATGATACTTCAAGACCTATTCTGGCTCTAAATTAAGGGTATCAAAGCCTCAGTAGAGACTTCTCTTGTGTTGTTGGAAGACGGTGTTTGTTATGACCAGTACATTCTCTTGTCAAAACTCTATTAGCTGTTGCCCTGCTTCATTCCATATTACAAGGCCAAATTTGACTGTTACTCCAGGTATTTCTTGTCTTCCTACTTTTGCATTCCAGTTCCCTATAATGAAAAATGTATCTTTTGGGGGCATTAGTTCTAAAAGGTCTTGTAGGTCTTCATAGAACCGTTCAACTTCAGCTTCTTCAACGTTACCCTTTGGGGCATAGGCTTGGAGTACTGCGATATTGAATGGTTTGCCTTGGAAATGAACAGAGATCATTCTGTCGTTTTTGAGATTGCATCCAAGTAATGCATTTTGGACTCTTTTGTTGACAATGATGACTACTCCATTTCTTCTAAGGGATTCCTGCCCACAGTAGTAGATATAATGATCATCTGAGTCAAATTCACCCACTCCAGTCCACTTTAGATCGCTGATTCCTAGAATGTAGATGTTCACTCTTGCTATCTCCTGTTTGACCACTTCCAATTTGCCTTGATTCATGGACCTAACATTCTAGGTTCCTATGCAATATTGCTCTTTAGAGCATTGGACCTTGCTTTTGTCACCAGTCACATCCACAAATGGGTATTGTTATTGCTTTGGCTCCATCACTTCATTTTTTTCTGGAGTTATTTCTCCACTAATCTCCTGGAGTATATTGGGCACCAACGAACATGGGGAGTTCCTCTTTCAGTATCCTATCATTTTGACTTTTCATACTGTGCATGTGGTTCTCAAGGCAAGAATACTGAAATGGTTTGCCCTTCCCTTCTCTAGTGAACCGCATTCTGGACATCAACAGATGGTCAACACCGAAATT
Source organism: Bubalus kerabau (assembly GCF_029407905.1). Classification (NCBI taxonomy): domain Eukaryota; kingdom Metazoa; phylum Chordata; class Mammalia; order Artiodactyla; family Bovidae; genus Bubalus; species Bubalus kerabau. Next base: position 10,264,061 of record NC_073632.1, on the reverse strand, counting down.
ACACTGACTATGTTCTTTGAAGCCAAAGATGGAGAAGCTCTCTACAGTCAGCAAAAACAAGACCAGGAGCTTACTGTGGCTCAGATCATGAACTCCTTATTGCAAATTCATATAAAACTGAAGAAACTAGGGAAAACTACTAGACCATTCGGTTCAGTTCAGTTCAGGGACTCAGTCTTTTCACACTCTTTGCGACCCCATGAATTGCAGCACGCCAGGCCTCCCTGTCCATCACCAACTCCCAGAGTTCACTCAAACTCATGTCCATCGAGTCTGTGATGTCATCCAGCCATCTCAACCTCTGTCGTCCCCTTCTCCTCCTGCCTCCAATCCGTCCCAGCATCACAGTCTTTTCCAAAAAGTCAACTCTTTGCATGAGGTGGCCAAAGTACTGGAGTCTCAGCTTTAGCACCATTCCTTCCAAAGAACACCCAGGGCTGATTCCTTTAGAATGGACTGGTTGGAACTCCTTACAGTCCATGGGACTCTCAAGAGTCTTCTCCAACACCACAGTTCAAATGCACCAGTTCTTCGGTGCTCAGCTTTCTTCACAGTCTAACTCTCACATCCATATATGACCACTGGAAAAACCATAGCCTTGCCTAGATGGACCTTTGTTGGCAAAGTCATGTCTCTGCTTTTGAATTTTTTTTTATTTTAGTTTTAAACTTTACATAATTTTATTAGTTTTGCCAAATATCAAAATGAATCCACCACAGGTATACATGTGTTCCCCATCCTGAACCCTCCTCCCTCCTCCCTCCCCATTCCATCCCTCTGGGTCGTCCCAGTGCACCAGCCCCAAGCATCCAGTATCGTGCATCGAACATGGACTGGCAACTCATTTCATACATGATATTTTACATGTTTCAATGCCATTCTCCCAAATCTTCCCACCCTCTCCCTCTCTCACAGAGTCCATAAGACTGTTCTATACATCAGTGTCTCTTTTGCTGTCTCGTACACAAGGTTATTGTTATCATCTTTCTAAATTCCATATATATGCGTTAGTATACTGTATTGGTGTTTTTCTTTCTGGCTTACTTCACTCTGTAAAATAAGCTCCAGTTTCATCCACCTCATTAGAACTGATTCAAATGTATTCTTTTTAATGGCTGAATAATACTCCATTGTGTATATGTACCACAGCTTTCTTATCCATTCATCTGCTGATGGACATCTAGGTTGCTTCCATGTCCTGGCTATTATATGCTATCTAGGTTGGTTAAAATTTTCCTTCCAAGGAGTAAGCATCTTTTAATTTCATGGCTGCAATAACCATATGCAATGATTTTGGAGCCCCAAAAAAATAAAGTCTGACACTGTTTCCATTATTTCCATTTCTATTTCCCATGAAGTGATGGGACCAGATGCCATGATCTTCATTTTCTGAATGTTGAGCTTTAAGCCAACTTTTTCACTCTCTTCTTTCAGGATAGTAGTTCTTAATAATTAAAGCATTGATCAGCCATGAAGTCAAGGCTATGGTTTTTCCAGTGGTCATGTGTGGATGTGAGAGTTGGACTATGAAGAAAGCTTTGAGCCAAACAATTGATGCTTTTGAACTGTGGTATTGGAGAAGACTCTTGAGAGTCCCTTGGACTGCACAGAGATCCAACTAGTCCATTCTAAAGGAATCAGCCCTGGGTGTTCTTTGGAAGGAATGATGCTAAAGCTGAGACTCCAGTACTTTGGCCACCTCACGCAAAGAGTTGACTCTTTGGAAAAGACTGTGATGCTGGGACGGATTGGAGGCAGGAGGAGAAGGGGACGACAGAGGTTGAGATGGCTGGATGGCATTACTGAGTTGATGGACGTGAGTTTGAGTGAACTCCGGGAGTTGGTCATGGACAGGGAGGCCTGGCTTGCTGCAATTCATGGCGTCGCAAAGAGTCGGGCATGAATGGGTCCCTGAACTGAACTGAACTGAACTACATAAAAACAATTATGTTATTTACCATCAGGCAAGTTTTGACGTGAATTCAGCTACTTATTACTCAAATACGAATTTAATATTTTTTCATTGATAATGCACCATAAATTACAGCATATAAAGAAATACTTGTTATATTTACTGTGGCACTATGGAGACTTATCTTGAGGCTAAAGTCTAATTGAAAATATGATCATTCTTAACATGCATTCTGAGGTATTTATGAAACAACCGTGTATTCTGTTCGTGATCTAGCTTTAACTTGGCTCCTCTGAATTTTTTTTCTGCACTATTTTTAATGCCTTGAGGAAGTAGAGTGGGATTTAAACTAATACTTCTCCATAATCATTGCACATTATTCTAGCATGTTAAAATAATAATAAAACTTAGCACTGCTGTATTTTATGTGGAGGGAAAGAATAAGCCTATAGTGTATTTTCTGCTATTTCCTATTTCCAGAGTGGAAAGCCTTTTTGTATTTTTTTTTTCTTCATTTTAACAATGGAAGCAAAAGCTATAATTTATTTTACTTGTCCCTATACATGATGTTTTGCTTAATATTACATTTGACCACCTGTCCATATGGTTTGGTAGAGCACCAAGGATAGTGGCTCTTAACTGGTGACATCTCAAGGAATGGCAGAGTATTGCTGACTTCATCTTATATGGACAATAATTTGCTGTGATCCAAGAATTGTAGCTTCAGGGGATTTTCAAAATTTTAATACATGTTTAATAATTAGTCTAGGTACTGCTATACCTTTGAAAATTTCCATTATTATGCAAGTGACTTAAATAATATTAAACATTTTAAATATGCTTTAAAATTTAGAATTTAAAATACATTTAAAATATTAAAATATGCTTAAACATATTTGCATTTCATAACAAAAGGAATCCTTCATTTTTATATATATATATATATATATATATATATATATGCAATAATGACACCTATTTTGCTCAACCTGTTGTTCTTGGCCTTGGTCCTCATGGATAACTTATTTTTCTTTATCCTTAGCATTTCCTATTTACTCCATCTTTGGTGTAACTGAGAAAACAAAACCTGTCAACAACTGATCTTTGGTTTTTCTCCTCCCTTTGAACTTATAGATAGAAGCTTACAGGTTCCATGCCCTGATTTGGTTGCCTCTGGAAATGTGGAAAACCTCTCAGCTGAAAGCAATGCCCATCTTTAAGCTCCTTCTAAGTAGTTTGTTTCACATCTTTGCTTACTTTGCTTCAGTCTCCGAAATTTGGTGGTGTTTTTTTATTGTTGTTGTTGTTTGTTTTTTTTGTTTTTGTTTTTTTTTTTTTTCTGGTAGCACACATGAAAATGCATGCTCAGTCATGTCTGGCTCTTTGCAACCCCACAGACTGTAGCCCACCAGACTACTCTGTCCATGGAGTTTTCCAGGCAGGAATACTGGAATGAGTTGTCATTTCCAACTTCAGGGTATCTTCTGGACCCAGGGATCAAATCTATGTCTTTGTCTCCTTCACGGGAAGGCAGATCCCTTAGCATTGGCACCACCTGAAAAGTCTCTGGTGGGGCATCTACCTCAATTGTGGAAGAGATACCACTTTTATTCTTACTTCTATTCTTTTTTAATGATAAGATCTTGAGATTCTACAAGGAAAAATGCATTCCCTTGACCAAGAAATGAAACTTATCAAGCCTCATCTCACACCTATTCAATCAGAAACTCCATAGTGAGGCCCCAAAACCCCTTCACAACCTTCTACAAAATTCTAATCTCAATGAAGTTTGAAAAGAATAGCCTTAAAGCTTCTGTGTCATCTAGGGTTTTGAAGTTCTTCAAGTGACACTGGATTTGGTCTTGATTTTTTACCTTTTTGTATGTCCTAATTCAAACTTGCTTTCCTGATTCTGTGTTGTACTCTCACCTGGGACAGCAGAGTAGGGGAAGTCTGCATCTTTTGCTAACAAATATTATCCATAATGATCTCTCTTTATTGTTCCATATGATTTAAATTAAGTGCTTTCCTAGGACCTTCTATTAACTCTAATCAGATAGATTCATCTCAGTTTTTTTCCAGGAAAAGCACAGAGAAACATCCCTTATTTATGAACACTCCTTTTAAATTCTTAGCCCCAGAAAACAAAAATAGTTAAAAAGTCTATTTCCCAGTTAGTTTTACGCTGCTGCTGTTGCTGCTGCTAGGTCGCTTCAGTCGTGTCCAACTCTGTGAGATGCTAATTGTGATTTCTCATTTTTTCCATGGGAAATAGTCATCTAACTTTCCCTAAACCATCCTGCCAAGCTTAACACTATTTGAGCACTTGTAATATTAATAATATACTAATATAGTTTTATTTGCATATTTGGGGAAATTTATTTTCATCTAATTTTAATTTCACATTGTTTTATAAAATTATTGAAACATATTTGTGGCAGAATCGTATCTCTCTTTTGTCTCTATATGAATAGAGGTGGATTTCATCATGTGTAATAAATAGTAATTGATAAAGATAGCTATGCTAAAAATATAATTTTACATTATAAAACAGACTAATACTATAAATGTATGCATCATTCCAATTTGAGCATGCATCATTTTATATTCAACACATACATATTTTTAAATTCCTAGCAAGAAATATTCCACCCAAAGCAGCTGTGAAATAAAATTGAATATGACGAACTTGACAGATTTTTTCAGCATCACCTGCATTTGAGCAATAATCATTTGTATTCTTAGTTCTTTTCCTTTTAATTTAAAAATGCTATTGTATTGGTTTTGCCATATATCGAAATGAATCCGCCACAGGTATAAAATATAAGATAGTCAAGCAGTATTTTGACTTTAAATAATTTGCTGAAAAAATGTTACTCAAACAATGTATTTCTTTTCTTTAAAATTGATTTATTTATTTTAATTAAAGACAAATTACTTTACAATATTTTGATGGCTTTTGTCATTCATTGACATGATTCAGCCATGGGTATACTTAATACTTAAAATATAGTTTAAAATGCTTTATCAAATACATTTTAAAAAATTATCAGTTCAGTTCAGTTCAGATGCTCAGTCGTGTCTGACTCTTTGTGACCCCATGAATTGCAGCATGCCAGGCTTCCCTGTCCATCATCAACTCCTGGAGTTCACCCAAACCCACGTCCATCGAGTCGGTGATGCCATCCAGCCATCTCATCCTTGTTGTCCACTTTTCCTCCTGCCCCCAATCTCTCCCAGCATCAGAGTGTTTTCCAATGAGTCAACTCTTCACATGAGGTGGCCAAAGTACTGGAGTTTCAGCTTTAGCATCATTCCTTCCAAAGAATACCCAGGACTGATGTCCTTTAGAATGGATAGGTTGGATCTCCTTGCAGTCCATGGGACTCCCAAGAGTATGTATGTATGTATGTATGTATATATATATATGGAATATGGTACAAATGAACAAATTTTCAAACAGAAATAGGGTCACAGATGTAGAAAATAAACTTATAGTTACTAGGATAGAAAGGGGAAAAGGGATAAATTGGGAGATTGGGATTGATTTCACACATTGGTGTTCAGTCATTCAATCCTGCCTGATTTGCAACTCCATGGACTGTAGCATGCCAGGTTTGATTATCTCCTGGAGTTTGCTGAGAGTCTGGTCCATTGAGGTGGTGATGCCATCCAACCATCTCATCTTCTATCACCCCCTTCTCCTACTGCCCTCAATCTTTCCCAGCATCAGGGTCTTTTCCAATGAGTCTTATTTTTTGCATCAGGTGGACAAAGTACTGCAGCTTCAGCTTCAGAATCACTATTTCTAATGAATATTCAGGGTTTATTTCCTTTAGCATGGACTGGTTTGATCTCTTTGCTGTCCAAGGAACTCTAAAGAGTCTTCACCAGCACCACAGTTCAAAAACATTCATTCTTTGATGCTCAGCCTTCTTTATCGTCCAATTCTAATATTTGTGACTGCTGAAAACACCATAGCTTTGACTAGATGGACCTTTGTCAGCAAATGATGCCTCTGTTTTTTTAATATGCTAGCTAGTTTTTCATTGTTTTTCTTCAAAGGGTCAAGTGTCTTTTAATTTCATGGCTGCAATCACCATCTGCAGTGATTTTGAAGCCCCCCAAAATAAATTTTGTCATTCTTTCCTAATTTTCCCCTTCTATTGGCCATGAAGTGTTGGGACTAGATGCCATAATCTTCATATTTTGAATATTGAGGTTTTTTAAATCAGCTTTTTCACTCTTCTATTTCACCTTCATCAAGAGACTCTTTAGTTTCTCTTCACTTTCTGCCATTAGGGTGGTGTCATCTGCATATATGAGGTTATTAATATTTCTCCCAGCCATCTTGATTCTAGCTTGTGCTTCATCCAGCCCAGCATTTTACATGATGTACTCTGCATATAAGTCGAATAAGCAGGGTGACAACATACAGTCTTGATGTAATCCTATCCCAATTGACTTGACATATACACACTACAATATATAAAATGCAATTAATTTTAATAGTTTTAAAGCTACACATTCACCAAAATGTCCATTCATACTATTCTTACCCCTAAAGCAGTCACCCTTATCCATGGACCCACCAGGCTCCTCTGTCCATGGGAATTCTCCAGGCAACAATCAGTTCAGTCACTCAGATATGTCTGACTCTTTGTGACCCCATGGACTGCAGCACACCAGGCCTCCCTGTCCATCACCAACTCCCAGAGTTTACCCAAACTCACATCCATTGAGTTGGTGATACCATCTAACCATCTCACCCTCTGTTGTCCCCTTCTCCTCCTGCCTTCAATCTTTCCCAACGTCCAGGTCTTTTCAAATGAGTCAGCTCTTCGCATCAGGTGGCCAAAATATTGGAGTTCAGCTTCAACAGCTTCAACAATTCCAGGCAACAATATTGGAGTGGATTGCCATGACCTCTTCCAGGGGATCTTCACCACCCAGGAGTTGAAATTGGATAAATCTGAAAACATATTCCTTTATTCAATATGTGAATGAAAAGTCATATAACTATATTTTGAAATAAAAACAACTATTAACAACATAATTACTTTTTTAAGAAAAGCAGTTTATTTCATTTTAAAAAATATACCAAAGAACATTTATTTATTATTTTGGTCATACCCTGAAGCATACAGAACCTCCCCAATCAAGGATCAAACCCATACCCCTGCACTGAGAGTTCAGACTCAACCACTAGACCATGAGGGAAGTCCTTCACCTCTTTTTTATACAAGTATTTTATTTATTTTAATTGGAGGCTAATTACTTTATAATATTGTGGTGGTTTTTGCCATACATCAGCATAAATCAGCCACACGTATACGTGTGTGTCCCCCACATCCTGAACCCCCTCCCACTTCCCTTCCCACACTATCCCTCTGGGTTGTCTCAGAGCACCACCTTTCAGTCCTCTGCTTCATGCATTGAACTCACACTCGTCGTCTGTTTTACATATTGTAATATATATGTTTCAATGCTATTCTCTCAAATCATTCCACCCTCGCCTTCTCCCACATAGTCCAAAAGTCTTATTTACATCTGTGCCTCTTTTGCTGTCTTGAATATAGGGTTGGCATTACCATCTTTCAGAATTCCATATATATGTATTAATATACTCTTTGGTGTTTCTCTTTCTGACTTACTTCACTCTGTATAGTAGGCTTCAGTTTCATCGACCTCATTAGAATTGACTCAAATGTGTTCTTTTTATAGATGAGTAATATTTCATTATGTACATGTACCACACTTTTCTTATCAATTCATCTGCCAGTAGACATCTAGGTTGCTTCCATGTCCTGGCTATTGTAAACAGTGCTGCCATGAATGTCAAAGTACACGTGTCTCTTTCAATTCTGTTTTTCTTGGTGTGTGTGCCCAGCAGTGGGATTGCTGGATCGTATGACAGTTTGGTTTCCAGTTTGTTTTTTAAGGAATCACCACATTGTTCTCTATAGAGGCTGTACTAGTTTGCATTCCCACCAACAGTGTAACAGGGTTCCATTTACTCCACATCCTTTCCAGCATTTGTTGTTTGTAGACATTTTGATGGCAACTATTCTCACCAGTGAAGGAAATGGCAACCTACTCCAGTATTCATGCCTGCGAAATCCCATAGACAGAGGAGCCTGGTGGGCTACAGACCATGGGGTTGCAAACAGTCAGACACAACCAAGTGACTAACACTTATTCTGAGCTGTGTGAGATGGTTCCACATTGCGATTTTGATTTGCATTTTTCAGATAATGAGTGATGGTGGCACCTTTTCATGTGTTTGCTAGCCATTTGTATGTCTTCTTGGAGAGATGTTGGTTTGGTTATTTGGCCCATTTTTGATTGGGTCTTTTTTTTTTTTTTTTTTTCCTGCTATTGAGCTGCATGAGCTGCTTGTATATTTTGGAAATCAATTCTTTGTCAGTTGCTTCCTTTGCTAGTATTTTCTTCCATTTTGAAGGCTGCTTTTTCCCCTTGCATATAGTTTACTTTGTTGTGCAAAAGTTTTTAAGTCTAACTAGGTTTCATTAGTTTTTTTTTTTTGTTTGTTTGTTTGTTTGTTTTTACTTCCATTATTCTTGGAGGTGGGTCATAGAGGATCTTGCTGTGATTTATGTCAGAGTGTGTTCTGCCTGTGTTTTCCTATAAGAGTTTTACAGTTTCTGGTCTTACATTTAGATCTTTAATCACTTTTTAGTATATTTTTGTGCATGCTGCTGGAAAATGTTCTAGTTTCATTCTTTTACAAGTGGTTGACCAGTTTTCCCTGCACCACTTGTTAAAGAGATTGTCTTTTCTCCATTGTATATTTTTGCCTCCTTTGTCAAAAATAAGGTGTCCATAGATGTGTGGATTTATCTCTGGCTTCCTATTTTGTTCCATTAACTTATATTTCTGTCTTTGTGGCACTACCATACTGTCTTGATGACTGTAGCTTTGTAGTATAGTCTGAAGTCAGACAGGTTGATTCGTCCAGTTCTATTTTTGCTTCTCAAGATTGTTTTGACTATTCCAGGTTTTTTGTGTTTCATACAAATTGTGAAATTACATGTTCTAATACTTTCAAATTACTTGTGAAAAATACCATTGGTAGCTTAATAGGGACTGTGTTGAATCTATAGATTGCTTTGAGTAATATAATCATTTTCACTATATTGATTCTTCCAATCCACGAACATGGTATATCTCTCCATCTATTTGGATCTTCTTTGATTTCTTTCATTAGTTTTATATATATATATATATATATATATATATATATATATATATATATATACATGAGTTTGAGTGAACTCCAGGAGTTGGTGATGAACAGGGAGGCCTTGCGTTCTGTGATTTACGGGGTCACAAAGAGCCAGACAGGACTGAGTGACTGAACTGAACTGAACTGACTGATGTATATATAGGTATTTTTTTCCTTTAGGTAAATTTATTCTTAAGTATTTTATTCTTTTCATTGCAATGGTGAATGGGATTGTTTCCTTAATTTGTCTTTCTGTGTTCTCATTGTTAGTGTATAGGCGTGTAAGGGACTTCTGTGTATTAATTTTATATCCTGCAAATTTACTGTATTCATTGATTAGCTCTAGTAATTTTCTAGCTGTGGTTTTAGGATTTTCTATGAAGAGGATCATGTCATCTGCAAATAGTGAGAGTTTCACTTCTTCTTTTTCTATCTGGATTCCTTTAATTTGCTTTTCCTCTCTGATTGCTGTGGCTAGGACTTGAAAAACTATGTTGACTAGTAGTGGTGAGAGTGGGCACCCTTGTTGTGTTCCTGATTTTAGAGGAAATGCTTTCAATTTTTCACCATTGAGGATAATATTTGCTGTGTGGTTGTCACTTATGGCTTTTATTATGTTGAGTTATATTCCTTCTATGCCTTCTTTTTGGAGAGTTTTAATCATAAATGGCTTCATATCAAAGTATGGCAAAGCCAACACAATATTGTAAAGTAATTAGCCTCCAATTAAAATAAATAAATTTATATTTAAAAAATAATCATAAATGCGTGTTGAATTTTTTCAAGGGTTTATTTGCATATATTGAGATAATATATGGTTTTTATCTTTCAATTTGTAAATACGGTGTATGACATTGATTATTTTGAAAACACTGAAGAATCCTTGCATCCCTGGGATAAAGCCCACTTGGTCATGATGCATGATCCTTAAAAAATGGTCTAGAATTGTCTTTGCTAGAATTTTGTTGAGGACTTATTTAATCTATGCTCATAAATATTATTGGCCTATAGTTTTCTTTTTTCATGGCTTCTTTGTCTGGTTTTGGTATTAAGATGATGGTGGCCTCATAGAATGAGTTTGAGAGTTTACCTTCTTCTGCAATACTCTGGAAGAGTTTGAGAAGGATAGATGTTAGCTCTCTTCTAAATTTTTGGTGGAATTCACCTGTGAAGCCATTTGGTCCTGGGCTTTGGTTTGTAGGAAGATTTTTGTTTACAGTTTCGATTTCTGTGCTTGTGGTGGGTCTGTTATTTTATATTTCTTCATGGTTCAGTTTTGGAAGCTTACACTGTTCTAAGAATATATCCATTTTTTCAAGTTGTCCATTGTTGGGTGCATATGCATATATGCTGGGTGCATATAATTGCTCATAGTAGTCTCATGATCTTTTGTATTTCTGTGTTTTCTGTTGTGATTTCTCCATTTTCATTTCTAATTTAATTGTTTTGATTGTTTTCTCTTCTTTCTTGATTAGTCTGGCTAATGGTTTGCCTATTTTATTTATCTTCTCAAAGAACCAGCTTTTAGTTTTGTCGATTTTTGCCTTAGTCTCCTTTGTTTCTTTTTCATTTATTTCTGCTCTGATTTTTATGATTCCTTTCCATCTAACTTTGGGGTTCTTCTTTTTTTCTTTTTATAGTTGCTCTAGGTGCAAAGTTATGCTGTTTATTTGATGTTTGTCTTGTGTCTTGAGGTATACTTATATTGCTATGAACTTCCCTCTTAGAACTGTTTTTACTGGATCCCATAGATTTTAGGTTGTTATGTTTTCATTTTCATTTGTTTATATGCATATTTTTATTTCCTTTTTTATTTCTTCTGTGATCTGCTGGCTATTCAAAAGCGGGTTGTTTAGCCTGCATATGTTTGTATATTTAATATTTTTTCCCTGTAATTGGCATCTAATTGTTCCATATATTGATCAGAAAAGATGCTTGAAATTATTTCAGTTTCTTTAAATTTACCAAGACTAGATTTATGACCCAGGATGTGATCTATCCTGGAAAATGTTACATGTGCACTTGAGGAAAAGGTGAAATCCATTGTTTTTTGTTAAAATGTCCTACAGATATCAATTAGGTCTAACTGGTCCATTGTATCATTAAAAGCTAGTGCTTCCTTGCTAATTTTCTGTTTGGTTGATCTATCCATAGGTATGAGTGGGGTGTTAAAGTCTTCCATGGGATGTTAAAGTCTCCAATTTTTATTGTGTTACTGTTAATTTCACCCTTCATACGTGTTAACATTTGCATTACATATTGAGGTGCACCTATGTTGGGTGCATATATATTTGTAATTGTTATATCTTCTTCTTGGATTGATCCTTTGATCATTATTTAGTATCCTTCTCTGTTTCTTATCATGGTATTTAATTTAAAGTCTATTTTATCTGATAGGAGCATTGCTACTCCAGTTTTCATTTGGTCTTCATTTCCATGAAATATCTTTCTCCAGCCCTTCACTTTCAGTCTGTATGTGTCCCTCGGTTAGAGGTGGCTCTCTTGTAGACAGCATTGTATAGTGGTCTTGCTTTTGTATGCATTTGGTCAGGATTTGTCTTTTGCTTGAAGCATTTAACCTGTCTACATTTAAGGTAAGTATTGATAAGTATGATCACATTATCATTTACTTTGTTGTTTGGAATTTATTTTTATAAACCTTTTCTATGTTTCCTGTCTAGAGAAGATCCTTTAGCATTTGTTGAAGAGTTGGTTTGTTGGTGCTTAATTCTCTCAGCTTTTGCTTATCTGAAAAGCTTTTGATTTCTCCTTCATATCTGAATGAGATCCTTGCTGAATAGAGTAATCATGGTTGTAGGTTTTTCTCTTTCATCACTTTAATTCCTTTCTGTCCTGAAGAGTTTCTATTGAAAGATCAGCTGTTATCCTTATGGGGATCTCCTTGTGTGTTATTTATTGCTTTTCTCTTGTTGCTTTTAATATTTGCTTTTTGTTTTTGATCTTTGTTAATTTGATTAATATGTGTCTTGGAGTGTTTCACCTTTGGCTTGTCCTGTTTCAGACCTTTTGGGCTACTTGAACATGGATCGCTATTTCCTTCCCCATTTTAGGGAAGTTTTCTACCATTATCTCCCCAAATATTTTCTCATGCCCTTTCTTTTTGTCTTCTTTTGGGACACCAATGATTCCAATGTTCAACATTGCCCCACTGGTCTCTGAGGTTGTCCTCATTTCTTTTAATTCCTTTTACTTTTTCCTCTCTGCTTCATTTATTTCCACTATTCTATCTTCCACCTCACTTTTACTCTCTTCTACCTTAGTTATTCTACTGTTGGTTCCCTCCAGAGTGGCTTTAATCTCAGTTATTGTATTGTTCATCATTGATTGACTCTTCGTTATGTCTTCGTTATTCCTCTTCGTTATTTCTAAAGACTCTTCTAGGTCCTTGTTAAATATTTCTTGCATCTTCTCAGTAGTTGTCTCTAATCTGTTTATCTGTAACTTCATTTTGCTTTCAAGATTTGAATCATCTTTACTATCATTATTTTGAATTCTTTTTCTGGCACACTCTCTACCTCCTTCTCTTTTGTTTGGTATGGTGGGCATTTATCATGTTCCTTCACCTGCTGAATATTTCACTGCCTTATCATTTTGTTTAAATTACTGTTTGAAGTGCCCTTTCTGAAAGTTGGAAGTTCACGTTTCTTCATAATTGTGGAGTGGGGTTGAACTAGTCATTTCTCAGTTTCTTGTTAGGAGAGCTTTCATCTGTGTTCTGGTGGGTGGAGCTGGATCTCTTCTCTCTGGAGTTCAGTGAAGTGTCCAATACTGAGTTTTGGAGTGTCTATGGTTTGGCATGTCTGTGGCCAGCCTGTCGTTTATTGTTCAGTTGTGTTCCTGTTTGGCTGGAGAATTATCATGGTGTGTCTTTTCCTGGAACTTGTTGACTTTTGGTTGGAGCTTGGCTTCAGTGCAAGTATAGAGACTTTTTCTGAGTTCTTGTCTATTAATGTTCCATGAAGTCAGGAGTTATCTGATGTTCTAAAGTTTTGGAGTTAACCCTCCTGCCTCTGGCTTTTGGTCCTTCTCTTACAGTAGCCTCAAGACTTCTCCATCCATACATCACAGAAGATGAAACCCGTAGGTTAATGGTGAAACAATTCTCCACATCCTGGAACATCCAGAAAGATTCAGAGTTACATAGAGAAGAGAAGAGGGAAGTGGGAGATAGAGGTGACCAGAAGAAGAAAAGGGGCGTCAAAAGGGAAGAGAGCAATCTAGGCAGTAAACAAATCCCTAAGTGCTCTCCACAGTCCAGAACACCCAGAGAGATTCACAGAATTATGTAGAGAAGAGAAGCAGGAGAAAGGCCATAGAGGTGTCTGGGGCGGGGGTTGCGGAAGGAGTCTCCAAAGGTAAAAGAGCAATCAAGTCAGTAATCAAATCCCTAGGTGAAAATGGATACTGAAGATTAGGTTCTCAGAGGTACAAAATTGATAACAGACATGAAAAAGAAAAGATTAAAAATAGACTCAAAAAAGTTTAGACCCTTAAAAATACAATATAAAAATAGAAAAAAAAATCAAAAATTTAAAAAATATGTATGGAATTTGTTTTAAAAAGTTTTTGTTTTTTGGGTTTTTTTGAAATTTAATAAAAGTAAAGAAAGTGAATAGCTCAGTCGTGTCCAACTCTTTGTGACCCCATGAACTGTAACCTACCAGGCTCCTCCTTACATGGAATTTTCCAGGCAAGGGTACTGGAGTGGGTTGCCATTTCCTTCTCCAGGGGATCTTCCCAACCCAGTGATCAAACCCGGCTCTCCCGCCTTGTAGGCAGATCGTTTACTGTCTGAGCCACCAGGAAAGTCTAATAGTAGACTATAAAAAATAATATTAAGCTAGAAAAATGATAGCTAAAGGAGTAAAGAGAACTAAATTAAAAAAAAAAAAACTTAAAAAGTGGTAATAGTAAAAATATATATATATAGAAATTTCTCTGGAGCTGTTGTGGGCAGTGTAGGGTCAGTTTAGAGTCAGATAATCCCTTGTTCTGGCTTGTACTTGTTCTCAAGGTCTCTATAGGTGCCCCTCAAATGCACAGTCTCAATATTAACTTCAGGGCTTTAATCTGTTACACTTCCAGCGAGGTTCCCCTATCTTTGTTTATTTTGGCTTCCTCTGCTTGCAATTCTCTTCAGTGTCTAATTTCCCCCTGACACAGAGAGGTGAAGGTGACCAATTAAATAACTCATTTGTTCAATTGTGTTTTGGGAAGGGAGGAACACTGCAGCAAACAAATACCACTGGCATATGTGGGGAGTGCTCACAGTGGACGAAGCACAGTGGGTTTGCCATCATCCAAGGTGATGTGTACTTCCAAGATCCACACTGCTCAGGCTCCAGGGTGCTCTTCAAGGGCACTGTCCCAAGTGGACCCTGTTTTTCAAGCACTTTCCAGGTCTAAACTGCTCAGATTCTCAGGTGCTCCACAGGGGCACAGATGAAAATGGGCTATGTGTTTTGTTCCCTTCCCAGATTTGAGCAGCTCAGACAACCAAGTGCTTGATGAGTGCACTGTCCCAGGTGGGCCATGCATCTTATTGACCACCCTAGTCCTGGCAGCTCAGTTTCCCAGGTGCACCATGACAGTACATTCCCAGATGTGCAGTGTGTCTCCTTTGGAGAGCTGATCTCAGGCTGTGACACTCTTAAATATTTTGTCTCTGTTTTTGTCTTTTATATTTTATCCCATCTCCTTTTGAAGACATTGGGCTTCCTTTCTGGGTGCCTGGTGTCCTCCAACAGCTTTCAGAAGATATTTTGTGAAAGTTGTTCAACATTCAAATGATCTTTTGATGAATTTGTGGGGGAGAAAGTGGTCTCCCCATCCTATTCCTCCAACATCTTGGGACCACCTAGAAAAATAGTTTTTGAAAATATAAAATCTCCACAACTTGCAAGGCTATGGAAAATTTATATAACACCTATATCATTGGGCTGTTTAAAGATTTCTGTCAAGTGAATTTTGGTCACAAGTATGTTTCAGCAGGCATTTTGTATATAGTTTTAATGTTTCTGTGAGAAAAAAACGAGTAAAAAGCTATATAAAAACAACAACAACAACAACAACATAAGTAGAAGTTACTTCCATGTTCAGTAGCTATTTCTTTGAGAGATCTAGTTGAAAGCTTTGTAGTATCTTGAGGAGAAGGAATGAGCACATCATTAAGCAGTCAGGGGCACTAGATTTTCTCACTTGCTCTGAAGCCCTCATTCCTTCAGCTAATCACACTATGGAGTGTCTGCTTCCTGCCAAGCTCTGGGGATCCAGAGATCATTTGGGTACAGTTCTTCCTCCATGTTCAAATTCACATTGAGGATATAAAGTGACAATTTTAAAAAGTTAATGCCACACAACAAGTGTTATAAAAGAGATGTGAGTGAGACCCAAACATGGCACAGCCATGCTCCTGCATTGCAAAATGAAAAAAAAAAAAAAAAAAGAAAAATCCTGAAGCTTAGCCCCTTCATAAGGGATGCTAGGAGTTTACCAAGCAGAGACTTAGAGCTAATTCTATAATGCACATTTACAATAGTGAAAATTTTGTGTAGTTGGAATGCCTGATATACCAGATGGAAAGTTGTCCAGTGGTTAAAAAAGAGACTGGAACTTCAGTCTCAGACTGGGAAGGACAATTTATTTTAAAACAGACTTTAGATTTTGTCCCAAGAGTGGTAGCAGCTAAACTGTTCTAATTTAGAGCTGAGTGATATGGTTGTGTTTGACTTTTAAAAATATTACTCTGGCTGTTGTGAAGTAGAAATTAACATGATCAGAGACATATATTAGATATAAAATAAATGCCATAACTGATAACAATGTATGGTAGTGGTAAATGACTAGAAAGAAATATGTAAGGAAAAAGAAGCATAATTTAATAGATTAATAGACTGAAATATAAGAATGCAACTAAATTTAATTTAAAAGCCCTTTTTTCTCTAATTGCTAAACAAAGAACCAGCTTTGTGTATAGAATGCCAGTGGATAGACAGATGGACAGTGGAAAGATTGTAGAGTGGCCACTAAAAAGACTCAGAACCTAATCCCTGGAACAGTGAGAGCTACTTTATGTGGTAACAAAGACTCTTCATAAGTTGTTAAAGTAAAGGTCTTAAGAGGAGGTGGCTTATCCTTGAATATCTAATAATCACAATTACCTTTCTAAAAGGAAGTGAGAAAGACTGATTTGAAGACAGAAGAAGGCAGGGTAAGGACAAAAGCACCACCAACACTGTTGACTTTAAAGATGAAGGAAGGGTCCAAGGAAGTGGGCTTTCCCCTGGAGCCTCCCAAGGGAGCCTGTGCTGTCAGATTCTTGTCTTTATTAAAAGAGTGACTGCATGCTCTCTTTACATTTTCACATAAAGAAGAATGAATATTTGACCTCACATTCTAAGGTCACTTTTATTAATGGTCTTTACTCCAAGGCTTGGCAATTAAGAGAATATGCTATATTTCACTCCCAAAGTAAAATCATCATGAATGTTGAACCTTTAACAAATCTAAGAAACCCCATATTTCTCCTTGCTGGGTTTTGACAGAATGTAGTAACAAACTAGTTTGGAGTCTAGTTTCTGACAACTAAAATGAATGTATCAAATTAAGATGACTATATAATATTTCTTGGATACTTGTCTAGGTAAATAATGAAGCAAAAACTCAAAATAAATTCTGCTTTAAAAGACATCATTAATTATGTCTTTTCTGTAAGGGAAAGACATAATGCAACTTTCTGTTGGCCAGACAATAAAATCCTTTGTGTTTCTACCCATTTCTGAAACTAGTTTAAAAAAAAAAAAAAAGAAAAGAAAAGCATCAAAGCCAACAAACAAAAACCTCCTATAAAGTGTTTTGAATAAATTATTTTCAACACACACACACGTAGTAGATTACCAAATAAGTCCCAGTAAATTATGCCAAGCCATAAATTATTTCACAATCTATACAAATGTAGAATCAATATATGACATAAGCTCTATTTTAGTGATGGCTCTATTCATGTTTGTGTCTACAGATATATACATGTCTTACACATGTATATGTCTTAAAATTATTCCTGCTCAAATAAATAAATAAATAAATAAATAAAGTCAAGCAGTCAAGGATTCCATAAAGCCAATGGAATTCCCAAAATACACTGTAAGAGACCTGGTAATAATATAAACTGGAAAAAAAGTTAGTGATAACTTTAATAAAATGTATGAAATTCATAGGTGCTATATTTAGACTTAGATAATTGAACTTTTTGAGGTATGTTTTGTACCTTAATTTTATTTTCCTCATTTAATATAAAGAATCAAATTTGAATGATCTTTATTTATCCCATGAATCTTCAATGTATGGTGAACCATTTTATACAAATATAATAATGGATTTCCTTACATGATCTGTAACATACCTAACATTTAAAGCAAAAAGACCTATAAACAATAAATACTTTATGTCCCTTTATTGTCAATAGAATGGTGTGTGTATATGAACATTATACTAATTTCAGGGAAGTTTCAAGTTTATTTCAAGTGGGAATATTTTGTCTATTTTGTTCATAAACACCTAGAATACTGGTCTAGAATACCAGTCATATGATACAGACTCACTAAATATATGTAGAATTAAAAAGGGAAAAAAATATAAAATTTTACTTTGTTTCTCTTGTATTTTTCC
Source organism: Bubalus kerabau (assembly GCF_029407905.1). Lineage (NCBI taxonomy): Eukaryota > Metazoa > Chordata > Mammalia > Artiodactyla > Bovidae > Bubalus > Bubalus kerabau. Next base: position 10,246,215 of record NC_073632.1, on the reverse strand, counting down.
TTATTAATATTATGATGATGTAATTTAATAACATTTTTTGCTACTCGAGCATGAGGATAATTGGTTCTATGCAGAATTCATTTTTTGAGCTCAAATGTTATCAATGTTATTAATATGAACATTCCATGCCCTTGCTTGTCAGGGAAAAAAGCTAATTTTATATTTCTACACATCCACTCAAAAGTAAAAGCTCATGTTTTGATGAATTATTTTTATATTACTGACCTCTGTGATAGGAAATTTTCACCACTGACCTTACCAAATATAAAATATTTTTAAAATAAATGTTGAGTAAAAATCATGACATTTGAATAACCATAGAGAAATGGAAATAAAAATAAATATATTTATATAATTTTACATAAGATTTTAAATTGACACATTTTATTAATGACAAAACAAAACCATAAAATATCTATTAGTTTAATGAAATCAATTGAAAAAGATGAGATACTTTTCCTTAATTAATGAAGACTATTTCATAACAATTTAGTTACAGTACTCATTTTGTTTAGTGTAAATAAATCAGAAGGATGTTAGAGAGAGTAATTACTTTCAAATTAAATGGAAATAAAAATCAATTGAAAATTTACATAAATACATATTATCTTGGGGACTTCTGGGATGGCTCAGCAGTTGAAGAATCCACCTGCAATGCAAGAGAAACAGGAGATGCAGGTTCAGTCCCTGGGTTGGGAAGATTCCCTGGAGAAGGAAACAGCAACAACTTCAGTATTCTTGCTGAAAACTCACAGGGGCAGAGGCACCTGATAGGCTACAGTTAAATGGGTTGTAAAGACTTGGACATGACTGGGTGACTAAGCACAAACACATGCTATTTTTGAGAGGCTTATTTAAAATCTCATTAAAGAAAAGTAGACTTTTTAAAACATTTAAACTCCCAATAATGTATCTTTAATATATTTTGAAAATATATTAGGTATCTGCAATAATAGTGATAAACCTAAAAGACAAAATGTATCAAGAAGTTGCTAAATGTCAAGCCTTGCAATATCCGTTTAATAACCATTACTTCCTAAGATTTTTAAAGTAAAGTACTGAGAAGGTAATAGGTAGGAAGGCTAGGGGTCTCCAAACAGAGGAAATAGCTGCAAGTGTCTGACATTTTTTATCTTTCTCTTAAGGGCCAGGAGGAAACAAACTACAAGTGCCAGGTTTTTCTCCCCTTCTCTATACAAAGTTCAAAGGAGATTTATTTTAAAATTCTGTGTTGCCATACCAACACCTGGTTCCAACTGAACTTAACTTTTCTCAAACTTTGAGCTAACCAATACTTTTTTTTTTTTTTTTAATGGAAATGTTTTTATTAAGCTATGTTAATGAACTATGTATTTACCTTAGGCTCTTTCTTCAAGTCCTTCTGCCTAAGACTCAGAACCAACTTGACCAACCAGTATGTTTTACTAAACAAAGCAATATCTTTTACTCATGCAAATGTTCTCTTAAGCTATGTTAATGAGATTATGTATTTGCTTGGAAACCTGCCTTTCTTCAAGATTCATGTCAATCTTTTTATAGCCTGGGATGACTCACTTTGTGCCAATGTTATCTTAAAATATGCATATTGTGGGTGAGGGGCCTGTTGCCACTTTCTGAGTTTTGAGGCATTTCCTTTCTCTAATTTGCAACCTACTAGTAGGTATATAACTTCCTACTAAAGACTAGAAGGGGGGGCACTCTATCTGCCCTCTTCTGATGTCTATGTCAGAAGCTTTCTCTAGCTCTTTTATACTTTAATAAAACATTACTAACCAAAAGCTCTGAATGATCAAGCCTCAGCACTGGCCCTGGATTGAATTCCTCTCCTCCTGAGGTCAAGAATCCTAGTGTCTTTTATGGCTCAGCAACAAATTTTCAGTAATAACCACTTTTCCTAAAATAGGGAGTGCTTTCTTGAACATTTTAACAAATAAAAAAAGAATATAGAAATAACATTACATACATATGATACAATGTGATACTGTTGGAGGAGTGTGTAATTTCCTTAGTTCTGTCTCACCACAGCAAAGACTTGAAATAGCAGACCAGTATTACAGCTCAGTTTTATTTGGAAAGCAAAGGGAGAACACCATCGAGACGTAAGGGCAGGCCAATCCAAAAAGGAGAACCCTCGATCAGTCTTGTCTTCCTCCTTTTACACATTTGTCTCTTCCTCACGGAGCTTGCCCTATGCAAATTGGGCTAGCCAAGAAGGAGGTATGCTTATTTCATCTGAAGTTCTCACGCCAGTCAATGGGTTTTATTTTGTTCCATTTTTTCAAGCTTTTCCCTTTCTTTGTCTTTTAGCCACTGGACTCTTTTTTTCTTTTTTCCTGTTCTAACTATCTAACATTCCTCCCTCAAGAGATGGAAGAACTAATTTTTTGGGAATAGGGGCATCAAGGTCTCTCTGGCTAGTTCCTTCTGAGCTGGGATGGTGAGGGCCATTGGGCGTCCCCCTCTTGCTAGTCTCAAGCCTCAGAGTCCTTATAGTGGTGTCATCTATCTAATGTATCACTCATCCAAGGGTGAGTGATATTTTCTGTGGTCAGGTGTAGTTTTATATATTCTTGTTGAACTGGCACTGACCTGCACAGAGAAAAAATGGGGTAGACACTTGAAAATACATGGAGCGATCATAAACAGCATCAATATGATGATAACAGGGATTAGTAGGTGCATAAAGAGCCTCTTGATGAAAGTGAAAGAGGAGAGTGAAAAAGTTGGCTTAAAGCTCAACATTCAGAAAACTAGGATCATGGCATCTGGTCCCATCACTTCATGGGAAATAGATGGGGAAACAGTGGAAACAGTGTCAGACTTTATTTTTTGGGGCTCCCAAATCACTGCAGATGGTGACTGAAGCCATGAAATTAAAAGACACTTACTCCTTGGAAGGAAAGTTATGACCAACCTAGATAGCATATTGAAGAGCAGAGATATTACTTTGCCAACAAAGGTCCGTCTAGTCAAGGCTATGGTTTTTCCAGTGGTTGTGTATGGATATGAGAGTTGGACTGTGAAGAAAGCTGAGCACCGAAGAATTGATGCTTTTGAAGTGTGGTGTTGGAGAAGACTCTTGAGAGTCCCTTGGACTGCAAGGAGATCCAACCAGTCCATTCTAAAGGAGATCAGTCCTGAGTGTTCTTTGGAAGGAATGATGCTAAAGCTGAGACTCCAATAATTTGGCCACCTCATGCGAAGTGTTGACTCATTGGCAAAGACTCTCATGCTGGGAGGGATTGGGGGCAGGAAGAGAAGGGGATGACAGAGGATAAGATGGCTGGATGGCATCACCGACTCAATGGATGTGAGTCTGAGTGAACTCCTGGAGTTGGTGATGGACAGGGAAGCCTGGCGTGCTGCAATTCATGAGGTCACAAAGAGTCGGACATGACAGACCTACTGAACTGAACTGAACTGAACTGAAGCAGATAAATCTTGGCATGATTTCATGGAGTAGATTTTTCATTTGTTTGTATTTTTTACCACCTCCTGACCTTCTCAATCTGGGTTGGAAAACCTTCAATCCATCCTATGAATGTATCTATCATGACTAGAAGGTACTTAAGCTTTTGAGAAACTGGCATCTGCGTGAACTCCATCTGCCAGTCCTCTCCTTTGCAGGTCCCACACTATTGGATGGGCTGGGCCACCTGGGCCACCTATTCGAGCTCCTTTGGGGTTGTTTAATTGGAAAGTGGGTCAAAAGGAGACCACTGCCTTATAGTTGTTCGGAGGCCTATTCCTCTGAAGGATCTTTCTAGTAATCTTTGGTGGAACTTCTCCCCTAAATAAGTGGTGGCTTGTAAGGAGTTAATCAACTTCCACTGAAGGTATCCAGAGAGAAAAAAAAACAGTCCCTCCTTTTGGAAGGAGCCAATATAATCTTATTGAAAGCCCTCACTCTTAGTTGTAAGAATCTCACACTCATTATATGAAAGAGTTTCTGGCAAATTAGTCTGTGGAACTAAGCCACTCCCATTAGGTCATCGCTCTATAATGCTGCTGTCTTAGCTGCCTGATCAGCTGCTTGGTTTCCTTGCACCACTTCCATGCTCCCTTATTGGTATCTTTACAATGAGAGACTGAAAACTCAGAGGGAAGATGGAACACCTCCAAGAGTCTAAGGATCTGATCACGATATTTGATTGGGGAACCTTGGGTGGTCAAGTGGCTTCGTTCTTTCCAAATAGCAGCATGCGCATGTAGTACCAGAAAGGCACATGTGCAGTCAGTGTAAATGCCTACTCTTTTTTATTTTCCAAACACTAAAGCTCAAGTCCGTACTATTAGCTCAGTTAATTGGGCTAAAGTACCTGGTGGCAAAGGTTTAGCCCCTCAGTTGAGATCAGTTCAGTCACTCAGTCTTGTCCGACTCTTGGGAAGCCATGGATTGCGGCACACCAGGCCTCCTGTCCATTACCAACTCCCGGAGTTGACTTAAACTCCTGTCCATTGAGTCAGTGATGCCATCCAACCACTTTATCCTTTGTCGTCCCCTTCTTTTCCCGCCTTCAATCTTTCCCAGCATCAGGGTCTTTTCAAATGAGTCAGTTATTCGCATCAGATGGCCAAAGTATTGGAGTTTCAGTTTCAACATTAGTCTTTCAAATGAACCCCCAGGACTGATCTCCTTTAGAATGAAATGGTTGGATCTCCTTGCAATCCAAGGGACTCTCAAGAGTCTTCTCCAACACCACAGTTCAAAAGCATCAATTCTTCAACACTCAGCTTTCTTTATAGTCCAACTCTCACATCCATACATGCCTACTGGAAAAAAAAACAGCTTTGACAAGACAGGACTTTTGTTGGCAAAGCAATGTCTCTGCTTTTTAATATACTGTTTAGGTTGGTCATAACTTTTCTTCCAAGAAACAAGCGTCTTTTAATTTCTTGGCTGCAGTCACCATCTGCAGTGATTTTGGAGCCCCCAAAAATAAAGTCTGTCACTGTTTCTACTGTTTCTCCATATACTTGCCATGAAGTGATAGGACCAGATGCTATGATCTTAGTTTTCTGAATGCTGAAAACTTTTTTACTCTCCTCTTTCACTTTCATGAAGAGGCTCTTTAGTTCTTCTTAGCTTTCTGCCCTAAGGGTGGTGACATCTGCATATCTGAGGTTATTGATAATTCTCCTGGCAATAATGATTCCAGGTTGTGCTTCATCCAATCCAGAATTTCTGACAATGTACTCTGCATATAAGTTAAATAAGCAGGGTGACAATATACAGCCTTTACATACTCTTTTTCCTATTTGGAATCATTCTCTTGTTCCATGACCAGTTCTAACTGTTGCTTCCTGACCTGCATAGAGATTTCTCAGGGGCAGGTCATTTGGTCTGGTATTCCCACCTCTTTAAGCATTTTCCACAGTTCATTGTGATCCACACAGTCTTGTGGATCCACACACTATGCTTTGGCATAGTCCACAAAGCAGAGATAAATGTTTTTCTGGCACTCTTTTGCTTTTTTGATGATCCAGTGGATGCTCACAATTTGATCTCTGGTTCCTCTGCCTTTTCAAAAACCACCTTGAACACCTGAAAGTTCATGGTTCACGTACTGTTGAAGCCCAGATTGGAGAATTTTGAGCATTATTTTACTAGCATGTGAGATGAGGGCAATCGTGAAGTAGTTTGAACATTCTCTCTCTCTCCCACGTGTGTATGCTCTTTCTCACTCTCTCTCTACTCACCCCACCACCTGCATGCATGACAGCATGCTCCTCCACTCTCTTCTCTTGTTCGAAAATGGATTCTTCCACTATCTTCTAAATAAAATGGAGCTGTAACACTGATTTGTCTAAGAGCTATGACACGGGTTCGTTCAAGACCCAAGAGCTGTGGTGTGCCAAGGGCTTTAATGTCCATTACTCCAAATCATTGTTGTGACGAGACAAGAACCGAGAAGCATACACCCACCTGACATCTATGGTGCTGTGACTCAGGTTTAACCTGGCTGAAACAACCTTTGCTTGGAAGAGGCCAAGCACAGCAGGAGCCTAACTTGGTGAAACTCCCATAGTTGAAGCAGAACACGAAGATAACCCAGACCTAGGGAGGTGACGAAAGGCCCTTCATGCTGGAAACCAGGACAGCAACAAACGAACTCAGCAGAAAGCTCATGAGGCTAAGCCTCAGATTCCAGAAGGCCTCTGGTTAAGGTGTTGCCTAACCTAATATACGGAGAAGGCAATGGCAACCCACTCCAGTACTCTTGCCTAGAGAATCCCATGGATGGAGGAGCCTAATAGGCTGCAGTCCATGAGTCAGACACAACTGAGCAACTTCATTTTCACTTTTCATTTTCATGCATTGGAGAAAGAAATGGCAACCCACTCCAGTGTTCTTTCCTGGGGAGTCTCAGGGACGGTGAGCCTGGTGGGCTGCCGTCTATGGGGTCACACAGAGTCAGACATGACTTAAGCGACTTAGCTGTAGCAGTTGAACATTCATTGGCATTGCCTTTCTTTGGGAATGGAATGAAAACTGACCTTTTCCAGTCCTGTAGCCACTGCAGAGTTTACCAAATTTGCTGGCATATTGACTGCAGCACTTTCACAGCATCATCTTTTAGAATTTGAAATAGCTCAACTGGAATTCCATCACTTCCACTAGCTTTGTTCGTAGTGATGCTTTCTAAGGCCCACTTGACTTCACATTCCAGGATGTCTGGCTCTAGGTGAGGGATCACACCATCATGATTATCTAGTTCATGAAGATCTTTTTTGTATAGTTCTTCTATGTATTCCTGCCACCTCTTCTTAATATCTTCTGCTTCTGTTAGGTCTTTACCATTTCTTTCCTTTTTGAGTCCATTTAATAATTTAATTGACATGCATGATAGGAAGACCAAGGACACATATTTTTAAAGCCCCTTTAAGCTAATTAAGATTAGAGAAATTAGTGTTTTGCAACAAATTTATAAATTACTTATATCAAATTAACTGTTTTGCTAAAATAAATTTGTTTTTAAGTAATATTTTTCACAGTTTGAGTTGTTCTATTTTTCTAATAGATTTAATGGTAATGATAAAGAAATAAAAATTAATATAAGCCATTACTTCCCATATTCCAAGTGGTATAGGTATTCCACTTGGGAAAATATGATGGTGTTTTAAGTTGAGAAATGAAGTAAGATACATAATGGTTGGGTCAGATATACCTGGATAGCAAGCTATTAAATGAGTTGTATTATTAAACGTAGAAATGTGGAATAACATGTTGAAAAAAAAATGAAGGATTAGGAAAAATAAGAGTATAAGAGATAGTCCAAAAGATGGATAATCATGATTTGAGACTGTGGAGGTTGAAAATGTCATGGAGGAAATAGTGTTAAATTGTGTTATGGTTTTGGTTTGTGGTTATGCTTCATTGAAGGTGGAGAGTAGGGGCTCTGGGTTGATGGTTTTACAGTGCTAAGTGAATGGTGGAAAAATAAAGTCATTTTAATGATGACAAAACTGTAGAGAGTTTATATATAAGTATATATATAAACTTATATAAGTACAGAGAAAAGTTTTTAAAAACATATCCCACTAATAGTATATATATATATATATATATATATATATATGTACAGAGAAAAGTTTTTAAAAACACATCCCACTAATAGTTATATTCTTGAAGTGAAGTGAAGTTGCTCAGTCGTGCCCGACTCTTTGTGACCTCATGGACAGTAGCCTGCACCAAGTCCTTCTGTCCACGGAATTTTCTAGGCAGAGTACTGGAGTGGGTTGCTGTTTCCTTCTCCAAGGAATGTTCCTGACCCAAGGATCGAACCCAGGTCTCACTCATTGTAGACAGACGCTTTACTGTCTGAGCCACCAGGGAAGCCCAGTTTAATAAATTAGAAAAGAGATTAAATAAATTGCCCAGTGACACAGGAGCAGAAAAGAGAGGTTGGACTGCAACCAAAGCCCATTAAACACTGTAAAGTGGTATTGTGGGGAATTTTTAATGATGTAATAAAATGAATAGGAAAATGTGTGAAAATGACATTGATTCTATCGGGTTTCTACCACTGCAATGGAGAGATATACGTTTTTTTGTTTTTTTTTTTTTGTTTGTTTGTTATTTTAAATACCATAACTACCATGTAGATTCCTCAGGGGAGAACAACACAGTACTCTGTAATTATTGAGTATTTAAAAAGGAATTTTACACATGGGTATGATTTAACAGGGTGGGAGAGGATAATTGATCCTTAGGTACTATTCACTCATGTCAGATGACTGCAACAGGACTCCTCTCCATTATGCCGAATTCTTTGAGTAATTAGCAATTTACATCAAAACATACATACAATATTACTAACCAGGAGCAAAATGTTCCTTTGTGAAAGGACGTTAAATTGTTAAGTCTTGAGTGAACAGTTGAGAAGTGCCACAGTTTCAGAATTTTCTCTCTGTCAAGGTATATCATTTTTATATTTTGTTCTGAAAGAAATCAAAATTAAGAGATCTTCTTAAAGTCATATTTACATTATATACAACTTATATATGTACAAATAAAATATAATACATATTATGGTGATTGCAGCCATGAATTAAAAAATGCTTACTCCTTGGAAGAAAAGTTATGACCAAAGCTAGATAGCATATTCAAAAGCAGAGACATTACTTTGTCAACAAAAGTCCTTCTAGTCAAGGCTATGGTTTTTCCAGTGGTCATGTATGGATGTGAGAGTTGGACTGTGAAGAAGGCTGAGTGCCAAAGAATTGATGCTTTTGAACTGTGGTGTTGGAGAAGACTCTTGAGAGTCCCTTGGACTGCAAGGAGATCCAATCAGTCAATCCTAAAGGAGACCAGTCCTGAGTGTTCATTGGAAGGACTGATGCTGAAGCTGAAACTCCAATACTTTGGCCACCTCATGCAAAGAGTTGACTCATTGGAAAAGATCCTGATGCTGGGAAGTATTGGGGGCGTGAGGAGAAGGGGGCAACAAAGGATGAGATGACTGGATGGCATCACTGACTTGATGCACATGAGTCTGGGTGAACTCTGGGAGTTGGTGTTGGACAGGGAGGCCTGGCTTGCTGCATTTCATGGGGTTTCAAAGAATCGGACATGACTGAGTGACTGAACTGAACTGAACTGAATTAATACATATAATACATACATGTATTATATACATATATGTACATACAATACATAATGTATATACATGTAATATATTGTATAATATATCCTGTAATATATATTATATATTAGTCATATTTTATATTATACCATATTATATATTTATATTATATTAATTTTATATTAAATGTTAATTATATTAATACAATATATAATGCACATTATAATTATATCATTTACTAATTATATTTTATCATATTAATAATTATATTGATTATTTTATTATAATTATATTATATTATAATTAATATTGTATCAGTTCAGTTCAGTCACTCATTCGTGTCCGACTCTTTGCGACCCCATGAATCGCAGCACGCCAGGCCTCCCTGTCCATCAGCAACTCCCGGAGTTCACTCAGACTCACGTCCATCGAGTCAGTGATGCCATCCAGCCATCTCATCCTCTGTCGTCTCCTTCTCCTCTTGCCCCCAATCCCTCCCAGCATCAGAGTCTTTTCCAAAGAGTCAACTCTTCGCATGAGGTGGCCAAAGTACTGGAGTTTCAGCTTTAGCATCATTCCTTCCAGAGAAATCCCAGGGCTGATCTCCTTCAGAATGGACTTGTTGGATCTCTTTGCAGTCCAAGGGACTCTCAAGAGTCTTCTACAACACCACAGTTCAAAACCATCAGTTCTTCAGCGCTCAGCCTTCTTCACAGTCAACTCTCACATCCATACATGACTACTGGAAAGACCATAGCCTTAACTAGACGGACCTTTTTGTTGGCAAATTAATGTCTCTGCTTTTGAATATGCTATCTAGGTTGGTCATAACTTTTCTAGTATAATAATATATAAATATACTTATATATAGATAATTGTGTTAATATAAATGCATTAATGTATAATATATGTATATATATTTATATTATATATATAATATATATATATAATTCCATATATTTGTTTAATTCCAATATATAGTTCCATTATATATAATTGCAGTATAGTATAGTTTCACTAGGCCTCAATAGCGAGTTAAGTCAATTTTTCATTTTCCCAAAAAGTGTATTTAATGAACAGGCTTTTAATTTTGATAGAGTCCAATATATCATTCTTTATTTTATGGTTATTAATTTTTACATATCAGGAAATTTTTGCCTATTGCA